>NW_027507789.1:122401142-125111142 GCF_037356315.1 Lithobates pipiens | reverse complement strand
TTTTTTGACTTCCGAGTTCTACTATTGAATATGATGTTTTCTCTTCGTAGAGATTTAGTTTATTGTTGTGCCCTTCTATTCAGTGCCATGCAATGTATGCTATATACAGAAATGGCCATCTGAGTGAGGTCAGGTGGAGTTAAAAGTAGAGGCTGCTTTCCTTTAGAGGAGAAAAATACAAGATTATTGTGCAAATATTCTGTAATTGCAAAATTATTTTTATGTTTGACATTATGACTTGCTGTATACAGATTTCTTGCGTAAGCTGGTGGCATTAGGATGCTGTCTTGCAATTAAGCAGCAGCATTGGCAGTCAGCAGTGCCTGCTCTGGGGGGGACATAAGGGGAACGTTGTGTATCCTGATGTACAGAGGGATTGATGGGTCATCCTTTTGTAATTGGGGGCTCTGGTGTAAGTGGAAATCCTGATGGGGATCCTGAAGCAAGTGGAGCTCTGATGGGGGATTCCCCCCCCCCCCCCTGAATTTTTGGAAAATATAGAATGCGACCCTCATGCAGCCCTGATTTGGCTCTTTGGGCTTCCTATCAGGTCTATGCTTGCCACTTACAAGCAGCCTAAATGCAGACTGACAATGGTGCTGTTCCCTGCAAGGCAGCCGCTTGGTGTTGTCAGCCTGAACAGGAAGTGATGTTACTTTTGCAAATGTAAAAATGATTTCCTTAACGCAAACTTTCCCCCTAAAATGCAATTTTGCTTTGGCTGACACAACCCCTCTTGACCCTTGCTCGCATATGGACATTCGTTTTACATGTATTTAAATGTGTTTTGCATTACAAAAAAATTAACATTTCTTCTCCTAGGTAAGGATTCTGTGCAGATGTGCCACGGTGCCTTGGGTCCCATAAGAGCCCTGTGGCACATCTTTGTATGCACAGGTTTTATTTTTTTTTTGCATAACTGCATATGTGCAAAAAAATGGCTGTTTTTGCGGAATTTCCAAAACTTTACTCTGTGCATGCACAGAAATATCCTGTTTTGTGCCCAAGCATTCTGCCAGGACCCAAAGGTCAGGGAAGAGCCCTTTGACACATCTGCAAATGTGTCCTAATGACAATGGTGATTTGGGGGAGATTTGGTCTCCATTCCCATGCATTTGCAGCACATGTAAAATGCACACTACATGCTCTCCAATTGACTTCCCCAATGCACACAGCCCCCCTCCCCCTAATTTTGGGTTGTCTAGAACAGTAATGGAGCATCTTCCAATGGGTGCACTAGTTTCAGTGATTCGGGTGACAAAGGAATCCCAGGTGAAATTTTTTTTTTTTTTTTTTTTTCTTTTAACCAGTTTAGAGTTGAAGGTCTAGTGCTAGAATTATTGCTGTCACTCTAACGATCGTGGTGATACCTCACCTCACGTGTGATTTTAGCACTGTTTACATTTGCGCCCATGACTTGCGAATGCTTCTGCGCATGAGCATGGAGGGATGAAGTGCTTTAAAAAACTTTTTTACTGTCTTAAACATCCCTTGTGCCAACAATCACGGCAGGGTTTTTTTTTTTTTTTTGAGGGCCCCCAAATTCCCCCCCCCCCCCCCGGGCTTGGGCTAACGGTTGTGTAGCTAATTGGTTGCATCAATGGCTATCACAAAGTCAACTGTCTAAAAAAAAAACTGTACCAGGATGAAGCCTGCAGCTGCAGGAATCCCCCCCCCCCCCCCCCCCCCCGCACAACCACTTGAAGCAAAATGGCATACTGGTATGTGATTTTGCAGTAAGTGGTTTAAGAGTTGTCCCTTACCACCTTCTCTGGAGCCTGCTCCTCTTTCCTCTGAATGCCCCCTCAGCAAGCCACATGTTAAAGGGGCACTTGTGTGGGCATGCTTCCCAGCCAGGTTCCATAGATGCACATAGTGCCAAAAAAGCCTAACCCCTCTGCTCCCTACCTGCAGGAGTTTGGCTGGCAGGAGCCAATAGCTTCCACTGCAGCCAGTGTTTCCTGTGAGACCAGGAAGCGAGAGGAGAGCGGGACTGCGCTGGATTGGTGAGAGGCGCCAGCTAAGTGTTGGGGGAGGGCGTGGCCAAGGTGTGTGTGTGTGTGTGTGTGTGTGTGTGTGTGTGTGTGTTTTTATTTTTTTATGTACAAAATGCATTAGGTAAAAATACACTTGCTTTAGAACCAGTTTAAATTGGCATTGCAAAGATGGCGCTCTGTTTTCTGTGCCACGTAGCTGTGCATTCCGTAGTCAAGCATTGCAGTATAACAAACTGAAATGTAATTTTATCAGCCTTATTGGACTACTTTTCTTCCTAATCTATGGCTGATTGGGCACACTACTCCTATCAGCTCTGCACAGATTACAAAGTCCAAACAGGCATGTATGGAGAAAAAACAAAGAATATACTGAGCGGAGAGAAAGCTATGGAGAGGCATTGAATAATAAGGATAGTTCAGAGATAAGGCTGGTGAAATGGACAGTGCAGAGATCAGACTGGTGGAACAGGCATAAAAGTAGCTTGGTGAGGGAGGAGGGTTGATGGGCATAGCCAGGTTGTGTGTATTAGCTGTATACCCTGCTTGCACATGCTACAGTCCTTCATCGGTGTCCTTAATTACTGAGCCGCAAGTGACCATGTCGGACACCAACTGCAGGCAAAAGATAATTATGAAAAAATAAATGCCCCCATAACATATGCTTTTCAGTGTGCAGAAAGCTAAACCTTTGTTTTGCAAGAACTTATTCCATAAAGCCAGCACCTGTTGAGCAATAAAGTGTGGTCAGAGCTTTGTAACATAAAAGTAGTAATGTATACAGTGCTGCAGCCAGGAATATGTAGTGTACAACATAGCCTCAATCAAGAATGCAGGGCTCATGACTGTAATGCATGGCTTGCAGTGTAATGTCAACTTTAATGCCCTCATAAGAACCCTTTCACAATGAGCGTTTTTTCAGGCATTTTTGGGCTAAAAATAGCGCCTAAAAAAAACTCCTCCCCTGCAGCCCCAGTGTGAGAGCCGGTGTGCTTTCACGCTGGGGCTGTGCTTGCAGGACGTTGCAAAGTCCTGCAAGCAGCATCTTTGGGGCAGTGTATACACTGCTCCACCACCCCTGCCCATTAAAATGACTGGGCACTGCTGGTGAAGCGCTTCGGCAATGGCACTTCTCGGGCACTGTTAACACTTTCCGCGGCCGGTGGTGCGGCTCAGTGTGAAAGGGCTCTGAATGTTTGTGGTCAGTGGTGGCTATACCCCCTAAGTGGTCAAAGTTGTGTGTGTTTTTGTGGCCCCCATCACTACAGGACATGGTGACATTGGGATCAGTGAGGAGGACCATAAGGTGCACTGGGAAACCAGGTACTTGACTGATCAATACTTTCAATACAGAGGGAGTGTTTGGCATTGGTTGAGAGCAAGATTAATACAGGCAGCTGGTCGGGTAATTATACACTGTTCTTTTACAAGCAGGACTTTAATGTTAGAGTAATGCTCAGTTTGTGTGTGTGTGTGGTGGATTTTATTTTTGTTTCCTGGCTGTAGCTTATACTAGAGGGGTTTCCACTTACCAAAAGTACCCCAAGCCTTATTCTATTGCTACATTGGTATGGTAACAAAGGATCTCAATGAAAATAAAGGGTTGTGTGTTTTTTAGCTGTTTATTTAGATAGTTTAGAAGTTATTGGAAGAGTGGAGAGTTGGGTAGAGATTATTCATTACAGGTTCTTGTATAGCGATGTCAATTTACGCAGAACTTTACACCTATATTGTACATTCACATTAGTCCCTACCCTTAAGGAGCTTACAATCTAAGGCCCCAACTCATATTCATACATTATACTAGAACCAATTTAGACAGGAGGCAATGTATCTACCAGCATATCTTTGGAGTGTGGGAGGAAACCGGAGTCCATGAAGGAAACCCACACAGGGAGAACATGCACTCCAGGCAGGTAGTGCCATGGTTGGGGTTTGAGGTAATAGAAGTGTGGAGACACAGGTAGAGGTATTAGAAGTTAGTGTAAGGGTGAAGAGTGCAGGTAGTGATATGAGGTTCTAGTAAGAGAGCGGAGAGTTCAGGGTGCGACATTCAAAGTAGTGTAAGGCTAGAGAGCCCTGCTTGCGATATTAGAAATTCTAGCGGAAGAGTAGAGCGTTCAAGCAGAGATTTTAGAAGTGGTTGTGGTGCAGGTTTTTAGGGGTTCAGAGGGGCATGAAGGAAGTGACCTAATGCCACCTCAACACCTCTCAAACACCCTCTGAAGTACAATCCAAGCAGGGGGCTAACACAGATGTAAACTATCCAATAGGGCAATTGTTCCAGTGACAGCTGTCTAACTGGCACATTTACCCCACTTCCTGTTCTGGTGACCACTGGAAAATCTGGATGTCTTTTCACTTTGTTTCTGTGGCAATAGAACAAGTCGAGTCAATCTATCCAGGTAAGATGGCAATAAAAATGTTTATTATACAGCCATGTTACTTTTGTTAGGGAATTTTATAAAGGTAATCCCATTTACCCCTCTTGTACATTACCCTTCTGTGTGCCTTGAATTACAAATTCCCCCACTGTACTGACAAGTGCATGTCTAGGTGGTTGTTTTTTATTTTATTTTTATTTAGCTGACATTTTATTTATACTGTTGTAGTTTTACTAGTTTAATTTTATTTCTTAAACCTTTTTACGCATAAAGGCAGTTGGGAGATATATATTGACCAGCAGATATCATCATTAACATAATTAAGTTATCTTTTAATGGTTAATCAGTAACGTTTCACCTACAGTTTTTGTCATTTTATTTCTTCAGCATAACTAAGAAGGAAATCTTTGCTGTCTAGTGATTTATAGTACTGCTACAAATTTTTGAAACCTTTTATTTAAAAATGTGATGACAGCAGTTCAGCTGTTAGAAGTGAGAATGTAATTTGGCAAAGATTAATTTGTTTAATGGAAGAATACTCCATATCGCTAGATGACTGGTTGCAGTTAGGTGCCGGATTTCTATATTTTGTCAAGCTTCAGAGTTGACTAAATCAATAATGCATCCATGTTGTGCAAAAAATTATTTCCCATTTTTTCTCTTTATAATAATCTTTCTATATCGTGAAAACGCATGGCTTGGCCTTAATAGGCCTGTGTGAAAGTAACGTGGTTTTCACCCTATTGAATTTTTGAAGAACTCCATAGAGTAGACTTGATTGGCACAATGGCAGTGAGCACACTGAAGGTGGGTGTGAATTAACTGTATAGGAGACTGTATTTTCTGGCATGTAGTGGGAACAAGCCCTGAGGATTGAGAGTTCAAGGTTTATCCATGCAGTTGTATTTTTGTATATGTACAAGTTTTCCTGGTTGTGGTGTTGCTCATACCTGCTATGGTGTGCTTGGTAGTCATTTCAAGAATAGTAAAATCCAATTGTGGTACAATCATGTTGTTTTTTGTCAGATGTCTTTAGTACATTTGGCAGCCATTTGTCATGTGTTGTGTGTTTGTTTTTTTGTTTTTTTCTGTGGCAAAAT
Source organism: Lithobates pipiens (assembly GCF_037356315.1). Taxonomy (NCBI): domain Eukaryota; kingdom Metazoa; phylum Chordata; class Amphibia; order Anura; family Ranidae; genus Lithobates; species Lithobates pipiens. The sequence goes on along the minus strand of NW_027507789.1, from coordinate 125,105,664 downwards.
AAACCTAAAAACACTTATTTTTTCCCATTTCCTTACATCAATGTTACTGTTGTGATCTAAATCATATGTTCTAAAATGGGTAGTATCTGAACGGAGTTACCACATTGCATGCATACTTTTATGGGATTCCCCTCGATTACCAACGCTTAATATCTAGAAGGGATACAAGAATGGCATACGTTAAATGTATTCTGTGTTGTAAGGGGATTTTGAGAATGATGCCATAGGAGTCGGCCAGCCAGATACAGAAACCAGGGAAAAAGCTATTTAAAAATTATAGCAGCCAGAACTTTGTAGCTGCACGTCGTTTATGCTGTAGTGCTCTAATTTGTCCGTTTTACTGCATTAACAATTTTTCCTGAATCCCATAATGCCCTGCTTTCCAAATGCTCCAAAAAAGATCATGAAGAGGTTAAGTAGACTAATGAACATGGGAATTGCAGTTTAACAATTGGATCACAGAAATGAGGGTGCCCATACTGTTGCTTGGCTATTGTACAGGCAGACATTGGACTGGCATTTCCAATGCAGGTGAGCATACAAGTCTCTGCACTACTTGCAGTGATGGATATATTAAGACCCGGGATTGCCACTTTGAGTCTATAAACACTGAAATGTGAGCATCCTGTGTGTTTCTTCAAGGACCCTTTCTCTTTTACCACTTGTAACTGGAGCCATGCTTTTTAATATCGGAATAACAAAGTCAATCAGAACCCCGGTATCCATTTGGTTTGATATCACGGGTAGGTCTATTATATCTGTTGCTTCTGCCCTCACACACTGGTTTAGATTTATGGTGGCACAATTTAACACTCGGTTTTCATTGTAGAATAGATTGAACTGTAGACTTGGTTGTAGCATGTTTTGGGTGCCGATATTTGTTTTGGTTGTGGCCATTCTCCTGGATTACATTTATGGGAATTCCTAATATTTACAACATTCTGCAGTATTTCATTGTCTTATTGTCAGAGTAGGTAAGCAAGTCATCTGAGCAAATGCAATTCTTGCCCTTGAGCATAATTGATCTATGTGGCTGTGGTTAGGCTCTTGGCTAATGCCATTATGTGTTTAGTTTAACTGTATGATCCGTTTTGAAGCCATAAACTGTGCAGTGTGTAAATTTTTTTTTTATTTTTTTATTTTTTATTTTTTTCTCCTGCATTTTTCCTAATGTCTATTTTAGAGATAAAAATAGCCATTTCAAACCATACCCTTTTTACGCTAAAACTGATTCTATGTATTGAATGAAAAGTTTTAAAATTACTTTTCTGTGAATTACATTAACACCATGCAAAGTGGCATGCATTTATTGTAGGTTCTTTCAACCTACAATATAACTTGCAGAATTTGCAGTTTTACTGTTTTGTATAATTTCACCTGTATCATACATATAGCACGATTCTTAAATGTGTCTAGTGGTTTAATCATTTAAGTTTTTTATGCTTTTTCATCTATCTCTGATAGTAACAAGTCGTTCTTTCTTCCGAGTCGGGGCTGAAAAAAACTTGTTATAATGAATGCAATTGTCTGTCTAGCTCCGATTGTCCTTTTACATGATTTGTTCATTGCTTACGCTGGGATTGTGTTACCACTGAATACCTTAGATTTGATTTCTGAAACGCCTTACTTGACTATCATGAATTAAGCCGTTTTGGATACTTGGTAATAGGAAAGTATTGATCCTTTTTTAAAGGAATTGGGTGTGAAATTAATTTTAAAAGGCGTGTTTTTCTGCTTTGCGATGCTGGATTTAAACTTGCTTAGAAATCTAAAAATGACCAGTTTTGTAAACGTGTTTGCCAATCTTTTGGGTTTGGTGCAATATGTTTAAATTGTGCTATTCTCTATATTGATAATGCTATGTCATGAAAATCTTTATAGATCACCATAACTGCAGTCCATGAATGATTTGGCATCCAGTTTACCAGCATTTACAGTCATAATCCATCCCTGTAGATAGATATAGATATATTAGAAATATTATAGAATTTTACTATTTCTTAAAAAAAAAAAAAAAAAAAAAAAAAAAAGTTAGCTTTTAGTTTAGAAGATCTCAACAGATTGAAACCAGGAGTGGATGCAGGTTGCTAGTTACACATTTGTCTTTCAGTAATTAAAAGACTCGGTTGTAAACCATCTTGATAAGTATTATAGGGTCTACAATGGTTTTAAACATTTGGTGTCTAATTGGAACCTTTTGATGTTCCAGTTCAGAAAATCTTCATCTCAGAAGTGTTTGTAGAGATATGGGAAGTGGCAAAGCTTGAGATTGTACTGTTGATTTAGGAGCGCTCTTATCTGCCTGGAAATCTGCATTACCCTTGCTGACATAGGAGGCACGTGATCTGTTATGAAATTGCTGGGATACCAATTTATAACAAATAACACATTTGCAGCTGAGTAGGGATCAAGGTGAACTGTACAAGAACACATTACTGCTTAGGTTTTATCAAACGTTGGGTTTTTGTTTTTTGCTAACCAGTGCAACAACCAAACTTCATGATCTCTTCAAGCTGCCTTGACAGATATTCATGTATTCTGGCTTATGCCTTTTTTTTCTAAATTTAATTTTAAGGGCTAGGAAACCAACACGAATGTAAAAGCAATTGTGAAGGAGTTATACAAGGCCCAAGGAACATGGGTCCCAAATATGCATCTTTTATTCACTCATGTTGGCCAATAAAGAGTATTTTGGTCTTTTTGCAAAGCATTAATTTGATGCACTGTGGCCTTGTTCGTTCCGTGTCCATTGAGTTTTTCAGCACACCACCACCAATTGTTTTCTATATGCCATGTTCACACCATAAACATTCGCAGGTGTGCAGAAAAAATGCAGTTCAGGTGACATGGTGTGAATTGACCCTAAATGTTTAAAATCTTCAAACTTGGTTTTCTGTTAATGGTGTTCTATTCCTATAAAAAATGTTTTATAACTTTGACCCATTGATACAGTAATTGTACATTAGAGATTCGCAGGCTATTTGGGGACCAACCAGTCCAAATTTACCCATTGAGCTGAGTATGCAGCTTTTATATAAGCACAATTCTGTTTTCGATCAGATTAGGCATTCCACAGGTTGACACTACTGTTCATAGCAAATCTTTTTCCACAAAGGCTTTGATACATTGATGGAGATTTCATTGAAGTGAATTTAATTAGATTTTGTGTGGAAGGCTCAGAACCCCTCTTTATTGCTGCCTGTGTCCCCAATGGTCTCTGTATCCTTATGACCATTGTCACTGGGACTAAAATTGAGGCGAAAAATATAAAAATTGTGAAGAGAATTTTGTACTGTATCTAAAATATTGGTCAGGGGGGATGTTTTTGGATATGCTTTAAAGCGGGAGTCCACCGGGACTCCGCGTTTTTTTTTTTTTTTTTTAAAAGCCAGCAGCTACAAATACTGCAGCTGCTGACTTTTAAATAGTGACACTTACTTGTCCAGCGCGCCCGCGATGTCGGCACCCGAAGCCGATCGCTCGCTCGGCTGCCGGGTCCCGCCGCCATCTTGGGTATGGGAATCAGGAAATGGAGCCTTTCGGCTTCATTTCCCAGTTCCCTACTGCGCATGCGCGAGCCGCGCGGCGCAATCCGGACGGTCCCCGCTGCCTCTGGGAGCTGTGTGTTTCCCAGCAGGCAGCGGGGCACTTGCTGAAGGGGGCGGGGCATTGCGGAACGGGGGCGTAACCTACGCTCGTTCCGCAGACAGCTAGCCCGGAAGTGGGTGCAGTTACCTGGATTATCCAGGTAACTGCACCCCCCTCCCCCCTGAAAGGTGCCGATTGTGGCGCCGGAGGGGGGGAGGGATCAGATGAGCGGAGGTCCATTTTAGGGTGGACCTCCGCTTTAAATACTTGCCATTGTTCCTCCTCTTTAAAATGTATCAACTGATGTCCTTTGAACTGCTGTCTCAAACCCTTTTGGTTGGGCCTTCAGCCTGAACAAGGGCTTGAGCAAACTAGGGCTCTAGTGGAGGTCTTAACAGGAAGAACTAGGTGATGAACATACAATAGCAGGCTTACCCTTTAGGCCTAGAAGTGGTGTTTCCTTTGATGTGCTAATAAACGTGCTTACTCAGCCTTACTTCCTTAACGGCACCACTGCTATCATCATTGAAGCTAATCATGAATTTGATATGGCTAGTAGTGAAAGTAGACAAAAGTAACTGTTGTCTGTTGATCCGTGTAATACACTTTATTTGGATACCTGTTGGCAGAAATGGTTAAAATGCAGGATAAGTCATCTAGGTAATGGTAACATAACTCCTTTTTAGGAATAGTACTATTTTGAAGGCTTAAACCAGACATAGTATAACATAGTGGGATTCCTGGGTATTAATCTGAAATTCTATTCAATGCTAAGATTGTATCAAAATGGTGAGTACAGCAATAATATAAGGAAGTTATAGGTTCCTACATCTCATTCCTAGTATTCAAAATTTGGTACAATTTTTTTTAATTTTAATTTTATTTTATTTTTTTACGGTTCTAGCGACTGATTATATGGATACCCTGAAAGTCTTTCTATGTTAGAATTTGCGTGTTGTGTACTAAAGGTGTTCTCTATATGATTGTGCCATACAACTTCCCCCCCCCTTCAATCATTTTGTGTGTGTGTGTGTATGTATATGTGTATGTATGTATATGTGTATATAATATATATATATCTTTATTTTTTTTCAGAATCTTTTTAATTCTTAAAGGTTTCCAGGCACAATCCATTAACACAAAGACTTCATACTATTAAATACATGCTCAGATAATCCATATGCATACTTTATTCTTGAGGTACAGGCAGAGGAAGCACATCGACATTGCACCTTCTTTTTTTTTTTTTTTTTCAGCTAGGGGTGTCTGGCGCAGTCAGCTTATGCCCATAGACCTGGGGATCAGGCAAAATCTAAAATTAAGCAACATCCAACCTACTTTTGCGTATCTCCATGGATAAGTAATAATGGTTGACTTTAGGCATGTCAGATTATTATTTTTTTGGGCTCTAGGCAGATCCTACTCCTTTTAGTATGCCTTAGTAAGAATGACAATTGGATTAGGATCAGCTGTTTTCCATTTTGGTTTAAAAAAAATAAATAAAAATTTCTCATGTTCCTTTTTAAACTCTGTGCCTTAGGAAATAAAATGTTGAAGGTTGCAACTGATAAAAAAAAAAAAAAAAAAAAAAAAAAAAATTACAGCCTAAAGTGGTCTTTTCTGAAGCAAAAATAGGTGTGGACCTCTCGCTGTAAGCTAGCCCCTAAAAGATGAAATCCAGTTGGTTCACCCTGTCACATGAGTCTGATTTTCCTACTGCAAATGGTGGTGTTTATTACTGAAAATCAAGCGCTGTTTGGCCAGATTTTGGAACTGTAGTTGGGGAATTCCTTGATAAGGTCTGTTATCCAGAATAGAGTACAGAAACTTTTCCTTCTTATGCCATTTGTTTTTTTATGAAGAGATCTAAAATAGAAATGGCTACATGTTTGTGGTTACATGCTGGCAGCAGCCATAGCTCTGTATTCGGAGTTCTGCCTCTTTTTATGTAATTATACTTTGGCACAGGCAGTCTAGGATCCTCGGATTGCATCATCCTGCCTCCAAAACAGGGAATGTTTTCACAACGCAAAGCACTCTCTCCTGTTTCAGAAAATGCTGAAAAGGCTTTTCTAGAAATCTGCATAAGGGACAGTTCCTCCCTTTTCTGAGCTTAAAGAAGACTTGTGGGGGCTGCCATCCAGTCAAGTGACTGTAGTACTTGTGTAAACACTGGTAGCCCATCTATATGTACATATGTAAAAGACCCAGATCGGCAGCTTTTGCTCATGGATGGGAATAGACTTCTATTATGTGTGTGGTGTTAACGTTCACTTGTTTCTAAATGTTTATAGGAAATCCATGTGTTGGTTTACACTTGTGGACACTTGAGGTATGTCATTTATCCGAGTGTACAAGTACCTGGTGTACAGATCTAAAATTAAGTTTAAAAAAATTAAATTCTTTTAATAATGGCTTGAGATTTCTAGTTCAACTTGGCAGGGTTCATCAAGTGCTCGCTAAAAAAATTTATGGCCGCATTGCAGTTTTATGACTAGCATGAACTATTGCACTTTTTCCAGTTAAGGCGACTTAATGTTAAACTGTATAGTGACAGAACTGTATTTGTATTACCAGAGTCCTTTTTGTAGGCACTCTGTGATTTGCAGACTTCTGGCCCCTGCACTCTGTGTGGCAAGGTGTGTGTGTGTGTGTTTGGGGACACAGACAACCTTAAACCTGAAAGGGGGTCTTGCCCCGTCACACTCTATATTAAAATCAGTTTGGCAATATTTAATGGGTTAATGTTGACTACCTTCTGTGCGTTGCAGCTATGACTAGACTAGGGACCCCCTTTATTTTTCTTGGGGTGATACATTGGTAAAACTCTACAGCATCTGAAACCTTTGTAATCCTTTGGTATGCATTGATCTGTATATACTCTTGCCCCTGCACCCTTTGTACAATGGGCCTGTAAATTACTTTTATTCCTGTCTACTGCCCTAAAATACCAATGGCCGATAACCTGAAAAGGGCTATATACACTATACACCTTCTTCTCTTTTTTTTTTTTTTTTTTTTTTTAAGATTCATTGGGTTGAAAACGCCTTTCTATGCCATTATGATTTAAAGTGAGGTAATGCTGGGGTTTTTTTTTTTTTTTTTAATTCAGTCAAGGTGAATTATTGTTAAACTGTATAGTGGTGAAGTGTGTATTTACTCCCAGAGCCCTTTGTAGGCACATGGCTTAAAGTCCTGCATTTTAGTGCCACCCTAGCTGGGCGGCAGCCCTGTTTCCAGCGTTCTGGTTCCAGCGTACTCTGAAAGCACTGCAGGTGCTCTTATTTTAATACGTTTTCTGAGGACCTTACCAGACGTTTATTCTTCAGTTTCCTATTTGGAAACATTGCAGTAATGGAAGTTTTTCAGGCAGGATTGCCTTGTTTATACTGCTTTTACTTGTTAAAAATGCACATCCAACATCAGCAGTTATAAGAAACAGGACATATTAAGCTGTAGTTAATAAAGCGTTTCTGGCTTTTGCCTATGGAAAAACAAAGCATGTTAAGTAACTTTCTGCTCCCTCCTGACTCAATCTGTACATGATCTAGGATTCTTTCCTTGTGCCGTTTTATGAGCTCTCTGACAGTCTGAAGTTGGATCATCTTGTATAACTCCTCCATTGGGGTGTTGGGAGTCTGTTGGTAAATGTATTCAATGTTAATCTAGTAGTAAATAGAATATACTGTAGGTGTGTGTGTGTGTGTGGGGGGGGGGGGGGGGGGGATTTTATTCTTATTGCTGGCTATCAATGCACTACTGGTTTGCTGATCATTATGAATTGTGTGCATTGTCCCCCCCCCCCCCCCCAAAATAGAAATGTGTTCATATCTGTATTAAAATCCAAAAATGCAGTAATCCTAAAGAGGATTTTCTTCTCCTCCTCCTTTTTGTTTCATGAGGGTGTGTAAATTGCAGGCATCTCCGCACCAGCATGTAGCTGCAAAACGGGGGTGCCAAATGCAATGAAATTGCCATGCAGCCTTGTTTTTAAAAAAGCTGCAGGGATCTTTCCCTGCAGAAGATGCAGGCGCAGCAGTCTAATCAAATGTCATATCTGCTAGTGAGCTGGTTGTTGTTTCCAGGCAGGAATTGCTACTGTTGAAAGAAATGTTTAGTTTTGGGCTACATTTGCACCTGAGCGTTTTCAGCTCATAAAGCGCCAGAAAGCATCCAACAAGCAAAATCCAAATCACTTCAATGGCCCCCGTTTAAAATCTGAGCGTTTTGTCACCTGAAGCTCAAAAAAGTACACAAGCTTCTTTTTTGGCAGATTGAAGCATTTTTCTGCTTTTTACATTGTAACCTTTTGACCTGTGCAAAATTGTGGTAAAAACGCTTGGCTTTCTGCCTGAAAATGAAACACTTTTTGTGTGCATGTGTGTGGGTTTGGTGTTTTTTTTTTTTTTTTTTTTCTCCACATGCAAGTTTGTATATGCAAAATACTTTATTTTTTGCTTGGTATGGAAAATTTACAAATATGGTGGAAATGTCCACTTCTCAAAAGCATTAGAACGGTGTGGTTTATTTACGAAAACTAGTTGTACACTTGCAAAATGTCAGACAACGGCAGGTTAAAAAAAAGTCCAACATTTGGCCCGTGTGTATGCCGGGTGGCTGGAAGACCAGCATCCGACCGACTCGGCCAATGGCAAAGTGCTGATCAGAGTGCGCTGGTAGGGGGTTCGTACAGTAGCTCCCGACTGGGGCTGACTTTTATTTTAAAAAAAATAATCGGGCTCACTTCTGCACAGAAACCAGCTTCCAGTTTTTTTTTGCCAAAGTCTTTAATTAAACAAGCTGAGGTTAGACGCTTGTTTCTATGCAGAAGTGAGCCTGATTGTGCATTCTCCCACTTTAGTAACTTAAACCCCACTCTGCTTGTCTTTTTTGCTCTGTCCTCCTTCTTCTTCTTCTTCTTCTTCTTCTTCTTCTTCTTCTTCTTCTTCTTCTTCTTTTTCTTTTTTTTTTTTTTTTTTTTTTTTTTAAAGTGGTTGTAAACCCTTCTATATACCCATTGAAGTGACTGGCCTCAGGTGATCCATGGAGATGAGGAAAATCCTCCTACGTGAGTTGTACCTGTATCTGCAATCTTTTCTCTACAGCCATTCAAAGTGCTGAATTATAAAACTCGTGTGAGCGTTCAGAATAAAGGGGCAGAGAGTTAGTTTCACTCTGCAGAGCTCTGCTAGCTGATTGGAGGGAAGGGACACAGGAAAAGAGCTGAGGCTACCAATCGGCTGGAACTCCCTCTCGTGTCAACTTCTTTCACCAAGGCCGGCCATACAGAGCAAATTTTGGTGTGGTGTGTGTTGTTTTTTTTTGCCCCCCCCCCCCCCCATTATTGTCTTCTCCCCGTGGGGGAACTGCTAGCAATAATTGGAGGTAAAACACAGCATGCTGGTTGTACCCAAGTTGATTGCTCAACTTGGTACATTCAGTCTGCCCATACAAGGTTTAAATAGTGCATGGCCTGCCTTAGTGCTGGTAAGACCAGCACAAACTATAGTGGGATATGCTTTGTTCATATTTCATGTCTCAGGTTTACAACCACTTAAAGTAAATGAGCAGATTTGACATTGAAAATCATACTGAGCGAAGATAATCTTAGCTGAGATGTTGCAAACTTGCTGCAGAATCTTGTGCAGACGATCAATTTTGCGAGATGGTTTTTAGTGCAGACAGGTCTTCATTTATCACACAGGACGATTTACATGCTAAAAAGTAACTGATCCCTTTTCAAGTGCAAATTATCAGGATGAACTGCCATTTAGAACAATAGTCATTTCAATAAAGAATACTTGGTGAATATTTGAATCTGCACAAATTCTCTATGGATTGTCATCTACTTCAGACACAGTTGTAAGTCGCATGATTCACTGATAATATAAGAAGATTTTCCTTTCTAGCTCAAACAGTTAAGACGCAAGTTGTATCCTATTTCTCAATGACCATTGTTGTGTTTTTTTTTTTTTTTTTTTTCCTTGTATGTAACAAAAGAAAAACTGGAAGTTCCACAAGTGCAGGTTAATAGCCTGGGGAGGTTGCAGGTTGTATCAGTCTGTTTTGTAAGCATTGAAATCCATGTTGGTGCACAGTGGTCGGATCAGGTCAGGGCACAATGGAAATGCATCCAAATTTCCATGTGAGTAGATAAAGGAAAGACTATTTCCTACATACAAATGGAATATCCATGTTAGGAAGTGGGAATCACTGGGGGGGGTGTCACTCTGCTACCAAACAATTACCAGGTATTTTTTTTCCTTTTTAAGGTTTGCGATGGGTGACCTCTTTTGTTTCACTTTTCCACTCGGCCTCCTGTTTAAATGTTCCAATCTGGCAAATTGATTATTACACTTTTTTTTTAAATTTTTATTTTTTTGGGGTATATTTACTTTTTCTAGGAGTGCGAATATACCCCCCTTACCCATACTAGGGAAAATAGGTTCATTCTATAGCAAGTGGTGGCAGCAGCTTTTATTTTTTTTGCTCACTTCCCGTTATGCCATTCTGCACCCCGTATAAATACCCAATACTGGTCATTTGGAACAAGTGACCCTCCTCATGCCTCCCCGCAATGCACTATATTGGCGGCGAGTGTTAATATTGACATCAAATTTCGATTTTGTTTAGTCCTTTTGACTAAAATGCCATTTTACTTTTAGTCATCTGAATTGTTGTATTTTAGTCCAGTAACATTGTCAGTACATTAGTACATTTTAGTCTACTAAAATCTAATGGGTTTTGTTAAATTGTAATGCATTAAGTCCTCATGCACCCTGGATGTTTTAGTTGCCATTTTTGGCTTCAGGCTTTTTATTTTTTATTTTTTTTTTATTGGCTCATTATGAAATACTTACCTTAGAACGAGGCATCTGTATCTAATCCTGGTCCAGGGCAGTGAAGCTGACATTTTGTCCTTGGTTTGTCTTCCGGGTTCGCGGCTCTGGTGCTGTGAGTGGCCAGAGTCACTATGACTCCTGCGCATAAGAGTCTTCTTCCCGGCAAGGTCTGGCAGTGTCTGCCGGACCTTCAGCCAGGCATTAACAGCATGCAAAGTGACCATCTCCTAAACAGTAAAGGTTTTGGGGACATTCATTTTACCTACAGGTAAGCCTTATAGGCTTGCCTGTATTTAAAAATAAAAAAATGGGTATACCATGTTTTAATATTTGCTATTGCAACACTGATCCTCCTTCCCGGCCAATAAGGAAGCGCGTCTTGAGACCCGTTACCCGACTGGCTGAAAGGACAGGCCATTGGACATCTAGCAGGAGAGGAGGAGATGCATGCCAGAAGCCGCTGTGAGAGCCGCTGGCTTGAATGCATTAAGATAAAAACCTTGTGCCTTTACAACCCCTTTTTAACCTTTACATTTTCACATTTGACTGAAGTGATTTATTTAAAGGGGTTGTTAAGGCAGAAGTTTATCTTGATGCATTAAAACGCCTGTGTGCAGCAGCCCCTCTAATCCTTACCAGAGCCCCATCTCTATCCAACAATGTCAACGTGTCTTGGCCATCCGGGACTCTCCCTCCTGATTTGGCTGAGACACAGCAGTGGTGCCAATCAGGAGAGGGGGTGGGGTCAAACAGTGGCTCCTTGTCTGGACACATGGTGCTGTAGCTTGGCTTGGGTGCCCCCATAGCAAGCTGCTTGCTGTGGGGGCACTTAACAGGAAGGAGGGGCCAAGAGCTGACCCAAAAAGAGGATTGGGGCTGCTCCGTGCAAATTTGCTGCAACAGAGCAGCAAATTATAACACCTTTTTGTAAATGCCTTTCCTTCTATAAAATCACTTTAAACTGTCATGTATGGGGGTTTCTCTGCTTCCTGAGCAGTGTTTAATGGGGGCATGTCAAACCACTGGAGAGCCAGGCCAATGTGTACAAGAGCAGGAATCTGACTATCCTAGGGTCTACCAGCACAAAGTATTTGAACCCCTTCTTGTAACACTTGCCACCTAAATGCATCCCCTGGAATGATTGGTGTCATAGACAGTTGTAACATCTCTCCATACAACAAATGTTGCTGCTTGCGACAGCTTTGTGTAACCAATAGGGTGTCTATGAAGCTGTTTCAGAATTCCTTTAGACAGAATATTTATGTATATGTGACACCATTTACTATACCATGGAAGAGGTCTTATGTACCTTCACTTTTCCTATCGCAGATGTGCTGGTGTATTTAATCTATTTGTTGCAGTCACAGGTCCAAAATGTATTGCAAGAAGAACCTTGTCACATGGATTTAATAAATTTAGCACAATACTTTCTAATCCTAAATCTAATTCCAGAAAAGTTTGGCAAATGCTTTGTTGCCCCCAGAGGGTTTAATTGGGCCTTAACCACTTTACAACTGGCCCATAGCCGAATGACGGCTACAGGGCGGTTGCATAACGCTGAGAGGATGTACAGTGATGTCCTCCCAGAATCCCACTCTCGCACGCCCCCATGTCATGATGCCGGTTCCTCTCTCCCCTCTGTGTACCGATCTGTACAGTGGAGTGGAGCATTGTGGGCTGGATCTGTAGTGCCCACAGTGCTGCTCGGTGACAATTGCAGTCACATCCACAGCCTGGCCACAGAGGCCGAGCATGGATGGAAGTCTCTCATGTGGTATCGCTGTACTCGAAAGGAGTAGGAGAATCTATTTTGGTGTGTAATTTTTGTTATGTACATGCTATGTGTTAGAAATATTGTATAAATGGACAACTTTGTGTTTAAAAAAAAAAATAATGCATTTTAACTACTTCCCACTCACCGGCCATCATATAACGTCCTTGAATTTGTGCGGGGATAGCTGAATGACGCCTGCCGCTACAGGCATCATGACAACTTCAAAAACCTCACCATGCATCTTTTTTTAAATACCTTGGAATGTCTTCTTTCCAAAAAGTTGTAATTTGGGGGGTATTTGTACTTTTCTGGCTTGTTGGGGTCTCAAGAAATTAGATGGGCCATCAGTACATCAGGTGTGATAAATTTTCAGATATTGGCACCATAGCTTGTGGACTCTGTAACTTTCGCAGACCAAATATACACAGATTTTGTACTTTTAACAGATATGTAGCAGTATACATTTTGGCCAAAATTAATGAGAAAAATTACTAATTAGCTAAATTTGATAGCAGAAACGTTATCTTTTTTTTCAGAATATTTTTATTTTTTTATTTTTTGCACAAAAAAAACAGGTGTTTAAATACCACCAAAAACATTTCATATAGGTACAGTGTTGCATGACTGAGTAATTGTCATTCAAAATGTGAGCACCGAAAGCTGAAAATTGGTCTGGTTAGAAAGGGGGTTTAAGTGCCCAGTGGTTAATAGGGTAGCAGTAATTCATGGCAACCGATCTGACATCACACAGACACTTTGTATTCTTTCAGCTTCACCTAGACCTAGAGAGTTGGGAAATCGGCTAGTTTTTTTATGTAGAATATGCGAGGAGTATTTTGTGATTAGCATGCCTAAAATTGTCACGCTAACCTTGGCCCAGCACAACTGAAGCCTTCTGCTCACTTAGCACAGATCCTTTACTTCCTATATCACCTTTCAGCACTTTGTGCCAACATGCCGATGCTTATAAATAGTTCTGTGCTATCTGAGGATGGAATATTGGAATGCACCGGAAGTAACGCTGCCAGTTCAGTGCTGGGTCCTCGACTAATGTTACTCAGTCACCAGCGGACAATAATACTTCCTTCCAAAATGTCAGAGTGCAATCCCTAACCTATTAACTGAGGTGCTAATTTTAGATGGCCTGTTTTGTGTTGCGTCTTATTTTTCCGATTTAGGTAGTATTGACACAGCGCAGGTCTGCATAGCATGTGAATGAAGATGATTAACATGAGTGTAGCACAGGTGTGTGCCCTGTCTTCCCGAGGAAAGTGACCATCCCACTGTAAATGGAGAGTGTGCGTCAGATGACCTGCAGACCTAAGGTGGTGACGTTTCTAGAGTTTGCGAAGGCACGTGTTATTGATTGATGCACACTGCAAGGAAAATGATTAGCAGACATAAAGCTTTGGTGTTTTTTTTTTTTTTTTTTGTGTGTCCCCCCCCCCCCCCCCCAAACATAACAAACATGGTTGTGTAGAAGGGTGCAAGTGCAACACAAGGAGTACAGTTGGGTACATCCATGGCATGGATACATTTTTAGTTTTGAAGTGTAAGACCTGCCCAAATATGACAAACTGCCATAAGCAGTGATGAAGTCACTTTAGGTTTTGCCATAGTGACTAGTTGATGAAATGGTCACGCTGCATATGCAATTAGTACAAGTCGTACTGTACCTGTGTGGCATATGTCAATACTGATTTTGGATGGCTTCCTCCCACAGTCCAGAAAAACTGTAGTAGGCAGTAGAGTGATGAAAATGGGTGGACCATTAATGTTAACACTCTACAAGGGTGCTAAAATTTTTAGGCCTCATGCAGACTGGACACTTTGGCCATCTCTCCTGGTTGCCTTTTCCTCCTGGCAGATGTGATTTTTGGCATACACTTGTAAATGTGTGTAATGCATTTTTCGGCTCATCAAGCTCCTGGGCATCAAATAAGCTCAATGGCAAGAATAAATGCATTTAAAGTACAATGTACATCTAAACGCTTAGTTTTATTTTATTTTTTTTCCCTGCCAACTCGCTGCTCCTGGAGGCCCTGCCAGCATTTAAAAAAATATATATATATTATTTAATTTATTTATTTTTCCGTCTTTATATGCTTTTGTATGAACTCGTACCTTTTTCCCTTTTCTGGGAGATCGCGTTTCCTGCATGACCATCAACAGGGATCTGTGTGCTTCAGGCACAGCTGATCAGATCGAGACAAAAGGCCAAACACCGCTGATCGGTGTAAATGGGATTTGCCATTTATCGGCAGTCCACTCCTTACACTGACAGCGCTTGAGGAGAGCCAGTAAGTGGCAATCCACACAGGGGACGTCTACACTGACAATCTGTGCCACCTGTCGCTGCTCATCCATGAAGGAGAATATTTATTTCTCCATTTAGCAAACACAAAACCCAGTGGTATTAAATACCACCAAAAGTAAGCTCTGTCTCATGACCGCATAATTGTCATTCAAAGTGCGACAGGGCTGAAAATTGGCCTGGACAGGAAAGGGGTAAGGGTGCCCAGTAGGCAAGTTCCCCTTAACTCCTACATAAGATTTGAATAAAGTGTGGATATTGAATACAAACATGTTAAGTCCATGTATGAATGGATAAATCACAAATCCAGAGTCCCATATTAGATATGCATCATTCCAAACTTTGTAGTTTTCAAGATGTGCCAGTAGCATTCACCACCACCCAAGAAATTCTAAAGGTGCAAGCTTACCAGACCACAGTGATCCCTTTTATTCAGAGCAGTCAATATAAGCTTAATATTCACCAGTGATAGACGCTTCTCATGGAATAGCAGGGAAGACATCTATACCCAACACAAAGTATCCTCCTCCCAGATCTCCATTGGCTCAAATCCATGTAGGCACAAACAGGTAAACGCTCCTCGTGGTGTAGTACGTTAAAATTTGTATTTATTGTATTAAAAATTCACTTACAAATGTATAAGGACAATGAGCATTGTAAAAATAAAATAAAAAAATCACCCAGCCGGAAATCGGATAGTAGTTGCAGTTCGCTTTGGTATGTGATGTCACCAGGAGTCTCCGCCCATCATAGGCTAACATGCAAGGCCATTTAGAGGCCAAAAAAAATGCCAGGCATCCCTAAGAGCAGCTTTAAAGTCATTGAGTGTGTGTGAGGCCCAAAGGTAAAACATTTTGAAAAGCAGCACTAGCTAAGACGTATCCTACACGCTAGAGTGCTAAAAATCTGTTTATGGCTACTTTTTCATTAGTGTGTACTAAAATGTGGTGTTGAATGTTGCATTTTATTGCATATTAAGAGAAGTTCACCTTTGGGAACATGTTATATGTCCAACCTGTTCTTTAAGATGGAATATGTAATGCCTGTAGTGACAGCGAGCCAGGGATCTTCTCCCCAATGTTGCTGTCACAATAAAAACAACAAATGCAGCTATGTGGGGGCTCCGGCCATGTCATTCGTTCAGAGTCCTGTAAATGGGGGAACAAATACTTTGTGGCTGTCGGCTTGTAGTTCTCCGTGAACTACCACAAGGCCATTGAACTTCCTGTCAGTGTTACTGCCTGCCCATATGCAGTAGGAGGCTTGCATTGCACCCACAACCTGATGTGCATTTTTATATACATTTATTATTATTTTTTTATAGTAGGTGAACTTTATTCTTAAGGCACCTACGCATTCATTTTAGAGGATTTAAACCTAAAACCAAAAATGTAATATATTGCAACTTGCCAATCATCATTAGTGACTGCATTCCTTTTCTTTAGACTTCTTCTTTCCCTCCCCCCCCCCCCCCTTTTTTTTTATTTTTTTTTTTATTTTCATCTGGCCAGTAACATCACCTGCATTAGAGTACATCTAGACCAGGGGTGTCAAGTGTTTTTTTTTTTTTTTTTTTCCCAAAAAAAAGGGGGGGGCCAGATTTGATGAAGTGAACATGCATGAGGGCCGACCATTTTGCCTAACATTCTTTGAACCATTAACCACTTGCCGACCGCTAAACACGCTGATATACATGAGCACAATGGCAGTGGTGGCAAATGGGTGTACCTGTACGTCCCCTTTTAGGAGGCAGGGCTAGCAGGAGTGCACTGCCGGAGGCATGCGTGCACGTGCCGCATACAGCTTGACCATGCCCCTGGGATGGATGGACAGACTGTCTCCTGGTGATCGTGTCACAGAGCCGCAGAACAGGGAAGTGCCTATGTTGAAGCGCCCATCCCCCCTTTAGAATTACTCCCCAGGACACACTTAACTGCTTCATCGCCCCTAGTGGTTAATCCCTACACTGCCAGTGTCATTTACACAGTAATCAGTGCATTTTTATGGCAATGGTGTCAAGTGGTTGCCGTGTAAAAATCACAGAAGATCGTCTCGCTTTACTATTTAAAAAAATTAAAAAATAGGGGCCAATTTTAATGGTATTTTTATTTTTTTGACACTAACTTTTTTGCGCAAATCAATATATGCTTATTGCAATTTTTATTTATTTTTTTTCCCAAAATTGTCGCTTTTATAGTGCAAAAAATAAAAACTGCAGAGGTTATCGAATACCACCAAAAGGCTCTATTTGTGGGGAAAAATACGTAAATTTTGTTTGGGTACGATGTCGCATGACCGCGCATTTGTCAGTTAAAGGGACGTGGTGCCGAATCACAAAGTGCTCTGGTCAGGAAGAGGATAAAATCTTCCGGGGCTGAAGCGGTTAAATCTGTGGGCAGACTGGCTGGCTGTACTGAAGTTGATAGTATAACTGGTTGGTCTGTGTGTGGGTGTTTAAAAAAAAAAAATCACTTCCAATGGCTATATCGTATTCTGATGGTGGGGAAACCTCTTGCTGTCAGAATACAATGGTGCTGTGGGAGGAAATTCCCCCATCAGCAGTGCTGAGGTGGGCCTTGGAGAGGAGAAGCTGAGACTGCTGGTGGGGGAACCCAAAGAAGGAGCTCTGTGTAATCCCATTACACAGAACTGATAAGTATACAATGTTTTTTATTAAAAACAAAATCTAGGAGAAATGTGAATCATATCTGGATGATCAGTAATAAGTGACCACTGCTGCTGTCAAAATCAAGAGGGCTCAATTAAAGTTTTCATATTATCGGGATGACAGCGCTGTGCAAGGGCGAACAATTTGTTTTTACTTCTCGATTTTGTTTCAATAAGTGTCACTGTGGCAATAATTTTGCATGTGGGTAGTTCCTGTGTTGCAACTCTTAAATGCTTAGTATATAAATCTACAACAGAGGATATGTGGGACTGTGTCCTCCCACACAAGTGCCAGCATGAAAAATATACTATACGAAATCTATAATGTATCAAACAGATGAGTGAAAATCCTAATTGTATGAACCAACAAATTCTAAAGTGCTCTAGTGCAAAAACGTATATATGTCCACATTTTACAAAACGTTTATTTTTTTCCAAATGTGGACATATACAGTAGATGGGATTCGCACTAGAACAATTTAGAATTTGTTGGTTCATATGATGGGATTTGCACACTCCCCCCCCCCCCCCCCCCCCCGCCCCCGCTGTACAAAACATATATAATGTATCAAGTATTTGATCCCTTGCTGATTTGGTAAGTTTGCTCATTGACAAAAATGATCAGTCCATAATTTTAAGGTGGATGTAAACCTGATTCCTGAAATTTGAGCTGGGCACATGGGGGGGGGGGGGGGGGGGTGTTAATCTCTCTCTCCAAAGCACAAAGTCCAGTGGCTTTCTCCTGCTCCATTCTGTTATCAGCATGACAATGTCTGACAAGTTCTCCAACACATATGTTAAAACCAGGCTGAAATTTGTGTCGGGGAGAGTGCTATAAATTGTCAGAAAGCTGTTCCACTCACAAGACAGCTCTGGAAGTCTCTGCCTATCTGGAGGTGGGTGTGTGCATTTCTTCCAATCGGTGTTCCTCAGTGTAATCCAACACTACACTGCTACTGCTGAATGAGGAAGAGAAAATTTTATCATCTGCACTTTCTAAACAATATATAAAGCTGAAAGACAGCAGATATGCATGTAAAACTTATGTAGGAGGATTTGTTTCATCTCACAATCATCTAGGCGGTTCACTTCACTGGGTATATGCAAGGGTTTACAACCACTTTTAATGGGGGGGGGGGGGGGTTTAACGGAGTACAGAAAAGGAAAGAAACCAACCAAGAAGGTCACATCTGTGGTACACCTTGGTTGAAATACAATTTTATTGTAGAAAAAAGCTAGATAAAGCAAAAAACTGGTGAAAACCTTCCAAAACTGTATTAAAGACGATGGCGTCCTTAAGAAATTGCAGCCTCGCGCACACCCATTCAAACAGTTGGACGCACAACTTCGCGGACTAAGAGGCTGGAGTGTAAATGTTAGGACCTCCTATTATGGTAAACCATACCTAACAATCCCAAGCTTCCATTAGAACCAGAAGAGGGGGGAATGTGTGTTTTTACCACTGAGTGAATGCAGATGTTAATGAGCAGGTTTAGTGTTCTTAGAGCTGCCTAGTATAGGATATTCTGTAGTAATTCAAATGATTCCAAATCGTGACCGCCTATGCTATCTTTTTAATTTAAGTGAAACCGAATAACAAATATCCAGAAATGCATTAAAAAAGTTATAAATTGATTTGCATTTTAATGTGTGAAATAAGTATTTGACCCCTTCGCAAAACATGACTGTTAGTAAGACGCTTCTTGTAGTTGGCCACCAGGTTTGCACACATCTCAGGAGGTATTTTGTCACACTCCTCTTTGCAGGTTTTGAGGCTGACGCTTGGTAACTCATACCTTCAGCTTCCTCCACATTACCTATGGGATTAAGGTTTGGGGACTGGCTAGGCCGCTCCAGAGCCTTAATGTGCTGCTTCTTGAGCCACTCCTCTGTTGTTTTTGGGTCATTGACATGCTGGAAGACCCATCCACTACCCATTTTCAATGCCGTGGCTGAGGGAAGGAGGTTCTCACCCAAGATTTGATAATAAAGGGCCCTGTCCATCGTCCCTTTGATGCAGTGAAGTTGTCCTGTCCCCTTAGCAGAAAAACGCCCCCAAAGCATAATGTTTCCACCTCCATGTGTGACCGTGGGGATGGTGTTCTTGGGGTCATAGGCAGTACTCCTCCTCCAAACATGGCGAGTTGAGTTGATGCCAAAGAGTTGGATTTTGGTCTCATCTGATCAGAACACTTTCATCCAGTAGTTCTAATCATTCAGACGTTCATTAGCAAACTTCAGGTGAGCCTGTGAATGTGCTTTTCAAGGGGACCTTGCGAGCGCTGCAGGATTTCAGTCCTTCACGTTGTAGTGTTGCCAATTGTTTTCTTGGTGACTATGGTCCCAAATGCCTTGAGATCATTGACAAGCTTCTCCCATGTAGTTCTGGGCTGATTCCTCACCATTCTCATGATCCTTGAAACTCGACATCTTGCATGGAGCCCCAGACTGAGGGAGATTGACAGTTACTTTCTGTGTTCTTACATTTGCCAATAATCGCACCAACTGTTGTCACATTCTCGCCAAGTTTCTTGGTGATGGTCTTGTAGCCTTGTGTCGGTCTACAATCTTGTCCCTGACATCCTTGGACAGCTCTTTGGTCTTGGCTTTGGTGGAGAGATTGGAATCTGATTTGCGTGTGGGGGGGGGGGGGGGGGGTGGTGGTTTCTACAGGTAACAAGCTGAGATTACACCAGCCATTTGATGGCTTGACAGTTCGGATGAGAACACAAGCAACTGTGATGTTTATACATTCCTTGACTTGAACAGTTTGGGAAAGGGTTAAATGGATGGGTTTAGTTCAGCTTTAATATTGCTGGCCATGTTTAATGGTGTTCATTCAGATCAGTGCCTGCAGCCAGCGTGCTGTCACTTTCCTCAATGATCACCTGAGCGTTGGGCAATCCATTCACATAACATGGTGTGCTGCACTCTGTGACCCGGACTACAGATCTGCCATCGTATTTTACTGCTGGAAAAATAAGGAAGACAGGCGGATCAGCTTTCAGTGTTTTTGGCTGTGGGTTTCTGCTGGCTTTAGTAGACCAATCAGGAGCAGCACCCAAAATAAGAGGAAATAAAAAAGCGCTCGGCTGTGGTTTGTATTTTTAGAGCAATTCTGTGCTAAACATCCAAACGGGCTCATGACTCAACACTGCATGTTTTTTTATGATGGAGGTGGTCAGTAAATGCATTTTATAGGAGTGTGGAACTTTATTAGAAACATGACAACAGCCCAAACTTTTTATTTTTATAGAAAGGAAATGGCGAGAACCTCTGCCAGGTTTTTGTCAGTCATCTCAATTAAGCAAAATCAACACGTTTTCTATGTGATGCCAAGACAATAAGGTTTTGTTTACATTTGCAGTTGGGGGTGGTAAAAGGTGGTTGAGACACATTTTTACCACCTTCCCTCTAAGCTGCAAAGGAAAGAGGTATACAAAAGCCACAGCTGCAATGCTTTGCAGTAATGATCCCCTTATGTTCAAAGGACAGTAACATTTGCCGAACCTGACCCACACTTCTGGTTGGGGGGGGGGGGGGGGCGCTAAAACATGAAGCTGAGGCATGGTTTTACTGACCAATACAGGCAGCAATCCAAACCCCAGGTTTGGGGGCTCCTGTCACATGGGCCAGTCAGGGAGTGGTAAGAAGGCATTGTTATCCCATTCCCCCCCCCCCCCCCCCCCGTCCACCAACCTAACAGCGGTCATGGTGCCACTCAGGTGAATACAGAACACTTTTTAAACACATCATGTTGAGCTTTACAGATGGCATTGCCTGTCATGCTCCCCCATGTAAGTAACCACAATCAAGCACTAAACACTTGGCTCAGTCTTGGCACAGTCCTGCAATGCAAAATCGCTTTTGGCAGTAAATGAAAATCGGAATGAGGTGGCAGCATTGCCTCCTGTTCACCTGAAAGCTGCCTTTGAAAAGCGATCTGCTACGCATGACTTCTGCTGCTAGCATGAAAGGCGTCTAACCCTCTCCTGCTTGATCCAACAAGGTTTTGGTTGTGATCACTGTCTCCATTGGTGGGAATTCCCGTCACTTCTGGTCCATGTGACACCAGAAGTGAGAACATCTTCCTGATGAGGAGACAGGGCAATAAAAACCTGACGGAGGATCTCTGCTTCCCTTTATCTAAAACATACTAGACATTATCTGTAGGCTTGTGGAGTCTGCTCAGACTTTCTACCCTGGATGCTAGTGGTGATGTTTGTCAGGATATGTTGGGGCCTGGTCATGTGACCTGTGTTTTAGGCCTGCTGAGTGAGGTCCCATCCTGGAAAAGTGACCCCCCTTCCACAGGATTAGACTTTATATGGCCTTGTACAGAGTCCCTGTCAGTGCAGACTGTTGGGCAGGCAGCTGAAGCCAAGCACAATCTTTTCCTGTCTTGAGGGAAAGGCCTGTGATTTCTTGCCTCATAGAAAATGCTAGTTCCTTGGCTGTATAACTCTTAAATCCTAGTAATTGCAGAGCTGGAAAAGAGCAGTGTTCTGTAAATTAGGGTCACTTGGCCTTGGAAAGCAATGAAGACATTAGATTAGTATGACAGCTAAGGACCCAACCTTCTCCCAGACAGAACAGCAATGACCTCCATGATTCTCCTGTGATAAGTCCACTTCAAGGGTGGCTTTTCATCACATTACAGGCAGGTAAATTACGTTTCTAGTGTTGTAGAACTGAAGGCCGAAACTTTTTATTTTCATACTTTTATAAAGCCAGCCATAGATGGAAATGTGGCCAGTTCAGCAAGGACTGGCTGAATTTCCATCTTTGACTTTTGGACAACCACCTTGCCCATACAATGTCTTCATTGACGTCTACAACCAGCCTGCTGGCAAATTGTTGCTCGGATCAGTGCCCCTGGATAAAGCCAGCAGTGCTGATTGGTGTATTAAACCCCCCCCCCCCCCCATTCACATCAAGTGTTTGGATGGGGGAATCTATTAATTTTTAATGAAAAGGAGTCCTGTATGGCCTGCCTAACCCCCTTTCAGCTTTTTGCCATCTGTGTCCCATTGGGAACATACTTACTGTAACGTCCTGTCCTGTAGCCAAAACAGGAAGTGAGGAAATCCTCATGTGAAGTTGTTTGCTTTTCCCTTCTATTCCTGTCCTGGTGACTGCCCACAATTAGGGATTTTCATTACTTTTGATAACTGTAAATGGAACAAATGGAGAAGGTGAATCTCCTAACAGACATGGACAGTAATACAAACCTGACAGGGTTCTAATCCCTCTCCACTCCCTTTTTTATAATTTGTGTTCACCTGCTGTGTTTCGCCATCGCAGCCCTTTAACACGGGGAAAGGATTGTCCAACAATGTACAGGAAACCCCTAAGTTGTGGTGAGAAGGGTGGCTTTATTCACACACAAGAATGATGGTGTCTGCCATTTTACCCTCCATGATGGATGTTTTCAAGGCTACTGATAACAGTACAGTTGGGCCCTTGTTATGGGCACCCTCCTGTGGTGGCAGTGATATTGATGTCCTGGACAATTAGGTTGCGCCTTTGTTTTGTTTTGTTTTCTTCGTCTTTTGGGCCCTCCCCCTTATTTGTTTGTTTTTTTTTTTGTTTGTTTTTTGGGCTCACTGACACCATATCTATTGAGTTGCGTTGATCAATTAAGATGCAAATAAATCAGTTGCTTTGCCCTGTTCACACCATACAGGTGTGTTGTGGTGCATGTCTGCTCATGACCCACACACACTTGTAAATTTGTAAGACTTGATGGCAGTACAGGAGAAATAAAAGCAGTTCAGTGTGTCACCAGCGCACATTTGTATACTGGGCTGTTAATGAGCCCCTAATGGTTTTGTTTTAGTTTATTACAAGCACTCAAAGCTTTCTCAATCAATACCTATCCTCATTCCTGCGCTTGCGTATAATCATTTTGTTTTGTATGTTTGTAGTAAGAAGGCTGTAGATGCATTAAAATGTTAGTGACCCTAAATATCCTTCTCCAAAAATCATCCACGCACAGCCACTACTTAATGGCCCTGTAATCTGTTTTTCATAAAAAATTTTGTTTTGTGTTTTTCTGCCTCCTTAATGTCCTCCATGAGCTCCTGAGCCTCTCCTTTTCCCTCCTTGTGCACACTACACATGCCGTACTTCATAGTCCATCTCGGGAGCAAACGAGAGGGTGGTTACAGTCCTACAGATGGAGGACCATGGAGAATGAACGTAGCCATCCTCTAACAGGGAGTCGTATCTTGGGAGGAAAAAAAACTAAAAATTGGAGGAGGCTGAGAAACAATTGACATTTTTGAATTGGGTTAAGAATACGTACTTGTATAGTTTTTTCTTTTTAAAGTAGAGTTTAGTGTCAATGTTTGGAAGAGTCCCTTGTAACGTTTTCTGTGTTCTCCTTTTCTTTAGCTCAAGTTCCAGACAGCGAGGAGCAGTTCCTGCAGGACCTTCAGTCAGAGAACCGTAAGTAGTTCTCCATGTTTCCTGTATACTTTGCTATTGAGATGTGGTTTGGATGGTGGAGCCATGGGACATTCTCAGGAATGGCAATCTTCAGACCAGAAGAATGAGCGTGTTGCAATAGGGAATACGCGCTGATCTCTGGAATGTGATGTTTGCTAGGGACATTCTTTGTTCCAGGTTTTCATGTTGGGCTTTGTGTAGCATGATGGTTTTACACTGCAGACCTTAATAAGCAGAATGGAGCAGGTGTCTGATTCATGTATTTTAGATGACTTCATTGTACAAGTGCAGCCCATCTGCCTACATCTGTCACCTGAACTTGTCAAAGGCAGAACACATCCATTGAACGGCTCCAGTTTTCTGTGCATCCCCACCAGTTTAACCCTATTAAAGGTTAACTCCACTTCTCCACTTTCATGGGTGGAATATGAATATATATATATATATATATATATATATATATATATTTGTCCATTGCAACACAAGTCTTATTGTAATTTAATTTTATTAAAAATTACCTTTCATTTTTAATCTGCAGCTCTGTAATTTTCTGTAAAGTGCAATATAGCTACCTGGATGTGTTCTGTATATATTAAGTCCCCAAGAAATGTAATTTCCTGCTTGTGTGATTGGCTCACTGATTTTTCCAAGAAGTCTGCATCAGATTTTGGGTATCCTCTCTGGTAATTTTTTTTGGGATACTCCCAAAGGGAAATTTTTTACTTCTAAAGGGCTGCAGACACTGCCACTACCAGTATTAGAGCCCTGCAGGCACAACAGCTGATTATTATAAAAGCGCTCCCATACAGTTTCGCATTGCTCGTGGACACATAGCTATTCCTTCAGAATAACAAAAGATCGGAATCTACAACAAAGTTAAAGTCCTTGCCATGTACATTGATCACCCAGAGGGGAAAGGGGAATGTGGTTTTGGTTCTTTGGTTTGCCTCCTGTTTGGCAGGGAGGAACATTGGTGTGAAAATAGAAAAAATGAATTGGCTGTTGTCCCACAACAGGGTGAGATCTGAGCGCAGTGGGGGGGAGGAGATATTTGCACTGTGGGGATGATTTTGAGGGGGAGAAAGGAATTTATACCAGAAGCTGTATTGGGGGTGTGCTGAGGATAAGAATTTATGCTGGGAGGATTGAGATGGAGAACATCCCATTCTAGGTGGGAGAGGATTTGTGCTGGGATGGGGATTTTTGAGATTGTGGCAAGTCCTCTCCCCTGCCAAGGCACCCCTTACCCAATATAAACCTGTCCCCAACTCTACCCCACATTCTAGCACAAGTCCTCTACCTCCCAAAGTGACCCTTGTCCCCCAGCACATACCGGTGCCTGGATTTTGTTTAGTCTTGCCCCTTAGGTCCCTCACACTGCAAAGTTTGGCCACAACCATTTTTGCCATGCTGAGCACCCTGCCAGATTCTCTCTCCTTCCCTCAAGTGTCCCTCATTCACAAGTTTGAAAGTTGGGAGGTATGCTGACCTGTGTTCACAATGACTCCGACCAGCCACTCAGCCTGGGACCTGGAAGAAAATGGAGATCAGGGAGTAGCGCTGTGTAATTGATGGTTTCCAGCTTCCAAGGGCATTGGCCAGGTGTAATATATACATAGTTACACTGGCTTAGACCAATGTAGCTCTGTATGACCTACCAATCCCTGAAATTCATCTTTTAGCAGTGCCTCGTGTCAGTGTATGGTTTGTAAATGGTCATAAACCGGCCCAGATAAACAGATTCCACGTGGCCATCGGTGATGTGAAGGGAAGAACATTGCACTTTCTTCCAGTCATTATCTTGGATATACAGTAGATAAAGGTCTGCAGCACCACCTCTACCCGTGCAGCAAGCTCTTCCAGTCTGTGGAATGAAATGCAATATTCCATTAGAGGTCATTACTGCTCCACTCTTGTAGTCTTCCAGTTCCCGCTCGTCACGTGCTAGACTCTGCATTGACTGGATACTGGATACCAGACCCACTTTCTATTCCTCCACGATCAAGATGCTAAGTGCATGCATTTCCTAGAGGTGAAGCGTCTCTACACACATTACCTATACAATATCCTCTATTGCAGCAGCTCAGGGGGGAGATGTTTGGCACCTTTTTATGTAGTCGGCCATTAAAATGCAGGGCAGAGGAATGATAAAGGAGTAAGCAGTTGTCTGTCTGCCTTTCCCTCTGTTATGGCAGCAACACGCCAAGCCTTTGAAAAGATTGCATCCACAACAGATTGTGCCGAGCTGTTTCGGAAGTGTCTGGTCTGGCCTGTGGGTGTGTCACGTTCAGACTTGTCCCTGAACAATGTACAGTACAGGGCTTTGTGTGTCCTTACTTTAACCCCTGTAGGCCCGGGCTCCTGGCCTAGTCCCTGCACATTTCCTGCCTGCTCTCTCAGCAAAGAATTCAGGTGCTGGCATAGGGGAGGAAGGGTGTGTGTCAGTGCAGCACCCGTCTCCCTTTTTACTGAATGTTAAATAACAAATCCTATAAAGCTTGCCAGATTTCATGGTTGGAGCCCAATAAATCTCATAAGTTTCCATAATATTAAAGAAGTGTGAAAAGAGGAAGAGAGCTGGAACCCTCAATTACCTGCCGTAGCCATAATACGGATTGGTGTGCTTTCTGTGGGTCGTTGTGCTGTCATGCTGCATCAAATGAATGAATTAAGAGTGTATTCTATTTTATAATGCAGTTCTTCAAATGTATATATTTTGGCACCCAGGCAAGAAATATGCTGCATTTTATGTTCTAGGATGTGTTTTTTTTATTTTATTTATTTTTTTTATTAGCTGCCTTTCCCAGTTTTTCAAGTTGGAGAGAGGCTAAAAGCTGTGTCTTTAAAGCGAATTCCAGTTATGGAAAATTTTCCTTAGTTACATTGGTCCAAGCTGGACTAATGTAACTTTTACATGTGCCATACCTGTGGAAGCTGAAAATCACTGTAGTAGGCACTGCTAACACTGTAATCTTGGGGTAAAGTAGAGGGGGAGGTATGAAAGGACAGGAGACCAAATGCCACCCAATACTTTACCTCACCCAGAGAATGCTGTAGTCTGGGGGTGAAGAGGTGAAGCAGTGATGGCACAATCTCCACCCTTTCCCATCAGAACACTTTTTGCATTCATTGAGAATTGCAAGGCCGGTATCAAGTGGGTGACCTCCTGTGTTCAGTGCAGAAGAGCAACCACTCAAGGCACTGGACCCAGAAGCTAGTGGTGATCGCTGTATTCGCGGTGTTTGCTATAGACATTTTCACCTTCCATAGGGATCCCACAGGAATGGCACAAATTGTGAACAAAATATATTCTAAATATATATACTTGCGTTTTTAGAAGTGAAACAATTGTGAAAAAGATTTCTTCAAAATCTTTCATCTGCAGTATACAAAGTGCTATTCACTATAATACATTTTTATTTATTTATTTGGGTTAAAATGTTATTGCACTGTCAAGTGATATTTCAATAAGTTCTATTCACACAGTGTTGGAATGCAGTATTATTTTTTATTTTTTAGCACATAAAACAATGGTATTAACGGACACCATAGAAAACGAGACAGATTGATGATCTCTGCATTGGGATTGTGCCAGGCAATGCTGCCCAGTGCATCCCTTTGCAAATGGTGTGAATGGGCCCCAAGGGCTGTAAAATGTTGCATTTTATTTGTTCTTGGGTTTAATGTTCTTTTTGTGTAAGATTACTACACAGAAAGCAGTATCTAAGAAAATTACCTCTGAATAATGCCACAATAGGGGGTTTTATATGGGCACCCCCCTATATGACAGCACAATGCCAACAGTGTGAATCATTCTGACACGTGAATGGGAAGTGGTTGGAATGTGTCGGCAGTCAGAACTGTAATGTTTACTCGCATGGAGTCTCATTGACAAAGCTTTTGGTGTATTAGAGCAGCTCTGATCTGTACACAATCTGCAGAGAAGGAAATGATGTCCCAAGTGAGCCGCTTGCATCGGTGTTACACCATCCCCTGACATTTGTCACGTGGCTGCACTGGGACATGGCAAACAAGCTGGGTGTAGATGATGGCAGAACAGTGACAGGAGAAGACATAAAATACGTCATTGCCTCTTCTCTAATTGTTGTTACAGAGCTTCTTTGGGTCCTGTCAGTGTCCCACTATTCTCCTGGGATAATGTGATGCAAACCCCTTCCCATTACCTCGGCAATTACATTTGCCTTGTATATTTACATCCATCTAATAGATTTTATGCCTTTCAGATAATAATTATAATCGTCATGGCTGTATCAGTAGAAGCTAGGAGCCAGATATCATTTTTAGAATGAAAAAAATATATATTTTATTTGGGTCGTCCCCCCCCCCCCCCAACAAGATGGTGATGTGGCTAGTATTATGTGCCACTTACATTGGGCTGTTCCACTAGTCTGTTGCAGGAACACGCGTGTGTTATGCAACATTACATGTTAAATACACATTGTGGTAAACATTCTTTTTAAATGTGCTGTTAAAACTCCAATGCACTCAGTGTGTGTCTGTATATATT
Organism: Lithobates pipiens; assembly: GCF_037356315.1. Lineage (NCBI taxonomy): Eukaryota > Metazoa > Chordata > Amphibia > Anura > Ranidae > Lithobates > Lithobates pipiens. Next base: position 125,077,501 of record NW_027507789.1, on the reverse strand, counting down.
CACATGCATGAAAGTTCATGTCTGTAGGATGTCTAGGTGTGGTTTTTAGGTATGTTGGGGTGCCATTTTTAAATGGGGTAGCACTGCAACACCTTACATGGTCCTTGAGGCGTTGTGGTAGATGGAGTTTTTTACGGTTATCACAACACACTGGTGTCAACAATCCCTTAGAATAATAAAATGTCCACATCACTAAGGCTCCATGCACACTGAAGCTCAAAAAAGCTTTTTCTGGACGCCAGATTGCTGGCAGAAAACGCTGGTTGAAAAACGTTAGCGTTTATGGGCGTTTTCAATAAAAATACAGAGGACACTCCAAAAGTCCCACAGTGCATTCCAAACTCCCACAATGCATGGGAAAAAATAGAATGCTGAACACTAACGCGTGTTTACGAGCGTTTATCAGCGTTTGTCGTTTTTTGGTGGTGGAAAACGGCACTTTGAACGCAAATTTCTGGCATTCAGAAAAAAGCCCATAAACTCCACTGCTCATTAAAGCTAAAAAAACGTCCATGTGTGCATAGACGTATAGACTAACATAGAGTGGAGTTTATGGGCTTTAAAAAAAAAAAAACGCCCAAACTCCAATAAACTGCAGTTATGAGCATGGAGCCTTAACCTCTACATAAACAGACTGGAATATTTCTACCATGAGCATTTGTAACAGATGAGCTACATTGCTTTAATTGCAGCTGTGGGGGAACACAATGCATTTTAAGTGAATAGGGCTGCACGGTAAGTGCTATGTAGCCATGTGCAATTCACATGGTTGTAGGCTCCTAGGGTTTAAAACGGACAATGATTGGTTAAGGCCTCCTTGCCACCCGTGAAATGCTTTCATTCCATTGTGGATTGCTCTTCAGAGGGTTAGCAATGGTGTAAACAAGCCATTAAAGCTCAACTCTGGCTAAAAGCATTAGGCCCCTGCACATGGTTCGGACGCCACCAGTTCAGCAGGGATCTGTCTGCTGATCCCTGCTGAGCAGGTGGATGGCTGGTCCGTGTCCGCTCCACTTATGCAGAGCAGACACAGCCCGCTGTTCACTATGGGTAGTTGTATGCAAACAGGTCACCTGTCTGTTTACACCAGACTGCTATCCGATCGGCTAGATGAAAGGGGAACATCTGTCGGTTTTGATTGGATGTAGGTGAGAATAAACATCTGTCTGTTTTTTGTACACTGGCTGCTCCATAGACTGAGGAGTCTGATCTGGTCACCTGAACTGACAGGCGGACCCAATCAGTCTGCTGGTGTGACAGGGACCATAGATTATCATAAAGGTTTACTTTCCTTGTCCCAACCTTGATTCACACTTATGCATTTTTAGTGCTCTTCTTTTTTTTTTTTTCTTGCAGATTTGCACTACAGAACGTGTTCCATAGGAAACCACATTAAATGGACTGCAGTGCAAATCTGCTAAAAGGTGTGAATCGAGCCTAAAACCACTAGTCTTTTTGGTTTTTAAAATTCACTTTTTTTTATTTTTATTTTTTTCAAGATTTCCTTTTTTTTTTTTTTTTTGCCCCTCAAACATGCCCCATATTTCTTCTGTTTCATGGTTGCTCCAGTTTATGTAACCAGGCCCCACTTTTCTCCCCTATAGCGATATGACTTTTGGTCACACAACCTTCTCATGGGAATTACTGAAGGTAGCTGTGAAGTGCTGATGTCACACGTTCATCCCTTTGGGTATGATCTTTGTAGCACTGTTGTGACCCATACACAGCCATTGATTGCCAGGAATAGCCCCATGTACCACCCTCGAGTCTGCCCACCATTCCTGTGAGTTCCCGTAGTATCCAGGGAAATTTAGTTAAGCTTACCACAAAGGAAACCCATTGGACATGACGTGCGCCACATATCAAGATCCTCTTTCAGCGCAAAGTAGAGAAAGGAGCTGAAGATGTTGTATGTACTAAGCCATTTATAAGCGTTTTTAAAGAGGAAGTAAACCTTGATGAGTTTACTTCCTCTTTCATTCCCTGCAAAGGTAAAGCATAATGGACTACTATGCATCACATAGTCCATTATGTGTCACTTACCTGACACAGGAAACAGCGAAGTCACCGTTGTCCTCTGTAGTCCGGCGCATCTATCTTCTCGGTGGGTCTCGCTGCTCCGCCGCTGTCATTCGGCGAAGCCATCAATTCCGCGTATGCACACGGGAGCCGCCATGCACCGTTGACAGCGGTGCCTGTCTTTCGGCAAATATCTCCTAAACCGTGTAGGTTTAGGAGATATTTCTTGGACCTACAGGTAAGCCTTAATCTAGGTCAAAGTGTGTTGTAAGGGTTTACAACCACTTTAAAGGAAGTTAAAGGTAAAAATTGTGTGGGATACAGCCGTTTAGCTTTAAGACCCCTTTCACACCACACCACCCATATTGTTGGCGGTAAAACGCTGTTATTTTTAGCGGCGTTTTACCACCGGATTTGCGGCACCTTTACCCCACACTAGCCGAGAAAGGGTTAAAACCGCCAGCAATACGCTGCAATAGTGGCGTTTTGCCAGCGGTATTACAGCGCTGCCCCATTGATTTCAATGGGGAGCAGTGGTAAACACACCGCTCCCTCACCGCTCCAAAGAAGCTGCTGGCAGGACTTTTCCCTGATATCATGCCAGCGCACTGCTGTAGTGTGAAAGCCCTCGGGCTTTCACACTACAGACAATGGTACAGCTTTTTTAGGGTGGATTGCAGGCACTATTTCTAACGCTATAGCGCCTGCAAAACGCCCTTGTGTGAAAAGGGTCTAAGCATATCTGCTAGAAGTGAAACAAATCTATATATGCCACTGGCCTTGCAAGTCTGTACTTGGTGCAGCAGAAGAGGTCTTAAAACCACGTATTCCAGTCATACAAAAGGCAATGATCCCTTTTGTGAACCAGTCTTTGACCTGTATGCTAGACCACTTCCTAAAATTGTATTCAACCCAAAACCAAAAATACAATATATTACAGCTTACCAATCATTAGATGGGATAGCTGCATTAGTTTTAAGGCTTTGCCCCTCAGTTACCCCTGGTGATCTAGTCAGTAACACACCACCTATATTACACACACCACTCTGGATGAAGGAGCACAAGGCCAGATTTGGATAGCAGCATTGGGAATCTGGGGTTTGGGAAGTGTTGCATGGAGTATCAGATTTAAGTACACTAACAAATGGAAGCTGAACTCAGCTAACACTTTATAGCCAGTTACAGCAAACAGTTTTCCGTTTGGGATAAAGGTTTTACATGAATAAATAAAAGCTGACCATTTTAAGCACCCCTGCCAGTGTTAAATGGGCTGTCTCATCCCCGTAATTGCAAGAGCACTTTTCTGTTGAAGAGCAGACTTCCAAACTAGAGCACCAGATGAAGATTTAAGAAAGCCTAAATATAAAACTAATGCAGCCATCCCCTCTAAGAATTGGTAAGCTGCAATATGTTTGATTTTGGATTTAACACTGCTGTAACTGCCGCTTCTCTGATCCATGCTGCTTTGAAAAAATCTCCCTAATCTTTCATACCGGTGGTGACTATATTTCCGTTGCATTACCTGGAAGCACCTTGAAATTTGCTCCAGGCCTATACTTTCACAATTGGGTGGGGCCATTAAAAGGCAGGCCAGCATGCTTAGAGGTGTTTATTTTTATTTCTAATTGCTGTAGTCTGAAGAGCAGTTTACAAACGCCTGGATTAAAACCTTGAACTCTGGTTATACATTAAATACGTGGCTTTAAAGCCGCAAATTATGCTTTTCATTTTTCTGAGTTCTGTACCAGAGAATCTCAAATCTGGCTGCTATGGGCAGGAGATCCCGTATCCCGATCCTTCTTTTTTATTTTTTATTTATTTTGTGCTAGATGTTCATTAAGCAAGCTTTTCACATGATAATCCTAGGTTACTACTTGGCCAGTGGGTTAGTTACAGTATACGGACATTATGGTGCATATGGAAGACACTGGCATGGTACTTATTTACTGCCTATACCTGGCACGCTATAGCTTTTTATACTAGACAAGGTTCACTGGGGTTGATTTGCAAAATCTGGAGAAAACAAAAACCCACACAGAAAGCCGTTTGGTTTCCATGCACAGCTGCACCAGATTTTGCACACTCCAGTTTTAGTAAATCAGCCCCCATTGCTATTTGTAGTTTTTAGAGATAAGCAAACTGCAGCTTGGCAGTTGTGGCTTTTGTGGTTCTGGTGAGACGTTTCACTAATATACTCTTCCAATGGGAGAAGACCTCATCTGTAGACACTTTAGTGTCTGATGTGTTTCATACATGTGGTGGTTAATTTTCTTTCTGTCTTCAGTTGCTTTTCACAGTCCACCAGTGAAAATAAAGAAGGAGCAGGCTAGTTGTTCAGAGCCCAGCCTTTCCTGTAGCCAGAAACAACCGTTTGAATACCGTAATGGGGAGCAGTGCCTTTATGCCAGGTGAGTTCTATGCATTTTTTGTTTGTAGGTTTAGCTTTGCCTAATTTGAAACAGAAGTTATATACATGGCCTATCTTCGTTAAGGAAAGGGATTTATGTCTTATTTAAAGATTGGATTGTTTTAAGAAAGGATTGCTGCCATTTACAGTATTGAAGTAAATGTTGTTCCTACCCTTTGCTCATCTGAGCACCACAAACCAAAAACACAATTTTAATATTCAAAGCAGCCCCCAAATCTATCCATGTCTCCCTGCTTTTTTTTTTTTTTTATAATGAAATCCCTTTTGAAAAAACACCCCCTGGCATTTCTGGCTGTGGCCATCTAGAGTAATGGCAAATTATTCATGTAGCATTTTAATTTCTGGATCCATCTGCCTTTAGCGCAAGCATGCATGCAGGAGAGTTCTTGGCTGAGAGAACCCCTCCTCTCCTGAAGATTCCTGGGATGTATGACATAATTTGCCTAGCCGAGGAAACCAGAAGCAACTGAAGAATTATTAAAAAATAAACATTTAAAACCAGTGTATATGATATACTTCTTTACTAATGCTAGCAGCATGTGGAGTAAAAATCCACTTTTAATAGTAACTTGACTGCATCTCCTGTTGGAAGGAACTTGACTAGAATATGAATGTATTGTCCTACGGTTGAGTAGTGGCTTTTGGGTTATTGACTGTGCAATTTCCTCTTTTAAGTGTTTATGACCAAACATCCAGGCAAGCTGGTATCAAGTCTCAGAACCAAGGAGCTCAAGTGTCCCCCATCCATCACTTTAATAGACAGGACCGAGGATTTGTCTCTCCACAGAGCTCATCACAGCCTGTTCAGTCTGGAGGATACCTTGTGGAACATGGGTAAGGACCGTTATTGAAAATGCCTTGTCATGCGTGGTCTCCTTTCTCTCGCGGGAGCTGTATTTGTATCGTAACTTTAAAAAGACGATGACTATATCTACAAAGTAAAAACATACACATGAAAATATCTAGACAATGGATGAGACCGACACCACCTTGACTTAACGACTGGTGGACTGAAATAAACACACGAACACTAACAAAAAATACCTGTACATCAATAGAGGATGTCCATCCACATACAATAAAATCTGGGACCACTGGTTGCAAGCTGCCAAAATGTGTTTAGTGTATACACGGTTTCTCACCAATGACATTTCATGTCTAAACTAAGTTTATCATAGTGTCAACGCATGTGTACACTCACCTACACTGTTGCACGTTCCTTTTTTTTTTTTTTTTTTTACTATGTACCTATTGCCGAGTGAACTGCTTAGGGGATGTTTTGAACCCCAACTTTATGCTCTTTATTGTGTACGCAATATTTACCTTGTACTCATTATCCATACAGTGATCTTGTAATTGTACATTGTTCAATTAAAAGAAAAAAATTCACATGGATTTCTGACCAAGAAAGTGTAGGTTACTGTGACAGCATGGGCTTGGCAGTTTTGTAAAGAACCAAATTGTTTGCCATAGATCTCGTGGAAATCACATGGTCAGAAACTGTGCTGAATTGATGTCTGATCCTAGGGGAACCAAAGCTGCCACTTGAAAGAGGTGCCCTGAGAACTAGAATAGATGCTCAGGTGTGCATTCCTAGTTCTCACTAGAAACCTTAATGAAAGAATGTTGCCCCCAACATTCCATATTCTTGAGATGTCTGGCCACACTAGGCATGAGAACAAATCCACCTCAGCGTGGTCAGATTTCTGGTTGTGCTGGCTGAGCAGCCTGCTCTTATTGCTCCCCTTCTTATTGCTCCCCTTCTTATTGCTCCCCCTTATTCAGGATTTATATAGAGCCAACAGTTTGCGCAGCGCTTTACAAGGCTTCTCTAAAGAGAAGTTTTTCAGGGATCACCTACAAGTGGGTAGATTTGGAGATGGTCGAACAGATTGGAATAGGGAATTCCAGAGGATGGGAGAGGCTCTGGGGAAGCCCTGGAGGGGAGTATTGGAGGAGTTGATGAGGGAGCTAAAGAGCAGGAGGTCTTGAGAAGAATGAAGAGGACGATTAGGTTGGTATTTTGAGACTAGGCTAGGGATGTAGCTGGGGGCAGAGTTGTGGATGGCTTTGTAAGCTATTGTTAGTATTTAGAATTTTGTATTTGTTGAATGAGTGGCAGCCAATGGAAGGATTGGCATAGAGGGGTAGCAGATGCTGAGCGGTTTGTATGGTGGATGAGTCTGGCAGCAGCATTCACGGGGATAGCCTATTTAAAGGTAAGCCAATGAGAAGGGAGTTGCAGTAGTCGATCAGTTGTGTTGACATGCCCCCCCCCCCCCGCACAAACATTCACTAAGATTCTATGAACAGCTGTTTCTCCACCCCAGCTCTCAAAGCCCCCTTATGCAGCTGGGGAGCAGATTATGTAATCTCTTATAAAGAAGGTATTGGTGTGTGTGTGTGTGTGTGTGTGCGCGCACGTCTAATTTGCCTTTCATTTTTAGATTTTAAACTGAATGGGTTGTTTTTAATTTCACAAGGTGAGAGTTCCCATGTACTTTGTCATTATTCTAAAAAAAAAACACAATGCCAGGTTTTAAAAAAATGTTAAACAGATTTTTGAAAGTGATAAGGCTATATTTTGCCATACCTCAAGATAATTTGATATTGCATTATATTTTACATATATTTTCTTTTGTATTCCTAGCTCCAGGTACCCACAGCAGATGCCAGAGATGTGCCACTCCTTTCCTTCAGCACAGAACATGAGCAGGGAATCTCCTGCCAACTACCAACGGCAAATGTCAGAGCCATGTCTCCCATACCCACAGCAGGGCTTCAAGCAAGAGTATCATGACCCCATGTATGACCAGGCAAACCATATTGGGCCAAGCAGAACTAATCGATATCCTTCCAGTGTTGTAATCAAACAGGAGCAGACAGACTATTCATATGATTCAGGTAAGAGACCTGCTGCTTTGATCCCATAGCATCTCCCAATGAAAGATCTGAAAATGAAGCGTTTTCAGTACAGAGCAATTCTTAGTAAGGTTGGGAGATTGTTGAAGGTCTTTAATGTCTACCAACATTTTTATAGTACTCTTTACCCCATCCTGATGAGTCACTTTCCTAAAAAAACAGTATGGTTGCACGTGTACATCTGACTGCCAGAACCATATTCATGACCAACTTCATTTTTGTCCCTGGTTCAATGCCTCAAGGCTACAAAATGGGGTGAATAAAGCGTTATTCTCATCAGATACCCTTGTAGGAAATTCTGCCCGCCAACTTCTCCCATCCTTTTCAAAGAAAACATGAGAGGAATGTGTTAATCATATGTGTGCCTGCTGTTTACCAGGCTAGTCTCGTGAGAAACTGTACTAGGTCCTGCCTTTCTAGATCCCCAGCAGATGGTTTCCCACCTATTAAACTTGGAAAGACATAGTCTAGTTTATGGCTAGCCTTGGCTCAGAAAAGAGACCAGTTGGGAATTTTAGCTTCACTAGCTCAAAAATAGATTTGCTGTTTTTAAGGTTGGCTATACTGTACATGTCTCAGTCAGATGCCCAATATATGATGCACAGGTATGAATCTGAGTATTTAGGGTTAATGTTGGTTGCTATAGCAAATGAACCATCATAGGCTAGGGTCACTGTAACAGAATCATTTGTAGGGCTCATTACTGCTCCGAAGATTTCCAGCTTGTTGCAAATATTCTGTGCGATCTGACCAATCCTCCATTCTTTATGGTGGATTTGCAGAAAGTTTGATGGGTTAGCTTGCCTTTATCAAAAACTGTCTTGAGATGAAAACAAGCTGTGCAGCTGTGACCAAAGTTGAATAACTGTGTGTGTATATGTGTATATATATATATATATATAAAGCTGGCACTCCAGTTCAATGGCTATAATCAAATGCTCTTAAAGTTTGTGTAGTACAGTTATGTAAAAATCCAAAGTGTTTCGGCTGTGATGAGCCATGATTAAGGCCTGACAGGCATTTTGCCTCCCCTTTCTTAACATGACTACTATGTGAACACTAATGAAGAGCATTTGATAACTATTGCACTGGAGCACCAGCTTTTTCTATATGCTGTTTAAAGACCTTTGGAGGTTACCAAAGACCTTTCTAGCTGGAAGCCAGTGCTTGCAAGCTGTGAATGATTAAGGGGGTAGAAGCTGAGTCATCTGTCACAAAGTTGAATTGCGCTCTTGCACTAGGTATAGGCCGTTTACATACTAAAACTCCCAGAAATGGTGTGTAGCGCCGGCTTCTGAAGAGCATGCGCTATGTTTTTTTTTTAAATGTAATGTTGCCCTTAAACTGCAGTTTGGTTTTGGTTTGATTACTCTAAATTTTGACCTCAGCATCAGTGACTGGACTGCAGGGTGTTCTGCCTGGCCATAGGGGGCGCTGTCACTTTTGCCAGGCATGGAAACAGTCTAGTTGGGTGCATTAAGGTTATTCTCTCTCGGAACCAGCCCAGTGGGAGTGTCACTCTTGCTCTGCCTTCTGGGAGAGGGTGCTTAAGGTGCAGATGTCACGTGTTTCGGGGGTTCCGGTCAAGAAACATGTTCTGACTGTATAGTCCTGGTCCTCCTGACCAGCCCCCAGGACTTCCATGGCCTGGGGTGTGGAACCACCCGACTTTACGTCTTGGGGCTGGCTAGCCCAAGGCAAGGGAACTGAAAGAAGGAGTCTGAGGTGGTCCGGTGCCGTCTCAGGTAGTGGGGAGGCCCAGCAACTGAGAAGTTATCCAGGAGAGGACTCTTCGGGAGAAGGCCACGTAAGGGTTGGCTTCTCAACAAGAGCCTAGAAAAGCTGAAGGACCTAAGCGAATCCAATCTTGTGTGGTATTGCTGGACCGGGTGCAAGATACTGGTATCACATAAGCGTTCTACAAGTTTTCAAGTATCCCTCACATGTTCTATAGCAGTCTGTGGTAGAGGCTTGTATGTAACTCGAGTACCTTGTTGGCTGCTAGGCCTGGTGAGAGAAGGACTATCCAATTAGGGTAAGGATCCAGTTGTGAATGGCCATTCTCTGGATTTATGCAAAGTAAGATTTCTTTTCATACTGACTTTGACAATAAGACTACCTGGACTTTTCACCTAAACCCTCTGATCCTTTACTGGGACTGTTAACTTTTGCAAATAAAAATCCCTTTAAGTGGATCTGTCGTCGGTCTCTGCAGTTCTTGGGCCATCTACCTCGGGAATCCCCTAGATGCATACGAGGTGAAGAAGGGAACGGTAATCCTATTAAAACCAGGCGCTCCTTCGGGGGTCAGTGCTACAGATGTCCCCCACATCCTACTGAGTTGCTAGGACATTGTGAAGACCCTCCCAAATGTTGTGCAACCCCACCATTACAGGAATGAGCTTGTTCTCCAATTCAAATCTCTGCAAATATTTTTCTTCCTCTGTTGTAGTAGCTTTAAGCTCGGCAATCTTGTGACAGAGGAACTAGTATAACACACATGGACGAGAATTTGAGAGCTCACTTCTGTGATGGGGAGCATGAGCAGTAACAGCTGGGCATGCCTTAGTAACATCCTAGCAATAAGGCAGGATGGGTGAATGTCATCTTTTTGGCCATGCTACAGGGCAATATGTAAATGGTCTACACCTAGGGCATTATCTAACTTTATTTAAATCTGCAGTTTTTGTGTTTTTGTTTCATCTATGCATAGAAAGGGCATAGATGCCACACCAGCTAGGGTAGCTGGTGTTGTGGTGTCTATGCCTTTTTCTATTTTATGCATATTGTTTTTGGTGGCACCTACCCACTTAGTGGGAATCATTAACACATTTGTTTTTGTTTTTTACCCATGCCCTTTACCTGCATAGGCTGTTGTGATTTAACCCTTTTATTGGCTAACTTTACATTATTTAAGGTCCAATATTTTGGGATCCTTGGTTTCCTTTGTCAAGTTTTATACATTGATAGACTTGGGATCCTACAGTGAGCCCTGTAAGGTTTGATTTATAGCGGGAAACTTTTTTTTATATCTGACACTCTACCATTTTGCTTTATAGCTAGAGGGAGAATTGGTATATAGTGCTTTAAGTACATGCCTGTCCATGTCTGTCTGCATTGCTCGTGAGCAAACGTCTGTTCCATGCAACTCAGTTCCACCACATAAAATGAAATGTAAATGAAATGGCTTGTTTGAGGTACAAGTGAACTAAAGATGATTTAACCCAAAAAAACTTTCAGGAACGGTTGGCAGTGGAATTGCACAGCTGGACCTGTCAGAGTCCTGATTTGTATTAATGATGGAATTTGAACGTTCCTCCTCTGGGTTCCTTTTAGCCTCTGCTTAGCGTATAGATAAATGAATATTTCTGTCTTGTATTAATCATTGCTTCTTGTGGCACACCATGCTGGGATGAGGCTGCATTCTTGGTGTACTGTGACCTTGCAATTTCCAGCTACAAATTTTTTTTTTCTGATAGAAATCAAGGTCAAAAAGCAATCCTAACCCCCCTCCCACCTGCCTGCCAGTCAGACACACATACTCTGAATGGAGTCAAAGGAATTTCACTCACAAAATGGAGGACGAGCGAAAGACAAGAAGTCCCCATAGGGCTACTCTGGTGCCGGCTTACACAGCTGGACTGCCTTTTCATAGGCAGCTGACATCATAGCAGAAATATGGGCTGTCTTGTGGTAACACTATCTGTTACTGTATTTCTGCCCAAGGCTATTAAGGCATTGGGAGGAGAAATAAAACCTCTGTGCTAATGACGTTACAATACAGGATGGATAGTACCGAACTTCTAGGCTTCACATTGAGCAGGCTTTTTGTTTTTTTGTTTTTTTTTCTTAGACGTGAAAGATCAGCTTCTTCCTTTTTTTTTTTTTTTTTTTTTTTTTCCCATCTTAACATGTGTAACAACAAAAAAGCCCTGTGTGTATTGCATGTAGGAGTGTTCATCCTCTTACCTTACTGCTGGGTGTTTAGGACCTGGGGAACAGAAGCTTAGAAATGGATGGACATTGGACGAGTTTAGATTTGCTCTCTTACCCACTGGAAATGAGGAACGTCGCATTTCTGCTCTGTACTTTTTGGGTAGAGCAATATATCTTGTGACCTTTAACATTCTGAGTGGTAGTTAACAGACCTTCTAAATGTACAAGTGCATCTAAGCCAAGTGTAGAAGATTTTGTACTCCGGTTTTAGTAAATTGAACCCAAGTGACACTTGCCAACTGGTGTGGGTTTTTTTTTTTTTTCTTGCAAAACCAGTTAAATGCTGTACCCAATAGAAGTTGGACGTTCGGTAAGCAAGGATGAGCGCCAGGAGCTCTGTGACTGATCTTGGGTCTCAAGGACTCAGTTCATGGGCATACCTGCGATCGTCTCACGGCGAGGAAGAACCGGGGGATGCTAATGTAAACAAGCATCTCCCCGTTCTGCCTAGTGACACACTTAACACCTACAGCACCACCTAGTGGTTAACCCCTTCACTGACAGTCACATTTTTGCAGTAATCAATGCAGTTGTTTAGCATTGATTGCTGTATTCATGCCAGTGGTCCCAAAAATGTGTCAAAATTGTCCAATGTGTCTGCCATAATGTCAGTCACGATAAAAATCACTGATTGCCGCCATTACTAGTAAAAAAACAAAAACAAAAAAAAAAACTTTTGTGCAAACCAAACGCTTATTGCGGTTTTATAACGTCTGTAAAAAAAGTGTCAGTGGGCGTGAGGCCTATGGGGTTTTTTTTTTTTTTGGTTTTTTTTTCTGCCCGCAAATATCTGTAAAATGATGTGGCCTGCTAAGTAAAAAGTTTGGAGACCCCTTGATCGAGGTGAACCCAAAACACAGCTCTTGTATAAGGACCTATCCTAATGCTTTCTGAGTTATGTCAGGCTGATCTGTTGAATATTTATTTTATTTTTGTACTTGCACTAATTTTGGCGCCTGGGTCAGCAGGATAAACTCTGAAGGTAACGAACGGAAATATCACAAGCTTTGTCAGATGTGTTTATAATACATTGTTACATTGATTTGGTCTAATATAAACAGAAGGCACATCTGCTCAATTGCTTGGTCACCGCGCACCGTTTTTAGGATTGCTTCCTAAACTTTTTTTTCCAAGTCAACTTTAGCAGTGTTTAGTTTGTGGTTTGTTGGACTTTGACTCTGTTGTTGGACTCTATATTGTTTAATGGAAGTTACAAATTGTTTGTTTTTGTTTTTTTCCCCCCTTTCTCTGCAGATGTTCCTGGGTGTCAGTCAATGTACAGAAACATGGAAGGCTACTCAAACATGGATGGTAAGCATTTTTATCTTAAGTCAGAATGTAATGTCATTAAAGGAGACAGGTGAAGGAATAGCTGATGGCATGCTGTTCAATCGTTTTAATCGGATTTCTGCATGTTGCATGTGCTTTTGCCTGCCGTCCCTACCAATTTTTTTTTCATAAATGTGTCCTGCTGCACTGGACCCTTCTAATTTAACGCTGTTCTGTACAGTTGTCATATAGTGTTACCCCTTGGCACACAATCTTGTGTTTCCAGGATGTCTGGAAGAATGAAAATAACATTTGAAGAAAGTACTATAAGACCTGTTCAGATTCCTTGCTTTAGATATCTTCCACTTTTTTTTCTCTCCACTTTTTGGGGTGGAATTAACAGAGCGGTGCAGGTGCCATGCTTGAACCACTCTTCTAAACCTAAATAATAGAGCAAATACATCCCCAAATTAACAAAAGGGGCGCAAGGCTTCCTTTGTAAATTATGAGCGATTTAGTTCTATGCAAGGCAGCACAGAGCTGGAGCTACATGCTCCAAATCTCACTGCAGTCCTTGCATCCTCTGTTTTAAAAGAGAGGGGGTGGAGGGTTGCTAACGCTGCAGATCTGCTTTTGTAGTGTGATCACTGCATGGGCAGAGGGGGGAAATGGAAGCTGTCTGGTGACAACTTGTATCCCATGTGACAAGGTTGCACCTGGCAGGAATCTATGCCAGTTTATTTTATATGGAAACCTGCTGCACTCCCTCTGATAAATGGGGCAGACCTGAACTAGTGTCTATAGCACTCTGAAATAGAAACTGGTGTGGGTGTCTCAGACAGGCCTGAAACAGGTCATTCTTCTCAGTTAATGCTGTGCATACCACTCCTGTTTCTTACACCAGGCAAAGGAAGCTTAGTTACTTTCCTGGTAAGTGTCTAGTGTTTTTGTTTTTTTTTGTTTTTGTTTTTTTTACTTAAAGCTGAACTTCAGGCATTAGACAAAATCAACCCCTCACATTGTAATGGTTTAAATGCTTAAGTACAGGGGTGCAGGGTAAAGGTTTTACATACCCTATCCCTCAGTCCGACAAGCTCCAGGTAATCCTCGGCAACAAGCCTAGTACAAATGGGCTGAATATCTTGCAACATTCGGCCAGTGTGTATGGCAGCTGGTCTGACACATGCCGGACGTCCGGCTGGCTTCTGTTGCAGAGACATGATCGAAAAAAGGCTGCTGTTAGTACAGCGGCCCCTCATGGGCTGTCAGTTTTTTGTTTTTGTTTTTTTGTTTTTGTTTTTTTGTTTTTTTTGTTCAGCCCTGCTGGGTTGAACGAAAATAAAACTACTAGTGTGTATTAGGCTTCATTGTGTATAGTGCAGCCTGCCTGTAACGTGAAGGAGGCAAGTATGCAAATGCAACTTGCCGGTGGCATTGATTTGAAGGAAGATGGCTGGAGCCAGGAGTAAGGCAAGTATTACCTTTTTACTGCACCCATAGTCTAGGCGAGGACTTTAACCCTTGCATGGGGACTAAGTTGCACTGCAAGGGTAGATTTTGTCTTATTCCTGGAGTTTAGCTTTAATCATTGAGGTTATTACTTCAGCTTCTTTCACTGGGGTTGATTTACTAAAACTAAAGTGCAAAATCTGGTGTAACTGTGCATGGTAGCCAATCCGCTTCTAACTTTAGCTTGTTCAATTGCAAAAGAAACCTGGAAACTGATTGGTTTGTATGAAGAGCTGCACCCGATCTTTCACTCTCCAGTTTTAGTAAACTTTTACTTCTTGCACCCAATTTATCGGTATTTATACAGTGCAGAAAATTTACACAGTGCTTTACATGTGTAGTAGTCCCATCAGTCCCTCTCTCAAGGAGCTTGCAAACTAAGATCCTTAACTCACATTCACATACTAGAAACAATTTAAATGAGCGCCAATTAACCTACTAGCATGTCTTTGGAGTGTGTGAGGAAACCAAAGTACCCAGAAGAAACCCACAGCACAAGGAGAACATGTAAACTCCATGCAGATAGTTGTCTGTGCTACTGTGCTGGCCACTTATAAAAAAAAAAAAAAACATTGAATTTTAAGTGATGCATTGTAAAGTGTTTGTTTTTTTTTTTTTCAAAAGCTAATAGTGCAAGTTCCGGAATTTTGAATTTATATCCACCTCTAGGAATTCCCTGTAGAGCAGAGCTCAGATTGGGAGACGGAGAAACTGCTAATTGAGCTAATCAGTTGTGTTGTAATGCTACCAAGGTCCAAGCTGGTAGGAGGAACAAGAGTTGGGCAGGCTATACACTGTTTAAAACTCAGCCAGTTCCTACTGAACCACCCCGAGATTCAAACAGTGTATGGGCAGGCTGAGTGTGCCAAGTTGATCCATCAACTTGGTTACTACCAGTTTGCTGGGTTTTACCTGCAATTTATCGCTAGGGGCTGCTATAGCCACTAGCAATAATCACTGTCTTCTTCCAGCAGGGATGGCTGAACCCTTTGCCAGGAGAAAACAGTGGCCAGCAGGAGGGGATTACAGTATCAACAGGGTCTGTCTTGATGGAGGAATCAAGCAAATTTCTTTCCTGCAACTCATGGTTACAGGAAAGAAATTTGCTCCATGGCCGGCCTTAGGGATGAACTTTTACTTGGCTGTAGTTCTGTTTAAAGATGATTTGAAATTGCAACTTTTTTGCAATAAAGCATGGAAATTTTAAAGAAGCTTTCATTTACAAGAATCTATGTCTAGAATCTATCTATCCATGCTAAGAATCCAGTGGACCATATTGGATGACTGCAAAGGGACTAGGTATCTTTTTAAAGCAGAAGTAAACCGCAGTTGGAAAAATGGCCCTGCAATGCAAGCATGTTACATATTACATAGTTAATCAGGTTGAAAAAAGACACAATCTGTCTAATTCAACCATAAAAATAAATAAAATCATACAAGCCCATATGCACAATCCTACACCCACAGTTGATCCAGAGGAAGGCAAAAAAAGGCCAGCAAAGCATCCTCCAGTTTGTTATAGCAGGGGAAAAAATACTTTCCTGATCCCAGAGAGGCAATTGAATTTTCCCTAGATCTACTTTACCTATAAATGTTCGTACCCAGTTAGAATATATACATTTGGGTAAGAATCCAGGCCTTTCTCAATAACCACTTCAGTCCCTGAAGGCCCCCTTCCTGACCAGAGCGCTTTTTGCGATACGGCACTGTCGCTTTAACTGACAATTGCGTGGTCATGCAGCACTGCATCCAAACAAAATCAATGTTTTTTTTTTTTCCACAAATTGTTTTTTGTTTATAGCGCAAAAAATAAAAGCTGCAATTTTGAAGAAAATGCAATTTAGTACTTTTTGTCTATAATATCCCCAGTTTTCTTCTTCTTTTTTTTTATTTTTTGTTTATTTTTTTACAAAAAGCTAATTTTTTTTTCTCAGTTTAGGCCGATATATATTTTTGTTAATAAATTGCAAAAAGCGTAATTGATTTTGTGCAAAAGTTGGTGTTTACAAAAGAGGGGGATAGATTTATGGCTTTTTTTTTCTCAATCAAGACTGCGATATTGCTGCGGACACATGACACCTTTTTGGGTCGATTTGACAATTCTACAGCGATCAGTGCTATAAAACTGCACTGATTACTGTATAAATGTCACTGGCAGGGAAAAGGTTAAATGTGTTCCCTAGGTGTGTGTTCTAACTGTAGGGGGAGGGGACTGACTAGAGGGAATGATAGATCGTGAGTTACTAATAGCTAGGAACCACAATCTGTCACTCCTCACAGAACAGGGATTTGTGTGTTTACACACGTACCTGTTCTACCTTTTGTGCATCCGATCACTTGTGGCTTTGGAGATGAAATCTCTTTTCCTATAGGCGTAAAGGAAACTTGTCTGACTGTAAAGTGAATAACTCAACACCAAGTTCAATATATGGGACCCACTTTGATCGCTTTGGAAACTGCAGCTTGGCATTGCATGCTATTAAGCTTCTGATCTACCAGATCCTTCTCCAATATAGATCCCCCTAGTATGTATGATGCATGCATATTCCTAGCCCCCAAGTGCATAACTTTACATTTATCAACATTAAACCTCATCTGCCACATAGTCGCCCAATTAGACAATTGGTGCACTGAGGTCATCTTGTAAATTGGAGACATCCTGTAAGGACGTTATTCCACTGCATAGCTTGGTGTCATCTGCAAAGACAGAAATGGTTCTTTTAATCCCAGACCCAATATCATTTCTAAAAATATTACAAAGTAAGGTCCCAACGCTGAACCTTGGGGTAACCTTAGATCATTCAGAGTAAGAATCATTAACCACTACTCTCTGAATTCTGTCTTTTAGTCAGTTTTCTATCCATTTACAAACTGATCTTTCCAAACCTGTAGACTTTACCTTACACATGAGCCGTGTGTGCGGAACTGTATCGAAAGCTTTTGCAAAATCCAAATATATCACGTCCACCGCCACCCCTCTGTCCCAGGTTTTACTTACCTCCTCATAAAAAGAAATCAGGTTTATCTGACAACTTCTTCTCTTTCATGAACCCATGCTGTCTGTTGCTTAAAATATTTTTTTCCAGCAAGAACTCATCTATGTGGTCTTTTTTATTAAAATCTTCAGTATCTTTCTGACTATAGAAGTTAAACTAACAGGTCTATAGTTACTTGGTAAAGACTTTGTTCCCTTTTTTTAAATATAGGCACCACACTGGCCCTGCGCCAATCCAGTAGTACTATTCCTGTCACAATGAGGTTGATTTACTAAAATAGTTGAGAATCTTCATGCCATAAATTGTGTGAATATTCCATTCAACTATTCACTTGAATATTCATACAATTTTTATTATGTGAAGATGTTCTGCTCCTTTAGTAAATCAGCCTGATCATCTCTTACCATTAGTTTTAAATAAGGTTTTTCCTCTTGCAGGTTATGGCTACGAGAAGCCAATGAGACCCTTCACCGATGATGCCTGTGTTGTGCCAGAAAAGTTTGAAGGTAAATATTTATTTAAAAGGAACCCAAATTCAGAACCTTGTAACTTAAAGCGGTTCTTCACCCTAAAGGGGAAGTTCCGCTAATCTGATACCTCCCCCCCTCCGGTGCCACAATCGGCACCTTTCAGGGGGGAGGGGGTGCAGTTACCTGGATAATCCAGGTATCTGCACCCACTTCCGGGCAGACCGCCACAGACGCCCCACCCCCCCCGTTGTGTTCAGAACACAGTTCCCAGGACACAGCGGGGGATCTGAAGTGAAGCGCAGCGCGACTCGCGCATGCGCAGTAGGGAACCGGGCAGTGAAGCCGTCATGCTTCACTTCCCGATCCCCTGACAGAGGATGGCGGTGGCAGCAGCAAGACGAGCAATCGCTCGTCATCTGCCGCCGTCGCTGGACCCTGGCACAGGTAAGTGTGATTTTATTAAAAGTCAGCAGCTGCAATATTCGTAGCTTTTTTTTTTTAGGTGCAGAACCACTTTAAGCAGGCAGTTAAATATATTAAAGTCTTTCAAACGTGCTGTGGGGGGGGGGGGGTAAAATGGTTAGCTATGGTGTTGCCACCACAATACAGCCAGGCATTGCTCTACACATGCTGCAGCGGTGATGCTTTGCAGTAGCAACATTTTTAAAGTGGTTGTAAATCTCAGACCTGAAATATGAAGAAAGCATACCCCTCTATAGTGTGTACTTGTCTTGATCCAGAGCAAGAAGTGTCATTTCTGTTTATTTTGTTCCTCTGCTATAATCGATCACTCCTGACACCAGGAGAAAAAGACAGGGGAGGGATCTCCAGCTGATTGACAGCCTCGGCTCTGTTCCTGTTTTGTGTGTGGGGTGGGGTCGGGTCCCTCCCCTCCAATCAGCACTCAGACCTGTCCTCACTGAGCACTGCAGAGTGTACCTTCAGCTCTGCACCACCCCCTTTTTTTCTAAACTTAGACTTAAAAAATTCTGCACTTTGAACAGTTGAAGAGAAGACTGCAGATAAATAAGTATAACTTGTGTAGGAGGATTTTTCATCTCTGTATCACATGAGGCCAGTCGCATCACTGGGTGTACAGTATATAAGGGTTTACATCTACTTTAACTCTGGGTGTAGCGTTTAAAAGATGGCACGGTCTGTCAAACTTGCCCATTGAGTTCAGTGGGACTACCGCAAATTGCGAGCTGAGTGCAATCCTGCATTATAAAATTTTGCTATTTCGCCAATTTTAAAAATGAAAGTAGAAAAGATATTCAGGAAGTGGCAGTGGTGCCTTCTAAATGCCTGCCAGCTGCTGCTATGCTGCCCTCTGTAAAGTGATTCACAGCAGATTGCTTTTCAGAGGGTGGCAAGCCGTACTAGAAGTTTTAAGCTTAAGACAACAAGATATTTATTGAATTATACGTTTTCTTTATGATCCTTACTGACTGTTGGGATTGAATTAGTTCACAACAGCTGTATCTGTGCATGTTTTGATAGAGGTCCAGTGGCTGCAGATGTGTATTTTTGCTTCAGGGTTTTTTTTAGCCTGTCTTGGCTCATCCCCAGTTTTATGCATTTACGTTGCTTTGTTACACAGGTAATGTCTATACATATCATGTAGATAGACTGGGACAGTTGATTCAGACCAATGAACTCTGGTGGGAGCTGAACTTTGTGATCATGTACTGGACTGGATTACCAAGAGATCATTTTTTTGTCAAAGGCTTTCACTTTTTCTCTTGTGTTTTGTGGTAATTTTAGAAAATGGTGCTGTGTAAGTATTGGCCACAATGTCTGTCTAATTTGTCCCCCATATTGGATTTGCAGCAGGTGATATCAAACAGGAAGTTGGAGCCTACAGAGATGGACCACCCTACCAAAGAAGAGGATCGTTGCAATTGTGGCAGTTCCTGGTGGCTCTTCTGGATGATCCTTCCAATTCCCACTTCATTGCATGGACTGGCAGAGGCATGGAATTTAAACTGATAGAGCCAGAAGAGGTGTGTTTTAGAAACAACTTACAACTTACTCCTAATATATACCTTAGGCCAAAACGGTTCAATTACAGGATCTTCCATAGTACCCTTGTTGGCCTCAAGTCTTTAGTAAATTTTCTTTATTTCATAGAACTAATGGTTAAACTCTTCCATCACATGATCATTTCACGCATAAAAATACCCCTTGAACAAGCATGCTTTCACACATTAAAATGTACACAAAATCAAGCATACAATGAAATCTATTGCAGCTTTGATGTAGTGGCTGCATTCCTTTTTTTTTTTTTTTTTTTTTTTTTTTTTAGGCTTTTGCCTTGATTTTCACCAGGTGACCCTGCTGGTATCAAATTTCAGTACTGGGGAGATGATTCTCACTCTGTACTGTGTGTATATATGGAGTGTTGTCCTCCAGCTGCCCTCCTTTCAGACTACAAAACCCTCCCTCCATTGCATAAGTGTGGAAGGTGTAGCTGGGAAGGCCAATACAGTTTGTTTCGGAGTTCAGCACACAGGAGGTAACAAGGATCCAAGATATCTAAGCAAATATCTCTAAAAGTGGAAGTCCAGGATAGAACGAACTAAACATAACCACTTCCATGGACGTCCTTGGGTTGAAGTGGTTATACCGGGATGATGCCTGCAGCTACTTTTTATTTATCTTTTCATACAGCGGTTCCTTTTTAAAAAAAAAAAAAAAGGATATCCTAGCAACTGATTAGCCGCTGGATTGCTTTTAAAGGCACCTGGAGGGGAGACGACCCCGCAGCACCCACCAATGCAACTTCGGGCTTTCCCGAGTGATCGGGGAGCCCAGTATGCAATCTGAGTGTTTTGCCGGGTTACCATAGAGCTGGCTGAGGACCTGGTGGTCCTGGGAGGCCGGAATCGGAATCAATTTGGTTCTGGCAGATGTAAAACGCTTCCCCCCCCCCCTTTTAAATACCCCAAATTTCTCCATAAAGAGGACCTGTCAACCCTTATTTCTATAACGAGGGATGTTTATAGCACTAGACATCTGTAACTCTAATAGGTAACACGTGTGTGTGTGTGTGTGTGTGTGTGTGTGTATGTATGTATATATTCTATCTCGCTCTCCTCAAAATGTAAGTCCTGAGCTACTAGCCAGGCATCAAGGGTTGGTTGCCACCAGTTGCCCCTCCCCGCCCCTAAACACTTCCTCATAAATTCTCATGAAATGACACTTAAATGTTTTATGCAGCATTAAGTTATAAAACTAAATAGTAACAGCTGCTTGTGTCCAGTGCCCATTATGCAGCCTTGTGTCCACTATGCAGCCTACCTGTGCAGGGGAGGAGAGGAACAGGAGAGCCGCCCAGGTGATCAGAGTGCAGTGCAGGGAACGTGGTGTTAAGTTTTTATTTCAATAGCCGTGTTCCTGCCATTCAACGTCATATACAGCCCCACCCCCTGGCCGGGGAACTTTGACAGACCACCCGTCACGGGACCAGGAGGAGGGGCTGTATCTGACAGCGCGCGGCGGGGAACACTGCTATTGAAATGAAAGCTGTTATCGCTGCGTTCCCCGCGCTGCACTCTAATCACCTGGGCTGCTCTCTTCCCCTCCGTGATCACTGGGAGACTCTCTCATTCCACACAGGCTTCTGCCTCGCCCCCGGCTCCCAGGCAGCCCTTCCTTGCCAGCCCTCAAAATTCACTTGCAAAATGCAAGCAGGCGAGTGGATTTTTTTTGAGATGTATGCATTATACAATTTAAAATTTGGGAGTTCTGAGTATTTTCTCAGACCGGTGAGCTGCAGGGAAGATCAGAGAGGGCCAACATTGAAATAGTTTTCCTGGTGGTGACGTCACCCATAGGCTTAGTATGGGGCATCTGTCGGCTGTCACTCCTCTCCCCTGAAGCTGATCACATGACTGGACCAGACCACTCTGAGAATAGTCAAGTATAAGCGTCTTCCTTCTACAGGGTAGTTAGTATAAGTGTTAGAAGGTGGGTATGGGCTATTTTCGTTCTAGCTCTGACTTCCAGTTTTAGTACATATAAAGTGTATGATGATCACTGAACAGGTCTTCCACAAGTCAAACCATATGGTTCAGTTTTTGTGAACTCTTCAGTTTAAAGACCCTGCTTTGCACAGTTTCTGCTGTAAAGTAATTTGTCAGTCACAGGACCTTGGGAAAACTTGAGATAAATATAGGAGCTACCATTGCTGATATCTTCTGGAAATGCTAACCATGCCAATCCTTTGGCTTCACTTCTTTCTTGGAAGCAGTATACAGATTAGGAAGATAATACTCAAGTCATAAGTCCTTATAAGCAGGCATTCAAAGTTTTGAAGCCCGAAAGTCAGCATGACATACAGCTAGGTGAGAAGTCATTATTGGTCATGTTTTCTAACAATCTCAGGACTTTACTTTAGTTCCAGACCTTTTACAAATGTAGCTTTTTCAATCTAACCGAATATATATTGTAAGTCTTTTATTTTTATTTTTTGGAGAGGTTAAAAAAACTGGATATGCATTCTGTATATCCAGTTAGTTTTTATTTTTTTATCTTGACCTTTCATCTCCCTTATGGGTTAAGGTTTCTGATGTGTGCATGCATAGAGAACTATATTTACAGTACTGATAGCTGACTCACATCTTGCACCCGTCTTCACAATATATTTAGTGTCCTGTGCGTTTCCACCTTGTCCAATTCACTTCACTCATATTGGACTTAATCATTTTTTTTTTTTTTTGTTTTGTTTTCCATATGTCACAGCTTGGTGAGCTTGTATAACATCAAGAAGGGCAAAATGTATTTTTTGCCTGAAGGCATGTTAGCCCTTTCAAATTTAAAATAAAAGGACAAAACATAGTTTCTGTAAAGTTAACTTGTTAACTCCTCCTTACTTTTGACAGTGTGTTTTGACGCTGATGTTTTTGTTTTTGTAGGTCGCCAGACTCTGGGGCATGCAGAAAAACCGGCCAGCAATGAATTACGACAAGTTGAGCCGGTCTCTGAGGTACTACTATGAAAAAGGAATCATGCAGAAAGTAAGTCAATTAAAAATCTAGCCTATAATCAATCTCAAAATCCAGGATTGCTGCACTTGGCTTTATTGACAAATGGGAAATAAAAATTAAAGACACAAATGTTTCATATAAGCAACCGTTTCAGGGAAAGTTACAAACTCCCTTCAGGCGAGAACATACATCTGAATGTACATCACTTCACTAGATAGATAAACTGTTATATAATTATATTAAATTCAATACACACCAATATAATTATACAATGAATGTCAAGCTGATTGTTAGCGGAAATGCACACTCATTCCTTCATATGGTTTACTATTGTGATACTATTTGAAAACCAATCCTATTAAAGGTCGAATTGGAATCTCTAAAGTAGAAGTCTTTTTTTGGAAAAATTTTATCAAATACTGTAATTTTCCTTTCCTGGCACCAATCCATGTCAGGTAACTGTATGCAGCCATGTTGGTGGCAAGAAAACAGAAAATCAATATACTTATTGGGGTGTTTTTTTTTTTTTTTTTGGTTTTTTTTTTTTAATCAGACACGAAGCATGTGGCCCAAATTTATGAATAAATTCGATTTTATTTTGTTTTTTATATAGCGAAAAATTAAAAACCTAATGGTGTCCAAATACCATCAAACGTAATCTCTAAAATAAGTCTTGCAATACAAATATGTAGGCCGGCTTTACTGACTACTTGCATTAAAAAAAATTATATACTCTTGTCAACCCTTTTGAATCTTTGGTCTGAAGCAAGTATACAGCAAGAGAATTCTTCACTGACAAGTGACTAAAAATATTGAACAAATGAATCGGTATGACAGCCTAGCTTTTTAGAATAAGGGGTCAGCAATGGCGCCTACGTACTTCCTATCATCTTTTAAAGCCTGCTCAGTAAGGCAGAGCCCAGAGCAGTTGCAATATGCAAGTTCAGTAATCCATGACAACCAATCGGATTTCACTTCATAGTGACACCTGAAACCTAGTTTGTACCCTTTTTAGGCTTCTATGACTTGCACATTGCCCTTGTCTAGCCAGTGACAACGTGTCACTTAAACGCCTGAAAAACTATGTTTAGTGTTTTCATATTTAAAGAAAACTCTCTACTGGTCCTTTCGAATAACTAACTTTCCAAATCTTCCCTGTACAGGTTGCTGGCGAGCGTTACGTCTACAAGTTTGTGTGTGAACCCGAGGCTCTGTTTTCTCTGGCTTTTCCTGACAATCAACGTCCTGCCTTAAAGTCCGAGTTTGACCGACAAGTCAGTGAAGAAGACACAGTCCCCTTGTCACACATGGATGAAGGAGCCATGTATCTTCAGGATGTAGGGACCGTCCCTTCACAAAATTACAAAAGTGGCTACAATTACTAGACTTCGCCGCCATGTAATCATGTATATATGGGTACATTTCGTTAGCATTCATATGAGTGTAGATGCTTGTTTGTTTGTTTTTTTTTTTTTTGTTTGTTTTTTCTTGCAAGAACCTGTTTAACAAATTGGACTCTAGTTATTAGTGCAGAAGGCCCAGTGTTTTAAGACCCAGGTTGTATTTGGGCATTTTATAAACACTCCTTGGCTGTGGTGCACTTGAGCATCAGGTTTTAGGTTTCTCGACGCAGCTAAGCTTATAAATGGTTGATTGTTTCAGGGAATGCATGTTCTCCAGCATCAAGCATTGAAGACTTTATTCTTTCCTTCAGACTTCATTTTATTTTGATTTTTAAAGAAACCTTTTCAGTGGCATTTTATTTTTTTTATTTTTTTGTAGGAAAGGATTTTGTTGAGTTAATTTCAACAAAAAATTCAGTGCAATAATCTTGGAATCTAACAATGCTGTTTCCTGCCTTTTTGAAATTAAAACCGTTTGAAGGACATTTTGATTTTCCTTGTTTCCTGTGTGTTTATTTATGACTTTGTGGATATTTGTTACCTCTTGTCTATTGGCAGGAGCACGCTTTCTAGTAATTTAATTGTAAACATTAAAGGCAAAGTTCACTTTTTGGGAAAAGATCCTAAATGCACCTATTTCTACAGAACAAAAGTGCATTTATATTTTTTAATATCAGGCTCCTGCAGACTCTCAGTATAACGGTCTGCCTGTACCTCCTGCACAGGCAGACAGTTACTGAAGAGGGCAGGAAGATCAATCAACTAAGACAGTGGTGGCGAACCTTGGCACCCCAGATGTTTAGGAACTACATTTCCCATGATGCTCATGCACTCTGCAGTGTAGTTGAGCATCATGGGAAATGTAGTTCCAAAACATCTGGGGTGCCAAGGTTCGCCATCACTGAACTAAGAGAATGCGCACCAGTGCCCTCTGTGTAGGTAGATCATGGGCCATATTCCCATCACACACATGGAATGAGCACTCAAAAGAGTGCTGTAGTGACCACCAGCTGGATACTGGAGCATGCACTACAATTTAAATATTCGGCAGCAAACCACGTATCATCAATTAAGTCAATGTTTTTGGTTTTCTTTTTTTATTGAAAGATCAGATTGCAAAAAAGTGCAATGTTTGGGAGCCATGCAGTGCCCCTTTGTCAGGTATGTGGCTCCAAAACGTTGCACTTTTTTGTAATCTGATCAATCTTCACTGAAAAAAAGTTTGTACTTATTTGAAGATATACACAAAGGGGTTATTTACAAAAGGCAAATCCACATTGCACTACGAGTGCAAAGTGCAGTCACTGTAAATTTGAGGGGTAGATTTTGAAATGAGGGGAAGCACTGCTGATTTTATCATCCAATCATGTCAAAGCTAAAATGAGGTTTATCTTGCTTGCATGCCCCCCCCCTGGATCTACAGCGACTGCACTTCCAAATGCAATTTCAAATGCACTTGTAGTGCAAAGTGGATTTGCCTTTAGTAAATAACCCCTGTAGTGTAGTGTAGGAGTCCTGCACAGTTTTTAAAATGTGACAGCGGGTAGGGGGAGAGGCTCCTCTCTGCCACTTGGTATAGGCCTTTCAGTCCCTATTCAGCAGGGCTCAGATTGGGAGAGAGAAGCAGCACAAGGAGTAGTTTGGGCATGTTGCAGTACTCATGTTTTAACTAGGAACATGCTGACAGGAGGAGAGAGCAGAGTGACAAAGGATGCCATTAAGAATTTCTGCCCGCGTTCAGGAACACTTGGTGTGAAGGCAGAGACACAGGACATGTATTCCCAAGTTGGACATTAACCTCTTGCACATAAAGCAAATCCCACCAATAACCCTAAGCGGTATGGCAGTTGTTGTTTTTTTTGGGGGGGGGTGTAACGTATTCAAGTTGTGTCCAATATAAAGTCTCATTCTAAGAACCATTTTCAACAGACAAGTATTCTATTATAATCTTTATACTCTAACATTTAGTAGAGCCAATTTTTAAATGACAGCCATGAGTTCGGTCCAGAAGTTTTCTTGGCTTCCTGTAACCTAACCATAGGGAACATGAACATGTGCAAGAAGTGATAGCAAACAGGGTCACTTATCCAGCACACAAGATAAGAAGTAAATTAAACTAAGCAGCTGCTGTGATCAAATATAACATTAAAGAGAAGGCAAAAAAGTTCCAAAGAGAGGCTCTTTCCAGCTTAACCACTTGCCGACCGCCGCACGACGATGTACGTCGACAGAATGGCACGGGCAGGCATAAGGGCTTACATGTACGTCCTTGCCTGCCCGCGGGTCGGGGGCCCGATCGGGCCCCCGCCCGGTGCCTGCGGCGGTCGGAATTCGTTCGGGAGCGATCCCGGACGAGGGGACGGCCATTCATTCATGGCCACCCCCTCGCGATCGCTCCCGACGAATGAAAATGTCCCGTGACATCACTTCCTCTCCTGTAATGTAAACACAGGAGAGGAAGTGATGTATTCTCTCCTCCGTGTCGGTATTTTTCGTTCCGGCACCGAGGAGAGAGCATCGGTGAGTTGCACAAGCACTACACTACACAGTAGAACATGCCAGGCACACTCACACCCCCCCTTTACCCCCCGATCACCCCCCAATTACCCCTGCCCCCCCCCCCCAGTCACAGTGACACCAATTGCATTTTTATTTTTTATTTTTTTGCATTGGTGTCATTTGTGACTGTAATAACTGTTAGGGCAGTTAGGGTTAGCCCCCTTTAGTTCTAATGTGCCCCCCTAACCCCCCAATAAAGGTTTAACCCCGTGATCACCCCCCCTCGCCAGTGTCACTAAGGCTGGGTTCACATTGCAGCGGTTTATGAGAACGAATGTGATTCGCACCGCACTGCAGTGCAAATCACATCCGATCTCTGTGCGATTCGAGTTCAGCCATACAGATAGTATGGCTGAATTCGTGTCGCACCCGCCGCAAATTCGCACGGGACCCTTTTTTTGGCCCGCAGCAGAATCGGATCGCATAGGTGTTCACACCATGCGATCCGAGTTTGCAGATCGCACTGCGATATGCAAACTGATCTGGGGGTGTCATTAACATTTCACTGACACTCCCAGCAGTTCGCATAGGGCAGTGTGAACTGCCGCCAGGAGGCATGCGATGCGGGAACCCGCCGCGGATTCATGGCGTTCCCGCATCGCTCCAGTGTGAACCCAGCCTAATAAGCGATCATTTTTCTGATCGCTGTATTAGTGTCACAGGTGACGCTAGTTAGGCAGGTAGGTATTTAGGTTCGCCGCAGCTTTTTATAGCGCCAGGGACCCCCATATACTACCGCATAAAGCCCCCTGATTTCCCCCTAGTTAACCCTTTCACCAGTGATCACCATATAACTGTTACAGGTGACGCTGGTTGGTTAGTTTTTTTTTTTTTATAGTTTCAGGGCACCCGCCATTTATTACCTAGTCTCACTAGTGTACCCCTAAATTTAGGGGTGTCTACTTTCCAAAATGGGGTCATTTGGGGGGGGGTTTGTGCCATCTTGGCATTTTATGGCCTTCAAAACTGTAACGCCCTTAGAAAGCCTGAAGGCGGTGCTTGGTTTTCGGGGCCCCGTACGCGGCTAGGCTCCCAAAAAGTCCCACATATGTGGTATCCCCGTACTCAGGAGAAGCAGCAGAATTTATTTTGGGGTGTCATTTCACATATGCCCATGGCATGCGTGAGCAATATATCATTTAGTGACAACTTTGTGAAAAAAAAAAAAAAAAGTTTGTAATTTTCCCGCAACTTGTGGCAAAATATAAAATATTCCATGGACTCAACATGCCTCTCAGCAAATAGCTTGGGGTGTCTACTTTCTAAAATGGGGTCATTTGTGGGGGTTTTGTGCCATCTTGGCATTTTATGGCCTTCAAAACTGTAATAGGTAGTGAGGAGTGAAGTCAAATATTTACGCCCTTAGAAAACCTGAAGGCGGTTCTTGGTTTTCGGGGCCCCGTACGCGGCTAGGCTCCCAAAAAGTCCCACATATGTGGTATCCCCGTACTCGGGAGAAGCAGCAGAATTTATTTTGGGGTGTCATTTCACATATGCCCATAGCATGTGTGAGCAATATATCATTTAGTGACAACTTTGTGTAAAAAAAAAAAAAAAAAAAAAATATTTTTTGTCATTATTCAATCGCTTGAGGCAAAAAAATAAAATATTCAATGGGCTCAACATGCCACTTATCAATTTCCTTAGGGTGTCTACTTTCCAAAATGGGGTCATTTGGGGGGGGTTTTGTACTGCCCTGCCATTTTAGCACCTCAAGAAATGAGATAGGCAGTCGTAAAATAAAAGCTGCGTAAATTCCCGAAAACGTACCTTAGTTTGTAGATGTGACAACTTTTGCGCAAACCAATAAATATACAATTATTGACTTTTTTTTTTTACCAAAGACATGTGGCTGAATACATTTTGGCCTAAATGTATGACTAAAATTGAGTTTATTGGATTTTTCTAATAACAAAAAGTAGAAAATATCATTTTTTTTCAAAATTTGCGGTCTTTTTACGTTTATATCGCAAAAAATAAAAATCGCAGAGGCAATCAAATACCATCAAAAGAAAGCTCTATTTGTGGGAAGAAAAGGACGCAAATTTTGTTTGGGTACAACATTGCATGACCGCGCAATTACCAGTTAAAGCAGCGCAGTGCCAAAGTGTAAAAAGACCTCCGGTCATTTACCAGCAAAATGGTCCGGTCTGAAGGTGGTTCAGCAATGCTCAAAAAAACAAAATAAAACCGCATAAAGTGAAAAAAATGCATATGAGCAACCAGCGCTCTAAAAATATAAAAACTGTGCCAGTCCAGGTATTGAGTAATTTCTGTGGACTCAAGAGGTTAATAAAGGAGAATTTGTCAAAAGGTACTAGTACACCCAGCACTGACAGGTGATTACTATAAACAAATGTACTCCCGTGCAATCACAATCTGTTTTATACCATTTATCAATATCAAATAGACATGTGCGATTAGTTTCGTACGAATCTCAAATTCGTACGAATTTCCCTAAATTCGTACGTTCGGGAGGACCGGAAATACGAATTATCATACGTCCGAATTTTGTACGCAATACTAACTTGTGTTTACAAATTTTGGATCAGTTGTCATCGCATCGACTCGTACCTCGGCTGTGCTCATTATGAGGGGTTTCCACCATTCCTGTGCTGTGCTGACATACTGAGCACAGCAGGGGTACAGCCCCAGGAGGAAGTCAGCACAGCACAGGGATGGTGGGAGCCCCTCATAATGAGCACATAGCTGCCATGCACAGCTGCTCCAGTTTTTGCCTGCTCCGATTTTGATCCCCTGCACTGTACGGGGTTACCGGGGATGTGCGGGTCACTGGAAATTGTTTGGTGTTACCAAGCATGTGCTCTCCGCACATCCCTGGTGACCCCAAACAGTGTGGGGACTCTCTCGAAACTGGAGCAGGCGAAAACTGGACCAGCGGTGCATGGCAGACAATCCGCTTCTTTTTCATTTTCAAATCTTAACAGAACGAACTGAAGATAAGCTGATTGGTTGGTTGCCATGGGCAACTGCTCCAGATTCTGTTCGCTCCAATTTTGATCAATTTCCCTAAATGTCTTATCTGTTCTAGCAGTCATATGTGTAAATGAGAAGAATGGTGGGGGCACATCAGGAGCACATTGGGGTACAGTGTTTACCAGCCAGCATGCAGAGTAGCGCAGGAAGCGCGTGTAATAAGTTCTCTCTCCGCTCCTCCCTGGTGGCACCTCCTCTCTTCTCGTCCATCCCAGATGATGTCACAAGCAAATAGGGGTAGATGAGAAGTGAGGGGAGGGATTGTGTGGAGGGACAGGGACCAACTACTAAGACCAAATGGCCATCTCTGCTGCAGACAGTCAGTTCAAGGAATGTTCAGAGTGAGTGAGGGAGGGGTACCCTAGCTTTGGCAAATTGATTTTCAAAAATGCTAACTGCTCCATTAGCTGGGGGGACAACTGGGATCTTTGGGGTGACAGGATATTTCCCGTCACAGAAAACACCCGCTCACTCTGGACACTTGTCGGAGGGCAGGACAGTAGCTCCTTTGCAATATCTGTGAGGGCAGGCCACTCCTCGCTCTTCTCCTGCCAAAAAAAATATTGGATCTGTGGTTGGGTGCACTGGTGGGGCTGACAAATAGGACATGACAACATCCTTTGCTGATATGGGTTTCTTGGGGCGCACTATGCTGGAGGTTCCCATTAGGGTGTCAAGTGCCTCAGCCAAGACAGAAGATGCTCCGCTGGCATGAGAGAGGAGTCTTCAATATCTTCTTCCTCCTCCTCTTCTCCCAGCCTTACCATCTGCCTTTCCCTCTGACGCACCCTGTCGATTAGTCCGTTCCACCATGTTGTCAGAGCACTTCACTGCACAGCCATGTTGCCCTTGATGCGAGGGTCACACATGGCAGCCAGCATCAGTTCTGGGCAAGAGGCGGCCAACTCCTGTGTGCCCCTGCCCAACTCCATCAGAAGTGTGTTTAGCTGAGCCAACACATCAGGTTGAGGGCCACCACCAGGCAAAGGTTCCTCTTGACTTGAACAGCTCGAATTTGCTCCGAAGGTGGTTGAAGAGTGGGAGCACATGACCAATGCTGGCATCCTCGCGGCTTAGGTGTTCTGTGACAGAGGAAAGGTTTGAGTACTGCCACAATCTACCCAATTATGGCCCAGTCCTCCCTGCCTTAAAGATCTCTCTATGCCAATGTTATGATCACAGGCCATGGCATGGAGAGCCTTCTGCTGCTCAAGGATGCGTTCCAGCATTGCTAGGGTTGAATTCCACCTAGTACCCACATCCTGTTTTAGGCAGTGTTCTGGAAGGCCTGCCTTCCTCTGTTCCACCCTGAGGAGATGGCTGTCCCTCACACTCCGATGGAAGTGGCCAGCCATCTTCCGACAAGAGTCCACCACTTTGGACAGCCTTCCATCGTTGCCAGAATTGGTCTCCAGCAACCGAAAACTGTCAGTTACTACCTGCTGGAGAAGGTGGGCTGAGCAGTGCACACCCACAAAGCTGCCATCCCTTACAGCCTTGACAATGTTGCTGCCTCCATCAGTGACAACATAGCCAATGGGGTAGTTGCTGTTTGCCTGTCCAAACCACTGGAACAACATTTTCTGCAGGGCTTGCAGGATGTTTTGCGCTGTGTGCTTTTCATCAAGCACCTCAGCGTGCAGGAGGAAGGAACGGAGCCCATGTTTGTCAACTGCTGACGAGGATCCAGATGTTTGAACTACATCATGGGACACCTTGGCCTGCCACCAATGTGCTGTCAGGGACAGGAAGGCATGCAGAGCACTACATGCATTCCACAGGTCAGTGGTCAGGTGCACTGTCTGTCCACCTGCCCTTCCAATCTCCTCCTTGAGCACCCCGACAAAAGACCTGTATAAGGCTGGCACCACAGTTTGGCTGAAGGTCTTACGTGATGGCACACGGTACTGTGGTGCAACAGCCTGCATCAATTGCTTGAAGGGCTCACCTTCCACCATGTTGAAAGGTGCTCCAACTGCAATGAGCTGGCCAATCAGGCGTGTTATTTTATGCACCTGCACCTGAGATATACCCTTACTCTAAAAGCCACCAAAATCTTCCAGGGTGGCCTGGCTGGTATGGATTGGATGCGGGATGGTAACAGCATTCTTTTCTGCCTTATACTGGCTGGTAGTGCTGGCACTCATGGTGGCTGTGGCGGGGCCACTATTGGTTCCCCTTTTGGTGTTTGGAGGAGTGGCCATAATACTTTTCTCCCCTAACTGCACTGCATGGTGGTGCACACGCATGTGCTGGTTCATGCCACTATTACTGAGATGCCCTATGTCTCGGCCCCGGGTGACCTCCCTGCCACAGTGATTGCATTTGGCCTTCTGACCGACACCAATTCTTTTAAAATGCTGCCAAATGCTGGAACGGCAGCCACCACCTCGGACACTGCCTGATGGAATCCCTTCCACTGCAGTGGTCACACTCTCTTTCTGAGGTTCGGCAGGAGGAAGAGACCTGAACATCCCAGGTATTTTGGGTTCTGTGATGGACTGAGGCCTAATGGTTGCATTGGCCCATTCTGATGCTGGAGGCTTAGAAAGCACTTGGGCAGGGTTCTTTTCAGGAGAAAAAAAGTAGTGGGGACTGAGGGGAGTTTTGGGCTGTCGGTGGTGCCAACATGGGTAGAGGGCTGGAAATTAAATTTGTCTACAATAATGTCAGGAAAGCCTGCTTCCACCTCATTCACGTTGCCAAGGGAACAGTGATCATTAGAAGAAGTAAACTCTGTCTCCTTGCTGACCACTGCCAAGCTCCCTGTAGTGCTGATGGTGATGGCACTGGCAGCAATGGTGGTGGTGACATCATCATGAGCCTCGGCCTCCTGACATGTTTCTTGCTGCATGGCCAGGATCTCCAGCTTTGGCTGCACAAATGTATGTTCACTGGGAACCCCTTTGGCCTGCCCCCTTCCATAAAAGGTACCAATGGGCAGCATGCTACCAGCAGCAGTGGCAGAGGTGGTAGAGCCACTTTTGCTATGAATTGTGCTGCTGGTTCTAGGAGGTAAATCCTGGAACAGCTAGCGACATACAAATGTCTGCTGTTTGTCAGGCTCTTTACCACCAGCAGTCTCCACGCCCATTCGCCTCAGCTTTATGGGAGGTGAGCTGAGCTAAGAGGGCGCAGAGACAGAACATCCCACCTGCTGCTCATGTATATAGCTCTCCCTCTCCCAGCAGCACTCTTACTGCTTTTTTGGCCTTGTTTGCTGCTCATTTTTCCTTTAACCGGTTCCCGACCAGTGCACGCCGATGTACGTTGGCAGAATGGCACGGGCAGGCATATTGGCGTACAGGTACGTCCAATCTTTAATGCCGCCCTGCCATCGTGAGCGCACCAGCGGCGGCACGCTCGTTGGGACCCCCATTGGTCCGGTCGCGGGTCCCGTGGACTCGATCGCCGCGGGCATACCCGCAATTGTCTCACGGGGTGGCTGAACGAGGAAATGCTGTTGTAAACAGCATTTCCCCGTTCTGTCTAGCAACTAGTGATGCTGATCTCTGCTCCATATGATTGGAGCAGAGATCAGCGTTCACTAAATTAAAGCCCAGCCCCCCACAGTTAGTAACACACCCCTAGGAAGACTTAAACCCTACACTGCCACCCACTGGTTAACCCCTTCACTGCCAGTGTCATTTACACAGGAATCGCTGCATTTATATAGCAGTGATTGCTGTATAAATGACAATGGTCCCAAAAATGTGTCAAAAATGTCTGATGTGTCCGCCATAATGTCGCAGTCACAATAAAAATCACTGATGGCCGCCATTACTAGTAAAAAAAAAATTATTAATAAAAATGCCATAAAACTATCCCCTATTTTGTAAACGCTATCATTTTTGCGCAAACCAATCAATTGCTTATTTGCGATTTTTTTTTTTTTTTTAACACAAATATGTAGAAGAATACGTATCGGCCTAAACTGAGGGAAAACATTTTTTTGATATATATTTTTGGGGGATATTTATTATAACAAAAAGTAAAAAATAATGCATTTTTTTCAAAATTGTCGCTCTATTTTTGTTTATAGCGCAAAAAATAAAAACCGCAGGGGTGATCAAAAACCACCAAAAGAAAGCTCTATTTGTGAGAAAAAAGGATGTAAATTTTGTTTGGGAACCACGTCGCACGATCGCGCAATTGTCAAAGCGATGCAGTGCCGAAACGCAAAAAGTGGTCTGGTCTTTGACCAGCAAAATGGTCCGGGGCTGAAGTGGTTAAAAGTAAAAAAAAAAAAAGTAGACAAAAAAAAAATATGACTTTGATTGCAGCAAACTAACACCAAAATCACCAAATGTACAAAAAAAAATTATACCAACAGAAAATAATAAAATATTAACTAAATGAAACAAGAAATGAAAAAAAAAAAAAATGATCCCTCAAAACCAACCAAAAAACGAATAAAAACCAGAAATGAAACACTAACAAATGATACACTTGCAAACTACAACAGATATAAACTAAAATGAACAATAAAAAAAACTAAGGATTGCAAAGATATTCGCTCAGATGCACAGACAAATAATTTTGTGATCTGCTCCACTACACTAACTAACCCACAAAGGGAAGTCGCGTGATCGGGCCTGCCCTGTAGGCCTCAGCAGCAGAAGAAAACCTCTGATTGGTCAACCAAGTCACATATTGTTTCCGAAATTTGGACAGAAAAGTGAACGCATCTAACGAAAATTCGTATTTCGGATAGGAAATTCTTCAACGGAATTTCGTATTTTGGATAAAAACCAAACTTCCATCAGCATCGACTGTCATATTGAGGTATATATTTTTTCCTTTAAATTCATCGTAAAGAACGTTCGTACAAGTTAACGAACCTAACGACAATTCGTATTTTGTACGATTCGAAATTGAGTTTCGGACACGAAATACGAAGTACGAATTGGTTCTAATACGAACCGTAACGGAATGAAACAAATTTATTGACGGCGCCCATGTCTAATATCAAAACCATGTGACATGTTTTTATAGGTTGCTGCTACCACACCTTCCAAACTTTTATACAAAATAGTATAATGCCACCTCACAAAAATTGAATGAACACTTTTTACAAAAAAAACAAATATGTAATAATATACAGATATATGAGAAATGTTTTTATATAATAGTATCTTGTGTGTTTTTATAGTGCGTCATAATTTATTTATTTATTTTCCTCCCAAATGAATGTTTCCACTCGATCAAATCACTGTCACCACCATCAACACCATTCGCTCACAGCCTCTGTCAGACCTATACATTTATAATAGGTCCAATAGTGCATTTCCACTCCATTTTTCACTCTTTAATCCAACTTACACAGATGGGTCTGGATGCGTTCCTCTTTGTTTAATCAATGTGCTCAAAGAGGAAAAAAAAGAACATGCCCATAGTGCATTACTATATTCTAATCACACTTCTTATTAAAACTCAAAATGCATTCACATACTGCTGTGTACTACATGTCTCAGCATGTACAGATAACTAGAGTATACTGGCCCCTTTAAGATGTCCATGCGGCTGTGCTCCCAATACACAATATCTTAATTTTCTTCCCGAGATACATGATGTCACCTGCTCCGCTCCTTACGTGTTACACCAATTACATGGCTTCATCAGAGGACTCTCTGCAGAGAGCCTTGAAGACTTAGGCCTCTTTCACACGGGGCGGATCAGTAATGATCCGCCCCGTGATGATCCGCTCGCTCAGCGGGGATCGCTCCGTTGTCCCCGCTGAGCCGGCTGCGGACAGGGCGGTCTCCGCACACTGTGCAGGGACCGCCCTGTCAGCTCTCCGCTCTCCTCTATGGGGATCGGATGAGCACGGACCGTGTGTCCGTGTTCATCCGATCCGCTCTGCAGACGGATAGAAAAATAGGATTTTCCTCCGTCTGCAGAATCGGACTGTTGCGGAGGCGGAGGAAATCGGGTGTCTGCGGATGTTCATCCGCAGACACCCGCTATCCCATAGGGATGAATGTATGTCCGTATTTCATCCGCAAACGGATGGATGAAATACGGACATATCATCCGCATGTGTGAAAGGGGCCTTAATCACCAGCTAAGTTTACAGCAAGATGTTTGGCAGCAAACGGATGTAAAAGCAAGTAGCGGCTGTGGGTTTGTTGATAATTCTCTGCAGTCCTGTGACCTTAAGCAGAACTGATTTATCCAGCCACCCAAAACACTTTTTGCACCCTGTGTGCTGCCCTATCCATGTGATTGCCCCTTCTTGCAAAGTGCCATCTCCTAAGGTTCTTGGCATGAACTCATCTTGCTTTTCTTGTCTCTGGGAGCTAGGGACCAATCCAGGAGGTGATAGCAAACTCCTGTTTCCATCTCCCCAGTGTAAAGTGATTTCAAAGCCCTCAGCTTTAAACATTTCTAAGTCACAGCTGTCAAAATCTAGATGGTTGCCAGGTAAGCTGCTGATGAAGAAAGCTATCTGTCTGTATTCGGTAGTAGTATAGGAGACCATCTAATTGACCTCTAACATTACTATAAAGAGGGCCTGTCACAGAGAAGACATATAAAATCCCTTTTGATAGTGTAAAAGAAAAATGTACACAAATTTAAATATAATGTACAAGATACAACCCCCCCCCCCCCCCCCCCTTTCAACCTGGCACACATACTGGCTTAGCAATGTAGACCATGTCCTTTTACAGGAACTTATAAAGTTAGTAATTACCAAAGATACGTCTCAAAAGGTCTAACAATATTACATATAAAGACACCATAACCGGACAGGAAAACGTTCATCGCAGTTCTTGGAACTATTAGCATGAGCAAAACACTAATTTTTCTCATGGCTGATGTCCAGGTGAGCTAAAATAAATTCTAGTATTGGTGGGGTTTAATAAGGTTGGAACATCCAGACATCTAGAGGAAAGGTTACTGGGTATTTAGTCTGCATAAAAATACATGTCACTTCACACAAGGACAATCGCAGCCAGCTCTGGTGCTTACAATTCTGCAAGGCTATTTACCTTTACAGGAAATGAGGCATCTGATCATTGTCCATCTCTAGAGCAGATGATTGTTTTCAACGCATCTACATACATTCTGATTTACAGGGACAAGGCAAACCATTTAGTATACAATGAGTGGTGCTGCACTGCTTGAATATGTGCAAAAGATTGCTGTAGATATTGTTCAAAAACGTCACTGTTAGTATAATGCAAAACAGGCGATGATAAATTGTGCAAAAATGAATAAGCGCCTCAGATGGGTACAATAAAAACCAATGAATAATTAATCATAAGGTATTAATGAGATTAACCACTTGCCAAACAGCCGCCATCATTATACTGCGGCAGGTTGGCACAATCCCGCGAACCGTCGTAGATGTATGTCGGCTCCTTTAAGCAGAATGGGTGGCACACACGCACTGCGGAAGTGCCGATGCTTATGACCGCTGGCCACGAGCGATTTCGGACAGGAGAGGCAGAACAGGGACGTGTGTGTGTGCAAAACACACAAATCCCTGTTCTGTGTGGAGAGGAGATGCAGATCATGAGTTCCTAACCACTAAGGAACCATGATCTGTCATCTCCTATAGTCAGTCCCCTCCCCCTAAAGTTAGAACACACAGTCCGTTAACACCTTGATCGCCCCCTTGTGTTATCCCCTTCCCTGCCAGTGATCAAGTGTCCGATGTGTCCTCCCTAATTGTTGCAGTCATGATAAAAATCGCGAATCGCCGCCGTTACTAGTAAAAAAATAAAAATAAATACCATACATCTATCCCCTATTTTCTTGCTATAGCTTTTGCGCAAACCACTCAATATACGCGTATTGTGATTTTTTTTTCTAAACCAAAAATATGTAGAAGAATACATATCGCCCTAAACTGAGAAAAAATTTGATTTAAAAAAATAAATAAAAAAAATTGGGGATATTATAGCGAAAAGTACAAAATATTGTGTTTGTTTTTTTGTTTTTTTTTTCAAAAATTTTTTTTTTTTTTTTTTTTTTTGCACTATAAACAAAAAAAGCAACAAAGGTGTTCAAATACCACCAAAAGACTCTTCTCCTTCCACTAGAATTTGGGTGAATGGTTCATTGTTGTCTACATTTTCCATCCATAATGGGACATGACAAGGCTGTCCTCTATCTCCCCTTCTCTATGTCCTTGTCATGGAACACCTGGCAATTGCCTTGCGCAATAACCCCAACATCTCAGGTGTATCGATAGACCCCACCCATTCCAAGTTGGCTCTCTTTGCAGATGACCTGTTAATGTTTGTAACCCAACCCCATCTATCCTTACCACATATAATGCAGGAATTCACAAGGTTTGCCAAGCTGAGCAATTTCAAAGTGAACCACACTAAGCCAGAAATCCTGAACATCTCACTGTCCCAAGAGGTCCTCCGCCAAGTCTCAGCTAAGTATCCGTTTAAAACAGGCACCACTTCCATCCGTTACCTCGGAATCCAAATATCCACAGTAGGATCCCAATTATTCTCTCTGAACTATGCTCCCCTTCTGCTTAGAACCAAGATTGATCTGTCAAATGACACAAAGAAACGTATATCGTGGCTAGGCAGAGTAAATGCCCTAAAAATGGACGTCCTCCCTTGGTTTCTCTATTTTACATTTCCCATTTTCATACCCTCCTGGTCCTTTAAGAAGCTCCGCCAACTATTCTCCTTTATCTGGAAGATTCATGGTGGAGCTGGAGCTCCAGATGCCTCTATATACTATAGAGCAGCAGTGCTCATTCACATACTTAACTGGTTCCATCATTCCTCCACCAAATTATGGGTACAAATAGAGAGCCATATCCATTCAATAGATCTCTGCACCTTACCATGGATGCCTACCGAATTCCTGAAAGGAGAGATACCCCTGAGCGACCTCACCCGACAAACTATACAAATCTGAACCCGAATGAATTCCTCCAAGACCCTATCTCCTCTGAAAGGACCCATGACTCCATTGTTTTCCACCGGCCCTACAGGGAGCGAGTTTTGGACCTTGGTGTAAGGAGGACCACAGATGACTTGCCCAAGTCCTATGTTCAGACTCTTTTCTGATTCATGACTTTCCCTCCAGCCCATCTTCCCATGCATCGACGCATTGGCAACAGGTGATATCCTTCATTCGCACCTTCCCATCCCTGCCTGATATACTTACTGACTTAACAGACTTGGAGAGCATGCTGCTCCAGGCCACCCCCCTACACATGTAGTCTCTCAACTACGTTTTCTCATACATATGGCTTATAATCCTGACCTCCCCCATACACACAGGCCTGGAAGGAAGATTTGGGTCACTCCATTTCACCTGTAGACTGGCAAAAGTGCTTCATTCTGACTCACAAAATATCCTTAGCTCAAGAAAAAGGATTCAAGTTGTTGACCCGTTGGTACATATGCCCCTCTAATTTGCACTGGATAAACCTAGTGCTCTCGGATACCTGCTGACGCTGTTTGTCATCCAAGGGAACCTTACCTCACATTTGGTGGGAATGTCCCCCAGTGAGGAGGTTCTGGCTCCTCGACTTGTACTGCAGACTCATGGCGACCTCAATCACGCCCTCTCCTGAGGTAGTTCTGCTATCTTTGCTCCCTGGACCGCTTAACTTGGTCAAAAAAATAAGTTTTGTGTCACTTTCTAGCGGCTGCTAGAACGGTTCTGCCCAGACATTGAAGTCGATGAGCATGTCCTTGCCTGGGGGATTGGGCAATTGAAGTGGACCAAATCAATCGTTTGGAAGGAATGTTGTCACAGGAAACGGGTAAAGAGGAGCAATTCTCCAAGACCTGGACCTCGTGGTCTATGTTTCGATACTCCTCAGAATTTATTCCATGGGCCACAGAGGACTCCACTGACGCACCTGTGTAGCCAGAGTGGAATGTCTCTCTCTCTTTCTACATTCCTTACTGCTTTTACCCCTCTATCCCCACTCTCTCTCTATTTTTCTCCTTTCCCTTTAAATGTTGCAGTATTACCCAATCACCTAATTCACAATCTCTAGTCTCACCAGACTAGAGAGAAAACGTGTTCAGCACAGTAACAAAAGCCCTAGCCTACCTGTAATGAGTGGGCACCACTCGTTGAGTAGATAGTGGTGCTCACCACCCTTAATAATTCAGATTCGACGCTGTAGGTATACAGGCTTATATACCACACTAAATCAATTGAAGCTCACAAATTATCTTAATCATGAGACGGTATGGCACCAATGTTGCAAAGATGTATATATTGGTTTATGTGATATTGAATGACATATATGTCTATTGTATAATTTTTCTATCTCAATAAAATAAGATTGAATTAAATACCACCAAAAGAAAGCTCTATTTGTGGGGAAAAAAAAGGACGTCAATTTTGTTTGGGTACAGCGTTGCGCGACCGACGCAGTGCAGTATCGCAAAAAATGGCCTGGTCATTTAGCAGCCAAATCTTCCGGGGCTGAAGTGGTTAAAGTGTGCAAATCAAATCATACAAATGCTATAGCATGAAAGACAAAGTAAATAAAGGTAAGCGAAGTTTAATGTGCATCTCCAATATAGCTAGTTCATCATATAGTCCATATGTCTTCGATATGTTTCTTATACTGTATATATCCCATCACCTCAGTGTGAGATTAAAAAAAAAACCTCTGTCTCTTCTCTACGGCATGCGCCGTAGACAGCGGCACGCAGGCGATATGCCGTTAGTATCGGCTCCCGTGCACATGCGCGGGAGTGATGTCATTGCTGCTCTGGCGCTGTGAGTGGCTGGAGCAGCGAAACCTGGAAAAGAAGATGGACGCTCCGGACTACAGGGGACAGCGGTGACATCGCTGGCTCCTTTGTCAGGTAAGTGACACATAATGGGCTACTATACGATGCATAGTAGCCCATTATGCTTTGCCTTTGCAGGGAGACAAAGGAAGTAAACCCATCAGGGTTTACTTCCTCTTTAAACTCACTTATGCAAACATGTGGAAAAGACTTCCCATAATGTGATGTAATTTTATGCATAAGATTTACTAAAGTAT
Source organism: Lithobates pipiens (assembly GCF_037356315.1). Taxonomy (NCBI): domain Eukaryota; kingdom Metazoa; phylum Chordata; class Amphibia; order Anura; family Ranidae; genus Lithobates; species Lithobates pipiens. The sequence goes on along the minus strand of NW_027507789.1, from coordinate 125,036,949 downwards.
ATAGCTTCACTCACATTCCAAAAACATTAAAAAAGCATAACATCCACGAGTACAGGACTCATATATCTGCTTACGTCACTGCCGGTATACCTTCGCTAGTGCTCTACACGTTACGTCATAGACACGTGACTTCAGGGCTAACAAACCATTTACCACTGACAGGGGTGCTTACAATGGTCAGCTTTTATTTTTTCATGTAAAACCTTTATCCCAAAAGGAATTTTCTTTTTTGCAGTAACTCCTTATAAAGTATTAGCCGGAGTTCAGATTCAATTTGTTAGTTTATTTAAATCTGCTAATACATTTAACACTACCCTATTTTCTAGACTGACAATGCTGCTGTCTGCTGTGCCCCAGATTGATAGCATCAGGAGCCATTGGCAATCAAATCCAGTGACACAGGAGCAGGGCAGAGTCCCACTGTCTGTGTCAATGGACTTATCAGCGGGACTCGGGAGTGAGCCTGCACAGGTGCCCCCAGGGAAAGCTGTTGAAGAGGAGGGGCCGGGAGCACTGGCGGGGGACTCGAAAAGAAGGGGATCGGGGCTGCTCTGTGCAAAACCCTTGCAGGTATGTTTTTCTGAAAAAAAAAATGAGTGTTTACAACCCCTCTCAGTTAAGAGGCTGGAATGTGACCAGAGCTAGACACAGCTTACAGAGCAGCTGCAGGGTAACCAGTCGTTGTTGGAGGAAGCTTTCAGGAGCAAGGAGTAAAGTAAGCATTTTCTTCTTAATACTCTGTTCCTCAACTTAACCACTTGCCGCCTGCCCTATAACAGATACACGGCGGCATAGTGGTTTCAAAATCCTGACCGGACGTCATATGACGTGATCAGGATTTTGAGCCGCTGCGCTCCCCCGGGGGGGTGTCAGTCTGACACCCCGCAAATACGATCTCCGACGGAGACTCTTTACCACGTGATCAGCCGTGTCCAATCATGGCTGATCACAGTGTAAATAGGAAGAGCCGGTGATTGGCTTTTCCTCACTCGCATCTGTCAGACACAAGTAGAGGAGAGCCGATCGGCTGCTCCTCTGACAGGGGGGGTCTGTACTGATCGATTATCAGCGCAGCCCCCCCGAGGATGCCCACACTGGACCGCCAGGGACGCCACCAGACCACCAGGGATGCCCAGCAAAAGGTATGCGACCAGGGATTCCAGTCAGTGCCACAATAGATGGCAATCAGTGCCCATAATGGATGCCAATCAGTGCCCACAATGGGCATCACTGATTGGCATGCATTATTGTTTGGTACTGATTGGCATAGTACAGTATAATATAATACAATGCCGCCTATCAGTGCCCATCTGTGCCGCTTATCAGTGCCCATCGTGCCGCCTATCAGTGCCCATCTGTGCCGCCTATCCATGCCCATCTGTTCCGCCTACCCATGCCCATCCATGCCGCCCATCCATGCCAATCCGTGGCAGCTATCAGTGCCAATTTGTGCCACCTATCAGTGCCCGTCCTTATTGCCCATCAGTGCCACTCATCAGTGCCGCCTATCAGTGCCACATATCAGTGTCCATCAATGCCACCTCATCAGTGCCACTTGATTGGTGCCACCTCATCGGTGCCCATCAGTGTTGCCTTATCAGTGCCCATCAGTGTAGCCCCATCAGTGCCCTTCAGTGAAGGAGAAAACGTATTTATTTACAAAGTTTTGAAACTGAAACAAAAAAAACATTTATTTTCAAAATTTTCGGTATTTTTTTATTTGTTTAGCAAAAAATAAAAACCGTAGAGGTGATCAAATACCACCAAAAGAAAGCTCTATTTGTGGGAAAAGAATGATAAAAATTTCATTTGGGTACAGTGTACAACGACCGCGCAATTGTCATTCAAAGTGCAACAGCGCTGAAAGCTCAAAATTGGTCTGGTCAGGAAGGTGTTTAAGTGCCTGGTATTGAAGTGGTTAATGAGCATTTAACCTTTGCAAGCCAGTGCAGGGGTGGATTTTTTAATTCCCAGGAGTTGAGTTTTCATTTTCAAATCTTAATTTGCATAACTAGTTGTAGCAAAAAAACAAAAGTGTTACTGAAATCAATCAAATAGGATGAAGCGAAGTTCCACAATAAACATTCCCACCAGGAAACATCTTGTCTAAGTGCATAGGACATCTAGTTTATGACGCTCATTGGTGAGCGGTATGGCTGCTTGTTTTTCTGTAGGTGTTAATACATTCAAAATCCTATTCTGCTGGCTGAAATCTAATAACTAGGCCTTTAACAAATCCTAGAGGAATTCTTTATAAATGAATGGGAGTGGTGGGTTTCATGTCAAGGCTATTTTCTTGTGTAACAGGTGTATGCTCTAGTGTTTCTGCTACATTTATGACAGTTACAGGTGTACAATAAAACCCACAAGGCAGGGTACCCTATTGTGTACAATTCAATACAAGTGTGTCACTTGTTATCTGATTCTAACTTGCCTAAAATACTTGTAATGTGAGGATAATTCCACTGCATTCAATAACCATGATCCTTCCTTGTCTGACTCCTAACCTGAGTCTTTTCACCTTGATATAGTATATCAACATCCTCTCTCCAATACCCATCAGTATCTATGGCCTGAAGTTGTCTGAATTCATATAGATCATGGTCTAATCTAGATAGTAATACAGTAGTTTCTGGCAACATAGTACCAAAGTTGACTGCTGTATAAGCATGGTGTTCTATATCCCAGCAATAGGTACTAAGGAAGAAATAGTGCAGGTCTGGCTCTAAAAATCATAGCATTGAACAGTTAAGGAAAGTGGAAAGATAGCACTGGGCCTGTAGGATTAGCCCACAGGTATTGTTATCTTAAGGATCTGATGTCAGTATAAATGATCTGGTTCCTGAGTAAGCCATTTCTGCACCCTAGAGGATCTCCACAGTCTCCTTGGCTTGAAGTGTAATTGAAAGAGAGTGCCACACCACTGTTAAGAGGTCCAGATACAACTTTATTCCATTAGAAGTCATTGGATTGTACCCTTGATTTCTAATGAAATATAGTTGAATCTGGACCTCTTAGCAGTGGTGTGATGCTTCAATTTCAATTCTCAATACAAGCATAGCATTGAGTCATCCTCCACTTTACGTGAAGGATAGGAATGTTGGTACTACTGTATCCACTTGTCCCCTTAGACCAGCCTTTCTCAACCTTTTCAACACAGAGGAACCCTTGCAATAGTTCTCCGGTCTTGAGGAACCCCTGCTAAAAATTAGAAATTTACAACTCATGATACAATAGTATGATGGTCAGTGGGAAGAATGGTCCTTCCACTTGTAGTCATTGGGAAGAATTACCTCCTTACGGATAGCTAGAAAGATCAATGGTGTGAGTGGGAAGTTATCTGAGAGGCAGAAATTGCTCAATGCTGAAGGAACCCCTAGCAACCTCTGGAGGAACCCTGGTTGAGAATCACTGCCTTAGACCAAGTAGAAACTGTCCTGCATAGAGGGATGTGATCATTAACCCAAGGTCTTGTGACATTTCAGATTGTACTTGGGTGTAGTACAATGCAAGTTAGATTTCCTCTGATACATTTGATAATTTCTCAACAATTAAGACATGGCCTTCCTTCTATCTGTCTGCAGCTTGACAGTGGTCACAATGTATATTAAGAGGCAGCCAGCATTAACACTTCCCCCTGATGAGCAGCAATTCAACAACAACTGTTGTCAGTCTGTGCCTGTGTCACTGTTTTATTATAAGCTCAGCCTGCTTCCAAGGGCTGGTAAAATTGTGCAGTGCTTGCCCTAACAGCAGGCACAGAGTTATTATTATAATACAGGATTTCTATACAAAAGTTTGCACAGCGCTTTACAATATAATAGGAGACAATACAGCTCCTGCAAGCTTAAAATATAATAGAGAGAGGTGAAACAAAAGGGATGAACTGTAAGGGATGGACTGATGAGGGAAGTAGACGATTTGGTTGTTAGCTGAAGGCAGGATATGCCTCCCTGAAGAGATGAGTTTTAAGGGATCGCCTAAATGTGGACAGAGCAGGAGATAACCAGACAGATTGGGGTAGTGTGTTCCAGAGGATGGGAGAGGCTCTGGAGAAGTCCTGGAGACGAGCATGGGGGGAGGAGACAAAAAGGGAGCTAGAAAGTAGGAGGTCTTTGGAGGAGTGGAGAAGACGGTTTGGGTGATATTTGGAGATAAGATTAGTGATGTAGCTCGGGACAGAGTTGTAAATGCCCTTGTATGTTATTGTTAGTGTTTTGAATTTAATTTGTTGAACAATGGGAAGCCACTGGAGGGATTGGCGGAGGGGGGTTGTGGACACTGAATGGTTGGTAAGATCGATGAGTTTGGCAGCGGCATTTATGATAGACTGAAGAGGGGATAGCTTTTGGAGAGGTAGGCCAATGAGGAGGCAGTTACAATAGTCAAGATGAGAGATAGCAAGGGAGTGAATAAGTTGCTTTGTGGTTTCAAGGGTTAGAAAGGGGCGTATTTTGGAGACGTTACAGAAGTGAAGTCTGCAAGATTTGGACAGCAATTGGATTTGGGGCTGAAAGGACAGGTCAGAGTCCAGGCTTACATTTAGCACCCTGGCATGAGGGTTTGTAAACAAACAGCACTGACAGCTTGTTACAGCTGTAACTGACTACCATGCAAGGCAACATGTTGACCCCCAATGTAAGGGGGCTTGCTAACAACAAATTCAAGGGGCATGCTTGCTACCAGTGCAAGGGACCATGCTGACCACTGGTGCAAGGGGGCAAGCCGAGTGAATGTTGCACACTGGCCACCAACATGTAAAGACATTTACACTAGACCACTTTTGTGCTTTGCAATTACATAGTCTTTACCCCAGGCCTCTGGCTGTTTCATCCTATGTGGCATTTTGTACATTACTGCTTTTTTTTAACGTTGGGGCATGGAAGCTTCTGGAAGAATTTACCAGACCCTCATCTCACAAAAGTTTTGAGAAAAGGTTACCTATTTCACAGCCACAATAATTGGCTGTTTAACTGATTGATGGTTTCATTAAATACAGTGGTGTGAAAAAGTGTTTGCCCCCTTCCTCATTTCCTGTTCCTTTGCATGTTTGTCACACTTAAGTGTTTCGGAACATCAAACCAATTTAAACAATAGTCAAGGACAACACAAGTAAACACAAAATGCAATTTGTAAATGAAGGTGTTTATTATTAAAGGTGAAAAAAAATCCAAACCATCATGGCCCTGTGTGAAAAAGTGATTGCCCCCCTTGTTAAAACATACTATAACTGTGGTTGTCCACACCTGAGTTCAATTTCTCTAGCCACACCCAGGCCTGATTATTGCCACTCCTGTTCACAATCAAGGCATCACTTAAATAGGAGCTGCTTGATACAGTAAGGTCCACCAGAAGATCCTTAAAAGCTACACATCATGCCGAGACCCAAAGAAATTCAGGAACAATTGAGAAAGAAAGTAATTGAGATCTATCAGTCTGGAAAGGGTTATAAAGCCATTTCCAAAGCTTTGGGAATCCAGCGAACCACAGTGAGAGCCATTATCCACAAATGGCGAAGACATGGAACAGTGGTGAGCCTTCCCAGGAGTGGCCGGCCGCCCAAAATTACCCCAAGAGTGCAGCGACGACTCATCCAAGAGGTCACAAAAGACCCCACAACAACGTCCAAGGAACTGCAGGCCTCACTTTCCTCAGTTAAGGTCAGCGTTCATGCCTCCACCATCAGGAAAAGACTGGGCAAAAATGGCCTGCATGGCAGAGCTCCAAGGAGAAAACCACTGCTGAGCAAAAAGAACATCAAAGCTCGTCTCAATTTCTCCACAACACATCTTGATGATCCCCAAGACTTTTGGGACAACATTCTGTGGACCGATGAGACAAAAGTGGAACTCTTTGGAAGGTGTGTGTCCAAGTATATCTGGCGTAGAAGGAACACTGCATTTCATAAAAAGAACATTATACCAACAGTAAAATATGGTGGTGGTAGTGTGATGGTCTGGGGCTGTTTTGCTGCTTCAGGACCTGGAAGACTTGCCGTGATAAAAGGAACTATGAATTCTGCTGTCTACCAAGAGATCCTGAAGGAGAATGTCCGACCATCTGTTCGTGTACTCAAGCTGAAACGAACTTGGGTTCTGCAGCAGGACAATGATCCTAAACACACCAGCAAGTCCACCACCGAATGGCTGAAGAAAAACAAAATGAAGACTTTGGAGTGGCCTAGCCAAAGTCCTGACCTGAATCCTATTGAGATGTTGTGGTATGACCTTAAAAAGGCCGTTCATGCTCGAAAACCCTCTAATGTAACTGAATTAGGACAATTCTGCAAAGATGAGTGGGCCAAAATTCCTCCAGGACGCTGTAAAAGCCTCATTGCACGTTATCGCAAATGCTTGGTTGCAGTTGTTGCTGCTAAGGGTGGCCCAACCAGTTATTAGGTTTAGGGGGCAATCACTTTTTCACACAGGGCCATGATGGTTTGGATTTTTTTTCACCTTTAATAATAAACACCTTCATTTACAAATTGCATTTTGTGTTTACTTGTGTTGTCCTTGACTATTGTTTAAATTGGTTTGATGTTCCGAAACACTTAAGTGTGACAAACATGCAAAGGAACAGGAAATGAGGAAGGGGGCAAACACTTTTTCACACCACTGTATATGGAAATTTGGTACCAGTCAAGTCCAGAAGGGTTTTCTGGCATGCATTCCTGTGTCTTTGTTCTACTTATGCAGTTCAACTATTAAACCCTTACATTTCACGTTTTATTATTTTAGATAGTGGGGTAGTTGCATCAATGTGGGCATTTTGTAAGTTTTTAAAAGCATGATTTATGTCTAAGCCCTTGTACACACGGTCGGAGATTCCGACGGAATGTTTCCTATCGGACCGTTTTGTCGGATATTCCGACTGTGTGTGGTCTGCATCGGACTGTTTCCGTCGGAATATCCGACGGACCAACTTTTCCAACTTGCCGGTAAAATTTTCAGACAAAATGCTCCGATCGGACATACCCCGATCATGTGTAGCCTACTCCGACGGACAAAGTGCCACGCATGCTCAGATCAAATTCCTAGACCAAAGCTATTGGCTATTAGCCTGAACGTAGTCCCGTCGTAACGAAATAACGTCATCACGTTATGTACAACCAGATTTTCCAACAACTGAGTCCGACCGTGTGTATGCAACATCACTTCCGGACCTCTTCCGGAATTAATCCGTCTGAATTAATCCGATGGATTTGGTTGCCGGAATCTCAGACCGTGTGTACGGGGGCTAAGGGCTTATTTACACTTGCTTTGGTTTCAACACACATTAACGGCTAGTTTATACTTACTTCAAAACAAGGTTTCGGACAGGCTTTGTTAAAGCTCTCTGAACACTAGTAAAAGCCCCTGTCACTAAATAAAATGGTTAGCTTACAGTCCTGTTTACACCTTGCTTTTGCTTTGCTTCAGCTTTGCTTCAAAAACTCTGCCCCATGTAGCTTCAGTGGTGTTTCAAAGCTTCTTCCAAGCCTCCATAGAAGTCTATGGCAAAGTTTGCTTGAAGCCCCACTGAAGCCCCATCGGAGACTCACAGAAGCCCTACCGAAAGCCCCATCGAAGCTCCACCAAAGCCTCATCAAAGCCTTGTGGAAGCACACAGCAAAAGCAAGGTTTAAACAGGACTTTGAAGCAAGAGTAAACTAGCCCTAACTGTGTTTTATTTCCATTCTCTACATGTTTTACAAATCTTCCATGCTTGTTTCTGCCCAATGCAATGCCTGGATGTCTTAATTAGGGATGGGTGAATGGTTCAGCTTGAGCATACGTTCGGGCCGAACTTTGGCTGTTCGGATGTTCTGCGAACACCGAACAATATGCGGTGTTCGGGGCACATTCGAAAGCTGACGGAACACCGTTAAAGTCTATGGGACATTAACATGAAAAATCAAAAGTGTTAATTTTAAAGGCTTATACGCAAGTTGTTGTCATAAACACTGTTTGGGGATCCGGGTCCTGCCCCAGGGGACATGTATCAATGCAAATTATTTTTAGAAAAACTGTAGTTTTTTTTGGGAGCAGTGATAATTTAATTTAATTCCTAAAGTGAAAAAATAAAAATGAAATATTCCTTTAAATATCGTGCCTGGGGGTTGTCTATAGTATGCCTGTAAAGTGGCACATTTTTCTCATGTTTAGAACAGTACCACAGCAAAATTACATTTCTAAAGGAAAAAAATATAATTTAAAACTGATCACGGCTGTAATGAATTGTCAGGTCTAGGCAATATAGATAAAACTCATTGAAAAAAAGAGTATGAGGTCCCCTCCAGTCCATTACCATGCCCTTTGGCCCTTAACCAATATGAAAAAAATAAAATTGCGTGTGGGTCCCCCTAAAATCCAAACCAGGCCCTTCGGGTCTGATATGGAAATTAAGGGGAACCCTGCGCCAAATAAAAAAAATGGCGTAGGGGCCCCCTCAAAATCTATAGCAGACCCTTATCTGAACACGCAACCTGACAAGCCGCAGGAAAAGTGCGGGGTATGAGAGAGTGCCCCCCCGAACCATACCAGGCCACATGCCCTCAACATGGGGGGTGTGCTTTGGGGTAGCCCCCCAAATCACCTTGTTCCCTATGTTGACTGGGACAAGGGCCTCATCCCCACAACCCTTGCCCGTGGTTTTGGGGGTATGCGAGCAGGGGACTTATCAGAATCTGGAAGACCCCTTTAACAAAGGAACCCCCAGATCCCGGCCTCCCCCCGTGTGAAATGGTAACGGGTACAAATGTACCCCTACAATTTCACCAAAAGATGTCAAAATGTTAAAAAAAGACAAGACACAGCTCGGGGACAAGTCCTTTATTAAAAAAGTCCCACAATGTCCATACATCTTCTTCTATCTCCCTGCAATGGACCGAGATATAAGAAGATGAATGGACATCATGGGACATTTTTTTTTTTAATAAAGGACTTGTCCCCAAGCTGTGTCTTGTAATTTTTAACACTTTTTGACACTTATTTTGTGAAATGGTGGGGGTTCATTTGTACCCCGTTACCATTTCACACAGGGGGAGGCCAGGATGTGGGGATCCCCTTGTTAAAAGGGGGTTCCAGATTCCGATAAGCCCCCCCACCCGCATACAACCACTGGGCAAGGGCTGTGTGGATGAGGCCCTTGTCCCGATCAACATGGGGACAAAGTGCTTTGGCCATGTTGAGCGTATGTGGCCTGGTACGGTTCAGGAGGGGGAGCGCTTTCTTGTCACCCCTCTTCTCCTGTGGCCTGTCAGGTTGCGTGCCCAAATAAGGGTCTGGTATGGCTTTTGAGGGGGACCCTTATGCCTTTTTTTTTTATTTGGCACAGGTTTCCCCTTAATTTCCATATCAGACCCAAAGGGCCTGGTATGGATTTTAGGTGACCCCCACGCAATTTTTTTTTACATTTTGGTTCGGGGTTCCCCTAAATATTCATACCAGATCTAAAGGGCCTGGTAATGGACTGGGGGATACCATACTCTTTTTTTCAATGAGTTTTATCTATATTGCCGAGACCCGACATTACAGCCGCGATCAGTTTTAAATGACAATTTTTCCTTTAGAAATATCATTTTGCTGTGGTACTGTTCTAAACATGGGAAAAATGCACCACTTTACAGGCATATACTATAGACACCCATACAAAAAAAGGTCACTGCCCCCACCTATAACTGGTCTTCACAGCAAGGAGCATGTGAAATAAAACCAAAGAATTTCCAAGCTCAACTTATCAACCAGCCTGCAACCAACCAAATTAACCTGTCTAACAGTATGCGTTAAAAACAGGGGTTTAGTTGCACACATTTGCAAATACATGCGTAAGCTGCAGGCCATGGGAAGGCCCCCTGTATCCTGCAGACCCTAACTCTAACTTTGAAGAGTCTCCACAGTGGGAGCACATGTATTCTAATGAATAGATGAAGGGCAGATGACTGGAAGGAGCCCAACCCTCCTTAAAGGTGCAGGAGCACACTGAACACCTAGCACATTGCACGATGGAGGCAAAGGTGTCAGTGCGTTGCCTGACCAATATGTCAACAATACAAAAAAAGGTCACTGCCCCACCTATAACTGGCCTTCACAGCAAGGAGCACTGGAAGGGCATACTGCTAGGTTAATCTGGTTGGTCGCAGGCTGGTTGGTAAGTTGATCTTGGAAAGTATTTGGTTTTATTTTAGATACTATAGACACCCCCCAGGCACAATATTTAAAGAAATATTTCATTTTTATTGTTTCACTTAGCATTAACAAATTACTGCTCCTGAAAAAACTGCAGTTTTTTTAAAACATCTTTGCATTGATACATGTCCCCTGGGGCAGGACCCAGGTCCCCAAACACTTTTTATGACAATACCATTGCATATAAGCCATTAAAATGAGCACTTTTGATTATTCGTGTTCGTGTCCCATAGACTTTAACAGTGTTTGTGTGTTCTTGCCAATTTTTTTGCCTGTTCACATGTTCTGCTGCGAACCAAACAGGAGGGTGTTCGGCTCATCCCTAGACTAAACGCAGTATTTGCAATACCTCTTTTTGCTCCAATATGAAAAAATTCTGAATCCAACCAAACTTTTAACATGTATATTTTTTCATAAATGTTAGACATCTCTTGATCCATTTATTTGCTATTACCTCAGTTACACAAGTTTTACCTCATTCTAATCATGAAAATCAATGTTTGTGATCACTAATCTGGTTGTTTTCCCTAGGAATAGTATCTTTAAAGTTGAACAAATGCCAGTTGGGTGAATGTCCACAAGCTCTAATAAACTGCATTACAAATTGTCTACACAAATGGCTTGTCTTGACTTGGGGCCAAAGAGTCACATCAATCGAATAGTGACACTCAACAGTGGGGACACATTTCCCACATACAGTAACTAACAAAATAAAGCCTTTATTGATGTTCCTGTTTGCAAATTTAAGAAACTCATATTGTTTGTCGTTAGCATCAGCCTAGTTTCCATACTGAGGTTTTTGTGTATTTGGCAGTAAGTATTACACCTGTTTTCTCGTACAACACAGCTTGATAAACAGAATTACAATTTAACTGTAGAACAATCTTTCCCTTATACAAATAGTTTATAATGTGTGTACTTTTAGCATACGTTGGATGTTTATTAATCAGAATTTCCAGAACACACTCAATGGGATGAAAACAATCCTAGCAACCCTTGGATACGATAAGTTCAAGCAAAACATAATACTTTTTTCTGTTGTCTATATTCCCTTAAAGTAAAAATTAAGTAAATCAAATAATGGGTAGTATCCTACAGAAACAATAGGCCTTTCATGTACTTTTATTAAAAATGGATCTGTCACATTTACTTCATCGTTATTTACACAAAAATCATCTGATGTAGCATGTTCTGGCTGCAGCTCTGTAGGATTCTCAACATTTGGAACATAAGCAAAAATATTATCATTAAAATGTATACTTAATGTAGCATGAATATGAACTCATTTATTTGAGACCAAATAACGTAGAGGAAGTAGCCTTCCCTGACTACATTCTCTTCAATGGATCTGTGAGGGACTCCAACCTTCAGGTCCTATTTCCCATATAACATAACTTTCAGGTGCACTGGAAGAAACCTTAAACCTTGATTCAAGTCCCTTCCTTGAAAACTTTTTAAAAGTTACCCAGTTCCCTGACTGTAGAGAGTGTGACTCAGCATCACAATGGGGATCTAAAATAGATCTAAAATAGATAATAAAGCTTGGGCATACCATCTAATGTGTTGTTTATGTAATTTTTATATATACATTTACAGTGAGCAATGCATCAATTTTATTACTTTCAGGAGGAAGAGTCCTGTGATAGGGACTCTACCAAACAGTATTTTGAAAGGGGACAATCTCTGGAACCCAAGCTGGGGGAAGGGGGAGGGGAGTTTGATATACTTTTATCCCAAGGGCAAGGGCTTGTATCTTATGTCTTGTGTTTTCTGATGGTTCTGGTTGAAATGGTGTGTAAAACCTTTGTTTAGTTTGGAGGCCTCCTTTTGGCTCAGTCATAATTTGACCCATAAAATGACCTCACAGTCTGAGACCACTGATTCCATCGAGCCACATCTGCACACAATGTCCTGCAATAATTTCTTAGTAATCACAGCAGTGGTATTGGCAAGAGAGCAAGATTCTACCAATCTGGAGTACATGGCTACACAAACCAAAACTCATTAGAATTTTTAGCATTTTGATAACTGAATGTAATTAACTTACAACTTTTAAAAGGGGACAAGATCATGTACTGTACATGTTTCTACAATAGCAATTGTTGAGAACCCTGGGGCAACCCAGAGTGGGGTAATTGACTATGGCACTTTTGGACAAATGGAATAGGCCATGTGGCTCAGAGATATATATATATATATATATATATATATATATATATATATATATATATATATATATATATATCTTTTTATTTTTTATTTTTAAATAAAGGAGGCAAACTAATTTTACCACCCTGATGAACCCCAAGTTTCATCTGTTTCTTTATTCCCTTGGTCGCTCTATTTTTGTTTCACTAATTTGCAATTGCAATTTCTTTGGGCTGTTAAATCTACCTGATGCCACACAGATCTCTGTAGGTTTGGTACCATTTAGTGCTGGCAGTTTTGCAATGTCAAATTAGTGAAATAAAAATCTCCAATTAAAATGTCATCAGTGCATTTAGTATAGGCTTCATATGGGGTTATTTACTAAAGGCAAATCCACTTTGCACTGCAAGTGCACTTGGAAGTAAAGTCGCTGTAGATCCGAGAGGGACATGCAAGGGAAATAAAAAACAGTATTTTAGATTGCACATGATTGAATGATAAAATCAGCAGAGCTTCCACTCATTTCAGATCTACCCCTTAGATTTAGAGCAACTGCACTTCCAAGTGTACTTGTAGTGCAAAGTGGATTTGCCTTTCATAAATAACCCCCATAGTTTCTAATTTCGCCCTCATATTGAAGCCAAAGTGACTTGGATCAGAATACGTTATAGGTACGTTATACGTATGTGTTCCACTAGCTGTGATAAAGCTTCCTAATTCCCCTCCCACGAAAACAAAAAGTCCAATGGCCCATGGGGATTATAGTCTTCTTCTTTAGTTAATAACATTGTCAATATTAATAAATGAAAAATACATTATACAAAACAGTATGGCAGAAAAGAAAAGCCACAATGGAGTGTGTATTCTATACAAATCAGGTCCTTTAAACTTTTTGTATGCTATTTCTTTTAAGTACCGTACATCCAGGAAAATATAATTAGTTTAACACAGCTGAATTGATAAATTTAGAATAATGTATAATACACTAGTAGCAGTTGTCCACTATGATTATATACATCACATTGATTGAAATGGAAAAAACAATAATCATTATGAAAGTACTGTATGTACAAGACATCCGTATATAATATGCATATATCTTTTGGTTAGGTGAATTGTTTAAACTTCCCTAGGTACAGTACACACATTAAAAATCATACTGAACCTTGTGTTGGGTGATTGAGTCCAGGCTAGATTTGATTACACTTTGTAGACTAACTACTAGGGATATTTTATTTGCAGGATTCAAAGGATTTTTGTTAATTTCACTTCATTGGATCAGAAATATTAAATCAGTAAAATCAAAGTTATTTTTTTTTTTTTTTTGCTGTTTAACCAACTGTTTTAATTTTTCTATGTTGCTGTGTAAGCACAGCAGTAATGAATTCTTCAGTTACAGAATACTTATGTGGGTATGAGGGAGTGCGTAATAAAAAATGTTCAATTCCTCTTGTATAACAAATATCAAATTATAATTCCAAGGCTTTTGTTTAGCTGGAATACCTCCGACACTGGCCCTGTGCTTACTACTCGCTATTGGCACTTATAAACACAGAAGTTCTTATTATCACATGTACAATTCAAGCCTATTTTTTCAGCTGGAACAGAGAGTACAGTTCTCTATAGGTTGGTGAGGGGTGATTTGGAGGTGGGAGAAGAGTTCTGCAGGTATCTCACTCCTGAACACTGTTCTCTGTACATAGCACACTTCTGAACCCTGTTCTCTGTATGCAGTATACTCCTGAAACCCTGCATTCTGTACATAGCGCACACCTGAACCCTGCATTCTGTATGTAACGCATTCCTAAACCCTGCATTCTGTACGTAGTGCACTCCTGGCCTTGCATTCTATACACAACGCACTCCTGAACATTGCACTCTGTACATAGCACACTCCTGAACCCAGCATTCTATACTTAACGCACTCCTGAACCCTGCTTTCTGTATGTAATGCACTCCTGAACATTGCATTCTGTATGTAGTGCTCTCCTGAACCCTTCTTTCTGTAGGTAACGCACTCCTAAACATTGCATTCTGTAGGTAGTGCACTCCTGAACCCTTCATTCTGTAGGTAACACACACCTGAACATTGTATTCTGTACATAAAGTACTACTGAACCCTGTATTCTGTACATAACGCACTCCTGAACATTGCATTCTATATGTAGCACACTCCTGAACCTTGCTTTCTGTGCGCACTGCACTCCTGAAACCTTCATTCTGTATGTAACACACTCTTGAACATTGCATTCCATATGTAGTGTACTCTTCAACCCTGCATTTTGTACTTAGCGCACTCATGAATCTTGCTTTTTTTCTATATTTGGCCACACACCACGTGATGTAGCATACTCTCCTACCAACTGGAGGGTGGGGGCCAGGGCAGCATTAGGGGTTCACCTATTCTCTGAGAAAAAAAAAGCCTTGCACAAGTCTATAAAATTAATTGTCCAGGCTTAGGCAAGGCAAAATGTTAAACATTTACTCTTCGTTATAGAGTCAACAGTTAACTCACATTCCTATATGCTTCACTGACTGTGGAGGGGGGGGGGGGGTTTAGGCGCCGATTTTTATGTCTGCATTCAAAGCAAAACATTCATAAACTCCTTATGACAAAGCAAAGACTCACTTTTCTCATACTTTTTTAAAATTCTTTCTATTTCAGTACTAATAGTGCACAATTTTCCAATTCATGCAACATTAACAAATTTTTTACTTTCTGAAACTTTACAATTTCCAAATCTGCCATGCAGGTCAGCTTTTTGAGCAACATCATCACATTTAACGCAGACAATATAACATAAAGTCCATTCATTCAACGTCTCTTCATATATGTTACATTTTCTCTACATTAGCCAGCTGGAAACAAGAGTCTAGATAAAACAAACTCCAGATTCACACACAGATGCTGTACATGTTTGGCTGAGCTTTTTTTTCTCTTCTATGGCTCATTAGGTGTATACTTTCAGAACCCACAGTGAAAACTTTCATATCTTCATGGCAATGTGAGCCACATTTGGTCAGTGATATCAGCACCAACCCTTTGTCTATATTTACAGGAATTCCCGGACAGTAAATGAATGGGCCAAGTGACGGCACTGGTTGCTAAAGATTCACTGAATGCTGGCACTTGCGATTTCCTTAGGAACTATTGACAGTAAGAAGCTGCCATAGATAGTAGTGGTAGAAATAAAGATGATATATATAATGTTTATCTCCATTAAACAGGATAACAGTCTGGTGTTGAGCCTTGAGCTCATGTCTATTCTTGATATTCTTGACTATCAGGCCCTCTAATATATTCCCTAGAACAAACAGGCAGCACATGTACAGTACCTTTTTGGTGTTTTGTCACCAGTCAGTCTTTTCACCCAGCAGCAGGCTCTCACAGCAGAGAAAGTGAGAGACAGAGACATCAGCATCAGTCAGCTCACACAATAAAAGGTCGGAATAATAATACGGAATCCGACTTTGAACCAACTTCATAAAAAAAGTAGTGCAGGAACTACTTTGAAGTTGTGCCAATATAAATGGTAGTCATTCAAAACCATGGAGAATGACTTGTCATGCGATTTTGCAGTCCAAAATTGTGGGACAAGTTGTATAAGTGTGAAAGGGGGCTCAGTAAGAAAATTTCCAAATCCACCTTCCTTATGTGGATGTAGAAATACGTCCTTTTTTTTTTTCAGCCCACTGACCAAATAAAGAAAAAACAATCCATCTATAGCTAGCTATACTTTATGCTTCACACTGCCAACTAGTAAAACCTACAGTGCATTCACTGCCCATTCCAGGCCTATATAGTACAAAGTTTACTTGGCACGTTAATGAACACTAAAAACTAGTTGGGGATGAGTGGAATGATTTTACCCAATTGAACTTTGCAGCAAAACTAGATTTTACCATTCATGAAATTTCATCAGTTTCACTTATTGAGGAGCTTAGATAAAACTTACAGTGGTTTAGTTATTTCATTTAGCATTTTTTGTACCTTCATTTTTTTGGTGTATTTTATTATTTGTGTATTTTTTCTTTAATTTAATTTAATTTAATCTTTTATCTTATTTTTTTTCTTGCTTGTTTGTTTCTTGCTATAGAAAAAAAGCATTTCGTGTAAAAACAGTTCCAATATAGTTTTGGGAGTGATTTAAAGGTCATTACACACTTAAAAGCCACAAAAAAAATAATTAAAAATTGTATGGAAAATGTTATTTTTTTCAACATTTTGACTTTACAATTTGTAAAAAGTATATATATTTGTTTCATTTATATTTTATTCTTAAAATGTCCTTTTATTGTTAAAAGAAACCTTGTTTTATCCATAAATGTATGTATGTCAAATGCAGCAGCAAAGTTGCCAGGCTATATCCTAAATAAGATTATGAGGATCCACTACTATATGTCAGTAAAAACAACTTATGCCTGATTATATACAGTACAAGGCAATGAAGAACAGTTGAACAGAAGAATAATTATAAAAAAGTCATATTATGTCATTAGGATTCTCTCACTATATCAATTTTAAGCAATGATTTGAAAGCTAAGTTTAAACTCAAAAGGGAACAATCCAGTAATGTGTCTCTAAAACCTCACAAACTTAATATCCTGCAATAAAATTAATTTGCTTCAATTTGATAAGAACTGGATAAATTCCAGCTCCCCCAAACCAGCCTGAAAATGATTCAATCAAGAAAAGAATAGAAGATAATGTTATGGGGCCTTTCTTAGGTCAATGAGAATTGGCCTCTTTTTGTACTCTTCTTTAATATAAGTTCCCATAAAAATTATTAACCATCTCTTTAATGGGGAACATTTAAAAGCTGGCTCCTGTTACATCAGAAATGCAATGATCCCAATACTGCAAATTCTCAGGACGCTGAAACAATTTAGAAATTAGCATGAATGATAAATCTTTGAATAAATGGTGGTTAGAAGTGAGCAAGGTTCTTAATATCCCGTCTGCCAATGATGCACCCAATTCAACCTTTTGATCTGTTTCATAATTTGCACATTTTTCAACTATGGGTTTTTATAGGGATAGAATGTGCTTGTTGGAATACCAGAAAAAAAAAACACCTTATAAGGTTCTTATGTACATCCCACCACTTTTTAACTTAAACTGTCATCTAGAAAGTTGTCCAGAAAGCAACTTAACATTAAAAAGTAGGTTTTGCTGAGGACATTAGGGTAACATTAATTTTTTTATCTGCAGCAATAGCTTCTCTCAGCATACTAGATTGGGCATTAGGGCTGACAATAAAAATAAGGGTGCAACAACACCTCATGAAAGCATTATAATATTTCCACTTCAGAAGGCTACCAGCCTTCTGAACCAGTCAAAAAGTCCCACAGGTGTTGAGGAAGAAATGTTTCCTTTTATAGCTGACCTTTTATAATTTTTTTTCCATTCCGAAAAAGAATTACAAAGGCACAAGCAAACATGTTGTATAGAGTTCATATGCAAAATTCAATGGTTCATAGGATCGTTATCTTCAAGAGGGTCCATGAGTTTTGAAACATTGCTAGGACATTGGAGTTGACATACTAAAGGCAAATAGACTTGTTTTCTATGGTAAAACTTGTTGCAAAACTACAAGTCCCATCATGCTTTTGCCTCTGGGTGTCATGGTTGTGGCTGTCAGAGTTTTACTATGCCTCATGGGAATTGTAGTTCTGCAACAGCTGTAGGTCTGCTAATTGCATATCCCTGATTTATACACAGACACTAATTGTGATTTAAAAAGCCACACATGTGAGAAATTAACCTTTAATTGCGATTTTAGGGTATGCAACATTTTGAGCACAACCGTACATACATATATATATATATTATATACGCAGTGTATATACATTTTGATTTGCAAATGACTATTATTTTAAAAGGGACTTGCAGATTCGGATAAGTGCTCCCCCATGCTGAACCCCAATCCCTTGTTGAGGAATTTAAGGATGAGCCTCTTGTCCCAATCCGCATAAGGACAAGGTGCATTGCCCGAGGCAGAGGCTTAACTAGAACCCTCAGGGTCCTGAAGCGAGAAACCATGAAAGGGCCCCCCTGACTCCTGGATAGGGCTATTTTTTCCGTGCCCGGTGGCGGAACAACAGGGCTCGGTCACAAGTGGGTGGCTGAATATAAAGGAATCTTTAAAGGATTTCTCTATTTTCCCCCCACTTCTCCTCCTCTCCCTCCCATGGGCATTCAGCGGCTGCAGGAGGAAAATGGAGAGATGGGTTCCTCTATGTCAATGTTTCACAATATTTTTCCAGTCAGGGAACCCTTGAAGTATACCTCTAGGTGAATGGGGCTATACTGCAACCACCCTGCATCTGTGTGCATTGCATGCAGTTGCAGCATAGTGATGATGCATTTAAGGGGTTAAAACAGGCGGTCAGGAGGCAACATATTTCCTCTTTTTCAGCTGTCAAATGCCTCTAAAAAGCGATCTGAGCATGCAACGCTTTTCAGAGGAGCAGCATTTTTTTTCTGGTACTATGAACAAGCAAAAAAAATAAAAAATAGGCTGTGATTGTACACATATAGAGGCTCAGGATTAAAAGGGCATACATAAAATGTACATACATACATGTAAACACACACACATAATACACACACATATACTGTATATATACATACATACACACACACACACACACACACACATATATATAAATGCCAGCATGAGCAGCACGCACACGCAGTGCCAGTGCTGCTTTTTATTTGATCAAGGAGCAGGCTGCGGGTGGGCGGGGCATTGATCTCCACTGATGCTGCCTGCAAGCAAGCGTGATCGGACTTGGAGAAACAGAGGCCTTGGTAGGGCTCGGAGTCTGACTGTGCCGTGGGGTGGAGTGGGATCAAGTGAAACTTGCAGTAGCAGTGTGGAGGAATTGATCAGATTCGGAGCTGAGCTGGCCAGGAGGACACGGTAGGTCTTCTTTCTCCTCCCCTGGCTCCTGTACCCCATGTGTAGAACTGGAAAAGTAGAAAGTTTTAAAATGTAATGGGCACACTGGCTGCATTTGATGGGCACACTGGCAGCATATGATGGGGACACTGGCAGCTTTTAATGGCAGTGTGGCAGCATTTGATGGGCACAGTGGCAGCGTTTAATGAGCACAGTGGTGGCATTTAATGGGCACAGTGGCAGCTTTTGATGGCACAGTGGCAGCGTTTGAGGGCACAGTGGCAGCGTTTAATGGGCACAGTGGCAGTGTTTGGCACAGTGGCAGCGTTTGATGGCACAGTGGCAGCGTTTGAGGGCACAGTGGCAGATTTGGTGGGCACAGTGGCAGCGGAGCATTATCCTCCTCTGCGCCGACTGCGCGGCCGGGAGCGGGAGCGGGGGTCTCTGAGACTGTGACCAGTGACATGACTCGTGATATAAGGAGAAGAGACAAGTCACAAGTCACGAGAAAAAGAAGGGGAATCCTACACTCTCTGTGCGGCCAGCATCATCTCCCCCAGGCCATGAGAGGGGGGTCTGAGACTGTGACGTCACCACCACCAGAAAATGAAGGGGAACCCCAAGGCAGTAGCAGCCAGCAGGGATCATTAGCACTGAGTGCAGCCTCAGTGTTAAAACTAAAAAACTGTAGGGAGTTTCTTACTGCTATAATCTTTAAAAGGCATTTTCTGCATTACAGAGTATTTTCAGTCTGTACAATTAAAGCCAGTTATTTTCAGTGTTCTTGTGTGTGGAGATATGTGTTTAATTGATCTATTGTAGCAGTCATCGATAAAGGACGAGAATGTTGGTGCGTGTGTGTGTGTGTGTGTGTGGGGGGGGGGGGGCGGTATTGAAGGACCCGCCCTTGGAGCGGCAAAAGAAGTAAATCCGGGCCTGCATGCACATACACATACATGCACACACACATGCATACATACATGTACACAAACACACATACATACACAAACGCATGCATAAATACATATACACACACACACACACACATATATAAACACACATGCAGTAGATAAATATTCATAAAAAACGTCAGACCTTTACCTTAGCTCTTCCTGCCGGGTACTGCACTGTAGGGGGAGACAAAGAGCACAGCACTGTGCTTTCACTTTAGGTTAATGTGAGGAGCTCCCTGCACAGTGCCACCGATTACAGTGTGCCTGATGATCGGGGAGCTCATCTCAGCCGCCCATGCCGCTCCACCTATCGAAGAGTATGGGGGGTCCTCAAGGGCCGCCTGCAGCAAGGGGCCCGGTCGCCATGGCGATCTCCACAACCCCTATAATTCCACCACTGGCCAGAGGGCTCCCGCCCTGGCAAGGTACTTTCCCTATGCTGTGGGAAGAAAAGTTATGAAAATTTACATGCACCTGTAATTTTTACAATTTCAATTTTTGGTAATTTGCAGAGCCCCAGATACCCTAGTTACCTCAAAAATACCAACACAAGTCTTCTCACTAGAAATATCACATCAGTGCAAAAAATAGTAAAACTCAAAGTAAAAGTTTTCCTTATTTATTAGGAGAGCCCCTTTAGGGCAAGGGGCCCTTTTTCTCATCAACATGAAGCATGGTAAAGTGCAGGGGTGAAAGGACGCATGCTTCATTTTCTTGTCCGCCAGGCTGCATGCTCTGATTAAGGGTCTGGTATAGATCTTTAGAGGGATCTCATGCTTTTTTTTCGTTGTTTATTGCATTGAGTCTTGCTTAAAACCTTGTGCTTCTTTTTTTCTTTCTTTGTTTAAAGTACACCCCTAAAATCCATACTAGACGCAGAGGGTCTGGTATGCATTTTGGGGGGACTCTGCATTTTTGTTAATTCTTGCTTTAATATTTGTGCTACAGAAAAAAATTATTTCTCTTACATTCATTGACTGACACAGCTCCTTTATTCTTGACCATAGGGTTGTTACGCCACCTTCAGGAGAGGACTAGGCAGAACATGTTAACATGTACAAAAAACAGAAGTTTCTAGTTCCGCCCAAGGTCCCTTCAGTAACAACCCCCCAGCCTGCTTCCTGCAGCCTCAGTACGTCAACAAGCAGTATAACGTAATCAATAGGAGGGGAGGGTGCTGTGTCAGTCAGTGAACTCCAGAGAAAAGGATTTTACGGTGAGTACAAAAATCCTATTTTCTCTTACGTTCACTGACTGACACAGCTCCTTTATTCTTGACCATTGGAATGTCCCCAAGCAGTGTCATAATGAGGGGTGGGAAACAGCACTCTCGGGTGTCCGACCAATGGGTCTGCAAACTGATTTCCTCTGGCTACAAGATAGAGTTCCTCTCTTGGCCACCAAACAGATTCTTCCCTTCCAGCATACCCTTACTCCCGGCTCACTGGGAGGCCCTATTGGGGGCAGTAAGGGACCTGCTAAGCCGTGGGGTGATAGTACCTGTTCCGGAGTCGGAAAGGTTCCAAGGGTTCTACTCCAATCTGTTTGTAGTTCCTAAAAAGGAAGGAGTACGTCCAATCTTGGACCTAAAAGCCCTCAATTGCTTTGTGAAATCGCTGCACTCCCTCAAAGGGACTTCCTGGCGTCTTTGGACATCCAGGATGCGTACCTGCACATACCCATATGCTTCCGGCATCAGAGGTTTCTGCGATTGGCAGTTAGGGACGCCCACTACCAGTTTGTGGCTCTCCCTTTTGGCTTGGCATCAGCCCACCCAAGTCTTTACCAAGGTATTGGCTCCAGTTTTGGCGTTGCTGCGACAACGTGGGATCGCAATCGTAGGTTACCTAGAAAGCATCTTCCACCTCAGAAATAAAGGAGGATGTGCCGATCACCATGCAAACCCTGCAGGATTTTGGGTGGCTAAAAAAGTCGGTGCTTATACCGACTCAGCGTTTGGGGTACCTAGGCTTACTGCTGGACAAGTTCAGACAAGTTGCAGACTCTCAAAGCCGCAGTAAAACTGTTGATGAACCTGGGGCTCATGGTGGCCTCCTTCGAGGCAGTGCCGTACACCCAGTTTCATACCAGAGTCTTGCAGAAGGAGATCTTGACGAAATGGAACAAATCTCTGTTATCCCTAGATCGGCAGTCAGTCAGGGACTCTCTGCTCTGGTGGCTGAGATCCCCGACACTTCGGTCCGGGAAGTCGTTCCTACCTTTACATTGGACAGTGATCACAATGGATGCCAGCCTAACCGGCTGGGGTAGAGTACTGGGAGTACAGTCAACCCAAGGCCTCTGGTCGAGGGAAAAATCCAAGATGCTGATCAATGTGCTCAAGCTTCGAGCGATCAGGCTATGCCTCTCCACATGGTCAATGAGACTTTGAGGGAGTCCGGTCAGGATCCAGTCAGACAACGCCACGGCCGTGGCATATGTCAATCATCAAGGAGGAACAAGAAGCTCGGCTGCAGCACAGGAGGTCGCTCACATCCTTCAGTGGGCAGAGTGACATGTACCAGCCCTATCGGCCATTTAAATCCCGGTAGTGGAGAACTGGCAGGCGAACTACCTAAGTCGCCAGATGCTGGACTCAGGAGAATGGGTGTTGCACCCTGAGGTGTTATGGCTACTGTGCCTGCGATGGGGCACACCAGACGTGGATCTCCTGGCTTCCCGTCTCAATCGGAAGGTGCCAAGATTCGCATCTAGGACAAGAGATCCTTGGGCAGACGCGTCAGACGCGCTGGTGGCTCCGTAGGGTCAGTACCGACTGATCTGTGCCTTTCCTCTGCTAAAGCTACTACCACGTCTGCTTCGCAGAGTGGAGACCGAGGGGATTCCAGTAATTCTGATTGCCCTAGATTGGCCTCAGCGGCTCTGGTACGCTGATCAGTACGCCTGGTTGCGGACGCTCCCTGGTGACTACCGATGCGAGAAGACCTTCTGTCTCAAGGTCCGATTCTGCATCCTGCTTTACCATCGCTGGTTTTAATGGCATGGCTGTTGAGAGCCAGGTGCTAAGGAACCAGGACCTCGGTGATTTCAACTATGTTGAGAGCACTGAAATCTTCTTCTCAGAAGATATAGCATCGTACCTGGAAGGCCTACATCTCTATGTGTGAGGAGAAAGGATGGCGTCCGCGCACCTATTCCATTTCTACAGCATGAAGTAGACCAGAAGTTGGCTTTGAGCACCATTAAAGGACAAATATCAGCCTTGGCTGTCTTTTTTCAGTGATCTCTGGCCTCTCACTCTCTAGTGGGCACCTTTGTTCAGGGGGTCCGACATGTAGTTCCTCCAGTGCGTCCACCGTTACCCCCATGGGATCTGAACCTGTTGTTATCAGCTCTTCAGAAACCGCGGTTTGAGAATATCAGAGAAATTCCCTTGTTGACTCTTTCCCAGAAAGTGGTCTTTCTAGTGGCCATTACGTCAAGCAGGAAGGTTTCGGAACTGGCGGCCTTGTCTTGCAAGTTTCCCTATCTGGTTATCCATAAGGATAAGGTGATGTTGCATCCACAACCTTCTTTTTTCCGAAGGCGGTTTCGGCATTCCACATCAATAAAGACATTGTGTTACCATCTTTGTGTCCTAAAGCGACACATCCTAAGGAGGTGGCTGTCAGGTCACCTGAGACCAGGTGACAGATGCACTCCGTAGGAGTCGGAAGTGCACCGCTAGGTAGTGAACCTCAGGACTGACTGCTGCGGATTGTACCCAGGGAGATTCATGACACAGGTCTACAGGATCACTAACACAGATCCCAATGGGAGCTGGAGCATAGATTCCCCAGGGCGCGGAGTCTAAGAGCCAGCAGGTGCTTGCCAGAGCCTCCAGTGGTGAGGAGGGACTTCACTGCAGTCTGGCTCCAGGTCACGGCCCCTAGGGTCTCAAAGTTCACGCTCACAGTAGACTACAGGAGAAGGAAGCAGCAGGCTGGAACGACAAGGATAGTAAGGGGATAAAGCAGAGGTCAGGGCAACTAGCAGACAGGAACAACAGAGTACACATCAAAGGTTCAGGGTCACAGGCAGACAGGGATGGTTGGGGACATGCCAAAAGGTCAAGGTCACAAGCAGAGAGGAACACGCCAAGGTCGGTAACAGAGACAAACGTAGAGCACACGACAAGCAGGAAACAGGAAGCCAAACACACAATGAATACACAAAGGTTGATCAGCACAGCTGGCTTGCAGTAGACAGTTGTCAGGGCTGGCTTAGCCCTTCCTTCCCTGGGCTGGCCACTCAGCTGTCGGCTAATTGCCAGCTCTCTTCTCTCTCCACAGTTACCAGCTGTTCCAGATGATGCTAGTCTTCCCTGCCTACTTAAAGCCTTCCAGCTCACTTCACCTCTGCCTTCGCCTTGGATCACATCACTGAAACCATCTCCTGCGGTTTGTTTAAAGACTGGCTTGCTGTCATCACTTCTGGCTCCTTATCCTGCTTGCTGTGCTCTACTTGGATCCCTGACTTCTGGCCTGGATGACTACCCGATCTGGTTACTGGACTCTGGCTATGCTTGACTATGCTTTTTCTATTTAACTTTTTATTTTTATTAATAAACAAGTGTGATTTAATTGTACTTCTGTCTCAGCCTGATTCATGGTTTCTGACAGTCTCCTGGGTTTCATCCTCTGGCGTACATGCCCCTATCCTTCTCCGCAAGTTCCATAGACGGTTTCCCCTCAAGCACAGTGGCCCTCCAAGGGAGAGGGGTCATTGAGGAGGGGATACTGTCAGGGCTGTATTAGCCCTTCCTTCTCTGGGCTGGCCACTCAGCTGTCATCTAATTACCAGCTCTCTTCTCTCTCCACAGTTACCAGCTGTTCCTGATGATGCTCGTCTGACCTGCCCACTTAAAGCCTTCCAGCTCACTTCACCTCTGCCTTCGCCTTGGTCACATCACTGAAACCATCCTGGGGTTTGTTTAAAGATTGGCTTGCTGTCATCCCTTCTGGCTCCTTATCCTGCTTGCTGTGCTCTACTTGGATCCCTGACTTCTGGCCTGGCTGACTACCCAATCTGATTACTGGACTCTGGCTATGCTTGACTACGCTTTTTCTATTTACCTTTTTATTTTTATTAATAAACAAGTGTGATTTAATTGTACTTCTGTCTCAGCCTGATTCATTGTTTCTGACAACAGGTTAACATAGGGTTCCCTGATAGGGCCTGGGGTGGAGCCATGCTTAGAGGAGAGGTTATAAAAAACACCAGGTGGAAGTGGCTGGCCTCTTAGTCTGAACACACGAGGAGAGGTAAGCAAACAGAGGAAGATTACTGCATAACCATGACAGTACCTCCCCTCTTACGAGGCCTCCCCCTCCCCCGCCTCGGTCCAGGCTTAAAGGGAAACTCCATATGGAACCTCCTCAACAGACGAGGAGCAAAGACCTCAGATGCAGTGATCCAAGACCTCTCCTCAGGGCCAAACCCTTAGGGTGAGTAGGGTGAGGCCAGGTTACAGAAGGTCCTGAACAAGAAGCAGGAAGCTCACTGGGCATGGGCTGGACTGGCATAACTGGTGCAGAGGCTGACTGAATAGTATTGTCAGGTGTAGTGACCATCTCAATCGCACCACAGGGCATAGCGACTGTGGAACTTGTGCACAAGTTAGCCTGACTGTGCGTCCAAGGGAGATTAGGGACAGGCAAAGGTAAATGGTTATGCAAACTGGAGTGAATGATCGACTCAGATTCATAGGTCGGCCCCTCATCCAGAGTGCCACATGATCTAGAGAGTGCATCAGTCCGACTATTGCAGGACACATCCCAGAGATCGCTATATACAGCGGAAAGAGCAGAAGATACTGGGATGGTGGCAACAGGAAGTTTCTCTTCTGGCGTAACCTTGAGTAGGCAGGAAGAGGAACAGGAGGAATCCCAAGCCAGGATCTGTCCAGCAGACCAGTCAACGTGTGGAGAATGGAGCCGTAACCAAGGAAGACCTAATATGATAGGAGATGAAGCCTTAGGTAATACAAGGAAGGATATCCACTCCTGGCATCTTAACAGGAAGGGTCTAAAAGCGGATAGGGCCCCCTGGTAGAACAGTGCCATCAATCGCCAAGACCACCAATGGCATTGTAAGGGGCAAAAGGGTAAGTCTCATGGATGATGCAGTTTCCCAATCCATGAAATTGGCAACGGCTCCAGAATCCAGATGTGCTGAGACCGGATGAGAGGAAGCACCGACATGAAGCAACACAGAAAGGAGAAGACAAGAAGGTGAAGGTGATATTTCAGGGTCTCATACTCCACCTTCCAGATGTATTAGCCCTGAGCGTTTTTCCGGACAAAGAGAACAAGTGTCACGGATATGACCTTTGGCCCCACAATAGAGGCATAGGCCCAGAGTTCTGCGCCTAGCGCGTTCTTCGGGAGATAACTTTGTCCAGCCCAACTGCATAGGTTCCTCAGCAGGCAGGGGATGCTCCTTGGATCAAAGAGAAGGGACTGGGAGCTCAGGCTGCCTAAAGAACGGGGAGTGCTGGCATCTTTTTTCCAGGGCCCGCTCCCGAATATCGATCTGGTTATACAAGGTGATGACACTGTCTAGATCAGCAGGAAGGGATCTTCCTGCTAATTCATCCTTCACTCTTTTAGAGAGGCCATGTAAAAAGGTTGCAACTAGGGCTTCATTATTCCAGCTCAATTCAGCTGTGAGGATACAGAACTGAAGAGCATACTGTCCCACAGAACCGGAGTCTTGACGGAGACGTAAAAGAGTGCTAGCCGCTGAGGAGACACGACCCGGTTCCTCGAAGATATTCCAAAAAAGTTTCAAGAAGTCAGACAGGCTAAAAACCACTGGATCATTCAGTTCCCACAGAGGGGCAGCCCAAGCTAGCGCCTCGCCGGACTGGAGGGATATAATATATGCTACCTTTGCCCGATCGGACAGGAAGTTTTTCGGCTGAAGTTCAAAATGAATTGTGCACAGGCTAAGGAACCCCCTTCAAGCCTTGGAGTCCCCAGAGAAATGGGCCGGAGCTGGTAGTTGTAATGAATATGTGGCTGCGACTGATGCGATAGGTGCAGCAGCAGATAGCGGTTGAGGTTGTTGAACTGGGGTCCTAATGAGGCCTGAACCTGTTCAAAACGGGATGCCAAATCCTAAAGGAATTGCATCATCTGGGTCTGATGCGATACTTGGGTCTCAAGTCTGCGAATTAAGCTCTTCAATGGATCATCTGTGGGTAGCGGCACATCAGCTGGGTCCATGGCTGATCAAACTGTCAGGTCACCTGAGACCAGGTGACAGATGCACTCCGTAGGAGCCGGAAGTGCACCGCTAGGTAGTGGACCTTAGGACTGACTGCTGCAGATTGTACCCAGGGAGATTCAGGACACAGGTCTACAGGATCACTAACACAGATCCCAATGGGAGCTGGAGCATAGATTCCCCAGGGCGCGGAGTCTAAGAGCCAGCAGGTGTTCGCCAGAACCTCCAGTGGTGAGGATGGACTTCGCTGCAGTCTGGCTCCAGGTCACGGCCCCTAGGGTCTCACATCTCATGCTCACAGTAAACTACAGGAGAAGGAAGCAGCAGGCTGGAACGACAAGGATAGTAAAGGGAAAGGCAGAGGTCAGGGCAACGAGCAGACAGGAACAACAGAGTACACACCAAAGGTTCAGGGTCACAGGCAGGCAGGGATGGTTGGGGACATGCCAAAAGATCAAGGTCACAAGCAGACAGGAATCGTTCAGAACACGCCAAGGTCAGTAACAGAGACAAACGTAGAGCACACTGCAAGCAGGAAACAGAAAGCCAAACACACAATGGATACACAATGGTTGATCAGCACCGCTGGCTGGCAATGCACAGGTTAATATAGGGTTCCCTGATAGGGCCTGGGGTGGAGCCATGCTTAGAGGAGAGGTTATAAAAACCCCCAGGTGGAAGTGGCTGGCCTCTTAGTCTGAACACATGAGGAGAGGTAAGCAAACAGAGGAAGATTACTGCATAACCATGACAGTGGCCCTTCATTCCCTGGATGTTGGCCGGGCTGTAAGGGTGTATTTGTCTGCCACGGCTCCCTTTCAGAAGTCAGGCTCCCTGTTCGTTTTGGTAGCTGGCCCAAAAAAAGGTATGGCAGTCTCATTGGCCACCATTTCCAGGTGGATCAGACAGATCGTGATACAGTGTAAATTGCCAGTAGTTAATAAAATATATGAACTGATAAGATAGATGCGTTTTATCGCTGTGATGAAAAGCTTCCACCAAGGATCACCCTGTGCGATGAAATGGGGATGCACTCACCAAAACACCAAGCAATTTGCACCTTTAAAAGAATGGTAATTCCACCTTTCATCAGCTCTTTTATCACCATCCACTAGATGTCAGTATATCGTTTCAATAGGGCTCCAGGTTCATGTGAAAAGAATGCAATATCCACATAGTGTAAAACCGTAAACAAATTTATTGATTTCACAAAAAGCCCCCCTTATAAAAAAGCTGCGTACCAAAATCAAAATAAAACGAAGCATTGAATCAAATAAAGTGCACTGTGCCTGTCTCAGGAGTGGTCCTGCCGCTGGAAAGAGCTTGCTGTACTCAGCGGATGTGTGTCTGTTTATTTTCCTGCTGTCTGGACCATACTGTTGGAACACTTCCGGTAAGCCACGTCACTGACGCGTTTTGTAATTTCCGACTTCGTCACGGGGGCGTGGCTTACCTACCGGAAGACGGCCTTTTATGTTAATTTTATGGTCGAGCGACCAATGTAAATTAATCTCCCATTTGATGGATCCACAGGCGGTCCAATGGAAAGCCAACTAGCCCCCTATGGACACCATCCACGGTAATTCTTGGCCGATAATCAACAACTTACATAACATACATATACAATGGATACATAACACTTCAATTTCTCATTTCTATAGATATGTATATAATATCTTGCTTCGTCACGTCTATGTTATTTTAAAGCATTAATAAAACCATTGTTAAAACCATTACAATTACGGACATAAGATTAAAAATATTCTTTTTCTTTTTCCAGGAGATGGCAAACATAGTGAAATGTGCCCTTATTAAAAAAATTATTTAATTATGAAAAAATTAAGAAAAAATTAAGACAAAATTACACAGGGATAAAAAATAATACCACTATACAGATTAAAATCCTATATATTTAAAATTACGTTTGGATTGTATAGGTTGCAATTTAAGACCAGTATCGCTGGTCTGACAGACATCCATTGCACTATGTATGTCCAATCTCCACTACTAACATCGTTCAATATGGAAAAGACATACTAACTAAAAAAAACACATGAAGGACAAAGTCTATATCCTAGGGTTCAACATTTAAACCTGCGCTGAAACATCCATATTCGCTGCAGCTCTATACCCTTCAAAATATCGATGCCTTGCCTTATATATATGTATATTTATGTTATCATTAATATTACTCTCAATATTCTCAATTATAAAATTAATTCCTGATAACAATCCCTATTATACTCAAATGTTATAGAGAAATTATATATATATATATATATATATATATATATATATATATATATATATATATATATATATATATATATTCAATAATTTTACATATCCCTGATCCCCGTCACTAAAAAATATATTTATATAATCAAAATTAATTATTTCTATAAGTTATATATCTATTTTTAAAATTATATGACTATTTTAGTTACAAGCTGCACTGTATCTTAAAATATAATTTTATTCTGTTTTTAATGTATTTTTAATATGTTTTAAATGCATTTGACCTGATTTATTCCTAAGTATCACTGATAAAACAATAAATATCCAATTCTACATCCAAGCCTCGAGGCACAAGTACATCTATTAAATAAATCCATTTTGTTTCTCGTTTTGATAATTCACAAACTCTATTAATGCCCCTCCAATGCGGCTACACTGTTCAATGCCCCAAAATTCCAGGCCTGTGGCATCCATGTTATGTTTTAATTTAAAGTGCAGAGAGACGTTGTGGTCCTTAAATCCGATCTTAATATTATGTTCGTTTCATGCGCCCAATATAAATCAGGCCACATGGACATCTCAACGCATACACCACGTGTGTACTATTGCACGTGATAAATTGGTCAATTTTAAACTGGTAACCATTAGCTGGTGAGGTAAAATTATCGAATGCACGAATCGGCCGGGCGACCTCCCTGCATGCCTTACATTTTCTACATGCATAGAATCCATTCTGATCCCAGAAGTTTGGTGGGCGTCTTGGTGGGTCAACCACTTTTTTGATGACTTTATCCCCGAAACTTGCAGCCTTCCTATAAATAAATTGTGGATTAGCTGCTAATGCAGTGTTCATCTAATAGTAGAACATGCCAATGACGCTTGAAGATGGCTTCGACCTCTCTATACTGGGCATGAAAACCCGAGATGAAGCCCCATTCCTTGTCTTGTGTATTTCTACCCGCTTCATTATCAGGGATTCTTATATTTCGTTCTTCCAAACATGCTGATCTCTGGATGTCTCCCACTTCTTCGATCACTTTCTTCAAAACTGTAGGATCATATCCTCGGGAAACAAATCTTTCCGCCAAAATGTTGGCCTGTATGTTAAAATTATCCTGTTCTGAACAATTCCTCCGGACCCTCATTATCTGGCCCTTTGGTATATTTTTTTAGCCACTGTGGATGATAACCACTTGATATTGGGAGATAACTGTTCCTATCAGTTTTCTTAAAATACACTTTTGTTTCAAATTTTTTATTCTTTTTGTAGATAGTCACGTCCAGAAAGTTAATTTCCTGCTGGTGCCATTCCGAGGTCAATTTGATATTCTGATCGTTCGTATTAAGATTTTGCACAAATTCCTTTAGATTAGACTCAGTACCAGCCCAGATAAAAAACAGGTCATCTATAAAACATTTTTTGTTTATAAAAAATAAACTCGGGTGGTTTATATAGTAAAAGTATCCCTGCGCTATGAGCAAGAACATAGGCTATCCCTAAATTTAGGTTGCAGCAGGCCACCTGTAGGGGTATAACTCTACCCCCTAAGTAGTAACTGTACAAAAATCAAACAAATGGTGTTGCGCTACCTCATAGGATCAAAGTATACTATAATCTTTTATACCAAAAATAAAAAAAAAGTTGTGCTACCAAAGATGCAATTTCGGCCTATTAAATAGGTATAATATACCTTAAATTAAACAGTTATATATTGTACAGTGTATCAAAATAGTTCCAACTATATAAAGTGCCTTAAACAAATGCAATCGTGAATAATCAAATAAATGAATATAAAGTGTCCAGTGCTTAACCACTTTCAGACCGGACCATTTTGCTGGTAAATGACCAGAGGTCTTTTTACAATTTGGCACTGCGCTGCTTTAACTGGTAATTGCGCGGTCATGCAATGTTGTACCCAAACAAAATTTGCGTCCTTTTCTTCCCACAAATAGAGCTTTCTTTTGATGGTATTTGATTGCCTCTGCGATTTTTATTTTTTTGCGATATAAACGTAAAAAACCGCAAACTTTGAAAAAAAATGATATTTTCTACTTTTTGTTATTAGAAAAATCCAATAAACTCAATTTTAGTCATACATTTAGGCCAAAATGTATTCAGCCACATGTCTTTGGTAAAAAAAAAGTCAATAATTGTATATTTATTGGTTTGCGCAAAAGTTGTCACATCTACAAACTAAGGTACGTTTTCTGGAATTTACGCAGCTTTTAGTTTACGACTGCCTATCTCATTTCTTGAGGTGCTAAAATCGAGTTCAGCCATACTATCTGTATGGCTGAACTCGAATCGCACAGAGATCAGATGTGATTTGCACTGCAGTGCGGTGCGAATCACATTCATTCTCATAAACCGCTGCAATGTGAACCCAGCCTTAGTGACACTGGCGACGGGGGTGATCACGGGGTTAAACCTTTATTGGGGGGGTTAGGGGGGTACATTAGAACTAAAGGGGGCTAACCCTAACTGCCCTAACAGTTATTACAGTCACAAATGACACCAATGCAAAAAAAAAAAATGACATTGGTGTCACTGTGACTGGGGGGCAGGGGTAATTGGGGGGGGGGGTGATCGGGGGGGTGTGAGTGTGCCTGGCATGTTCAACTGTGAAGTGTTGTGTTGGTGCAACTCACCGATCCTCTCTCCTCGGTGTCGGAACGAAAAATACCGACACGGAGGAGAGATTACATCACTTCCTCTCCTCTGTTTACATTTCAGGAGAGGAAGTGATGTCACGAAGGATTTCTATTCGTCGGGAGCGATCGCGAGGGGGTGGCCATGAATGAATGGCCGCCCCCTCATCCCGGATCGCTCGCGAACGAATACCGACCGCCGCAGGCACCGGGCGGGGGCCCGATCGGGCCCCCGACCCGCGGGAAGGCAGGGACGTACAGGTACGCCCATATGCCTGCCCGTGCCATTCTGTCGACGTACATCGTCGTGCGGCGGTCGGGAAGTGGTTAAATTAAATAGCAGCAATAAATATCAAAGTGTCTTGTGCATACAAAACATCTCTAAGATAATTCAATCAAAGAACTGTGTAAATTCCAAACGTGGCACACACCGTGCAAAATCAACAAAAAGAAAAAAGCAATCAAAAAAGAAAGTAGCTCAAAAGATAGAGTCTATATGTGAACTTGGGGTGAATAAAGTGACCAGTGATTAATTCAGTGCTTCTCCAAGGGGTTGCCAGAAAACGTGTCTAATCCTTATTCTGAGTGTTTTCACAGCACATCAGGTGAAGTGGCCCCTTACCTTACTGCTGTAAGGTAAACAGCAGAACAGCCCAATAAAAAAATCCAGGGATTGTATCCCCTTTCCTAGCAGGTAAGTGCTGGCCCCCACGGTTGATATTTTCCACACAGGTCTTATTGCTTAATGTTATTCCATAGTTGTTCCATAGGAAAGAGAGAAGTATGCTCCAATAGTGAAGTATGTATTAAAATTTATTTATATAAATACATTAGACAGGTACTCACACAGCGGAAGATAAAAACAGCTTTCAAGACACAAACAAACGAGCGTTCCACTCGTAATACGAACATCACTTCCGGTATCCAAATTCCGACGCGTATCGTCACCGATCACGTGACTTCCTCAAGGAATGAGATACATGTTCACGGAAGTGTCTTTTATACTGGTATATGTAACGGCCATTGTTCCGGAGTCTCTCATAGACTCCTATTACCGCGGCCATTTTCTAGTGGATCAGGCTCCACCCGCGGCCATTTTGCGATTACTCAAGTACACCCGCGGCCATTTTCTAGTAGATCAAGCTCCACCCGCGGCCATTTTTTATTATTCAGGTACACCTGCGGCCATTTTTTATATGACCAATCATCAACTATTTCCCCATAGCAATCCCTTTATTTAGGACTCATATGGGCGATTTATTATACTACTGAGCTACACCCGCGGCCATTTTCCGTGTGTCTAGATATCGTTTATTTGCCCAGGGTAACTCATATATTTAAGTCTATCAGTTAATACCTTGCTATCCCGTATTAACTACTTAATCCACTGTTAGAAAGTTCCGATTTATATATCTAAATAGCACACACATAAAACATAATAAAAATATTAAAACATAATAAAAATCCAGCTAAAATAATTTTTTATTTATTAAAATTTAAAACCTAAAATTGGGCTGAGCTCTCCCTCATTCATATTAAATTCTCCTCAAGGTATAAGGGCATGCCTTTAATCACATTCGCATAGCTGGTATAGGTGGCCCGTTACCCTTGTTCAACAGCCAATACCCAATACCGTAGGGCAATTTTTTTATAAATTTTTTTAAAAATGGAAATAAACATAAGGTTAAAAATGTCCAAATATAAGATCAATTATACCGGAAGTGATGTTCAGATAAACACACATTTTATATATAATACACAGATCAAAATTAAAATATGTACTGCAAGATCCTTCAATTAAACAATTCCTAAATATCATATAGCTGCAATTAAATCAAACTAGCTACTAAAAATCACTAATAAAACAGTTCAAATTAAAATCTATGTTTAAGCCTTGGGGTGTAAATGTATCTAAAATAAATATCCACTTGGATTCCGCTTGGCTAAGTGTCCTAACTTTATGGCCCCCCCCTCCAATGCTTTCTATACGGTTCTATACCCCAAAAGGTAAGGTGGGTAGGGTCCTTGTTATGATGGGTACAGAAATGTCTGGACACACTAT
Source organism: Lithobates pipiens (assembly GCF_037356315.1). Taxonomy (NCBI): domain Eukaryota; kingdom Metazoa; phylum Chordata; class Amphibia; order Anura; family Ranidae; genus Lithobates; species Lithobates pipiens. Next base: position 125,002,598 of record NW_027507789.1, on the reverse strand, counting down.
GTTTGTCAAAGCCACTAATAATATTTTTTACATGCTTTATTCTTACTCTTAGTGGTCTTTTTGTTCGCCCCACATATTGTAACCCACAGCTACATTGAAGGGCATATACAGCTCCTTTCGTATTGCAACATATGAAATCCTTAATTTTGTATAGATTTCCAGTGCTTGTAGAAGTAAAATTAAATCTCTTTTTAGCCAGTGTTTTCGTTCTTGTGCAGGCATAGCAGCGTTTACACGGAAAAAATCCCTTTCCCGTGAAAAAAGTTAAGCTGTTATATGGGGGATCAGGGATATTCTTTACAATCTTGTCCCTTAAGGTTGGTGCCCTCTTATAAATAAATTGTGCATATTGGGGTAATATCTCCTGAAGGTGTATGTCTGACCGTAGTATATGCCAATGCTTTTTTATCATTTTCTCAATCCTCTTATGTTGTATGTTATAATTCAATATTATTGGTACTCCATTGGTTTCATTGTTTGCAGGCAATTTATCCTTTATCAGCATTGTTCTATCCATCTTCTCTATTTCTCCAATCTTGGTCTGGATGTCTTCAGTTTTATACCCTTTGTTAATAAATCTCTGTCCTACTTTCTCTGCCTGTATCAAAAAATCTTTTGGGTGGGAGCAATTTCTTCGTAAACGGATCAGTTGCCCTTTTGGATTATTGCACAACCAATTCCGATGGTGGCAGCTGTCTATCGGTAAACAACTATTTCTATCCACATTTTTTAAATGTGTTTTAGTGTATAGTACTTTATCTTCTTACAGAGATACAAAAGAAGAAGAAGGGGGCGCCTCTGGGTGTAGATTTTTTTTAAAAAGCAATTTATTCATAAGTCATTCTAAAACAGAGAGATTTTGCACTCACATTTTCCATAAAATAAATGGGCAAGTAGAATAAGAGGGGTCATCTGATTTGTCCGTCACTTCTAATCCGGTCCGCAAGTGTCCTGTTGTCCTCTCCTGGCGTTACCACTGGTTTGTTGTTCGAGAAAGCCGGCTTGGTGGACGCAGGGGATGTTTTTCCAAAACGAGGCTTGGTTTACTGTGACACGCGGGTCGCGGAATTGTGACGTCACGGCGGGCGACGCGTTTCCTGAGCTTTCGGGTCGAGGTGGAGGGACGACCGCGCTCTTTCACCAAGCCGGCTTTCTCGAACAACAAACCAGTGGTAACGCCAGGAGAGGACAACAGGACACTTGCGGACCGGATTAGAAGTGACGGACAAATCAGATGACCCCTCTTATTCTACATGCCCATTATTTTATGGAAAATGTGAGTGCAAAATCTCTCTGTTTTAGAATGACTTATGAATGAATTGCTTTTTAAAAAAAATCTACACCCAGAGGCGCCCCCTTCTTCTTCTTTTGTATCTCTGTAACAGTCTAGGAGCCTGGTTTCAGCTCCCTGCGGTGGCAGCCCTGCATGTTGAATTCCTATTCAAGGAACGAAAGGCACTCTCCTGGGACTTGATAACTGAAAGATCTCATATGTACTATCGTTTCATATAACTTTTTTTTTTTTTTTTTTCTCTTTTTTTTTTTTTTTTCCAAAAGAATTTTATTAACAAATATTGCAAAGATTACAAATATCTGAGACATTCGTAGTAAGCTAGTACAAGCAGTACGAACATGGAGCAGTTCTATGAGAAAATACAACTCTTGTTATTAACATTTTGCCATAGGCGTACATGCATCATAGTTGTATAGAAAGATTAGAAAAATAAGAAAGAAATAACAAAAAGATGGGGGGAAGGCAGGTTAACCAATACAGCATAGTTATCGTAATCCGATTGATGTAAGTAGATTGAACGGACTAACATTCATCTGAAGTATTGGATTACATAGATAGAAAGGCCAAACACCCCGGGGGGGCTAATTTACGTTGTAACGATAGTTGTATGATGTGGAACTGTCACCTTAAGTGTAATAACTAAAAGCCTATGAGGCATTAACCATATTAGGTATAAACTAACATCAAATATAAGTGTGGGTATAGTGGCGTAATGGGATAGGTCCATATGCGGGTGCTTGTAGCCACGTCCAGTCTCCATGCTAGCCATCCACCCCAAAGGGGAGCACACTGTGGATGTAAAAGTATTTTCAATGAGTTAGTGTTGTTTAATTAACAACTGGACGTGGCCAATGAAGTAGGTCAGATCATCGTGTGTGTCAATGGGCGCATCTTAGTCTCAATTTCAGGACATAGAGCAGGAAGATATCTCCAAGAGCATACAGAAGGGTATAGTCTGGTGTTTAGGGTGGAGAAAAGGTGAAGGGGAAGGTGGGGAAGGGGGGGAACCCTTCTAGAGGAGAGGTCGGGGTACGGGTGTGAGTGGGGGTTGGGCAAGTGGGGGATGGGGAAGGGGAGGACGGAGTTCGAGTAGTGGTAAGATTGTCTATTTTAGCTGTGTTTCAACGTGGTCGTGGTGTTGTGGCGGAAGTTTGGTGTAAGGTTGTGCGAAAATGGATCCAACAGGCCCATGTGTTAGTAAATGTGGAGTGTCTGTCATTTGCTTGGTGGACCAGTCTTTCCATTTCTTCCGTCCTGTCAATTTGTCTGTACCATTCTTCAATGGTCGGGGGGGTTGTAGATCTCCAATGCCTGGGGATACATTGGGTGGCCGCATTAATCATGTGCAAGAGTAATGATTTCCGATAAGTCTTTTTCGAGAGGGAGGAATGATGTAGAAGGTATTGGGACGGGGAGAATTCTGGATGATGTGTGGTTACCTGGACTATGACACGGTGGACTTCACTCCAGTATGATTGGAGAAGTGGACAATCCCACCAGATATGCATGAAGGAACCAATGGCCGCTTGGCACCTCCAGCATGTTGGAGGGACCTCTGGCATGATTTTATGTACTTTGTCAGGTGTGCGGTACCATCTGGAGTATATTTTGTATCTGTGTTCCTGTACTGATACATTGATAGTGCCCTTATGTGTGTGCTCGTAAATCAGGTTCCAGTTGTCATCTGTCAATTTGGTCGTCAGGTCTCGTTCCCAGTGTTGTAAAGTAGTTTTGTGTGGTGATGTGTCGGAGCTTAACAGTTTCGTAATACTCGAAATTAAATGTTTTTGGGGTTCTGAGCTATTGCATAAAGCTTCAAAAGGGGTTAAGTCCCGGTGCCAGTGTGAGATTGGTGTCGCTGATGTCAGAAAGTGTCTGATCTGGAGAAATTTAAAGAACGGGAGATGCAGGTCTGGAAATTTAGCAATCATGGCGGAGTGGGAGAGCAGTTTGCCCCGTTCAAAGAACTGGTGCGCTCTGTAGGGTGGATCTGAAGGCGGGAGACGGGGGTCCCGACCCCTCAGATCTGGGGGAAATTCAGGATTTTGTGAGATAGGGGTCATGGGTCCGTGAGGCTGTGTTATGTGCAGCGATTTACTCGTGTGTGTAAAAGCCCTGAGAGTAGGGCCTATAAGGGGGTGAGACCAACAATTAGCAGGGATCGCCCGTTTGGGGATCCAAGGAAGATTGGGTAAAGGGATGTGTGTAACAGCCTGTTCTAGTTGAATCCATGCTTTAGCGTTACGGTGTAGATGCCAATCTACTATTCTATTGAGCAGACTTGCATTGTAGTAAGCGTGGAGGTCTGGAAGACCCAGTCCGCCACACTGTTTGGGAAGGATCAGTTTAGCCCAACTTAATCTTGGGGGTCGAAAGGACCAAATAAATTTTCTGCAAATAGCTTTGTATGTGAGAAAAAAGGATTTAGGAAGCGTGATAGGGATAGTTTGGAGCAAGTAAAGTAGTCTAGGAAGGATATTCATTTTTAGAACCGCCAGTCTGCCAAACCAGGAAAGGTGCCCATTGTGCCAATTTAGAAGGTCGCCTTGTATTTTGGAGAGTGTTGGACCAAAATTCTTAGCATAAAGTTGTGACAAGTCGGTGGGTATTTTAATACCTAAATATGTCAGGTCGTGTCTTTCCCAGCTAAAGGGGAAGTTTTGGCGGCATTGGTCAACAATATTGTCGGGTAGGGAGATGTTAAGAGCTTTAGATTTCTCAAAATTTATCTTGAGATTTGAAAGAGCACGAAACCTATCCAAGTCTTTCAGGAGATTGGGTAAGGAAGTTACAGGATCAGTAAGGAACAGCATGATGTCATCCGCATATGCGGCAATTTTATATTGTGAATTCTTAACAGTGACTCCATGGATGTTGGGATTCATCCTGAGCATGCGAAGGAGCGGTTCCATGGTGAGCACAAAGATAAGCGGTGAAAGGGGGCATCCCTGGCGAGTGCCATTGGCTATAGAGAAGGCGTTCGATAGGCGGCCGTTGACCCTAATTTTGGCAGAAGGGGAGGAATATAGGACGGAGATCATTCGAATCAGCAATGGAGGGAAATCTAAGTGTATCAACACAGAGGTCATATAGTCCCAGGCCACCCTATCGAACGCCTTCTCTGCGTCTAGTGATAAGAGAAATCCTTTGGTGTGAGATGAGGTCAGCCAATGGTGAATGTTAAGGGTCTTTATGGTGTTATCCCTGGCTTCCCTGCCAGGGACAAATCCCACTTGGTCAGTGGATAGAAGGTCTGGGAGAAGGGGCAGGATGCGATTTGCTAATATTTTTGCATATAATTTGATGTCCACGTTGAGTAAGGAAATGGGGCGGTAATTAGGGATCAATGTGGCGTCTTTGCCTGGTTTGGGGATCAACGTAATATGTGCTTCTAAAAGATCAGTCAAGGGTCTAGTAGAGGAAGAGAAGGAGTTGAATGTCTGAAGCAGGTGTGGTGACAGTTGTTCCGAAAAGGATTTATAGTATGCCGCCGTTAGGCCATCCGGGCCCGGGCTCTTGCCCGCTTTAAGTTGTTTAAGGGCGCAAGTTACTTCCTCCAATGTTAGAGGGGCATTTAGTTCGTCGCGTAGGAGGGGAGATATGGGAGGAGGGGAGTGTTCTGTTAAAAAGGTTTCTATTAGGTCAGCTCTGGTATTCACATTATCTGTAGTCGGGCATTGTGGCAGGTTATATAGGGAATGAAAATAGGACACAAACTGTTGGGCGATGGTATCCGAATCTATGATAGCTTCTCCTGTGGGGGTAGTAATCTTATGAATATTGAAACTCGCTTTCTGTTTTTGGAGGGCTCTAGCTAGCAGTTTACCAGATTTATTGCCAAACTCGTAAAACAATTTTTTGGATAAGATAAATTTTTTCTTTAATGTTTTTTGAAGAGCCTCTAAAAGATCCTCCCTGGTTTTAGTTAGTTCGGCAAGGTATGTGTCGGCTAGAGTAAGTTTGTGAGCTCGTTCTAGTAACTGGATACGTGCATAAAGTGAGTCTAAATGTGTTTTCCTACGTTTATTTCGTTTCGCTGTCATTGATATAAAGAGACCCCGTAGTACACACTTGTGTGCAGCCCAGACTGAAATAGGGGACATGTCAGTCGTGGTATTTTCTTCAAAATAGCGAGAAAGACATTCCACCACAGAGGCTTTGTTTTCGTCATCTAACAGTAGGGAGTCGTCCAGCCTCCATATGTGAGATCTAGGAAGGTTGCATGACAGACGAAGCGAAACAGTGATCGGATTATGATCAGATAGGAGTTTGGGTTCAATTGTAGCTTTGTCTAGGCAATGAATGTCAGCTTGGGAAAGGAAAAAGTGGTCCAGTCTCGAATATTTCTGATGTGGGGGTGAGAAGAAGGTGAAGTCTTTTTCTGTTGGGTGTAAAGTGCGCCAGGTGTCGTGTAATGTCAATGTTTGTAGGTGTAGTTTTATGGCCCGCAGCGCACTATATTTCAAACAGGTTGTGCCAGTGGACGTATCCAGGGAAGGTGTGAGCGGAATGTTAAAGTCTCCTCCCAATAGGAGGATTCCCTGTTGAAAAGTAGTGAGTTGGGACAAAACTTCCCTAAAAAAGGTCACTTGGTGAGAATTGGGGGCATATACGTTTGCTATAGTTATAGGTTTTTGATATATGGTACCTTTAATGAATAAGTAGCGACCCAGTGGATCTTGTAGAGTATCTGTGACAGAAATGGGGCACTCTTTCGAAATCAATATTGAAACCCCTTTGGATTTTGCGTGGGCATTCGTTGCATGAAAAACCGTTGGATAGTAGGTGTTACGTAGCTTGGGAATCGCATCTGTTCTAAAATGTGTCTCCTGTAGGAGCGCTATATGGGCTTTAGCCTTGCGCAGGGTGTAGAGCAATTGAGCTCTCTTTTCAGGCGTGTTGAGGCCTCTAATATTGAGTGAGTAAAAGTTGGTGTTGTTATGTGTAGTGGCATGAGATGAGGAATGGTATTCAGAGGAGGTACTGTCCGTCATGGTAGGAGTAGGGGGGGTAGGGGAAAGGGAAGGTGAATCGGGGTGTGGATACTTGGAGGTAGCGGGGGGGGGAGGTACTCGGAAAGATAGTGTAAGGAAGAGGAAGTATTCCTCACGTAATGGAGGGGTGTACCACTGTCTAAGGTGGTAACGCACAATCTAATGTGTCGAGTGGGTGAAGGGGGCCCACGTCACAATGGGCCGGGATCCCTACAGCCCACCCAAACTCGGGGGTTAGCAAGTACAAGTCCTACTGCGGACGAAAAGTAATGTAACAAATGGGGTGAAGGCTCGGCACCCCAGGATTCATGAGATATGAGCATTGAAGCGGGGTACGATCTGTGCATGTAGGGGGGTTAGGGTAAGCCCCCAAAAGTTATATCTAGAGGGCGTTAAGGTCTGTTACTGTAGGCCAAATGTCCAATGAGACCACATTCTGCGTGGTACGTATACAGAGGCACGACCATGCAGCTCGAGGGACAGTCTTAAGGTAGAACGTACGATCATGGCATTTGTCATATGACCTATAGAACCATAAAGTCCTCAACATTAATAAACAAAACCAGTAACAAGTAGGGTGCAAGGCATTAATCATGGTAAACTGTAATGGTAACAAAACATATAACGTAAGACATTCGGTTAGTAAATCGGAGAAGGCAGTAGTAGTTCAATGCAACCCAGTAAACAGCATATAACAGCGTACAACAGCATTCCTGGTCGCCACCGGTAAACACCGTTTGCGTGGCGAGCATGAATGCAGCGTCAAGTAAAATAATTAAACAAAAGCAGCATTGAGGACAAACATTGCAATAGTTCACCATCCCTCAGGATTGAAAAAAAAAAAAAAAAAGGGGGGGGGGGATATAAGGGGGGGGGGGGGGGGGAGGGGAGGTTGAATCCAAGTTAGTTCGTGTGGCTTAGGTATTGTTCCTTAGACATGGCAGTCAGTGAAAGGGTTGATCTGTGGAGCCCTTTTAAATGGTTGGAGGAGGCAATGCTCAGAAATATGACAGCTGTGACTCAGCAGTTCAGCAGATACGTGCATGAAAGACGTGTCTCTATAAAGCTACAGCAGGTGGTGAGGGCATAGACTAACCTGAGGTGATCGTCCCGAGGCCACTTGTAGCGAAGTTCCATTCAGGGAAGTGGAGCAACAGGAGCGTCGCAGTTATGATCAGAAGCCATCATGTATAGGGGGGAAAAGGGAACAAAAGTTAAAGCAGCGAGCCAAAAAAAAAAAAAAAAAAATTGAAAAATTGAAAAAAAAGGGGGGCGGATCAGGGAGGTGACATGGTATTACAGTACAGGTCCCCAAGGAAGAAAAGGATGGGTCCGAAAATCTCAGAGAGAGAGCAGGCTCTGGGTATGGAAAAAAAAAAAAGAGAAGACTTAGCCTTGAAGGGAGCTACAGGAGGGAGCTGTAGCTTTCAGTGATCCCTTCTAGCCCTCCGGGAACGTGGAGAGGTAGAAGGGCTGAGGTCCCTAGAAGCGTGGTCACTGTAGCGACGTCCTCTGGCGTGGGAAGGTGATCTTCTCCTACGGTTACCAGAATCCTGAGTTTCCATTCGCTCTGGGTGCTGTTTGTTCGCTCTGTAGGCCAGTGGGCGGAAATTTGCATACCAGTTAGGAACAGCGACCTCAGGTATATCTAGTGATGCGCAAAAGTTGGGCAAGTCCTCCGGCATTTTGAGGTGTGCAGTGCGGCCTAAGTGAGACGCTGTAAGGCAGAAAGGGAATCTCCATTTATATGCAATACCTCTGGTTTTCAGTGTTTCCAATAAAGGTCTCAGATCTCTGCGTTGTTGCAGGGTGATGCCCGAAAGATCCTGGAAGATTTGTATAGGAGCAGATTCATACGTGATTGGCGACTTGGTTCTGGCGTTCCTCAATATGCTTTCCTTGAGCTGGAAATCTACCAGGCAGCACACTATGTCACGCGGGGGGTCGGTGTCTCTACCCCTAGGCCGCAACGCGCGGTGAATCCTTTCCATGGCGATGGCTGTTTGTGGGGGTCTGTCTAGGATATTGTTGAAAATGGAGACCACAGCTGGGGAGATATGCTCACCTTCTACGGATTCGGGGAGGCCTCTGACCCTGAGGTTATGGCGTCTCCCCCTGTTGTCCAAATCTTCCATGTTTCTCTGCATTTCCCTAAGCTGTAGAGTGTGCCCGTCCACTTTCCTGGTGGTCTTGCGCAGCACAAGGTCGTGTTGATCATATAGAGTCTCCACTGTGTGCACTCGATCCGAGAGAGCCCTCATATCCAGGCGGAGCTCCGCAATGGCCGCCGACAGCGTGTCTTTAATGTCTGAGGCAACCAGACGCAGGTCCTGTATAGTAAGCGGAGATGAGGACGCTTCACCCGAGTATGGGAACCCGCTGGGCCTGTGTTCAGAGGAAGCCGTGTGGGGTGAGGTTTCCGACAGGATAATGTCAGCTGGTGAGGAAGGACGCATCACCGAGGCCTGTGAGGTTCCTCGACGAGACGGCGCCATGTTGCTTCCCTGCGAGCGGAACATGTCGGGGATGATACGGTTCTGCCCGCTCGTATTTTCACGCGGGGAGCGGGAGCGTGAGGCCGAGGAGCCACGGGAGGCTGTGCCCATCATTAAGGGGTGAAAGGTGCGATCGTACCTCGGGATAGTAGTGTGTATTCGCCTGAGGTGCCGGAGCTCTCGAGTTATGCGTCCGCCATTGAGCTCGTCCAAGCCACGCCCCTTCATATAACTTTATACAGACAGCCTCTTTGAGTATATTACTTTTGATGTTTGCGCCTTAACTTGTTGTGTACTTTATCTTCTTGTCCAATCTCTAGGTCTAGAAACGAGATTGTCTTATCACTTATCTCCCAAACTAGGTTGATGTTCTTGTCATTTTTATTCAGTCTTTCTAGGAAGGTGATCAATTTCTTTTTTCTCCCCTTTCCACAATATTAATATGTCATCAATATACCTCTTAAAGGTCACTAGTTCTTCTGGGGGATTCTTGAAGACCGCCCCCTCTTCCCATTGGGACATAAACAAACATGCCACACTAGGTGCAAATTTTGCCCCCATCGCTACTCCTACTTTTTGGTGGTAGTAGCTTCGATCATACCAAAAGTAGCTGTTTTTCAAACAGAAGTCCAGGCATTTGATTAGGTACTTTCTCTGGAAGCATGGCAAGGTGGAGAATTTTCTTAGGCCCCATTTTGTGGCTTCACATGCCTGGTAGTGCTGAATAATTGTATACAAAGAGGACACATCAGCAGTTGCCAATATCCATGGCATCTCACCTTTAGGGGTCTCCTCTATCAGTTGTAATACTTGCTTCGTGTCTCTTAGATATGCTTTTGTTTGTTTTACTACTGGCTGTAAATAGTTGTCCAAGTATTGTCCTATTCTTGAAGTCAGGGAATCTATCCCATTGACTATAGGTCTCGGTGGAGGGTTTATCTTGTCCTTGTGTATCTTGGGTATTGAATATATGACTGGAGTCCTACATGACTCCGGGATCAGGAATCTTGCTTCCTTTTTATTTAGGATATTTCTCTTCAGACCTAGATGTACAATCTGTTCCAACTCCTTCCTACACCTAAATACTGGATTACTCAGTAATTTTGTGTATGTATCCCTGTCTCCCAGGAGGTTCTTCATTGTTTCTTTATATTGTATTTTTGAGAAAACTACAATACCTCCCCCTTGTCTGCCGGACGAATGACAATATCTTTTCTCTTTATCAATTTACTTATACCACTCTTTATGAACTTTGGTCCTTCTGATTTTTTAATTTTCATTTCCTATAGATCCTACAGTACAGCTTTTTTAAAAACATCAATGTGCTTATTGTTATTAATAGGTGGATTAAAAACAGATCTGTTCCTTAGTGAACTATGAACGACTTCTTGGTTTTCTATCGGTAATCGTTTTTTAATAGGGTTGCTAGCTATGTATTTCTTAATATTTAGGGTTCTCACATATTTTTGGATCTGTATATAAGTCTCAAATTTGTCTAGATTTTTTGTTGGTGCGTATTTCAGACCCTTGTCCAACACTCCAATCTCTTCGTGGGACAGGGGTTTACCACTCAGGTTAAAAATCCCCTCGCCCTTCAATTTCTTCTTGATCTGTGTTCTCTTTCCGGCTCTCTTTCCTCTCTTCTTCCTGGACTTGCCCTTGGATCTCTCGGTTCCTGTGCCCACTTTGGGGGATGGTTTTCCATCCCTCTCTCTAAAAAAGCTCTATTCTGGTATGGATCTGGATAGAAATTTTGTATTCCTCCATTTCTCTCATCATCATGATAGTCTCTCAATGGAGCATAATAATTGTACAGTGGTACCGTGTTATGATCATTTGCGCGACTTTCCCTAAATGGGGGGCGCCAATTATCTCTTTGTCCATTTCCATCATTTATGCGATTTTCCCTTTGTGGGGGTCCCCAATTGTCTCTTTGTTCATTTCCATAATTATATTGTGGACTTCTCCCTCGTGGTACATGATGACCTCTGTTCTACTCTCTGATCATAAGTTGGTCTGTTTCCATTATAATTACCATTATATGGTTTCTTATTATGCTTATTATGGGTCCTTGTTATGATGGGTACAGAAATGTCTGGACACACTATGTTTGTCAAAGCCACTAATAATATTTTTTACATGCTCCTTTATTCTTACTCTTAGTGGTCTTTTTGTTCGCCCCACATATTTTAACCCACAGCTACATTGAAGGGCATATACAGCTCCTTTCGTATTGCAACATATGAAATCCTTAATTTCGTATAGATTTCCAGTGCTTGTAGAAGTAAAATTAAATCTCTTTTCAGCCGGTGTTTTCGTTCTTGTGCAGGCATAGCAGCGTTTACACGGAAAAAATCCCTTTCCCGTGAAAAAAGTTAAGCTGTTATATGGGGGATCAGGGATATTCTTTACAATCTTGTCCCTTAAGGTTGGTGCCCTCTTATAAATAAATTGTGCATATTGGGGTAATATCTCCTGAAGGTGTATGTCTGACCGTAGTATATGCCAATGCTTTTTTATCATTTTCTCAATCCTCTTATGTTGTATGTTATAATTCAATATTATTGGTACTCCATTGGTTTCATTGTTTGCAGGCAATTTATCCTTTATCAGCATTGTTCTATCCATCTTCTCTATTTCTCCAATCTTCAACGATGTACGTCGACAGAATGGCACGGGCAGGCATATGGGCGTACCTGTACGTCCCTGCCTTCCCGCGGGTCGGGGGCCCGATCGGGCCCCCGCCCGGTGCCTGCGGCGGTCGGTATTCGTTCGCGAGCGATCCGGGATGAGGGGGCGGCCATTCATTCATGGCCACCCCCTCGCGATCGCTCCCGACGAATAGAAATCCTTTGTGACATCACTTCCTCTCCTGAAATGTAAACAGAGGAGAGGAAGTGATGTAATCTCTCCTCCGTGTCGGTATTTTTCGTTCCGACACCGAGGAGAGAGGATCGGTGAGTTGCACCAACACGACACTTCACAGTTGAACATGCCAGGCACACTCACACCCCCCCGATCACCCCCCCCCCCAATTACCCCTGCCCCCCAGTCACAGTGACACCAATGTCATTTTTTTTTTTGCATTGGTGTCATTTGTGACTGTAATAACTGTTAGGGCAGTTAGGGTTAGCCCCCTTTAGTTCTAATGTACCCCCCTAACCCCCCCAATAAAGGTTTAACCCCGTGATCACCCCCGTCGCCAGTGTCACTAAGGCTGGGTTCACATTGCAGCGGTTTATGAGAATGAATGTGATTCGCACCGCACTGCAGTGCAAATCACATCTGATCTCTGTGCGATTCGAGTTCAGCCATACAGATAGTATGGCTGAACTCGATTTTAGCACCTCAAGAAATGAGATAGGCAGTCGTAAACTAAAAGCTGCGTAAATTCCAGAAAACGTACCTTAGTTTGTAGATGTGACAACTTTTGCGCAAACCAATAAATATACAATTATTGACTTTTTTTTTACCAAAGACATGTGGCTGAATACATTTTGGCCTAAATGTATGACTAAAATTGAGTTTATTGGATTTTTCTAATAACAAAAAGTAGAAAATATCATTTTTTTTCAAAGTTTGCGGTCTTTTTACGTTTATATCGCAAAAAATAAAAATCGCAGAGGCAATCAAATACCATCAAAAGAAAGCTCTATTTGTGGGAAGAAAAGGACGCAAATTTTGTTTGGGTACAACATTGCATGACCGCGCAATTACCAGTTAAAGCAGCGCAGTGCCAAATTGTAAAAAGACCTCTGGTCATTTACCAGCAAAATGGTCCGGTCTGAAAGTGGTTAAGCACTGGACACTTTATATTCATTTATTCGATTATTCACGATTGCATTTGTTTAAGGCACTTTATATAGTTGGAACTATTTTGATACACTGTAAAATATATAACTGTTTAATTTAAGGTATATTATACCTATTTAGTAGGCAGAAATTGCATCTTTGGTAGCACAACTTTTTTTATTTTTGGTATAAGAGATTATAGTATAGTTTGATCTTATGAGGTAGCGCAACACCATTTGTTTGATTTTTATACAGAAACTCGGGTGGTTGTTGTTTAAAAATCACCTTGTCCTCCCACTCCGCCATAAAAAGATTAGCTATGCTGGGTGCAAATTTTGCTCCCATTGCGACCCCCCTTTGTTGGGAATAAAATGTGCTGTTGTACCAAAAGAAGTTATGGTTTAAACAGAAATCAAGAGCATTCCGTAGGAAGATCTTCTGATTGTGTGGCAAATCATCGTGCTTACTCAATGCCAAATTTAAAGCCAGCAGAGCATCATGGTGTTGAATTATTGAATATAACGAGGAAACATCTGCTGTCACCAAAAGTACCCTTTCAATATCATTTAACTCCAAATTCTGTAAATGATTTCAAAAACTTTTTGTGTCCTTTAGATATGATCAGGTCTCGCCAACACTTTTCTGTAAGAACTTATCCAAGTATTTACCCAATCTAGAAAAGACAGAGTCAATACTATCAACAATCGGCCTTGCAGGGGGATTTGCTGGGTCCTTTTGGATTTTAGGTAGAGTATATAGCGTGGGTATCCGACTACTAGTAGGCGTGAGATATCTTTTTTCCTTAGTTGTTAAGATCCCCGTGTTGAATCCTATTGTAATTAGTTTTTCCAACCGATCTCTATATTGTTGGATAGGATCTGCGTCCAATTTCTTGTAGGTTTTTGTATCGGATAGCATGTCCATTATCTGATTGTGGTAAAAGTCCTTCAACAATATCACCACACCCCCTCCTTTGTCCGCAGGTCTAATAATACTATCCTTACATTCTTCTACCATTTTAATACCATAATTTATATGCCTTACATTTATTTCTTTTTTTGGTTTCAAGGGGTGACATCTAGGGGGTGGTGATAAAAGAGCTGATGAAAGGTGGAATTACCATTCTTTTAAAAGGTGCAAATTGCTTGGCGTTTTGGTGAGTGCATCCTCATAGGGGAGATTTCATCGCACAGGGTGATCCTTGGTGGAAGCTTTTCATCACAGCGATAAAATGCATCTATCTTATCAGTTCATATCTTTTATTAACTACTGGCAATTTACATTGGACAGTATATGGGAAGCGCTGCTGCAGTATGATAAAAGGACTTTGAAGTTTTTTTTAAGATATTGCCATTTTCACATGTTGTTTTAAAAGAAGCAGCAGCTTCAGATTAGAACATATCTCTGACAGTATATTTAATTCTCTATAAAGACTAGCAGGTGGTTCTCCATAAAGCGCAGAGGAGGGTTCATTGTGGGCGGGTGAATAGAACTCTGTAATTTGCTAGATCGTGATACAGGCCTAATGTACGCCTCGAAGGGGCAGGTGCCCCTCTTTCCTGTCTCGGCCCATTCCACCAGGGCAATTGCAACCTCTTGGGCTTTCCGACATCAAGTGTCAGTCGCTCAAGTGTGTAAAACGGCGACTTGGTCGTCCGTTCACACTTTTACAAAATTCTACAAGGTGGATGTAAGCGCATAGGCTGATGCCTGTTTTGGCCGCAAAGTTTTACAGGCGGCTGTGTAATGTTGCAATTGCACTTGTTTTTTCTGTTTTTGATAAGAAAATACAGTTACCTTTGAGTATAATGCACTGTTGCATTGTTACCGCAAGTTCTGATGCGGTTAGATAAGGTGGTGACTCCCTTGTTAGGGAGCACTTCTGATTGTGGATGAAGTTCTTTTATGCTGTTTCCCACCCCTCGTTATGACCACTGCTTGGTCAATAATAAAAGGAGCTGTGTCAGTCAGCGAAGGTAAGAGAAAATAGGATTTTTGTACTCACCGTAAAATCCTTTTCTCTGGAGTTCACTGACTGACACAGCACCCGCCCCTCCTATTGATTACGTTATACTGCTTGTTGACGTACTGAGGCTGCAGGAAGCAGGCTGGGGGGTTGTTACTGAAGGGACCACCCTTGGGTGGAACTAGAAAATTCTGTTTTTTGTACATGTTAACATGTTCTGCCTAGTCCTCTCCTGAAGGTGGCATAACAACCGATGGTCAAGAATAAAGGAGCTGTGTCAGTCAGTGAACTCCAGAGAAAAGGATTTTACGGTGAGTACAAATATCAAATTTTTTACAATGAAAAAAATGGTACAGTCTAAATTGTCAGCAAATGACAACGGTCCCCCAAAATACATAGCAGAGGGGTTCTGTGTGCTTTTTTATTTTAAAAAAAAAAAGCTGTCAGTGACAGCTCTCAAAATCATTTGCTTGCAATTTTGAAATTTTTTTTTTACTGCAGCAGTTTCTGTACATAGCAGAGATACATCCCCTTTGCAGGCAGGATTAGGACACTCCCCATGAAAAGAATTGTACATTTTTAATGTTTCACTTTAAATATTGAAAAAAATCATTGCTCCTGGCCAAATGGATCGAAGAAGATGTCTTTGTATTGCTACATGTTCCCTGGGTTAGTGCCCACCTCTCATGCTTTTTTTGAGGGGGAAGCAGGGCTATAAATCATCTGAACGTCCCTGATTTAGAGATCCTGGGGGAGATTTACGAAAGCCATGCACCATCAGTAGAGGCACGCGGTGAGGCGCAATGCACATTTTCATATTTACCAAATGGTGCGATGGGAACAGAACTGGAATTCCCAATTTACTATAGCGATCTTGGCGCACGGGAGAATGCAATCTGTGATATGAGGAAGTTTAGTAACAACTGCCCAGTAACAAATATGCCCAAAATAGAATGTGCACTAGCCTCGTGCACTAGCCTGAGACAGGCACATCCTGGGTAAAAAGTTCACGATTCACATTCCCCTCCCCTCCCCTCCAGCTCTCCCAGGATTGGCTGCCTTTACTGTGTTTTGACTCGATGTTTCTGATCATGATGTGTGATCCTCCTGTATGCTGCAGTGAACAGCGAGAAGAATATAGACAGTCATTTAGGGGAGTTGTATGTAGTCAGAGCTGGGCAGAGTAGACGATCCAGTGATCTGATGATTGTTATAGTGCAGCGTGTGTGTCTGAGGTCACCTGATCACAGTTGCAACATTCCTTTCCATCACCAGGATTTGTTATGTGGGGGAGGGGTGGATTTCTCACTTTTTATAATTACACCCAGTAAGGCTGAATGAGCTTAGGGCCAGTTCACATCAGTGTGCTGTGCGGGATCGCATGTGATTTCCACCGCACTGCAGTGCAAATCACATACAGATAGTATGGATGATATTGCACCGGATTCCGAACAAAGTCGCACAGGCCAATTTTTTTAGTCTGCACTAGAATCGCATGGGTGTTCACACCTATGCAATCCGATTCATGTCCTAACTGTCAGTTCGCAGTGCGATATGCTAGCTGAAATGGGGGCGTCGTTAACATTGTATGACACTCCTCAGCAGTTCGCATATGGCAGTGTGAACTGCCGTGTGAGTCGGATGCGATGTGGGAAGCCGCAGTGGATTCACAGGGTTCCCGTGTGTCACCAGTGTGAATCGAGCCTCAAAGAGTACAGCCTACAAATGTCACCAGAACTGCTCCCACCAAGGTTGCGATTCGGGAACCCTGCAAATCCACTGCGGGTTCCCACATCGCATCCGACTCGCATAGCAGTTCACACTGCCATATGCGAACTGCTGGAGAGTGTCATACAATGTTAATGACACCCCCATTTCAGCTCGCATATCGCACTGAAAACTGACAATTAGGACATAAATCGGATCGCATAGGTGTGAACACCCTTTTTTTATTAGGACGCATTAAGGTGAAAAAACACCTGGCAGTGACTGGTGACCCCTCAGCTAGTTTTACTTGCCTGAGCCCTGGAATTTCACAAGCAGGAGATGCGCTGTTCTTCTGCCTCTTGGCTCTTGATTGGATAGATTGATAGCAAAGCAGCCATTGGCTTCCGCTGTTGTTAATCAAATCGGGGGGCGGGGCCGAGTCCTGCATTCGGCGGCAATGGATGCATATGCTGGACTTGGGAGCACACTCGCAAGGTAACCCCATCGGGAGAGAGCTTCTCCTAGGGGGTTATCTGATGTGGTGAGGAGCCACGAGAGCAGCTGAGGGACCCCAGAAGTGGATTTTCGGGGCCACTCTGTGCAAAACGAACTGCACAGTGAGGGTAAGTAGGACATATGTTTGTTATTTAAAAAAAAAAAATTAACCTTTACAATCACTTTAAGATGTTGTGACTACTAAATGTTTAAATCCTTAAGAGACTGTCTGTTTGTGGGCACAGTCCTTTTAACTCCTGTTAATTTCCTCTGCAATATGGTCAGACCTCAAAACCATATTCTGTTAGTCAGGGCCGTCTTTAATATAGATTGGACCCTGGGCAAAAATTTTCTTGGGCCCCCCCCCATGCAATTTCCATCTCCACCTACTCTGAGACATACAATAAATAGCAGCTAGACTTAAAATCAGTTTTCTGTATCAGATCAGGCAGCAATTGCGATTGGTTGCCAGCAGTTACAGCATATCATTACTGCTTACTGACTAGTTGCTAGAGGTTACAGCACACATTACGGCTCACTGATTAGTTGCTAGAGGTTACAGCACATCACCTCCTCACAGCAGGGGAGCATGATATACATAGGAATGCCGCCTTTATTTACATATCAATGCCGCCAGCCGCAGCTATTTACTTAGTATTTTCGCCGCTATTTACATACGAATGCCGGTTATTTACATGTAAACACAGGATCTGCAGGTGAGTCATCTGCACACAACAATAGGGCAGAGCTGGGCAGCATTAGTACCAGCACTGCACACTGAGATATTGGGACACAGCACAGGAATAAAACTTCAAGGGACAAGGGAATTTAAACCTGGATAGTTGGCAAGTATGAGGCAGCTGTTTTGGGCCCCACAACAATGACAGGGCCCAGGGCAGCTGCCCCTTTTGCCCTGCCTTAAAGACAGCCCTGCTGTTAGTGTCTTAAATTAACAGACATGTGTTTTTTGCTTTCCTTGCTCTTTTCCAAGTCCTGTTTTGTTGACCAATAAAATTTGTAGTGAAATGTTCTGTTTTATGTGTTTTTTCTTAATAATTTGTTTTGCACATGCATGCTCAATCCAGGTAATACATTTCACCCCCCCAAAGAATTTTCATGCAACAGATTTCTCAGCTGCAGCTTAACTAGGCTGATTGGCATGGCAAAACAAAAAAAAAGGTGTGATTTGTCTAAAAGCTACTTTCCTGGGGCCTTCATGGTAGCATATGCATGGATTGTGTGTATGCTGCCATGGATAGGCACCAGGAAAGGAAAACTACAGAGAGGTAAGTATTACATTTTCCATTTTAGCACAGTGGTTCTCAGCCTCAGTCCTCAACTACCCCTGACTGGACATGTTTTGGGAATTTATCTTAGCTAAAATAGCTGTTCAAAATACCAAGCTTTTCACTCCGATTTAAAGCACCTGTGCAAGATTAAGGAAAACCTGCAAACATGGCCTGTTGGGGGTACTTGAGGACGGGGTTGAGAAGCACTGATTTAGAGCACTGAGCTAAAATCTAGCTCAAGACAATCTTATTCTTATTGTGGGCATTTGAGGGAAACCAAATGAGTGTAAGAACCCCTGCTTATCTTTTTTAGGTTGGGCTTTGTGTCCCTTTTCTGAAAATTGGTTTCACTTCCTGTCACATAACCAAACAGGAAGTGAGGGTAAAACCCTACCAATGTCTTTCTTTGGGGACACACAGGTCAATCTAACCAGTGTCCCCATTAGGCATTGCACTCTAGCAATTTGTTGTGTACACCCGAAATTATTAGGTGTTTTGGGGTTTATTAAAGGCAAATCCACTCTGCAATACAAGTGTACTCACTATAAATCAGAGGGGAAGCACTAGTGATTTTACCATCCAATCATGTAGAAGCAAAGATGCTGTTTTTTTTATTTTCATTGCATGTCCCCCCTCGGATCTCCAGCAACTGCCCTTCCAAATGCACTTGTAGTGCAAAGTGGATTTGACTTTAGTAAATAAACCCCAAAGTCCAAGATACCTAATAATTTGGAGTGTACACAGAAAAATGCCAGAGTGCAATTTACCTAATTGGGGAAACTACTTCAATTGACCCCCAAGGAAAGACATTGGTAGGGTTTTACCCTCACTTCTGGTTTGACTATGTGACAGGAAGTCATGGGCATCCGCAGCAGGGGGCAAGGGGGGTCAAGTGCCCCCCCCCCCGGAATCCCCAAGGTGTCTCCCGTAGCCATGCTGCATTTTTTTCACATTTTTTTTCATTTTTTTGTCCGCTGGCCGCCCTCTCCGACTCCTATGGATCAGAGCGCTGGATGGCTCTGTTTACTGCGGCCGCTCTGTAACATGGCCCCGCCCCCTCAGACCGGCTCGTGTGATAGTAAAGAGAATCAACATTCTGCCTATCACATGAGCCGGTCTGGGGGGGCGTGGCCATGATACAGAGCAGCCGCAGTACACAGAGCCATCCAGCACTATGATCAAGAGAAGGAGATGCTCCACACTCTCCTGCTCCCCTCAGTGCTCTCCTCCACTACCACACTCTCCTGCTCCCCCCAGTGCTCTCCTCCACCACCACACTCTCCTGCCCCCCCCTAGTGCTCTCCTCCACCACCACACTCTCCTGCCCCCCCAGTGCTCTCCTCCACCACCACGCTCTCCTGCCCCCCCCCCCAGTGCTCTCCTCCACCACCACACTCTCCTGCCCCCCCAGTGCTCTCCTCCACCACCACACTCTGCTGCCCCCCCAGTGCTCTCCTCCACCACCACACTCTCCTGCCCCCCCGGGCTCTCCTCCACCACCACACTCTCCTGCCCCCCCCCCAGTGTTCTCCTCCATCACCACACTCTCCTGCCCCCCCAGCGCTCTCCTCCACCACCACACTCTCCTGCCCCCCCCCAGTGCTCTCCTCCTCCAAGACATTGGTAGGGTTTTACCCTCACTTCCGGTTTGACTATGTGACAGGAAGTCATGGGCATCCGCAGCAGGGGGCAAGGGGGGTCAAGTGCCCCCCCCCCCCCGGAATCCCCAAGGTGTCTGCCGTAGCCATGCTGCATTTTTTTCACTTTTAAAAAAAAAAAATTGTCCGCTGGTCGCCCTCTCCGACTCCTATGGATCAGAGCGCTGGATGGCTCTGTTTACTGCGGCCGCTCTGTAACATGGTCCCGCCCCCTCAGACCGGCTCGTGTGATAGTAAAGAGAATCAACGTTCCGCCTATCACATGAGCCGGTCTGGGGGGGCGGGGCCATGTTACAGAGTGGCCGCAGTACACAGAGCCACCCAGCACTATGATCAAGAGAAGGAGATGCTGCAGGTACAGCCCGCCCTATGTGCCACAGTGCCTGGATAGGAGGATGGGGGGGGTATCCAACTTATTTTACTGTCCCCAGTTCACCTTGTGCTCCCTGCCCTCCCCAGTGCTCTCCTCCCCACCACACTCTCCTGCCCCCCCAGTGCTCTCCTCCCCACCACACTCTCCTGCCCCCCCCAGTGCTCTCCTCCACCACCACACTCTCCTGCCGCCCCCAGTGCTCTCCTCCCCCACCCCACCACACTCTCCTGCCCCCCCAGTGCTCTCCTCCACCACCACACTCTCCTGCCCCCCCCAGTGCTCTCCTCCACCACCACACTCTCCTGCCCCTCCCCCAGTGCTCTCCTCCACCACCACACTCTCCTGCCCCCCCCCGTGCTCTCCTCCACCACCACGCTCTCCTGCCCCCCCCAGTGCTCTCCTCCACCACCACACTCTCCTGCCCCCCCAGTGCTCTCCTCCACCACCACACTCTCCTGCCCCCCCCCAGTGCTCTCCTCTACCACCACACTCTCCTGCCCCCCCCAGTGCTCTCCTCCACCACCACACCCTCCTGCCCCCCCAGTGCTCTCCTCCACCACCACACTCTCCTGCCCCCCCAGTGCTCTCCTCCACCACCACACTCTCCTGCCCCCCCCAGTGCTCTCCTCCACCACCACACTCTCCTGCCCCCCCCCAGTGCTCTCTTTCCCACCACACTCTCCTGCCCCTCCCCCAGTGCTCTCCTCCACCACCACACTCTCCTGCCCCCCCCAGTGCTCTCCTCCACCACCACACTCTCCTGCCCCCCAGTGCTCTCCTCCACCACCACACTCTCCTGCCCCCCAGTGCTCTCCTCCACCACCACACTCTCCTGCCCCCAGTGCTCTCCTCCACCACCACACTCTCCTGCCCCCCACTGCTCTCCTCCACCACCACACTCTCCTGCCCCCCAGTGCTCTCCTCCACCACCACACTCTCCTGCCCCCCCCCCAGTGCTCTCCTCCACCACCACACTCTCCTGCCCCCCCCAGTGCTCTCCTCCACCACCACACTCTCCTGCCCCCCCCGGGCTCTCCTCCACCACCACACTCTCCTGCCCCCCTGGGCTCTCCTCCACCACCACACTCTCCTGCCCCCCTCCAGTGCTCTCCTCCACCACCACACTCTCCCGCCCCCCCCCCCCAGTGCTCTCCTCCACCAACACGCTCTCCTGCCCCCCCCAGTGCTCTCCTCCACCACCACACTCTCCTGCCCCCCCCAGTGCTCTCCTCCACCACCACACTCTCCTGCCCCCCCAGTGCTCTCCTCCACCACCACACTCTCCTGCCCCCCCCAGTGCTCTCCTCCACCACCACACTCTCCTGCCCCCCCAGTGCTCTCCTCCACCACCACACTCTCCTGCCCCCCCCAGTGCTCTCCTCCACCACCACACTCTCCTGCCCCCCCTAGTGCTCTCCTCCACCACCACACTCTCCTGCCCCCCCCCCCAGTGCTCTCCTCCCCCACCACACTCTCCTGCCCCCCCCCCAGTGCTCTCCTCCACCACCACACTCTCCTGCCCCCCCCAGTGCTCTCCTCCACCACCACACTCTCCTGCCCCCCCCAGTGCTCTCCTCCACCACCACACTCTCCTGCCCCCCCCCAGTGCTCTCCTCCACCACCACACTCTCCTGCCCCCCCCCCCCAGTGCTCTCCTCCACCACCACACTCTCCTGCCCCCCCGTGCTCTCCTCCACCACCACACTCTCCTGCCCCCCCGGGCTCTCCTCCACCACCACACTCTCCTGCCCCCCGTGCTCTCCTCCGCCACCACACTCTCCTGCCCCCCCGGGCTCTCCTCCACCACCACACTCTCCTGCCCCCCCAGTGCTCTCCTCCACCACCACACTCTCCTGCCCCCCCCAGTGCTCTCCTCCACCACCACACTTTCCTGCCCCCCCCAGTTCTCTCCTCCACCACCACACTCTCCTGCCCCCCCCAGTGCTCTCCTCCACCACCACACTCTCCTGCCCACCCCCCCAGTGCTCTCCTCCACCACCACACTCTCCTGCCCCCCCCCAGTGCTCTCCTCCACCACCACACTCTCCTGCCCCCCCCCGTGCTCTCCTCCACCACCACACTCTCCTGCCCCCCCCAGAGCTCTCCCCCACCACCACACTCTCTTGCCCCCCCCAGTGCTCTCCTCCACCACCACACTCTCCTGCCCCCCAGTGCTCTCCTTCACCACCACACTCTCCTGCCCCCCCCCAGTGCTCTCCTCTACCACCACACTCTCCTGCCTCCCCCCTCTCTCCTCCACTACACTCTCCTGCCCCCTTCACAGTTTTCTCCTCCCCTGTTCTTGCTGCCCCGCCAACTCTCCAGCTCTCCCCATCCTTCTCTAGCCACCATCCCTGTGCTCTCCCCCCCTGTGCTCTCCCCGCCCCCCCACAGCACTCTCCACTCCCCCCAGTCCTCTCCCCTCCGTGCTCTCCCCCCTGTTCTCCCCCCGTGCTCTTCCCCCTGTTCTTCCCCCTCCCCCTGTGCTCTCCACTCCCGCCAGTGCTCTCCCCCCTGTTCTTTCTCCCCCTCTTCTTTCCACTCCCCCCAGTGCTTCCCCCCCAGTGCTCTTTAGCTCTCCCCGTCATTCTCCAGCCCCCACCCCAGTGCTCTCCAGCCCCCCATTCTCCCCACCCCTGTTCTTTCTGCCCCCCCCTGGTGCTCTCCAGCCCCCCCCCCCCAGTGCTCTCCACCCCTGTTATTTTTGGCTCCCCCTAGGACTCTCCACTCCCCACCCCTGTACTCTCCACTCCCCCTGCATTCTGCCCCCACCCATGTGCTCTCCAACCCTACCAGTGCTCTCCAGTCCCCAGTGTTTTCCACCCCTGTTTTTTCTTGCCCCCACTGGTGTTCTCCACTCCCCCCTGCTCTTTGTACCCCCCCAGTACTCTCCAGCCCCCGTGCTCTCCACCCCTGTTTTTCTGCTCCCCCAGTGCTCTTCACCGCACCAAACTCTCCTGCCCCCCCGTGCTCTCCTCCACCACCACACTCTCCTGCCCCCCCTGCTCTCCAGCTCTCCCCATCCTTCTCTAGCCACCATCCCAGTGCTCTCCCCTGTTCCCCCCAGTGCTCTCCCCTGTTCCCCCCCAGTGCTCTCCCCCCTGTTCCCCCCCGTAGTGCTCCCCCCCTGTTCCCCCCCAGTACTCTCCACTCCCCACAGTGCTCTCCACTCCCCCCAGTCCTCTCCCCTCTGTGCTCTCCCACCGTTCTCCTCCCCAGTGCTCTCCCCCCAGTTCTCCCCCAGTGCTCTCCCCCCTGTTCTTCCCCCCCCCCCCCAGTGCTCTCCACTCCCTCCAGTTCTCTCCCCCCAGTGCTCTCCCCTCTGTTCTTTCCCCCCCTGTTCTTCCCCCCCCCCCTGTGCACTCCCCCCGGTTCTTCCCCCCCAGTGCTCTTCAGCTCTCCCCATCACTCTCCAGCCCCCCATTCTCCACACCCCTGTCCTTTCTGCCCCCCTGGTGCTCTCCAGCCCCCCCCCAGTGCTCTCTACTCTCCGTGCTCTCCACCCCAGCATTTTGCCCCCACCCATGTGCTCTCCAACCCTACAAGTGCTCTCCACCCCCCCATAGTGCTCTCCAGTCCACAGTGCTTTCCACCCCTGTTCTTTCTGGCCCCCACTGGTGCTCTCCACTCCCCCCTGCTCTTTGTACCCCCCCCTCAATACTCTCCAGCCCCCGTGCTCTCCTCCCCTGTTTTTCTGCCCCCCCCCCCAGTGCTCTTCACCACCCCACACTCTTGGCCCCACAGTGCTCTCAGCCTACCGTGCTCTCTACCCCTGTTCTTATTGACCCCTCCAGCGCTCTCTGCTCCCCACCCCTGTGATCTCCACTCCCCCTCGCTCTTTGCCCCCACCCATGTGTTCTCCAACCCCGCCAGTACTCTCTACTCTCTAGTACGCTCCCCCTTCTCTCCAACTCCCACCCAGTGCTCTCCACTTCCCCAGGACCAGAGGACAGGCTTACTGGGGCCGGAAAATGAGGATGGCTGAAGGTGCAGCTGGCCAGGGACCACTCCATCTCACAGCAGACAGATCCTCTGGAAGGAGCACCGTCCCCATCCAAAACGAGAACAGACCCTGCCTGCTGCTGCCCATCATGGATATCCTGCTGGCATGCAAGGTACCGTACCAAGCATCAACAACACACCTTCCCACAGACAGGGACGGCAGACTGGGACATGGGGCACAGGAGGGGCTGCAATGATGGGCACAGTAAAGCTGCATTTGGGGCGCACAGTGAGGCTGCATTTGGTGGGCACAGTGAGGCTGCATTTGGTGGGCACAATGAGGCTGCATTTGATGGGCACTGGTGAGGCTGCATTGAGCTCTTGCATCAAGTCTACAGTCTCTGTCCATCTCCTGTAGCATGTCTGCAGTCTCTGAGGGAGTCTGGAGAGGAGTCAAGAGTGGGAGCACTGCCGGGATGGGGGTCATGGGAAAAGTCAGACTTGTGTGGACTGTGGACAGGAGACTATAGGATAAAACCAGGCCCACCAAGCTGGAGCTGACTGACTGAGCCCTGCACAGTGCACCTGAGAGGAGGTCAGTGAAAGCACTGCCAGGCCAGTTGGGGGGGGGGGTCACTGATGTAAGGGGGGAGTGAATACGATAATGTAAGGGGCACTAATATAAAGGGTTTCCTCCTTATATTAGTAACCCACCCCCCTTACCTTTGAGTATTCTTTCTGCAGAAGGTGGTCCCCCCCCACGTTCTGAGTTCCTGGGGTCCCCCTTGATGATTGCTCACTTACCACTATTAACTGGTAAAATGTATGGTTTTCCCTTTCATGAACAAGAAAATAATGACGTTATGCTGTTGGGCTGGTATAATAATGCTGTGAGGCTGGTATGAAATTTTTTCCAGGGCTGGTTTTTGAAAGCATGGGCGTCCGCAAGGTTACTCAGGTGGCTGTGTACCATGCCCATATAGTCTAGAGAATGTACATCCTTTTACATTGCAACAAATCTGTTTTTGCCATATTTTTATCTTGATGAAAACAGCCTATACAGTGACAGTATGAGATCAAAATATGGCCACAACAGATGTATTGCAATGTAAAAAGATGTACATTCTCTAGGCTTTATGGGCATGGAACACAGCCGCCAGAGTAACTTCCAATACAAAGTGAAGATGAATTATCTGTTATATAACACATATGTATTACCAGTGGAAAGATTTTCATGAGATTGTCGAAAAGGGACGGAGCATGAGTGGCCTTAAAATGATGCCCCCCCTTGGAAAAAGATCTGTGGACGCCCATGCAGCAAGTGAATAAATTTGATGGAGAAAGTGGCAAAATTTGGGCGGTGTCTTCACCCTATCAGGGGTGCAGACATCCCCAAAAACTGACAAGACTTCTAATCCCTCTGCACTCTATCCCCAAGCATAAATAAGAAAGGATTTCATTTAGTTTAACTTTGCAAAGACATGTTCCTAAGTTCAACTGTGATGCATGTCAATGACCCATTTAGACATTGTTTAATAGAAAACACCATTTGTCTTTCACTAGAAACATTTGTTAGTCCAGTCCTGGAAATCTGCATCTGCTTTACTATTAATTTCCATAAAAACTAGGTTCCTTCAGCTAGATGGGCGACCGCTGTGTATGTGAGATGCGCAACTGCTGTGTGCGCAGAGGTTTTTACCCGTGGCGCATATCTGATTCCGGGAAGCGGTGGCCAGCACACAGGAATGACATCACTCCCCTACAGGAAGTTGCTTGTACTGCTGCTAATTTCTTCCCATCGCCATGCCCCACTGTTCTCTGAGGAAGAGATGATCCTTATTTGCAAATTAACCACTTAACAACCTGCCCACAGCTGAATGATGGCTACAGGGCAGTTTGATAACTCTGGGAGGGCGTACATTGACGTCCTCCCAAAAACAATGCTCCCGTGCACCCCCTGGTGCACCCACACGGGTTCACGGGACTCGGCACAACATGGATCGCGGTAAAGGACCAATGACAGCGGCCCTTTACCACATGATCGCTCCGTCCAATGATGGAGCGATCACAAGTGTAAACAATGCAGGGAAAGCAGGGTCATCAGGAGTTCATCACTCTCTTCTCTTCACACCAATGCAGCATGAGAGGACAGGAGAGCTATTGTGTGCCCAACTGTGAGTTTTTTCATATATAGCAGGGCCACATCTGTACCACCTGTGCCACCAGAGCCACAATAGTGCAGCCAGAGCAACACCAGTGCCACTACAGTGCACACCCGTGCCACATGTGTCTATCAGTGCCACCTATGCCTGTCAGTGCTCATCTGCACCACTGCAGTGCCACATCAGTGCCGTCTGTGCTCACCTGTGCCACCTCTGTGCCACCAGAGCCACACCAGTGCAACCAGAGCCACACCAGTGCCACTACAGTGCACACCAGTGCCACCTGTACCCATAAGTATTGAAAAATTATATATATATATATATATATTTATAATTATTATTATTATTGAATAAGTCCCAAGGGCAAATCTCTATTTTGTGCCCATAAGTGCTCATCTGTGCCACTGCAGTGCCACATCAGTGCCGCCTGTGCCGCCTGTGTCCACCAGTGCCGCCACAGTGCTCATCTGTACCATCATTGTCACTACAGTACAATCAGTGCCTAAATGTGCTCCTTCAGTGTTGGGCCTCTGTATGTGGCCAGGCTCTGTAAAAGTCTCACAATGTGGTATCGCCATACTCAAGAGGAGTAGCAGAATATATTTTGAGGTGTCATTTGTGGAATGTACATGCCATGTGAGAGAAATAACCTGTTATCATGACAATTTGGTGTGAAAAAAATAAATAAATAAATAAAAATCATTTTGAAAGAATTGTGGGAAAAAATGACAACTTTAAAAAACTAACCATGCCTCTTACTAAATACCTTGGAATGTCTAATTTCCAAAAAGGGGTCATTTGGGGGGCATTTGTACTTTCCTGGCTTGTTAGGGTCTCAAGAAATTAGCAACCAGTACATCAGGTGTGATCAGTTTTGATCGATTTTCTGTGATTGGCACCATAGCTTGTGGTGACTCTATAACTTTGTAACTCTATAACTTCACACAGACTAAATAATATCCACTAATTTGGGTTATTTTTACCAAAGATATGTATCAGTATAAATTTTGCCCCAAATGTGTTAAGAAAAATTACTTATTTGCAAAATTTTATAATAGAAATGAAGAAAAATTCATTTTTTTTACAAAATGTTCGGTCTTTTTTCATTTATAGCACAGAAAATAAAAAAACCCAGAGGTAATCAAATACCACCAAAAGAAAGCTCTATTTGTGCTTCTCTTTCCTACCATCATTACATTTTTGAACATCCTTTTTTGATTGGGCATGGATATATAATGTCTTTTATAACAATTACATTAAGAGCACAGCGGGATTAAGCACTGGGAGATCCACACCTCAGTTGAATTTGCACAAGTTTGCACAAAGCACTTGCACTTAAAGGAGACTGTTGTTTATTTATGGACTTGAATATTTATATCTTTTTATTTTTTTCTTTTTGATGGATTTCAATATGTATATTTAATCTATAGAGGCCGGATTCATTCTGATATAACGTATGTTACAGCCGGCTCTGTAGTGCTTTTACTACTATATATATATATTTTTTAATTCTAAAGTTTATTTCCATGTGATCAGGAGAGGGTACCCTCTTTTTGGTCTAGGTATACTCTTTCTTATTTTCTTGTATATCATTTGTTTATTATTAGGGTGGTTCACTTATATCACCTCTGGAGAGTGTTTACTTATTTGCACATTTATAAGACGCACTTGGCACTTTATGATCAATTCACAGTTTTTTGGCTTTGCATTCAATTGAAGCAGTTGTGTTTCCGTGGAGGTTTATAATTGACTCTGTAGTGCGTTTACTTTTTTTTTTTTTTGCATTTTCTCTGCACTTTATCAAAATAGTAATTTTTTAAGAGACTGTTTTTAGTTACTTACCTTTGTTCACTTGATTTTCATTTATTTGGATTCTATCACCTCTGCGGTGTGTTTATTTTATTTAATGTAGCACTTTGCACTTTTTGATATTATTCAGTAGACATTTATATATATATTTTTATATTACACTATTGATTTATGTAACTAGGCATTATACTTATCACCCTCGGAGGGTTATTCAATATAGGGGCAGCGCAATACCAACATATCCTAAGTTTCATATTAAGTGGACACGGTGTGATCCATTCCAGTAGTAGCAGCAGCCCTTGACATTTGATAGACCACCAGTGGTAGCGCAGGAATAAAACACTATCATTTCAGTGGGTAAGTGGTTAAGATAAATTTTGATTTATTTTTACATGGAGTGGTGTTTGTGTTGGGTCATATGTGTATGTCTAAATGATTTGGCCTCAAAACACACACCTACTTCCTGTGTACAGATTCAGTTCCGGGCCAATGTATATTGCTTCCTGCTTCAGTGTGTTTGTATATTGATATATCTATAGATATATATTCTTGTGTCCACCAGCAGAGAGAAGTTGGGTAGATACCCCACTCCACACCATTTCTGGAGGCATAATAATGGTCTAGAAATGTAGAAAAAATTATCCGCACTCCAGTTGTTGCTCTTAAAATTTCTTCATTTTATTGAATAGCCACAGTGAACAAACGCAGATTAAGGCAGTTAATGCGTTTCATCCTATAAGGCCTTAGTCATAACCACATTACAGACATGAAACTTTGAAATAAATAGTAGCTCTAAAGATCACAGGCTCCACAAATTGATTGTCTTAATTGACCGCAGGCAATTATCCAAAAAAGAGAATCAGCTGCAATACATATAGGGGGATCCATGTGTATGCCCCTAATTATCACATACCCTGTAGTGAAAATATGCACATGTATGTACACACACACATGTACACAATCTCATATATTTATACACATATAGACATATGCTTAAAGAAATACACTATAAAGTAAAAAACAAATCATAAAAAATTAAATAAAAATGAATAATCCGGGTATGTGAAAAAACCCTAGAAAAGAGAAAGGAAGAGGGAGAAGCACAGGGGTCTTCAAACTACGGCCCTCCAGTTGTTCAGGAACTACAATTCCCATCATGCCTAGTCATGTCTGTGAATGTCAGAGTTTTACAATGCCTCATGGGATGTGTAGTTCTGCAACAGCTGGAGAGCCATAGTTTGAAGATTCCTGATCACTCTAGCATGTCTTGAAAAAAGGTGGGTTCTCATGTGCCTTGTATAATGCCCAAGAAATATCAATAGGAAAATACAAGTGGGTCATGGCACATCTACATTTCAAATTTGGCACTTAAGATGGTCATGCACTATGCAATCTGATTGGCCAATCTATGTACAACTGGATATGTCGGAAAAATAGGTAATAGGAAGACGTACTTGAACAATTATATAAATCAAAGAGGCTTTTGCACTAAATCTAATTTATTTAAGATCTAACTATTACAGTGTATGGTCACCTTTAAAGATCAGGATCTGAAAATATTAATTTATTGGGTTTAGAAACACTTCTCTGTTCTTTGCAATGCATTGAAAGATTTGGGTAAAAAAAGAAAAAAAAAACATATTTCAAAGATATATTAGAAGTGATAGGAATGAGATTAGCATCAAAAGGTTTAATTAACTGAAAACACCTACTAATTGCCTAACAAGACACATCCAATGAGTTGAAATTAACCATTTGTATTGGGCATGTGCTATTATCAACTGTTACCCCAGCAACAGTTGCAGTTTACATATGCGGGTATTTATTATCGCTATTTGCAGTTCAGTGTGCACCGGTTCGCAAGTTTAATTAATGACTTTTCCGGGACACCAATTAATGTATGAACTGGTGCAGTGCCTTCTTCTTAGTAAATCACCCCCCCCCCCCCCCCCACGTGTCATTCAGATAAGCCGTAGTACAGCTTCTACAAATGGCAGATTGGGCAGGAAAGGCAGGCATAGTCAAACTATCTTGATGAGAGTCCCTGACAGCCCTTTAGCAGTATTAAGGCTGGCCATACAGTGTTCGCATCTTGGCTGATTCAGTAGGAACCATGGGGAGGCTGACCAATGGTACAAGTTGACCAATGGTACAATGGTACAAGTTGATTGATTGATCAATTTGGGTACAAGCAGCCTTGAGATTATAGCTAGCGGCTACTATAGCAGCTAGCAATAATCACTGTCAGTAATGTCTTCGCCTGGCAGGGGGGTGGGGAGGCCTGGAGAAGACTATTGCTGATTCCCCTGTCAGCACTGTCTGTGTTTATGGGGGAATTGTGCACATTTCTTTCCTGCAACCAGTGCACCGTGTATGGCCAGTTTAACACTCGCTGGAGTAGATTATGGCGGGCAGGTTTGCCAACCGCCAGTAAATTTGCTGACCGTTTGTAAAAATATGTGATTTTTTTTTTTACAACCGCCAGTAAATTTGCTGACCGTTTGTAAAAATCAGTGATTTCTTTTTACAACTGCCAGTAAATATCAGGGGCTGATAATTTCATGCTGTGTTGACTTTTTAAGTGAAAATCAATAAAATTACTTTGTTATAGGTATTGTCAGTGTTTCCATATCATGTTTATATTGTTCAAATATTCACTGTGTTAGTTTTTAATAGGAGTTCTGTAATTTCTCAGGTTGCCAGTAAAAAACGTGCAGTAAATTTTCCATGTTTTGTCAGTAAAAATGCTGCGGGAGGCTGGCAACCCTGGGGGTGGTGGTTGGGTGGAAGAGCGAATGGACTACTACTGAAAAGAAAAAAATTAACACAAGGGTAACATCATACTAGGCCATGTTTTATTATTTGTGATTTTGGCTGTACTTGGGCTTTAACCACTTTAATACGGGCACTTTTAACCCCTTCATGGCCAGGCCAATTTTCAGCTTTCAGCGCTGTTGCACTTTGAATGACAGTTGCGTGGTCATGCAACACTGTACTGAAATTTATGTACATTTTTTTTCACACAAATAGAGCTATTTGCTGGTGGTATTTAATCACTGCAGTTTTTTTGTTTTGCAAAACAAGCGAAAAAAGTTAGTTTCTGCTATAAAATTTTGCAAACAAATAATCTTTCTTCATAAATTTAGGCCAAAATGTAGTCTGCTATTTCTATGGTTAAAATAACCTAAATCCGTGTATATTATTTAGTCTGGAGGAAAGTCCATAAACTATCATGTATATCTAAAAATCAATCAATCCTGATGTACTGACCGTCTATCTCATTTCTTAAGGCCCAAAAATGCCAGGACAGTACATAAATCCCCCAAATGACCCCTTTTTGGAAAGTAGACAGTCCAAGGTATTTAGTAAGAGGCATGGGGTGTTATTTACAAAAGGCAAATCCACTTTGCGCTGCAAATGCACTTGGAAGTGCAGTCGCTCTAAATCTAAGGGGAAGATCTGAAACGAGGGGAAGCTCTGCTGATTTTATCCAATCATGTGCAAGCTAAAATGCTGTTTTTTATTTTCCTTGCATGTCCCCCTCAGATCTACAGCGACTTTACTTCCAAGTGCACTTGCAGTGCAGAGTGGATTTTCCTTTAGTAAATAAACCCCATGGTGTTTTTTTTAAAGCGGGAGTCCGCCGTTATTTTTTTTTTAAAAGCCAGCAGCTACAAATACTGCAGCTGCTGACTTTTAAAATAATGACACTTACCCGCCCAGCGCGCCCGCGATGTCGGCACCCGAAGCCGATCTCTCGATCGTCTCTCGGGTGCTGCCGCCGCCATCTTGGGTATGGGAATCAGGAAGTGGAGCCTTTTCGGCTTCATTTCCCGGTTCCCTACTGCGCATGCATGAGTCTCGCTGCGCAATAAGGATGGTCCCCGCTGTCTCTGGGATCCGTGTGTTTCCCAGCAGGCAGCGGGGGACCTTCAGAAAGGGGCGTAGATTCTGCGGAAAGTGGCGTACCTTCTGCAGAATCTACGCTGGAAGTGGGTGCAGATACCTGTACTGTACAGGTACCTGCACCCCCTCCCCCCTGAAAGGTGCCAATTGTGGCGCCGGAGGGGGGGGGTTCCAATGAGCGGAAGGTCCACTTTAGGGTGGGCCTCCGCTTTAAGTTGTATTTATTTGCCACAATTGTTTGAAAAAATAAAGAAATAAAAAGAAAACAGGATTTTTAAAACAGCTTACCTGTAAAATTCTGGAAGCCGGCTTCCTGGGCTTAGTCAAAGTAGACACTACTGAAGGAGATCACCCACAATTTTTTATAGCGTGGGATTCAACAGTAAAACCTGTTAAACTCCTTGTCCGTAAAGTAGGATGAAATACCGGACCTTGTGCAGGAAGGTCTGGCTATAATGGACTCCTACTGCCATCTTTATGATCTCGATAAATTAAGATCTTCTGGGACCCAGCTGGGGCCACCAGAATCACCTCCCTCTGTTCCTGCTTAATCCTGCGGAGAAGGCGCGGAATTAGCAGAGCTGGAGGAAAGGCATAGATCAGTAAAAACTGATCCCCTCGGAAGACTAATGCATCTGTTCCGCCTGCTAGCGGACCCCTTGTTTGACATAAAGTTGTCGACCTTATTAATGAATCTGGACACGAATAGGTCCATGTCCGGTATACCCCATCTGACATATTGCTAGGAAGATATCGGGGGGAAGAGATCATTCTCCTGGAAATAATTGTTGGCATCTCAGGTAGTACGCCTGAAATATTAAAATTGCCGATAGGCAAGGAGTGTTGTGTTCTGCCAAAGCTAGAACTTTATTCACCTCTTTTTTTGGGCTGCACCACTTCTCGTGCCTCTCCTGGTGATTAATGTAAGCCACCGCCGTGACTCTGTGAGACTGAATCCTGTCAGGACAGTCCCGTTATCTGACCGCTAAGATTCTATGGCCAGATGTACTGCCTGAAACTTCCAACAAAGTTGATAGGCAAGGTCCCCTAACCTGGACCATCCCCCCTGGACAGAATCTTCTTCCAGGGCTGCTCCCCAGCCTAGAAGGCTGGCATCTGTTGTTAACACCTTGCAGGATAAAGATTTTCCCTCCTGCTGGATAACAACCACCAATTTAGGCTCTGACCTATGTCAGGAGCCAAGCGTATTGGAAACAAACAAGGCCTGAATCCTCTTTATTCCAAACCGTCAGGATGGTGTCTTGAAGCAGTCTTTGAATAAAACTGCGCGTAAGGGACTGCCCTGAAAGAGGCCACCATTTCCCCTAAAATTCTCCTGCAGCTGAATGAAGGAATTTTCCTTTATCCTGAGTTGAATTAGTCCTACAATGGAACTGATTCACGACTGGGGTAAGAATACCTTCTTCTGTATGGTATCTATAACCAGCCTCCAAGTAACCTCCTTGATGGTTTTAAGGAGAATCTTCCTAGGCTGAAAATCCAACCTAGAGATTTCAGCTATCTACAGCTGAGATCAGACTCTGGTTTTAGACCTGAGACTGAATGATCTATTAAAAGTAGATCTTCTAATAGGCTAGGACCGTTATGCCTTGAGCCCTTAACCTGGCTAAAGGAGGTGTCAGAATCTTTCAGAACACTCGTAGTGCTATGGTTAATATAGTAGGGTTGAGCGGACACCTGGATGTTTGGGTTCCACGGGTTCAGCCGAACTTCGCAAAAAACTTGACCCGAACTTGATCCCGAACCTGAACCCCATTGAAGTCAATGGGGACCCGAACTTTTGAGGACTAAAATGGCTCTAAAAAAGTAATGGAGGGCTACAAATGGCAGAAAAATGTTGTTAAGAGCATGGTAAGTGCTCTGCAAACAAATCTGGATAGGGAAATAACTTAAAATAACATAAAATACATAAAAATAGAAAGTAATATGCTGGAGGCAAAAGAAGAGGTACAGGAAGTCATTAAGAACCTCAAATCAGGTTCTGCTCCAGGCCCCGATGGTCTCCCTAACCCCTATTACAAGACATTTACCACCACCCGGACTCCACATTTGACACCATTTTTTAACGCAAAGACACAGGGAACCCCCACTTGATCCTCACCTAAACACAGCCTACATTGCAGTAATACCGAAACCATATAAAAACCTGGAAGAAGTCAGTAATTATAGACCCATCTCCCTCATCAATAGCGACTTAAAAATACTTATCAAACTCCTTGCAAATCATCTAGCTTCCTTCATTAACCGATTAAGGATCAAATGGGGTTCATCCCAGGCAGGCAGGGCCCTGATCGGATCAGAAGAGCCATAGACATAGTCTCCATCCTCCAGACAAACTGGCCAGGAGGTCCAAAACAATCAGGCATGCTTTTATCACTGGACCTTCAAAAGGTCTTCGATTAAGTCTCCTGGTCATACATCTTTACAATCCTTGAACGTTGGGGCTTGGGCGACAAGTTTAAGGGCCTGAACTTAGCTCTTTTTTTAAATCCTAAAGCCTACATTAGGCTTCAAGGCCACTACTCCAAACCAATACATATAGCCAAAGGCACCAGACAAGGCTGTCCTTTATCTCTGCTAATCTTTGCAATAGCAATTGAGACACTCTCCATCTCCATTTGCCGGGACCCCAACATACAAGGCGTTCAATGTGGCTCTCAGGTTCACAAAAGTGGCCTGTTTGCAGATGACAAACACTGATGCCTAGTCATGGATTCCTATCTTAGGGAAAAAGATACTTGGTTATTTCCGTCCCTCTCCTTACATTCACACCAGGGGTTGGTGGTTAAGTTCCTCCTCTCGGGCACAGCTATCTCCCATTGGGGGTGTCCGGGGAGGAGGTACACCTCCGACCATTAACAGGAATACCAACCCTTCACTCTAACACTACCATGTCTGTCTAAAATGATTTTACATTTTATATCTGACTTGTTATACTCGATTCATCTTGTTGCGCTGCCTGTAACCTTTCTATGTTTTGACTGAATTGATATTCTGAATGTCACTTTCAAATGTATCATTCTTGTTGTGATACAAAATAAAATACTGAATACTGAAATTAAAAAAATTAAAAATAATAATCTTGACCTAGGAGGACGAGGTCCATGTGGAGTAGGATGTTGCGATGGCGGTGGATGTGGCGGTGTAGGTGGAAGCAGCAGTGGAGAAGGACGAGGTAGCAAACACTGGTTTTTATTTTTAATAAACATTTTTTTTTTAATTAGTGTACACCCCAAAAGAGTGAGAAAGATCAAAAATACAACAATGGCTGGGTAAGGCATGTCTATTCTGCACAAGGTATGGACAAGTCCTGTGGGATCCTTGCCTGGTTCATTTTAATGAACGTGAGCTTGTCCACATTGGCTCTGGACAGGCGGCTGCGCTTGTCTGTGTCTTGTCTATGACGCCCCCCTGCCGTGCTAAATACACGTTCAGATAATAAACTGGCTGCAGGGCAGGCCAGCCCCTCCAAGGCGTAAAGGGCAAGCTCAGGCCATGTGCCCAATTTGGAGACCCAGAAGTTGGAGGGGGCAGACCCGTCATTCAGTACGTGTAGGCATGTGCACACATACTGCTCCACCATGTTGGTGAAATGTATGTTGTCCTTGTAACGGGGATCCAGCAGCGTGGCCACCCAGTAATCAGCACCAGAATAATGGCAACTTGGCGGTCGTTGCGGAGACACTGCAGCATGTAATCGCTCATGTGTGCCAGGCTGCCCAGAGGCAACGAAAAGCTGTCCTCTGTGGGAGGTGTATCGTCTGTGTCCTCTGTATCCCCCCAGCCACGCACCAGTGATGGCCATGGGCTGGACTGGGTGCCACCCTGCTGTGAACATGGTTCCTCCTCCTCCATCTCCTCATCCTCCACCTCCTCATCCTCCAGAACTGTGCCCTTGTTGGACAATTGTGTTCCTGGCGTTTGTTGGTGCAGGAACCCACCCTTGGAGCCACTTGTGAATGACTTCCCTGAAAGCCTTTGAAATGATCCCTCTCCCTCCTCCTCCTGTGCCACATCCTCTTCCATCATCGCCTGAAGCATTTTTTCAAGGAGGCATAGAACTGGGATAGTAACTCTGAGAACGGTGTCATCGGCACTGGTCATGTTGGTGGAGTACTCAAAACAGCGCAACAAGGCACACAGGTCTCGCATGGAGGCCCAGTTATTGGTGGTGAAGTGATGCTGTTCCGCATAGCAACTCACGCATGCAGCTGAAACTCCACTATCACCTGCTGCTGCTCGTACAGTCTGGCCAGCATGTGCAAGGTGGAGTTCCACCTTGTGGGCACTTCACATATGAGGTGGTGAGCGGGAAGGCCGAAGTTACGCTGCAGAGCTGACAGGCGAGCAGCAGCAGGGTGAGAACGCTGAAAGTGCGCACAGATGGCCTGCACTTTCTGCAGCAGCTCTGGCATATTGGGGTAATTTTGCCCATTATTGCACACCACCAGGCTCACTGCCACCAACCACTCATCGGTCTGTTGTTACATGTCCCTCCACAACCCTTGCACGTTGTGGGGTTTTTCCCCCAAACAGGAAAGTTTTAAAACTGCCTGCTGTCGTTTACCCCTGGCTGTGCTGAAGTTGGTGGTGAAGGTGTTACGCTGACCAGATGAGGAGGCGGTAGATGATGAGGAAGCGGAGTAGGAGGAGTTAGCAACATTAAGAAAACTGAAGTGCCCTGAAATCCTCGGTGGTGGAAGGACATGCGCCAAACTGCTATCCGCCTCAGGCCCAGCTGCCATTGCATTTACCCAGTGTGCTGTTAGGGAGATATAACATCCCTGACCATGCTTACTGGTCCACGTATCCATAGTTAGGTGGACCTTGCCACAGATGGCATTGCGCAGGGCACACCTGATTTTGTCTCCCATTTGGTTGTGTGGGGAAGGGATGGCTCGCCTGGAAAAGTAGTGGCGGCTGGGCACGACGTACTGTCGGACAGCCAATGCCATCAGGCTTTTAAAACTCTGCGTCTCCACCAGACAGAATGACAGTATTTCAAAGGCCAGGAATTTTGACATTGTGGGACATTGTGGAGATGGTTGGTGACCCAGGTGGTAGTGTTGCTGGCAGATCCTCTGTTTGCAGGTTGGCAGGTGCCACTGTCACTACAGAGGTGGATGAAGAGGCCAAGAATGCAGTAGAAGAGGAAGCAGGAGGAGCCTGAGACCTTTCTTGGGTTTTGAGGTGTCTACTCCACTGCAGCTCGTGCTTTGCACTTAGATGCCTGGTCATGCAGGTTGTGCTCAGGTTGAGAACGTTTATGCCTCGCTTTAGTCTCTGCTTGCACAGCGTGCAAACCACTCGTGACATTGTCTGAAGAACTGCCACACTAGGGAACTCCTTGGGCTTGGCTTGGTGTGCTCGGTCCCTTGCTATGTTGGGCAGTAGCAGGCGTACTGTCTAGGGGATGGACGCTCCGCTTTTGCACCCTACTCCCACTTCTGCTGTGCTGGTGGCTCTGTGCGACCACCGTCTTTTCCTCCGAACTACACAGGTCACCGGCATGACATTGATTCCATGTGGGGTTCGATGAACTCATCGTCTTCCACATCATCTTCCACCCAGTCTTCACCCCTGCCCTCCTTGTCGGTCTGCACAATTGCGAAAGCAGCAGCAGTTGGCACCTGTGTTTCGTCATCATCCGAGAAGTGCTGCGATGGGCCTCCCATGTACTCATCTTCAAACATAAGTGGTTGGGCATTAGTGTACTCAATCTCTTCCACTTCTGGGGCAGGGCTAAGTGGATGGCTCTGGGAAACCCTGCTAACAGAGTCATCAAAAAGCAGAAGAGATTGCTGCATGATTTGGGGCTCAGACTGGCTGATTTGCAAGGGGGTGAGGTGAAAGACTGATGGACATCGGCTGCAGATGCCAACTCTGATCTTTCAGCAGTAGACTGGGTGGGAGACAATGTGAAGGAACTGGAGGCACTGTCAGCAACCCAATCCCCTATTGCCTTTACTTGTCCCGGCCTCAACATTTGTAGAGCCGCATTAGGCCCAACCAAATACCGCTGCAGGCTCTGTCGCCTACTCGCACATGAGGAAAGTGTTTCACTTGTGCGTGTAGCTGGTGCAGATCGACCACGTCCTCTCCCTGCAACAGGAGCTCCACCAGCAGCACCACGACTGGGGCCACGTCCCTTATTTGACGTTCTCCTCATATTTCTCAAATTTAAGATCTTGCCCTAAATGGGTGTTTTTTGAATAGCAGAATAGAAGAACAGTATCTAAAGGGTGTATCTCACACGTAGCTATATGAAGATAATGCTATTCAAAAAAAATTATTTTGCCCTAAATTATTATTTTTTGGAATAGCAGAATAGAAAAACAGTATCTAAAGTGTGTATCTCCCAAATACAGATATGCAGGAAACACCGCAAAATATCTGTTTTTGCCCTAAATGGGTGTTTTTAGAATAGCAGAATAGAGCAACAGTAGCTAAACGGTGTATCTCACACGTACAGCTATGCAGAAAACGCACAAAAATTGTTTTTTTGCCCTACATGATTTTTTTTGGAACAGCAGAATAGAAAAACAGTATCTAAAGTGTGCATCTCCCACATACAGATATGCAGGAAACACTGCAAAATATCTGTTTTTGCCCTAAATGGGTGTTTTTAGAATAGCAGAATAGAGCAACAGTAGCTAAACGGTGTATCTCACACGTACAGCTATGCAGAAAACGCACAAAATTTTTTTTGTTGCCCTAAATGATTTTTTTTGGAATAGCAGAATAGAAGAACAGTATCTAAAGTGTGTATCTCACAGGTACAGATATCTGTACCTGTGAGATACACACTTCAGGAAACGCTGCAAAATATATTTTTTTGCCCTAAATGTTTTTTTTTAGAATAGCAGAGTAGAGCAACATTATTTAAACCGTGTATTTCACATGTACAGATATGAAGAAAATGCTATTCAAAAAAAAAAAATTTTGCCCTAAATAATTTTTTTGGGAATAGCAAAATAAAACAACAGTATATAAAGTGTGTATCTCACATGT
This sequence comes from Lithobates pipiens, assembly GCF_037356315.1. Classification (NCBI taxonomy): domain Eukaryota; kingdom Metazoa; phylum Chordata; class Amphibia; order Anura; family Ranidae; genus Lithobates; species Lithobates pipiens. Next base: position 124,963,684 of record NW_027507789.1, on the reverse strand, counting down.
ACAGATATGCAGGTAATGCTGCAAAATATTTTTTTGCCCTAAATGGGTGTTTTTAGAATAGCAGAATAAGGAAACAGTATCTAAACCGTGTATCTCACACGTACAGATATGCAGAAAATGCTATTCAAACAAACATTTTTTTGCTTTAAATAATTGTTTTTTGAATAGCACAATATAAGAACAGTATCTAAAGTGTGTATCTCACATGTACAGATATGCAGGAAACACTGTAAAATATTTATTTTGGCCCTAAATGGGTGTTTTTAGAATAGCAGAATTGAAGAACAGTATCTGAACTGTGTATCTCACACGTACAGATATGCAGAAAATGCTATTCAAAAAAAAATTTCTGCCTTAATTTTTTTTTTTTTTAATAGCACAATAGAAGAACAGTATCTAAAGTGTGTATCTCACACATATAGATATGCAGAAAACACTGTAAAATATTTATTTTGCCCTAAATGGGTGTTTTTAAAATAGCAGCATATAGCAACAGTATCTAAAGGGTGTATCTCACGGTAACATATGCAGTGCTGGTGCACTGAGCTTGCATAAAATGCATGCCGACACCAACCTAACTAACAGATGGATAAAAGTTATATTTTCTCTGGCACTGGGCTCAGGGCAGTGTAAAAAGAATGTGCACTGCACCCACACAACTAAATCAAGGTAGATCGTTGAGTAATTAGATTTCTGAAGCAGGACTCCTATCTAATTCTCTCCCTCAAAACAGCAGCAACAACCTTTCCCTACGCTATCTATCTTTTCTCTGGCACTGGGCTCAGGGCAGTGTAAAAAGATTGTGCACTGCACCCACACAAGAAAATCAAGGAAGATCGCTGAGTAATTTGATTTCTGAAGCAGGACTCCTATCTAATTCTCTCCCTCAAAGCAGCAGCAACCTTTCCCTACACTAGCTAAAGCAGAGTGGCGTGCTGTGCTGTGTGCCTCTAGCTTATATAGAGGCTGGGTCACATGCTGCACTGGCCAGTCACAGCCATGCCATTAGTAGGCATGGCTGTGATGGCTTCTAAGGGCACATGAGTTAAATGAATGTTAATTGGCTGCCCTGCAGTTGTTAAAAAAGCCCCATTACATTACATTTGTTCAAACAACGAACCCGAACCCAAACATACAGTAAATTGTTCGGGTTCGGGTCCGAGACCCAAAAACCCAAAAGTCTGGTACGAACTTGAACTTTACAGTTCGGGTTCGCTCGACCCTAATGTTTAGTCCTACTATGGAGAGACATCATAGCAATAATCTTGGTAGAAGATAGCAAAATAAATCGTAGAAGAAAAAACCTGTTTGTATGAAATACACAGGGACAGAAGTGTTCTACTCTTGACGGCTCATCTGACTGGCCGTATTTTTTCTTCTCTCAGGTGAGGAAGACATTCCTTTGGAAGGGCTTTTAGTTTGTTGTATAACCCCTTAGAAACCTTAGAGTTCTTGGTCCCTTTGTCACTCATAGTTTACAGTACAAAGCAGAGGCACTACCAGCAAAAGAATGTTACACTTGCTAGGCTATAGTACAGTACAAAAGCTGCTATTAGCCCTAGCTATACAGTACAATGTTGTCAACAAAAGGGAAATGCCTGTGTCACCAAACCTGACCAGCAACCACTCTGCTCTGTCCCTCCACCGCCAGACTGCAGCTTTTCCTGTATAGCTAAATTACTTCCTCCACGTGTGGCCGGCGTCTGATGCCATTTAGCCATGCTTCCCCATGCTAAAATGGCCCCCCCTTCCTCTTTCAATGTGTGAGCACCGGCATCATGACGGCTGGCGGCGGGGGGGGTAAAACGGGCGCAATTTGCCCAAAAAAACTTTATTTTTTCCAATAAATAGAGGCAGCTGGCTGGCATTCAAGGAGTCAAAAACCGCTAATCTGGGGGCCCAGGAAGTGATCAGACCCCCCTTCATACTTGAGGGCCTGAGCTGGCTTGAACCGAGAGGAGAGTGGCACTTCTGCTGTTTCCAGCGTCAGAATGGTGAGTGCTCAATACAACTTGCAGTGGTGACACACAGACATGACATGACAACACAATACATGGAAGGAGAGATTCCTTGCAGAAGATTTCCCCTACCTTTCCTCGCTGCAGGGTTTTATCAGGGATAAAAAAACCTCAATCTTCGCCCTTCACGGTAGGCTCTGAGACCTTGAAAGGAAACCTTCAGGAACAGGGTACCCTCCGGTAATCCCGCAATTGTGGACCTGCAAGAAGACCCTGCCAGTAAACTTTTATTGGCCTCACTACCAAAAAATACTGGATCCCAGGACCCAGAAATCAGAACGGATCCAGTCAGGATGGCTGGCTCTCATCAAAGGATTACTGCCCCTGGAGCTCAGTACAACACATCCTTACACGTTAGACACTGGCGAAAAAACTGAGGACTCCCAGTAATGGGAGGGGTTATATTGGGGGAAGTTCACGTCTTAAGGGGCGTGCCAATGTCCAGCACCTGATACGCCGATATAACCCACATAGTTATTACTATGGCTCTGTGTCCCCTGATGTAAGAAAATAAAAATGTTTTTTTTATGTTTTTACATACTGTCACCAGTACAATACAGAGTCATCATATAAATGATGTGGCGGTGATCCGGACCACTGACTGGTGCCAGTATGTAAAAAAAAGTTCACATTCTTTATTTGTTATTACAGTTTTTTCTTTTTTTTGCTACATACAGTGACCAGAAAAATAGTAATACAATTAGTGACAGTTCATATAATGTCTTCCGTTGTGTCTAGTGCCCACTACATTCAGATAAAGTGCCTCCTCATCTCCAATAGCTGACCCCACTACAGAGTCATGTTGGCCTTAATCAGCTCCCACTCTGGATAGTACAGCAACACTCCTCCTGCTCTCATCACAGAGTAACATTACTTCACCTCTTTCCTTAATCCTCGGGCATCAGTGAAATATGATATAAAAAACTTGGAAGGACGTAGTGCTCTCTACTACAAAACATTTATTAAAACCAACATGGGATAAAAAAACACTCACTGGGATATACAGTGCCTTAAAAAAGTATTCATACCCCCTTGAACTTTTCCACATTTTGTCATGTTACAGCCAAACACGTTAATGTATTTTATTGGGATTTTATGTGATAGACCAACACAAAGCGGCACATAGCTGTGAAGTGGAAGGAAAATGTTAAATGGTTTTCAATTTTTTTTACAAATAAATATCTAAAAAGTGTGGCGTGCATTTGTATTCAGCCCCGTTTACTCTGATACCCCTAACTAATATCTAGTGGAACCAATTGCCTTCAGAAGTCGCCTAATCAGTATGTAGCATCCACCTGTGTGTAATTTAATCTCAGTATAAATACAGCTGTTCTGTGAAGCCCTCGGAGGTTTGTTAGAGAATCCTAGTGAACAAACAGCATCATGAAGGCCAAGGAACACACCAGACAGGTCAGGAATAAAGTTGTGAAGTTTAAATAATGGTTAGGTTATAAAAAAATATCACTTTGAACATCTAACAGAGCTGCTCAATCCATCATCCGAAAATGGAAAGAGTATGGCACAACTGCGAACCTACCAGGACATAGCCGTTCACCTAAACTGACAGGCCGGGCAAGGAGAGCATTAATCAGAGAAGCAGCCAAGTGGCCCATGGTAACTCTGGAGGAGCTGCAGAGATCCACAGCTCAGGTGGGAGAATCTGTCCACAGGAAAACTATTTGTCGTGCACTCCACAAATCTGGCCTTTATGGAAGAGTGGCAAGCAGAAAACCATTGTTGAAAGAAAGCCATAAGAAGTCCCATTTGCAGTTTATGAGAAGCCATGTGTGGGCACAGCAAACATATGGAAGAAGGTGATCTGGTCAGATGAGACCAAAATGGAACTTTTTGTCCTAAAAGCAAAATGCTATGTGTGGTAGAAAATTAACACTGCATATCAACTTGAACACACCATCCCCACTGGGTGAATACAAATGCACCTTTCAGTTATTTATTTGTAAAAAAAAATTGAAAAGAAAAATCATAATTTTCCTTCCCACTTCACAATTATGTGCCATTCTGTTGGTCTATCATATAAAATCGCAATAAAATACATTTACATTTTTTGGTTGAAAAACATGCATTGAATCAGCTCAACATGCTGACATAAATGGCTCATGTGTGACATCACAGGCTTTGGCTTCTCCCACCCATATGCATTACCCCCTCCTATTAGGCTTCGTCTGTAGGCTCTTCCTACTGAAGAAGCCCAATGGGAGGGCGTAACATGTTTGGGTGGGAGGAGCTGAAGCAGTGATGTAACACATCAGCCATTTATGTCAGCGTGGTGAGCTGATTCAATGCGTGTTGGTTTTAATAAATGTTTGGTAGCAGAGAGCACTATAGCTCCTACTGAGAATTAAAGCGGGAGTCCACCGGGACTCCGCGTTTTTTTTATTATTTAAAAGCCAGCAGCTACAAATACTGCAGCTGCTGACTTTTAAAATAGTGACACTTACCTGTCCAGCGCGCCCGCGATGTCGGCACCCGAAGCTGATCGCTAGGTCGTCTGTCGGGTCCTGCCGCCGCCATCTTGGGTATGGGAATCAGGAAATGGAGCCTTTCGGCTTCATTTCCCGGTTCCCTACTGCGCATGCGCGAATTGCGCTGCGCAATAAGGACGCTCCCCGCTGCCTCTGGGAGCTGTGTGTTTCCCAGCAGGCAGCGGAGCACTTGCGGGAAGGGGCGGGCACTTGCGGAAAGGGGCGTAAGTTACGCCCCTTTCCGCAGAGAGCTGTCCCGGAAGTGGGTGCAGTTACCTGGATTATCCAGGTAACTGCACCCCCTCCCCCCTGAAAGGTGCCGATTGTGGCACCGGAGGGGGGGAGGGTTCCGATGAGCGGAAGGTCCACTTTAGGGTGGACCTCCGCTTTAAGGAAAGAGGTGAAGTAATGTTACTCTGTGATGAGAGCAGGAGGAGTGTTGCTGTACTATCCATAGTGGGAGTTGATTAAGGCCAATATGACTCTGTAGTGGGGTCAGCTATTGGAGGTGAGCAGGCACTTTATCTAGAAGTGGTGGGCACTGGACACAATGGAAGACATTATATGAACTGTCCCAACTTTTATACACAGTGGTTGAGTTCTGTGTATGGGACTTTCTTACTGAATTTGATTTATCATATTCACTTATAATGTTATTTCATTATTGTACAATTTATATGTGATTGCGCTGCACTTATACTATGCACTGTATGTTTATGAGGTGAATTTAGTTAACATATTCAATAATGTGATTTGCACATATATACAGTTTTGTGAAAAAGTATTTGCCCGTTTCTATTTTTTATTTTTTTTGCATATTTGTCACACTTAAATGACTCATCAAACAAATTTTATTATTACACAAAGATAACCAAGTAAATACAAAATGCAGCCATTTTATTTATTAAGGCAAAAAAGCTGTCCAAACCTGCGTGGTTTTATGTGAAAAGTAACTGCCCAAAAAAACTTAATAACTGGTTATGCCATCCTTGGCGGCAACAACTTCAGTTAAGCATTTGCGATAACTCCCAATGAGTCTTTCAGATTGCTGTGGAACAATTTTGGCCCACTCTGCTTTGCAGAATTGTTTTAATTCAGCCACATTGGAGGGTTTTCCAGCAAGAACGGCCTGTGTAAGTCCCACTTTGGCTAGGCCACTCCAAAACCGACATTTTGCTTTGTTTGAACCATTTGGAGAGGTGGATTTGCTGTTGTGTTTCGGATCATTGTTCTGCTGCATAACCCAAGTGCACTTGAGCTTGTGGTCAAAAACTGATGGCCGGAGAGTCTCCTTTAGGATTTTCTGGTAGAGCTCAATTCATTCTATAAATTATGGTAAGTCGTCCAGGTCCTGAAGCTGCAAAGCAGCCCCAGACCATCACGCTACCACCACCATGTCTGACTGTTGGTATGATGTTCTTGTTATAAAATGCTGTATTAGTTTTATGCCAGATGTAACAAGATGCACACTTTCAAAAAAGTTACATTTTTTTCTCATCAGTCCACAGAATATTTGCCTAAAAGTCTTGGGGATAATCAAGATTATTTTGGTAAATGTGAGATGAGCCTTTGTCTTCTTTTTGGTCAGCAGTGGCTTTGGGCTTGGAACTCTCCCATGGGTGCCATTTTTGTCCAGTCTCTTTCTTATTGTTGAATCATGAACACTGATCTTACCTGAAGCAAGTGAGGCCTGTAATTCTTTAGATGTTGTTCTGAGTTCTTTTATGACCTCCTGGATGAGACGTCGTCATGGTCTTGGGGTAATTTTTGTAGTCCGGCCACTCCTGGGAAGGTTCATCACTGTTCCAAGTTATTTCCATTTGTGGATAATGGCTCCCCCTTGGTATACTAGAGTTCCAAAGCCTTAGAAATGTATTTGAAACAGTTCCTAGATCGATACATGTACATTACTTTGGTTTTTAATCTGTTCTTGATTTTTTTTAGATTGTGCCATGATGTGTGGCTTTTTGTGATCTGTTAGCGCTCTTCACTTTGTCAGACAGCTTCTATTTATGTGATTTCTTTATTCAACAGGTCTGGCAGTAATCAGGCCTGGGTGTGGCAAGGGAATTTTAACTCAGCTTTACAAAAATAATCACAGTTCATTCATCATTCAGCATGGGAGGGGGCAATTACTTTTCCACAAAGGGCCAGGTAGATTTGAACAGCTTTTTTCCCTTAATAAATGGAATAATAATTTTAAAACTGCATCTTGGATTTATTCAGGTTATCTTTATGTAAAATTTGTTTGATGATCTGAATCATTTAAGTGTGATAAATATGAAAAAAAAAAAAAAAAAAATCAGGAAGGGGCAAATTCTTTTTCACACAACTGTAGTAGTTGGTGATTGCGTTGATTATATTTTCACACAGGGTTATAACCTGCCAGATTTATTTTTTAATCCCCATTGAGCAGATTTACCTTAAATTTTTGTCCGTGGGTATTGACGTCACCGCCCGGCTCCCTCCTCCTTTCCCGGCCGCTTGGCCAGTAGGAGAGAGGATCGGAGCCTTGCGCATGCACAGTAGGGTTCCCGGGGTGAAGCCTTAAAATGGTTGTAAACCCTTACAAACCACTTTGACCTACAGGTAAGCCTAGATTAAGGCTTACCTGTAGGTCCAAGAAATATCTCCTAAATATATATTTACTAAAAGACAGTCAACGATGTCTACAGCACATGCGCCGTAGACAGCGGTGCACAAGCGCACTATCGCCCGCTAGGAGCATGCCGTAGATGCAGTGGAGAAGATGGACGTTCCATACTACAGGGGACAGCGGTGACATCCCTGGCTCCTGTGTCAGGTAAGTGACACATAATGGGCTACTTTGCTAGCTGCTGTTTTAATTGGGCTTACCGTTACCTTCTTCTCCTCGATTTGTGTCTAGGGATTTCCCGTGGTAGATGGCCCAGTAACTTGAGAGACTGACGACAGATCCGCATAAAAGGATTTTTATTTGCAAAAACGTAGACAACGAACAGTCTCTTAAAATAGGATCAGAGGGTTAGGAAGGAAGTTCAGGTACTCTTAGTGTCAAAGTTAATAATGAAGGACTTGCTTACTTTGACTAAATCCAGAGAATAGCCATTCACAACTGGATGTTCACTCAAGTTGGATAGTCCCTCTCTTACAAGGCCTAGCAGCCAACAAGGTTCTTAACTCAGGAACAAGTCTCTGCCACAGACGTTGTTGTAGAACATACAGGAATAAGTCTCTGCCACAGACATTGTTGTAGAACATTCAGGAAACTAAAACTTGTGGAACACTCGTGTGATACCTGGATCTTTCAGCCAGCTTTGCGATACCCACGAGACTGGATTCACTTAGGTACTTCAGCCCCACCAGGCTCTTGCTAAGAAGCCAACCCGTATGTGGCCTTCTTCTGAAGAGTCCTCCCCTGAATAGCTACAAAGTTACTGGGCATCTCCAACTACTGGAGATGGCACCGGACCACCTCTGAATCCTGCTTTAATTTCCTTGCCTCGGGCTAGCCAGCCCTGAGACAATAAGTCGGGTGGATCCCCACCCCAGGCCATAGCTTTCCTGGGGGCTGGTCAGGACCAGGACCATGGAGTCAGAACATACTTCTGGACTGGAACCCCGAACCACGTGACATGCACATCTTAAGTACCCTCTCCCAGAAAGCACAGCAAGAGTGACACTCCCACTGGGCGGGCTCCGAGAGAGAGTAACCTTAAAGCACCCAACCAGACTGTAGTTCCATGCCTGCCAGAAGAGACCATGCCCCCTGTGGCCAGGCTGAACATCTTATAGTCCAGTCAGACTGATGCTGAGGTCCAAATTTAAAACAATTTTATCCAAACCAAACTGCAGTTCAGGTGTAACCCTAAATTTCAAAAACATAGCACGTGTTCTTCAGGAGCCGGCGCTACACATGTTTGCAGTTTCTGCATCTCCTGTACCATGTCTGCAGCCTCTGCATGTCCTGTACCATGTCTGCAGTCTCTGCATCTCCTGTAATATGTAAACAAGGCAGGGGGGAAAGGAATGGATTTGCTGTTCCTGCAAAGCAGGGAACAAAATTCTCTCTCTTCCCTTAGTAAAAGCACCTAACACAGTACACAAAAACACTGGCTAGGCACACAGTTAACCCTTTGATCACCCTAAATGTTTAACCCCTTCCCAGCCAGTGTCATTAGTACAGTGACAGTGCAAATTTTTAGCAATGATTACTGTATTAGTGTTACTGTTCCCCACAAAGTGTCAAATGTGTCAGTTAGTGTCTGATTGTCCGCCACAATATTGCAGTCTCGCTATAAGTCGCTGATCACTGCCGTTACTAGTATAAAGAGAAAAAATAAAAATAAAAACTCTATAAATATATATAAATATAGCCCTTAGTCTGTAGATGCTATACCATTTGCGTAATCCAATCAATATATACTTGTTGCATTTTTTTCCCCAAAAATATGTAGTAGAATATTGTTTTTTTTTTTCAAAATTGTCATTCTATTTTTTGTTTATAGTGCAAAAAAACAAAAAACCCAGTGCTGATTAAATACCACCAAAAGAAATCTCTATTTGTGGGGGAAAAAAGACCCTAAATTGTATTTTTAATTGTCAGTTGGTAAGTATCGCAGTGCCGTCTCGCAAAAAATGGCCTGGTCATAAAGAGGGGGTAAATCTTCTGGGGGTCAAATGGTTAAACAGGAGCTGTGGTCATTTTGTGTTTATTAAAAGATAACAGCTACAAGAAGTGTAACTGCTAATAAACACACACTCACCTGCCTCAGCATCCAGCAATGTGCTCGCCCGAGCTTGCCCTTCTCTCGTTCTTCTCTCCCTGGCATCTTGTGGCTTCACAGCCGGGTGCCCATTGCGTATGCGTGAGCTGCACTGTGCACTGTGAATGGTCCCAGAAGACTGCAGGAAGGGAGGAAGAAGAACTTCCCATTCAGAGCGGAAGTGGGAGTGGGTACGTGTCAAAACCAGGTACCTGCTCCCCACCCCCCCCAAAAAAAAGTGTCATTTAGAGAATCGGAGAGGGAGAGGTCTTTCGGGGGGAGCTCTGCTTTAAGAATACAATCAGGTGGCAATTACTTTAACAAATATTCCAGCCCTGGTAGTGTCTAATGCCAGGCTTTTTTGTATGCTTTGGTCAGAATGGGTTAGAACCTCTTTCTGGTGTTTCCTGCTTTCTGGGCATCTAGTCCAGGATACATAAACAAACCAGGACACATATGGAAATAAAAAAAAATAGAAGAAAGTCTATTCTTTCCCCACTTAAAAAGTATAACTGCTTTCTATGTCTCTAATGCAGAGATTCTTGTTACTTCCTGTTCTGTAACCAAACCAAATTGAGCAGAAAGCTCAATCAGCAGAACACAAAGTAGCAATTCTAACATTTCCCTACTCAATGCACAACTGAAAAAGGTTGTGTATGGAGCTGGGCTGTAAAATATTATTCTCTTGTTTGTTATCTCTCGTCCTTGAACATGAACTACGAAGACTGAAATATTTAGCTGGTATGCAATTAAATACATCTGTGCTTCTGCACTGTAACATCAAAAAAAGAATACAAATTAATGAAAGTTTGCTTTTCTATGTGATCTTTGTTTGATTTATAGTTTTTGAAAAAAAAAAATGATTACAATTTTAAAGCCATAAAATATAGATGGAAGAGAATATTTGAAAGTGCCTACATATCATGGTTTAAAAAAAAAACTAAAAATATTCAACGCAATCTGTTCTAAGTGGAGAGTTTTTCCAGGTGCCCCAAATCTTATCAAACTTTATTCCACTCCCTCCAGCCATATACCATGCCAGTTTGTACCACAGAAGATCCTGGTTAATTAGGATCGCCTTGATTTTTTTCAAGTTTACAGTTATGGGATTGAAACAAACAAGCAAAGTATCTCAGTGTAAGTCCTATATGTGAATCAAAAATTAAAAATGCATATGAAATCCAAAAATCATACATGTACCGTGTTTCCCCAAAAATAAGCCAAAGTCTTATATTAATTTTGGCAACCAAAAACACAGTAGGGCTTATTTTTCGGGGTATGGCTTGCCATACAATTTTCTATCTTCTCTCCCCCTCTCCCTCCCTGCATGTCAGGAATCCCCAGTGTGAACATAGTAAAGTGGTTCATAAAATGCTAAAATCCTCCCTATTACAGTATTATATGATGTAAAATGTGTGTGTTTCTGTAATATAATTGTGCAAATACCTTCTTATTCCATGGCCTGCCAGAGCTGTCTTCCACCGCTCCGAGCACTGCAGAGGGAGGGGCATCGAGATTCTTCGCTGACACCCGGGAGAAGAGTAAAGCAGCGGAGAACAGCTGAGCGCCTCTTGGCTCTTCCATGGCCTGCCGGAGCTGTCTTCCCCGCTCCAAGCACTGCAGAGGGGGGCCGAGATTCCTCGCTGATACTCGGAAGAAGAGGAGAGCAGCGGAGAACAGCTGAGTGCCGCTTGGCGATTCCATGGGCTGCCGGAGCTGTCTTCCCCGCTCCAAGCACTGCAGAGGGGGGCCGAGATTCCTCGCTGATATTTGGAAGAAGAGGAGAGCAGCGGAGAAGAGCTGAGTGCCGCTTGGCGCTTCCATGGCCTGCCGGAGCTGTCTTCCCTGCTCTAAGCACTGCAGGGGGGCGAAATCCCCCACTGACAGCTGGGAGAAGAAGAGAAAAGCTGAGCACCGAGCACCGCTGTACCAAAGGTATTTTATACAATTATATTACAGAAACACACACCTTTTACATTATATACTACTTACTGTAGGAGAGTGGATTCTACCATTTTACAACCACTTTAAACTAGGTCTTATTTTCAGGGTAGGGTTTATATTGCTGCCCTCCCCGAAAATCACAGTAGGTCTTATTATCGAGGTAGGTCTTATTTTTGGGGAAGCACTGTACTACGTATAATTATACATAAACCAGCATGAATCATGCGTATATCATGAGGTGTGTACAGCAACTCAGTTAGTGCGATAGTCAATATACTTATAAGCAGTGTAAGTAAAAAAATACCACAAATAAATAAATGCGCAAAAAGTATAAATAAATGAAAAAGTGAACAAGTCAAAAAAATTCACAAATCTGCACTTGTGGTAGTGTCAAAAATAAGTCCACTTCCCAATAAAGATTTTAAGCAAGCCAGAAGGTATTCAAAATCTTGATGTCTCTGTCAGGGCTGGTTTAACCCTTCCTTCTCTGGGCTGGCTGCTCAGCTGTCTGCTAATTGCCAGCTCTCATCTCTCTCCACAGTTACCAGCTGTTCCTGATGATGCTCGTCTGACCTGCCTACTTAAAGCCTTCCAGCTCACTTCACTTCTGCCTTCGCCTTGGTCACATCACTAGAAACCATCTCCTGCAGTTTGTTTAAAGACTGGCTTGCTGACATCCTCTCTGGATCCTTATCCTGCTTGCGGTTGCTCTACTTGGATCCCTGACTTCTAGCCTGGCTGACTACCCGATCTGGTTACTGGACTCTGGCTATGCTTGACTACGCTTTTTCTATTTACCTTTTTATTTTTATTAATAAACAAGTGTGATTTAATTGTACTTCTGTCTCAGTCTGATTCATGGTTTCTGACAGTCTCCCAGTGAACCATGGTCCCAGTGCCCAAATGAAAAGATTCTTACCAGTGTCCCATGGGAAGAGAAGCTAACCATAGTGTAAATCTGCAAATTATACTTTATTGTTTGTAATGGGTTAAAAACACTCATTAACGATGTCAGAATCTGACAAAAGCATATGGTGGAGGCAGGATACAGGGGTTTGTCATCAGGCATGTCGGCTTTGCTGGCTTGTAAACAGATAAACACTTTTTACTTCATGCCTAATGTGATTGTTTTTAATGCATTATAAACAATAAAGTGCTATGAGTGCATACTGTTATTGACATTGTAAGCTGGAGAGTTAGCACTGGGAGTGCCAAGGAGGAGTAATGTTGAACCGTTTATTCCTTAGGCTCCTTTCACATGATCGGTCTGTCTGATTTTCAGGCAGACCCGCTCGGGCCACCTATTGTCCTCTATGGGAAGGGATGTGTTTGCTAACACCTGCTTGGCATCTGATCTAACAAAATACACTGAAATCAGACGTATGGTGATACACCATAGGAGAAGTAAGACTGGTGCGAACCGTAGCCAAGATACGATCAGGAGGAATCATAGGAACCGGAACCGACTCCGACTTGGACGTGGAGGAAAATTGTCGTGACAAGGCATCAGCCCTTACATTCTTAGTACCGGGGAAGAATGAGACAATGTAATTAAAGCTCGACAAGAAAAGAGCCCATCGTGCCCTTCTGGGAGAGAGACACTTAGCCTCAGACAAGAATGTAAGATTCTTATAGTCAGTAAGAATAAGAACAGGCACAGTGGTACCTTCAAGGAGATGTCTCCATTCTTTCAGGGCTAAAATGATCGTCCACAGCTCTCTGTCACCAATCTCATAATTACACTCAGCAGGTGACAATTTCTTGGAAAAGTAGCCACACGGATGCATAGCGCTCTCAGAGTTAGGACGTTGAGACAGAAGGGCGCCAACTCTAGTCTCAGAAGCATCAACTTCTAGGATAAAAAGCAACGTAGGATCAGGATGTGCCAACACAGGAGCAGAAACAAAGGCAGCCTTGAGAGTCTCAAAGGCCTTAATGGACTCCGTAGACCAACTCTGTGGGTTACCGTCCTTTCTGGTCATATCAGTCAGGGGCTTGACCAGAGACGAGAAGTTACGAATAAACTTTCGATAGTAGTTGGCAAAGCCCAGGAAATGCTGTGGAGGATGTAAACCCACGGGTCGAGGCCAACGTAGGACTGACGAAAGTTTCTCTGGGTTCATCGAAAAACCAGCAGTGGAAATGACATTGACAATGAGATTGTTCTCTCTTAGTTTCTGAAGCACACGACAGACATCTGTGTGGTGGCTCTCCAGGGACTTGGAAAATATGAGAATATCATCGAGATAAACCACCACACACAACTGCAACAAATCTCAGAGAACATCGTTAATAAATTCCTGGAAAACTGCCGGGGGGGTTACAAAGGCCCAAAGGCATTACCAGGTATTCATAAAGGCCTGTTCTGGTATTAAACGCAGTTTTCCACTCGTCGCCCTCCTTAATGCGCACGAGATTGTATGCCCCTCTCAAGTCAAGCTTCGTGAAAACCGTTGCTCCCTTGAAGCGGTCAAATAACGCTGTAATCAATGGAATCAGGTAGACATTCTTAATCGTGACACGATTGAGACCCCTATAATCTATACAAGGTCTCAGTTCACCGCTCTTCTTTTTCACAAAGAAGAAACCAGCACCAGCAGGAGACGAGGATTTGCGCATGAAACCTCGAGAAAGTGCGTCAGCAACATACTCCTCCATGGCCTTATCCTCCAAGACCGACAAAGGGTAAACCCGGCCACGAGGAGGTATGGCACCAGGTTGAAGGTCAATTGCGCAATCATAAGACCGGTGTGGAGGCAAACTATCGGCTTGACCTTTATCAAAGACATCGCATGCGCCGTAGACAGCGGTGCGTGTCTTTTTGCAAATATCTCCTAAACTGTGTAGGTTTCGGAGATATTTCTTGGACCTAGGCTTACCTGTAGGTCAAAGTGGTCTGTAAGGGTTTACAACCACTTTAAAATCTTTATTGGGAAATGGACTTATTTTTGGCACTAGAATAAATACACATTTGGGACTTTTTTTTTTACTTATTCACTTTTTGATTTATTTATTCTTTTTGCACATTTAATAATTTGTGGTATTTTTTCACTTACACTTTTTATAAGAATATTGATTATTGCACTGATTGAGTTGTCTGTACATGTATCATGATATACGCATGATTCATGATGGTTTATATATGATTTTTGGATCTCATAGACATTTTTATTTCTTGATTCACAAATAGGACTGACATAGCACTGCTTTTTTTGTTTCATTTTTATCTATATTGTATATCACAATATAAGGCGAGCTGCTGTGTCTCTAACTTTTGGTGTGTTTTGTCTTTGAGTGTGGGCTATTCTTTTACAGCTATAAGATTGCATGCATAAAACATATGGATAAATAGTAAAGTATTCTGTTTTGTTTTCCGGGTAACCTATTATTAACTATTCCCAGAAGGCAAGTTCCAGAATTACATATAAGAATGTCCTTATCTTAGAACGACTTCATACCATGTGCATTAATATCCCTGAGCCGAGAGAATACAGAGCAGTGGTTCTCAACTACTGGGCCATGTCCCACTGCCAGGGCAAGTTTTCCAAGCCTCCAGCCAGCTGCAAATTCCTTCACCTCCCACAGTGCCTCCCAGCTCTCATAGTGCTGCCCAGCTCTCATAGTGCCCCCCAATCTCCCCTAGTGGCCCAAATTTCCCCCATTCCCTCCATGCTGCCCAGCTTCCCACAATGCCCCTAGCTCTCATGGGGCCCCCCAATCTCCCATAGTGGCCCAAATTTCCCCCATTCCCTCCATGCTGCCCAGCTTCCCACAATGCCTCCCAGCCTGCTGCAGAGACCCACCTCCACCACCCCACTTCCAGCATTTTAATACATGCTTTGCATTCTGTATTGCAAACTCTTTTTCAAACTTCTATTGTGCAAGCATAAACTTATTTTTTTACTGTTGAGGCATTGAAGGTTTTGAAAGAATTTACTGGGCCCTGGTCTTACAAAGGTTAAAACCACTGATATAAAGTATAGCAGACTAATATGTTTAGTATAATATTGTCAAAAGTATTACATGCCATTACATTACACTGCCATTACATGCACTTGATCTTTAATGGCATCCCAGTCTTAGTCCGAAGAGTTCAATATTGTGTTGGCCCACCCTTTGCAGCTATAACAGATCCAACTCTTCTGGGAAGGCTGTCCACAAGATTTAGGAGTGTCTCTATGGGAATGTTTGACCATTCTTCCAGAAGCGCATTTGTGAGGTCAGGTACTGATGTTGAACGAGAAGGCCTGGCTTGCAGTCTCCACTCTAATTCATCCCAAAGATGTTCTATCAGGTTGAGGTCAGGACTCCGTGCAGGCCAGTCAAGTTCCAGGACTCTATGCAGTCATGTTGGAACAGGAAGGGGCCATCCCCAACCTCAATTAAACAGAGCTTCCCTTAATTTACTAAGCTCTGGAGCAACTGCTCTTGCAGAGTGCACAATCTATTTGCCTTTAGTAAATCAACCCCTATACCTATTTAAAGACACTCTAGTGTAGTGATTTAAAATCCTCAAACTGCTAATCTTATTTTTAAGAAATCTCAATAAATACAATTTTAAAGGTCTTAATATGTGTTCAAGTGACCTTAATACTCTCTTCATTTTCTTCATAGTTTTTGAGGAGCACCTGGGCTATAGGCAGCAGTATCTTGCCAATACCATAACATCATGGTAGGCTTCAGATTAGGTTTGGCAGGCCAGAATGAGTGTCTGTCTGTGATTTTACAGGCTGACAATGGAGTTCTGCGGGCACTAGCCTGTAATACTAATGTGGGAGCGCACACTGGATGGAGATTGTGGTTAAGCCCCATTCACACCTCAGCATTTTGTAGCTTGAAGCATGAAGCTCCAAAACGCTGGAGGAGAAAAAAACTAAATTATTCTCTATGGAGTTGGTTCACATCTCCACTCCAAGTTGCCTGAAGCCAAACACCTAAAGCTCAAAAAACTTCTGTAGCTTTTTTTGTATCTCAAATTGGGCAGATTTGCATGTTTTTGTCTGATTTTTAGTCCCATAAAAATGAATGAAAAAGCACAATTTGCATGTTTTTGTGCGCTTTCACACTTTTTGTTGTATGTTTTTGCGAGATTTTCTGCTCAAATGCACAAATGTAAAAAAAAAAATATAGTAATAATTTATGAATATATAAATGTAAAGTAAATTCACAAATAACTAAAAATCATCATAAATAAATAATAAATACAATTATTTAATAATCTGTAGTAATAAATAAAATAAAAATAATAACCCCAACCTCAAAAAAACAATATTAAATAAATGGTTAATAATATTAATGTAATATTCTTTATTAATAAGAATTTTTTGCATGGAAAAACGCCAAAGATGCTATGCTCAGGTGTGAATGCAGCCTTAGTGTTGTCGCCTGGACAAGATAAAATAAAAACACTCTGCATGATATATAAAATATCATTAGAGATGAGATATCATTTTTCATCCTTTGCTGCATCTCAGCACTACTGAACACCTCCAGCCAGTTTGCATGCATTCACTCCAGCGATGACTGCATAGCATTACAGTGTACTTGCACTTGCTCCAACAATGGTTGCATGGCATTTCTCAGAAAAGTTTTAAAAACGGCCGTTTTTTCGGGAGCAGTGATTTTAAGAATACTTAAAGTGAAACAATAAGTGACATATTCCTTTAAATTTCATACCTGGGTGGTCTGGTATGGATTTTGAGGGGGACCACCACACCATTTTTTTTTTATTTTGGTGCAGGGTTCCCCTTAATATCCATCCCAGACCTGAAGGGCCTGGTATGGAATTTGGGGGGGTTCCCCTGCGTGGAAATCCCATGCCATTTTTATCAATGAACTTTTATGTGTATTGCTATGACCAACAATTCATTATAGCCGCGAGTAGTTTTAAATTACTTTTTTTCCTTTAGAAATGTCATTTTGCTGTCAGACTGTTCTAAACACGGGCAACATGCGCCACTTTACAGGTATATTATAGACACCCCCAGTTACAAAATTTTAAGGAATATTACACTTTTATTGTTTCACTTTAAGCATTATTAAAATCACTGCTCCTGAAATAACTGCCTTTTTTAAAACTTTTTTTTTGCATTGACCCATGTCCCCTGGGGCAGGACTCAGGTCCCCAAACACTTTTTATGACAATATCTTGCATATAAGCCTTTAAAATGAGCACTTTTGATTTTTCATGTTCGTGTCCCATAGACTTTAACGGTGTTCGTGTATTCGAACACATATTTTGCCTGTTCGTATTTTATAGTGCAAACCGAACCAGGGAGTGTTCGGCTCATCCCTAGTGAGGGCATAGCACAAATATTGTAGACACTGGTCATTTGGACATTAATGCTCCGGAAACTGGTCACTGAGGGGTGAATGCACATACTCTGGAAACTGTTCACTGAGGGGTGAATGCACATACTCCGTAAACTGGCCACTTAGGGGAAATGCACATACTCTGGAAACTGGTCACTGAGGGGTGAATGCACATACTCCGTAAACTGGTCACTTAGAGGAAATGCACATACTATGGAAACTGGTCACTGAGGGGTGAATGCACATACTCGGTAAACTGGTCACTTAGGGGAAATGCACATACTCTGGAAACTGGTCACTGAGGGGTGAATTCACATACTCCGTAAACTGGTCACTTAGGGGAAATGCACATACTCTGGTGAAAACTGTAGAGATGGAATGGCTATCATATGGGGGAGGGGAAGAGAGGGGAATTCACTTCTTTTTTTTCCCCCACCCCTTTCTCTTTCTGGGATATTTTTTCTTTTCTCCCTCTCTCGAATATATTTTGAGGGAGTGGATGATAAACTAATTTAAGTAATAAAATATAATGTTGATGCTTATTCGCTTAAAAAGGGAAGGAGGAAGGAAAGAAAAGGGGATTGTTTATTAAAATATTGTAGATTTTTTTGTTGTTGTTTAATATCTGTTCTGTCTGTAATTTGTTATATTACATTTTTCCAAAAATAAAGGAAAGGCTACCCGAAGAGCCCAGTAATAAGCAAGTAAGAATATGAGTGCATATTCATGAGACCATTTGCCACCAATCATAAAGTGGGCTGTTATTAGATGTAAAAAAATGTGAGCTGCCACAGAGATTACATTGGAAAGAGTGGACACTGAGAGGTTAATGCACATAATATGGGGATTGGCCACTGATGGGTAATGATGATACTCATGTCTTACAACCCTAGAGTAGTGCAGGCTGTTAAATGGTGGTAAATTGAGCTCATTCTTCTGTAATCCGTGGAGCAGGGGATGATTGTTTAGGCCTGCTCAGTGTCTCACCATCTTCTCCTTGTATTCCAGGGGATTCTAGAATTATAGCGGGAGGAAGAACAGAGTGGGCGGCCTGAATATTAATGGAATGCCAGCCAATCCCTGGGGAGGCAAGCACAGTTCATGGTGAGAGAGTCCATAAATAGTCTGAGGCCTGGGCAGCAGGGTGCAGAGTCCCTGAGTCCTGTCCTGGCCGAGGGGGTCTCTGCCCCTGGGGCAGATTTCTAAAAGAAGCCATAAGGAGGACACAAGCAGGAGTCCAGGTATCAAGTTGGGTCTGGAGAAGCTCTCTGAAGAGTGCCAGGAGGAAGTTGGTGGGAAAGAGTCCAGCTGTCCTTTGGTGGTGTGAGTCTGCATCTCCCTCATTAGGAAGAGCATGGTGGATATTAGCAGGAGGCAACCAATGATCCTGTGGCTATGTGAGCAAGCAACCCCAGTGCTGAAGAGTAGCAACTAAGGGGTTTATTTACTAAAACTAGAGAGTGGAAAATCTGCATACTGTAGAAACCAATCAGCTTTTAGGTTTTGTTGTCAAAGCTTCATTGAACAAGCTGAAGTTGGACGCTGATTGGCTGTCATGCACAGCTGCAGCAGATTTTGCACTCTCCAGTTTTAGTAAATCAACTCGTTTGCAGCATCTAAACTCTGGAAGGAGTACAAGTTGTCATTAGCATGGAGATCTTGTGGGACAATAATTTTTGTACTGTACAGCCAGAAAGTTGAGGAGCCTTCAAGTTATTAAATTCTATAGTTTAGTTCTAGTTTTATGAGGTATCCCATGCTCCCTCTCCCTATCCAAGTTCATAATTCCTGTAAAAAAAAAAAAAAAAGAAACCTCTAGACCAGTGATGGCAAACCTTGACACTCCAGATGTTTTGGAACTACATTTCCCATGATGCTCCTGCACTCTGCAGTGTAGTTGGAAAATCATGGGAAATCTAGTTCCAAATCATCTGGGGTGCCAAGGTTTGCCATCACTGCTCTAGACTATTCTTTGGGGCCCTTGAAAGAGTGAGGAAAATGCTGGGTGCCTGGCTGTATGTGCTCTATAGGAGGAAATAGGACTGTATTCACCAGCGGCTCCTAGAGGGGTGCACTACACTCAGTAGACTTGTCACTAAGGGGTTATTGCATGTACATTCTTGTGAAAATTGTGAGAAATAAGATGCGTGTGTGTTGTGGGTATGCTTCTAATAAGAGACTACTATGCGTGTGCTGGAGGTGGGATCTCCCTTGTTGAGCATGCTTTATGTAACTACTAGAAGCATAATCCACCAGAAGAAAAACACAAAGTTACAATCTCCTTTTATTACTATAATAGGA
Source organism: Lithobates pipiens (assembly GCF_037356315.1). NCBI lineage: Eukaryota > Metazoa > Chordata > Amphibia > Anura > Ranidae > Lithobates > Lithobates pipiens. The sequence continues at coordinate 124,943,881 of NW_027507789.1, read as the reverse complement.
AGACAAGATATATGATGTCAGAACCAAAATTCCCAGTGACATAGCAGATTTTGTTATTTTTTTAAGCAGGCGGCAAAGTATACAGTACATGTTAGTGTTTCTCCAAGCTAGTTGAGCCCAGTATCAGCAAATATCAAGCCTAAGATTTCTATTAGCTAGATTTACTATTCGTACAGTATTAGTGTTTTTTTACTTTATTACAAATCACTGGTATGCCATGGATTGTTTGAGAGTGCTTTGTACCCCACCCTCTCGAGTAACAGAAATGTGATATGAGGAGTCAGATGGCTGCCAGTTACAGGCTATTATTGATCATTGTAATATTTCATGATCCTAAGAAACCACAGAGAAAGCTGCTGGCATGAGTATCAGGGGCTTACTCTGGGGAAGCATTTTGCTGAACGGATGAGCTCTAATGACAGCAATACACATGCTGCCCCTCTCTCTCCAGCACTTCTCAATCACTCTTATAAAGAGATGTATTATATTGCTGGTCACTTCTTTATAGAATTAGTATTGATCTCTTTATACCTGGTCTTTGATAGAAGGTGAAGGCTATAAATTATGTGGAAGAGAGGAAAAAATACAAAACTGTAAAATTAATAGAAAAGGTACAAAGCCCCTGAAATTTAAATTGAATTATTTTTCAAGGTTATGATGAAATGTAAGATTTTTATGTGTCATTAAAAGTTTGATTTTTTTTTTTTTAAGCTAAAAGGACATTAGGCAAAGAAACTATAAGCTTAAAAGGTTTTGATTTGCAAGGACACCAAACGCCCCTTACACTATTTCAGGCTGTAACAGGGTAGTACAAGCTCATGTTTTAATGGAGAAGACATAAAACAACCTTTTACCTGTTCTAGATATTTAGCAATCCCATTCAAGCTGTGCATTGTGATTTATTTTACAGTGTATGTAAAAGATCCTGATACCAGTTTTGCTTTCAACATAAACATGTTTTAAATGTGATGCTATAGAATGATGAAGTATACATAAGTTGGGTAGACATGGTCCTAAGTAAAACCCTTGCAAATGTATATTTCTGCATTTTTTTGGGGGATTATTTAACCACTTATGCTATTACTGTTTGTGCAAAGAAATGAAAATTAATCAGATTACAATAGATTAAGTGAAATCAGTTAGAACAATTTTTAAACAATCAAAATTAAGTGATACATGCTCAAAATTAAATATGATTAAATTAATATAGTGATTAATAACAATTAATTATATTCAAAAAGTGAATAAATAATTATAAATACATTCATTAATTATTGACTATAAATGTATTAATTTAAATTGATGATATTCAATAAATAAATAATTATAAATACAGTGATTATTAATTATAAATAAATTAAATTGGTAAAAACCCAGTGACAAATTAATAAAAAAATGTATCCATAACAAAAAAGTGAACCAGTGACCCACAACCAATGAGAAACAAGTCCGAACAAAGAAGTCTTTATAATGAAAAAGAGATATCCATTTAGGAGGGTGTCAATCAGCCGTGCGATCCACCTTCACCAAACCAGAAAACCGTGAGTCATCAGGGGGAATGCGCGCTTACCAGAAAGCGATATGTAAACGCTCATTAAATTTATCACCCAAACTGCACCAATCCTGACTCCTATTGTGGAAACACTTTCGAATGGACCATGAAGATTTTCACATAAGCAGGCAATGGTTTAGATGGTAACTCGAAAAACACAAAGAAAGCCTGCCTCACCCTCTATTACACGAGGGCACAAGCTCCTCACATTCCAATCTCCATACTGCAGCGCCACCTCCCACAACCTCAGAGGATGATGCCCCATCCTCTGAGGTTGTGGGGGGTGGCGCTGCAGTATACTTACGGTTTTCTGGCTTGAAGGTGGATCGCATGGCTGATTGGCACCCTCCTGAAGAGATATCTCTTTTTCATTATAAAGACTAATTTGTTCGGACTTGTTTCTCATTGGTTGTGGGTCACTGGTTCACTTTTTTGTTATGGATAAAAAAATTTATTGATTTGTCACTGGGTTTTTACCTATTTAATTTATTTATAATTAATAATCACTGTATTTATTTATAATTATTTATTTATTGAATATAATCAATTTAAATGTATTCATAGTCAATAATTAATGAATTTATTTATAATTATGTATTCACTTTTTGAATATAATTAATTGTTATTAATCACTATATTAATTTAATCATATTTAATTTTGAGCATTTATCACTTAATTTTGATTGTTTAAAAATTGTTCTAGCTGATTTCACTTAATCTATTATAATCTGATTAATTTTCATTTCTTTGCACAAACAGTAGACATGTGCAGAGTAAAATATTTTGTTTTGGAATTTCGTTTTCGTCCGAAAAATTAATTTAGTTACTCCCGAAATTCGTTTTTATTTATTTCGTTTTTCGTTCAAAAATTGCATTCGTCCGAAAATCCACATGAATTACGGTTGAATCTGTCTTTGAAGGCTTATGGTGTCTGTCGACTGTATAAAGAAGATTTGACTGAGCTAGTATATAGCATACTTCGTGTGAACTTTAGAACCCTATTAAAGTCTATGGGACTCCAACGTTCAAAATCTAAAGTACAAATTTTAAAGGCTAATATGCAAGTTACTGTCCTAAAAAAGTGTTTGGGGACCCGGCTCCTGCCCCAGGGGACATGTATTAATGCAAAAAAAAGTTTTAAAAACGCCCGTTTTTTTGGGAGCAGTGATTTTAATAATGATTAAAGTGAAACAATAAAAGTGTAATATTCCTTTAAATTTCGTACAGGGGGGTGTCTATAGTATGCCTGTGAAGGGGCGCATGTTTCTGGTGCTTAGAACTGTCCCTGCACAAAGTGTCATTTATGCAGGAAAAAAAGTCCTTTAAAATCACTCGCAGCTATTATGAATTTTCGGCTACAGAGAACACTCATTGAAAGTCATTGATAAAAAATAAATAAATAAATAAATAAAAAAAAGCGTGGGGGTCCCCCAAATTCAATTACCAGGCCCTTCAGGTCTGGTATGGATATTAAGGGGAACCCTGCGTCAAATAAAAAAAAATTTGACGTGGGGTTCCCCCTAAATATCCATACCAATCCCTTCAGGTCTGGGATGGATATTAAGGGGAACCCCGCATCAAATTTAAAATTGACGTGGGGGTCCCCCTAAAAATCCATACCAGACCCTTTATCCGAGCACGCAACCTAGCAGGCCGCAGGAAAAGAGGGGGGAACGAGAGAGCGGCCCCCCTCCCTCCTGAACTGTACCAGGCCATATGCCCTCAACATTGGGAGGATGCTTTGGGGGTCTGTGACCCCTCAAAGCACCTTGTCCCCATGTTGATGTGGAGAAGGGCCTCATCCCCACAATCGTGGCCGGTGGTTGTGGGGGTCTGCGGGCGGGTGGCTCATCAGATTCTGGAAGCCCCCTTTAACAAGGGGACCCTCAGATCCCGGGCCCCCGTTTGAAATGGTAAGGGGGTACAAAAGTACCCCTACCATTTCACAAAGAAAGTGTAAAAAATGGTTAAATAAGACAAACACATTTTTGAAAAATTCCTTTATAAAAAATAAAAAAAAATGAAAAAAACATTCCAGCGGTGGTAATCCACTCTTGCTATCCCGCGACGGATCTCCGGGGTCCAGCGATGGATGATCTGATCCAGCGCAGCGAATCCATCCATCTTCTGTCTCCACGGAGGAGACACTGCGGGGATTCCGGCGGCCTGACGTTTGTTATATGCGGAGGGAGGGGCCACCCGTCACCTGACCCCGCCCCCCTCTGACGCAAGGGGAAACCCGGGTTTCCCCGTGACGTATGGGTGACGCCGCCCCTCTCTGATGTAACACAGGCAGGTTTCCATTACATCAGAGGGGGCGGGGTCACCCATACCTCACGGGGAAACCCGGGTTTCCTCTTGCGTCAGAGGGGGCGGGGTCAGGTGACGGGTGGCCCCACCCTCCTTTATAAAGGAATTTTTCAAAAATGTGTTTGTCTTATTTAACTATTTTTTACACTTTCTTTGTGAAATGGTAGGGGTACTTTTATACCCCCTTACCATTTCAAACAGGGGGGGCCGGGATCTGGGGTCCCCTTGTTAAAGAGGGCTTCCAGATTCTGATAAGCCCCCCGCCCGCAGACCCCCACAACCACCGGCCACGGTTGTGGGGATGAGGCCCTTCTCCACATCAACATGGGGACAAGGTGCTTTGAGGGGGGTCACAGACCCCCAAAGCATCCTCCCAATGTTGAGGGCATGTGGCGTGTTATGGTTCAGGAGGGAGGGGGTGCCGCTCTCTCGTCCCCCCCTCTTTTCCTGCGGCCTGCCAGGTTGCGTGCTCGGATAAAGGGTCTGGTATTGATATTTAGGGGGAACCCCACGTCAAATTTTTTTTTTTTGAGGCAGGGTTCCCCTTAATATCCATACCAGACCTGAAGGGCCTGGTAATTGAATTTGGGGGACTCCCACGCTTTTATTTATTTATTTATTTTATCAATGACTTTCAATTAGTGTTCTCTGTATTACGGAGCCGACAATTCATAATAGCTGCGAGTGATTTTAAAGGACTTTTTTTCCTGCATAAATGACACTTTGTGCAGGGACAGTTCTAACCACCAGAAACATGTGCCCCATTCACAGGCATACTATAGACACTCCCACCCCCCCCTACGAAATTTAAAGGAATATTACACTTTTATTGTTTCACTTTAATCATTATTAAAATCACTGCTCCCGAAAAAACGGCCGTTTTTAAAACTTTTTTTGCATTAATACATGTCCCCTGGGGCAGGACCCAGGTCCCCAAACACTTTTTAGGACAGTAACTTGAAGAATCTTTTCTCTCTGTCAAATCTTTTTTCTCTGTCGAATATTTTCTCTATATAATCTTGGACTAATAGAGGTAAGGTTAGGCACATTCCACCACAGGTTCTATAGACACAGATTGTTATTGTCAGAGTCACAGCGAATCTCCTATTCTATATCGAACTGTTGTAACTAAAACGAAAATAAAGCATTTATTTATGTCGGATCTTTCGTTTTTTGGATTCTGTGCTTTCGTTATCGTTTGTCAAAACGAATACGAAAATAGCTGAAATTCGGACGAAAATGCATTCGGACGAAAACGAATGCACATGTCTAAGAAACAGTAATAGCCTCAGTGGGGGTAGGTAGCGCAGCTAATTTTATTCTTTATATACATTGTATTTTGGATGTGTATCACATCCTGATAGCTGCAGCTGTAACTGGGTTTTTGTTTTTGAATTTTTTGGATTAGGAGCGCAGTCATTTTTTCTCTTATTTATTTAACCACTTGCCCAGGCCAATTTTTAGCTTTCAGCGCTGTCACACTTTCAATGACAATTGCGCGGCCATGCTAAATTGTACCAATATGAGATTTTTATCATTTTTTTCACACAAATAGAACTTTCTTTTTGGGGTTTTTTATTTTTTGCTAAACAAACAAAAAAGTACCGAATAAAAAAAAAAACTGTTTTCATAGTTTGTTATAAAATTTTGCAAACAGGTAATTTTTGGCCTTCATTGATGTGTACTGATGAGGCTGGACCGATGGGAACTGGTGGGCACTGTTCAGGAGGCACTGATGAGGCTGCACTTATAGGTGGCACTTATGGGCATGGATAGGTGGCATGGATAGGCATCACTGAGAGGTGGCATTGATGGGTGGCACCAATAGGCACTGATGGATACTGGTAGGTGGCACTGATAGGCAGCACTGATAGGTGGCACTGATGATGAGCCACTGATGGGCACTGATTAGCAACAGTGATGGGTGGCACTGGTGGGCACTGGTTGTGGGGTACTCTTCCCGACAACCCTGGCCATTGGTTGTCGGGGTCTGCGGGCGGGGGGCTTATCAGAATCCAGGAATCCCCTTTAATAAGGGGGCCCCTGGATCCCGGCCCCCCACCCTATGTGAATGAGTATGGGGTACAATGTACCCCTACCCATTCACCTGTGAAAAAAAGTAAAAAAAAAAAAAACACAACATACAAGGGTTAAAATAGTTTATTGCACAGCTCCGGGGGTCTTCTTGCCGGACTCCTCCGCTATCTTCTGCTCTTTTGCTAGCTCTTTCACTAGTGGAGGAGCCCGGCTTTCTTCTTCGCCGCCGCCCTCTTCTTCCGACTTCGGGGGTCTTGTCCCCCTCTTCGGTTCTTCTTGCCGGGTCACCGCGCCTTCTTCTAGCTCTTTTACAGGCGGTGGCCCGGTCTTCTGTCGTCGCTGTCTTCTGGCCTTCTGTTCTTCTCTTCTTCTCTTCTGGAGATGTTGCCTCATCGCTCTCTCCGGACACAATGACAGAGAAGCGGCGTGCGGCGACTTATATAGGGACTTTGCCGGATGATGTCCCCGCCCATTATGATGTCACAGTCCCAGCTGGGACTGTGACATCATAATGGGCGGGGACATCATCCGGCAAAGTCCCTATATAAGTCGCCGCACGCCGCTTCTCTGTCATTGTGTCCGGAGAGAGCGATGAGGCAACATCTCCAGAAGAGAAGAACAGAAGGCCAGAAGACAGCGGCGACAGAAGACCGGGCCACCGCCTGTAAAAGAGCTAGAAGAAGGCGCGGTGGCACGGCAAGAAGAACCGAAGAGGGGGACAAGACCCCCGAAGAGGGGGACAAGACCCCCCAAGTCGGAAGAAGAGGGCGGCGGCAAAGAAGAAAGCCGGGCTCCTCTGCTAGGGGAAGAGCTAGCAAAAGAGCAGAAGATAGCGGAGGAGTCCGGTGAGGAAGACCCCCGAAGACGGAAGAAGACCCCCGGAGCTGTGCAATAAACTATTTTAACCCTTGTGTGTTGTGTTTTTTTTTTCCTTTTTTTCACAGGTGAATGGGTAGGGGTACATTGTACCCCATACTCATTCACATAGGGTGGGGGGCTGGGATCCGGGGGCCCCCTTATTAAAGGGGGCTCCTGGATTCCGATAAGCCCACCGCCCGCAGACCCCGACAACCAACGGCCAGGGTTGTCGGGAAGAGGCCCTTGTCCTCATCAACATGGGGACAAGATGTTTTGGGGTGGGGGGGCCGCGTGGCCCCCCTTCCCCAAGGCACCCCCGTGTTGAGGGCACGCGGCCTGGTACGGCTCAGGAGGGGGGGCTCACTCATCCCCACCCCCTTTCCTGGCCGGCCGGGTAGCGTGCTCGGATAAGGGTCTGATATGGATCTGAGGGGGGACCCCCACGCAGATTTTTTGGCAGAGGGGTTCCCCTTTAAGTCCATACCAGGTGATGGGGCCAGCGACACCTCCTTTGCTGGCCCCGGCTACCTGAAGGCGCACTCAAAATGAGCAGACTTTCCTCTGTGTGTGTGTGTGGGCGAGTCCGTTCATTTCAAAAGTACGGCGTTAGTATGCCGTATTAGTCCGCTGAAAAAGTGCCGTGTGTGGGCAAGTAGCTCGTTCGGAAAGTGTGGCGGAAAGTGTGGCGGACAGTCCGGCGGATAGTCTGCTATGTGTGTATGCGGCATTAGACTGTCAGCGTGAGGAAAAAACAAAAGCCATTTGAAGCAAGTTTGAAAATGACTTGCTAAGCTCTTGCTAGACTTGCCAAGCTTCACAAGTTTGTTGCACAATTGCAGGAAGTCTGCATTGCATGACTCCAGATCAACTTTCTTTGCAAACATTCTGCAAGTCTGCTGCAAGTTCTGGTTTAGTTATGTTGTGCAATAGTCATCCCACCACAGGGGTCACTGTGGCTGAATTATCATCATTGCTCCCTGCTGTGTGTAAGGTTTTTCTTTAACCAGTTCCGGACTAGCCGAAGTGTCATAGCTATACATTGGGCACGCACCAGCGAGGATCGGATTCGCTTCAGAACCGATCAGTCTCCAGGCCCAGACCAATGATTTCTGGCCTGGACCTGGTCCTGGCAAATGAAATCCTTCCCCTGCATGTGTAAGTGTAAACACAGCAGGGGAAGTGATTTCATCTCTCCTCGTGGAACTCTTTTCTGTTCCAGAGAGAGGAGAGAAGACATCTCAGAGTCAGTACACCAACATTACACTGACACCAGTACAGGTAGGTACACTTGTCAACCCCCAATTACCCCCCAGTTAACCCCTTCACCCCTTGTCCCTGTGTCACCCAGTGCAGTGTTCATTTTTTTTTGACCACTGTACTGGGATCATTAGTGACAAAAATCAGTGTTAGGGTACTTAGTGGTAGGCCCAGATAGGTCCCCCCTAACAAAGATTTAACCCCTTGGTTACCCCCTGTCAACAGTGATCACTGTATTAGTGTCACGGGTGATGCTGGTTAGCTAGGTTTTTTTTGTTATAGCGTCAGGGCACCCGCCATTTTATTACCCAAATAAAGGTTTAACCCCCTGATCACCTGTCGGGGGTCTGCGTCTCCCCAGGCAGCATCAGATTAGTGCCAGTAGCGCTAACACCCACGCATGCACTATACACTTCCCTTAGTAGTATAGTGTCTGAACGGATCAATATTTGATCAGATCTATACTAGTGTCCCCAGCAGTTTAGGGTTCCCAAAAACGCAGTGTTAGCGGGATCAGCCCAGATACATCCTAGTACCTGCATTTAGCCCTTCCGCCCAGCCCAGCCCACCCAAGTGCAGTATCAATCGATCACTGTCACTTACAAAACCACAACACACATAACTGCAGCATTCGCAGAGTCAGGCCTGATCCCTGTAAACGCTAACAGTTTTTTTAGTAGCGTTTGAATCAGTCGCTGACAGTCAGGAACTTTTTTTTTCCTGTGAGTCTCACTACTGTACCAGTAAATTTAGAGACCAAAATGTCAAATCGAAGGTACACTAGTGAAAAGGCCTACACGTTTTTTTGAGCATGACAGATAGTGAAGAGGAAGTCACACATCTGCTAGATTCAGGCTCAGAATACAAAACCGCTAGACAGCAGCAGCACCCTGACAGATAGCTCTGAGGACGGAGTTGTGGTCCCTGCCAAGGTCAGGCGTACCTGACCCCGTTCTTCTGCTGTTGAAGGGCAAGGACCGCGGGGCTCTCGTATGGAGCAGAGAGCCAGTACTAGTGCCACTCATCCTTCTGGTGAACTGGCACGCACCAACTGCCTAGTAAATCCTGGTCGTACATCCAGCACTGCAGTAACACTTGGTGACGTGGCGAGTCCCATAAGTGCAGTTCAAGCTGGCGAGGTGTCAAGCACAAGTAGTGTTCCACAGCCACCAAGAAGAAGACAAACACAGGCCCATTGAGCCCATAGTGCCCTTCCTGCTGCATTTGCCAATCCTAATTGGGAGCCCACCACTTCTGCAGCACCCGTACTTTCCCCATTCACTTGCCAACTCAGAATTCAGGTGGAAACAATTGATTTTACGTCACTTGGTTTTTATTTGCTGTTTTTCACGGAAGATCTCTATATATCTATTTTGGACCAAATTAATTTGTATGCTGGTCAATACACCGCCGCTAATCCCCAGTTGACCCTTGCCAGAGAGTGAAGACCTATTACGGTCTCGGAATTTAAGACCTTCCTGGGCCTATCCCTCCTCATGGGCATAACTAAAAAGAGTGAGTTGCTGTCAAATTAGTCCACTGACCCATATGCTCATGTTCTCTGCCTTCATGACCAGGACACAATACAAGCAGATCTTGCGGTTCATGCACTTCAGTGACAATGAACTCTATCCTCCTCGGAGTAACCCTGGAATTGATCGGCTCTACAAAATTCGGCCCCCAGAAAACCACTTCAACCAACAGTTTGCAGCCTTGATTACTCCTGATCAAGTTGTCTGCATTGATGAGTCCCTGATTACGTTTTCTGGCCGATTGTCCATCAAACAGTATCTTCCCAGCAAGCATGCAAGATATGGGGTCAAGATGTATAAGCTCTGTGACAGGTCAACAGGCTATACATGTAGTTTTCTGGTTTACAAGGGAAAAGATAGTCAAGTAGGAGCTGGTGAACTGCCCAGACTACATAGGGAACGCTGGTAAGATTTGTGGGAATTGGTGTCATCCTTATTCGGAAAGGGGTACCACTTGTACGAGGACAATTATTATATGAACGTGCCACTTTTTAGTAACCTCCTGATTGTGGAATTGGCACAATTTCCGACGGAAAATGTCCGATAGAGCCCACACAAGATTGGATTTTCCGACAATATAAGCGGCCATCTAAGGGGAATTTCCGACTGTGTGTACAAGGCATTACTGTTATACTGCAATGTTAAGTTGTTTTACTGTTAACCATCATTTGATTAGCAGGTATAACATTCAGCTGCAGCACGGGTTTAGTTATTCTGACAGCAACAGAATTTGCTCCCACGATACGTAAAGCCATGACTTCAGTGCTGTAGGTGATTTCACCACCACAGTTTAAAAAAAAAAAGAGTATATATGCCGAAGCATGGGGGCAGGGGTGGAGGAGCGATTTGCGCCCAACATTAGGGATGGATTGCCCCATGCTTCGGCATATATTTTTTTAGGCACAGATTACAATGTTTTATTTTTACTATGTTTATTGTATTTGCTTTGCAGGTATGGTATGTCTTACTGTTATACTGTAATGTTACTTTGATTTAGGCCCCTTTCACACTGGGGAGTCGGCGGTAAAGCACCGTTATCTTTAGCGGTGCTTTACCGTCGTATTTGCGGGGGTATTCGGCCACTAGCAGGGCACTTTTAACCCCCGCTATCGGCCAAAAAAGGGTTAAAAACACCCGCAAAGCACTGCTGCAGCTGCGCTTTGCCGGGGGTAAAGCCGTGCTGCCCCATTGATTTCAATGGGCAGGAGTGGTGGAGGAGCGGCATACACACTGCTCCTTCACCGCTCCAAAGATGCTGCTAGCAGGACATTTTTTTTTACCATCCTGACAGTTCACCGCTCCAGTGTGAAAGCCCTCAGGCTTTCACACTGAAGAGAAAGGAGCGGCTCTTTCCGGGCGCTTTGCAGGTGCTATTTTTAGCGCTGTAGCATTTGCAAAGCGCCCAGTGTGAAAGGGGTCTAATTGTTAACCATCATTTGCTTAGCAGGTGTGCCATTCAGTTGCAACACTGATTTATTTATCTTGACAGCAACAGTGTTTGCTCCCACAATACGTAAATCAGTGACTCCATCGCTGTAGGAGGTGATTTCACCACCATAGTTAAAAAAAATGGTGCATTTATGCCCATCATTAGAAGTGAGCGGATGAAGGGCGGTATTCTAAGGGTGGGCATACCCACCAATCAATCAGTTTTTTTCGTTCAGCCTACAGGCTGCATGAAAAAAAGGACATCACAATGTATGCCCACCAGCAAGGTACTGATATGCTGCTGGACTTTGAGTGGTTATACCAGAATGATGCCTGCCGGTTTAGGTATCAACTTGTTATTCTTTTCAGCCAGCCATCAGCTTTCATGTAAAAGCAATCTCAGTGGCTAATTAGCCTCTAGACTGCTTTTACAAGCAGTGGGAGGGAACCCCCCCCCCCCCCCCACTGTCTTCCATGGTTTTCTCAGGCTCTACTGTCCCAACAAGGAACACGAGAATGGCGGCGGTGGTTCCACCAGATGTAACAAAATGTGATTGATCTAACAAATCAAGCACTAACAGCGCTTTACTGCATATTCAAAATACTACTGATTCCCCATTGTTCTCAAAATGCAGTCCAAATCCGTTTGTTGTACCACTATTAATCTCAGTGATTACCAACAGTCAGTGTCCAAAAACAGTGGAAAATTAGTATAAATCAATCCAACATAAGGCAGCTCAAAGTATTTCAATCGATCTATATGAAGGGAACATGCAGGATAGAAGAAATCCTCCCGTGTAGTAAATATTTGACAGAGTTTGTCCTACACCTTCACCGTTTGCAACGCAGTGTGGATCCCCTTAGATGGCCGCTTACCAGAAGCTTTTTACTTTGAAGCCTGTCTGTTTAATCCCGCAGTGTAGGCACCTCTTATCTCCTCCTGCCTCCTCCATTCTATTTTGCTATCCTCGTTGTCAATAAGCGTGTAAAAGATGCAAGGGGTCCAATATCGTGTTATACCCTTTATTGTAAATAACCCTCTCCCCCCTTACAAATTGCGCTTACTTAAAAACAATATGTTAAAAACATATGCATAGGTTGCCAGTTCTTCAGATCGAACGTCTCACCATCAGGCTGATATCCTCTCACGTCACTGCCTGTCAGTAGAGTCCCGGGTGTTCGTCTGCTCCTGTTCAACCTCACTACTCGCGTGGCCACGCCCTGGCGCGTTTCGTGATTACGTCTTCAGAGGGCGTGGCCACGCAATGTACGCTGTAGTTATTTATACTGGGATCAATGGAGGCAGAGCGACGTCACATCCTTTACGGCATCACCCGTCTCCCCTCCCTTTCCTCCTCCCACCCGCCCGGGCCACTGTCCGCAACCTATGTGTTTCCGGTTTGTTCACCTCCGAATTACGGATATGGTGTCCCCGGATGTTGACAATTAGACAGCGGTCCGTGCAAGTGCATTCTCATCCCTCCCGCAGTATACCATATATTGGCGCTGCACGGAGGATGTGGAGGAACTTATATGGTTGTTACCTATATTAAACATGTCATACAAACTTTTTATTCCTATTGGGTATAACGGTTACGTTAAAAAACTCTAAAACATTGTAAAACATTAGTTAAACACATCATACTAATTATTAGTGATTTACCATTTCTCATTCGAGCAGAATTTTTTTTCCCCAATTTTTTCCCCTCCCATGTCCCATATTCATTATTCATTCTCATCTTGTTTTTATTTATCCTATTTGCATTAGACCTCAAATTCTAATACCTCTATGCTATATTATTTTTCCCCTTTTCATTTATTCCCATTATGCCTCATTCATGGGTGGAATGTTTCTTACTTAATACTAATAATAAATGTATATATTAATTGTAAAACTATACTAGACAAGAACAAGAAAAAGATGGATATGTTAAAAATTAAGATAGCAGAATTACAGTTGAAATTAGAACCCATTAAGGGAACACCACAATGAATAAGTTTTGATGAAAGCATAAAAAGAAGATTAGAGAAAGTAGATAAAGAGGTACAAAGGAAAAAAGCAAAGAAATTTAGGAGAAATATTATAGATTTTAAAACAAATAAAATGTATTTATGGCAGGATCCATCAGGAAGTGGCGCGATAAATAATGAGTATAGAGTAAATAGGCAGGATACATCAAAGACAATACCCAAAAATACACAACAGAGAGAACAAATAGATTACACTGAACAATAAAATAGAACTAATATGTCCCCATCTCGCCTGACATATGAAACACAAAAAGAAAGAGGAAAAGGTAATCAACGAGGGAGAGGAAGGGGGTCCACATCCTTAAGAACTAGAGAGTATGGTTATAATGTGGACACCCAAAATAGATATGAGACATTACGTGAGGAATCCCCCTATGACACACAAGCACATACCCCAAGACAGAATCAATCTTCACCCTTACACAAAAAGAAACAAATATCCTAAATGCAGGTCTCAAATGTACGGCAATAAAACCCATGAATAAATGTAACGTTTATATGGACATACATACATATGTAAGAAAATGAAACATTAAGAAATATGTCATATCCAACGATACAAGTACATGGACCAATAAGATCAAAGGCACTATAGGGATAAACAGTGGATTGAAAAATAAATCACTATTTAACCCTCCACACCCCTCAAACCATCAGGTGGAAGTTTTCAAACAACTAACATTAAAAGATCTAGAGGCCTTACCAGAACACAAACAGGTTAATCCTAAACATATTACAGATGGCATTAAGGCATTAGAAAAGAGAAAAAATGTAGTAGTACGACCAGCGGATAAAGGGGGTGGAGTGGTGATTTTGGATAAATCATACTACCACTCCCATTTACAGTCTATGTTACAAGACCAGGATACATATATTAAACTTAAAGGTAACCCCACGAAGGAATATCGAGAGACGCTACAATAGTTAGTGGATTATGGATACTACATGAGAGTGATTACAAAAAAAGAGAAACGATATTTATGCCCTAGTTTCAATAGGATCCCTACCATCTACACAGTGCCCAAGATACACAAAGATGCTTTGAGACTGCCAGCTAAACCAATTGTAAATGGCATTGAATCAGTCACAGCAAGATTAGCAGAATATCTAGATGGTTTTCTTACAAACAAGCGTCAAGGCCACCAAAGCATATCTGAAAGATACTACAGCTTTTATACAAAAAATTAGACAAGTACATTTATCAATGGAGAAGGAAACACACCTAGTTACGGCAGACGTGTCGTCATTATATACTATAATTCAACATGACGACGCGCTGCTAGCACTTAATTGGGCACTCAGTAATAGGGACGATATTCCTTTTGAGCAGAAACAATTCTTGGGCATGATATTAGACTACTGTCTTACCCATAACTATTTTTGGTACAATGGCGACTTGCAATGGCATGCGCGGGAGTGACGTCATCGCGGCTTCGCCGAATGACAGCGGCGGGGCTGCGAGACCCACCGAGAATATGGATGCGGCGGACTACAGGGGACAGCGGTGACTTCGCTGGCTCCTGTGTCAGGTAAGTGACACATAATCGGCTACTATGCGATGCATAGTAGTCCATTATGCTTTGCCTTTGCAGGGAATGAAAGAGGAAGTAAACTCATCGGGGGTTTACTTCCTCTTTAAGACAAAACTGATCTTTATAAAAAAAACATTTATTTAAATATTTTAATAAAATCAGTACATAATTAAATCTTAGTTATTTTTTTATTAGGGTGAACATTTAACAAAACATAAAAAGAACATTTATAATATGAAAAAGAACATTCTCAAAAACAATAAAAATGATGCAAGAAAATTAATTAAAAAAAACACAAAACAGTGATAAAGTGCACTAATTCAAGAAGCTAAACAGCAAAAAGACAAATATGCATAAATAACTATCCCCAATTTAAAAAAAAACAAAAAAATACAATAATATGCGATATGTGATACAGTGATAAAAGTGCTTGAATCAAAAGTAGGTATTCATCTGATTTTACATAAAAAAATAATAAACTAAGTCCCAAATAATAAAGTGCATGTGCATCAAAGAGTGATGATAAGATATGAAGATCACGTGCTCAAAAAACAGTTCTTGAAAGTTGTGAACACAATTGTTTCCACCATCCAAGCATCCACCATCCTAGCAGTTCATCTTAAACAAAGCGATCCTGGTCTTCCTGGTCCTGAAAATGGGCTTCCCATCCTTCCATACAGGCATCGATACTGGCATTGGATGTGACCACTTCTTGTAGAGAGGGGACTATATGTCTAAACCTCCTGAGGTTTTGAGCATGTGTCCACCACCATATAGACTGTTTCACTGCCTTGTGGATAAGGATTGGTTGAAGCATCGATACTCCATCCCACTGCCTTAGAAATTAAAGTGGACGTAAACCCCCAATTTTTTTTTTTTGTCTGGCACAATATAGAGTATGGTATTTCAGATCAGCTGTGCCCAGTCTTGCCACAAAGAGTTAATCCAGCCTTGAGCAATTGTCATATCTTTTTTCAGCGAAATAAAAACGGACAAACTGTGAAATCTTTGTCCGTTCTTCCCCCTTGCTGTGATTGACAGGCGATTTGCATATCTCGTGCACTAGCCTAAGACATGCATTATTTTTTAATTCCCACCCCCACTCCTTTCTTCAGAAGCTCTGCAAGGATTGGCTGTTCCACACCTGGGGGACTTTTCTGGGTTTTGACTGGATGTTAGTGATCACAGCAGAAGTTCAGTGTAAGAAATACACAGGAGAAAATGCATGTTGATAAGGGGAGTGTAGAGGTGGGCAGGGAGTCTACTGACATCATGACTCTACCCACTGAGCCCTGGAAAACAGACCCACCCACAAAATCTGCAGTTTTTCGGGTCTCATAGCAGACAGAGGGGAGACATTTGACAGATAAGTATACATGCAGGAGGCATGTATACCCTTCTAGATAACCAATATTGCAGTCGTTTAGAAAGGATGAGAGTGGGTTTACATCCACTTGAAGTTTGAAATGTTCTCATGTGCCACTGTGCCCATTGAACCATTGGAATGGTTGCCGATATAGATCCCAGGACACTGAGGCAGGTTCTGGCAGGCACCAATACTGCTGTTAATAGCTTCTTCATTTTGTGAAATCAAAATGGGTAACTTTTCCTGAGGTAGTTCTATTCTATTTAGTCAAGTGTTCAACTCTGCTCCTAGAAAAATCATCTTTTGTGTGCCTTGAATGTTGCTCTTCTTCCAATTTATCACCCAGCAAAATTGTTGTAATGTAGAAATCAGTATCTTCCTGTGACAGATGAGTGATTTTTGGTTGGCTGCTAAGTGGAGGATGTTGTCCAAATAATGATCGACTCTTAGGCCTTTCTCCCTCAGGAGGGCTATTACTGGTAACAGAATATTTGTGAAGGTTCTGGGGGCAGTGGAGATTCCGAAGGACAGACTCTGGAATTGGAAATGCTGGTGCTTCACCGTGAACCGAAGGAGTTTTTGAAACGTAGGATGTATAGTGACGTGCAGATAGGCATCTAACAAATGCAATCTGAATCCAATCTTCTAAGTTTATCACTGGAAGGATTGATTGCAGTCTTTTCATCTTGAATGAATGGACTAGAATTCTCTTGTTGAGACTTTTCAAGTCTAATGCCCTGTACACACGGTCGTTTTTTCCGACGGAAAATGTGTGATCGGATTGTGTTGTAGGAAATTCCGATCATGTGTGGGCTCCGTCTGACTTTTTTCGTCAGAATTTCCGACGCACAAAGTTTGAGACCTGGATCTAAAATTTTCCGACAACAAAATCTGATCGTTTAAATTCCAATCATGTGTAGACAAATCCGACACACAAAGTGCCACGCATGCTCGGAATAAATTACGAGACGAAAACTATTGGCTACTGGCCCGTTTATAGTCCCGTTGTACGTCACCTCGTTCTGAACGATTGGATTTTCCGACAACTTTGTGCGACTGTGTGTATGCAAGTTTGGGTCAAAATCCGTCTGAAAAAATCTGACGGATTTTGTTGTCGGAATGTCCAACCGTGTGTACAGGGCATAATACTGGGTGCAGGTCTCCCGTCTTCTTTTTGACCAGGAATAAGTAACCTTTTTTCCTCTCTGGGCAAACAGCATTTCTATTTTTGCCTATTTTTGAAGTGATTCTTGAACATATTCGACTAGAAACTTTTGTTTTTTCCCCATGATGCTGGTTGTCTGAGTGAAATTGGTCCCTGGAAACTCCATTCTTTAATTGCCACCTGTGGCCAATTTGAATAGTTGACACCGTCCATGGATCTTTTATGTTTTCCGCCAAGAAATGTAAGAAAAGCTTCAGTCTAGCTTCACACAATCGCAGGCTGGATGGGCTTATCTTTAAAAGGAGTTTTTTTGATCCTTGTTGGTGGAAGACTTCCTTTTTTGGAATTTTAAGAAGGAGGTTAGAGGGTTCCTCCACTTTCTCTTGTATGCCTTCCCTGGTCTGTATGATTTTGCCTCCCTGAACCTATCTGGGAGAATGCTAAAGTGTGGAGGCCTTTGTTGTTTTGATCTTCTATCCGAAGAAAAAAGACCCGATTTTCAGATTTTGAAATTGCTGAGTCAAATTTTGTTCTCTCAAAAAAGGTTTGTCCCGTCATAGGGAATCTTATACCCATTGATTTTAGAGGCAGCATCCACTGCCCATGGTTTAACGAGGAAGTAAACCCTGATGGGTTTACTTCCTCTTTGATTCCCTGCAAAGGTAAAGCATAATGGACTACTATGCATCGCATAGTAGTCCATTATGTGTCACTTACCTGACACAGGAGCCAGCGAAGTCACCGCTGTCCCCTGTAGTCCGGAGCATCCATCTTCTCGTAGGTCTCGCCGCTGTCATTCGGCGAAGCCAAGATAACATCACTCCCGTGCATGCGCATGGGAGCCGCCACTCGCGCCATATCGCCGTTGACAGCGGCGCCTGTCTTTCGGCAAATATCTCCTAAACCGTGTAGGTTTAGGAGATATTTCTTGGACCTACAGGTAAGCCCTAATCTACCCTTACCTGTAGGTCAAAGTTGGTTGTAAGGGTTTACAACCACTTTAAGCCACAGTGCTCCTCTGGCAATCACAGCAGCCAGCATTGCTCTAGCGTAGGAGCCTCCGCCACAAAGTCTCCTGCGAGACTGAGCTCTTGAAGTGCTGTTATAACTTTTTCTTGTTCTGCTAGAATCAATTATTCTATGTTGGATGTCCAGCTAGAAAAGGCTCTTCCTACAGCTGCTAGGGCAATAGATGGTCTGCAGGCGCCCCTGCTGCCGAATATGCTCTTTTTAAAGTCAAGATAGATTTTGCAGTCTAAGCCCTTGTACACACGGTCGGACATTCCGACAACCAAATCCGTCGGATTTTGTCCGACGGATTTTGTCCGACGGATTTTGTCCGAAACTGTTGCATACACACGGTCGGACAAAGTTGTCGGAAAATCCGATCGTTCAGAACGTGGTGACGTTATTTCGTTACGATGGGACTACCATCAGGCTAGTAGCCAATAGCTTTGGTGTAGGAATTTGATCTGAGCATGCATGGCACTTTGTCCGATCGGAATTCTCTACACATGATCGGACAAGGCCCGATCGGATCATGTTGTCGGAATATTTTATAGCCAAGCTGGAAAACTTGGTCCGTCGGATATTCTGACGGAAACAGTCTGATGGAGCCCACACACGGTCAGATTACCCGACAACACGGTCCGATCGGACATTTTCCGTCAGAATGTCCGACCGTGTGTACAAAGGCTAATACATCTCTGAATGTTACAGCATCTTTGATGAGTAGTGTTATGTGCCTGACCAGACGCATTCGTATACGCTGGGTTCTTTCAATGGATAGTTTTGCTAGTCTGTTATTAAGACAATTTTTTTTTTTATCCGGTTTCTGCCACTCCTCCTTAATCAGGTCTTCCAATTCATCTATAAATGGAAAGGATTTGGGATATTTCTTTAAATTTTGAAAACATTTTTTGGCTTTCCGTGGAGTGTCTTTGGGCTCTTCCCAACAGATTTCAGGAATGATTCTATCAGTGGGAAATTGAAACCTGTGGAGGCTTCTATCTCTTCGCTGTCCGATGAGTTATCCGATTTTGTTAATGCTTACAGGACGGCTGATGATGTACTCTGAGCTTCTTTATCTGTCTCGGGAGTTGACACCTGTAGGATTGATTCCCGGACTGACTCTCTGATGATGTCTTTCACCTCTCTAGCGTCCGTTTCCTTTTCCCTTGTTGCTTCTTCTAAGCACGTACGGCATGCTAATTTTCCTGGGAGCACTGTGGTGCCACAAACCCAGCATGCGTTTTTATTCGGTCTATGGCGATGACTAGCTGATGATGGACGATGGCATGAGGAAGATTTCCTGTGGCGTGAGTGACGATGCCAGGAAGAAGATCTTGAGTGGCTCCTTCTGTGACCTCAGCATTCCCTGCATCTGGAGTTTGATGATCTTGCGGACCTGATAGGACTATCCAATAAGGCAGCATTAGTGGCAAGGCTCTCTTTTTCAAAATCTTCACTACTTATCAATTCCCCCCTTACCTAGTAGGCTGAGGATGATCTGCTTGGGCAGCAGCCTCCATGAGGAGTGATAAGAAGCTCCCACCTGCAATAAAGACAGGATGAGCAGGAGGGAAGTATACGACTCTAGGATGGGAAGTGAAGGAGAATGTCCCCTTGGTACACAGCACAAAATACGATTTTTGTACTTACCATAAAATCTCTCTTGAAGATCATTGAGGGGCACAGGATAGCAGTAATTCTAGATCATGTGGGTTATATAGTCACCTACAGGAACAAAAAAATGTTAAGCCAAAAAACCATATAACCCTACCTCCAATTTTGTGAGCAAGTTATTCAACTTAAAGTGGTTGTAAAGGCTGAAGGTTTTTTACCTTCATGCATTCTATGAGCGCATGATCCAAGAAGAGAAGGATGGAGACTGCTCTTTGTTGATGGGAGGATCCAGATCTGAATTCCGTATGTCCCTCAATAGCTTTAAAATATCATAGCCTGTTGGTACCCAGAGAAAAAATATCATATCATTAAGTCCTAGATATGGTATGGCACAAAAATCATCAGGGTAATGACATTTAACAGGAGCCTCAAAAAAACAAAACAATACCACTATTAGGACCCCCCACGTGGAATAATGATGCTATGATTTGGCAGGTCTTAGCAAATCATATTAGGGATGAACTAGATGGCAGAACCATACCCTCCACCTTGAATGATTTAATTGCCCTTAGCATCCAAATCGGTGCCTGCTTCCAGGAGCTTGATCTGGAGAGGCCTGGTCAACATCACCCCCCTGTAGGTCATTTAATACCTATGTTCCAAAAAGCTCTTGATCAACCCACCTCTGCAACTATCCCGGCATCTAAAGAACCCATGCAATTAGGGCAAACATGCCTCAGGTCACAAAGCGATCTTGTAGCCTGAGACTCAGGTCTATGCCTTTCCTGCGGGGTCAACGTTCACATATTAAAGTCCTGCCCTGATCACCCAGGAAAATTTTCTGGTCTAGGACACTCAGAGGAAGATGATCTTGACCTGAACTTGAATTCCGCAACCTTCCCTAGATTTGTCATACCCGTCTCCATTCATTGGGCCCTTAACTCATATCAAGTATATCCCTTTCATGACTAAGCCTATTTTTGGAATTTGGTGTTTACAAGTTAAAATCCATATTTTTTGCTAGAAAATTACTTGGAACCCCCAAACATTATATATATTTTTTTAGCAGAGGCTCTAGAGAATAAAACGGCGATTGTTGCAATATTTTATGTCACCCGGTATTTGCGCAGTGGTGTTTTAAACGCAACTTTTTGGGAAAAGGGACACTTTCATGAATAAAAAAAAAACAAAACAGTAAAATTAGCCCAATTTTTTTACGAAATGTGAAAGATAATGTTACGCCGAGTAAATAGATACCAAACATGTCACACTTTATAATTGCGCGCACTTGTAGATTGACGACAAAGTACGGTACCTAAAAATCTCAATAGGCGACGCTTTAAACATTTTTTACGGTTACCAGGTTAGCGTTACAGAGGAGGTCTACTGCTAGAATTATTGCTCTCGCTCTGACGATCGCGGCGATACCTCACATGTGTGACTTGAACACCGTTTACGTACGCGGGCGCGACTTCCGCATGCGTTTTCTTTGCTTCGCGAGCTCGCGGGGACGGCGGGCGCTTTGAAAATTTTTTTTTATTTTTTTATTTATTTTATTTATTTTTAAATGACTAAATTGTTTAAAAAAAAAAAATAAAATTTGATCACTTTTATTGCTGTCACAAGGAATGTAAACATCCCTTGTGACAGTAATAGGCGGTGACAGGTACTCTTTATGGAGGGATCGGGGGTCTAAAAGACCCCCCACCCCTCCTTTACACTTCAATGTATTCAGATCGCCGAAAACGGCGATTCTGAATACCGGATATTTTTTTAAAACCGGCGCCATTGGCAGCCGAGTAAACGGGAAGTGACGTCATGACGTCGCTTCCGTGTTTACGATGAGGAGACTGGAACGAAGCCGATTACGGCTTCGTTCCAGTTCCTCCCCAGCAGCCAGAGCCGACGGATCTTTAATCGGTGCTCCCGATCGAGCGGGAGCACCGGTAACAGCGGCGAGAGGCGGCGGGAGGGGGGGACGTCCCCTCCCGCTCCTCCGGCATAACAGCCGAGCGGCTTTTAGCCGCATCGGTTGTTATGCCTGGATAGCCAATCGCCTGCTGTAAAAAACGGTACCGGGATGATGCCTGCAGGTGCGGGCATCATCCCGGTATACCCCCCGGAAGCCGAGTACGCAGATGTGCGTACGCTCGGCGGGAAAGGGATATGCATATGTGGACTCTTGGGAAGTCAGGAACTTCATCTAGCAATTTCTGGAAATGGAGACAAGACAGGTCAAAGGCAAGCCGGGTCAGTAACAGGAAATCCTGTCCAACACAGGAACACATGGGGGAGCTGAAGATCATCCAGCAACTAGTGGCTGATGCTGCTGGCTTTAAATAAGCCACTGGGCACCAGAAACTGTCCTGCATTGTGTGCGCACTGGCACATGTAACTTACCGGCCATTCGTGCCCATGTGTGCATGTGTATTAGCATTGGCTAATTTCTATGCACCAAAGGTGCATTTCTATGTGCCAATCTACATTTCTGCTGACCATTAGCAGATATGCCATTTCTTCTGCAGGTTGTTCTCTGACAGTGCCCCCCATGAGGCAGCCTCTGGATGCCCATGTGCGCTTGCTTCTCAGGGTACCTGTTGAAAAACTCCTAAAGAAGTCTAGGGGGGTGTACATTACTTGTGGGCTCCCAAGAACTTTCCTCAGGTGAGTACCCTTTCCACTTTTTTAAGGTATTGGACCTGTCTTCCCTTCTTTCAGCAGTCCAGGATGGCTTCTACCTCGAACTCCGTTTCTTCACCCACTGTGATGGGAAGTGGAGGTGGATCCTCTCTTCCTGCAAAAGGACCAGAAGTGGCTGGCTTGAGCAAAGAAGCATGAAAGACTGGGTGAATCTTAAAGAACCTCGGCAAGGACAGTTCGATGGCCACAGGGTTAACTTCTTTCTTTATCACAAAAGGGGAAAAATAATCTTGGCCCTAACTTTCCCGAAGGGCAGGATAATTTAAGGTTTGCTGTGGAGAGCCACACTTTGTCACCAACCTTAAGGACTTCTTATTGTCAGGGCCGGACTGGCCTATCAGGATACCGGGAGATTTCCCGGTAGGCCTCCTGCCCTGGGGGCGATTAAAGTAGCGGCTACATTGCTCTACTCTCTCATCTTATGAATCACAGCGCTGGCTGGCTCTGTGTTCGGTGGCAGCTCTGTAACACAGTCCTGCCCCCCCAGACTGGCTTGTGTGATAGTAGATATAATACATTTTCCTCCTATCACACGAGCCGGTCTGGGGGGGGGGGGGACTGTTTTACAGAGCAGCCGCCGAACACAGAGCCAGCCAGCTCTGTGTTATCCATAGGAGGAGATGCCGCCTGTACAGCCCGCCCTGTGTGCCACAGTGCCAGGATAGGAGGATCGGCATATAGAGGAAGTGAGCCTTCTATATTCCTCCATGCAGCGGCTGAATGCTTGCAGGAGTGAGAGGAAGAGAATTGAGCATTTAGCGGCTGCATGGAGGAATATAGAAGGCTCATTTCCTCTATATGCAGCCCCCCAGCTGATCCTTCTATCCAACCTATTTTACTGCCCACCCCCAGTTCACCTTGTGCTCCATGCCCCCTCTCTGCTCTCCTCCCCCAGCACACTATCCTGCCCCCCCCACAATTCTCTCCACCCCTGTTCTTTCTGCCCCCCCCTGCTCTCCAGCTCTCCCCATCCTTCTCTAGCCACCATCCCAGTGCTCTTCACTCCCCCCAGTGCTCCCCCCATTCTCCCCCCCATGCTCTCCACTCCCCCCGGTGCTCTCCCCCCGTTCTTCCCACCCCCCGTGCTCTCCACTAAGGATAAGCCGAACACCCCCCCCCCCCCCCCCGGTTCGGTTCGCACCAGAACCTGCGAACAGGCCTAAACTTCGTGTGAACTTTAGAACCCTATTAAAGTATATGGGACTCGAACTTTAAAAATCTAAAGTGCTAATTTTAAAGGCTAATATGCAAGTTACTGTCCTAAAAAGTGTTTGGGGACCTGCCCCAGGGGACATGTATCAATGCAAAAAAAAGTTTTAAAAACCTCAGTTTTTTCAGGAGCACCGATTTTAATAATGATTAAAGTGAAAAAATAAAAGTGTAATATTCCTTTAAATTTCGTACCTGGGGGGTGTCTATAGTATGCCTGTGAAGGGTGCTTAGAACTGTCCCTGCACAAAGTGTCATTTCTGCAGAAAAAAAAGTCATTTAAAATCACTCACGGCTATAATGAATTGTCAATTGAGAACACTCATTGAAAGTCATTGATAAAAAAAAAAAAAAAAAAAAACGTGGGGTTCCCCCAAATTAAATTACCAGGCCCTAAAGCCCTATGTGATTTCATATCTATATATAATACATTCTTCATCAAATGTGCTTTAAAATGTATGGTTTTCCCTTTCAAGAACAAGAAAATAATGACGTTATGCTGTTGGGCTGGTATAATAATGCTGTGGGGCTGGTATGACATTTTTTCCAGGGCTGGTTTTTATTCCCAGTCCAGCCCTGCTTATCGTAATATCTCTTGTAATCTTCCTGCGCCTTTCGCATGGTTTCCTGAAGAACTTGGTAATTTTCTTGGATAATAGTTAACCTGTTCTGTACTGCAGGTACTGCTGCTTCTGGTACAGTATTTACAGTGCCTTGCGAAAGTATTCGGCCCCCTTGAACTTTTCAAACTTTTGCCACATTTCAGGCTTCAAACATAAGGATATAACATTTAAATTTTTTGTGAAGAATCACCAACAAGTGGGACACAATTGTGAAGTGGAACGAAATCTATTGGATAATTTAAACTTTTTTAGCAAATAAAAAACTGAAAAGTGGTGCGTGCAAAATTATTCGGGCCCTTTACTTTCAGTGCAGCAAACTCACTCCAGAAGTTCAGCGAGGATCTCTGAATGATCCAATGTTGTCCTAAATGACTGATGGTGATAAATAGAATCCAGCTGTGTGTAATCAAGTCTCTGTATAAATGCACCTGCTCTGTGATAGTCTCAGGCTTCTGTTGAAAGTGCAGGGAGCATCATGAAGATCAAGGAACACACCAGGCAGGTCCATAATACTGTTGTGGAGAAGTTTAAAGCCGGATTTGGATACAAAAAGATTTCCCAAGCTTTAAACATCCCAAGGAGCACTGTGCAAGCGATCATTTTGAAATGGAAGGAGTATCAGACCACTGCAAATCTACCAAGACCTGGCCGTCCCTCTAAACTTTCAGCTCAGACAAGGAGAAGACTGACCGGAGATGCAGCCAAGAGGCCCATGATCACTCTGGATGAACTGCAGAGAACTACAGCTGAGGTGGGAGAGTCTGTCCATAGGACAACAATCAGTCGTACACTGCACAAATCTGGCCTTTATGGAAGAGTGGCAAGAAGAAAGCCATTTCTCAAAGATATCCATAAAAAGTCTCGTCTAAAGTTTGCCTCAAGCCACCTGGGAGACACACCAAACATGTGGAAGAAGGTGCTCTGGTCAGATGAAACCAAAATTGAACTTTTTGCCCACAATGCAAAACGATATGTTTGGCGTAAAAGCAACACAGCCATCACCCTCAACACACCATCCCCACTGTCAAACATGGTGGTGGCAGCATCATGGTTTGGGCCTGCTTTATTTCAGCAGGGACAGGGAAGATGATTAAAATTGAGGGGAAGATGGATGCAGCCAAATACAGGACCATTCTGGATGAAAACCTGTTGGAGTCTGCAAAAGACCTGAAACTGGGACGGAGATTTATCTTCCAACAAGACAATGATCCCAAACATACAGCAAAATCTACAAAGGAATGGTTCACAAATAAACGTATCCAGGTGTTAAAATGGCCAAGTCAAAGTCCAGACCTGAATCCAATCGAGAATCTGTGGAAAGAGCTGAAAACTGCTGTTCACAAACGCTCTCCATCCAACCTCACTGAGCTCGAGCTGTTTTGCAAGGAAGAATGGGCAAGAATTTCAGTCTCTCGATGTGCAAAACTGATAGAGACATACCCCAAGCGACTTGCAGCTGTAATCGCAGCAAAAGGTGGCTCTACAAAGTATTAACGCAAGGGGCGGAATAATTTTGCACGCCCCACTTTTCATTTTTTTATTAGTTAAAAAAGTTTCAAAAATCCAATAGATTTCGTTCCACTTCACAATTGTGTCCCACTTGTTGGTGATTCTTCACAAAAAATTAAAATTTTATATCTTTATGTTTGAAGCCTGAAACTGTAGCATGAATGAAGGGTTGAATCGGTAGTTTGCCCAAAATGAGGATTGATTTGTGGTAGTATGTATGGAGCTGTAAGCAAACTCAGCACAAGGAAATCAAAGCTACCCAGTTATCTTGCAAGAATGTAGAAAAGCAACGGAGATATTGCTCCAATGTTTGATTTTTTCTATTTGTTTGGCCATTACTCTGTGGATGATAGGCTGATGGCATGCAGGTTTCGATATTCAAGGCTTTGCAGAGAGTCTTCCAGAACCTGGAGGTGAATTGCACTCCCTGTATTAGAGACAATGCTGTTTGGCAGGCCGCTTAATCTTACAATCTCCTTGATGAATACGCATGCTATATCCATGGCCGAGGGAGTACCCACCAGGGGCAGAAAGTGGCCCATCTTTGGCAAGCAATCAACCACTACCAGTATAGTGGAGACACCCTTTGAAAGGGGGTAAATCCACTATAAAGTCCATTGATAGCATCCTCCAAGGGTGGTCTGGGACTGGCAATGGTCTTAACAGACCCCAAGATTGCATGTGACTTCCTTCATTTCAGGTACAGGTTGTACAGGAACCCACATAGTCCTTGCTTCTTGTTGGGCTACCAGTAGGATCGTTGAATCAGCTCAGATGTGTTATGGACCCCAAAATGACCGGCAAGCTGGTGGTAATGAAAATCCTTGAGGACCTGGAGTCTGGCTCCCTCAGGCACAAAATGTCTTGTCTTGGTGGCACAGGAGTCTTTCCTATTTTCTGAGTGTAGAGATTTCAAACTCTGAGCATTGTGCAGAGACCTGTTCCAGTGTTGACCTTAGATCAGGCTTAATCAGAAGAAAATTCTGAGGGCACAAGATGGTGCTGGGGGCGACAGTCTCAGGAGTCTCTGGAAACATGCATTGAAGAGCATCCGCCTTACCATTCTTGGACCCTGGGTGATAAGTGAGATGAAAGTTGAATCTCGAAAAGAACAAAGACCACCTGGCTTCCCATGACCTTAGATGTTTGGCGGATCTGAGATACTCCAGGTTTTTATGATCTCTGAATATTGGGTGAGCTGCACCTTCTAGTAGATATCTCCATTCTTCTACAGCGACTTTTATGGCTTGCAGTTCCCGATCCCCCACATAATAATTTTTTTTCCGACTGGCTCGGTTTTCGGGAGAAAAAAAAGATACTGGGTGCAGTAATGCTTTAGGACCTTTATGCTGGAACAGGAAAGCCCTGTGGTGATTTCTGATGCATCCACCTCCAGGACATAGGGCAGAGATGGGTGCTGCAGAACAAGAGCTGGGGTGAATAAAGCCTTTAGTTTATCAAAAGCTGCTTGGGCTTCCTTGGACAACTGGAAATGGGTGTGTTGGTGAGTCTGCGGGGCAATAATGCTAGAAAGGTCTTTAACCACTTGCCGACCACCCGCTGTCGTTATACATCGGCTGTTTGAAGAGGAATATTGCGTTTATGGCAGCAGCTAGCTACCATAACTCCAGTATCCTCTTCAAGAGCGGGCGGTCGGCTTTCAGATAAAAGTGGTCTCTGCAGCAGATTTGCTGCTAGATCACTTTTATCAGTGGCGGGAGAGGGCCCCCCTCCCACTGCGCTCCGGTGCCCTCTGCGGCGGAGGTGATCGGGTCCACTCTCCCCTGTGGTATGAAGCTGAATGAGGGGGAAGATGGCCCCCACCCGGCTCCATACCATTGCAGGACGGAAGCGACTTCAAAACATTACTTCCGCCCATAGCTCTTAAAAGGGACATTTAAAAAAAAAAAATTCTAATTACATTTTTTTATTGTGTTTAGTTTGACTCCAGATCTCATATTTAAGAGGTCCTGTCATGCTTTTTTTCTATTACAAGAGATGTTTACATTCATTGTAATAGGAATAATAGTGACATTTTTTTTAAACAACAATATATAAAAAAAAAACCCAAGTAAAATAAATAATGAAGAAAAATGTTTTTTTACGTGCCCTGTCCCACCAAGCTCGCGTACAGAAGCGACAGCATACTGAGTATCGCCCACATATTAAAAACGGTTTTCAAACCACACGAGAGGTATTGCCACGATCGTTAGACTGAAAGCAATAATTTTAGCCTTAGGCCGCGTACACACGGGCGGACTGTTCGCCCAACTTTGTCCGCTGAACAGTGTTTCAGCGGACAGTCCGCTCGTGTGTGGGCTTCAGCGGACAGTTTCAGCGGACAGTCTGACGAACAAAGTTTTTCGGAATTCCCGTAAGACAGTCCGCTGAAACTTGGTTTCAGCGGACAGTCCGCTCGTGTGTAGGCTTGTTCGACAAACTAAGTTTCGCGCATGCTTAGAAAGGATTTACACGGCGAAGGTTGCATTGCAGTGTATTGGACGTCGAATTTCTCGTCCCGTCGTACGTGCCGTTCACGTCATAGCGCACGCTTTCAGCGGACTGTTCGTTCATCGTGTGTGGTCAAGTCCGTTCATGCAAATTTTGAGAGGAC
Organism: Lithobates pipiens; assembly: GCF_037356315.1. NCBI lineage: Eukaryota > Metazoa > Chordata > Amphibia > Anura > Ranidae > Lithobates > Lithobates pipiens. The sequence goes on along the minus strand of NW_027507789.1, from coordinate 124,915,533 downwards.
TGTTTGTCGGATTGTTTGACGAACAAAGTTGGGCGAACAGTCCGCCCGTGTGTACGCGGCCTTAGACTTACTCTCATGCCACGTACACTCATGCTGGACTTTTCGACGGACTTGGTCCAGCAGACTGGAATCCATTGGGCAATTCGATCATGTGTGGGCTCCAGCGGACTTAAAAGAAATAAAAGTTGCTTTAAATCTTTCCGATGAACTCGAATCCGGTCGAAAAATCCGGTCGTCTGTGTGCTAGTCTGGCTAAAACCGACGCTATTGTCTACTGGCTATGAACTTGAATCTTATTCGACGTCATCACGTTCAAATCTGTCAGAAATTTGGAGTGATTGTGTGTGGCCAAGTCCGTTCGTTTGAAAGTCCGGCAGGCCACAGCTGCAAAGTCCATCGGATTGTCCGCCGGACCAAGTCCGTCATAGTCCGGTCATGTGTACGTGGCATAACTCAAAACATGCAACCTGTAGAATTTTTTAAACATCGCCTATGGAGATTTTTAAGGGTAAAAGTTTTTCGCCATTTCACGAGTGGGCACAATTTTGAAGCGTGACATATTGGGTATAAATTTACTCGACATAACATTATCTTTCACAATATTTAAAAAAAAATGGGCTATCTTTACTGTTGTCTTATTTTTTAAATCAAGACCGCTACGCAAATACGATATGGTTAGAAAGTATTGCAACGATCGCCATTTTATTCTCTAGGGTGTTATAAAATATATATATACCACTTAAGGACAGAGCCTCATTTTGAGATTTGGTGTTTACAAGTTTAAAACACATTTTTTATGCTAGAAAATTACTTTGAACCCCCAAACACACACACACACACATATATATATATATATATATATATATATATATATATATATATATATATAGGGATGCACTGAATGGGTTTTTTGGTGCCGAAACCGATACCGAAAATGAAAAATACACTAGGCCGAAAACCGATACCGAAACAGCACCGATACCGAAAATGACTGTTTTTAAAAAATATTTTTATACAGGAGGTGGTCAAAGACTGGGGACATGGTACAGGAGGAGGTCAGAGACTGGGGACATGGTACAGGAGGAGGTCAGAGACTGGGGACATGGTACAGGAGATGGTCAGAGACTGGGGACATGGTACAGGAGATGGTCAGAGACTGGGGACATGGTACAGGAGATGGTCAGAGACTGGCGACATGGTACAGGAGGTGGTCAGAGACTGGCGACATGGTACAGGAGGTGGTCTGAGACTGGCGACATGGTACAGGAGGTGGTCAGAGACTGGCGACATGGTACAGGAGGTGGTCAGAGACTGGCGACATGGTACAGGAGGTGGTCAGAGACTGGCGACATGGTACAGGAGGTGGTCAGAGACTGGCGACATGGTACAGGAGGTGGTCAGAGACTGGCGACATGGTACAGGAGGTGGTCAGAGACTGGCGACATGGTACAGGAGGTGGTCAGAGACTGGCGACATGGTACAGGAGGTGGTCAGAGACTGCGTGCATGGTACAGGAGGTGGTCAGAGACTGGCGACATGGTATAGGAGATGGTCAGAGACTGGGGACACGGTATAGGAGATGGTTAGAGACAGACGACGTGGTACAGGAGATGGTCAGAGACTGGGGATATGGTACAGAAGATTGTCAGAGACAGAGGACGTGGTACAGGAGGCATCCCCCATTACAGGCCAGTGTCCCCCATTGCAGCCAGTGTCCCCCATTGCAGACATTGCAGCCAGTGTGCCTCATTGCAGCCAGTGTGCCTCATTGCAGCCAGTATGCCCCATTGCAGCCAGTGTGCCCCATTGCAGCCAGTGTGCCCCATTGCAGCCAGCGTGTCCCATTGCAGCCAGCGTGTCCCATTGCAGCCAGCGTGTCCCATTGCAGCCCATTGCAGCCAGTGTGTCATTTTGCAGCCAGTGTGTCCCATTGCAGCCTGTTCAGGGAGGAGAGCCGCCTCCGCCACCTGTTTGATCACAGCGCCGGGAACATCACAGCTTTCATTTCAATAGCTGTGTGTTCCCCGCCGTGCGCCGTCACACGCAGCCCCTCCCCCTTGTCCGGGCACTTTGATAGACAGATCATCCGTCAAATCCTGCAGATGATCTGTCTATCTAAGTGCCCGGACAAGGGGGAGGGGCTGCGTGTGACGGCGCGCGGCCAGGAACACACAGCTATTGAAATGAAAGCTGTGATGTTCCCGGCGCTGTGATCAAATAGGCGGCGGAGGCGGCTCTCCTGCGCTATACAACCCCCATGATGGGCGTCACCAGGGGCGGGGTGAAGCCCCCTCCCCACCCAGGCCACGCCCCATTTTCGGCTCCATTATTGGCCGGGCATTTTCGGCCGATATGTTTCGGCGGCCGAAATTTCGGTGCATCACTAATATATATATATATATATGTGTGTGTTTGGGGGTTCAAAGTAATTTTCTAGCATAAAAAATGTGTTTTAAACTTGTAAACACCAAATCTCAAAATGAGGCTCTGTCCTTAAGTGGTTAATGAATCTTCGATAAAAGTTAGCAAACCCCATGAACCTTTGGATGCCCTTCTTATTGATGGGGGCTGGCCACTCCAGGATGGCAGATACCTTCTGGGGGTCCATGGCCATCCCATCCGTGGAAATGATTGGGCCCAAGAATTGTATGGACGTTTTTTCAAATTTACCCTTCCGTGTTCCCTCAGTGTGGATAGTACCTTTTTAAACGTGGGTTCTGTGCAGCTCCAAGGTGGCAGAGAATATGAGGCTAACCGGAGTGTTACATAGTGCAAATTACATAATAAGGTATTCAAAATGCCCAAAGCGAGTTTGAAAGGCTTCCATTCATCGCCCTCAGAAATGCGTACAAGATTGTAGGTACCCTGTAAGTCCAGCTTAGTAAAGACTTGGGCGGCATTGAGTTCTCTGTAGTCTACACAGGGTCTAAGGGTATGGTCTTTTTTTCTCCGCAAAGAAGATCCCGGCACCAAACACCTTTTCCAACATGATTATATTTAATAAGTACATTTAAATCCCCCCCATTAATCCTACCCTCTCCTCATCCTATCCCCGTCCCCACCCACCTAATCCCTAGCTAGTTTTCGCCATTTCTCCAAATTTTCCCGGTTCACCCTGTCTTATCCTCCTACAATCTCCACACATCTCATCGTATTCTTAAAGCGGGAGTCCGTCGGGACTCCGCGTTTTTTTTTTTTTTTTTAAAGCCAGCAGCTACAAATACTGCAGCTGCTGACTTTTAAAATAGTGACACTTACCTGTCCAACGCGCCCGCGATGTCGGCACCCGAAGCCAATCTCTAGATCGTCTCTCGGGTGCTGCCGCCGCCATCTTGGGTATGGGAATCAGGAAATGGAGCCTTTTGGCTTCATTTACCGGTTCCCTACTGCGCTGCGCAATAAGGACGGTCCCCGCTGCCTCTGGGATCTGTGTGTTTCCCATCAGGCAGCGGGGCACTTGCGGAAAGGGGCGGGCACTTGCGGAAAGGGGCGTAATCTACGCCCCTTTCCGCAGAGAGCTATCCCGGAAGTGGGTGCAGATACCTGTACTGTACAGGTATCTGCACCCCCCTCCCCCCTGAAAGGTGCCAATTGTGGCGCCGGAGGGGGGAAGGGTTCCGATAAGCGGAAGGTCCACTTCAGTCTTTTAATGTGGGGCTTTCTATTTCTTGCCAATGTTTTGGTATCTGACTTTTGGCTGCATTCATCAGATGAGGTATTACGGATTCTTTATATTATTTAATTGAACTTTCTGTCCCGTGGAATAAGCATGTCCAGGGATCTTCTAATATTTCTCTGTTAGTAATCTCTTTTATTAACTGTAAAATTTGACAGTATCTTTTTATTTTTGGGCACTCCCACCATATGTGGGCCATCGTTCCCACTACTTTACATCTTCGACAGCAATGTAGTGATTTCCCTGTTGGATATTTGCATATTTTATCTGGGGTTATATACCACCTTGTAAGGTATTTGTAGTTCATCTCTACTGTGGAGCTATGTACCAGTCTCAATATTTTTCCTAATTTTTGTTTGTTCCCCGTGTTCCTAATTCTTTTCCCCATTTTTTTTTTTATGCATGGCGGGACCTACAGCCCCTCCATTGCCATAAAAATTTTATAAATCCGTGATATACCATTTCTGGTGTTAGATGCTATACACAGCCGATCTAGCAGCCTCAACTCTTCCTCTGATCTTATTGGTTGTTGCAAAGTTGTAACAAAATGCTTCAACTGAAGGTACCACCATTCATTAATCACTATCAAATCTGTTTTGTGTTTTAATTTTTGGAATGTGAATATTTTCCCCTTGTCCTTTAATTGTGCATTTTCGTTTTTTATCCATGCACCAAATAATTTCCCTTGAAATAATTAGTTTCCTTCAGTGATAATAATAGAGAATTGTATTCCCATTTGCCTTGCTTGTGTATTAGATCCCAAATTCTGAGTACATTTTGTGTCATTACATTTGTGTTCTCTCCCAGTGCTCTAAATTGAGGTGGAATCAAAATAATTCTACCCAACCGTGCATCGCTTACATTCTCAATTTGTACCCATCTTTTTTAGTTTTTCTCCCTTACTCATTCCGTTACTCGTGATATTAAAGCCCCATACACACTATCAGTTTTTCCTTCAGATTTACCAAAACCATATAATATGAGGTCAAACCTTAGGAATTTCAATTTGTATGCAATCAGGCAGGCCCTTCTACTACATGGTTTTGGTAAATCTGAAGGAAAAAGTCAGCAGAAAATCTGATAGTGTGTATGGGGCTTTACACCACATTATAATATTTTTTAAAGTCTGGTCCTTTTGGCCCTCCTTGCTTTTTATCTTTCGTTAGTACCGAGAATGATATTCTCGGTTTCCTATTTCACCAAATTAACTTAGTTATTATATTTTTTATTGTTTTAAAGTATGTCTGGGGTAAAGAGAAAGCAGAATTTGAAATGTAAACATAACTTTTGGTACTATTACCACATGTTATTTATTCGTCCTATCCATGAGAGGGACCTTGTTGATATTTTTCTTATTTCCAATTTTATTTCATTTAAAAGTTGGATATTGTGTTAATGTTAATCTTATTCCCAAATATTTTACTTTCAATAAATTTTTATTGAGTATACATAGAAGCAAACAGAATACCAAGAACATTGCCAAGATTAACAGACAGTGGTACAATGTTATCCACAAACATTTGCTGTCCCAGAGACCAAAAGTAGTAGGCAGGGAAAACAGAGGACCAAGAGAAAAAACTAACAAGTAATGATATCCCCCCCTCTCTCAATTGTGGGCAGCTGGGTCTCGGCATCTAACAAACAGTAAAACTGCGACTAGTAGCACTAAGCATCTGAACTAATCCGCCCCAAATCGATCTGAAACCAGCTAGGAGGCAAGTTCCCAAGTCCCGACACCCCTAATGGGAGCTAACTGTGCCGGGAACCCAAGAACCCCCCCCCCCCCCCTACTTCAGAAACCCTCATAGAGCACCATAAATCATCCTCATCTGGAGAAGGTGTTAGTGTTCAGAGCTGCAGAAGTGGCTAATGTTACTATGTGGTAAACCATGTAGAGGAGAGGGAGAGTCAAGAACTTATTGTTAGTGAAATATTTTTGATAAACTAGACCTCTTAAAAACCAGTATGGTAACATAGTGAACCTGAGGTAAGCAATGTTGAGTAAAAGAGACCTAGAATAAGGAAACAACAGAAAATAGGGAGAAGAAAAGATATAGAAAGAAGAAGCAAAAGAAGGGAGCCGCAGCAAAGCTGCTGATGAAATGGTTCTCTCTCATTCGCTATCAGACTGGTGGCGCGGCAGCTTGTGTAGACCCCAAAAGGTATCTAGACCAGGGAGCCCACACTGCATCATGTCTGTCTACTGTGTCCAAGAGGATACTGACCATTTTTTCTTGGGCCATAATCCAGGATATTCCCAAATATTTTAATTCTGTCTTTCATGTAAATTGAAATTCTTGCTGTAGATATAAACCTCAAGCTCAGTCTCTGAAAGCAAGTATATTCGTCCAAAAGGAAGCTCCGCACCAGGCAACAACTTGATTGGACAATCCTGGGGATGATGTGGCAGCAATGGGCCGACTTTATTTTTATCTAAGATATCCAGGAAGTCATGGTAGACTGCAGGGACATCTTGACGGACATTGGAAACTGGCTGGATGGTAAGGCAACTGGTAGGTGACACGGATTTAGGTTGACTTAAAGCCTATGGCTCTAATCAGGTGCTTCAAAAAAACAAAACAAAAACCCACTTCTGTAATTCAGATGCCAGACACCCAAAAAGGGGCCGAGTGCCTGAATGAGGGGTGGCAGCGCCGGCCATGGATAGATTCATGCTATGCATGAATCTATCTATTGGTGATAGAGCGCCGTTATGGACGCACCGCCACTGTGTAAAATGTACCTGTGCTTTCCTGCAGCATTATTACTGATGGCCCTCCCTTCTGACAGATCGTAAAGAGTATGTCCATGTCTGAGCAGTCTAATGACGCTTACACACAGTCAGAATTTCCGACAACAAATGTTCCATGTGAGCTAATTGTCGGAACCGTGTGTAGTCTCCATTGGACATATGCTGTCGGAATTTCCGACAACAAAAATTTGAGAGCTGGATCTCAAATTTTCCGACAGCAAAATCCATTGTTGGAAATTCTGATTGTGTGTATACAATTGCAACGCACAAAATTCAACACATGCTCGGAATCAAGCAGAAGAGCCGCACTGGCTATTGAACTTCATTTTTCTTACATGTTGTACATCACCGCGTTCTTGACGTTCGGAATTTCCAACAACATTTGTGTGACCGTGTGTATGCAAGACAGGTTTGAGCCAACATCCTTCGGAAAAAAATCCATGGATTTTGTTGTCGGAATGTCCGATCGTGTGTACAGGGCATAAGTCTTGCACATCTACTCCAGCATGTCTCCTTTTACCTCTACCTATTCAACATGATCCTCGGTGTTGCATATCCATAAACTTTATCTCTGAACTACATCCCTCAGTAGGCTCCACCATTATCTGTGTGGTGGTGGAGAAGTTTTCAAAAATGTGTCACTTAAAGCAGTAGTAAACACCGCTTGGACACTTGTACCTACAGGTAAGCTTATAATAAAGCTTACTTGTATGTACAAGGAATATTTACTAAACGTGCACCATTTAGGAGATAATTGCTGTTTCTGCAACTGGTGATATCCCCAGCGCATTTACTCTGAAGATACAGAAACCTCCATGCCCTCCTTTCAAAGCTCTATGCCATGGCCTTGACTCCCTTTGCGCATGTACAGAAGTGACCTCATCATGGCTCAGCCATTTAAAAAGGCCAGAGCCCATGAACCCAGCAGGAAGACCAGGTAACTATAGAAGCGCTATGAGTGGTAACAACAGGCCACTGGAGGGCTTTGTTTTAAGTCTTTCATAATGTGCTAGTATGCGAATGATTCCTTGACCTAAAATAAGCATGCAGATAAGGACTTTTAATAATGACTTTTGCGATCTGTATATTTGTTCTGTATTGGCGACTTTATCTTAAAAGTGGTTATAAACCCTTTATACCCAGTGAAGAAACTGGCCTCAGCTGATACACAGAAATGAAACAAATCCTCCTACATAAGTCGTATTAGTTTATCTGCAGTCTTTTCTTCTCTGCAACTGTTTAAAGTGCAGAATTTTATAAAGCTTGTCTGAGAGTTCAAAACAAAGGGGTTGAGAGCAGGGGCGTACCTAGAGCATTCGGCACCCGGGGCGACTCCTATATCTGGCACCCCCCCTCACTTTAAAAGGTAAAAACACTGCACTGTGTCCCCTGCATACCTCTGCATCCCCCAATATCTCTTTGTCACTACTTTGTACCCCCTCTCCACAACTGGGCCCCTTTACATTGCACAGCCCCCCGCAGCTCTGGATCCCTTTACATTACACACCTCTGGACCCCTTTACATTACAGAACCGGTGAACCTCAGGACCCCTTTACATTACAGAACCCTCTGCACCTCTGGACACATTTACATTACACAACCCCCTGCTCCTCTAGACCCCTTTACAGTACACAACCCCCTGAACCTCAGGGCCCCTTTACATTACACAGCATCCTGCACCTCTAGACACCTTTACATTACAAAACCCTCTGCACCTCCTGGACCCCTTTACATTACACAGCACCCTGCACCTGTGGGCCCCCTTACATTACACAGCTCCCTGCACCTGTGGGCCCCCTTACATTACACAGCTCCCTGCACCTGTGGGCCCCTTTACATTACACAGCACTGTGCACCTCAGGACACCTTTACATTACAAAACCCTCTGCACCTTTGGACCCCTTTACATTACACAGCACTCTGCATCTCTAGACCCATTTACATTACACAACCCCCTGAACCTCAGGGCCCCTTTACATTACACAGCACCCTGCACCTCTAGACCCCTTTACATTACACAACACCCTGCACCTCAGGACACCTTTACATTACAAAACCCTCTGCACCTCCTGGACCCCTTTACATTACACAGCACCCTGCACCTGTGGACCCCTTTACATTACACAACCCCCTGCACCTGTGGACCCCTTTACATTACACAACCCCCTGCACCTCAGGACCCCTTTACATTACACAACCCCCTGCACCTCAGGACCCCTTTACATTACACAACCCCCTGCACCTCAGGACCCCTTTACATTACACAACCCCCTGCACCTCAGGACCCCTTTACATTACACAACCCTCTGCACCTCTGGACACATTTACATTGCCCAACCCCCTGCACCTCAGGACCCCTTTACATTCCACAGCACCCTGAAGCCTTTGGGTTTACACTGGTGTCCTGGAGTTTGTCGCAGTGCTGGGGTATATGCAGTTTTTCTGCATATAATCCTAATTTTTAGCTGCAGTCCCACAGACGTCTATTAGCTGGGGTAATTTTACTGTGTTTTCTGAAAGATTCAGTATAGAGGACATTTGGTGCGCTTTCAGAAAATGGTGCAAAAATGTGTAACCTAATAGAAGTCTGTGGGACTGTAGTGAAAATTGAGGCAACTGAACCACAGCGCATCAGTGTGAACCCACTTGAGTCCTGGTTCACATATATGTGATGCAGGAATCGGTGAGATTCCAGTGCAGATTCCTGCATTGCATGTTGCGTGTTGCTTGTTGGCTGTTCACGCTGCCCTTTGCAAGCTGCTACGGGTGTCAATGTAAAATTAATGACATCCCCCGATCGGTTTGCAAATCGCAGTGAGAACAGTGAAATGGTGCAGGAATCGGATTGCATAGGTGTAAACACCCATCCAATCCAATTCCAGTGCAGACCAAAAAAACGGTCTCACCATTTTTGGTGCAAATGCGATTTCAGCCATACAGTATGTATGACTGAATTTGCATCGCACAGACATTACATGTGATTTGCATAGCAATTCGGTGCGAATCACATGTAATGTCTATGAACACACTAGTGTAAACCCTGGTAAAGGAACATGATGGGAACATGATGGGAATATGATAGAAAGACTCTGGAGGACAACAGAGGAAAGAGGGGGAGTGAATGAGATTTGGGAGAGAGAGGGCAGTCTGGACACAGGGACAGTGCTGATAACTTACTTGGATGTTCCCAGGTGGCTCACACTGTTTAAATGTTCCCTCCCCCACCAGGGGCGGACTGACAACTCATGGGGCCCCCGGGCAATAGGGATTATGGGGCCCCCAGGCAATCAGACATTATGGGGCCACACAGTATACACAAACACACACACACAGTATACAATCACACAGTATACACAGACATGTTTCTATTGTTTCTATTTTTAGACCAAAAGAATCTTGGTAAGGGACATTTCAGAGACAGATGTAAAAAGAAACACAGATTTCTACATACTGTCCCTGGTTTTACTGAGGCTGGCAACCCTGATGGGGCCCCCTAGTGGCCTGGGGCCCTCAGGCAGTGCCCGAGTGGCCCAATGGTCAGTCTGCCCCTGTCCCCCACATTCCTTTCAGACGCAGCACAGCTCAGCACACGGGCTGCACTGCACAGAGCATGGATGGGACACGCAGGGGAGAGAGGGGGCAGAGCCAATTCAGACTCTTCCATCTCTGTGGAGGGAGGGGGTGGGGGGGTTGTACTCACTCACTGGGCTGTTAGAATTTAACAGAGAGTGAGAGCATTGTGACAATGGGTCAGTCTGCCTGAGGTCTCCATGCTCAGCATGTCACATCGGCTGCACTACCAAGCCTGTCCCACTCTGACTGTTTCATACAGGGAGCCGCCTGACACCCCCCCTAATGTGTGGCACCTGGGGCGGTCCGCACCCCTGCCCCCTAGTTAGTACGCCACTGGTTGAGAGCTGTAGTTACACTCTGAAGAGCGCTCAGCCAGGAAAGCTGTGAGAGCTGATTAGAGGGAAGGGACACACACCCCTTTAAGCTAGATTCACACCTAAGCATTTTTAGTGCTTTTCGCATTTTTCAGATTTGCACTACAGAACGTGTTCCATAGAAAACCATGATAAATGGACTGTAGTGCAAATCTGAAAAATGCCAAAAGCACAAAAAATTCATAGGTGTGAATCCAGCCTTACACAGCACACAGGAACAAACCTGAGGTTGTCATTCTGCTGGATGCCCTTCTCCTGTCACCTTTTTTTTCTTGGTGTCAGGAAAACTTGTCATAAGTGACTCATGCTGATAGCAGAAGACAGAAATGACACTAAGGGTCAATTCACATCTATGCATGTTGCTTTTGAGCATTTTTGCATTGCCTTTTGCGGTGCTTGTCACGTTTTTGGACACACGCTTTTACAGCGATATTTTTACACTGTGGTTGCTTAGTGAAAAAAATACAGTGAAAAAAAACGCAAATCTCTGCAAAATCGTGGCAAAAACGTGGCAAGAACGCGGTACTTGCATTTTTGATGTGGGTCCATTGACTTCTATTATATGCAAAACACAGCATTTTGCATGAAAAAAAGTTCCCGACCCTTTCCAAAAACGCACAAAATTGCTTTTATGAGAACCCATGTTAAAAAATTTCCCTGCATTTCTGCAAAATGCATCAAAAAAACACGTTAGTGTGAATCAAGCCTTAGTGCTCTTAACAGAGTACACACTATAGACCAGTGGTTCTCAACTTCTGTCCTCAGGACCCACTAACAGGCCAGACTTTAAGTATAACCTTGGGGAGATGCAGACTAGAATACTGCAATCACTGGGCAGCAAATTATATCACCTGTAGGGATGAGCCGAACACCCCCCGGTTCGGTTCGCACCAGAACTTTCGAACGGACCCCAAATTCGTACGAACGTTAGAACCCCATTGAAGTCTATGGGACTAGAACATTCGAAATTAAAAGTACTGATTTTAACTGCTAATATGCAAGATACTGTCCTAAAAAGGGTTTGGGGACCTGGCTCCTGCCCCAGGGGACATGGGTCAATGCCTAAAATGTTTTTTAAAATGTCAGTTTTGGCTGGAGCACTGATTTTAATGACAAGTAAAGTGAAAAAAAAAGTGAAATAAATATTCCTTTAAATATCATGCCTGGGGGGTGTCTATAGTATGCCTGTGAAGTGCCATGTGTTTCCTGTGTTTAGAACAGTCCCTGCACAAATTGACATTTAACAGAAATAACGTCATTTAAAACTGCTTGCGGTTTTAATGTTATATCTGGTTCCTGCAATATGGTTGAAAATCATTGAGAAAAATGGCATGGGTAGCCCTCCCTGCCCATTACCAGCCCCTTTGGGTCTTGTACGGATATTAAGGGGAACCCCGTACCCATATTAAAAAAAGGAAATACGTGTGGCCCCCAGGCCCTATATACTCAGAACAGCAGTATACAGGCGGTGCAAACAAGACAGGGACTGTGTAGATTTGTTGTGTTAAGTTGAATCTGTTTGTAATTTTCAACTGGTACAAGTGTAGCTCCAGTCAAAAAATCTATTTTTAAGCTTTTTGGAAAGCATAGGGAAGGGTTATCACCCCTTTATAATTTGTTTTGCCGTCCGTCTTTTTTCATCTCACTTGCTGTTGTCTCCTTCCGTTTGCAAGAAGGAGATGTTTGTAAGTTGGATGTTTGAAAATAGGGGCCTGCCCTATATGCTCTGCAGAAATGGCGGAACAAGGTGTTGGTTTTGCCACAACATTGCAAGCCCTCAAAGTGACTCTTGGTGGGCGCTGGAGCGCCCTGCTGTGAACGATTATATCAAGAATTGTAATTACATGCCATTGTTGAACAGTGGTAGAAAAATTGACCTTTGGTGGTTGTGGTGCTGGTGCCACAACACTATAAGTCCTCACAGTTACTCTGGGTGGGCACAGGAACGGGCCCTCCTGTGAAATATTATATCAAGAATTGTAATTACATGCCCCTGTTAAACAGGGGCTGAAAAATTGGGCTGCTGGCACTGGTGCTGGTGCCACGACACTGCAACCTCTCCCATATACTCTAGTTGTAGTGCAGGAATGAGCCCTGCTGCAAAGCATTGCATCAAAAATTGTAATTAAACGCCCCTGTTAAACAGGGGCAGAAAAATTTGGCCTTAGGCACTGGTGCTGGTGCCATGACACTGCAACCTCTCCCATATACTCTAGTTGTAGTGCAGGAATGAGCGCTGCTGCAAATCATTGCATCAAAAATTGTAATTAAACGCCCATTGGGCTGATGGCATCACCCAGGTCCAAAAATGTTCTTCCAACATATCAGCGGAGGAGGAAGAGGATAGACAATCAACATAACAGGACAGTCACTCAGCATCAGCATAGGCAGTCTTGAAGGGATGTGATATTTCTAAAAAAAAATTTCGGTTACATCAGCTTCAGGTGCTTGGTAGCTGTGGGTGATCCAAGACTGATTCATCTTGATGAAGGTCAGTCGATCAACTGAGTCGGTGGACAGGTGCACCCTGTGATCGGTAACAAAGCCACCAGCAGCACTGAAGGTGCGTTCCGAAAGAACGCTGGATGCAGGACAGGCCAGTAGCTCAATTGCATACTGTGCAAGCTCTGGCCAGTGGTCCATCCTCAAGACCCAGTAAGCCATAGGATTTTCGGTGGGAAAGGTGTCCAAGTCTGACCTTGCCCCTAGGTATTCCTGCACCATGTAAACCAAACGCTGGCGATGGTTGCTGGAACCGATCATACCTTGGGGCTGCGGACTAAAAAATTGTCTGAAAGCATCGCTCCTTCTGACCGTTGCCTCAGCAACACGTTGTCCAGGACCAGGAGTTTGTAACCTCCCAGTCTCTGGGAACGCGTTGCACAGACCTTTCTGCAAGGCCTCCCGGAGATGTCTCATCCTCTGCTCCCTCTGCAACGGCAAGATAAGGTCGGCAACCTTACCCTTTTACCGTGGATCAAGGAGAGTGGCCAGCCAGTAATGGTCCCTCTCCTTGATCCGAAGAATACGAGGATCCTTCTGCAGGCTTTGCAGGATCAGGGAGGCCATGCAGCGTAGGTTAGCTGAGGCATTCGGTCCGGAGTCCTCTGGGTCACTAAGGACAACATGATCCGCAGCTACCTCCTCCCAGCCACGTACAAGTCCACGGGTTTCTTGGGACTGTAAATCATCCCTACAAGACTGCTGCTGCCAGCCTCCACCTCCATGCTGACACAATCATCCTCCTCCTCCTCCTCCTCATCCTCTTCCTGTGTAATGGGTGGCACAGCAGGAACACTGTCTGGATAAAGGGGGCCTTGAGAGGCAAGGAAGTCCTCCTCTTCCTGCCTCTGTTCTGCCTCAAGTGCCCTGTCCATTATTCCACGCAGCGTATGCTCCAAGAGGTGGACAAGAGGTACAGTGTCACTGATGCATGCACTGTCACTGCTCACCATCCTTGTGGCCTCCTCAAACGGTGACAGGATAGTACATGCATCCCTGATCATGCCCCACTGGCGTGGTGAGAAAAAACCGAGCTCCCCTAAACCCTGTCCTGGTGCCGTAGTCGCACAGGTACTCATTGATGGCCCTCTGCTGCGTGTGCAGCCGCTGCAGCATGGCCAACGTTGAGTTCCACCTGGTGGGCATGTCGCATATAAGGCGGTTCTTGGGCAGGTTCAACTCCTTTTGGAGCCAGCCGAGCACAGGCATTAAATGATCGGCGGAAATGCACACAGACTTTCCTGGCCTGCTTCAGGACATCCTGTAAGCCCAGGTACCTGCCCAAGAACCGCTGCACCACCAGGTTAAGGACGCGAGCCACACAGGGCACATGGGTCAGTTGTCCCTGTCGGAGGGCAGAGAGGAGGTTGGTGCCATTGTCGCAAACCACCATTCCTGGCTTAAGCTGGCGTGGCGTCAACCACCTCTCGGCCTGCCCCTGCAGAGCTGACAAAACATCCACCCCAGTGTGGCTCCTGTCCCACAAACAAACCAGCGCAAGCACGGCATGGCATAGTTTTGCCTGCGTACTTGCGTAGCCCCTGGAACGCCTACTGAGCACCGCTGGTTCTGAGGACAGAGCACTGGAAGAGGCCATGGAGGAAGAAGAAGAGGAGGGGGGTAGAGGAGAGAGCTGTGTCACAACCAATAGTAGCATTTTGGAGGCGTGGTGGCGGAACAACCTCCAACACTACTGCACCTTGTCCTGCATCCTTCCCAGTTGCCAGAAGAGTGACCCAATGGGCCATGAAAGACAGGTAACGTCCCTGTCCATGCCTGCTGGACCATGAGTCAGCGGTAATATGCACCTTACCGCTGACCGCCCAGTCCAGCGAGGCAAGGACATTGCCTTCCACATGCCTGTAGAGAGCCGGAATTGCCTTCCGTGAGAAAAAGTGGCGTTTGGGGACCTGCCACTGAGGAACCGCACATTGTACAAACTCACGGAAGGGGGCCGAGTCTACCAACTGAAAAGGCAGCAGTTGAAGTGCTAGCAATTTAGCCAAGCTAGCATTCAACCGCTGGGCATGTGGATGGCTGGGAGTGAACTTTCGCCAGTCCAGCAGCTGGGGCAGGGACATTTGCCTGCTATAATCGGACATGGGTGTACTGCTAGCAGAGTGCCCAGAAGCACTTGGCTGTGACACACCTAATTCTACACCTTCATTCCTCTCAGAGCAGGTTTCAGAGAGGACTGAAGGTCTAGTGGGGTTGGAGATCCCAGCTGATGAGGAGCAAGGAGAGGTCCGCTTTGTTCTTTGGTGTGGGTCTTTGAGGTACGCTTGCCAACGAGCTGCATGGCAGGTCAACATATGTCTGGTCAAGCATGTGGTGCCCAAGCGGCTGATGTTTTGGCCATGCGAAATACGCTTGAGACATATGTTGCAAATAGCAGCGGTGCGATCTGATGCACTCGTCTCAAAAAAGGCCCACACCAAAGAACTTTTAGAATAACGCGCAGAGGCAGCGCCCTGCACAGGCGGAGCTCTGCAGTGTGATTCAGTCGGTGTGCTGCCCCTAAGCTGGCCCTGCCTCATTGGACATGTGCCTCCTCCTCCTCCTCCTCCTCTCTCCTACCAGGCACCCACGTGGAGTCAGTGCCCTCATCATCCCCTCCCTCTTCATCGCTGGAGTAAACCTGGCATTATGCTGCAGCTTGTGGAACATGACTGCCAGATTGCTGTCCTTCTTGAGCATCCCCTCTCTCTGCATTCACGCTACTGCCTTCCTCTAGCTGAGTATCATCATCAGAGCCTACAAAACACTGGGCATCCTCCTGGAGCATGTACCCAACACTGTGCTCAAAGAGTTCAGGAGACTCCTCAGGAGGACGTGGTGAGTCTAGGAAAGGAGTCACTGATGATGACATTGAGAGGAGGGAAGACAATGCTTTGGCAGCTGCTTTGCTAGTACCCAGAGCCTGGGTGAGAGAGGATGAGGAGGATGAAGAGGGTTGGTCATCCACTCTACCAAGTCGTTGGCATGTTGTGGCTCAACATGTCCAGTGCCGAAAAGAAGGACAAGCGTGTCCCATGGCCACGTGCTGATGATGACGATGCACCGCATCCACGACCAGCACTGTTGTCTCTAGACACAGAGTCTGCTTGCCCTCTTTTATCGGCTCGCGCCTGTCTGCCTCTCCTTGCTGGCCTTCCAGACATGGTAATGGCCTGAAGGGAGTTGGGAAAACCAGCAATTGGGTAGTGTATATTGTGCTGGAGGCGCACACAACATCCACTAACTACTGCAGATGGCAGGTGGCTCAATTAGAGAAGAGCTATGTAGGTGGATATAACAGTGTATACTGGGTTCAGGGCACGCAGACAGCACGCACAATCTCCTACAACTGACTGCAAGCTCTATTAAAAAAGAGAAATATAGCTAGCTATATAGGTGGATATAGCGGTGTATACTGCGGTCAGGGCACGCAGACAACAACCACTACAGAAGAGCAAGAACGCAAAATCGGCCGATAACAATCGGTGTATACTGTGTTGAAGGTACACAGAACACCCACTAACTCCTACAGACGCCAACACACTACACAAGGCCGCCGCGCTGGCGCCTTATATAGTGTGGGGCGTGTACTACACAGCCTCCTGCCTGTGGCCAATCATGGCTCTCCTCGCTGCCGGCACTGTGATTGGCCAAGCATGCGGGGTCACAGTGCATGCTTGGCCAATCATGAGCCAGCAATGCAGTGCATTGTGGGCTGTGAGCGCCACACGAATTTGGCGCGAACGGCCCATAACGTTCGGAATTCGCTGAACGGGCGAACAGCGAACGGCCGATGTTCGAGTCGAACGTATGTTCCACTCGAACACGAAGCTCATCCCTAATCACCTGTGATTTATTTCAGTTATGTTTTAAATCTGACCTGCTAGTGGACAGGAGTTGAAAACCACTGCTATAGAGGGATATGTTTTGTTCCTATTTTATGTCTGAGGTTTACAACCACTTCAAGCCAAAGGACCAACTTAAAGTGATTTCAAAGTACATTTTTGTTTAAATATATATTTTTTTATTTAATGTTTTTTATACTTGCTCTGTGCAATGTCCCTTACCTTGTCTTACAAATTCCTTCTGCTGCCTGTGTAACAAGTAAAGCCTCGTACACACGATCAGATTGTTGGCCAACAAAACTGGGAACTTTTCTCCAAAGGGCGTTGGCCCAAATTTGTCTTGCATACACACGGCAAGGAATTGTCGGCCAACAAATACGAATGTAGTGAGGTACTACTTTGTTTTGCAGCTCTTTAGCGCCACCCTTTTGGCTCCTTCTGCTAATTTTGTGTTAGTAGACGTTTGGTGAATGTTGATTCGCGCTTTTCATTTTGTGTTTTTCATTTCACACATTTAATTTCATGCTTTTCATTTCACACTTTTCAGTTTGTGCTTTTTATTTCATTTCTGAATGGCTGTTCGTCAACCAGACATGTTGGAGGAGATAACGTGTTATTTATTATTGGCCTTGGAGTTATTGCTTTGACATTATTTTTTTGGTTGAATAATGATTTGATTTGGTATATTTTCTATATTTTTGGATGCATAGAATGCACTTTTTGGTTAAGTTCTATTGGCAGATAGCATGACTAATTAAGTGTTCTTGTAAAGCAAGACCACTTATGCCAAGTACACACGATCGGACTATCCGGCGGACTCTCCACCGGACAATCCGCCCGTGTGTGGGCTCCGACTGACTTTTTCTTCCCAAAAGTCCGGCGGACTTAGAAAGAAGCCTTGGCTCAAAATTGTCCACCGGACTCGTGGATGCTGGGACTGTGACATCATAAGCGGCGGGGTCAACATGTGACATCACTCAGTGACCCCCGCCCCTTATGCCTATATAAGTCGCCGCGCAATGCATCCCTGGCATTGCAGACGGAGAGAGTGTCTTGTCAATATCGGAAGAAGAGAAGAAGGAGAAGAAGGGAAGAAGAGGAAGAAGGCGACAACATCAAAAAGACCGGGCCAACGCTAGTAAAAGAGCTGTAAGAAGATAGCGGAGGCCCAGCAGAAGAACCGAAGAGCCAGAAGACCCCCGGACGGCGGCGGCGATGAAGAAGAAAGCCGGGCTCCTCCTCTAGCAAAAGAGCGGCTAAAGAGCAGAAGATAGCGGAGGAGCCTGGAACCCCCAAAGTCAGAAGAAGACGGAGAAGGAGCTGTCTAATAAACTACTTTAAAAACCTGTGTTGTGTGTTTTTTTATTAACACTTTTCCCCTCAGGTGAATGGGTAGGGGTACCATGTACCCCACACTCATTCACATGGGGTGGGGGGACGGAATCTGGGGGCCCCCTTATTAAAGGGGGCTCCCGGATTCCAATAAACCCCTCGCCCGCAGACCCCGACAACCAACGGCCAGGGTTGTCGGGAAGAGGCCCTTTTCTGACCGTGTGTATGCAAGACAAGTTTGGGCCAAAATCCGTCTGGAAAAATCGGATGGATTTTGTCATCGGAATATCCGACTGTGTGTACAGGGCATTAGGGTTTACAATCAGACAGCTTGCATTTTTAAAAGGTAATCAGCATATGCAACTACAACAGTCTCACATAATACAATACTTTAAATACCTCATGCCTTATGTATTAAAGCCATGATAAATTTCCTACACCTGTAAAATATCTGATATAATAAGGTTGGTGCTTTATATTCACTCCAGTAGCTTCATTTAATTAAAATTTGTAAAAACATACCCAGAGCCTACAAAATAACATTCTCAATTTACTTAACTAAAATGTATGTGTTCTGTGCAATAAGGATTGTTATTTTCCGCAATGGGACTTTTCTTGCAATTACTGGGTTGTTACTGTTGAAAATCATGGGCCTTTATGGGACAAAAAAAAGATTATGGCTTAAATGTATGGTACACTATCTCCCTCTAGTGGTATATTATCAATATTGTTTTTATTACATTAGCTGCTGTATAAATACAGTTTATGCAACCCTTTACATACACTCTACGGTCCCTCTCTCACAAGCATACATACACACACTAGCATATCTTTGGAGTGTGAAAGGAAACCTGAACAAGCACATGAAACTCAGTGCAGACAGTGTCCTGGACAGGATTCAAACAGGACCCCAGTGCTGCAAAATAGAAGTGCTAACCACTAAACCACAGTGCTGCACAATATTCTTAAAGAAGAGTTCCACCCAAAAATGGAACTTCCGCTTTAACTGCCGGTGACCGCCTGGCATGCCACATTGTCACTTTTTTGCTGGAGGAGCGGGTACCCCGTTTTTAGAGACATCCAGCTCCCACTTCCTCCCCTGGCGTTGGAAGGAAGATCACCTCTCCCCTCCCTCTCTGCAATCTTCTGGGACATGTCACAGGTCCCAGAAGATTGCCCAGCCATTCACAGAGTGGCTCACGCATGCGCAGTGAGCACCTGGCTGTGAAGCCACAGCCGGGCGCCCACAGTTAGAATGCCGGCCCCGCTAAGAGGAGGAGGAGGAGTAGTGGGGCTTCGTACACCTGTATTTTTGGACCGTGGGACAGGTGAGTGTCTGATTATTAAAAGTCAGCAGCTAAATTTTTTGTAGCCGCTCACTTTTAAATGGGTGAAACTCTGCTTTAATTAGGAAAATCAATTGTATTGATGACATTCCTGACAACTTTTTATTTTTCCATAGTGGGACTGTCAAACTATAGAACAATTCCCTAACAGTTCCTAATTGAATCCTTTCCAGGATCTGTCAGACCAAACTGGGCTTTCCACATGTTTGTAGAAGATTGGAACGATATGTCTAAATCAATAAACATTAGTAAATGTGAGCTCGTGCATTTTCATGTAAATGTAACCTTTTGTGTACTGTGCCACATACATTTACTGCGGGGTGGCGGCTCCTTTGCGCAGAATCACGTACCTGTACGTGATTCTGCACTTGCAAGGCTGGGGCACTCACACTTGCGCCTGCTGGCGACCCACTCCTGCTGTGAAACTCATTCCATAAATATATCCCATAGATTGTAGACTCTATAACTTTTAGCGCAAACTAATCAATATACGCTTATTGGGATTTTTTTTACCAAAATTATGTAGCAGAATACATATTGGCCTAAATTGATGAAGAAATTCGATTTATTTTTTATTTTTTTATTTATTGGATGTGTTTTATAGCAGAAAGCAAAAAACATTTTTTTTTCAAAATTATAAACGTAAAAAAGAGGTGATCAAATACCACCAAAAGAAAGCTCTATTTATGGGAAAAAAAATAACATACGTTTTATTTGGGTACAGCGTCGCATGACTGCACAATTGTCAGTTAAAGTATCGCAAAAAATGGCCTGGTCATGAAGGGGGGAAAAATCTTTCAGAGCTAAAGTGGTTAAAGAGGCGTTTGACTTTTTTATTCCTCTAAATGCCCTATACCCCTAAGACTGGCCATACACCTATAGATTATCTGCAGATTTTCTACAGTCAGATAAAAAAAGTGGAAACGATTCCTCCATCTACGCTGAACTGTGTGGATGGAAGAATCTCCCATTGGCCCAAGCGTCAATATCTTGCTAGTCGGCCCCGATGGCTCTCACAATACCTGAACATTCTGATTGGGTGCAGGCACTGTTTAGAGCCAGTGGGGCCGACTAGCAAGATACTGAAGCTTGGCCCAGTGGGAGATGCCTCCATCCACACAGTTTAGCATACATGGAGAAATCTGTTGCACTTTTTCCATCTAACCATAGAAAATCTGCAGATAATCTATAGGTATATGGCCAGCTTAACACGGGTTTAGGTGCGTTTTTTAGGTTGTTTTCCTCCTGCTAAGAGAAGAGCATTCAGAAGAGCTAAGCAAATGCCCGCTATGCATAAAGCCTAAAGAGGGACCTTCCCTTTTATCAAAAAAAAAAAAAAAACCTAAAGCTGCCTTTGCTATATTTTTTATAACAAAGGCAGCTTTAGAAATGTTTAGTAATACTTATAATTGCAGGCTTTTTATTCTTTGCATCAGTGGCAGTGCGTCCATTAGGGGGCCTGAGCACCGCCCCCTCTGTCATGCCACCCCCTCTGTGTAGAATAGACATGTGCAGAGTAAAATATTTCGTTTCGGAATTTCGTTTTCGTCTGAAAACTTAATTTATTTAGTTACTCCCGAAATTCGTTTTTATTTATTTCGTTTTTCGTTCAAAAATTGCATTCGTCCGCAAATCCACATGA
Source organism: Lithobates pipiens (assembly GCF_037356315.1). NCBI lineage: Eukaryota > Metazoa > Chordata > Amphibia > Anura > Ranidae > Lithobates > Lithobates pipiens. The sequence continues at coordinate 124,894,493 of NW_027507789.1, read as the reverse complement.
ATCACGGTCGAATCTGTCTTTGAAGGCTTATGGTGTCTGTCGAATGTATAAAGAAGATTCGACGGAGCTAGTATATAGCATACTTTAGAACCCTATTAAAGTCTATGGGACTCCAACGTTCAAAACCTAAAGTACTCATTTTAAAGGCTAATTTGCAAGTTACTGTCCTAAAAAGTGTTTGGGGACCTGGGTCCTGCCCCAGGGGACATGGATCAATGCAAAAAAAAGTTTTTTCGGGAGCAGTGATTTTAATAATGATTAAAGTGAAACAATAAAAGTGTAATATTCCTTTAAATTTCGTAGGGGGGGGGGTTGTCTATAGTATGCCTGTGAAGGGGCGCATGTTTCCCGTGCTTAGAATTGTCCCTGCACAAAGTGTCATTTATGCAGGAAAAAAAGTCCTTTAAAATCACTCGCAGCTATTATGAATTGTCGGCTCCCGTAATACAGAGAACACTCATTGAAAGTCATTGATAAAAAAATAAAAAAAAAAATAAATAAAAAAAGCGTGGGGGTCCCCCAAATTCAATTACCAGGCCCTTCAGGTCTGGTATGGATATTAAGGGGAACCCTGCCTCAAATTTAAGAAAAAATTTGACGTGGGGTTCCCCCTAAATATCCATACCAGACCCTTCAGGTCTGGTATGGATATTAAGGGGAACCCCGCGTCAAATTTAAAAAAAAATTGACGTGGGGTTCCCCCTAAAAATCCATACCAGACCCTTTATCCGAGCACGCAACCTGGCAGGCCGCAGGAAAAGAGGGGGGGACGAGAGAGCGGCCCCCCCTCCCTCCTGAACCGTACCAGGCCACATGCCCTCAACATTGGGAGGATGCTTTGGGGGTCTGTGACCCCTCAAAGCACCTTGTCCCCATGTTGATGAAGACAAGGGCCTCATCCCCACAACCCTGGCCGGTGGTTGTGGAGGTCTGCGGGCGGGGGGCTTATCAGAATCTGGAAGCCCCCTTTAACAAGAGGACCCCCAGATCCCGGCCCCCCCCCCTGTTTGATATGGTAAGGGGGTACAAAAGTACCCCTACCATTTCACAAAGAAAGTGTAACAAATGGTTAAATAAAACAAACACACTTTTGAAAAATTCCTTTATTAAAAATAAAAAAATAAAAAAAAGATTCCAGCGGCGGTAATCCACTCTTGCTATCCAGCGACGGACGGTCATCTCTCCAGCGATGTCTCATCTCATCCAGCGCAGCGAAACCTCCGTCCTTCTTCTGTCTCCGTGGAGGAGACACTGCAAGGATTCCGGCGGCTGACGTTTCTTATATACGGAGGGCGGGGCCACCCGTCACCTGACCCCGCCCCCCTCTGACGCAAGGGGAAACCCGGGGTTCCCCGTGACGTATAGGTGACCCCGCCCCCCTCTGATGTAACGGAAACCTGCCTGTGTTACATCAGAGGGGTGCGGGTCACCCCTACGTCACAGGGAACCCCGGGTTTCCCCTTTCGTCAGAGGGGGGCGGGGTCAGGTGACGGGTGGCCCCGCCCTCCGTATATAAGAAACGTCAGCCGCCGGAATCCTTGCAGTGTCTCCTCCACGGAGACAGAAGAAGGACGGAGGATTCGCTGCGCTGGATGAGATGAGACATCGCTGGAGAGATGACCGTCCGTCGCTGGATAGCAAGAGTGGATTACCGCCGCTGGAATCTTTTTTTTATTTTTTTATTTTTAATAAAGGAATTTTTCAAAAGTGTGTTTGTTTTATTTAACCATTTTTTACACTTTCTTTGTGAAATGGTAGGGGTACTTTTGTACCCCCTTACCATTTCAAACAGGGGGGGGGGGCCGGGATCTGGGGGTCCCCTTGTTAAAGGGGGCTTCCAGATTCTGATAAGCCCCCCGCCCGCAGACCTCCACAACCACCGGCCAGGGTTGTGGGGATGAGGCCCTTGTCTTCATCAACATGGGGACAAGGTGCTTTGAGGGGTCACAGACCCCCAAAGCATCCTCCCAATGTTGAGGGCATGTGGCCTGGTACGGTTCAGGAGGGAGGGGGGGCCGCTCTCTCGCCCCCCCCTCTTTTCCTGCGGCCTGCCAGGTTGCGTGCTCGGATAAAGGGTCTGGTATGGATTTTTAGGGGGAACCCCACGTCAATTTTTTCTTAAATTTGAGGCAGGGTTCCCCTTAATATCCATACCAGACCTGAAGGGCCTGGTAATTGAATTTGGGGGACCCCCACGCTTTTTTTTTTTTATTTATTTTTTTATTTTTTTATCAATGACTTTCAATGAGTGTTCTCTGTATTACGGGAGCCGACAATTCATAATAGCTGCGAGTGATTTTAAAGGACTTTTTTTCCTGCATAAATGACACTTTGTGCAGGGACAATTCTAAGCACGGGAAACATGCGCCCCTTCACAGGCATACTATAGACAACCCCCCCCCCCCCCCCTACGAAATTTAAAGGAATATTACACTTTTATTGTTTCACTTTAATCATTATTAAAATCACTGCTCCCGAAAAAACGGCCGTTTTTAAAACTTTTTTTTGCATTGATCCATGTCCCCTGGGGCAGGACCCGGGTCCCCAAACACTTTTTAGGACAGTATCTTGCAGAATCTTTTCTCTCTGTCAAATCTTTTTTCTCTGTCGAATATTTTCTCTATATAATCTTGGACTAATAGAGGTAAGGTTAGGCACATTCGAACACAGGTTCTATAGACACAGATTGTTGTCAAAGTCATGTCGAATCTCCTATTCTATATCGAACTGTTGTAACAATGAAAACGAAAATAAAGCATTTATTTATGTCGGATCTTTCGTTTTTCGGATTTTGTGCTTTCGTTATCGTTTGTCAAAACGAAAACGAAAATAGCTGAAATTCGGACGAAAATGCATTCGGACGAAAACGAATGCACATGTCTAGTGTAGAATGGATAGATTCATGCATAGTAGGAATCTATCCATGGCCACTGTAGCCATCCTCTATTCAGGCATCCAGACCCTTTTTGAACACCGGGCACCTGAATCCCAGAGGTGGCAGTGTTTTTTGAAGCACCCGATTAGAGCCATCAAAAAAGGAGGACTGAGAGCACAGAGCATTGCCACCCAATTGCCAATTGCCACCCAGCATTGCCACCCAACCCAATAGAAAAGCAAATGAATATTCGCTGTTCTAACACTGAACCGCCTCTCAACCAATCAGGAGGCGTGGGTATAATATCCGTCACCTGATTGGCTGAAGGCACAGGCACTCTGATTGGACCCTGAACAGAACAGAAGAAGAGAGTGAGACAAATGGAGGACACAGGAGCCACCGTCTGACCCGCTGCTCAACCCATCATCTCACAGCTTGCCTCCAGACCCGCTGCCTAATCCCCCACCAAGATGGGCAGTCAGTGAGCAAGCGGGCGAGCTCAGTAGCTGCATCTGATGGGCACAAGTGGCTGCATATGACGGGGCACAAGTGGCTGCATATGATGGGGCACAAGTGGCTGCATTTTATGTGGCACAGTGGCTGCATTTGATGCGGCACAGTGGCTGCATTTGATGGGGCACAAGTGGCTGCATATGATGGGGCACAAGTGGCTGCATATGACGGGGCATAAGTGGCTGCATTTTATGTGGCACAGTGGTGGCATGTTATGTGGCACAGTGGCTGCATTTGATTTTTTTTTCAGTATTTTCACAATTATTTGGATTGTTTGCACCTCCTTCCCCCCGTCCATCCCAGGTGCTTGTACTTTATGAGTCGTGACATCACCTGGAACGGACGAGAAGAGTGGAGGGGCCGGCGGGGGGCAGCGCACCATTAGAAGTGTCTCAGGCTCAGCAGCCGGTGACTCGGTGAGTGAAGCCAAGACACCAAGGCCGACACACGTGATGGGGGGTGTACAGACAGATGCATGGGCCCTGGGTCCCCCCATCCCACAGTGTCCTCCTGGCTGTGTGCATGTTCCCCTGTGCTGTGTAAGTGTCCTGTGTGCATGTCCCCCTGTGTGCATGTCCCCCTGTGTGCATGTCTCCCTGTGTGCATGTCCTCCTGTGTGCATGTCCCCCTGTGTGCATGTCCCCCTGTGCTGTGTAAGTGTCCTGTGTGCATGTCCTCCTGTGTGCATGTCCTTCTGTGCTGTGTGCATGTCCCCCTGTGTGCATGTCCCCCTGTGCTGTGTAAGTATCCTGTGTGCATGTCCCCCTGTGTGCATGTCCCTCTGTGCTGTGTAAGTGTCCTGTGTGCATGTCCTCCTATGTGCATGTCCCCCTGTGTGCATGTCCCCCTGTGTGCATGTCCCCCTGTGTGCATGTCCTCCTGTGTGCATGTCCCCCGGTGCTGTGTAAGTGTCCTGTGTGCATGTCCTCCTGTGTGCATGTCCCCCTGTGTGCATGTCCCCCTGTGTGTGTGTCCCTCCTGTGTGAATGTCCTCCTGTGTGCATGTCCCCCTGTGTGCAATGTCCCCCCTGTGCTGTGTGAGTGTCCCCCTGTGTGCATGTGTTCTCCTGTGTGCATGTCCCCCCTGTGTGCGTGTCCCCCCTGTGTGCATCCCCCTGTGTGCATGTTCTCCTGTGTGTGCATTCTCCCTCCAGTGTCCAAGTGTGTGTGTGTGTGTGTGTGTGTGTGTGTGTGTGTGTGTGTGTGTGTGTGTGTGTGTGTGTGTGTGTGTGTGTGTGTGTGTGTGTGTGTGTGTGTGTGTGTGTGTGTGTGTGTGTGTGTGTGTGTGTGTGTGTGTGTGTGTGTTCTCCCTCCAGTGTCCCCCCTGTGTGTGTGTGTGTTCTCCCTCTAGTGTCCCCCTGTGTGTATGTTCTCTCTCCAGTGTCTCCCTGCAGGTTTGGCTTGAGTGTGGAGACCAAGGGGGCCCCATGATCTTCTATTGCCCTGGGGCCCCATGAGTTGTCAGTCTGCCCCTGCCACTGACTAATGCAGAGTTGCAATGCAAGGAGATCAGCTAAAAGTAGTTGGATCTGTATGTACGTTATATTTAATGGAAATTAGTCGATTAATTGATTTTAAAAAATCGATTAATCGAACATGAAAATTTGAATCAGTAACAGCCCTAATAAAAAAAAAAAAAAAAAATATATATATATATATATATATATATATATATATATATATATATATATATATATATATATATATATATATATATAATTTTTTTTTTTTTTACATACTGTCACCAGTCAGTGTCCCCAATCACCACCACACTGGTTGAAAGCTTATTTCATTTCTTCATTTTCCAAAACATTATGACAAAAAAATTCTAACTTAAAAAGAAAAAAAAAATATTGCCATGCCTCGTACTAAATGCTGCAGACTGTCTACTTTGCAAAAGGGAGTTATTGGTACTGCCCTGACATATTAAGGGCTTTAAGATATGGGATCAGCTGTCAGTACATCAAGATTGATCAATATTCTAATATATATTGTGACAAACCCCTGTTCTCAACAGAAAAAGTAAAGTCCGTTCATTTTGAATGTGGCTCCAGGTAGCCGGGACTAGCAAAGGAAGTTAATGTCGCCACCTCCATCAGCGAGATTGACACCTCGCTAGCCCCATCACCTGGTATATATTTAAAAGGGAAGCCCTACGCCGAAAAAATGGCGTGGGGGTCCCCCCAAAGTCCATAACAGACCCTTATCCGAGCACGCAGCCCGGCCAGTCAGGAAAGGGGGTGGGGACGAGTGAGCGCCCCCCCCCCTCCTGAGCCATACCAGGCCGCGTGCCCTCAACATGGGGGGTGCTTTGGGGACAGGGGATCTGTCTAATAAATTATGTTAAAAACTTGTGTATCTGGGGGCCCTTGTGTGTTGTGTTTTATTTACATTTTTTTCACAGGTGAATGGGTAGGGGTACATTGTATCCCATATTCATTCACACAGGGTGGGGGGCGGTATCCAGGGGCCCCCTTATTAAAGGGGGCTCCAGGATTCCGATAAGCCCCCTGCCCGCAGACCCCAACAACCAAAGGCCAGGGTTGTTGGGAAGAGGCCCTTGTCCTCATCAACATGGGGACAAGGTGCATTGTGGTGGGGGGCCGCGCGGCCCCCCTTCCCCAAAACACTCCCCCATGTTGAGGGCACGCGGCCTGGTATGGCTCAGGAGGGGGGGCGCTCGTCCCGTTTTTTCGGCCTAGGGCTTCCCCTTTAAGTCCATACCAGGTGACGGGGCCAGCAATGTGTCAATCTCGGCGCCGAAGGCAGCGACACTGACTTCCTTCGCTAGTCCCAGCGCTCAAAATGAATGGACTTTTCTCCGTGCGGGAAAAGTCTGTTCATTTCAAAAGTACAGTGGACAAATTATGAGTCAAAACTATTTTCTAAGTCCGCCGGACTTTTGGGTAAAAAAAGCCCACACGGGCGGATTGTCCGGCGGACTCGAGTCCGCTGGACTTTTCTGCTGGATAGTTTGATCATGTGTATGCGCCATTAATAGCCCAGATCATAGTGGGGTACTCAGTAACTCTGTGCCCCTCATGGACGCAGGGTGATTTATACATAAGAGGGTCCAGGGGAGCTGGACACGGAGTCTCCAGAGCTCTCCATGGTAAGCTGAGTTCCACAAACCCCCCCATCCAAAGTGACTCCTGTCACATATACAATATATGTGTAGCGGAACCCCGTGAGGGCCGCTGACTAGGTCTATTCCCCACTGGCTATCCCGACTTCTCAGGCCATCTCTTACCTCTGACACCTCGGGTTCCATGTTACTATTTATTGCTGTCAACAAGAGTCACACAAAACATTGCAATTTGAATAACACAGTTTACTGAAAGAATTATGGACAAGTAGAAAGCACACAATGTTTCTTACATGAAGGGTTAACAATGGCAATACAGATATTAATAAGTATTCAAGATAAACCAATTAAAGAAATAGCACACATTGGCGCGCATCAAAAGTGGGACTTATGCTCAGTATGGCAAAACCCTGACACAGAGCACTTTCCCACTTTCAGTACAGCCACGTGAGCACACACACACACACACCACCTATGCTCTGTTATAAACACTAAATGCAAGTGTGTTATAGTACTTATAACTTAAAGGCTCCCTTTAAACTGCAACACCTCCCTCTATGCACACCGTGGGAAGAAAGGCCTTATACTGGATAATAGGTCTCTTATCTTCTATCTTCAGCTAGCTCAGTTAACTGCAGTATTTGTAATCCGATGCATAAGCAGAGGGCAAATTAGAATAAAAATGATGAGTAACTGCAAACTTGGTTATGTAACTCTCCTCTCCTATGTCAGGTTGACTGAAACGTCACTCCGGTGCTCTCGGTCCTGCCATCAGCCAGTACCGTCACACTGTACCGCTCTGCAAGATGACCGTGACCTTCGGTTGGCTCAGTCAAGTGTCCTGGATCCTCCAATCCGGTCATGCTGCTGCTCCAGAACACTAATAAATACTATAAAACACTCTCCGGTGACTCGGATTCCATGGATTTTTCAGAAACACACACCCACAGATCCCTGCAGGCAAGTCTCATGTCCCGGGCAGAAGAAAGTGAAGATGGCTGCGCTAGGCCTTTTTATTTCCTACCCAGCATACAGTTCTGTCACTTAGCCTCATGGGTATTTAAGTGAACACTGTGGATAAGAGTCTTTTTATAGACGCTTAAGTCACTCCCTGCTTAAGCTTTGCAGCATACCTTTCATGTGAAAATAAACAAATCCTATACACATTGGATAAGCCAACCACTAGAGGGAGCCACTTACTCAGAAACAGTGCATTGTTTAGCTGAATGACTTATGTACCAAACTCAACAAAGCATGGCTACATATGAATATATATATATATACATATATATATATATTGTGAGGGGGTTCGCTCGGTAGCGGGTGTGTGTGACCCCCTGGATGGGTTCACAACACAGTCAGGCACAGCAGACAGCGGTGTAGGTGCAAAAAATAAAAGATCCGGTTTATTTAGGCTACATGCAGTGATACATATAACAGCCAAACAAAATAAAACAAGAAAATAAATCCTGGTCAGCTTGACCTCTAACTACACACGTAGACTCCCTGTCTAACAACTGGGTGCAGCCTTGTGCTGCCCCAGTCCCTGTCCCTATTGTAGGGGTTTGCCACACAGGCGTTAACTCACCGCACAGAACAGATCTCAGACTCCCCAGTCTATACACACAAAACTGGTTCCAGGGTGGAGCATCTCCCTATGCATGCTGGGGTTTTTTGTAGAGGTCTTAATGAGCCCACTTACTACAGCTGGGCTCATTAACTCTTCCCCTCTAATTGTAAAAGTCTGCATAAAGCCTGAATTTAGGACACACATATTTCCCATCCTGAATACAACCAGGTGATTTTACCTGCGTGCTGCCACAATATATACACACACATATATATATATATATATATATATATATATATATATATATATATATATATATACGCATATACATACACATACACACACACATACCTGCACACATACCTGCACACATATATATACACACATAGCTGTGGCTCTGGTGTTGTAGTTGTGACAGGAGGTGAAGGAGGAGGACCATGGTTGAACTCACAAACGTGGGTTTGGCTTGCGAGTTCGCCCCTCAACCCCTTATTCAGGGCTTGTAACATAACTTCCTCACATAAGAGGTGTTGGCCTTTCTCCATTTTCCATTTTGCAGGCTGCCATGTAGACATAGTCCTTTTGATTATTGGGGGGGGGGTCTGAGGGCTGCAGTAGCCTTCCGAAATAGGCCAAACGCTGCCTCCTCCAGGTTACTCCTCTTCCTGGGACTTTTTTGTGGAAGAGGGGAGGGACCTGGGATTCGGGCAGGCTAATAGGCCCAGCCACCTCCTGGCTGCCGCTTACCCCCAACACCTCCTGGCTGCCACTTACCCCCCGCCACCTGGTGGCTGCCACTTTCCACAGCCTCCTCTTGGCTGAGACTTTCCTGTGTATGAAAAATGGACATAGTTTTAGTTTTTGGTTCATCAATCACACACAATTTTCAGCTCATGACAAATGAATGTTAATAAATAGAAAAGACTACCATTCTGACCCCAGCATTTTTCATTCTTGTCCCAATCATTTGTGGCTACTACTGTCTATTGATATGTAAACCACCTTGTAAAATTAGAAATTACTGATCAATAATAACAACATCTAGTTAACATCATTAATTATTTGACTAGAAATATGTTGAACAATGATCTATGCCTGACTCAAGCTGGGCTCCTCCACTTCTTCCTGGCTGGAAGGCCCAGTTTGGATGTTGGAAGCCTCAGCTGAGGTGGAAGGAAGCCTTGAAGGAAGATTGGAGAGTGCTGGCCTGGGTTCAGTCTGGCCTGCCAGAAAATGCAGTCTGTCATAGTACCACAGCCTGGGTACATAAATGTCATCAGCTACAGCTCCTGATCTCTGGGAATCCTGGACCTTCTTGCGCTCCCTATTATAAGTGCTCCTCATGACACAAATTAGGGCCTTCAGACAGGGCAGCTCCCTGTACATATCAATGAATATGGGGAAAAAGTCCTCGTCATTGAATAGATCCATTTTCTCTGCAAGACACGACACAAGACAACCCCTAATGTCAGGCTAAAATCTCCTAATCTTGTCCCAATAAAGGCCTCAATCTAGAAGCAGTATAGGCCACTGATGCACCAAGTTAAAATTGTACCTTCGTTAGAACGATCAGCGCTTCCGCTACTCCTTCCTCCGTTCACAGATTGTACGTACGACAAACGCATGTTACGCTTTATATACACTGTGCATGCGTAAAACTCCACCTGCCCCTGACCTTCTTTCTAATATATACATGCCTTTCAGCGCAGTGAGAGAGCACATGGCGGAGAGACAACAAGTGCATGCAGACAGCAGCAGCAGCAATGACAAAGCCACAAATGTCCCGATCCTGGAGGATATTTAAGGACTCAAAGATGGCCTTTATAGAGATGGTGGACATCTTCAAGAGTAGGGATGGTCAAACTGTTCGCCCAGCGGTCCTTTTTGTGGCGAATTTTGCGTGTTTGCGATTCACCCGATTGGCGGACTATTGCCACTGTTCGCCCGGCGGACATATGTGTTTACAGTGTGAAAGAACTTTGACCCATGATGACACCTCCATCATGGGGTACAGGACAGCCAATTGAGACATTTCAGCACATGGACAATTGGACATTCCCCCTACCTTATAAATAGACCTGATCTGGCGGCCATTTTACATTCTGTCTTATGTCAGTGTAGGGACAGGGCGCTGTGTGCAGCAGGGAGAGACTGTGGTGACAAATCGCTACCTATTAGGTCCACAAAAGTCCTTTTAAGGACTGGTATAGGTGTAGTACAGTATATAGGGTTCAGTGCACTGCTGTGCTGGTGATTGCAGCAGCCTGTCTTTTGTCAGTGTAGGGAGGGACAGGATGCTGTGTGCAGCAGGGACAGTCAGTTTAATCACTAGCTAGCTATTACTATTAGGTCCACAAAGGTCCTTTTAAGGACTGGTATAGGTGTACAGTATATAGGGTTGTACACGTATAATATACTTTCTTCCAAATATTGAAAGAATATTATACTTGACTGCTGCCCGATTCTGCAGCTGTTTTTTTATCAGTGTAGGGACTGAGGGACAGTCTGCAAATCACTAGCTACTAGGTCCACAAAGGTCCTTGTAAGGACTGGTATAGGTGTACAATATATAGGGTGCTGGTGCAGGGGTGTGCTGCAGATTACTGCCCTATTCTGCAGCAGTCCTTTATCATTGTAGGGACTGAGGGACAGTCTGAAAATCACTAGCTACTAGGTCCACAAAGGTCCTTGTAAGGACTGGTATAGGTGTACAATATATAGGGTTGTGGTGCACTGCTGCTGACTGCTGCCCTATTCTGCAGCAGTCCTTTATCAGTGTAGGGACTGAGGGACAGTCTGCAAATCACTAGCTACTAGGTCCAGAAAGGTCCTTTTAAGGACTGCTATAGGTGTACTATTTGGTGTGCAGTATATAGGGGTGTAATACACGTATAAAATACTTGCACATATAGAAAGCATAGTATAGTGCATTTCCACTGTACAGCATTGTGACTGCTGAGCGGTTCTGCAGCGATACTACAAAGAGTGACAAACGCAATCAAAAAAAGTATTATAACTGGTGTGATAGACCAGTGGCCCCCAAAAACGACAGATTGAAGCGGGGTGTTATATACCTTCTTCCACATACATACTGCACTTCTCTAGAAACTTTTGTCACAGGGTAATTTAAAAAATGACAGGCAGAGGAAGAGGCAGGCCCTTCCGCAGGGGTGGTAGGGGTAGGGCAGGAGCAACAGGCTTGAGCCAAAGTGGCAAATTGCAGAAGGTGCGTGCAATTACGTCAAAGGACGCACCAGACTTGGTTGAGTGGCTCACTCAACCTTACTCTTCTGCACCTTCCTCATCCTCTCGATCTGCACCCTCTTGTTCATTCTCTGCTATGTGCACCCCTAAAGACACTACCACCAACATCACCACCACCATATACCTTCCGCTTGAGTCACAGGAATTATTTTCCGATACATATCAAGACATTTCCGATGTGCAGCCACTCTTGGCATTAGATCAGGTAGAGGAGGTAGCAATAACCACCACTCAGCAGTCTGACGACAGTACCCAGATCAGTCCAAGGAGGAGGTTGGTCCCCGATGTTGCTGCCTACTCCAAGATCTCTAATTATAGCGGTGGGGAAGGTGACGTAGATGATGACGTGTCTAGTGATGCCACGTGGGTGCCCACAAGAGAGGAAGAGGAGGGGAGTTCAAAGGCAGATATGGACCAGCAGATAGGGAGGAGAAGCAGGAAGAACTTAGATTGCACAGGAGGGACAAAGCAGACTGCTAATGTATCAGGAGCGAGGCATCAACCATGTACGGTCACATCTGGTGCTCCCAGGACGCCGGCACATGGCTCCGCAGTGTGGGCTTTTTTTAACGTGTCCGCTGCTGACAATAGTGTTGCCATCTGCAATCTTTGCAGTCAACGCATAAGTCGCAGTAAGCCCAACACTCATCTAGGGACGACCGCCTTAAGAAGGCACATGAGCTGCCATCACCGAGCCCAGTGGGAGCAACAGAACACACAAAGCCACACTCCAAGCTCTCATCGTCCAGCCTCTTCTTCTACTTCTACTTCTCCTCTCTGCTCACAATTGTCCTCCACTCCACCTTCCAATCACGCCATCGTCACGTTTTTCTGGAAAAAGGCAGGCTTCCGTGGGCCAAATGTTTGAGCGTAAAAAAAATCATGATGCCGGATAACCCTCTTGCCTAACGGTTGACGGCTGGCTTGTCAGAACTGATAGCCCGCCAACTACTGCCATATAAATTGGTGGACTCGGAGGCCTTTCGAAAATTTGTGGCCATTGGAACACCACAATGGAAGGTCCCAGGAAGGAAGTATTTCTCACAGAAGGGCATCCCAGAGCTATATGGCCATGTTCAGCGGCAAGTGAATGTATCTCTGGCACACAGTGTCGGTGCCAAGATACATCTGACCACAGACACGTGGTCTAGCAAACAAGGGCAGGGAAGGTATATCACTTTACTGCCCACTGGGTGAACCTTCTGACGGCCGTCAAGCATGTAATCCGTGGCACCCGTGTAGATTTAATATATAAAATGTGAATAAAAGTGTGCTATGTTGTGTTGGTCAATTTTCACATGTGTGAGAATATATAATTCTTAAAGTGCTAATTGATTTTGGGCCAAAATATGTATAATATATATTTTCCAGCGTGCTGGTTCAAAAACCCAAAATTAAAAATTAAATAAAAATTAAATAAAAATACAATAAACTCAAAGTGCACAACAATAGCAACAGATCACGATATGGCAAAACCTATAACTTTCATGCTATATTTATCTCTATGGCAATATGCAATTATTAAGGTGCACGTGCAAATAAATTCCTGTAAAACTTTAAGTGGAGACTAAAAGTGATACCTGGTAAACTAACCGTGAGAAAAATATATTAAAGTATACTACGTATATTAAGGTGTCAAAATATAATAAATAAATATATATAAAATGTCACAGTGGTAGCATGAACTGGTCTGCTAGTGATGCTATACAAAAATTGATATAAAATTAATATAAAACCTAAGTACCATATACATGAAGCAAAAACGTGGTAAAATGATATAATGCAAAAAGATTAAAATAAATAAAGATAAGAATATGCAAAAAACATGCAAAATTTGTGCAAGAAAATGTGCAAAAAATGCAGGCAAGTTCTAAACATTAGACGTGATGGAGCAAGTCTCTATTAAGTGGCGGAAAAAACCGCAGGTGCAAAAAAGGAGGGGAGTGCTGTTTTCCAACTGTGTTCTTCACATTCGGTGGCTTAAAAGGGTGTTAAATTATTATGCTCTCACCAGAAGGAGGACCCCATCCGGGGTGGATCAACTTTCACAATATTAGCTATTGTGTGGCTCTCTGGCTTCCTTCCGCTTTAAAGGTTAGGGATCCCTCGTTCCTCCGTGAGTGCAATAAGCCCCGTTTATATAGAGTAGAGAAGAGGCACATCCATAGTGTGATACCGTTTTAAAGAATTTTTATTGCAGTAAATAGATAAAAAATTACTCACAAACAAGTAGTTTAAAAGTGCGGTTGTATGTACAGCTTTTAAAATTCCCGCTCTGCAATCTCCGTCTGAGCTCGAGGTGTACGCTGCTTGGCCACGCCCTACGCGTTTCGTCACACGGACGTCATCTGGTCAGATGACGCCCGTGTGACGAAACGCGTAGGGCGTGGCCAAGCAGCGTACACCTCGAGCCAGATGACGTCCGTGTGACGAAACGCGTAGGGCGTGGCCAAGCAGCGTACACCTCGAGCTCAGACGGAGATTGCAGAGCGGGAATTTTAAAAGCTGTACATACAACCGCACTTTTAAACTACTTGTTTGTGAGTAATTTTTTATCTATTTACTGCAATAAAAATTCTTTAAAACGGTATCACACTATGGATGTGCCTCTTCTCTACTCTATATAAACGGGGCTTATTGCACTCACGGAGGAACGAGGGATCCCTAACCTTTAAAGCGGAAGGAAGCCAGAGAGCCACACAATAGCTAATATTGTGAAAGTTGATCCACCCCGGATGGGGTCCTCCTTCTGGTGAGAGCATAATAATTTAACACCCTTTTAAGCCACCGAATGTGAAGAACACAGTTGGAAAACAGCACTCCCCTCCTTTTTTGCACCTGCGTTTTTTTCCGCCACTTAATAGAGACTTGCTCCATCACGTCTAATGTTTAGAACTTGCCTGCATTTTTTGCACATTTTCTTGCACAAATTTTGCATGTTTTTTGCATATTCTTATCTTTATTTATTTTACTCTTTTTGCATTATATCATTTTACCACGTTTTTGCTTCATGTATATGGTACTTAGGTTTTATATTAATTTTATATCAATTTTTGTATAGCATCACTAGCAGACCAGTTCATGCTACCACTGTGACATTTTATATATATTTATTTATTATATTTTGACACCTTAATATACGTAGTATACTTTAATATATTTTTCTCACGGTTAGTTTACCAGGTATCACTTTTAGTCTCCACTTAAAGTTTTACAGGAATTTATTTGCACGTGCACCTTAATAATTGCATATTGCCATAGAGATAAATATAGCATGAAAGTTATAGGTTTTGCCATATCGTGATCTGTTGCTATTGTTGTGCACTTTGAGTTTATTGTATTTTTATTTAATTTTTATTTAATTTTTAATTTTGGGTTTTTGAACCAGCACGCTGGAAAATATATATTATACATATTTTGGCCCAAAATCAATTAGCACTTTAAGAATTATATATTCTCACACATGTGAAAATTGACCAACACAACATAGCACACTTTTATTCACATTTTATATATTAACACACTACTAGTCCCCACATATAGGTATAAGCGCCACATCTATTATCTCCCTTTGTTTTTGCATCTTTCCACCCTTGGGTGGAAATCAATAGAGGCTGCTCTTACCTTTCAACTTTTCTTTTCTTTTCTATATTCACTCTTAAGGTTCCATAGCGCAACCCACCCCCCAGTTATCTACCCGTGTAGATTTGGTTTTACCGCCACGGATTGCATGCAGGCCTAGCTCTTCTTCTCCTCCTACTCCATCCTCCTCCCTCTCCTCCTCAGCTGACTCCTCCTTTTCCGCTGCTAGTGTCTTTTCCGCTGCGCTGGCCAAGCTCCACAGAACCTATTCGACATGCCAGGTGGGACGTTGCCATGCTGTGCTGCGTCTGTTGTGCCTGGAAGCCAAGAGCCACACTGGCCCTGCACTCCTTTCAGCTTTGCATTCACAGGCATATCAGTGGCTAACACCGCTCAATTTGACAGTTGGTAAAGTGGTGTGTGACGGTGCCAATCTGCTTAGCGCATTGAAACAGGGCAAAATTACGCACGTGCCATGCATGGCACACATCTTAAACTTGGTCGTGAGGCGATTCGTTGTCAAATACCCTGGGGTCCAGGCAAGGAAAATCTCGGCCCATTTCAGAAGATCTTACACGGCCATGGCTCGCCTTGCTGACATTCAGCGGCGACACAATCTGCCGGTCAGATGTCTTATTTGCAATTGCCCGACGCGATGGAACTCAACCTTCTATATACTTGATAGGCTGCTCCAGCAGAAACGTGCAGTTAACGACTACCTGTACGAACTCTGCGGCAGAACAGGTTCTGGGGAGCTTGGTTTTTTTTCACCGCGCCAGTGGCTGCTCATGCGCGACGCATGCAGACTACTGCATCCATTTGATGAGATCACCAAACTGGTCAGTCACAGCCATGGCGCCATCAGTACTTTATGCCTTCTTTATGGAGCGTGCATTGCATCGTGTCATTGATCAAGCTGTGGAGGAGCAGGAGTGGGAAGACGAGGAAGTCGCAATGCTGGATGAATTCCCGGGGGGAGGGGGGCTACTCTATCTGAGACAAGTCAACAACAGGAGTCTGAAGAAGAGTCAGAGGAGGATGGTGCCGGGGCGGATGAGGAGGAGCAAGAAGAGCATGCTTTAAACCTTTCTGGGATCCCTGTTCTTGTACGTGGATGGGGAGAGGAGAACGAGGAGGACGACATTATCCTGGATGATGAGCAGGAGCCAGACCACCACACCACTTCCAGTTTAGTGCAAATGGGGGCCTTCATGCTCCAGTGTTTTAACAGGGACCCTGTATAAAAAGCATAGGGGTCAAGGACCAGTACTGGGTGGCAACGTACTTAGACCCCCGGTACAAACACAAAATGGCGGAAATTTTACCACCGTCACAGAGGGCTGTCAGAATGGAGCACTTCCAGGCCTTGCTTCGAGAAATGCTGCATTCCGCTTTTGCGTGCACTGGCAGAGGAGGAATTTCCACTCCCAGAGAAAGAGTTGCGGGTACCAATCCAACAGCGCCTGAAAGAAGAGGGCGGTTTGAAGATGTGTTGGTGACTTCTGATATGAGGTCATTCTTTCAGCCAACCCATCGACAGGTCTCATCCGAATCCAGCATCAGGGAAAGCCTAGACCGACAGGTGTCCGACTACATTGGGTTAACGGCCGATGTGGATGCTCTGAGGAGTGATGAACCCCTGGACTACTGGGTGGGCAGGCTTGACCTCTGGCCAGAGCTTGCCCAATTTGCAATTGAACTGTTGGCTTGCCCCTCGCCCAGTGTCCTGTCCGAAAGGACGTTCAGTGCAGCAGGGGGATCGTGACCGATAAGCGCACTCACCTAGCTCACGACAGTGTTGACTACCTCACATTTCTAAAAATGAATGAGGCATGGATCTCAAATTCAACACATGTGACCAGTAGACCATGTATATCTCTATAAACGATTAATTTAATCGAACACACAGACCTTTTTTCTACCTTTGG
Source organism: Lithobates pipiens (assembly GCF_037356315.1). NCBI lineage: Eukaryota > Metazoa > Chordata > Amphibia > Anura > Ranidae > Lithobates > Lithobates pipiens. Next base: position 124,877,676 of record NW_027507789.1, on the reverse strand, counting down.
CTCACTTCCTTGTACAAAAAAAGCACACCGTACTATATGCCCATACCCTCCTGTTTGAAGAGGTTGAGCGGTGTCACATTTTTGGGGCCCAGCAGCTAGTTGCTGGTATCAGTGCTGCTGTCAGTGCTCTCTATCTCGGTGCTGGTGTCAGTGCTCTCTATCACGGTGCTGGTGTCAGTGCACTCTATCACGGTGCTGGTGTCAGTGCTCTATATCACGGTGCTGGTGATCATCTCCTGCACCGTCTTCATAGCCTACCCTGACCTTTCCTCTCCTCCATTGCCTTCATGCGCTCCTGAGTCCTGAATGGTCAAAATTTCACATATAAAAAAAGATTGCTTGTAGTTGTCGATCCCAGATTCACTTCATACATGTGTTATGTCAGTGTAGTAATTATTTTATGCTGAAAATATGACCAGTAGGTTTTTAAAGTTCGTCTGCCATTGAAGTCAATGGGGCCCGCTGCAAACTTTGTGGTTTGCGAACTTTCGGCCGCGTTCACGAAACGTCCCATCGGAAGTTCGTCCATCTCTATTCAAGAGGGCCGACTATGACGAGAAGCCTTGACCGTACCCAAACCCAAATGTGAGAAAGCCAAGATCATGAATAAAGTTGTGAAAAGTCTGCCGAAGATTTTTGGGGTAAGGCGATCCAAGGAGCAACTGAGGAAACGCTGGTCAGAACTGAAATTGAGGGAGCAGGATCAGTACAGAAGAATCAAGAGAGTGCTGCAAAAAAAAGTATTTTATCGTGTGTTCCTATTCTTCTTCTTACATTCGTGCTGCTCCATGTGCTTTTTTTTTACCGTTGTACAGTTTGAAATGGCAAGTTTCAGGTTCATGGGCACAGTAATCGTTCGTAGTAAACATCGTTCGTTCGCCCACTAATACAATGTTTTTTGCAGATGCAGGTTAAATACATTTGGCCATGCCTATTTGTCTTAAAATAAGTTTAGTACATTGTTGTCTAGATGGGTTTGTAAATAGAATGAAATTCAAACCTAATTCAGTGTAAGAAGAGGACACTCAGCAGCTGTTTACACATCCAGACGCAGGAGCACTAGTGTGGGACACCAGAACAGGGGCGGACTGACCATTCTGCACTCGGGCACTGACCGAGGGCCCCACATCAGGGTTGCCAACCTCTGTAAAAGCAGGGACCTTTGTAAAAATCTGCATATTTTTACATCTGCCCCTCAAATGGCCACTACCGACATCATTTTGCTGTACAAATCTTGAGATTTTATCTGCTCCGCCTCTCCACTGCCTTCTCAGCCAATGGGAGCACAATGTACACATCCCCTTCTCCGGCGCAGCTTTTTTGACACAGGAGCAGGAGATGCCGACAGCTGGAGGAGAGGAGAGGGAGGAGGGGACAGCCTGCAGTGTGGGTACTGACTGCTGCCTGATAGAAGGTAAGCTGGCTGAGCTGAAATAAATGTATTATTATCAGTGGCTTACCCTGGTGAGGAGGGGGAGGGGGGGAGAGGATTTGTTGCATCTAGCAGAGCTCCTCCTGTCTCTTAGCCCTTGTACACATGGTCGGAAATTCCGACAACCAAATCCGTCGGAGTTATTCCGACGGATTAGTTCCGGGCGAGGTCCGGAAGTGATGTTGCATACACACGGTCGGACCAAGTTGTCGGAATTTTCGATTGCCAAGAACGCGGTGACGTAAGCCGCGTACGGCGGGACTAGAAAAGCGAAGTTCAGCACCCCGTCCGGCACCCTTTGGGCTCCTTCTGCTGATCTCGTGTGCATCGCGTCTTAGTAGAAGTTTGGTGAGAGACGATTCGCACTTTTCAGATTAGTGATTCAGTTCAGTACTGCTCTTCAGTTTCTGCTTGTCTTTGCGTATCTGATAATCAGTGCGTGTAGTCAGTAAGTATTTGTTTCTCATTGTGGACAATATCTTGGTATAGTACGCTTTGATTTGCATTGCTTATTGTCTGCTTGCTTCTGCTATTCAGTTCGTTCTTTCAGGCATTGCTGTTTATCGGTGCTTTCTGTTGTCCGTTCTGACCAGCCGACTGTTTTCAAACCATGTTTCGTCTACGTACTCGTCGTAGAGTTTGTGCTGTGCAGGGGCTTCGTGTTGGTTTTCTTACTTTGACACAAGCCCGGTCCATGAACAGGGAGGGGAGGCGTTTGTGGACCAAGAATTGGTTGCGCCAGCGTGACCAGTTCTCGCACATGCCTTTGCTCTGTGAGATCCAGGAGAATAATCCTGATGATTTCAGGAATTATCTCCGGATGACGGACCCCGTTTTTCACTGTCTGCTGGCTTTGCTGACCCCTTATATAACCAGGCAGGATACCTGCATGTGGCAAGCCATCACTCCGGAGCAGAGGCTCATCGCCACGTTGCGCTACTTGGCGACTGGGAGAAGCCTTCAGGACCTCAAGTTCTCTACAGGCATCTCCCCCCAGGCTCTGGGGATCATTATTCCAGAGACCTGTTCTGCCATCATTCAAGTCCTGCAGAAGGACTATATGAAGGTAAGTTTTATCCTTTAACATCACATTCTATGTATTTCATGATTGCTAATGTCTTGGATTTCTTTCCTCGTTCCCTAATTACCATCATTGGAATATGCTCTAATTCATATGCTCTGCCCCTTTGTCCTCATGCATATTTGCCTCACTAACTTCCCCACCATGCTCTTCTTGGCCCATAAAACTATAGTCTAGTCACTTACCAATGTCTTTTGTCAGCTCCATAGTATTGCTTTCCCCTAAACATCCCCTAAAATGTCTACAAGTGTTATGTGTGTGCTTAAATTCATGAAGAGTGACATTTTTATTTTATTTTTTGGTTGTGCCAAACTCATTAGGAACCCCCCTCTCCCCAACTGCTAGGTCGGCTGCTAGCAATCCTCTATCTGCTGACTTTACCAAACCCAATACACACTATACCTACCCTTTTGATGGTCACATTTATAGATGAATTCACCAAAGCATGTAGTGCAAGGGCCTGCCTCAATACTTTCAAATGCTATTATTTTTTAATGTTTTTTTCCCCTATTATTATCTTGATATGTAATAGCAGAATATCAAAATGTGCTTCCATTTTGTTTTCTTTTTGGTATTATGACACTTCTTACCTGTCCGGTGGGCTGCCAATAGTGTAAGTAAGGAGGGGCTTCCCAAAGTATCACACATTATTTAGGCATTCAGCTCTCAATCAAGTGGAGAGGGTTACCTGTCCAAAACAGGGATGGGGGGGGGGGGGGGGGGGGGGTGATGACTCTGATAAGGGGACCTTATACTTTATGCTTTAAATACTCAGTTCCCTAAATGTTATACTGATCTTGGCAAAAAAATGTTGGTGTCTAATCTGCTTGCAATGTTGATTTGCAAAGTTACAAATGTTTGGTCTTGTTTCACTCCACAGTGTCCTTCAACGCCACAGGAATGGCAGACTGTGGCCTCCCACTTTGCCAGTCGTTGGGACTTTCCCAATTGTGGAGGTGCAATTCATGGGAAGCACATCTGCATCATCCCACCACCCAACTCGGGGTCGTACCATTTTAACTACAAGGGGTTTAATAGTATCGTGATGTTGGCGGTGGTGTCTGCGACCTATGACTTCTTGTATTTGGACGTGGGGCAAAATGGATGGATGTCGGATGGTGGAGTGTTCTCACGGACGGAGTTCTACTGGCGTCTCCAGAGTGGCAGTCTGGGCTTGCCACCCCCAGAGGAGAATCAGGAAGGACTCCCGTTCGTCTTCGTCGCGGATGAGGCGTTTGCTCTGGCAAACCATCTGATGCGGCCTTTCCCGATGAGGACCCTCACCCCGGACCAGAGAATTTTTAATTTCCGCCTGTCCAGAGCCCGAAGAGTGGTGGAGAACACCTTTGGAATACTGGCCAGCCGGTTCCGCCTTTTTTTAATGCCTATCCACATGGTGGAATACAAACTAAATCACATTGTGCTGGCGTGCTGTGTTCTGCACAATTTCCTAAAAAGACATTCTGCAAACTATGCGGTCTCAGTTGGCCAAGAAGCAGACTTGCTGGAAACTGAGAACCTCACGGGCCTTGAAGCTGCTCGTCCTGACTTGCCCCCCCCCAAAGCGCCCGTGAGGTTAGAACCCAATACATGGACTACATTGTGGGTAGGGGGGCCATTGATATGCCAGACAATGTCTGAGTGGCATTTTATGAATAAATTTTTCTTTGAAACTCCAAGATTTGTTTTCATTTACTGCTTGGCTTGGTTTTAGACGTCTCCTAGGTAAATTTGTTTTTTTTTTGTTGTGCCTTTTTCACCAACAGTGCAAACCTAAGTTCTGAGCGAGATGAGAGGACAGTCTCTGCTACACACACACCTTGTTTGTTTTTGGTAACTAATGTATGTAGTACATTACTGACCAAAATCGTGCTCATTTTCAGCACCATGGCAGGAAAATGGCATGATTGTCAAAATTAACACATCACTGTGGGTGTTTTTTTACTAAAGGCACTTCCACTATGCACTACAAGTGCACTGCAAAAGTGCACCTGAAACTGCACTTGGAGTGCAAAGTTGAGTTACCTTTAGTAAATAACATCCATTCTCACCGAAAACAACAATTTTACTCCAAATACATCTTTTGCGCAATGAAAAAGGAAGCCACGCATTGTTGATAATTTAACTTTTTAATCCAAGCACATTCACATGTGCGTTTAGAAAAGGGTTTTACAACAAACCAATAAATTGGGTGTATCAAAAACAGTCTTTCAGGTAATTTTTTTTTCACTTTGTGTTTTTGTGTAAACAGGCATGTATCAAAGCGTAACATACAGAACACAGGAACTTACAAAGTTCAACTTTGAAAAGTGAAGACAATATCAGACATGAGTATGTACAAACTGGGCTGATATTGCCTTCATCACATGGGGTGTCACCCCTGGAAAATCCAAATTTGGAAGATGCACAGAGTGTGTCAACATGTGCCATCTCCCATCATGCTGGATCAATGTACATGTTTTGGGGCTGCAACCCCTTCATCTCAGCCACTTTCCACAAAACACGTACATTGATCCCCCATGATGGGAGATAGCGCATGTTGACACACACTGTGCATCTTCTAAATTTGGATTTTCTAAAAAAATACAAAAGTTGTGGTTTAAAAGCCAAAAAATAAAACCCTAGCTAGTTTGGGCAGTTTCACACTCTCCCCAAAACATCAATGATGTTCTTCATTTTATTTTTAACATCATTGATGTTTTGCTGTATATTTTCTAAATCCCGATTGCATCCCATTATCTCCCCAATCAGGATCTGGGCACTTTCACTGGTAAAATGGGATTCTTCTTCCACATCACCTACAAAACAAAGCAAAAAAACACACCATGTATTATAAATATGGTGACATACATTGATGAGCTTACCGGAAGCTGTGTTCTCCGACACTCACCTGTTGTGGTGACAATTTGTCCAACTTCAACGATCTCTCCTTCCTCCTCCTCCTCCTCCTCCTGCTCCTCTGCTTCTGGTTTTGGAATTTTGCCTTCTTTGGAAGGGGTGGGGTCCCTGGTGTCCTCATACTTGCCGAGTCTTCTCTCCCCTATGAGAATGTAAAAAAAGAATAATTAGCACACAGAGGGCAGAAATAGGAATATGAAACATTGCTTGGAAGTGTTGTACAATTGTGTTTTTTGGCCGAGTTCCAAGGTGACAACATTATTGTGGACACTTTGTTAAGCTGAAATACTTACCTGCAGAACGATGTTTCTTACGAACGAATGAAACCATGAACTTGAAAGTGGCCATTTTAAAATGCACAACATGAAATCAAAGCACATGGAGCATGTATGCAAGCAAGAATAATCATATGAACACACGACAACTACTTACTTTTTTGAAGAACACGCTTGATCCTTATGTACTGCTTGTGCTCCCTCAGTTTCAGGTCTGACCAGCGTTTTCTCAGTTGATCCATGGATCGGCGTACCCCAAAATTCTTCTGAAGACTCTTCACAACTTTATTCATGATCTTGGCCTTTCTGATATTTGGGTTTGGGTAAGGTCCATACTTCCCATCATAGTCGGTCCTGTTCAATATGTCCACCATCTCCAACATCTCTCCAAAAGACATACTTGAGGCCTTAAATCTTCTCTTCCTGGATCGGGACGTTTCAGGCTCTGGGCTTTCCTCACCCTCCTCCTCGTTAGTGTAACTCTCATTGCGCACCTGCGCTCTCTCCGCCATGTGCTCTCCCCACTGCGCCGAAAGCGAAGAGGCAGGGAATAGTCTAGAAAGAACGTCAGGGGCGGGCAGAGTTTCACGCACGAGCACTGTATATAAAACGCAACACGCGTGTGTCGTCCATACGATCTGAGAACAGAGGGAGAAGCTGAGGCAACAAACGTGCAAACAAAGGTAACATTTTTAACTTGGTACATCACTAGGCTATACTGCTTCTAGATTGAGGCCTGCATTAGTGGAGTTTAGCCTGACATTAGGGTTTGTCTTGTGTTGTGTCTTGCAGACATTATGGACGGGTTCATTGATCATAGCTTGCCCCCTCTGTTCATCAATAAATACAGGGAGCTGCCCTGCCTGTGGCAAGCGACACACCCTAAGTATAGTAACAAACTAAAGAGGCAGGCAGCAATGGAGAAACTGGTTCAGTTTGTGAAGCCGGTGGTCCCCAAGGCAGACGGCAACTATTTAAAAAAGAAAATCGGTGGTCTGAGGAGTACATATCTGAAGGAGAGGAAGAAGGTGCTGGATTCCATGCAATCTGGTGCTTCAGCAGATGACGTTTATGTCCCCAGGCTGTGGTGTTATAACAGGATGCAGTTTCTGTCAGATTAGGCTGAGGCCAGAGAATCACTCTCTACTCTTCCTTCCACGCGTCCTATGCTACATTCCACACCCACTGAGTCTTCCGACGCCCAACCTGGGCCTTCCACTCAGGAAGAACTGGGGGAGCCCAGCTTGAGCCAGGTATAGTATTGTTGTACATATTTTGGGAGTATAAATGAATGATGTTAACTTGATTTTTGCTCACTAATTGCTGATTTTAGAAAGGGTTTCACATATCAATAGACAGTAGTGGCCAAAACCTTGGGGACAAAAAGAAAAATGCTGGGCTCAGAATGATAGTCTTTTCTATTGGTTAACAGTTTGCAACAGTCTTGATGTGAAAAGTGTGTGTTTGATGAACCAAAAACTAAAACTATGTCCCTTTTTCATACACAGGAAGACCTCAGCCAGGAAGAGGAGGGTGTGGAATGCAGCAGCCAGGAGGTGGCTGTGGAAAGTGGCAGCCAGGAGGAGGCGGGGGTAAGCGGCAGCCAGGCGGTGGGTGGGCAAAGGAGCCTCACAGAATGCCAGGTCCCTCCCCTCCGCCTTCCACGCAAAAGAGCGATAAAGGGGGGGGGGAATGTGGAGGAGTCGGCCCTGAGGCTGATTGGGGAGGCATCAGCGGCCCTCCAAGCCAAACCCACCTATCAAGAGGCCTTTGCTGCTTTGGCTGCATGCAAGCTTGAGAAAATGGAGGAGGGGCAACATTATACACACCCTCAACAAGGGTCTGTTGGGCCAAATGACACAACACACTTGTGTGATTTGGCCCATGCCCCTCCTCCTCCTTCTGCCACACCTCCAGCACCACAGCCTGGAAGGAAGCGTGGAAGGAAGACCAGAGTGTGATGACCTGGGTTCAGTCTGGTCTGACAGAAGATGCAGCCTGTTGTAGTACCACAGCCTGGGAACATAGATGTCATCTGCTGCTGTTCCTGGTATCTTAGACTTCAGGACCAGACTTCTCTCCCTCAGATATGTACTCCTCAGGCCACCAAGTTTTGCGTTTAAATAGTTGATATGTGCCCTGAGGGCCAAAGGCTTCGCTAATCTCCCCAGTTTCTCCATCGCTGCCTCCCTCTTTATTTGTTACTGACACCTAAATAAAGGTTTTTTTTGTTTGAAGAAATACTTGCGTATGTGTTTTACTTCAAAAAGGACAGTTTATTTGTTAGCAGGCAGGTACATTTCAAAAATACAAAGTGAAATGAATAACAAGGGGCACCAACACTAAACAACCTCCTGTAGATTAAAAAAGAAAAAGAAAATATAAAAAAGATAATAATGTTGTTGTGGTAAGTTTACACATAAAACACACCCCAAAAAATGGAAAGATGAGCAAACTGTCAAAAAAGGAGATGTTTATGAAAAACAAACACAAAATTCACCCAAAAATAAATAAATAAATAAAATTGTGTAGATGTGAAGATTTAAAAAATTGTATTGTTGAAATGAGTAAAAAAGAGTCAGGAAATACCTTTGGGAGAAGTGTGTGTGACTATGAGCATCAAAAGAAGTTCCTTCTTGCAGCATTGTAAAGAACAAGAGAATGCGCTTCATGAAAGAATTTTTAACATTGCAGCGTGACGAATGTGCTATATCGATTACGAGCAGTAGTTTTACCTGAGCGAGCGCTTCCGCGTCCGAATTGGATTGTGAGCATGCGTGGCACCTTGTCCGTCGGAGTATGTCTGATTGGAGCGTTTTGACGGAAAATATTTCCGGCAAGTTGGAAAAGTTGGTCCGTCAGATATTCCGACGGAAACAGTCCCATGCAGACCACACACAGTCGGAATAGCCGACAAAACGCTCCGATAGGAAACATTCCGATGGAATCTCCGAAGGTGTGTACAAGGGCTTACACTGCTGTTAGATCGATGTGTGTGTGGGAGAACTGCCATGCTTCTAGGGGTAGGATGTTCTGAACTTCCCCAATCTCTGCTGCATCTCCCTACTCATCACCTGCCCACCAGTACACAAGCATATCATCCTCCTCCTCCTCTTCTCCTGTATTACCACATCCAATGTCTGAGCTGCTGGGGCACCACAAGTCCCAGCATGCCAGGAGATGGGGACAGCAACAGTGTGTTCTATCAGGATGATTTTTGGGTGAAAAGTGCTGGTGTGTGTATATATGTATACTATGTATGTATACTGTGCATGTGTATATTATATGTTATATTATAAGTTCACAGCGAACGGGAACTTTTGTTTAAGGGCATGGTAGCCCACTTTTATTAAAAAGGAACAACATAAGGTTCATACATGCACTTGGTTGCCCACACAGGGGTTCTTCTGCCAAAAAAAACAATACATGAAAAATGCCAAGCCACCTGGCTCTCTTCAGTAGCACTGCCACCTAGGCTTTACAATTCAGCCCTCTTGGCCTTATAACAGGGTTCCCGCACAACTACTGTACCTCTTTTCAGCTTCCTTGCTGCTCAGGCCTTCCACTTCAGGCTCTCATTTGTCTCAGATGCTCACAGCTTTAACACACACAGTGTCTATCTAGACAGCGGCCCCTCACTGCTCTGATCCTCAGACTTGGGTCTCTGGCTTTCTCTAGTGCACACCTGCACACCTGCACACCTGCACACCTGCACACCTGCACACCTGCACACCTGCACACCTGCACACCTGCACACCTGCACACCTGCACACCTGCACACTCTCTGGACTCCTGGAGACCTCCTGTCTCTCTGTGTGGAGCCCAGAACCCTAATCCTAACTTTGCTATTAGCCCAGGACCCACCTGCTCAATCAACCAGCCAGACTCCTGGCTGTTCCAAAAACCCGGTCCCAGGATTGGAGATTCCATCCCACCCATAACGCTATGTAATCTCCGGGCTCCAGGTCCCCAAGTGGATTTTACAAACTTTGGAGGAAACTGATAACACAGATTCCTCCACATTAAATACCCCTGGAGCCCCTCAACCTGCCTATTTGAGAACCCTGGGCGACAATTACTAGGACAGGGAACTGTACTGTCACAATATATATACACTATGTATGTATACTGTGCATGTGTGTGTGTGTGTATATATATATATATATATATATATATATTATGCGTGTGTGTGTATATATGTATACTGTGAGTGTGTGTGTATATATATATATATATATATATATATATATATTGTAGCAGAGCGTCCCAGAGAGAGCCAAGAAAAGTCCTGTTCGGGGTTTATACCTCTCACAGGCTGCTCTCATACAATTCAGGAATCTGTGATCCATGATCCAGTTCGGGTCTTGGTCCTCTTCCCCAGGCTAATTTAACCACTTGCCGACCGCCGCACGCCGATGTACGTCGGCAGAATGGCACGGGCAGGCATAAGGGCTTACATGTACGTCCTTGCCTGCCCGCCGGTCGGGGGCCCGATCGGGCCCCCGCCCGGTGCCTGCGGCGGTCGGTATTCGTTCGGGAGCGATCCCGGACGAGGGGACGGCCATTCATTCATGGCCACCCCCTCGCGATCGCTCCCGGCGAATGAAAATGTCCGGTGACATCATTTCCTCTCCTGTAATGTAAACACAGGAGAGGAAGTGATGTATTCTCTCCTCCGTGTCGGTATTTTTCGTTCCGGCACCGAGGAGAGAGGTTCGGTGAGTTGCACCAACACACCCCACATACAGTAGAACATGCCAGGCACACTCACACCCCCCCTTTACCCCCCGATCACCCCCCAATTACCCCTGCCCCCCCAGTCACAGTGACACCAATTGCTTTTTTTTTGCATTGGTGTCATTTGTGACTGTAATAACTGTTAGGGCAGTTAGGGTTAGCCCCCTTTAGTTCTAATGTGCCCCCCTAACCCCCCCAATAAAGGTTTAACCCCGTGATCACCCCTCGTCGCCAGTGTCACTAAGGCTGGGTTCACATTGCAGCGGTTTATGAGAACGAATGTGATTCGCACCGCACTGCAGTGCAAATCACATCCGATCTCTGTGCGATTCGAGTTCAGCCATACAGATAGTATGGCTGAATTCGTGTCGCACCCGCCGCACCCGCCGCAAACTCGCACGGGACCCTTTTTTGGTCCGCAGCAGAATCGGATCGCATGGGTGTTCACACCATGCGATCCGAGTTTGCAGATCGCACTGCGATATGCGAACTGATCTGGGGGTGTCATTAACATTTCACTGACACTCCCAGCAGTTCGCATAGGGCAGTGTGAACTGCCGCCGGGAGGCATGTGATGCGGGAACCCGCCGCGGATTCGTGGCGTTCCCGCATCGCTCCAGTGTGAACCCAGCCTAATAAGCGATCGTTTTTCTGATCACTGTATTAGTGTCACAGGTGACGCTAGTTAGGCAGGTAGGTATTTAGGTTCGCCGCAGCTTTTTATAGTGCCAGGGACCCCCATATACTACCACATAAAGCCCCCTGATTGCCCCCTAGTTAACCCTTTCACCAGTGATCACCATATAACTGTTACAGGTGACGCTGGTTGGTTAGTTATTTTTTTTATAGTTTCAGGGCACCCGCCATTTATTACCTAGTCTCACTAGTGTACCCCTAAATTTAGGGGTGTCTACTTTCCAAAATGGGGTCATTTGGGGGGGGGTTTGTGCCATCTTTGCCATCATTTATGGCCTTCAAAACTGTAACGCCCTTAGAAAGCCTGAAGGCGGTGCTTGGTTTTCGGGGCCCCGTACGCGGCTAGGCTCCCAAAAAGTCCCACATATGTGGTATCCCCGTACTCAGGAGAAGCAGCAGAATTTATTTTGGGGTGTCATTTCACATATGCCCATGGCATGCGTGAGCAATATATCATTTAGTGACAACTTTGTGAAAAAAAAAAAAAAAAAAGTTTGTAATTTTCCCGCAACTTGTGGCAAAATATAAAATATTCCATGGACTCAACATGCCTCTCAGCAAATAGCTTGGGGTGTCTACTTTCTAAAATGGGGTCATTTGTGGGGGTTTTGTGCCATCTTGGCATTTTATGGCCTTCAAAACTGTAATAGGTAGTGAGGAGTGAAGTCAAATATTTACGCCCTTAGAAAACCTGAAGGCGGTTCTTGGCTTTCGGGGCCCCGTACGCGGCTAGGCTCCCAAAAAGTCCCACATATGTGGTATCCCCATACTCAGGAGAAGCAGCAGAATTTATTTTGGGGTGTCATTTCACATATGCCCATAGCATGTGTGAGCAATATATCATTTAGTGACAACTTTGTGAAAAAAAAAAAAAAAAAAGTTTGTAATTTTCCCGCAACTTGTGGCAAAATATAAAATATTCCATGGACTCAAAATGCCTCTCAGCAAATAGCTTGGGGTGTCTACTTTCTAAAATGGGGTCATTTGTGGGGGTTTTGTGCCATCTTGGCATTTTATGGCCTTCAAAACTGTAATAGGTAGTGAGGAGTGAAGTCAAATATTTACGCCCTTAGAAAGCCTGAAGGCGGTGCTTGGTTTTCGGGGCCCCGTACGCGGCTAGGCTCCCAAAAAGTCCCACATATGTGGTATCCCCGTACTCAGGAGAAGCAGCAGAATTTATTTTGGGGTGTCATTTCACATATGCCCATGGCATGCGTGAGCAATATATCATTTAGTGACAACTTTGTGAAAAAAAAAAAAAAAAAAAGTTTGTAATTTTCCCGCAACTTGTGGCAAAATATAAAATATTCCATGGACTCAACATGCCTCTCAGCAAATAGCTTGGGGTGTCTACTTTCTAAAATGGGGTCATTTGTGGGGGTTTTGTGCCATCTTGGCATTTTATGGCCTTCAAAACTGTAATAGGTAGTGAGGAGTGAAGTCAAATATTTACGCCCTTAGAAAACCTGAAGGCGGTTCTTGGCTTTCGGGGCCCCGTACGCGGCTAGGCTCCCAAAAAGTCCCACATATGTGGTATCCCCATACTCAGGAGAAGCAGCAGAATTTATTTTGGGGTGTCATTTCACATATGCCCATAGCATGTGTGAGCAATATATCATTTAGTGACAACTTTGTGAAAAAAAATAAAAAAAAATTAAAGTTTGTAATTTTCCCGCAACTTGTGGCAAAATATAAAATATTCCATGGACTCAAAATGCCTCTCAGCAAATAGCTTGGGGTGTCTACTTTCTAAAATGGGGTCATTTGTGGGGGTTTTGTGCCATCTTGGCATTTTATGGCCTTCAAAACTGTAATAGGTAGTGAGAAGTGAAATCAAAAATTTACGCCCTTAGAAAGCCTGAAGGCGGTGCTTGGTTTTCGGGGCCCCGTACGCGGCTAGGCTCCCAAAAAGTCCCACATATGTGGTATCCCCGTACTCAGGAGAAGCAGCAGAATTTATTTTGGGGTGTCATTTCACATATGCCCATAGCATGTGTGAGCAATATATCATTTAGTGACAACTTTGTGTAAAAAAAAAAAAAAAAATTTTTTTTGTCATTATTCAATCGCTTGAGGCAAAAAAATAAAATATTCAATGGGCTCAACATGCCACTTATCAATTTCCTTAGGGTGTCTACTTTCCAAAATGGGGTCATTTGGGGGGGTTTTGTACTGCCCTGCCATTTTAGCACCTCAAGAAATGAGATAGGCAGTCGTAAACTAAAAGCTGCGTAAATTCCAGAAAACGTACCTTAGTTTGTAGATGTGACAACTTTTGCGCAAACCAATAAATATACAATTATTGACTTTTTTTTTACCAAAGACATGTGGCTGAATACATTTTGGCCTAAATGTATGACTAAAATTGAGTTTATTGGATTTTTCTAATAACAAAAAGTAGAAAATATCATTTTTTTTTCAAAATTTGCGGTCTTTTTACGTTTATATCGCAAAAAATAAAAATCGCAGAGGCAATCAAATACCATCAAAAGAAAGCTCTATTTGTGGGAAGAAAAGGACGCAAATTTTGTTTGGGTACAACATTGCATGACCGCGCAATTAACAGTTAAAGCAGCGCAGTGCCAAATTGTAAAAAGACCTCTGGTCATTTACCAGCAAAATGGTCCGGTCTGAAGGTGGTTAAGCTCACCTGAGCAGACAGCCTTTGCTCTCTGCCTGGGACATTCACGCAAAGTTGGTCTGTGAAGAGAGTAAGGTTGGTAAAACCTGTTAAGCAGCTCTTTGTAGATACTGACAAGCATTAGGCTTATTCAGCCTGGTAGTGAGGGCCTGCAGATTGTATAGCTAGAGCCATGACACGGCTAGGGTTTTCGTGTTTTGCTACTTTGCCCTTTATTTTGTTTTCTGGAGCACCGTACAGCACCTGTATATGGACTTGTATATACCACAAATAAACACAGCACTGTTGGTCACTTCATCTCTGGATTTGGTATCTGTGCCTGAGAAACTGCTCATCCCAGGGAGCTTTATACCTGCTACCTGTCCCCCAGGTTACTATATATATATATATATATATATATATATATATATAATTTCCTGGACCTCCCCATGTCAGACTACTATGGGTCATCTCCGCCCCCTCTGACCCCTCCAGGATCCCCTTTTTTCTAGCCCATAAAGGGCAGCTGTCTGCCCACACCCGTGTTCTTTTTTCATCCTCGCTCTGGATGCCTTTTAAAGTTTATTTATTTATTCATCCACCATCCATCCTGTTTGGGTTCAGCCTCTCCCGTATCAGAAGACCCCCCATAGAGGCAGTAAATCTCCTGAGGAGTGTGGGTTCCCTTGGAGCTGGGATAAAAAGGTGCAGTATAAATGACTGTGTATTACTGGCAAAGGTCACTGGCAGTATAAATGACTGTATATACCTTCCTTAGGCTGGTGCTGGCACTCTCTTCTTCCATGTTTTGTGTGTTCAGGCAGTGATTTGGCTCGCTGGGGCTTGTAGTTCACCACCTCCACATGTATTCCTTTCAGGAAGCTCAGAGTTGAGCAGGTGAGGTCAGAGGTAGTTTCCTCTTGGATTACCTAGCAAACACCAGAATGCTCACTGCTGATTTGCAGCAGGCTCTGTCCTCTAGGCTAATCTCAGTCCAGTTGATCAATCTGCTACTCTGCTCTGGTAAGCCTGGTTTCCAGGACTCTCATTTCTTACTGCTGTGTTACTTGTCTGTCAGAGTGTTTTTATTATCCTGTGCCTTTATAGGACTGGGGAGTTTTGCCTGCCTGCCTAGCTGCCTTATGCCGCGTACACACGGTCGAACTGTTTGACGTACTTAGTCCGTCATACAATCCGACGGACAATCCGTCGTACTTTCTACTGAACGGACTTGACCACACACGGATGCACAAACAGTCCGTCGAAAGCTTGCGCGATGACGTGTACAGCACGTACGACGGGACTAGAAATAGGAAGTCCAAGACACAGCAAAGCACCCTTCCGCCGTGTAAATCCTTTCTGGGCATGCGCCATTCTTAGTCCGTCGAACTAGCATACTGACGACCGTATTGTCCGCTGAAACCAAAGTACGACGGACAGATTTTTGGAAAATCCGAAAATCTTAGTACTCCGGACTGCACGCTGAAAAAGTCCGCTGAAGCCCACACACGAGCGGATTGTCCGCTGAAATGTGTTTCAATGGACTAAGTACGTCAAACAGTTCGACCGTGTGTACGCCATTAGCGCTGAAGATTCAGACGGAGAAGTTTTATTTATTTTATTTGTTTATTTAAAAGAGAGCGGATCCTCTGTTTTACAAAGAGAAGGGCCCAGTGTGAGCTAAACGTCCGCAAAGAGGTTCCTAATCAGCATTCCAGCCTCAAAGGAGAGGCTAGACATGACAAGTCGCAGAGTCGCATGCAGCTGGATAGACGCCTGTTGTCACAGCATTCCAGATCTCCCTCTCCCTTACCTCACTTTAGTCGCTCAGACCTGAGCCAGGAGAGGTCAAGACATCAGAAAGCCTCTAGAAAGAGGAAATCTGGGCGCAGACAGAGAAGATCCTCTTCTTCAGATAGGTCTTCATCACCGGCCCAGGCAGAAGGATCCTGTTGGGCATGCTCAGTTAAGGTCATCGGAGGAAAGCGGGGGTGCATCTTGCTTCAAGGAGGCGGCTCAGGACAGTGCTGCGAATGCACACCAGGTTAAATCCTATATTAAGCACACAGTCAAGGAAGGGTTGAGCAGTGTTTCAAGGAATCCTGCTCATCCTGCTGTATCTTCAGCATTTGCAGAATCAGATCATGTGTTTTCAGTGCGTTTTAACTTTGACGTCGATAGCGATTCAGATCCATCTGAGGCTGAGATGGTCTCGGAATCGTATACGTTTAATTTTTGCACTGAATTCCCCCTTGGTGGAGGCCTCAAAGAAACAGCAGAGATACTACCCGTATTTAAAGAAATCTTTACCTTCCTTCCCATTCCCAGTGACTCAAACCTTGTTCGTAGAAACTGGGCTTCCTACAGATGTTTGAAAAAATATATAGGGGAGCTGTTGGCAGCAAGAGCCATCCTTCCGGTTCCAAGGCACGAATTCGGTCAATGAGTATGTTCCCCTCTGTTTTTGGTCCCAAAGGCTTCAGGGGGTTTCGGACCAGTTTTTTGGCCTCAAAGTCCTGGATTCTTTCATGAAGGTTCCACCATTCAAAATGGAGTCAGGGGAAACGATCATTTCCGTTGTGGACTTAGGAGACTGGATGGTTTGCATCGATTAGGCGGATGCGTATCTTCTTGTCTCCATAGACGCATCTCAGCATCGCTTTCTCAGGTTTTCTGTGGAAGGCTCTCATTTTCACTTTTAATGTCTCCCATTCAGTCTCTGCACGGCTCTGAGAATGTTCTCAAAGCTACTGTCTGCTGTCGTTGTGACTTTCAGGGTCAAGGGAGTGCAAATATTCCATTATCTAGTCGACATGCTACTTCTGGGTCCATCAAATGAGCTCCTTCTACTTCATGTGACTTTCACCTGCAAACACTAGCTCGTTTCACTTGGTTGTTCAACTATCGGAAGAGCCAGATGCATCCGACCCAAATGTTGAAATATTTAGGAGTACAATTCAACACAGATCAGGGTGGTGTTTCTCTTCCTCAGAGGAAGGTCCAGGAGATCCAGTCTTAGTCAAAAGCAGTGATAGCAAGGTCTTCGATGATGGTGAAGGAATGCATGCAGTATCTGGGGGTTCTATCAGCCACAGTTCCAGTAGTCCCATGGGTCAGGTGGCGCAGAAGGAATTTTCAATGCAACTTTCTTCTTCAGTGGGATCGTCACTCCTTCTACCAGAAATTCTATCTGCCAATTCAGATAATCTGGTCCCTGGTTTGGTGGTCAGTAGCTTGCAATCTTTCCCGCGGAGTTCCGTTGAAGGCCACAGAACCAATAGTGGTGACGACCAATGCCAGTCTGGCAGTCTGCAGGGCACACTGCCTGGGACAGCAGGTTTAAGGCCAATGGAACTTTTGTGAATTTCCTAGGATTAGATGCTGTCAGACGCACTCTCTTAGCGTTCCAACCTATGTTGCAAGGTGAAGCTGTCTAGAATCTTGGGCAACAATTACGGTGGCTTATGTGTCTCAAGGGGGCACAAGAAGTCGTCCTCTCCTTCAGGTGACATGTCAATCTTCCTATGCGCAGAGAAGAATATCGGCTCTTACAGCATCTTATCTCCCAGGGCCTGGGAATGGTTTTAACAGATCACTTGAATCAAGGCTTTGAGGATCACAACGAATGGGGCCTTAATTGATAGATCTTATGGCATTGGAGGAGAATTGTCAACTGCCTTGCTTCTTCTCCTGGACCTGGCTTCCACAGGCATTGGGTCAGGGTGCTCTGTCCAGGTCTTGGAACTTCCCTTTGGTTTATGTGTTCCTGCTGCTTCCATTGGCTCTCAAAATCCTGCTGAAGATTCAGCGAGAAGGATCACAGCAATAGTAGTCTTGCCTTACTGGCTCAGGGAGCCGTGGTTTCCTCTGGCTTGAAGGATAAAGTTGGGCTCGTCAATCCCACTGCCTCCTTGTCAAAATCTCCTTCTGCGGAGTGGGGCCTGACAACCGAACTGCAAGGAGGATGAAGTTAATAACTTGAAAGTGAGAGAGAGGCTTTAACTGGCTTGGGTTTCTCAGGTGGTGTAGTGGAGTCATTCTTACAGGCTCGTAAGAGGTCCACAAATGTAACCTATCACCAGATCTGGAATACTACAGAAAGGGGTTGGGACCTTGGATCTCCTTCAGTGTCTAACATTTTGGAGTTTTTGCAGAGTGATCTCTAAAGCCCCGTACACACGAGAGGACTTATGTCCGACAGACTTCCGAAGGAGTTCTGTCGGAGTTCTGCCGGAGTTCCGACAGAGTTCTGACGGACTTTTCGGCTGAGCGGACTTGGCCACACACAATCACACTAAACTCAGACGGATTCGAACGTGATGACGTATGACTGGATTCGAATAAGGAAGTTCATAGCCAGTAGCCAATAGCTGCCCTAGCGTCGGTTTTAGTCCGTCGGAATAGCATACACACGAGCGAATTTTTCGAAGGGACCGGGTCCGGCGGAGTTCCTTCGGAAAAATTTGAAGCATGTTCCATATTCTAAAGTCCTTCAGACTTTGGCGAGTCAAAAGTCCGTTGCAGCCCACACACGATCGAATAGTCTGACGGAATCAGTCCGTCGCACTTTGGATGTTGAAAAGTCCGCTCGTGTGTACGGGGCTTTAGGGTTAGCTTATAATTCCCTGAAGGGTCAATTCCCCACTTTGCTGGTTATGTCGTGTGCAAGATATTCTCTACATCTGTTGGTGATCTGATTTTTAGGGGCAGCCATAGAAATCAGACCTCCATTGAAATCGTTTTTTCAAAAAGAGGACTTAACACTAGTCTGGGGAACATCACTGGTTCGTCTATTTGATCTAGCTTTCTCTTGTTCATCATTTCTTTTAACAGTTTTTTTTGTTTTTTACTAGCTGTTGCCTCGGCCAGAGGGGTCTCTGAGTTGTGTGCCTTCTCATCTAAAGAACCATATTGTTTGGTGCTCCCAGGGCCGATTCCAAGCTTACTACCTAAGGTTGCCATATGATTTCATATGAACTGGGAGGTCATTCTCCCAGCCTTTCCAGCGGATACAGCTGATGAGTGGAGTAGGTTAGACCTGGACTCTGCGGTTTCAGCCTACCTGAAATGGTCTAAAAGCAGATCAGCTGTAGTTTTTTTTCCCAATGGGGCCTAAAAGGGTATGCAGGCAACATCCAGAGTTTTTTCTTCCAGATTTGTCAAAGACCATGCATATTGCATAGAAAAGTCTGTGCCTTCCTCCTCCTTCAGAGATCAAAGCACATTCGATGAAGGGTATGGCAGCATCCTGGGCAGCATATGCAAAGGTCGGCCCTGAAGTAGTTTGCAGAGCAGCAAACTGGGGCGTGCCCAACACCTTTTGTTAGGCATTACAGGCTTAATTGGCTTGCCCGCCTGAGGAGACATTTGGCTCTATGGTTATTATGGCGGCTGTCGCCCATTAAAAATTGGATTAGCATTAAGGGTTTGGCTTATTTTTTGTCTTCCCTCCCTTTTTAGAAAGCTTGCTACATCCTATAGTAGGCTGACATGGGGATGTCCAGGAATAAGGAACATTTTTGCCCATACTTACCGTAATTTTCCTTTCCTGGATCCTCCCCATGTCAGCCAGAGGATTCCCACCCAGTTTATCCGTTGCAAGGCGGGCATTTTTTTGAACACTGGTGTGGGCAGACAGCCGTCCTTTATGGGCTAGAAAAAAGGTGGTCCTGGAGGGGTCAGAGGGGGCGGAGCTGACCCATAGTAGGCTGACATGGGGAGGATCCAGGAAAGGAAAATTACGGTAAGTATGGGCAACAATTTTCCTTAATATATACTATGTATGTATACTGTGCATGTGTGTATACCAGGGGTGGTCCATCCATTAATGGCAACGCCCCCTCTATCATGACCCCCCCTTTATCTAGAATGTATAGATTCATGCATAGCATAAATCTATCCATGGCCACTGCGGCCACCCCCTATTCGGGCATCTGGCCCCTTTTAGGTCGCCAGGCACCTGAATTACATGGGCAGGGGTCTTTATTTCGAAGCACCTGATTAGAGCCATAAGCTCTAATAGGCTTAAAAATAGGGTGGACTTGGAGCGCAGAGCACTCAGAGCCCATCCAGGTGTGTTAGAAAAGCAAATTAATATTTGCTTTTCTAACACTGAACCACCTCTCTGCCAATCAGAAAGTGTGGGTCTGATATAACCATCACATGATTGGCTGAAAGGACAGGCGCTCCAATTGGACACCTAGCAGGAGGAGAGATGCAGGGCGTAAGCATGGAGGACATAGCTCGCCGCTGCCCGTCCCACATCTTCGCACCATCGCATGCTGCCTGACCCGCCACCAAGATGGGCTAAGTGCCGGTCAGACAACGGGCAGGGGTGCTGGTTAAATGCTGCCGGGGGGTCACAGTGGCTGCATTTGATGGGGCACAGTGAGGCTGCAATTGATGGGGCACAGTGAGGCTGCAATTGATGAGGCACAGTGAGGCTGCAATTGATTTTTTTTTTCCAGTATTTTTCCAATTTGGTTTGCACCCCCCAAAAATTGTGAGCACCAGCCGCCACTGGTGTATACTGTGTGTGTGTGTGTACTGTATGATCAAATTGTGCCCACTGCTGCTCAACAGAAGTCGCTATAACAATCCCATGCCCATGAAAAATGCACTTGTTGCTATTCGGGGCCATCTGAATGGTGAACTGCTGAGCTTGGCCTTGGATCAGGCAGCAGAGAAGGTCTGGGTGCACACCTGTGCAGTGACATTGTGGCACACATCAAGCATGGCTTTTGTTCACAAGCCCCACTGCCCGATCTGAGGCCAACCACAGAAGTTCACTATTCCGCTGGCTTTACGACTCACTTGTGCAGTTCAGAGGCTGCAACAAGTGGATATTTTTTAAAAGCCTTTTCCAGCCAGCTGCTTAGCACAACAAGTACCAAGGTGCAAAGGTATGTGTAAGGGGACACTGATGGAAGGTGACATTGGGGGCTCTGCCGCAGGGTGGCACACTGGGGGGCTCTGCTGCAGGGTGGCACACGTGCATGGCGGCCATCTCTAAAGGCTGGGGGCCCCATAATCTCCTATTGCCTGGGGGGCCCCATGAGTTATCAGTCTGTCCCTGCACCAGAACAAACATTTTAGGGTGTCCCACACAGGTGCTCCAGTGGATACTAAGGGTCTCTACATGTGTGATACTTTAACAAAAAAAGGTAAGTATTCCAGCATTGTAAAAGGGAAAAAAATCCTTTTTTCATGTCTTCAGCTTTAACTCTGCCAAAACAGACAATTGTACAACACTTCCAAGCAATGTTTCATATTCCTATTTCTGGCCTCAAATATCTGTGTGCTAAGTATGCCTTTATTTTATTCACATAGGGGATAAAAGACGGGACGTCTGGGGTCACCAGGGCCCCCAAACTCCTAAAGAAGGGGAAATCCAAAAACAACAACCAGAGGATGCAGAGGAATCTCCTTCCTCCGCATCCTCTGGTTGTTGTTTTTGGATTTCCCCTTCTTTAGGAGGTTGGGGGTCCCTGGTGACCTCAGACGTCCCGAGTCTTTTATCCTCTATGTGAATAAAATAAAGGTATACAGATATTTGATGTGAAGTGGGCGAATTAGTGACCACAACAGGTGAGTGTCTGAGACCACAGCTTCAGGTAATAGATTTATGCCTGCATATTTATAATTGTACCACTGATCCCCGAAGGAGTGGCTGATTTAATTGGGCTTACCGTTGATGGCCCAAGGACTGCAGAGAATGACGCCAGATCCGCTTAAGGGATTTTTATTTTAAAAGAATAAACAAACACAATCTTTCGAAGTAGGGTTAGAGGGTTTAGGTAGGAAAGTCCAGGTACTCTTGAACTAAATCAAACGGACAAAGGAGTCTCTCACATTAGGAAATCCAGAGAATAGCCATTCACAGCTGGATCCTCACCCTTATCGCATAGTCCTTCTCTCACCAGGCCTAGCAGCCAAACGGGGAGCTTAAATCAAACAAAGTCTCTGCCACAGACTTGTTTGTAGAACACTTGAATAAAACTGAAAGATGTAGACAACTCAGAGAACCCTCGTACGGTACCAGTATCTTGCAGCCGGTCTGGCGATACCATACGAGACCATATTCGCTTGGGGTCTTTCAACTTAACCTCCAGGCTCCTGCTGAGAAGCCAAACTTTGCATGGCCTTCTCCTGAAGAGTCCTCCCCTGGATGCTTCTACAGTTGCTGGGCCTCTCCACAAACTAAGACGGCACCGAACCACCTTTGAATCCTTCTTTCAGTTACTTTGCCCGGGCCAGCCAGCCCAGAGACTTGGAGTCGGGTAGATCCGCACCCCAGGCCATGAGAGCCCTGGGGGTTGGTCAGGAGGACCAGGGCCAAACAATCAGAAAGCACTTCTGGACCGGAACCCCAAAGTACGTGACATTAGCACCTTAAGTACCCTCTCCCAGAATGCACAACAAGAATGACACTCCCACTGGACTGGTTCCAAGAGAGAACTGACACTTAATGCACCAAACTAGACTGCGTTATAGCACCTGCCAGGGATGACAGTGCCACCTATGGTCAAGCAGAACACAGTGCAATCCAGCCAGACTGGTACTGAGGCCAAAATATAGAGTAATTAAACCCAAAAGCAAACTGCGGTTCCAGGAAGATTAAATGCCAAAAAACACATAGCGCATGCCCTTCAGTAGCCGGCGCTACATACTCCCCCTTCCAATTTAGACAATGTTCTCATCGTCTTGGAAAGAAAGGAAAAACCTGAATAAAAAAAAAAAACAATAATCCTAACAAAATTGAGTACCTGAACTTTAGGGTTGGAATGGGGAAAAGGGAAGGAAAAAACAATAAAACCTTGAACATTTATAAAAAACACACTTATCAGCAACACAGGATTATTTCACACATAATGCAGCCCAAGACCTGTCTACCTATAGCACCCACTCTCCGGTAGTTTGATAGAAGTTCTCCTGCAAAGGAAACACATATAAAACAACAAACCATTATATTCAGAAGGCAAGTCCCCATTATAGAGTGATGAGTCCTTCTCTTCCAACTGAAACTGTTACTACTAATCAAGAGCTTCCAAATGTTCTTTCTCTTTTTTTTTCTTGCAAACTCGCACCACCTAGTGGCAGGAGCTTTAAGTGCTAGTCCTTTCTTTTACAAATACTGATATGTAGAACTTGACGCCTAGTCTATTCAAGAGCCTACCATCTAACTGTCTACCCAAAGTCCTTAAGTCCAAGCAAAAGTAGGGGGAGCAATGTATTTTTTTTTTTCAAAGAAAACAGTTCTGGCAATTGATCTCACCAGTAGAATCTGGGGTCTGGTAGGGTCAATAACTTTCCTTGAGTGTCCACTGTTGTTACGAAATAAACCACATTGTCCCACCCCGGTCTACATATCACCACCTTGTCTGCATATACGTGCCTTCCATAACACCACTGCTGGAGGCACCCAGTAAACCGTTTGTACATGTCCAAAGAAAATATCTTCTACCTAAACGGCTTTAGAACCTTTAAGTAGTTCCAGACGTCCTCCGCATAGCATTCCTCGCGGTGCTGTTTAATAACATCCATTATCTCCTTGGGCACATAAAGGAAACTCAAACCCGTATTCAGATGCTACCCGCTTATTAAGTAGTCTCTGGGACCTTGCAAGTTTTGGCAAAGCCCTGGCATTCCCATCTCCAGGAGGCACACAAGAGTTAGGGGCCTTGCGCACCAGGGTGTCAGAGCTTGTTTTAGGCGTGGGCAAGTTTACAGGTTTGGGGAAAGTTAGGTTTATTGTAGTCGGAGTTTCCGTGCGTGGCGTTTCACTCCCCGAATTCAGGGCCAGCCACCCGGAGACGCTGCAGGTTGCGGCAACATCATCTGCGTTAGCCCAAAGCATCTCTTGTGAGATAGTATCAAAGAGATCGTCATCTCCAGTGTCAGAGAGAGTCCAACTCCAAATCTCTCAGCTCCTCCGCTTAGAGATAATTTCTCACAGTCCCACTCAACACACTGGCCCCAGATCTCTCACCATCAGTGTTGGCGGACCTCTCCGATGCGACCTCCTTTCTCCGGTCAGGTTGAGGTAAGCTCCTGGAGTGTCCTCGACTGTGGCTGCAGGAGGACCTGGATCACCCCACCTTCTCCAAGGCAGGCATGGTTGTGGCAGTCATGGTACACGATGCGGTGTCCAGGAACTCCGGAGTAGCTCCTCCGACGATGGCAGCAGTAGTAGTAGTCACAGTAGTGGTGGTCACATCTCCGTCCGGAGTACTGACAGTGACAGGCATCACGGCTGTGGTAGGCCTCACCAAGGGAGTATAAGCAGCAGACTCCTCAGTGACCACGCCCTTGGCCCAGTCCACGCAGTATGCCCTTGGCGGCACAACAGGGTGCTCCACTCGGAAAAAGTACTCTCCACATCCCGTACAGCAGGCAAATGGCCGGGGACTTGTGGCCAGTCCTGCACACCTTCCGCACAGCATCCCGAGGGCCTCGATGTCTCCCGAGGTGTATAACAGGAAACGCTCTTGAGGTGCCAGGCAAATCCCCGTATCAGTTATCACAGTCCCTGGAAGTCTCACACTCGCAGAGATAACCATAGCTGGCATTCTGGGCCTCATGGCAGGTGAACTCCAAACATTTTCTTTAGCTTTGCTTCCGATACAATGCACAGGCTTCCTCCTATCTCTCCCACAACACTCTCACGCGGTGCCTCGTGCAGGGCAAAGAGAAAGGCAAGACTCCTCCCACTGGTTCCTCCAGTCACGCAAATCGCAGGATTTTTCCAACTCCGCCCAGAGTTTGTCTGCCAACAGTGAATGTCAATCATTTTGTTCACAAAATGGCTTAGTCCAAATATTTAACCTTCTACCCTATAATAGCCATGTGTACAGTTCTTTCATTACAAGGCGTACCGGCAAATCCCGGACGAGCCCCCACATGTAGCACTGGTGTTTTATTGTTTTTAGGTGATGTGGATGTTGTTGAAGAAGAAACACATTTCACAAGTGCACAAGTCCTCATCGGGGAGATCATGGTGTGCAATCGGGATTTACAGAAGATCAAGGAAGACATCAATGATGTTGAAAAAAAGACTCAAAAACATTTTTTTCAAAAAGTTTGTATACTTAACAATGTGTGGCTTCTTCTTTCAAGGCTCAATATAAGTTTTTTTGGACTGAGTTGGTGTTTACACTAAAATGGGGGTTATTTACTAAAGGCAAATCCACTACAAGTGCACTTTCAGTGCAGTTTTAAGTGCAGTTTCTTTTTTTTTATTATTTATTTATTCTTTATTTTCCAAATTTTTCAGGTTTTTCACTCGTTTACAAAAAATATAAACAATACACCATAATTTAATACAATATAGTTTCTATGAGAAAAACTTCCTTTTCCCCCCCCGCCTCTCCCCCCCTCCTCCTCCGCCCCCCTCCTCCCCCCCCCTTCACTCGATCCTTCCCCGAGTATTTCTTACTAACATTCCAGCATCTTCAAATAACTTTCAGTTTTTCCAAATTGTAACCAAAGCCGCCACTTATTCCGATACCTCTCCTCTGAATAATCCGATTTGTATATTGTCTCTTCGATATTTCATAGTTTTCCTTTAGTAAATAACTCCCACAGCGCTTTATAATTTACCACAATCATGCCATTTTCATGACTCAACAAAATTCATTCATGGTGCTGAAAATGATGTATATTTTTATCAGTAATGCATTACATACATTAATAACAAAAACAAAGTGTGTGTGTGTAGCAGACCCACAACAAAATAATAGTTTGCTGAAGAAAAAATTGTCACCTCATATATCAAATAACATTACATTTGCACTATTGAAGAAAATGGCCAAAAAGAAAAGACCATTGGAGAACCTAGGAGACAGCTAAAAGAAACACAAGCAGTAAATATAAGTAAATCTTATTTCAGTTTAACTAAAAAAGGTTTCTTAAACATTGTCTGGCATATTAATGGCCCCCCTACCCGCAAAGTACTCAACATACTTCTGTCTTACTTTGCGGGCGCTTTTGGGGGGCAAGCCAGGAAGGCCAGCTTCAAGCGCCGTCAGGGTTTCTTCTTGAAGTCTGGCCTCAGGCCCAACTGAGGCAACATAGTTAATTGAATTTCTCCTTTAAACAGTTATGGAGAATGCAGCATGCAAGGATTATATGATTAAGTTTATATTCCGCCATGCTGATTGATGTAAGGAATAGGCAGAACCGGCTGGCCATTATCCCAAAAGCGGTAGTTAAAAACCCTCTGGTCCGGGGTGAGGGTCCTCATGGCTTCAAAATGGTCGGCTGGTCAGAACGAACTAACATAAAGCACTGAAAAACAGAAAGGCCTGAGAAGAGCAAGCTGAAATTCAGAAACAAGTGGGCAAGAATGAACGCAAAATCAAATACGTACAATAAAATATGCACTGAAAAAAACGCAAACTGACTACACGCACTGAAAAACAGAAATTAACCCAGAGGCACAAACTGAAGAGCAGCAATGATCGGAAAAGCAGGAGGCTGAAAAGTGTGAATTGTCTCACACCAAACTTCTACTAACACAAGATTAGCAGAAGGAGCCCAAAGGGTGGCACACTTAGTATTGAACTTCCCTTTTTTAGTGCCTTTGTACATCACCGCATTCTTGATGATCAGAATTTCCAAGAAGATTTGTGTGACCATGTGTATGTAAGACAAGTTTGAGCCAAAATCCATCTGAAAAAATCCAAGGATTTTGTTGTTGGAATGTCCGATCGTGTGAACAGGGCATTACTCTGCTAAAACCTGGAGAATTGCACATGGAAATAATGTTTAGAGCATGATATAATTGCCTATATGGTACTGAAATATAAGGTATATTATTTAATGATAATCTGCTTTTAAACTCTGTGAAAAAATGATTTCTACACTGAAATATCTTTAAAAGTATGAGAAAAGATAAATTCCCCATCTCTGTAAAACTAGGTGCCAACACAACTGAGCATGCTCAGACCTGCAAACAGCTCTCATTTTAGCTCCCATGGCTTTTTTACAGGGTGCTATGGTAAATATTAAAATGACCGCTGGGCTAAAGAGCATTTTTTTGGGAGTGAAAATTAGTTTTGTAGCCAAATGAAAGTTTCAGCCATGGATTCTAATGGTACAATTTTAACTTCCCCAAATAAATACTTTTCTTAAAATAAATTCTTTGCAACATTCTTTGCTATATTTAGTGGCGCTTTACCGTCGTTGTAGCGGCGCTATGCAGCCGCTGGAGGGGTGGTTTCAACCCCCCTACAGTGCTCCAATGATGCGGCTTACAGGACTTTTTTTGACTGTCCTGCAAGTGCACCGCTCCAGTGTGAAAGCCCTCAGGCTTTCACACTGGAGAGACAGCAGAGAATGTTCTAGGGCGCTTTGCAAGCGATATTTTTAGGGCGCTTTGCAGGCGCTATTTTTAGCGCTGTAGCACCTGCAAAGCGCCCCAGTGTGAAAGGGGCCTCAGGGCTGGGCTCAGCCCTTCCTTCCTTCTCTGAGCTGGCTGCTCAGCTGTCGGCTAATTGCCAGCTCCCATCTCTCCACAGTTACTCACCTGTTGATGATATCCTGCTTTTCAGTCCTGCCTACTTAAAGTGGTTGTAAACCCTTACAACACACTTTGACCTACAGGTAAGCCTAGATTAAGGCTTACCTGTAGGTCCAAGAAATATCTCCTAAACCTATACGGTTTAGGAGATATTTGCCCGTAGACAGCGGCGCGCAGGCGCACTGAGCGCGGCATCGTCAACAACGAAGATGCCGCGCGTGTCGGCTCCCGCGTGCATGCGCGTGTCGGCTCCCGCGTGCATGCGCGTGTCGGCTCCCGCGTGCATGCGCGGGAGTGACGTCATCGCGGCTTTGCCGAATGACAGCGGCGGAGCTGCGAGACCCCACCGAGAAGATGGATGCGCCGGACTACAGGGGACAGCGGTGACATCGCTGGCTCCTGTGTCAGGTAAGTGACACATAATGGACTACTATGCGATGCATAGTAGTCCATTATGCTTTGCCTTTGCAGGGAATGAAAGAGGAAGTAAACCCATCAGGGTTTACTTCCTCTTTAAGAGACTACATCACAGAGACCTCCTGCGTTCCTGTTAAAGGGGAGTTCCAGGCCTTTTATGTTTATTAAAAGTCAGCAGCTACAATAAGTGTAGTTGCTGACTTTTAATAAACAGACACTTACCTGTTCCACGGTCCAGCGATGTGGCTGAACGGGGTGTCGCTCCTCTCCCCCTTCTCTCCGCCGACGCCTCAATTGCCACTTTGGGCACCTGGCTGTGACAGCTTTCGGCTTCACGGCTGGGCACGCACGGTGCATGCGCGAGTCGCGCTGCACTCCGTAGTAGACAGGCAATCCCCCGGGACCTGTCACGTGTCCCTGGAGATCGCCTAGAGGGAGGGGCAAAAGGAGAAGTCGCCTAGGCGGTCCCTGGGTGGAAGCAGGAAGTGGGACAGGAAGTCCCCCTCCTAATGAAGCCCCCACTCCCCCCCAAAAAAATTACATGCCAAATGTGGCATTTAAGTGGGCGAGGAGTGCTTAAAGAGGAAGTTCCATTTTTGGGTGAAACTCTGCTTTAAAGACTTCCTTGGCTGACATCCCTTCTGGCGCCAGATCCTGCTTGCTGTTCCACTACACTGATCCCTGACTTTCTGGCTTGGCTGACTATCTGTTCCGGTTACTGTACTTTGGCTATGTTTGTTCTATTTACTTTTATTATTAAGCAAATGTGATTTATCTATACTTCTGTCTTGGTCTGATTCATGATTTCTGACACACAGGTGTCGTTAAAAACCAAACAATACTATTTCTGATGCAAATTTAAAATGAGTCACAATTTTTTGTGTTTTTTTATTATTTCCAAATAATCATATTTTTAGCCCAAAAAATGTGATATGCGGGGGGCCCTCTCCCGTCGTCTATAAAAGTGATCTCACTGCAAATCTGCCACAGAGACCACTTTTATCTGAAACTGGACCGCTCACTCAAGAAGAGGATACCAGGGTTATGGTAGCTAGCTGCTGCCATAACAATGATATCCCTCTTCAAAGTGCATATCGATGTGAGCTGGTCCGGAAGTGGCTAATCATGCCCAGGGGCCTGGACATTTAAAATTGTAGGGTTTACACTGCACAGGTATATATTCTTAGAAAACTGTTGCTTTGTTTATGTGCATGCAAATGGACTTTGATATTTAGCCAGTAGTTGGAGATGTGATGCACATAGCCAAGGGCTAACACAGTTGCAAATAATAGGATTTTTATAACAGCTTACCTGTAAAATCCTTTTCTTGGATTACATCAAGGGACACAGAGCCACAGTAATTACTGTATGGGTTATATGGCACCTTCCGGTGATGAACACTGGCACACACTATAAAGAATTCCACAACCTGAATGTCCAGGCCCTTAGGGCCTGAATCTCTAATGCCGCGTACACACAACCCAGCGGACTATGGCAGGAGTCCGCCGGACTTTTGAAATGAACGGGCTTGCCCACACACAGAGAAAAGTCTATTCATTTTGAATGTGGCTCCAGGTAGCCGGGACTAGCGAAGGAAGTGAATGTCGCCTCCTCCATCGGCGAGATTGACACCTCGCTAGCCCCGTCGCCTGGTATGGATTTAAAGGGGAAGCCCTACGCTGAAAAAACGGCATGGGGGTACCCCAAAGTCCATAGCAGACCCTTATCTGAGCACGCAGCCCGGTCAGTCAGGAAAGGGGGTGGGGACGAGCGAGCGCCCCCCTTGAGCCGTACCTGGTCGCGTGCCCTCAACATGGGGGGGTGCTTTGGGGAAGGGGGGTCCCTGCGAAAAAAAGTGTAAATAAACAACACAAGTTTTTTAAATAGTTTATTAGACAGCACCATGGTCTTCTTTTCTTCTGTCTTGGGGTGTCTCCTCGTCGGACTCCTCTGCTATCTTCTGCTAGCTCTTTTACTAGCGGCTTTCTTCTTCATCGTCACCGCCGCCGTCTGGGGTCTTCTTCCGACTTCGGGGTCTTGTCGCGCTCTTCTGGGGTCTTATCCTGCTCCTCAGTTCTTCTGCCGGGCCTCCGCTATCTTCTTATAGCTCTTTTACTAGCGTTGGTCCGGTCTTCTGTCACCGCTGCCTTCTTCTCTTCTCTACTTATTCTTCCTTGTGATGTTGACACAATGCTCTCTCTGGCCGCAATGGCAGGGATGCGTTGTGCGGCGACTTATATAGGGACAAGGGGTGGGGTCACCGGGTGATGTCACATGGTGACCCGTCTCCTTATGATGTCACAGTCCCAGCATCCTCCGGGCTGTGACATCATAAGGGGCAGGGTCACCATGTGACATCACCCGGTGACCCCGCCCCTTGTCCCTATATAAGTCGCCGCAAAACATGTCCCTGTCATTGTGGCCAGAGAGAGGGTCGTGTTAACATCGCAAGAAAGAAGAAGAGAAGAGAAGAAGGTGGCGGCGACAGAAGACCGGGCCAACGCTAGTAAAAGAGCTATAAGAAGATAGCGGAGGCCTGGTAGAAGAACCGAAGAGCAGGACAAGACCCCCAAGTCAGAAGAAGACCCCCGGACGGCAGCAGCAACGATGAAGAAGAAAGCCAGGCTCCGAGGAGGAGTCCGGCGAGTAGAACCCCCAAGACGGAAGAAGAGAAGACCACCGGAGCTGTCTAATAAATTATTTAAAAAACTTGTGTTGTTTTTTTATTTACACTTTTTTCACCAGGTGAATGGGTAGGGGTACATCGTACCCCATACTCATTCACATAGGGTGGGGGGCCGGTATCTGGGTGCCCCGTTATTAAAGGGGGCTCCCGGATTCCAATAAGCCCCCACCTGCAGACCCCGACAACCAAGGGCCAGGGTTGTCAGGAAGAGGCCCTTGTCCTCATCAACATGGGTACAAGGTGCTTTGGGGTGGGGGGGCCGCTCACTCGTCCCCACCCCCTTTCCTGGCCAGCTGGGCTGCATGCTCGGATAAAGGTCTGCTATAGACTTTGGGGGGACATCCACGCTGTTTTTTTGGCGTAGGGCTTCCTTTTTAAATCCATACCAGGTGGCAGGGCTAGCGAGGTGTCAATCTCGCCGATAGAAGCGGCGACATTGACTTCCTTCGCTAGTTCCGTCTACTTGGAGTCACGTTCAAAATGAACGCCCTTTTCTCCGTGTGGGCAAGTCCGTTCATTTCAAATGTCCGGCGGACTAGCACACAGACAGGTGAATGTCCGGCGGACAATTTTTAGTCAAAACTTCTTTCTAAGTCCACACAAGGGCAGATTTTCCGGCAGACTCTGGTCCGCCAGACCAAGTCCGCTGGATACTCCGATTGTGTGTACGCAGCATAAGTAATTGATGGGCAAAGTCCTTCGGTTCTGCACCATTTCTCTTGGACCGATGGCTCCCCAACCTGAAAGGCTGGCATCTGTTACCACCTTCCAGCAAACTGATAAGAAGGATTTCCCCTTCTGCAGATCCTTGGTATCCTCCACCAACTGAAGCTCTGACACACTTTTGGCAACAAATGCATCGGAAAATCTAGTGCTTGGATCTTCTTGTTCCAAGCCGACAGGATACTGTTTTGCAGCAGTCTCGAATGAAACTGAGCATAGGGAACTGCTTCGAATGAAGCCACAATCTTCCCCAACAACCTCATACAAAGGCGGATAGAAGGACCCTTCTCTGCCCTGACCACCTGAACCAGCTCCTTTATGGCTCTGATTTTTGCCTGGGGTAAAAACACCCTCTTCTGGGCTGTATCTATAATCAGATCCAAGTACTCCTAATCTTATTACTGGTTTTAAAAAAGATTTCTCTAGGTTGAGGACCCCACCTAGGTATTCCAGGTAGTTGACTGTGGGGACCATGCTTTGGTCCAGGCAGGCTACCGGCCAGTCTATAAAGAGCAGGTCATCTAGGTATGCTAGTATCATACCTTGAGTCCTTAATCCTTAATCTAAGTGGCAAGAAGAAGGGCCAGAAGTTTGTAAACACCCAAGGTGCAGTAGCTAGACCGAAAGGTTTTTTTAGGTTTTTCTACTTCAAAACACAGACATTTCTGGTGAGCATGGAAATAGGTACATGCAGGTATACATCCTTGATGTTGATTGATGCCAGAGGTTCTCCTCCTTGTAAGACGGAGACTACTGATCGGATTGATTCCATCTGAAAAGAGCAAATTTTCAGGAACTGTTTTGGATCTTTCAGATCTAGAATGGGCCTGACATATCCATTTGGTTTTGGCACCATGAAAAAGATTTGAACAAAACCTCAACCCCTGCTCTTCCGTGAGGACCATCATGATCACTTTTTGTGACAAAAGTCGGTCTAACGCTAGAAAGGGAGACTTCTTTTTCTCTGGATCATTGGGGACATTTGACCTTAGGAAACCAGGAGACGGGAATTCTCCAAACTCTAGTTTGTAACCTAGAGTTATTGTGGAGACCACCCATCTGTCTCGAAACTCTTCCTGCCAGACCCTTGAGAACTGCAGGAATCTCCCCCCCCCCACTCGAACGAACGGGAAGGGGGGGCGCCCCTTCATAAAGAGGCTTTAGCACTTTATTTTGCAGCTTTTCACCATGAAAAGGAAAACCAGCCAAGAACTTTTTGCATGCCGCTTCAGTTGACCAACTTTTCAACCATAAGATGCTACGTATATGCATAAACCCATGCGTAAGGCAAGAGGTTTGAAGAATCTGATTGCATCAATTGCAAAACTCAAAGCTGCTGGCAGCTTAGCTAACTCCTGGGCCTGCTGTTCAGGGAAAACCTTGAGCACCTGTTTCAAATGGCCTCTCAAGGATTGACATACCTCAATTGCCACTAGGGATGAGCTGAACACCCCCCAGTTCGGTTCGCACCAGAACTTGCGAACGGACCGAAAATTTGCGCAAACTTTATAACCCCATTAACCACTTAAGCCCCGGACCAATTGTCAGCCTAAGGACCAGATGTCTTTTTACAATTTCACACTGCACTGATTTAACTGGTAATTGCGCGGTCATGCAATGTTGTAACCAAACAAAATTTTCATCCTTTTCTTCCCACAAATAGAGCTTTCTTTTGATGGTATTTGATTGCCTCTGCGTTTTTTATTTTTTATGATATAAATGGAAAACGACCACATTTTTTTTTTAAAAATGATATTTTCTACTTTTTGTTATAAGAAAAATCGAATAAACTCAATTTTAGTCATACATTTAGGCAAAAATGTATTCAGCCACATGTCTTTAGTAAAAAAAATGTCAATAAGTGTATATTTATTGGTTTGCGCAAAAGTTATAGCGTCTACAAACTAGAGTACATTTTCTGGAATTCACACAGCTTTTCATTTATGACTGCCTATCTCATTTCTTGAGGTGCTAAAATGGCAGGGCAGTACAACCCCCCCCCCCCAAATGACCCCATTTTGTAAAGTAGACACCCCAAGGAAATTGCGGAGGGGCATGTTGAGCCCATTGAATATTTTTTTTTTTGTCCCAAGTGATTGAATGATGACAAAAAAAAAAAAGTTTACAAAAAGTTGTCACTAAATTATATATTGCTCACACATACCATAGTTATAGTGTGGAATTGCACCCCAAAATATATTCTGCTGCTTCTCCTGAGTACGGGGATACCACATGTGTGGGACTTTTTGGGAGTCTAGCTGCGTACGGCACTCCGAAAACCAATCACTGCCTTCAGGATTTCTAAGGGTGAAAACTTTTGATTTCACTCCTCACTACCTATCACAGTTTCGAAGGCCATAAAATGCCAAAATAACACAAAACTTCCCCAAATAACCCCATTTTGGAAAGTAGACACCCCAAGCTATTTACTGAGAGGCATGTTGAGTCCATGGAATATTTTATATTTTTCCACAAGTTGCGGGAATATTACAAACTTTTATTTTTTTTTGCACAAAGTTGTCACCAAATTATATATTGCTCACACATGCTATGGGCATAAATGAAATTGCACCCCAAAATTAATTCTGCTGCTTCTCCTGAGTATGGGGATACCACATGTGTGGGACTTTTTGGGAGCCTAGCTGTGTACGGGACCCCGAAAACCAAGCACCGCCTTCAGGATTTAAATATAAAATGCTTCCAAAAAAAACTGTTAGCGATCGCAGGAATCAGGCCTGACTCTGCAAACGCTGCAGTTATGTGTTTAGTGTTTTGTAAGTGACCTTGATCGATCGATACTACACTTTAGTGGGCTGGGCGGAGGGGCAAAATGCAGGTGCTAGAAGTTATCTGGGCTGATCCCACTAACAATGCGTTTTTTTGGAACCCTAAACTGCTGGGGACGCTAGTATAGATCTGATCAGATCAGATATTGATCTGTTCAGATACTATACCACTATGGGAGGTGTATGCTTTGCATGTGGGTGTTAGCGGGACTGGCACTAACCTAGCGCTGCCTGGGGCGACGCAGACCCTATCTGACCCTAAAACCTAATTGATATCACCCGCCGGGTGATCAGGGGATTAAACCTTTATTGGGTAATAAATGGTGGGTGCCCTGATGCTATAAAAAGCAAACTAACTAATCAGAGTCACCCGTAACACTTATACGGTGATCACTGGTGAAAGGGTTAAGTAGGAGCAATCAGGGGGTTAAAACCTTTATTGGATAGTATATGGGGGTACCTTATGCTATAAAAACCTGGCGGTGAACCTAAAAAAATAACTAGCTACCTAGCAGCACCAGTGACACTAATGCAGCGATCAGAAAAACGATCGCTTAGTGACACTGGCAAAAGGGGGTGAAAGGGTTAACTCTAGGGGCAATCAGGGGGTTAAAACCTTTATTAGGTAGTATATGGGGGTGCCTGACGCTATATAAAAACCTGACAGGGAACCTAAATAACTAACTGGCTAACCAGCGTCACCAGTGACACTTATACGGTGATCGCTGGTGAAAGGGTTAACTCTAGGGGCAATCAGGGGGTTAAAACCTTTATTGGGTAGTATATGGGGGTACCTAACACTATAAAAACCTGGCGATGAACCTAAAAAATAACTAGCTACCTAGCGGCACCAGTGACACTAATGCAGCGATCAGAAAAACTATCGCTTAGTGACACTGGCAAAAAGGGGGTGAAAGGGTTAACTCTAGGGGCAATCAGGGGGTTAAACTTTTATTGGGGGGGTAGGGGGCTACCCTGGACCTAACACTAACTGCCCTGACACTTTTTACTGTCATAACTGACACTAAATGCAGTGATCAGTAAATAAATGATCACTGCAGTCAGTGACACTGTGACTGGGGGGGGGGGGGTGATTTGTGTGCATATGTGTACCTACATGTCAGTGTAGTGATTGGTGCACTTACTATCTCTTCTCTCCTCGCAGTCCTGTCAAAAAGACTGCTCTGAGGAGGGTGACATCACTTCCTCCTGCCTGTGTTTACACTACACAGGCGGGGAAGCTTCTCATTCGCCAGGAGCGATCGAGAGGGGATGGCCAGAAACCAACGGCCATCCCCTCATCCGAGATCACTCCTGAAGTGAAACGGACTGCCGCAGCCAGCGGGAGGGGGTCCAATCGGACCCCCCACCCGCTGAAAGGCTAGCACGTACGGGTACGTGCTTTCGCCCGTACGGGTACGTGCTTTCGCCCGTACATGCCATTCTGCCGACGTATATTTACATGCGGCGGTCCTTAAGTGGTTAAAGTCTATGGGACTCGAATGTTCAAAATCAAAAGTGCTCATTTTAAAGGTTAATATGCAAGTTATTGTCCTAAAAAGGGTTTGGGGACCCGGGTCCTGCTCCAGGGGACATGTATCGTTGTAAAAAAAAGTTTTAAAAACTGCCTTTTTTGGGAGCAGTGATTTTATTGATGCTTAAAGTGAAAAAAAAAGTGAAATATTCCTTTAAATATCGTACCTGGGAGTGTCTATAGTATGCCTGTAAAGTGACGAGTGTTTAGAACAGTCCCTGCACAAAATGACATTTTTTACAGGAATAAATCCTTTGAAACTGCTTGCGGCTTTAATGTAATGTCTGGTCCCGGCAATATGGATGAAAATCAGTGAGACAAATGGCATGGGTACCCCCCAGTCCATTATCAGGCCCTTTGGGTCTTGTATGGATATTAAGGGGAATCCCACACCCAAATTAAAAAAAGGAAAGGCGTGGGGCCCCCAGCCCCTATATACTCTGAACAGCAGTATACAGGCAGTGCAAACTAGACAGGGGCTGTAGGTTTGTTGTTAAGTAGAATCTGTTTGTAATTTTGAACTGGTACATTTATAAAGTGTAGCTCCAGTCCAAAAATCTATTTTTAAGTTTTTTGGAAAACATAGGGAAGGGTTATTTCACCTCACTTTCTGTCCCAATGACAAATGTTTTTTGAAAATGTTGGCTTTTTAGTGAAACAAGGATTGGTGATAAAGCATCAGTGGAGATGAGACACGTTTTTCCCATATCAACTCTTAGCCCTTGTACACACGGTCGGAGATTCCGACAACCATATCCGACGGACAAAATCCGATTTTGTCCGACGGATTTTGTCCGAAACTGTTGCATACACACAGTCAGACAAAGTTGTCGAAAAATCCGACGTGATGACGTTATTTTGTTACAACGGGACTACGTTCACGCTAGTAGCCAATAGCTTTGGTGTAGGAATTTGATCTGAGCATGCGTGGCACTTTGTCCGATCGGAATTCTCTACACATGATCGGAGCATGTCCGATCGGAGCATTTTGTCGGAAAATTTTACCAACAAGTTGGAAAACATGGTCCGTCGGATACTCCAACTGAAACAGTCCGATGTAGACCACACACAGTCGGAACATCCGACAAAACGGTCCGATCGGACACATGAGGGAAAAGTGGAAATATCCACGTGAGTGTGGCAAAGCTCGATCCCAATAGAAATTCCCTATGGCCTGCTATCGGATAGGAGGGCATTGAATAAGAGTGTGTTCTCCTAACGAAATTCGTGGGTAAACGGATTTGTATTTGTTTTTTGTTTTTTGCGTTTTTTTGCATTTTTTTTTTGTATTTGGAGTGGGACAACAGGTCAAAGCTAGCTTCTAAACAGCTTCATCTGTGTCTCTGTGTGTGCTTGGTATCTGTTTGTCTAGTGTATTGCTAATGCAAAGTGTTGGTTAGAGATTGACAGGAATGACCATACATCTTTGAGGGAAAAAAAAAAGTGGGGGAAATATAGGTTTTTATTTCTACCCACGTGAGAGTGAAATAGCTCTGGTCCAATAGAAGACCAAGGCATTGATTAAGAGTGTGCCTTGTGTCTTGTATGCTGTAGAACCACAAGTCACTGTAGATTTAAACGTTCGTATCTGTTTTTTTTTTTTTTTTTGTTTGTTGGTAGGACTAGAGGGGGTTGTCCATTTGTTTGTTTTCTATTGTCTAAGCAACTGGTGGAACAACTTTAGTGTGGATAGGCTAATTAGCATATCAATGTAAGCCATTGAAGGTTTCATTAGCAAGCATGGTGGGATTAGATTTCAATTTACTCACGAGACTAGGTTAATGTATCAATTCAATGTACTTTTGAGACAATGTAATACACATAACAGTCTCATAAGTAATAAATTGAAAAAAGGCAGGAAACAGAGAATGGCCAATGCCTTATGCATGTTAATGAGAATGAAAGAAATTGCGGAACGAAAAGAATTAGAATGGTTTGCTGATAGAGAAAAAGTGATGGAACAGGTAAGTGATATAGCAATGGGGATTGAAAAGGCTGATGCAGATGCTCGTAGCCGGATTAAACAATTAGTGACTGAGAAATGTGTATTGCAACAGAGATTAGATGAATTAGAACAAACGTGCAAATTAAGAGAAAGTTGTATTGCCTCTTTGAATCAAAGGGAGGCTGAGAATTTGCAGGTTATCACAATGCTTAGGGCACAAGCAGCCATAATGGAATTATCCTCCACGTGTGCAATGTTGGAGGTACCCTCCGCACATGCTCAGTGTATAGAGAAGCTAGAAGTGAAACATGAAGAAAACCCGTATGCTATTATCACTGCAAATGATAGTACTGTGATGGGAATCGATGTGGAAGAAGCAAATAAAGGTGGGATAACTGCACTTGAAATTGACTCAGGAGTTGAAACTTCTGATGACTCCTCAGACAACGAAAGTGTAAAGTCTGTTCATTCCAATCGCAGTAATATTATTCAGCAATGTGGGTTTCCAGCGCCATATGCTAAAAACATGGCCTATGCAGGGAAACCAGAACTAAAATGTTTTTTGTGTAAAAGGGGGGGTCACATTTCAAAATATTGTCGGGCGGCGAATAATGATATCGAAAGGAAATTATACCCGAAAACGACCCCAAGGCTTCAGGTGTGTTATTCAGCAAGATGGGGTAGCCATCCAAAGCATGGAACCCATAGTAATCAAACCCATTTCCCGTGTAAAACGCAAATGCGGGGTCTACAAACTAAAAAGCAATATGTAGGACAGTTGCGTAGAGTCAAAATGAAGATAGACGCATGGTTACTCAAATATAGCACTGGGGGAAACAATGTTAGCAGAACTTAGTGAGCTGCAAGCATGGTAAGAATATTCTGGTCAATGTTTCCCGGCTATGAAAAAGGTTTGATGTAAGTTTCAGGTTCAGAATATGATAGAGGACCTTGATATAGATATACATTTTTTTTTGTTT
This sequence comes from Lithobates pipiens, assembly GCF_037356315.1. Classification (NCBI taxonomy): domain Eukaryota; kingdom Metazoa; phylum Chordata; class Amphibia; order Anura; family Ranidae; genus Lithobates; species Lithobates pipiens. The sequence goes on along the minus strand of NW_027507789.1, from coordinate 124,839,347 downwards.
TTGTTTTTGTTTTTTTGTTTTGTACTTTCAGGGATAAACCTCTGAATTGGTATTATGTTTTTTTTTTGTGTGGTTAAAAGATATTTCAGTTATGAGTATTGTTTTTTCTTGTGTTTCTTTAATCTTCTCTTATTGTCAGTCTTTGTAAACTTTTCCTGAGTAAGATCCAATACTGCTGATTAACATAAGAATTGGGGCGTGGCCTGGCGCGCAAGAGCGATGGAAGCCTAAGAAGGAGCTCCGGAACAGAGTAACGGTTCTCACAGCTCCCGAGGACGAAACGAAGCAGCATGGGCAGACTTTCCAAGGGGGGAAACCAGCACAACCACCCCCGGACACCGGGACCGTCCAAATCTAAGGCGATCCCTGATATTTTCCTGTCCCAAGGACAGGGAAAGAGAGGCCCCGTGGAAGTCAATATGGCGCAGGCAAGCACGAGGGAGGAGGAGGAGGAGGAATTTGACACGGAGTCCCTGGCGAATTCCGAGGAGCTGGTAAGACACTCTGCACCATCCGACCTCCCTCTTACACACGCAGCGATGATGGACATCCCCTCCACCTGATAAATATTAACAGACATTTAGAGGACCTGGACAACAGGGGACGCAGATCCAACATTAGGGTCAGAGGAATACCTGAGTCTATCACTCCAGATCAAATCAGACCAGTACTCTGCTCTGTATTCAATAAGCTGCTTGAGAGGCCACAAGAATCCCCCATTGAATTCGATAGAGCACACAGAGCACTTAGACCCAGAGCACCTGAACCTGCTCCACCACGTGATATTATTTGTTGTCTCACAAGCTTCACACTGAAAGAAGAAATCCTTCTGAAAGCGAGACAAAACGAACAAATAATTTTCAACGATACAGCAATACAACTATTTCAGGACCTCTCCCCCATCACTCTCAGAAATAGAAAAGCTCTCAAACCACTTCTAGACGCACTCAGAGAGAAAGGAATCCAGTATAGATGGAAATTCCCCTTCGCCATACAGGTCTCCTACAATGGGAAAGTCCACCTGTTACGCACACCAGATGAACTACCCGCATTTTGCAACTTCTTACAAATTGAGCAAATTGAATTACCTGAATGGTACCAAGAATTTAAACTACCTCCCTTGGTCGCTGCCCCAGCCTCACCGCCACGTATCTCACCAAGTAAATCACCATACGTCAAGGGTTTAGGTGGAAAGAAACAGAAGCTCTATGACAACTATAATCTCTCTACCCCTCCGCATAAATCCAGTAAACTAAGAGATAATCGCTGAAGTCATTTTACAATTCCCTGGACCTGAGGTCTGGACTTCTTACCTTCTTTACAAGATCTTGTATTTATACGATCATCAGAACCCAAAGTAACGCAGATAACAGCTTTTTAATATTTTCATTCAACATGACTTTTCGTGTTTTAACCACTAGATGGCAACATTCCACAACCAAAGATCTCCTAAAATCAAGCTTTTCTCCCACAATGTCTTTCATGAATAGATGTATTAACACTTTCTATATTTTTTCAAGCTATGTTCAAGTACTACATCGGGGACTTCCTGTCCCATACCACAGATCTTCATCAAACCGACAGGAACACAGTTATCCGAACAGATGAAACTCCTACTTCTTCCTCAGAAAACCCACCTGACCTACCGCGGAACCACAGAGACTCAACATCAAACTGGCGTTGTTCTATAGCTAGTTCACAAGGTAAAAACACTCATTACTACCTTTTCCTGTACACCGGGACGCAACCAAATACCCTGATAGGGATCACTAATTTACATATAACTAAACTACAGGACAAAACCACCTAGGATCCTCTTCTACAGAACTTCACCACCTGAAACTCTAGTCACTCCAACTAACCTCATTATCTTCATCAGAGATACTGATGGGCTAAGTACTTACTTCACATAGTCATGGACTTACTCTTATTAGTTCAGCTTTCACCGTTCGATATTATCTGAAGGACATTGATAAGCTGAGATCAACACATCCTACGCTCTCAGGAATTCTTGAGACCCACAATCTACTACTTATATAACGTCAGAAGGGCACATCATTACTTCTTGATTGTGGGAAAGTTATTTCAACTAAGCTTGTTGCTTTGGTATTTTTGTACACACCTATGCTTTTTTGTAGGTTGATCCCCGGCCTCCAGGACCAGTGGATCTGCCCAATATTCTGAGTATTTCGTCCAATTGGACTTTATAACATGTTAATTTTCTGTTACCTCTGTGAGAGCCGTTGCTCTTCCGGTTTTTCATGACGTTTATTATTTTTTTTTTTTCAATTACTGTACTTATTTACTTATTGCTTGATTATAAGTAATTGCTTTTAGTGCGACCACGCTACGTTCCCACTGGGGAACCCTTTATTCTTTCTCTATTTGCTTACAGATTAATTCATATCATAACTTTTTCCTCACAAGTAGACTGACGTATAGACGACTAATACAGCGTTTACGTCACCTACGTTAACACCCTTCTTTTCCAGTTTTAATTTTCTTTCTCTTCTCCCTTTTCTCACTCAATTTCTTCCCCCTCTCTCCTCTAACCCCTGTTCTCCTACTTTTCTTTTCTTCCTTTTCTCCCCTCTACTTTCTTACTCTCTAGTCATCAACCATGACATACTTAGGATTAGGCAAATCGCCTACCATAATATCACATAATGTAAATGGTTTAAATATCCCTACGAAAAGACATAAACTGTTACATGAACTCAAAAAGAGCAACCCACAGATTGAATTCTTGTAAGAAACGCATTTTAAAAGTACACAAGTTCCCAAATTAACTAATAACCTCTTTACTCAAGCATTTCATGCGACAAACCCTCAGGCCAAAACAAAGGGAGTCTCCATACTCATAAATAAGAACTCTAAATTAGATATCCAACACCAACTAATTGATCCAGAAGGCAGGTACTTATTTTTGAAAGGGACATTAAGTGGCAAGCCAATTACCCTAGCAAACGTTTATTTCCCTAATTCCTCACACGTCACTTTCTGCAGACTAATAGTAGACGAACTCAAAGGCTTTGCAGATGGTTGCATTCTTTTAGGGGGGGATTTCAACATCCCCTTAGAACCGCACCTAGATACTTCCTCAGGCAAATCTAGTATAGCTTACTCCACATTAAAAAAAATTAAAGACCTTCTTAAATCCCTCACCCTTATAGACTCCTGGAGATCACTACACCCCTCAGGAAAGGACTTTACGTTTTTTTCCTCGGTCCACAACAGATATTCCAGAATCGATCACCTGTTCATCACACAAAGAGATATTAAAAAATTAATTGACGCTGAAATTGGTTCGATTGGCCTTTCAGACCATGCTCCTGTTACAATTAAACTTAATCTCTACAACAATTACCCCTCCTCCTTTAACTGGAGACTGAATCCTTCACTTCTGGCGGACCCAAATGTTCAGGCGCAGATACTCAAAGCACTAAAAGATTACTTTGCTGAGAACGCTACTCCTGAGACCTCTCCAATGATGGTGTGGGAGGCACACAAAAGTGTTATTAGAGGAGAACTGATCAGATGGGGGGCCAGAAAAAAGAAGGAAAAAGAAAAACATATCCTTGACTTAGTACAAAAAATTTACAGAATTGAATCCACACATAAAAGATCCCTAGCCCTTTCAAATCTAGCAGAACTTACATCAGTCAGGAAAGAACTTCAAGACTTACTAGACAACAAAACAAAACAAAACTTATTCTTTCAAAAATCTTTATACTACGAACATGGGGACAAGGGAGGGAAAATGTTAGCTAGAACACTTAAAGACTCCTTGACCTCAAACAACATCTACAGAATACGTACCAGAAATGGCTCTATGACTCATGACACAAACCGAATAGCTGATACATTCCAAAATTACTATTCGGCACTCTATAACATCCCGACACAAACAAGGAAACAGCCTGGCTTCTCTACTAGGGAGCAAGCTATCTCCTCATACTTAATTAACTGTGCAATGCCCTCTCTTTCTGTAACAGACGCTGACGCCTTAGAATCACCGATCACCCCAGCGGAAGTCTCCAAAAACTATCCATGACCTAACAAACAGAAAAAGTCCAGGCCCGGATGGCCTGACAGCCCAATATTATAAAATATTTGATCACACATTATCAGAGCACCTCGCCACAGCATTTAATTCCATTATATCAGGTAGCAAACCGTCCAACAAATTTTTAGCAGCACACATAACCATCATACCCAAACCCAACAAGGACCCTTCAGAGTGCACAAACTATAGACCCATTTCACTCCTCAACCTTGACCTTAAATTACTAACTAAAATTATTGCCAACAGGCTGAGACCATTGCTAGGCAATTTAATAGGACCCGAACAAGTAGGCTTTATGCCAAACCGAGAGGCAAAAGATAACACTACCAAGTCCATCAATTTGATTCACAGGATGGGGCGGGACGGAGTCGGAGGCCTTCTCCTGTCAACTGAGGAGAAGGCCTTCGACCGAGTCGCCTGGGACTTCATGTTTAAGGTTTGTGAGCATGTAGGTTTTGGACAGAACCTAATGAAATTGATCCATGCTATCTATGCGAATCCTAGTGCCAACATCAAAGTGAATGGCTCTCTTTCCAATAAGGTCTTTATCAAAAATGGCACGAGACAAGGTTGTCCACTCTCACCCTTACTCTTCATCCTGTCAATTGAACCTTTAATTAGAACAATAAACAAACAAGAAGCGATCCACGGAGTTAAAATTCAAGATAGGGAGTTCAAAATCGCAGCATACGCAGACGACCTGCTCTTTTACATCACACAACCACACATATCAATACCCAATTTATTGAAAACATTCCAAGACTTTAATCACCTTTCCAATTTCAAAATAAATCAAAAAAAGTGTGAGGCCCTAGGTCTGAATCTAGATACAAAAACCGAAAAAATGACTAAATCTAACTGCCCATTTAAATGGGAACAAAAATCTCTGACATACCTAGGGATCCACCTTTCCCAAGACCTACAGTCTCTATACTCGCTTAACTTCCATCCTCTCCTGACAAAAATAGAAGCCGACCTAAAAAAGTGGATGAAGGGGAGGTTCTTTTGGTTTGGTAGAGCGGCGATTCTAAAAATGGCAGTTCTACCGAGACTACTTTATTTATTCCATACCCTCCCAATAGAACTTCCCGAGTCCTTTTTTATAAGACTCTCACGAATTCAAAGGAACTTTCTCTGGGCAAATAAAAAACCACACATCAAACTTACATACCTACACAAATTAAAACAAGAGGGTGGGATTGGGTTACCTGATTTCAGGAAATATTACCAGGCCGCACAACTATCCAGAATAATAGACTGGCATTGCCACATCAACCACAAGGACTGGGTTAACTTAGAAAAAGCACACTCCACTTTAGACATCCCCCATCTCCCCTGGTCAAACTACACAAACCTACCTCTCGCAATTAAGCAACACCCTACTATTAATAACACACTCAAAATATTCAAGAGAGTAGCAGTCCCCCTAGGACTATCCACAAACCCAGGTCCCCTCTCGACACTGGCTAACAATCCAGATTTTATACCCAGACTCAACAATCCCAAGATGTACACTACCTTTCCTTCTGATCCACTACTAATAACACATTGCATACAAAATAATAAACTGAAATCTAGACAGGAACTAAATAAAGCTTTCCCAACCCTTTCCCTCTCAGAATGGTCATATATGCAAATTCATGATTTTATAGCCAATAACAAGCACAAAGATTTAATTTTCAGACCCATGAACACATTTGAACTCATATGTCTAAAGAAAACCCCAACCAGAAAAACAACATCTATCCTATACAAATGGCTTCTGTCTCAAGGTAAACATGAAACGGATACATTTAAACGCAAATGGGAAAAAGATCTAAATACTTATATCTCCACAAAACAATGGGAGAAAGCAAATGTATTCACACACAAATGTGCACTCAGTACACGAATGCAGGAAACCTCATATAAAGTCCGCACACAATGGTACATAACACCGCTCACCAAACACAATTGGTCGCAACAGTTTTCAAGGGTCTGTTGGAGATGTGAATCGGAAATAGGCTCCTTTCTGCACATATGGTGGAGCTGCCCACAACTGAAACCATTCTGGAACCAGGTCCGACATTGGACCAACCATATTACAGGTTCAAACGCAACTCTAGACGCTGCTTGGTGCTTATTACATATTAACAACCTGTCATATAGATCTTATAAAAAATCTTTAATCAGGCATTTTCTTAATGCAGCTAAAAGTGTGATACCACTACATTGGAACTCCCACTCAATACCCTCAATAGGAGATTGTCTCCGTAAAGTTCACCATATCTACGATATGGAAGAAATTATTGCTATAAAACGAGGTTCTATTTCCCAATTCCTGCAAATTTGGGAACCCTGGCGAATTTTCTCCAAAACAGAGATATACCGAACCCTCACTACATAATAGACAGACCCTGCTACTTCATTTTCCCTTACCGGTTTACCTCTACTAATGTTTATTTTAGACTAATAGTACATGTCTCCATTTGTTACATTTACCTATGTACTTTAAACTGAGTGCCTCAACCACTTCCTTCTTCTAACATTATAATACAACTATTTGAATACATCCTCCAGCTACCATAGATATTATGATTCTAGTGATATGTTACTTCATACTCAAGATACCATTACTATGACTACGAGACCATACTCAATGTCCATTTCATTCATACTGTTTTACTATAATTTGATACTTATTATTCTTTGTATCTATTACTTTATTTCTAATAAACTTTATTGTGAAAAAAAAAAAAAAGAATTGTGTTTTCCAGAGACCAGGGAAGAAGTTAAACTGGTTCGTATACGGACATTTGCATTTGTTTGCAGGTCTCTCAAAGTGAGAACAGTGGGTAAAATATAGCAGAACATGGGTTAGGTTATTGTAAATGCATAATCGATTATCACATGGTACCATGAGCTCATTATTTAGTAATTGTTTGCAAACAATGAAAAATAAATAGTACTAAAAAGGATATAAATGAAGCTACAATGTTGTGATGAGATACATATGCTTTGTTTTGTTTTTTTGTTTTCCCCATTAACTAATTGTATTTCAGATTGGGATGAGCACTTTTTGCAGGAGAAAAGTCCATGGATGTTAACTAAAAGTTGAGTGTTTGTCATTGTTTTATGGTGGTTGTCTTGTCATGTTGTTTGTGTGATCATGGCCAGATTTTGAATTTTTTTTACATTTTTTTTTTTTTTTTTTTTTCTTGTAAAAAAAATTTTGATATTGGTTTAGTCCTCTATTTTAGTTATATTTTTATTCAGGTGGAAAAGTAGTAGGTCTAATCCACCTGAAAGGGGGGGAATTGACAATGCCCTCAGTTATAACCAGTCACCTGAAAGGGGGTAGTGCATACATCGTAAAGATACAGATAGATGCAGTGTCTTTGTAGCTTGTAAAATTTGAAGTTTTTGAGAAGCAACACTGATGGTTCAGTTTTAAACATTTTTTGATCATACCACGGGGATCCATTTACAGTGGGTTCAGCCTAAAGAGGTCATGGTTGTTTGGATAGTTTGGTCAGAGTTGCAGAAGCCAGGAATACTGAGGTCCTGGGCTCCAAGGAGGGAACTATAAGTAAACATGGTAAGCGAGCAGATATTGTGGATAAGAATTTGATACTGCTCTTGTTTTTCACTTCCAGAATCCAAGTGGGGCGAGAATTGGAGAGGCTTCTGGAACATGGATGACAGATGATCATCTGGTTGGCAGTTTGTCTGTGCCACACCATACCACAAATTTGTTCAGATAAACATCAGGAGAGAAGAGAAAAACTGAAAGATTCAGATTAATACCTGTTTTTTGCGTATGGACAATTTGGTGCTAATGCTGAATCTGAAAGACTGTGCCTAGCAAGAGAACTTGTGAAATATTTTTGCTGAAGTCTCTCCTGATGAATGCAAACATGTTATTTATACATGTGCAATGGGTTGGAGGTTGGGGAAGAATTATGACACATCCAATCCGTCAAAACATGAAAATGTAAAATATGTGTTTTTTTGTTGGAAGGAGGAATTGAAAGAAGAAAGCTTTTAATGTATTACATGTATTGATGTAACGGAGTTAATATGGTGCAGGTACCCAGGAGACAGGCTGGCACGTATGCATAATAAGGTAGCTGTTGGCCAGACTAAAGGGTGCCAGGTGACACATCAATGGGGTGAAAACTTCCTCGTAGGGGTGGTGTCTCAATCCTAGCGGTCCTAGAGAGAAGCTTTCGGTTACTGGACATGCGGGACACCAGAACTAGACATGGGGAAGATACGCCTGGTTGATGTCTCACCTGAGAGGTTGAAACCCTGCACAGATAATGCCAGTGAATACACACAGGAGCATGCTCCGTTAAAATAAAGGGAACAAACGCTGGCTACCAGGGTACCGTAGGACTTCACCATATGGTGTTGCAACATCTCACGGTGGTTGACAAGAACCTATCACCCTATATGTGCTGAGTATACACTGAATCAAGTGCGGTCATTGTACCAGTGACTTACTCCCAGAGATGCGATCAAGTCCATGCAGGATGCTTATTTCTGAGGAGTAACTCGAAAGAGGAGGGATGTATTCAGCACTATATTGGGGGGGGGGGAACAATAGCTGGGATGGGTGTTGTTAATGGAGGGGACATCAGCCTCCTGAGGAACAAACTCACAGCCATAGCTTCAGAGAAGGAGCGTGACTTTGTTACCCCGGGAGATTGGTGGCATCCTTGATAACATTCAATGAAGTCACAGAAACACTCAGGTTAGAATGGCTCCGGATTTTGTCAACCATGTTGAGAGGTTGGTTGAGAGGACAGAAACCTGTCATTGGCTCTGGCGTGCACTCTGTGGCAGGTGGAAATATCAGCTAACATCAAGCTGATTGTACTGTCTCTGTATGAGGGGCAGTGGCCTGATGAGTTAACATCACCGCTCAGTAAGATTTTGCCAAAACACATTGCTTACACTAATCCAAAGTAGTGGTCGAATGCCTGTATGGGCTGTACTAAGTTGGATTGTGAAAGGTGTTATGCTGTATGTTCTCATATACAGAAGTGCAGACTCGGTCTGTATATTTGGGTGGCATCAATGGGCTTACTGACTGGGGATTCTATCTTGTTGCATTTGAGACTATATCACACATGTGATCAGAGAAGATGAATGCTGGAGGCAGGTGGATATTTCCCTTTGTCGGAAGCATGTTCCCTTTGTCGGAAGCATGACCATGATGTCCTTTGTATGCCAGGTCAATACGTGGGGATGAACGAGTAATGTTGGGAAGTTATTTCTCTCTGTGTTCTGGATGGAGAGATCATTGCTGGGAAGAAGGCACCCAGGTATTATTTAGGACATAGGCGAGTTTGTTTCTTTGTCCTAAAGAATACCGGTGTAGTGTTAGTCATGGAACTAGAGGGTTCCTTGAACCTAACCGTAGGTAGAGGTGCATGGTATACAATGGGCATGATCTCTGAAATCCAGGCACAGGGGTGGAATTGTGTGGGTTTGGTAATTGTTGTAAACTTATATGTGTAGTTAAGCGATATTTATCTAAAAGGGTCTCCCATTTGTCTATGCAAGTTGAGGGACAATTTGACGGTGAGCTCTCTGTGTACAAATTGGAGACGTTGCTGCCAAGTCAGAGCCCTGCAACGCCGCTGCGAGCAAGCCTGCCTAATCCCGACCCGTATTTACAGTAAAAGGTTATAGGAGGTTGGGAGCGGGGTGCGTAATACATATATATGTATATATTATGGTAATAAGTTGATTTATGTTTGTGGTAGAGTGTGACCTATGGGTATTGTAGGCTAGTAATATGGGCAAGAAAGGCCCTCCTCAAGACTCTGGGTCTGAAAGCTGGGTGATATGTTGCTCTGAATGGGTGCGGGTGAATGGTGAATGAATGGACACCCCTTGCCTGTACTGCCGTCCTGAATATACCCAAGGTACAGAATGGTGACATGGAAGCTGTCGCTGAAGAATGGTGGAGATGTGTCACTCAGTGGCAAAGCGGCACGTGTTGGGAAACATCACATGGTAAAACAATTATGGACTGCTCCATAGGACCTGTTTCTGCACACGTTGAAAACACAGCGTGGTAAGACAATTGTGTACTGTTCCATAAGAGATGTCTCTGGAGCGCTCGTTGGAAACAACCACGCGTTACACAAGCTAAGGACTGTGCCACAGGTACTGGTTCGGAAGCACATGTTGGGGAACCACACACGTTAAGACAGTTATGGACTGTTCAAAGGGAGCCGTGTCTGAAGAAGGGTGGTATGCGCCTTTTAGGCGCAAATCGGCATATGTTGGAATCAGACAGGAATTAGTATTATACATCTACACAGCTGTTTGTACAGCCGAACTCAGCCATATTGATACCATGCAGTCTCACATGTTTAAAAGCAAGGAATGTGACACCAATTTTAATAGCAGAATGAGTTCTATTCAGCCCACCTGGAATGTACTGAACTTCAAAGAAAATATGGTGCCGGCCTGTCTGCAAGAACAAAGAAGATAGTTCGTGAGCGGGAGGGGGCGTCCGAGATCGAGCCACAAGATGGGAACCCAGTCGGAGCAGTTGCAATTCATGGGCAGACACTGCCCCCCAGAGGCCAAGTATGGCAGGACTGTCCGAGGTGATTAGCCTGGGGGAGGAAACGCCCCAGAGACGCTGATTGGTCCACGGGAAAAGCAGGGTGGACTATGGGGTGTGGTATGGCTGAGGTATGTTTAACAAAAAGGGTTGCAACAATGAGTTTGGTCTCTCTCCCTATTCCATCAGGAGGTCGAGTCACAAGGGTCGATAAGTATAAGGCTTATATTGTACTTTGATTGTATGCTATGTATTATTGTAACTTCTATTGATACCTTATGCACGTTTTCTTATTTCCTTGGGAAATAAATGAGATTTAATTGATCTTAGACCGTGTATTGATTTCATAGCCAATGGTGATAGCATTGTGATATTAACGATAGCATGTGCTTGGCGTATTGATAGATTAGCTGAACTATAGGGACTAGACAAAGGAATACATAACTGATAATAATAATAATAGACTGAATTGATCAGTTACTTCACCATGTAAAAAACAATATGTGGGCCGTACTATAAGGAATTTCTCTATTAGGGTCAATGAGCATTTGGCCAAAATCAAAAAGGGATGTACTAAACACACTGTACCCCGTCATTATCTGGAACACCATGGGAGCGATCCTACTGGCACACAATTTCAGATTATAGATCGATTTGTTCCCCATTAGAGGGGGGACTCAAGCTTATTGGGCGTGTCAAGACTGGAGACACATTGGGTCCACAAGCTCAAATGCTACTCATCCCATGGTATGAATGTCGATTGGAACATAAATTGCTTTATCAACTGGGCATGAGCGGCATTTGTCCTTTTCTGTGTGTTCTTCATTTTTTGTCATTGGTACTCAGTTATTTTACATTTATATGTGGATTTTATTAGTATTCAATTTCCTTCTTTCTTCTTTATATGCCTGCAGCTATTCAGAAATATATATACATGTTATAGTACATCATCCTACTTGTCATGTCCTTTTTAGTGCCTCGCCGGCATGTATTTTCCCCATGTTTTTTTTCGGTAACATATCGGGTTTTATGTCGGCTGGCAGTTGGTGTGATTAGGTCAGGTCAAGGCAGAACGTGTGGTGACATGTATTGGCCAATATGTGGTGAAAAGTATGTCTTTAATGTGAGGTTTGTAGTATACATGATGGCGCCTTGTGCTGTGTTCCCTACATGACTCATTCTATTAGTTCAAATATCAGTTTCTATTTAAGTTGATATTTTTGGTATTTTATGAATATAGGACTGATTTCCTGTGTGTATACCTCCTATAGCCAAGATTGATACTGAGGCTTGGGAGGCATTCTCTTGGTCACTTCTGGTTCCACCCTTTGTAGGTGGAGCTTGGTCATTCCTGAGGTTATATAGTCAGTAGCAATGTGAGGGGTACAGAAATATGCCCCAGTGTAAGACCCCTTGTGTCAAAACGCGTCAGCCTAGCAGAATATCTGTATCCCACATTGCTTTTTATATACATTTTTTTGCTTATGATCACTTTTTAATGTCATTTGATGTATGACATAATTGAATAAACCTACATGGTTGATCTGTACTATTTGGAGTTTTTTCATATGCTTTTTCCATTGGAGTCTGCGAGGAGCTGCCTTTGGGTACATCTACTCAGATTCAACTATACTTGTGGTGTTTGCCAGTGAAGGATTGTGGATTCCATACCTACCTAATCACCTCTTGTATACAGCATCGGTTCCAGATCATTTGGGATTCCAAGCTCTACTGACCCACTGTCGTATGACGCGTGTGTCCATCTCAGTTGGACACACGTATCCATCTACTTATCTCTGAAGATTATCTTAGAGTGTCTACAGGCAACTAGTTTCCCTTTATTGATTGGTGTCACTTCAAACAGGAAGGATTTCCATTCATTTATCATTCAATTTTTGTGGACTCCTTTCCGCATTATAATTTGAAGTTTACACTTTTGGACTTTCTCATGCATTATTTTTTAATGATGATTTTTCTTCTTTTTTTTTTTACACACTGTGACCAGAGCAATACAGTGTTACCATAGTGAGTTTTTTTGGTTTGTTTTTACACATTATGATTGCTTATACCAGTGAATTTCACTGGTATGAGCAACCATTTTTACTTGATTAAATGGATTCATTCAGTGTGTTTTGTTGTGATTAGCTGTGATTGGCCACAGCTAATCACATGGTACAGATGGGCTGTGATTGGACCTGTCTGTACTATGTGGTCACTGTAACCAATCACAGTTAGCAATGCAATTGTACACAATGAATGGCATGAAAGGAAGCCATGCATTGTTTACAATTGTCATGTAATCTGTTATGATTGGTCACCATGATCACATGGTATAGGCAGCGGCCTGGTACACTGATCAGTCATCGGCTGTGTCAGGTGGACACAGCCGGTAACAGGTCACGATGGAGAGCGGCCCATGGGGCATGCAAGAGGCGCGCTCCAGGAGGATGTCATATGAGGTCATAGGCACTTTAACCACTTCCTGCTCAGCCTATTGTTAAATGACGGCTGGGCGGGAGGTGGTTAAAGTGCTGTATCACTTCTGTGAGCCCTGGTTCACACTAATGTGATGTGGAAAACAAAAAATATTTGCTGTGTTTTCCCGCATCGCATCTCACTCCAAAGCAATTGGCCATGTGATCTGCTGTGGGTGTCAATGTTGTCTTAACCACACCCTGAAACAGAATGCCAGAATTGCATCTAGGGTTGCCACCTCATCCCTTTAAACCCGAACACATAATAATTACACAGGTTCTGTGGCTGATTAAGGTGGTAATTAAACTCACTTAGTGCCTTATCAGCAATAAATTAACCTCATATGTGTTCAGATTTAAAGGGATGAGGTGACAACCCTAAGCGCATTGCATGGGTGTGAACACCCAATCAATGTGATTCAGGTGTGGGGGGAAAAAAGGGTCCTGCACCATTTTGGTGCGAATGTGATGCGATTTCAGCCATACAAAATATATGGCTGAAATCACACCGCACAGACATCGCATGTGATGTGCACAGAAATGCACAAAAATTCCTGTTTGAATCACATGCAGTGTTTTCCACGCACCAGTATGAAAATCTAGGCTGAAGGTCGGGTCTATTGCTCTGGAAATCAGTTCTAGATGCAGGCAGAGGAACAATTAACTAGTTGCCAACCAGCCGTTGCAGTTATACTGCGGCAAGTGCACGATACATGTACGTTGGTTCGTGCACTTCCTTTTGCAGGCGCGCACCCGCCGTTGAAGCCTGTCCAAAGGCCACACCCTCTATAGTGGTCCCCAAAAAGTGTCACTTAGGGTCAGATTCGTCCGCCACAATGTCGCAGTCCCGCAAAAAAAAATCGCAAATCGCCGCTATTACCAGTAAAAACAATAAAATAAAATAAAAATCCCTAAATCTTTTCCCTATTTTGTAGGCTCTATAACTTTTACGCAAACCAATCAATATACTCTTATTGCTAACTTTTTTTTTAACCAAAAATATGTAGCAGAATATATATTGTCCTAAACTGATGAATAAATTAGTTTTTTAAATATATTTTTGTATATTTTGTATTTTGTTTATATATGTATTATAGCAGAAAGTAAAAAATATTTTTTTATTCTCTTTTTTTTGTTTATAGCGCAATAAATAAAAACCGCAGAGATACCACCAAAAGAATGCTCTATTTGTGGAAAAAAAAAGACACTGAAGTGGTTAATGAATTAGGATGAATTTCAGATGCGTTTGAAAACACCATAGGGGCATTTTTGGTGCGTTTGCGTTTACATGGACATCTATGGAAGCACTTGGGGTGTTGTAAAACCTGGTAAACTACACATATCAGGCCATTCATGTGAACAATACTGGGTGCTGATATTTTGACAGGTGATGGTGGAGTTTCAAAAATATTGATGAAAGGCCTGCTTTTCAGGTTAGTGCAGTGGTGGAACTACCAGGGTCACTAAGGTCACATTTGTGACCGGGCTCAGGTGTTCCACCTGGGGGGGGGGGGCCAGGATGGAGGGCTGAAACTAGGGAGAGGCAGTTAGAGGGACGTCGCCATCCCCATCAGTGGCTGCCCTTCCACGGGGGGGCCGCCCCCCCCCCAGGCAGTCAACAGTGCAATATGGGAAGCGCCACGTCTATGCGAGACGAGATTGCAGACGGCACGAGATTGCAGACGAGGCGCTTCATTTGCCCCACAAAAACTCGCTCTGGGAGTTTTTTGATTGCTCCCCAATCAACTAAATTTACTTTTTGGTGGTCGGCGGCAGTACACCCGCACCCACCCCCTCCCCCCCCCCTTCGTTATGCTTTTGGTGGTCGGCGGCAGTACAAACCCCCCCCCCCCCCCCCCCAGAATGCAGATATGTGTGCTTTACAAATTGCAGAATGCAGATATGTGCAATTTACAGGTTGCAAAATGCAGTTATGTGCGATTTACAAGTTGCAGAATGCAGTTATGTGCGATTTACAGAATGCAGATATGTGTGATTTACAGGTTGCAGAATGCAGATATGTGTGATTTACAGGTTGCAGAATGCAGATATGTGTGATTTACAGGTTTCAGAATGCAGATATGTGCGATTTACAGGTTTCTTTAGTAGAGCCCTGTGTATAATGTGCAGCCTGGTATATGATGTGCAGAGCCCTGTGTATAATGTGCAGCCTGGTATAAGATGTGCAGAGCCCTGTGTATAATGTGCAGCCTGGTATAAGGTGTGCAGAGCCCTGTGTATAATGTGCAGCCTGGTATATGATGTGCAGAGCCCTGTATATAATGTGCAGCCTGGTATAAGATGTGCAGAGCCCTGTATATAATGTGCGGAGCCCTGTGTATAATGTGCAGCCTGGTATATGATGTACAGAGCCCTGTGTATAATGTGCAGCCTGCTATATGATGTGCAGAGCCCTGTGTATAATGTGCAGCCTGCTATATGATGTGCAGAGCCCTGTGTATAATGTGCAGCCTGCTATATGATGTGCAGAGCCCTGTGTATAAAGTGCAGCCTGGTATATGATGTGCAGAGCCCTGTATAATGTGCAGCCTGGTATATGATGTGCAGAGCCCTGTGTATAATGTGCAGCCTGCTATATGATGTGCAGAGCCCTGTGTATAATGTGCAGCCTGGTATAAGATGTACAGAGCCCTGTGTATAAAGTGCAGCCTGGTATATGATGTGCAGAGCCCTGTGTATAATGTGCAGCCTGGTATATGAGGTGGATTCTATAAGGGGTGTGGCTTATAAGTGGGAGGGGTCATACATGGAGGGGAGGGGTCTTGAGCCCCCCCATCCTAAAACTTCACCAGCTGCCACTGATCCCCATGATCCAGGGGGCCCATGCCCTGTCACCAGGGCCGGTACCAGCATAATCTTGCTCAGGCAGCCAAGACAGTCAGGGGCAAAAAAAATCGGAATCCCTCCAACCAAAACTGAGATGTGAGTGTTAGGTGAACAGGAGGAGGAAGGGGGGGTCCTCTTTCAGGACTGTTTGTGAACCGATGAGGGCCCCTTCTCCTCTGCTCCATCCTGATCCTCACTACCCCTTTGGTAACCTGAGAGAGCCACGGGCTGGAATCCCTGGGGATGCATGAAAGCTGACACCCCCCAGGGTGACATCACAGTCCCTGACCCCGCCTGCAGAGTGACCTGGCTGGGTGTTCAGTGATATGGGGCACCACCCTCATCCTCTTCTTCCTGAGTTGCTGTCTGGACACATTTCCAGGGGCCCCTCCTGCCTTTCCTGGGCCCCACCAGGTGAGCCTTACTGCATCACATCACTCCATGTGTGTCCAGAGCTAGGGGAAGGGATTGGAAGGGTGAAGATCGGGATGACAATCTAAAGGGATAAAGAGAAGGAGAGAAGTGTTAGCCCTTGTATACATGGTCGGATATTCCGATGGACAATGTCCGATAGGACCGTGTTGTCGGATAATCCGACCGTGTATGGTCTCCATCAGACTGATACTCCGACGGACCAAGTTTTCCAACATGGCTATAAAATTTTCCGACAACATGCTCTGATCGGATATAGTCCGATCATGTGTAGCCTACTCCGATGGACAAGGTGCCACTTATGCTCACAATCAAATTCGAACACGGAAGCGCTCGCTCAGGTAAAACTACCGCTCGTAATCGATATAGCAGCGCATTCTCTTGTTCTTTACAATGCTGCAAGAATGAACTTGTTTTGATGCTCATATTCACACACACTTCTCCCGAAGTATTTCTTTATTCTTTTTACTAATTTCAGCAATACAATATTTTGAATCGTCACATCTACACAATCTTTTTTTGTTGTTTTTTTACTTTTTTTATTTTGTGGTTGTTTTTTTTTAATCAACATCTCCTTTTTTGACAGTTTGCTCATCTTTGCATTTTTTTGGGTGTGTTTTGTGTGTCAACTTACCACAACACCATTATTATCTTTTTTTAATTTTGTTTTTCTTTTTTAATCTACAGGAGGTTGTTTGGTGTTGGTGCCCCTTGTTATTCATTTCACTTTGTATTTTTGAAATGTACCTGCCTGCTCACAAATAAACTGTCCTTATTGAAGTAAAACACATACGCAAGTATTTCTTCAAACAAAAAAAACCTTTATTTAGGTGTCAATCAACTAAAGAGGGAGGCAGTGCTGGTGAAACTTGTCAATTTGGCGAAGCCTTTGGCCCCCAGGGCAGACATGAACTAATTAGAAAATGCAAAATTGGTGGCCTGAGGAGTACATATCTTAGGGAGAGAAGTCTGGTCCAGAAGTCATAGAGATCAAGAAGAACAGATGCCATCTATGTCCCCAGGATGTGGTTCTACAAGAGGCTGCATCTTCTGTCAAACCAGACTGAACCCAGGCCATCACTCTCTGGTCTTCCTTGGGTACTTCCCTCCAGGCTTCCTTCCAGGCTGTGGCTCGGCTCCTGTAGTTGTGGCAGAAGGAGGAGAAGGAGGGCGATGGTCGACCTCCCGGCTGCCACTTGCCACAGCCTTCTCCCGGCTGAGGTCTTCCTGTGTATGAAAATGGGACATAGTTTTAGTTTTTTGCTCATCAATCACACAATTTTGTGCTCATGACTGTTAAAATTTAATGTTACCAAATAGAACAGACTATCATTCTGAGTCCAGCATTTTTCATTCTTGTACCAATCATTTTTGGTCACTACTGTCTATTGAGATGTAAACCACTTTGTTAAATCACAACTTTTACTGATCAATAATAACATCTAGTTAACATTTCTAGTCGTACATTTAATTATATGTTCAACAATGCTATACCTGTCTCAAGCTGGGCCCCTCCACATGTTGCTGCCTGGAAGGCCCAGGTTGGACGTTGGAAGCCTCAGCTGGGGGTGGAGGAAGCCTTGAAGGAAGACGGTCGAGTGGTGGCCTGGGTTTCCCCTGGTCTGCCATAAAATGCAGCCTCTCCTGGGGTAATAAATGGCATCTGGATCTCCTGATCTCAGGGAATTCTGGTGCATCTTTCGCTCCCTGAGTTATATACACCTCAGGGCACCAACTTTGCCTTTCACATAGGTCATGTCTGCCGTGGGGACCATGATCTTCACCAAAGCAAGAAGTTTCTCCAGCGCTGCCTTACTCTTTCTTTGGTCATTATAAAAGGGGTTGTTCTTCTGCCATAGGCAGGGCAGCTCCCTGAGCAGATCAATGAATAGCCCTATAAAATTGGAATTCTTGAAGGGATCCATCTTGTCTGCAAGACACAACACAAGACAAACCCTAATAATAATAATACCATGGGAAACCCTCCTAATCTTGTCCCAAAATAGGCCTATATAGAAGCAGTATAGGCTAGTGATGTACCAAGTTAAAAATTGTACCTTCGTTTGCACAATCGGCGCGTCAGTTCCTCACTCTGTTCACAGATCGTACGTACGACACACGCGTGTTGCGTTTTATATACAGTGTGCATGCGTGAAACACCGCCCGCCCCTGACGTTCTTTTTAGACTATTCCCCGCCCCTTCTCTTTCGGTGCAGTGGGGAGAGCACATGGCGGAGACAACGCAGGTGCGCAATCAGAGTTCCACTAACAAGGAGGAGGGCGAGGAAAGCCCGGAGCCTGAAACGTCCCGATCCTGGAGGAGAAGATTTAAGGCCTCAAATATGTCTTTTGGAGAGTTGATGGACATGATGGACATATTGAAGAGGACCGACTATGATGGGAAGTATGGACCTTACCCAAACCCAAATATCAGAAAGGCCAAGATCATGACTAAAGTTGTGAAGAGTCTTCAGAAGAATTTTTGGGTACGACGTACAAGGATCAACTGAGAAAATGCTGGTCAGACCTGAAACTGAGGGAGCACGATCAGTACAGAAGGATCAAGTGTGTTCTTCAAAAAAGTAAGTAGTTGTCGTGTGTTCATATGATTATTCTTGCTTGCATACTGCTTCATGTGCTTTGATTTAATGTTGTACAGTTTAAAATGGCCACTTTCAAGTTCATGGGTTCAATCGTTCGTAATAAACATCGTTCGTTAGCCCACTCCCAAAACGATCTTTTCCCAAAATACACTTCACTACATTTCTTCACACTGCAGTATTCCAGCTTTAGAAAGTGTCCAAAATAATGTTCTCACCTTTGAACTCGGCCAAAAAACACAATTGTACCACACTTCCAAGCAATGTTTCATATTCCTATTTCTGCCCTCTGTGTGCTAAGTATTCCTTTTTTACATTCTCATAGGGGAGAGAAGACTCTGGAAGTCTGAGGACACCAGGGACCCCACACCTCCCAAAGAAGGCGAAATTACAACACCAGAAGCAGAGGAGCAGGAGCAGGAAGGAGAGATAGTTGAAGTTGGACAAATTGTCACCACAACAGGTGAGTGTCGGCGATCACAGCTTACGGTAAGCTAATCAATGTATGTCGTCATATTTATAATACATGGTGTGTTTCTTTTTGTTTTCTTGGGTGATGTGGAAGAAGAAACACATTTTACCAGTGAAAGTGCCCAGATCCTGATTGGGGAGATAATGGGGTGCAATCGTGATTTAGAAATTATACAGAAAAACATCAATGATGTTCAACATAAAATGAAGAACATCATTGATGTTTTGGGGAGAGTCTGAAACACCCCAAACTAGCTAGGGTTTTATTTTATTTTTTTTAACAAACAACTTTTGTATTTTACAAAAAGCCAAAATTGGAGGATGCACACAGTGTGTCAACATGCCCTATCTCCCATCATGGGGGATCAATGTACGTGTTTTGTGGAAAGTGGCTCAGATGAAGGGATTGCACCCCCAAAACATGTACATTGATTCCCCATGATGGGAGATACCACATGTTTACACACTGTGTGCATCTTCCAAATTTGGCTTTTCCAGGGGTGACACCCCATCTGATAAAGGCAATATCAGCCCAGTTTGTACATACTCATGTCTGATATTGTCTTCACTTTTCAAAGTTGAACTTTGTAAGTTCCTGTGCTCTGTATGTTATGCTTTGATACATGCCTGTTTACACAAAAACGCCAAGTTACAAAAAAATGTACAAAAATAATGTTTTTGATACACCCAATATGTTGGTTTGTTGTAAAACCCTTTTCTAAAGGCACATGTGAATGTGCTTTGATTAAAAAGTTAAATTATCAACAATGTGTGGCTTCCTTTTTCGATGCGCAAAAACAGTATTTGGAGTAAAATTGTTGGTTTCTGTGACAATGGGTGTTATCTACTAAAGGCAAATCCACTTTGCACTCCAAGTGCAGTTTCAGGTGCACTTTTGCAGTGCACTTGTAGTGCAAAGTGGATGTGTCTTTAGTAAATAACACCCACAGTGATGTGTAAATTTCCCCAATCACGCCATTTTCCTGACCCCCACATATTTCTGCCATGGTGCTGAAAATTAGCAATATTTTTGTCAGTAATGCACTACATACATTAGCAACAAAAACAAGGTGTGTGTGTAGCAGACCCACAACATAACAGGGGCGGATCCAGGGGGGGGGCAACAGGACAATTGCCCCCCCCGAAAATATCACACTGTCACCGACTGACTTGCAGGCTGCAGCGCTGCTATGCCCAAGTCTCTCTCTCTGTCTCATCAGCGATCAGCGGCGCAGAGAGAGAGAGAGACTCTGGTGTATTACACAGCGGGACTGGACCAGGAGGAGCTAGGAGGTGGGTGGAGCTGAGCCGTTGGCTTGGCAACCCTGCACTCGTTGCTAGCGCCTGCCCGCCTGGCGTCTAGCAACGAGTGATGTCATTGAGACAGTCACGTGACTCACGTCAGACTCGGAGTCTCAGACTCAGAGCCGACGTCACGTGACAGGAGCTGCCTGGAGGAGCGGTGTAGTGTCATATTTTGCTCCCCATCATAGAATGCTCCCGAAGTGACGTTGCGGCCAGAAATTTAGCACTGCGCATGCGCGATGCGTTCCAAATGCTTGCACATGCGTTTCAGAGGGTTTCCGACAATGTAGGTCAGTGAAACCGTCAGATAATGTCACGGAAGTGAGGGGAGGTAATCGTGACATTAACTTTAGACAGAGCGGCGAAGAGAGAGCAGGTAACTGTGGCTCAGGGAGGGGATTACCTCCCCTCACTTCTCTGACATTATCTGACTGTTTCACTGGTCTGCATTGTTGCAAATCATTTGAAACGCATGGCGCAAGTGTTTGGAACGCATCGTGCATGCGCAGTGCTAAATTTCTGGCTGCAACATCACTTCCGGAGCATTCTGTGATGGGGAGCAAAATATGACACTATAGGGGCACTGTGTGACAGAGGCAGAGCGCCAGCAATCTTCCCTTTATGCGTCCGCCCCTGAGTTTGTTGAGTGTGCTGGCCCCTCCTACCTGCATCACCTCATCCCTCCATCTTGTCCATACTCATCACAATCACTCCCTCCGCCCCGACAGCAGGGAAGTGACGTGGCAAGTGACAATTGGCAACAAATGACAGGTGACATGGCAAGTGGCAATCTGTATCTGGTGGCAGGTGACGTGGCAAGTGACAATCCGCAACGTGTAGCAGGTGACGTGGCAATCTGCAACATGTGGCAGGTAACGTGGCAAGTGACAGTCCGCAATGTGTGGCAGGTGATGTGGAAATCCGTATCTGGTGGCAGATGACGTGGAAAGTGACAATCTGCAACATGTGGCAGATGATGTGGCAGTCTGCAATGTGTGGCAGGTGACATGGCAAGTGGCAATCCGTATCTGGTGGCAGATGACGTGGCAAGTGACAATCTGCAAAGTGTGGCAGGTGACATGGCAAGTGACAATCTGCAACATGTGGCAGGTGACGTGGCAAGTGACAGTCCGCAACATGTGGCAGGTGACGTGGAAATCTGTATCTGGTGGCAGATGGTGTGGCAAGTGACAATCTGCAACATGTGGCAGGTGACGTGCCAAGTGACAATCTGCAACGTGTGACAGGTAACGTGGCAAGTGACAGTCCGCAATGTGTGGCAGATGACATGGAAATCCGTATCTGGTGGCAAGTGACAATCTGCAACGTGTGGCAGGTGACGTGGCAAGTGACAATCCGCATCTGGTGGCAGGTGGCGTGGCAAGTGACAGTCCGCAACGTGTGGCATGGCAAGTGACGATCTGCAACTGGTGGCAGGTGACACACTCTGGGCTCTCACTGATTCTGCATTATGGTGAGTTGAACCATTTCATTTTATATAACATTCTATATAACAATGTAATAATAAAAATAATGCGCTTCCAACATCCTGACACCATATTAACCATGGTGCCGTCATGATTGAAACGCTAGCACCAGCCATGTCCCCGATAAATTGCCCGCAAAAAAAAAACGTATTTTCTGGCAGTGCCCCTCCCGAGACTAGACTCTGGATCCGCCCCTGCAACATAATAAGATTATCTGAAGAAGAGACTCACCTCATCTCGCTCAGAACTTGGGTTTGCACTGTTGTAGAAAAAGGCCCAACAAAAAAAAGCCAAAATACCTAGGAGACACCTAAAACCAAGCCAAGCAGGAAATGAAAACAAAGATTATTGTAGTTTCAAAGAAAAATGTATAAAAAAAATGCCTCTCAGACATTGTCTGGCATATCAATGGCCCCCCTACCCAAAAAGTACTCCATGTATTGGGTTCGTACCTCGCAGGCGCTTTGAGGGGGCAGCCAGGACGAGCAGCTTCAAGGGATGTGAGATTCTCATTTTCAGGCAAGTCTGCATCTGGGCCAACTGAGATCACATATTTAGCTGAATGTCTTTTCAAGAAATTGTGCAGAACACAGAAGGCAAGCACTATGTGATTGAGTTTATATTCCGCCATGTGGATTGGCGTCAAAAATAGGCGGAACCGGCTGGCCAGTATTACAAAAGTGTTCTCCACGACTCTTCTGGCTCTGGCCAGCAGGAAATGAAAGATCCTCTGATCCGGCGTGGGGGTCCTCATCGGGAAAGGCCGCATCAGATGGTTTGCCAGGGCAAATGCCTCATCCACGATTAATACAAACGGGAGACCTTCCTGATTCTCCCTTGGGGGTGGCAAGCCCAGACTGCCACTCTGGAGACGCCAGTAGAATTCCATCCGTAAGAACACTCCACCATCCGACATCCATCCATTTTGCCCCACGTCCACATAAAGGAAGTCATAGGTTGCTGACACCACCGCCAACATCATGATACTATTAAACCCCTTGTAATTATAATAGTAGGACCCCGAGTTTGGGGGTTAGGATGATGCTGACGTGTTTCCCATCAATTGCACCTGCACAATTGGGAAAGTCCCAACGGCTGGCAAAGTGGGAGGCCACAGTCTGCCATTCCTGTGGAGTGAAACAAGAAAAAAAATAAGTCATTTGGCACATCAACATTGCAAGCAGATTAGACACCAAAATTTTTGGCCAAGATCAGTATAACATTTTGGGAAATAAGTATTTAACCACTTGCCGCCCGCCCTATTACAAATAGACGGCGGCAAAGTGGTTTCATAATCCTAACCGGACGTCATATGACGTGATCAGGATTATGAGCCGCTGCGCGCCCCCGGGGGCGCGCATCGCGGCGATCAATGTTGCGGGGTGTCAGTCTGACACCCGGCAACTACGATCTTGGTAAAGAGTCTCCGACGGAGACTCTTTACCACGTGATCAGCCGTGTCCAATCACGGCTGATCACAGTGTAAATGGGAAGAGCCGGTGATCGGCTTTTCCTCACTCGCGTCTGTCAGACGCGAGTAGAGGAGAGCCGATCGGCTGCTCCTCTGACAGGGGGGGTCTGTGCTGATCGATTATCAGCACAGCCCCCCCGAGGATGCCCACACTGGACCACCAGGGATGCCACCAGACCACCAGGGATGCCCAACAGAGGTAATCCTCCCTAGACCACCAGGGATGCCAGTCAGGCACAATGGATGCCAATCAGTGCCCATAATGGATGGCAATCAGTGCCCACAATGGGCATCACTGATTGGCATGCATTATTGTTTGGCACTGATTGGCATCCATTAGTACAGTATAACACCTGTGTTGCTAATGAGTGCCCACCTGTGCCGCTAATGAGTGCCCACCTGTGCCGCTAATGAGTGCCCACCTGTGCCGCCTATCAGTGCCCACCTGTGCCGCCTATCAGTGCCCACCCATGCCCATCTGTGCCGCCTACCAATGCCCATCTGTGCCGCCTACCAATGCCCATCTGTGCCGCCTACCCATGCCCATCTGTGCCGCCTACCCATGCCCATCTGTGCCGCCCATCCATGCCAATACGTGCCAGCTATCAGTGCCAATTTGTGCCACCTATCAGTGTCCATCCGTGTCGCCCATCCGTGTCGCCTATCAGTGTCGCCTATCAGTGTCGCCTATCAGTGCCGCCTATCAGTGTCCATCAATGCCACCTCATCAGTGCCACTTCATTGGTGCCCATCAGTGCCGCCTTATCAGTGCCCATCAGTGTAGCCCCATCAGTGCCCATCCGTGAAGGAGAAAACGTACTTATTTACAAAGTGTTGAAACTGAAACAAAAAAAACATATTTTTTTTTTAATTTTCAGTATTTTTTTATTTGTAGCACAAAAAATAAAAACCGCAGAGGTGATCAAATACCATCAAAAGAAAGCTCTATTTGTGGGAAAAAAATGATAAAAATTTCATTTGGGTACAGTGTAGCATGACCGCGCAATTGTCATTCAAAGTGCGACAGCGCTGAAAGCTCAAAATTGGTCTGGGCAGGAAGGTGTTTAAGTGCCCTGTATTGAAGTGGTTAAAGCCTAAAGTATAAGGTCCCCTTATCAGATTCATCACCCCCCCCCATCCCTCCCCCACCCCCATCTGATGGGCCCTTGCAAAAAATGAGGGGGGGGATGTTTTGGACAGGTAACCCTCTCCACTTGATTGAGAGCTGAATGCATAAATAATGTGCGATACTTTGGGAAGCCCCTCCTTACTTACACTATTGGCAGCCCACCGGACAGGTAAGAAGTGTCATAATACCAAAACCAAACAAAATGGAAGCACATTTTGACATTCTGCTATTACCTATCAAGATAATAATAGGAGAAAAAAAATAGAAACTGTAGCATTTGAAAGTATTGAGGCATGCCCGTGCACTACATGCTTTGGTGAATTCGTCCATAAATGTGACCAGAAAAAAGGTAGGTAGAGTGTGTATTGTGTTTGGCAAAGTCAGCAGATAGAGGATTGCTTTCAGCTGATCTAGCAGTTGGGTGGTTCCTAATGAGTTTGGGCCAACCAAAAAAATAAAAAAGGGCACTCTGCATGAATTTAAGCACACACATAACATTTGTAGACATTTTAGGGGGTGTTTAGGGGTAAGCAATACTATGGAGCTGACAAAAGACATTGGTAAGTGACTAGACTATAGGTTTATGGGCCCAGAAGAGCGTGGTGGGGGAAGTTAGTGAAGGCAAATATGCATGAAGGACAAAAAAGGAACTTGAAAAGCTTCCAGCATGCATGAGGACAAAGGGGCAGAGCATATCAATTAGAGAATATTGCGATCATGGTAATTAGGGAATGAGGAAAGAAATCCGAGACATTAGCAATCATTAAATACATAGAATGTGATGTTAAAGGATAAAACTTGCCTTCATATTGTCCTTCTGCAGGACCTGAATGATGGCAGAACAGGTCTCTGGAATAACGATCCCCAGAGCCTGGGGGGAGATGCCTGTGGAGAACTTGAGGTCCTGAAGGCTTCTCCCTGTCGACAAGTAGCGTAATGTGGCGATGAGCCTCTGCTCCGGAGTGATGGCTTGCCGCATGCAGGTATCCTGCCTGGTGATATAAGGGGACAGCAAAGCCAGCAGACGGTGAAAAACGGGGTCCGTCATCCGGAGATAATTCCTGAAATCATCAGGATTATTCTCCCGGATCTCACAGAGCAAAGGCATGTGCGAGAACTGGTCACGCTGGCGCAACCAATTCTTGGTCCACAAACGCCTCCTCGCCCTATTCATAGACCGGGCTTGTGTGAAAGCTAAAAGCCCAACACCAAGCCCCTGCACAGCACAAATTCTACGATGAGTACGTACACGAAACATGGTTTAAAACAGTCGGCTGGTCAGAACGGACAACTGAAAACACAGATAAACAGCAATGCCTGAAAGAACGACCTGAAAAGCAGAAGCAAGCAGACAATAAGCAATGAAAATCAAAGCGTACTATACCAAGATATAGTCCACAATGAGAAACAAATGCTTACTGACTACACGCACTGATAATCAGATACAGACAAGCACAAACTAAAGAGCAGTACCGAACTGAAGCACAAATCTGAAAAGCGCAAATCGTCTCTCACCAAACTTCTACTAACACGCGATAAACACAAGATCAGCAGAAGGAGCTCGAAGGGTGCCAGACGTGGTGCTGAACTCCCTTTTTTTAGTCCCGTCGTACGCGGCTTACGTCACCGCGTTCTTGGCAACCGGAACTTCCAACAACTTAGTCCGACCGTGTGTATGCAGCACCACTTCCGGACCTCTTCCGGACTAAATCCGTCGGAATTAATCCAACGAATTTGGTTGCCGGAATGTCCAAACGTGTGTACAAGGGCTAAGAAGAGAGAGGGAGAGAAGGATGACAGTAAGGAGGATAATGGAGATGATAGAAGGAGAATAAGAAAGTGATGGTGAGGATGATGATAAGGATGGGGATGACAGTGATGGGGACGATAGCAATAGATTGTGAGGACAGAGATGACAGGCATCATGTATAGTATTGGGAGACATGGGAAAAATGAAGGTGAGGGTGATGATTATGGAAGAAGAGCAAAAAATGTGAGGATGATGATAAGAGTAGAGAGGATAATGATGAGGATGATGAGGAAAGGGATGACAGGGATAATGTAATGGAGAAAGTATTGGTGAGGAAGATGGCACAGAAAATAATGCTAGGGATAAGTATAATGATGGAGAGGATGCTGATGACAGTATACATAATACAATAAGGATGGTAATGACAGTGATGATGGCGAGGATGATGATGACAGTATACGGGATACAATAAGGATGGTAACGATGATTATGGCAAGGATGATGATGACAGTATACGGGATACAATAAGGATGATAACGGTGATGATGGCGAGGATGATGATGACAGTATACGGGATACAATAAGGATGGTAACGGTGATGATGGCGAGGATGATGATGACAGTATACGGGATACAATAAGGATGATAACGGTGATGATGGCGAGGATGATGATGACAGTATACGGGATACAATAAAGATGATAACAATGATGGCGATGATGATGATGACAGTATACAGGATACACTAAGGATGGTAATGATGATGATGGCGAGGATGATGATGATGACAGTATACAGGATACAATAAGGATGATAACGATGATGATGGCGAGGATGATGATGATGACAGTATACAGGATACAATAAG
Source organism: Lithobates pipiens (assembly GCF_037356315.1). Lineage (NCBI taxonomy): Eukaryota > Metazoa > Chordata > Amphibia > Anura > Ranidae > Lithobates > Lithobates pipiens. The sequence continues at coordinate 124,811,882 of NW_027507789.1, read as the reverse complement.
GATGATAACGATGATGATGGTGAGGATGATGATGACAGTATACGGGATACAATAAGAATGGTAACGATGATGATGGCGAAGATGATGATGACAGTACACGGGATACAATAAGGATGGTAACGATGATGATGGCAAGGATGATGATGACAGTATACAGGATACAATAAGGATGGCAACGATGATGATGGTGAGGATGATGATGACAGTATATGGGATAAAAATAGGATTTTTTGTACTCACCTTAAAATCCTTTTCTCTGTAATTAACCGACCGACACAGCTCCTCTTTTAGCCATTGGGTTGTATACCTTACCTCTAGGAGAAATACTAGGCAAAATTGTAATACAACACTCTGAACTTTCAGTTCCGCCCATGGGGGCGGTCCCTTATGTATCAACCCTCCTGAATGCTAGCAGACCTCAGCACATCAATAAGCAGTATAACGTAAATAAAAAGGAGGGGCAGGTACTGTGGCGGTCGGTGAATTACAGAGAAAAGGATTTTACTGTGAGTACAAAAAATCCTATTTTCTCTTATATTCACCGACCGACACAGCTCCTCTCTTAGCCATTGGGACGTCCTCAAGCAGTGCCAAACGAGGGGTGGGAAAACAGCATAAACACTTCATCCACCGTGGCAAGTGGGAACAAGTGACTGACGTCTACCTTGTAGAACTTGGTAAACGTGTGGACAGACCACCAGTTCGCTGCCCTACACACCTGAGCGAAAGACGCTTGGTGTTGGAAGGCCCAAGACGTTACGATTGCCCTTGTGGAGTGGGCCGTAACCGGAAAGAGGGGCACCTGCCCCTTTTAAGGCGTAGGCTTGTACTACAACCTGTCTGATCCACCTCGAAATGGTGGCTGATGAGACCGCCATGCCTTTCTTGGGACCAGCTAGCGAGACAAACGGCGACTCCAACTTCCGAAAGGAAGCAGTGGTAGACAAATATACTTTCAGAGCCCGAACCAAGCCCAGAGTGTGAAGGGCCTTAGGGTGTTTTGGCCTAGGACAGAGAGATGGTAACACCATGTCCTCATTAATGTGAAAAGCCGCGACCACCTTCGGTAGAAAGGACGGCTGCGAACATCACCTTATCCTATGGATAACAAGATAGGGCGACTTGCAAGACAAGGCCGCCAGTTCCGAGACCCTCCTGGCCGATGTGATGGCCACTAGAAAGTCCACTTTCTGAAAAAGAATCAACAGGGGAAACACCCTGATATTTTTAAGCGGCGGTTTTTAAAGCGCCGATAACACCAGGTTCAAATCCCATGGGGGTAACGGTGGACGCACCAGAGGGACTACATGACAGACCCCCCGAACAAAGGTACTCACTATGAGTGAGACGCCAGGGGTCGCTGAAACAAGACAGTCAAAGCTAAAACTTTCCCTTTAATAGTGCTTAACGCCAATTTCTGGTCTACTCCTTGCTGAAGAAACAGCAGGATCCTGGATATGGAAAAAGAGCGCGGATATCAACCTTTCTCCTCACATATAGAGATGCAGGCCATCCAGGTACAATGATATATCTTCCTAGAAGAAGATTTCCGTGCTCTCATAGTTGGGATCACCGAGTCCGACAGACCCCGGATTCCTCAACACCTGGCTTTGAATGAATGAATGAAATACTTATATAGCGCACAATGCGAACTGAATCGCCTCTAGGCGCTGTCAATAGCAATGCTGTTAAGGCCCGCGATGGTATAGCAGGATGGAGAATCGGACCTTGACACAGAAGGGTACTCTCGTAATGGCAGTCGTCAGGGAGCATCTGCCACCATATGCACCAGGTCTGCATACCATGGACGCTAAGGCCAATCTGGGGCCACCAGTATTACTGGGATCCCCTCCGCTTCCACTCTGCGAATCAGACGTGGTAACAGCTTCAGTGGAAGAAAGGCATAGATCAGCTGGTACTGATCCCACTGAGCCACCAGCACATTCCTATAAGTGTTTCCTTTAAAGGCAGCTGTTGTTTTTCTGTATATGGCGATGCTTATAGGGGTGCACATATGTGTATATGGAAATTTCTCCTCTTTTCTTTTTCCCCTTTCCCCCCCTCACTGGGACTCTGTCCTGGGTGAATGCTTAGCACTTAAGTTTGAAATTCATTTTATACTCCTCCCATATTCTATTTTGATTTTGGAGGACATTATTGATTAACTTATAGGCGCTGACTTGGTGGGCAGGTTTCATGTATTATGATATTATGATTAATGTTTAGTATCGATCGCAGGCTCTGGCTACTTGGGTGGGTATTTACCATGTCCCATTCCCTGTCGCCCGAGCCGGCCGTCGATTGATTTTTGTCATTTTGCTTTGTATTTTTGTTGTATTGTCATGGCCCCCCCGGGCTGGTCCCTCATTTGAGCGGCTTGAGGAGTTTGTTCTCCCCCTCAGGAGCGGACATGTGGTGACCACAGGAGGACGGATTTGGCTCTGTGATAGCCACTTCTGTCCCCTTCACTCCACTGCAGACACTTTTGCCTGACAGGGAGGATGCGTGCGCACAACATTACGTGCCGCGCTCGAGTTTTGGTCACCTGACCTTGAGATGCGTCGTTGCTGGGTGGAGTTACGGTGGACGCGTGCTGACTTATAATCACGCGCTCGTCCTGCCGTGCCTCCCGAGTCCTCCCCCGATACCATCTTCTGGGTGGGACACTGTAATTGCGCACGCGCCACTCTCGCGCATGCGCACTAACTGGAAACGACGTCGGGGAGCCTCTAATGACGCTCCGATTACTTCCGGGTTGGGGGTGTATAAGGCGCCGCTCTTGAATGTCACTCTCAGAGCGGCGCCAATGAGGGACACACATGCACCTCTCTTTTCCTAAAGGTAAGACAGCTGATGAGTGAAGGAGAGGGGGGTCTCTTTTTTTCATCATACCTACCTCTAGCCAATTAGTTAGTGATTATATTCACTTTACATTGTTTTATCTGTATATCATCCCCTTCCTTAGAGTACTCTTTTTTTGGACTCCTTGGGGGCCTTTCGTTGAAGACATCTTTTGTTGTCTAGAAGGCCTGAAAGATCAGTGAAGTGAGACGTTTAATGTTTAATCCCTCATTAACCTTGGCAATTCTGGGTTAGGTCCTGACCATCAGCTTATCTTATCTGTATTATCAATCACTATTTATGTGTATGACCCATGGACCACTGGGTGTTCAGTTTGATGTGGCATAATCGTTTCTTACTTCCAAGCTATAGCTATTTCTCAACGTCCTAGCCTATATGCTGTACAATTTCGTCCATGGGTTACAAGTTTATGTGAGTTATAAAAATGGGGTGTCTCATTGTATTTTAAATTTTTTTACCTGTATTGCAAAGTGTGCCCTCTTACGTATCACCCCCCCCCCCCCCGTGCCCGCTCCCAGGGGGGGCACCCTAAAAAAATTGTCTCACAATTTGTCGTCTCTATGCTGAGGGGTAACAAAGTCCTTGGGTGAGTCATGACTTTCTTATGTTTACTATCTCTGGTTCTAATTATCTAATTTCTTATTTGTAATGAACTTTTTAAAGGTGTTATTCTTTTGTAATTACTAAATTATTATCTTTCTGTGTATGTTAGATATTGTAGGTGACGTCTCCTGAGGAAGCAGCTTTTTTGCTGCGAAACCGGTCGAGCTATACGTCCACTCTACACCAATGTAAAAACCCCTTTTTGTATGGGGTTTCTAACTATTTTTGTATGATATTGTCGATTTTATGGATTGACTATTACTATTACGTTTGTTTGATTATTGTCTGTATGTACATATACCGTATATACTCGAGTATAAGCCGAGATTTTCAGCCTCTTTTTTGAGGCTGAAAGTGCCCCCCTCGGCTTATACTCGAGTCATCGCTGTCTGCCCGCTCGATCAGCGTGTCGAGCAGACAGACAGCGGCCATTCTATTCAAAAGCCGCGCCTCCGGCTCCGCCTTCGCCTGTGATAGGCGGAACACTGAATTTCCCAGCAGCCTGTGTTCCGCCTATCACGGACGTCGTATCATCCTCGTACTACGGACGAGGATGATACGACGTCTGTGATAGGCGGAACACAGGCTGCTGGGAAATTCAGTGTTCCGCCTATCACAGGCGAAGGCGGCGGCGCAGCTTTTGAACTTTACAATGGCCGCCGACGAAGAGGGCACGGGACGGCACGGCACGGGACGGGACGGGACGGGGGCAAGGCAAGGCACGACACGGGACGGATGCAAGGAGGCAAGGCACGGCACGGGACGGAGGCAAGGAGGCAAGGCACGGGACGGAGGCTCGGGACAAAGGTAGGCTGGACACACACACACACACACACACACACACACACACACACACACACACACACACACACACACACACACATGGATGGAGACACACACAGGGATGGATGGATGGATGGATGGAGACACACACACACAGGGATGGATGGATGGATGGATGGATGGAGACACACACACACAGGGATGGATGGATGGATGGATGGAGACACACACACACAGGGATGGATGGATGGATGGACACACACACACACAGGGATGGATGGACGGACACACAGGGATGGACGGACACACAGGGATGGACGGACACACAGGGATGGACGGACACACACACAGGGATGGACAGGCATGTCTCACCCTCGGCTTATACACGAGTCAATAAGTTTGCCAGTTTTTTTGGGGGTAAATTGGGGGCCTCGGCTTATATTCGGGTCGGCCTATACTCGAGTATATACGGTACTTGTTCTTCTCTCTTGCTATTTTCAATAAAATGTAATCCATTTTTAAAACCTTCTTACTTACTATAATTAGATACCACAATAGTCCCCAGTGCTCCCATTGGTTTTAGGAATTTTTTCCCCCAGAGTCTTTTCCTATTGCAGAGCTTTATGCTCCCCTTTTTTCATGAGCCACCCACGAATCTCTTGTCCTGGACACAAATATTGGCACCCTCTGATTGAGACGGGAGGCCAGAAGATCCTTGTCTGGTGTGCCCCACCTCAGGCACAGCAACCTGAATACCTCCGGATGCAACGCCCATTCTCCTGGGTCCAGCATCTGGTGACTCAGATAGTCCGCCTGCCAGTTCTCCACTCCGGGAATGTAAATGGCCGACAAAACCGGTACATGACGCTCTGCCCACCGAAGTATGAGAGCGACCTCCCGTGCCGCAGCTGAGCTTCTTGTCCCCCCTTGGTGATTGACGTATGCCACTGCAGTGGCGTTGTCTGACTGGACCCTGATCGGCCGTCCTTGCAGTCTCATTGACCATGTGGAGAGGCACAGCCTGATCGCTCTCAGTTCGAGCAGATTGATCGGCAACTCGGATTCTTTCGTCGACCAGAGGCCCTGAGTCAACTGAACCCCCATTACTCCACCCCAGCTGAAAAGGCTGGTGTCCATTGTTATCACTGTCCACTTTAGAGATAGGAACGACTTTCTGGCCTGAATCACCAGGGACCTCAACCACCAGATCAGTGATTCTCTGACCGATTGGCTCACCTGAATCTGACGATCCAGGGACAACTGAGATTTGTTCCATTTAGACAAGATCTCTTTCTGCAGTACTCTGGTGTGGAACTGGGCAAACGGTACAGCCTCAAAGGTGGCCACCATGAGCCCCAGGACTCGCATGCAAAAGCGAAGCGACGACTACCTGCAGTTCCTCAGCAGTCTTACCGCGGATCTGAGAGTCTGTGGCTTGTCTGAAGGGAGAAAAACTATCGCTTCCATGGAGTCTAGCAGCAAGCCTAGGTACTCCAAATGCTGAGTCGGTACAATCACTGAGTTCTTTAGGTTCAACAGCCACTCAAATTCTCGCAGAGTCTGCATGGTGATCGCCACATCCTCCTCTAACTCTGAGGCGGAAGATGCTCTCCGGGGGAGATTGTCTAGATATCCCACGATCGCTATCCCACTTTGCCTTAGCAACGTCAAAACCGGAGCCAAAACCTTGGTAAAGACTCGGGGGCTGATGTCAGACCAAAAAGGAGAGCCACAACTGGTAGTGGGCTTCCCAGACTGCAAATCGCAGAAACTTCTGCTGCCACCGGCATATGGGTATGATCAGGTACGCATCCTGGATGTCCAAGGGCACCAGGGAGTATCCTTGATGGAGTGCAGCAACTACTGGGCAACTGATTCCATTCTGAACCTCTAAACCTTAACAAGTGATAGAGGGCTTTTGGGTCCAAGATTGGACATACCCCTTCCTTCTTGGAAACTACAAACATATTAGAGTAGAATCCTTGGAAACGTTCCGATTCCGGAAGCGGTACAACCACCCTGCAACTCAGCAGATCCCTTACTGCCCCCAAGAGGGGATACGGGTATGCTGGTAGAGGAGAATCTGTTTGGCGACCAAGAGAGCATCTCTATCTTGTAGCCTGAGGAAATCAGGTCGCAGGTCCATTGGTCGAAAACTGAGGGGACCACCAGGCTGCAAACTCCCAAAGGCGACCCCCCACCCGAGACATGGGTGGGGACAAACCTTCATGCAGTAGCACTTATACTCGCAGTCTTGTTAGGCTTGTGGTCCCGGGGACGTTTTTGTCAGTCCGTGGTCGGTCTGTCGGGCTGGGGGCATTATACCGAAGCTCCAGGCGGACGGAAAAGCCGTTAGTGAACGGAAAAAGGAGAGCCCTTGCCTACACCGTGGCTCCTTAGCCTTCCTGGCCTGTGGGAGTAATACACTGTTACCACCGGTGGCATTCTTACTAATGCCATCTAAAGAGGCTCCAAAGAGCCGGTCACCAAGGAAGGGAAGATCCGTCAGGGCTTTTTTAGATGCCTGGTCAACAGACCAGCATTTCAGCCAAATCAGGCGTCTCAGCACCACAGCTGACACTGAAGTCCTAGATACAGAGGGAGGTATCCAGGGCCACGCCACAAACGTACTTAAGGCCTTGCACTAGTGGGTCTGCCAGTTTCCCACAGACAGGAAAAGCCTGACTCTCGGGGCAAAAGTTTTGTCCACTCAGTCAGTGTCTGCGACACCAGTGTGGATGCCAGTACTGGTCGCACAGCGGACCCCACAACCGTAAACAAGAAACGAGCCACTGCCTCGGCCTTCCTGTCCACGGGATCCTTAATTGCAGGAGTGCCCACTACCGGGATCTTGGTTACTTATTTAACCTGGATACTGGAGGGTCCATGACCGGAGGAGACAACCACTTCGCGAGAAGGCTTTCCTCAAAGAGGTAACGCACCGCCCTGTGTCTAGGGACCAAAAAGGTCCGTTGCGTGCGACCCCATTCCCTGTAAGTGAACTTGTCAAATAAGTCAGATACGGGAACACCATAGGTGATAGGTGTTGGCTTGTGGGACCCAAAAGGGACCGGTACATCAGCAGGGGGACCTGCTGGCTCCTGAATCTTCAGGGTATCACGCACAGCTGTGATAAGTGCTCCAACAAGTGCTTTTTTGCGCTCGGACCCGGACGGGGACTCATCCTTACTGTCCGAAGGGTCCTGGTCAGCGTCATCTGACAATACAGAGCAGGGGTCACCAGCCTCATCAGGACCCAAGTCTGTGCCAGAGCTCTCCCCAGAGGACAGGGGGCAGGGGCCGCCTTATTGCACCCGTCTTCCCACGCACCCACTCCATCTAGCAATGAACGAGTTGAGACCGCCACCAGGGTGTCCATGGGCACTGCGCAGTCTACAGGCGACCCGGTTGCCATTGCCTGGACTTTGGGGGAAGAAACACTAGTTTCTGAGCCATGCTCACCCTATCTTGTCTGCCACCCGAGGGGGACTTAGGACAGTAACAGCCCCACCTTCCCTGCTGCTACTGATTGAGGGGTTCATTCCTGCCGGACTCACCACCCTGGGGAGTTCTGCGCTGTCCACAAGTGGTGCCTGTAGTCCCTGAGTACGCCCAGGTGCAGAGGAAACCAAAAACTGAGTTGGTGATAACCGCTGGAATGATCGCTAAAATGATCAGAAAAAATGCTCAGGCTTCAATAAAATGGCCCTCAGCATCCCGTACACAGACAGGAAACACGGGGAAAAATACTGTGAGAGCACACGAGCCATGCTGCTGTCAGGGAACACTGAAAATATGTTCAGTCTTCCAGAAAACGGCCGCCAGTACCTTGAATAGGAATCACATAGAAAATGCCCGCTGAAGCCCAGACAGCCAGCTTGCTCTGCCCACACCTAAAATGGCCGCCAAACATCGCCATGAGGTAGAAATAAAAAAAAAAGCCTGCAAAGCCACAGCGCTGCACTATTCCCAGCAGACTCTCACAGGCACCTTTCAGGGGCATACCATACAGGCCCCAGGACCACCGCCATTCAGCCAGCCCCCCATGTCAGGTGAGAGCCCACAGAGAGCCCTTATATAGACACACACACACTGTTCAGCAGCCACATGCAGCATTCCCCCCCGAAGGGGGGAGGGAGGGAAGATAGGGACAGGGGAGAGAAGATAGGGAGGTGAGGAGGGCCCCCGAATCGACCTCCCAGGGAATGCCCAGCTGCTCAGCCCCATCAGAACAGGGAGAGCACAGGGACTACTTACCAGTCCTGAAGAGCTGGGAAACATTCCACATTAGACCTACTCCTGATCAGTACAGGGAAGGCTACTGGCCTCGGCATACTGTGACGCAGACATCAGTAGCCCGGTCATATGTACGCCCCGGAGCATAAAAGCTCACCAACCACCTCTGGAGCCGAGGTATGTCATGGCCTGCCGAGCCGTAGCTGCGACCTGCACACGCTTGATGGCCGGACTGGGGAGACTACAAGGATAAGTAAACCAGCCTGTCACCCAGCCGGTTGTTGATAGAAGATCACAGGATCTGATGACAGTATACGGGATACAATAAGGATGGTAACGATGATGATGGCGAGGATGACGATGACATGGACTTGCTTGTTGGCTATACCGGAGGGATATAATATCTCTAAAAATATATTTGCACCAGTTACTAGATGCCTTTTCCAGGCAAGGAAGTTAATTGCCCAGAACTGGCAAGCACACTCTAGCCCATTACCAGAAATATGGTTGGCCAATATAAGAAAAAATATTGGTAATGAAAGGGTTTTCTTTTTTAAGCAGGGTAATGGTAAGGAGTTCAAAAAGATATGGGGCTCTGGATTGGGAAAACTAGGGATCCCCCTATAAGTAACTGTGATAGAACAAGTGCTCTTTAGCTTGTACATCTCTACCACCTATTCTTATTATGTATTTTATTGCTTAGTGTGTCTTCTTATGAGCTGGGGATGGGGGGGGGGGGGGGGGGAGGGGTGGAGGAGGGGAGTAGGGAGAGGGAAATTGGTATTAGATATGAGGTACCAGGACAATAGATATCGTCATGGTGGGTAGTCTACAAACACTAGGGGATCTTTTATTACCTCTGTATTTAAATTAAATGACACAAAATCTTTATGTGATTACACTAAGTCAAATATTTGTACAACTAAATACGCCACGATGATGTGGAATTGAGAATGAGACACGAGTGAGCGACAAGCTGAACCTAGTCTCTGGTATAGAAACACTGATGTGGCAAAAAAAAAAAAAAAAAAAACGATGATGATGGCGAGGATGACGATGACAGTATACGGGATACAATAAAGATGATAACAATGATGATGGCGAGGATGATGATGACAGTATACGGGATACAATAAGGATGATAACAATGATGGCGAGGATGATGATGACAGTATACAGGATACAATAAGGATGGTAACGATGATGATGGCGAGGATGATGATGACAGTATACGGGATACAATAAGGATGATAACGATGATGATGGCGAGGATGATGATGACAGTATACAGGATACAATAAGGATGATAACGATGATGATGGCGAGGATGATGATGACAGTATACGTTATACAATAAGGATGATAACGATGATGATGATGGTGAGGATGATGATGACAGTATATGGGAGACAATAAGGATGATAACGATGATGATGGCGAGGATGACGATGACAGTATACGGGATACAATAAAGATGATAACAATGATGATGGCGAGGATGATGATGACAGTATACGGGATACAATAAGGATGATAACAATGATGGCGAGGATGATGATGACAGTATACAGGATACAATAAGGATGGTAACGATGATGATGGCGAGGATGATGATGACAGTATACGGGATACAATAAGGATGATAACGATGATGATGGCGAGGATGATGATGACAGTATACAGGATACAATAAGGATGATAACGATGATGATGGCGAGGATGATGATGACAGTATACGTTATACAATAAGGATGATAACGATGATGATGATGGTGAGGATGATGATGACAGTATATGGGAGACAATAAGGATGATAACGATGATGATGGCGAGGATGACGATGACAGTATACGGGATACAATAAAGATGATAACAATGATGATGGCGAGGATGATGATGACAGTATACGGGATACAATAAGGATGATAACAATGATGGCGAGGATGATGATGACAGTATACAGGATACAATAAGGATGGTAACGATGATGATGGCGAGGATGATGATGACAGTATACGGGATACAATAAGGATGATAACGATGATGATGGCGAGGATGATGATGACAGTATACAGGATACAATAAGGATGATAACGATGATGATGGCGAGGATGATGATGACAGTATACGTTATACAATAAGGATGATAACGATGATGATGATGGTGAGGATGATGATGACAGTATATGGGATACAATAAGGATGATAACGATGATGATGGCGAGGATGATGATGACAGTATACAGGATACAATAAGGATGGTAACGATGATGATGGCGATGACAGTATACGGGATACAATAAGGATGGTAACGATGATGATGGCGAGGATGACAATGACAGTATACGGGCTACAATAAGGATGATAACGATGATGATGGCGAGGATGATGATGACAGTATACAGGATACAATAGCGATGATAACAATGATGATGGTGAGGATGATGACAGTATATGGGATACAATGATGATGATAACGATGATGATGGTGAGGATGATGATGACAGTATATGGGATACAATAAGGATGATAACGATGATGATGGCGAGGATGACGTTGACAGTATACGGGATACAATATGGATGATAACGGTGATGATGGCGAGGATGATGATGACAGTATATGGGATACAATAAGGATGATAACAATGATGGCGAGGATGATGATGACAGTATACGGGATACAATAAGGATGGTAACGATGATGATGGCGAGGATGATGATGACAGTATACGGGATACAATAAGGATGGTAACAATGATGATGGCGAGGATGATGATGACAGCATACGGGATACAATAAGGATGGTAACGGTGATGATGGGGAGGATGATGATGACAGTATACGGGATACAATAAGGATGATAACAATCATGACGAGGATGATGATGACAGTATACGGGATACAATGATGATGATAACAATGGTGATGGTGAGGATGATGATGACAGTATACGGGATACAATAAGGATGATAACAATGATGGCGAGGATGATGATGACAGTATACAGGATACAATAAGGATGGTAACGATGATGATGGCGAGGATGATGATGACAGTATACGGGATACAATAAGGATGATAACGATGATGATGGCGAGGATGATGATGACAGTATACAGGATACAATAAGGATGATAACGATGATGATGGCGAGGATGATGATGACAGTATACGTTATACAATAAGGATGATAACGATGATGATGATGGCGAGGATGATGATGACAGTATATGGGATACAATAAGGATGATAACGATGATGGCGAGGATGATGATGACAGTATACGGGATACAATAAGGATGATAACGATGATGATGGCGAGGATGATGATGACAGTATATGAGATACAATAAGGATGATAACAATGATGGCGAGGATGATGATGACAGTATACGGGATACAATAAGGATGGTAACGATGATGATGACAGTATACGGGATACAACAAGGATGATAACGATGATGATGGTGAGGATGATGATGACAGTATACAGGATACAATAAGGATGATAACAATGATGGCGAGGATGATGATGACAGTATACAGGATACAATAAGGATGGTAACGATGATGATGGCGAGGATGATGATGACCGTATACGGGATACAATAAGGATGATAACGATGATGATGGCGAGGATGCTGATGACAGTATACAGGCTACAATAAGGATGATAACGATGATGATGGCGAGGATGATGATGACAGTATACGTTATACAATAAGGATGATAACGATGATGATGATGGTGAGGATGATGATGACAGTATATGGGAGACAATAAGGATGATAACGATGATGATGGCGAGGATGACGATGACAGTATACGGGATACAATAAAGATGATAACAATGATGATGGCGAGGATGATGATGACAGTATACGGGATACAATAAGGATGATAACAATGATGGCGAGGATGATGATGACAGTATACAGGATACAATAAGGATGGTAACGATGATGATGGCGAGGATGATGATGACAGTATACGGGATACAATAAGGATGATAACGATGATGATGGCGAGGATGATGATGACAGTATACAGGATACAATAAGGATGATAACGATGATGATGGCGAGGATGATGATGACAGTATACGTTATACAATAAGGATGATAACGATGATGATGATGGTGAGGATGATGATGACAGTATATGGGATACAATAAGGATGATAACGATGATGATGGCGAGGATGATGATGACAGTATACAGGATACAATAAGGATGGTAACGATGATGATGGCGATGACAGTATACGGGATACAATAAGGATGGTAACGATGATGATGGCGAGGATGACAATGACAGTATACGGGCTACAATAAGGATGATAACGATGATGATGGCGAGGATGATGATGACAGTATACAGGATACAATAGCGATGATAACAATGATGATGGTGAGGATGATGACAGTATATGGGATACAATGATGATGATAACGATGATGATGGTGAGGATGATGATGACAGTATATGGGATACAATAAGGATGATAACGATGATGATGGCGAGGATGACGTTGACAGTATACGGGATACAATATGGATGATAACGGTGATGATGGCGAGGATGATGATGACAGTATATGGGATACAATAAGGATGATAACAATGATGGCGAGGATGATGATGACAGTATACGGGATACAATAAGGATGGTAACGATGATGATGGCGAGGATGATGATGACAGTATACGGGATACAATAAGGATGGTAACAATGATGATGGCGAGGATGATGATGACAGCATACGGGATACAATAAGGATGGTAACGGTGATGATGGGGAGGATGATGATGACAGTATACGGGATACAATAAGGATGATAACAATCATGACGAGGATGATGATGACAGTATACGGGATACAATGATGATGATAACAATGGTGATGGTGAGGATGATGATGACAGTATACGGGATACAATAAGGATGATAACAATGATGGCGAGGATGATGATGACAGTATACAGGATACAATAAGGATGGTAACGATGATGATGGCGAGGATGATGATGACAGTATACGGGATACAATAAGGATGATAACGATGATGATGGCGAGGATGATGATGACAGTATACAGGATACAATAAGGATGATAACGATGATGATGGCGAGGATGATGATGACAGTATACGTTATACAATAAGGATGATAACGATGATGATGATGGCGAGGATGATGATGACAGTATATGGGATACAATAAGGATGATAACGATGATGGCGAGGATGATGATGACAGTATACGGGATACAATAAGGATGATAACGATGATGATGGCGAGGATGATGATGACAGTATATGAGATACAATAAGGATGATAACAATGATGGCGAGGATGATGATGACAGTATACGGGATACAATAAGGATGGTAACGATGATGATGACAGTATACGGGATACAACAAGGATGATAACGATGATGATGGTGAGGATGATGATGACAGTATACAGGATACAATAAGGATGATAACAATGATGGCGAGGATGATGATGACAGTATACAGGATACAATAAGGATGGTAACGATGATGATGGCGAGGATGATGATGACCGTATACGGGATACAATAAGGATGATAACGATGATGATGGCGAGGATGCTGATGACAGTATACAGGCTACAATAAGGATGATAACGATGATGATGGCGAGGATGATGATGACAGTATACAGGATACAATAGCGATGATAACAATGATGATGGTGAGGATGATGATGACAGTATATGGGATACAATGATGATGATAACGATGATGATGGTGAGGATGATGATGACAGTATACGGGATACAATAAGGATGATAACGATGATGACGATGACAGTATACGGGATACAATATGGATGATAACGGTGATGATGGCGAGGATGATGATGACAGTATATGGGATACAATAAGGATGATAACAATGATGGCGAGGATGATGATGACAGTATACGGGATACAATAAGGATGGTAACGATGATGATGGCGAGGATGATGATGACAGTATATGGGATACAATAAGGATGGTAACGGTGATGATGGCAAGAGATACAATAAGGATGATAACAATGATAATGGCGAGGATGATGATGACAGTATATGGGATACAATAAGGATGATAACAATGATGGCGAGGATGATGATGACAGTATACAGGATACAATAAGGATGGTAACAATGATGATGGCGAGGATGATGATGACAGTATACAGGATACAATAAGGATGGTAACAATGATGATGGCGAGGATGATGATGACAGTATACGGGATACAATAAGGATGGTAACGGTGATGATGGTGAGGATGATGATGACAGTAAAGGATAAAAATGAGGATCATAATAATGATGTTGAAGATGGTGATGACATTGGATGAGAAAGGGAGGAATGATGATGAGGATAGTGATGGTGAAGGTTCTAGGTACTCCTCTGAACTACAAGCTTAGCCCACTTTAGTGCACAAAATACAGATGACAATGAAGTCACATGTTCACACACCCCCGCCTGTTCTGTATTCTATACATGGTATACCTCTCTCCACTAGTTGGGTCATTGTTACCCCATACATCCCACTTCTATGTCTCATGTTTTATTCTCTCCCGTCCACATTCCCTATATGACAAGTACTCTAACTCCAACCACACCCACGATCTTTCTGCCCCTCCCCTCATTACGCCCACTCCCCCCCCCCCCTCCGTGGCTTGGAACGCAACACCTATGGCCCCTACGGCACTTCCTTTCAGTGAGACGCATCATCACTTCCGCCGGATGGAGAACGGCTGTCTGCTGTTAATATACGGGCCCTTTTACATCGGGTGGTTCCGGGAAGGTGGGATTTACCTGGATTTCGTTTCAAGGTATGGTATATACTCTTTTATACGGCTGGTATATAGATCAGGAAGGAAGGATACAGAGTATGAGGGTGTTTCATATACAGAAGAGGCATATTAGGTGTGATATATGAGAGAAGGACGGGATATGGGGGGGTGATGTGGGAGAGGTGAGCGGAGGACGGGATATGGGGGGGTGATGTGGGAGAGGTGAGCGGAGGACGGGATATGGGGGGGTGATGTGGGAGAGGTGAGAGGAGGACGGGATATGGGGGCTGATGTAGGAGAGATGAGATGAGAGGGGGCGGGATATGGGGGCTGATGTAGGAGAGGTGAGAGGAGGACGGGATATGGGGGCTGATGTAGGGCAGGCGAGAGGAGGACGGGATATGGGGGGTGATTGTAGGAGAGGCGAGAGGAGGACGGGATATGGGGGGTGATTGTAGGAGAGGCGAGAGGGGGACGGGATCTGGGGGCTGATGTAGGAGAGGCGAGAGGGGGACGGGATCTGGGGGCTGATGTAGGAGAGGCGAGAGGGGGACGGGATCTGGGGGCTGATGTAGGAGAGGCGAGAGGGGGACGGGATCTGGGGGCTGATGTAGGAGAGGCGAGAGGGGGACGGGATCTGGGGGCTGATGTAGGAGAGGCGAGAGGGGGACGGGATCTGGGGGCTGATGTAGGAGAGGCGAGAGGGGGACGGGATCTGGGGGCTGATGTAGGAGAGGCGAGAGGGGGGACGGGATCTGGGGGCTGATGTAGGAGAGGCGAGAGGGGGGACGGGATCTGGGGGCTGATGTAGGGCAGGCGAGAGGGGGGACGGGATCTGGGGGCTGATGTAGGGCAGGCGAGAGGGGGGACGGGATCTGGGGGCTGATGTAGGGCAGGCGAGAGGGGGGACGGGATCTGGGGGCTGATGTAGGGCAGGCGAGAGGGGGGACGGGATCTGGGGGCTGATGTAGGGCAGGCGAGAGGGGGGACGGGATCTGGGGGCTGATGTAGGGCAGGCGAGAGGGGGGACGGGATCTGGGGGCTGATGTAGGGCAGGCGAGAGGGGGGACGGGATCTGGGGGCTGATGTAGGGCAGGCGAGAGGGGGGACGGGATCTGGGGGCTGATGTAGGGCAGGCGAGAGGGGGGACGGGATCTGGGGGCTGATGTAGGGCAGGCGAGAGGGGGGACGGGATCTGGGGGCTGATGTAGGGCAGGCGAGAGGGGGGACGGGATCTGGGGGCTGATGTAGGGCAGGCGAGAGGGGGGACGGGATCTGGGGGCTGATGTAGGGCAGGCGAGAGGGGGGACGGGATCTGGGGGCTGATGTAGGGCAGGCGAGAGGGGGGACGGGATCTGGGGGCTGATGTAGGGCAGGCGAGAGGGGGGACGGGATCTGGGGGCTGATGTAGGGCAGGCGAGAGGGGATGAATGCCCCCCATGGAAAGAGACTCTCAGTGGGGGCACTCAATGAGAGGAGGAGCCAGGAGCGCCATTGGGGGAGGCCAGAGGACGACGAACGGGGCCACTTTGTGCAAAACCCTTGCACAGAGGATGTAAGTATAACATGTTTGTTATTTTGAATGAGTTTACTAAAAATGTAAATATTGCAGAATATACAGCCTCATTCTACATAACCAAGCTTCATTTCATACTGAAGAAACAAAATTATTAATGTATCTTAAATAGAAAACTGTCTTTTTACTCCAAAAGCATTTTATTAAAATACATTTGATAAATTTATATTTTTTAGTTTTTTATAAAAAAAAAAAAAAAAAAAAATCATGGATTTGTAGCCACCCTGGATAAAAATAACCCTTTAACACTTGCAGGGGAGATTAGAATGATCAACTTTATTTATTCATGCAAAACCTTTATCCCAAAGGGGGAAAAAAAAAGCTGTTTGCCGTAACTGACTATAAAGTACTAGCTGGAGTTTGTCTTCAATTTGTTAGTGTAATTAAATCTGCTAATGCATCTGACAATGCTACGGTCTGCTGTGCCTCCTATTCTCATTCCTCCAGATTTGTCTCACTAATGCAGCTGGTTTTTTACTTTGCTAGATCACCGGGTGAAAACAGAGGGGGAGGGGGAGGCAAAGAAAACAAATGCAGCCACCTCATCTACTGATTGGTAAACTGCTATATATATATATATATATATATATATAAAAAAAAAGTGGGTTTAAAGGAACAGTTTTACCTTTTATAACTTGGTACACCTGTATTCAGGGTGTAACATTTTAATAAATGGCAGCTCCAACGCCCCCCGAGCCCCCTGTTGTGACAGCGGATAAAGAATCTTCTTGCTGCTGTTACATAAAAAAAAAAAACACACTCACAATGTCGGCGCTGCAAAGAGGAGGGGGAGAGAAAGGAGGCTTCGGGGGGGGGGGCGCATTGCTGTACTGTGGGACGGGTGAGTGTCTGCTTATTACACTTCTTGTAGCTGCTGACTTTTAATAAACTTAAAAACCAGTGGCACTCCGCTTTAACTGATCCGACACAAGTCGGTCGGACTTTGAAAAAGGTTCCTGCACTTTAGCCCCTTGAATATCATTGAAGTCAGATCCTTGTTCTAACCATCTGACTTGTGACATCAGACATGATGATTACAGCAGTAGCAAAAGCATTTTATGTCACACTGGGATTGTTTTGATTGGTCAAAGGACAAGTCGGACGATCTCAAAGTCTGAGCAAAATCTTATCTTGTTCATTCAAGTCTGATGAAAGTAGGACCGATGTAGGATGACAGTTGTATAACAGTTGTGTTGTACTAGTGTGAACCCGGCCTTACAGAGTTCTGTGAAGGAGACAACTACAACTGTTGTCAACCATTGTGGCTGACGGCTTGTAGTTCTCAATGTTCTCATCCTTATGTGGGTGCTGGTGCGCTGATTAACAATATCTTTATTTCTTGTTTACTATTGTAACTATTCTACTATATTATATTGTTGATATTATTACTATTGTAGGACTGTCCTGTCTGAGTAATAAACATGGCAGATGTGGCACTGGAGGAACTGCGAAAACTTGAGTACCTTTCTTTGGTCTCGAAGGTTTGCACGGAGCTGGATAACCATTTAAGCATTAATGACAAGGATTTAGGTAAGCAATGTCAAATATTTGCCAGATTGTAGAGACGTTTAAAAGTAGTATGATGTATTCTAATGTGGTCTATTCATGCTTTTGTAATGCTGACATTTAAAGGTAAAAAAAAAAAATATCCTATTTAAAAATAACCCATACACATCCACTACTTAAAGTGGTTGTAAACCCCTACAAACCACTTTGACCTACAGGTAAGCCTAGATGAAGGCTTACCTGTAGGTCCAAGAAATATATCTCCTAAACCTACACAGTTTAGGAGATATTTACTAAAAGACAGTCACCGCTATCTACGGCGCATGCACTTTCGACCGTTAGCAAAGTGTCGTTAGTGGCGGCTCACGTGTGCATGCACAGGAGTGATTTCATCGCTGCTCTGGTGCTGTGAGTGGCCGGAGCAGCAATACCCGGAAGATGGATGCTCCGGACTACAGGGGACAGCGGTGACATCGCTGGCTCCTGTGTCAGGTAAGTGACACATAATGGGCTACTATCCGATGCCTAGTAGTCCATTATGCTTTACCTTTGCAGGGAGACAAAGAAGAAGTAAACTCATCAGGGTTTACTTCCTCTTTAATAGGCCCTGTAATATGGTTTACTTATTTCTCTTTGACATTTTTCCCCACCCCCTCTTCCCTCTACACATCCCATAGTACATCTCATGAGTGAGCAAGACATGGTGGCTACTTTCCTACATACGTTGGGACCATGGAGAGCAAACAATCTCCTCCTAACAGGAAATCAGATTATAAGATGGAACAATCGGCGCCAAAGTAAAAAATATTGTGATGTTTAAGTAAGATAACCTAATCATAAACGTGCACAGCTGCTAAACATTCCAAGTGGTACATCAATGAAAAATTACAATACAGTAATCCAAAATAAGCTACAGCTCAGCTCAACTTCTGCTCCCTCCTCCTCTTCCCATCCCAGATCCATCAATGTGGTTTCTATAGAAACATAACGGAGACATAGAACAATTATAATTCAGTGCTATTGGGGAATGACCAGTTTCACTTAGTATACCACAATAGCAAAAAGTCTACCACGGGCACAAAAATACTGCAATTCGTGAGTCGGAGGAAATCCTATAACATTAGCATACTGTTGTGATAAGGGAGTAGCTGGGCACCTGCCTCGAACCCCCTGCCACCCTCCCAGAAAAGAGAAGATGAGCACATTCAACAAGTACTTTTCCAGACTTTAGAGGACAGATCTGGGTCTCGTTTATGGCTTTGTAAAGGGGCAATGCTGTGTTTACCAGAAGACTAGGGTGGGCGCCTCTGTCTTCTCCCCTGCTAGTACCACCCAAGCAGGATGATCCATGTAGTCTGGAGGGCTAGGGTATATGTCTGTGACAGAGCACTGATGCTGGACTTGTGTTGCTAAGGATCACACAGATCAGAAGTACAGCAGCTAGCAATCAAATTACTTACAGTGCATCCGTAAATACTCTCAAAACTTCACTTTGGTATAGTGGCCAGACGGAAAGTACAGTAGAGATGGTGGTTCTCCTCTTTCCACAGAGTAATGCTGGAGCTCTGTCCGAATGACCACCGTGTTCTTGGTCACCTCCTTGATTAAGACCTTTCTCCCCCGATTGCTCAGTTTGGATGGGAGGCCTGCTCTATGAAGAGTCCTGTTGGTTAAATACTTCTTCCATTTACGGATGATGGAGGCCACTGTGCTCATTGGGACATTCAATGCTGTTGAAATTTTTCTGTACCTTGAAATGTGAATACTTAATGTACATTTAGGTAAATGGTGTATAACACAGTGAATTTCTGCGCTAAACAAGTGATTATAAAAAGAATTGGTGAGAAGAATAAAATTAAATATAAATGATTACTAACATTCAAGGTTGCTGCTCTCAAAGTGCATGTGCCTTTAAAAATATGAACAAGATAAGAACGCTACCATATACTATATTAATACATCACCAAATAAATCATAAAAACTCATATCGAATATAAAATAACAATATATGAAGTCCATAAATTCCAGTGAATAAATTTATAAAGCTCATGTGAATCCCAGGAGGTTTTTACAGTGCAACTTCAACTTAAAGCGGTAGTAAAGTTTTCTTCCCGGCAGGGTCTGGTGTCTGCCGGGCTTTTAACCGAGAATCCCCTGTGCGCATGCACCGCTGCAGTCAGCGGCTCATTGAGAGGGGAAATGTCTTTTAAACCGTACAGGATTGGTGTGATCAAAGAGTCTTTTATTCTTTTGGTGTAATGAGCAGGTGCCACTATCAAGCGGAGTTGTACCTGGATCCAGATTTCATCAAGAACTGTTATACTGATGTTCTCTTCAGTCACGTTTGGGCTTACAGCCCCTGTCCCACTGGTGGACCGATCGGGTCCGCCTGAAAATTGGACCATCCATAGCTCTCCATGGAGCGGCAGATGTCCACTGACATCCCTACCACATCCGATTTGGATTGAATGACAGTCGAAAGAAAATTAATGGGCAAGTCCATTTCCACTTTTTGTTGGCGTCCTGCTAGCGCACCGCTCCAGTGTGAAAGCCCTTGGGGCTTTCACATAGGAGAGACAGCAGTGTCTGTTTCAGGGGTCTTTGCAGGCGCTATTTTTAGCACTGTAGCGCCTGCAAAGCACCCCAGTGTGAAAGGGGCCATATTGTCTTGCTCTCTAGCTGTTCCTCAGAAATTGGTTGATAACTGGTACTTTTTCCAAGATATTCTTCAGTACAGCTCATATACTGTATACCATTTGTTTGGTTTTGTAGCTTCCATCTCTCACTACTTGGGACCGAGACATGAAAAGTAGGGATTTTATACTGTTCTCCTTTTTTAGGAGGCTGGGGTCATCACTGTGGTAGCTGTCCTTGAAGATTCCTAGCAGGCATATCTGCATCACACACTTTTATTTTGTACAGTATGCTGGTTAAGTTTATTGAAATTCATGCATGGCCTCATTTGAATCCAGTACAGCTCAGATTTCAATTTTATTCAGTTACACTTTACAATACATCCCTAGAATTGCTCTGGTCAGCAGAAACTTGTACTTTTTTTTATTTGTCAAGTTCAAGATTCTTAGCTATATTTGTTTTTGCTTGCAGCTGAATTCATCATTGACCTTGCAGAGAAGTTTCCTTCACATGACACTTTTAAATCTGCTCTGGAAAAGAATGGCGCAGAATTTGCAGTAAGTGCTTTGATTACTTTGTCTCTGTATCAAACTACCTAATGTAGAACTAAAGGCAAAATGTTGTGTGTTTTTTTTTAATTTTTTTTGGATGGATTGGGGGGGGGTTATAATCCCTGTCGGTTTTTATGCCATCTGTGTCCCATTGTTGAGATTTAACTTCGCTTCCTGTTTCATAGCCAAAACAGGAAGTGAGGAGAAATCCCTTTTGGCCTCCAGGTCACCAGAATTAGTGTCCTTATAGCAGTGCTTCTCAATTATTTTCTGTCATGCCCCCCCCCCCCTAGGAAGAAGAAAACATTTCGCGCCCCCCGCGTGACTGTAAATAGTATCATTTGTCTATAAAATTGTTATAAGTACATCTCTACATAACACTGTATCCTTATTAACGTATATGAGAATAAAAAAAGAAAGAAATGTGGATCAATTTACAAGAAAAAATTGCTTTATTAACTGTAGCAGAAAAGATTTAAAGGAGCACAGGATTTAACAGAGCACAATAAAAGCCTTTTGATCAGAACACTGACCTTTTTTGGCTGAATCGGCGGTGTCCCCTTTTATGTGTCTTCAACTCCTTTCTTTTAGGCGTTTTTCTGTACAGAGGACCGATTTCCGGGTCTAAAAGTCACACAGGCGGGTTTGGCCAATCAGGATAGAGCATCATGTCTATCCAATCGGGTCCTCTGCATGTGTCACGTGCGTTGGCGGTCACGTGGTCCTCCGCGTCGGGCTGCTACTGGGGCTGTGCTGGGACAATCTCCAGTGTTCGCGCCGCGCTGGCCCCTCTCTCCAGCCGTAGAGTTGCTAGGCAACCAACGCCGTGTGGGACGCCGTTTGCGAGTGAGTCGGATGATCCGATCTAGACATCCAATATGACAGTATTTGCCGAGGTCAAACGAGCCCCCCCCTTTACGGAGCCTCGCGCCCTGGGAGGCGCGCCCCACTATTTGAGAAACACTGCCTTATAGGAAGATTTCCCCTTTATAACTGTTCTGGGTACAACCCAAAATGTGTATTTATTATAATTTTTTTTTTTTTTTTCTGTTACTTTCAATGATAATGGTAAACGGGATAAATAAGAGAGATTCACCCTCTTAAAGTGGTTGTAAACCCTTACAACCAACTTTGACCTACAGGTAAGCCTAGATTAAGGCTTACCTGTAGGTCCAAAAAATATCTCCTAAACCTACACGTTTAGGAGATATTTGCCAAAAGACAGGCTGTAGACAGCGGCGTGCAAGCAAAATGCCGTGAGCGGCGGCTCCCGTGCGCATGCACAGGAGTGACGGCTTCGCAGAATGACAGCGGCGGAGCAGCGAGACCCACTGAGAAGATGGACGCTCCGGACTACAGGGGACAGCGGTGACTTCGCTGGCTCCTGTGTCAGGTAAGTGACACATAATGGACTACTATGCGATGCATAGTAGTCCATTATGCTTTACCTTTTGCAGGGAAACAAAGACGAAGTAAACTCATCAGGGTTTACTTCCTCTTTAATCGCCTATTCCAAAAAAAAAAGAATTTTCCCTTTTCTTTTTTTTTTTTGTTAAACTGTAAAATGTATGGAAGACCTAGCAAAGAATGTCTTATTTGCTACATTTTGGTCTCTTAAGGCCTGGTTCACACTAATGCGATTTCAGATGTGACTTGAGCTGCTCAGAATCGCATGACAAGGTGAAGCGCATTGATGTGAACAGACACCATTGAAAACAGTGTGACTCGGCACAGAGCGATTTTGGAAGTGGTTTCTTTACTACTGGTGCGATTTCCAGTGTGATTTTTGGCACCAAATAATATGCAACCCTTCTCAAGGTGTTTATCCAAGTAGCACTACATAATTGCACTGATCAAAATCGTATCGCAGCAGTATGAACATAGCCTTAATACAGTATATGTTTGAAAACGTTGTTAAATTTAGTTTGAAACGTGTGGAAATATCTTTTGATCCTGCTAAAAATCTTGTGATAATTTCCTGTGCTCTCTGAATGTGCTCTATTGTTACATCAGTTACATTGTTCGCAGCGTTATCTCTATGCTACAGAATACCTCTCCCTCTCCTTTTCTCCAAACCATAGGGGGAGGAGTTTTGTAGCCATGTTAGAGTAACAATGCTGCTCCTCCATAGCTACGAGTGAGCGTTGTCATCCCAGGAAAGGAATTGTGTTACTAGCAGGATAACCAGGTGGAGTAGAAAGAAACTACTGCAGTCGCTTAATCTGCAGTATAAAAAATGTTTGTTCTTGGATTCAGAAATACCCTAAAATCATTGTAGGTTCTGCTTTTGCTTACATATTATGCAAGAGTATAGCATCTGCCAGTCATTGGCTCTCTGCTCTGCCCCCTGTGCTCACTGGAGTTCTGGGCTGTGCAAGGGGCGGGAGCAGCTGGCTCAGGCTCTCAGCAGCTTGCCGGTCCAGACATGTGGGTGGATCCCGACCATATAGCCGCAATCTTTTCTAGCTCTGTGATGTCAGCTGTCTGCTGAAAACTGGTCACAGAAGTGCAAAATGTTCTGCACACCCGTGAGTCACAGAAGTACAGCCAAATGAGCTTTAGCTGCACTTCTCTAATGCATTCTTTGCTTTAAGGTCATAAACCTTCCATGTTTTAGCTCCCCAAGACCCCCCCCAGCCAAATACTTAAAGGCTAAGTTTATCTTTATCTTTATTTTTTTTTATTTTTTTTTATTTCAGCTTCCCAATGTACCAATATATATCTTTAATGTACCTTTTTTTGGAATACAAGAAAAGGCTTTCTATAATATTCTACAACAGCCCTTACTTTAGCATCCAGATTGTTGTATGATAAACTTCTCCATTACTTCCTGAACTGATCTTAGGGCGTGAAAATTGGTAAGACGCGGGTTACTTTGACTTGCATTGGGGGTGTCGGCAGTAAAGTGCCGCCATTTTTAGCGGCGCTTTACCATCATTTTTGCAGAGCTTTTCAGCCGCTAGCGGGTGAAAAAAGTTTAAAACTGTCCACAAAGTGCTGCTGCAGTGGCGCTATGCCTGCGATTCGTCAGCACTCCCCATTGATTTCAATGGGCAGGGGCACTTTATGAGCAGTGTATACCGCGCTCCAAATATGCGGCTGGCAGGACTTTTTTTTTTTTTTTTTTTTTTACCGTCCTGCCAGCTCGCTGCTCATATGTGAAAACCCTCGGACTTTCACACTGGAGTGAGAGGAGAGGCTCTTTCCAGGCACTTTGCTGGTGCTATTTTTAGCATTATAGCGCCTCCGTGTGAAAGGAAGGAGTCGACCAGCTGACTTCATTAGCACACACCCTGCAACTTCCCTCTTTTTCTTCCGGGAGATTGCACCCACCCACCTCTGTGCACACATACAATCAATGTTAAGGTGCAACATTCTCACTGAATACACCGCCTTAGATCTACCATCAACTATGTAGTGCATGGGCCTACCTGATTAGATACAGAGTGATTGGATAGATAGGCGTGTCCTCCAATTTATATAGTTTTGGAAAATCTAAAAGATTGTATAGTGTATGGCCACCTTTATACACCTAATTGTTAATGGCACCCCAAAACGCAGAAGCACATTTTGGAACATGAAAAAATGAGTGACCAATGCAGCAAAATGCACTGGTTTGCATACTGTAAGATGCCAAAATGTCCCCTGAACTGAAGTCTATGCGCACTCCCACTACGCAAGGTGTGAATGGGGCCTGAAATTGGTGTGTTTACTAGGTAGTTGTCAACTATTTTCATAATCGATTAATCAGCCAGCATACAGAATGCATTATTTGTTTACCTATCCGGAAATACAGTGCAGCACACATACAGCTCAGTACACAGTCCATACATATCAGTAAGTACCTGAGAACTTGTGAATGTGTGAGAAGCAATGCCTCATGGGACATGTAGTCCTGGGCAGTAAGTGAGTGGTTTTAGAGGCACCCTATACTATACTTTACAGCATGCTATTGGGGCACTCTGAAGGCAGGAGCAGGACCCCGGAAGCCTCAGTGGGGGACCCCAGAAGAGGAGATTCGGGGCTGCTCTGTGCAAAACCATTAAACAGAGCAGGTAAGTATAACATGTTTGTTTTAAAAAACAAAATCTATTTAAAGACTGTGTGCAGGGAAGATCAGCATCTGCACCCATAGAAGGTGGAGGCTGATAGACTTGGAGCTATTAGAAGGCATTACAATTGCATTCAAAGTAAAAGTTTACCAGTATTCCATATCCATGAAAAAAAGTCTCAGCGTCTAGTACTACTGTATTATAAAATATTTCTCTCCATTCCCCCCCCACCCCTTCATATAGCTTCATGTCTGACTCCTAGTTAAAATGCCCACATATCGTACTTCTGGAGTGTTATGACAGGTGGTACAAAAAAAAGCATGCTGCTGCTACTAAACATCTTAGACCTTGTTCACACCTAATGCGTTTTTTTGGTGCTTTTTGCAGAAACACACTTAAAGTGGAGGGCCACCCTGAAAAAAAAAAAAATATAAAAAATAATTATTTTTTTTACTTACCAGAAATGCCTGTTGCTAGGCACATAATCCTAATCTTCCTCTTCCTCCTCCGCGGAGATGTTCTTTAATTCTCTCCTCGTCGCGTTGTCTTCTGGGTAATGGGTCGTGCTGTGTTCTGGGAACTGTGTGTTCCAGAACACAGCGCGTCCCATTCACAAAGCGCTGCACGACTCGCGCATGCGCAGTAGGAAATGGGCAGTGAAGCCATAAGGCTCCACTGTCTGTTTCCCTTAGAAGGAATGGTGGGACCCGAGAGCCAAAGGGACGGGTCGGCCTCGGGCGGCCGACATCACGGGCGCCCTGGACAGGTAAGTGTTCTTATTAAGTCAGCAGCTGCAGTGTTTTCAGCTGCTGACTTTAATTTTTTTTTTTTTTTTTTTTTTAAACGGCCCTCCTCTTTAAGTTCATATAACATGGTTTCCTATGGGACATGTTCACATCCTATGCTTTTTTCAGCCGCTGCATATTTGGAAAGGGTCAGATTTTTTTCAATGCAAAATATGTGCTTTTTTTGGTTCAGTAGACTTCAACGGAGAAGCTGCAGAAAAGCATGTAGTGCGTTTTTGCAGCAATTTGCGTTTTTTTAAAATTTTATTCTCCCAACAACAAATTGGCCAAAAAAAACATAAAAAAATGCAAATCACAGCAAAATCGTGCATGCAAAAAGCACTGTAGAAACGGATCAAAAGCAAACTGCATAGGTGTGAACCGAGCCTTATGCTGGCCATACACACGTTGATTTGTGGACGAGAATATTCATAGGAAAAATCTTTGTACGTTCGCTGAATGAAAGAATTTCACTTGCTTTTAACATTTAAAATGTAATTTCTGAGCGAAAAGCACATACACTGTCTGAGAATTCCTTTTGACCAAGAAGTTTTTTCTATTCTGCTCCTTCGAAAAGAACGTTGATTTTGACCCCACTAACAATTAGAAAATCAAATGAACGTTAAAAAAAATAAATAAAAATAAATAATTTTAAGAAGGAAGACATTGTTTTTGTATGGCCAGCATATAATATATTACAGTGCTGTCTGAAAATCGGCAAAACAGTCTCCTCTAACTTTTTTTTTTTCTTTAAATAAAAAATTAGATCTGAGTCTGATGATATTTACCAGATTCAACCTGTAATAGTAGATTTCTTCTGTCTGTTGTTCTCGGAGTAGATTCGAAAATTTTCTCCCCAGCGATATAGTTGGTTATTTGTATTTACCATTGCATAGGGATATTTAACCACTTCAATGCCAGGCACTTTCGCCCCTTCTGCCCAGGACAATTTTGAGCTTTCAGTGCTGTCGCACTTTGAATGACAATTGCGCGGTCATACAACACTGTACCTAAACTAAATTTTTATTGTTTTCTTCCCACAAATACAGCTTTCTTTTGGTGGTATTTGATCACCCTTGCAATTTTTATTTCTTACTAAAAATGTCCGACATTTTTGAAAAAAAAAAGTTTTTCTTCGTCTGTTTTATAAAATTTGTTTTTCCCCGGCACTGATGATGCGGCAGTGATGGGCACTGCTATGTAGAATTGAGGGGCACTGATAGGGGGCACTGACAGGTGGCACTGACAGGGCACCGATTGGCAGCTGATGGTTACATTTGATGGGGGCTGTGCTGATAACCAATGTGCTTATTTTTCAGCATAGACCCCCCCCTGACAGGAAGAGACGCTGATCGGCTCTCCCTGCCAACGCAAACCAAGAAATGCTGTTTACCGACGCTTCCTGGTTCTCATGATGATCAGCTGGGATTGGTCACAGCTGATCACGTGGTAATAAGCCTCTGTCAGGGGCTTCTTATCACAATCGGAGATGTGTACGTGCCGGCATTTTATCCTGCTGGACGTCATATGACACCCAGTCAGGATAACAGAACCACTTCCCGGCCGTCAATCTGTTATAGGCCGGGCGGGAAGTGGTTAAGAATAAATTAACTTTTTTCGGATTAAATTATACACTACACTTTAAGGTTATCAATCAAAATAATCGGCCAACTAACCGATTGAGTGTGCATTTCAGAACACGTGGCAAGCTGCACAAAAACGCACTGCAAATTCTTATCGTGCTTGTGTTGTCAACACATGTAAGACCCCTTTCACACTGCGGCACTTTGCAGGCGCTATAGCGCTAAAAATAGCACCTGCAAAGCGCCCTGAAAGAGCCACTGCTGTGGGTAAAAAAAAAAAAGTCCTGCTAGCAGCATCTTAGGAGCGGTGTGTGTATACCGCTCCTCTACCATCCCTGCTCATTGAAATCAATGGGCAGCACAGCTATACCGCCGGCAAAGCGTTGCTGCAGCAGTGCTTTGCGTGTGGTTTTTAACCCTTTTTCGGCCACTAGCGGGGGTTAAAAGAGTGCCGCTAGTGGCCGAATACCTCCTCCACAAATATGACGGTAACGCTTTACCGCTGACCCCGCCCCAGTGTGAAAGGGGCCTTTAAAGTGTTACTAAACACGCAACATTAAAATCAGTTTATATATGCAGTAAAGCATGCTTGTTATATTTACTGTGAAACCTCAGGGGTTAATCCTCTGCATTGTGTAAAAAGGCTGTTTGATCCTGTCTTCACTGATCTTCCCCTTCTACTGTGCCTAAACCATCTCCTTATAGAACAGAGCCCTGGGGGTACCCTGCACATGCTCAGTTTGGTATGTTTTGATAGAGAGTTTATTTTTTTTCATGTGATTGGCCCTGTGCCAATCAGCACTGCCCACACAGAGGGCCAGGGGTCATGCAGCCTCATAGGACAGGCAGAGGAGCATGAATATAGTGAATGCAGGCTCCTGCGCATGCATTTTCCATGCGACAAACGCACAGCACATGCACCAAAAAGTGGTAAAAACTCACCACGCTCAGCTCCAAAAAAAATTCTTGAAATGATTTGGGGCGGTTGTCACACATGGGGCAGCCCATTCAAGTGAATGGGCTGCCCTATGCGCGATAAAGGAAAATGTTCTAAAGTACCACTCCCCGAATGCATTAAGGTGAAAAACCATGAGGGTTTACAACCCCTTAATCGCCCCTGATGTTAACCCCTTCCCTGCCATTGTCATTAGTACAGTGACCGTGCATTTTTTTTTTAGCACTGATCACTGTGTTGGTGTCGCTGGTCCCCAAAAAGTGTCACTTAGTCACTGTGGATGCTATAACTTTTGCACAAACCGATCAATATAGTTATTTTATTTATTTTTTTTTACCCAAAATATGTAGCAGAATACATATTGGTGAAGAAATTTCGATATTTATTTTGATATGTTTTATAGCAGAAAGTAAAAAAAAAAAAAAAAAATGCTGTCTCTTTTTTTGTTTTATAGCGCAAAAAAAAAAAAACGCAGAGGTGACAAAATACCACCAAAAGAAAGCTCTATTTGTGGGAAAAGGACATACGTTTTATTTGGGTACAGTGTTGCATGATTGCACAATTGTCAGTTTAAAATAACGCAGTGCAATATTGCAAAAAATGGCCTGGTCATGGGGGGTAAAACCTTCCAGGGCTAAAGTGGTTAAAGATCCTGCGGACCTCAGGGCAGAATCGGTCTCTCACAGTATGTTTACCATAGCGGGGTTGGCATTGCGGCCTGTATTGGCCCCAGCTCTGTTGTTTCAAATGTTTACTGAATGGACCAAAGTTCTGTGGCAAAGTCTGACCACCAGACAAGTGGACCAGTTGGTCTAGGGCCTGAAGCATGTCTGATGCATCCCTGTATGCTGCCCCACTCCTTTCCAAGCTCTCAATCTTGGCGGGTGCTTTGGCTCAAATGCTGGTCTGCTGATCCCCTGGCTCCTCTGACAATGGCTTCAAGGCCCCCGCAGGTGGTGCCAAGTGTAAAAGAAATAAATCTGACTATAAAATTAAATATAACATATCCCTGAGATGATGAACTTTCCAAAACTTGTGGATAGCTAAAACGAGAAACCTGGATGACATGACCATCTGGTAACATGTCAAAGGCTATCCTATACCTTGTTTCTTTGTCTATAGTGTGGCAACCATACTTGGCAATCTTTTCCAAATTAGATATGGTGATGAGCTGCTAGCATCTAACACTGTTGACCAGTCATGCAATATGTGCTTTCTTATCTGTGTCAGAGTGACTCTGGGCCAGTTCTCGTGTGTGTGTGTGTGTGTGTGTGTGTTTGTGTCGTACACTTCCATTTGTTCACCGTCCACAAGGCTGAGTGGTCTGACTGAATTTCATAGCACAAGTGCTCCGGGACCCACAAATCTGCCATCAAGTCCTCCTCAGAATGAAGTGTGGGGGTCCTCTTCACTGATTCTGGGGGCCCGTGGACCTCCCTTATTCTAGACAAGGGAGTTCGCAAACTAGTTGTGTCCGACTACAAAATAGAATTTAATTCTTAACCACTGGAGAAATTCTTTCCCTCATCGCCTTCCATCATTGCCCACTCTGGCTCTGTATGGGGCGGTGCAGGATCTGCTTAGGCCAAAGTGTGTTGGTCCCTGTGCCCGAGTCAGAATGGTTCTGGGGTTTTTACTGAAACCTGTTCACGGTTCTGAGAAAGGACGGGGTTTGCCTGATTCTAGACTTAAAAGCCTTAAATTGCTTTGTGTGGGTTCAGAGTTTTAGAATGGAATCCATCAGTTTGGTGGTTGCCTCTCTTCATCAGGGGAACTTTTTGGCATCCATAGACCTCAAAGGTGCATACCTGCATGTTCCCATCTATGAGGGACATGAGTAGTTTGTACACTTTGCAGTGGTGGATGCACATGATCAATTTGTGGTGCTTTCCTTCAGGCTGGTCTCTGCTCCCTGGAGGTGCTGGCTGCAGTCCTGGCATTTCTGAGACAACCAGGGATTGCCGTGACGGGTTATCTGGATGACCTGCTCCCGCAGGCAGACTTCCAGGCTGTGCTGACAGGGCAATGTCATGATGCGCCCCCCCCCCCCGCAAGATGGAGGAAACTCATCTACCCATAAATGTTCAGGTGCTGCAAGCAGTTAGGTTGTCTCTGGAGCACTGGGCAGACCTTTGGGGGGCTCCTGGTCAGGATCCAATCGGACAACGCCACCACCATCAGGGTGGCACGAGAAGTGCCACAGTTGCACTGAAGGCATCCTATAGTCTGCGGTGAGTGGAGCAGCATGTTCTGGTTCTCTCCACTGTACTCCTCCTTGGTGTCAAATTGACAGGCAGATTACCCCAGTCATCAGATGCTGGATCTGGGGGAGTGGCTGTGTTTCATCAGATCTGCCTGGGCTGGGGGTACTTCCAACGTGGACCTTATGGCATCTCATCTCAATAGAAATGTGCCACAGTTTGTGGTGAGAGCTTATGACCTCCTGGTGGCACCATTGGATCAGTATCTCCTCATGTATGGGTTTCCTCCTCTCGAGTTACTCCCTTGCCTGCTGATGGGAGCCAAAGGGATTCTGGTGGCTTCATGAGGACCTCCTATCTTGGGTCTGGTCTCTACCACTCCGCTTTACAGTCTCTGGCTTTGATGGCATTGCTTTTTTAAAGCCAGGTTTTGAGGGGCAGGGGGTTGTCCGAATCAGTTTTCACCACCATGTTGAAAGCTCTCAAGTCTACCTCTCATGAGATCTATCATCGCACCTAGAAAGGCTTATGTTACCTGCTTGGTTTTGAGTACCATTAAAAGTGGTTGCATACCTTTCTTTTTTCATTTTTACCTACAGGTAAGCCTTATAGGTAAAATGAAGATCTCCTAAACCTGTACCATTTAGGAGATATTCACTTTGCGTTCACCCGCTGACGCCGGCGGCGCATGCGCTGTGAAGGTCTGGTGGACGCTGACAGACCTTGCTGGAAAGAAGTTGCATGCGCAGGAGTGACGTTATCGTGGCTCCGGCCACTCGCATCGCTGGGGCCACGAACACGGAAGACACGCTGAGGGAGAAATGTCAGCTCCCTACGCTGTGACCGGGATCAGATGCTGAGGCCTCGTTTTAAGGTAAGTATTTAATAATGAGCTAGTATGCGATGCATACTAGCTCATTATGCTTTTGCCTTACAGGTTTACATAAAAAAAAAAAAAATGTGCGGGTATGGGTTAAGGGTCAGGTTTATTTATTTATTTATTTATTTTTTTAGTTTATTTTTTGCATCTCTTGACTTTGCACGTTCATCGAAGGGGTTCATCATGTGGCACCTCCCTGCATTGTCCGTTGCCATCGTGTGACTTGAATTTGGTTCTTTCACTTCTCCGGAAGCCTCCCTTTGAGAGTGTTTGGGATTTCCCCGCCTACCCTTTCAGAAAGTTGCCTTAAGCTGGTTGCACATAATACAATTTTCTTGTACAAATTTTCCTTTAGAGTTACCAAAACCATATACTATGAGGTCAAACCTGAACACTTTTAAATTGTATGCAGTCAGGCAGGCCCGTGCACTACATAGTTGAAGGTAACTCTAAAGGAAATTGAACAAAAAAAAAAAAGTATAATGTGTAGTCAGCTTTAGTCACCATTACTGCTGCGAGATGAGTGTCTGAGCTGGTGGCTTTACCTTGTAAGTCTTCCTGTTTGATTCTTCACAGGGATAAAGTGGTTCTCTATCTGTTTTCTTCCAAAAGCAGTGCTGAATTTTACACTTTAATGAGGAATCCCTTTTGCTGTGTTAGCTGACGGACAAAGCGCCTACCCCTTTATTCAAGTTTTTACTTCTGACACTGCCTTACCATCTGGATTGCCTATAGCAGAGGGGACTGCCCATAGGCGGCGCTGTTTTTTTTGTCTAGTGTCCTCCTCCTGTAGGGGGTGCTATAAAACCTTATGGCGAAGAATCGGAAGAGCTGTGATGAGTAACAAAAATCCAGTTGTTTTTTTCCTGGAGTTTGGCTTTAAAGCGTATTGTAAACCTGTTTTGCGTTTGTCTTTTAACCACTTCAGCCCCGGAAGGATTTACCCCCTTTCTGACCAGAGCACTTTTTGCGATACGGCACTGCGTCACTTTAACTGACAATTGCACAGTCATGCGACGTTGTACTCAAACAAAATTGACATCCTTTTTTTGTTTTTTCCCCAAATGGAGCTTTCTTTTGGTGGTATTTGATCATCTCTGCGTTTTTTTTTCTTTGTGCGCTATAAAAAAAAAAGCGAAAATTTTTTACTTTTTGCTATAATAAATATCCCCCAAAAATATTTAACAAAAAACTAATTTCTTTCTCAGTTTAGGCCGATATGTATTCTATATTTTTGTTTAAAAAAAACACAATAAGCGTATATTGATTGGTTTGCGCAAAAGTTATAGCGTCTACAAAATAAGGGATAGATTTATAGCATTTTTTTTTTATTAGTAATGGCGGCGATCTGCTATTTATTTTATTTTTATTTTTTCATTTTTTTATTTTATTTTTATCGTGACTGCGACATGGCGGACACATCGGACACTTGACACCATTTTGTGACCATTGTCATTTATATGGCGATCAATGCTGTAAAAATGCACTGATTACTGTGTAAAAGACACTGGCAGTTAAGGGGTTAAACACTAGGGGACAATCAAGGGGTTAAGTGTGTCCTAGGGAGGTGTTATAACTGTGGGGGGGTTGGCTACCACTGCCATGACATTGATCACTGCTCCTGATCACTTAACCCCTACACTGCCACCCACTGGTTAACCCTTTCACTGCCAGTGTCATTTACACAGGAATCACTGCATTTATATAGCAGTGATTACTGTATAAATGACAATGGTCCCAAAAATGTGTCAAAAATGTCCGATGGGTCCCCGACAATGTCGCAGTCACAATAAAAATCGCAGATCGCCGCCATTACTAGTAAAAAAAAAAAATAATAAAAAATTTATTAATAAAAATGCTATAAAACTATCCCTATTTTGTAAACGCTATAACTTTTGCGCAAACCAATCAATAATCGCTTATTGCGATTTTTTTACCAAAAATATGTAGAAGAATACGTATTCGCCTAAATTGAGGGAAAAAAATGTTTTTTTTATATATTTTTGGGGGATATTTATTATAACAAAAAGTAAAAAATAATGCGTGTTTTTTCAAAATTGTCGCTCTATTTTTGTTTATAGCGCAAAAAATAAAAACCGCAGGGGTGATCAAATACCACCAAAAGAAAGCTCTATTTGTGGGGAAAAAAGGACGTCAATTTTGTTTGGGAGCCACGTCGCACGACCGCGCAATTGTCAGTTAAAGCGACGCAGTGCCGAATCGCAAAAAGTGGTCTGGTCTTTGACCAGCAAATTGGTCCGGTCTGAAAGTGGTTAAGCATGTACAATATATATGCAATAAGTAAACTAAAGCGTTATAACTCGGCTTAGCGATGGACTCGATGTAATGTCCTTCTCAAAACCGGTTTCCTCCAACGTCTCCATCACATGTCCTCGTTCTTTGTCTTCAAAACCATCTGTGTTCTTTGTCCCTCCCATGCCTGTTCAGTGCTAGGCTCCTCCGTCATACTTCCTGTAACCTTCAACTAGTTGGACTTCTTCATTTACATATCCATGGGGAGAGCCTTTGCTTTTAACACCTGGTCATAAAATCTAACTCCATATTAGTGCTATAAAATCACTACAAATAGCCGTGGCAACACACAACCCAACATTTCATATTCCAGATATGTGCCTGCTGTACCATGTACTTGTATGAAAACATATCCTGTTCTCTTTGTATTGTTTCCTTTGTGTGAAATCCCTGCTGTTCCTGCCAGACCCTCTGCTTTCTTATTAAAAACTGACCACACTAATCGGTAGAGCACACCATGGTCGGTTCTCTCGCTATGGTGGGAATTCGTGGTCACCTCCAATGATCAGACTTGTCTTGAGCACCCCCCCCCCCTTCACAGCCTTTCAGTGGGAAGATTAGTGTGCTGCAGTTTCTCCTCCCCTAGCTCTTATGCAGCTGAGAACAGAGAATATGTGATCACTTCTTAAAAAAAAAAGGGGGGGGGGGTTATTTATTAGGCTTTGTATATGTTTGTTATTGTTATTTGTATATGTATACACCAATGTTTTGCCTTTCATTTCTATTTTCACCTGAATGGGTTATTTTACAAGGTGAGGGTTTACAATCACAGCAAAGACCCACTCAATGGACTTCAATAAAAGATTTTATGCCAAGTCCAAAAATTCTATTTTACAGTTCTTAGTAAATTTTATATCACTGATTTGATTGTTCACCAATGTCTTTCTTTTGGCAGGATTCTCTTATTGGTAATTTACTGAGGTTGATCCAGACAATGAGGTGTTCATCAAAGCCATCTACAAGTAAAGGTGTGTGTAGTTTTCACACTGTGTGTGACTTGTAATGCAAAGATTTAGAATGTGGACTTTTCACGACACGCTCTTATTCTCATCACCCCACATGTCACTTTCTTCTGTAGCAAAACCTACTGATGTATCTCTTGTCAAATGATGGCCATAAATTCTGGTCTCTAAATTTGAACTTAGATGGAAATCGTGGTTTAAGGGGCTGTATGAGGTGGTGACAATTCCCCAGAAAAAAGATTTCCATATGGAAATCCCTAAACATCATAAAACAGTTTTTTTTTTTTTTTTTTTTTACAGTAGGACTCCTTTCCCTGTCTTTCCTGATATGCCCGCATAATAAAACTTTTCCTTATGTATGCAATTGCTAGGGCTTGTGATCCAGGCTTTCATGTAAGGCTTCATCATGGCACAAGTCTGAGCTATGTCATGACGTGTTGTGACCAGGACAAATAAAATGGCACCTTTTCAGAGGGTATTGTGGATATTATTATTATTAAAATATTTTAATAATATTAAAAATAATAATAATAATAATAAGGTGCAGGTTACCCCACAAAATTTGATAAAATGTGTTTGTACCCCCCCCCCCCTTTTTTTTTTATTTTATTTATTTTTTCAATCTAGCCTTTGTAGACCTGTTGATGCTGCCTGTTCTCCTGGGTTCCTGTTTCAGACAGACCAAGACAAACACAGAAGCAGATCTGTGTTTTGACCTTGGCCAAGTGTTATCCGTGGGAAGACTTCTGTGAGTTACAGGACTCTGTGCCTACACACACAGCATACCTATATCTCCTGTTGGTAGTTGTGTGGCCATGCCCCATTCCCAGCTCTTCCTGGGGCAGTAAGAGGATGGGCTTATTTTACACACACAGTGAGGATGTTTCCCCATCTGTGGCTTACATCACACAGTGGGTGGATAGTGTGCAGAATTATGTCATAGCAGACTGGCGGTTGGGATTATTGACACATGGGGCAGGCAGGCTTATTTTTTGCACACCGGTAACTTCCCTGTGTGTGCTATTTTCCAGAACTAGCTTCAACTTTGACAGTGGAGTTCCAATGCTGGTTTTGGAAGTCGGCGCACAGATGGGAAGTTTCTTCCCTGCAGTTTGTGGTGTTAGGCCTCCTGCCTGCTGTGCTGGTAATCCTACCTGCCAGACTTGTGTGTGACATACAGTAGTTCCACTCACTGCAGGCCAGCTGTGTGTGACGTAAGCCGTGTGGTCACAGTTAAACTAAATGAGCCATGTATTTCTGTTTGCTAAATTGGGATGGCCTTTTTAATGCAGTGTGTTCACAGACATTTTAACATGGATTTATTTATATTATGATATACTTTTGATTATTATTAGACACGATTTATATAGCTCTAACAGTTTGTGCAGTGTTTTAAGAATATAGAGACACAGTACGTTTAGAATACAATTCACGACAGCTCATGAAAACTTAGTCTAAAATAAATGGGGAAGTAATAACTGAGAGGATGAGTGATGGAGTACGGTAAGTAAAAGTTAAATTTCTAGGAAGAAGTGGGGGATGGGCTTTCTGGGAGAGATGAGTTTTCAGGGATCAGGTAAAGGTGGGCAGAGTAGGATATAGCTGGATAGTTTGGGGTAGGAAGTTCATTGAAATGTGGGAGTCTATAGAGGAGTCCTAGAGGTGAACATGAAAGGAGATAAGTCTGGTAAGGAGGTCGTCTTGGGAGAAGCAGATTGTTTGGTTTGATTATTTTTGAGGCAAGGTTGGTGATGTAGCCCAAGGCAAAGTTGTGGATGGTTTTGCATTATGTTAATTTTGTATATTAAAATCTCTAAAAACCTGGAATATCTTCTATTGTAGTTAAAATGTTTTTGTTTTTTTTTACATACAGACACTGTTAAGGTAAAAAACGAGAAAGAGAAGATAAAAGAATTATTTCCAGCACTTTGCAGACCAGACAATCCAAATGTTCGAGTAAGTAATGACTTTTGTACTCTAAAACTAGTTAACAGTTAAAATGTAGTTCTAAAAATAAATATATTTATTAATATATATATATATATATATATATATATATATATATATATATATATATATATATAATAATTTTTTTGATTATTATATATATTTTTTTTTTATTTCAATAGATTTTTATTGAAAATTTCTTAAAGAACAGAGTTGCATTCTTCCACCTCTGCTGGAGGCGATCTATTCCACATACTTTGGGAATGTACTAAACTATCTAGCTTCTGGGTGAATGTCTCCCAGATTATTTATGCTGTTACGAATGTGCCTCTATTATTCACTCTGGAACTAACCATCCTAAACATTGGTGTTGATGTTATTCCTCACCACTTAATAAATATTGCCCCCCATATCTTGTTAGCAGCCAGACTAGTAATAATTTGACACTGGAAATCAAATTGAACCTCCTCCTTCAGGAGAAGTAGTCACCTAAACACATCGCTATGATCATCATGGGAGTTTCCACAATGGCTGGAACTTCAGGGAGAGAACAGTGCCACAGCTTGCTGGAGAGACAGGGCGGATTTGATTTAAATCAAGTCGATTTTAAATCACAATTTTAAATCCCTAGTAAAGAGGCTTCCTTTAAATCCACTTGATTGAAATCCTAACTTTTAAAGAGCAACTCTGATCTCTGTCCTGCAGCGGCTCCTCCTCTGACCCACTGTTGACTCACCAACAGTCCCATTCATGTTAATGGGACGGCTGGTGATGCAGCAGTGACACAATAAGGTGAGGGACGTGGCGGCAGCAGGTGAGTGGATGCCCGCTAACCGGCGTTGCCATGATGGAGCTGAAATGACAGGTGCTCTTTAAATGTAGAGCATAAAAAATAGCTGCTCATAAAATTAAGCCTCAATAATATATAGTAGTGACCCCAATAAATCGCCATAATAAATATAAAACCATAATCCTGAATGAACATGTTATTAAATAAATGTGTAATACGTGATAAAAAACAAGTCTTAAAATATTTTTTTTTTTTATACC
Source organism: Lithobates pipiens (assembly GCF_037356315.1). Classification (NCBI taxonomy): domain Eukaryota; kingdom Metazoa; phylum Chordata; class Amphibia; order Anura; family Ranidae; genus Lithobates; species Lithobates pipiens. Next base: position 124,773,582 of record NW_027507789.1, on the reverse strand, counting down.
AAAGTCCAGTGAATAGAGTGAAAATGGTGACTTAATCAAATTCTTCTATGCAAACAAACACCAGTGCCTATGAGCCTCCACCACACAACATACGCGCTTACCAGAGGGTAAACGATGCAGGGCCTGTAGTATTAAATTTGTAGCGTCAAATCAACCTCCAGACCTCCATTGGAAATGGCAGGAATCAGCTGTGATTAAATTGAGGACAAGCCAAACGATCCAAACTCAAAGGGCAGACCAATGAGCAGCAATCATGATCCCAATGCAAAAGGAAACTCACCATAGTGTAAGTCCATAAAACACAGTTTATTTTATAAACAAAAATATTACACTTACATTTGTAGAAATAATGAAAGCTCGTAAAGAAATGCCGGCCGGCTTGCAGACATCCGTCCTAGACAGCGATGATGTCAGCATGCCCCCCACCCACGATTTAAATCACTAGTAAAGAGGCTTGATCCTTGATTGAAAACATAATTTTTAAAGAGCAACTCTCATCTCTGTCCTGCAGCGGCTCCTCCTCTGACCCGCTGTTGACTCACCAACAGTCCCATTCATGTTAATGGGATGGCTGGTGATGTGGCAGTGACACAATAAGGTGAGGGAAGTGGTGGCAGCAGGTGACTGGATGCGCGCTAACTGGCGCTGCCATGATGGAGCTGAAATAACAGGTGCTCTTTAAATGTAAGGACTCATTCTTGCTTGTAGTTAGAATCTTTCATCTTTCATCTTTAATATTTGCAAACAAAATTTAAGGTTTCCTATTTAGAATAAGCTGTCAGGCTAGTAAAACACCGATATCGGAACTGATTTTAAGGTTAATAGGTTAATCGCACACAGTGGGAGAACTACTCAAATTCTTTAATTTAATTAAAACAATAACATTATATTACATATTCTTGTATTTACTTAAACATCAATGATCAGTAACTGAAGTGAGGAAACAAAATATGTTTGAAAAAAACAAAAGAACTTAAACTGAATAAACTGAGTCCACATAAATACTTCAAACATGATCCTTTCATCACAGCACGCCTTCTCATGTTTCATTTGGGCCACCAGGCCTTGCATCTCTTTGTTGCATTGCTTACATTTTGCACACATACCTGCTTTTCCCTAGGTAGCAGACCTTCATTAAAATATTCCCCACCTGGGTCTCTTTTACGACCTACTGACATTTTGCTCCTCAAGGGAGGAATAAAGCACTCCACGCTATGTGCAGAAAGATCACAAGGTTGATAAGCTGCTTGGAAGGTTTCACTTTATTTTTACTGCTTGCCCTTCCTCCTCACGCCTAAAGTGATTTGTAAAGCTTCATGGGTTTTGTTATTTAAAAAATAAATAAAAAAATCATACTTGCCTCCACTGTGCAGCTTGTTTTGCACATAGTGGCCTCGATCATCCTCTTCTGGGGTCTCTCGCCGGCTTTTGCGGCTCCTCCTTGCATCAGATAACCCCTTAGGTGAAGCACTGTCCCTGGGGGTTACCTTGCGGGCGTGCTCCCAAGTCCAGTATTTGCTTACTCAGCCCCGCCCCCGTGTCATTAGATTAGATTGACAGCAGTGAGAGCCAATGGCTGCGCTGCTATCAATCTATACAATCAAGAGCCGTGACCCTGTGCAGAGAGGGAGAGTGCGTCTCCACCGAGGGGATGAAGGGGCTCGTGTAAGTAAATCTTGGCGGCTGGTCACTGGCAGAAGTTTTTCACCTTAATGCATAGGATGCATTAAAGTGGAGGTTCACACAAAAATGGAACCTCCGCTTTTCTGAACCCCCCCCCTCCTGGTGTCACATTTGGCACCTTTCAGGGGGGAGGTGGGTGCAGATACCGGTATAATACAGGTATTTGCACCCACTTATGGGCATAGACTCCTGGGAGGCCTTTAAAATACAAAACCTGCAACTACAGTAATCCCTAATCACTACTATAAGGGATTCATTTTTACTTGTGCAAACAGTGTGTGTGTGTGTTTGTATGTAGTTTTGCACACAGCAGCAATAATTCTCCAATTCAGGGGTCCCTCATCAGTGCTTCTGGCTCCTCCTTTCTTTAGAGAGCCCCCTATAGCAAGCCACAAAGTATAGTATAGAGTGCTCCTATAGCACAGTAAAAAAAAACTTTTAGAATCCCTCACAATCATAACCCAGGACTACATGTCACATGAGGCATTGCTCCTCAAATATCCACATGATCTCACGCACTTAGTAGTATGGGCGGTGTACGGAGCTGTATGCCTGCTGCACTGGGTATACTGACGCGTATGGGCGGTGTACTGAGCTGTATGTGTGCTGTACTGGGTATACTGACACGTATGGGTGGTGTACTGAGCTGTATGTGTGCTGTACTGGGTATACTGACACGTATGGGTGGTGTACTGAGCTGTATGTGTGCTGTATTGTGTATACTGACATGTATGGACTGTGTACTGAGCTGTATGTGTGCTGCACTGTATTTTCTGATATGTAACAAATAATGCATTCTGCATGCAGACCAACTAATGAATTATGAAAATAGTTGAGCACTATTTTCATAATAGATTATGTAGATTAGTTGTTTCAGCCCTAGTATTCTTTCATTTGCGAGCATGCGTGGTCTTGGTCTCACGATTTTTTCTTTTTTGTACAAATACCATTCTAATACCATACCATACTAATGGTACAAAAATCATTTTATTCTGGTATGGTGCGAGAGAACTTTTCGTGTTTGTCCGTTCTGGTATTTTCGCATGACCGGTCATGATCGTGTCTCGAAAGCTGTGTACTTACAATCAGATTATCAGACGATTGCTCTTAGTCCCATTTTCTCATTGTGTGTTTTAAGCATTAGTGTAACACTTACAAATCTTTTGGAAGATGAGAACCATTTGATATGTGTTTCATCTGTGCATTTAACTGATTATTTACTGGAGTTGTCCTTTTTATTGTCTTTTTAGACCATGCTTGATCCAGAGGATCTGAAGGTGGCAGCAGATACCTTGAAAGAACTTGAAGCTCTAATGCCTAGTGCAAACCGTCAAGACAAGGAAAAAAGTAGTAAGCACAAGTATGTATCACTACTTTAAATATAATTGCATTTACAATATATGAGTAATTTTTTTGTGTTTTTTATTTTTTTAATTGATCTATAATACTGCTAATATAGTTACATAGTAAGGTTGAATAAAGACACCAGTCCATCCAGTTTAACCTAATGAGTGTCTACAATTATCCCTATCCCTGTACATTGTGTCTCATTAAGATGCTCATCTATTATATTATTATTTATTTAAGGTGCCCATATATCGCCATCAATTTTACTCAGCACTCCACACATACATCGCTCACTCACATCGGTCCCTACCCTCAAGGATCCCACAATCCAAGGTCCCCAACTCACATTTTATAGTAGGGCCAATTTTGGACAGAGTCAATTAACCTATCAGCATCAGCATTTGGAGTGTGGGAGGAAACCTGCACAGGCAGAAGATGCAAACTCCAGGCAGGTAGTGTCGTGGTTGGGATTCAAACCAGCGACCCTTTTTACTGCTAGGCGAGAGTGCTACCCACTACACCGCTGTGCCTCCCCATAAATATGACTTTGTACTTCTCAATATGTAGGCTGTGACTTTCGTTTTTTACCTTTTTGTTTTAATGTAACGGTTGGCAGAAACTTTAGTGTTGTGTCATTATTAGAAATAAGAAAAAAAGAAGTCGCAGCCGAGACAGAGGTCGGAAGAGTCGCAGCCGCAGCCGAGACAGAGGTCGGAGGAGTCGTAGCAGAGACAGAAGACGGAAAAGCCGCAGTCACAGTAGAGACAGAGGAAGGAAGAACCGCAGTTGCAGCCGAGACAGAGGTCAGAAAAGAAAGGATAGATCCCTTTCCAGATCCAGAGACAGAAAAAGAGTGAAAAGTCCACACAGGTCAAGGAGTCGAAGCCCCACCAAAAGCAAGGAGCAACACTCTGAAAGGTTTAATGATCGTTGGAGGGAGAAACCTGTAGACAGACCGCCCCCTGAGGAGCCAGCCATTGGCGATATCTACAATGGCAAAGTCACCAGCATTATGCAGTTTGGTTGTTTTGTTCAACTGGAAGGCCTAAGGTAACCGATTATCTGACTTCATTATCTGAGATAGGCCTGTAGCACCTGTTTTTTGTTTTTGGCAGCTCTTCTAAAGTACTTTTACCTCGTGGTTATAATTTTACTGTTTTGTCCACAGAAAACGTTGGGAAGGGCTGGTACACATATCCGAGCTCAGGAGGGAAGGTCGTGTGGCTAATGTTGCTGATGTAGTAAGCAAAGGTCAGAGGGTGAAAGTCAAGGTACTTTCCTTCACTGGATGCAAAACTAGCCTCAGTATGAAGGTATGGCTAAAAATAAACCACATTGTGTTTTATTGTATTTATAACCCAAACATTGTAGTACACTTGAACTGTTATATGGATATTGGCCTTGATGAATACTCATTTCCTACTTATTACTACGATATTACGTAATAAAGATTATTCTTATAATATCAACAGTGTGTGTATGTGTGTACTGGAGGGAAAAAAAAGTATTTGATCCCCTGCTGATTTTGTACATTTGCCCACTGACAAAGAAATGATCAGTCTATCATTTTAATGGTAGATTTATTTTAACAGTAAGACTAAAGACTAACAAAAATATCCATTTCAAAAAAGTCATAAATTGGTTTGCATTACTTCCTGGTCAGACTATATAGATTATGACACAGGAAGGCGTTGACCAGCTGACCTCAGACCAAAATCACTAGGGTATGTAAACTTTTGGTCAGTCATTTTGGGTAGATTCTGTTGTCATTGTGGTTTAAAAAGAGTAAACACAGTTGATTGATGATAAATGGCTTCAGCCAAACACTAACCATGAGTGAAAGAAAAGTTTAGTGTTATCATTTCATATTCTCTGAAAAATGGCCAAGAAATCCTAAATTCTGCCAGGGTATGAAAACTTATGAGCACAACTGTGTGTGTGTGTGTGTATAATCATTTTTTACCGCATAAGTGTTTATGGTGCCAATGGACTGTTTTTCTTAATCTGTGAATACTGTAGAATAAATTCCTTTCCCTGTGCTGTGTTATTATATAGGGCACTAAATGGGCTCAGCTTTTGACTTGCAATGAAAATGATAAAAAAACCTCCTCTTGTGCCAGCGCTCTTGGCTCTTCCTCTTCTCAGAGTGCTCCCATAGTTTTGTTTCTGAGCCAGGCTTTGTGGGGCTCACCCTTGCCAATGGCTCCCGCTGCTGCCGATTCTCCTGTGAGAAGATTTAAGAGCTACTGCATATGGGCACAGCACTGGGTCAAGATCGGGCTTGGGCAGGAGTTTAAAGTAGCTGTAGATTTTTTTTTAGCTCCATGCATATTCAATGCATGAAAGTAAAAAACCTCTGTGCAACAGCCCCATCGTGATCCAGCGATGTGTAGGAGAGGCTCAGCTCTCTGGGGCTCTCCCTCCTAAGTTTCTGCTGTCAGTCGCAACCAGTGAGCCAATGAGGAGAGAGGAGGGGTGGGGCCAAGCCGTGGCTGTGTATGAATGGACACGCAGAGGCATGGCTCAGGACCAAGTTTGCTTGGGTGCCCTCATTTGTAAGATGTTTGCTCTGGGGGCATTGGGCAGGAGGGAAGGGCAGGAGGAGCCTGAGAAGAGGAGAGTTGGGGCTGCTCAAAAAAAAAAAAAACATTATCAGTTTAGGCCGATTATGTATTCTTCTAAATATTTTTGGTTAAAAAACTTGCAATAAGTGTATATTGATTGGCTTGCGCAAAAGTTCTAGCATCTACAAATTAGGGGATATATTTATGGCATTTTTATTATTATTTTACTAATGATGGCAGTGATCAGCGAAAGGTCCCATACACATGATCAGACTTTTTGACAACAAACATGCAAATTAGCTGTTTTGGAGCAACATCCGACCGTGTGTACACTCCATCGGACAAACTTTTTTGGTTTTCATCTGACTTTTGTTGGCTGTGCGAACGGACATACTTTCTGGCAACAAAAGTCTGATGGAGTAAAGTCTGATCGTTTGTACAGAAAACCATAGGACTTTTGTACAAAGTATAAACACGCCATGCTCAGAGCCAATGCAAAAGATCAGACAACAATACAGAAGTTGACCAAAGGTGGCAGTAAAGAGCAGAAAAACCACATGATTTGGTGAAAGTTGGCTGAAAAAGTCCTGCTGTGTGTATGAAATACAAGTTCAGGGCCGACGCCCTTTGTACAAAAATCCAAGGGAAAGTTTGTACAAAGTCCTATCGTGTGTATGAGGCTTGAGAAATGGGAGAGTGCTTTTTGCAGGCCTTTTTTGTTTGTTGCATATGCATCATCTATATTCTACTTTCACTTGTAACACAGGATGTGGATCAGGATACAGGGGAAGACTTAAATCCCAACCGACGGAGAAACTTTGTAGGTGAGAACAATGAAGAGGCTTTACTGAGGAATCCAGACAGACCCAGTCACATTTCTTTAGTAAATGCTCCTGAAGTAGAAGATGATACCTTGGAAAGAAAACGTCTCACCAAGATTTCTGACCCAGAAAAGTGGGAAATTAAACAGGTATGCACTTTTCAAAATGACATTCTCCTATTTTTCCCCACCTTGCGGAAGAAACTTTATTGCAATGAATATAGTGCGTATACAGAATAATATAGTAACGCAGCTTGGAAAGTAAACGTACATTATTAATATCACATATCGCGATTGAAAGACAGGATTTATTACAGGTTATGCATGATCTATTAGTATTCAACATGACAGAACTATGGAAGAAAGATTATTTTTTTTGGCCAGGGGTACTGTATTCATCACATCCCCTGGCCTATAAAACTCTAGAATTTTTTTAAAGGAGAAGTCCAGCCTGAGCTTTTTAGGCTGGGCTTCCCTGGGTCACAGGAGTGCAATTCATTTTGCACTTCTGTGACCTGTTTTCAGCGCAGAGCGGTATAAAGTCCGCTCTCTGCTGACGTCACTGCCATCCGTCGAGGCAGCGCGTCATCCCGACTTCCCAAGCCTGGATCCGCCAGCTGCTTTGATGGCAGTCTCAGCGAGCCGCTAAGACAGCCGCTACCCACCCCTCCACAGCTCAGCACTCCAGTGAGTGTGGAGAAGCAGAGAGGAGAGACGCTGACTGACCTATCATTCTGCAAGTGGCTGTGGGCGACGGCTGCCAGAACTATAATCTTTCTATCTCTCTACACTGCCACCTGATAATGGGGGGGGGGGGGGGGTTCCATGACCAGGGCACAGTGGGCCCCCTTTCTTCAGGGGTGCAATGCACCCTCTGCACACATGCATGATACGCCATTGACAGGGACGAGGAAAGGAGAGAACAGGAGAATGGTAGGAAAGAGAAAAAGGAAACTATGAGAAAAATGAAAGGGAAATAGGGGGAAGGAAACAAACCCGAAAGAGTCTCCCAAGTTTTGTCACAATTCTGTGTACAGCTTAGAAAAGGTTTGAAACTCAACACTTCATTCAGTCCTGCTTTTTGTGTGGCTTTAAGTGTCTGGATCCAGTGGGTCTCCAAATAGAGAAGCTGCTTGTCCACATCTCCACCCTAATGTTAAGAGTACATGCTCCAAAATATAACAGGGAATGTAATCGGTATTGAATCAATAGTATAAGTCAACGTGTTGTTTGATAGGTAATAGTCTTCCCTTTATGAATAAGGTAAAGATGGTCATATTCCCAGAAGCGGCATCTTGTCTTGCCCACATAGAACACTGACAAATACAAATCATAAGGTATACAACTCCCAATCAGTTCTGTACTCAGGTGACTATTTGTTTGCGGCTATTGGGTAGTCAAATGCATCTAGTGCTTCTTGAACATATTCTGTTGCTTTTTGCTCATCTTTGCCTTCTTTCTACAAACTGCTGCACCTTAAACATGTTATGCAAAGCATGCTGCATCAGCAACTTTTTAACATGTGCAAGTGTTAGAACGATCTAGTCTGTAGCTTCCATTTATTTATTTTTAGTGATCACTTCATTTCTTTTTTTCTTCAGATGATTGCAGCCAATGTCCTTTCCAAAGAGGAGTTTCCTGATTTTGATGAGGAGACTGGTATCTTGCCCAAGGTGGATGATGAAGAAGGTAAGTCATTATTGGTAAAAACTTGCCTTGGACCCCTTTCACACATGTGGACAGTGTCCGTATTTCATCCATCCGTTTGCGGATGAAATACGAACATACATGCATCCCTATGGGATAGCAGGTGTCTGCGGATGAACATCCGCTGACACTCGATATTGTCCGTCTCCGCTATGGTCAGATTCTGCAGATGGAGGAAAATCCTATTTTTCTATCCGTCTGCAGAGCGGATCGGATGAATAGTGTGCAGGGACCGCGCTGTCATCCGCCGGCTCAGCCGGGATAAACGGAGCGATCCACACTGAGCAAGTGAATCATCATGGGGCGGATCATTACGAATCCGTCCCGTGTTAAAGGGGCCTTAAAGTGAAATTCAAAGCACCATCTAACTAATCTTAAAATCCCCGTGTTCTGATTAACAAACAAAAAAATCCAAATGCGTGTTCTGATTAACCTGTATAAGAAAGACCTGTACACTTACCTATTTTCAGGTTGCTATGGTCATGTGATCTCCCATCTCCCGTGTCAGCCAGCATGGTTGCAGGGGAGAGTAGAGGTCATTTTGACAACTGCCAATAAAGTTTAGAGTGGGGACATCACCCATAGGCTTACTATTGCTCATCGTTGCCGGCACTCTCACTCTCCCCTGAAGCCGTGCTGGCTGACACAAGGAAGCTAAACAGGGAAGCTGGATCACGTGACTGGCCAGTCTTTAAAATAGGTAAGCATAGAGAACTCTTACACAGGTTAGTCAGAAGAGGGGGTTGGAGCATTTTTAAGATCAGTTAGGTGGTGCCTGGCATTCCACTTTAAGGTGCACTGTTCTAGGGCAAGGGTTGAACCTCTTGCCCACTATGACCAAGTGGTCCAATAAGCATTTACTGCTGGGCTCTTGTGTTGGAATCTTGGTTGCTCTTTTCATGTCTTTATAAGGCTATTTTTTTTGGCTGGTGAAGCTCAGCCTTCACAGTTATGGGACTTTAAATATATCTAATACCAAAACTGTTTTAGATTTGCATAGAGTAGTAAATACTTAACCACCTTATTGTATGTATGTGTATATGTATATATATATGTGTATATATATATATATATATATATATATATATATATATATATATATATATATATATATATATATATATATATATATATTATTATTATTTTTAAGCTGACCGTGTCACATGAGGGGAGGAGAAATCCTTTGCTATCACTAGAACAGGTGCCCCGACTGGAAGATTTAACCTGCCTCATGGTGACAACCATAACTTAGACAAGTGACCCTTCCCAGCACGAACACACAGGATTTTAACTTTCAAACTGCCCAAAAAAAATAATAATCCAATTATGTTAAATCTAAGTACCATTTCAGAAAAGTTGTTAACCATAGTATATATTGCCCCGCGCACCAACAGATCTTAGAGCAATTGTCTGAACGTTTTTCGATGTTCACATCACACAAGGAAGATGTAAAGTTTCAGAATGTTATCACATCCCTGACAAAAGGGGTAAGGGGCCCTGTATTGGCCAAGTGTTTTAGCTTAATAATGTGACCATCTAAATAAATGTTTAGACAATTTCTCAAAGATTTGTTGTTTTGCTGGCGATATAAACTTTGGTCTACAATGTTACCTGTTGCCACAGCACCTGCTTACTTTTGGCTATTTCCAGGAACCTATGTGATGGGAATATTATACATGATTCATAGATTTTCGTAAAATACATATCTCTTACAAAATTTCTACCCATATTTTAAGTGTTTGCACCTGTTTTTGTTGATCAGATGAGGATCTGGAAATTGAATTGGTTGAAGAGGAGCCTCCTTTCCTAAGAGGACATACAAAACAGAGCATGGACATGAGCCCTATCAAAATAGTGAAGGTAAAGATGCATTGGAGACTTTGGAGAAGTATGTTGCCAAATTCACAGGATTATTCACAATACACTAATAAAACCATTTTGATGTTTTTCTGATCTTTTTTTGCAGAACCCCGATGGTTCTCTTTCTCAAGCAGCTATGATGCAGAGTGCTTTAGCTAAAGAAAGAAGAGAAGTAAAACAAGCACAAAGGGAAGCTGAAATGGATTCTATCCCCATGGGACTGAACAAACACTGGGTGGACCCCTTGCCTGATGGTGGGTTTTCTGTTCTGCATGTGAAATTATAACTTTAACCACTTGCTGGCCACCCACCGCAGTTATACTGCGGCAAGGTGGCTTGGCTGCACAAATCGCTGTACATGTATAGCAGCTCATGCACTAGCTTTTGTGGGCACGCACGCGTGCTACCATTGGCCAGCCGGGGAGCCCGCAGTGACTGGGGTCTGCCTGTATATACAAGGCAGGCCTCTGTTCTGACAGGGAAGATCACACATCCTGTATTTCTGCTATGCAGGAAGATGGATCTGTGTGTTGTCCCAGTGAACCCCTTCCCCCATACAGTTAGAACACACAGTGAAGGAACACTGTTAAACCCTTGATTGCCCCTGATGTTAACCCCTTCCCTGCCAGTATCATTAGTAAAATGTCAGCGCATATTTTTAGCACCGATTACTGTAGTAATGTTACCAGTTCCCAAAAAAGGGTAAAAAATGTCAGATGTCCGATCTGTCCTCTGCAATATTGCAGCCTCGCTAAAAATCACGGCTCAGACTTCCGGTTCCGGCGCCGCATGGAGTAGCTGTCCTACCACACAGCTCCTGCAAACCGGCCTCCAAATCGGCTCCAAATCCGGCGTTTTCGCCCGTTTCACCGGCCAGCTACCTTCCTCACGACACCAGATCCACGATGGACCGGTTCGTAGAAAAAACCGGGCCGCGATCGTACGCGGCCGCCACCGCGCGGCAGGCCGCGCCGCAAATTGAGGCCCCGGCTTCGGCCTACACCGCTCCGGCCACCGCTCCGGCCTGCGCGGCCTATCCGGAGGAGCAGGCACCAGCGATGGAGGTAGGAGACCCAACACAAGGCCAGATGATTTCTAAGGCACCCCCTTCCATGCCATCACCTACCTCCACACATGTGCCTGGGCCTGTAGCACCTGTGATCATGCAGCATGCCCTGCCATCCCCACCGCTGCAGGACCCACAGACAGAACTTTTGGCACAAGCTGTTGCTGCTCTCCTCTCCCCTATGATAGCTGCCTCTGTTGAAAAAGCTGTCACCCAGGGCATGCATAAAGTTCAAGCCCAACTTGGGGAACACGCATCCAGACTAAATGAGGCTGAAAGTCGCATCTCCACATTAGAGGAAGAACTATACCAAACGCAATCCCTGGAACAGGCCCAAGACAGAACCAACAAATTTATTTTAGAGAAACTCGATGACCTCGAGAATAGGTCCAGGAGGAGTAACCTGCGTTTTGTAGGTATCCCCGAGTCGCTTCACCATTCTGCCTTATCAGACCTGTGCGCGAACCGCATCCCGGAGGCTCTGGGCCTGGGGGGACCCTTCGTCGTGGAACGAGCACATCGTGTGGGGGCACCCAACTCAGATCGCAAGTCCCCGCGCCCGATAATTGCTAAATATCTGAACTACGCAGACAAAGCCTCCATTTTGCAGCAATATCGTCAGTCCAGATCGCTTCAAATCGACGGGGTCAAAATCTTGATTTTTGCTGACTACTCAGTAGATGTTTCTAAGAAACGGAAGGCCTTTCAACATATATGCACGGAACTATTCCAACGGCAGTTGAAATTTACTCTTGCATTCCCGGCGATCCTGCGGATCAAAGCACCCAACGGAGAACAACTCTCCTTTCAAGACCCAGATGATGCATCGCGTTTTTTGAAATCGTTACGCTCGGGCCCTCCACTGAGCCCAGCTCCCAAGGCAGCCCCAGTCAATAGAGCTCTTGACCAGAGGAGCCCACGGAAGGACTCTCCCAAGCGCTTCAGGGCCTCAGGTCCTGCTCCCCACGCTCTCAACCCACGTTGATAATCACCTGGACCGTGTTACCTTTTCTATCTTCCCTGCTTTGTAGGGACGAAGCTTTCCCCACCACTCGTTTTCACATGGTGGAAGTGGCTTCTGTTTTGACTGACTCCCCTCCTGGACCACCAGCGCAATGTGCGCGCTCACAAGGTATTATTTGCCCAGGGCCGTGATTGGCACTGTGCGCTACGTTGTCTACATCTATGTCTTTTCCATGCCCCATTCGCCCTCGGCTTATGGATGCTCTGTTATTATCCTATTATAACTGTTTGTTTTATTCCCCCTTTCTCAAATGTATGTATCTCCTTGATTTCATCCTCCTTTTGTAGGTCGCACCCACTTGTTCCCCCCTGCGGAGTCTTCTGTGCAGACCGTCTCATTTCGTTTTGATCCCTGCCTGGGTTGACGGCATGTCATGCTCCCTTTTCTAGGGCAGCCTCATATACATCAGTTTGATGGCCTGGTTCTGGGAGCTGGTCTACACAGTGACCCCCATGCGGAAAAAAGTGAAGTTCGCAGAGAGTTGTTTTGTTTGGCACGTTTGCCACTCCCTTTCCCTTCCCTTCCTTCTACCCTGTCATATTGCTGCACTCCTACCCAACGTATTCTCCTTTGATGTCATCATACCGAGGTCCGTCCTAACCTTTTCTGGAGCAAAGCTCCTGCTGTTACATGCCCCGGGTCCTCCCAAACACATGATATTGTTAATTCCCACTATCACTGCACTTAACGATCCACCATGCTACAAGTAGTCTCGTGGAACGTTAAAGGGCTTCGTTCCCCCAACAAACGAATGAAGGTACTACGACACCTCAAGAGACTCAAGACAGACATAGCGCTACTTCAGGAAACCCATCTCTCCTCATCGGACTTTGTTCGGATGAGGAAGCTCTGGGTAGGGGAGGTGGCAGGTTCCGAGGCTGTGGGTCGGAAGGCAGGGGTTCTTATTCTTGTCAATAAGAATCTCCCTTGTAAGATCCTATCTACAGACACAGACCAACAGGGCAGACTCCTCACAATCAGGGCCCTCCTAGGGACCAAGGAAATTGCTATTACAAATGTTTATGCCCCTAATAGTCCCACGAAACCCTTTTTTGGCACACTGACTAGTTGGCTCTTGCGCTTCCCACACCTCCCACATCTGGTAGGGGGCGACTTCAATTCTGTTGCCCACCCGGCAGACGACAAATCTTCATCCCTACGTCCCATACTCTGTTCAACTGTTACCACTCCCACGAGCCTGGCATTGACTATGGAATCCCTCCACTTACATGACGTTTGGCGACTACACCACCCGACCGACCGGGAATTTTCCTTTTATTCTTATCCCCACAATGTTTTTTCTAGGATTGACTATTTTTTTGGTTCTGATGATCTAATCCCTTTCCTTCCGACGGCGGAAATTCATGACATAGCCATATCGGATCATGCTCCGATATCGGTGACCCTAGAGACCCCCGACATACATCCCAGTCCCAAAATATGGCGCTTCCCTTCCTACTTGCAGCACAATGCAGACTTTCAAGCTTACATGACGAAAGAATGGGCTTCATATTCTCAAACAAACGCAATACATGCTGACAACCCGCACTTGTTTTGGGATGCAGGTAAGGCGTTCCTTAGGGGACGCATTATCTCGTATGCCTCCTCTTTCAAGAAGCACGCCCAATCTCAGTACAAAGCTTCCAGTTCCAGATTACATCTGGCCCAGCGAGCACTCTCTATTTTAAACTCCCCCGAAAATCGCGAAGCTTGGCATACAGCCAAGCAGTCATTTGACACTTGGGCTGAAACCTTGGAAACCACTAAACGAGCTCACTTTGACGCCACGCTACATAATTTGGCAACAAAGCTGGCAAGCTTCTTGCCAGATTATGCAAGGGAACCTACCGTCCCACGGTCATATCGGCGCTCCGCGACCCCGACGGCACAATCATGTCCACTCCGAAGGGCATCAATACGGCGATGCTCCGCTTTTATAAATCCCTATATGCGGCGGACCCCATTGACCGACCCACTGCTCGCGATTTTCTCGACGAAACGCAATTGACTCAAGTATCTCCCTCTCAACTCGACTCGTTAAACGCCCCTATTTCCCCATTGGAGAGATCCGACACGATTCGTAAGCTAGCCTCCTCCAAAGCCCCAGGCCCAGATGGCTTCTCAGGCGAGTTTTATAAATCCCTAAACACACTTCTAACTCCGACCCTGGCTGATGTCTACCAACATATATGGTCCGGTGGCCCCTATCTCCCGTCTGGTAACCAAGCGATTGTTAAGTTGTTAGAAAAAAAGGGTAAAGACCCGCAAGAGCCTGGGTCATACAGACCCATCTCGCTCCTTAATCTTGACGTCAAAATTCTTTCCAAAATAGTAGCCAATAGGCTGGCTGACATCATCCCCTCCCTGATTCACTCCGCTCAGTCCGGCTTTGTCAAGGGCAGAACGGCAACTATCAATATCAGGAAGGTGATGATGGCATTAGAATATGCTAGATGCCATCCAACCAGCGATCTAGCCATTATTACCCTAGATGCCGAAAAGGCATTTGACAATGTCAACTTTGAATGGCTTTCCATGGTACTGGGGGATATGGGCTTCACCGGTCCTTTTCTACACTTGATCAGCTCTATGTACACTTCCCCTGCAGCCAGACTGGTGGCCGCTGGCCTCCTTTCAGATGAGTTCCGGCTACATAAGGGGACCCGACAAGGCTGCCCCTTATCCCCACTTCTCTTCAATCTAGCCTTAGAGCCGCTATCCAGATACTTGACATATAACGCCCCGCTCCACGGGATCAAAATCGGGTCGCACGATCTAAGAACCTCCCTCTTCGTGGACGACGTCTTGATATTTTCTGCCAACCCTTCCGCAGACATGCCCACGATCAAATCCTTATTTGACCGCTTTAGACAGTGCTCAGGCCTGCGTATTAATTACTCCAACAGCGAAATACTCCCTTTGGGATCCCTTCCACAATGGGCAAACCACTCCATTTTCAAGATAGCTAGCACCCATATCACATATTTGGGCATTAAGATAGGGAAGCTCCCCTCATCTCTTTATCACTTGAATTACCCCCCCCCTCTTTACTAAACTTATACAAGAATTGGATAACTGGATGGATCTGCCTCTTTCGCTCTTGGGAAGGTGCCACCTGGTAAAAATGGTTAGCTTTGCACGCCTTCTGTATCCTCTTCAGACGATACCTTTACTCCTTAGACACAAGGATGTAAAACTTTTAAATGCATCAATTTCTAAATTCCTGTGGCGAGGTAAGAGACCCCGCATTGCCTTCTCTAAACTTCACCTTCCCAGGAGCGAAGGGGGTATTAATCTTCCCAATGTCAGAATGTATAACTTAGCATGTCTTTTGAGGGTAGGTCTGGACTGGATATCCCAAAAATCCCGCTGCTCCAACTACCCACTGGAAGCTGCAATGACCCATCCTTACTCCTTAGCTGCACTTCTCCATTGCAAGTGGAAACAATTAGATCCGCCATTGCAACACAACCTCTTACTGAGAGACACGGCCATCGCCTGGAGAGAAACACGGAAGAGTCTTAAGCTGTCTCCCTTCATATCTAGACATCTCCCGATACAAGGCAACCCGACTTTTACCCCTGGGCTGGACCGCCAACCCTATGAAACATGGCGTCAACAGGGTCTTGACTCTTTCTTCTCGTTGTGTGACCCGGACTCTGGTCGGCCGCTTCCCTTCCGTAGGCTAGCCATCAAGTTCTCTTTGCCGGACTCATCCGCCTTTCACCATGGCCAATGCCTTAGTTTCATGCAGAAAACATGCAGAGCAGAACATGCAAGATTCCAATCCTCGTTCATTAATGTACTTCTTCGCAAGGACTCTTACGGTATCTCTGATATCTACAAACCTCTACTACTGAACACTTCTTCCTCTTTGGAATTTTCTTCGGTTTCTAACTGGGCTAAGGACTTCCCGAGTGTCGATACTGTGGATAGGGTTCTACAGGGACTAAAATCAGTCTACAATCTGGTCCCAAATGAAACCTGGAGGGAAACCCAACTAAAAATTGTACATCGAGCACACATACCATTTCTGCACTCCCCACCTTCCGGTCAACCTGCGGCCTCTCTGTGCCCTCTATGTCAGCAGCCGAGACCTTCCCTCACCCACCGCTACTGGTCTTGCACGGCTATCTCCTCATTCTGGGATGAAGTTTTAGCATTTATCTTCGAGATAACACTCCTGAAACTCCCCAAGGACCCGTTACTCCTTATCTTTGGTCATTGGGACCCCAAACTGCTCCCTTGGTCGGCTACTTCCACACTTCTGGGCAAGGAATGGGCCTTGCTCTGCTTGTTACTTGCCAGGAGAAACATCCTGGCTAACTGGACTTCCACGAATAAACCATCTATACCACAAGTAGACAGAGAACTTCTGCGCCTCCTCTATCGGGACAAACTAAACACTAATTTCCTGCACGCCAAAGCCAAACTTCGTTTTCACAACAGATGGGACTTATATGTGGAATCTAAATTCACCCCTCAGGAACGAGCCCACCTTGAGGACCATTCCTTCATCTATAAGGGACACGCACTAACAGCGACAGCTGCTGCAACCTGAACCCATAACATGCGGGTCTCTATGCTCCACACTCTCCTCCCCCTCACACGGGGTCTCATGTCTTTCTTCACCTTCCATGGACGACCGGCAACTGTGCAGCTCCCCCCCCCCCCCCCCCTAGGTATTGATCAGCACCTATACTTTATGTAGCCCTGTAGATTGATTCTATATTGCATACCAGGTTATCTTCTAACCACCAGATCCATCCAGGGGAGGCCCCTCCTTCTCCCTCTTTTTTTGGGGGGAATGGGGAGTCTTCCTTTAAGCTATGTACGATATGCTTAGTTGCTACCAAACCCTAACCTGCCTGTTTGTTTCCATCCGTTTTCTTTTCTGTTTCAATGAGAAAAATTTGAGTCTCTATTTCTTTTGTATATTTTGTTTCATGCCTTTTTCAATAAAATTTTATATAAAAAAATAAAAAAAAATCACGGCTCGCCGCCATTATTGGTAAAAAAATAAAAATGCCAGAAATCTATCCCCTATTTTGTAGACGCTATAACCTTTTGCGCAAACCAATCAATATACACTTATTGGGATTTTCTCTACCAAAAATATGTAACAGAATACATATTGGCCTAAACTGATTTTTTTTTTTTTTTTTTTTTTTTTTTTTTAAATTTTAAATTTAAATTTTAAATTTTTTAAATTTAAATTTGTCACTTTTATTTTTTTTGGTTTATAGTGCAAAAAATAAAAACCGCAGAGGTGATCAAATACCACCAAAAGAGAGCTCAATTTGTGGGGAAAAAAGGATATCAATTTTGTTTGGGTACAGTGCACGTCATTGCAATTGTCAGTTAAAGCAACGCAGTGCCATATTGCAAAATATGGCCTGGTCTTTAACCACTTGCTTACTGGGCACTTAAACCCCCCTCAGTCCCAGACCAATTTTCAGCTTTCAGCGCTGATGCACTTTGAATGACAATTGCGCGGGCATACAACACTGTACCCAAATGAAATTTCTATCATTTTTTTCCCACAAATAGAGCTTTCTTTTGGTGGTATTTAGTTACAGCTCGGAGTTTTATTTTTTGCTAAACAAACAAAAAAAGATGCAAAAAAAAAAAAAAAAAAATCATGTTTTAATAGTTTGTTATAAAATTTTGCAAACGGGTCATTTTTCTCCTTCATTGAAGTGCGCTGATAAGGCGGCACTGATAGGCTGCATTGGTGGGCACTGATGGGCTGCATTGGTGGGCACTGATAGGCTGCACTTGTGGGCACTGATAGGCATAGTTAAGGCGGCACTAATAGGCACAGATAAGGTGGCACCGATGGGCACGGATAAGTGGCACGGATGGGTGGCACGGATAAGTGGCACGGATGGGTGGCACGGATGGGCACTGATAGGTACCACAGATAGATGGGACTGATGGGCACTGATAGGTGGCACTGATAGGTGGCACTGATAGGTGGCTCTGATAGGTGGCACTGCTGGGCACTGATGGGCGGCACTGCTGGGCACTGATGGGCGGCACTGCTGGGCACTGATGGGCGGCACTGGGGTGCAGCACCTTTGAGGCAGATTGGGTGGCACTGTGGTTGGCACTGTGGGTGGCACTGTGGGCATTATGGGCACAGACGGGGGGCACTTACTTTTACTTTGTTATATTTCAGGATGGCACTGCGGGAGGCAGGTGGGCACTGGCAGGTGGCATGTGGTGCCTTTCATTGCTGGCCGTGATCGGGACTGATGTCCCGATCACGGCCGCCGGTGATCGGCTTTTTTTTTTTCTCCTCGCGCTGTCAGCGCGAGGAGGAATAATAGCCGATTACCGGCTCCGTTCTATCACATGATCAGCTGTCATTGGCTGACAGCTGATCACGTGATAAGGGGTCGGGATCGACCCCTTACACGGATCGGTGATCAGGCGAGTCTCACGGACTCGCCGATCACAGAGCGCGCCGCGCGCGCCCCTCAGGGGGCGCGCAGGCCGCTCGTAACCAGGACGACGTCAATAGACGTAGTCCTGGAAATCTAGGTCCGCGCTAATGCCGTCATTCGGCAATAGCGCGGTACCCAAGTGGTTAAAGGGGAAAATCCTTCCGGGGCTGAAGTGGTTACATTTTCTGAAAATTGATTATTTGAGCAATGGTTCTCCTTATATAATTTAGTTTTTACTTGACAGCAATGACAGTGAAATCTGACTGTTTCATTACAACTGAAGAGAGGAGCTGTTTATTTGGAAAATGGTAGCTGGAGCCATACTTTGCTTTAGTTTCCCGCCTGCTGCTGTACTTTCACTTGAAAAGTTTGGATTGTGTTTTTTAGTTATGTTTTTAATACCTGAGTTTCATACAATTTTTGTGTTTCATTTCACAGTTGATGGCCGACAGATTGCTGCTAACATGAGGGGTATTGGAATGATGCCGAATGATATTCCAGAATGGAAAAAGCATGCATTTGGTGGCAACAAGGCCTCCTATGGAAAGAAAACTCAGATGTCAATTATCGAACAGAGGGAGAGTCTCCCCATTTACAAGCTGAAAGACCAGCTGGTGCAGGTAAAGTCATAACAGGCTATAATGTTTGTTTCTTTCAGGAGTCTGTTTTGGATAAATGATGATCTTGGGGTACAGGGCACTAGACAAGCCCTTTGTCTGTTAAGACTCTTCCCCATGTTTTCAGTTTTTAGTTCCCTGGTGCTACAGTATTAGTACCCTCTTAGAGGGTAGTCTAGATCTAATTGCTTGAGTTTCCCTCCTATGGTGCTACGTTAAAATGTATTTAAACCCAAACAATGAATATTCTTATTTTATTTCATCTTCCCTGTTAAATATACCATTGGAAATGTTTTGTTATATCTGGAAAAAAAGACAGATAAATGGGCATTTCTCTCTCCTGCACTTTCTTTTCTTTTTTTTTTTTTTTTTTTTTTTTTTTTTTTTTTTTTTGCCTTGACATACACTTTACGTTTTTAAAAATGACTAAAGACTAAATGAAACACAATTGTTTTTAGAGTAGTTTTTGGTTTCTTTTTCCATGTACAGGAGTCCTCTAGCGAAAGCCGTGGATGGCTTTCTGGCTCAGTGTAGTCCAAACACCCTGATCAAAGCCTTTCATCCCCAGAAACCTTCTCGCCTGTCTCCCTTCTAGCTTGTCGTTCCATTCACCTCTGACTCTGTGGGATCTAAATCTGGTTCTCTCCGCACTCCATAAACTCCTGCACGTTTATAATCAATCATAAACTGTTTAAAAGATAAATTCACCTTTTGAAGAAAAATAGTAAATGCACATTTTTTGCAGGTGAAAAAATGTGCATTTATATTTTTTTCCCTAAGGGGCATGCAGAGCATTGCACCTGCAATCATCAGCAGATTGCAAGTGAAATGTCAGGCTCCTGCAGACTCTCAGGATAGCTCTTTGCCATGCCTCCAATTCAGGCAGGCAGTTACCTGAATTGGAGAGCAGGAAGTGTCCTCATAGTTCAGTGAGAACTATAAACCATCAGCTGCAATGGGGGGTTGCATGCTGAACACGTTACATGTTACACCCTAAATACGGGTGTAACGTTTTTGGAAAGGTGAACTTAGCCTTTAAACCCATTAGAGACATTCCTCTCTCTATGCTTGTCTACAAGATAGTGTTTCTTGTTGCCATCACCTCTGCAAGGGTATTGTTTGAGCTGGTGGTCTAATTCTGCAAGAAACCCTTTCTGGTTCTGCATAGGAACAAGGTGGTGTTGAAGCCTAGGACTTCCTTCTTGTCAGTTTGTTTCTGCCTTTCACCTCAGTCAGGATATCGTTCTTCCTTCCGTTTGTTTGGCTTTAATTCACCAATAGGATATTTTATTCCATTACCTGGATCTTTCAGCTACTGCTTCTTTCTGGAAGACTTATACCTTTTATGTAATCCGCAATGTACCCTGTAAGGTTGCACTAGCTTCAAATTGCACCATCTCTAGTTGGCTTAGGCAGACCATTATCCAGGCTTATGGTCTATAGCAGAGGTCTTCAAACTATGGTCCCATTAGTTGTTCAGGAACTACAATTCCCATCATGCCTAGTCATGTCATGTCATGTGAATTTGAGTTTTAATGCCTCATGGGATTTTTAGTTCCGCAATAGCTGGAGGGCCAGATTTTGGAGATCCCTGGTCTATAGGATTGGGTTCCATCTTTTCCTGTAAAGGCATACTGCTAGATCCTTGAGTGCTTATTGGCCTTTCTAGCCTCAAGCAACTATTTTAACAGATTTGCAAAGCTGTCAACTGGTCTTCTGTCCACCCATCCACTTATCTACCTGGTGGACGTTGCTGCCCCATCTGATGCCAGCTTTAGACATAAGGTCCTTCATGTGTCTCTTTGAGCTGAAGGCAGTCCCTGGTTCTCTGTAGTTTCTTTGGCCTGTTAGCGTTTATTTACTGTTAGTTAAACCCCCTAGCTGGACTGCTTGTGGTCATGCTCTCAGTACTTTTCTACAAAACTGAGGCATGCTGGTAGTAGTAGGCTGGGTTATCCTGGGTTATCCTGGGCTGGCCTACAGTTGTTTTTTATATGACAGTGAAAGACTGTGTCCTATAATGGACTCCAAGAAAAGGCTTACGAAAATACTTTTTGTACTTTAACAATGCGGACTGTGTGGAGCTTCACGTATCCTATGGAGTTCTTTGTTTAACGCTGCAATAAACTCTGTGATTTGACGTAGACATTACTCACATGAGTTTCATGTCATATGACCAGACTCTTCCCCCTCAATGGCGATTCGCTTTATATTGCAGATTATAATTGCACGCCTAAAAATGCATACATATGTACGTAACCACTTGCTGCCCACCATATAGCAATATGACGTCGGAAAAGTTGTTGCGATATATCCTGACCGGTCGTCATATGACGTCGCCAGGATATCAAGCCGCTGACACACCGCAACTCCAACCTAGGTATAGAGTTTGTTTAGACTCTGTCAGACGCGAGTAGGGGATAGCCGATCGGCTGCTCCACCGGGGGGGGGGGGGCGGGGGGGGGTGTTTATGTGCTGATTATCAGCGCATTCCCCCAGGGATGCCCACACTGGACCACCAGAGATGCCACCAGGACCCACCACTAGTCACCACCAGGTATGCCACCCTAGACCACAATGGATGCCAATCAGTGCCCACAATGAGCATCACTTATTGACAGGCATTATTGTTTGGCACTGATTGGCATCAATCAGTAGCGTCCATTAGTGTACATCAGTGCCAATCTGTGCCGCCCATATGTGCTGCCTTATCAGTGCCCTTCAGTGAAGGAGAAAACTTATTTACAAATTTTGGAACGGAAACAAACATTTTTGGTCTTTTTTTGTATTTCTTTAGCAGAAAATAAAAATCCCAGAGGTGATCAAATACCACCATAGGAAATCTCCTATTTGTGTGAACAAAATTATAAAAATGTAGTTTGGGTACAGTGTAGCATGACTGCGCAATTCAAAGTGCGACAGCACAGAAAGCTGAAAATTGGTCTGGGCAGGAAGGTGTATAAGTGCCTGGTATTTAAGTGCTTAATGTGTTTTTTCTCCCATGTTAGGCTTTACCCTCCTTTATGAATTCAGTTCTTGCTTTAGTGGTAGGGTTGTCCCCAATAGAGAGCATGTTCCCCTTTTTTATGTGGGGGGCGGGGAGGGAGAGTTTATTTGTGCAAACATTTTATACCTGCTCTAATGTACATTTTATCTCTTCCCAGGCTGTTCATGACAACCAAATACTAATAGTAATTGGAGAAACTGGCTCTGGGAAAACCACTCAGATCACTCAGTATCTAGCAGAAGCTGGCTACACGACGAGGGGTAAGATCGGTTGTACCCAGCCTAGAAGAGTGGCTGCCATGTCTGTTGCCAAAAGAGTGTCTGAGGAATATGGCTGCTGTTTGGGGCAGGAGGTATGCTCATATTTTTTATCTTTCTTTGATGGCATATCCCATCCTCTGCTTCTTGCCTGCATATTGGATCAGACATCAGGGGCTTCTGCAGACACAGAACTGCTGCTCTACTGACTAGCTATGTCAATTCCACATTCTCACACACACTTCTCCAGTCCTCTGTGCCATTTACTTTGTCACCCCCATCTTCCAACACCCTCTCTAGCTGGTATAACAGTTTGTCACTTTAAAACTTCCCTAAACAGTGCAAGAAACTGTATAGCAGCTATTGTGCACAATGGTGAGTGCTCAGATGGTCAGTGCTGGCCATGTGACCGTGCTGACCAATGCAGATTACTTCTTCTTTGTTCCATGGTGCTGTCAGGGAAGAAAGGAGCCTCAAAAGGTTTCTCATTGGCCAGTGCAGTCACAAATCCAGAGCTGACCCAAAGAGCACCTGTCAATGCTTGTATTATACTTTCACGCAGCCTCTGGCGCTGTGTGCTTATGTACAAAGGTGGTGGTCCATTATACACGCTGGAGAGAGCATTGAATAATGGGAATCGCATAAGGTACATGCAGCTAGGACAGGAGGGATGGGGAGGTTGTAGCGAGGTAGTACACCTTTTCATTTTTATTTTATTTTTTTGTGGAAAGGGGAGCTAACCCTTTAAGGGTTTGTTTATATTTGAATGTGTGGACGTGTGCCTTAGTCAGTCTGGTATTGATGAATGCAATATTCAGTCTTGACTGGGAGAACACAGATTATTTCTAGAGGGTCCAGGATCAAGTGATTAGTAATCCAGCTCTTACTAAGAATTGGTGACGTTCCTAATATAGAAAAGATTTATGGGTGGTTCTGTGCAAATGTGTGTGTGTATATGTATATTCTCTATCTCATAAGAGCATGAACAGGTGTTGCCATGTCAGAATAGTCTGATCCAGAGAGGGAGCTGAAGCTGCAAGAAATAGTTTTTTTTTTTCTCCTGTAAAAGTTGTTTGGCAGTAATCTATTGCAGCTTATTATTAGTTAGGGAGGCTGTCCACTATATTGAATTGCCCTTAATTGTAAAGTAACCAACCTGCAGATATTCCATCCATAAAAACAAACCTTTCAAAAATGTGCCTTTTTTATTTGTTTTCTAGGTGGGTTATACCATTCGATTTGAAGATTGCACAAGCCCAGAGACTGTCATCAAATACATGACAGATGGTATGTTGCTAAGAGAATGTCTTATTGACCCAGATTTGACCCAGTACGCCATTATCATGCTTGACGAAGCACACGAAAGGACCATCCACACAGATGTTCTGTTTGGGCTTTTAAAAAAGGTACACATGATAATTACATGATATTTAAATTTGAAAATGTTTTTTTGTTGACCCGTTCCATGTGCTTACGTTTTTTTAATTTTTTTATGTGAACCCATGGTTTAAAAATTGCTTAAGTTCTTACCGTCCGTGCTATAGCCGAAAGATGGCTACTTTGTGGCTCTCCAGTTCTGGGAGGGTGCATAGGAAAGTGTCTAATCTCTGTGTGCATTGGAAGACAGCTGATCTCAGATCAAGGTAGAGGTCTAATCACAGTGGGCATTTGCCATGTGATCAGCTGTCTCCTGTCATAGATGTAAATAGACTTTGGTTATTGGCTCTTCTTTCCTCACACAAAGTCCCCAGTATTGAAGTGGGTAAGGAATACCATTCAATGCTGTGTCCTGTGGTGACATAGGTGTTAGGGCATGGAACCAAAATGCATGGTGGGGGGACACATACTTGCAGTTATGTAAACCCAGGTACCTGCACAGTAGCCTTTTTGTTTTTGGCTTGGCTTTGAGCATACAAGTATTCTTGTTTAACACTTAGCTCTGGCCTCTCACTTTTTGTGACATGCCCTCTTGCTTCAGCATAATTAGATTCGTTATCTATTAACATCGTAGATATAGCAGAAAAATTACAAAGTGTGATTGACGGCATTGGCATTTTACAATATATAGCGGGGAAGCTGTGTTGGAGAGAATTATTTCCAATTACCTGCACATAGTTCAGCTTTCTTTTAGGCTTGGTTCACACCTAAACCGGCTGCGGATCGCACAGCAATGCTGTCTGTCCCTGTTCTCCATTTCAGGGACGAATCAGGGCAGAATCTTTGCCTGAATTCAGCCCTGAAATGGAGGCAAAGATGCACAGCGTTTCTGTGCAGTGCACTCCTCAGCTGCCCTGGAGACATATTCTCCTGATGTGCGGTAATTCTGGTGGTACCAGCATGGCCCAGAAGGTCATGGTATGCAGAAATCGTAAAGATGGCAGTGGAGGGCCCATGGTACCTCCCACTATGGCCATATCTGCTTTCACAGGGACCGATATTCCATCCTACCTTACGGTCTCTAAATTGAATGGCTTGGCTATTAAAACCACATTCTGAAGAAACGTAGGCTTTCCGGGTCAGTTATCTCTACCCTCATTTGTGCAAGGAAGCCAGCTTCCAGAACTATAGAGTCTGGAGGGCTTATGTTTCCTGGTGTGAATCCAAGGGTTGGCACCCTCGGAGATATATCATAGGCAGAATTCTTGCCTTTCTACAATTAGGGGTAGATATGAAGTTGTGTAAATACGACTGAAAAACAGCAGCCAATAAACTCTGCGCCACTTAATAAAATGCTATGTGAAAAAAATATATATAAATAATCAGTGATTCAATACTAAGCTAAGTGAAACACTAATAGCTGCTCCCTAGAAACAAGAGAAAAAAACTTGTCGGGCTGAAAATATGGTAATAATAGGGGCGCTAAAATGTAAACATCAATTACAAACAAGTGTGAAACTTATTAATCATAAACAACTAGAGTGGTAGGCAACCTATCACCATACATTAATAAACGTAAGACAATTGCAAAAAAATATATATAATAAAGTCCCAATTAGATGCTAGAGAACAACATATATCCACAGTCCATACAGTGATTCATTTAGTGATAAACTCCGTCTATATCCATTTGCCAAAAAACGACTGAAATCTTCTAAAAGATTGTGAAACGTCCCTTCACCAAATTTTGGACACAGACAACACCCCAACCGTGAAGATATAGTTGTCTTCTTATCAGATGGTGTTTACTACTTTACTTAAAAAGATAGTCAAATGAGCTTATGCAGGTGATTCCCTGCTCACATGGAATGAGATGGATCTCTTATGGAAAAAACCTTCCTCCTTATAGACTCAGACAGGTCATAAAAAAAGGAGAGCAAACAAAATCCATAGTGTAACACTGTTTAATTAAAAAAATTTAAAAACATAAAGCCAAATGGTTGCTTACATTTCCCGGTGCCCGACCTGGCACTGGGGCTGCTCGCTTAAACCAATCGTTTCGTGGTAGATGCGTAGTTCGTTGTGTACGGCGTGCGTTCCACCGAAAACAGCCGACAACCAAAACGTCCGGAACTGTGCGTATACGAACGTGACTAGGTACCGCCTCGACGTACGTTTCGTTTTCACGTCCTCAGGAAACGTGGTTTCAGATTTCACCAGAACCAAGATGTTGTCCTGCCATCGTTTTTTCCAAAACCATGTTCAAGGGAAGAAGAGTTACTACAGTGTCTTAATGTGGTGAGAGCAGTGAAAATCTATTTTCTCTTTTTGTTCATTGACGCACGCAGCTCCATTAAATCTTAACCATAGGGTTATCACGCCACCTTCAGGAGAGGACAAGGCAGAACATGTAATACATGTGAAAACAGAACTGTACAGTTCCACCCAGGGGGGCGGTCCTGAAATGGATAAGAAGTACAAATTAGCTCTTGGTTATCTGCTGCTATTTCTAATTAAAAAATATAAATGTGCCTGCGCATTAGAAGTAAACGCTCTCTGAGACACGTTCAGCTCGGCTACTTCTAAATTCTGATTTATTCGTGGGCGGTGTTGCTATTTTATACAGAAAGATACGTCATTGCTATGTCAGTCTAATTGGTACATCTCATTGGTTACAATACAAGAGAAATGAAGAAACGTGATGCTTGAAGTTTGGTTGAAGCTGGTTCCCTTATCTCAAATGCATTCTTCTAACGCGGGGGATGTAGGGTATAGACGCCATCTTTAACTCCGAAAGATGGTCACATGTGTACCTGAAGAGTTATACCAAAATGTAATTGTTATAATTTTTTGTGATGGCCACCTCCTGGACCTCCCCCCTAGACCAAACAGAAAAATGATATGCAGCATGGTCGTCATGAAGTGGGCGGGATCTTGTCCTTAGGGGTTGGAGCTTTCTTGCAGTGGGAGGCATGTATTCAGGTGTTCTTCCCGGCCAATTCGACTGAGGTGGCTGTGGTCAGCAAAACTTGGAATGGACCGTCATATCTGGGTTCAAGAGAATGTTTTCTCACAAATTTCTTTACCAGCCCCCAATCTCCAGGCAGTAGTTGGTGTGTTCCTGTATCTAATTCAGGATCTGGAATGGAAGAAAACACCTGGACATGCATTTGGGTTAATTCTCGTGATAATGCGGTTACATAATTAGTCAACACATCAGATTGTAACTGTAACTGTTGGGGAAAGTGACAGCCAAGTCTGGGGGGAGAACCAAACTAAATTTTATAAGGGGATAGGGCATGTTTCCCCCGGGGTGTGTGTCTGACACTGAACAGGGCAATGGGCAAACTGTCTGGCCGACTCATGTTAGTCTTTTGGGCCATCTTTAACATCCTGGTTTTCTAGTGTCCCTTTCATCCTTTCTACCTTCCCGCTACTTTGAGGTTGGTAAGGGGTGTGTAGAGCCAACTGAACCCCCAGTGCTGCCCTAATCTTTTGTAAGGGTTGCTGTGAAGACCGGGCCTGATCGCTCTCTATCACCTCTGGGACCTCAAATCTACATACTATCTCACTCAGTAGTTTCTTAGCTGTGGTCCTGGCAGTCATGTCCACCTCCACTAGGGCGTATTAGAATCTGTCACTCCTTTGGCATTTGGGAGTGATCAATTTGTATCCTCTGGAAAGGGGTATAGAGCTTTTGCCAGGTGCTTCTTCTGTGCCTTTTCTGTACATTCTGGGGTACATTTGTTGCAGATAGTGCATGATCTGCAGAAGTTGTTGGTCAATGGAGTAACTCCTAAGTTCATAAGAGTCTTTGTCAAGTGGGCAGCTCCATTTGCCCATTGCACCATGGCTGGGTACATACTCCTGGGTAGACAAGGCTTCTTGTTGCACTTGAATAGTCCATCTCTGAGAGTTGCTCCTCTCCGTTTTCTAGCTTTCCTTCTCATCCGGACTTGCTGCTTCCTGTAATTCTTTCAGATAAACTCTGTCCACTGGGAGAGTCTGAAGGGTAAGCACGGAGTGGTCTTCTTCTACCACCCTGCTTTCCACTTCCCATGAACCACTGGCTGTCTGTTTGGCAGCTGAATCGGCTAGATTGCCTCGAGCTTCCTTTGAGTTGAGTTTGTCGTGTGCTTTACTTTTAGAATAGTCACTTGGGTTGGGAGAAGCAGGGCGTCCATCAAGTCCTTGATGGCTGAGCTTTGTTTCACAGGTGTTCCTTCAGCCGTCAGGAACCCTCTGTCCTTCCAGATAACACCAAAATCATGGGCAACGCTGAAAGCATATCTTGAGTCCGTATGAATATTGGCTCTTTTTCCCTCTGCCAATTTACATGCTGTAGTAAGTGCTTGCAGCTCTGCCACCTGTGCAGACATCACCGGTGGTAAGGTTTCAGTTTGGAGAACCGAGTTTTCAGTGGTGACCTGGATCCTGCAGGAGTATTTCACTCACGGTGGGGAGATGCGTGGTTTCCAGCCACATTAGTTTTATGCAGTCATGGAGTGACAAGTCAAGACTTGACTCCTCCTCCTTTCCCCCCTCGAGAAGTGGAAGAAGGGTGGTAGGTTTCAGTGTTTGACAACGTAATAGAGTAATGCTGTCTAGAAGGTAGAAACTCAGGAATCTCAAGTGTCTGGCAGTGGACGGATGTTTCGGCTGGACCTTGGTTGAGTATGGGAGCAATGTCATGGGAGCAAGCAGAACGAGGCAGAGTCCGAAGACCAAGCCCGAAGTTTTGTCAAACCAGGCTTGTGCAGCAAAGACAGCTCACAGACATGATGGGCCTCCTCTTGCTATCGCATCCAGCCAACAGGAATAATATATCCTATAGGACGTAGGCAGATGCCGTGTGATTGGGCGAGTACACCTGTAGCATGTCCCAGATGTTCGGATACAAAGCGCTTGAACGTTTTGTCGTAGTCTGGGAGCCCTAGCACCAGAGATGGTGTGCTTGAAGGCCTCGAAGTTGGATATTGCTTCAGGAGACATCTGGAAGGGGTCTGCTTTCAGGGTATCATACAAAGCTTGCATCAGTAGGGAGCCTTCTGGAATCCATGCTCTGCAATAGGAAATTAGTCCAAGGAAGGAATGAAGGGGCTTCTGGCCTTGTGGCAGTGGGATGTCAGAGATTGCTTTCACCCTGTCTTCAGTGAGGTGTCTTGTCCCATGGGACAAGACAGTGTCCAAGAACAATTACAGATGTTGAGCACCACTGCAATTTGGGCTTTGCAGCCCTGTTTGGCAAGATAGTGCAACTGGCTTTCTGAGGTGACTTCAACAGTGGGTAAGTCAGCTGCACAGTGGAGAAGGTCATCAACATATTGGAGGAGAATCACTTCCAGGTGATCCTCTTGTTATGTGTCAAGGATGATAGCCATAGCGTTTGCAAACTAGCTTGGAGAGTTCTGTGCCCCTTTTGGCATAACTGTCTAGGTACGTTGCTGTCTTTTCGTGGGTGAATGCAAAAGGTACCAGCAGGAGGGGTGAGGGTGGACACTGAAGAGAGCGTTTGCATGGTCCACCACTGTGAGGTACTTTGCAGTCATGGACACCCGCAAGTAGCTGGTTCTCTTTTAGGGGTTCTCTTCTTCCTAGAGAACAGAGGTGTGTTGCATGGAGATGCGCAGGGTATCAGGGCTCCATCTGACACGAGGGCCTTGACATGCTTCAAAATAGCTGCAGATTGAGCTAACTTTAGGGGGAGGTATTGTAGTTTCCAGGGCAATGATGCACCCTCTTTAAACTTGATTGAAACTGGTGACACCTTTTAAGTGACAGTTGTCTTCCGGTCCTGGGGATCATAGGCACACAGGGATTCTGTCAAGTACTTCCTGCAGTATTGAACTTGGAGTTCTTGCTTCATGAAGTGTCATCAGGAGAGGCAGAGAATACAAAGCAGATGAGTCATGTAAGGATAGGGGAGTATGTAACTTCACACCCCCCCCCCCCCCCTTCAGGTGTGAAAATGATTGATGCCTGTAGTCTGGACAGCACATCAGCTCCTAGTAGATTCAAGGGACATGTAGAGGACACCACAAATCTGGCAAGCAAATCAGGAAATGTCCCCACTTGGAGAGGCTCAGTGAGTGGACTGGAGCGGGGCACCCCATCCACTCCCACGCAAGAAACATCAATAGTGGAAAGGAAAGAATTATCAGGCAGGTCCTCAGCCCTCAACACACTCCTGGCTGCACTCATGTCAATGAGAAAAGTGGTAGGTTTTCCTTGTATAGGTAACGTGACCTTTGCTAGGGGTCCCCTAGTCTCATTTGAGGACACTGTCATAAGGGGTGACACGGGTTTTCTCATTTCCTAGTGTGAGTTGGGGCGTGGTGGTGGAGGTTCATGTCCACGTTGCCCTTCACGGGGATCCCTGTCTTGTCTCGGATGTCTTGGGGCTCTGCATGCTCTTCTGGTGTGACCCCGCTTCCCACAGTTGTAACAGATGATCTTTTCCCAGGTATTGGGCAGTGGTGGAGGATGAGTGTAGGCGGGATCTTCGTCTTGTGTTACCATGAGGGGTGTTGGTTTTCTCCCCTTTTGGTTTTTGGTTTTCTATCCCTCTGGCCACCAACAGTAAATCGGACATTTTCATTGAGCGATATTCAGGGCGGGCCACCATCAGGCTTTTTCTGATATCCTCTCTGAGTCCTGAGAGAAAAGCAGATAACGTGTGTGTGTGTGTGTGTGTGTGTCTTTTCATAGAGGGAGAAGCCCTGATCATCAAAGGCCTGTATGAGTCTAGCATGATACTTCTCCACAGACTCCCCTTTATCTTGGGCAATATCTTTGGATTGTGGTGGTCTGATCTGACAATTTCTCCTTTACCCAGTCGCGGAGTTGTGCACAGAACTCCAAGCCTAAGGTGTAAGAAGTGGCACTTGCCAGGCAGGCATCATTGAAGGCTGTCTGCATGACCGGCCAAAAGACATGTCCTGCTTTAATTTGGCATAGGCTGATCAAGTCTCTCCAGGCAGCTGAGTAAGTTTCTTGTATCTGCACTATCCTGCGGTAGAAGGGCATTGGCTGTTTCTCTGGGTCAGGCAGACTTGTCACTAAGGTTGCTGCTTGTGATGGGGTAAAAGCGATATACATCACCGGTGCCCCTTCTGGTAACCGAGACTGGTGTTGGGGCGGGGGCTGAGAATAGGCACTGTTTCTCATGGTTGTCAGCATATGTTTGAGATCCTCTCGGAACTGTGAGTCCGGAGCCGGATTGGGGGTTAAATCAGCAGGTGGCCTTGCTGCCTGTTGTTGGTCTTCCCACTCGGACACTTCTTCATCATTAACATATCCGGCCTGTGAAGGTAGTGCTTCCATATTAGGGAAGACGGGTGTGTGGTAGGAACCATCCTGGTTTAAAACTGGAAGAACTTGGTATAGGCCATGGCTGGGCCTACTGGGTGTACCAAGATGGCCGCCGGCAGGAAGTGCGCTGGGCAGAAAGTGAAGGTATGGGTGCACTAAGATGGCTGCCGGGTGAAGTTGTCACAGTGGGTTGTGTTTGGGCTGGAGTTTTGAGAAGGGAGTGGGTGTAAGGCAGATGGCAGGGTTGTCCCTCTACTCCTTTGTTCCAGTTTTAGTATATGGGGGTGGTACAGCCACATTATCAACTTTGTGATACACATACATAGTACAATTGGCATCTTTCTTGATTTCCTCTTCTATCCAACCCTCTTTGCAATGCCCTTGCCGTCCTGTACCATGCTTCTGCCACATCCAATAATCCGTTATCACACAGAGCGCCCCTTTGTTCTCTTATCAGCACACGCCATTCCTCTGCTTCTTGCAACATCTTCTCTCCTCTTCACAATATCACATGCTAGCACTCTCGATCTCTCGATCTCTCGATCTCTCTCTCTCGACGGCTTAAGAGGAGAATACAGGCAACTAATGGGTTAATACTCCTCTGCTGTCTTATCAAAGAATTCCTAGGGTGGGGGCTCGCATCCCTGCGAGCCATCCTGTCTCCTCGCTGACTCCTGGCTCTTCGAGGGTCAAAACTAGCACGTCAGAGGTGGTGTGGAGCAGTGGCTTATGGCCCAACTGATCCTTCAGGTAGCCACCTTCTCCCCAACCCTCCTCGCGTATGGCAAACAGTAATCCACAAATACACTCAAGACAGGACATTACACCTGACACTCTTTGAACTGCAAAGATAGCTCTCGGGAGAAGCTCACCTGAGTTACAAGACTGCCAAATTCCAGCTAGCCTTCGTTCAGTCTGCCCAATCTGCAGCTGAGATTAACCCTCAAGAAAAGCTCACCCGAGAAGAATGTTTATAGAGGTTTGCAAGACTGCCACTTCCGCAAGCCTTCTTTCAAACTGCCCTAATTCGCAGTTTGAGATTAACCCTCAGAGGTCCTACACAGCCAACCTCGAGTAACCCCGTCTATAAACGCCTGCAGAATTCCACCCCACCACTAGAGGTAGAATCTAGGGGTGAGGATTGACACACGCCTGCAGCTGCACTTTCAGTCTGCTAAATTTGCAGTCCTTCAGAATGACAGACACTGAACAGATAATAGTCAGCAGAAAACTATTAGCAGGTTTGTTAAAACAGCTCCAGGCGAGAAATAAGTTACCTGCCTCTTTGAACAATCGAAAGGTGCCAACAAGACAAAATCAACCGGCCCAACCAGAGAAGTCGTACAATGGTAAGGATAAATATGCTTACCGTACTGTTAGGGCTGCACGCTTAACCCCCTTCTCTGATCTGGCCAGCCGTTCAGTCCTGGAATGCGGTCTCCCTTCGATTGAAGCCTGAAAGCTCCCACGCTCGGGCGCCAGTTGAAATGGAAAAGAACTACAAATTAGTTCTTGGTTATCTGCTGCTATTTCTAATTAAAAAGTATAAATGTGCATGCACGTTAGAAGTAAACACTCTGAGACACGTTCAGCTCGGCTACTTCTAAATTCTGATTTATTCGTGGGCGGTGTTGATATTTTATACAGAAAGATACGTCATTGCTATGTCAGTCTAATTGGTACATCTCGTTGGTTACAATACAAGAGAAATTAAGAAACTGTGAAGAAACTAGGAACATGTATACACATAAGCAAATAGACATTTTCTGATTATCATTATGTACATTAGATTCCTTAACAGTCCCTCTGGCTATAAACCCCTCAACCTGCTTCCTGCAGCTCAGTTTTTTTTCTGCCTAGTGAAGGAGAAAACCGCCGTTTGAGAACATCAGGGAAATTCCCTTGTTGACTCTTTAATAGGAGGGGTGGGTGCTGTGTCCGTCAGTGAACTTCAGAGAAAAGGATTTTACGGTGAGTACAAAAATCCTATTTTCTCTTTTGTTCATTGACAGACACAGCTCCTTTTTAAATCTTGACCTTGGGGTTATCGCACCACCTTCAGGAGAGGACTAGGCAGAACATGTAAAAATTTTAAAACAGTAAGACTGCACAGCACCGCCCAGGGGGTGGTCCAACTGGCTATAACCCCTCACCCTGCTTCCTGCAGCTCAGTTTTTTTCTGCCTAGTGTAGAAGGACCTAGCTCCCGGTGGGGACCATTGGTCATGGGAATTTTTTTCATTTTTTCTGCAATGTAGATCACAGGATCAAAAATCAACAGCCGGCTGAGTGACAGGCTGGAAAATATAGTTCCTTGTAGTCTCCCCAGCCTGGGCATCGAGCGTGAGCCAGATTCTTTGCGCTAGGTCGGCCACGACATGCCCCTTCTGGTCCAGTGGCGGTCGATGGGCTATATGCCCCGGGGGACACGCATATGACCGGGCTACTGCTGTCCGTGTCACAGTGCACCATGGCCAACAGCCTCCCTGTACTGCTCGGATGATGGGTCTGTGGCGGAATGCGTCCAGCATTCCTGACAGGAGTGACAAGTACAGCTCCCCCTGCCTCGGCAGAATGGAGCAGCTGGGCATCCCCTGGAAGGTCGACTAGGGGGTCTCACGCTCCCTGTCCTCTCTCCCTATCCCTCATTCCCTCCTCCCCCTACTGGGGCCGCTGTGTGACTGGGCATGAGGTGCAGTGTATGTATGTAATTAAGTGGTTGGGTACTGAACCCAAAAAAGTCGGTGTTAGTGCCGACTCAACGCCTGGAGTACCTGGGCTTACTGCTGGACTCCTCCAGAAGCGAGAGTTTTTCTCCCTTCAGACAAGTTGCAGACTCTTCAGGCTGCGGTGAAGTTTTTGGTGAACCAAAGGTGGTCTTTGTTGCGCTTTTGCATGCGAGTCCTGGGCCTCATGGTAGCCACTTTCGAAGCGGTACAGTACACTCAATTTTACATTCGAGTCTTGCAAAAGATGATTTTGTCAAAAGGACACAAATCTCTGTTATCCCTGGATTATCAAATTCTGGTGAGCCAGCTAGTCGGGGATTCCCTTCTCTGGTGGCTGAGGTCTCCGGCCCTTCAGTCCGGGAGATTGTGCCTTCCTTCCTCTCCATTGGACAGTGATCACGGACGCCAGCCTGACCTGTTGGGGGGAGTTTTGGGCATACAGTCGGCCCAGGGCCTTTGGACACGCTAAGAATCCCAACTGCTGAACAATGTGCTCGAGCTTCAGGCGGTCCCTCTCCACATGGTCACGGAGGCTGCAGAGGCGTCCGGTCAGGATCCAGTCGGACAACGCCATGGCGGTGGCGTACGTCAACCATCAAGGAGAAACAAGGAGCTTGGCTGCAGCACGGGAGGTCACTCACATCTTATAGTGGGCAGAGCGGCAGGTGCCTGCCCTGTTGGCCATATACATTCCGGGTGTAGAAAACTGGCAGGCGGACTACCTAAGTTGTCGGATGCTGGACCAAGGGGAATGGTTGTTGCAGCCGGATGTATTCCAGCACATTTGCCTAAAGTGGGACACACCAGATGTGGATCTCTTGGCCTCTCGGCTCAATTGGAAGGTGCAGAGGTTTGTGTCTAGGACAAGAGACCCCTGGGCGGATGCGTCAGGCGTGTTGGTGGCTCCATGGAGGCATTATCGGCTGATTTATGCCTCTCCCACACTAAAGCTCCTGCTACGCAGAGTGGAGGCCGAAGAGATTCCAGTAATTCTGATTGCCCCAGATTGGCCTCGGCGTCCTTGGTACACCGACCTAGTACGACTGGTGGCGGATGTTCCTTGGTGGTTGCCGATGTGCGAGGTCCGATACTTCATCATGCTTTACCGTTGATGGTTTTAACAGCATGGCTGTTGAAAGCCAGGTACTAAGGGATCAAGGTCTGTCAGACTCGGTGATTTCCACTATGCTTAGGGCTCGGAAGTCATCTTCTCTGAAGATTTACCATTGTACGTGGAAGGCTTACATCTCTACGTGTGAGGAGACGGGGTGGCGTCCGCGCACATACCGTATATACTCGAGTATAAGCCGAGATTTTCAGCCTCTTTTTTGAGGCTGAAAGTGCCCCCCTCGGCTTATACTCGAGTCATCGCTGTCTGCCCGCTCGATCAGCGTGTCGAGCAGACAGACAGCGGCCATTCTATTCAAAAGCCGCGCCTCCGGCTCCGCCTTCGCCTGTGATAGGCGGAACACTGAATTTCCCAGCAGCCTGTGTTCCGCCTATCACGGACATCGTATCATCCTCGTACTACGGACGAGGATGATACGACGTCTGTGATAGGCGGAACACAGGCTGCTGGGAAATTCAGTGTTCCGCCTATCACAGGCGAAGGCGGCGGCGCAGCTTTTGAACTTTACAATGGCCGCCGACGAAGAGGGCACGGGACGGCACGGCACGGGACGGGACGGGGGCAAGGCAAGGCACGACACGGGACGGATGCAAGGAGGCAAGGCACGGCACGGGACGGAGGCAAGGAGGCAAGGCACGGGACGGAGGCTCGGGACAAAGGTAGGCTGGACACACACACACACACACACACACACACACACACACACACACACACACACACACACACACACACACACACACACACACACACACACACACACACACACACATGGATGGAGACACACACAGGGATGGATGGATGGAGACACACACACACAGGGATGGATGGATGGATGGATGGAGACACACACACACAGGGATGGATGGATGGATGGATGGATGGAGACACACACACACAGGGATGGATGGATGGATGGACACACACACACACAGGGATGGATGGACGGACACACAGGGATGGACGGACACACAGGGATGGACGGACACACAGGGATGGACGGACACACAGGGATGGACGGACACACAGGGATGGACAGGCATGTCTCACCCTCGGCTTATACACGAGTCAATAAGTTTGCCAGTTTTTTTGGGGGTAAATTGGGGGCCTCGGCTTATATTCGGGTCGGCCTATACTCGAGTATATACGGTACATTGTCCAGGATCCTGCTGTTTTTACAGTGAGGAGTGGATCAGAAACTTGCCTTAAGCACCATCAAGGGGCAGATATCAGCCTTGGCTGTCTCTTTCCAACGTCCCTTGGCGACTCACTCATTAGTGAGTACCTTTGTGCAAGGGGTTCGACCACCGCTACCTCTGTGGGATCTGAGTCTGGTTCTTTAGAAACCGTCGTTTGAAAATATTAGGGAGATTCCCTTGTTGACTCTTTCTCAGAAAGTAGTCTTTCTAGTAGTGGCTATTACATTGGCCAGAAGGGTTTCTAAGTTGGCGGCCTTCTCATGCAAGTCTCCCTACTTGGTCCTCTACAAGGATAAGACGGTGCTACGTCCGCAGGCCCTCTTTTCTTCCAACATGGTTTCGGCCTTTCATCTAAATGAGGACATTGTGTTACCATCCCCATCTCCTAAGCCGACACATCCAAAAGAAGTTACTTTACATTCCCTGGGTGTGGTCCAGGCTCTGAGTGTATCTGTCTGCTACAGCTCCTTTCCAGAGGTCAGACTCTGTCTCGTGGCTGGTCCGAAAAAAGGTCTAGCGGTCTCGTCGACCACCATCTCTCCGTGGATCAGACAAATCATGGTTCAGGCCTATGCCTTAAAGGGGCAGGTGCCCCCTTTTCCTGTCACGGCTCATTCCACCAGGGCAATTGGAATCTCCTGGGCTTTCCGACATCAAGCGTCTGTTTCCCAGATGTGTAAGGCAGCGACTTGGTCATCTGTTCACACTTTCACTAAATTCTACAAAGTTGATGTAAGCGCAGCTTCGGATGCTTGCTTTGGCCGCAAGGTTTTGCAGGCGGCGGTGTAAGGTTGCAATTGACACTTTCATTAAGTTACAAGTTTGTTGTGAACGCATCTTTAGATGAATAAGTTGGCTGCAGGTTTTTGATGGCGGCCGTTTAAGATGGCAACGTCTCTGTTTGAGGAGTTCCTCTTGTTGTGGGTGAAGTTATTTCTTGCTGTTTCCACCCCTCGTTCTTTTGACACTGCTTGGGGACGTCCCTAGGGTCAAGATTTAAAGGAGCTCTGTCCATCAATGAACGAAAGAGAAAAGGGGATTTTTGTCCTCGCCGTAAAATCCTTTTCTCTGAAGTTCATTGACGGACACAGCACCCACCCCTCCTATTTATGTTTGTACTGCTTTTTGACAAACTATGCTGCGGGAAGCAGGGTGGGCGGTTCTGTGCAATCTTGCTGGTTTTACATGTTCTGCCTAGTCCTCTCCTGAAGGTGGTGTGATAACCCTAAAGTAAAGTTTTAAAGGAGCTGTGTCTGTCAATGAGCTTCAGAGAAAAGGATTTTACGGTGTCTAAAATTAAAAATTGGATTTTTGTACTCAACTGCTCAAATTTGTAAGACTGTCTTATTTATTCTGCCAGAGGGTCCTAAGAAAGGACAGGCCACGTCAAAATCCACTGTTGCCAAGTCGATTCGACAAGTGATAATTCAAACTTATGATTTAAGGGGTAAAATTCCCCTGTTTCAAGTTAAGGCACACTCTACCAGGTTGGTTAGTGCTTCTTGGGCAGTGCGTCACCAAGCCTCCATGGCTCAGATCTGTAAGGCTGCAGCTTGGTCTTCAGTGCATAACTCACAAAATGTTATCAGGTGGATGTAAGGAGGTATGAGGATATTGCCTTCGGGCGCAGTGTGCTGCAGGCAGCAGTATAAATCCTAAAGTCTGTGGATACCCTGCGGGTTGTCTCTCCCTCCCCTCAAGTAGCATTGCTGTGGGACCTCCCATTAAGTAATTGTTTAAGGCTCTGTGTCCCATGATGTACGATAAAGAAAATATGGTTTTTATTACAGCTTACCTGTAAAATCCTTTTCTTGGAGTACATCATGAGACACAAAAAGGTCCCGCCCCTCTCTTGGGATTACGTATATTGCTTTGCTACAAAAACTGGTGTGCTCCTGGAAGGAGGGGTTATATAGGGAGTAAACTTCCTTGATTGGGTTTACCAGTGTCAACACCTGAATTGGGCCCATAACCCATCAAGTAATTACTTAAGGCTCTGTGTCCCATGATGTACTCCAAGAAAAGGATTTTTACAGGTAAGTTGTAATAAAAATCCTATTATTTTAAGGAGGTAGTTTTGGCATTTGTAATTAGTGGTGGTTTTTTTTTTTTTTTTGAAAATATTAATAAACCTTTTTGTTTTCTTTTGAAGACGGTGCAAAAACGTCCAGATATGAAACTTATTGTTACGTCGGCAACGCTAGATGCCGTGAAGTTCTCCCAGTATTTCTACGAAGCTCCTATTTTCACCATCCCTGGTCGAACATACCCTGTAGAGATTCTTTACACTAAGGAACCTGAGACAGACTACCTGGATGCCAGCCTTATCACAGTTATGCAGATACATCTTACAGAGCCACCAGGTTTGTATGATTGTAGCATGAGGGTGTTTGGTGCATGGTTTGTTGTTTGGAAAAAAGTTTAGGAATTGTAGTTAAATACCCCAGTTGCAGACTGAGTAAGCAAAGATTAAAACCTGGAAGGTTTTCCTGCTATCCCTGTACTAATTTCCCCACTTTTCCTTTTGATACCTGTTTTCCCTTAACGCATGACATGCAAAACAGGATAGAAAATTATGGGGACTCTAACCCACTCCCAAAAGAAAATGTTTTTATTATGGGTGCTTTTGGAGAAATTTATCCAACTCCTTTTCTGTACAAGGCAAGAGGAAGTTAGGAGAAATGTTGGTTATTGCTGTCTTGGGACCAAGACAGCAATAACAGAGATTCAACCAATTCCCACATGATCCAAAGTAAAAAAAAAAAAAAAATAAAAAAAAAGAAATGTGCTAGGTTTGGACTCTATAGGAAAATTGCACTTTATTAAAAAAATGCACTTGTACTTTTTTGCTTTTTCCTTGACCTAAATATGCTCAACCTCTCCCTTACTAAATACATACTTCCGGGATCTGATGGCCATGGCCTCTAGTGATAGTTTACATCCTATACCAATGGCCCAGTGCACGGACCATACCTGCACATTAGAGCCACTTTTATGTGACTGACTCCCTAGCATCTTCAGCCTCGGGATACAGACTCATAAGTTGCAAAATATATTTTATATTGTATCATATTTCTCAGCTAGCCTTCTTTTAAAGAAGTATCTAGTTAATAAAAAAAAATGTATCCCCCTCTGCATAGGTGACATCTTGGTTTTTCTGACTGGTCAAGAAGAAATTGACACGGCTTGTGAAATCCTGTATGAAAGAATGAAGTCCCTTGGTCCTGATGTGCCTGAACTGATCATTCTTCCTGTGTATTCTGCTTTGCCCAGTGAGATGCAGACAAGAATCTTCGATCCAGCACCCCCAGGAAGCAGAAAGGTACATTGTATACACCTCTTTTTCCCTTCCCGAAGGCAGGCTTTGGAGCCTATTGATGGATTTAGATTTGAGGCTCCATTCATATTTGGCGTTTTGGGATCTCTAATCGCAAAACATATTTGGATGCCATTTTTATTTTCAATGGCACCTCAAACGTGATGAGGTTTTACTACGATTATTGCAGCAAACCGCAACGTGCAAAGTCCGCTGCCCAAATGAAGCTCCTGCTCCTTTTTGGGCGACAAGCTTCACGCGGTGTGGCTTGATGTAATTGCCACACGATTTATCGTGCGATAATCGTGGCAAAACCGCAGTGTTTTAGGTGCCATTGAAAATGATTGGCACTCGAACATGTGTTTTCGATTGTAGTACGATTTGAGATTGTGGGCAGAATCGCAGCAATTCTGCCCATGATCCCAAAACATCAAATGTGAATGGAACATAAAGGCTCTGTTTGCCTGCTGCCCCACACCTCTTAATGTTGGGTGTTTTTTATTTTTTATTTTTTTTATTTTTTTATTGCTCAAACTGAACTGCCACTTGCTCTCTTTTCTTGAGCTTTTGCAAAACCTACTTTTTGTATCCGTGCATTTTTGGCCTGTTTAGCTCCTCCAAAATGAAGTTTAATACCTGTGGTAGAGTGGGGCCTGTCACTTGTGCAGCTGTAACAGACTGAGTTTGGTTTTGAAGACCTGTTTCCAGTATTATCTTGTGATACAAGTTCTGTAGAGTCCACTGTAGGACTGTGGATACAGAAATTTTGTATTGTGTACCATCCAGTAGACTCTCTCAATGGGAAATTCAGTATTCACTTTTGGCTTGTGCTGTTTGCAGCTACATTCAAAAGCCAAGGCATAACTGTCAGTCATGCAGTCAGATTTTTGTACAGATCGCTGTAAAGACCTGGTGTAGTCACGCTCATTTCTGTCACGCTCCACCCAAACCAGAATTGTCTAATGTGGGTGTTTGGGTGGAGCCTGCCTTTTAAAAAAATAATTTTCTTTGGTTCAATAACACTGAATGCTATAAATCATTATTTTTTTATCATTTTATTTTGGTAGGTTGTTATTGCAACCAATATTGCTGAGACATCACTAACCATTGATGGGATCTATTATGTGGTGGACCCTGGCTTTGTAAAGCAGAAAGTTTACAACTCCAAAACTGGCATTGATCAGCTTGTCGTTACACCTATCTCACAGGTAAGTTAACCAGAAGGAATTTTTGCAATATAGACTTTTTTTTCTACAATAACTAGCAATCATTTTATTTGGGAGTTTTTGTACACTGTATTTCCCATTGTCAACATTTTCTACTTAATTCTTCATTTTTTTTTTTTTTTTTTTTTTTTTTTTTAATTGTCCTTAAAGTGGTTGTGATGTCTATGCGCGAAGGTAAAAAACATTTTGTATGCAGCAGCCCCTCCCCTGATACCTTAGCCCCATCTTAATCCAGCAATGTGTAGGAGAGCCTTGGCTGTCCAGAGTCTCTCCCTGCTCATTGGCAGAGACTATTGGCCATTGGCTCCTGCTAATGTCAGTCACAGCCAGTGAGAAGAGAGCGGATGTGAGCTGCACTCTGTGTGAGAACAGGCACACGGAGCAGCAGCTTGGGTGCCCCCATAGCAAGCTGCTTGCTATGGGGGTAGGAGGGAGGGGCCAAGAGCACCAGTGCTGGAAGAGGCGGATCGGGACTGGTCTGAAAAATTGCTGCACAGAGCAGGTAAGTATAACATGTTTTGTTTAAAAAAACAAAAACAAATCTGAACTTTTTAACCACTTCCCACCCAGCCAATTACCTGTGGTTAGAGACTCTCACTTTTTGACTACACCACAACTGTCCACTTCCAACTGTACCACCAATTACAGGAATCATAAAACAAATGGGGGTTGGTGCTGTGCTGATTAAAAGAGAACCAAGTAATCAGAGAAAGAGAATACTGATAAAGGTAGCAGTACAAATCAACAGTATAAATAATAACCACAGTGTGTGGTAAAGTGACTGGTAACAAAGTGCAAAATAATGTGAAAACACAACAATAATTCTTCTGTAGCGAAAAAACTTAGCAGTGCACATGCAAATGAATAAATAAACAAAAATAGATCAATAATGTAAACAATATCCACAGTGGGTTGTAAAGTGATTTCAAAGTGCCAAATGTTGTTGGAACACTAGAATATTTCTTCTGTAATTTCAATGAGTGCAAAATGAACTGTGCAAAAACCAGCAAATGGTCTCTCAGTGCAGAGTGCAAATAAGTTAGTGCAAAACAGCAATACAGTCCTTTCTTCTGTGTGCAAAGGACGCCAAGGTGCTAAGGAATAGTAAATGCCTCTTCGTACAAAACACACACTAACAATGGCCTCTTACCTTGCGGTAATGAGGTAACCACATGTGTATACAAATCTGTAAGATTCACTTCTTCCTTCTACCATAGTGCTGGGCCACTGTAGATCTAGAAATGTCTGTCTCATTGGATGCAAGGGAGATATTAGAAAAGAGGAGGGGTCCGGATTGTGTAGTATTTTGAATAAATGTAGCTTTTATTGATAACCATGAGGGTACTCGCATACAATCATAGGATAATGCACAGAACTCCACGAGCGGCGAGTTCGTCTGCCAGCGTCAATACAGGTGCCTTTCCGTCCCTACGTGTGGCGTCACGTGACTTCATCAGAGGATGTCGCAGGAATCCACTGAATTCTTGTCACGCCTAGAGCATTTTGCCATGTGAATGAGATTGTGTGTGTTTTTTTTTTTTTTTATTTTTTTTTATGATCTGCCCAATCAAACCGATCAAATTGGTGACAGATTTTTGTCATTCACAATGATGTCATCTCCGAAGGTAAAGACCATTAGAAAACACCGCTTGAGTTAGAACGCAATAAAACCATGTCCAAATGGTCTTAAAATTTTAACTCCACTTTGTTAAAAAAAAAAAAAATACTGTGATGTTTTAGTTACATTAGGTGTTTTTGATAGCTGATCAGAAATGTGAATGTTTAAAGGCCCTCAATTGTCTTCCAGGCACAGGCCAAACAACGTGCCGGCAGGGCAGGAAGAACAGGCCCTGGGAAGTGCTACAGACTTTACACTGAGCGAGCCTATCGTGATGAAATGCTTACTACCAATGTACCTGAGATCCAGAGAACAAATTTGGCTAGCACTGTGCTATCACTTAAGGTAAGAATTTGTAATCTGTACACATAATTCTGTGTGAGCATGCATATGTAGTCCTAAATTTACTATTGCCACATGTCCACTTGGGGTTCTATTTATAATTAAGAGCGGAAACCACTATCCAGAGGACATTGTAGTAAATTATAAATTCCACGTTATGCCATCCTTTTAGGTTTCATTCATAAAATGCAGAGACGCTGTGGAGACTGCAGCAGTGTTTTCCAAATTAGGCCACAGAAAATGCAGTGTGATAGGGGAAGAGCCCGGATGATGTGACCTGTTTATGTCCTATATTGCTCCGCTGCATGTGCCTGTCTAGAAATGGCCATGACATTATGAATAATCACAAAAATCCAATACAAGTTCCACAAAGACTTTTGCACATTTTTCTGTATGAGTTCAACTGGAAAAATGTGTGAATCCTGTCTGAAAGTAGTGTGAAAAAATGTTTTTGAAATAGACTCAAAGTCCAAATAGTGAAATATTTTTAGGGCTTGTGTCAATTAGCAAATAATGTTCTTTTTGGTACATACAGTCTGCACTTTTTTACTTTTGGGATGCTTCTGAAATCCGAGTTAATTGAAATGAAAGGTTATATGCATTTTTTGTGGCTTTGACATGTCCTGCAGTGCTGTGTAAAGGGCACTGGGATACTGTCATCAGTATCGGCAGCACAGGGACTTGTACTCTGGTGTCCCCACCACGGTCGCACACTATTGTGCATTTGTGGTGTATTCCATAGTTCTGTACAGGACTGGGCTGTTCACATCAGCCTCTGTATCAGGTGAGCTTGCAGTCGGGCGTCCCACAGAAGTTGCACCTTTTGTAAGTTTCTTTGTTAGATGGCTAGTTGGGGATGATATCTCCTATGGTACTATTATATAGAAAAATTCCTCCTTTTTAATACAGTTCTATTGGCACCACAGGAGTTGCACACTATTATAAAAAAAAATAATTCATTGACATGTGCATTTTACCTGCATTTGTCCTCCTCCTAAGCTGTATCAACATGCTTCAGGCTATTTTTGTGTTCCCATTGACTTATTTGCAAAGAGAAACAGTTTTGTATGCTAACCAAAGTCCCTAAGGTCCTTTTTTTTTAAAATTAGTTTTTATTAAAGAAAAGGAGCACATACAACTCATCACAGACAGATTATCAGAGGAGTAGTGTAAACAACAAGCAGTAACCACCCTAAATGTACTTAGACTCCAATATTAATATTTCAAAAAGTGTATATAACTCCCTCCAGTTTTATCTATAAGAGGTCAGTGAGCTCTGAGAGGAGAACAAGCTCAGAAAAAGAGAGAAGGAAAGTCTAGAAAGTATAAAGAAAGCGGGTGGGGGGGGGGGGGGGGAGTTGTCCATTCGCCTCAGCAGAGTCTAATTACTGTCCCAGCCATCAGATTGAAAAGTAGAAAATAAAACAGGTTTCTCATACCAAGACACGGTTATATCACATCACACAGGTTGGGACACCATATCCGCATATACAGAGGTGTACTTAAAGGCGACCCAGCAGGCCCATATTTTTTTGGCAAGATCAGATTTGCCTCTTAGAGAGAGTGTCAGGTCTTCCATGTAATATAGATGATCGACCTTGAGCAGCCAGCAGCGGAGCGTAGGGATCCTCCTCTGCTTCCAATACCTCGGTATAAGAGTCTTCGCAGCATTGAGGAGATGGGGTGTAATAGAACGTTTATATGAGCCTGCTGGCTGACCCGAACAATGAAACAAAACATACCATGGATCATTAGGAA
This sequence comes from Lithobates pipiens, assembly GCF_037356315.1. Classification (NCBI taxonomy): domain Eukaryota; kingdom Metazoa; phylum Chordata; class Amphibia; order Anura; family Ranidae; genus Lithobates; species Lithobates pipiens. The sequence continues at coordinate 124,729,180 of NW_027507789.1, read as the reverse complement.
CCTCCCGACCCTGAATTTGCTGAATCCAATATAGGACTGCGAGCCAGAACGGGCGTATTCGTGGACAAAACCACCAGATGTGAGCGTGAGAGGCTCGCTCACCACACTCTCTCCAGCAGAGCGGGGAGGTTTGGGGGAAAAACCGATGCAGTGTCACAGGCGTGTAATGCCACCTGGTCAACAGCTTGTAGGTCATCTCAGATGTTTTGGAGGAGCCTGAAGCAGCATGCGCCATGGTAAGAATGTTAGACACTTGGGTAGGGGTGAGTTCCTTATCCAGATCCAGCTCCCAGTTTCGGATAAAAGTAGGGGTCTTGTGAGACTCCAGGGATAACAACGTGTGATAAAAATAAGAGAGAGTTTCTCCACAGGTAAGGCACCTGAGAAAGCAGATTCTAGAGGTGTAAGATCATTTATGGAGCGTAGAGGTTTAGGAAGGGAGCGAACAAAGGCCGTCAGTTGACAGTATTTCCAGCGGTCCATGAATGAAATGGATAACTCCCCCATGATAGCCGAGAGTGGGAGAATCCCGGAGGGGCCAGTAAACTGATGGAGGAGAGTCTTATCCCCGAGACTCCAAGGAAAGCGGGAGCGAGGGCCCATATTCCCAGGCGGAAAATAGTTATTGCCCGACAAAGCCATCAAAGGTGAATTGTAGGACCAGGACCGTTTTGTGCACAGGGAGTCCCACACTGCAAGAGAGGAGGTCGTTAGTGGTGAAGAATTGGTAGACAAAGCCCTATATTTCCTTGGAAGCCACATAAGGTTGGAAAGATCAGTCTCACCCAGCATTGTTTCTAGTTCGACCCACAGCTTAGTATTTGCACAATATTTCCAATTTGATAGCCTGGCCAGCACAATGGCGTGGAAGTAGAGTCGGAAATCCGGTACTGCCAGGCCCCCAGCGCTCCGTGGTCGCTGGAGCAGGGACCGTGGGAGTCTGGGTCTCCTCCTATTCCATATATACCTATATACCATTGAGGTTAATATAGTAAAGAACCCCACTGGCACCCCGAATGGGATCATTTGCAGCATAAAGAGCACTCTGGGCAGCAGGTTCATCTTTACCACCCCAATTCTTCCCAGCCAGGAATGACCTAACTGGGACCATTTCTGAAGGTCCGATCTAAGCGTGTTGAGGAGCGGTAGAAAATTGGCACGGAAAAGAGCAAGTGGGTTGGGCGTTAAATAGATACCTAAATATTTCATGCGCCGTGTCTGCCAGGTAAAGGGGAAAGACTGTTTAATGTGTGTTGCGTCGAGTGGGGGGACTGTTACGTTTAAAATTTCGGATTTGGACATGTTTATTTTAAAATTAGACACCTTGCCATAAGCTGAAAATTCGGATATGAGGTTAGGGAGAGAAATCAGGGGCTGTTGCACGTAAAACAAAATATCATCTGCATAGGCAGCGTATTTATGTTCCATTTTGCCCACTGTAATACCATGTATGTTCGGGTTACGTCGGACAATGGACAGGAAGGGCTCCAACGATATTGCGAATAGTATGGGTGAAAGCGGGCAGCCCTGGCGCGTGCCATTATGTAGGGTAAAGGGGTCACTAAGAGTGCCGTTAACCCTCAATTGGGCCGTGGGATGACGATAAAGAGCTAAAATTTGTGACCTAAGGGCAGGGCCGATCCCGAGGTGGGACAACGTCGCCATAAGAAACTCCCAGTCCACCCTGTCAAAGGCTTTTTCAGCATCTGTGGAAAGCAACAGGGTGGGCTAGGAGAGACGCCGTACAAACGACATCAGGGTGAAGGTGCGTAAGGAATTGTCACGAGCCTCTCTCCCCGGTATAAAGCCTGTTTGGTCCCGTGTTATCCATTGCGGGACCAGAGGTAATAATCTATTCGCAAGTGCTTTAGCGTAGATTTTGGCGTCAATGTTAAGCAACGAGATAGGGCGATAGCTTGCACAATCGGCCGGGTCCTTCCCGTCCTTGGGTATAACCGTAACATGGGCATGAGTAGTCTCCGGGCGGAGAGCACCGCCGGTCAAGGTCCCATTAGCTTAATTAGACAGGTGGGGGAGTAACTTATCCGCATAGGAGCGATAATAGGCCACTGGGAGACCATCAGGGCCAGGTGCTTTGCCCTTCGCCATACCTCGTAGAGCTCTCAAAAATTCCGTCGCGGTAAATTCCCCTTCCAGAGCGGCCAGGGCCTCAGAGGAAAGCTGAGGAAGGGCAGCTCGGGCCAGGTACTCACGGATAAGCCTCTGCCTATCATCTCCGCCGACATCATCTAAGGTCCTTTTAAAGTGTGCTTCCACTTTTGCAGTTAAGTTTGAGAAAACACCTCATGTTTTGTGCACACAGTTTACCTAAAAATAAATACCGTATTTTTCGCTCCATAAGACACACCTGACCATAAGACGCACCTAGGTTTTAGAGGAGGAAAACAAGAAAAAAATATTCTAAACCGAATGGTGTACCAAAATATTTACCAGTGCTCATGAAATGCAGCCCAACCTGTGCCAATATTGCAGCCTTATCAGTGCCATTGCTCGGGCTGCCCTGTCTATCTCGACAAGCCAGGAGATCGCCCGGTGCTCGCAGGAGCTTGGTATATCTTTCCTCTGTTCTCCTGCCTCTCTTCCGGTACTAACGTGGCGTCGGCGGGGGGGTTGTTACCTGATGTACATTTGGACCATAAGACGCAGAGACTTTTTTCCCCCATTTTTTTGTGGGGGGGGGAAAAAAGTGCGTCTTATGGTCCAAAAAATATGGTAATTAAAAATAAATTAAAGGCTATATTTACATGGACATAAATACACCTCAGCTTGGGCTCCTGGGCGCTGTCAATCCAGATGTATTTTTGCTGTCTAGACTTGCCTTCCTGCATATAGTATGTGCAGAATAACAATCATCCATCTGCTTGAGGCTGTAATAGATATTGTAGACCTCCTGTCCACCAAGGACCCTCCAACCACCACTTATGATCTCAATCTTGGTTCATGTCCCATTAAAGCGGGAGTCCGCCGGGACTCCGCGTTTATTTTTTATTTTTTTTAAAGCCAGCAGCTACAAATACTGCAGCTGCTGACTTTTAAAATAGTGACACTTACCTGTCCAGCGCGCCCGCGATGTCGGCACCCGAAGCCGATCTGTAGATCGTTTCTCGGGTGCTGCCGCCGCCATCTTGGGTATGGGAATCAGGAAATGGAGCCTTTCGGCTTCATTTCCCGGTTCCCTACTGCGCATGCGCGAGCCGCGCTGCGCAATAAGGACGGTCCCCGCTGCCTCTGGGATCTGTGTGTTTTCCCAGCAGGCAGCGGGGCACTTGCGGAAAGGGGCGGGCACTTGCGGAAAGGGGCGTAATCTAGAGCTATCCCGGAAGTGGGTGCATTTACCTGGATTATCCAGGTAACTGCACCCCCCTTCCCCCTGAAAGGTGCCAATTGTGGCGCCGGAGGGGGGGAGGATTCCGATGAGCGGAAGGTCCATTTTAGGGTGGACCTCCGCTTTAAGGTCTCGAATGCTCATGTAGACTTATGCATGTGGGAAAGAAAGTTTTATAAAAGGATAGCATCAGGTGTCCCTGATGAAGTCATGTGATGGTGATGTAACGCATAGGGCGTGGCGGAGGCAGTCCTGGACCGCAAGTGGCAATGCTTCCCCTTGCACCAGAACAGGACCTGATATTAATGCCAGTCTTTGTATCTGACTCTTGTTCTAAGTGACCTACCTGACAAAGGCAGATTTTTCTGCTACTATGCCACAATTTTTCAGATAACTAATGGATTTAATACAGACATATCTCTCCAGGACTCCAAATTGCCAAGCCCCTTCTCCACCTCTTCCTTCACTACCTCACTTGGATCCTGATGTGTCCAGCCCAGAAGTGGACATAAAAGGAAATGGAGAGGAGACCCAAAGGCAGTGTTTTAGAGGCGGCTACAGCTGCACCTTTTCACCATACCCCTTTGGGTACAAAAACACACACAAAATGTAAAATGACATGTCCCCGTTCAGAGTGCACAATCTTTGCCTTTTGTGCAATCCAGAAAAGTGGTCTGTTCTGGTAGCTGATCTTGTTGTCTCAGTCTTGAACAAAGCTCTCACTGTACCTATTATGCTGCATTCACACCTGAGCGTTTTTAGCTTGTAATATGCCAGAAAAAATGCCTGAGAAACAAGCAAATTCATTTTAATGGCACCTGTTCACATCTGCCCCAAAGAAGCTCATGTTCTTTTTTGAGCTTCTTTGGGGCAGATTACAGGCATTTTTCTGCTTTTTACACTGGTGACCAGTACAATATCGTGGTAAAAATCACTTAGGTGTGAATGCGGCCTCAAAGATTTTCCTTCATTCAAAGTTTCTGCAGATAGGAGGTTGGAGACACTCTTGAAAGCTCTCTTTACACCTGCAGGTCTGGCTCTTCAGCTTGCTATTGCTACGATTTATTTCTATGAAACTGGAGCTAACTGGTTTAGGGCAATGAACAGCCAACAATATAAGCCTGTATTCCAGGATCATGCCCTAACTGAGCAATTGCAGCGATTCCCCTCTGCTCTTTTGTGTAGATACCCTACAACAAGTAATGAAACACATTTCTAGAATGGCTCTAATCTCCATTCACATGCACAGAATGTTGTGGCTCAAAGCCTGGACAGCTAAACCTGCCTGTATAAGAAACCTCACACACATATGCCCTTTTGAAGGAAGATGTATTTTTTGGGGAGGCACTTGACAAATTTACCAAAGATGTCATAGGAGGGAAGGTTTTAGACCCCTTTCACACTGAGGGCGTTTTGCAGGCGCTATAGCGTTAAAAATAGCGCCTGCAATCCACCCTCAAACAGCTGCTCCATTTGGGCTTTCACACTGGAGCGTTGCGCTGGCAGGCCATCGGGATTGGTCCTGCCAGCAGCTTCTTTGGAGCAGTAAAGGAGTAGTGTGTTTACCGCTCTTCCACCGCTGCTCACCATTGAAATCAATGGGGCAGCGCAGCTATACTGCCACCAAAACACTGCTATTGGGGGCGGTTTTAACCCTTTCTCAGCCCTTCCTTTCGGCATAAGATAAAGACCAGCAGGTCTTCCTCCAAATTCTTCTTCCCAATGAAAAGCCTTCCTCACTCCTGTGAGCCCAGTGGGGGTGTGCACCCTATCATGGCCCTAAAATACCTCAGATGCCCTTTCCATGCTAAAGTTTTTCACGGACTCCTCAGCGTCAGTTATTTGCATATGAGATGAGGGGGATTCCTGGCATCCGTAGACATCCATGATACCCATCTGCATATTCCATTTAGTTACCTCAGCAGTATTTTCTGCTCTTAGCAACAGCAGATGGTAATTTTCAGGTTGTCACGCTGCCTTTTGGCCTATTCACTGCTCCCACAGTATTCACAAAGGTCCTAGCATCTCTTCTTGCCCTTCTTGGAACCCAGGGCATCAAGGTCGCAGGTTATCTGGATGCCCTTTTCCTTAACCACTTCCCATCCAGGCCAATTCTGACATTTCTCTCCTACATGTAAAATTCATATTTTTTTTGCTAGAAAATGACATAGAACCCCCAAACAGTATATATGTTTTTTTAGCAAAGACCCTAGAGAATACAGTGGCGGTTGTTGCAACTTTTTATCTCGCACGGTATTTGCGCAGCAATTTTTCAAACACGTTTTTTTCAGAAAAAAAAACAGTTTTGTGCTTTAAAAAAAAAACCGGTAAAGTTAGCTCAATTTTTTTAAAATAATGTGAAAGAGGAAGATACGCCGAGTAAATAGATACCCAACATGTCACGCTTCAAAATTGCATGCGCTCATGGAATGGCGCCAAACGTTTGTATTTAAAAATCCCCATAGGGGACGCTTTAAATTTTTTTTACTGGTTACAGAGGAGGTCTAGGGCTAGAATTATTGCTCTCACTCTAACGTTCGCGGCGATACCTCATGTGTGGTTTGAACAGTTTTCATATGTGGGCGGGACTTGCGTATGCGTTCGCTTCTGCATACGAGCTCACGGGGACAGGGGCACTTTACATTTTTTATTTTTTTTGGTAATTTTATTTTTTTAGTTTGACACTTTAAAAAAAAAAAGATTTTGATTACTTTTATTCCTATTACAAGGAATGTAAATATCCCTTGTAATGGGAATATGGCATGATCGGACCTATTTACGGTGAGATATGGTGTCAATAAGACCCCACATCTCACCTCTAGGCTGGGAAGCCTAAAATAAAAAAAAACGATCCTGGCTTCCCAGCCAAAACGGCACCATTAATTTGAATGCAGAGGCCGGTCGTGACGCCATAACATCGCGCCTGGCCTCCGAATGATCATAGAGACTCCGGGGACCATCTGGTCTGCCGGAAATCTCTATGGTATCATCCGGGGGCGGCGGATCCTGTGACCGACTCACCGATGGTAGCGGTGAGTTGGTAGAAACACGGGAGGGGGGCGTCCCCTCCCGCCGCCCGTAAGAACGATCAAGCGGTGGAACAGCCGATATGATCGTTCTTATGGTACAGGGAATCGCCGGCTGAAAATGCCGATATCTGAATGTGTGTGGCCTCGGGCATCATTCAGATATACCACCACAAAGCCCACGACGTCATATGATGTAGCTTGGGCGCCAAGTGGTTAAGGACTTCCCTCCCTTTCAGCTGTCGGGAAAACATCCATAGTTTTAGTTTAGGTAAATCCAGCCTTTTGGTAGGGTGATCCAATTTCAAAAATCTGCTCTCCAGCCTTCACCTGGAATGCTTAGGTCTGGTTTTGGGCACATTACAAGCAAAGGTTTTCCTTCCGAGTAGAAAATGTCTAGCTTTTTCTTGAGAATTTGAGGTAAAAGACCTCCAACAATTCAATGCTACATAAGAGTTCTAGGCCCCATGATAGCCTCCTGTTGAGGCTGTGCCATTCACCCAATTTCAGCAGAGACCTCTCTGACACAACATTTTGTCAACTTGGAAAAAGCATACTACTGTCCAGCCAAGCAAGAAATTCTCATGGTAATAGGAAAATACAAGAGAGTAATGCAGGACAAGACTGTCTGGTCTCAAGACTCAATGAAGGAACTGTGACTTTGACTTATGACACTGTTTGATGGCTTAGGAAGATGTATTTTGAATGAAGGAAATGTAAGGTAATTGATGCACAATACTCCATTTAAATTTTATTTTGGCTGGAGTTGGGCTTTAATTTGTGCAACGTGGATGGGAACGGGTAACAAATATAAAGTAGATGTTATCCCAATTTGTCCCCAAAAAGTGGATATGTATTTTAAAGTTATAGTTTTTTTGGCTTCCTTGCATAGACGGGATCATTTTAGGACTTCCAAGTTACTGGTAGATTAGTAGATGCATTCCATACCTTCCTTGTGACTATAATTTCTAGTTTCTGGGTAATTCATTGAGATGTAATTTTTAAAAATATTTCTTAGCTTGTCTCTTGCAAGTATAAATTAATACTAGTCTGTCTTTATTTTAAGGCTATGGGGATCAATGATTTGCTGTCTTTCGACTTCATGGATGCTCCACCTATGGAAACTCTCATCACAGCTATGGAACAGTTATATACACTTGGAGCACTAGATGATGAAGGCCTGCTTACACGTCTAGGGCGGAGAGTAAGTGGTAATTTTACAATTTTTTTTTCCTGACAATCAGTCTTTCAACTGCTATTGGATGGTCTAAAGCAGGATGTTCTTCAGACACAAAAAAATATTTCTAAATGTGTATAATACGACTTAGCCACAATACGTACAAATTTCTGCACATATCCAAATGGCAGCTGTAGAAAGTTATTGGTTGATAATACTGCCAACGTAGCAGGTTTTACTTGTCAGTATAGGGGAAGGCCTCACATACTTTATCCATTAATTGATTGTTTAAGCTCTTGAGGAGGAAGATAAAGCAAATGTGCCTGAAACCAGTTTTGCAACTTTGTTCGTAAAACTGTACATATTTTTGCAATGATTTAGAATGCGACCCATTCAACAGGTCCTGGTTTGTAGGGTTTAAAACGGTGAGGAGTGGATCTTACTCCTCCTCGGCACATGTCAAATGCCCTCTGAAAAGCAATCCTTCACAATGTTCTCTTCAGAGTGCGAAATGTATAAGTGAGCCCTTAGTCTTTTCTGCCTTAAAAGCTCTTCCCCTGCCTTCTAGCAATTTATCTTCTAACTGTACATTGGCCACACAATGAATCTAATGCACTGCATTTGTTTTGTTTTTTCCCGGGATGCTTTCTTTCCCAACCCCAAGGAAAATGAAAACTTATTTTATTTCAATTGGGGTGGGAAAGGTTTAGCCTCTATCAATTTTATTCTGTCCTTTTGGGGAGATTTCTGCTCGCTTAGGGCAGGCTGTGATAAAAAAATAATAATAATCTGGCGAGGACACTATTGCCCTATAGCACGCCCCCACCCCACATTTTCTTTCTGCTTTCACAAGGACAGAAAGTGAAAGCTGGAATTAGGTTTTAAACGGATATTACAAGGTTTGCAAACTTTTCCTTCCAACTGTATGTAAGCAGGAATTCTGTTTTTAGAGCATTTAAAGCAGCGGTGCCCAACCTTTTGAAGAGCGGGGGCCAGTTGCAACTTGGTAATAGTGGGCCAAAATGAGCGGAGTGGGTGGATGACGGGGTCGGTGTCCACGCTGCATATACAGTGTGGACGTGGACACAGCCTACTCTACTCTACAGGCCCTTCTATCCAAAATCCCAGAAAGAAAGAAAGGGATCCCCTTCTGGTGTATTTTTTTTTTTTGGGGGGGGGGGGGGGGGGGAGGTTTGCGCATCGGATTAGAGTTAGGCAGATGTAAATGGATACAAGTCCATTTACATCTGGCGCTCCATAGAGATCAATGGAGGCTCCAATTGGGTCGGGACGATCGTGGATAAGGAGCCTAAGGCTTTCACAGCAGCGCAGTGATGGCGATGCCTCCAGCTCATCCAGACGGTAAGTACAGCTCTCCCTGTCTCGGCAGGACAGAGCAGCTGGGCATTCCCTGGGAGGTCGTTTAGGGGGGTCCCTCTTCTCCCTTTCCTCTCTCCCTTTCCCTGTGTTCCCTCCACCTCCCCTCTGGGGGGGGGATGCTGCATGGCTGGGCTGGGCTGTGGTGCGGTGGCAATGAGCACCTTGCACTAAGTCCCCCAAGGGTGGCAGACAGGGTGGGTCAGCATGGCGTCAGAAGTTGGCGTTTCTTCCCCAGATCTCCCTGCAATTGCAACCAGATCGCCTGCAAATAGTGCAGTGCCTTTGGACACTTTGTCGGGGGTCCTGGAAATGTTTGTTGCCAGGGTGGAGGCGGCGTGCGGGCCCAAGGGGGGGTAAAAAACATCCCCTGCCCCCCCGTCCTCCGGGCAGAGCTCTGATTCAGACTCGGGCCCAGCGGTGACAGGCGGCCCCTGCTCTGATGTGTCAGATGCTGACCAGGACCATTCGGAGAGTGAGGTTGATTCCGTGTCTGCGCAAGCCGTCCCACACACCAAAGGTGTTTCCGTATCATCTGCCTTATTTTGATAAGCTCGTATACGAGGAATGGGGAAACCTGCAAAGGACCTTTTCAGTTCCCAGAAGGGCACCGGTGCTTTACCCCTTTGAAGAGAGCCTCCTTAAAAGAATGGTTGTTGACACCCCCCCCCCCCCCCCCCCAGTATCCAGGTTAAACAAAGTAACCATGATTCCGGTAGAAAGAGCTCCTGCATTTAAGGACCCTACCGACAGGAGGGCCGAGGCAGTGGCCCGGTCCATGTTTACGCTAGTGGGTCAGCGATACGACCAGTACTGGCCACGGCATTGGTGTCGCAGACCCTTACTGAGTAGGCAAAACTATTGCACCGTGAATTGGAGAAGGAACAGTCACCTCCAGTCTACATTGAACTAGCAGACCAGCTGGTGCATGGTCTTAAGTATGTCTGTGATGCGACCCTGGATACACTTCCCCTGCTTTCAAGAGCATCCGTATCAGCAGTGGTGCTACGGTGCCTGATCTGGCTGAAATGCTGGTCAGCGGACCAGGCATCCAAAAAAGCTCTGACGGATTTGCCCTTCCTTGGTGAGCGGCTATTTTGGAGCTTCGCTGGATGACATTAAGAATGTCACAGGTGGGAAGAGCAAGTTGCTCCCACAGTCCAAGAAGGGTAAGGAGCTATGCAAGGGCCTTCCTTTTCTGCTCAAAAAAGGCTTTTTCGTCCTCGGGACAGCAGGCAAGTGTTCCCAGTCCAACAGGGCGACTATTGAGGGACAAAAGCGTCCCTGGTCTTGCAAGCCTGCAAGCAAAAGTACTACCACATGAAGGTTTGCCCTCGCCCGACACACGGGTGGGGGGTCGCCTTTGGGAGTTTGCAGCTCGGTGGGCCTCTCGGCTGTCTGACCAATGGGTCCGAGAACTGATTTCATTGGGCTACAAGATAGCGTTCCTCTCTTGGCCACCAAACTAATTTTTTCCCTCCAGCATACCCTTACTCCTGGCTCGCCAGGAGGCCCTGTTTGGGGCAGTAAGGGACCTGCTTAGATGCGGGGTGATAGTACCTGTTCCAAAGCTGGAAAGGTTTCAGGGATTCTACTCCAATCTGTAGTCCCCAAAAAGGACGGTGCACATCCAATTCTGGACCTAAAAGATCCTCAAATGCTTTGTCAAAGTACAAAGGTTCAGAATGGAATCAGTCTGCTCCATAGTCGCTGCACTCCATCAGGGGGACTCCCTGGCATCTCTGGATATCCAGGGCGTGTACTTGCATATACCCATATGCCTCGGGCATCAGAGGTTTCTGCAGTTTGCAGTGGGGGAAGAGCACTACTAGTTTGTGGCTCTCCCCTTTGGCCTGGCATCAGCACCCCGAGTCTTTACTAAGGTGTTAGCTCCGATTCTGGCGCTGTTGAGGCAATGTGGGATCACAATCATGGGTTACCTAGACAACCTCCTTCTGAGAGCAGCTTCCTTCTCAGAATTAAGGGAGGATGTGGCGATCACCATGCAAACTCTACAAGCGTTTGGGTGGGTGTTGAACCTCAAGAAGTCGGTACTAGTGCTCAGCGCCTGGAGTACCTGGGCTTACTGCTGGACTCCGTGGAAGTGAGAGTGTTTCTCCCTTCAGACAAACTGCAGACTCTGAGCAACAGTGAAGTTTTTAAAGAACTACAAGTGGTCGTCGCTGCATTTCTGTATGAGTTATGGGCCTCATGGTAGCCTCCTTCGAGGCGGTACCGTATGCCCAATTTCACACCAGAGTCTTGCAGAAGGAAATAGTGTCCAAATGGGACAAATCTCCGTTATCCCTGGATCAGCAGATTCGGGTGATCCAGGACTCTCTTCTCTGGTGGCTGAGGTCTCCAGCCCAGTAAATCGTTCCTACCTCTTCATTGGACGGTGATCACAATGGATTCCAGCCTAACCGGCTGGGGTGGAGTGCTGTGGGTACAGTCGACCCAGGGCCTCTGGTCGTGGGAGGGGTCCCAGTTACGTGTCTCCACATGGTCAATGAGGCTACGAGGGCGTCCAATCGGGATCCAGTCAGACAACGCCACGGCAGTGGCATATGTAAACCATCAAGGAGGAACAAGGAGCTCGGCTGCAGCACGAGAGGTCGCTCACATCCTCCAGTAAGCAGAGCGGCATGTACCGGCCCTGTCAGCCATATACATCCTGGGAGTAGAAAACTGGCAGGCAGACTACTTAAGTCGTCAGATGCTGGACCCAGGAGAATGGTTGTTTGCATCCGGAAGTGTTCAGGCTTCTTTGCCTGTGGTGGGGCACACCAGATGTGGATCTTCTGGCCTCTCGGCTCAATCGGAAGGTGCAGAGGTTTGTGTCCAGGATGAGATCCTTGGGTGGACGCGTCAGATGCGTTGGTGGCTTCATGGGAGCAGTACTGGCTGATTTACTCCCTCCCTCCCCTCAAACTGTTGCCTCGTCTGCTTCAGAGTGGTGGCCGACGGGGATTCCAGTGTTACTGATTGCCCCAGATTGGCTTTGGCGTCCCTGATACGCTGACCTAGTACTCCTGGTGGCTGGTGCTCCTTGACGGTTGCCGATGCGAGAAGACCTATCGCAAGGCCCGATACTCCATCCTGCTTTACCATCGCTGGCTTTAACGACATGGCTGTTGAAAGCCAGGTGCTAAGGAACCAAGGTCTGTCGGACACGGTAATCTCCACTGTGCTGAGGGCACGAAAATCTTCTTCTCGGAAGATATACCATCGTTCGTGGAAGGCTTATATCTCCATGTGTGAGGAGATGGGGTGGCATCCAGGCCCCTATTCAGTTTCCAGGATCCTGCTGTTCTTCCAGCGAGGAGTGGACCAGAAACTGGCTTTAAGCACCATCAAGGGACAGATATCAGCCTAGGCTGTCTTTTTTTTTTTTTCCAACGACCCCTGGCGTTTCACTCATTGGTAAGCACCTTTGTGCAGGGGGTTCGGCACGTAGTCCCTCCCGGTTTGACCACCCCTACCTCTGCGGGATCTGAACCTGGTGCTATCGGCGCTTCAGAAACCGCCGTTTGAGAACATCAGGGAAATTCCCTTGTTGACTTTCTCAGAAAGTGGTCTTTCTAGTGTCTATTACATCTGCCAGGAGGGTTTCTGAGTTGGCGACCTTGTCTTGCAAGTCGCCCTATCTGGTTTTCCACAAGGATAAGGTGGTGTTGCGTCCTCAACCTTTCTTTCTTCCAAAGGTGGTTTTGGCTTTTCATCTAAATGAGGACATTGTGTTACCATCCCTGGATCCTAAGCAGACGCATCCTAAGGAGGTGGCCCTCTATTTCCTGGATGTGGTGTGGGCCCTAAGTGTATATCTGTCTGCCACGTCTCCCTTCCGGAAGTTAGACCCTCTGTTCTTTTCGGTGGCTGGTCCGAAAAAAGGGCTGGCGGTCTCGACCACCATTTCACGGTGGATCAGACAGATCGTGGTCCAGCCTTACGCCTTGAAGGGGCAGGTTGCCCCCCTTTCCTGTCACGGCCCATTCCACCAGGGCAATTGGGGCCTCCTTTGGGCTTTCTGACATCAGTCGTCTGTCTCCCAGGTGTGTAAGGCGGCGACTTGGTCATCCGTTCATACTTTCACAAAGTTCTGCAAAGTTGACGTGAGCACATCCTCGGATGCTTGCTTTGGCCACAAGGTTTTGTAGGCGGCCGTGTAATCGCTGCAATTTACACTCTTGTTACATTTTGGTTGTAAACGCATTCTGATGCATACGTTGACCGCAAGTTCTGATGCGCTCCTTTCAGGTGGCAACTCCTCCGTTGAGCGGCTGTGGGTGAAGTTATGTTTGCCGTTTCCACCCCTCGTTCTGACACTGCTTGGGGACGTCCCTACGGTCAAGATTTAATGGAGCTGTTTCCGTCAGTGAATGAAAGAGAAAATAGGATTTTTGTAATCACCGTAAAATCCTTTTCTCTGAAGTCCATTGACGGACACAGCCCCCACCCCTCCTATTATTTTACGTTGTATTGCTTGTTGACGTACTGAGCTGCAAGAAGAAGGCTGAGGGGTTGTAGACAGTTCTGTTGTTTTCACATGTATTACATGTTCTGCCTAGTCCTCTCCTGAAGGTGGCGTGATAACCCTATGGTCAAGATTTAATGGAGCTGTGTCTGAATGAACTTCAGAGAAAATGATTTTACGGTGAGTACAAAAATCCTTTTTTTTTTTTTTTTTTTTCTGCAAAAAGATGTGCATTTATTATTTTTTGTAGAAAGGTGAACTTATTTTTTGTGCTGTTTTGAAAATACTCATTCATACACCTGTTACCTACCACCCAAGGTCTCAACTGGTTCATCTTCTGCTTTTATGTTTTAATTGTTGTATTTGTGTCCTTTTCAGATGGCAGAGTTTCCCCTGGAGCCCATGCTGTGTAAGATGCTCATCATGTCTGTACATCTTGGCTGCAGTGAAGAGATGCTGACCATTGTTTCTATGCTCTCTGTTCAGAATGTGTTCTACAGACCTAAGGTACAAAGCGCACTCCAGTATTTAATAATTAATGTTACACTATTAAAGCAGTTCTCCAACCTCCCCGCCCCTCCCCATTTTTTTTTTTTTTGCTTAACTTGTGGTGGGTACTGAATGTTTCTTTCAGATACTTAACCACCCATGGATCTAGCTTTGTGTTTGCAGAATCCTGTCAGAATTCTGCCCCCGCTGGGTCCCGCACAGCCATCTTTTGTGTGACGTCATCCTGAGACCCACCAACTCTTCCGGGTTTAGCCGATAAACCTTGATGCTCTGCTAAGCCCTTCCCCCTCCTCCTTTTCTCTATGAAGTACTATACCTCCTAGGATATATGACATGCATATCCCAGGAGCCATAGCAGGCATAATGCCTGTCATTCGCCTAGCCGCTTGCCGACCGAATCACGCCGATATACGTCGACAGAAGGGCTCGTACAGGCAAACTAATGTACCTGTAGGTTGCCCTTTTAAAAGGCGGCGTCTCAAGCTCTGAGAGTTTCCCTGCGGACTCTATGTACGCAGGGAACCCCACGATCACCTCCATGGGGAGGAAGATGCTAATGTAAACGAGCATTTCCCCGTTCTGCCTAGTGACAGTGTCCCTGATCTCTGCTCCCTGTGATCGGGAGCAGAGATCAGTGACGTGTCACAAGTAGTCATGCCCGCCCTCCACAGTTAGAAACACTCCCCAGGGCACACTTAACCCATACACTGCCACCTAGTGGTTAACCCCTTCACTGCCAGTGTTATTTCCACAGGAATCCGTGCATTTGTATAGAACTGATTGCTGTATAAATGACAATGGTCCCAAAAATGTGTCAGAAATGTCTGACATGTCCACCATGATGTCGCGGTCACGATAAAAATCGCTGATCGCCGCCATTACTAGTAGAAAAAAATTTATAAAATGAATAAAAATGTCATATCCCCTATTTTGCAAATTATATAACTTTTGCACAAACCAATCAAACGCTCATTGCGTTTTTTACCAAAAATATGAAGAATACGTATCGGCCTAAACTGAGGAAAAAAAGTTTTCTTATATATTTTTGGGGGATATTTATTATAGCAAAATGTAAAAAAAATATATATATTTTTTTTTCAAAATTGTCGCTCTTTTTTTGTTTATAGCGTAAAAAATAAAAACCGCAGGGGTGATCAAATATCACCAAAAGAAAGCTCTATTTGTGGGGGGAAAAAGAATGTTAATTTTGTTTGGGAGCCACGTCGCACGACCGCGCAATTGTCAGTTAAAGCAACGCAGTGCCAAAATGCAAAAAGTGCTCTGGTCAGGAAGGGGGTAAATTCTTCCGGGGCTGAAGTGGCTAGGCAAATGACCGGTATTAGGACTTTTAAGGGAAATTTTTTTTTATTTTGGGGAGGCGTGGAGAGGTTGAAACTGCACAATAAAGGGTCAAGTTCTGCTTTAAGTTGATGCAAACAGAAACAAAGGACTTCAGATTGATAACATATTTCCAGACTTAGTGGCCAGCCTATGGACAGTCTTCTTAAAGCGGTTCTGCACTCATAATAATACATTTGCCCATTCTGTTGCCTCTAGACCGTACATTTGATAATGCCACATGTTTTTTTTTTTTTTTTTATTAATCTACCTTTTGTAATTCGTAGTTTTTTATTTTCCTCCCCTGCGGCGATGGGCGGTCTCTTGCGGGGATCAGCATCATTTCCTGCTGAAGCCCGCACTGTCTCCTGGGATCTCGTCCAAGTAATCCCAGGAGACATTGCGGCTAATGCACCCGGAATCTCGCGAGATTTCGGCTAATGCACCCGAAATCTTGCGTGATTTCGCCTATTGCAGCCGAAATCTCGAGAGATTTTGGCTGTAATAGCCGAAATCACGCGAGATTTCGGGTGTATTAGCCGCAATGTCTCCTGGGATTACTTGGACGAGATCCCAGGAGACGGTGCGGGCTTCAGCAGGAAATGATGCTGATCCCCGCAAGAGACCGCCCATCGCCGCAGGGGAGGAAAATAAAAAACTACGAATTACAAAAGGTAGATTAATAAAAAAAAAAAAAACGTGGCATTATCAAATGTACGGTCTAGAGGCAACAGAATGGGCAAATGTATTATTATGAGTGCAGAACCGCTTTAATAAGTAGATGTGCTTAAAGAGGAAGTAAAGGGGGAAAAAAATAAAAAAACACACCCTGCAAGGCAAAGGCATAATGAGCTAGTATGCATAGCATGCTAGCTCATTATGAATAACTTGCCTGAGAACGAAGCCCCCGAAGCGGTCCTCCGTCTTCCTCTTCGGCGCTGCCATGGATCCCGGAGCGACTTCCGGGTCTCGCTGCTCCGGCGCTGTGATTCGCCGGAGCCGCGATGACGTCACTCCCGCGCATGCGCACCGGAGCCGACACTCGCCTCGACCTGCGGCCTGCCCAGTGCGCCTGCGCGTCGCTGTCTATGGTGCATGCGCCGTAGACAGCGGTGGCTGTCTTCGGGTAAATATCTCCTAAACTGTATAGGTTTAGGAGATATTTCTTGGACATGCAGGTAAGCCTTAATCTAGGCTTACCTGTAGGTCAAAGTGGTTTGTAAGGGTTTACAACCACTTTAAAAACAAGCCTTTAGTGGCCTCTGTAGCTACATACACCATGGTGTAATTGATCCTCAAGCTTTATAACGGCTGCAATAGTCAGCTGCTTAGCTCACCCTCCCAGCAGTGACTCGGCACCTTCTTATTTCTAATGTAAACACAAATCAGCAGAAATAGCTGGGTTTATTACTTCTGTGTTGGGAACTTTTGAGGATTGATTGCTTGATTGACGGGGTCAGTAGGGGCATATTTTTAAACCTTGTTTAAAGTGGTTGTAAACCCTTACAACACACTTTGACCTACAGGTAAACCTAGATTAAGGCTTACCTGTAAGTCCAAGAAATATCTCCTAAACCTACACGGTTTAGGAGATATTTACCGAAAGACAGGCACCGCTGTCTACGGCGCATGCGCCGTAGACGGCGTGCAGGCGCATTGAGCGCGCCGCCGTCAGCGGCTCCCGTGCGCATGTGTGGGAGTGGCGTCATCACCGAATGACAGCGGCGGAGCGGCAAGACCCACCGAGAAGATGGATGCGCCGGACTACAGGGGACAGCGGTGACATCGCTGGCTCCTGTGTCAGGTAAGTGACACATAATGGACTACTGCTATGTGATGCATAGTAGCCCGTTATGCTTTACCTTTGCAGGGAATGAAAGAGGAAGTAAACCCATTAGGGTTTACTTCCTCTTTAAGTATTGAAATAAAGCATATATAAAACATAAGTATTGTTTTGCAGCTTACCAGTTCTTAGATGTGGTTGCTGAAATTGTGGTTTTTTTTTTGTTTTTTTTGTTTTGTTTTTTTGGACTAAGGACATTTTATAGAAAGTACTGCAAAGAGCAGTTGGTCTTGCCAGAAATGCCCTTGTCACTGCATGTGAGTTGAACTGATAACACAAATCTTATCTGCCTTGCAAGCTGTCTCCTGTAAGCTACCAGTTCTCCTCCCCATGTGATGAAGAGAAGAAAACCTCTTTGTAGTCTGAATTAGGAGAGCAACCTGGGTGACAATCATGGCTCTCTGTAGAGTGTTGATTAGTACAATGGTGTAGCCAACCAGGGCTAGTGTTATTTACAAGATCACCAGGTAGAGAAAAAGAAAACGACAGCAGCCACAACATCTAAGAGCAGTTAAGCAGCAATGTATTAAAAGTTGGGTTTAGACGCACATTAAAGGTCTGTAGCCCACAGGTTCATTTTATTGTTTTAAAACGATTTCTAAATTGATCAAATGATCATTCGGTCTGCTATTGCACAACAGTGCTGGATTCAGCCATGCTGAATATGAAAGTTATGAGCTGCTTTAATACAATTGTGTTTTTACTAGTATAACATAAGGCTTAAAGGGGTGTTCAGCCGCCACCTTAGCCCTCTTCCTCATACTCCGTCCTTTTGTGAACAGTAATCCTACTGCTGATTACAATCATTTGATGAACAGAAATATTTCAGAATTAATATCCACGTATAGCTCCACAACTGAAACCTAATAATGCCATGCTTTACTGACAAGTTGTGCTGGCAAAAGTGAGTTTTTATGTAAAGAGGCTCCAATGTGTTTAAAATATGTACCAGTTGCAAGAACAGATTCATGGTTGGCCTCTAACTTCTAGGACAAACAAGCACTTGCAGACCAGAAGAAGGCAAAGTTTCACCAGACAGAAGGCGACCACCTGACATTGCTGGCTGTGTACAACTCTTGGAAGAACAACAAGTTTTCCAACCCATGGTGCTACGAGAACTTTATTCAAGCTCGTTCACTGAGGCGTTCTCAAGATATTCGCAAACAAATGTTGGGCATAATGGACAGGTATGTTAACTGAATTCAAACATGAATGAGTGACACCAATGTTTTTGTTAAGTAGAGGCAATTAAAAAGTCTGACGTGTGACGAGAATCATTTTTTCAAGTGTAGGAATTATTATACATAATAAAATGATATACCATAACATTATTTTACATCATATCCTATTACATAGCATTATTGTACATACAATGCATCTGGAAAGTATTCACAGCGCTTCACTTTTTCCACATTTTATGTTACAGCCTTATTCCAAAATGGATTAAATTCATTATTTTCCTCAAAATTTTACAAACCATACCCCATAATAACAATATGAAAAGAAGTTTGTTTGAAATATTTGCAATTTTAATAAAAAACAAAAAATCTCATGTACATAAGTATTTACAGCCTTTTCTCAATACTACTTGTTGAAGCACCTTTTGCACCAATTACAGCCTCTTTGATTACAATGCTACAAGCTTGGTACACCTATTTTTTTTGTCCGTTTCTCCCTTTCTTTGCAGGACCTCACTGAAGTGCCATCAGGTTGGATGGGGCGTGTCAGTGCACAGACATTTTTTCCAGAGATGTTCAATCGGTTTCAAGTCTGGGCTCTGGCTTGGCCACTCATGGTCACTCACAGAGGTGTCCTGTAGCCACTCCTTTGTTATCCTGGCTGTGTGTTTAGGGTTGTTCTCTTGGAAGATGGACCTTTGCCCGAGTCTGAGGCCCAGAGCAGGTTTTCTTCAAGGATGTCACTGTACATTGCTGCATTCATCTTTCCCTCAATCCTGACTAGTCTCTCAGTTCCTGCTGCTGAAAAACATCCTCACAGCATGATGCTGCCACCGCCATGCTTCACTGTAGGGATGGAATTGGCCAGGTGATGAGCGGTTTCCTGGTTTTCTAGGCCAAAGAGTTCAATCTTTTTTTGCATCAAACCAGAGAATTTTTTTGCTTCTCATGGTCAGAGTCCTTCAAGGATGGTTGTTTTTCTGGAAGGTTCTCCTCTCTACACAGAGAAACGCTGGAGCTCTGTCGGAGTGACCATTGGGTTCTTGGTTGCCTCCCTGACTAAGACCCTTCTCCCCCGATCGCTCAGTTTGGCCGGGTGGTGCTCTAGGTAGAGGCCTGGGGGTGGTTCCAAACCTCTTCCATTTATGGATTATGAAGGATACTGTGCTCATTGGGACCTTCAATGCAGCAGAAATGTGTCTGTTCCCTTCCCCAAATCTGTGCCTGGATACAATCCTGTCTGAGGTCTACAGACAATACCTTGGACTTCTTGGCTTGGTTTTTGCTCTGACATGCACTGTTAACAGTGGGACCTTATATAGACAGGTGTGTGCCTTTCCAAATCATGTCCAATCAACTGAATTTACCACAGGTGGACTCTAAGTTTTAGAGACATCTCAAGGATGATCAGTGGAAACATGCACCTGAGCTCAATTTTGAGTATCATGTCAAAGGTTGTGAATACTTAGGGTCCTTTCACACGGGGCGGATCAGTTCTTATCCGCCCCGTGGATATCCGTTTGCTCAGCGGGGATCACTCCGCCAATCCCCGCTGAGCAGGGAGATGACAGGTCCATCTCTGCATACTGCGCAGGGACGGACCTGTCACAGCGCCGCTCTCCCCTATGGGAGATCGGATGACGACGGACCGCAGTGCCCGTCGTCACCCGATCCGATCCGCAGACAGATGGAAAAATAGCTTTTTCCTCCGTTACACTTTTTCGGAGCGGGTCGGATGTCAGCGGACATGTCACCGCTGACATCCGACACTCCATAGAGCTCTATGGAGCACCCGTTCAGGTCCGCCTGAAAAACTGACAGGCGGGCCTGAATGGGACGTCAGTGTGAAAGGGGCCTTAGGGTTTTTTTTTATATACATTTGCAAAGGTTTCAAGCACATTTCTTTCACATTGTTATTATGGGATATTGCTTGTAGAATTTTGAGCAAAATAATGAATTTATTCCATTTTGGAATAAGGCTGTAATATAACAAAATGTGGAAAAAGTGAAGCGCTGTGAATACTTTCCAGATTCAGGTGTAAGAATATGATATTATAACACCCGTTGCTGCCTTTAAATTGGATGTAAAGTCACTTTTTTATTCTGAAAATGTTAGAGTAGTAGGGTTAAGGTCTGGGCTCTGACTGGACCATCTCAAAAGGTACTTGTACATTCTTTTTCTTTATCATGCATCACGGGACACAGAGCAGCCATAGTAATTACTTTGTGGGTTATAGGCCACCTTCAGGTGATGGACACTGGCACACCCAAGACAGGAAGTCTCCCTTTATAGAACCCCTCCCATACAGGGAGTACCTCCTTTTTTTTTTTCCGCCAGTGTCTAATGTATTGGTCACAGGTAAAGAAGTGCTAAAGAAAGCTCTGCTACCGTTCCATTACTGAGTCAAGGAGTTATGCAACCCGGATCCATTCAAGGTGCCAAGAAAAGGCCAAGGTGGATAGTACCCGGGAAGAACAACTAGGTTATGCCTGTGATGCTTCTCTTGAAGAGCTGGACCCTGGGATTCCAGCACTTTGGTCTTTCAACTGAATACCAAAAGTTTTCTGGCAGGGTACTATACAGGTCCAGGAAAGAGGACCCCATAAAAGGGGACCGAGTTCCTGAAGGTCTGTCTTGGCCCGCCGTGATGAGTGAAGATTGGGTCTGTCTTGTCTCCAGCAGTATCCTGTGGCTGGAAATTTAAGTGAAGATAATCCTAGGAACATATATGGTTCAATTATGGATTTCTTCCTATGGTTAGATGTTGTTGTCTTGCCTATCTTTTACCACTAGAGGGTGTGAAAGCCTAAACATACATGGTGTTTGCTTACTATGCTTCTCAGCAATGACGCTCAGTGCAGCAGGTCTTAACCACCTTGCGCCCGCCCTATAGCCGAATGACGGCCGTAGGGCAGGCGCGTTCGTCCGGGAGGCCGTCCCTGGACGTCCTAATGTTTACTTCCGCAATGCGCGCCGCCGCGGGCGCACATCGCGGAAGTTCTGTGTTCGCTGTGTCCCCCGGGGACAGGCAAACACAGATCGCTGTAAATGGCCAATCACAGCTGCCGTCTACAGCGCGATCGGCGTGTCCAATGGGAGATGATCTCATATGTAAACATATGAGATCATCTCTCAGCGCCGCTCTCCCTCCTCACACAGACAGCGTCTGAGGGGAGAGATGAACGGCTGCAGCGGCAGCCGTTCTGCTTTCCTTTGTAAAAGTAAAAAAAAAAAAAGTGCCATCCATCCTCCCCCAGCAGTGCCATCCATCCTCCCCAGTGCTACCTGCCCCCAGTGCTACCTGCCCCCAGTGCCACCTGTTGTCAGTGCCACGTGTCACGTGTCATTGTCCTGGTGCTTCAAAAGTGTAATAAATAGTCAACAAGTTAGATGTGTAATTTATGTTCCTAGAACACATGCTGGCGCTACCTGCATGTTGGGCCTCTCTATGTGGCCAGGCTGTGAAAAAGTCCCACACATGTGGTATTGTAATACTCAGGAGGAGTGGCAGAATTTTTTGGGGGGTGTCATTTGTGGTATACACATGCCATGTGAGAGAAATAACCTATTACAATGACAATTTTGTATGTAAAGCTCTATTTGTGGGAAAAAAAGGACAAAAAATTCATTTGGGTACAGTGTTGCATGACTGAGTAACTGTTATTCAAAGTGTGAGAGCGCCGAAAGCTGAAAATTGGTCTGGGCAGGAAGGGTGCTTAAGTGCCCAGTAAGCAAGTGGTTAAGATCTGGGCTCTGACTAGACCATTTCAAAAGGTGCATTCTCTTTTTCTGAAGATAGTCTATGGTGGATTTACTGTGATGCATAAGGGCATTGTCCTGCTACATCACCCAAAACCTGCGAATTCATTTTCCCCTCGATTTTGATAGCAAGTGCTCCAGGTCCTGAGGCAGTGAAGCAAGCCCAAATACACTATACTTCACACTTGGGATAATGTTTTGATGTTCTTCCTGAACAATTTAACTTTTGCTTAATCAGTCCACAAAACATTTTTCCAGTAGCATTGTGATTTGCCAAAGTGCTTTTTGGCAAACGTCAGGCACGCAGCAATTTTTTATTTTATTAGTACAGCCGAGCATGGCTGGGTATTGCAGGGTACAGCCGAGCATGGCTGGGTATTGCAGGGTATCACCGAGCATGGCTGGGTATTGCAGGGTATCACCGAGCATGGCTGGGTATTGCAGGTTATCACCGAGCATGGCTGGGTATTGCAGGGTATCACCGAGCATGGCTGGGTATTGCAGGGTATCACCGAATGTGGCTTTGTATTGCAGGGTTAATTTCAGAGAGCAGCGCTGTGGGCACTACAGATCCAGCCCACAGCTCTGCTGTCACAGATCTCTCACCTCCACTATACCGATTGGTACAGAGAGGGGAGGGAGGAACCGGCATCATGACATGATGCCGGTTTGTTTACAAGTGATCGCTCCATCAGTTTATGGAGTGATCACGTGGTAAACGGCCGCAATTAGCGATTTACCGTGATCCGTGATGCGCCGGGTCCTGTGGACCCGGCAGTCACGGATGCTCTCAGGTGTGTGCCCCAGGGCAGAATTCTGGGAGGACGTCATAGTACGTCCTCCCAGAGTTAAGCAACCGCCCTGTAGCCGTCATTCGGCTATGGGCCGGCTGTTAAGTGGTTAAACAATGAATAACACAATACTGTTTATTGTCCTCAACCTCGTCCTGCCTGCAATATAGCAGAATGACAGCCGGAAAGTGGTTGCATTTCCTGTCATATGATGTCCAGCAGGATAGGCCGCTAGCGCACACCCGTGTCGATCGATGGCGTCAGTTTGACACACCGCATCTCCAACCTTTGTAGGAAGCCTATGACTCTTTACCATGTGATCAGTTGTGTCCAATCACAGCTCATCACATGGTAACCAGGAAGT
Organism: Lithobates pipiens; assembly: GCF_037356315.1. Lineage (NCBI taxonomy): Eukaryota > Metazoa > Chordata > Amphibia > Anura > Ranidae > Lithobates > Lithobates pipiens. Next base: position 124,705,996 of record NW_027507789.1, on the reverse strand, counting down.
GCTGTTTATCGGCTTTTCCTCTATTCGCACTGTCAAGATATGAGTAGAGCAGATTGTTTGGTCTCCTGTCGGGGGGTGTGCTCTGATATTCCGCGCATTGATTATCAATGCAGACCCATTGAGGTTGCCCACTAGAGCCCACCAGGGATGCCAATCAGTGCCCATTAAAAATGCCAATCAGGGTCCACCAGTGTCGCCTGAGTGCCCATCAGTGCTACCTCATCAGTGAAGGAGAAAACTTATTTACAAAGTTTTATAACAGAAAATGAAAAGAAAATAATTTTCTTTGTTTCTGTCTTTTTTTTTATTTTATTTGTAGTGGAAAAAAAAAACCTCAGTGGTGATGAAATGCTACCAAAAAAAGCTATATGTGGGGAAAAAGTGATAAACCTTTTGTTTAAGTGCAATGTTGCATGATCACGCAATTGTTCAAAGTGCAACAGTGCTGAAAATTGGGCAGGAAGGGGGTTAAGTGCCCTGTATTGAAGTGGTAGAGATTTAAATGAATAAGAAGTAAAGGATACCACACTGGTAGCCATTGGTGTTGAAGGTTTAATATCATCCAAACCATGCTGTTGGGGGATGGAAGGCCTGTTCAGGTTTGGAAACCTCCTGTTACAATGTCAGGTTTCTGTGATGTAAAAAATGAGGCAAAGATAAATAATTTCAGAACTTTTTCCATCTTTAATGTGACCTATAAACAATATAACTCAGTGCAAAAAGTGTGCATACCTTCAACTAATACTTTGTTGAAGCACCTTTTGATTTTATTACAGCACGCAGTCATTTTGGTATGAGTCTATCAGCCTGGCACATCTTGACCTGGCAATATTTGCCCACTCTTCTTTGTAAAAACATTCCAAATCTGTCAGATTGCAAAGGGCATCTCCTGTGCACAGCCCTCTTCAGATCATCCCACAGATTTTCAGTGGGATTCAGGTCTGGACTCTGGCTGGGCCATTCCAAAAGGTTTTAATCTTCTTCTGGAGATGCTGTTCCTTTTTTGATTTAGATGTATGCGCTGGATCGTTGTCCTGCTGAAAGATGGCATTCCTTTTCATGTTCGGTTTTCTAGCAGAAGCCTGAAGGTTTTGTGTCAATATTGACTGGTATTTGGAATTGTTCATAATTCCCTCTACCTTGACTAAGGCCCCTGTTCCAGCTGAAGAAAAACGACTCCAAAGCATGATGCTGCCACCACCATGCTTCAAAGTAGGTATGGTGTTCTTTTGGTGATGTGCAGTGTAGTTTTTGCACCAACCATATCTTTTGGAATTTTGGCCAAAAGTTCAATCTTTGTTTCATCAGACTATAACATTTTCCCACATGCTTTTGGGGGATTTCAGATGTGTTTTTTGCAAAATTTAGCTGGGCTTGGATGTTTTTCTTCATAAGAAAAGGCTTCCGTCTTGCCACTCTACCCCATAGCCCAGACATATGAAAAATACAGGAGATTGTTGTCACACAGCCAGTACATGCCAGATATTTAAGGTTGGTGTAGGCCTCTTGGCAGTCTCCCTGACCAGTTTTCTTCTCTTCTTTTCATCGATTTTGTCCAGTTCTTGGTAATGTGACTGTTGTGCCATATTTTCTCCACTTAATGATGACTGTCTTCACTGCCTTCCATGGTATATCTAATGCCTTGGAAATTCCTTTTGTGAATGAATGAATGAATGAAATACTTGTATAGCGCACAATGCGAACTGAATCGCCTCTGTACCCTTCTCCTGACTGATACCTTTTAACAATGTGAACCCTCTGATGCTTTGGAAGCTCTCTGCGGATCATGGCTTTTGCTCTAGGATGTGACTAAGAGAAAATGTTTGGAAAGACCTACTAGAACAGCTGAACTTTATTTGGGGTTAATCAGAGGCACTTTAAATGATGGCAGGTGTGTACTGACTACTATTTAACATGAGATGGAATGTGATTGCTTAATTCTGAACACGGCTACATCCCCAGTTATAAGAGGGTGTACACACTTGCGCAACCACATTTATTTTATTTTTTTATTTTTATCTTTGTCTCTGTCTCGTGTTTTTTTTTTTTTTTTTCTTACATCACAGAAACCTGACATTTTAACAGGGGTGTGCACAATTTTTATATCCACTGTAGATGGTGATAAAAAAATAATACAACTTGAAAGTGTAAGTTCATCTTTACAGAAAATCTGTAAGGTGACCTTACACTGGAGCTAACAAGACACCAGGTAATGGTGCTAACAAGACACCAGATAACTGGTAAAAAGACAAAACCGCTTGGTAAGCTTTAGTTATGCCTGGGTTAACAAAAAAAAAAGCCCTGGTTAGCAAATCTGTTCTTCATGCATGCAGTTTAAGTTTTAGAGGAAACCTTCTAGTAAAATATTGCAAGCTTCCATTGCTGAGCTCGTCTTTTGAAAAGGTTACTTGGCTTGTTACCCCACTTATTACCCCACTGACTTCAATACTTTCAGAGTCACCCACAAGATTTAGAACAAGTATGCAGATAAGGACTTTTGACAACAATCTGCATTCTTATTCCAGTTTAGTGACTTGGGAAATATGGAGACCAGTTGGTTATGTAGCAGCCTTTCCATTATATTCAGGAGGAGGACAGCAATGGCTCCCACGTATACTTCTTAGTACCAGTGTTCTGTAGTTGTATACTTTGCCTGGAATGTAAATTTTTATAGTGTGAACAATTTTTTTTTTCAAAACTTTCACTGCCGTCTCTTTTTATATGTTTCTTATTTCAAGATGTTCAATCTGTTTCAGTTAAAATGTAATGATATTCTGATCCTTGAAAATTGTTGCTCTTAACCATAATGCATAGTGCAATATAAACCTCCATCATCTGGTGTGATTTCTCTGTAGAATTCAGCTGCGGATATATTTGCATTGATTTTCTGTTGATATCATTTTACAGACATAAACTGGATGTCGTGTCCTGTGGTAAAGCGACCGTAAGAGTACAGAAAGCTATATGCAGTGGTTTCTTCCGAAATGCAGCCAAGAAGGACCCTCAAGAAGGCTATAGGACTCTCATAGACCAGCAAGTGGTCTATATTCACCCATCCAGTGCTCTATTCAACAGACAGCCAGAGTGGTAAGAAAGCTTCAAGGGTAGATTTTTGGTTTTCTTTGGTAATTGGATCAGTACAGTTTTCTTTATACTCCAATAGATGTCAAGGTGTAACTTTAATTGTAAATCATAATCGATAATAAATATATGCTAATTTCATAATTACAATTTTATAAATGGTATTCTGTAAATTGTTTTAGAGTTCAGTTATTACAAACAACGAGGCCCCTTTCACACTGCTCTGTAGCAAAAGCACGATTTTGCTGTGTCAGATACGTTTCCCTGTGTTTCTGGTGTGTTTTTGGGCCGCATGAACATTTGACTCAAAAGCCCAAATCGTGGGTGTGTGTTTTTAACCACGATTTTGCTGCAATTTCCATCAATTTCAATGGGAAGCTACGTTTTCAAAACCACACCAAAGATGCAGCATGCAGGACTTTTCAAAACCTACCGCACCCACAGTGCAGTGGTGTAAATAGTCCCATAGGTTTTAAAGGGAAACCTTTTTCCTGCTTTTCCTTGCAAGGTAGAAACTAGGGTTGTCCCGATGACACTTTTTTTTAAGACCGAGTATAAGTACCAATATTTTTTTTATTCCAACTACTCGCCGATACCTATACTTTTTTTTTTTTTTTTTATATATGTCGCGTGACAGTTTTCAAAGCACAATACACATTAGGTGGCACTGATATGCAGCACTGACTGATGGGCGGGCACTGACTGGTGGCACTTATGGGTAGCAGCAGCAGACATCTTGTTACACCCAGCCTGAACTATATGTGCTGGGTGTAACAAGATGTCTGCTGCTCGCTTACTGCGGCCGAGTGCAGGGGGTACCAAGATGGGCGGCAGGATGTTGAACCGCTGAGTGTGTGTCACGGAGTGTCACTTGTCTTGTTCTAGCCCAGAAGGAGAGCCGCACCACCCTGTTGTCATTTGACGGTGGGCAGACAGCAAGTGGTTAATATGCTTCCAACACAGATCTGAAATGGTTAATCATGCACATCCAACTGCGATCTCATTTGCTGTGTCAGATGCGTTTCCCTGTGTTTCTGGTGTGTTTTTGGGCCGCATGAACATTTGACTCAAAAGCCCAAATCATGGGTGTGTGTTTTTAACCACGATTTTGCTGCAATTTCCATCAATTTCAATGGGAAGCTACGTTTTCAAAACCACACCAAAGATGCAGCATGCAGGACTTTTCAAAACCTACCGCACCCACAGTGCAGTGGTGTAAATAGTCCCATAGGTTTTAAAGGGAAACCTTTTTCCTGCTTTTCCTTGCAAGGTAGAAACTAGGGTTGTCCCGATGACACTTTTTTTTAAGACCGAGTATAAGTACCAATATTTTTTTTATTCCAACTACTCGCCGATACCTATACTTTTTTTTTTTTTTTTATATATGTCGCGTGACAGTTTTCAAAGCACAATACACATTAGGTGGCACTGATATGCAGCACTGACTGATGGGCGGGCACTGACTGGTGGCACTTATGGGTAGCAGCAGCAGACATCTTGTTACACCCAGCCTGAACTATATGTGCTGGGTGTAACAAGATGTCTGCTGCTCGCTTACTGCGGCCGAGTGCAGGGGGTACCAAGATGGGCGGCAGGATGTTGAACCGCTGAGTGTGTGTCACGGAGTGTCACTTGTCTTGTTCTAGCCCAGAAGGAGAGCCGCACCACCCTGTTGTCATTTGACGGTGGGCAGACAGCAAGTGGTTAATATGCTTCCAACACAGATCTGAAATGGTTAATCATGCACATCCAACTGCGATCTCATTTGCCAGCAATGAAAGGGTTAATTGTGTCTAGCGAAGCTGTGTGAAATGCGTCTACCTGTTTGCCTGTCCTGTGGTGTTGTTCATGTTACGGATTTTACAATAGAGATTCATCGCTACTGTGGTGTGTAGCCATCCATTCTTTATCCAATCATGTCTAGTCACCAGGGATCTTCTAACAATTAAGCTTTCATTGCTAGAAGATCCTTGGTGACTAGACACGATTAACCAAATGGTGGAACTACCAGGGTCACAAAGGTCACACTTGCGATCAGGCCATGGCGTTCTGCCACCACGGGAGGGCCCCAAGACTAAAGGAAAAGGGCCAGGTGCGGGACCATAATAAAGAGCCTTGGACCTAGTGGCTTGGGCCCCGGGACCAATGGAAAGGACCTGGGGGCCTTGAAGGTTCTAGTTCGGTGTCTGAGAGGCAGACAAAGACCAGAAACTGCTCTGTCCGCCTCTGTTATAGGAAATTAGAAGCAATGAGCATACATTTTAAATGAGCGCCAATTTTAAAAAGGGAGTGCATTTGATCATACCTCTGAACATAGTGTGCATGAGGGACACTCCCAATGCGTATTTGAATTCTTTCTCAGGGGAAGGAGACTGTACAGTTACTTTTTATTAAAAAAAATTCTAAATCGATTGAACTAATATGGGCATAACGAGTTGTAATGGAATCATTAATTGAATAACAATATCTACAACGTTTTTCTGCCTTACATAGATGCGTAAAGGTTCTTGATTCATTGTTGTGTTTTTTTTTTTTGTTTTTTTTAATAGGGTTGTATACCATGAGCTTGTCTTAACCACCAAGGAATACATGCGGGAAGTGACCACTATAGACCCCCGATGGCTAGTGGAGTTTGCTCCAGCTTTCTTCAAAGTCTCTGACCCGACCAAGCTCAGCAAACAGAAGAAACAGCAGCGTCTGGAGCCCCTGTACAATCGCTATGAGGAGCCCAATGCCTGGAGAATTTCCCGCGCCTTTAGACGTCGGTGATGTGTTTTCAGGCAGAGACCATTTCTGGACAATTGCAGGTGTACATCGTAGACTTTTCTTCAAAGCAGATCTTGTCTCATTCAAACTCTTATTCCTTATTCAAGACAACTATGCTCACATGCCTCCTGTATGTTTCCCCGGCCAGCTCCAATAAATGTAACCAGGTGCAGGTCCGCCATAAGACCTTGTCTGAGTTGATTTCCCTACTCGGTGTAGAAAGTGGGGCCATACACCGTTTATGTAAACCACAGTAGTAAGAATGTGTTCAATTCAGCTCCATCTCTTCCTAGACTTAGGCCCCTTTCTCATGTGTGGACCGTTCAGAGCCACCTGTCATTTTTAGGCGGATCTGAACGATTGCTCCGTACAGCTCTATTAAGCGATGGATGTCAGCGGTGACATGTCGGCTGACATCTGATCTGATTCTCAAATTCCAGACTAATGAAAACCCTATTTTCCATCTGTCTATCGTATCGGATGAAAACGGACAGGTGGTCCGTAATGATCCAATCCCCCCCCCAGAGGGGAGAGCGGACTCTCTGACTGGACCGTCCCTGCACAGAGTGCAGAGACGGACTTGTCATCTGCTGGCTCAGCGGGGATCAACGGAGCGATCTGCACTGAGCAAGCGGATGCTAAATACAGACAGCCCCGTGTGAAAGGGGCCTTAAACCCTAGTCAGGTGACGTTTTCTACCAGCCAATGATATAATTTGCTAAGGACACGTTGGGCACCTGCACAGTTTTCTGGGTAGCCCACAGGAGTACTGACAGTGGCAGAGAGGAGGAGAGCCGGGGGGGGGGGTTTGCTGTTTCCCTTCTCTCAGGATTGCTCTCAGATGGGACTGTACAGAATTAGATTACTGCCCCATCTCCTCCTCAGACTGATCCTGTCCTAGTAGCAGAAATTTTGAGTTGGGGGTGGTAATCCAACCCTGGACAGTCCCAATCTATGATCGTTCTGTCTCATTTTCTGTATACAGTGAGGCGGGAGAGTAGCTGGAGGAAGGAGGGGGTAGGAGAGGAGAGCACAGCTCACACTTCCTCCCGGCTCTCTCCGCTGCTGTTACTACTTATGTAAGCCACCTGTAAGTTGTGTGTTTTTTTTGTTTTGTTTTTTCTTTTGGGCGGGGGGGTGGGTTTGGGTGGTTGTATTTGGGGACACAATAAGGGAAGGGTAACAGTTGTGCTTTGGATAAGAGGTTTTGTGTTGGGGAAGGGGGGGAGAGAATATTTGTGCTGAAAGTTGAGGGATTTGGGGAAGTGGGGATTTGTGCTGGCAGGCTCACACCAGGCGAAGTGTGGTAATGCGTGTAAAGTTGTGCGTTTTTCCACTCCACACAAACATGTGCTTCCTTTTTCAATCATGTGTGGGTGCCATTAATTCCTACTAGTACCCCCACACATCTAGCAAATGCACGTGTGTTTGTCTCTGCTTAATTTATGGTAGTATTGTACAGTACTAACATGTGTTTTGGTGCGGCACAATTTTAAAAATCACGTTGGCACAATTTTTCTGTTTCACACACATGGAGTGCCCCGTTAAACAAAAAAATAAAAAAGAAATGCAGTGCAGGGGAATGCGTAAAAAGGTGCACCCCCCTGGTGTGAGTGAACCCTCAGAGTGGTGTGCCCTGAGATTGTGTACAATTCTAAAGGGTTCCTTGAATTAAAATGGGTTGAGAAACACTGGTTTACAAAAACAGCGTGTGCCCTTGCTTTCTACACTTTAAATCTGATTATTCCTGTTATAAAAGTTACTGCCTAACCTTGAGGTTTGACTGCAAGCATGTTTTTAAAAGAATATGATTACTTCATCTCCAACATTGGGGAGTACAACATAAAACAATATTGGGACACAATAATGGGATGCAAAGGATAGCCATGATGAATGTTTGTCATCTATAATTTCAGATTACTATTGGAACAAGTGGACTGAGTCGCTGAACATTTGCATTTTTGTGGGGGTACCGGAAGGGCAAATGGCAGATACTGCCAATGTACAGCTGGATTTTCTATCCCACCTTTTGCAATATCTGAATAGAATTTATTATATGAATCGCCTGTGCTCCATCCTATTGGAATTTTTTGTATTACTGGGACAGGGTCTTCTTCCATTTTTTAATTGGCTACCACAGCTACTTGCCTTGTTTCATGTCTGTTTATGGTTCATCAAAAACAAAGGCATGACAAAATACAGTGGGGTTCTGTATCATTTTCCTATCAGAAATGCTGTCAAGATCTGCAGCTTTTAGCCCGAGTTCACACATGTGCCTTGCGAATTGAAGCTCCGGTTTCACTGCGAAGATAAAAATCAGTTGTTCAGAGGTTCCTCTGCGTTTTAGCTGCGGATCAGTGAGCAGGGAGAGGGGGGAGGTGTAGTGAGTAGAAGGAGAGAATTTGTGTTCAGGACGGAATGCATCTGCAAGTCAGATGCGTTCCCATACAAGATAATGGGTTGTAATTCGCACCACAATACCCAGAAAATGCACATGTTTTTTTGTGCAATGCGCAGTGCGAATGCAACGCACATATGTGAACCAGATGCATTCAAATGAATGTTTTTTAACATGTCCTGCGAATTGGATGCGGTGTAAGCCACTTCTAATTCGCATAGGTGTGAACGGGGCTTAAAGATCAGGGTAGAGACGATGGAAGATGCTTGCAGCAGGAAATTTATACTCCATTTTAGGCTAGAAAACTTGGGGAAAAAAAATAAAAAATACATCATGATTTAATATGAATGCTTCCTAGGAGTTCAATATTAATTGACGTTAATGTTTAACTTGGTTCTTTTATATGTTAATACTGTGGAGGTGTTGTGTGATCATTTTCCTACAGGACAGAATTTATTTGTATTATAAACTTGCTTTTTTTAATATTTGAAGTTTGTCTTTCTTCTGTATACCTTTTCTGCCTTTTATCCAAAGATGTAAAGTGTGTGTGTGTGTGTGTGTGTGTGTGTGTGTGTGTGTGTGTGTGTGTTTTTTTTTTTTTTTTTTTTTTTTTAATTGCCACTGACATCCAGTCCGCTAAATCCAGATAGACGGAGACCCTATTTTTCATTTTATTTTGGTAAATGGAATCTGATGAAAATTGACAGGCAGATCCGTTTTCATCCCATCGCCCGTAGAGGACAGCGGGGCTCTGATAGGTCCATCTTCTGCAGCGTGCAGAAGACAGAACTGGCAACCACCTGCTCAGCGGAGATTAACGGATCGAACCCACGATGAGCAAAGCGGAGTCCATCAAAACAGACAAGGCTGTGTGAAAGAGGCCTAAAACAAAACTCTCTAGAAACAATTGCTGCTAGACATCCATAGTGTTTTTCACCACACTGTGTGTGTGCGCCTATAAACTCAAAAACAATGTAGCACAAAAAACATGAACAAAACAAAAATTGTCCCAATGTCAAAATCCTTCCTCGATATCAAAATTGTGTACAATCTTTTAAAATCTTCTAGTGCTTCTTATATTCTAGACAATATACACTATATTCCCAAAAGTATTGGGGCGCCTGCCTTTACACAAAGACATGAACTTTAATGGCATCCCAGTCTTAGTCTGTAGGGTTCAATATTTAGTTGGCCTACTCTTTGCAGCTATAACAGCTCCAACTCTTCTGGGAAGGCCGTCCACAAGGTTTAGGAGTGTGTCTATGGGAATGTTTGATCATTCTTCCAGAAGCGCATTTGTGAGGTCAGGCATTGATGTGGACGAGAAGGCCTGGTTCAGTCTCCACTCCAATTCATCCCAAAGGTGTTATATCGTGTGTAAACCAGTCAAGTGCCTCTACCTTTGAACTCACTCAGACATGTTGTTTGGACTTTGCTTTTTGTACTGGTGCATAGTCATGTTGGAACAGGAAGGAGTCAGATTGGGGTGGAGGAACTTGACTGGCCTGCACAGAGTCCTGACCTCAACCTAATAGAACACCTTTGGGATTAACTAAAGTGGAGACGGCGAGCCAGGCCTTCTCATCCAACATCAGTGCCTGACCTCACACATTAGCTTCTGGAATAGTCAAGCATTCCCATAGACACACTCCTAAACCTTGTGGACAGCCTTCCCAGAAGAGTTGAAGCTGTTATAGCTGCAAAGGGTGGGCAAACTCAATATTGAACCCTACAGACTAAAACGCCATTAAAGTTCACGTGTGTAAAGGCAGGCATCCCAATACTTTTGGTAATATAGTTTATGTGCTCACCTACCTTTTTAGTGGGCCTCAATTTTCATCAAGGCCATGAACACATGTGCTACTAAGACTTCACAGGAACCTCCACCACATTTGATGTATCTTCACGTCCTCCTGTTCCTCTCTATCCATTGTGGGCACGTGCAAAAATAAACCAATATCTAGTGCTCGCTGTATATAAGGAGATGATGGATGACCAAATTTCTTAAGCTCACATTTTATTATTACACATAAGCAGTTCAAAGTATCTCTTGTCACTATAATGGTTGGGTGAGTCTTAGCTGCTCACCTCCTTATATGGATCTATCTCAAGGTCACACAGGTTTGATCCACCTTCTTTCCGCCTCAACTTGACAACCATATATCCAGCCATATGCAAATAGAAATGGGGTCAATGGTGCATACCACTAAAATATACTTTATTTAAAACCTCCTAAGATATTCCACTTACATTAAAAGAGCACCAACAGTGTTCTATTATGCACATAAACAGAACATATCAATATTGCCAAATGTGTATAATCAAGACACTATTATGATTCCTTGCTGTGTGGCTCTGACCCTCCCTTACTATTGCCCCCTGGGGTTCTCCTCCTCCCCTCTGGGTCTGTGTCTTCTACTACCCCTCTCCCCCCTAATAAATAGATCTATCCATCTTCTGGGGTTGACTACTCTATTGCCCAAGTCTCCTCAGTCTCCAAGTGTCAGAGGGGGAAGCTGATGAGACTCTAGGTTTTATGTGCTTGGGTGCTGTTTCCCCTCACTGGGGGCCATTACCTGTACCGCCAGACACATGGCCCCCTGGCCTAGGAGTCTACTGGTCAGCGCTGCTGCATGGGTCCCTTCCTGGGTTGATTTGAGAACCCAGAGGCTGTGGGGGGCCATTCGGGGAAGGTATTGAAACCCAGCACCCTTTGGATGGACTTGGGTTAATCAATGGTAGCAGATGGGGATGTTTCTCATATTAATGTGGGGTGCACCAGTCTAAAACTAGAGGATCAGCCTGTTTCTTCTATCATTGCTGTTTCCAGTCTTGTGTCCTTTAGAACCACTAAGGTCACAAAACCTTTCCCATTGCAATTGCTGCTCCAACCCTCTCGATGAAGATTTGAAACGCCCCAATATGCTGCTACCTCTCGCAAAGCGCTCTTTAGTCTTGTACCCATTTAGAGAGGAATTTGTACAAAAGTTGTCTACGTTAACTGTAGGCTCAGCAATGTATATCAGCAAAGTGAAGCATACACCTGTCTTTAAAAGGATAGTTCACAAAAAAACCTGCCTATGCAGGTAAGGGATCTTTGTAGATTAAAACGAACTGTGTAGCTCTGACTAAAGATGCCTAATACTCTTACGATAGGTGTAGGCCATTTACATACCTTATGAAGCCTGACTGGAATACTCCTAGGACATTGCTAAGTGAGGCCTAGTCATCCCTGCTCACCTCCACCATAAAAAGGAGCAAGCTCTTTCTCCGATCCAAGTCCCCTCACATGCTCTTTCTCTCCCCTGATGCAGTAGCTCTGAGCTCAGCATTTGAGAGCTCATTGATGGTGAAGGTGAGCAGTGATGACTAGGCCTCACTTAGCAATGCCCTGGGAGTACTTGGCAACATCCTGGGAGTATTTTAGTCAGGCTTCATAAGATATGTAAATAGCCTACACCTATAGTGAGGGCTTTGGTCATCTTCAGTCAAAGCTGCACAGTTTGTTTTTATATACACATGCCCTTTATCTGCATAGGCAGTTTTGTGGTGAAGGTGAACTATCCCTTTAAGGACCCAGCAAAAAAAGAAGGAAGCTCACTCTAGAACTGTTCGTGCTGGCGAGACCTGCTTTTCAACCCTAAGACACCTTAAAGAAAGGTCTGTTGGAGAGTTCTTGACTTCTCTCATATGCAGCTCCTGTCAGTATACGTGTGCAGGACACTTTGGTTAATGCTCAGCTACGGAACACTTCTATAACAAGGGCCTGATCCCTATGGTTGTCTCAAGAAAATGTTGCTGGATCAGCTCTAATCTACTACTTGATACCATTGTCCAGAATGTGGATGGTGTCAAAAGCACCTTGGCAGAAGTCTTCTTATGCCGCGTACACACGATCAAACAAGCGGATGGAAAAGTCCGTCAAACTGAAGTCCGCCAAACAATCCCCCCGTGTGTAGCCTCCGGCATACTTTTTTGACCCGAAAGTACGGCGTACTTAGAAAGTAGTTTTACACTCCAATCTTCCCGCCGTACTCGCATTTCAGCGGACAATCCAGCCGTGTGTATGCCAGTCCGCCGTACTTTTGAAGTGAGCGGACTTTTCCCGCCCGGAGAAAAGTCCGCTCATTTTGAGCGGGTCGCCTGGTATGGACTTAAAGGGGAGCCCCAACGCCAAAAAAAATCGGCGTGGGGGTCCCCCCAGGTCCACATCAGACCCTTGTCCGAGCACGCTACCTGGCTGGCCAGGAAAGGGGGGGACGAGCGAGCGGCCCCCCCTCCTGAGCCGCATCAGGCCGCGTGCCCTCAACATGGGGGGTGCCTTGGGGAAGGGGGGGCTGCGTGGCCCCCCCCCACCCCAAAGCACCTTGTCCCCATGTTGATGAGGGCAAGGGCCTCTTCCCGACAACCCTGGCCGTTGGTTGTCGGGGTCTGCGGGCGGGGGGCTTATCGGAATCCGGGAGCCCCCTTTAATAATACCCATTCACCTGTAAAATAAAGTACAAAAAAAACACAACACACAAGATAAAATAGTTTATTGCACAGCTCCGGTGGTCTTCCGTCTTCGGGGGTCTTCTCGCCAGACTCCTCCGCTATCTTCTTCTAGCTCTTTTGCTAGCGGAGGAGCCCAGCTTTCTTCCTCGCCGCCACCCTCTTCTTCCGACTTCGGGGGTCTTGTCCCCCCTCTTCAGTTCTTCTGCCGGGCCACCGCGCCTTCTAGCTCTTTTACAGGCGGTGTTCTGTCGCTGTCACCGCCGCCTTCCCTTCTTCTCCTTTTCGTCCTTTCACAATGACGGGGACCGGGCACGCGGCGACTTATATAGGGACAAGGGGCGGGGTCTTCGGTGGATGTCACATGGTGACCCCGCCCCCCGTATGATGTCACAGTCCCGGAGGATGCTGGGACTGTCGCCATGTGACATCAACCGAAGACCCCGCCCCTTGTCCCTATATAAGTCGCCGCGTGCCCGGTCCCCGTCATTGTGAGCGGAGGACTCGGCGAGGCAACATCTGAAGAAGAAGAGAAGAACGGAAGGCGGCGGCGACAGAAGACCGGGCCACTGCCTGTAAAAGAGCTAGAAGAAGGCGCGGTGGCCTGGCAGAAGAACCGAAGAGGGGCACAAGACCCCCCAAGTCGGAAGAAGAGGGCGGCGGTGAGGAAGAAAGCCGGGCTCCTCCGCTAGTAAAAGAGCTAGAAGAAGATAGCGGAGGAGTCTGGCGAGAAGACCCCCGGAGCTGTGCAATAAACTATTTTATCTTGTGTGTTGTGTTTTTTTTGTACTTTATTTTACAGGTGAATGGGTAGGGGTACATTGTACCCCATACTCATTCACATAGGGTGGGGGGCTGGTATCCGGGGCCCCCTTATTAAAGGGGGCTCCCGGATTCCGATAAGCCCCCCGCCCGCAGACCCCGACAACCAACGGCCAGGGTTGTCGGGAAGAGGCCCTTGTCCTCATCAACATGGGGACAAGGTGCTTTGGGGTGGGGGGGGCCGCGCGCCCCCCCCTTCCCCAAGGCACTCCCCATGTTGAGGGCACGCGGCCTGGTGCGGCTCAGGAGGGGGGGGGGGGCGCTCGCTCGTCCCCCCCCTTTCCTGGCCGGCCGGGTAGCCGGGTCTGATGTGGACCTGGGGGGACCCCACGACGATTTTTTTCGGCGTTGGGGTTCCCTTTAAGTCCATACCAGGCGGCGGGGCCAGCGACGTCTCCGCGGGCCCCGCCTACCTGGAGACGCGCTCGAAATGAGTGGACTTTCCTCCGCGTGTGTGGGCGAGTAGTACGCCGTATTAGTCCGCTGAAAAAGGGCCGTGTGTGGGCAAGTAGCCCGTTGGGAAAGTCCGACGGACAGTCTGGTGGGAAGTCCGCCAGACTAAGTACGTCGGACAGACGGGTACGTGTGGAACAGACTGCACAGTCATCTCTCTTTTTATTTGTTATTGTCTTTTTGTACCCCAAAGCTTGTTTATCAGTCCACCTGCAAGATCTGGGGCTTAAACTCTTCCAAATCCTCATTCAGTTTTTACCTAAAATCGCACCTGAACCAGACCCAAAAATGCACAGGACCCTTTTTAAAACTGCACCGCTGCCGTTCGCACATGTATGAGCCGGCTCAATTAAAAGACGGTCCGATTAACATTTTATGCGAATTGGATGCGGTTAAAAATGCATCTAATTTGCATATATTGCTATTCACCCACACAAAAAAAAAAAATACAGGTACTAATATACTTAAATGCGCATTGCTTAAATTACAAACACACACAACTTACATTCTTCTACTGGTGCAATAATAAACGAACCCACTTAATATGCACACGAATGAAAAACAATCGTAATACACATTTAAAACTAGAAAATCTACAATTTCTGCGGAAATTGTATGAAGTGTTCTTCCCTCCACCTACAGTAGTCTACAACTTGAGTGGGCTGGAGTAACTGTGAAAAGTGTTAAAAAGCTTAATATTTTAAAAAGTGTAAATAGTCGTAAAAAAAGTTGAAGAAGCCCCATCATTAGCTGAAAGAGCTGAATGTTTTTTTTTTCAAAAATTATTTATTTTTTTCAAAAGTTTTTTTATTTTTTATTTTTTTCAAAAATTATTATTTTTTTATTATTTTTTTCATGGGGTGGTCATAAAGTTTTGGCTGATTATGGGGTTGTCAGCTTTTGTCACCTCCTACTCTAGTTTTGAACATTTCGCCATTCATTCCTATGAGACCAATTTTGCCGCAAAAACGATATTTCGTGAGCCATTCGGGAAACGATCCACAAAGTAATAGCCCACCAATCAGGAACAATCGGCACGTTTCTATGTAGTGTAAAAGCTGTGGGAGGAGTTAGGGTGGTAAATTTGGCTATAATAATAACTAGCAAAGCTACAATTTCTGGAGAAATTGTGTGAAGTGTTCTTGCCTCCACCTACTGGAGAGGGCGGAGTAACTGGGTGGAGTGGCTTGAGTAACTGTTGTGTGTTTGGAGTGGCTGGAGTAACTATGAAGTGTTAAAAAGCTTAATATTTTAAAAAGTATAAATAGTAGTAAAAAAAAAGTTGAAGTCCCATCATTAGCTGAAAGAACTGACCATTTTGTTTCAAAAAATATTTTTTTTTCTCATTAACTTTGTTTAATGGTCTCAAAAAAATTGGTGACAGGTTTTTGGTCAAGTTGTTCCCACTTAAAAATTACTGATTTAAAAACACTAATAACTTAAAACTGCCACAAAGGTCTACAAAATGTTCCTTTCCTTCTGAAGCTTTTACGATGCACTGTTATCATTAGCCAGTCTTTTACTTTTAAACTTAAATGGCCAATTGAGACAAACAGTTCTGAGACTGATCTTCCACCGCTTGTTAAGACTGAGGTGGTGCTGGATTTTTGAAATATTCATTTCATTTTTTGGGCTTTCTGAGCAGACTTTGTGACCTTGCCAGTACCTGCTGCCTTCTTTTCGCCAGCCTTGATGACACCAACAGCAACAGTCTGCCTCATGTCCTGCACAGCAAAGTGACCAAGGGGAGCATAGTTAGAGAAGCTCTCCCCACACATGGGCTTGCCAGGGACCATATCAACGATGGCAGCATCACCAGATTTCAGGGACTTGTGAGCAGTATGGCAATCCAGCACAGGTGCATAGCCAGCACTGATCTGACCTGGGTGTTTCAGGATAATGACCTGTGCAGTGAATTGACCAGCTTCCAATGGTGGTTCGTTCTTACTATCACCAGCAACATTACCATGACGGATATCTTTTACGGAAACGCCAGGTTTTTATAGCGTTAGGTACCCTGATATATAACCTAATAAAGGTTTTAACCCTTTGATTGCCCCTAGAGTTAACCCTTTCACCAGCGATCGCTGCATAAGTGTCACTGGTGACGCTGGTTAGCCAGTTAGTTATTTAGTTATTTAGGTTCCCCGTCAGGTTTTTATAAAGCTTCAGGTACCCCCATATAAATACCCAATAAAGGTTTTAACCCCTGATTGC
Organism: Lithobates pipiens; assembly: GCF_037356315.1. NCBI lineage: Eukaryota > Metazoa > Chordata > Amphibia > Anura > Ranidae > Lithobates > Lithobates pipiens. Next base: position 124,689,768 of record NW_027507789.1, on the reverse strand, counting down.
CCTTAGTTAACCCTTTCACCAGTGATCACCGTATAAGTGTTACGGGTGACGCTGGTTAGGTAGCTCGCTTTTTATAGCGTCAGGGCACCCGCCATTTATTACCTAATAAAGGTTTAACCCCCTGATCACCCGGAGGGTGATATAAATTTGGTTTTAGGGTCAGAAAGGGTCTGCGTCGCCCCAGGCAGTGCTAGGTTAGTGCCAGTACCGCTAAGACACACACGCAAAGCATACACCTCCCTTAGTGGTATAGTAGCCGAACAGATCAATATCTGATCTAATCAGATCTATACTAGCGTGCCCAGCAATTTAGGGTTCTAAAAAAACGCATTGTTAGCAGGATCAATCCAGATACCTGCTAGCACCTGCGTTTTGCCCCTCTGCCCAGCCCAGCCCAGCCCACCCAAGTGCAGTATCGATCGATCACTGTCACTTACAAAACACAACACACATAACTGCAGCGTTCGCAGAGTCAGGCCTGATCCCTGCGATCGCTAACAGTTTTTTTTGTAGCGTTTTATACAGTCGCTGACAGGCTAGGTGCTTTTTTACCTGTGAGTCTCACTACTGTACCCCTAAATTTAGAGCCCAAAATGGCAAAGCGAAGGTACACTAGTGAAGAGGCATACACGTTTCTGAGCATGACAGATAGTGAAGAGGAAGACACTGATCTGTCAGAATCAGGCTCAGAATACGAACCTGTAGAGGACAGCGCCTCCATGTCAGATAGCTCTGACGACGAAGAAGAGGTCCCTGCTAACGTCAGGCGTAGCCGACCCCGATTTTCTGATGTTGTTGAGGTGCAGGAACCACAAGTCCCTCGTATGGAGTATAGAGCCAGTACTAGCGCCGCTCATCCTTTTGGTGAACTGGCAAGCACCAGCGGCCTAGTACACCCTGGACGTACATCCAGCACTGCAGTATCACGTGGTGATGTGGCGAGTCCCATAAGTGCAGTTCAAGCTGGCGAGGTGGCAAGCACAAGTAGTGTCCCGCTGCCACCAAGAAGACGAAGACAGGCCCGTCGTTCCCATAGTGCCCTTCCTGCAGAATTCGCCAATCCTGATTGGGTGCCCACCACTTCTGCAGCACCAGTACTTCCCCCATTCACTGCCCAACCCGGTATTCAGGTGGATACAGATGATTTTACGCCACTCGATTTTTATTCTCTGTATTTCACGGAAGATCTCTATAGATCTATTGTGGACCAAACCAATTTATATGCTGGTCAACACATCGCCGCTAATCCCCAGTTGCCGTCTCTTGCCAGAGATTGGAAACCAGTTACGGTTTCCGAATTTAAGACGTTTCTGGGCCTTTCCCTCAACATGGGCACACACAAATTCATGCGGATGCGGGCTTATTGGTCCACGCATCCGGCTGACCACATGCCCGTGTTCTCTAACTCCATGTCCAGGAAACGATACGAGCAGATCTTGCGGTTCATGCACTTCAGTGACAATGAACTTTGTCGTCCACGTGGAGACCCTGAATACGATCGGCTCTACAAAATTCGGCCCCTCATAAACCACTTCAACCAACGTTTTGCAGATTTGTTTACTCCCCATCAAGTTGTCTGCGTTGATGAGTCCCTGGTTAAGTTTACTGGTCGCTTGTCATTCAAACAGTACATTCCCAACAAGCGTACCAGATACGGGGTCAAGCTCTATAAGTGCTGTGACAGGGCCACAGGCTATGCATGGAGCTTTATGGTTTATGAGGTGTGAGGGGGTTCGCTCGGTAGCGGGTGTGTGTGACCCCCTGGATGGGTTCACAACACAAAGTCAGGCACAGCAGACAGCGGTGTAGGTGCAAAAAATAAAAGATCCGGTTTATTTAGGCTACATGCAGTGATACATATAACAGCCAAACAAAATAAAACAAGAAAATAAATCCTGGTCAGCTTGACCTCTAACTACACACGTAGACTCCCTGTCTAACAACTGGGTGCAGCCTTGTGCTGCCCCAGTCCCTGTCTCTATTGTAGGGGTTTGCCACACAGGCGTTAACTCACCGCACAGAACAGATCTCAGACTCCCCAGTCTACACACACAAAACTGGTTCCAGGATGGAGCATCTCCCTATGCATGCTGGGGTTTTTTGTAGAGGTCTTAATGAGCCCACTTACTACAGCTGGGCTCATTAACTCTTCCCCTCTAATTGTAAAAGTCTGCATAAAGCCTGAATCTAGGACACACATATTTCCCATCCTGAATACAACCAGGTGATTTTACCTGCGTGCTGCCACATACCCCCCCCCCTCTTGTTTCAACCTTGGGGTTGTAACACAAGCAGCCAGACACGCATGTATCCGAGACAAAGCATCCACATTCCCCATTTTAACACCAGGGCGATGCTTAACTGTAAAGTTAAATTCCTGTAGGGCCAGGAACCACCTATTTACCCTTCTATTGGTCTCCTTGTTTTGAGCCATCCACTTTAAAGGAGCGTGATCAGTCACCAGGTCAAAGTGCCTACCTAGCAGATAGTACCGAAGGGAATCTAGAGCCCACTTCACTGCTAAACATTCCTTCTCAATCGTGGAGTAATTTACCTCATGGGACTTTAACTTCCTGCTGAGGTAAATGACTGGGTGCTCTTCCCCGTTCCAGACCTGGGATAACACTGCTCCTAACCCAACGTCTGATGCATCAGTTTGTACAACAAAGTCCTTAGAGAAGTCTGGTGAGTACAACACTGGCTGGCTACATAAGGCTGTTTTTAAGGACTGAAATGCTTCCTCAGCCTCTGGGGACCATTTAACCATAACCGACTCTTTCCCTTTTGTCAGGTTGGTGAGGGGCACAGCCTGAGAAGCAAAATGGGGAATGAATCGTCGATAATAGCCAGCGATTCCCAGAAAGGCTCGTACCTGTTTCTTGCTGTTGGGACGTGGCCAACTCTGTATGGCCTCGACTTTATTGACTTGGGGTTTTATCACCCCCCTCCCAATAGTGTACCCAAGATATTTGGCCTCCTCCTGTCCAATGGTACACTTCTTTGGATTGGCCGTAAACCCAGCTTCCCGGATAGAGTCTAGGACTGCTTGTACTTTTGGCAAATGTGAGACCCAGTCTGTGCTATGGATAATCACATCATCCAGGTAAGCTGCAGCATATTTATGATGGGGCCTCAGAATCTTATCCATTTTCCGCTGGAATGTTGCCGGTGCATTCTGTAACCCAAACGGCATTCTCTTATATTGGAATGCCCCATCTGGGGTTACAAACGCAGTTTTCTCCTTGGCCGACTCGGCCAGGGGAATTTGCCAATACCCTTTGGTGAGATCAAGAGTTGTCATATATCGGGCTGTTCCCAGCCGGTCAACCAACTCATCTATACGTGGCATGGGGTAGGTGTCAAATTTTGTAACTTTATTTAATTGTCTAAAATCGTTACAAAACCGCCAGCTCCCATCAGGTTTGGGCACTAGTACAATAGGACTGGACCAGTCACTCTGGGACTCCTTTATCACACCCAATTCCAGCATCCTTTGAACCTCCCCACGTATTGCCTCCCGTCGGGCCTCTGGTATTCTATAAGGTTTTAGTTTTACCCTTTCTCCTGGCGGGGTGATAATGTCATGCTCTACGCCAGATGTTTGTCCCGGAAGCTCAGAGAAAATCTCTTTGTTACGAAGTACAAACTCTTTAACCTCCTGTTGTTGGGGTTTCGATAAGGTGTCTGCTATTCCAACCTCAGGAACTAAGCAATCAGGCTGTACTTGTGACAAAGTCTCTGCGACTAGGGATTCCCTATCCCTCCAGGCTTTCAGCAGATTGACGTGATAGATCTGCTCCGGCTTTCGCCTTCCTGGCTGTCTAACCCTGTAGTTCACCTCACTAATTTTTTCAATTACTTCATATGGACCTTGCCATTTGGCCAGAAATTTGCTTTCAACCGTAGGGACTAGCACCAAGACCCTATCCCCCGGGGAAAAAGTACGTGTCTTGGCCCCACGGTTGTACACTCTCTGCTGTGCTAACTGCGCTTGGGTTAAATGTTCCTTTACAATTGGCATTACCTGTGCAAATTCTATCTTGCATCAGGGCGACATGCTCAATCACACTCCTGTGAGGAGAACTCTCATTTTCCCAAGTTTCCTTGGCGATATCCAGCAGCCCTCTTGGGTGTCTCCCATAGAGCAACTCGAAGGGTGAGAAACCCGTAGAGGATTGGGGTACCTCCCTAATGGCAAACATCAGATAGGGTATTAGACAATCCCAATTCTTTCCATCTCTATCCACCACCTTCTTTAACATTTGTTTTAGGGTTTTGTTGAATCTTTCAACCAACCCATCTGTTTGGGGGTGATACACAGATGTACGCAATTGCTTCACTTTGTACAACTTGCATAATTCTTTCATAACCCGGGACATAAAGGGTGTACCTTGGTCCGTAAGCAGTTCCTTACAAATACCCACGCGGCTAAAAACAAGGGATAGCTCTTTGGCTATGGTTTTGGCCGAGGTATTTCGGAGAGGAATTGCTTCCGGATAACGGGTGGCATAGTCCAATATAACCAAAATGTACTGATGCCCCCTAGCAGACTTCATTATCGGACCTACCAAATCCATTGCGATCCTCTCAAAGGGGACCTCAATGATAGGAAGAGGTACCAGTGGGTTACGGAAATGTGGCATAGGTGCCGACTTCTGACAAACAGGGCAGGAGGAACAATACTTTTCTATTTCCTTCATGACCCCAGGCCAATAGAATCTCTGCAATACCCTCTCTCTGGTTTTCTCTGTCCCCAGATGACCTCCCAGAATGTGTCCATGAGCCAATTCTAACACCAACTTCCTGTAAGGTTTGGGCACTACAAGTTGCTCAATGGTTTCTTCTGCCCTTTGAGCCACTCGATATAGCAGGTCCCTTTCCATAGTGAAGTAAGGATAAGGGCAAGTCTTATCTGGGTTTACTAACTCGCCATCTATTTTCACCACATTTTCCCGTGCCTTTATTAGGGTGGGGTCTTTTAACTGTTCTGTGGCAAAATTTTCCCTGTGAACCTCAAGATCCGAAAACTCCACAGACGGCATGTTTTTATCTGAGGATGTTGGCTCCTCCCCAGTTTCTCGAGTTTCCCCCGCCAATACCGACAAGGGAAATTCAGGAGAGTCCTCACCACTCCCAGAGGAATTCTGGTCATCTTCCTGGTTTATAGGGGCACCAATGGGGGCCTCAGGACAATCCCAGAGTTCCCAGAATTTTGGAAAATCCCTTCCCACAATAGCATCATGTGGTAACTGAGACACTAACCCCACCTGATGAGAGAGGTTACCTTTGGGGGTCTCAAAAAACACTGAAGTTACAGGATACTCTCGGGTGTCCCCATGCACACAAATAACAGCCACCCTGTTCTTCCCAGAGACCTCTGTAGTAACTAATTCAGCTTTTATCAATGTTACCAGGCTACCTGAATCTAGCAACACATCAACATGTCTACCATTAATACACATTTTACATAAATGTTTCTCAGGTCCCCGAATGGCAGTGCATGCAACTGTCGCAAACAGCGACTGACGTCTCTCCCTTATAAAGTCACATTGCATAGGCTCATCCACAACTGGGCAATTGGCTGCAATATGTCCCTCTTGCCGGCAGCGGTAGCAAATAATTTTTTTCGCTGCCTCTTGCAGCATGGGCTTCCTGGGCTGCTCCCGCCAGACCTTAGGTAGAACTCCCACCCTCTCACTCTCTCCACCCTCACCCCTTGGAGTCATCTTACCCGCCACTGGGGATGATCTGGTCTTAGGGGGGAAAGTCCGTGAGTCCCTGGAAGAGGTGGTCAAGTTCTCTGTAGCCAAGTACCTCTCAACCAGATCCACAAGTTTATCTGCATTTTCTGGGTCTCCATGGCTTACCCATTTTTGGATGGCAGTAGGAAGAGCTCTCAGGAAACGATCCATAACCACACGTTCCACAATGTTTGGTGCGGTCAAAATCTCTGGCTGCAGCCACTTCCTGCTCAGGGGAATGAGATCATACATTTGAGACCTGGGAGGTTTTCCAACCTGAAAAGTCCAGTTATGCACACGCTGAGCCCGGACTGCCAGGGTGACACCCAGCCGTGCCAATATTTCTGCTTTTAGCACCACATAGTCTTTTGCTTGGTCAGGCTCTAGGTCATAATAAGCTTTCTGCGATTCCCCAGTTAACAGAGGGGCCACCAGTCCAGCCCATTGCTCCTTAGGCCACTTTTCCCTTTCAGCAGTCCTTTCAAATGTGGTCAAGAACACCTCCGGATCATCCTCTCCAGTCATTTTTGTCAGTAAACGGCTCACACCAAAGGTTGCGGTATTATTGTACCCACTTGCTTCATTGGTCTGTGGACGTTGCTGTATCAATGTCTCTATTTGCTGTTGAAAATTCTGCTCTTGCTTCTGCAACAGGTCTATGAAGCGGGCTTCAGATCGCTGCTGGCTTGTTGCTGAGCTTCCAAACTCTGCTGCAAAGTTGCATTTGTCTGCTGCTGATTTGCATTTGCCTGCTGCTGGGCTTCCAAACTCTGCTGCAAAGTTGCATTTGTCTGCTGCTGATTTGCATTTGCCTGCTGCTGGGCTTGTTGTTGAGCTGCAAGGCTCTTTTGTAAAGCTGCATTTGTTTGCTGCTGGTTTGCATTTGCTAGAGCCAGCTGTCTCAGTATCTCCTCCATGCTGGCCTTAACAACAACAACAAAAAAAAAAACTGCCCGCATTCTCCACCAACTGTGAGGGGGTTCGCTCGGTAGCGGGTGTGTGTGACCCCCTGGATGGGTTCACAACACAAAGTCAGGCACAGCAGACAGCGGTGTAGGTGCAAAAAATAAAAGATCCGGTTTATTTAGGCTACATGCAGTGATACATATAACAGCCAAACAAAATAAAACAAGAAAATAAATCCTGGTCAGCTTGACCTCTAACTACACACGTAGACTCCCTGTCTAACAACTGGGTGCAGCCTTGTGCTGCCCCAGTCCCTGTCTCTATTGTAGGGGTTTGCCACACAGGCGTTAACTCACCGCACAGAACAGATCTCAGACTCCCCAGTCTACACACACAAAACTGGTTCCAGGATGGAGCATCTCCCTATGCATGCTGGGGTTTTTTGTAGAGGTCTTAATGAGCCCACTTACTACAGCTGGGCTCATTAACTCTTCCCCTCTAATTGTAAAAGTCTGCATAAAGCCTGAATCTAGGACACACATATTTCCCATCCTGAATACAACCAGGTGATTTTACCTGCGTGCTGCCACAGAGGGTAAAGATAGTTACGTAGAGCCGGAGAACTGCCCTGATTACATAGGAAAAGCGCTGGCAAGATAGTGTGGAAATTGGTGTCACCCTTATTCGGAAAGGGGTACCACTTGTACGTGGACAACTATTACACCAGCGTGCCACTGTTTAGTCATTTATTTGATCATCAGATTGGAGCATGTGGCACCGTGCGACCTAATCGCCGGGGCTTTCCCCAGCGGCTTGTAGATTCCCGTCTTAGGCTGGGGGAGAGAGCCTGCTATCGGTGTAATAATTTGCTCGCTATGAAGTGGAGGGATAATAAGAATGTTTTCGTTCTTACCTCCCTTCATGCAGACACGACGGTCCAAATTTCTACGGCGACTGGTATTGTGGAGAAACCCCTCTGTGTCCACGAATATAACAAAAATATGGGAGGGGTGGACCTCAATGACCAGATGTTGGCGCCGTATCTAGCTTCCCATAAGGCCAGACGCTGGTACAAAAAAGTGTCTGCTTACTTATTTCAATTGGCTTTGCTGAATGCTTTTGTGCTATACAAAGCTTCAGGCGGGACATTAACCTTTCTTTTCTTCCAAAGAGAGGTTGTCACAGAGCTTCTGTATCCAGAGGGTTCTGCACCTCACCATTCCCAACCAAATGCAGTAAGCCGGCTGCATGAGAGGCATTTTTCTTATGTCCTCCCGAGTACCCCTACCCAACGAACCCCCCAAAAAAGATGTCGTGTCTGTAGAAAGCGCGGATTTAGGCGTGACACCCGTTCTTATTGTCCACGCTGTCCTGGCAATCCTGGTCTTTGTCAGGGTGAGTGTTTTGAACGCTACCACACACTAGTGAAGTATTAGCGTAGGGTACAGCATTTCACAGGCTAGGACACACTTACACAGGGTCTCCCAAGATGCCATCGCATTTTGAGAGACCCGAACCGTTACAGTTTACAGTTAAAAAAAAAGTGTATAAAAAAAAAAAAAGTAAAATAAAAAACCAAAAAAAATATAAAATATAAAAACCAAAAATAGTTGTCGTTTTATTGTTCTCTCTCTCTCTCTCTCTCTCTCTCTCTCTCTCTCTTCTCTGTAATTTTTTATACTTTATTGTTTACTGTGTTATTGTTAACCATTTTTCATGTTTTCAGGTACGCCATTCAGCTGCAGCGTGGATTTATTTATCTTGACAGCAACAGCGTTTGCTCCCACGATACATAAAGCCGTGACTCCAGTGCTGTAGGAGGTGATTTCACCACCACAGTTAAAAAAGAGCATATATGCCGAAGCATGGGGGCATAAGGGGTGGAGGAGCGATTTTGCTCCTAATGCCGCGTACATACGGTCAAAATTCCGACGGAGGGCTTGCCCGTGAAAAAGTTTGAACGTATGTACGCGGCATAACTTTTTTGCGGGAGGATGCCCCCATGCTTCGGCATATATATATTTTAGGCACAGGTTGTGTTAAAAAATGTTTTATTTTTTACTGTTTTATTTTGGCATTTGCTTTGCAGGTATGGTATGGTAAGGTTTTCCTGTGATGTTACTTTGTTTTAACGTTAACCATAATTTGCTTAGCAGGTACGCCATTCAGCTGCAGCGCGGATTTCTTTATCTTGACAGCAACAGCGTTTGCTCCCACGATACATAAAGCCGCGACTCCAACGCTGTAGGAGGTGATTTCACCACCACAGTTAAAAAAGAGCATATATGCCGAAGCATGGGGGCATAAGGGGTGGAGGAGCGATTTTGCTCCTAATGCCGCGTACATACGGTCAAAATTCCAACGGAGGGCTTGCCCATGGAAAAGTTTGAACGTATGTACGCGGCATAATTTTTTTGCGGGAGGATGCCTCCATGCTTCGGCATATATAAATGGTGCATGTATGTCCATCATTAGAAGTGGGTGGATGAAGGGAGGTATCTAATGGTGGGCACAGGGGCGGACTGACCATCGGGCAGTTCGGGCGCCGCCCGAGGGCCCGTTCACCAGTAGGGGGCCCCATGACAGCTTCCACATCGATCATCCCGTCTATCACAGATAGCTGACGGGTAGATCGATCCCCAAGCACTGCTCCCTAAGAGACAGCTGCAGTGTAAACAGACCTCTTGTGATGCGCTCCTCCCCGCCGGCCCCTCCTTCCCTTCCGTTCACCCCAGGTGCTTGTATTTGTCATCACCTCGGACGGACGAGAAGAGAGGAGGGACCGGCGGGGAGGAGTGCATCACGAGAGGTCTGTGTACAGCCGCTTCCCGCACTACTCTGCATGTAGGAAGGAAAGTGCAGCAGCAGCTTGTATGCTGTCCTGTGCTTAAGTGTGTACCACATGCGGCTATTAGAAAGTTGCTGCACAACTTCCCACCCCCACAGTGTCCCCCTGTAACACCCCCCACAGTGTCCGCCTGTGCCCTCCACCCCCCCCCCCCGCTGTGTCCCTCTGTAACACTCCCCACAGTGTCCCCCTGTAACACCCCCCACATTGACCCCCTTTAACACCCCCCACAGTGTCCCCCTGTGCCCTCCACCCCCCCACAGTGTCCCTTGTGCCCTCCACCCCCCCCCACAGTGACCCCCTGTAACACTCCCCCAACAGTAACCCCCTGTGCCACCTCCCCACAGTGTCCCCTTGTACCCTCCACCCCCCCACAGTGACCCCCTGTAATACCCACCCACAGTGTCCCCCTGTAACACCTCCCCACAGGGTGCCCTCCACCCCCCCCCCACAGTGTCCCCCTGTGTCCTCCACCCCCCACAGTGACCCCCTGTAACACCCACCCACAGCGTCCCCTTGTGCCACCTCCACACAGTGTCCCCCTGTGCCCTCCACACCCCCCCACAGTGTCCCCCTGTACCCTCCACCCTCCACAGTGTCCCCCTGTGCCCATTACCTCCCCACAGTGTCCCCCTGTAACACCCCCCACAGTGACCCCCTTTAACACCCCCCCACAGTGTCCCCCTGTGCCCTCCACCTCCCCACAGTGACTCCCTGTAACACCCACCCACAGTGTCCCCCTGTAATACCCCCCCACAGGGTGCCCTCCACCCACAGTCCCCCTGTGTCCTCCACCCCCCACAGCGACCCCCTGTAACATCCACCCACAGTGTCCCCTTGTGCCACCTCCACACAGTGTCCCCCTGTGCCCTCCACCCCCCCCCCACAGTGTCTCCCTGTAACACCCACCCACAGTGTCCCCCTGTGCCCTCCACCCCAAACAGTGTCCCCCTGTGTCCTCCACCAACCTTTCCCCCTGATGGCTACCCTGGGAGACGCTGTGCTGAGTCTGGAGGATCCCAGTGCTCTACTGTGTGCCCTGTGTTTTGGTTTGTGCCCTGCTATTTGCCCTACTGCATGCCCCATGGCCTTTGATGTGCCCTGTTGTGTGCCCCTGTTTTACCCCCTGATGTGCTCTGCTGTGTGCCCCTTGCCCTGTGATGTGTCCTGTGCCTTGTGATGTGCCCTATGTGCCCCATGCCCTGCTGTGTACCACCTGTTGTGCTCTACTGTGTGCCCTGTGATGTGCTCTACTGTGTGCCCTATGCCCCTGGGATGTGTGCCTCATGCCCTGTGGTGTGCCCTGATGTGTACCGCCTAATGTGTCCTGTTCCCAAGGATGTGCCCTGGAAAGTGCCCTACTGTGTGCCCTGTGCTCTGCTGTGTGCCCTACTATGTGCCAAATGCCCAGTGATGTGCGGCATGCCCTGCTGTGTATCTCCTGATGTGCCCTGTGATGTGCCCCGTTGTGTACCCACTGATGTGCCCTGTACCCCCTGTGATGCACCATGCTGTGCTCAATAATGTGCCCTGTTTTGTACATAATAAACCCTGCTGTGTGCCCGTGCTCTGCTGTGTGCCATGTGATGTGCCTTACTGTGTGCCCCATGATTATTGTAGGTGGGGCTTTGTGTAGGTGCGGCTTGAGTGTGGGCGGAGACAAAGGGGGCCCCATGATCTTCTATTGCCCGGGGGCCCCATGAGTTGTCAGTCCGCCCCTGGGTGGGCATACCCACCGATCAATCTCTTTTTTTTCGTTCAGACAACATGACTCTCAGTAAATAGCTTGGGGTGTCTACTTTCCAAAATGGGGTCATTTTGGGGGGTTTTGTGCTTTTTGGCTTTTTATGGCCTTTGAAACTGTGATAGGTAGTGAGGGGTGAAATCAAAAATTTGCACCCTTAGAAATCCTGAAGGTGGTGATTGGTTTTCGGGGTGCCGTACACGACTAGACTCCCAAAAAGTCCCACACGTGGTATCCCCATACTCGGGAGAAGTAGCTGAATATATTTTGGGGTGCAATTCCACATATAACCATGGCATGTGTGAGCAATATATCATTTAGTGACAACTTTTTTTTTTTGTCATTATTCAATCCCTTGGGACAAAAAAAAAATATTCAATAGTCTCAAGATGGCCCTCGGCAAATAGCTTGGGGTGTCTACTTTCCAAAATGGGGTCATTTGGGGGGGTTTTGTGCCATCTTGGCATTTTATGGCCGTCAAAACTGTGATAGGTAGTGATAGGTAGTGAGGAGTAAAATAAAAAAATTATGCCCTTAGAAATCCTGAAGGCGGTGCTTGGATTTCGGGGTCCCGTACGCGGCTAGGCTCCAAAAAAGTCCCACATATGTGGTATCCCTGTACTCAGGAGAAGCAGCAGAATGTATTTTGGGGTGTCATTTCACATATGCCCATAGCATGTGTGAGCAATATATCATTTAGTGACAACTTTGTGCAAAAAAAAAAAAGTTTGTAAAATTCCCGCAACTTGTGGCAAAATATAAAATATTCCATGGACTCAACATGCCTCTCAGTAAATAGCTTGGGGTGTCTACTTTCCAAAATGGGGTCATTTTGGGGGGTTTTGTGCTATTTTGGCATTTTATGGCCTTCGAAACTGTGATAGGTAGTGAGGGGTGAAATCAAAAATTTGCACCCTTAGAAATCCTGAAGGTGGTGATTGGTTTTCGGGGTGCCGTGCGCGACTGGACTCCCAAAAAGTCCCACACATGTGGTATCCCCGTACTCGGGAGAAGTAGCGGAATATATTTTGGGGTTCAATTCCACATATAACTATGGCATGTGTGAGCAATATATCATTTAGTGACAACTTTTTGTAAAAATTTTTTTTTTTTTTTGTCATTATTCAATCCCTTAGGACAAAAAAAAAAAATATTCAATGGGCTCAACATACCCATCAGCAGTTTCCTTGGGGTGTCTACTTTCCAAAATGGGGTCATTTGGGGGGGGGTTTGTACTGCCCTGCCATTTTAGCACCTCAAGAAATGAGATAGGCAGTCATAAATTAAAAGCTGTGTAAATTCCAGAAAATGTACTCTAGTTTGTAGACGCTATAACTTTTGCGCAAACCAAAAAATATACGCTTATTGACATTTTTTTTACTAAAGACATGTGGCTGAATAAATTTTGCCCTCAATGTATGACTAAAATTTAGTTTATTCGATTTTTCTTATAACAAAAAGAAGAAAATATCATTTTTTTTCAAAATTTTCGCTCTTTTTCCATTTATATCGCAAAAAATAAAAATCGCAGAGGCAATCAAATACCATCAAAAGAAAGCTCTATTTGTGGGAAGAAAAGGACGCAAATTTCGTTTGGGTGCAATATTGCATGACCGCGCAATTACCAGTTAAAGCAGCGCAGTGCAAAATTGTAAAAAGACCCCTGGTCCTTAAGGTGTTTATTGGTCCGAGGCTGAAGTGGTTAAAGTTTGTTTGGTGTCTGTAGGTGAAAGTATGAATGAGCTGAAATTTTTGGTAGCGGAAGAAGATTTTAAGGATTTTAAGCATGCTCTCATTGACTTCAATGTTAAAAAAAAAGTGTTAAAAAAACGTAATATTTGGAGTGCGCGGAGGAACCGAGATGGACGCTTAGCCTCGGTGCTTCGCGCCACCCCAGACCCACGGCGTCTGCAGCGCCTGATCCAGCCGCCACCGTTCAGTCACGGACCAGTCACTACCTCCCTGAAACACAGAGGATCCCCCCTGCATGCACCGATCGGGTGCCAGAAGCAATTTAGGGCCCGAATTCGCCATCTCCACCCGGGCTGGGTGTACCAAGATGGCCGCCGCGGATGCAGCATCTCCTCAGCCTCAGGCCCCGGCCTCAGAAACAACGCCGGAACACAGGCATGTCCTGGCCCCTGCACATTTGACATTCACCCCTGGCATACAGGGGTTTACCCAGCAGCCATACACTCCCTCTCCAGCCTCTACGGAATCCCTCCTCAGCCACACTATGAGAGATCAGGCCTACTCACAGTCTGGCCCTCATGAATGTCTCCACACTGGCTCCTCTCCTCAGGGCGCTTTAGGCCCGGACCATTCCTTTAATGCAGCAGACTTGTACCTCAAGCTGTCAACTCTCCTGGAAACAGGTCTGGCTTCCACAGCAGCCAAAATCACTGGAGAAATCAAAGCTGATCTCCAGAACATAGGCTCCAGGATGGACGCCATTGAGAGTCAGCTAGATCAGACAACAGCGGTGTTGCATTAAAACACTGGCCTCATTCATACCCTTCATGACCAACTAGATGTGGCTCTCTCCCGCATAGATGACCTTGAAAATAGGTCCCGCAGGTATAACTTCAGGATCAGAGGCCTTCCTGAATCGATCCAAGAAGTGGAGCCAGCAACTCAGGAACTTATGAAATCTCTGATCCCCAACATACCAGCATCCCGCCTAGAACTGGGCAGAGCGCATAGGGCACTAGGTCAGCCCAGGAAAGACGGATCTCCTAGGGACATCATTGTAAAGCCCCACATCTATGCAGTCAAGGAAGCAGTCATGAAGCAAGCCCGCTCAATGCCACAAGTCCTCTGCCAAGGCCACCCCTATACAGATATTTGCGGATCGATCTCCTTCTACTATACAACGGAGGAGGTCTCTGAAACCGTTATTGCTCGCTCTGACCCAGAAGGAGACTAAATACAAATGGGCCTTTCCCTTTGCAGTAAAATTCCCCTACAAAGGACAAAACCAGGCATTCTCCAGCTTTACAGCAGGTGAAAAGCTTCTCCTCCACTTGAAGATTATTTCTCAGAAAGTGGACATGGACACTTCAACTGCATCAACTGGTCAACACAAGCGACCCCCTCCTAACAGCCCGCAAGACTCTCTGGAACAAGCCCAAGTCTCGAAGATCATCGCACAAAGGCCCTCCGTGAGATCATGCTGAGAGCTTGTTAGGGCCCTCGTAGTGCACGATGCTCCTGCATCAATTTCTCCCTCTCAATTGTTTTTTTTTCAATATGACATTCCTTTTTTCCTTTTTTCGGCAGTTTATGCCTCGGTCAAGGACTCCCGTGAAACTCTTAAAAAACAAAAGACAGTAGTTCCCGTTGTTAGAGTTTGATTCTCGGTGACTGTTCCTATCTCGTTAGACTCTTTATTACTAGGACCCCATAGGGTCAATCGATCACTTTGAACATTTGGTAGTCGAGGGGGATAACCTTCCCTTCTACCGTGGTCGATACAGCAGGGGTCCACATGTAATTTGTTTTTTCTTGACGGGTCCCCCCGGGTTTCGGGTGGGGGATTGGGGGGTATTCAACGTTGTCACGGTCACTTATTGTTCAGGTTGCTCAACGAGCTTATACGTTTGCACTAACAAGGCGCCCTGGTCTAGGGGGGTCCCCATGCACCTTCTCCTACCCCATGAACACCGGCTGGTCTTCGTGGGTTAGGAACTCCAGGGTATTTCTTCTGGAGCCTTTAAAATGTGGGTATAATCTCATGACTGTTCGTGAGATGTTCTCGAGGATCCTCTCTCTGCCATGGGGTTCGTTTTCCCTCTGGCGGGGAGGTCCTCCATTTTCTCTCTTCTTTCTCTCCTTCTTTCTTTCTTTGCTTTCCTGTCCTGAGCATCGCCTAATCATGTCATCTCTTGAAGAGATTCTCCTGAGGGGGTATGTCTATCCCTTAAGAAACAGAAGGTACAGTGTCGACTTCTATTCCGTAATCAAGGGTCAACAGAAGACATTGAAGGTAAGGGACGGTAATGTTTGCAATATGCACCTCCGCTGGAACCATGGCTGATCACATCCAGAAGACCATAACGGTCGCCACACATAACGTGCAGGGTCTCAATTCTCCCCTTAAACGTAGAAAACTGTTTAATGCGTATAAATCTTCCAAACTGGACATAGTATTACTGCAGGAGACCCACTTCCCGAGTTGGTACAGTCCCAAGTTTCTCCACTTACATTTCCCCAATTTTTAATCTAGCCAGTGCAGCTAACAAATCCAAAGGGGTGGCTATTCTGTTCGCTAGATCCTGTAAATTCTCCTGTTTAGCTGAAGTAAAAGACCCAGATGGCAGGTTCATTCTAGTCAAGGGTACGATTGATGGCCATCTACATTCGTTAGTTTCTTACTACACCCCCAATAAAGGACAAGCATCCTTTTTTAAACAGCTTTTCCAGATCCTGACTCCTAAGCTAGAGGGCACGGTTATCTTCGGGGGGGACTCTAGTACAGCATTTGATCAAGGTCTAGATAGAACTAAACCCCCGTCGGCACAACTTACACGGCCAACTAAGGAGAGCTTGAAAATAGCGAAACTTATCCATGCTCAGGATATGTCCGACGTGTGGAGAAAAATGAACCAGACGAAACGCGACTATACTCACTTCTCCTACCCCCATAATGCCTATTAACGTATCGATCACCTTTTGGTGCCGAGCCGGTCCATCCATCTGATGGTGCGTTCATTTATTAGGGATATGGTCTTGTCAGATCATTCCATGGTGCTCATGTCCGTTCAGATTTCGGGGCCCAGGCCAGGCCAGAGACATTGGAGACTCAACGAGTCTATCCTCTCTGACCCGACCAGAGTCTCTCAGCTAAATCAAGCCCTAAAAGAATACATCCTTTTCAATAATGTAGAGGGGATATCAGCAGAAACCCTTTGGGCAGCCCACAAGCCCTTTATCAGAGGAGAGATAATTTGAATTTAGGCTCAGATAAAAAGAGAACGGGCGATAGACAGTTTGCACGACTGAAGGCCGTAGACAAATTGAATCCCTCCCCCAACACAGTAGCACTATTGGATAACGCTAGGCTTGAACTTAATTTAGCCCTAACAGCCAAAGCAGATAAACAAATTAGATGGAGTAAGAATAAATTTTACACTCACAGTGACAGGCTTGGTTCTATGCTGGCCTCTAAACTCACGCCCCGCTCCCGGTCCTATGTGATGCCCAAAATTAACATTCTGGGACAGGGGGTGCTACTTCTACTCCATCCAAGATCATGGACGCCTTTCAGTCGTTCTACACAAAACTTTACAGCTCTCATACGTCTGGGAAGGAGGCCTCTCTCCAAATTTTTTTAGATGATCTCCCCATCCCGGTTCTTTCCCCCGGACCACAGAGCAGAACTGGAAGCCCCTTTCACTGAGGAGGAAGTGTTGGGAGTAATCAAGGATCTAAAAACTGGTTCAGCTCCAGGTCCTGATGGGCTCTCAAACCCATACTATAAGGCGTTTTCTGATACCCTCTCACTACCTCTTACAAAGTTCTTAAACTTCAAAACTCAGGGAAGCCCTCTCGACCCCCAACTTAATAAAGCTTATATTACCGTAATCCCCAAGCCAGACAAAAACCCAAAAGAGGTAGGCAACCATCGCCCCATCTCGCTAATAAACAGCGATTTGAAAATTCTCACTAAAATTCTAGCGAATAGACTGTCAGCCTTCATTAGCGCTTACATACATAAGGACCAGGTGGGTTTTATCCTGGGCAGACAAGGTCCTGATCAGATAAGGCGGGCCATAGATATTGTCTCCGTTCTTCAAACTAATTGGCTTGGGGGATCCAGACAACAGGGGATGCTCCTGTCTCTGGATCTACACAAAGCCCTTGATTCAGTGTCATGGCATTATCTTTTTGCAATTTTAGAATGTTGGGGGGTCGGCACTCGCTTTATGGGTCTGATGCAAGCCCTATACTCTAACCCTACAGCGCATATCAGACTTCAGGGGTGTTACTCCAATTCCATCCCCATACAGAGAGGCACCAGGCAAGGATGCCCTCTATCCCCACTCATCTTTGCAATAGCGATTGAAACCTTGGCTATCTCGTTTCGCCACAACCCAAACATACAAGGGGTCTCTTGTGGTCCCCACACACACAAATGTGGCCTCTTCGCGGATGATATTCTCCTCTTCGTCACCTCCCCCATTACCTCCCTACCGAACATATGCAAGACCCTGGAAGACTTTGCTCAGATATGGGGACTAAAAGTAAATTACGCCAAATCTCAAGCACTTAACGTTTCACTTCCTACTGACACAGTCACCCTCCTGAAACAAACCTTCAAATTTGCCTGGAATGAGACATCTATTAGGTATTTGGGCATCAATCTGATGCCTAGAATCGAATCTCTCTACGCAACTAATTACCCCCCCCCCCCCCCCGTACAGGAAGCTAGATGTAGACATGTCCTCCTGGTCTAGGAGTAATTTGTCTTGGTTGGGGAGGGTTAACTCAATAAAAATGACCCTTCTCCCTAGGTTGTTATACCTCTTCCGAGCTTTACCCATTTCCATAAGGCCAGACCATTTAAAATCTTTCCAAAGCAGGGTGCTAAAATTTACCTGGGGTAAAGCAGGCTACAGAATACCACAACGAATGCTATACCTTCATAGAAGACGAGGAGGCCTTGGTCTACCCCACCTCTACAAATACTACCAGGCAGCCAGGTTGGCACAATTATCAGTTATTTATTCCAAGTATGAAAAACCTGATTGGGTACACATAGAGAAATTAGCCACCCCAAGATACACACTCGATTTCCTATTATGGACCCCTCCTAAAGAGCGGCCCCCGATCTTAGCACCTACTCTTCCCACTCCTTCGCCCACTGGGATAAATTACGCTCCTCACCGGTATTGGTCTCAGACTGCAGACCCCTATCCCACCTCTTTAGTAAATTTTACCCTGGGATGGAGATTTCAGCTTTCAAATTGTGGTTAGAGAAGGGACTGTACCGAGTATAGCAGGTCCACTCACTCTTAAGTACTGTATCAAAAAATTGGACATGCCCAACTCGGAGTAATTCCAGTTTCAACAAATTACACACTTCCTTAAATCCCTCTGGAGGGATACAACCCTCCCCCCGAAATTTACAGAATATGAGTTATGGTGTGGACAAGCCATGGTCCAGTGGGGGGGTATCTCTGTGATCTACTCGTCTCTTGCCTCCGCAAACTCAAAAGAGGCACATATGTGTGCCTGGGAATCTGACCTCCAATTCCAGTGGGACCTTGATAAATGGCAGACCGCCTCCTTCAAATCATTTAGAGGCATACTGAACACTACCTTAACTGAAGCCAGCCTGAAGGTAATCTCAAGGTGGTACTACACCCGCTAGACTGGCCGTAATCTACCCAAAGGCTGACCCCCTCTGTTTCAGAGGGTGTAAACACGTAGGAACGATGGTCCACATTTGGTGGGAATGTCCGAGAGTCTGTTCCTTCTGGAAACATATTTTCAATTTAATTGATAAGCTGGTGGAGGGCCAGATTCCCAGAACTCCAATGATTGCCCTCTTGAATGACCAAATCCCATTAGTGACCAAACCCCTCAGGAGATTAATTCACTTCATTCTTCTAGGAGCCAAGCTCACTGTAGCCAGAGCTTGGAAACAACAGACAGTGTCCTTCTCTGCAGCCAAAAGGAAAATATCATGGATAATGGTGCAGGAAAAACTCTCAAGCATACTGCTAAATACAACTGATAAATTCGAAAAGACCTGGGAACCCTGGGCCCAACAGATGGGAGTTTCCTCAGAGCCTCTCTCACGGCCGAGTTAATCTATTTATGGAGTATTAGGCAATGCTCTTCTTACTCTCCTCTTTCTGCTCACTCTGAGCCCTCCTTCCTTCTCTTTCCCTCTTCCTCATCCCTTCTGCCACCTAACCTCCTTTAGCCTAAAGGTTTATGGCTATAGTCTTAGGTAAAGCCGTTTTTGGTATGTTTTACGTTTGGTTTTAAGCCACTCAAGTTGCTTCAGGTCTGTTGTTCAGGTATAATGGTAAGATTTTCCCTGGGGGGGGGATTGGGTTTTTGGAGAGGGGTGTGGCCCTTCCGCCCAGCACAGCTTGCTCCCATTTGGGGTGCTGGGAGGTGCGGATCTCATACTACCCCTGTCCCAAACTCTCAGGAGAATTTCTGAATGTCACTCTTACGCTAAATTTCGGATATACTGGCCATTGTGGCTCTACCTACATATTTCTTTAAAGCGGGAGTCGGCCGGGACTCCGCATTTTTTTTTTTTTTTTTTTTAAAGCCAGCAGCTACAAATACTGCAGCTGCTGACTTTTAAAATAGTGACACTTACCTGTCCAGCGCGCCCGCGATGTCGGCACCCGAAGCCGATCTGTAGATCGTCTCTCGGGTGCTGCCGCCGCCATCTTGGGTATGGGAATCAGGAAATGGAGCCTTTCGGCTTCATTTCCCGGATTCCCTAATACGCATGCGCGAGCCGCGCTGCGCAATAAGGACGGTCCCCGCTGCCTCTGGGATCTGTGTGTTTTCCCAGCAGGCAGCGGGGCACTTGCGGAAAGGGGCGTAATATACGCCCCTTTCCGCAGAGAGCTATCCCGGAAGTGGGTGCAGATACCTGTACTGTACAGGTATCTGCACCCCCCTCCCCCCTGAAAGGTGCCAATTGTGGCGCCGGAGGGGGGGAGGGTTCCGATGAGCGGAAGGTCCACTTTAGGGTGGACCTCCACTTTAAGATTCTGAAAGCCTTTTTGTACTTGATAACGATTCAACAAGTAACATGTATGTTCTCTGTATGAGTACTGCTTTTTTGAAAATAAAATTCTTTCAAATAAAAAAAAAAACGTAATATAAAAAAAAAAAAGGCAGCTACAGAGCGGACGCTAACTGCCGTGCCATCCTCGCCCAGTGCCATCCTCCCCCAGTGCCATCCTCCCCAGAGCCACCTGCCCCCAGTGCCACCTGTTAGTGCTATCTGTCCCCAGTGCCACCTGTTGTCAGTGCCATCTGTCATCAGTGCCATGTATAAGTGCCATCTGTCATCAGTGCCATGTGTCATCAGTGCCACATATTAGTGCCATCTGTCATCAGTGCCACGTATCAGTGCCATTTGTCATCAGTGCCATCTGTCAGTGTCACGTGTCATCAATGCCACTTATCAGTGCCATCTGTCATCAGTGTCATGCGTCATCGGTGCCACGTATTAGTGGCATCTGTCATCGGTGCCACGTTTTAGTGCCACGTATTAGTGCCATCTGTCATCAGTGCCATGTATTAGTGCCACGTGTCATCAGTGCCACGTATAAGTGCCATCTGTCATCAGTGCCAGATATTAGTGCCATCTGTCATCAGTGCCATGTATAAGTGTCATCAGTGCCACGTGTCATTGTCCTGGTGCTCCAGGGCCTTCAAAAGTGTAGGTAGTCAACAAGTTAGATGCTCCTAGAACATGTGATGGCGCTCCCTGCATGTTGGGCCTCTCTATGTGGCCAGGCTGTGAAAAAGTCACACACGTGGTATTGTAATACTCAGGAGGAGTAGCAGAATTTTTTTGGGGTGTCATTTGTGGTATACACATGCCATGTGAGAGAAATAACCTATTACAATAACAATTTTGTGGGAAAAAAAAATCTTAATTTTGCAAAGAATTGTGGGAAAAAATGACAACATCAAAAAGCTCACCATTCCTCTTACTAATTACCTTGGAATGTCTACTTTCCAAAAAGGGGTCATTTGGAGGGTATTTGTACTTTCCTGACTTGTTCGGGTCGCAAGAAGTGAGATAGTCCACCAGTACATCAGATGGGATCAATTTTGTATGATTCGCACCACAGCTTGTAGACTCTCTAACTTTCTCAAAGACCAAATAATATCCACTAATTTGGGTTATTTTTACCAAAGATATGTAGCAGTATAAATTGTGGCCAAAATGTATGAAGAAAAATTAAAAATTTGCATAATTTTGTCACAGAAACAAAGAAATTGCGTTTTTTTTTCAAAATTTTCGATCAAATACCACCAAAAGAAAGCTGTATTTGTGGGGAAAAAAAGGACAAACAAATAATTTGGGTACAGTGTTGCATGACTGAGTAATTGTCATTCAAAGCGTGAGAGCACCGAAAGCTGAAAATTGGTCTCGGCAGGAAGGGTGTTTAAGTGCCCAGTAGGAAAGTGGTTAAACAGCTTTTTCACAAAAACTGTAAAAAAATCATTTTTAAAAAAAGATTTTTTTTTCTTTTCAAAAATGTTTTTTCTTTAATTATTATAATTTTTTTTTCATGGGGTGGTCAAAAATTATTTGGCTGCCATCATATTCTTCTATTATAAATCAGTACATGGTGTGTCTGTGCTCTCCCCCACTGCCCATCACTGTGTATAAGAAACTTTAGTAGCCATGGAAACAAAACAGACTGGATGCCTGAAATTTAATGAAATTTTCTGAAATGATCACTAAACTTAACTAGTTGCTAACCGCCGGCTGTCAAATGACGGCCAGGCGGTGCAGCTATTGTGGCGGGAGGCCGTCATATGACGGCCTCCCGTTTAAGCACGCGCATCCCTGTTTCTTCGGTGGCGGCGTGTCACGGAGACATCGCTCGCCACCGAAGGGGGTGAACAGCCATTGGTTATGGCTGTTTACCACGTGATGAAGTCACGGCCGATCACAGATGGTCACACCCCGACTGTGCACGGTGCATGCGCGCGATCGTGAGCGCGCTGCACGTGCATGTCGGTGGCGGCATGTTCCCCGGGGGAAAACTGCTCGTCACCGACGCTGGTAAACAGCCATTGGCCGGCTGTTTACCCACGTGATCGGCTGTGATCCTTTCACAGCCGATCACTAAAATGTAAACAAACTGCGGTAACGAGATGTTACCGGGGTTCTCCGCCTCACACACCGATCGTGTGTGAGGAGGAGATTGCGGTAACATCTCTTTACCGCTTACAGTACACATCAAGCACACTGATTGCCCCCCCATAAAGAGGACCTGTCACCACCCCATCTGAGTACCCGAGTACCTGTCCCAGCCCATCTGAGTACCCGAGTACCTGTCACAGTTCATCTGAGTACCCGAGTACCTGTCCCAGCCCATCTGAGTACCCGAGTACCTGTCACAGTTCATCTGAGTACCCGAGTACCTGTCCCAGCCCATCAGAGTACCCGAGTACCTGTCCCAGCCCATGAGAGTACCCAAGTAGCTGTCACGGCCCATCAGAGTACCCGAGTTCCTGTCACGGCCCATCAGAGTACCCGAGTATCTGTCACGGCCCATCAGAGTACCCGAGTACCTGTCACGGCCCATCAGGGTACCCGAGTACCTGTCACGGCCCATCAGGGTACCCGAGTACCTGTCACAGCCCATCAGAGTACCCGAGTATCTGTCACGGCCCATCAGGGTACCCGAGTACCTGTCACGGCCCATCAGGGTACCCGAGTACTGTCCCAGTCCATCTGAGTACCTGAGTACCTGTCCCAGTCCATCTGAGTACCCGAGTACCTGTCCCAGTCCATCTGAGTACCTGTCACAGTTCATCTGAGTACCTGTCACAGTCCATATGAGTACCTGTCACCGCCCTTCAGAGTTCCCAAATACCAGTCACCGGGCCATCAGAGTACCCGAGTACCTGTCACCAGGCCATCAGAGTACCCGAGTACCTGTCACCAGACCATCAGAGTACCCGAGTACCTGTCACCAGGCCATCAGAGTACCTATCTCCAGCCCATCAGAGTACCCGAGTACCTATTTGCAGCCCATGCCTCATAGAATATACGTTGGGGTGTTTGCTTTCCAAAATGGGGTCATTTTGTGGGTAATTTCACTGTCCTGGTGGTCCAGGACCTTCAAAAGTGTGATAGGTAGGAATGAAATGAGATGTGTCATTTATGCTCCTAGAATGCCTGAACGTACTACTTAAATGTTCGGCCTCTCTATGTGGCCAGGCTGTGTAAAAGTCCTACACATGTCGTATCGCCATACTCGGGAAGAGTAGCAGAATGTATTTTGGGGTATAATTTTTGCTATATACATGCTATGTGTTAGAAATATCTTATAAATTGACAATTTTGTGTAAAAAAAAAATGCGTTTTAATTTTTTTCCACATATTCCAAAAACTTCTGGAAAAAAATTAACCATTCAAAAGACTCATTATGCCTCACAGATTATACGTTGGGGTGTTTTCTTGCCAAAATGGGGTCATTTTATGGGAAATTCCATTGTCCTGGTACTCCAGGGCCTTCAAAAGTGTAATAGGTGGTTGAGAAATGAGATGCGTCATTTTTGCTCGTAGAACGTCTGAAGGTACTACATCAATGTTGGTGCTCTGTATGTGGCCAGGCTATGTAAAAGTCTCACACATGTGGTATCGCCATACTCGGGAAGAGTAGCAGAATGTATTTTGGGTTGTAATTTGTTATATGCATATGCTGTGTGTGAGAAATAACCTGATAATATGACAATTTTGTAAAAAAAAAAAAAAATAATAAAAAAAAAATCTTCATTTTGCAAAGAATTGTGGGAAAAAATTACAACTTAAAAAAACTCACCATGCTACTTAATACCTTGGAATGTCTACTTTGTAAAAAGGGGTCATTTGGGGGGTATTTGTACTTTCCTGTCTTGTTAGTGTCTCAAGAAATGAGGTACACCTGATGTACTGAAGGCCTGATCAGATGTGATCAATTTTCAGTGATTGGCACCATAGTTTGTAGACTCTATAACTTTCACAAAGACCAAATAATATACACTAATGTGGGTTATTTTTACCAAAGATATGTAGCAGTATAAATTTTGGCCAAAATTTATGAAGAAAAATTACTAATTAGCAAAAATTTATGACAGAAACAAAGAAAAAGGCATTTTTTTCACAAAATGTACGTTTTTTTTATTTATAGCACAAAAAATAAAAAACCCACTAGTGATTAAATACCACTAAAAGAAAGCTCTATTTGTGTGGAAAAAAAGGACGCAAGTTTCATATGGATACAGTGTTGGATGACTGAGTAATTGTCATTCAAACTGTGAGAGCGCTGAAAGCTGAAAATTGGTCTGGTCAGGAAGGGGGTGTAAGTGCACTGTATTGAGGTGGTTAAACAGCTTTTCTCTTATATTCACCGACCGACACAGCCCCTCTCTGTAACAAAATGGGTTGTCAGCCCTATCACTTGAGATTACTAGGAAAGTTGTAATACAACACTTCAGAACTTTTAGTTCCACCCAGGGGGCGGTCCCTAGGCTACAACCCCACAGCCTGCTCTAGCAGAACCCAGTTTTTTCTTGCCTAGTGAGGAGATAAGACCTAGGAACCCTGTGAGCCCATAGGTCTGTGTTTTTTTGGTGCAGAAGCTTGGCTTTTTGCGCAAGATGAATGATCCTGTGATCGTCTATCAACAGCCGGCTGGGTGACAGGCTGGTTCACTTAACCTTATAGTTTCCCCAGTCCAGCCTTCGAGCGTGTGCAGGTCGCAGCTAAGGCTCGGCAATAGGGATGAGCTTCGTGTTCGAGTCGAACGTACGTTCGACTCGAACATTGGCTGTTCGTGCGTTCGGCGAATTCCGAACGTTTTGGCCGTTCGCGTCAAAATTCGAGTGACGCGCGCGCGGACCACAATGCACTGCGTTGGCGCAGTGCATTGCTGTCCGATGATTGGCCAAGCATGCACTGTGACCCCGCATGCTTGGCCAATCGCAGCGCCGGCAGCGAGGAGAGCCATGATTGCCCACAGGCATCCTGCCTGTGGCCAATCATAGCTCAGACTGTGTAGTGCACGCCCCACACTATATAAGGCCGCCTTTAAGGCGGCCTCCTGTAGTGTGTTACTTTGCATCTGAAGCAGTGGGTGTTCTGTGTACCTTCAACACAGTACACACCAATCGTTTTTGGCTGATTTCCTATCTTGCTGCTGTGTAGTGGTTGTTGTCTGTGCCCTGACTGCAGTATACACCACTATATTCACCTCACCTATATAGCTAGTGATCTAGCTTTAACCACTTAACAACTGCCCATTGCCGATTAACGGCTTCAGGGCGGTTGTTTAACTCAGAGAGGCCGTTAATTAACGGCCTCCCAGAATTCTGCTCTCGCGTGCCCCGAGGTGTGCGCACTCGAGAGCATCCGTGACCGCCGGGTCCATAGGACCCGGCGCATCACGGTAAACGGCCGCTCATAGCGGTCGTTTACCACGTGATTGCTCCGTCAAATGACGGAGTGATCACTTGGAAACAAACCGGCGTCATGTTATGACGCCTGTTCCTCCCTCCCCTTTCTGTACCGATCGGTACAGCGGAGGGGAAAGAGATCGGTGTCAGCAGCGATGTGGGCTGCATCTGCAGTGCCCACATCGCTGCTCACCGAATTTAACCCCTCAATTCCCTGCCAATACTCTGCAGTACCCTGCCATTACTCTGCAGTACCCCGCCATTACTCTGCAGTACCCCGCCATTACTCTGCAGTGCAGTACCCCGCCATTACTCTGCAGTGCAGTACCCTGCCATTACTCTGCAGTACCCCGCCATTACTCTGCAGTACCCAGCCATTACTCTGCAGTGCAGTACCCCGCCATTACTCTGCAGTGCAGTACCCCGCCATTACTCTGCAGTGCAGTACCCCGCCATTACTCTGCAGTGCAGTACCCTGCCATTACTCTGCAGTGCAGTACCCTGCCATTACTCTGCAGTACCCTGCCATTACTCTGCAGTACCCTGCCATTACTCTGCAGTACCCCGCCATTACTCTGCAGTACCCCGCCATTACTCTGCAGTGCAGTACCCCGCCATTACTCTGCAGTGCAGTACCCTGCCATTACTCTGCAGTGCAGTACCCTGCCATTACTCTGCAGTACCCTGCCATTACTCTGCAGTACCCCGCCATTACTCTGCAGTAACCCCCATTACTCTGCAGTACCCCCCAATACTCTGCAGTACCCTGCCATTACTCTGCAGTACCCCCCATTACTCTGCAGTAACCCCCATTACTCTGCAGTAACCCCCATTACTCTGCAGTACCCGCCATTACTCTGCAGTACCCCCAATACTCTGCAGTACCCTGCTATTACTCTGTAGTACCCCGCCAATACCCCGCCAATACTCTGTAATACCCTGCCATAAATTGCCATACCCAGCCATACTCAGAGATACCCAGCCATACTCGGTGATACCCTGAAGTACCCAGCCATAGACGCCCCCCACCCCTCACCGCCCTCCGGTGCTTCTACCAACTCGCCAGTACGATCAAAGCCAGAATCTTTTTTTTAATTTTTTATTTCAGGCTTCCCAGCCTAGAGGTGAGATGTGGGGTCATATTGACCCCCCAGATTTCACTGTAAAGAGGACCTGTCACCCCATATTCCTATTACAAGGGATGTTTACATTTCTTGTAATAGGAATAAAAGTGATCAAAAATATATTTTTGGGAAAAAAAATGTCAAACTAAAATAAATAAAGTAAAATGAACAATAAAAAAATAAAATAAAAATTAAAGCGCCCATGTCCCCATGTGCTCGCATGTGCCACACATGTGAGGTATCGCCGAGAATGTTAGAGCGAGAGCAATAATTCTAGTCCTAGACCTCCTCTGCAACTCAAAACATGTAACCAGTAAAAAAATATTTAAAGCGTCGCCTATGGGGATTTTTTAAGTAGCGACGTTTGGCGCCATTCCACGGGCATGTGCAATTTTGAAGAGTGACATGTTTGATATCTATTTACTCAGCATAACTTCATCTTTCACTTTATGCAAACATTGGGCTAACAAGTGGTTAATAATAGAGTCAGTAGTGACTCTACTTGCAGTCAGTAGTGTTAGGAGATAGTGCGTGCTGTCTGCGTGCTCTGTACCCAGTACATAACGCTATAATATAGGGCAGGCCCCTACTTTCAAACATCCAACTTACAAACATCTCCTACTTGCAAACGCAAGGAGACAGCAGCAAGTGAGATGAAAAAAGATGGACGACAAAACAAATTATACAGGGGTGATAACCCTTCCCTATGTTTTCCAAAAAGCTTAAAGATAGTTTTTTTGACTGGAGCTACACTTTAAAAATGTACCGGTTGAAAATGACAAACAGATTCAACTTAACACAACAAACCTACACAGTCCCTGTCTTCTTTGCACCGCCTGTATACTGCTGTTCTGAGTATATAGGGCCTGGGGGCCACACGCATTTCCTTTTTTTAATATGGGTACGGGGTTCCCCTTAATATGTGTACAAGACCCAAATAGGCTGGTAATGGGCAGGGAGGGCTACCCATGCCATGTTTCTCAATGATTTTCAACCATATTGCAGGAACCAGATATAACATTAAAACCGCAAGCAGTTTTAAATGGTGTTATTTCCGTTTAATGTCATTTTGTGCAGGGACTGTTCTAAACACGGGAAACACGTGGCACTTCACAGGCATACTATAGACACCCCCCAGGCACCATATTTAAAGGAATATTTCACTTTTTTTTTTCACTTTAATCATCATTAAAATCAGTGCTCCCGCCAAAACGGTAGTTTTTAAAACTTTTTTTTGCAGTGACCCATGTCCCCTGAGGCAGGAGGCAGGTCGCCAAACCCTTTTTAGCACACTATCTTGCATATTAGCCGTTAAAATTAGCACTTTCCAATTCGAACGTTCGAGTCCCATAGACTTCAATGGGGTTCTAACGTTCGTACCGAACGCGGGGGTCGTTCGCAAGTTCTGGTGCGAACCGAACTGGGGGGTGTTCGGCTCATCCCTACTCGGCAAGCCACGACATACCTCGGCTCCAGAGGTGGTCGTGAGCTTTATGCTTTGGGGCCTACATATGACCGGGCTACTGATGTCTGCGTCACAGTATGCCGAGGCCAGTAGTCTTCCCTGTACTGATCAGGAGCTGACTACCGTGGAATGTCTTCCAGCTTCAGGACTGGTAAGTACAGCTCTCCCTGCCTGACAGGGTGGAGCAGCTGGGCATTCCCTGGGAGGTTGATTCGGGGCCCCCCTCACCCCCCTCTCTTCTCTCCCCTGTCCCTAACTCTCTCCTTCCCCCCTTACGGGGGTGGGGGGGCTATACATGTGCTGAGCGGTTTGTGTGTGCCTGGGCTCTCACCTGGGGGTTTTAGCTGTGCTGGGTCCTGCAGCTTAGTGCCGCTGGATGCCTGTGTAGTCATGTCCCTGTGTTGGTGTAGCGCTGTGCCTGCTACATGTTCTCTCTAGTCCCTCATAGTGCTGTTCGGCGGCCATTTTAAGTATGGGCAAGGGTTAGACTGGCTTCTGGCTTCAGGCAGCCATTTTCCTGGTGATTCCCTATGGAGAACATCGGCGGCCATTTTCTTGTAGCCGGACCACGTTTTTGTGCTCTAGCAGCTGCTCCTGTGCCCTCTGCTTCCTGTTTGGTCATCACAGGGCGCTGGGAAGGTTATCCTGTGTTCTGAATATGTGTGTTTGATCGCACACAGATCGTTCACTGATCGTGTGACCGGCCGGCCACCGACACAGTTTTTTGCTATCTCTGCTATCTGGGAGTGCTGGGGATCATCAGGCATTGTGGTAATACAGCGCAGAAAGGCCCAGGGTGGTGAGTCCAACGGGTTAGAGCCCCTCAACCAGCGGCAGAAGGAGGGTGGGACTGTCACTGTCCTAAGTCCCCTTCGGGTGGCAGACAGGGTAGGGTCAGCTTCAGAAACTGGTGTTTCTTCCTCCGAAATCCAGGCAATTGAAACCGGGTCAGCTGCGGACTGCACGGTCCCTATGGACACCCTTACGGCGGTCCTCAATTCGTTCGTTGCCAAGATAGAGGCGGTACGTGAGAAGAAAGGTGCTAAAAAGCGGCCCCTGCCCCCCCGTCCTCTGGGGAGAGCTCTGACACAGACTCGGGTCCTGCTGAGGCCGGTGACCCCTGTTCTGTCTTGTCAGATGATGCTGACCAGGACCGTTCGGACAGTGAGGATGAGTCCCTGTCCGGGTCCGTGCGCGATAAAGCACTAGTTGGAGCACTTATCACAGCTGTGCGTGATACCCTGAAGATTCAGGAGCCAGCTGATCCATCTGCTGATGTACCGGTCCCTTTTGGATCCCGCAAGCCAGCATGTTCACCTAAGGTGTTCCCGTATCGGACTTATTTTGACACGTTCATTTACAAGGAATGGAGTTGCCCGCAAAGGTCCCCAAATACAAGGCGGTGCGTTATCCCTTTGAGGAAAGCCTTCTCAAGAAATGGTCAGCTCCTCCGGTCGTGGACCCCCCCAGTATCCAGGTTAAACAAAGTAACCACGATCCCGGTTGAGGGGACTCCTGCATTCAAGGATGCCACGGATAGGAAGGCCGAGGCGGTGGCTCATTCCTCGTTCCTTGTTTATGGTTGTGCAGTCCACCGTGTGACCTGTACTGGCATCCGCACTGGTGTCGCAGACACTGACTGACTGGCAAAAATGTTGCACCGCGAATTGGGAGAGCAACAGGCCTCCCCTGTCTGCGTGGAATAGCAGACCAACTGGTGCAAGGCCTTAAGTACGTCTGTGACAGGGCCCTGGATACTCTACCTCTGTTATGCTGTGGTGCTGAGGCACCTGATTTGGTTGAAATGCTGGTCTGCTGACCAGGCATCCAAGAAAGCCCTGACGGATCTTCCCTTCCTTGGTGATCGGCTCTTTGGAGCCTCGTTAGATGACATTAATAAAAATGCCACCGGTGGTAAGAGTACTCTACTCCCACAGGCCAGAAAGGCTAAGGAGCCACGCCGCAGGCAAGGGCCCTCTTTTTCCACTCACAAGCAGCTTTTTTCATCTCAAAAATATATAGTATACCGTATCCGTACCCTAATTACCCCGCATATACTATATTGACAGCGCTAAAACAAAAAAAGGGAAATAATCAAAAAATAA
This sequence comes from Lithobates pipiens, assembly GCF_037356315.1. Taxonomy (NCBI): domain Eukaryota; kingdom Metazoa; phylum Chordata; class Amphibia; order Anura; family Ranidae; genus Lithobates; species Lithobates pipiens. The sequence goes on along the minus strand of NW_027507789.1, from coordinate 124,659,672 downwards.
AATATAATAAATATATAGAGGATAAAATATAATAAATATATGAAGGATAATAACTCAGTGTCTAGAAAAAGTCACTAGCAAGTGTCCATAATATCTCCAAACATATATGACTCAATATTCAATTGAGCTATCACACTTTGGAAAAAAGTTCAGAAAAGAAGATCCATCTCCGAAGAAGAAAACACCAGTGTGCGAAGGGTCTGACGGCCGGTGACACCCCTTATGGTAATTCACTCACCAGAACCCAAAGGGTTAACAGGCACTTCACTACGACTGTAGAAGTAGTCCCACTAGTGTCCCTCCGGAAAATCGTCTTATCATAACACCATAGGTTCCTCTCTCTCGGGCCCCCTGCTCTCTCACCGATAAGAGTTCACTTAATTCTCATTCACAGCCCCAGATCCACATATAGAAAACAATAAAATATAGATTCCATAGTGCAACACAGCTTTATTCATTAAAAACACTCATGCGCTTAAAATCATACGTACACAATGTGCACAGCAAAATGTCACATTTAAAATGTCACTTGCAGCGATAACGAGGTGGTCTCACCGCAGTCCTGAGCGCGTTTTGGTCGAATACTGCCTCAGCTTCCACGGCGGGTCCCGGGTAACCACTCCGAATAGCCTGCTCTGGTGACGTATAGCTGCCTGGTCACGCCCATACGCGTTTCGTCATCACGTCTTCGTCCGTGGGCGTGACGACGCTGTGTTGCACTATGGAATCTATATTTTATTGTTTTCTATATGTGGATCTGGGGCTGTGAATGAGAATTAAGTGAACTCTTATCGGTGAGAGAGCAGGGAGCCCGAGAGAGAGGAACCTATGGTGTTATGATAAGACGATTTTCCGGAGGGACACTAGTGGGACTACTTCTACAGTCGTAGTGAAGTGCCTGTTAACCCTTTGGGTTCTGGTGAGTGAATTACCATAAGGGGTGTCACCGGCCGTCAGACCCTTCGCACACTGGTGTTTTCTTCTTCGGAGATGGATCTTCTTTTCTGAACTTTTTTCCAAAGTGTGATAGCTCAATTGAATATTGAGTCATATATGTTTGGAGATATTATGGACACTTGCTAGTGACTTTTTCTAGACACTGAGTTATTATCCTTCATATATTTATTATATTTTATCCTCTATATATTTATTATATTTTATTTTTTGATTATTTCCCTTTTTTTGTTTTAGCGCTGTCAATATAGTATATGCGGGGTAATTAGGGTACGGATACGGTATACTATATATTTTTGTGATTTGTCCTTCTGTATGATAGCAGCTTGTTAGGGTGAGTTTTGACTTACTGCATAGGGCGCTGGGATCATTGGTTGTCACTTTCAATATTTTGTGTGTACATTCCAGTGATACTAGTACTAGCTTTTTTCATCTGCCCGGTGCTTCGACAAAACGTCCCCAGCCCGACAAGACGCCCACGGATGGTCAAAAACATCCCTGGAACCGCAAGCCTGCAAACAAAAGTGCTACCACATGAAGGTTTGCCCCCAACCATGTCTCAGGTGGGGGGGTCACCTTCGGGAGTTTTCAGCCCGGTGGTCTTCCCGGTTATCCGACCAATGGGTCTGTGATCTGATTTTCACAGGCTACAAGATAGAGTGTCTCTCTTGGCCGCCGCACGGATTCTTCCCCTCCAGCATACCCGTATCCCCGGTTCGCCGGGAGGCACTGTTGGTAGCGGTAAGGGGCTTGCTGATTCAAGCGGTGATTGTACCAGTTCCGGAATCGGAACGCTTCCAGGGATACTACTCAAATCTGTTTGTGGTTCCCAAGAAGGAAGGGGTACGTCCGATCTTGGACTTAAAAGCCCTCAATTGCTTTGTAAAAGTGCAGAAGTTCAGAATGGAATCAGTTCGCTCAGTAGTCGCTGCACTCCATCAAGGGGACTCCCTGGCGTCTTTAGACATCCAGGATGCGTACCTGCACATTCCCATATGCTTTCGGCATCAAAAGTTTCTGCGTTTTGCTGTCGGGGAAGCCCATTACCAATTTGTGGCTCTTCCTTTTGGCCTGGCATTAGCCCCCAGAGTCTTTACCAAAGTACTGGCTCCAGTATTGGCGTTGCTGAGACAACGTGGGATCACGGTCGTGGGCTACCTGGATGATCTCCTCCTGAGAGCATCTTCCGCCTCAGAATTAGAGGAGGATGTGGCGATCACCATGCAGTCCCTGCAAGAATTTGGGTGGCTGTTGAACCTAAAGAAGTCAGTGATTGTGCCGACCCAGCGCCTGGAGTACCTAGGTTTACTGTTGGACTCCAGGGAAGCAAGAGTTTTTCTCCCTTCAGAAAAATTGCAGACTCTCAGGTCCGCGGTGAAGCTGCGTCATTCCGGTTTTGCATGCGAGTACTGGGACTCATGGTAGCCTCCTTCGAGGCAGTACCCTTCGCCCAGTTCCACACCAGAGTACTGCAGAAGGAGATCTTGTTGAAATGGGACAAATCTCAGTTGTCTCTGGATCGACAGATCCAGGTGAGCCAGCCAGTCAGGGACTCTCTGATCTGGTGGTTGGGGTCCCTGGTGATTCAGTCTGGAAAATCGTTCCTTCCTCTGAAATAGGCGGTGATCACTACGGACTCCAGTCTATCCGGCTGGGGTGGAGTGATGGGGATTCAGTCGGCTCAGGGCCTCTGGTCGACGGAAGAATCTGAGTTGCCGATCAATCTGCTGGAATTGAGAGCGATCAGGCTGTGCCTCCACACATGGTCGATGAGTCTTCAAGGACGTCCGATCAGGATACAGTTGGACAACGCCACGGCTGTGACGTACATAAATCACCATGGGGGAACAAGGAGCTCAGCCGCTGCTCGGGAGGTCGCTCACATACTTCGGTGGGCAGAGCGACACGTACCGGCCCTGACAGCCTTTTACATACCGGGGGTGGAAAATTTGCAGGCGGGCTATTGACGTAACAATCTGGCTGTATGCTATGCACACAGCCACATCTACTGTGCTCATATAAGCACCCATTTCCATCTTAATGATATAATACTTTAGCTTACCTTTCAACCCATTCATCCCAATGAACAGACATGACCATCCTTCTTACGTACTCAGTTCCATCATTCTGCCCCCCCCCCTCCCCGGGGCCCAGTATCGCCTTTTATTATCTCCAAAAGCATGACAAACAGGAAGGGATTGCCCACAACAGGCAAGCACTTCCTCAGTACAGAAAATGACATCATAGGAAATGACACATACATTAAAGGGGAGGGCATTCAGAAGAGGAAGTGCACACACCCCCTTTTAGTCAGCATGCAGCACAGCAGATACTGTTTCAAAGTAAACAATATGGAGTGAGCTCATTCTAATGGTTCTTACAGGCTTGAGACAATCTGTGGGGACATTGCTACTGGTGTTGGCAATATACAGTACTAGTATATTAACAAGGCAGATACCAATGTCCTCTTATTAAAGCAGATATGTATCAAAAAGGGATAACGTAGACACACAGAGATAAAATAATATGTTTATCACGTTATGTGGACTTTGCTTCTCTAATGCCCGTAGTCATTTGAAGGCAAGAAGCCCAGCGCATTGCGCTTGGTACCTACAAACCAACAAACATTCACAGACACAGAGAACACGTCTCAAATCCCATGAGAAGGTTTTCATACTGACCGTTTTTACCACTGGTCTCGATTTGACCCAAGTGCGTTCTGCTAGAGCGCTCCTCGATTAAACCAGACACAGGGAGACAGGTGACAATCTATAAAACACACATCCTAGAATAAAAGGTTCACATAAATGTCATACAATCAAATTTCCACAACACTATCTGAGCCGACAGATGCTGGACCCAGGAGAAATAAGCATTGCATCCGGAGATATTCAGGCTGCTGTGCCTGAAGTGGGGCACACCAAATGCGGATCTATTGGCCTCCCGTCTCAATCGGAAGGTGCCAAGATTCGTGTCCAGGACAAGAGATCAGTGGGCAGACGCGCAGGTGGCTCCGTGGGATCAGTACCAGCTGATCTGCGCCTTTGCTCCAATGAAACTTTTGCCACGTCTGCTTCGCAGAGTGGAAGCCGCAGGGATTCCAGTAATCCTGGTTTCCCCAGATTGGCCTCAGCGGCCCTGGTATGCAGATCTAGTGCGTCTGGTGGCAGATGCTCCCTGGCGACTGCTGTTGCGAGAGGACCTCCTATCTCAAGGTCCAATCTTTCATCCTGCTTTACCATCGCTGGCTTTAACAGCATAGCTATTGAGAGCCAGGTGTTGATGAACCGGGGTCTGCCGGACTCGGTGATTCCAACTATGTTGAGGGCATGGAAATCTTCTTCTCGGAAGATATACCATCGTATCTGGAAGGCCTACATCTTCATGTGTGAGGAGAAAGTATGGCTCCCTTGCCATATCCTGGATCCTGCTGTTTCCCCAGCAAGGAGTAGACCAGAGATTGGCATTAAGCACCATCAAGGGGCAAATTTCAACTTTGGCTTTCTTTTTTTCAATGACCCCTGGCATCGCACTCCTTAGTGAGTACCTTCGTTCAGGGGGTACGACGCGTTGTCCCTCCGGTGCGCCCACCGTTACCCCCATGTGATTTGAACCTGGTGTTGTCGGCGCATCAAAAACCGCCGTTTGAGAATATCACAGAGATTCCCCTGTTGAAGTGGTCTTTCTAGTGGCCATTACCTTGGCCAGGAGGGTTTCGGAATTGGCGGCCTTCTCTTGCAAGTCGCCTTATCTGGTCATCCACAGGGATAAGGTGGTGTTGCATCCGCAACCATCTTTTCTACCTAAGGTGGTCTCGGCTTTTCATATCAATGAGGACATTGTATTACCATTGTTGTGTCCTAAGCCGAAGCACCCCAAAGAGGTGGCCCTTCACGCTCTCAACGTGGTTAGGGCTCTGAAGGTATATTTGTCTGCCACGGCTCCCTTTCGGAAGTCAGACTCACTGTTTGTTTCGGTGGCTGGTCCAAAGAAGGGTATGGCGGTCTCGTCGGCCACCATTTCCAGGTGTATCAGACAGATTGTAGTACAAGCCTATGCCTTGAAGGGGCAGGTGCCCCCCTTTCCGGTCACGGCCCACTCTACAAGGGCAATCGGAATTTCTTGGGCCTTCCGACACCAAGCGTCAGTCGCTCAGGTGTGTAAGGCGGTGACCTGGTCGTCTGTCCATACGTTTACCAAGTTCTACAAGGTAGACGTCAGTGCATCAACTGATACCCGTTTTGGCTGCAAAGTTTTGCAGGCGGCCGTGTAGTTGCAATTCTACATGCACTTGCTTATTTTTCCTGGTTTTTCGATAAAAACGCAGTACTGTTATGTTAATGCACTGTTGCATTACTTCCGCAAATGGTTGTGGTATTGGGGATCACTCATGTTGAGGATACCCTGTTATGTGGTGGTGTTTTTTCCACACACTACTGTTTTTTTGTGGGTTTAGTTTCACTAGTTCCCACTTGCCATGGTGGATGAAGTTTTTATGCTGTTTTTCCCATCCCTCGTTTGGCACTGCTTGGGGATGTCCCATTTTGTTACAGAAAGGAGCTGTGTCGGTTGGTGAATATAAGAGAAAATAGGATTTTTGTACTCACCGTAAAATCCTTTTCTCTGTAATTCACTGACCGACACAGCACCCGCCCCTCATTTTTCTCTTTACGTTATACTGCATGTTGACGTACTGAGTTCTGCTAGAGCAGGCTGTGGGGTTGTAGCCTAGGGACCGCCCCCTGGGCGGAACTAAACGTTCTGAAGTGTTGTATTACAACTTGCCTAGTAATCTCCAGTGATAGGGCTGACAACCCATTTTGTTACAGAGAGGAGCTCTGTCGGTCGGTCGGTGAATTACAGAGAAAAGGATTTTAGTGTTAAAGTGTTAAAAGCTTAATATTTTAAAAAATATAATTAGTAGAAATAAAGTTGAAGAAGTCCCATCATCAGAAGAGGAAGTCCCATCACAAGAGCTGAACATTTTAAAAGTTGAATGGCTTTAATAGCTGAAAGTTTGCAGAAGTTACGCAGAGCCAAAAAACATATGGAATAAAAAGATTAATAAATAAAAAAACAAATAACAATAGTGGGACTGCTGAAGCATTCCCACTAACTAGAAAAGCTACAATTTCTGGGGAATTTGTGTGAAGTGTTCTTGCCTCCACCTGCTGGAGTGGGCGGAGTAACTGGGTGGAGTGGCTTGAGTAACTATGAAAAGTGTTAAAAAGCTTAATATTTGAATAGGGATAAGCTTCGTGTTCGAGTCGAACGTACGTTCGACTCGAACATTGGCCGTTCGGCCGTTCGGCGAATTCCGAACGTTTTGGCCGTTCGCGTCAAAATTCGAGTGACGCGCGCGCGGACCACAATGCACTGCGTTGGCGCAGTGCATTGCTGCCCGATGATTGGCCAAGCATGCACTGTGACCCCGCATGCTTGGCCAATCGCAGCGCTGGCAGCGAGGAGAGCCATGATTGGCCACAGGCATCCTGCCTGTGGCCAATCATAGCTCAGGCTGTGTAGTGCACGCCCCACACTATATAAGGCCGCCTTTAAGGCGGCCTCCTGTAGTGTGTTACTTTGCATCTGAAGCAGTGGGTGTTCTGTGTACCTTCAACACAGTACACACCAATCGTTTTTGGCTGATTTCCTATCTTGCTGCTGTGTAGTGGTTGTTGTCTGTGCCCTGACTGCAGTATACACCACTATATTCACCTCACCTATATAGCTAGTGATCTAGCTTTAACCACTTAACAACTGCCCATTGCCGATTAACGGCTTCAGGGCGGTTGTTTAACTCAGAGAGGCCGTTAATTAACGGCCTCCCAGAATTCTGCTCTCGCGTGCCCCGAGGTGTGCGCACTCGAGAGCATCCGTGACCGCCGGGTCCATAGGACCCGGCGCATCACGGTAAACGGCCGCTCATAGCGGCCGTTTACCACGTGATTGCTCCGTCAAATGACGGAGTGATCACTTGGAAACAAACCGGCGTCATGTTATGACGCCTGTTCCTACCTCCCCTTTCTGTACCGATCGGTACAGCGGAGGGGAAAGAGATCGGTGTCAGCAGCGATGTGGGCTGCATCTGCAGTGCCCACATCGCTGCTCACCGAATTTAAACCCTCAATTCCCTGCCAATACTCTGCAATACCAGTGCATACTCTGCAGTACCCTGCCATTACTCTGCAGTACCCCGCCATTACTCTGCAGTACCCCGCCATTACTCTGCAGTGCAGTACCCCGCCATTACTCTGCAGTGCAGTACCCTGCCATTACTCTGCAGTGCAGTACCCCGCCATTACTCTGTAGTACCCCGCCATTACTCTGCAGTGCAGTACCCCGCCATTACTCTGCAGTGCAATACCCTGCCATTACTCTGCAGTGCAGTACCCCGCCATTACTCTGCAGTACCCCGCCATTACTCTGCAGTGCAGTACCCCGCCATTACTCTGCAGTGCAGTACCCTGCCATTACTCTGCAGTGCAGTACCCTGCCATTACTCTGCAGTGCAGTACCCTGCCATTACTCTGTAGTACCCCGCCATTACTCTGCAGTGCAGTACCCCGCCATTACTCTGCAGTGCAGTACCCTGCCATTACTCTGCAGTGCAGTACCCCGCCATTACTCTGCAGTACCCCGCCATTACTCTGCAGTGCAGTACCCCGCCATTACTCTGCAGTGCAGTACCCTGCCATTACTCTGCAGTGCAGTACCCTGCCATTACTCTGTAGTACCCCGCCATTACTCTGCAGTGCAGTACCCCGCCATTACTCTGCAGTGCAGTACCCTGCCATTACTCTGCAGTGCAGTACCCTGTCATTACTCTGTAGTACCCCGCCATTACTCTGCAGTGCAGTACCCCGCCATTACTCTGCAGTGCAGTACCCTGCCATTACTCTGCAGTGCAGTACCCCGCCATTACTCTGCAGTACCCTGCCATTACTCTGCAGTGCAGTACCCCGCCATTACTCTGCAGTGCAGTACCCCGCCATTACTCTGCAGTACCCCGCCATTACTCTGCAGTGCAGTACCCCGCCATTACTCTGCAGTGCAGTACCCCGCCATTACTCTGCAGTGCAGTACCCCGCCATTACTCTGCAGTGCAGTACCCTGCCATTACTCTGCAGTGCAGTACCCTGCTATTACTCTGTAGTACCCCGCCAATACCCCGCCAATACTCTGTAATACCCTGCCATAAATTGCCATACCCAGCCATACTCAGAGATACCCAGCCATACTCGGTGATACCCTGAAATACCCAGCCATAGACGCCCCCCACCCCTCACCGCCCTCCGGTGCTTCTACCAACTCGCCAGTACGATCAAAGCCAGAATCTTTTTTTTATTTTTTATTTCAGGCTTCCCAGCCTAGAGGTGAGATGTGGGGTCATATTGACCCCCCAGATTTCACTGTAAAGAGGACCTGTCACCCCATATTCCTATTACAAGGGATGTTTACATTTCTTGTAATAGGAATAAAAGTGATCAAAAATATATTTTTGGGAAAAAAAATGTCAAACTAAAATAAATAAAGTAAAATGAACAATAAAAAAATAAAATAAAAATTAAAGCGCCCATGTCCCCATGTGCTCGCATGTGCCACACATGTGAGGTATTGCCGAGAATGTTAGAGCGAGAGCAATAATTCTAGTCCTAGACCTCCTCTGCAACTCAAAACATGTAACCAGTAAAAAAATATTTAAAGCGTCGCCTATGGGGATTTTTTAAGTAGCGACGTTTGGCGCCATTCCACGGGCATGTGCAATTTTGAAGAGTGACATGTTTGATATCTATTTACTCAGCATAACTTCATCTTTCACTTTATGCAAACATTGGGCTAACAAGTGGTTAATAATAGAGCTTGCAGTCAGTAGTGTTAGGAGATAGTGCGTGCTGTCTGCGTGCTCTGTACCCAGTACATACCGCTATAATATAGGGCAGGCCCCTACTTTCAAACATCCAACTTACAAACATCTCCTACTTGCAAACGCAAGGAGACAGCAGCAAGTGAGATGAAAAAAGATGGACGACAAAACAAATTATACAGGGGTGATAACCCTTCCCTATGTTTTCCAAAAAGCTTAAAGATAGTTTTTTTGACTGGAGCTACACTTTAAAAATGTACCGGTTGAAAATGACAAACAGATTCAACTTAACACAACAAACCTACACAGTCCCTGTCTTGTTTGCACCGCCTGTATACTGCTGTTCTGAGTATATAGGGCCTGGGGGCCACACGCATTTCCTTTTTTTAATATGGGTACGGGGTTCCCCTTAATATGCGTACAAGACCCAAATAGGCTGGTAATGGGCAGGGAGGGCTACCCATGCCATGTTTCTCAATGATTTTCAACCATATTGCAGGAACCAGATATAACATTAAAACCGCAAGCAGTTTTAAATGGTGTTATTTCCATTTAATGTCATTTTGTGCAGGGACTGTTCTAAACACGGGAAACACGTGGCACTTCACAGGCATACTACAGACACCCCGCAGGCACCATATTTAAAGGAATATTTCACTTTTTTTTTTCACTTTAATCGTCATTAAAATCAGTGCTCCCGCCAAAACGGTAGTTTTTAAAACTTTTTTTTGCAGTGACCCATGTCCCCTGAGGCAGGAGGCAGGTCGCCAAACCCTTTTTAGGACACTATCTTGCATATTAGCCGTTAAAATGAGCACTTTCCAATTCGAACGTTCGAGTCCCATAGACTTCAATGGGGTTCTAACGTTCGTACCGAACGCGGGGGTCGTTCGCAAGTTCTGGTGCGAACCGAACCGGGGGGTGTTCGGCTCATCCCTATATTTGAACTATTTCCCACCCGGCCACTGCACATAAAGGGCCGGGAGGGAGCTCTCTCCTTCTGAGTAGACGTTCCTGAACATCCTTCAGAAGGAGCGTGTTCGTGCGGGCGCATACCTGCGTGATCCCGATGCGCATGTTTCCCCCGGACACGCCGCATCTCGAAATGGCAGGAGGGCACTGTCATTTGCCCTCCTGATCCGCACGATGGCTGTGTCTACTCACAGCCATCGTATTGTAAACATAGGGGGAGGGGTTCTATTTGATAGGGGATCGTGCCGCTGCGTGCCTGCGCAGCGCCGCAATCCCGATCTGCCTAGGCGAGTTGTACAAGACAGGAGGGCCCTCCTGATCACATGATGACTGTGTGCAATCACAGTCGTCATGTAATGTAAATAGAGAGCGGTGTAACTGCTCTAATTTCTTCCTCTCCTCACACAGAGCCTGTCAGTGAGGAGATGAAGAGAGATCTGTGCTGCAGCTGGGAGATCAGTGAGTTTTTAGCTGTTTGTCTGCTGTTAACCCATGATCATCCAGCTAGTATCCCCAAAACAAAGTCTTTCAAAAACAGTGAAAACACCTGTCATACTGTGAACGTCTGCCTGTCAACAGCTGGCACATCAGCCGCCCGCCATCTTCAGGCACATCAGCCGCCCGCCATCTTCAGGCACATCAGCCCCCCACCATCTTCAGGCACATCAGCCACCCGCCAACATCTGGCACATCTGCCATCTGGCACATCTGCCCGCCAACATGACAAAAAGATCCTACAGTGCAGAACAGGCTCTCCAGATACTCCAGAGTATGTCGGACGAGAGTAGCGGGGAACTCTCTCCGTCAGACTTGGATAGCGACTACGAGCCAGTGAAAAGCAGTGAAAATAGGATTCTAACAAGGAGAATCGGGAGATATGAGGAGGCGCAGACATCCACCAGAAGCCAGGGCTGGTGCAAGGATTTTTGACACCCTAGGCGAAACCTCATTTTGCCACCCCCTGGCTCAACTCCCAACCCCACTCCTTTGCCCTGCAGCGGCTATGGTTGGTGGCTGCAAATGGCTGTTCTGTGGGTAGGTACTTCTGGCTGGTATGACTGGTGGGTATCCCTGGTGGTTGCTGTCCCAGGAGAGGGGGGAGGAGGAGGAAGGGGAGAGGGGGAGAAGGAGGAGTGGGGGGAGCAGGAGAAGAGGGAGGAGGAGTGGGGGGAGGAGTGTGGGGGAGGGGAGGAAGAGGGGGGGAAGTGGAGTGGGGGAGACAGAGGGAGAGGGGGAGAAGAAGGAGGGGAGGAAGGGGAGAGGGATGGGGAGTATGGGGGAGGAGAGGGGGAGAAGGAGGGGAGGAAGGGGAGAGGATTGGGAGGGAGGAGGAGAGGGATGAGGAGTGTGGGGAAGGAGGGGGAGGAGGAGGGGAGGAGGAGGAGAGGGGGAGAAGAAGGAGGGGAGGAAGGGGAGAGAATTGGGAGGGAGGAGGAGAGGGATGAGGAGTGTGGGGAAGGAGGAGGGAGGAGAAGAGGGATGAGGAGTGTATGGAAGGAGGAGGAGGGGGAAGAGGAGGATGAGGAGAGGGGGAGGAGGAGTGTGGGGAGGAGGGGTGTTAGGAGAGGATGGGAGGGAGGATGAGGAGAGGATGAAGGGGGGAGGAGGAGGAGAGGATGAGGAGGAGAGGGATGAGGAGGAGAGGGATGAGGAGTGTGGGGGAGACGTGTGAGAGGAATGGGGAGTGTGGGGGAGAGGAGGGGGAGGGGTGTTAGGAGGAGGAGGAGAGGGATGAGGAGTGTGGGGGAGAGGGAGGAGGAGGAGAGAGATGAGGAGTGTGGGAGAGGAGGCAGAGCGGTGTTAGGAGAGGGGGAGGAGGAGGAGTGTGGGGGGAGGAGGAGAAGAGGAGGGGTGTTAGGAGATGATGAGGGGGGAGGAGGAGGGGTGTTAGGAGATGATGAGGGGGGAGGAGGAGGAGAGGATTAGAGGAGGAGAGGGATGAGGAGTGTGGGGGAGAGGTGAGGGACGAGTGGGAGGGAGGGAGGAGGAGAGGAATGAGGAGTGTGGGAGAGGAGGGGTGTTAGGAGGGGGAGAGGGGGGAAAGGATGAGGAGTGTGGGGGAGGAGGGGGGGGAGAGGTGTTAGGAGAGGAGGAGGGGGAGAGGGGGAAACGGATGAGGGGGAGGAGGAGTGTGGGGGAGGAGGAGGAGGAATGTGGGGGGGGAGGAGGAGAGGGATGAGGAGGAGGGGGGAGGAGGAGTGTTAAGAGAGGATGAGGGAGGGAGGAGGAGGAGAGTGGGGGAGGAGGAGTGTTAAGAGAGGATGAGGGAGGGAGGAGAGTATGAGGGGGGAGGAGGAGAGGATGAGGATGAGAGGGGGGAGGAGGAGAGGGATGAGGAGTGTGGGGGAGAAGTGAGGGAGGAGGAGTGTGAGGGAGAGGAGAGGGACCCTTACATCCAGGCCATGTGCTCAGGACGATCATGACATCACACATGTGAGGAGTCTGAGGACAGATCAGTCTATACAGTAATACAGTGTGAGAGAAGTAGAAGAAGTAGAAACCGTGTGGTCCAATCTATCCTGTGACACCTTACAGCAGGGGTCTCAAACTGGTGGCCCTCCAGCTGTTGCAAAACTACAAGTCCCATGAGGCATTGCAAAGCTGACAGTTGCAAGCATGACTCCCACAGGCAGAGGCATCATGGGACTTGTAGTTTTGCAACAGCTGGAGGGCCGCCAGTTTGAGACCCCTGCCTTACAGGTATAGGCACCTCATCTCCGAATTCATATAAGAATTTCAAAGCAGGGAAGGGGAAAGAAGGGGAAAGCAAGAGGAGATTTTTGGACGGTGCAAATATGAATGCTGATGCAATAAAGTATAATAAAAATTAATTTATTTATCTACATAAAAAGCACCATATTATTGTGTGTGGTGCCAGCAAATACAAAGAACAAAATACGCATTTGTTACTCGACTGAAGGGATCCCGGCAAAGCAAGTTGATGAGCCAATAGCACTCGTTCCCAACATGTTTCGCAACAAGCTTCTTCAGGGGAATGTGCAACTAACAATAAACATAATATAAAATTAGTGTACAATGTAACATCAGTTATGTAATTACAATAATACACAAAAAGTCATAATCATGTATTTCAACCCAAGCATGTGTGATCTTAAACGGAAAATAGCAACCGCACACCAGGAGCCACCACTCGATGTAAAATACGTGCAGACAATCGGTACATTACTAATAGTAATACAGTGTAGTTCAAGTTCACTCACTGGGGTTCTGCTCTGCAGACTGCATCCAAAGACTGTCCAGCACAAACCCTGCCTCGATGCCTCCAGCTGTCACCAATCACCAGGCACTGACTACTCCGATCAAGCCGCTGTACAGGACAGGTGATAGAACACCGGGAGTTAGAGCTGGCCTCTGCAAATGACAGTGACACAGGGGGCGGGGTCAGGGGTCACATGGCTAGACACGGGATACAAATCTCAATCACTAAATCATGTATGGGCAGGGCTGGCAGTACTAGAAGAGATCAGAGACACAGACAGGTCACTGGTGTAATCATAGTGGCGCGCAGCAGCAGGGGATGTGTTTGTTTCCGTTCTGTCGGGAGACTCAGGACATGTCCCCCAGTACTGCCCTTCGCCTCTAATGATAGTACAGTTGGACGGAGCGTCTGCCTGAGTACATGTAACATACTGCAGGGGCGCCGGGCGGCATCCCCTGCACCAAACACTTACATAAAACGGAGACCAGTGGGAGACAGGGAGAAACCAGCGGCCAGGCGCCCTAGGCAGCAGTGCGCCCTAGGCGGTTGCCTAGTTCACCTAGTGGTAGCACCGGCTCTGCCAGCAATGCACCACTCCAGGGCATCCACCAGCAGTGCAGCACTCCAGGATAGGCAGGCATCCACCAGAAGTTCTGCAACCTTCCTAGAGAATAGGCCAGATGCTAGCAACGGAGCATGTCATCAATGAGGGCCCTTACTAGCCTCCCAGATGTTCTACTGTCCAACATTGCTGCCGATACGTCAGAACCTGCAATTCCCCTTTTTACAGCCCAGCCAGGCCCTCAGATACAGTCAGAAAACGCAACCCCAATTTATTATTTTCATTTATTTTTTACCGATGATCTCCTAAATTACATTGTGGAGCAATGTAATCTATACTCCAGGCCACATATAGCCAACAAACCAAATTCCTCACATGCCCTTCCCTTTGTTTGGAAACCCCTCACCGTGGAAGAATTTAAAACTTTCCTTGGCCTAACCCTCAACATGGGACTGCCAAAATAAATGAACTCCATGCCTACTGGTCTACCCAACCTATCCACCACATGCCGGTCTATTCGTCAATGATGCCCAGAACCCATTACAAGATGATTATGAGATTTTTACATTTCAACAACAATGCCCCCTCAAAATCATCCCAGTTATTCAAAATTCGGCCCCTAATCAAATTTTTTTTTTGCACCAGCTTCAAGCAGATGTTTAATATAACATAATATATATAATAATAATATAATATAATATATATAACCTATACATGGGGGGGGGGGTGTGGATATGAACGACCAGATGATGCAACCCTACTTGGCCACCAGGAAATCACTGTTTTGATACAAGAAAGTTGCCATTATTTGATGCAACTAGCCCTGTTCAATTAGTGTATTATTTTTTCTAAGTGCACCCAAAGTTCCCTAACCTATCTGAAATTCCAATAAGATGTTATCACATCCCTTCTTTAGCCCCATGGCCAAGCCCCTCATCTAATTCGCTCTGATGCATTAGCCAGACTCCATGAAAGGCACTTTCCTGAAATCCTCCCTCTTATCCAAACAGGTTGCAAACCCCCCAAAAAAATGTTGTGTGTTCAAGTAGAGGAATTCGCTTTGACACCCGATACTACTGTCCCCAATGTCCCTTCTTGCCAGGCCTCTGTATTGGAGAGTGCTATCGGAACTATCACACTTCACTACACTATCAGTAGTGAAGATGATTTTTTTTACAGCTTCCACTATCTGCTATTTCTGTGAATGACCCGGACTGTTAACGACTATGCCTCTGCCAAACATCTTTCTGCCTTCAACGTGAATTGACCTTGGCCTGTTAAATGACCATGCTTTTTGTCTGCCTCCTGAACTGACCATGCCTCTGCCTGCCACCTGAACTGGCCATGCCTCTGCCTGCCACCTGAACCGGCCATGCCTCTGCCTGCCACCTGAACCGGCCATGCCTCTGCCTGCCACCTGAACCGGCCATGCCTCTGCCTGCCACCTGAACTGGCCATGCCTCTGCCTGCCACCTTAACTGTCTGCTAAACCTTGGACTGTACTGAACCATGTTCATACTTTTCCATATCTGTTTGCTGCCTGGACAATACCTGGACATTTCCTTTGGCTGTCTGGACAAATGCTTTGACTGCTCTGGAATGGTATTCCTGCCTGCTAAAACCACACGTGAGACTTTTTTTTATCCTTTGCTCAGCAGAATGTATTTTCGGGTGTAATTCTTGGTGTGCACATGTTATGTTTTAGAAGCCTAAAGGTGCTACTTGCATGTTGGGCCTATGTATGTGGCCAAGTAGTGGAAAAGTCTCACACATGGGGTATTGTCATACTCAGGACGAGTAGCAGAATGTATTTTGGGGTGTCATTTTGGCTATGTACATACTATGTGTTAGAAAGATCTTCTAAATTGACAAATTTGTGAGAAAAAATAGGTTTTAATTTTCTTTCCACATTTTCCAAAAACTTGTGGAAAGAAATGACATGTTCAAAAGACTCTTTACTCTTTCGTATAATAAATTTTTAATAAACAATAAAAATTATAATACATGGCTGCATGATACATTTTTGTATTCTAAATCAAAAGGGGTATCGATTGTGTTCCATAGAGACTTGCCAATCCAAATACTACGAAAATATGAAGGTAATGATGGGAGATCTCTAATAATAAAGCTAATGTTATATGGGAAAAAATGTACAATAATTAATTTATATCTCCCTAACTATGGACAAGTAGAGATTGGTGTAAAAGCCCTATTGGACACAATGGAGAAAGCGGAGGGAACAGTAATAGTGGGTGGTGATTTAAATTTTCTAATGGATGTAAAGAGGGACACCACAAATATTCAAATGCAAAAGAAAAACAATAATATTAGAATAAAAGAATTTAAGGATATATTGACAAAATACCAATTAATAGATATATGGAGGGCTCAGCATCAAACTGAAAATAATTATACATATTACTCAAACATTCATAACTCATATCACAGATTAGACTATTTCTTTTTAAATAAAGAGGGCCTAATGATGAAGCCAATAACAGAAATAGGGGGATTTTTATGGTCGGACCATGCCCCAATATATATGGAATTTACAGTGATCGATACAAAAAAAAAGAATGGGATATGGAGCTTAAATGATAATTTAATTAAAGATAAAAAATGTGAGATGGAAATTCAAAATGTCATAAAAGAATTCTTGATAATCCATGAAAGAGATGGAACTTCACCTCCAATACAATGGGAAACATTAAAATGCGTGCTGAGGGGAATATTCATCAAGCATGGAGCAAGAAAAAAAAAAAGAAAAAAATACAAAACAAATCTCAGTTGGAAATAGAGATTAGAGAATTAGAAGTAATACACAAGAAGCATATGAAATCAGATGATAGAACTAAACTAAAGGAAAAACAATTGGAATTGGCAATCAATGCTTGATGAAGAATTCCTTCAGATAAGGGATAAAAATATAGCACAATGGTATAAATTTGGAAATAAACCTGGGAAATTATTAGCCCGAGCATTAAAAAAACAACAACCCCCAAGTTACATACAAAAAATTGTAAAAACAAATGGGGAAATGATGTATGACCCAGAGGAAGTATCTTAAACTTTCTATACATATTATTCTAAACTATATAATATAAAAGATGGACAGGAATACAAGGGAAATGAAGATAAAAGAGAGGAAATACGAAAATATGTAAAAGAAATGGCTATATTTAATTGCTCAAAAGAAAACATGGAGGGGTTAGAGGAGGAAATTACAACAGAAGAGATCCAACAGGCTATTAAAGAGCTTGTTTTGGGGAAAAGTCCAGGTCCAGATGGATATACCGCCAGATTTTATAAGACATTTAAGGATTTAATAACACCCATTCTTAAGAAAACATATAATTCTATATCTTTAGAACAGCCATTTGCGTTACAAAGTACAGAAGCCCATATTATATTAATATTAAAACCAGAAAAGGATCAATCACTATGTAAAAATTATAGACCTATATCCTTAACGAACATAGATATAAGAATATTCTCAAAGATTTAATCTAAACGAATATCGGCAATAATATCAGAATATATAAACCTGGAACAAACGGGATTTATGAAAGGGAGTGAAACAAGGGATAATATTATTAAGACATGTACATTGGTTGAATACGCCCAGAGAGCTGCCATCCCTACCTGCTTATTAACTATAGATAAACAGCAATGGGACCTAAGATGCTAGGAAGAATTATGGCATTATATAAAAACTCAAGGGCTAAAGTGAGAACAAATGGGATATTATCTGAAAATATAAAGATCTCAAATGGAACCCGACAAGGGTGTCCTTTATCACCACTCTTATATATTATGATAATGGAACATCTTATGGAAGCCATAAGGATAAATAAAGATATTAAAGGGATAAAGATAAAAGATAAAGAATATAAGATGGCCGCATATGCGGATGATCTTTTAGTGTATATACTGTAACTAACCCTATAATTACAATACCAAATTTAATAAAAGAGTTTGATAGATTTGGGGAAATTAGTAACTTTAAAGTAAATTATGATAAATCTGAATTAATGAATATTACACTAGAAGAAAAAATGCAAAATCTCTTACGAAAGGATTTCCCTTTTAAATGGAAATTAGATGCAATAAAATATTTGGGAATGTATATTCCAAGAGATTTAAAACTGCTGCAAGACATGAATTATAGTTTGGCAATTCATAAGGTAAAAAAACTTTTAAGAAAATATGATAAAATAACTTATTCATGGTTTCGGAGAATAAATATTGTAAAGATGGAGATCTTACCAATTATGCTATATATTTTTCAAACTGTACCCATTATACCATCAAAAAAGATTATGGAAGAATTAAGAAAAATGGTAGAAAGTTTTGTATGGTCGCATAAGACTCCCAGAGTATGCAGAGAAGTATTAATTAGAACGAAAAATAATGGAGGTTTGGCAATGCCTGACTTCCTTAAATATCTCCAAGCTGCTTCTCTAATGAGAATAATAGATTGGCAACATAATACAAAAGACAAGCAATGGATAAAACTAGAAGAAAATATACTAGGGGTTAAAATAAAACATCAACCATGGGTGAATCCTTAGTTAGGACCAGAGGAGAAGGAAACTCTTATTTTTGTAAGAACAACTTTAAAAACATGGGATGATATGATAAAAAAAAGGTAAATTGTCATCATTAATAGGCCCTATGACTCCACTATTTACCAATCCTGAATTTATGCCAGCCCTAAAAGAATATGGAGGAACATGAGCGGATAATACAAATCTTGGAGGAGGGGAAAATGCCAACACTTCAAGAATTGGGGCAAGAATATAAAAATAAATGGTTTCAGTACTTTCAACTAAAAGCGTATATAGATCCAATTGTGACAATGATTAATAGACAATTAACTATATTTGAACAAATGGCAATAAATAAGGATAAAGCAAATAAAAAATTATCTAAAATATATAACCTATTACCTCCTGTTGGTGATATTAAAAAAATAGTAGGAGTAAGAAAATGGGAGGAAGAAATAGGGAATGAGATGACAGAGAAAGAATGGGAAGGGATATTTGCAAGATTATATAAAATACCTTTAGCTACTAAATACCAGGAAAAAAACTATAAAATGATTTTAAGATGGTATAGAAGTCCAGTGGTTATGAATAGAATAAATAAAGGAAACTGTGAAACCTGCTGGAGGTGTAAGATAGAAAAGGGTACTTTAGAACATATTTGGTATAGCTGTTGGAAGATAAGAGTATTTTGGGTTAAGATAATAGAACTATATCAGAAGGTGACGGGTATGAGAATAGAAACGGATATAAAATCAGTATTATTCTCTCATACATCAAATAAATTAAAACAGAAAGAGATAGAATTTTTGCATCAGATGACTTCAGTAGCTAAAGCTGTAATAGCACGTAATTGGAAAAAAGAAGAGGCCCCAACACTAACAGAGTGGAAATGTGAGATGAGCGAAGTGCTTTTTTTGGAAAAGCAAATAAGGCAAGAGGGCTATGTAGAGAAAAAAAATTCAAAGTATTGGAAAAGATGGGAGGAATTGGGTACCTCTGGGAATTTGTAAGAATTTTTGTAATAAGAAGCGAAGGGGGGATGAACGGGATGGATTTGATGTATGTTGTGTTTTTTTCTTTTTTTTTTTGTTTTGGGATAATTGTTGAATGTAAGTTTTAAAATATAAAATAAAGAGAAATTTGAAACAAAAGACTCTTTATGCCTCATAGAATATACATTGGGGTGTTTTCTTTCAGCAGTGATACTTGGGGGGGTGTGGCAGCGGTGGTGGTGCCATCCTCTCCCACCACCACCTCTGCCTCTTACTGATCCCATCCCCCACCACCACTGATCTCATCCCTACCATATCCCCCCCATCACCTCTGTTGTAGAAGTGATGGTGGGTGGGTAGGGATGGGATCAGTAAGAAGCAGAGGTGGTGGAGGACTTGGGATGGATCGATTGCACTGCAATTCGAATCCTCAAACAGTCACTTGAATGCCTCCAGGGATGCCTTTCCTCATGGGGAGAGAGAGACCCCCCTTCACTCGATTGGTGTCAGCTGGGCAGCTGACTTCATTTTTCAGTGTCCGCCCCAACTCCCTACATTCTCTCTCTCTCTGGATAGGCGGGGCAGGATGGGGCGGTCCAGACAGTCTCTTTGAGTCTCAGCCTCTTCTCAGCTCAGCGGGTGAAAGCCCCCTTCCCGTGGGGAACAAATGGCCAGGCAGTGCGGCCACGGCGGGCCTCCTGGGTGGTAGATGTAATTGCGGTAACACCGCCCAAGTAATGGTAACTGAGTTACCACGAGGGGAAGAGTAATCAGTTAGATTACTCGTTACCCTCTAAAGTAACTGCGTTAAGTATATATTCTTTATTTTTTCAAAAAATAATTTTTTTCCACATATAACAAATATAAAACGTATACATTCAATATTCCCTGTACAAATATTGTTTATTTTTCCCTAACACCCCCAAAACAAAACAAAAAAAAGGGGAAGGCTTCTACAGCCCTCCCTCCCCCACTCGCTCGCTCCTTCATTGATCTTCCTGGACGACCCCTCTTTCCAGTAACCCCAGGAAAACTTCAGTTTTAATAAACAGTGCCCATTGCTGCCATCTTTTTTGATGTTTCTCCTCACTATCCTCTATCTTATGTATGGACTCTTAAATTTTTCTTATCCATTCTACCCTCTCCATCCATTCCTTCATTGACGGAGTATTCTGGGTCCTCCACCTTCGAGGTATTAAAGCCTTCGCTGCATTCAATAGGTAGGGGAATAGGGAGCTCCCATATTGCTTTTCCCCATCTCAACATCATAGAACAAGCAGACCCATGGTCGTTTCTCCAACATCACCTCTGTTATATTAAAAATATTTTATCCCAGTAGGTTTGCTTTTTGGGGCAATCCCACCACAAATGTGAGAAAGTTCCCAAGACGGTACAGCCTCTCCAACAGTTTGAGGGGTTATCTCCTCTAAAGTTATTCAATCTTTGTGGGGTTACATACCACCTCGCTAACAGCTTGTATGACATTTCTACTGTTTATATATCCTTCGCCACAGAATACGTTCGCCTTGTTATCCTGTTCCTATGTTCATCGTTGTTTAGGGGGCCAAGCTCTCTTTCCCACTTTTCTAAGTATGAAGGATATTCGTGGTTAGCCTCCCGCAGCAATATTTTGTATATTTTTGTTATCCGTTTCTCTAGACTTTAAGAGGACTCCAGTAGCTTCTCAAAAGGTCTACGTTTCTGAATACCTCGCAGTGGTTGTGTCAACGACTGTACAAAGTGGTGTAATTGTGTGTATCTCCACTTATCCAGTGGTTTCTGTCTCCATTCTCCCGTAATTTCCTTATAAGTGCAAAATCTATCTCCTTCCATCACATCTTGTAATCTAATATTTTCTTTTTTAGCCAACCTATTAAAATACATATACTCCTCTTTCCCTGGTCGAAAAAAAATTGTGTCTAACAGCGGTAATAATGGTGAGTTGTGTTCCCATTTATGCCTCTTATTTATTCTATCCCAAATCTTTAGTGAGTTTTTGTCAATATACTTGTGCTCAATCCTACTTCCCAATATTGTGCCGGTATCCATATCCGTTCCCCTAATTTTGTCTTAGTTAAATTAATTTCTAATTCCACCCAACTCTTATCCTTTTTGTTATGAGTCCAGTCTATTATTCTAGATATCACGATTGCCTCATAGTATTTTTTAAAGTCAGGTGCTGCTAGGTCCCCTCTGTCCTTTTCTCTGGATAATATGTTGTATGCAATCCGCGCACGTTTACGACCCCAGATAAATTCTGTCATCATAGATTTTAATTTACTGAAATACCTCTGTGGGAGGGGAATTGGGACCATTTGGCAGGTGTATATAAATATCGGTAATATAAACATCTTGACTGCATTAATTTTCCCAACACATGAAAGTGGTTTGTATTGCATCTTACTTAAATGCTCTTTAATTTTATTCAAGAGGGGAATATAATTAGCTACAAATAGGTTATCTAGTTTTGCTGTCAGCTTTATTCCCAGATAGCTCAATTCCTTCGTACACCACTTAAAAGGTAATTTAGCTTGAATTACTCTCTGCTCTTCGGCCGGTAGGGTCAAATTTAATATCTCAGATTTGGTCATGTTTATTTTAAAGTTTGATAGTTTCCCGAATTGTGCTAACTCATTCAGGACTACAGGGATAGAGATTCTAGGGTTTGATACATAGAGCAAAACACCATCCGCAAAAGCGGCCGTCTTATACTCCTTCCCTCCCACCCATATTCCTTGAATATCCTGATTTTTCCTAATTGCAGCGAGAAGGGGTTCCAGCGTCATTATAAACAGGAGGGGAGAGAGTGGGCATCCCTGTCTTGTCCCGTTAAAAAGGTCAAAGGGGCAGGACAGGGTCCCATTAACTCTCACTCTGGCCTTTGGACCCAAATAAAGGGCTTCGATCCACCCCATCATCCTCTCTCCCAACCCCTGATGTCTCAGAGTTTTAAACAGGAACCCCCAACTGACCCTATCAAAGGCCTTTTCAGTGTCAATTGACATAAGAACAGTGGGGGCCCCTTGCCTAATCGCTTCCTGTATCAGCATTATCAGCATTATAGTTTTTAGCGAGTTGTCTCTCCCCTCTCTCCCCTGGACAAACCCCACCTGATCCTTCTGGATCCATTCTGGCAAATAGAGCTTCAATCTCTCTGCAATTATTTTTGCGAACAATTTAATATCTGAATTCAATAATGAAATTGGTCTATAGCTTTCCACAGCCATAGGATCTTTTCCTTCTTTGAAGATCAACGTTATATGTGCCAGAAGAGTCTCTAAATTTTTCTCCTTTCCCCACCGCATTAAAGTAATCGCATTATCTTGGCGCTAATTGTTTACAAAACTTCTTATGGTATAAGATAGGGTATACATTGGGGCCTGGACAGCCCCCTGAGGCGGTATTTAAGATTGCTCTTTCCACTTCCTGCCTTGATATGGGGGCTTCTAGTGCCACCATTCCTTCTTTCTCGCCTCTTGGAAGGTCCAGTTTCCTCAGATACTCTCTTATTTCCTCTCTTTCTGATTAAGATGGGTGATCCTCCATGCGTCTTGAAGTTGCCAATTTGCTAGAGCTTTTAAGTTATCTGTCTACGCTCTGAGGGGTGATTCCCCCCTCCCGTGGTATCTATCTTGGGTTCTATACTCCAATTCAAGTCCCCTGCTATAATTAATTTCCCCTCCTTAAATCCTTCTAATTTATTTAACAATTTCTTAAAAAATTTATCTGGGTTCTTGTTTGGTGCATATATATTTACAATCGTACATTTCATATTAGGCAGTTTACCTTTTATACACAGATAGCTACCTTCTGGGTCCACAAGACGCTCCTCCAGGTCAAACCTGGTAATCCTGCTAAATCCAATTGCTATCCCTCTTGAATATGAGGAAGGTGTATCCCCGTAATACCATACCGGGAAATGAAACAAATTTAATTTTATCCCTGAGGTGTGCGTTATATGCGTCTCTTGTAGGCACACTATATTTGCTTCCAATAATTGAAGCTCCTTATTTATCACATATCTTTTCCTTTTAGTATTCAACCCCCTTATATTATATGAAATTACATTAATCAATGTCATATGTTGTTTCTAATAGCATTTTCTTTGAGAGCGTCTAGTGAGACCTAGAGATAGCTCCATATTTGCAATGTGTAGAAGGACCGAGCGAGAAAAAGAAAAAAAAAAGAAACCCCCCCCGAGAAACCTCCCCTCCCCCCAAAACCTCCCTCACACTCCCCCCTCTCCCCCCTTCCCCCCTGTTCTGTAACAGAACGACTCAAAAGGCTGAGCAGAACTCCCCCTTTCCGTTTATTCTATGTTCCAGGTCGACCTTTACTTGTCGCCTGCGGTTCATAGATCCCCTGGGGTTCCCACCCAAGATCCGTCTGAGGCACCCCCCTCCCCACTCTCCTTCCCCGCCTCCAGCCCCATCTATCCACTAGCTTTAAAGACAGATTATATTTCACTACTTTCCTGTTTGTTTAAGTTTGGTACTGGGTATTCTTGGCCTTCCCTCCCCCACCATTCCTTCTTTCTCATCCCTCGATATTGCCTTTTATTTTGTCCCCGGGAGCCAAAATACCCTCCTCCTCGCTCCATCCTTTTAATGGGGGGGGGGGGAGTTATGTCTAGTCTTTCGCAGAAGTCCTTTAGATCTTCCAGAAAACGTAGAAGCGCAGATCGTCCCCCCTTTTTTCCTATTAGGCAAGCTAGGAATCCCCATTGATAGGGAATCTCCGCTGCTACCAACAGCTCCGTTAGCGATTTTAAGTGCCTCCTTCTCCTTAATGTCTCCCATGCTAGGTCCGAGTAGATCTGCAGTTATGCTCCTCAGTAGGTCACCCCCAGGAGAGAGCTGATTCTCCCCCATTATCTGGGTTTTCTCTTCTACATAGTGAAACCGCGCAATTACATCTCGTGGGGTTTCTGATCTTAATCCCGGGAGTCGTGCCATCCTTTGTATTCTATCTATTTTTAGGGGCTCGCTAGCTTCCTTATCTAAGAGCGGGTTGAATATTTGCTGGGCTATATTTCTCAACTCTGAATTCCTATGAGTCTCAGGGAGTCCTTTTATTCGGAGGTTCTTCCTCCGACTCCGATTCTCCTGATCCTCTAATTTGTACATGAGTGACCTATTCCCTCTCTGAAGGGACGTGATCTGCTCTAATCTATCTTCCAACTCCTCAACCCTCTCTAGGACTCGCCTAATGTCCCCCCTTACTGCTGCGATATCTGCTTTCAAAGATGTTTCCATTTTCCCAAACATCTCCAAGAGCAACTCCCTTATTTGTGGCACTTGTTCTGCTGGTGGGGCCTGCATATTTCCTTCCAAAAGACCTCCCTCTATGCCTGGCTCCTCCCTCTCCTCTTGGGGTCCCGTTTGTTTTTTAGTGTTCCCTTGTAGGTTATACTCCTCCTTTTTAAGCCCTGCTACCTTTGTACCATTCATTCTCCCTCCTCTACTCTCGTCTGCCTTCTGTCTATTCAACCCTGACCGTAGGGGGCATCCTACTCTAGGGCTCCCTTGCCCTTCTTCCACTATACTAGAATTTGCGGCCATATATCTCTGGATGCTAGCAGGGCTTGAGACCGGTGTAATACTCTTATTTGTCTTGCCCGTTTCCCCCCTCATACTGGATTTCCTTCTTGTGGCACTACTAAAGCCTCTCTAGTAGAAAAAAAAGAGTTTTCTTCTTTTTTTCTCTCCCCTCTCCTCCTTCCTTCCTTCCCTTTCCTAAATTCAACTCTCCCCCCCAATATCCCCAAGTTATTGCCTGTCTCGCCTCTTAGCTCCTGGTTCTGACTGATTGCCCCAGAACCAAAGATATCTCCTCTCTAACACAAGAGGGGGCTAGGAGAGAGAAAAAAAAAAGGCATATCCACAAAAACAAAAAAACAAAACAAAAAAAAGCAAATCCAGACACATTCCTTGCGTATCTCCTACTAATGACAATGGCTCAGTTCTGTCACTATACTCTGCCTATATACCCACAAAATATGCTCTACCAAGATGGATCTAAATAGAGCCGCTAGGCCCCAAAAAAAAAAAAAAAGAGAGGATTCAGAATGTCCCAAGGACAAGCCACGTTCTTTCCGTCTAACCACCAAAACAATTCAAGTCCGGAATCTCCTCTTCTTATTTCTTGAGTTGAGTTCTAGTTCTATTCAATTCTTTTGAGCCTCCAAACACTTTGTAAGTTCCAATAAACTCCGTTACGCCTCTAGATTACCCCCCTGGAGGGAGATGGAAACCCGCCAGTCCTCAATACAGTCCGCAATTCAACATTTCATATCCCTGCAGTCTCGTCTCTCCCTGTCCACCGTGCACCACTATGGTAGGTAAAACCTAACCAATCGACCAATAGACCAGGTATGGAAAATCGGGGACTTTACATCTGCTATTTTTTTGTAACCAGCTGTTATCTTGATCCCTGCCCCCAGCTGTCATATGTTAGCACTTATTGGTACTGAGAGAAATAAGGGCTATCTTGCTCTGCAGCTTCTACTGACTTCCTCTCTCAGGGCATATAACACGGGTATAGCTTGTACCACTGGAGGTCAGCCTCTTCACTCCCAATTTCCCAGCTTGTTTAACTATTGCCGAGTAGGGATGAGCCGAACACCCCCCCGGTTCGGTTCGCACCAGAACTTTCGAACGGACCCCAAATTCGAACGAACTTTAGAACCCCATTGAAGTCTATGGGACTCGAACGTTCAAAATTAAAAGTGCTAATTTTAACGGCTAATATGCAAGATACTGTTCTAAAATGGGTTTGGGGACCTGGCTCCTGCCCCAGGGGACATGGGTCAATGCCTAAAATGTTTTTAAAAATGGCCGTTTTGGCGGGAGCACTGATTTTAATGATGATTAAAGTGAAAAAAAATGTGAAATATTCCTTTAAATATGGTGCCTGGGGGGTGTCTGTAGTATGCCTGTGAAGTGCCACGTGTTTCCTGTGTTTAGAACAGTCCCTGCACAAAATTACATTAAACAGAAATAACATCATTGAAAACTGCTTGCGGTTTTAATGTTATATCTGGTTCCTGCAATATGGTTGAAAATCATTGAGAAAAATGGCATGGGTAGCCCTCCCTGCCCATTACCAGCCCCTTTGGGTCTTGTACGCATATTAAGGGAAACCCTGTACCCATATTAAAAAAAGGAAATGCGTGTGGCCCCCAGGCCCTATATACTCAGAACAGCAGTATACAGGCGGTGCAAACAAGACAGGGACTGTGTAGGTTTGTTGTGTTAAGTTGAATCTGTTTGTAATTTTCAACTGGTACATTTTTATAGTGTAGCTCCAGTCAAAAAAACTATTTTTAAGCTTTTTGGAAAACATAGGGAAGGGTTATCACCCCTGTATAATTTGTTTTGTCGTACATCTTTTTTCATCTCACTTACTGTTGTCTCCTTCCGTTTGCAAGTAGGAGATGTTTGTAAGTTGTATGTTTGAAAGTAGGGGCCTGCCCTATATGCTCTGCAGAAATGGCGGAACAAGGTGTTGGTTTTGCCACAACATTGTAAGCCCTCAAAGTGACTCTTGGTGGGCGCTGGAGCGCCCTGCTGTGAACGATTATATCAAGAATTGTAATTACATGCCATTGTTGAACAGTGGTAGAAAAATTGACCTTTGGTGGTTGTGGTGCTGGTGCCACAACACTATAAGTCCTCACAGTTACTCTGGGTGGGCACAGGAACGGGCCCTCCTGTGAAATATTATATCAAGAATTGTAATTAAATGTCCCTGTTAAACAGGGGCAGAAAAATTTGGCCTTGGGCACTGGTGCTGGTGCCACGACACTGCAACCTCTCCCATATACTCTAGTTTTATTGCAGGAATTAGCCCTGCTGCAAAGCATTGCATCAAAAATTGTACTTAAACGCCCCTGTTAAACAGGGGCAGAAAAATTGGGCCTTAGGCACTGGTGCCACGACACTGCAACCTCTCCCATATACTCTAGTTTTATTGCAGGAATTAGCCCTGCTGCAAAGCATTGCATCAAAAATTGTACTTAAACGCCCCTGTCAAACAGGGGCAGAAAAATTGGGCCTTAGGCACTGGTGCTGGTGCCACCACACTGCAACCTCTCCCATATACTCTAGTTTTATTGCAGGAATTAGCCCTGCTGCAAAGCATTGCATCAAAAATTGTAATTAAACGCCCCTGTTAAACAGGGGCAGAAAAATTGGGCTGATGGCATCACCCAGAACCAGAAATGTTCTTCCAACATATCAGAGGAGGAGGAAGAGGATAGACAATCAACATAACAGGACAGTCACTCAGCATCAGCATAGGCAGTCTTGAAGGGATGTGATATTTCAAAAAAAATTATTCGGTTACATCAGCTTCAGGTGCTTGGTAGCTGTGGGTGATCCAAGACTGATTCATCTTGATGAAGGTCAGTCGATCAACTGATTCGGTGGACAGGCGCACCCTGTGATTCGGTAACAAAGCCACCAGCAGCACTGAAGGTGCGTTCCGAAAGAACGCTGGATGCAGGACAGGCCAGTAGCTCAATTGCATACTGTGCAAGCTCTGGCCAGTGATCCATCCTCAAGACCCAGTAAGCCAGAGGATTTTCGGTGGGAAAGGTGTCCAAGTCTGACCTTGCTGGCGATGGTTGCTGGAACCGATCATACCTTGGGGCTGTGGACTAAAAAATTGTCTGAAAGCATCAGTCAGACGGCCACCTTCTCCACCACTCCTTCTGACCGATGCCTTAGCAACACGTTGTCCAGGACCAGAAGTTTGTAACCTCCCAGTCTCTGGGAACGCGTTGCACAGACCTTTCTTCAAGGCCTCCCGGAGATGTCTCATCCTCTGCTCCCTCTGCGATGGCAAGATGAGGTCGGCAACCTTACCCTTGTACCGTGGATCAAGGAGAGTGGCCAGCCAGTAATGGTCCCTCTCCTTGATCCGAAGAATACGAGGATCCTTCCGCAGGCTTTGCAGGATCAGGGAGGCCATGCAGCGTAGGTTAGCTGAGGCATTCGGTCCAGAGTCCTCTGGGTCACTAAGGGCAACATGATCCGCAGCTACCTCCTCCCAGCCACGTACAAGTCCACGTGTTTCTTGGGACTGTAAATCATCTCTACAAGACTGCTGCTGCTGATGCTGAGTGCTAGCCTCCACCTCCATGCTGACACAATCATCCTCCTCCTCCTCTTCCTCCTCATCCTCTTCCTGTGTGATGGGTGGCACAGCAGGAACACTGTCTGGATAAAGGGGGCCTTGAGAGGCAAGGAAGTCCTCCTCTTCCTGCCTCTGTTCTGCCTCAAGTGCCCTGTCCATTATTCCACGCAGCGTATGCTCCAAGAGGTGGACAAGAGGTACAGTGTCACTGATGCATGCACTGTCACTGCTCACCATCCTTGTGGCCTCCTCAAACAGTGACAGGACAGTGCATGCATCCCTGATCATGCCCCACTTGCGTGGTGAGAAAAAACTGAGCTCCCCTGACCCTGTCCTGGTGCCGTAGTCGCACAGGTACTCATTGATGGCCCTCTGCTGCGTGTGCAGCCGCTGCAGCATGGCCAACGTTGAGTTCCACCTGGTGGGCATGTCACATATAAGGCGGTTCTTGGGCAGGTTCAACTCCTTTTGGAGCTCAGCCAGCCGAGCACAGGCATTAAATGATCGGCGGAAATGCACACAGACTTTCCTGGCCTGCTTCAGGACATCCTGTAAGCCGGGGTACCTGCCCAAGAACCGCTGCACCACCAGGTTAAGGACGTGAGCTACACAGGGCACATGGGTCAGTTGTCCCTGTCGGAGGGCGGAGAGGAGGTTGGTGCCATTGTCACAAACCACCATTCCTGGCTTAAGCTGGCGTGGCGTCACCCACCTCTCGGCCTGCCCCTGCAGAGCTGACAAAACATCCACCCCAGTGTGGCTCCTGTCCCCCAAACAGACCAGCGCAAGCACAGCATGGCATCGTTTTGCCTGCGTACTTGCGTAGCCCCTGGAACGCCTACGGAGCACCGCTGGTTCTGAGGACAGAGCACTGGAAGAGGCCATGGAGGAAGAAGAAGAGGAGGGGGTGGAGGAGAGAGGTGTGTCACAACCAATAGTAGCATTTTGGAGGCGTGGTGGCGGAACAACCTCCAACACTACTGCACCTTGTCCTGCATCCTTCCCAGCTGCCAGAAGAGTGACCCAATGGGCCATGAAAGACAAGTAAAGTCCCTGTCCATGCCTGCTGGACCATGAGTCAGCGGTAATATGCACCTTACCGCTGACCGCCCTGTCCAGCGAGGCAAGGACATTGCCTTCCACATGCCGGTAGAGAGCCGGAATCGCCTTCCGTGAGAAAAAGTGGCGTTTGGGGACCTGCCACTGAGGAATCGCACATTGTACAAACTCACGGAAGGGGGCTGAGTCTACCAACTGAAAAGGCAGCAGTTGAAGTGCTAGCAATTTAGCCAAGCTAGCATTCAACCGCTGGGCATGTGGATGGCTGGGAGTGAACTTCTTTCGCCGGTCCAGCAGCTGGGGCAGGGACATTTGCCTGCTATAATCGGATGTGGGTGTACTGCTAGCAGAGTGCCTACACCTTCATTCCTCTCAGAGCAGGTTTCAGAGAGGACTGAAGGTCTAGTGGGGTTGGAGATGCCAGCTGATGAGGAGTAAGGAGAGGTCCGCTTTGTTCTTTTTTGTGGGTTTTTGAGGTACGCTTGCCAACGAGCTGCATGGCAGGTCAACATATGTCTGGTCAAGCATGTGGTGCCCAAGCGGCTGATGTTTTGGCCACGCGAGATACGCTTGAGACATATGTTGCAAATAGCAGCGGTGCGATCTGATGCACTCGTCTCAAAAAAGGCTCACACCAAAGAACTTTTAGAATAACGCGCAGAGGCAGCGCCCTGCACAGGCGGAGCTCTGCGGTGTGATTCAGTCGGTGTGCTGCCCCTAAGCTGGCCCCCGGAGGGCATCCTGCCTCGTTGGACATGTGCCTCCTCCTCCTCCTCCTCTCTCCTACCAGGCACCCACGTGGAGTCAGTGCCCTCATCATCCCATTCCCTCTTCATCGCTGTAGCAAACCTGGCAGTATGCTGCAGCTTGTGGAACATGACTGCCAGATTGCTGTCCTTCTTGAGCATCCCCTCTCTCTGCGCTCACGCTACTGTCTTTCTCTAGCTGAGTGTCATCATCTGAGCCTACAAAACACTGAGCATCCTCCTGAAGCATGTACCCAACACTGTGCCCAAAGAGTTCAGGAGACTCCTCAGGAGGACGTGGTGGGTCTAGGGAAGGAGTCACTGATGATGACATTGAGAGGAGGGAAGACGATGCGTTGGCAGCTGCTTTGCTAGTACCCTGAGACTGGGTGAGAGAGGATGAGGAGGATGAAGAGGGCTTGGTCATCCACTCTACCAAGTCGTTGGCATGTTGCGGTTCAACATGTCCAGCTGCAGAAAAGAAGGACAAGCGTGTCCCATGGCCACGTGCTGATGACAATGCACCGTGTCCACGACCAGCACTGTTGTCTCTAGACACAGAGCCTGCTTGCCCTCTTTTATCGGCTCGCGCCTGTCTGCCTCTCCTTGCTGGCCTTCCAGCCATGGTAATGGCCTGAAAGGAGTTGGGTAAAACAGCAGTTGGGTAGTGTATATTGTGCTGGAGGCACACAACACCCACTAACTCCTGCAGATGCCTTTATTATAGAACACCAGAGATAAAGGGGTATACTGTAATGGAGTCACACAACACCCACTAAGCCCTGCAGATGGCTCTATTAGAGAACAGCAATAAACGGTAGATACAGGTGTATATTGTGCTGGAGTCACACAACACCCACTAACTCCTGCAGATGCCTTTATTATAGAACACCAGAGATAAAGGGGTATACTGTAATTGAGTCACACAACACCCACTAAGCCCTGCAGATGGCTCTATTACAGAACAGCAATAAAGGGTAGATACAGGTGTATATTGTGCTGGAGGCACAAAAAACCCACTAACTCCTGCAGATGCCTTTATTATAGAACACCAGAGATAAAGGGGTATATACAGATGTATACTGTGCTGTGCTGGAGGCACACACAACTTCCAATAACTCCTGCAGATGGCAAGTGGGCTCAAATAGAGAAGAGCTATGTAGGTGGATATAGCGGTGTGTACTCGGTACAGGGCACGCAGACAGCACGCACAAGCTCCTAACACTACTGACTGCAAGCTCTTTTATAAAAGATAGATCACTAGCTATATAGGTGAGATGAATATAGCAGTGTATACTGCGGTCAGGGCAAGCAGACAACAACCACTACAGAAGAGCAAGATCGAAAATCGGCCGATAACGATCGGTGTGTACTGTGTTGAAGGTACACAGAACACCCACTAACTGCTTCAGACACCAACACACTACACAAGGCTGCCGCGCTGGCGGCCTTATATAGTGTGGGGCGTGTACTACACAGCCTGAGCTATGATTGGTCATAGTGCATGCTTGGCCAATCATGAGCCAGCAATGCACTGCGATGATGCAGTGCATTGTGGGCCGTGAGCGATAAACACGAATTTGGCGCGAACGGCCCATAACGTTCGGAATTCGCCGAACGGGCGAACAGCTGATGTTCGAGTCGAACGTACGTTCGACTCGAACACGAAGCTCATCCCTATTGCCGAGATATTAACGCATAGCAGCTTGTAAAGATCCTAGCATACTATACAGTTTTCCGGCCACAGGCCACTCACCCATACCGCATATCTACAGCGTCTTATCAGATATTCTCCCGATACCAGTTTCAGTCAGGTACTTCTTCCTTACGCCTCTGGGTCCCGTCCCATACACACAAGATCCCCTTCAGCCCGGCAGACTCCTTCCACCACACCTGCACCCCCACCTCTCGATGTCTCTCAATATCTCCTCCGGTATGCGGGGGTGGCAGCGGCGGTCCATTGCGAGAGGCTCTCCTGGTTTCTCCTGTGCTGTTCTCCTGTACTGCGGTGGAGCAGCATGGGGAGGTAAATAGTAGGGGAGTCCCCCGGTCACTGTTGGCTTCCCCAGAGTATTCCGCATCCTCTGATCAGGCACTCATTCTCCCCCCTCGCCTTACGTCAGGCGCTTGCTTAGCGTGCTAGCGGGGGCAGAGCGCCGGTTCCTGGGAGAGACAGGGCTTCTAAGGGATGCCTCGAGCGCACCTAAGTCGTGATGCGCCACCCCATGGTCACACCTCCCATGGCTCACCATAACTGCATTAAGTAACTCCGTTTATTTTAACTGAGCTACTTACATCACTGGGTATAAGTGCCCTGTATTTATGTGGTTAAGCCAACTTGCAAGGTTCAACAGAGTTCTGAATCTAATAAAGAAGGACTAAGGTTAATGTTAATCACTTATGGTCTAAGACATGCATCACTAAATGGCGGCCTGTGGGCCAAATGCGGACCGCATCGCATTCACATTCAGACCGCCGCAGTTCTGCCATTTAGCAGTCTTTCCTTTCCCCGTCATCGCTCTTTAATCTTAAAAGAGTCAACAGCAGGAGGCAGGGCAGTTCCGGATGGAGGGCAGAGCTGCCCGAGGTTAGCAAGCAGGTGATTGGCTGCTAGGATGAAGGACAGCCCTAGAAATGAATCACTATCTTGCAACACCCGCCCTCCAACCAGACATGCTGTGCCAATTTCCCATCTGTAAGGCAAGACAGTGAAGGAAGGGGCAAAATTACAAGGGGGAGGACACTAATATGAAAAGATTAAAAAGAGCTGAGGAATGTGTGTGCTTAGGGCCATGATATTTAGGGCTGATGACATTAAAGTTGGAGGAGCTTGAGGAATGTGATGTGGTGGGCTGAGGACTGTGATGTGGTGGGCTGAGAATGTGATGTGGTGGGCTGAGGACTGTAATAGGGGGGGCTGAGGATTGCAATGTGGTGGACTGAGAATTTAATGTGGGGGGCTGAGAACTGTGATGTGGGGGGCTGATTATGTGATGTGGGGGGGGGGCTGAGCACTGCTATATGGTGGGCTGAGAATGTAATGTGGGGTGTGAGGACTGTGATGTGGAAGGCTGAGAATGTGATGTGGGGGGGGGGACGACAAAGGACTCTAAAGTGGTGGGCTGAGGACTGTGATGTGGGGGGCTGAGAATGTAATATAGTGGGCTGATTACTGTAATGTGGTGGGCTGAGAATGTAATGTGGTGGGCTGAGGACTTTGATGTGGGGGGCTGAGAACAGGATGTGAGGGGCTGATGACTGCAGTGTGGGGGGCTGAGAATGTAATTTGGTGGGCTAAGGACTGTGATGTGGTGGGCTGAAAATGTATTGTGGGGGCTGAGGACAGTGATGTGGAGGAATGAGGACTGTAATGTGGTGGGCTGAGGACTGTGAAGTGGGGAGCTGAGAACGGGATGTGAGGGGGCTGAGGAATGTAATGTGGTAGGCTAGGATTGTGATGTGGGGGGCTGAGAATGTAATATGGTGGGCTGATTACTGTAATGTGGTGGGCTGAGAATGTAATGTGGTGGGCTGAGGACTGTGATGTGGGGGGCTGAGAACAGGATGTGAGGGCTGAGAACAGGATGTGGGGGGCTGAGAACAGGATGTGGGGGGCTGATGACTGCAGTGTGGGGGGCTGAGACTGTAATTTGGTGGGCTAAGGACTGTGATGTGGTGGGCTGAAAATGTATTGTGGGGGCTGAGGACAGTAATGTGGAGGAATGAGGACTGTAATGTGGATGAATGAGGACTTTAATGTGGTGGGCTGAGGACTGTGATGTGGGGAGCTGAGAACAGGATGTGAGAAGTCTGAGGACTGCAATGTGGGGGGCTGAGAATGTAATGTGGTCGGCTAGGATTGTGATGTGGGGGCTGAGGACTGTGATGTGGGGGCTGAGAACATGATGTGGGGGGCTAAGAACGTGATGTGGGGGGCTAAGAACGTGATGTGGGGGGCTAAGAACGTGATGTGGGGGCTGAGAACGTGATGTGGGGGCTGAGAATGTGATGTGGGGGGCTGAGGACTGCGATGTGGGGGGCTGAGGACTGCAATGTGGGGGGCTGAGGACTGCAATGTGGGGGGCTGAGGACTGCGATGTGGTGGGGGGCTGAGGACTGCGATGTGGTGGGGGGCTGAGGACTGCGATGTGGTGGGGGGCTGAGGACTGTGATGTGGTGGGGGGCTGAGGATGTGATGTGGTGGGCTGAGGACTGTGATGTGGGAAGATGAGGACATCAAAGTGGAGGGGGCTGAGGACTGATACGGGGGGACTGAGGACTGTGATGTGGGGGGCTAAGGATTGTTACATGGGGGGACCTGAAGACTAATTTGGGTACTAAGGACAATAAAGTGGGGGGGGGGGGAGCTGAGGACATGAAAGGGGGGGGGCTGAGGACTGGAAAGTGTGGGAGCTGAGGACATTAAAGTGGGGGGCTAAGGACTGTGATGTGGGGGGCTAAGGACATTAAAGTGGGGGGACCTGAGGACTAATGTGGGGGGGGGGCTAAGGGAAATAAAGTGGGGGGATCT
This sequence comes from Lithobates pipiens, assembly GCF_037356315.1. Classification (NCBI taxonomy): domain Eukaryota; kingdom Metazoa; phylum Chordata; class Amphibia; order Anura; family Ranidae; genus Lithobates; species Lithobates pipiens. The sequence continues at coordinate 124,625,084 of NW_027507789.1, read as the reverse complement.
GGAAACATGTAATGTGAATAGGGTAAATGGAATAGCCATTTTATTTATCAAATACATTTGTTTCTGATTAAGTGGATATACTTGGTGCAAATTGGTTGTGTTAAAGTGCCATTTACACCTCCAGCTGTGAAGACTTTTGACTTTTCCCAGAGAAAACTGGAAGTGACCTGTACAGTATATGTGAAATGACCGTCTACATATAAATGAATGTCACCAAAGAGTCCAGGTCCAAGGTGCCACCCCCTTCAGAATGTATAAATTGTATGACGGGGTTCTCAGCCATAGAGCAATTCTTTTTGAAATGAACATGTACTGTATTTGTGCTTGCTCCCCTGCTTATAGCTAAAACTATAGGGTTGTATATTAATACATCGAATGTGGATTCAGCAGTCAACATGTTATTGAACCCCTTGAGTTCTGGGGTTTCCCCTTCAATTGGCCCTTCAGCACCCCGGAAAGATACACTCTACAGACATTGCTAAGACACAGAATGAGACAACACAACCAGGGAATTCACTTCTGCTGGTTAAGGTAAGCTAACTTTTTGCTTACTCTGACTTCCCCCTCATGCTGTGCTTATTTCTGTAAGTTGGTGTCATGTAGAAGAACTCTTTTCCAAGAACCTCGACTGCTGAATTTTGTTATTTTTATTCTTACGTTTCTTTTTACTTTCCAAACTATCTGTACTTATTACTGTCCTTTGCATGAGTGTATTCTTTGTGTTCTGCTGAATGGCTTGCCCTATTTCAGGCTCAGTGTGTGCTTTGCTAGGATTTCTGCAGTTCCTGTGTCTGGGATGACTGACCAGGTCAGAAATCGGGTTTTCGGACTCCAGGTATCATTCATAGGCTGTGGCTGATAAGGTACTATGTGTGGCGGGGCCCTGGTTCATTGCCAAGGGTGAAAGGCTGTTTAAAAAACAGCACTGCTTGAAACCGTTTCTGTTTTCCTTTTCTTCTGCGTAATTCTCTGTAAAATTACACAATAAGTAGAACTCTTTCCTATTCTGCAAACAGTGTCTATAAACTGATGTGGATGACTGTCCATGGATGATTGTCAGATTCTATACTCTAGAACTTTGTCCTATTGAGATTTTTGGTTACTGTACTGCACGATTTGTTGGAATATGTGATGCTGTGTGTGAGTGACTTTTTACATTCTTGAACTGTTTTATTCTCATTCGCATAGCTCCCAACTGTCCCTGAATTCGAGGGACTGTCCCTGATTTGGAGCAATGTCCCTCTGTCTCTCATTCTTCCTCATTTGTCCATCATTTTGGCCTGATCTATATAGATGTATAAAAAATGCACTTTTTATCTATGCAAAAGTATATTACAGTGATAAACCTTTCATCCGATTTCTAAATTGCTGCATTTTCAAATTCCAAAAGCCAATATAAAGGAATAGTAGTGGTAAAAAAGCACTTTTGGGTTGAACCAATCTTTTATTTTTTGTACAATTCTCCTTTAAGGGGGTGTGGCAATGGGGTGTGTCCTACGACTGCATACTTTTGCTGATGGGTGTCCCTCATTCCCATCTCTAAAAGTTGGGAGGTATGCATTCAGTTTGTGTAACTGAACCCCTATTCAGTTGTGTGCCTGTCATATGTGCTGCCATGTATATTGCATATCAGTGGACTTTTATCTATTTAGAAAGGAGTGTGTTTTTACATTTTAGATCCAGACTTTCCTTTTAAGCAGCTGAGATGTGACTGAACCCCACCTCCCTTGGTCTGTGTGACTAAGTAAATGGTGTCTGTGTGACCATGGGGGCTTAATACTAGATGAATTCTTGAGGAAGTCTCACCACCGTGTGAGATGGGGAATTGTACCACTGGGTACAACCCAGATGGGGATCCGTGTGATCCCCCTGGGAGCTCCTCTTGGATTGCCAAAGATTTTATGATATTTAACTTTGGGAACAGGAGTGGCCGAGCCCCTCAAGGACTGGAACCCACATAGGGGTTTTGTACCCCTAGAAGGCTAATACAAATGCAAACATTTTGAAAAACGGAAATGAAACAGACTTATTGTCCTGTATAGGGATGAGCTTCAAGTTCGAGTCGAACTCATGTTCGACTCGAACATTGCCTGTTCGCCTGTTCAGCGAACAGTGAACAATTTGGGCTGTTCGCAGCAAATTCGAAAAGCCGGAACACCCTATACAAGTCTATGGGAGAAATCTAAAGTGCTAATTTTAAAGGGTAATATGCAGGTTACTGTCCTAAAAAGTGTTTGGGGACCCGGGTCCTGCCCCAGGGGACATGGATCAATGCAAAAAAAAGTTTTAAAAACTGATGTTGTTCAGGAGCAGTGATTTTAATAATGATTAAAGTGAAACAATAAAAGTGTAATATTCCTTTAAATTTCGTAGCTGGGGGGTATCTATAGTATGCCTGTGAAGGGGCGCATGTTTCTGGTGCTTAAAACTGTCCCTGCACAAAGTGTCATTTGTGCAGGAAAAAAAGTCTTTTAAAATCACTTGCGGCTATATTGTCGGGTCCCGTAATACAAAGAAACACCCAATGAGTGTTCTCTGTATTAGCCGACAATTCATTCATTCATTGATAAAAAAAAAAAAAGCGTGGGGGTTCCCCTAAATTCAATTACCAAGCCCTTTAGGTCTGACATGGATATTAAGGGGAACCCCGTGTCAAATAAAAAAAAAATTGACATGGGGGTCCCCCTAAATATCCATACCAGACCCTTCAGGTCTGATATGGATATTAAGGGGAACCCCGCATCAAATAAAAAAAAAAATTGACGTGGGCAGTCCCCCTAAAAATCCACATCAGACCCTTTATCCGAGCACGCAACATGGCAGGCCGCACGAAAAGAGGGGGGACGAGAGAGCATCCCCCCCTCCCTCCTGAACCGTACCAGGCCACATACCCTCAACATTGGGAGGATGCTTTGGGGGTCTGTGACCCCTTAAAGCACCTTGTCCCCATGTTGATGAGGACAAGGGCCTCATCCTCACAACCCTGGCCAGTGGTTGTGAGGGTCTGCGGGCGGGGGGCTTATCAGAATCTGGAAGCCCCCTTTAACAAGGGGACCCCCAGATCCCGCCCCCCTGTTTGAAATGGTAAGGGGGTACAAAAGTACCCCTACCATTTCACAAAGAAAGTGTAAAAATGGTTAAATAAGACAAACACGCTTTTGAAAAATTCCTTTATTAAAAAAAAAAAAAAAAAAATTCCAGCGGTGCTAATCCACTCTTGCTATCCAGCGATGAATCTCCGGGGTCCAGCGATGGATGATCATATCCAGCGACGGGGGATCTCTCAGTCCAGCGCTGTCCATACATCCGTCTTCTGTCTCCACTGCGGAGACACTGCGGAGATCCCAGCGCTAACGTTTCTTATATTAGGAGGGCGGGGCCACCCGTCACCTGACCCCGCCCCCTCTGACGCTGGTGAAGGGAGCCAGGGGTTCCCCAGTGACGAATGGGTGACCCCGCCCCCTCTGATGTAACGGAAACCTGCGTTACATCAGAGGGGGCAGGGTCACCCACACGTCACTGGGGAACCCCTGGCTTCCCTCTCCAGCGTCAGAGGGGCGGGGTCAGGAGACGGGTGGTCCCGCCCTCCTAATATAAGAAACGTCAGCCGTGGGATCTCTGCAGTGTCTCCGCAGTGGAGACAGAAGACGGATGTATGGACAGCGCTGGACTGAGAGATCCCCCGTCGCTGGATATGATCATCCATCGCTGGACCCCGGAGATTCGTCGCTGGATAGCAAGAGTGAATTAGCACCGCTGGAATCTTTTTTTTTTTTTTTTTTTTTAATAAAGGAATTTTTCAAAAGTGTGTTTGTCTTATTTAACCATTTTTACACTTTCTTTGTGAAATGGTAGGGGTACTTTTGTACCCCCTTACCATTTCAAACAGGGGGGGGCGGGATCTGGGGTCCCCTTGTTAAAGGAGGCTTCCAGATTCTGATAAGCCCCCCACCCGCAGACCCTCACAACCACCGGCCAGGGTTGTGAGGATGAGGCCCTTGTCCTCATCAACATGGGGACAAGGTGCTTTGAGGGGTCACAGACCCCCAAAGCATCCTCCCAATGTTGAGGGTATGTGGCCTGGTATGGTTCAGGAGGGAGGGGGGCCGCTCTCTCGTCCCCCCCTCTTTTCCTGCAGCCTGCCAGGTTACGTGCTCGGATAAAGGGTCTGATATGGATTTTTAGGGGGACCCCCACATCAATTTTTTTTTATTTGATGCGGGGTTCCCCTTAATATCCATATCAGACCTAAAGGGTCTGGTATGGATATTTAGGGGGACCCCCACGTCAATTTTTTTAAAAAATTTGACACGGGGTTCCCCTTAATATCCATGTCAGACCAGAAGGGCCTGGTAATTGAATTTAGGGGAACCCCCACGCTTTTTTTTTTTTCAATGAATGAATGAATTGTCGGCAAATACAGAGAACACTCATTGAGTGTTCTCTGTATTACAGGGAGCCGACAATATAGCCGCAAGTGATTTTAAAAGACTTTTTTTCCTGCACAAATGACACTTTGTGCAGGGACAGTTCTAAGCACCAGAAACATGCGCCCCTTCACAGGCATACTATAGACACCCCCCAGCTACGAAATTTAAAGGAATATTACACTTTTATTGTTTCACTTTAATCATTATTTTATTATTTTATTTTTATTGGGAGGATGCTTTGGGGGTCTGTGACCCCTTAAAGCACCTTGTCCCCATGTTGATGAGGACAAGGGCCTCATCCTCACAACCCTGGCCAGTGGTTGTGAGGGTCTGCGGGCGGGGGGCTTATCAGAATCTGGAAGCCCCCTTTAACAAGGGGACCCCCAGATCCCGCCCCCCTGTTTGAAATGGTAAGGGGGTACAAAAGTACCCCTACCATTTCACAAAGAAAGTGTAAAAATGGTTAAATAAGACAAACACGCTTTTGAAAAATTCCTTTATTAAAAAAAAAAAAAAAAAAATTCCAGCGGTGCTAATCCACTCTTGCTATCCAGCGATGAATCTCCGGGGTCCAGCGATGGATGATCATATCCAGCGACGGGGGATCTCTCAGTCCAGCGCTGTCCATACATCCGTCTTCTGTCTCCACTGCGGAGACACTGCGGAGATCCCAGCGCTAACGTTTCTTATATTAGGAGGGCGGGGCCACCCGTCACCTGACCCCGCCCCCTCTGACGCTGGTGAAGGGAGCCAGGGGTTCCCCAGTGACGAATGGGTGACCCCGCCCCCTCTGATGTAACGGAAACCTGCGTTACATCAGAGGGGGCAGGGTCACCCACACGTCACTGGGGAACCCCTGGCTTCCCTCTCCAGCGTCAGAGGGGCGGGGTCAGGAGACGGGTGGTCCCGCCCTCCTAATATAAGAAACGTCAGCCGTGGGATCTCTGCAGTGTCTCCGCAGTGGAGACAGAAGACGGATGTATGGACAGCGCTGGACTGAGAGATCCCCCGTCGCTGGATATGATCATCCATCGCTGGACCCCGGAGATTCGTCGCTGGATAGCAAGAGTGAATTAGCACCGCTGGAATCTTTTTTTTTTTTTTTTTTTTTTAATAAAGGAATTTTTCAAAAGTGTGTTTGTCTTATTTAACCATTTTTACACTTTCTTTGTGAAATGGTAGGGGTACTTTTGTACCCCCTTACCATTTCAAACAGGGGGGGGCGGGATCTGGGGTCCCCTTGTTAAAGGAGGCTTCCAGATTCTGATAAGCCCCCCACCCGCAGACCCTCACAACCACCGGCCAGGGTTGTGAGGATGAGGCCCTTGTCCTCATCAACATGGGGACAAGGTGCTTTGAGGGGTCACAGACCCCCAAAGCATCCTCCCAATGTTGAGGGTATGTGGCCTGGTATGGTTCAGGAGGGAGGGGGGCCGCTCTCTCGTCCCCCCCTCTTTTCCTGCAGCCTGCCAGGTTACGTGCTCGGATAAAGGGTCTGATATGGATTTTTAGGGGGACCCCCACATCAATTTTTTTTTATTTGATGCGGGGTTCCCCTTAATATCCATATCAGACCTAAAGGGTCTGGTATGGATATTTAGGGGGACCCCCACGTCAATTTTTTTAAAAAATTTGACACGGGGTTCCCCTTAATATCCATGTCAGACCAGAAGGGCCTGGTAATTGAATTTAGGGGAACCCCCACGCTTTTTTTTTTTTCAATGAATGAATGAATTGTCGGCAAATACAGAGAACACTCATTGAGTGTTCTCTGTATTACAGGGAGCCGACAATATAGCCGCAAGTGATTTTAAAAGACTTTTTTTCCTGCACAAATGACACTTTGTGCAGGGACAGTTCTAAGCACCAGAAACATGCGCCCCTTCACAGGCATACTATAGACACCCCCCAGCTACGAAATTTAAAGGAATATTACACTTTTATTGTTTCACTTTAATCATTATTTTATTATTTTATTTTTATTGGGAGGATGCTTTGGGGGTCTGTGACCCCTTAAAGCACCTTGTCCCCATGTTGATGAGGACAAGGGCCTCATCCTCACAACCCTGGCCAGTGGTTGTGAGGGTCTGCGGGCGGGGGGCTTATCAGAATCTGGAAGCCCCCTTTAACAAGGGGACCCCCAGATCCCGCCCCCCCTGTTTGAAATGGTAAGGGGGTACAAAAGTACCCCTACCATTTCACAAAGAAAGTGTAAAAATGGTTAAATAAGACAAACACGCTTTTGAAAAATTCCTTTATTAAAAAAAAAAAAATTCCAGCGGTGCTAATCCACTCTTGCTATCCAGCGATGAATCTCCGGGGTCCAGCGATGGATGATCATATCCAGCGACGGGGGATCTCTCAGTCCAGCGCTGTCCATACATCCGTCTTCTGTCTCCACTGCGGAGACACTGCGGAGATCCCAGCGCTAACGTTTCTTATATTAGGAGGGCGGGGCCACCCGTCACCTGACCCCGCCCCCTCTGACGCTGGTGAAGGGAGCCAGGGGTTCCCCAGTGACGAATGGGTGACCCCGCCCCCTCTGATGTAACGGAAACCTGCGTTACATCAGAGGGGGCAGGGTCACCCACACGTCACTGGGGAACCCCTGGCTTCCCTCTCCAGCGTCAGAGGGGCGGGGTCAGGAGACGGGTGGTCCCGCCCTCCTAATATAAGAAACGTCAGCCGTGGGATCTCTGCAGTGTCTCCGCAGTGGAGACAGAAGACGGATGTATGGACAGCGCTGGACTGAGAGATCCCCCGTCGCTGGATATGATCATCCATCGCTGGACCCCGGAGATTCGTCGCTGGATAGCAAGAGTGAATTAGCACCGCTGGAATCTTTTTTTTTTTTTTTTTTTTTTAATAAAGGAATTTTTCAAAAGTGTGTTTGTCTTATTTAACCATTTTTACACTTTCTTTGTGAAATGGTAGGGGTACTTTTGTACCCCCTTACCATTTCAAACAGGGGGGGGCGGGATCTGGGGTCCCCTTGTTAAAGGAGGCTTCCAGATTCTGATAAGCCCCCCACCCGCAGACCCTCACAACCACCGGCCAGGGTTGTGAGGATGAGGCCCTTGTCCTCATCAACATGGGGACAAGGTGCTTTGAGGGGTCACAGACCCCCAAAGCATCCTCCCAATGTTGAGGGTATGTGGCCTGGTATGGTTCAGGAGGGAGGGGGGCCGCTCTCTCGTCCCCCCCTCTTTTCCTGCAGCCTGCCAGGTTACGTGCTCGGATAAAGGGTCTGATATGGATTTTTAGGGGGACCCCCACATCAATTTTTTTTTATTTGATGCGGGGTTCCCCTTAATATCCATATCAGACCTAAAGGGTCTGGTATGGATATTTAGGGGGACCCCCACGTCAATTTTTTTAAAAAATTTGACACGGGGTTCCCCTTAATATCCATGTCAGACCAGAAGGGCCTGGTAATTGAATTTAGGGGAACCCCCACGCTTTTTTTTTTTTCAATGAATGAATGAATTGTCGGCAAATACAGAGAACACTCATTGAGTGTTCTCTGTATTACAGGGAGCCGACAATATAGCCGCAAGTGATTTTAAAAGACTTTTTTTCCTGCACAAATGACACTTTGTGCAGGGACAGTTCTAAGCACCAGAAACATGCGCCCCTTCACAGGCATACTATAGACACCCCCCAGCTACGAAATTTAAAGGAATATTACACTTTTATTGTTTCACTTTAATCATTATTTTATTATTTTATTTTTATTGGGAGGATGCTTTGGGGGTCTGTGACCCCTTAAAGCACCTTGTCCCCATGTTGATGAGGACAAGGGCCTCATCCTCACAACCCTGGCCAGTGGTTGTGAGGGTCTGCGGGCGGGGGGCTTATCAGAATCTGGAAGCCCCCTTTAACAAGGGGACCCCCAGATCCCGCCCCCCCTGTTTGAAATGGTAAGGGGGTACAAAAGTACCCCTACCATTTCACAAAGAAAGTGTAAAAATGGTTAAATAAGACAAACACGCTTTTGAAAAATTCCTTTATTAAAAAAAAAAAAAAAAAAATTCCAGCGGTGCTAATCCACTCTTGCTATCCAGCGATGAATCTCCGGGGTCCAGCGATGGATGATCATATCCAGCGACGGGGGATCTCTCAGTCCAGCGCTGTCCATACATCCGTCTTCTGTCTCCACTGCGGAGACACTGCGGAGATCCCAGCGCTAACGTTTCTTATATTAGGAGGGCGGGGCCACCCGTCACCTGACCCCGCCCCCTCTGACGCTGGTGAAGGGAGCCAGGGGTTCCCCAGTGACGAATGGGTGACCCCGCCCCCTCTGATGTAACGGAAACCTGCGTTACATCAGAGGGGGCAGGGTCACCCACACGTCACTGGGGAACCCCTGGCTTCCCTCTCCAGCGTCAGAGGGGCGGGGTCAGGAGACGGGTGGTCCCGCCCTCCTAATATAAGAAACGTCAGCCGTGGGATCTCTGCAGTGTCTCCGCAGTGGAGACAGAAGACGGATGTATGGACAGCGCTGGACTGAGAGATCCCCCGTCGCTGGATATGATCATCCATCGCTGGACCCCGGAGATTCGTCGCTGGATAGCAAGAGTGAATTAGCACCGCTGGAATCTTTTTTTTTTTTTTTTTTTTTTTTTTTAATAAAGGAATTTTTCAAAAGTGTGTTTGTCTTATTTAACCATTTTTACACTTTCTTTGTGAAATGGTAGGGGTACTTTTGTACCCCCTTACCATTTCAAACAGGGGGGGGCGGGATCTGGGGTCCCCTTGTTAAAGGAGGCTTCCAGATTCTGATAAGCCCCCCACCCGCAGACCCTCACAACCACCGGCCAGGGTTGTGAGGATGAGGCCCTTGTCCTCATCAACATGGGGACAAGGTGCTTTGAGGGGTCACAGACCCCCAAAGCATCCTCCCAATGTTGAGGGTATGTGGCCTGGTATGGTTCAGGAGGGAGGGGGGCCGCTCTCTCGTCCCCCCCTCTTTTCCTGCAGCCTGCCAGGTTACGTGCTCGGATAAAGGGTCTGATATGGATTTTTAGGGGGACCCCCACATCAATTTTTTTTTATTTGATGCGGGGTTCCCCTTAATATCCATATCAGACCTAAAGGGTCTGGTATGGATATTTAGGGGGACCCCCACGTCAATTTTTTTAAAAAATTTGACACGGGGTTCCCCTTAATATCCATGTCAGACCAGAAGGGCCTGGTAATTGAATTTAGGGGAACCCCCACGCTTTTTTTTTTTTCAATGAATGAATGAATTGTCGGCAAATACAGAGAACACTCATTGAGTGTTCTCTGTATTACAGGGAGCCGACAATATAGCCGCAAGTGATTTTAAAAGACTTTTTTTCCTGCACAAATGACACTTTGTGCAGGGACAGTTCTAAGCACCAGAAACATGCGCCCCTTCACAGGCATACTATAGACACCCCCCAGCTACGAAATTTAAAGGAATATTACACTTTTATTGTTTCACTTTAATCATTATTAAAATCACTGCTCCTGAAAAAAACTGCCGTTTTTAAAACTTTTTTTTGCATTGATCCATGTCCCCTGGGGCAGGACCCAGGTCCCCAAACACTTTTTAGGACAGTAACTTGCATATTACCCTTTAAAATGAGCACTTTAGATTGTGAACATTCGAGTCCCATAGACTTTAATAGGGTTCTAAAGTTCACATGAAGTTTAGGTCTGTTCGCAGGTTCTGGTGCGAACCGAACAGGGGGTTGTTCGGCTCATCCCTAGTCCTATATATGAATATGAACCTAATGATACCTTTGCTAAAATAACTGCAAGTACATTATACCCTACCACCCAGCGTACTTATAATGACCTAAGTAGACACGTGGATTACAGCCCATTGTAAATGTGTAGACCAGAAAAATGTGAGAAATATGCTAATATTTTTGTGTACAGGGTGTAGTTGGCTAAGTATGAGAGTTATATTTGTTGTATATATGTGTGTATGAGATCCATGGATTGTTATGTCGTGTTAGTTGTATTAATATGCCTAAAGTGCTTTATCAACAAATCAGTTAATAACACTGATTGAATATTGGGTGCATGATGATTTGTTTTGTGTTTGTTATTTACATTTTAAAGTGATGTGACAATGCCACAAGTACAATTACAAGTCAGTGGCATGTTGGTCATTGCAACTTTTAGAAGCCATAAAAATATTTTGTGTGTAAAGCGTGACCTTAAAAAGACTAAAAATTGTATTTCTGACTTAAAATCGTGAACAATTTGATCTATATAATTTGGGTAACTATTCACTTAAAATTGATAAAAATAAGTAAAGTGAAATGTTAAAGGATTAATGAAAAAGTTTTAGGACCTTTTTTTTTTGACACGGGTTAAATTGCATGGCTTGTGTGTGTGATCAGCTACAGGCCCTTTCCACACTGGGGCGGTGGGTGCATCAGCGGTAAAGCGTGGCTATTTTTAGCGGCGCTTTACCGCCAATTTTGCAGCGCTATTTGGCCGCTAGCGGGCGCTTTTACCCCCTGCTTGCGGCCGAGAAAGGGTTAAAACCGTTGCAAAGTGCTACTACAGCAGCGCTATGCTGGCGGTATAGCCGTGCTGCCCCACTGACTGCTCCTTCACCGCTCCAAAGATGCTGCTAGCAGGACTTTTTTTTGCATCCTGCCAGTGCACCACTCCAGTGTGAAAGCCCTGCTGATGGCTCCGGTAAGCGGCGGAGGGCACCAGATCACTGTGGGGGGAGGGGCCCTCTCCCGTCATAGATAAAAGGGATCTCGTGGTGAACCATTTTTATCTTGTACCAGACAGCCGGCCGAACACGGGGATACTGGGGTTATAGCAGCTAGCTGCTGCCATAACAACGATATTCTTCCCCAAAGAGGGGCGTACATCAGCGTGCGGCGGTCCAGAAGTGGTTAAGTAGGCAGGACTGACGAGCAGAGATGGGAGCTGGCAATTAGCCGACAGCTGAGCGGCCAGCACAGAGAAGGAAGGGCTGTATTGGTATTGGCTGGTATTGGCATGTAGTTCCATTGCTTTAACTTATAAGGTCTGTGGTTATACCTTGTCCCACAAGACTTGTGTTTAAGACTAGTTAAACCTCCTGTTGTTAAGTTAATTGGCTACATGCTCAGCCATTGCCTAGGCTTTGCATATTAATGTTCCTAGCAAGTCTGCCTTTGTGTCTCCAAGTGTATTTCACTTGTATTTCAAGTTTCCTGTTCAGTGTCACCATGAAACTCTATCTGCTCTTACAGATTCCTGTGTCACTGTTTGCATGGCTACTCACTTCTAGCTGTCTTGTGTGTCTTTGTGTATCTGTCCCCAGTGTCTGTGTGTGTCCAGGCACACACCTGTAAGTTTGAATTTTACTCCCTACTCTTTAGTGATCCCAGCACCACAACGCTGCAAGGAAATCTCATTTGTGTATTGGCCCTTCTAGGTATCTGCCTGCTTGGGTGAGTAAAAAGGCCGCAACCTGAAACTGTCTGCAGCACAACCCATCTCCACCATCAGGAGCTCTGGAGAAGACAAGGCAGTTCTTTAGACTTTTCAAGGGCCTCCATCATTGTTGCATGTGCAGACATGTTACACTCTCTCCAGATAGTACCATTAGGTATCCTTCCTTAGAATCCTTATACGCATCAACTGTATCTTGTGTACCTGACTTCCTATGAACCCTGAACCCCAGTGCTGCAAGTGGTTCTTATTAGCATTTTGTTCCCTGCCTGTCTGTAAGACCAGAACCCCAGTGCTGCACTATACTCCTGCCATTCTTGTAAACCCTTTATTCTGTGCTATCCAAGTCTCTTGTCTCAGCTCTTACATGTTCCTGGTTAACTGTAGGATCACTGATCCAAGCCATACGTCATAATCTCCCCTTTGAGACAGCCTATTGGTCATGATAAATGTTTAGACATGTGCATTTCGTTTCGTTCCGAATCGAAATTTGGACGAATTTTCATTATTCGGACATTCGGATGCATCCGAATTACTGAATTGCAATGCCAACGAATTCAAACGAAATTCGAATAAAATTCGAAAAATGACATTTTGCGACCCGACTTTGGGGCCATGTATCTCTGGGCCACTTATAGCTAGGAACCCCAACTGTGCTTGGTATACAAACACAGTAGAACTAGCACTACAACATATCCAAATTTGGGGTTTCTAGCACCAAGTGTCCCTGAGTTACTGAGCCCCAAAGTCGGGTCGCAAATGTCATTCTCTGCTGCAGAAAAGTGCTTGACATTTTGCGACCCGACTTTGGGGCCCCATAACTCGGAATCACTTGGAGCTAGAAACCCCAAATATGGATATGTTGTAGTGCTAGTTCTACTGTGTTTGCACACCAAATTGGGGTTGCTAGCTATAAATGACCCCCAGATACGTGGCACCAAAGTCGGGTCGCAAAATGTCATTCTCTTGATCTTCTGCAGAAAAGTAATATAAATGAAATAAGATGTGTGTGTTTTTTTGCACTGGTACACTGCAAGTATGAGAAGTTGATGTGACAGATATGTATAAGTAAGTAACTAACCATCTTCCAAAATTTCTAATTCAAATAGAAAAGATTAGAAAAAAATATAATTTAATAGAATAAAATAGAAAGAATATACAACCATCTTCTGAAATTCAAATTTCAAATAGAATAAATTAGAATTTCAAATAGTATGAATTCAAAATTTTGAATTAATTAATTTTAAATTTGGATAGAAAAGATTATAATAAAATAGAAAATAGACTAGAACAGAACAGAATAGAATATATTATATTTTATTCTGTTCTGTTCTATTGTTTTTCTAGTCTATTCTTTTATAGTCTATTAAAATCTTTTCTATTAAAATCGAAATCATTATATACTAAATTCGAATTTTCGGAAGATGGTGGTTTTATAATATATATATATTTCTTTCTGACATTCGAATTTTGTATAGAATGAATTCGAATTTGAATAGAAAAGACTAGAAAAACAATAGAACAGAATAGAATATAGATACCATCTATTTGATTTTTAATTTCTTTTGCAGATTACTATTTGTTTCCATAAGATCTCCTGCAGACTATTAGCATCTATTAAAAAAATGTTAAGATCTCCTGCAGACTATTAGTATCTATTTTGTTTTCTAACCAGATCTCCTGCAGACCATTAGCATCTATTTTTTTAGTAGATCTCCTGTAGACTATTAAGAGCCATTTCACTTCTTTCTTTTTTTTTTTTGCAGATCTCCTGCAGACTGTTAGAATCAATTTCATTTTTTTTGGAGATTACTATTTATTTCCATCAGATTTCCTGCAGTATAATAACATATATTTCATTGTTTGCAGATCTCCTGCAGACTATTAGCATCTACATCTAAAGGAAATGGCTGTTCTAATGCAAAAAAATAAATAAAAATGAAATAGATGCTAATAGTCTGCAGGAGATCTGCAAAAAATGAAATAGATGTTAATATACTGCAGGAGATCTGATGGAAATAAATAGTAATCTGCAAAAAAAAGAAAAATTTAATTGATTCTAACAGTCTGCAGGAGATCTGCAAAAAAAGAAGTGAAATGGCTGTTAATAGTCTACATGAGATCTGCTAAAAAATAGATGCTAATAGTCTGTAGGAGATCTGCAAAAAAAATATGAAATAGATGCTATTAGTCTGCAGGAGATCTGCAAAAAAATGAAATAGATGCTATTAGTCTGCAGGAGATCTTATTAAAACAAATGGTAATCTGCAAAAAATTTTAAAATGAAATAGATAGTATCTATATTCTATTCTGTTCTATTGTTCTAGTCTATTCTCTATTTCTATTCTAATCTTTTCTATTCAAATTCGAATTCATTCTATACGAAATTCAAATGTCGGATATATATATATATATATATATATATATATATATATATATATATATATATATATATAAAACCATCTTCCGAAATTCGAATTTAGTATATAATGATTTCGATTTTAATAGAAAAGATTTTAATAGAATATAAAAGAATAGACTAGAAAAACAATAGAACAGAACAGAATAAAATATAATATATTCTATTCTGTTCTGTTCTATCGTTTTTCTAGTCTATTTTATTATAATCTTTTCTATCCAAATTTAAAATTAATTCATTTAAAAATTTGAATTCATACTATTCGAAATTCAAATTTATTCTATTCAAATTTGAATTTCAGAAGATGGTTGTATATTCTTTCTATTTTATTCTATTAAATTATTTTTTTTCTATTCTGTTCTAATCTTTTCGATTTGAATTAGAAATTTTGGAAGATGGTTGGTTACTTATACTTACTTATATATATCTGTCACATCAACTTTTCATACTTGCAGTGTACAGTGCAAAAAAAACACACACATCTTATTTAATTTATATTTATGGTATCAATGAAGTTGTCAGCATGCCTGATTGAAGAAGTCACAGATGTCGATCGCAAGGCAAGTGCATATGCTGTATGTCATTGTCCACTTGCCAAAAGTTGTGTATTGTACTGTATTGCAGTGAGACTATTCCTAGAGAGGGGGTCGGGTCTTCCTTCACCTCAGATTGATTTCCTAATAGAACTTCTGGAATATGCGGCCGGACACAACTATTTCTGGTTTGACCAGCAATTTTATCGCCAGGACAGGGGTGTGGCCATGGGGGCAAAATATGCCCCCAGCTTGGCCAACCTTTTCATGGCCAAATGGGAGGAGGACATCATTGATGCCCCTAGAAGGTCTGAGATAGTCCTGTGGGCGAGGTATATCGATGATGTCCTCCTCCTTTGGGAAGGAACAGAGCCAGATTTGCGGTCGTTCATGGATAGTTTAAATGAAAACAACAGAGGGATCAAATTTAGTTTTGAGGCCAGCCAGGATGAGGTCAATTTCCTTGATCTCAATATCAGGAGGGTTGGAAATGAGTTCATCACATCCACATATTTTAAATCCACCGATAGGAACTCGTATATCCCTACCGATAGTTGCCACTTTCAACCTTGGCTAAAAGCTGTTGCCCTGGGGCAATTTTTACGCCTCAGACGGAACTGTTCGGACATTGCAAAATATGATGAACAGGCAGCGATTTTGGCAGGTAGATTTCTGGAAAAGGGATATGATCCCGTTTCCCTTGAT
Source organism: Lithobates pipiens (assembly GCF_037356315.1). Taxonomy (NCBI): domain Eukaryota; kingdom Metazoa; phylum Chordata; class Amphibia; order Anura; family Ranidae; genus Lithobates; species Lithobates pipiens. Next base: position 124,609,563 of record NW_027507789.1, on the reverse strand, counting down.
GCAACCATGAAGACTGCCCGGACTAGAGATAGATCTTCACTACTGGCAGATAGACAAAGTGCTAGGGCCTACATACAGGGTGGTGTACCGTTTGTTACGACTTTCTCAGTCCAACATCGGGGTGTAAGAAATTTGATTCAAAAACATTGGCACTTACTCACTAGTGACCATGTTTTGAACCCAATTCTACCTGTTAAACCCCAAATAATTTTCAAAGGGGCCTCTTCACTGGGAAACAAGATTGCCCCCAGTGTACAAGACCCGCCTAGGGCCAATAGGTGTTTCTTTCAAAATCTAATTGGTTACTATAAATGTAAGAACTGTCAGGTCTGTACCCTGAATCTACATAGGGGCACTAAGATTTCTAGCATTGCATCTTCAAGCACCTCTAGAACATATGAAATAGAGTCTTTCATTACTTGCTCTTCGGAGGCTGTGGTTTACCTTTTACAGTGCCCTTGTGGCCTCCAGTATATAGGGCGGACCAAGAGGGCACTCCGAACGAACACATAGGCAACATCAGACGTGGGTTTGATAAACACCCTGTGTCCAGACACTATGACCAGACACATAAGAAAGACCCATCAGGCACCCTATTTGTCGGTTTAGACAAATATAGGCCCCACTGGAGGGGAGGGTCCCTGGTTAGGGAAATATCCAAGCTCGAAATGGCCTGGATTCATAAATTAAAAACATATGTTCCGTTTGGCCTTAATGTGGACACCGATGTAAATGCCTTTATTAATAACTCTTGAGGCGACCTGTTTGATAGAATGCTTCTCTACCATGGCTCTTGTATCAGTTTCTGTGAAATACCATTTTACTGTACTTTTTCTTGCTGTTTTATTTTGGTATGTATTATTGTAGAACATATCCCTGTTTTTCTCCTTTTTGGCCCCTTTTAGATGGCAGGCCTGGCTTTGGGTTTGGCGGCCCTCTAGATGTGGGGACTCACGGCTAATTGCATTCCTTGATATCTGTTTGGGATGCCCTAGGCTAATCTCTGGGGAAAACGCGAGTCAGTAAGGTTTTTGAAATATATGTTTACAGTAGCCTTAGTTTTTTAACTGAACTTGATGGACATACAAATACATCAAGAAACGCAAAATTTTTTTGGTGTATTTCCATACCAATTTGCGGTATTTTACTTTATTTTATTTTTTGGTTTTATTCTATTATTATCTATCACTATTTCTCATTTTATTGATTTTTTGCTCTAGTTTACCCTCCTTTTTGATCTACACTATGCCCTATTTCTGGACATAGGAAGGGTATTTTAAAATGAGGGCATTTGCCACGTCTCTCGTCCAATAGGGTCATTACCTGGAAGTGAGGCTTGGTTTATGACCATATGACGTTCGTATGGAAACGAGGTATGGTCTACAATCATAGGACGTTCGTTGCAGACACGCACATCTGACGTTCGTGATTGATAGTGAGGCTTGGCCCATGGTCATTGATTCCTAATGCTTAAGTGATATCTAAGATGGCCGCTGACCCAAAGCGAGGCTTGGTTAAGTTGATGGTTATAAAAGGGGTGACGTCGCACGCCGCCCGTGCCCCTGGACAACGTAAATTATTACGAAACGCGTAGGGCGGTGCGAACGTGTCGACGTCACCCCAGTCGTGTTCGTGCTTTTTGGACCAGGAAGGACGGGTCGGTCTCTGCGTTGGCGTGCATCCGGCCGGTGCACGCTTCTGTTTTGAACCTGCTTTTAAAGTCTTTTATGTAAGTGTATACGTTCGTTTTTGCAAATTAAAGTCTTTTGGTTTTACACTATCTGGAGCCTATGTTTTTCCCTATGTGATACCACGTTGAGTTGGGAGTGATATGTGGAATAACAGCCATAACCCTACCGCGTGAAAGATTCAGGATCGCTTGAGGAGGAATCGCTATCCGGATACCTTTTAACTATTGTCGCCTGTGGTGACCCTCTGTAACGGGGGGTCGCTTGGATCTGGTAAGAAGCCAATTCACTCATTCGGTGTTGGGAAAAGCACAGTACATCTTTGGAGAAGATTTCATTTTGTGTACTTATAACTCAGCTGTTTGAAGTTTGTCCTTCACTGCTGCACTCCACTTGAAGCTTTACTTCACTGGTGTTTGTTTACTATATGGACATTTTATTATTTTTTTTGACATATGACTATATGGACATTATATAGGGTGTCTCTAAATATAATCTTTTTTCTTGATATTTCATTTATGTAAAAAAATTGCAAATATTTTTTTCATATTCTATTCTATTTTCTATATTCTATTTTTTAATTCTTTATTTTTAGAGGTATATGCACTGAGTTTGATTTACTCATATTGTGTTTGGGGAACTCACACTCTTGACACGTATTTATGGTTTGTTTTTGCATTTAAATTGCACTTATTTGTATATGGTTTTCATTATACTTTGGAGGTGGTCTTGGAGATATTAAGACACTAAGACCCATATCGTGGGTCTGGCACATATACATACCCTACTCACATTTGGGTATTCGTGGTTAGCGCAGTTCTTTCTTTTTTCCATGTGTATTGTATTTGCCCACTTGCCACGTCACCTGCCACAAGTTGTGTATTGTCCACTTGCCACGTCACCTGCCACAAGTTGTGTATTGTCCACTTGCCACGACACCTGCCAGGAGTGCCGCGCGACCTGCCAGGAGTGCCGCGCGACCTGCCACGAGTGCCGCGCGACCTGCCACGAGTGCCGCGCGGCCTGACACGAGTGCAGTGTGGCCTGACACGAGTGCCACGTGACCTGACACGAGTGCCATGTAACCAGCCACGAGTGCCACGTGGCTTAACATGAGTGCCATGTGACCGGCCATACACCTGACCTGCATGCTTTGGCCAATCACAGCACGCACCTCAGTGAGAGCCATAATTGGCCAAAAGGCAGGGTGTCTTTGGCCAATCATGGCTCAGGTGGACTAAGTCCACACCCCACACTATATAAGGCTGCTTACACCGTGCCCATGTAGTGTGTTATAGTGGACGGAGATAGCGAGATTGAGCTAGATTAGGCAGGCAGGTTAGTTAGCTAGTGGCAGTGTATTTGATATACATATATATACAGTCAGACTAGTGTATGTATATATATATATATATATATATATATATACCATATTTATCAGCGTATAACACGCACTTTTTTCCCCTTAAAATCGGGGGGAAATCGTGGGTGCGTGTTATACGCCAATCCCCACCTATCTCCCGCTGATTGTGAGGAAAGGAGCGAGCGGAGCCGAGATACACAAAGTGGAGTGTACTTCAGCTAGACTCGGCTCCTCTCGCAGTCCCGCCCACCTCCACTGATTGCAAGAGTAGCGAGGGCTGCCGACATACAGAAAGCTGAGTGTACTTCAGCTAGATTTGGCTCCTCTCACAGTCCCGCCCCTGAATATGGGCAGAGCCGAGTCTAGCCGAAGTACACTTGGCTTTCTTTATGTTAGCGGTGCTCGCTCCTCTCCTCTCGCAATCAGTGGAGATGGGCGGGACTGTGAGCAGAGCCGAATCTAGCCGAAGTACACTCTGCTCTGTGTACCTCAGTCAGTGGAGATCGGCGCCAATTTTAAATCAGGGCAATGTTGCAAAGAGACTAGCAGTGCTGCAAAGACACTGGTCAATGCTGCAAAGGCACTGGGCAAGGCTGTAAAGGCGCTGGGCAAGGCTGCAAAGGCATTATGAATGTTAGAGAAAATGCGCTACTATATTACAGGCAGAGGATAGAGTAGGTAGAGCCAAATATAAAAATAGGTTGCAGCCCCCCCCAACAACGAAATCCCCACACGGGGTTTTCACAATAATAAAAACCTAAAGACTGGGGTATCTGGCGCTACCTCTTATTAGAAAAAAGTTACGAAATACCAGAAAAAAATGTTTTTGTTTTTTGGGTGAACCCTGATGACACCAGTAATCCCAATATCACAATAACTTATTGAATGAACAATGGCTGCAAAGGCAGTGGGCAAGGCTGTAGATGGACACTGGGCAAGGTTGCAATGATGTACAAGGCTGCAGATGGACACTGATAAGGCTGCATTGATGGGCATTTAAATGTAAATTTTAAAATTCCCTCCTTTTTTTTTTTTTTTTTTTTTTTTTATTCTTTATTTAAATTTTTCATTTAAGTTGCGTACAAAACATAATCAAGTATTAAAAAAAAAACCCATAGGACCAATATACATTCATGTCTTTCAATTTTTCACATTATCCTGGTTTTCTTTCTTTACTTCTCGAGTTCTTCTAAAATATCTCCCTCCCACCCCTCTCCCCACCCCTACCGACCCATTGCCTCGTTAAAGATCATAGATTGTCTAAAGATTTTCCAGTATTTCCATTTCACATGGAATCTCTTTCTTTCTCTTTCTTCCTCCATTCCCAGCCCTTCAATGCTGTACATTTCCTCAACTTTTCCTAACCATTCCTTTACTTTGGGTGCTTCTATTTCTTTCCATTTTTTCGGAATCAGACTTTTTGCCACGTTTATTAATGAGCTTGTAAGGGAAATTTAAAATTCCCTCCTAAACTTGGGGTGTGTGTTATACGCCAGCGCATGTTATACACCGATAAATACGGTATATATATATATATACAGTGTAGTGTGGTGTTAAAAGAAAAATATCCTCTGCTGGTGAGTTGAACACATAATCCGGTGAGGCATGAGGTTCACACTTCCTCTCCCACCCCCATCCCAACTCTCTTCTCTTTCTGTCTCCCCTTTGCCTCTATACATACTCTAATGGAAAATGTTTGGTTTTGGTTGACTTAATATGTTCTTCCCTTTTTACTATGCGGCAGGAGTCACTTGTAAAGCTTTAACAGTGTTAAGGGGGCACCCCACCCTCTTCTAGTATGGGAGAGGGACCTGCTCATGTGGATCGAATGTTTGGAGTGGTAAGGGTGATGCCCTGGGTTTGTTGCATGGAAGTAACTCTCTGCCACCATGTATGCTTACATGTAACTTGACTAGGTTGTATGTATCCCCACACCCCCATGGAACCCCCCCCTTTTTTTTTTTTCTTTTTTTTTCTCTTCCCCTTATTTTCCCAATGTATGTTGATTTTTTTGTGTTGTTTCTCCTTCTTTTTGTTAAATTTTGAAAATAACAATAAAATACCAATTATAAAAAAAAAAAAAAAAAGAAAAATATCCATCATGTCCTAAAGGAGAGGCAGACGCTCACAGGCTACTAAAAGAGGGCAAGGAGCCTCTGAAATAATATTTAATAGCAGGGACCATTCCGGCCCCCAACAAGAGTAACTCTGAGGGGTTACAGAACAGTGTTCTGGCACCACCAACACCTTAGGCCCAATGTAAGCCTCAAAAAAAAAAAATGCCCCGCGATGTCCATTCATCTTCTATCACGCCACCCGACAAACCGGAAAAAATAAACAAAAAGAAGTGCAACAGCTCCGCCTCCATGGGAAGCTCCTGCCGAGTGACGCTTCTTCTTGGTGACAGCTGTTATATAGCTGAGGGCGGGGGCCACTCGGTGACCTAAACCCCGCCTTCCTCTGATGTCATGGGACATCGTGGGACATTTAATTTTTTATCTTTTAATAAAGGACTTGTTCCTAAGTGACTCCTGTCTTTTTTATTATGTTTGTCACTTTTTTTGTGAAATGGTAGAGGTACAATATATTCGCTACCAATTCACATAGGGGAGGGGTTGGGATCTGGGGGTCCCCTTGTTAAAGAGGGCTTACAAATTCTGATAAGCACCCATACCCCCACAACCACCGGGCAAGAGTTGTGGGGATGATGCCTTTGTCCCCATCAACATGGGGACAAGGTGCTTTGGGGGGCTACTCCCAAGCACCCTCCCCATGTTGAGGGCATGTGGCCTGGTACAGTTCAGGAGGGGGCGCTCTCTTGTCACCCCCTCTTTTCCTGTGGCCTGCCAGGTCGTGTGCTCGGATAAGGGTTTGGTATGGGTTTCTGGGGGACCCCCACACAATTTTTTTGTTTTTCTTACATTTTTGGTTCTGGGTTCTCCTTAATATTCATACCAGACCCAAAGGGCCTGGTAATGGACCGGGGGGGGGGGGGGGGGCATGCCGTTGTTTTCAATGGGTTTTATCTATATTGCAGAGACCCGACAATTCATTACAGCTGCGATCAGTTTTAGATGACTTTTTATTTTTTTAAATGTCATTTTGCTGTGGTACTGTTCTAAACATGGGAAAACTGTGCCACTTTACAGGCATACTATAGACACCCCCCCAGGTACGATATTTAAAGGAATATTTCATTTTTATTGTTTGACTTTAAGCATTATTAAAATCACTGCTCCCGAAAAAACATCAGTTTTTAAAAATGTTTTGCATTGTTGCATGTCCTGGGGCAGGACCCGGGTCCCCAAACACTTTTTATGACAATTAGCACTTTTTGCATGTTCGTGTCCCATAGACTTTAACGGTGTTCATTTGTTCGTCTGAATTTTTTGCCTGTTTGGGTGTTCCGGTGTGAACCGAACCAGGGGGTGTTCGGCTCATCCTACCAGCACTAATATTCACATCTAATTAAGCCCTACACAGCTTTAACTGTCACCAAAGGAATCTCTACATTGAATAGTCAAGAACCCAACTGTTCACAACCAGTGTGTGAATTGTTTGTTATGGCACTGTTATGTTTTGTTAGTTGTGTGGCCAATTTTTAATTTTGCCAATAGATGGGATTGATAGGATAAATGGAATAGCCATTTTATTCATCAAACATTTAGTTATGAGTATAGCGTTGTCACTTGTCCGGTTTTCACCCGCACAGTCCAGGTTTTGACACATGTGCTCGGGTTTCTACCCACCGGAAACCCGGGCACACATACCACCGTCCTGTGGCCAGTGGCAGTGGATTTCAGGCCCCTGCCGTAACTGCTATAGAGGTGCAGTGCATCCAGTGTCCGCTATCACAGTGCCAGAACATCGTTGCGCTCTGAGCCCAGCGGGTGCTCTGTGATTGGCCGAATGGAACGGGTCATGTGTGGGGCAGCAGGCATGAGGGTCTGTGATTGGCCCAGCAGAGCTGGTCACAAGTGAAGGCGGGGCTGGACTGTGGATAATCATGCCCCACACTGTGTGTCTCCTGAGGTCGCTCTCATCCACTCTGTCAGCCCCCTTTCTGTCATTCACCCCCCTCTGTCAGCCCCCCTCCTCTCTGTCAGCCTCCCTTCTGTCTGCCAGTCCCCCTCCTCTCTGTTAGCCCCTCTCTGTCAGCCTCCCCTCCTCTGTCAGCCACCCACCTCCTCTGTTGGCCCCCCTCCTGTCAGCCACCCCCCTCCTTTGCCAGCCCCCTCCTCTGTCAGCCCCCCTCCTCTCTGTCAGCCCCCCTCCTCTGTCAGCCACCCCTCTCCTCTGTCAGCCCCCTCCTCCATGTCAGCCCCCCTCGTTTCTGTCAGCCACCCCCCTCCGCTCTGTCAGCCACCTCCCTCCGCTCTGTCAGCCACCTCCCTCCGCTCTGTCAGCCACCCCCCTCCTCTCTGTCAGACCCCCTCCTTTCTGTGGGATCCTCTCCTCTCCGTCTATCCCCCTCCTCTGTCAGCTACCCCCCTCTGTCAGCTACCCCCAAACAGCACGCACCTGCCCCCTTATTTCCCCGCTCCATTTGGGCTAGTGTCCTGCAGCCGGGTCACACTGCATTGTCTGTCTGTGCACTCTCTCCCACCCAACCGTGCTGATGCTGCCAGAGACAGTGAATGGAGGGCCACTGGACTGGTGTTCTAACAACTAGGGACACTTTTGCAGGAGAAAGCATGGTATTACAGACTCTGCCCCCTAACAGGTTCACACACACACATCTTTGCAGCGGCTCCTGAACGGTAAGGTTTTTTTTGTTTCGCTGTAATGGAAGTATCTGTTGGGGGAGCACTGTTTGATATTTAATCTGTTATTTTCTTCTCTGTTTGTGGGGTGCCTGTGGATTTTATTGGCTTTTTTTGTAATTAAAAGGTGCTTGAAAGGGTTGTAGAATGCAGTGTAACTTTGTGAACAGGATGTATGGGGTTGGGTTCAGTAGAGCTGATTCAGGTTTTTGGATGGAGGTACACTGCCCTACTGACACCGTCCACTGCTCTAATGACACCGTACCCTGCCCTACTGACACCATCCACTGCCCTACTGACACCATCCACTGCTCTACTGATGCCTTCCACTGATCTTCTGACACCATCCACTGCTCTACTGACACTGTCCACTGCTCTACTGACGCCATCCACTGATCTTCTGACACCGTCCAATGCTCTACTGAAACTGTCCACTGCTCTACTGACACTGTCCTCTGCCCTACTGACACTGTCCACTGCTCTACTGACACTGTCCACTGCTCTACTGAAACTGTGCACTGCTCTACTGACACCGTCCACTGCTCTACTGGCCGACAGTGCCCACTTTTAAGGTAAGCTAGTTTCATATTTTAACTGACACTTCTTTTATTAATGAAATCATATTTTATGGGTACACAAATGCTTTTGTTTTATTTAACCATGCCCCTTTAAGTCCCACTCCCCCACTCTTAGTGCAATGACCACAGCCACTGTTCACCATAGGACACCTAATTACTACTCTCTTTGGTTAACCCATGCCACCCATTGCTATGTTTGGTTTGTAAGTGCATATTATGCCACCATTCCCCAGCCTCCCTCCATAAGTCACAGGGGAGTGTCTCAGTTTGACAGTCAATGAAAATGTTTTACAGCCACCAGATCACACACACTATATAATCTATTAGTGGTGCACCGGAAATTTCGGCTGCCGAAAACTGTGTTTTTATCTTTCGGCCGAATGACAAAAACAGTCGATACCGAAAAGGGGGCATGGTCCACCCCAGCTGCCACCCATTGCGGGAGGGGCCCTCCCTCCTGCTCTCTGTGTTAGCAGGGGCACTAGTGTGGGCACACCCACCCAGGGGCAGGCTAAATATCACCTGCTTCATCATAGGAACACCAGCTTCCCTCCCTGCTCAGAAAAACCCTGTCCTCAGCCCGCCAAATCTACCATCCCAGCGTCTGTGTCTGGTTGTGGCTCCTCCCCTGTGGTTGCCTAGCAACTGGACGCTGTAGAGGGTGAAGTGGTGGGTGAAGGTACTTTTAACCCAAAAGGTGTCCCAGGTATTTTACAATCCTATAGCACGTACTACAAAAAAATTGCTGTGTGTCGTGAAAGTGTTCGAGTTTAGCTTGAAGAAAAGGTGGCAACCCTATATGACTATCAAAACATGTGTTTCTGATTAAGCAGATATAAAATAGCAAATATGTTAGAAGTCATATGATGTAACAGCTGTCTTGGTTGTGTTCCATTGTGCCATTTACACCTCCAGCTGTGAAGACGTCTATCTTTGGCTTTTCCCGGAGATCTCTGAAATGACCATCTACATATATATGAATGTCTCCAAAGACGAACCAATTATTATACACTTAACGGAAATGTTTTGACCAAAAACATGTAGCAGAATACATTTTGGCTTAAATTTATGACAAAATTCGATTGTCTTGGATTTCTTTTAAAATAGAAAGAAGAAAATATATATTTTTTCCAAATTTCCGCTATTTTTTCGCTTATATTGCAAAAAATAAAAAAGCGGAGTCACAAATAAATACCACCAAAAGAAAGCTCTATTTGTGCAAACAAAATGATAAAAATTAGATTTGGGTACTGCACAATTGTCATTGAAAGTGCGAGAGCGCTGAAAGCTGAAAATTGGGAAAGAAGGGGGCGAAACGGCCCTGTTTTGTAGTGGTTAAAAGAGTCCAGGTGCCAAGGTGTCATCCCCTTCAGAATGTATAAATTGTATCACAGGGTTCTCAGACATTGCAGAGCAATTCTTTTTTAAATAAACATGTACTATATTTATGCTTGCTCCCCTGCTTATAGCTAAAAATATAGGCTTTTATATTAAATACATCTAATGGGGTTTCCCTTTCAGTGGGGGATGATGTAAATAGGGGCAAAAGACAGTACTGTCAGGGGTTGATGTCAAGGAAGTCCGAGAACATTACTGTGAAAAGGGTGGAGGGGGTGTGATGTAAAGGGGGAGCTGAGGACACTCATTAAGAGGGGATCTTGATGGGAAGAGGGAGGGGACTGTGATCTGCAGTGGGGACTGAGGACACGGATGTAAGAATGGGTTCAGTTCTGTGCATGTGCATTAGGTGCACATGTTGTGAGTAGATCAGCCCATTTTAACGGGCTGCATTACTCACAAGAAACACGGAGAAAGAAGACCTTGACCTTTTTTTTCCCAAAATCTTGCCACACCAAGCTGCATGGTACTGCAGCAACATGCGGTTTGGCACATGAGAAAATGTGCCATGGGTACCTAAAATGATAATAGGACTTCGGCTGGAAGAAAGTATTACTGACCGGACCTCAGTGAATTCTAATTCAATATCCCTGGTCTAAGAGGTCTCATGAGGTACTACAACTAGGAAGCGCATTCACTGCTTCCTAAGGGAGTTATCAACCCAGGATCCTACATTCAATATATATGGTCTTCCATAGAACACAGAACATGGTAATACAATTATTTTGTTAAATATAAACTGCTAAATACCTTTTCTCATCAGGAGTATATAGCAGTCTTGTGACTTATATCAGTGCCTGGTTGTGACAGACCCAAACAGAACATGGGACTTTTGGAGGGGACTGCAGGGTAGCCTCTTACCCACTGACTATGCCCCCTGGCATTTTAAGGGAACACTGCTCTTTGGGAGGTATATGCTTGGAGGGGTCTTGTTTCTGATTCAAGATCACGTCTCTCCAAAACATAGAGACTCTGGGAATCTATGCCCGGGATCCATATTTAGAGCTAAATGCCCCATTAGACTGCTTCACACTGTGAGACTCAGAACAGATGTTAATATATTTAGCAAGCCACCTGGTGCTGGTGGTCTCCTTCTATAGTCTGTTTATTAAGGTGTTATATGTGTAGCACTGACCCCCGAAGGAGCTGCTGTTTTTTTGTTGGGCTTACCGTTACCTCACCTTCTCACTGTGTCCGTCTTAGGGGTCCCATTGTAGAGTGAATTAAAGAATATTAGCACTGACAGTTAGTCCTTTTTCTGGATGTTTATTTAACAAAAACACACACTTTGCAATAGAGGGGTAGAGGATAAGGGGAATTCAGGGACCTTTGTAGTTTTGCGGGTTAAGGGTATTTCCTTGATCCAGAGGACAAAACGATTTCCACAAGCTGGATCTAGCAATCACTGGATATGTCTCTCTCACTGACCTAGTAGCCAGTGAGATGTTTGAACAAAGTCTCTGCCACAGACTTGATAAGTTAAGCGATCTTGTTATGCAATCCTCTGCCGCAGGAAGGCACAATAAGCTTCTGGTTGCAAAATTAAAGAGTTTCCCCACAGTACCTGATTCTTTCAGCCAACCCGGCAATACTGTGTGGTAGGTAACCCAGGATGCATCCTTCAACTGAGTCTCCAGGCTTCTCCATGAGGCTCCAGCCTTATTGCTCGGTCCTCCTCAGAAAAGTCCTCCCCCGGATCCTCCAGTTGCTTGGCTTCTCCCCACAGGCAAGACAGCACAGGATCATCCCTGGATCAGTAGGCCCCAGAACCTCTGGGCCTACTCTTCAGTTGCGAAGGTCAGCTGGCCCGAGGCATTAATCAAAGCAGCACACACCCCAGGCCACCAGGGCCACGAGGTCGGGAAAAACAAACCCCAGAAAATGGCGTCGGTACATTAAGTACCCTTACCCAGAATGCACAGCGGGTAGACCACTCCCACCGGGCTGTTTCTGAGAAAAGGGGTACCCAATACATTTAGCTTGTTGCATCTCCAACACTTACTGGTGGTGACAGCGACACCCACGGTCAAGTGGAAATTAGCACAACCTAGCCAAACTGGTACAGAAGCCAGAATTTTAGCATAATTAGTCTGAGCCAAACTGCAGCTTCAGACAAATTTAAATTCACAAAAAAATAATAGCCCCGGTATTAAAAATACCAGCGCTACATATGTTATCCTGCTAAGTATGTCTCTCCCATTGTTAATTGTTATTTGGAAATCTATTGTTTCTGTCTGTCTGAACATCTCTTGGAGATGAGATTAATCTTGTGAACACGTTAACCACATAAATGGTAAGTTTACCTTTACAGCAAAATCTGTAAGGTGAACTTACACATGACCCCCTGACCCCCTCCTCGCCTCGAACCCCCCCCCCCCAGTCCCCGCTGATCTGGACCATGGCAATCTCCCGTTCTAAGCCCCGGTATATCCTCGCCAGGAGTCCGAGGTTTAGTAATCTCCTAAGCTTAATGTCCAAAATGTGCCTCGTCTGGATGGACGTTTTGGAGCATTCTAATTGGTCAGTGCCTTCACATGGGCAGCGACGACCAATAAGCAGCTGCATAGCCCATCCTGTCAGCTATGGAGAAGACCCGTGGATGCTGGGGGGATTTCTAAGTGCATGCACAGGTCCTACAAGATCACAAGACAAAGGTAAAATTATTTTTATTATAATGTTATCATGCAAGCCTTAATTTAATGGAAATGAGCTAATTATGCAATGTCATGGTTTTACTAGTTTGGCTTTATAAGGTTATTCAATGGAGCTCCAAGTATTATCTCTTGTAGCAAAGTCTGGTCCATTCTCATACTCTTCAAGATCAGGTCATAATAATTATGTATGCCAGGTGTATGTCTACTCTCTGGGTCCCCTAAATTCACTCACTCTGCCAAGTTGTCTATATACTGTACTTGTAAGCTTGGTTTAGCCAAGATTTCAAATAACTTCCTGGGTTATTAGCACATGGCCAAAAGTAATTGGAGCAGCTTTTCTAATCCGTTGGTTGACTGTTGCCTTCTGCCACCGGGCAGCTAGCCAGTTTGGACTATAGTCATGAGATCATAGCCTTATTTAGGACAGCTGGCATCTCAAGTCTCTGGGTAAACTTAGGCCGCGTACACACGGGCGGATTGTCTGGCCAACTAAGTTCGTCAGACAATCCGACAGACAGTCCGTTCAAAATTTGCATGAACGGACTTGACCACACATGATGAGCAGACAGTCCGCTGAAAGTGTGCGCGATGACGTCTACAGCACGTACGACGGGACTAGAAAAACGACGTCCTATACACTGCAATGCAACCTTCGGCCGTGTAAATCCTTTCTGAGCATGCACCACACTTAGTCCGTCCAACTTGCCTACACACGAGCGGACTGTCCGCTGAAACCAAGTTTGGATGGACAAAACCAAGTTTGAACGGACTGTCTTACGGAAATTCCGTAAGACTTTGTTCATCAGATTGTCCGCTGAAAAAGTCCGCTGAAGCCCACACACGAGCGGATTGTCCGCTGAAACACGATTCAGCGGACTAAGTTGGACAGACAATCCGCCCGTGTGTACGCGGCCTTAGACTTCTTCAGACTGACATTACATCCGGTTTAAAGTAAATCTCTCATATACAAGTACCCCAGTTCTTTCTCCATCTTTTACAGTTTTACTTCTCCCTCCCTTCACCCCTGAGCAATTTTGTCTGCCAGGTAGCAAATGCTTTGAATAAGGCTCTGTTGAACTATTTTAGCATTTTAGGTTTTATAGCAGCTATTATGTAAAAAGTCAAAGTTAAATAATATATATAAGAGTATCATTATCAAAGAGGAAATATCCCAAAGAAGATTCAACAAACATTGCCAATATTATTTGTTATTTATGTTGCCAGAATTCCCAATCAATGCTTCAGAGCAAAATACTGTTTAAAGCATGTTCTGTTCCAGGGCCTGCTGTGTTAAATATGTTTAGTTGGCAGAAGAGGAGGATCAATGTGGTTGTGCTTCAGTTGTTCTAGAACCCATTGGGATATGCCTACAGCAACCTGCCAGGCTGTAATAAATCTAACACTGCAATTAGGCTCTAAAAGCAAACAAGTCTAACACAGTTAACAAAGATATCTGTGTGTTGTGATATTCCACAAAACAAAGCAGTAGAAGCCAGTCTATTTTCGGTGACTATTGTTTGCCTAGTATGGGGCAGGAATCTTCTCAGTTTATCACAGTGTGCAACTTTATTCATATCTTTCCCATCCAAGTGCTATTCCGCTAATACACAGATCTCGTACAATCTGTTCCAGAAGGCTAATGAACGTCATAAAAGCAAAAATCACGTAGAGCGCTGACACCTGGATATATTGAGCTCTGTGTGTGTCTGTGCATTTGTATATGTGTGTATATATCTTGCCATCCTTTGGGATTTAGTAACCCCATGAAAAATGTTAGCATTATAGCCCCTCCCCCATGGAAGATGGTGAACCCTACACACAGTAATCATTGCCGCTGAAGTTGAAATCAAGAAACAAGGCTTTATGTATGGAATTTGTTCCTGACAACCAAAATGTCCCTACATTTGTACACCTGTTAATAGCTTATGCAATGCTTTCTTGATGATATTTTTTACTTATTAATTTACAGCATTAAAGTGATTGTAAAGGATCGTTTTTAAAGTAACAAACATGTCATACTTACCTCCACTGTGCAGCTCGTTCGCACAGAGTGGCCCTGAACATCCTCTTACAGGGTCCCCACCAGTGGCTCTCGAGCGGATCCTCCCCACATCAGATAACCCCCTAGCAGAAGAGCTCTCCCGAGAGGGTTACCTTGTGGGCGCGCTCCCGAGTCCAGCATTTGTGGCAAAAGACTGTAAAGGACTCGGCCCGTGTCATTGGATTTGATTGACAGCAGTGGGAGCCAATGGCTGCGCTGCTATCAATCTATCCAATCAAGAGCCGGGACCCCGTGGAGAGAGGGACAGTGCCCCCCCCCCCACCGAACAGATGAAAGGGACTCAGGTAAGTAAAACAGGGGGGGGGGGGGCAGTGAATGCCAGGTGTTTTTTCACCTTAATGCATAATATGAAATGCATTAATATGAAAAAAACACGAGGGTTTACAACCCCTTTAATATAGAGCCAGCACAATAAGTAGACCTTTATAGACTACATAAATCGATTTGCAGTCACTCAAAGGAGCTAACACTCGTACATACTATCAGAGCAGTTTGGGAGGAACCAAACAGCTCAGCAGTAGTGATGTAGTGGTGGCATCAATGACACCTATTGTCAACTTCATGAACCAGATGACAAGAAATTAAGGACTGACACCTGCCAAGGCTTGTTTCACATGGGCTTCACCTTGTATAAGCTTTCAGTAAGCTTCAATAATTTTTCCAAAGTCTTTAAAGTGATTGTAAATGATCAAATTTTATTTTTTTAAATAACAAATTCCCTTCTCTGTGCAATGGCTTTTCTGTGGTCCCCCACTGGCACATCAATGGATCAAGATCAAGCTCAGGAATGCAGAATGTTTTTTCTCTTAATGCATAGCATTAAAGTAAAAAACCTACGGTCTTTTAGACATGGGCGCCATCAAAAAATTTGTTTCGTTCTGTTCCGTTTCGATTCGTAATAAAATTAATTCGTAATTCGTATTTCGTGTCCGAAATTCCGTTCTGTTTCGTATGAAATACGAATTTTCGTACGAACGTTCTTTACCATGAATTTAAAGGCAAAAACATTGCTCATTATGCTTATTATGACTTGCAGAAGACTTCTGTGATAGAAGTCAATGTAAGTTGCCTGAAGACATCAGTGAAGCACTTTCATCCTCTCTGGGCAGTCTGCCAAGAAAAGAACAAAATTATACAATGTTTCTTCTTCAATGGGCTGAACTCCGTGTAGAAGTTCTCAGTTTAACCATTTAAAGACTAAATCTTTTTTGACACTTGTTGCTTACAAGTAAAATTCCAGTATTTTCTGCTAGAAAATCACTCAGAAGCCCCAAAAATTATATATATATTTTTTAGCAGAGACCCTAGGGAATAAAATAGCAGTTGTTGCAATATTTTATGTGACGCGGTATTTGCGCAGAGGTCTTTTAAACGCAAGTTAGCCCTTTTTTTTTTCGGTCGACCTCTAGAAAGCACTGACATTAGCAGCGTGACATACAGCAATGACACCTGCAACCGCTATTTTATTCCCTAGGGTCTCTGCTAAAAAATATATATATAATTTTTGGGGCTTCTGAGTGATTTTCTAGCAGAAAATACTGGATTTTTACTTGTAAGCAACAAGTGTCAAAAAAGATTTAGTCTTTGGTTAAACTGAGAACTTCTACACACGGAGTTCAGCCCATTGAAAAAGAAACATTGTATCATTTTGTTCTTTTCTTGGCAGCCTGCCCAGAGAGGATGAAAGTCCTTCACTGATGTCTTCAGGCAACTTACATTGACTTCTATCACAGAAGTCTTCTGCAAGTCATAATAAGCATAATGACTGAAAAACGCGGTAAAAAACGCCGCGAATCATGGTAAAAAACGCCGCAAAAAACGCTGATCCGAAATCCAGAATTCATAAACAAAAGTTTGTATTCCGTACAGAATTCAGACGCACGGCAATTCGTATTTCGGATCCTCCCGAATGAAATTCGTACGAATTTGAGATTCGTACGAAACGAATCGCACATGTCTACGGTCTTTACAACCACTTTAAAGCACCCTTCAACTCCTATTTGGAAATTACCGTTTACTGGCACTTCCTGGTTCACGCGATGATCAGCTGTGATTGGTCACAGCTGATCACGTGTAGGCTTCTTACCACAATCGGAGATGTGGCATGTCAGACTGATACACCAAACTCGTAATCGCTGTGCTGCGTACCCCCAGCATTCTATCCTGCTGGAGATCATATGACGCCCAGTCAGGATAACAGAACCACTTTCCGGCTGTCAATCTGCTATAGGCCTGGTGGGAAGTGGTTAAGTTAAACAAATGTCAAAAAACATATTTCTCCATTCACACGAAGGTCAGGGTAATCATCTAAGCCAGCCAGCACAAAGTTCCTCCTTACATCAGTCTGCAGGATTCCCCCTTACAGTAAAAGGGGACTCTTATGTAAAGGGAAATGCTGCAGATCATGCTCTAAGAGGAAACTCAGATGTAAGGGGAGGCTCTGGTGACCAGAGACCACCTTATATCAGAGTCCACTGCATTCCCTTTACATCAGAGTACCCACTTACATCAGTATCTGCAGCATTGTCCTTACACTGTAAGGAGGAATCCTGCAGATTCTGATGTAAAGGGGAATGCCAGTAACTCTGATGTGGGGGGCACTCTGGTGACTAGAGACCACCTTCTGCAGAGTGAATACACTAAGGTAAGGGGGGCAGTTACTAATATGGGGGTGGACTTTTAATCAGTGCCCCCTTAAATTATTGTATTAACTCCCCCCCTTACATCAGCAACCCCCCCTCAGACTGGCCTGGCAGCGCTGTCACTGACCTCCTCTCAGGTGCACCTTGCAGGGCTCAGTCGGATGGCTCCAGCTTGGCGGCTCTGGTTTTATCCTAAAGTCTTCTTTCAACAGTCCACACATGTCTGACTTCTCCCATTAACCCCATCCTGGAAGTACTCCCACTCTTGACTCCTCTCCAGACTCCCCCTCAGAGAATGCAGACATGATAAAAGACAAGAGATGGTCAGAGACTGCGGACATGATACAGGAAGTGGACAGAGACTGTGGACATGATACAGGAGGTGGACAGAGGCTGCGGACATGATACAGGAGGTGGACAGAGGCTGCGGACATGAAACAGGAGGTGGACAGAGGCTGCGGACATGATACAGGAGGTGGACAGAGGCTGCGGACATGATACAGGAGGTGGACAGAGGCTGCGGACATGATACAGGAGGTGGACAGAGGCTGCGGACATGATACAGGAGGTGGACAGAGGCTGCGGACATGATACAGGAGGTGCACAGAGGCTGCGGACATGATACAGGAGGTGCACAGAGGCTGCGGACATGATACAGGAGGTGGACAGAAGCTGCGGACATGATACAGGAAGTAGACAGAGGCTGCGGACATGATACAGAAGGTGGACAGAGGCTGCGGACATGATACAGAAGGTGGACAGAGGCTGCAGACATGATACAGGAAATAGACAGGAGGTGTGGATATGATACATGAGGTGGACCCTCACTGCCAGTAAGGGTGGTTTAGACCTGCGTTTGTAACACTGTACAGTCAGTGTGAGATTGTATGTACAGTAATGAGCAGTGCAATGTGAGCTTATCTATGTAATGCAGAATCCAGTGCAGTTTGAACCTGCACCGTATATATATATATATATATATATATAATATACATATAGCACAGTGCAGCGCATGCCTGGATATACAGTATGGTGCAGTCTGGTGTCAACCTGTAGGTATAGTACATTACAATATGAAATTCCATGGCTCACATAGTAATGTCCTCCTCTGCCTTTTTTTTTTACCCCCCTAGACACACACACAGTGTCACAGTCACCGACTGTCCTCAAGCATGCATCTTCTACTGAGTGTGGACTGGAGGGCGAGCATTCACACTCATAGGTCAGGGCTAGGGATGAGCTCGGCTGTTCGCCTGTTCGGTAAAGCCAGAACTCTGTGGGCCATTCATGCCATATTCATGTGGCGGTCACGGCCCACAATGCACTGCGTCATTGCAGTGCATTACTGGCTTATGATTGGCCAAGCATGCACTGTGACCCCGCATGCTTGGCCAATCACATCGCTGGCAGCGAGGAGAGCCATAATTGGCCACAGGCAGGATGCCTGAAGAGGGAGGGGATGATGAGGTCACTGACTCCACGTGCCTGATAGGAGAGAGGAGGAGGAGGCACATCTACAACGAGGCAGGATGCCCTCCGGGGGCCAGCTTAGGGGCAGCACGCCGACTGAATCACACCGCAGAGCTCCGCCTGTGCAGGGCACTGCCTCTGCGCGTTATTCCAAAAGTTCTTTGGTGTGAGCCTTTTTTTAGACGAGTGCATCAGATCGCACCACTGCTATCTGCAACATATGTCTCAAGCGTATCTCACGTGGCCAAAACATCAGCTGCTTAGGCACCACATGCTTGACCAGGCATATGTTGACCTGCCATGCAGCCATGCAGCTCATTGGCAAGCGTACCTTAAAGACCCACACCAAAGAACAAAGCGGACCTCTCCTTGCTCCTCATCAGCTGGGATCTCTACTAGACCTTCTGTCCTCTGTGAAACCTGCACTGAGAGGAATGAAGGTGTACAATTAGGTGTGTCACAGCCCAGTACTTGCGGGCAGTCTGCTAGCAGTACACCGACGTCCGATTGTACCAGGCAAATTTCCCTGCCCCAGCTGCTGGACCATCGAAAGAAGTTCACTCCCAGCCATCCACATCCCCAGCGGTTAAATACTAGCTTGGCTAAATTTATAGCACTTCAGCTGCTGCCTTTTCAGTTGGTAGACTCTGCCCCCTTCCGTGAGTTTGTGCAATGTGCGGTTCCTCAGCAGCAGGTCCCCAAACAGCTTTTTCTCAAGGAAGGAGATTCCGGCTCTCTACCGGCATGTGGAAGGCAATGTCCATGCCTCGCTGGACAGGGCGGTCAGCAGTAAGGTGCATATTACCGCTGACTCATGGCCCAGCAGGCATGGACAGGGACGTTACCTATCTTTCACGGCCCATTGGGTCACTCTTCTGGCAGCTGGGAAGGATGCAGGATAAGGTGCAGTAGCGTTGGAGGTTGTTTCACCGCCATGCCTCCAAAATGCTACTACTGTTTGTGACACACCTCTCTCCTCCACCCCCTCCATGGCCTTTTCCAGTGCTTTGTCCTTGGACCCAGCAGTGCTCTGTAGGCGTCCAAGGGACTACGTAAGTATGCAGGCAAAAAGATGCCATGCCGTGCTTGCGCTGGTTTGTTTGGGGGACAGGAGCCACACTGGGACAGATATTTTGTCAGCTCTGCAGGGGCAGACCGAGAGGTGGTTGACACCATGCCAGCTTAAGCCAGGAACGGTGGTTTATAACAATGGCACCAACCTCCTCTCCGCCCTCCGACAGGGACAACTGACCCATGTGCCCTGTGTGGCTCACGTCCTTAACCTGGTGGTGCAGCGGTTCTTGGGCAGGTACCCAGGCTTACAGGATGTCCTGAGGCAGGCCAGGAAAGTCTGTGTGCATTTCCACTGATTATGTAATGCCAGTGCTCAGCATTACATAATCAGTGGAAATGCACACAGACTTTCCTGGCCTGCCTCAGGACATCCTGTACAGAGTTGAACCTGCCCAAGAACCGCCTTATATGTGACATGCCCACCAGGTGGAACTCAACGTTGGCCATGCTGCAGCGGCTGCACACGCAGCAGAGGGCCATCAATGAGTACCTGTGCGACTATGGCACCAGGACAGGGTCAGGGGAGCTCATTTTTTTTTCACCACGCCAGTGGGGCATGATCAGGGATGCATGCATTGTCCTGTCACCATTTGAGGAGGCCACGAGGATGGTGAGCAGTGACAGTGCATGCATCAGTGACACTGTACCTCTTGTCCACCTGTTATAATGGAATCAGGAATAATGGACAGGGCACTTGAGGCAGAACAAAGGCAGAAAGAGGAGGACCTCCTTGCCTCTCAAGGCCCCCTTTGTCCAGACAGGGTTTCTGCTGTCCCACCCATCGCACAGGAAAAGGACGAGGAGGAGGAGGCGGCTTGTGTCAGCATGGAGGTCGAGCCTGGTACTCAGCAGTAGTGATGGACGAACTTCCGACGGGACGTTTCGCGAACGCGAAACGCGAACGGACACAAACGTTCGCGAAAACGACCGTTCGCCGCGGGCTCCATTGACTTCAATGGGAGGCGAATTTCGCAAACCTTTAGGTCGAATTTGCGGCCACGGGGTAATTATTAGGGGGTAGCACGTAGTCCCACCACCTGGACAATAGCATAATACATGTATGAGGTGAATTTGGGATCGATAACTACAAGCATTTTTTTTTTATTTGGGAAATTGTTCTGACAATTCAGGACTATGGAGCTAATGAAGGCAATGGAGGAGAGGGAAGGTCAGGGACCAGGGTAGGCAAACAAGAGGGTGCAGGAGATACAGAGCACTGACAGCAGCACCGTAATACAGAGCACTGACATCAGCACCGTGACATACAGCGCTGACAGCAGCTCCGTGACATACAGCGCTGACAGCAGCTCCGTGACATACAGCGCTGACAGCAGCTCCGTGACATACAGCGCTGACAGCAGCTCCGTGACATACAGCGCTGACAGCAGCTCCGTGACATACAGCGCTGACAGCAGCACCGTGACATACAGCGCTGACAGCAGCTCCGTGACATACAGCGCTGACAGCAGCTCCGTGACATACAGCGCTGACAGCAGCTCCGTGACATACAGCACTGACAGCAGCTCCGTGACATACAGCGCTGACAGCAGCTCCGTGACATACAGCGCTGACAGCAGCACCGTGACATACAGCGCTGACAGCAGCTCCGTGACATACAGCGCTGACAGCAGCTCCGTGACATACAGCGCTGACAGCAGCTCCGTGACATACAGCGCTGACAGCAGCTCCGTGACATACAGCGCTGACAGCAGCTCCGTGACATACAGCGCTGACAGCAGCTCCGTGACATACAGCGCTGACAGCAGCTCCGTGACATACAGCGCTGACAGCAGCTCCGTGACATACAGCGCTGACAGCAGCTCCGTGACATACAGCGCTGACAGCAGCTCCGTGACATACAGCGCTGACAGCAGCTCCGTGACATACAGCGCTGACAGCAGCACCGTAAGCAGCCCCAGGAGGAAGTCAGCACAGCACAGGGATGGTGTGATCCCCTCATAATAAGAACCCCCAGGAGGAAGTCAGCACAGCACAGGGATGGTGGGAGCCCCTCATAATAAGAACACCCAGGAGGAAGTCAGCACAGCACAGGGATGGTGGGAACCCCTCATAATAAGCAGCCCCAGTAGAAATATGACACCGCTCAACCTCTTCAAAGAGGAGGGTAGGGGCATATAGTACGGTGTGCTTTTTTGGGTCAGGGAAGTGAGCCAAATGAATTAAGAAGGTCTGTGTGCTTGATTCCAAAAATTGTTTATAGACATATACATGGTCTACTGATCACATGTGTTGAATTCCTCCGAGATCCATGCCTCATTCATTTTTAGAAATGTGAGGTAGTTAACACTGTGGTGAGCTAGGCGAGTACGCTTATCGGTCACAATCCCCCCTGCTGCGCTGAACGTCCTTTCGGACAGGACACTGGATGAGGGGCAAGCCAACAGTTCGATTGCAAATTGGGCAAGCTCTGGCCAGAGGTCAAGCCTGCCCACCCAGTAGTCTAGGGGTTCATCACTCCTCAGAGCGTCCACATCGGCCGTTAACCCAATGTAGTCGGACACCTGACGGTCTAGGCGTTCCCTGATGCTGGATCCGGATGACACCTGTCGATGGGTCGGCTGAAAGAATGACCTCATATCCGAAGTCACCAACACATCTTCAAACCGGCCTCTTCTTGCAGGCGCTGTTGGATTGGTACCCGCAAATCCTTCTCTGGGAGTGGGAATTGCTCCTCTGCCAGCGCACGCAAAAGCAGAATGCAGCATTTCTCGAAGCAAGGCCTGGAAGTGCTGCATTCTGACAGCCCTCTGCGACGGCGGTAACATTTCCGCCATTTTGTGTTTGTACCGGGGGTCTAAGTACGTTGCCACCCAGTACTGGTCCTTGACCCTCATGCTTTTTATACGGGGGTCCCTATTAAAACACTGGAGCATGAAGGCCCCCATTTGCACTAAAGTGGAAGCGGTGTGGTGGCCTGGCTCCTGCTCATCATCCAGGATAATGTCGTCCTCTTCATTCTCCTCTCCCCATCCTCGCACAACAGGGATCCCAGAAAGGTTTAAAGCATGCTCTTCTTGCTCCTGCTCATCCGCCCCGGCACCATCCTCCTCTGACTCCTCATCAGACTCCTGTTGTTGACTTGTCTCAGATAGAGTAGCCCCCCCTGGGAATTCATCCAGCATTGCGACTTCCTCATCTTCCCGCTCCTGCTCCTCCACAGCCTGATCAATGACACGACGCAATGCACGCTCCAGAAAGAAGGCATAAGGTACCATGTCACTGATGGCGCCATGGCTGCGACTGACCAGTTTGGTGATCTCCTCAAATGGCCGCAGAAGTCTGCATGTGTCGCGCATGAGCAGCCACTGGCGCGGTGAAAAAAAACCCAGCTCCCCAGAACCGTTTCTTTCGCAGAGTTCATACAGGTAGACGTTAACTGCACGTTTCTGCTGGAGCAGCCTATCAAGCATATAGAAGGTTGAGTTCCATCGCGTCGGGCAATCGCAAATAAGACGTCTGACCGGCAGATGGTGTCGCCGCTGAATGTCAGCAAGGCGAGCCATGGCCGTGTAAGATCTTCTGAAATGGGCCGAGATTTTCCTTGCCTGCCGCAAGATGTCCTGGACCCCAGGGTATTTGACAAGGAATCGCTGCACGACCAAGTTTAAGACGTGTGCCATGCACGGCACGTGCGTGATTTTGCCCTGTTTCAATGCGCTAAGCAGATTGGCACCGTTGTCACACACCACTTTACCAACTGTCAAATTGAGCGGTGTTAGCCACTCATCTGCCTGTGAACGCAAAGCTGAAAGGAGTGCCGGGCCAGTGTGGCTCTTTGCTTCCAGGCACAACAGACGCAGCACGGCATGGCAACGTCTCACCTGGCATGTGGAATAGGTTCTGGGGAGCTTGGGCGGTGCAGTGGAAGAGACGCTAGCAGCGGAAAAGGAGGAGGCAGCTGAGGAGGAGAGGGAGGAGGATGGAGTAGGAGGAGGAGAAGAAGAGTCAGGCCTGCATGCAATCCGTGGCGGTAAAACCAAATCTACACGGGTGCCACGGGTTACATGCTTGACGGCCGTCAGAAGGTTCACCCAGTGGGCAGTAAAACTGATATACCTTCCCTGCCCGTGTTTGCTAGACCACGTGTCTGTGGTCAGATGTATCTTGGCACCGACACTGTGTGCCAGAGATACATTCACTTGCCGCTGAACATGGCCATATAGCTCTGGGATGCCCTTCTCTGAGAAATACTTCCTTCCTGGGACCTTCCATTGTGGTGTTCCAATGGCCACAAATTTGCGAAAGGCCTCCGAGTCCACCAGTTTATATGGCAGTAGTTGGCGGGCTATGAGTTCTGACAAGCCAGCCGCCAACCGTTGGGCAAGAGGGTTATCCGGCGTCATCATTTTTTTACGCTCAAACATTAGGCCCACGGAAGCCTGCCTTTTTGCAGAAAAATGTGAGCTTGGCGTGATGGAAGGTGGAGTGGAGGACAATTGTGAGGAGAGAGGAGAAGGAGAAGTAGAAGACGAGGCTGGACGGTGAGAGCCTGCAGTGTGGCTTTGTGTGTTCCGTTGCTCCCACTGGGCTCGGTGATGGCTGCTCATGTGCCTTCTTAAGGCGGTCGTCCCTAGGTGAGTATTGGGCTTACCGCGACTAACGCGTTGACTGCAAAGATTGCAGATGGCAACGCTATTGTCAGCAGCGGACACGTTAAAAAAAGCCCACACTGCGGAGCCATGTGCCGGTGTCCTGGGAGCGCCAGATGTGACCGTACATGGTCGATGACTCGCTCCTGATACATTTGCAGTCTGCTTTGTCCCTGCTGTGCAATGTAAGTCATTGCTGCTTCTCCTCCCTATCTGCTGGTCCATATCTCCCTCTGAACTCCCCTCCTCTTCCTCTCTTGTGGGCACCCACGTGACATCACTAGACACGTCATCATCAACGTCACCTTCCCCACCGCTATAAGTAGAGTAGGCAGCAACACCGGGGACCAACCTCCTCCTTGGGCTGATCTGGGTACTGGCGTCAGACTGCTGAGTAGCGCTTGTTGCTACCTCCTCTTCCTGATCCAATACCAAGAGTGGCTGCGCATCAGAAATGTCCTCTTGATATGGATCGGAAAATAATTCCAGTGACTCAAGCGGAAGGTATGTGGTGGTGGTGGTGGTGGTCGTGTTGTTGGTGGTAGTGTCTTTGGGGGTGCACATAGCAGAGAGTGAAGAAGAGGGTGCAGATCGAGAGGATGAGGAGGGTGCAGAAGAGTAAGGCTGAGCGAGCCACTCAACCAAGTCTGGTGCATCCTTTAAAGTAATTGAACGCACCTTCTGCAACTTCCCACTTTGGCTCAAGCCTGTTGCTCCTGCCCTACCCCTACCACCCCTGCGGAAGGGCCTGCCTCTTCCTCTGCATGTCATTTTTTAAATGACCCTGTGACAAAACTCTTAGTCCCTATACCGCTGAAGGACTGCTGCAGTATAGGTGAGCGGTCAGCAGTGGTGCACGTCAACCCTATCTATTGTGGACCTATAGCGGTCCTTACAGAACAGCAGACTGTACCGCACTCAAGCCTATGTACCGTAGCACCCTATACCAAGTTACCAGTCCTTATAAGAACTTTTGTGGACCAAGCAGGTTGTGTATTAGTGTTTAGCAGACTGTACGTCAGTCCCTATACCGCTGAAGGACTGCTGCAGTATAGGGCAGCGGTCAGCAGTGGTGCACGTCAACCCTATCTATTGTGGACCGATAGCGGTCCTTACAGAACAGCAGACTGTACCGCACTCAAGCCTATGTACCGTAGCACCCTATACCAAGTTACCAGTCCTTATAAGAACTTTTGTGGACCAAGCAGGTTGTGTATTAGTGTTTAGCAGACTGTACGTCAGTCCCTATACCGCTGAAGGACTGCTGCAGTATAGGGCAGCGGTCAGCAGTGGTGCACGTCAACCCTATCTATTGTGGACCGATAGCGGTCCTTACAGAACAGCAGACTGTACCGCACTCAAGCCTATGTACCGTAGCACCCTATACCAAGTTACCAGTCCTTATAAGAACTTTTGTGGAACAAGCAGGTTGTGTGTTAGTGATTAGCAGACTGTACGTCAGTCCCTATACCGCTGAAGGACTGCTGCAGTATAGGTGAGCGGTCAGCAGTGGTGCACGTCAACCCTATCTATTGTGGACCGATAGCGGTCCTTACAGAACAGCAGACTGTACCGCACTCAAGCCTATGTACCGTAGCACCCTATACCAAGTTACCAGTCCTTATAAGAACTTTTGTGGAACAAGCAGGTTGTGTGTTAGTGATTAGCAGACTGTACGTCAGTCCCTATACCGCTGAAGGACTGC
The DNA here is from genome assembly GCF_037356315.1 of Lithobates pipiens. Classification (NCBI taxonomy): domain Eukaryota; kingdom Metazoa; phylum Chordata; class Amphibia; order Anura; family Ranidae; genus Lithobates; species Lithobates pipiens. The sequence continues at coordinate 124,583,556 of NW_027507789.1, read as the reverse complement.
TGCAGTATAGGTGAGCGGTCAGCAGTGGTGCACGTCAACCCTATCTATTGTGGACCGATAGCGGTCCTTACAGAACAGCAGACTGTACCGCACTCAAGCCTATGTACCGTAGCACCCTATACCAAGTTACCAGTCCTTATAAGAACTTTTGTGGACCAAGCAGGTTGTGTATTAGTGTTTAGCAGACTGTACGTCAGTCCCTATACCGCTGAAGGACTGCTGCAGTATAGGGCAGCGGTCAGCAGTGGTGCACGTCAACCCTATCTATTGTGGACCGATAGCGGTCCTTACAGAACAGCAGACTGTACCGCACTCAAGCCTATGTACCGTAGCACCCTATACCAAGTTACCAGTCCTTATAAGAACTTTTGTGGAACAAGCAGGTTGTGTGTTAGTGATTAGCAGACTGTACGTCAGTCCCTATACCGCTGAAGGACTGCTGCAGTATAGGGCAGCGGTCAGCAGTGGTGCACGTCAACCCTATCTATTGTGGACCGATAGCGGTCCTTACAGAACAGCAGACTGTACCGCACTCAAGCCTATGTACCGTAGCACCCTATACCAAGTTACCAGTCCTTATAAGAACTTTTGTGGAACAAGCAGGTTGTGTGTTAGTGATTAGCAGACTGTACGTCAGTCCCTATACCGCTGAAGGACTGCTGCAGTATAGGTGAGCGGTCAGCAGTGGTGCACGTCAACCCTATCTATTGTGGACCGATAGCGGTCCTTACAGAACAGCAGACTGTACCGCACTCAAGCCTATGTACCGTAGCACCCTATACCAAGTTACCAGTCCTTATAAGAACTTTTGTGGACCAAGCAGGTTGTGTATTAGTGTTTAGCAGACTGTACGTCAGTCCCTATACCGCTGAAGGACTGCTGCAGTATAGGGCAGCGGTCAGCAGTGGTGCACGTCAACCCTATCTATTGTGGACCGATAGCGGTCCTTACAGAACAGCAGACTGTACCGCACTCAAGCCTATGTACCGTAGCACCCTATACCAAGTTACCAGTCCTTATAAGAACTTTTGTGGAACAAGCAGGTTGTGTGTTAGTGATTAGCAGACTGTACGTCAGTCCCTATACCGCTGAAGGACTGCTGCAGTATAGGGCAGCGGTCAGCAGTGGTGCACGTCAACCCTATCTATTGTGGACCGATAGCGGTCCTTACAGAACAGCAGACTGTACCGCACTCAAGCCTATGTACCGTAGCACCCTATACCAAGTTACCAGTCCTTATAAGAACTTTTGTGGAACAAGCAGGTTGTGTGTTAGTGATTAGCAGACTGTACGTCAGTCCCTATACCGCTGAAGGACTGCTGCAGTATAGGTGAGCGGTCAGCAGTGGTGCACGTCAACCCTATCTATTGTGGACCGATAGCGGTCCTTACAGAACAGCAGACTGTACCGCACTCAAGCCTATGTACCGTAGCACCCTATACCAAGTTACCAGTCCTTATAAGAACTTTTGTGGACCAAGCAGGTTGTGTATTAGTGTTTAGCAGACTGTACGTCAGTCCCTATACCGCTGAAGGACTGCTGCAGTATAGGGCAGCGGTCAGCAGTGGTGCACGTCAACCCTATCTATTGTGGACCGATAGCGGTCCTTACAGAACAGCAGACTGTACCGCACTCAAGCCTATGTACCGTAGCACCCTATACCAAGTTACCAGTCCTTATAAGAACTTTTGTGGACCAAGCAGGTTGTGTATTAGTGTTTAGCAGACTGTACGTCAGTCCCTATACCGCTGAAGGACTGCTGCAGTATAGGGCAGCGGTCAGCAGTGGTGCACGTCAACCCTATCTATTGTGGACCGATAGCGGTCCTTACAGAACAGCAGACTGTACCGCACTCAAGCCTATGTACCGTAGCACCCTATACCAAGTTACCAGTCCTTATAAGAACTTTTGTGGAACAAGCAGGTTGTGTGTTAGTGATTAGCAGACTGTACGTCAGTCCCTATACCGCTGAAGGACTGCTGCAGTATAGGGCAGCGGTCAGCAGTGGTGCACGTCAACCCTATCTATTGTGGACCGATAGCGGTCCTTACAGAACAGCAGACTGTACCGCACTCAAGCCTATGTACCGTAGCACCCTATACCAAGTTACCAGTCCTTATAAGAACTTTTGTGGAACAAGTGAGTTGTGAATGTTTAGCAGACTGCAGCAGAAGGGCAGCAGTCAAGTATAATATCCTTTCTATATTTGGAAGAAAGAATATTATACATGTACAAGCCTATTACTGTACCACTGATACCAGTCCTGAAAAGAACCTTTGTGGAACTAATAATAACAGCAAGTCTTTAAAATTACCCTCACTGCCTGACAACACTGCTTCCTTCCTGTCCCTATACAAATTGGCAAAAAAAGAGAACGATTAGTGGTTACTGGAACAGCTCTTTTGTGGACCTTGATAGTAACAGCTAATGATGATGATGATGATGATGATGATGAAAGACTAATCTGGCTGTCCCTGTAGCATACACCGTCCTTTCCCTTTCTCTAAACTAACAAAAGACACTCAGGCTGCTGCAAGAATCAGCAGCACAGCAAACCTATCAACACCTAACACCTATACCAGTCCTGAAAAGAACTTTTGTGTACCAAATAGCTAGTGGTTTATCTCTCCCTACTCCACACAGGAACCTGTCCCTATCTTAACAGAAGAAAGAATGTAAAATGGCCACCGGATCGGGTGTATTTATAGGTTAGGGGGAATGTACAAGTGTCCATGTGCTGTCATGTCTCAATTGGCTGTCCTGTATCACATGATAAACGTGTCACCAAAGGTTAAAGTTCTTGTATACATTAAACACGTAAGTCCGCCGCGGCGAACGACGGAAAAAGGCGTTCGAACGTGCGGACCGCGAATGTCGGAAATTCGCCGCGAAACGACCGCCGGGCGAACCGTTCGGCCATCACTACTCAGCAGCAGCAGTCTTTTAGGGATGATTTACAGTCCCAAGAAACCCGTGGACTTGTACGTGGCTGGGAGGAGGTGGCTGCGGATCATGTTGTCCTTGTTGACCCAGAGGACTCCGGACAAAATGCCTCAGCTAACCTATGCTGCATGGCCTCCCTGATCCTGCAAAGCCTGCGGAAGGATCCTTGTATTCTTCGGATCAAGGAGAGGGACCATTACTGGCTGGCCACTCTCTTTGATCCATGGTACAAGGGTAAGGTTGTGGACCTTATCTTGCAATTGCAGAGGAAGCAGAGGATGAGACATCTCTGGGAGGCCTTGCAGAAAGGTCTGTGCAATAGTTTGCCAGAGACTGGGAGGTTACAAACTCCTGGTCTTGGACAACGTGTTGCTGAGATTTCGGTCAGTCACAGAAGGAGCGGTGGAGAAGGTGGCCGCCTGACCGATGTGTTCAGACAATTTTTTAGTCCGCAGCCCCAAGGTATGATCGGTTCCAACAACCATCGCCAGCGTCTGATTTACATGGTGCAGGAATACCTAGGGGCAAGGTCAGACTTGGACACCTTTCCCACCGAAAATCCTCTGGCTTACTGGGTCTTGAGAATGGCCAGAGCTTGCACAGTATTCAATTGAGCTACTGGCCTGTCCTGCATCCAGCGTTCTTTCGGAACGCACCTTCAGTGCTGCTGGAGGCTTTGTAACCAATCACAGAGTGTGCCTCTCCACCAACTCGGTTGATCGACTGACCATCATAAAGATGAATCAGTCTTGGATCACCACCAGCTACCAAGCACCTGAAGCTGATGTAACCAAATAATTTTTTTTTAAATGTCACATCCCTTCAAGACTGCCTATGCTGATGCTGAGTGACTGTCCTGTTATGTTGACTGACTATCCTCTTCCTCCTCAATGATCCTGCTGATATCTTGGAAAAACATTTTTGGTTCTCGGTGACGCCACCAGTGGCTAAGGCCCAATTTTTCAGCCCCTGTTTAACAGGGGAGTGTAATTACAGTTTTTGATGCAATGCTTTGCAGCAAGGCTCATTCCTGCACTCTAACTAGAGTATATGGGAGAGGTTGCAGTGTCGTGGCACTAGCACCAGTGCCTAAGGCCCAATTTTTCAGCCCCTGTTTAACAGGGACATGTAATTACAATTCTTGATATAATATTTCACAGCAGGGCGCTCCAGTGTCCACCAAGAGTCACTTTGAGGGCTTACAGTGTTGTGGCAACACCTTAGGCCCACATTTCTGCAGAGCATATAGGGCAGGTCCCTACTTTCAAACTTACAAACGTCTCCTACTTGCAAACGGAAGGAGACAACAGGAAGTGAGATGAAAAAAGACGGATGGCCCAAAAAATTATACAGGTGCCGCTTGTATACTGATCTGAGTATATAGGGCCTGGGGGCCCCACGCCTTTCCTTTTTTTAATTTGGGTACGGGGTTCCCCATAATATCCATACAGACCCAAAGTGGCTGGTAATGGGCAGGGGGGGCTACCCATACCATTTTTTTCTGAATGATTTTCATTCGTATTGCCGGAACCAGATATTACATTAAAACCGCAAGCAGTTTTAAATATCTTTTTTTCAGTTAAATGTCACTTTGTGCAGGGATTGTTCTAAACATGGGATACACGTGCCACTTCACAGGCATACTATAGACACCCCCCAGGCACGATATTTAAAGGAATATTTTATTTTTTTTCACTTTAATCGTCATTAAAATCAGTGCTCCCTAAAAAACAGCTGTTTTTTTAAAAAAAATTGCCATTGACGCATGTCCCCTTTGGCAGGAGCCAGGTCCCCAAACCCTTTTTAGGACAATATCTTGTGTATCAGCCATTAACATGAGCACTTTTTATTTCGAACGTTCGAGTCCCATAGATGGGGTTCTAAAATTCATATGAATTTTCGGTCCGTTGGAAAATTCTGGTGCAAACCGAACAGGGGGGTGTTCGGCTCATCCCTAGTCAGGGCCATCAGAGAGGGGGGCTTTGTCTGGGCCTGCCCTGAGCTCTGCCTCTGGATGTGCCTGGAGTCACTATAATATACATAATCTCTGCAGTACAGTACAGCCCCGCCCCTGCCCACTGGAGTGGGCAGTGGGCACTGACTGAGTCCCTCCAAGTCCCGACTAGAGTGAGAGGAGACTCCTGTGGGTTGTGGGCGGCCTGTCTGTCTCTGAGAAAGAGAGAGCGCAAACTAGTGTCACTGTCCCAACTCTGAGAGCGAGACTCCTGTCCTTTTTGGATTGGCAACTTTGGAAGTTGGAGGAACTGCAGACAGTAGCACAATCACCAGGGCGGGCTGCAGCTCAACCAGCTAGAGGTCAGTCCATTGCACTTTTACCGCCACCGTCCAGTCCGGTGAAGTCCAAGTCCGCGCTGTGCGTTTTCAGTCCAGAGTGAGTTCCAAAGTGCCAGTCATCATTGCGTGTGGTGCGGTGGGCTGGGCAAAGGCAGCAGGAGGTCAGACTTGCTCGTGGTACTGACTCAGGCGGCTTAGGATCGGATCTTCTTAGGGATTTCCAGAAGTGTGCATGCGCAGTTCTGACCTGCGCCGATCACCGCTATCTTTACTGGCACTTTTCTCCTGCTATGGGCTTTTATGGGCAGGAGAAAAGTGCCCTGTTTTTACAGGCTGCGTGTAAATCTATGGGCAGTTAGCAACACTGCTGTGTTCAACATTTACAAACGAGTTAAATGGCAATGTAAAAATGGCACTGTAAATGGCATTGTAAATACTTGCTGTTCACACTGCTCTTATACAACCGAAGCCTGTGAGAAATAGGCCTTACCTGTTTTATGATTTGTTCTTCTCTGTGCCTGAAGTTCCTCCTTTGTGAAGGAAAGGGTAGAGAAAGGCACGGAATGACACTGCAAGTGATAATGGAGGGCCGGGCATGACAGTGGTGACTAAGGCACACCGAGGGTTAATAATTCCTGGAAAGGAAGAGAGGAAGTCAGGTGGCTGGCTATCAGGTTAACTTTGTGGAGGAAGGGGAGGAGCCTTATAAAGGGAGTGGGCGGAGTGGAGAATCAGTCTGTGGAGAGAATCTGGAAGAGGAGGCAGTTTTTTACCACTGCTCCTCTCATAATGGCGGATGTGGTGGAAATCCTGGCGGGACTGAAGCGGGCTGCGGCGGTGATGGGTCCGGAGTGGCTGCGGGACCAAGTGGCATCGCTAGCGGTGGATTCTGGGACTAATCGGCGGCAGGGTGAGCGGACACACCGTGGGCGGAGGTCTCGGCATCCGGCGCGTTATTCGCCCGGGCCTGCCTCTCGGCCGCATCGTGGGGTCCAGAGCCCTGGGGAGGATGGAGCTGTTCCCCCTGCAAAACGGGTGCTGTGTGATGCGGTAGGCTCCAGGCGGTCTGGACGCCGCCAGCCTATCACGGGGGGCGAGCCCACGGACCAACATGGCGCCGCTTCCCCGCAGGGGGGGTCAGGACTGGGGGCAGGGGAGAAGATATGGCGGGCCCCAGCACCGCAGGGGGGTCGTCCGGCGGACTGGCGGGAAGGGGCTATGGATCCCGGGGGACCGGCAGCAAGGCCACGAGTTCCGCTCGCCCGGCGTGGGGGCGGAGCTTACCGGATGGAAGGCCGGCTACAACATCGAGGGCGGGAAAGTCACAGGACTGCTCGAGAGAAGCCCTCAGGTCTGGTCGGTCACACCGGTCTGAGTCGCGGAGTTCGGTCTCGTGGGGGCAGGCCTCATCGGGGGCGGAGGAGACGGCCTCGGGAGTCCCATCGCTCGGGGGGCTTCCTGCACCATTGGCTGAGGATCGTTCCGATCGGTCTGAGGGCGAACTTTCGGAGGAGGAGGAGCAGACGGCGCCAGCACGGGAGAGCAGCAGACCGGCAGTAGGGCGTGGCCCTGGTCAGCCTGGTGAGTCCATTAATCCTTTGACTGTCTCTAATGCTTTGCAGGATTTGCTGGGGGTGGTGCGGGTAGGCACAGGGGTGTCGGTGGTTCCTGCCGCGGGGGAGGGGACGGTGGCTGCGGTCGGGTCACCGGCGCGGACTGCCCCTGCCGGGGACGGGGTTAACGATCTTTTGGAGGGTCTACGGGTGTTAGTGGCTAAATTTGATAAGGGACGGGGCCCTGCGGGGCCAGCAGCACCATGGTCGGCGCCGGGGGTGGGGACCCCCGAGAAGGATACTCGGCAGGTTGGGGGGGCCCCCTCCCTGGCCCCTGTCGTGGTTCAGGCGGGGGTGGACCCGCTCGTACAGCAGGTGGGGGAGACAAGCACCAAGGAGGCGACAGTGCGGACCGACATGGTCAGGATCGCGGATGCAGCCCGGTGCGAGGTTTATGTGTGCTTTGAGGGGCCACTTGGAGCGCACTTGAAACTGGAGGTTCGCACGATGATAGCGAAAGGTGAGTATTTAGAAATCTTCTGGCTGCTCCCCTTGGAGAAGTTTAACCTGGACAGGGTTAAGCCGGATAGTTCTAAGAAGGAGGATGAGGAGAAGCGGCGGTATCGGTTGATTCCGCAGACTTTTCCGAACTGGCTCCAGGCATTCGCCATCTTGACTAGCGTTATTGGCGAGACTCACCCCGAGCAGTGCTCGGCCCTCTTCTGCTATATGGATGCCATTGGGGAAGCGCATAGGGTTTATGGGGGAGTTGCATGGCTGCGGTATGACGAGCAATTCCGTCAGCGGAAGGCGGTCCGGGTGGAATTGCGTTGGGACCACAAGGACATCAGCCTCTGGATGAGGCTTATGTCTTCTGCGCGGGCCCCGCCTCAGTTTCTTCAGGGGGGGGCCGGGAGTGCGTCGTCCTCAGGGCTGCCGGCCGGAAGGAAATGGGGGGTCTGCTGGCAGTACAATGAGGGTGCCTGCAAGTTTGGGGGTGGGTGCAAGTTTAAACACGAGTGCTCCGGGTGTGGGGGAGCCCACATGCTGTCCAAGTGTTTCAAGAGAGGGAAGCGGTCTGGAGACGCTGCGCAAAAGAGGGATGACACCGGTGAAGGTGGAAAGGATGCTTCCTTTTCTCAGTAAGTATCCGGATAGGGCGGCGGCGAGTCTGTTGGCTTCGGGTTTTCGGGACGGGTTCAGGATTCCTTGTTCTTTGGAGGTGGTTCCGCCAGTGGCGGGGAATTTGAAGTCGGCCATGGAGCACCCGGGGGTGGTGGACAAAAAATTGGGGAAAGAGGGGGCGTTGGGCCGTATGGGGGGCCCCTTTGTTTCTAAGCCTTGGGAGGACTTGGTGGTTTCCCCATTGGGAGTTGTTCCCAAGAAGGAAGCTTCTAAGTTCCGGCTGATCCACCACTTGTCCTTTCCAAAAGGGGGTTCGGTCAATGACTTTATTGACCCAGATGCGTGCACGGTTTCTTTCACGTCCTTTGACGCGGCAGTCCGCTGGGTACGCCGGTATGGGCGGGGAGCGCTTATGGCAAAGGCTGACGTTGATTCGGCTTTTCGTCTGCTTCCAGTACATCCGGACAGCTTTCGGTTGTTGGGGTGCCGTTGGCGGGACCAATTCTATGTGGATAAGTGCCTGCCGATGGGCTGCTCCATTTCGTGTGCGTTTTTTGAGTCCTTTAGCACCTTTTTGGAATGGGTGGTGCGGGATGTGTCAGGGCTGGATTCGGTCATCCACTATCTGGATGACTTTTTGTGCATTGGGCCACCTGCCTCCGCTGTGTGTGCGATTCTCCTTTCCACGTTGCAGCACATCGCGGACAGGTTCGGAGTGCCCCTGGCAGAGGAAAAAACGGAAGGCCCGACCTCAGAATTGAGTTTTTTGGGGATAGTGATAGACTCGGTGGCCATGGAGTGTAGGTTGCCGCAGGCTAAGCTGGAGGATTTGCAGGAGGAGATCAGCGCGATTCAAGGACGGCGCAAGGTATAGTTGAGGACGTTGCAGTCGTTGTTGGGTAAGTTCAACTTCGCTTGCAGAATCATCCCCATGGGGAGGGTTTTTTGCCGACGGCTGTCGGCAGCTACGGTGGGGGTGACGGTCCCAACTCATTTTGTTCGCTTGCGACAGGCACACAGGGAAGACTTGTGGGTGTGGCATGCCTTCTTGGCGGCATACAATGGCAGGGCCATGTGGATGGCCAGCCCCGTGAGTAATTTTGATGTGGACCTGGTGACGGATGCAGCCGGCTCATCGGGTTATGGGGCGTACTTTCGGGGACGGTGGAGTGCGGAGCCCTGGCCACGCTCTTGGAGCGAGGCTGGGTTTCTTGGAAACCTGGTGTTGCTGGAACTCTTCCCAGTGGTACTGACGTTGGAGCTGTGGGGGGAGGAATTTAAGGATTTGAAATTGCGCATAAACTGCGACAATATGGGGGTGGTACAGGTCATTAATCGGATGTCGGCTTCCTCGCCTCCGGTTATTAGACTGTTGAGACAATTGGTTTTCAGGTGTTTGCGGTTGAACATTTTTGTTTATGCTGTGCACATTCCGGGGGTGGAGAACTCATTGGCGGATTCCTTGTCTCGTTTTCAGTGGGACAAGTTCCGGAGTTTGGTGCCGGGCGCGGAGGAGACGGGGGTTCCTTGCCCGGCTTGGATGTGGGAGCTACCTTTGGAACCGCCGCAGGATGGATCCGGCGGTCTGTGAGTTTATCTACTTGGGCGGCTTACTCGAAGGTTTGGTCCGAGTGGGTTGAGCTGGTGCAGGAGGTTGGGGCGAGTGATCGGGGGGCCGATCGGCGACTGCTGGTGCTGTACCTGGTGGTCAGGAACATGGAAAAAGGGGCGTCGGTCACGGTCATTGACCAGAAACTGGCGGGTTTGGCCTTCTTCTTCAAATTGCTTGGGGGGGTGGATTGCACAAAAGATTTTTGGGTACGGCAGGCGATGAAGGGTTATCGGAAACAGCATAGGACGAAGGACGCGAGGCAGCCGGTCACGTTTGCTAATTTGGTGGCTATATGTGAGCGGTTGCGGTCTGTTTGTGGTTCACGATATGAGGTGTTGCGTTTTACGGGGCGTTCAGGATTGGGGAACTGGTCAGCCCTTCCAAGAGGGCTGCGGGGGGTTTGTTGGAAAAGGATGTGTGGGTGGACGAGGATCGGGTTGCGCTTCGGTTGCGCAGGCCAAAGACTGACCAGCTGGGGAAGGGGACAGTGGTGTCGCTGTATGCGATGCCGGGTTCTGGTGTCTGCCCTGTTGCGGCAGTACGGGAGTTTTGCAAAGTTAGGACAGGTGGGGATGGCCCCTTTTTGCTTCATGCGGACGGTTCATTTCTGTCCAAGTTCCAATTTGTTTCGGTCTTCCGGAGGTGTTTATCGGAAGTGGGGTTGGATGGCAAAGCTTATGCGTCGCACTCCTTCCGCATCGGGACGGCCACTGAGGCTGCCAGGTACGGGTTGGACGAAGCTGGAGTTCGAAGGATTGGGAGGTGGGAGTCACGGAGGTTCCGGACATATGTACAGCCGCAGTTGGCAGTGGATTGAATTTTTCCCACTTCCTGGGTTCAGTTGGGAGGTGGGGGATATTGGTTGATGGTTGTGTGCAGTTTTGTTACGTGTGTCACGATCGTTGTTTTGTTTTGGTTTTGTTCCAGATGGAGGTCCTGAACGCCTCGTCTGGCTTTTGGGGCATTCCTATGTTTGTTGGGGGGCCAGGAGAGGTGACGCACGACCGGATGGACGGCAACTGGGTATTTCCAGGAGGGAGGCATGTGTGAAGTGGCTTGGTTTTCCAGGGATGCTGTGGGAACGAGTGATGAGGGAAGTGGAAAGGTTTGCGGGGAGGGACAGACCCCCCCGATGTGTTGGTGATCCACGCTGGGGGCAATGATTTGGGGATTCGCAAAGTAAGGGACATAATGGCGGACATAAAGGCGGACTTTATGCGCCTACGGGCGAAGTTTCCGGGTACCATTCTGGTATGGTCTGATATTGTGGCCAGAACAGTGTGGCGGTGGGCCCGGTCGGAGGTGAGCATTGAAAAAACCCGCATTAGGATCAATAAGGTGATTGGGAGGTTTGTGGCAAAAAATGGGGGGATTGTGATCCGACACCGGGAGTTGGAGGTTAATGTTGGGCTCTATTTACGGAAGGACGGTGTTCACCTTTCAGATGTATGCATTGACCTTTGGTCCCTCGGTTTGCAAGAAGGGATTAGGAAGGCCTTGCAGGTGTGGGGTTGCCCTCAAGGGTGAGGTGGTCCCCCTTCTGGGCTGTGGCGGTGTTCCTGGTGGTCTTTGACGGTTGACGGTAAATCAGAGGTGATCTGATGGGGTGAGGGGCTCATCAATAGTATCGGCCCCTCCGGTGTATTCCAGAACGGTGGATGGAATACTGGTATGTGTCACTGCGGGAGGTTGTCTCCGACCGGCTACAGGTGGAGGCCTGGTAAAGTTAAATGGGTACCACAGTGACTTTTGGTGTTTGGTGGAATTATGGGTCACCGTCAGAGATCACCAGGATGGGCAGGTTATGGTTGTTGTGCTAATGTCGTATATATATATATATATTTATTGATTATTTATATATATATATATATATATATATATATATATATATATATATATATATATATATATATATATATATATATATATATATATATATATATATATAATCTATCTATTTTGCTGGAGTGTTGATAAGTTGTTAATAAAGGCTGTTGTGGCCATTTTACTCCAAAGAAAAGGTGTGGTCTCATCTGTTAATGGGTTTAAAGGTAAGGGGAAGGTAAAAAGGTTGGGGACTAATTAGGTTATGGGGTTACAAAGGGAACATTTAGGCTACACTGGTCAAGAAAGGCACGGAATGACACTGCAAGTGATAATGGAGGGCCGGGCATGACAGTGGTGACTAAGGGACACCGAGGGTTAATAATTCCTGGAAAGGAAGAGAGGAAGTCAGGTGGCTGGCTATCAGGTTAACTTTGTGGAGGAAGGGGAGGAGCCTTATAAAGGGAGTGGGTGGAGTGGAAAATCAGTCTGTGAGAGAATCTGGAAGAGGAGGCAGTTTTTCCCACCCTCCCTCCTTATATATATATATTATCTCTATATATATATATATATATATATATATATATATATATATATATATATATATATTTAAGGTTTCTTGGTCTTTGGTATGGTATTTTCGCTCTGTTTGTTTCTTTCAGGTGTCGTTTGAAGGTCGTCATGACAGCAAACTGAGGTCTTCGAAGTGGCGGTGTTCCTGGTGGTCTTTGACGGTTGACGGTAAATCAGAGGTGATCTGATGGGGTGAGGGGCTCATCAATAGTATCGGCCCCTCCGGTGTATTCCAGAACGGTGGATGGAATACTGGTATGTGTCACTGCGGGAGGTTGCCTCCGACCGGCTACAGGTGGAGGCCTGGTAAAGTTAAATGGGTACCGCAGTGACTTTTGGTGTTTAGTGGAATTATGGGTCACTGTCAGAGATCACCAGGATGGGCAGGTTATGGTTGTTGTGTTAATGTTGTATATATATATTTATTGATGATTTATTTATTTATATATATATATATATAATCTATTTTGCTGGAGTGTTGATAAGTTGTTAATAAAGGCTGTTGTGGCCATTTTACTCCAAAGATAAGGTGTGGTCTCATCTGTTAATGGGTTTAAAGGTAAGGGAAAGGTAAAAAGGTTGGGGACTAATTAGGTTATGGGGTTACAAAGGGAACATTTAGGCTACACTGGTCATGCACTAGCAGTAATACTAGAGCAGTGTTTCTCAATCTCAGTCCTCAAGTACCCCCAACAGGCCTTGTTTGCAGGTTTTCTTTTATCTTGCACAGGTGCTTTAAATCAGACTCAATGGCTTGGTATTTTGGGCAGCTATTTTATCTAAGAGAAATTCACAAAACATGGCCTGATGGGGTTACTTGAGGACTGAGGTTGAGAACCACTGCTCTAGAGTAATTAGGCCTCTTCCCCACTGCCTAGTGGATAGAATTGTATACACAGCAACATTCACGTTGTCTCACACTGCTGCAAGGCAAAAATAATACCTGCAGTTTGGCAGGTGTTGACACTTTGCACTATACTCCAAAAATTCTGTGCTTAACCACTTCAATACCGGGCATTTTCACCCCCTTCCTGCCCAGGCCAATTTTCAGCTTTCATCGCTGTAATGTTTTGAATGACAATTGCGCAGTCGTGCGACGTTGTACCCAAATTACATTTTGATAATTTTTCCCCCCCACAAATAGAGCTTTCTTTTTTTGTTTTTATTTTTTTGCGCTATAAACAAAAAAGACCCTCAATTTAAAAAACAAAAAACAAAAAAAAAAAAACACAATATTGTCTACTTTTTGCTATAATAAATATCCCAATAACAAAAAAAAAACAACAGTTTAGGCCAATATGTATTCTTCTACATACTTTTGGTAAAAAATAAATAAACCGCAATAAGCGTACATTGATTGAACTGTGCAAAAGTTATAGTGCCTACAAAATAGGTTATGGATTTATGGCATTTTTATTATTTTTTTTTTACTAGTAATGGCGGTCTGTAATTTTTATCAGGAGTGCGACATTGCGGCGGACACATCGGACACTTTTGACACTATTTTGGGACCATTGACAATTATACAGCGATCAGTGCTAGAAATTTGCACTTATTATTGTGTAAATGCCACTGGCAAGGAAGGGGTTAACACTAGGGGGGGCGATCAAGGGGTTAAATGTGTTACCTAGGAAGTGATTCTAACTAACGAGGGGAGGAGACATACCAGGAACACATGATCTGTCTCCTCTCCCCTGACAGAACGTTGATCTGTGTGTTTACACACACAGATCCACATTCCTGCTCTGTGACTAGCATTCGCGGGTACCCGGCAGACATCGCATCGGCTTCTGAGTGACGGTGCGGGCGCGCCCACAATAAAACCGGGAAGCTGAGGACATTATATGAAGGCCGCTCGGAGGGACAGAATGTTCCTGTGGCCGTCATATTACAATGGCTGGGATGGGAAGTGGTTAAACAGACTGAATGTATTACCCTCCTAAACAGTAGCTGTTGATAAGTATCAGTGCAGATATTCAGATAAACACAAAATGAGAAAAAAGGGCTCCAAAACAGTTACATAGTTAGTCACAAGTCCATCCAGTTCAACCAATAAAAGGGAAAAAAAGATTATTCAGTCCCCTATATTCAAGGCTAAAGCCACAGTTGATCCACAGGAGGGCAAAAAAAAAAACAAGCAGGGGAATAAAAATCCTTCTTGATCCCCTAAGCCCTTGTACACACGGTCGGAGATTCCGACGGAATGTTTCCTATCCTGTCTTGTCGGATATTCGGACTGTGTGTGGTCTGCATCGGATATTCCGACGGACCAATTTTTCCAACTTGCCGGTAAAATTTTCAGACAAAATGCTCCGATCGGACATACTCCGATCATGTGTAGCCTACTCCGACGGACAAAGTGCCACGCATGCTCAGATCAAATTCCTAGACCAAAGCTATTGGCTACTAGCCTGAAAGTAGTCCTCACGTTATGTACAATCGGATTTCCCAACAACTTAGTCCGACCGTGTGTATGCAACATCACTTCCCGACCTCTTCCGGAATGAATCCGTTGGATTTACTCTGATGGATTTGGTTGTCGGAATCTCCGACCGTGTGTACAAGGGCTAAGAGGCAATCGGATATTCCATGAATCAACTACTTATAAATGTTACTATCCAGTTATATTATGTGCATTTCGGAAAGAATACAGGCCTTTTTTAAAACAATCTACTGAGCTGGATAGAAACAGTTCTTGAGGGAATCTATTTCACATTTTCACAGCTCTGTGGAGAAACCTTTCCATATTTTGAGAACCTCTTTTCCTCTAGAAGTGTCCTCTGTGATGACCTTAAAGTGAATAACTCAACACCAAGTTCACTATATGGACCACTTATGTATTTAAACACATTTATCATATACCCTTTTAATCTCTTCTTCTCAAGAGAGAACAAATTCAGTTCCTCTAATCTTTCCTCATAGCTGAGCTCCTCCATGCCTCTTATCAGTTTGGTTGCCCTTCTCTGACTTTCTCCAGTTCCCCGATATCCTTTTTGTGAACTGGCGCCCAAAACTGAACTGCATATTCTAGATGAGGTCTTACGAATGATTTGTACAGGGGCAAAACTGGATGAACTGGATGGACTTGTGTCTTTTTTCAACCTGACTAACTATGTGACTAAAATTATATCTCTCTCTCTCAATACAGGAAAGGATTTTGCTTGCTATAGCTTATGATCTAACAGAACAACCAGATCCTTCTCCACCATTATTTCCCCCAGTTGTACTCCCCCTAGTATGTATGATGCATGCATATTCTTAGCCCCCAAGTGCATAACTTTACATTTATCTACATTAAACCTAATTTGCCACATAATGGCCCAAGTAAACAGTGCATTGAGGTCGGCTTGTAAGTTGTAAACATGTAGGACACCTTCCAATGTGAAGTTCACTTGATTGGTCATGTGGGTTTTTTGGGGTTAAAACAGGCAGCGAAGAGTCAATAAAACACTTCCCCACTGCCTGTCAAATGACCTCTACAAAGCAATCCACCGCAGATCACTTCTCAGAGGGTGACACAAGTGTACACTAATCCATAGCAATAGTGCCCCCTGTAGGTCTATTTACAGGGAAGCAGCCATCCCCCTGGCAGAATGGGCAGCATACTGATCCTTTCACTCACCTCCAGGCTGTGACACATCACACTTAGTGTTAGGCAGAGATGGGACCCCATACTTCTCGCCACCAATGCAGCAATCCCAAAGTCTGCAGCAATTAAAAACAAATATTCCTTGGCCCCCTTTGTTCAGCAAGGGCTGGTGGCAGAAAGAGCACTATTTATTGACCTTCAGATGCAGGCAAAGTATTCCTTTGTGCCGTGGTTCTGATACTTAAATTAAAGTTTGGCCTGCCCTGGCGGATTGATATAGAGAAGAGGCTGTAAGAGCCGGTTCACACAGGGGCAACATGACTTCCAACGCGACTTTTGCAGGCAACTTGGACACGACTTGTCAACACGACTTGGGGCGACTTACAACACAACTTTAAGTCGCGCCAGGCCAGGCGACTTTGGCCATGGCCAATCAGAGAATGAGCTCTCAAGGGGGAACTCCGGGGCATACTGGGCCCTTAGGTCTGGTATGGATTTTAAGGGGAACCCCCCTACGCCATAAAAACGGTGTGGGGGTCCCCCCAGGGTCCATACCAGACCCTTATCCGAGCACGAAGCCTGGCCGGTCAGGAAGGGGGTGGGGACGAGCGAGCCCCCCCCCTGGACCGTACCAGGCCACGTGCCCTCAACATGGGGGGGTTGGTGCTTTGGGGAAGGGGGGCGCCCTGCCACCCCAAAGCACCTTGTCCCCATGTTGATGAGGACAAGGGCCTCTTCCTGACAACCCTGGCCGTTGGTTGTCGGGGTCTGATGGCGGGGGCTTATCGGAATCCGGGAGCCCCCTTTAATAAGCGGGCCCCCAGATCCCAACCCCCCACCCTTATGTGAATGAGTAAGGGGTACATCGTAGCCCTACCCATTCACCTGGGGAAAAAGTGTCAATAGAAAACAAATTTTAAAAGTAATTTATTAATCAGCTCCGGGGGTCTTCTTCCGACGTCGGGGTCTTCTTCCGACTTCTCTGCTCTGTTCGGCCTCTTCTCCCGGGCTCCTCCGCGATCTTCTTGGAGCTCTTTTACTAGCGAAGGAGCCCGGTCTCCTCCGTCTTCTGTCCTTCTTACCTCTTCTCTCTTCTTCCGATGTTGACACTGCGCTGTCTTCCGCTGTACTGGCTTGTGCGACGTGCACGGCGACTTATATAGATATAGGGCATGGTCACCGGGTGATGTCACATGGTGACCCCACCCCTTTATGACGTCACATCCTGGGGCATCACCCGGTGACCACACCCTATACCTATATAAGTCGCCGCGCACGTCGCACAAGCCAGTACAGCGGAAGACAGCGCCGACATCGGAAGAAGAGGGAAGAAGGACAGAGGACGGAGGAGACCGGGCTCCTCTGCTAGTAAAAGAGCTCCAAGAAGACAGCGGAGGAGCCCAGGAGAAGACGCCGCAGAGAGGAAGAAGTGGCCGGACACCGGGAGAAGAGGCGGAACAGAGCGGAAAAGTCAGAAGAAGACCCCCGGCGTCGGAAGAAGACCCCCAGAGCTGATTAATAAATTACCTTTAAAACTTGTGTTGTGTTTTTTATTGACACTTTTTCCCCAGGTGAATCGGTAGGGGTACAATGTACCCCTTACTTATTCACATAGGGTGGGGGGGCCGGGATCTGGGGCCCCCTTATTAAAGGGGGCTCCCAGATTCCGATAAACCCCCCGCCCGCAGACCCCGACAACCAACGGGGTTGTCGGGAAGAGGCACTGTCCTCATCAACACGGGGACAAGGTGCTTTGGGTTTGGGGGGGCCCCAAGGCACCCCCCCATGTTGAGGGCACGTGCCCTGGTACGGTCCAGGGGGGTCGCTCGTTTGTCCCCACCCCCTTCCTGACCGGCCAGGCTTCGTACTCGGATAAGGGTCTGGTATGGACCTTGGGGGGACCCCCACAACGTTTTTATGGCGTAGGGGGTTCCCCTTAAAATCCATACCAGACCTAAGGGCTTGGTATGCTCCCGAAGGGGGAACCCACGCCGGATTTTTTAAATAAATTTGGCGTGGAGTTTCCTCTAGAGAGCTGATTATTCTGTGAGAGTCGCCTCAATATGGAGATCCGACTTGGAGGCGACTTTCATTGAAATCAATGGGTACCAGTCGCCTAGAAGTGGGATAGAAGTAGTACAAGAACCTTTTCTGAAGTCGGAGTGACCTCGGTAGTGTGCATTAAGACGGCTCTCATTCACTTACATTGATTTTTACATGTAGCGCGACTTGAGGCGACTAGGGGCGACCTGAAGTCGGATCCTGAGCCCCTGTGAGAATAGGCTCTAATTGTAATTAAATTGTTGGGAACCACGGTGCAGCAGATTACTCCGCCTGCACTTGAAAATCATTAACTAGTTCCCTTTCAGCCCCCTTGCTGACCAAATGGGGCCCAGGGATTTTTTTTTGTTTGTGCAAAGATAACTGACCATACACTCTTCTGTAAATGTACATATAAGAACACAAGTGCACCTTCTGTGGACCTTGTATTTGGGTACCATTAGTAGATGAAAACCGCAGTCCTAGGTTTTCCCTCTGCGGCGGTCTCCATGAGTCAGACGCACTGACATTTCATCCTCCTGCATACACAACATTAAAGCTCAATGACTAACTCCACACAGTTTAACATCATCCATTTGTTCGACAGATAAAGTCTCTACACTTCTTTTCTTTAGTGTAAAAATAGACTTTTTATTTCACTTGAGATATACAGCGTCAGGCTGTTTATATAAAAGCACATGCGGATGAATAAGAGGCACGTAATTAATGTTACATTCTGAGATGCTGCTCTCCCTGCTGACACTGAAGCAGCATTAACTGTTTCCCTGCCTTAGCTGGGCAGAATGTTGGAGTTAACATTTCATCTGTAAACAATCCCCACATTGTAGAAATACTTAAGAAAACCCTGTGTGGTCTTTATTGCCGTCAGTTTTCCTTATTGTAGTCTGCAAGCCTCAAGTTGTTTTAAAGGGAAATTAAATTAATTTTATTAATAAGAATTATTTGAGCTCTGTGGATATATGATATATATTATGATACTAAAACAAATAAATTGGTTTAGTTTATATGCTATTGGAGTAAATTACATAATGTAGGTTTTCGAATCATTTGTAACCAATCATATAAGAACCTGTAGAGGAAAAACAGAAATCAACTGATAGCTGGTATTTAATCGGTTACTAAAAGCTCCTGCAAACCATATATTCAAAATACAACCATGGCACTACCTGCATAGAGTTGGCATGTTCTCTCTGTACCTGTGTGGGATTCCTCCAGGTACTCTGGTTTCTTCCCACACTCCAAAGACATGCTGGTGGGTTAATTGGCTCCTGTCTAAATTGGCTCTATGTGTATGTATGAATGAGAGTATTGCAGGCCATACATGGTCGAATTTCAAACAAATTTTCCTTTTCAAAGTCAGAAAGTTTTTTTTTTTTTTTTGTGATCCGATGATACCACCATTGACTTTTGAAATTCGGCCAACCAAGCCTTCAATTTCAATTGCTACAGAAAAGAATTTTCGTGGCCGGGAATCTTCTTTTCTCTCCGTAAATTTTCTTTTCTTATCACATTTCTTGCACAATTCTCCCATCATTGATTAGAAAATCGTTTGTTTTTCTAAAAATTTACAACATGTCCGATTCCTCAAATTTGATTTCCACACAAAAACCAGCTGTTGCTGCAGACCACTAACTGTGCGAAATGCGTATGAAAATTCTTAGATGCGATTTTCAAAAGAAAATTCTGTCGAAATTCTAAGCGTGTATGGACAGCATAAGGAAAATTGTAAGCTCCTTGAGGGCATGGACTGATATGAATGTTCATAATATATGTAAAGTGCTGCATACATTGATGGTGCTAAATAAGTACCTGAAATAAATATATAAATAAATGTATATAAGTTTCTCTTCTGACTGAATGTCTCCTTTTTTTTTTTCTGTTAAAGTAAGCTGTTTCTTGAAAAAGGTGCAAGCTGTCTCTAGAGAGTTTTTATTATAATCGATTCTTCTTATGGTTTTGTCTTTCTCAGTTGTCAGGCAAAAAAAAAGACACTAATAGATAGCAAATAAGGAGAAACTCTTTTGAAAATCTATTGTTTCAAACAACAGAAGCTACTGGGTCCAGGTGTTACTAAGCAGTCAAGAGATACAGAATAATAACAGTATTTCAATGTGTTCCATAATGTACTCTGATGTTGCTTTTCTGACTTATAATTCTCCATTTACTTTTGTTATAATTTGTATAAAAAAGTTAACAAACAGGACAGAACAGCGGCACCATTTGAACTTGCAGTAGTTCCACCAGTGGTTTAAAGAAACAGCTTAGCTGGTAGAGAAAACTGGACCAGGCAACAAATGTGTTGGTATATTGGCCTTTATGTAGCTGAAACCTCCAGATTGTAGCAAGATGCACAACACAAGCAACAACAACATGTTGAATCCTAAGCAATAAGTCACTCAGTTGTTGCTGTAATTGGTGGTTTCTTAAACATGAAGTCAAGTTATGGTGTTTCATTCTAAAAAGAGCATAAATTAAATGTTTTCTAAATCATCACTGCAATGCTTTCTTAAAGAGGTTATCTGGAGTAGATGACCACTTTTCGTTTACCCAGGTTTGGGAACTCAGCGATTTACAGTCAGCTGATTTAATTTTAACTGGAATCAGTTGCGCTGAGATGGACTGAAGGCACTGCCATAGATACCTGTATCTATAGCAGCACATCTCTATATTACACTGTTTTGGCCCGGTTGATTTAAGTGAAGAGCTCAGACTTCAAACAGCCCTTGGATTTACCATAAAATAAGATAAAGGTTATAAATTGTTGAAC
The DNA here is from genome assembly GCF_037356315.1 of Lithobates pipiens. Classification (NCBI taxonomy): domain Eukaryota; kingdom Metazoa; phylum Chordata; class Amphibia; order Anura; family Ranidae; genus Lithobates; species Lithobates pipiens. Next base: position 124,563,214 of record NW_027507789.1, on the reverse strand, counting down.
AGCCCGTCCTTGTAAGTACAGAGTTCTATAAATAAATATCATGAACTTCATAAACACATAAATCAGAATGTAACTGTTACATCTACTTTAACCAGATACCCTGTGTTACCTTATTTTTCTAGTGAATATTAATAAATTAAATATATTGATACAAGTAAAATATCTGTTGCACAAAAATCTAGAAAATTTGTTTTGACCTTGCATAAACAAAAATGAGAAAATATATAAAAATTTAGTTAATAATATATACTGATATCTAAGGAAAGATATTGATAAACATTATTTGAACAGCTTGGTTACTAGAGGTCTAATACACGATTTTAAAGGATCGTTTGAGTACGTATTTTCATGTATTTACCTTAGCTCCTTTGTATTCCACAATATAATTTCCCTTTAAAATGTACTTTAAATACTGAGATAGTGAGGGTTGCAGTAAAAAAAAATGCTTTGGTCCCATGGTCTAAGTAGACCAGAGTTTTAGAAAATACCCAAATCTTCTACCCTGACTATCTTCAGTATCATAGACCAAGAACTTTTGGTTTAGCAGACATGGCAGTGTGGTTTATTTTGTCATTTAGGGAATTGGTGCCAACAAAAGTGAGAAAAAGAGCTCACATCTCTCAAACATATCAGAGACATAAAGGTCCGAAAGTATGATGTACAGTATAAAATCAGCGTTTTAAATGTATTTTAGGCTTTTCTATAATACAACCTTAACAATTTGGACAAGTGATTATTTATTGTAGGCTGACCAGGGCTGGAATTTAGGTGCTTTGAAGGTAAAGGACAAACGAGTGCTAGGTGGTTGTGCAAACCCAAAACAGTTCTGAAAGGTAGCCACATTTTAGCACTTACCTAAGTGTGAGGTAGGATGCACCCAAGCATCCATGTAGGAGAACAAGGGCTGCAGTGTTAATTTGAACTTCCTGCATTCAGTTTATTGTAATTGTTTAATGAGCCATTTTAACACTTCTGGCACACTAGGAATGAATAGAATGTGTTGGGAATGGTCAGTATACTCTGAAGATGTTTATGTTGCAGGAACTTTCTCATTAGCTTTTAGTACCCCAGACAACACTCCTACCCTCAGTAAAACTTTTTTTTAAAATCGGTATTGCAACAGAACATTTTATAGCAACGCAACTATCAATGATGTATATACCCTCTATTATTTGGGTACTTTAAATATTACCGTGGAATGTTTAGGAATGCATAATGGTGACTTGGTGAAGCAATATAAAAATGATACTAAATTAATAAAAATTAGGATATCAATGTGTAGGGTCTAGGACACTTCATGACAAGATGTCCTGAGAGATGTGAGTTACAATTTTTAGTTCATGCAATTTATTACGTGGTCATATAGCATATCGTTTTTACTTTAGCATCAAACATGCAGCAAGGCAGTGCATAAATCCCGCTCATACAAATACTGTGCTTCCCAGAACCAGACATAATGCCAACTCTCCTTGTGCATAATTCTTTAAAAAAAATACCTCTACCATGTTTTTTGGGTTAATATCATCTGCTACCCTTTACAGAAGAATTGGCTCAAGCCCAATTATTCTCAGATGGCCATGTAAATCCTCTTATGACCTACATAAATGAATACAAGTAGTTTATCTATAATACAGTTGAAGGTGAAAAGCAAGCTATTCATTCACCTTTCTGTGAATTATACTCACTCGAGTCTAGGTTATTTTTCTGGTCAATCATTTGTTAATGATGAAAGGTTGGGAAAAGCGAATAAGTTTGTTAGTTACCCGATAAACTGCTTGGACTAATCCACCTAAATTGTCCACATGGAACAGACGACATGTCAGAGGGGTAAAGATCACCTCTACATTGAGCTACGGTGTGCTACAATAATTTGAAATGTAGTTTGTGCATCTTCTGTTACTGTAGTTCTAATAAAAAGCATCCTAATGCCCTGTACACACGGTCGGACTTTCTGTTGGAAAATGAGCGATCGGATCGTGTTGTTGGAAAATCCGATTGTGTGTGTGCTCCATCTGACTTTTTCTGTCTGAATTTCCAACACACAAAGTTTCAGAGCTGGATCTAAAATTTTCCGACAACTAAATCTGATTGTTTAAATTCCGATCGTGTGTAGACAATTGCGACTGACAAAGTGCCACGCATGCTCAGAATAAACTCTGAAATGAAAGCTATTGGCTACTGGCCTGTTTATAGTCCCGTCGTACGTGTTACGTCACTGCGTTCAGAACGATCGGATTTTCCGACAACTTTGTGCGACATTGTGTATACTAGACATGTCTGGGCCAAAATTTGGCGGAAAAAATCTGAACCTACCGTGTGTACAGGGCATTAGAGGACCAGATCATCAACACAGTGGTAAAACATAGGTCAGCTCTGAGCACTGCAGACAAACCAGCCCCAAAACTATGAAATTATCCATTAATTTGAAGTGGTTGTATACCCTATAAGGCTTACCTGTAGGTAAAATGAATATCTCCTAAACCTGTACGGTTTAGGAAATATTCACTTTGCATGCAGCCACTGATGTCAGCGGCGCATGCAAAGTGAAGGTCTGGCTGAAGGTCCGGCAGACGTTGCTGGACCTTGTCGGAAAGTAGACTCCCGCGTGCATGTCATCGCGGCTCTGGCCACTCACAGCGCTGGAGCCGTGAACCCGGAAGACACGCGGAGGGTAACATATCAGCTCCCTCGTGGTGATCGGGATCAGATGCCGATGCATCGTTTTAAGGTAAGTATTTCATAATGAGCTATTATGCTAGCTCATTATGCCTTTGCTTTACAGGTTGTTTTTTTTGTGTGGGTATACAACCGCTTTAAAGAGCAACACCATCTAAACCATCTACATTAGTCCTGGGCAGATGCTGGAAAACTCAATTATCTGCTGGAGAAAAATCTGCACCAGAAGTACGGAGCTCTGGTTCTCAAGGCTTGTCAATTGTACATGTTTTCCCTATGTTCATGCAGGGACAAATTTGCATTAAAGGAGTGGTCCAACCAAAAGCAATATTTCAACTACAGGTTGAGCCTGAAAGGCTCAGTCGCCCAGTTTCTCAGTAACCCAGCCCCTCATTCCAGGGTTATGGGTTCTGTTCCTATTCACTTTGGAGCTGTGAGCATTCCCACTTCTACTGCATTATCCATAATACTAAATGAAAAAAACTAACAGTAAAAGTGGACACATTGGCTGCGGCAGACCTGAAAATTCTGAATCTTCTTTTATCTATCAAATTTAGACTTTTTTTGTTCTTTTTACAGTTTTCAACTTCTATAAGAGAACAACAGTGATTTCCTTACCTATGAATTTGTAAAGAGTGAACTGAATAACATGACTGTGTCCCTCAAGAACTGGAGTTGAGCTCCTGTGGACAAAAGCTAGCTCATTATTGTTATGGCAACAACAGGGAGTTGGTCCAAGAACCTCTACAGGAAATCCCCAGTTTGAATGTTTGAGAATTACAAAAACCCTTTTTATTTATGAATACCCTTTGAGTGAGTCTAAAACTTCAAACTTTCTTAAACTGAAATCTTAACAATCCTTTGGTAAATCAAAATAAAAGAAAAGGAAGTGTCATTTAAATAAAAGGATGCTATCTTAATTTTAATGTAAACTCTCATTTTTGAGAGTTTCCAGATCCATGAAAAATACCAATGGACATGGCAAATGGCATTTTAAGATCCAGCTTACGGGACTGCTGTTTGTTGAATTTTTCATTATTATTGAAGTTAAACTAACAGTAGTGTACTGAAATATGCAGTAGCCAATTATAAATGTATTAATAATTTAGATTACAGTTTTCCTGTAATCCATATTTGTATTTCATATAGACACTAACAGGTGAACAGGTATGATGTGTTGCTTGCAGCCTTTCCCATGTCTCGCTTGATTAAAAGGCTATCTCCACTGAACACTAAGCCCTTACACACACGGTCGGAGATTCCGACGGAATGTGTCCGATCGGACCGTTTAGTCGGATATTCCGACTGTGTGTGGTCTACATCGGACTGTTTCCGTCGGATACTCCAACTTGTTGGCAAAATTTTCCGACAAAATGCTCCGATCGGACATACTCCGATCATGTGTAGAGAATTCCGATCAGACAAAGTGCCACGCATGCTCAGATCAAATTCCTACACCAAAGCTATTGGCTACTAGAGTGAACGTAGTCCCTGTCGTAACGAAATAACGTCATCACGTCGGATTTTCCGACAACTTTGTCCGACCGTGTGTATGCAACAGTTTCGGACAAAATCCGTCGGATTTGGTTGTCGGAATCTCCGACCATGTGTACAAGGGCTAACAGTTCAGTTTTTGAGAGCCATAGTGCCTATAATCGCTGCAATGTTTCCTAGAAAATCAAATAGTAAGATCTGAAGTAATATGTGCCTCTAGTTTCCCCCACAAGAACACAACAAATGTATCACTCTCTCGCAGGTGGGGGGAGTGATCCTGACAACTGGATACCTGGCAGTATGAAAAGCCAGCATTTTATTTGATTTCTTAATTATTTGCCAGCAATTCATGGAAAAGGGTGCTTAAAATTTGACACATGCCTCTTTCAATAAGCAGTTTAGCTAGAAGTCAGCAAAATCTAAAGCATGGTTAACAAAATCCTTTTAAATCATGCTAGATGCAAATAGTAGACTAGAGAACTCTGTGTGCTATAAATAATTGGGACCTTGAGCTGTACTCATCTGTCCTAAACAAGGTAAACACATTGGAGCGCTGGGCAATATTCAAAAAGAATATGGGTATCCGGAAGCAGAGTATCTGAAGGGCATTTATACAGCTGATTTAAGCCTGTATAAACTATACTAAACCAATGACCTTCCACATTGGTTATAAAAAGGCATCTCATCTTCCACTAGAGCATGTAAACCTTCCATCAAGCATTCTCTGTGGTTCAGGTAACTTGCTAACTATAAGGATAAACATGCATCTAGCTAATAAGAATATGTTCTTTAAATAGTGTTTGGCTTCTTGTGCTTGCTTAAAGTATATTTTGGACACGTGTTTCTCTGGTTTCCATTGGTGCTATAGAGCAGCAAGGTTAGGATAAGAAAAGTCTTTAATCATCTGTATTTTAATGGTGCACTCAAGTTTGTGTTTTCGGGTCCCTGCTAGATGTTGATTGACTTGGATTATTCTGAATAGTAGTAAAAGAATGGACAGAACTTAGAGAAGTCATAGTGTAAGCTGGTCGCCCTGTGCCTGGAGGTCCAGAGACTGGTGAACCATAGGTACTCGTAGGGCTTGCATTAGCCTCTTCAGTCTGTTGTTGTATCCTCATCTTTTCCATTTCCCCATGTGATAATGGTGTCCCAGGAGAACACATTGTGTTAGAGGGAATGTAGCAGCAGTCCCTCACTGGATGAAAGGACTCGGAGTCTGCAGGACGTGAGCAGGCATCTGGTAAAACCCTTGTAAAATTGACTTGGTTGTAAGGAATATCTGAAGCCATTGATCCATGTCCAAGATTCCTGGGCATTGAGGATTCCTGCACCAGATGAAATGAGTGTGGCATAGGATAGCTGGGCCTTGGCTGTTGTTCATTACAGCTCATATGGCTTGCAGGGGGGGTGGAAACGACTTGGACTGTGTAGGGACAAGCTAGTGGTGGGTTGTACTGTTGGGAAGCTAGTAAGGCTTGTAATAAGCGCATCATGTGCTGCAGCTCCTTGCTGAGTTGGGAAACTTCCTGGTTAAGACTGTTGATCTGTAAAATAGAAAGATTATTTTTTTATATTAGCTTATTGTATTCATAAATGGAATAAAATCAGTTAAAAGGATTGTAAACCTTTGTTTTAATTTTCTTTTAAATAACAAACATTTCATACTTACCTCCACTGGGCAGCTCATTTTGCACAGTGTAGCCCCGACCCTTGTCTTCTGGGGTCCCCCCGGCCGGTCCTCCTTGTATCAGTAAACCCCCTAGGAGAAGAGCTCTACCTGGGGGTTACCATGCGGGGGCTCTCCCGAGTCATAGACACAGAATGCCGCACTCGGCCACACCCCCGGCATCATTGGATTTGATTGACAGCAGCGGGAGGCAATGGCTGCGCTGCTATCAATCTATCCAATCAAGAGCCGAGAACTCCAGGCACAGAGGAAGAGCGCGTTTCTCCCGACGGAACGAACGCGGGTCAGGTGAGTAAAACGGGGGGGGGGGGGGGCTCGGGGGCCGGTCAGTGTCAGAAGTTTTTTCACCTTAATGCATAGGATGAATTAAGGTGAAAAAAACACAATGGTTTATAACCCCTTCAAGCCCATGTAATATTTGTTTTTTTTATCACTATTATTTTCTTTTCCCTCATCATCAGGTATTTGTTGAGGTATGGTGAGCTATGTATGCATAAATAAATAATTTTTTGAAAACCTAAAATAAGTACTGTTGCTTTTACGAGCTGAAATTTAGCACATGCCCATTGTGTTACTTTCCCATATGTCAGAAAAATCAGCTAGTTGATGTTATATGTAGGTATACGAAATAGGTTACGAAACAAAAGATATATACACTCTATGGTCAGAAGTATGCGGGAACCCTCCGAATTATTGTGATCTGGTGTTTTCAGTAAAGATTACTGTATATGCTACAGCGTACAGTACACAATTGGTTACTGTTAAAGATATAACATACAGTACAAAACATTTTAGACAATTGTGTGCTTCCAACCTTGTTGCAAAACTTTGGGGAAGACTGTTTACTCTTCCAGCATGACTGTTTTGCTGTACGCAAAACTAGGTCTGTAAAGACATGGTTTGACAAGAATGGTGTGCAGGAACTGCCATGACCTGCATTGATGCTTTCCCTCATTATTCTTTCCATACATAGCAGCATGCATGTATGTATGCATGTATTTATGTATGTACTGTATGTGCATGCATTAGGGGATATGGGGAATTAACTTTTTTTTGTTGCTTTAGTTTTTAAAACTTTTTTTACATAACTTTTTTGCCATCACATAAAGGGACCAGTAGCATATTTATAGTGATGTGGGGGTACAGGTGCCTTTGGAAGTGTTCGGCAGCTGCAGCCATGAGAAAGCCAACAGTTGGCATGTATAGTACAAACAGTTTGCCAGCAGGAGTGTGAGTATACGTGCCCACTGCAAACAATGTAATCCTTACCTCAGAGGCAGCAAAAGGGTTACCTGTCTTCTCTCTTCTGGGAATGATTTCCACAAGATTCTGGAGTGTTTGTGTGGGGCAGGATATTTTCCCTATTGATAAATGTTAATTCTCCTGGTTGAATGTTCTTAGTCCTATTGGTAAATGTTATCTAATGCTATAGACTAAGAACATTCGACCAGCAGGGGAAATAATATGAGAAAAACTTCTGCACTTTGGAAAATCCTTAAGTAATGGGTGTTCAGCAGAGCGAACCTCCAGCTGCAGTGTTAAGCAAAACATTATCACCACTGCGACAGCTTCCTCCTGATTGTTAGGGAGCTGGCACTCACTGGAGTCTAATAATAACAACAATAACAAACATCGGGGATTGTGTAAAAAAAATAAAAAATAAATAAAAGCATTACACCCTCTGAATCTGGTATGGGTTTTAAGGGGTAGCCCTACACAAAAAAAAAAAAAAAAAAAAGATAGGTTCCCTCCTAAAACCCATACCAGATCCTTTTGGTCAATCCCCTAAGGGGTACCAAATATGGTCACGTCCATATGTGATCATATCACCTGGAAACCCTGTCCCTTTCCTTTTATTGCAGCAGATAGAACTAATGATATAATTATCTGAGCTAAGCTGTAGAACTGTTGAAAGATATCAATTTATCAGACTACAAACAGTTTATAGGGATCTGTCAGGTTATCTATTGTATTGACAGATAGGGTATTAAAGTAGTCTCCTGCAGATAGACAGTTTGCCACAAAGCCAGCAGATCAGATAAGATCTACTATACAGCCAGAAAGATCCTGTTCAGACTAGGAGCAGGGAAGATATTTTTAGTATTAAAGACCCCAGATTAGATTGTGACCACCGTCGTAATCTCTCATCTTTCATTTTTTTGAGGTGACCCCTTTAAGTAAAAACACAACACATTCTTTCACATCCTTTTTCAATATTTTGTTTGTGAGTCAACAAATGTTGGGTTTTAAGACCAGTTGCCTTAGGTGTGGTAGGCTACGCACCCTCGTGTTGTAGCTAAATTAGTATTGCCAGAAGTTTGTCACTAAAATTAAGACATTAGTGAAAAATAGCTAGGCGTCATCCACAAACATTCAAATGGCACTTTTAATACCAGACGCTATAGCATTTATAAAGGTATTAAAAAGTAAGGGTCCCAACACTGAACCTTGGGTTACACCACTGATAGCTATCTATTTTAGCCAGTTTTTTATCCATTTACAAATGTGTCTTTCTAAGCATGTAGACTTAACCTTACACAATAGCCGTGTGTGGGGAACCGTGTCAAACGCTTTTGAAAAATTCAAGTATACTTAGTGCTCTTGCTTGGTACATTCATTTTTAGCATATCTGCCATATGACACTTATGCACCCCTTTAACCACTTCAGCCCCGGACCAATTGTCAGCCTAAGGACCAGAGGTCTTTTTACAATTTCGCACTGCACTGCTTTAACTGGTAATTGCGCGGTCATGCAATCTTGTATCCAAACAAAATTTGCGCCCTTATCTTCCCACAAATAGAGCTTTCTTTTGATGGTATTTGATTGCCTCTGCGATTTTTATTTTTTACGATATAAAAGGAAAAATACTGAAAATTTTGAAAAAAAATGATATTTTCTACTTTTTGTTATAAGAAAAATCTAATAAACTCAATTTTAGTCATACATTTAGGCCAAAATGTATTCAGCCACATGTCTTTAGTAAAAAAAATGTCAATAAGCGTATATTTATTGGTTTGCGCAAAAGTTATAGCGTCTACAAACTAGAGTACATTTTCTGGAATTTACACAGCTTTTAATTTATGACTGCCTATCTCATTTCTTGAGGTGCTAAAATGGCAGGGCAGTACAAAACCCCCCCAAATGACCCCATTTTGGAAAGTAGACACCCCAAGGAAATTGCTGAGGGGCATGTTGAGCCCGTTGAATATTTTTTTTTGTCCCAAGTGATTGAATAATGACAAAAAAAAAAAAAAGTTTACAAAAAGTTGTCACTAAGGCTGCTTTCACACTGGGGCGGTATTCAGGCATTACAGCGCTAAAAATAGCGCCTGTGTAACGCCTGAAAAAAACCGGCCCCTTTAACTCCAGTGTGAAAGCCGGAGGGCTTTCACACTGGAGCGATGCGCTGGCAGGACGGTGAAAAAAGTCCTGCTAGCCGCATCTTTGCAGCGGTGAAGGAGCGGTGTATTCACCGCTCCTATACCGCTCCTACCCATTGAAATCAATGGGACACCACGGCAATACCGCCGGCAAAGCGCCGCTGCAGCGGCGCTTTGCGGGCGGGTTTAACCCCTTTTCGGCCGCTAGCGGGGGTTAAAACCACCCCGCTAGCGCCCGCACACCGCCGCTAAAACGACGGTAAAGCGCCGCTAAAAATAGCGGCGCTTTACCGCCGACGCTGCTCCCGCCCCAGTGTGAAAGCAGCCTTAATGATATATTGCTCACACGCATAAGTAAAATTACACCCTAAAATAAATTCTGCTACTTCTCCTGAGTACGGGGATACCACATGTGGGGGACTTTTTGGGAGTCTAGCCGCGTACGACACCCGAAAACCAATCACTGCCTTCAGGATTTCTAATTTTTGATTTCACTCCTCACTACCTATCACAGTTTCGAAGGCCATAAAATTCCAAAATAGCACAAAACCCCCCCAAATGACCCCATTTTTGAAAGTAGACACCCCAAGCTATTTACTGGGAGGCATGTTGAGTCCATGAAATATTTTATATTTTGCCACAAGTTGCGGGAATATTACAAACTTTTTTTTTTTTTCTTGCACAAAGTTGTCACTAAATGATATATTGCTCACACATGCTATGGGCATATGTGAAATTATACCCCAAAATACATTCTGCTGCTTCTCCTGAGTACAGGGATACCACACGTACGGGACCCCGAAAACCAAGCACCGCCTTCGGGATTTAAATATAAAACGCTACAAAAAAAAACTGTTAGCGATCGCGGGGATCAGGCCTGACTCTGTGAACACTGCAGTTATGTGTTTAGTGTTTTGCTAGTGACAGTGATCGATCGATACTGCACTTGGGTGGGCTGGGCGGAGGGGCAAAATGCAGGTGCTAGCAGGTATCTGGGCTGATCCCGCTAACTGCGTTTTTTTGGAACCCTAAACTGCTGGGGAAGCTAGTATAGATCTGATCAGATCAGATATTGATCTGTTCAGATTCTATACCAATAAGGGAGGTGTATGCTTTGCGCGTGGGTGTTAGCGGTACTGGCACTAACCTAGCACTGCCTGGGGCGACGCAGAACCTATCTGACCCTAAAACCTAATTGATATCACCCGCCGGGTGATCGGGGGGTTAAACCTTTATTGGGTAATAAATGGTGGGTGCCCTGATGCTATAAAAAGCAAACTAACTAACCAGAGTCACCCGTAACACTTATACGGTGATCACTGGTGAAAGGTTTAACTAGGGGCAATCAGGGGGTTGAAACCTTTATTAGGTAGTATATGGGGGTCCCTGACGCTATATAAAAACCTGACGGGGAACCTAAATAACTAATTGGCTAACCAGCATCACCAGTGACACTTATACGGTGATCGCTGGTGAAAGGGTTAACTCTAGGGACAATCAGGGTGTTAAAATCTTTATTAGGTAGTATATGGGGGTACCTAACGCTATAAAAACCTGGCGGTGAACCTAAAAAATAACTATCTACCTAGCGGCACCAGTGACACTAATGCAGCAATGAGAAAAACGATCGCTTAGTGACACTGCCAAAAGGGGGTGAAAGGGTTACCTGAGAGCAATCAGGGGGTTAAAACCTTTATTAGGTAGTATATGGGGGTCCCTGACGCTATATAAAAACCTGACGGGGAACCCAAATAACTAAATAACTAACCAGCGTCACCAGTGACACTTATAAGGTGATCACTGGTGAAAGGGTTAACTCTAGGGGCAATCAGGGGGTTAAAACCTTTATTAAGTTATATATGGGGGTACCTAACTCTATAAAAACCTTGCGGTGAACCTAAAAAATAACTAGCTACCTAGCGGCACCAGTGACAATAATGCAGCGATCAGAAAAACGATCGCTTAGTGACACTGGCAAAAGGGGGTGAAAGGGTTAACTCTAGGGGAAATCAGGGGGTTAAAACCTTTATTGGGGGGGTAGGGGGCTACCCTGGACCTAACACTAACTGCCCTGACAGTTTTTACAGTTACAACTGACACTAAATGCAGTGATCAGTAAATAAATGATCACTGCAATCAGTGACACTGTGACGTGGGGGGGGGGGGATCAGGGGGTGACAGTGTGCCTATGTGTACCTACATGCCAGTGTAGTGTTGGTGCACACTTACTATGTCTTCTCTCCTTGCAGTCCAGTCAAAAAGACCACCCCGAGGAGAGTGGCATCACTTCCTCCTGCTTGTGTTTACACTACAAGCTTCTCATTCGCCAGGAGCGATCGAGAGGGGATGGCCAGAAACCAACGGCCATCCCCTCATCCCGGATCGCTCCTGAAGTGATCGGACCCCCCACCCGCTGGAAGGCAGGCACGTATGGGTACGTGCTTGTGCCCGTACATGCCATTCTGCCGACGTATAATTACATGCGGTGGTCCTTAAGTGGTTAATAACTTCAGACCAGGCACACCACTGTAAATAAGCTTGACTGAAAGTCTTGCAAAGTAACATAACAATATGCAAACATAGTCCAGGACATCCTAACCCCCAACTAACTGTCTGTTTAGTGGCTGCCCAGGCATAACTTAGAAAGGGGAAAGTCCATTAACTGGTGGAAGTCCATACTTAGAACTGTTCCAGTCTCTTGTGGAACTACAAGGCACAGCAGCTTCCCATGCAGGCTCCTCTCTCCCTCCAGGCAGGTAATTGCTTACTGTAAAGGGCTACATCTTCCTCTGTGTGCCTATTGCTGCTTCCCATGTGGCAGGATTTGTCTGGGCAGAGCCTTCCCCCTTTTTATATGATACAGTGAGGAGGGCAAAGCCCTGCAAAAAGGTTGTGAGCCAACAGAGACAGCATTAAAGCGGGAGTCCGCTGGGAGTTCCGCCGTTTTTTTTTTTTTTTAAAGCCAGCAAATACTGCAGCTGCTTACTTTTAAAATAGTGACACTTACCCGCCCAGCGCGCCCGCGATGTCGGCACCCGAAGCCGATCTCTGGATCGTCTCTTGGGTGCTGCCGCCACCATCTTGGGTATGGGAATCAGGAAGTGGAGCCTTTCGGCTTCATTTCCCGGTTCCCTACTGCGCATGCGCGAGTCGCGCTGCGCAATGAGGATGGTCCCCGCTGTCTCTGGGATCCGTGTGTTTCCCAGCAGGCAGCGGGGGGACTTTCGGAAAGGGGCGTAGATTCTGCGGAAAGGGGTGTACCTTCTGCAGAATCTACGCCGGAAGTGGGTGCAGATACCTGTGCTGTACAGGTACCTGCAGGGAGGATTCCAATGAGCGGAAGGTCCACTTTAGGGTGGACCTCCGCTTTAAAAGATAAGCTCACTTTTATAAAAAACAAAAAAAAACAAATGCAAGTAAAAAATGTGCATTTATAATTTTTTTTTTTTTTTTTTTTTACTAGGAGCCTGCAAAGCATTGCACCTGTGATCAGCAGATTGTGGGTGCAATGCAGGGCTCTTGCAGACTGTCAGTGTAAGCTGTCTACTTGTACTTCGTATGGGCAGGCAGTTACACACTGATAGGAAGCATCAATGTACTACCTAGAGCATTCAACAGCTCCTGGTATTTCCCTGAGAGCTGCAAATATATATTTCATTTGTAGCACTGCTTACCTTGGGGACGGTTTTTATTTACTGGCTCATTTGCACCTCCATGACCCTGGAAACATTCCAACCCACTTGACAATCTGGGTTCAGACATCTTTGCACCACCTTAAAGTAATAAGTCAAGCCACTCAAGGAGTTTATATTCTACTGAATAACTCAAGGAAAATTTGGTTGCACAAGGAGGTAATAGAGCAACTGAACTTTGGATAACAGTCCTAGTTCAGAAGAATTCTTCCACAAAAATACAAATTAAAGCGGAGCTCCACCCTAAAGTGGAGCTTCCGCTCATTGGAACCCTCCCCCCCTCCGGCGCCACAATTGGCACCTTTCAGGGGGGGGGGTGCAGGTACCTGTACAGTACAGGTATCTGCACTCACTTCCGGCATAGATATCTGCGGAATCTACGCTCCTTTCCGCAGAATCTACGCCCCTTTCCGAAGGTCCCCCGCTGTCTGCTGGGAAACACACGGATCCCAGAGACAGTGGGGACCATCCTTATTGCGCAGCGCGACTCGCGAATGCGCAGTAGGGAACCGGTAAATGAAGCCGCAAGGCTCCACTTCCTGATTCCCATACCCAAGATGGCGGCGGCAGCACCCGAGAGACGATCGAGAGATCGGGTTCCGGTGCCGACATCGCAGGCGCGCTGTGCGGGTAAGTGTCATTATTTTAAAAGTCAGCAGCTGCAGTATTTGTAGCTGCTGGCTTTTAAAAAAACAACGGAGTACAACTTGAACATGACCTGAAAGGATAAGCAAGAGTTAAGACATTATTTATGGCAAGACTTCTAAAGGGAAACCAAGGCCAGCCTATTCAACTTTAATCCTAATGAGAGATCAATTGAACAAGAACAGTATGTGGACCCTTTAATTCTTAAAGACAGTAAATGTCCCAGTTGCAGGCCTGATGGTCTTTGCTAGCAGTTGGAGTTTGTGAACTATATCCAATAAGGTGCAGTAACAAGGCAATGGTATTTATTGGTAAGGCTGATGCGACAGGTTTACATATATACAATGTTCAGATGCAGTAAAGTGTTTCCCCAGGGTAAAGCTGTCTGTGTACAGTGTCCCAGTGAAGCAACAAAGGAAGGTTTGTAAACTTGGGCAATTTCCTTCTCACCAACGACCAGGCTGATTCAATGCCTTCTGAACAGCGATTTCTGAAGAGGTGTCCTTGCAGCGGTTCCACTTGCAATGATCATCCGATGAACAGCACAAAGCGCGGGTTGTTGGACCATCAAGATGATGCTGGATAGATGCCTGATGATCAGCAAGCAGGAATGGGCCATTCTCGGCCGGGTTGGAATCTTGTACACCTAGTGATAGGCCGTGACCTCACCCTTTCTGAACACTGGGGTCTGTCACACACCAGGCCCAGGAGGAAGAGAGAGTAATGCGTGTCTCTGGTCTCTTTTAAGCTCTTCCCAGCATTTTCCCTGATGATAGCATCCCTGGAAAATTAAGTCTGGGTGCATAGTCATACAGAGTAATTGCCATTCTGAGGAACTACTAATCCCACAATTCCTTTAGGTCGGCTTACAGATATATGTCAGTTAGTGATGCTGGGCACTACAGTACATGAAAATGACGGGGAATTGGCATGCATGGCAATTGTAGTCCACATTGCTACATTCTCCCCCCACTTGAAATTATTTGGTCCCTGAAGACAGAACTGTCAGGGCTGGCTTAGCCCTTCCTTCTCTGGGCTGGCTGCTCAACTGTCGGCTAATTGCCAGCTCTCATCTCTCTCCACAGTTACCCAGCTGTTCATGATACTGCTTGTCTGACCTGCCTACTTAAAGCTGTCCAGCTCACTTCTTCTCTGCCTTCGCCTTGGTCACATCACAAGAAACCATCTCCTGCATTCCTCTTTAAAGACTGGCTTGCTGACATCTCTTCTGGATCCGTATCCTGCTTGCTGTTCCTTTACTTGAATCCCTGACTTCTGGCCTGGCTGATTACCCGATTTGGTTACTGAACTCTGGCCTGGCTGACCACTCAATCCGGTTACTGGACTCTAAATATGCTTTGACTACGCTTACTCTATTTACCTTTTTATTTTTTATTAATAAACAAGTGTGATTTAATTGTACTTCTGTCTCATGGTTTCTGACAGTAGGCGAAGGCCATGAATTCAGAAGATACAGTCAATCCACTTGTCGGTAATATTTTTTCCAGATTGGATGAGCAAGATCACCGCATAGATCAGTTTGCTATAGTGTTACAAATGCTCCTGAGTCACATGGCTCACCTGGAATCCCCCACTGTGGCTGCTCTGGTACAACCTGAGTTGCAGCACCAATCTCTGTGCAGGCACCCGGCTCGAGTATTACCTCTATAAGAGTTATGTCTGGTTCTGCTCCGCTTCCCCAGCGATCTGGGGGCGATCCAGTTCGATGCAGAGGGTTTCTCAACCAGGTTGAGATTTACTTTGAGATGCTGCCCCAGGCGTTTCCCACGGACAGAAGCAAAGTAGGTTTTCGTGATATCTTTGCTTTCTGAGAGAGCCTTGGCTTGGGCAAACCCTCTGTGGGAGACACAAAAACCTGTTGTCTTGAGTTACCCTGACTTTGTGGCCTCCTTTAAAAGGGTATTTGACGTTCCCGCACTCGCCGCTTCTGCTGCCAAGTGCCTCATGTCCATCAAACAGAGTACGAGAACTGTTGCCGACTACGCCATTGAATTCCATACTCTGGCAGCAGAGGTTGCTTGGAACAATGAGGCCCCCGTGGCTGCTTTTTCTCACGGTCTCTCAGATTCCATCAAGGATGAGATAGCAGCCCTAAATATACCCACTGAGCTGGAGAGCTTGATCTCGTTTGCTATCCTCATTGACTCCAGACTCAGAGAAAGACTTTCTTTGAA
The DNA here is from genome assembly GCF_037356315.1 of Lithobates pipiens. Taxonomy (NCBI): domain Eukaryota; kingdom Metazoa; phylum Chordata; class Amphibia; order Anura; family Ranidae; genus Lithobates; species Lithobates pipiens. The sequence continues at coordinate 124,547,444 of NW_027507789.1, read as the reverse complement.
AGAGCAATTGCGGAAGCCTCCTGTATGTTTGCCTCTGAGGTTTGCAGTCCCACCCGTGCCTCCCTCACCTCCCATGCCTCCTGGTACCGAGTCGGTCAGTGAAGATGAACCCATGCACTTGAGCTTCACGCGTCTCTCTGTGGATGAGAGAGCCTTTAAGAGGAGGGAGAGATTGTTCCCTTATTGTGGCCAGGCAGGTCACTTTTTGAAGTCTTGTCCTACCTGTCCAGAGAATGCCCGAACCTTGAGGCCCTGTCATGGGCAGACCTTTGGCGTTGTTTTGTCCCCAGTTATCCAGAAGGATAAGCCCCTGTTTTCGGTCACCCTTTCTTGTCATCCATCGAGATACAAGCTCTAATCGACTCTTCATTGACGTTGCCTTTGTATCGCAGCACTCGATTCTGCTGCAGCTGCGTGACACTCCACTTGCCATTGAGGCTCTTGACGGGAGACCTCTGCAGCCTGCCCATATGACTCATAAGACGGTTCAGTTGTCCATGGCCGTAGGGGCTCTTCACCATGAGATAATCCAATTCCAAGTTATTTCCTCACCCAGGTTTCTGCTGGTTATTGATTATCCTTGGTTACAGAGGCACAACCCCTCTTTTGATTGGCTCCATGCTGAGGTTCTCTCCTGGTCACCACAATGCAGTGAGACATGCTTCCTGAAGGTATCCAAGGTCCTTTGCACCTCTTCACTCTCATCCCTGCCGGAGGAGTACCGCGATTTTAGTGATGTCTTTGACAAAGGTCAAGCTGGTAGTTTGCCTCCACACCGGTCTTATGATTGTGCAATTGACCTTCAGCCTGGTGCCATAGCCCCTCATGGCCGGGTTTACCCTTTGTTGGTCTTGGAGGATAAGGCCATGGAGGAGTATGTTGCAGACGCACTTGCTCGAGGTTTCTTCCACAAATCCTCATCTCCTGCTGGTGTTGGTTTCTTCTTTGTGAAGAAGAAGAATGGTGAACTAAGACCTTGTATTGATAATAGGGGTCTCAATCATGACAATTAAGAATGCTTACCCGATTCCGTTGATTACAGAGTTATTTGACCTCCTCAAGGGAGCAACAGTTTTCACAAAGCTAGATTTGAGAGGGGCATACAATCTTGTGTGGCTTAAGGAGGGCAACGAGTTAGGGCCATATAATTTTGGGGGGCGACCTAAATTTTGCTATAGACCCACACATAGATAGCACCTCACAGGGTTTAGCACATGAAAACAAACAACATAGAATTCTAAAAAAGAGGATGTTGCAGCAACAATTAATGGACACTTGGCGAATATTTAACCCAGAAAAAAAAAGACTACACGTATTACTCTGTAGTACACGATATGTATGTCAGATTGGATTATATACTAGTGGACCACGAATTGTTCGAAAATATACTAGAGGTCAAAATTGGATCCATAACCCTCTCGGATCATGCGCCGGTAATAATAAAATTAAAAGATCCAGGAAAAGAATATAGAAAGGGTCATGGAGACTAAATGAGACTCTTTTGGAAAACGCGGAATTTGAAAATATTATTAAAAATGAAATTGAACAATACTTTTTAGTAAATGACTCAGAGGAGATCCCAAGGGCCACACTCTGGGAGGCCCACAAAGCCCTAATTAGGGGGAAATTAATCTCCATAGGATCTTGGAAAAAAAAAAAAGTGAAAAGAAGCAGAATGATTTAAAAAAAGAACTTTATATATTAGAACAAAAGCATAAGGGTCAACCGGACAAAAATATATATAAAGAAATAATATATAAACGTACTTAATTAAATAATAGATTGGAACAAGAAGCAAGGAAAACCTATAAAAATGTGGCTAAAGAAAGATACATGTGGGGGAATAAGACGGGGAAACACCTGGCTAGATTAGTAAGAGATAAAAAAGCTATTAATTACATAGAAAAGATCAAAAACGCAAAAGGTGAAATACAATATAGAACATCAGAAATAGCAAACGCGTTTAAAACATATTACAGCGCCCTATACTCAATTAGGACCACGGAGACCGAAAGTCAGAAGGAGACCAGAAAAATTAAAATACAAGAATACCTGAGGGAGATAGATCTGCCAAGGATAACCCCCGAGATGTCTAAAAGTTTAGAGGACCCGATTACGCCTGAGGAAATTGATAACGCAATAAAGGACATGCCCAACGGGAAAAGCCCAGGACCAGATGGTTTCACCATCAGGTATTATAAAAAATTTAAACAGCAGTTGATCCCACAGTTACAGTATGTAATCTTTGGAACAAACTGGCAGAGGATGAACTCCTGAGGAAAGAATCACTCCTAGCAAACATTACACTCATTCCAAAACCTAGCAAAGATGGTTCGATTTGCTCTAATTACCGCCCAATTGCACTGCTCAACACAGATATTAAACTATATGCAAAAGTATTAGCAACAAGGATAAAAAATCTACTCCCAAAATTGATCAACGGAGACCAAGTAGGATTTGTACCAGGAAGGGAGGGCCGAGACAACAGTCTCCGAACGTTGTTGTTAATGGGGAAAGATAAGGAAACCAATCCTCCAATGATCTTGGTGTCGATTGATGCGGAAAAAGCTTTTGAACGAGTGGATTGGTGCTTTATAATGGAAACTTTACAGACTTTGGGTTTTGGCCCAAAAATATTGAAATGGGTAAATAATTTATATACATATCCATCAGCCAGAGTGGGGGTAAACGGGAGTATGTCGTCCGCATTTGACATGCGAAGCGGTACAAGACAGGGGTGTCCCCTTTCGCCTTTACTATACGTGATCGCTTTAGAGCCCCTATTAGCAAAAATACAAAATAACTCAGTCATAGAAGGAATAAGAAGGGGGGGGGGGGAAGAGCATAAAGTGGCGGCATATGCGGATGACATACTCCTATATATGATCAACCCCCAAACATCGATGCCAGGCCTGATAAGGGAGATCTGAGATTATGGGGCCCTCTCTAATTTTAAAATAAATCCAACTAAAACAGTTATCCTGAACATTGGATTAGATTTGCAGGAAGAGGAAAAGATACGGCATAAATTCCCCTTTACATGGGAAAAAAAAGAAATAACATACCTAGGGATCAAATTAACAAAGACAATTCGGGGGCTATATCAGGCTAACTACATCCCACTAATAAATGAAGTAAAGGCGTTACTTATGAAGATGAATAAAGGAATGATATCATGGATGGGAAGAATTAATGTGCTGAAGATGATGGTATTACCAAAAATTATATATAAAATGCAAATGCTTCTGATAAATATTCCAATTGGATTTTTCAATACATTAAGATCTTTATTTCTAAAATTTATATGGCAAAACAAAAAACCTAGGATAAAACACAATTTATTAACTAGAAAAAAAAATAGGGGAGGGGTGGCACTACCAGATATACACAGATATTATTTAGCAATTATTTTAACGAGAGTGGTTGAAAGCACTAATTTAAACAGCAAAAAGAAATGGGTAAAAATGGAGGAGATATTGATGGGGTCACAAATACAAAAAAACATCTGGATTCCACCAAAATTCAGATTTATTAGTAACACTACACATGAAATCACCTTAACAGCACTGAAAAAATGGGATACAATACACCGTAAAAATAAATGGCAATACAATTCACCACTAATCCCTCTCGGGGGCACGAGTTTTTTTTCACCAGGATATGATACACCACTAGGGAAACAAATGAAGGATCTACAATTAAAAGATATTATAAGGGAGGGGAAGCTAATGTCAAAAGTAGACTTAATGACGAAGTATAAATGGCAAAAATTGAAAGATTGGGAATACCTACAGATACAGCACTTTGTTAATTCTATCCCAAAACCAATAAGAAAAGAAAATAGGTTAACGCCATTGGAAAAATTATGTATAAGGAAAACAGCACTTAAACATGGTGTTTCACAGCTATATGACTGTTTGTCCGAAATGGAAGGCCAAGGAAATATCCCATTTATAGCTAAATGGGAAAAAGACTTGGGCTATAAAGTGGATGAGACCCAAATGATTAACTCGGTATATGACTCTGTATTCGATATAAGATCAATAGAAGTAAATTATAAATGTTTAACGAGATGGCATTTTACCCCTGATAAATTACATAAAATGGATGCCTCCAACTCTAAGTTATGTTGGAGAGAATGTGGTACATTAGGAACAATATTCCATTTCTGGTGGGAATGCCCAGTAATAAATCAATACTGGAGTAAAATAACAGAGTATATAGAGAAAATAACAGGGCAAAAAATACCTTTAACGCCAGGGGAGTGTTTGTTTCTAGGAGTAGATGAAAAAACGAGTAAGCATCCTAACAGAAAAACAAAAAACTCACTAGTACCTATTTTACTCAATGCTGCAAAAGCCATAATCCCAAAAAATTGGTTACAGGTGAAAAAACCCTCGATTCGCGAATGGATTCAAAGAATAGAATACATCAATAACATGGAACATCTAAGAAAAATGGAAGAAAATAAAATGAAAAAATATCGCAGTATATGGGAAAAATGGAGATTATTCAAAAAGACGCAGCATTATACACAAGCATTAATGGAATAAAGAGTAGTGGAGTCGAGGAAGGTCAACAGATAGGGGAGAAGAGGGAATGGTGGGAATGGTTAAATGTAATCAAGTCAAATAACTAAGATATTGGTAGCACAAATAGGATGGTAAGGATAACTACCGTATATACTCGAGTATAGGCCGACCCGAATATAAGCCGAGGCCCCCAATTTACCCCCAAAAAACTGGAAAACTTATTGACTCGTGTATAAGCCGAGGGTGAGACATGGCTGTCCATCCCTGTGTGTCCGTCCATCCATCCCTGTGTGTGTGTCCATCCATCCATCCATCCATCCATCCCTGTGTGTGTGTCCGTCCATCCATCCCTGTGTGTGTATCCATCCATCCATCCATCCCTGTGTGTGTGTCCATCCATCCATCCATCCCTGTGTGTGTGTCCGTCCATCCATCCCTGTGTGTGTATCCATCCATCCATCCATCCCTGTGTGTGTGTGTGTGTGTGTGTGTGTGTGTGTGTGTGTATTCATCCATCCATCCATCCCTGTGTGTGTGTGTGTGTGTGTGTGTGTATCCATCCATCCATCCATCCATCCCTGTGTGTGTGTGTGTGTGTGTGTGTGTGTGTGTGTGTGTGTGTGTGTGTGTGTGTGTGTGTGTGTGTGTGTGTGTGTGTCCGTGCAGCCTTGTGTGTGTGTCCAGCCTACCTGTGTCCCAAGCCTCCGTCCCGAGCCGCCGTCGTCCCGAGCCTCCTCTGTCCCGTGCCTCCTCTGTCCCGTGCCTCCTCTGTCCCGTGCCTCCTCTGTCCCGTGCCTCCTCCGTCCCGTGCCTCCTCCGTCCCGTGCCTCCTCCGTCCCGTGTCGTGCCGATGGATCGCCGCTCCAGGATCGCCGCTCTTCTCGGCGGCCATTCTACAATTCAAAAGCCGCGCCTCCTTCTCCGCCTCCGCCTGTGATAGGCGGAACACTCAATTTCCCAGCAGCCTGTGTTCCGCCTATCACGGACATCCTCTCATACTCGTCCGTAGTATGAGAATGAACGGATGTCCGTGATAGGCGGAACACTGACTGCTGGGAAATTCAGTGTTCCGCCTATCACAGGCGGAGGCGGAGAAGGAGGCGCGGCTTTTGAATTTTAATGTCCGCCGTCTGTCTGCTCGATACGCTGATCGAGCAGTCAGACAGCGGTGACTCGAGTATAAGCCGAGGGGGCACTTTCAGCCTCAAAAAAGAGGCTGAAAATCTCGGCTTATACTCGAGTATATACGGTAAGTAGATGTTAGTTGAACGGTTGTCTTTGCTGTTTTTTCTTTGTCTTTTATCTCTTCTTAACTGGAACGGTTTTTCTTTTGTAATGGATAAATAATAAATAGATATAAGCAATAATTGAGAAGTTTAAAAAAATAAAAAAAATAAAAAAGAGATAGTGAAAAAGATTAAGACATCTTGCCACAATGATGTTAAAAGAGATTATAAGGATTCTGATAATTAAACTGATTAGAATCTACCAATATACAAGCATTTTACTGAGTGGTAAAAAAAAAAAAAGAAAAAAAAAAGGAGGGCGACGAGTGGAAAACTGCGTTTAATACCAGAACAGGCCATTATGAGTACCTGGTAATGCCTTTTGGCCTTTGTAATGCCCCGGCAGTTTTCCAGGAATTTATTAACGATGTCCTCTGAGATTTGTTGCTGTTATGCGTGGTGGTTTATCTTGATGATATCCTCATATTTTCCAAGTCCCTGGAGAGCTACCACACAGATGTCTGTCGTGTGCTTCAGAAACTAAGAGAGAACAATCTCTATTGTAAACTGGAGAAGTGCGAGTTCCATCGTGAATAGGTTATATTCCTGGGCTATGTAATTTCCACTGCTGGTTTTTCGATGGACCCAGAGAAAGTTTCGGCAGTCATACAGTGGCCTCGACCTGTGGGTTTACATCCTCTGCAGCATTTCCTGGGCTTTGCCAACTATTATCTGAAGTTTATTCGTAACTTCTCATCTCTGATCAAGCCCCTAACTGATATGATCAGAAAGGACAGTAACCCACAGAGTTGGTCTCCGGAGTCCATTAAGGCCTTTGAGACTGTTTTTGCCCCTGTGTTGGCACATCCTAATCCTATGTTGCCTTTTATCCTAGAAGTTGATGCTTCTGAGACTGGAGTTGGCACCCTTCTGTCTCAATGTCCTAACTCTGCATCCACGTGGCTACTTTTCCAAGAAATTGTCACCTGCTGAGTGCAATTACGAGATTGGTGACAGAGCTGTTGGCGATCATTTTAGCCCTGAAAGAATGGAGACATCTCCTTGAAGGTACCACTGTGCCGGTTCTCATTCTTACTGACCATAAGAATCTCACATTCTTGTCTGAGGCTAAGCACCTCTCTCCCAGAAGGGTGCCATGGGCTCTTTTCTTGTCGAGTTTTAATTACATTGTCTCATTCTTACCCAGTACTAAGAATGTAAGGGCTGATGCCTTGTCACGACAATTTTCCTTCACTTCCAAATCAGAATTGTTTCCGGTGATTCCTCCTGATCATATCCTGGCTGTGGTTCGCACCAGTCTTACTTCTCCTTTGGGTGACAAAATTCTTGCTGCTCAGGTCCACGCTCCTCCTGAGAAACCTTGTGACTGCTGCTTTGTCCCAGAGAGTCTCCGTACTGCTGTGCTCCAGACTTACCATTCTCCCAAGGCAACTGGCCATCCTGGGAAGAATCAACTCAGTTGTGCCATTTCTCAACAATTTTGGTGGCTTAGCCTACGGGCTGATGTAACTGCCTTCGTAGCTCCCTGTTCAGTGTGTGCTCAGAGTAAAACTCCACAACACCTTCCAGTGGGCCTCCTACAACCCATACCCAATGGAGAGAGGCCCTGGACCCACCTGTCTATGGATTTCATTGTGGAGTTGCCCAACTCCCAAGGCAACTTATGGTGGTTGACCGGTTCTCAAAGATGTGTCATATTCCACTTAAGAAGTTGCCTACTTCTAAGGAACTGGCTTCCATTTTTGCTCGGGAGATCTTTCGCTTACATGGGCTACCCAAGGTGATTGTCTCGGACAAGGGCAGTCAGTTCGTCTCCTGGTTCTGGTGAGCCTTTTGTGCACAGTTGAGAATTCAGCTTGCTTTCTCTTCTGTGTATCCCCCGCAGTCTAATGGAGCCGCAGAGCGAGCCAATCAGTCCTTGGAGCAATTCCTACGTTGCTATATTTCTGACCACCATAACAACTGGTCAGACCCATTACCATGGGCCGAGTTTGCTCACAACAGTACCTTGAATTCTGCCTCCCGATTGTCTCAATTTTGGTTTCCAACCTTCCATGTTGCCTGACTTGTTTGTTCTGCAGAGTATTCCTGCGTTAGAGGAGCATCTCTGTGGTCTTTGTTCTACTTGGGTACAAGTCCAGGAGGTTTTGCGTCATGCCAATGATAGGTACAGACTCCATGCTGACCGCAGACGCCTGCCTGCGCCTTCCTACCAGGTTGGGGACAGGGTCTGGCTGTCATCTTGCAACCTCCGACTTCATGTTCCCTCACTGAAGTTTGCACCTTGGTTTATTGGGCCTTTCCATATTCTTCGCAGGATTAACCCAGTGGCTTACGCGTTGGACCTTCCTCCTAGTATGCACATCTCAAATGTGTTTCATGTCTCCTTATTGAAACCGACAGTCTTCAACCGATTTACCACCTCGGTGCCACGTCCTCACCCTATACAGGTTGAGAACCATGAGGAGTATGAGGTGAAATCCATTGTTGACTCCTGTAGGTTCCGTGGGCACATACAGTACCTGGTGCATTGGAAGGGGTACGGTCCGGAGGAACGCTCCTGGGTTTCATCCTCGGACATACATGCTCCTGCCCTCCTCTGCGATTTCGATAGATGTTTTCCCCTCAAGCCCGGTGGTCCTCCGAGGAAGAGGAGTCATTGAGGCAGGGGTACTGTCAGGGCTGGCTTAGCTGGGCTGGCTGCTCAGCTGTCGGCTAATTTCCATCTCTCACCTGTCTCCACAGTTACCCAGCTGTTCCTGATCTTGCTTGTCTGACCTGCCTACTTAGCTGTCCAGCTCACTTCATCTCTGCCTTCGCCTTGGTCACATCACAAGAAACCATCTCCTGCATTCCTGTTTAAAGACTGGCTTGCTGACATCCCTTCTGGCTCCTTAACCTGCTTGCTGTTCCTTTACTTGGATCCCTGACTTCTGGCCTGGCTGATTACCTGATTTTATTACTGAACTCTGGTCTGGCTGACTACTCGACCCGGTTACTGGACTCTGGAATATGCTTTTACTCTGCTTACTCTATTTACCTTTTTATTTTTTATTAATAAACAAGTGTGATTTAATTGTACTTCTGTCTCGGTCTGGTTCATGGTTCCTGACAAGAACACAATGTGTGGGATCATCTCTACCATATCAGAAGAAATTAATGGTTAATTGCATGACAAACCAAAAGTTGTAACTGATAGCAACTGACCCAAAGAAAAATCTTCTAAGGCCGCGTACACACGGGCGGACTGTTCGCCCAACTTTGCTTGTCAAACAGTTTCGGCAAACAGTCCACTCAAAATTAGCATGGACGGACATGGCCACACACGGCACTTTTTTGAGCGGACTGTTTCAGCGAACTGTTTGCCAAACAGTTCGCTCAACTTTTGAAATGAACGGACTCGCCCACGTAAGGCGGAGGCAAATCCGCCCATTTCGAGCGCGTGTACAGGTAGGCGGGGCCCGCGAAGGAGACGTCGCGGGCTCCGCCGCCTGGAATGGACTTAAAGGGGAACCCCAACGCCGAAAAAAATCGGCGTGGGGGTTCCCCCAAAGTCCACAACAGACCCTTGTCCGAGCACGCTACCCGGCCGGCCAGGAAAGGGGGGCGAGCGAGCGCGCCCCCCCTCCTGAGCCGTACCAGGCCGCGTGCCCTCAACATGGGGGGGTGCCTTGGGGAAGGGGGGGCCGCGCGGCCCCCCCACCCCAAAGCACCTTGTCCCCATGTTGATGAGGACAAGGGCCTCTTCCCGACAACCCTGGCCGTTGGTTGTCGGGGTCTGCGGGCGGGGGGCTTATCGGAATCCGGGAGCCCCCTTTAAGAAGGGGGCCCCCGGATACCGGCCCCCCACCCTATGTGAATGAGTATGGGGTACAATGTACCCCTACCCATTCACCTGTGAAATAAAGTACAAAAAAAAACACAACACAGAGAAAAAATATTTTATTGCACAGCTCCGGGGGTCTTCCGTCTTCGGGGGTCTTCTCGCCGGACTCCTCCGCTATCTTCGTGTAGCTCTTTTACTAGCGGAGGAGCCCGGCTTTCTTCCTCCCCGCCGCCGGCCTCTTCTCCCGACTTCGGGGGTCTTGTCCCCCTCTTCGGTTCTTCTGCCGGGCCACCGCGCCTTCTTGTAGCTCTTTTGCAGGCGGTGGCCCGGTCTTCTGTCGCCACTGCCTTCCGTTCTTCTGTCGCCGCCTTCGGTTCTTCTGCCGGGCCACCGCGCCTTCTTGTAGCTCTTTTACAGGCGGTGGCCCGGTCTTCTGTCGCCGCTGTCGCTGTCGCCGTCGCCGCCTTCCGTTCTTCTTCTTCTTCTTCTTGTTCTTCTTCTTCTTCCCCAGGAGATGTTGACACGTCGCTCTCTCCGGCCGGAATGCCAGAGCCGCGCTGTGCGGTCACTTATATAGTGACAATGGGGCGGTGTCACATGGTATATGTCACATGGGTTGGTCACATGGGTTGATGTCACATGGGGACTATGACATCGTAAGGGGGCGGGGTCACCATGTGACCAACCCATGTGACATATACCATGTGACACCGCCCCATTGTCACTATATAAGTGACCGCACAGCGCGGCTCTGGCATTCCGGCCGGAGAGAGCGACGTGTCAACATCTCCTGGGGAAGAAGAAGAAGAACAAGAAGAAGAAGAAGAAGAACGGAAGGCGGCGACGGCGACAGCGACAGCGGCGACAGAAGACCGGGCCACCGCCTGTAAAAGAGCTACAAGAAGGCGCGGTGGCCCGGCAGAAGAACCGAAGGCGGCGACAGAAGAACGGAAGGCAGCGGCGACAGAAGACCGGGCCACCGCCTGCAAAAGAGCTACAAGAAGGCGCGGTGGCCCGGCAGAAGAACCGAAGAGGGGGACAAGACCCCCGAAGTCGGGAGAAGAGGCCGGCGGCGGGGAGGAAGAAAGCCGGGCTCCTCCGCTAGTAAAAGAGCTACACGAAGATAGCGGAGGAGTCCGGCGAGAAGACCCCCGAAGACGGAAGACCCCCGGAGCTGTGCAATAAAATATTTTTTCTCTGTGTTGTGTTTTTTTTTGTACTTTATTTCACAGGTGAATGGGTAGGGGTACATTGTACCCCATACTCATTCACATAGGGTGGGGGGCCGGTATCCGGGGGCCCCCTTCTTAAAGGGGGCTCCCGGATTCCGATAAGCCCCCCGCCCGCAGACCCCGACAACCAACGGCCAGGGTTGTCGGGAAGAGGCCCTTGTCCTCATCAACATGGGGACAAGGTGCTTTGGGGTGGGGGGGCCGCGCGGCCCCCCCTTCTCCAAGGCACCCCCCCATGTTGAGGGCACGCGGCCTGGTACGGCTCAGGAGGGGGGGCGCGCTCGCTCGCCCCCCTTTCCTGGCCGGCCGGGTAGCGTGCTCGGACAAGGGTCTGTTGTGTACTTTGGGGGAACCCCCACGCCGATTTTTTTTCGGCGTTGGGGTTCCCCTTTAAGCCCATTCCAGGCGGCGGAGCCCGCGACGTCTCCGTCGCGGGCCCCGCCTACCTCGAAATGAGCAGACTTTCCTCCGAGCGGGAACAGTTTGCTCATTTCGAAAGTAGCCTACACACGGGCGGACTGTCCGCTCAAACACAGTTTCAGCGGACAGTTTTTCGGAATTTCCGAAAGACTTTGTCCGTCAAACTGTCCGCTGAAACTGTCCGCTGAAAGCCCACACACGAGCGGACTGTCCGCCCAAACACTGTTCAGCGGACAAGGTTGGGCGAACAGTCCGCCCGTGTGTACGCGGCCTGACAGTAAAGTTTATACATTGTCAGGTAAAGTCATATTAATCTTGTGACAGGCCAGTAACAAGACACTGGCCCACCCAGCAGTGTCAGGCAGTGAATCAAGGTCATCCTTCACTAAAGGCTCAATAAAGGAGGCGAGTGCTTGACTAGAACATTGAGCGGTAGAAATAAGTTCATCAGAATTCTCCCCAAAGGTATCATAAGTCAGTCTTTTTGGAGGGCATATTTTCTGTCTCAGTCTGCAGTAGATATTTTCCAACGGCTCCGGTACTCAATCTGTTCCCCAGAAACTACATCTGGATTCAGGTTCAGGCTCTGAGTCAGGCTCTGGTTCAGGCCCTGGTTCAGGCTCGAGTTCAGGTCCTGGTTCAGGCTCTGATTCAGGAACAGTCTCTTGCTCTGCTTCATTAGTAGAGGAAGTGTGAGTTCCCATCACATCAGATACTTCATCGGATTCCACCTTGACTTCCTCATCTCCCCTTAGTATGTGAAGATCTGGTACTTCAACTTCCTGCAGTAGGGGACATGTCCTCTGTAGAAAGGGTGTCCCCTGATTATCTTCCTCACGGGTCCCAGGAATGAGGGGATTGTCTTCAAGAGTGGAAACTCACAACCAATCAAGAGCTAATTCCTCTACATTGCTCTCCTCCTCATTGGTATGGGTAGACAGGCTTTACTGCCCCCAGGCCTCAGTGTAGGTGGCTAATAAGTCTCTGAGCAAGAGGATGGGGGTACTCGGACAGCCTCGGATATAGGCAGCAAATGGTTTTTATGCCAAGTCTTCAGAGGGCCAGTCTTCCCTTCAGGCCAAATCTGATACACTGGAGCCCAGGTAATTGTTTACAGACAATGTAGGGTTGAGAGTGCCATCTATCAGCCAGCTTATGTTTCCCAGGCACCCCTAGATTGCACAACACTCGGTTTCCAGGTTGTAAATCCTGAACCCTTACTCTGAGATGAAAACTTTTCTTGTTCCTCTGTTCTCTGATAGTAGAGGCTTCCTTGGATTTCTCATAGGCCACTTTTAGATCCTTCCAAATTCTGTCAACATACCCCCAATAGGAAGCCTGTGAAGTGTGATCTAACAATGTTTCAAAGGCCAGATCCACTGGTAATCGAGCCTCTCTTACAAACATTAATCTATAGGGGTAGTATCCAGTAGAATCATTCAAGGTGCTATTATAAGCATGAGCCACTGCAGCTATATGGTCTCCCCAGTGCTGTTTCTTCTCTTCTTCTCCAAGGGAATGGTTCCCAATATGTTCAGCAGGGTTTAGTTGAAATGCTCCGGTTGTGGGTTCCCTTGAGGGTGGTAAGGAGCAGTCCTGGATTTCTTTCTATTTAACAGCTCATACAATCTTTTTAACAGCTTGCTCTCAAAACCCTGACCTTGATTCGAATGTAGGCGCTGAGATCGCCCCATAGCAAATGAAGAACTTTTCCACTAGAGTTTTTGCTACTCTACTGGCTTGCTGGTCCCTAGTGAAGAAATCTTGAGCATAACTGGTAAAATGATCTGTCACAACCAGGACATTACTCTGTCCACTCAGGTCAGGTTCCAAGCACAAGAACTCAATGCACACCAACACCAATGGTCCCTGGCTTTTAAGATGGCCCATTGGGGCTGACCTTCCTGGTAATGTCTTTCTCTGAATGCATCTTCTGCCAGAGCGACAGTAGCTTTCCACCTCAGTTCTCATGGATGGCCAATAAAATCGGTCTCTGACAAACATGAAGGTTCTATCTGTACCTAAGTGGCCATGATCATCATGGAGAGCAGTCAACACTACAAGTCGGTATTTCCCAGTTGACAGACACCCTCTAGTTCCTCAGATGGACCTCTCCGGTATATGACCCCATCTTCCAACCACATTTGTTCCCATTCTCTATGGGTGACTTTGGCTCCCTCAACAGGATTACTCAACAGCATTTGAGGGTTCTGGGCGGTTAACGATTTCATCACAAGGGATCTTCACGTTGGTCCTGTCTCATGTCCTCTCACAGGGGTGACTCCCACAGCTTCGGCCCCTATGACCCCTTGGTGTTTATGCTCTACTCTTTGACATACAGCCCGTACACCTTCCAAGGGTAAATTAACCCAACTCTTCTGGGCAACGTTGGTGAAGTGGGGCTTTTGGGAAAGAGCATCAGCCTCTCGATTTCCCACTCCTGATTGGTAGGTAAGAGAAGGGGTTGTTATCAGTCTTCAACACAAAGGTAGCCCCACATAGATAATCACGTAGTTTATCTACCACAGCCCACTTGAGGGCCAAGAACTCCAATTTTGTAAAGGATAGTACTTCTCAGGGGGGAGACTGCGTCTCACATAGGCCACCGGGCAAAGTCTCCCCTCCGACTCTTGATACAACACTCCCCGAGGCCATGGCATCCATATGGAATTCATAAGGTTTCGATGGATCAGCAAAAGCCAGCTCCGGTGCTTCAACAAGGCTCCCCTTGAGTCGTTCAAACGCCCTTTCATACTTCATCGCCCATTGCTCTTGGATAGATTCCTGAGGCTTCCTGGGATCTCCCTTTTGGTTTTTCTGCTGGTCCCCCTCTGTTTCTGTAAGAGTTTGTTCAATGGCCAGACAATCTGTGAAAAGTTCTTCACATATCTATAGTAGAAGCAAAAACCCAAAAAGACATACTTACATAGTAGGTGAGGTTGAAAAAAAGTCCATCAAGTCCAACCTATGTGTGCAAGTATATCTCAGTATTACATTGTATATCCCTGTATATCCCTGTATGTTGTGATCTTTCAGGTGCTTATCTAATAGTTTTTTGAAACTATTGATGCTCCCCACTGTGACCACTGCCCGTGGAAGGGAATGTCACATCCTTGTCGCTCTTACAGTAAAGACTCCTCTACGTAGTTTAAGATTAAACCTCTTTTCTTTTAATTTTAATGAGTGGCCACATGTCTTGTTCTAACTCCCTTCCTCAAAAATGTTTTATCCCTATTGTCAACTCTGATGGTGCTTGGGCGTGGCCAGGAAGTAACAGTCTCCAATTTCTGAGGGTCAGTTGCTATTCCCTCGGCTGATACCACATGCCCCAGATACGTGACTGAAATCTGATAGAACTGACACTTTTATAGCAACAGCTTCAACCCCTCTGTGTGTAATCATTGGAAAACTTTCTCCAGCCGAGCCTCATGCTCCTCCAATGTTCTGCAGAACATGATGATATCATCAAGGTACACTAGCACTTCTACCAAGTTTATATCACCCACAGTGTTTTCCATCAGTCTCTTGAAAGCAGCAGGAGCCCCTGTTAATCCTTGTGCCATTTGGTCGAATTAAAAAAAACCTAGAGGGCTGATGAAGGCTGTCTTTTCTCGGTCATCCGGATGCATGGGTATTTGGTAGTATCCACTCTTCAGATTCAGCACACTGAACCATTTGGCCCCATATAAGCATTAGAGGGCCTCTTCTATGTGGATGGTTGTGTATTGATCTGGAATGGTCCTCCAATTCAAGGTTCGGTAGTCAATACACATCCGGAGAGACCCATTCTTTCTCACTACCACAATTGGGGAAGCATAAGTAAGCTTAAGTTCAGCCAACTGCTCTCAAAGGTCCTTCAGATCACATAAAGGGATTCGCCTAACTCTTTCACGAAAAAGGCTTACCTTCAGTTAGTCAAATTTGATGTTGAGCACTCCAGGCACAGCCACATCAAAGTCATTCCTGGAGAACATTTTCTCCCATTGGGGTATTTGAGCTTTGATCTTCTTCTCCCATCTGGATGGTAGATTTGGGCAGTGGACTGTAGTCTCTCTTCCATCTCCCTTTTCAACTAGTTCATCTCTCATCACGGGAGTGGCAGCACTCACTTTCCCAATCTCCATCCTGGCCTTTAGGCTAATTGGATGACTGGTGACGTTCCTTACACTGACAGGAATTTGCCCCTGCTTCTCAGTGAGGCCCTAGTGGGTATGATCTCTGGGACCACCTCCAACTTCCTCCTCTGTTGAATAAACTTCCACCACATAGGGACGCGGCTGGTCCCAGGACAGCTTAACTGTGGCTTTCAAGCAGGCTCTCTTGCCCGACTGCAACACCCTTTCATGGGCATCCAATCGCCACCCTCTTCACACTCCTTCCTCAGGGGCATTCTTCTCTTGCAACACCCTTTGGAAAGCCGCAGCTGTGGATGGATCTTTCTGACTGCGGCACCCTTCAAGTCCAGTGGAGTGGGTAGTCTTCACACCAGATTAGCGTTGGTGCCTATCAACAAGGAATTTCAGCCTGCCCCAGGAGGTCAGGGGCAGACAACTGCCAATGTATCAAAAGTCTCTGGTTTTCAAGCCAAGACGGTGTCAAATGTTATCTTCATGGGTATGTATCTGTCATATGGGCACTTCTGGGTCCCTATGCCTTAAATCTTGAGACACAAAGGGATGTGTCTCAAGTATTTGTGGTAAAAGTCTCGGTACAGCAATGTCACCTGGGCTATAGTATCCAGTAGAGCTTGAGTGTTGATACCCTCTACTTGTATTGAGACTATAGGGGAGGGCCCCACTAAGTTCTTTGGAAGGTTCCCAGGGGGTGACTCTATAGCTTGTGCTCTAATCAGCCTCCTTGAAGGCTGTGGAGTTGGTGTAACTATTTGCTCAGTAAGGTGTGCATTGATTTCTTGCCCCGTCTTTTCCTCCCTGAGGGTTTTGTTTCTTTTGGTTTTCTCAAAAACTGAGGGGAAAGGGTAACAGGTGGCTTTTGCCCACTTTTCTTTTTAGATTTTCTCTTGACTTTGGAGTGCAGTTTTCCCTCGGGACTCTCAACTAGCTCCTTCACTGAGGTCCCCTGAAGTTTCCACCTGCTCCACACCCATAACACCTCTTTTCTTGCCCTTGGTAAGGTTTTCACTCCCCTTGATGAGTCCCTTGTATTTGAACCTCCACTTGGGTCTCCATCGCTCACATTAAAGAATGATACATCTGGGTTTTGGCCTGAGCTACCTGGGCCAATTTCACTTACTGGCTTATTAGTGTTAGGAATGGCCAGTCTCGCCGGTTCAGACTCTCCTCATGAACAGCTTGAGCCACCACTTTCTCTCTAGTTCCAGCGATAGACCTTGATTCTCTCGACCTTTGGCTTCTAATAGGGCCTCCTCTTCTCATACTTATCTTATCAATTCAGGATATGTAGGCACCACCTTGATTCTCTTCAGTAACAAATTGAATACGATGGTATGGTTTGGCCGGGCCCTTTGCAAAACCCAGTCTAGACAAGCTTGATCAACATCCTTGGGATCAATACCCCTCTTGAGGATAATTTGGTGCAGCATTCTGTCTACTCGAGATATGTATTCAGACAGATTCTCCCCTTTTGCTGGTGAGTGTGGTTAAATGTGTACATCAGGTTGGCGGTGGTTTCAACCCTCCTGAATACAGCATACAGAGCATCTATGTAGTCCATGGCAACACAAGTTTTCTTTCCCATCCTCATGTTATGGATCACACCAGCCACTGGCCTCGAAGGCTCTGACTGAGCCGTTGCCACTTCACAGCCTCTGAAACACTCCACTCTTCCATGGCTTGAAGAGCCTGGCTCATCTAGGTTTCAAATTCAATCTTCCCGCTCTGGTTTGCATTTCCGGACTCATTCTTCAATAAGCTATCAACTAGCCAGCTCATATTCGTGTAGAACGAGAGGGGGGGCATTGGCCCCTTGAGAATCAGCTCCCACAGATACAGAGCCCTTCTCCCGAGCTCTGGACAATGGCTGTCTCTCAGCATGCTCCCCCCCACAGTGCTCTTTTCCATTTGAGCTCCCTGACTCTTGCGCCAGGCCACCTCGGCCACCGAAGCTGCTTCCCACATGGATTGTGGCTCTTGTCTAGGTTGACTAGGGTCAGCTGCAGATGGCATCCCGGACGAGCCCCCAAATGTAGCACTGCCCCCCTGGGGACTGCTTGGATTTACCGGCTCATCTGCACCTTCATGACCCTGGAAACATTCCAACCCACCTGACACTCTGGGTTCAGACATCTTTGCACCACCTTAAAGTAATAAGTCAATCCACTCAATGAGCTCAAATTCTATTAACGTTTACTGAATAACTTAAGGAGAATTTGGTTGCACAAGGAGGTAATAGATCAACTGAACTTTGGATAACAGTCCTAGTTCAGAAGAAGAATTCCTGCACAATAATACAATTTAAAACAATCTGGAGATAACAGTGTCTTATATACACGTATGTACAATGGAGTACCACTTGAACATGACCTGAAAGGATAAGCAAGAGTTAAGACATTAATTCTGGCAAGACTTCTAAAGGGGAAACCCAGGCCAGCCTATTCAACTTTAATCCTAATGAGAGATCAATTGAACAAGAACAGTATGAGGGCCCTTTAAGTAGTAAAGACAGTAATGTCCAAGTTGCAGGCCTGATGGTCTTCGCTAGCAGTTGGAGCTTGTTAACTATATCCAATAAGGTGCAGGCAATGATATTTCTTGGTAAGGTTAATGTGACAGGTGTGCATATATACAATGTTCAAATAGAGATGCAGTAAAGTGTTTCCTCAGGGTAAAGCTGTCTGTTCACAGTGTCCCAGTGAAGCAACAAAGGAAGGTTTGTAAAGGTGAGCAATTGCCCTCTCACCAACGACCAGGCTGATTCAATGCCTTCTGAACAGTGCTAGGCCGAAGTGCCAACCACTGTAGTGCCCATCGAGAACCCTTATTTTTAAAGGAAGTTTACAGATTTCAATAAGCCCCCCACCCAGAGACCCCTCGAACCACTGCACTGGGGTTGTGCAGAAGTAGTCCTTGTTCTCATGGGAACAAGTTACTTTGCCAGGATACCCCCACCCATGTTGAGAATATGTGGCCTAGTATAGCTCGAGGGGGGAGCACACATTCTCTTGTTTTTTGCATGGGGTCCCTCCTTTAAAGTGAGAGTAAACTACCATACATGAATTTTACCTAGATGAAAGCCTATAATAAGGCTCACCTATAGGTACTGTAAATATCTCCTAAACATGCAACCTTAAGGAGATATTTACTGTACATGTAGCCGGTGATGTCACCAGTGCATGCGATCTTAAGGAACAGCATCCTGTTCCATAAATGGTGACGTCATTACAGCTCAGGCCACTCACACAGGTGGTGTCCGTGAACACGGAGGGAAGACCGAGTGAAGATAAAAGTGACTTCAGTGGTGACACCGCGCTGTTGGAAGGCTTCATTTTCAGGTAAATTTCAGATAATGCGCTAATACTTTCAGGTTTAACCACTTGACAACTGGGCACTTAAACCCCCTTCCTAACCAGAACAATTTTCAGTTTTCAGTGCTCTCACACTTTGAATGACAATTACTCAGTCATGCAACACTGTACCCATATGAATTTTTTGTCTTTTTTTCACACAAATAGAGCTTTTTTTTTTTTTTTTTTTTTTTTTTTTTTTTTGCGCTATAAATGAAAAGAGACTGAAAATTCTGTAAAAAAATAAATACATTTTTCTTTTTCTGTTATAAAATTTTGCAAATTAAGAATTTTTCTTCATAAATTTTGGCCAAATTTTATACTGCTACATATCTTTGGTAAAAATAATCCAAATCAGTGTATATTATTTGGTCTGTGTAAACGTTATAGAGTCCACAAGCTATGGTGGACTCTATTGATCTATTGAAAATTGATCACACCTGATGTACTGACGGCCTAGCTCATTTCTTGACACCCCAACAAGCCAATACAGTATAAATACCCCCCAAATTACCCCTTTTTGGAAAGCAGACATTTCAAGGTATTTAGAAAGAGGCATGGTGAGTTTTTTGACGTTGTAATTTCTTCCCACAATTCTTTGCCAAATCAAGATTTTTTTTTTCCACAAAAGTGTCATATTATCAGGGTATTTCTCACACACAGCATATGCATAGCACAAAAAAATTACACATCAAAACACATTCTATTACTCCTATGGCGATATCACATGTGTGAGACTTCTACACACCATGGCCACATACAGAGGGCCAACATGCAGGGAGCACCATCAGGTGTTCTTGGAGCATAAATTACACATGTAATTTCTTGACTACCTCCTATACGTTTGAAGGCCCTGGAGCACCAGGACAATGGAAAAAGCCCAAAAATGAACCAATTTTGGAAAGAAAACAACCCAATGTATAATCTATGAGGCATATCGAGTCTTTTGAACATGTTATTTTTTTCTACAAGTTTTTAGAAAATGTGGAAAGAAAATGAAAATGCATTTTTTTTTTACACAAAGTTGTTCATTTACACAATATTTCTAACACATAGCATGTACATACCAAAATTGACACCCCAAAATAGATTCTCCTCCTCCTCCTGAGTACAGCAATACTACATGTGTGAAACTTTTACACAGCCTGGTCACATACAGAGGCCCAACATGCAGGGAGCACCATCAGGTGTTCTAGGGACATACATTTCAAATCTAATTTGACTACCTATTTCACTTTGAGGCACTGTAGTGGCATGGATGCGAACTGATGTGGTATGGATAAGCTGTGGATAGGGATGGCTAAGCATGGTTGAGCAATGAATGTGGATGGCTGAGTATGGATGGGATGGCTGGGTATGGCTGAGTATGGCTGGGTGGGTATGGCTGAGTGTGGATGGGATGGCTAAGTATTGATGAGGTCCATCTGGTTCAACCAATTAAGAAAAAAAACTAGCAGAAAACTTCCATATACACAATTTTATACCCATGGTTGATCCAGAGGAAGGAAAAAAGTGCGATCCAATTTGCACCTCGAGGTTGGAAAAATTTCCTTCCTAGTCCCCCAGGAGGCAATTGGATATTCCCTGGATCAACGCTGCATAGCTTGGTGTCATCTGCTAACACTGAAACTGTCCTTTTAATCCCAGACCCTATATCATTTATAAATATATTAAAAAGTAAGGGTCCCAACACTGAACCTTGGAGTACACCACTGATAGCCTTAGACCACTCAGAGTGTAAATCATTAGCCACTACTCTCTGAATACAGTCTTTTAGCCAGTTTTCTATCCAATTACAAACTGATTTTTTTCAAGCCTGTAGACTTTACCTTACATATTAGCCGTGTGTGTAGAACTGTATTAAATGCTTTTGCAAAATCCTAGTATACTATGTCCACAAACAGTCCTTTGTCCAAGTTTTTGCTTACCTCCTCATAAAAAAAGGAAACAGATTTGTTTGACAACTTTGACCTTTTGTGAATCTATGCTGACTAATATTGCTTAAAATATTATTTTCTAGCAAAAACACTACACAATGATAAAAGTAGCTTGTAGTTACTTGCACTTTGATATATGTTTCTAAATATAGGCATCGCATTGGCCTTACACCTAGCCAGTGGTACTACAGAGCCTTGCGAAAGTATTCGGCCCCCTTGAACTTTTCAACCTTTTGCCACATTTCAGGCTTCAAACATAAAGATATAACATTTTTATTTTTTGTGAAGAATCACCAACAAGTGGGACACAATTGTGAAGTGGAACGAAATCTATTGGATTTTTGAAACTTTTTTAACTAATAAAAAAATGAAAAGTGGGGCGTGCAAAATTATTCGGCCCCCTTGCGATAATACTTTGTAGAGCCACCTTTTGCTGCGATTACAGCTGCAAGTCGCTTGGGGTATGTCTCTATCAGTTTTGCACATCGAGAGACTGAAATTCTTGCCCATTCTTCCTTGCAAAACAGCTCGAGCTCAGTGAGCTTGGATGGAGAGCGTTTGTGAACAGCAGTTTTCAGCTCTTTCACAGATTCTCGATTGGATTCAGGTCTGAACTTTGACTTGGCCATTGTAACACCTGGATACGTTTATTTGTGAACCATTCCTTTGTAGATTTTGCTGTATGTTTGGGATCATTGTCTTGTTGGAAGATAAATCTCCGTCCCAGTTTCAGGTCTTTTGCAGACTCCAACAGGTTTTCATCCAGAATGGTCCTGTATTTGACTGCATCCATCTTCCCCTCAATTTTAACCATCTTCCCTGTCCCTGCTGAAGAAAAGCAGGCCCAAACCTTGATGCTGCCACCACCATGTTTGACAGTGGGGATGGTGTGTTGAGGGTAATGAGCTGTGTTGATTTAACGCCAAACATATCGTTTGGAATTTTGGGCAAAAAGTTTGATTTTGGTTTCATCTGACCAGAGCACCTTCTTCCACATGTGTGGTGTGTCTCCCAGGTGGCTTATGGCAAACTTTAGACGAGACTTTTTATGGATATCTTTGAGAAATGACTTTCTTCTTGCCACTCTTCCATAAAGGCCAGATTTGTGCAGTGTACGACTGATTATTGTCCTATGGACAGACTCTCCCACCTCAGCTGTAGTTCTCTGCAATTCATCCAGAGTGATCATGGGCCTCTTAGCTGCATCTCTGATCAGTCTTCTCCTTGTCTGAGCTGAAAGTTTAGAGGGACGGCCAGGTCTTGGTAGATTTGCATTTCAAAATGATCGCTTGCACAGTGCTCCTTGTGATGTTTAAAGCTTGGGAAATCTTTTTGTATCCAAATCCGGCTTTAAACTTCTCCACAACAGTATTACAGACCTGCCTGGTGTGTTCCTTGGTCTTCATGATGCTCTCTGCGCTTTCAACAGAACCCTGAGACTATCACAGAGCAGGTGCATTTATACAGAGACTTTATTACACACAGATGGATTCTATTTATCACCATCAGTCATTTAGGACAACATTGGATCATTCAGAGATCCTCGCTGAACTTCTGGTGTGAGTTTGCTGCACTGAAAGTAAAGGGCCCGAATAATTTTGCACGCACCACTTTTCAGGTTTTTATTTGCTAAAAAAGTTTAAAATATTCAATAGATTTCGTTCCACTTCACAATTGTGTCCCACTTGTTGGTGATTCTTCACAAAAAATAAAAATGTTATATCTTTATGTTTGAAGCCTGAAATGTGGCAAAAGGTTGAAAAGTTCAAGGGGCCGAATACTTTCGCAAGGCACTGTATGTCAGTTATTAAAGAGAATCTAAAAATGAGAAATAATGGCTTAGAATTAACAGAGCTCAACTCTTTCAAGATCCTTGGGTGTAAGTCATCTGGTTCAGGTGCTTTTTTTCACCTTTATTTTGTCTAAATATTTCTGGACCATGCTAATCTTGAGCCACTGTGGATTATTTAGGGCTGTGTCAATACTATCCCCATTAAGGATTTGAGCTCCCCCTTTTCCCTTTGTATACACAGAGCTGAAGTTGCCTTCTCTTTGTCCCCAGTCACCTACTTATAATTATCTTGATTAGCATAGGATTCTCCATAGACGCCACACAGCGAAGAGGTCTCCTTCATATTATTTCCCCTGTTGGTCAAATTTGAACTCTTATGGTCTTATGGCTATTTTTCTCTTAGGATTGATAGTTAGGGATTGTTGCAGTCACCTAACTAAAGGCAACAAAATAAACTATTACATACATATAACAAACATTATAGTTATTATTCTTAAGCCCCCTTGCACACAGAGCGGATCCATTTTGATGGACTCTGCTTGCTCAGTGGGGAAAGCTCCGTTGATCCCCGCTGAGCAGGTGGATGACAGGTCTGTCTCCACTCACTGTGCTGACCTATCAGAGCCCTGCTCTCCTCTATGGGGAGATCGGATGAAAATGGACAACCTGTCCGTTTTCATTTGATTCAATCTGACCCAACCCGCTGGACGGATAGCGAACATATCGCCATATGTCTGTTTTCAGCGGATCCTATCGGAATGGATAGCAGGCGGGTGTCAGCCGACACATATCCACTGACATCCTCCTCCCCATAAAAGTCAATGCTGAAAAATGGACAGGAGGATCTGATCAAGCCGATCTCATGAAAGGGGCCTTACACTTGCATGAACGTTGAGTTATTTGCAAAGGAATTTTTTTTACAAATAGACCCCATAATGTTTGGGGTTTTAACTAATCTTCAGGCATAAAATGTTCATTTTAATGTGCAAAAAGGGCTCTAGTAACAAAAGAGTTACGGTACTTTCACACTGAGGCGTTGCATAGCGCCTGTAAAGAGCCTCTCCTGTCTCTCCAGTGTGGAAGCCCCCCTGGCCATTGAAAACAATGGGGCAGCACTGCCAAACCGCAGGCATAGTGCTGCTGCAGCAGCACTTTGCAGGTAGAACCACCCCCAATAGCGGGCGAATAATGCTGCTAGAATGACGGGAAAGTGGAGCTAAAAATAGCGCTACTTTACCGCTGCCCACTGCCCACCCCATTCTGAAAGTAGCCTTAGGCCTCTTTCACACCGACGTCCCGTTCAGGCCCGCCAGTCAGTTTTTCAGGCGGACCTGAACGGGTGCTCCATAGAGGTCTATGGAGCGTCGGATGTCAGCGGTGACATGCCCGCTGACATCCGACCCGCTCCGATCCGAAAAAGTGTAACGGAGGAAAAAGCTATTTTTCCATCCGTCTGCGGATCGGATCGGGTGACGACGGGCACTGCGGTCCGTCGTCATCCGATCTCCCATAGGGGAGAGCGGCGCTGTGACAGATCCGTCCCTGCGCAGTGTGCAGAGACGGACCGGTCATCTCCCTGCTCAGCGGGGATCAACGGAGTGATCCCCGCTGAGCAAACGGATATCCACGGGGCGGATCAGAACTGATCCGCCCCGTGTGAAAGGACCCTTAAGCTACTTTCACTCTGAGGCGCTTTACATGCGCTACAGCACTAAAAACAGTGCCTGATAGGGCCTGTAAAGATTAGCTCAGTGTCATGAATTTCGGTGATACACAAACAGCTGTGTTAGGCTGGGTTCACTCTTGTGTGCTGCAGGAACCCTGCGATTCCACTACGGGTTCCTGCATCGCACCAGACTCGCACGACAGTTCACAATGACATATGCGAACTGCTGGGGAGTGTCATATAATGTTAACGACACCCCCATTTCAGCTCGCATGTTGCACTGCGAAGTGTCAGTTTGGACATGAATCAGATCACATGGGTGCCATGCGATCCGATTCTGGTGCGGCCCAAAAAAAGGGTCCTGTGCGAGTTTAGTCCGAATGCGATACGATTTCAGCCATACTATCTGTATGGCTGAAATCGCATTGCATGGACATCGCCTTTGATTTGCACTGCATTGCGGTGCAAATCGCATGCGATTTTGCACCACGCAGCAGTGTGAACTGGCCCTGAGCCTAGGTTTCCGCAAATTTGATGGATAGCAATGTTAACTGTGAAGTTGGTCCAGAATGCAGTTCACATGCACACAAACCCCGCTTTTCATTTAGGCTCTGTTTCCACTTGTGCAATGACAAGAAGTACCCGATTTCCAATGAGTACCATTCATATCTGTGCGACTTCAAGTCACAGCAACTTCAAAGTAGTCCCTGCACTACTTTGGTCCCATTTTAATGTGACTTGAGGTCCATAAACCTCCAGAATACACAGGCATTGCTTCAAGTCGCGGCAGAATCGTGCAACTTTCAGGCTTTTCAGGCTGACGCGGCCTGAAAGTTGCACAATTCTGCCGCAATTTTGATGCGACTTTAAAGTAATGCCTGTGTATTCCGGAGGTCTATGGATCTCAAGTTGCATCAAAGTGGGACCAAAGTAGTGCAGGGATTACTTTGAAGTCGCACAGATATGAATAATACTCATTGGAAATCATAGAATATGACTTGTCATGCAACTTTGCAGTCCAAAGTTGCACAAGTGGAAACGAAGCCTAAATGAAAAGTGGGTTTTTGTGCATGTGAACTGCATTCTGATGGGCCAACTTCACAGTTAACATTGTTAGCCATCAGATTTGCCCGTAGTCTTTACAGAGCCTGCACAGGAATGATGATCAGATTTTACTACCATGGGCGAAGTACCCCCGGTAGTAAAATCCAATCGTTAAGGCTATTTTCACACTTGTGCTACTTGAAAGTCAAGTGCTTTTGCCATGATTTTTGCCACGACTTGAAGCAATGTCTGTGTAATCTTGAGGTCTCTGCCACAAGTCGCATCAAAGTCGGACAAAAGTAGTACAAAAACTACTTTGAAGTCGCACAGATATGAACTGAACTTGTTGGAAATCATGGGGTAGGACAAGTAGCACGAGTGTGAAAGGGCCTAAGAGGCGGTTCACACAGGGGCAACACGACTTTCAACACGACTTTTGGAGGCAACTTGGACATGACTTCAACATGACTTGGGGCGACTTACAACATGACTTTAAGTCGCCCCAGGCTAGGCGACTTTTGCCATGGCCAATCAGAGAATGAGCTCTCAAGGGGGAACTCTATGCCAAATAATAAAAAAAAACACGTGGGTTCCCCCTCCAGGAGCATACCAGGCCCCCCCCCAAACCCAAAGCACCTAGACCCCCACAACCACCGGCCAGGGTTGTGGGGATGAGGCCCTTCTCCACATCAACATGGGGACATGGTGCTTTGAGGGGTCACAGACCCCCAAAGCATCCTCCCAATGTTGAGGGCATGTGGCCTGGTACGGTTCAGGAGGGGGGGCGCTCTCTCGTCCCCCCTCTTTTCTTGCGGCCTGCCAGGTTGCGTGCTCGGATAAAGGGTCTGGTATGGATATTTAGGGGGACCCCCACGTCAATTTTTTTTTCAATTTGACACGGGGTTCCCCTTAATATCCATACCAGACCTGAAGGGCCTGGTATTTGAATTTAGGAGAACCCCCACGCTTTTTATTTTTTTTATCAATGAATGAATTGTCGGCTAATACAGAGAACACTCATTGAGTGTTCTCTGTATTACGGGAGCCGACAATGGAAAGTGATTTTAAAAGACTTTTTTCCTTGCGAAATGACACTTTGTGCAGGGACAGTTCTAAGCACGGGAAACATGCGCCCCTTCACAGGCATACTATAGACACCCCCCAGGTACGAAATTTAAAGGAATATTACACTTTTATTGTTTCACTTTAACCATTATTAAAATCACTGCTCCTGAAAAAACGGCCATTTTTAAAACTTTTTTTGCATTGATCCATGTCTCCTGAGGCAGGACCCAGGTCCCCAAACACTTTTTAGGACAGTTATCTACCTAATATATAACGCAATAGTAGGTAAAGTGCAAAAATAAGCAAAAAAAATTCATAAATAAATATGTGAAAAGGATATAGTGATTATGAAACTTGTGCAAATAGCAAAATAAGTAAACCAATTACTAGGTGATATAGATATTATCCACATTAAAAGTGTAACTATAGGTGATTATATCACTGTGCAAAATATATGACGCATGCGTGAATGGTTCATATAGTGACTGGTATGGCAATAGATAAAACAGATTGACAATAAAATTAAAATTGTAAAGACCAACAGAAAAAAATATATAATTTAAATCGTCTAGCTAAACCAATGTTCAGTGCGGTATTGGACTTTAAAATCCTTAGTCCAATGTGCAATATAAGTGCAAACGTGCAAAGTGTTTCGCTGGAACACTGTGTATCGCTGTCTTTGGATTTTAAGGTGACACTGTGCCTTTAAGTGCAAACACAAGAATAGATCTTCAGCGTCACTGACACCCGTGGTAAAAGTAAATGGGTACCTTACTGCTGTAAGGTAAACAGCATATAGCAGAAAAAGGAGGAGGGGGAAGCTCCCTTCAACTTGATCTTTTCCTGGATGTCCATTTTCACTTTTAAGTGCAGACGGGGGAGGTGGGGGGAGGGAGGTAGGGGTGATCCTTATCTTCCTCTCTTTCCACTGGGTGCTTCAGATGGTATGGTTCTCAATATACATTAAAAAGATAAAGGAGGTCCACCATAGTGTAGTATTTTATAATGGGGATAAAAACTTTTATTCACATCTATTAAAAACACTCACATTTTAAAGGGATTACAGCAGCGTTGTAAAAACGAGCGCGGAGCTCGTGTCACAGTCTGAGCGTCTGTTCCGGTATCTGAATAGCCTTGGGTCCTACGTGTTACGTCACACACGTGACTTCAACTGGGATCAACTGGGATCCCAGTTGAAGTCACGTGTGTGACGTAATGCGTAGGACCCGAGGCTATTCAGATACCGGAACAGACGCTCAGACTGTGACACGAGCTCCGCGCTCGTTTTTACAACGCTGCTGTAATCCCTTTAAAATGTGAGTGTTTTTAATAGATGTGAATAAAAGTTTTTATCCCCATTATAAAATACTACACTATGGTGGACCTCCTTTATCTTTTTAATGTATATTGAGAACCATACCATCTGAAGCACCCAGTGGAAAGAGAGGAAGATAAGGATCACCCCTACCTCCCTCCCCCCACCTCCCCCGTCTGCACTTAAAAGTGAAAACGGACATCCAGGAAAAGATCAAGTTGAAGGGAGCTTCCCCCTCCTCCTTTTTCTGCTATATGCTGTTTACCTTACAGCAGTAAGGTACCCATTTACTTTTACCACGGGTGTCAGTGACGCTGAAGATCTATTCTTGTGTTTGCACTTAAAGGCACAGTGTCACCTTAAAAGCCAAAGACAGCGATACACAGTGTTCCAGCGAAACACTTTGCACGTTTGCACTTATATTGCACATTGGACTAAGGATTTTAAAGTCCAATACCGCACTGAACATTGGTTTAGCTAGACGATTTAAATTATATATTTTTTTCTGTCGGTCTTTATAATTTTAATTTTATTGTCAATCTGTTTTATCTATTGCCATACCAGTCACTATATGAACCATTCACGCATGCGTCATATATTTTGCACAGTGATATAATCACCTATAGTTACACTTTTAATGTGGATAATATCTATATCACCTAGTAATTGGTTTACTTATTTTGCTATTTGCACAAGTGTCATAATCACTATATCCTTTTCACATATTCATTTATGAATTTTTTTTGCTTATTTTTGCACTTTACCTACTATTGCGTTATATATTAGGTAGATAACTGTACTATTTCATTAATATTGTGCTAACATATCACAAAAACACATTAAATAGGAGCGCAACACCACCGCCCCCCCTCCACACTTCACACAAATTTGGACACGAGTTTGGTCCATACGGTGTATGCAGCACTTGTTATTTAAATATATTTACAAATCCATTTTAGCGCAGGAGTACCCACTTTGCACTTTTTCGGACAGTAACTTGCATATTAGCCTTTAAAATTAGCACTTTAGATTTCTCCCATAGACTTGTACAGGGTGTTCTGGCTTTTCGAATTTGCCGCCAACAGCCCAAATTGTTCACTGTTCGCTGAACAGGCAATGTTCGACTCAAACTCAAAGCTCATCCCTGACTCAAGAACTGGATACAACAGTTCTGAGTATCAGTGCACTGTGATTGGGCTGATTGGCTGCAGGGAGGGGCGGAGCTCTCACTCTAGGATCATATTACCAGGCCTGCTCTGCTATTCTATTGAGTGCATAGTGAACTGTTTTAAACGAATCAGTTCAGTCAGATGAATCGATTCATCCAGTTCACTGAAAATAATTGATTCAAAAGAACGATTCGTTCATGAACGGGACATCATTATTAGATAATATACACTGTCACTATGCTAATAACACTGGCTGGGAAGGGGTTAACATCTAGGGGTGATCAAGGGGTTAAATGTGTGCCTAACAATGTGTAATGTTTGCTGCTTTTGCTTTGTTTCTTATTCCTTGCTGCCCCCTAAACCCAGAAGCAGGCAGTGGTGTACAGTACCAGTATGTTGCTTTGCCTGCATGGACCGCCCATCCACAATACATTGCGGGCGAGCGGACCTTAAGTAGTTAAGCTTTCTTTCTTTTAATTTCATCTAGTCATCCTGTCAGTATGTCTGTTATTTTTCTACAGAACGAGCTGTCCTGTAGCAGTTAGTGGTTTGAGACAAACCAATTAATACCGACAGAGGTGCTTACAATGATCAGATTTTATGTATATAAAACCTTTATCCTAAATGGAAAAAAACAAACAAATTACTGCAGTGCTGCTGATACAAATTGTGGGGCCCTGTACAGACTACCTGACAGAGCCCCCCCACCAAGAAATTAGTAAAGATATATTTTGCTAAAAATACAATAAAATCATCATAAACAGACACAACATAAAAGATAAAACTGCGTTAATAAATAAAGCTCTTTGTGGATAAGGTAAGATTCACGTGGGTGCTGTGGTCTGTATAATGTGAATCAGTGGTTATTTATGTGGCTTGAGCCACCTGGAGCTGTAAAAACACAGCTGCAAGTCCTAGTTTGAGAGGTGTGTGGATGCAGGAATACAGCCTGAACACACACAGTGTGCATTCGGGGGCCACTCACCTGCACACCTGCCAAATTAGGGTCTGTGGCTGTGTTTGTACAGGCGATCCATCCCCATAGAATGACAGGCAGCTCCAACCCAAAGTCCTCCTTCATACAGCCAGAGTACCTGTGTGAATAAGCCCTTAGCTATATTTTCTAACATTTTTTTTTAATACCCTGTTGGGAAGGTGAAATATCATTATGACATACTTACCTAAAAAATGGATCTCTCCAGTGGTGTGCTGTCACTACTGACATCTTCGTCTGGTCTTCTCTCTGGGTTCTTGGGCTCCAGGTGTTTGGCCAAACTGCGATGATGTAACTCCCACACGTGCTTGGAAGTCACAGTCAAATCACAGCTCTCTCAATGGTATACCGTCCATTGAGAGTACAATCCACATGTGCTGCTGCTATTCCCAGCTGCTACGTTCAGGAGATATTCACTGTACATACATGTAAGCAGGGGTGTTTACAAGAGTAAAAATGTCCAAACTGGGCATAAAGTGGCAATATTTTGTGTTGTCCTCTTCCACTCCATAACGACATCACGGAGCTGGTGGATGTTATAGACGTTGCACTCCTCCACCTTCCAATTTTTTTTTTGGGGGGTTGGGGTTTCCCTTAATATTCATAATGGATTGGGGGGGGGGGATCCATTCTGTTTTTTTCAATGAATTTTATCTATATTGCCAAGACGCGACAATTCATTACAGCCGCGATCAGTTTTAAATTACTTTTTTTCCGTTAGAAATGTAATTTTGCAGTGGAACTGTTCTAAACACGGGAAACATGCATCACTTTACAGGGATACTATAGACACCCCCCAGATACAATATTTAAAGGGATATTTCAGTTTTATTGTTTCACTTTAAGCATTATTAAAATCACTGCTCCCGAAAAAACGTCTGTTTTCCAAACTTTTTTTTTGTCCCCTGGGGCAGGACCCAGGTCCCCAAAAACTTTTTAATGACAATAACTTGCATATAAGTCTTTAAAATGAGCACTTTTGGTTCTTCATGTTAGTATCCCATAGACTTTAACAGGGTTCACATGACATCGGGGAGGGAAAATGGCTAATTGGGCCCAATTTGGACATTTTCACTTGGCGGTGTACTCACTTTTGTTGCCAGCAGTTGGACAACAAATTTACACTGATATACAAGCTGTACACTCACTACTTTACATTGTAGCAAAGTGTCATTTCTACAGTGTTGTCACATGAAAAGATTATAATAAAATATTTTGTGTGTGTATATATATATACATATATATACATATATATATATATATATATATATATATATATATATATATATATATATTACTAACCCCCGAAGGAGCTGGTGAATTTTTATTGGGCTTACCGTTACCTCACCTGCTCACTGTGTCCATCTTAGGGGTCCCATTGTAGAGTGGATTAAGCAACGTTAGCTCCGACACTTAGTCCTTTTTCCAAAGATTTATTTTAGATAAACATGAAGTTTTGCAATAGAGGGTTAAGGGGAGTTCAGGTACCTGGTAATTGTGGGTTAGAGGTATTTCCTTGATCCAGAGGACAAACAGCTTCCACAGACTGGATCCAGCAATCACCGTTTAGGCTTCTCTCACTAACCTAGCAGCCGTTGGGATGCTCAAACAAAGTCTCTGCCACAGACTTGTCAAATTAAATGAAATCGTTGTACAATCCTCTGCCACAAGAAAGCGCAACCAGCAACTTGATAAGAAATTAAAGAATTGTCACACAGTACCAGTTTCCTTCAGCTGATCCGGCGATACTGTGTGGTAGGTAACCCCGGCATGCGTCCTCCAACTAAGTCTCCAGGCTCTTCCAGAGATACCAGCCTTGCTGCTCGGTTCTCTCCTGAAAAAGTCCTCCCCTGGATCCTCCAGTCACTTGGCTTCTCCCCGCAGGCAAGACAGCACAGGACCACCCCTGGATCGGTAGGCCCCAAGACTTCTGGGCCTACCCTTTCAGTTACAAAGCCTCGGGCCGGCCGGCCCCAAGGCACAGGAACAGGCAGCACACACCCCAGGCCAGGAGGCCCATGAGGTCGGAATAACGAACCCCAAAAAATAAACCTCCTCAAAAATGGCATCAGTATCTTAAGTACCCCCACCCAGAATGCACAGCGGGTGAACCACTCCCACTGGGCTATTTCGGAGTAAAAGGGGTATTCAATGCATTCAGCCTGTTGCACTTCCAACACTTACCGGTGGTGACAGCGACACCTACGGCCAAGTGGAAATTAGCACAACCCAGCTGAACTGGTACAGAAACCAGAACTTTAAAGTAATTAGCCTGAGTCAAACTGCAGCTTCAGACAACTTAAATTTGTAAAAACAATAGCGTCTGCTCATTAGGAACAGGGCGCTACAGATATATATCGAGAAAGAGATATATATATATATATATATATATATATATATATATATATATATATATATATATAGATATATATAATATTGTTACATATCTGAGTGCGGATCCCCCTTACATCAGGGTTCCCAGAGAGCCTTCCCCTTACATCAGGGCCCCCAGAGTGCCTCCCTATACATCGGGGTCCCTAGAGAGCCCCCCTTACATCAGGGTCCCCAGAGAGTCCCTTCTTTACATCAGGATCCCCAGAGGGTCTCCCCTAACATCAAGGTCCCCAGAAAGCCTCCCCTTACATCAGATTCCACAGAAAGTCCCCCTTACATCAGGGTCCCCAGAGGGCCCCCCTTACATCAGGGTCCCCAGAGATCCCCCCTTACATCAGGGTCCCCAGAGAGCCCCCCCTCTTACACCAGGGTCCCCAGAGAGTCCCCTTGTCTGCAGCAATTATAAAAAAACATCTGCTCAGCTGGGGGCCAGGGGAAGCAACAGGACTGTTTAACCCCTCAGCTCAAGTGCATACTGATTGTGGTGGTCCAGACCAGACTGGACTCTGGGCTCCATTTGCTCAGCTGGTGCCCGGGGTAGTAACATGACTAGTTAATGTTATCAGGCAAGTTTTTATCTATATTCAGCAGTTCCAACAATGTAATCAGAGTCCCGAAGTCCACTTCTATACCAATCTGCTGGGCTGTAATTATCAGGAACCACAGCACAAGGATAACTCCCGCTGAGCCCAAAATCATCAAATAGTCCTGGTGGAGTAATCTTTGTGCTGCGGTTCCCAACAATTACATTGCCCGGCAGATTTGTATAGAAGTGGACATTGGGCAATGAGTAAATTGTCGGAACTGCTGAATATAGATAAGAACACGTGTCTGATAACATTAACTAGTCATGCTCCTCCCCAGAGCCAACCCTAGGTAAGAGACTCAGGGATATGGGCCCCAGATTCAGGGCTACAGCTCCAGTAGTCACCCCCTAGCGACGCCACTGCAGGTAAGCCCTATTATAGGCTTGCCTGTAGATACAAGATAAAAATTTGAGTTTACTACTGACAGATCAGTTAGTAAATGGTTAAAGGAGTTGAAGAATGGATTTGCAGAGGGAACTGATAGTGTAGGGGAGAAGAAGCAATGTTGCATAAGTCAGGAAGCAGTCTGGGGGAGAGGAGTAGGAAGCCCAGCTACATAAAGCACACTAAGCCCTGGAACAAGATAAAATGCAGCTACAGTGGTGTGAAAAAGTGTTTGCCCCCTTCCTTATTTCCTGTTCCTTTGCATGTTTGTCACACTTAAGTGTTTCGGAACATCAAACCAATTTAAACAATAGTCAAGGACAACACAAGTAAACACAAAATGCAATTTGTAAATGAAGGTGTTTATTATTAAAGGTGAAAAAAAATCCAAACCATCATGGCCCTGTGTGAAAAAGTGATTGCCCCCCTTGTTAAAACATACTATAACTGTGGTTGTCCACACCTGAGTTCAATTTCTCTAGCCACACCCAGGCCTGATTATTGCCACACCTGTTCACAATCAAGGCATCACTTAAATAGGAGCTGCTTAACACAGTAAGGTCCACCAGAAGATCCTTAAAAGCTACACATCATGCCGAGACCCAAAGAAATTCAGGAACAATTGAGAAAGAAAGTAATTGAGATCTATCAGTCTGGAAAGGGTTATAAAGCCATTTCCAAAGCTTTGGGAATCCAGAGAACCACAGTGAGAGCCATTATCCACAAATGGCGAAGACATGGAACAGTGGTGAACCTTCCCAGGAGTGGCCGGCCGCCCAAAATTACCCCAAGAGCGCAGCGACGACTCATCCAAGAGGTCACAAAAGACCCCACAACAACGTCCAAGGAACTGCAGGCCTCACTTGCCTCAGTTAAGGTCAGCGTTCATGCCTCCACCATCAGGAAAAGACTGGGCAAAAATGGCCTGCATGGCAGAGTTCCAAGGAGAAAACCACTGCTGAGCAAAAAGAACATCAAAGCTCGTCTCAATTTCTCCACAACACATCTTGATGATCCCCAAGACTTTTGGGACAACATTCTGTGGACCGATGAGACAAAAGTGGAACTCTTTGGAAGGTGTGTGTCCAAGTATATCTGGCGTAGAAGGAACACTGCATTTCATAAAAAGAACATTATACCAACAGTAAAATATGGTGGTGGTAGTGTGATGGTCTGGGGCTGTTTTGCTGCTTCAGGACCTGGAAGACTTGCCGTGATAAAAGGAACTATGAATTCTGCTGTCTACCAAGAGATCCTGAAGGAGAATGTCCGACCATCTGTTCGTGTACTCAAGCTGAAACGAACTTGGGTTCTACAGCAGGACAATGATCCTAAACACACCAGCAAGTCCACCACCGAATGGCTGAAGAAAAACAAAATGAAGACTTTGGAGTGGCCTAGCCAAAGTCCTGACCTGAATCCTATTGAGATGTTGTGGTATGACCTTAAAAAGGCCGTTCATGCTCGAAAACCCTCTAATGTAACTGAATTAGGACAATTCTGCAAAGATGAGTGGGCCAAAATTCCTCCAGGACGCTGTAAAAGCCTCATTGCACGTTATCGCAAACGCTTGGTTGCAGTTGTTGCTGCTAAGGGTGGCCCAACCAGTTATTAGGTTTAGGGGGCAATCACTTTTTCACACAGGGCCATGATGGTTTGGATTTTTTTCCACCTTTAATAATAAACACCTTCATTTACAAATTGCATTTTGTGTTTACTTGTGTTGTCCTTGACTATTGTTTAAATTGGTTTGATGTTCCGAAACACTTAAGTGTGACAAACATGCAAAGGAACAGGAAATGAGGAAGGGGCAAACACTTTTTCACACCACTGTATGGAACTGGTGATCAGCTTTGACTGTGTCAGGCAGACAGAGAAATGGGGGAGAGAGTCGAAAAAAAAATATACAGCCTGGGAAGTTGGAACTCCGAGATCAGAGAGACAGGGAAGCAAACTCACATAGCAGAGCTAACATTAGAGCTACCTCGTGGGGGGGGGGGGGGGGGGCACACAGGAACAGGGAGGGGGATTTGTGAGGGACAACAAATGTGTCTCTCTCTTTCTCCAGCAGATAAAAGCTGGCAGCAGGGAGAGGGGGAGAGATGAGCTACTGGAGGAAGAGAGACACAATTGTCACACCTCACTAATCCCCCTCCTTTTTTGGGCCCCCTTGTGTGCTCGGGCCCCCTACAAGAGGATCGGTGGTACCCTCCTATCAGCAGCCCTTGTTAGATGTAACTTATTGTAAAGTGTTAGCTGTAGTTTGGCTTCAATTTGTTAGTGTATTTAAATCTGCTAGTACATATAAACACTCTCCTCCCACCAAACTGACAATGCTGCTGGCCAAGGGTGTATGTGTTGCTCCTTCAGTGGAGGCTCTCTAATACAGGAGGTGTGCTACTGGGCAAATTACCAGTTGAAAACAGAGGGGGAAAAAATAAAACGAATGCACATCTAATGACTGGCAAGCTGCGATATATTACATTTGTGGTTTTGGGTGTAATACTGCTTTAAGAAGTGATATGTCTAATCAATGGTCACAAAGCAGTACATACAATTCAAATAATAAAACAATTCCAAATCTTAGTGATCTGAGAAACGCAAATAATACCTTGAAACCCGGGGGGGGGGGGGGGGGGGGCACAGCATCACTATGCACAATTCTTCTGCTTTGTTTCTAAAGCAGCAGTTCGTGGTGGGTCAGCATGTAGACCAACTACAAGTGATGAAATGATTACCTAGCCATACGCTTTCAAATTGATCAATGATCAGTACCTAAGTTCTAAGAGACCTATGAGAATTACAGTAACCACATCTAACGTTCCTCTTGCCCATTCTGCATTATACTTGCTTTTATCAGGATATCTAACTACGCATCACTTCTCCTTCAACAGCCTATCCTGAAAAATTCTCCATTTATTTTTTAATGTTCTTTTAATTTGCTCAGAGATTGGGGAGAGGGTAAAATGCAGAAAAAGAACATCATACTTCTCTTGGCTTACTGCATCAAGGTCAGCACTTAGATTAACTCCAATCCCTGAGCCTCCTCTATACATTTTCTGCTTGTATCTCAAAAGTCTGTGCATCAGATCAGTTCCCGCATAACCACTACACCAGACTGGGTATTATAGAATGGATTCTATACCATGGATTTGATGGCTTTTAAATGGAATTAAATAAAGCCTTCCATGCTTTATCCCTGACTATATGTAATAAGAGTATATAGTATATAAAATCTTTGTATTTCACATTCCCTTATTTTTTTTATTTCAAATCCAAATGACAGTAATGCCGGAAATTCCGACGGAAAAGGTCCGATCGGATTATATTGTTGGAAAATCCGATCGCGTGTGGGCTCTATCTGACTTTTTCCATCGGAAATTTTGACGGCAAAAATTTGAGCGCAGGATCTAAAATTTTCCAACAAAAAAATCCGATCTGACTTTTTCCTATCGTTTGTAGACAATTCAGACGGACAAAGTGCCACGCATGCTCAGATTAAATTACGAGACCAAAGCTATTAACTACTAGCCTCTATGTAGTCCCGTCATACGCAACAAACGTCATCACGTTCCGATTGGATTTTCCAACAACTTTGTCCAACCGTGTGTATACCACAACAGTTTCGGACAAAATCCGTCGGAAAAAATCTGACGGATTTTGTGGTCGGAATGTCCGACCGTGTGTACAGGGCATAACAGGGGTCTTAAAGCTGAACTCCAGGATAAGCAAACATTGTGAAAATACATAAGTCATGTGTATTCTCTCTTGAATATTGGTGTGCTTGATGTAATTCTTCCAGAGCTGTGCAGTAATCCAGTGTAAAACACTTCCTGTAATAAAGACCAGTCACTGCTGCCTTCTCTCCTTGTGCAGGGTGACTGGTCTTGTCTCCGCCCCCCTTCTCTAATTTGCTGCAGACAGCCTGTAGTGGGTGGACCTGATGGGTCCCTCCCACAGCTCTGCCCTCTGCACAGGCTATGTGCAGTAGAGAGATAATGTCACCGCTATGTTAGCAAGGTAATACCTGGGTTTGCAAAGGCATTTGGTGCTCAGAAAGTGAATTTGTGTCTTGTGTGTCTATTTATTTTTGTGTCCGGGATTTAGCTTTAAATCTTGTAGCTGCTGCAACTGGTTAGGCACGCTTAGTTGTTGTGACTAGCAGTAATACATTGGGTATTGGAAAACACAGCGTTGTTCACTTCTTACCTCCTGATTTAGCCTGCATATATTCTGCTTGATCTCCTCAGCTTCAGCTGCTAAGATTGGGTTAACCAGGCTTATACCTGAATGAAAGGGAGAAGAAAATATATTAGAAAATGTTTTTTACATGCATTTACATGTGTTGGATGAAATAACACCAGAACATGCTGAGCAATACCAGTTAGAATGATCAAGTGTTATATTATTTTACTGTAAAACATCTACCCATCAGAAAATCTTGGATGCAAAGTTGAATGCTGGGAAATTATTTCTTATATACACACAATCAAGAGCGATCTATGAATAGAAGACGGGTGGATGATTGGTAGGAAATTGCCTTCTTTTTCAATCTGCAATCTGCTGTAATTTTCTATAAAATTCTAAGCAACATGACAACCTGGAGGTTCTCTGTACATTGCTGGTGTATGGAAAGCCCTCAGAAATGTAATTTCCAGCTCATGTAATGGACTCGCTGCTTTTCCCAGAAGTCTGCGCTAAGATATAAGTCAAATTTTAAGCATCCTTTGCAATAGGAATTTTAGTTTTTGTGAGATACTACTCAAGCATCAATTACTTCTAAAGGGATGCAGACACTGCAATTTTCTAGCCTCACTAGAACACTGCAACTGCATCAGCTGATTAGAATGAACACAGACAGACATCAGGAACCAGATTTCCAAGGACAT
The DNA here is from genome assembly GCF_037356315.1 of Lithobates pipiens. NCBI lineage: Eukaryota > Metazoa > Chordata > Amphibia > Anura > Ranidae > Lithobates > Lithobates pipiens. Next base: position 124,509,468 of record NW_027507789.1, on the reverse strand, counting down.
TATTATTATTATTATACAGGATTTATATAGCGCCAACAGTTTGCACAGTACTTTACAATATGAGGGCAGACAGTACACTTACAATACAAATCAATACAGGAGAGATCAGAGGGCCCTGCTCGTTAGAGCTTACAATCTAGAAGGACATAATTGAACATACAGCTTTTCCTTAAAGCGGAGTTCCACTCTAAAGTGGAACTTCCGCTCATCGAATTCCTCCCCCCCCTCCGGTGCCACAATTGACACCTTTCAGGGGGGAGGGGGCTGCAGATACCTGCATAATCCAGGTATCTGCGCCCACTTCCGGGAAAAGCTAGCCGCAGATGACGACCAAACCCCCCCCCATTGTGTTCTGGGAAACACACAGTTCCCAGAATACAACGGGGACCAGTGAAGACGCGCAGCACTCTCGTGTATGCGCAGTAGGGAAGCGGACAGTAAAGCCGCAATGCTTCACTACCTGATTTCCTGACAGAGGATGGCCGCTGGGGCAGCTGAGAGACAAGCGATTGCTCATCATCTGCTACCGACATTGCGGGCACCATGGACAGGTAAGTGTCCATTAATTAAAAGTCAGCAGCTGCAGTATTTGTAGCTGCTGACTTCTAATAATTTTTTTTAAGGTGGCACTCCTCTTTAAGAACAGAAGCAGGTAGGACTCTGCTTTAAAGTTTGCTAAAATCCTTGCAATGTACATTGATCACCCAGAGGAGATTATTCACGTTCTCAACAAAAATGGGGTTAATCTCTAAGGTGTTTTTTTCCTGTTGTTTTTACTTGGTGATCCTGCCAGTAACACACTGTCACAGGGTGACAACGCTCACATATCTATGGTAGATCAGCACCCTAGTTTGCTCTCTTAATTTGGACTAAAGATACTTCCCTCTCTTCTCCAATACATAAAGAGTAGGGGTTTGGAAGAGAACAGAAGATAATTTGAAAAGCTGATAACATTGTTTGAGATTATTATTCAGTGCTCTGGAAGTTACAAAGGACTTCTATCAATGAGTAATATTACCAAAATGAACCTAACATGAGAAAGGTAAACTAATGTTTCTTACATGTAAGATCTAGTAAGTTGCAACACAGAACATATTTGCTCTTATATATACTTTGAATGCACCTAAATAGTAAAGTCCTAGTCATAACTAGAACCTTTAGGGCCCTGGTGCAAGGAACCCTAAAGGCCACCCAACCCCCCCCCCCCCCCCCACGGTGGTGGAACGCCAGGGTCAATGCATTCTTTGTTTCAGTTTTTTTAATGAGAATAGTCATATAACAAAGAGATTACAATACAATATAACCTTGAAATGTTACATTGGAATCATGGATAAAACATATAAGTTTGAGAACGTGACATCATTAGACGGTCTGTAACCCTAGATCTAAGTAGCAAACATAAAAACTATCATAAAATATATGCCTATACATTTGCTTAGATACATTCCTTGAGAGTAATGGAGAGAGGTCTTTTCTAGTTACTATTTATTATTATTATAGTACACGATTTATATAGCGCCAACAGTTTACGCAGCGCTTTACAATGTACAGGGGGGGGGGGGGACAACACAATTACAGTACAATACAAAAGGTACAGGAGGGCCCTGCTCATAGAGCTTACATTCTAAAGGGAGGGGGTGGTGGTACAAAAGGTAATAGCTGCAGAGAATGATTTGATGGGGGTGGCACAGGGACAGTTAGGTGGGTGTGGGATAGGCTTCCCTGAATAAATGAGTTTTCAGGGATCTCCTAAAGGTGGATAGGGTAGGGGCTGATAGGACAGACTGGGGCAGGGAGTTCCTATAAGACCTGAGGGTGTAGTTACCCAAGAGCGGGTTGATGAAGTTTAAAGCGGTTCTTCACCCTAAAGGGGAAGTTCCACTAGTATTATCCCTCCCCCCCTCCGGTGCCACAATCGGCACCTTTCGGGGGGGAGGGGGGTGCAGTTACCTGGATAATCCAGGTAACTGCACCCACTTCCGGCCAGACCGCCGCATGGCTCCGCCCACCGCCGCATGGCTCCGCCCCCCGTTGTGTTCTGGGAAACACACAGTTCCCAGAGACACAGCGGGGAACCAGCGCAGCGCGACTCGCGCATGCGCAGTAGGGAACCGGGCAGTGAAGCCCTCTTGCTTCACTTCCCGATTCCCTGACAGAGGATGGCGGCGGTGGCTGCAGCGAGACGAGCGATAGCTCGTCATCTGCCGCCGACATCGCTGGAACCTGGGACAGGTAAGTGTGATATTATTAAAAGTCAGCAGCTGCAATATTAGTAGCTGCTGGCTTTTAATATTTTTTTTTTTTGTGCAGCTCCTCTTTAAAGGCAGGCATATCACTGTGTGTGCTGCCCTGATACCCAGACACCCCTATCGGGCTCTAACTGTGTCTGAGCGAGGAGAGCCTATAGCATGGGTCTTCAAACTACGGCCCTCCAGTTGTTCAGGAACTACAATTCCCATCATGCTTAGTCATGTCTGTGAATGTCAGAGTTTTACAATGCCTCATGGGATGTGTAGTTTCGCAACAGCTGGAGGGCCGTAGTTTGAGGATCCCTGGTCTATAGGATAAGTAATGGGTGGAGGGTTCCATGGGGGCAAGACTGGGGGGGTGTTAATGGTGTTTAAGGAGGGCACAGTGTGGGGATATCAGATAGTGTAAGTCTACCGTCGACAGCAGTCTTTAGTAGGTATGTACGGTAGGGAGGAGAAGTAGGGGTAGGTGGAGAATGTGTTTTCAGTGTTTATAAAGAATGAGTATATAGGGATTCATGGAGTACCCCGGGTAGAGATGCATTTAGTTAGCCTAAGGAATTGTGGTAAGTGGCTGTTTTAAAGTGTGTCCAGCAAGCCCATGTTTTCTGATACTTTGTAGGGGCAAGTGCATTCTTTGTTACCCTAGTAGTTCCACCACCTTTGTAAGTATTTTTTTTTTTTTTACCATTTTATTTTATTTATTTTACTACTTTTTCTTCATTATTGTTCACAGTTTTTTTAGGTGCCTCGTTGGGGGGCTTTGGTGAAATATCAGGGGTCTAAACAGACCTCTGATGTTTCACCTTTGAGAAAGGAGATTGGGGACATAGCCCTCAATCTCCATCTCTGAAGACTCAGCTGTACAGCATGAATGGACAGGAATAGTTCTGTACAGAGATTCCAGTTCATTCACACAGTTTACTATGCCTTAGTTATGAATGAACAGAGTCAGAGTGATTGGTACAGATCACTGACTCTGTTCATTAAGACAATGAAGGGGCTGGTAAATTACACATTTAGTGGCTTCTTCCCCACTCTCCATCCTGACAGATTCCCAGCGGATGAGATGGGGGGGGGGGGGAAGTACACAGGAGCTCAGGACAGCAGGATGTAGATAGAAGGGGCAGCATGTAGAGGAAACAATCCCCTCCATTCCCCCCTGCAGCAGCTAAAAGGCAACTTGGTGCTGTCATTTTGTAGGGCAAAGGGCTCCAGCTCTCCTATGTCTATCTCTGATGTCAGATATGCGGGACTGGCTCCGCTCCACCCTTTTCCCTGGCAACTGGCCCTGGCATCACTAGAGGGGCAGGGCTAGGTCTCTAGCAAGCGGAGGCTGAGTGGGTACAATATAGTTACATAGTTAGTCAGGTTGAAAAAAGACACAAGCCCATCTAGTTCAACCATACAAAATAAATAAATAAAATAAAAAATATTATACAATCCCATATACCCAATCCTATTCCCACAGTTGATCCAGAGGAAGGAGAAAAACCCACCAGAAAAGCAGGATCCAGTTTGCTACAGCAGGGGAAAAAATTCCTTCCTGATCCCAGAGAGGCAATCGGATTTTCCCTGGATCAATTATACCTATAAAGGTTAGTACCAAGTTATGTTATGTACATTTAGGAAATAATCCAGGCCTTTCTTAAAGCAATTTACTGGCCAGAACCACCTCTGCAGGGAGTCTATTCCACATTTTCAGAGCTCTTACTGTGAAGAAACCTTTGCATATTTGAAGATGAATCTCTTTTCCTCTAAACATAAAGAGTGCCCCCCGTGTCCTTAGTATTGACCGTAAAGTGAATAACTCAGTTCCTCTAATCTTTTCTCATAGCTGAGCTCCTACATGCCTCTTACCAGTTTGGTTGCCCTTCCCTGCACTTTCTCCAGTTCCCCGATATCCTTTTTGAGAACTGGTGCCCAAAACTGAATTGCATACTCCAGATGAGGTCTTACTAATGATTTGTACAGGGGCAAAATGATATGTATAGGGGCACAAAGGTTCGGCCTCTTTTATAGGGCATCTGAGTGGTCGAGGGGACAATTGCCCCACACCCAGTTCACCCCTGCCTCCTCCAGAAACAACCCACCTGGTGGACCCTCTCCTCCACCAACAACCACCCTGGGGACCCTTCTATTCTATCAACCACCTCAAGGTCCTCTTCCTAACCCAGGACTACCTCTTCCTTCAACCACCCAAGCACTCACTCTTCCACTGCTGACCAATCCTGGGCCCTCGCCTTCTCCACCAATCATCCTGGTGGCCCGCTCCCCCTCTGCAAACCACCCAGGGGCCCTCTCCTTCCTCCCCCAGCCTCCCAGGGGTCCTCTCTTCCTCCAATAGCCATCCTGGGCCCCCCTCCTTCTCTACCAACTGCCCTGGGGCTGTCTCCAACCACTCTGGGAGCCTTCACCCCCCTTTTCTCAGCAGATACCCCAAATATGTGACCAGGCTGCAGAGTGACCAGTTTGGTGTGTGTGTGATTACCCATGTGTTCAAGGGCCAGGGTGGAGAGCCTCCTCCCAAAAGATGGTGTACTCATCAGCCATTGTCGGATCAGAGACAAACTTGGCAACTGCTTCCTACTAACGTTGGGACATGCCCACTGCCCAACTCCTCCAATAGAATAACATCGGACGGCCAATCTCTGGGCACTGAAGATTGGGTGAGGGTCAGCACACAACAGCGACACCTGGCGGTCACGAAGCAATCTTCTACCTGACTGCGCCCCTCTAAATGTTGCACCCAGGGCGACCTCACCGGCTACGTCACTGTATATATAATTTAAATAGAATGTTTTTTGTTCTTAACTAAAGTGGAGCTTCACACATATTTTGTTTGCTAGAAAATGATAGGTGCTATTTAATATCAGAAATCCAGTTTTACCAGCTCGTTAGCTATGTAAAGCATAAGGTGGCTCAGTTGGATGTGCTCGTAAGCTAAGTCATTTTACATACAGTAAGAGCAGCTGCTTTCTTTCTTTTTTTTTGGAAGATGTGAGGGCATTTCCCTGTAGTGGCTTCTGTCATACTTATAAATTGAGAACATCCATTTACTTTGCTTAATTAGCAGAGACACATGAGATAGTTAATTTGCCACACTGGATATCTCTAAAGGGGGAAAAGCAGGACAGATATAAAGAGACTATTAGCAGGCACTGCTGAGTCATAGAAGATATGATGGCAAGTGGGGGATTTATTTTTACCCTCAAGTGTAACAGCATTTTATCCTTTCATGACATTCATTTTGATCCCGCGCTTTTTGTAGTTTGTCGCTTTGATTTCTAATGTGTGTCTGCTTTCAGCCATGACCCTGCATGCCTTTTTTTTATAGCAATGACATTCAGTCCAGTGTCCAGCCACAGCATATTTCAGTCCATTATAGATTTTAACAGGCTGCTGGGTGTGGGGCTGGACACTACAACTGTGCTCCCTTGGCACCTGGAAACGCTGGGCTTTAGGAACTTAACGTCCAGTGTGCATAAGGCCTTACAGGAAAAGTTACATAATATAACAGACCTACTGACGCTGTAGGAATCAATTTATGTTTTCCCTGAAGGTTCACACATTTTTCATATTGGATTGAATTGGGAAAATGTGTGAATGTTGAGTAAACGCTGCATGAATCTTGGGTGAAACAATGATAATTTGACCTCTTTGTGACTATTCTGAAAGTCATTTTGGCAAAAGGTGGCAGTTAGGGATGAGCAAACCTTCTAATATTCAGAAATTCTAGATTTTAAGTTCACAACTTCAGAATTTTTTTTTATTCAGTGTGAATATTTTTCTACATGTCCTTTTGCTGTGCTGTATTAAGGACATATGAGGAGCTGATATTAACCACTTGCTTACTGGGCACTTAAACCCCCCTCTTGCACAGACCAATTTTCAGCTTTCAGTGCTGACGCACTTTGAATACAATTGTGCGGTCATACAACACTGTACCCAAATGAAATTTTTATCATTTTTTGTCCCCACAAATAGAGCTTTCTTTTGGTGGTTTTTATTCACAGCTGGGGTTTATATTTTTTGCTAAACTAACAAAAAAAGTTGGAAAATTTAGAAAAATAAATAAATCATGTTTCAGAATTTCTTATAAAATTTTGCAAACAGGTAATTTTTCTGCTTCATTGATATGCGCTGATGAGGCGGCACTGGTGGGCACTGATAGGCTGCACTGATGGGCACTATTAGGCACAGTTAAGGCGGCACTGATAGGCACAGATAAGGTGGCACTGATGGGGACAGATAAGTCAGTACTGATGGGCACAGATAAGGCAGCACTGATGGCCACTGATAAGATGGCACTGATGGGCCCTTATGGGTGGCACGGATGGGTGACACTGATAGAGGGCACTGATGGGCACTGATGAGCACTGATGGGCGGCACTGATGGACACTGGTAGGTGACACTGATGGGCACTGATAGGTGGCACTGATGTGCAACACTGTTCTTCAGGCACTGATTGTGGGCACTGATAGGTGGCACTGTGGGCACTGACAGATGGCACTGTGAGCACTAACAGGTGGCACTGTGGGCACTGATAGGTGGTGCTGGTGGGCACTGGTAGGCGGCACTGTTGCCTACTGCTAGGTGGCACTTGTAGGGGGCACAGCTGGGCACTGAGGAGCTGGTGGCAGCTCGCAGTGATCGGGACTTATGTCCCTCTCACTGCCGCCTGTGATCGGATGTGTTAACATCACATGATCAGCTGTCATTGGCTGACAGCCGATCACGTGGTAAGGGGTCGGGATCGATCCGTTACTCTGATCTGTGATCCAGCGAGTCTCATAGACTCCCTGATCACAGAGCGTGCCACGCACAGTCCGCTCGTGCACGGAACGACATCAATAGACGTAGTCCCGCAATGCAGGTCCGCGCTGTAGCTGTCATTTGGCTATAGCGCGGATCTCATGTGGTTAAAGTAAAAAAAAAAAAAAAAGCAAAGTTTGTATTTTTCACATTGGACCAGTAACATTAGGATAAAAGGTAGGCAGGCTTAAATATATGAACAAACATTTTTTGAGAACCTGAAGTGCATAGAGGAATATGAACTGACGTACATGCAGCAACAGAGATAAGGACACAAGGCTGCTTGAAATAAATGGAAATCTATTATATACATGAGGAGCCTGTGGCAAGCATGCATAGTGGCAGTGGGTAGGTTTCAGTCACTGGTGATGGTGGGTCTCATGGTGTCAATTAGAGGCAGCTGAAAATGGTCACTCCACCAGGACTGATTTATTTTAACAAAAGTAAATCTCTCCATAGGTCACATTCCACCCTTTGTGGCTACTTACATTTTTGGGGATCTTGTATATGGGGCATTGGGCACATGGGGAGCAGATGAAGTTGTATGTCTTCTCTTCCCTAGCTCATAATATGGTTACTTAAATCATTTCGATATTTGGCCTCAGAGCCTGTAAAGCCCTGTACACATGGTTGGACTTTCCAACGGAAAATGTGCGATTGGATTTTGTTGTTGGACAATCCGAACGTGTGTGGGCTCCATCTGACTTTTTCCATCTGAATTTCCGACACACAAAGTTTGAGAGCTGGATCTAAAGATTTCCGACAACAAAATCCGATCGTTTAAATTCCGATCGCGTGTAGACAATTCCGATGGACAAATAAAATACGAGAAAAAAGCTTTTGGCTACTGACCCATTTATAGTCCCGTTGTATGTGTTCTACATCACTGCATTCAGAAAGATCAGATTTTCCGACAACTTTGTATGACCGAGTGTATGCTAGACAAGTTTGGGCCAAAATCTGTTGGAAAAAATCAGACGGATTTTGTCGTCGGAAAGTCCGGCCGTGTGTCCAGGCATTACTCGCCATGCTTCTACAAAGAATGTTAAGGGGTAGATGGATGCAGAGATGAGAGCTATGTGTTGGGGAGGAGAGCACACACACACACAGAGCAGGGGCACCCCCCCCCCCCCCAAAAAAAAAACACCAGCCGCCACTGGTGGTGAGTTATATTACTTTATGTTGATTTTGAGCTTTTACATCTTAGTAGCAGTTGGGCTAAAATTCCAAAGCAATGGTAGTTCAAAAGTCTTGTGACACGATCACTAAAATTCAGAAACATCCAAACATACTTCTAATACGAAATATGAGGCAGAGGACTGCTGAAGTTTATATGCAAACAGATCATTAAATGTAACATTCTACTTGAGAACTACTACAATTTGTTGTTGCTCAGATGGGAATTTGACTTGTGTTCTGATTAGGTCTTAGCTAAAGTTCACTTCTACTGCGCACACATAAAAATGAATTTAAATGCGTGAAATCCTCAATAGATTAGATATTTCCAAATTAATAAAAATAGATATACAAACACTAGAGAATTAGAAAAGGTTAGAGAAAATCCAAGACACAATTGGTATTATTATTCGGGATTTATATAGTGCCAACAGTTTGTGCAGCACTTTACAATTAAACATGTGCCGTTCGTTTCATTCTGAATTAAAATTTTGAAAAAAAAATTTGTCTGAATTACAATAGTAGCAAATTTAAATGAGCCCGAAATAACAGGAAAAAAAAAATCTGACAAAATTCTAATTCAAATCGATTCATATAATTTTCAAATTGATTTTGAATCGTTTTCAAATCCGAATAGTTTTCAATTACAAATAGTTTGATTTGTTTTCCAATTTCTGAAAAGAAAATAAAGGAATAGAATATAACTAAATATAATGAATAGAAAAGAATATAATAGAAAATAAAAGAATAGAATATAACAGAGTAAAATAGAATATAAAACAAAACAAAATAGAATATAAAACAAAAGAACGGAATAAAATATAATAGAAAATAATGGAAGGGGATAGAATAAAAAATAGAATGAAAATGAATAAATTAATGAATAAAATAGAAAGAACATAACCATCTTCTAAAATTTAATAGAAATAGAATAGAAGGGGAAATAATATAATAGAAAAAAACAAACAATAGAAAAGAATAGAATGAAATGAAAAAATAATAGAATAAATTGGAATATAACTATCCTTTGAAATTTTAATTCCAAATAGAATAAATTTGAATACTATAGAAAAGAATAGAATAGATTAGAATAAAAAAGAAAGAATATAACCATATTCTGGAATTCGGATTTCAAATAGAATACATTTGAAGTGAATAGAATAGAATATAATGAAATACAAGATAAAATAGAATAGAAAAGAAAGGAAATAGCTGTTTCCCTAAATTCAAATATATTCAATTCAAATAAAATGGAAAATAATAGATTAGAATAGAATAGAAAATAATAGAATAGAAAAAAATATATATAACCATCTTCCGAAATTCAAATTTCGAATAGAATAAATTTTACTTTGAATAGAAAATAATTAAATAGAATAGAATAGAAAATAAAAAATAGAATAGAAAAGAATAGCATAGAATAGAGTAAAGAAACAGAAAAGAATAGAAAGTGTATAACAATATAACCATTTTCAGAATAACAAATAACAGTATAGAATAGAAAAAAAAAACAGAATAGACTAGATTGGAATAAAGACAATATAAGCATCTTCCAAAATTTGAATAGAATTAATTTGAGTTTGAATAGAATATAATATAAAAGAAAAGAATACAAAAGAAAATTAAAGAATAGAATATAAAAAACAATAGAATACAATGGAATAAAAAGAATATAACCATCACCCAAAATTGGAATTTCGAAAAAAAAAAAAATTGGATTTTGAATGGTATTAGATTTGAATGAAATTCAAATGAAATTTGATTCAAATTTAACCACTTCTCTACCGCTATGGTAAAATGACGTCCTTGACTTTCGGTGATGATGCCTGCAGCTAGAGGCATCATTCAGATATCATTATTTTCAGCCGCCGATTCTGTGCACGATAAAAACAATCATAGCGGCAGTTCTGTGGCTTGATCGTTCTTATAGGCTGCCATCTCTGGACTCTCCCATGCCATTGGGGGCCCGGAGAAAGAATCGACTGGCGCCGGATGAGAATGATAGAGATTTCCGGTGACCAGATGGTCACCAGTCATCTCTATGACCGTCGGAGGCCCAGGTACGACGTTATGGAGTCACGCCTGGGTACCCAGAAATAAACAAAGCCATGATTGTGGCTGTCAGCATGAGATCGGTGAATTCACCCTAGAGTCACCATAGCTCCAGGCTCTACACTTTGCTCCACAGTCCCTGCAGTAAGGACATAGCTTAACCACATGCCGACCGGGCCATAGCCGAAAGATGGCTACAGCGCGGTCGGCTTATTCTGGGAGGGCGTCCATGGATGTCCTCCCAGAATCTTGCTCCCGCGTGCCCCCTGGGGCGCACACATGGGAACATATGGTAAGCGCCACTGATAGCAGCCGTTTACCACGTGATCGCTCCGTCAAATGACGGAGTGATCACTTGTAAACAAACCGGCGTTACGTCATGACACTGGTTCCTCCGTCCCCTCTCTGTACTGATCGGTACAGTGAGAGGGGAGAGGGAGAGATGGCAGCAGCGCTGTGGGCTAGATCTGTAGTGCCCACAGCACTGCTCAGTACACATAGTCTGCAGTACTCTGCCCATACTGTGCAATAATCTGCCAATACTCTGAAACACAGTGCAATACTCTGCAATACTCTGTCAATACTCTGCTACACTGCAATACTCTGCAATAATCTGCCAATACTCTGCCAATACTTGCCAATACTCTGCCAATACTCTGCCAATACTCTGCCAATACTCTGCAATAAATTTGTAAAGAAACAAATAATTTTTATCTATTTTTTTTAAAGAATTTTCAGTCTTTTTTGATTAATAGCGCAAAAAATAAAAAACCCAGTGGAGATGGAGAAAGAATGGACTGATCTTTGCCAAGTACAGTGAGAACATGGCTGGCTGCTCGTTTAAAAAACAGCTGAGTTGGATTAAACGAAAACCTGATCTTCTACAGCGGACTTTACCCACATGCTGACCAGCACACGACAATGTATGTTGGCACAATGGCACGGCTGGGCAAATGGCTGTACAGGTACATCCATGTCCATGTCCACGGGTCCCATGGACTGATTGTTTCACGGATCGGCAGAACGGGGCGATACCTATGTAAACAAGGCATTTCCCGGTTCTGCCTTGCAACATTACAGAGATCTACTGCCCCCTGTCATCAGGAGAAGTGATCTGTCATGTTCTAGTGAGACAATCCCCCCCACCGTTAGAATCACTCCCTAGGACACACTTAACCCCTTGATCGCCCCCTAGTGTTTAACCCCTTCCCTGCCAGTGTCATTTACACAGTAAATTTACATCATTTTTATAGCACTGATCGCTGTATAAATGACAATGGTCCCAAAATTGTCCGATGTGTCCGCTATAATGTTGCAGTCACGATAAAAACCGCAGATCGCCGCCATTACTAATAAAAAAAATTAATAAAAATGCCATAAATCTATCCCCTATTTTGTAGATGCTATAACTTTTGCGCAAGCCAATCAATATAAGATTATTGCAATTTTTTTACCAAAAATATTTAGAAGAGTACATATTGGCATAAACTGAGGCCGCGTACACACGGGCGGACTGTTCGCCCAACCTTGTCCGCTGAACAGTGTTTGGGCGGACAGTCCGCTCGTGTGTGGGCTTTCAGCGGACAGTTTCAGCGGACAGTTGGACGGACAAAGTCTTACGGAAATTCCGAAAAACTGTCCGCTGAAACTGTGTTTGAGCGAACAGTCCGCCCGTATGTGGGCCTGTCCGCTGTACTTTCGAAATGAGCGGACTGTTCCCGCTCGGAAAGTCCGCCCATTTCGAGCGCGTGTACAGGTAGGCGGGGCCCGCGAAAGAGACGTCGCGGGCTCCGCCGCCTGGAATGGGCTTAAAGGGGAACCCCAACGCCAAAAAAAATCGGTGTGGGGGTTCCCCCAAAGTCCACACCAGACCCTTGTCCGAGCACGCTACCCGGCCGGCCAGGAAAGGGGGGCGAGCGAGCGCGCCCCCCCTCCTGAGCCGTACCAGGCCGCGTGCCCTCAACATGGGGGGTGCCTTGGGGAAGGGGGGGCCGCGCGGCCCCCCCACCCCAAAGCACCTTGTCCCCATGTTGATGAGGACAAGGGCCTCTTCCCGACAACCCTGGCCGTTGGTTGTCGGGGTCTGCGGGCGGGGGGCTTATCGGAATCCGGGAGCCCCCTTTAAGAAGGGGGCCCCCGGATACCGGCCCCCCACCCTATGTGAATGAGTATGGGGTACAATGTACCCCTACCCATTCACCTGTGAAATAAAGTACAAAAAAAAACACAACACAGGGAAAAAATATTTTATTGCACAGCTCCGGGGGTCTTCCGTCTTCGGGGGTCTTCTCGCCGGACTCCTCCGCTATCTGTGTGTAGCTCTTTTACTAGCGGAGGAGTCCGGCTTTCTTCCTCCCCGCCGCCGGCCTCTTCTCCCGACTTCGGGGGTCTTGTCCCCCTCTTCGGTTCTTCTGCCGGGCCACCGCGCCTTCTTGTAGCTCTTTTACAGGCGGTGGCCCGGTCTTCTGTCGCCGCTGTCGTCGCCGTCGCCGCCGCCGCCGCCGCCGCCGCCGCCTTCCGTTCTTGTTCTTCTTCTTGTTCTTCTTCTTCTTCTCCTGGAGATGTTGACTCGACGAGCTCTCCGGCCTGAATGCCAGAGCCGCGCTGTGCGGTCACTTATATAGTGACAATGGGGCAGTGTCACATGGTATATGTCACATGGGTTGGTCACATGGTGACCCCGCCCCCTTACGATGTCATAGTCCCCATGTGACATCAACCCATGTGACCAACCCATGTGACATATACCATGTGACACCGCCCCATTGTCACTATATAAGTGACCGCACAGCGCGGCTCTGGCATTCCGGCCGGAGAGCTCGTCGAGTCAACATCTCCAGGAGAAGAAGAAGAAGAACAAGAAGAAGAACAAGAACGGAAGGCGGCGGCGGCGGCGACGACAGCGGCGACAGAAGACCGGGCCACCGCCTGTAAAAGAGCTACAAGAAGGCGCGGTGGCCCGGCAGAAGAACCGAAGAGGGGGACAAGACCCCCGAAGTCGGGAGAAGAGGCCGGCGGCGGGGAGGAAGAAAGCCGGACTCCTCCGCTAGTAAAAGAGCTACACACAGATAGCGGAGGAGTCCGGCGAGAAGACCCCCGAAGACGGAAGACCCCCGGAGCTGTGCAATAAAATATTTTTTCCCTGTGTTGTGTTTTTTTTTGTACTTTATTTCACAGGTGAATGGGTAGGGGTACATTGTACCCCATACTCATTCACATAGGGTGGGGGGCCGGTATCCGGGGGCCCCCTTCTTAAAGGGGGCTCCCGGATTCCGATAAGCCCCCCGCCCGCAGACCCCGACAACCAACGGCCAGGGTTGTCGGGAAGAGGCCCTTGTCCTCATCAACATGGGGACAAGGTGCTTTGGGGTGGGGGGGCCGCGCGGCCCCCCCTTCCCCAAGGCACCCCCCATGTTGAGGGCACGCGGCCTGGTACGGCTCAGGAGGGGGGGCGCGCTCGCTCGCCCCCCTTTCCTGGCCGGCCGGGTAGCGTGCTCGGACAAGGGTCTGGTGTGGACTTTGGGGGAACCCCCACGCCGATTTTTTTCGGCGTTGGGGTTCCCCTTTAAGCCCATTCCAGGCGGTGGAGCCCGCGACGTCTCCTTCGCGGGCCCCGCCTACCTGTACACGCGCTCGAAATGGGCGGATTTGCCTCCTCCTTACGTGGGCGAGTCCGTTCATTTCAAAAGTTGAGCGAACTGTTTGCCCAACCTTGTTCGTCAAACAGTCCGCTCGTGTGTGGGCAAGTCCGCTCATGCAAATTTTGAGCGGACTGTTTGCCGAAACTGTTTGACGAACAAGGTTGGGCAAACAGTCCGCGCGTGTGTACGCGGCCTAAGAAAGAAATTAGTTTTTTTATATAATTTTGGGGGATATATGTATAGCACAAAAAAATAAAAACCGCAGAGGTGATCAAATACCACCAAAAGAAAGAGCTATTTGTGGGTAAAATTAATAATAAATAATAATTTTTAATACATTTTGTTTGGGTGTAGTTTTGCACGACCGCGCAATTGTCAGTTAACCACTTAAGGACCGCCGTATTGCCATTATACGTCATCAGAATGGCACAGGCAGGCACAATCACGTAGGTGTACGTGCCTGCCTTCCAGCGGGTGGGGGGTCCGATCGGACCCCCTCCCGCTAGATACGGCTGTCCCTTTCGGTGCCGGAGCGATCCGCGATGAGGGGATGGCCGTTGGTTTCTGGCCATCCCCTCTCGATCGCTCCTGGCCAGTGACGAACTTCCTCCCCTGTGAAAATGTAAACACAGGAGGAGGAAGTGATGTCACACTCCTCGTGGCGGTCTTTTTGAACCGGACAGCGAGGAGTGAAGACATTCAAGTAAGTGCACCAACAGTCCACTGACACATAGGTACACATAGGCACACATTTCACCCCAGTCACCCCCCGATCACCCCCCCGATCGGCCCCCCGCCCCCCCCAGTCACAGTGTCACTAATGCAGTGTTCATTTATTTATTGATCACTACATTTAGTGTCAGTTGTGACTGTAAAAAGTGTCAGGGCAGCTAGTGTTAGGCCCCTTTAGGTCCAGGGTAGCCCCCTACCCCCCCTTAATAAAGGTTTAACCCCTTTATTGCCCTCCCAGTTAACCCTTTCACCCCCTTTTATCAGTGTCACTAAGCGATCATTTTTCTGATCGCTGCAATAGTGTCACTGGTCCCGCTAGGAAGCTAGTTTTTTTTTTAGGTTCAACGCCAGGTTTTTATAGCGTTAGGTACCCCGATATATAACCTAATAAAGGTTTTAACCCTTTGATTGCCCCTAGAGTTAACGCTTTCACCAGCGATCGCTGCATAAGTGTCACTGGTGACGCTGGTTAGCCAGTTAGTTATTTAGTTATTTAGGTTCCCCGTCAGGTTTTTATAAAGCTTCAGGTACCCCCATATAAATACCCAATAAAGGTTTTAACCCCTGATTGCCCTTAGTTAACCCTTTCACCAGTGATCACCGTATAAGTGTTACGGGTGACGCTGGTTAGGTAGTTCGCTTTTTATAGCATCAGGGCACCCGCCATTTATTACCTAATAAAGGTTTAACCCCCTGATCACCGGGCGGGTGATATAAATTTGGTTTTAGGGTCAGAAAGGGTCTGGGTCGCCCCAGGCAGTGCTAGGTTAGTGCCAGTACCGCTAACACCCACGCGCAAAGCATACACCTCCCTTAGTGGTATAGTATCCGAACAGATCAATATCTGATCTGATCAGATCTATACTAGCGTGCCCAGCAATTTAGGGTTCTAAAAAAACGCATTGTTAGCAGGATCAATCCAGATACCTGCTAGCACCTGCGTTTTGCCCCTCTGCCCAGCCCAGCCCAGCCCACCCAAGTGCAGTATCGATCGATCACTGACACTTACAAAACACAACACACATAACTGCAGCGTTCGCAGAGTCAGGCCTGATCCCTGCGATCGCTAACAGTTTTTTTTGTAGCGTTTTATACAGTCGCTGACAGGCTAGGTGCTTTTTTACCTGTGAGTCTCACTACTGTACCCCTAAATTTAGAGCCCAAAATGGCAAAGCGAAGGTACACTAGTGAAGAGGCCTACACGTTTCTGAGCATGACAGATAGTGAAGAGGAAGACACTGATCTGTCAGATTCAGGCTCAGAATACGAACCTGTAGAGGACAGCGCCTCCATGTCAGATAGCTCTGACGACGAAGAAGAGGTCCCTGCTAACGTCAGGCGTACCCAACCCCGATTTTCTGATGTTGTTGAGGTGCAGGAACCGCAAGTCCCTCGTATGGAGTATAGAGCCAGTACTAGCGCCGCTCATCCTTTTGGTGAACTGGCAAGCACCAGCGGCCTAGTACACCCTGGACGTACATCCAGCACTGCAGTATCACGTGGTGACGTGGCAAGTCCCATAAGTGCAGTTCAAGCTGGCGAGGTGGCAAGCACAAGTAGTGTCCCGCTGCCACCAAGAAGACGAAGACAGGCCCGTCGTTCCCATAGTGCCCTTCCTGCAGAATTCGCCAATCCTGATTGGGTGCCCACCACTTCTGCAGCACCAGTACTTCCCCCATTCACTGCTCAACCCGGTATTCAGGTGGATACAGATGATTTTACGCCACTGGATTTTTATTCTCTGTATTTCACGGAAGATCTCTATAGATCTATTGTGGACCAAACCAATTTATATGCTGGTCAACACATCGCCGCTAATCCCCAGTTGCCGTCTCTTGCCAGAGATTGGAAACCAGTTACGGTTTCCGAATTTAAGACGTTTCTGGGCCTTTCCCTCAACATGGGCACACATAAATTCATGCGGATGCGGGCTTATTGGTCCACGCATCCGGCTGACCACATGCCCGTGTTCTCTAACTCCATGTCCAGGAAACGATACGAGCAGATCTTGCGGTTCTTGCACTTCAGTGACAATGAACTTTGTCGTCCACGTGGAGACCCTGAATACGATCGGCTCTACAAAATTCGGCCCCTCATAAACCACTTCAACCAACGTTTTGCAGACTTGTTTACTCCCCAAAAAGTTGTCTGCGTTGATGAGTCCCTGGTTAAGTTTACTGGTCGCTTGTCATTCAAACAGTACATTCCCGACAAGCGTACCAGATACGGGGTCAAGCTCTATAAGTGCTGTGACAGGGCCACAGGCTATGCATGGAGCTTTATGGTTTCTGAGGGTAAAGATAGTTACGTAGAGCCGGAGAACTGCCCTGATTACATAGGAAGCACTGGCAAGATAGTGTGGAAATTGGTGTCACCCTTATTCGGAAAGGGGTACCACTTGTACGTGGACAACTATTACACCAGCGTGCCACTGTTTAGTCATTTATTTGATCATCAGATTGGAGCATGTGGCACCGTGCGACCTAATCGCCGGGGCTTTCCCCAGCGGCTTGTAGATTCCCATCTTAGGCTGGGGGAGAGAGCCTGCTATCGTTGTAATAATTTGCTCGCTATGAAGTGGAGGGATAATAAGAATGTTTTCGTTCTTACCTCCCTTCATGCAGACACGACGGTCCAAATTTCTACGGCGACTGGTATTGTGGAGAAACCCCTCTGTGTCCACGAATATAAGAAAAATATGGGAGGGGTGGACCTCAATGACCAGTTGTTGGCGCCGTATCTAGCTTCCCGTAAGGCCAGACGCTGGTACAAAAAAGTGTCTGCTTACTTATTTCAATTGGCTTTGCTGAATGCTTTTGTGCTATACAAAACTTCAGGCGGGACATTAACCTTTCTTTTCTTCCAAAGAGAGGTTGTCACAGAGCTTCTGTATCCAGAGGGTTCTGCACCTCACCATTCCCAACCAAATGCAGTAAGCCGGCTGCATGAGAGGCATTATTCTTATGTCCTCTCGAGTACCCCTACCCAACGAACCCCCCAAAAAAGATGTCGTGTCTGTAGCAAGCGCGGATTTAGGCGTGACACCGTTCTTATTGTCCACGCTGTCCTGGCAATCCTGGTCTTTGTCAGGGTGAGTGTTTTGAACGCTACCACACACTAGTGAAGTATTAGCGTAGGGTACAGCATTTCACAGGCTAGGCACACTAACACAGAGTCTCCCAAGATGCCATCGCATTTTGAGAGACCGAACCGTTACAGTTTACAGTTAAAAAAAAAGTGTATAAAAAAAAAAAAAGTAAAATAAAAAAACCAAAAAAAATATAAAATATAAAAACCAAAAATAGTTGTCGTTTTATTGTTCTCTCTCTCTCTCTTCTCTCTAATTTTTTATACTTTACTGTTTACTGTGTTATTGTTAACCATTTTTCATGTTTTTAGGTAAGCCATTCAGCTGCAGCGTGGATTTATTTATCTTGACAGCAACAGCGTTTGCTCACACGATACATAAAGCCGCGACTCCAGTGCGGTAGGAGGTGATTTCACCACCACAGTTAAAAAAGAGCATATATGCCGAAGCATGGGGGCATAAGGAGTGGAGGAGCGATTTTGCTCCTAATGCCGCGTACATCCGGTCAAAATTCCGACGGAGGGCTTGCCCATGGAAAAGTTTGAACGTATGTACGCGGCATAACTTTTTTGCGGGAGGATGCCCCCATGCTTCGGCATATATAAATGGTGCATGTATGTCCATCATTAGAAGTGGGTGGATGAAGGGAGGTATCTAATGGTGGGCATACCCACCGATCAATCTCTTTTTTTTCGTTCAGACAACATGACTCTCAGTAAATAGCTTGGGGTGTCTACTTTCCAAAATGGGGTAATTTGGGGGGGTTTTGTGCTATTTTGGCATTTTATGGCCTTCGAAACTGTGATAGGTAGTGAGGGGTGAAATCAAAAATTTGCACCCTTAGAAATCCTGAAGGTGGTGATTGGTTTTCGGGCTGCCGTACGCGAATAGACTCCCAAAAAGTCCCACACATGTGGTATCCCCATACTCGGGAGAAGTAGCTGAATATATTTTGGGGTGCAATTCCACATATAACCATGGCATGTGTGAGCAATATATCATTTAGTGACAACTTTTTGTAAAAAAATTATATTTTTTTTGTCATTATTCAATCCCTTGGGACAAAAAAAAAAAATATTCAATAGTCTCAAGATGGCCCTGGGCAAATAGCTTGGGGTGTCTACTTTCCAAAATGGGGTCATTTTGGGGGGTTTTGTGCCATCTTGGCATTTTATGGTCGTCAAAACTGTGATAGGTAGTGATAGGTAGTGAGGAGTAAAATAAAAAAATTATGCCCTTAGAAATCCTGAAGGCAGTGCTTGGATTTCGGGGTCCCGGACGCGGCTAGGCTCCCAAAAAGTCCCACACATGTGGTATCCCTGTACTCAGGAGAAGCAGCAGAATGTATTTTGGGGTGTCATTTCACATATGCCCATAGCATGTGTGAGCAATATATCATTTAGTGACAACTTTGTGCAAAAAAAAAAAAGTTTGTAATATTCCCGCAACTTGTGGCAAAATATAAAATATTCCATGGGCTCAACATGCCTCTCAGTAAATAGCTTGGGGTGTCTACTTTCCAAAATGGGGTCATTTTGGGGGGTTTTGTGCTATTTTGGCTTTTTATGGCCTTCGAAACTGTGATAGGTAGTGAGGGGTGAAATCAAAAATTTGCACCCTTAGAAATCCTGAAGGTGGTGATTGGTTTTCGGGGTGCCGTACGCGACTAGACTCCCAAAAAGTCCCACACATGTGGTATTCCCATACTCGGGAGAAGTAGCTGAATATATTTAGGGGTGCAATTCCACATATAACCATGGCATGTGTGAGCAATATATCATTTAGTGACAACTTTTTGTAAAAACATTTTTATTTTTTATTTTTTGTCATTATTCAATCCCTTGGGACAAAAAAAAAAATATTCAATAGTCTCAAGATGGCCCTCGGCAAATAGCTTGGTGTGTCTACTTTCCAAAATGGGGTCATTTGGGGGGGTTTTGTGCCATCTTGGCATTTTATGGCCGTCAAAACTGTGATAGGTAGTGATAGGTAGTGAGAAGTAAAATAAAAAAATTATGCCCTTAGAAATCCTGAAGGCGGTGCTTGGATTTCGGGGTCCCGGACGCGGCTAGGCTCCAAAAAAGTCCCACATATGTGGTATCCCTGTACTCAGGAAAAGCAGCAGAATGTATTTTGGGGTGTCATTTCACATATGCCCATAGCATGTGTGAGCAATATATCATTTAGTGACAACTTTGTGCAAAAAAAAAAAAAGTTTGTAATATTCCCGCAACTTGTGGCAAAATATAAAATATTCCATGGACTCAACATGCCTCTCAGTAAATAGCTTGGGGTGTCTACTTTCCAAAATGGGGTCATTTTGGGGGGTTTTGTGCTATTTTGGCTTTTTATGGCCTTCGAAACTGTGATAGGTAGTGAGGGGTGAAATCAAAAATTTGCACCCTTAGAAATCCTGAAGGTGGTGATTGGTTTTCGGGGTGCCGTACGCGACTAGACTCCCAAAAAGTCCCACACATGTGGTATCCCCATACTCGGGAGAAGTAGCTGCAATTCCACATATAACCATGGCATGTGTGAGCAATATATCATTTAGTGACAACTTTTTGTAAAAACATTTTTATTTTTTATTTTTTGTCATTATTCAATCCCTTGGGACAAAAAAAAAAATATTCAATAGTCTCAAGATGGCCCTCGGCAAATAGCTTGGGGTGTCTACTTTCCAAAATGGGGTCATTTGGGGGGGTTTTGTGCCATCTTGGCATTTTATGGCCGTCAAAACTGTGATAGGTAGTGATAGGTAGTGAGGAGTAAAATAAAAAAATTATGCCCTTAGAAATCCTGAAGGCAGTGCTTGGATTTCGGGGTCCCGGACGCGGCTAGGCTCCCAAAAAGTCCCACACATGTGGTATCCCTGTACTCAGGAGAAGCAGCAGAATGTATTTTGGGGTGTCATTTCACATATGCCCATAGCATGTGTGAGCAATATATCATTTAGTGACAACTTTGTGCAAAAAAAAAAAGTTTGTAATATTCCCGCAACTTGTGGCAAAATATAAAATATTCCATGGACTCAACATGCCTCTCAATAAATAGCTTGGGGTGTCTACTTTCCAAAATGGGGTCATTTTGGGGGGTTTTGTGCTATTTTGGCATTTTATGGCCTTCGAAACTGTGATAGGTAGTGAGGGGTGAAATCAAAAATTTGCACCCTTAGAAATTCTGAAGGTGGTGATTGGTTTCGGGGTGCCTTGCGCGACTAGACTCCCAAAAAGTCCCACACATGTGGTATCCCCGTACTCGGGAGAAGTAGCGAAATATATTTTGGGGTTCAATTCCACATATAACTATGGCATGTGTGAGCAATATATCATTTAGTGACAACTTTTTGTAAATTTTTTTTTTTTTTGTCATTATTCAATCCCTTAGGACAAAAAAAATAAATATTTAATGGGCTCAACATACCCATCAGCAGTTTCCTTGGGGTGTCTACTTTCCAAAATGGGGTCATTTGGGGGGGGTTTGTACTGCCCTGCCATTTTAGCACCTCAAGAAATGAGATAGGCAGTCATAAATTAAAAGCTGTGTAAATTATAGAAAATGTACTGTAGTTTGTAGACGCTATAACTTTTGCGCAAACCAAAAAATATACGCTTATTGACATTTTTTTTACTAAAGACATGTGGCTGAATAAATTTTGCCCTCAATGTATGACTAAAATTTAGTTTATTCGATTTTTCTTATAACAAAAAGGAGAAAATATAATTTTTTTAAAATTTTTTCGCTCTTTTTCCATTTATATCGCAAAAAATAAAAATCGCAGAGGCAATCAAATACCATCAAAAGAAAGCTCTATTTGTGGGAAGAAAAGGACGCAAATTTCGTTTGGGTGCAATATTGCATGACTGCGCAATTACCAGTTAAAGCAGCGCAGTGCAAAATTGTAAAAAGACCTCTGGTCCTTAAGGTGTTTATTGGTCCGAGGCTGAAGTGGTTAAAGCGACGCAGTGCCATATCGCAAAAAGTGCTCTTGTCAGGAAGGGGGTAAATCCTTTCAGGGCTGAAGTGGTTAAATGGAATTAGAATATAATTTGAATCAATTTGAATTCGGAAAATTAGAATTGATTGGAATCATTTATGTAAATAACACATGGAAACTAAATAAAACAATTTTTTTTCGTTCTGCACATGTCTATTGACAATATAATTAAGAATTTAAAGTGCCAATGTCCAACCAAAGATGTTCTTATTTTGGATAGAGTGGAAAAGGAATAGAACCGCCGTGTCAGGAGCGTGTAACACTCCTTGCTTCATCACAGCTCCTGGTCTCCTGGATTTGGATTGTGATACATTCTCCCTGTCCACCTGCCACAGAGGTGTGGCTGTGGACGTGGTATACCTGGATTTTGCAAAAGCGTTCGATACAGTTCCGCACACATGGCTCATGTGTAAGGTAAAGTCTACATGCTTGGAAAGATCAGTTTGTAAATGGATAGAAAACTGGCTAAAAGACAGAATTCAGAGAGTAGTGATTAATGATTCTTACTCTGAATGGTCTAAGGTTATCAATGGTGTACCCCAAGGTTCAGTGTTGGGACCCTTACTTTTTAATATCTTTATAAATGATATTGGATCTGGGATTAAAAGTACTATTTGTCTTTGCAGATGACACCAAGATATGCAGTGGAATAATGTCCTTACAGGATGTCTCCAATTTACAAGCCGACCTCAATGCTCTGTCTAATTGGGCAACTAAGTGGCAGATGAGGTTTAATGTTGATAAATGTAAAGTTATGCACTTGGGGGCTAAGAATATGCTTGTATCATACATACTAGGGGGAGTACAACTGGGGGAATCCATAGTGGAAAAGAATCTGGGGGTTTTGGTAGATCATAAGCTCAATAATGGAATGCAATGCCAAGCTGCAGTTTCCAAAGCGAGCAAAGTCCTTTCTTGTATTAAGAGAGGTATGGACTCCAGAGAGAAAGATATAATGTTGCCCCTGTTCAAATCATTAGTAAGACCTCATCTGGAATATACAGTTCAGTTTTGGGCACCAGTTCTCAAAAAGGATATCGGGGGAACTGGAGAAAGTGCAGAGAAGGGCAACCAAACTGATAAGAGGCATGGAGGAACTCAGCTATGAGGAAAGATTAGAGGAACTGAATTTAATCACTCTTGAGAAGAGGAGATTAAGGGGGGGATATGATCAACATGTACAAATATATAAGGGGTCCATGTAGTGAACTTGGTATTGAGTTATTCACTTTAAGGTCATCACAGAGGACAAGGGGGCACTCTTTACATCTAGAGGAAAAAAGATTTAATCTCCAAATAGAGAAAGGTTTCTTCACGGTAAGAGCTGTGAAAATGTGGAATAGACGCCCTCCAGAGGTGGTTCTAGCAAGCTCAGTCAATTGCTTTAAAGAAGGCCTGGATTCTTTCCTAAACGTGCACAATATAACTGGGTACTAACATTTATAGGTAAAGTTGATACGGGGAAAATCCAATTGCCTCTCAGGGGATCAGGAAGGAATTTTTTCCCCTACTGTAGCAAAATGGATCATACTTTGCTGGGTTTTTTTTACCTTCCTCTGGATCAACTATGGGTGAAGATTTGTGTATATGGGATTGTATTATTTATTTTTTGGTTGATGGACTTTTTTCAACCTGACTAACTATGTAACTATGTAGCTATGCAAGGTGATTAATGTGGCCAGTCTCTGGGTGAAGAATAAACCTGATTTAAGCCAGCCAAACCTACAGTCTCCTGCTTGTGATAGCGCTGGTTACACATGCTAAAGCTCTCTGTTTGTCTGTCCTGCTCTGCTGTTTGGATTCCCTCATTGACGAGCTTGGATCGGACATTAACTACTCTCTGTACTCTGCCTGGCTTTTGACTACGGATTTGACAATGACCATTCTGAACCTTGCCTGCATTGTATCTGGACTGTCATTATACTCTTAAAGCGGAGGTCCACCCTAAAGTGGACCTTCCGCTCATCGGAACCCTCCCCCCCTCCGGTGCCACAATCGGCACCTTTCAGGGGGGAGGGGGGTGCAGTTACCTGGATAATCCAGGTAACTGCACCCACTTCCGGGATAGCTCTCTGCGGAAAGGGGCGTAACTTACGCCCCTTTCCGCAAGTGCCTGCCCCTTCCCGCAAGTGCCCCGCTGCCTGCTGGGAAACACACAGATCCCAGAGGCAGCGGGGAGCGTCCTTATTGCGCAGCGCGATTCGCGCATGCGCAGTAGGGAACCGGGAAATGAAGCCGAAAGGCTCCATTTCCTGATTCCCATACCCAAGATGGCGGCGGCAGGACCCGACAGGCGACCTAGAGATCGGCTTCGGGTGCCGACATCGCGGGCGCGCTGGACAGGTAAGTGTCACTATTTTAAAAGTCAGCAGCTGCAGTATTTGTAGCTGCTGGCTTTTAAAAAAAAAAAAACGCGGAGTCCCGGTGGACTCCCGCTTTAACACAAATCCAAAAAACCAAACGCTGAGCCTCCTGATTTCACAGATATGTATAAGAGAAGGGGGAAAAACACCTACTGTAAAGGTCACTTGAAGCAGTGGATACATCAAACCAAAAGTACAAATTAACAGCGCTTAGAGCTACAACAACCACTAACAGCAAAGTATAGTCATTTATTAAGCCATGTAAAAATCACAAGCAAGCTGATCTTGCAAGACCAAATTCAGGCACCCCCCCCCCCCCCCAAATTACGTAGATTTTCTTATCCATAGGCAGGCTTTAAAAGCCTTTACAAGTTACAACTTTAGATTTACAGAGGAGGTCTGGTGCTAGAATTACTGCCCACGATCTGAGGTTCATGGTGATACCTCACGTGTGAGACAATCGCTGTTTGCATGCATGCCGTACCAACACAGGCTTTCATCTTAGCATAAAAAATAAAGAAAAAGAGCTGCGCCAAATAATTTGAATCAATAAACCATACAACTATAAAGAAAAGTCCATGGAAACTTTATGTTGTCCAAAGAAGGAAGACGATCGCACCACAGTGATTCCACACTTCCTTATCACTATAGTGTCCCACCACCGACAAAAAAGTGCGCTTACCAGATGGTAAAAGCACAAGGAGCGTTTAGAGTACCAAGCCACCGACAGCTCCTCACCTTCACCAAACACTTTGTCCCTCAGGAACGAACGTTCCATACACTGAAGCCGTTCCGCATTTTCATTAGTAACCCCGTTTCACGTTCATAATGTAAAAAGAAAAGAAGCCTCCCATAGTGTAAAAAATTTCAATGCTCTTTTAGTTAATAGAAATGCACTTACATAAAAACGAACGATTTCCGCATGTAAAAACAAGCCGGCCGGCAAAAAACGAGAGCCCGTCCTCCTCTCGTAACACGTGGTGACGTCACAGCGTGCCCTCCCATACGTGACGTTTTCAATGCCGGCCGGCTTGTTTTTTGCTATGCATGGCTCTTGGACACTTTTGAGCATGAAGCTGCTAATTTTCCACCATTGCCAGTGGAACTGTTCATTGGATCAGTTTACTTGTGATAAGTTTTTTAATACTTTTTTATGCTCAACGTGGCTCAATAAATGACTAGTATTCATTACTATTAGTGTTTTTTGTAGCATCATATAATTGACTTATTATGACACTCTAATGGATGCATTATCACCCCGATGCCCTAAGCGCTGTTAATTTGGTACTAATATTTATTGAACCAGTCTGCCTGTCTGCCAACCGCATGTACCTGTTTGTTGTGCTCTGTTCGCGCCTGCCCCAGTGTGGTAGCCAGGCACTAGAGCACTGTGTACAAGTCCTGGGGGGCAACTGCTTACCTTATGGAAAAGGGGGCTGCTATAGGTGAAGGGCACAAAAACGAACTATAGTGCCTGACCACCTGCATTGGTTTAAGCATGACACTCTGTAAACCCAGGGCTCCATTAGAAAGATGTATACTTAAGACTTAATCTGGCCATAGATGGATAGAATTTCAAACAAAATTTCTTAGGAAAATTCTTAAAAAAATTGTACGAACATGCTTGGAACATTTGAATGTTGTTCGAAAGATGTAATTTGCTTTTAACAGTTGATTTTGGAATGAATGGACTTTACCAAACGAAAACCAAATTCATTTTCCATCCTGCTCCTTCAAAGTTTCTCATCACTGCAGTCAAAAACGAATGTCGATTTGACCCACTAATAATTAGAAAAATAAAGAGGATAGAGACTCTACTGTAATCAAAAGCTTTTCAAATGCATTTCCCTGAGAGATATTGCCAGAAGGAGGGGAAAAAGCTGCATTTTCTAAGGCTGTAGAGGACACAGCTTCCTCTTGCCACAATGGAGGCAGATGATGCACATGTCTGGCCAGTGTGGCTTTCACTGCTGCATAACAGCCTGAGTAGGATCCAGTGTGCTAAGTCCAGGTCAACTGAGCAGAGAGTGGACTAATCACTGTGTCTGACTGGATGGTGCCCTGCGATATAACTGGGACTAGTGAGCTGCTGCTGTGGGGACTTACTGCAGCTAGAGACTGAGTCCATTAGGAACTGACCATACAGCCATCTAGTAGCCCATTTGCTGCCTCTAGGCTTGACTGAGATTATTCACATGTGCATTATTTGTACAACTGGGCCCCAACAATAGCGGGCAGAGGAGTTAGGACTAAAGGCTGTCCCTTTACAGCTGCTACACAGATATAGTAGTAATAGAATAGTATTATTATTCACATTGCAGTTAATGCTTATATGTACTTTTATTGCTAACTTTGCTGATTTATGAGGTTATCCCACTCTAGTGGTCATTGGTGTGCGCAGCCTATTGCATTAGGGTGTGCACCCCAGAGTACAAACACACATGCGTGTATATTAGCAGAGCAGTGAACAGCATCAGTAGAGCAGAGATTTTTGTCAGTAGGGCAGTGGACAGTGGTAGTAGTTTTTTATCTTTAACTGCTGAGCAGCTTCCTCTTCATTCACAAACTGAAGCATAGTGAACTATGTTTACTAAGTTTAAGAATGAACACAGGAGCAATTGGTACTCACATTCAGAAAAGGAAGGGGCCAGTAAATTAAATATTTACCATCCCCTTCTCCCACTCTCCATCTTGAAACATCCCAGTGGGAGAGGAGAGGCGGGGAGCTGGCAGCACTGCAGGGGGGAGACAGGGGGTGCCAGGAAGCAGGGGGAATCGGCACTGCACGGAGTGAATAGGGTGTTCATGCCTATGCTAGTGGTACAGAACGCTATTATAAGTTACCTTGGCATAGTGATTATACTGCCTTCTGTGTGTTAATTAATGCTCAAACCACAATTAATTCTAACTTAAACGAATTTTATGAGTTCATTTACTACTAAATGGTCTTGTGTCTATTTCCTGGTGCTAATTCAAGTTAAAGGTTCCTGCTCCTATAAGTGTTTGCAGAAATCTTCATTCAGCCAAGTGCTTCAGAGGGCCTGAGAGTGTTCTTGGAGTCGTGGCGCAGAATAGAGAAACCAAATTACGCTACCGGATCCTGCGGGATTAGCTCTGAATCACATAACTAAACTCTTTAAATTCTTTATGGAGCTATTTTCTGGAAGAGTTTTTTTTAAATTTCAAGCAATTTAATAACATTTAAAAATCTACAACTAACAAAAGCCAATCGTTGATGACCTTAGGATTTACTGTGTGTATACTATATATTCTGTGATATTTGGGTTTATAGAGTGCACGCGCTCACATTCCTCATGTGGGGTCTGGACTATGGCAACTGGTATGAATGCCCAGTGTATGA
Source organism: Lithobates pipiens (assembly GCF_037356315.1). Lineage (NCBI taxonomy): Eukaryota > Metazoa > Chordata > Amphibia > Anura > Ranidae > Lithobates > Lithobates pipiens. The sequence continues at coordinate 124,481,993 of NW_027507789.1, read as the reverse complement.
CAATGATCAGCCTTTAAAGTAGTTATGAAGGCACACATTTTTTTTAAAATAGTAAACATTCTATACTTGTCTGCTCTGTGCAATGGTGCCCAGAGCTACCTCGTGCCATTGTCTAGCCTGTAGAGGTCTGTGCGTCCCTCCATTGATATGCCTCCCCAGACAATCACTGACCCACCACCAGTCATGCTGAATGATGTTACAGACAGCATAACGTTCTCCACGGCTTTTTTAGACCCTTTCATGTCTGTCACATGTGCTCAGGGTGAACCTGCTCTCATCTGTGAAAAGCACAGGGCACCAGAGGTGGACCTGCTAATTATAGTGTTCAATGGAAAATGGCCATCAAAGTTCCACGATGCCAGTCAGTGAGCACATGGCCAACTAGAGGACGCCGGACTCTCAAGCCACCCTCATGATTGTTTGGTCGGAAACATTCACACCAGTGACCTGCTGGAGGTAATTTTGTAGGGCTCTGGCATTGCTCATCCTGTTCCTCCTTGCACTAAGGAGAAGATGGGCTACGGGCCTCTTAGGGCCCTGTTCAGCTCTCCAAGAGTAACTGCCTGTCTCCTGGAATCTCCTCCATGCTCTTGAGGCTGTGCTGGGAGACCATTCTTGTTTTGGAGATCATCTCATTGTTGCCCATTTAGTGCACCTGTTGGTAATTTCATTAACACCAAAGCAGCTGCAATTAACCACCTCAATACAGTGCACTTACACCCCCTTCCTGTCCAGACCAATTTTCAGCTTTCAGTGCTCTCTACAGTTTGAATGACAATTACTCAGTCATGCAACACTAAACCTATATGAAACTTGCGTCCTTTTTTCCACACAGCTTTCTTTTAGTGGTATTTAATCACTAGTGTTTTTTTATTTTTTGTGCTATAAATAAAAAAAAACGTAAATTTTTTGAAAAAAATGCCTTTTTCTTTGTTTCTGTCATAAAACTTTGCTAATTAGTCATTTTTCTTCTTAAATTTTGGCCAAAATTTATACTGCTACATATCTTTGGTAAAAATAACCCACATTAGTGTATATTATTTGGTCTTATAGAGAGTTATAAAGTTATAGAGTCTACAAACTATTTCTTGAGACACTAACAAGTCAGCAAAAGTACAAATACCCCCCAAATGACCCCTTTTTAGAAAGTAGACATTCCAAGGTATTAAGTAAGTAGCATGGTGAGTTTTTTTAAGTTGTCATTTTTACCCACAATTCTTTGCAAATTTAAGATTTTTTTTTTTTTTTACATATTTTACATATTGTCAATTATTGTCATATTGTCAATTATTTACATATTATCAGGTTATTTCTCACACACAGCATATGCATACAACAAATTACACCCCAAAATACATTCTGCTACTCTTCCTGAGTATGGCTCACATGTGTGAGACTTTTATACAGCCTGGCCACATACAGAGCACCAACATTGAAGTAGCAGGCGTAGCAAAAATTACACATCTCATTTCGCAACCACCTATTAGCCCTTGTACACATGGTCGGACATTCCGACAACAAAATCCGTCTGATTTTTCCCGATGGATTTTGTCCGAAAGTGGTGTTGCATACACACGGTTGGACAAAGTTGTCGGAAAATCCGATCGTTCAGAACGTGATGACGTTTGGTCGTTGCGATGGGACTATGTTGCGGCTAGTAGCCAATAGCTTTGGTCTCGTAATTTGATCTGAGCATGCGTGGCACTTTGTCCAATCAGAATTCTCTACAAACGATCGGACAAAGTCCAATCGGATCATGTTGTCGGCAAATTTTATATCCAGCTCTCAAACTTTGTTGGTCCGACATTCCAATGGAAAAAGTCTGATGGAGCCCACACACGGTCGGATTATCTGACAACACGGTCCGATCGGACCTTTTCTGTCAGAATGTCTGACTGTGTGTACAAGAGCTTACACTTTTGAAGGCCCTGGAGCACCAGGACAATGAAATTGCCCACAAAATTACCCCATTTTGGAAAGCAAACACCCCAATGTATAATCTATGAGGCAGAATGAGTCTTTTGAATGGTTAATTTTTTTTCCAGAAAACGCATATTTTTTTACACAGAGTTGTCCATTTATAAGATATTTCTAACTCATAGCATGTATATAGCAAAAATGACATCCCAAACACATTTTGCTACTCTTCCTGAGTATGATGATACCACATGTGTGATACTTTTACACAGCCTGACCACATACAGAGGCCCAACATTGAAGTTGTAACTTCAGGCGTTCTACAAGCATAAATTACACATCTCATTTCATTCCTACCTATCACACTTTTGAAGGTTCTTGAGCACCAGGACAGTGGAATTACCCACAAAATTACCCAATTTTGGAAAGCAAACATCCCAACGTATATTCAATGAGGCATGGGCTGCAGATAGGTACTCGGGTACTCTGATAGGCTGCAGATAGGTACTCGGGTACTCTGATGGGCTGTTGACAGGTACTCGGGTACTCTAATGGACTGTGACAGGTACTCGGGTACTCTGATAGCCTGGTGACAGCTACTCAGGTACTCTGATGGCCTGGTGATAGGTACACTGATGGCCTGATGACTGGTATTCGGGTACTCTGAAGGGCGGTGATAGGTACTCAGGTACTCATATGGACTGTGATAGGTACTCGGGTACTCAGATGAACTGTGACAGGTACTCAGGTACTCATATGGATTGTGACAGGTACTCAGGTACTCAGATGGACTGACAGGTACTCAGATGGACTGACAAGTACTCAGGTACTCAGATGAACTGTGACAGGTACTCAGATGGACTGGAACAGGTACTCAGGTACTCAGATGGACTAGGACAGGTACTCGGGTACTCAGATGGACTGTGACAGGTACTTGGGTACTCTGATGGACTGTGACAGGTGCTCGGGTACTCTGATGGACTGTGACTGGTACTCGGGTACTCTGATGGACCGTGACAGGTACTCGGGTACTCTGATGGACTTTGACAGGTACTCTGATGGACTTTGACAGGTACTCAGGTACTCTGATGGACTGTGACAGGTACTCTGATGGATTGTAACAGGTACTCTGATGGACTGTGAGTAACAGGTACTATGATGGGTGGTGACAGGTCCTATTTATTGGGGGGGGGGGGGGGCAGTAAGTGTGATTGGTGTGTACAGTAAGCGGTAACGAGATTTTGCCACAATCTCCTTCTCACGCGCGATCGGTGTGTGAGAAGGAGAACCCGGTAACATCTCATTACCACGGTTTGTTTACATTTAGTGATCCTTTCACAGCCGATCACGTGGGTAAACAGCCGGCCAATGCCTGTTTACCAGTGTCGGTGACGAGCAGTGTTCCCGGGAACACGCCGCCACTGACTTGCACGTGCACCGTGCTCGCAATAGCGCATGTGCCGTGCACAGTGGGGGTGGAACCATCTGTGATCGTCCGTGACTTCATCAGGGCCGATCACGTGGTGTCTCCGAAGGAACAGGGATGCATCCATTGACACAGACAGCAGGAATCGGCCCAGCTCCTGTGTCACTGGATTTGATTGACAGCAGCAGGAGCCAATAGCTGCACTGCTATTAATCTATCCAATGAGGACCCGAGACTGTTGCACTACAAAAGGTTTTTCACCTGAATGCATACAATGCATTAAAGTGAAAATCCTTGAGGGTTTAAAACTTCTTTAAAGCCATTAAATTGCCAGAAAATATCCCCCAAATGACCTCTTTTAGGAAAGTATACAGTCTAAGGTATTTAGTAAGAGGCATGGTGAGTTTTTTGAAGTTGTAATTTTTTGTAAAACTTTTTGGGAAAATTAAGAAGTTAAAGAGGGATTCCACCTACAAAAAAAATATTAAAAGCCAGCAGCTATAAATACTACAACTGCTGACTTTTAATAAATGGACACTCACCTGTCCCGGGTTCCAGCGATCCCGGCAGCCAAGGCCGATCGATCGCTCAGCTCTCGGCTGCTGCCACCACCATTCTAGGTGAGGGAATCAGGAAGTGAAGCGAATCGGCTTCACTTCCCGGCTCCCTACTGCTCATGCGCGAGTCGCGCAGCGCAATAGGAATTCTCCGCGCTGTCTCTGAGACCCGTGTGTGTCCCAGCAGACAACGCGGCAGGACAGGAAATGGGCGTAGACTCCCACGGGAGTCTATGCCCGGAAGTGGGTGTAAATACCTGTCTTTGACAGGTATCTCCACCCCCCTCCCCCCTGAAAGGTGCCAATTGTGACACCGGAGGGGGGGAGGGTTCTGATCAGCGGAGGTTTCACTTTAGAGTGGAACCCCGCTTTAAATATTTTCTCCTTTTTTTTTTTTAACATACTATCACCAGTGCAATACAGCATCATCATATGACTGATCTGACAGTGATCAGGGATACTGACTGGTGACAGTATGTAAAAAAGTTATTCAGTTCTTCATTCAGTTTTTTAAAAAGGGCCCAAAATTCATCCCTGGGAATTTCAGACCAGTTAGCCTAACATCAATAGTATGCAAGCTCTTGGAGGGGATGATAAGGGACTATATACAAGATTTTAGTAGATATCATTAGCAGTAATCAGCATGGATTCATGAAGATTTGTTCTTGCCAAACCAATCTATTAACCTTCTATGAGGAGGTGAGTTGTCATCTAGATAAAGGAAGGCCCGTAGATGTGGTGTATCTGGATTTTGCAAAAGCATTTGACACAGTTCCCCATAAACGTTTATTGTTCAAACTAAGGTCCGTTGGCATGGACCATAGGGTGAGTACATGGATTAAAAACTGGCTACAAGGGCGAGTTCAGAGGGTGGTGATAAATGGGCAGTACTTGGAATGGTCAGGGGTGGGTAGTGGGGTCCCCCAGGGTTCTGTCCTGGGACCAATCCTATTTAATTTGTTCATAAACGACCTGGAGGACAGGGTAAACCGTTCAATCTCTGTATTTGTGGACGATACTAAGCTAAGCAGGGCAATAACTTCTCTGCAGGATGTGGAAACCTTGCAAGTAGATCTGAACAAATGAATGGGGTGAGCAACTACATGGCAAATGAGGTTCAATATAGAAAAATGTAAAATAATGCATTTGGGTGGCAAAAATATGAATGCAATCTATACACTGGGGGGAGATCCTCTGGGGGAATCTAGGATGGAAAAGGACCTGGGGGTCCTAGTAGATGATAGGCTCAGCAATAGAATGCAATGCCAAGCTGCTGCTAACAAAGCAAACAGAATATTGGCATGCATTAAAAAGGGGATTAACTCCAGAGATAAAACAATCATTTTCCTGCTCTACAAGACTCTGGTCTGGCCGCACCTAGAGTATGCTGTCCAGTTCTGGGCACCAGTCCCTGGGAAGGATGTACTGGAAATGGAGCGAATACAGAGAAGGGCAACAAAGCTAATAAAGGGTCTGGAGGATATTAGTTATGAGGAAAGGTTGTGAGCACTAAACTTATTCTCTCTGGAGAAGAGACGCTTCAGAGGGGATATGATTTCAATATACAAATACCGTACCCCACAATAGGGATAAAACGTTTTTGCAGAAGGGAGTTTAATAAAACTCGTGGCCACTCATTAAAATAGGAAGAAAAATGGTTTTACCTTAAACTACATAGAGGGTTCTTTACTGTAAGTGCCGCAAGGATGTGCAATTCCCTTCCACAGGCGGTGGTCTCAGTGGGGAGCATCAATAGTTTAAAGTGGTTGTAAACCCTTACAAACCACTTTGACCTACAGGTAAGCCTAGATTAAGGCTTACCTGTAGGTCCAAGCAATATCTCCTAAACCTATATGGTTTAGGAGATATTTGCCCGAAAATGGGCACCGCTGTCTACGGCGCATGCGCCGTAGACAGCGGCGCGCAGGCGCACTAAACGCGGCAAGTCCGAGAATAGAGATGCCTAATTTGTCAACTCCCGTGCGCATGCGCGGGAGTGACGTCATCGCGGCTTCGCCGAATGACAGCGGCGGAGCTGCGAGACGCGACTCCCGCGCGCATGCGCGGGAGTGACGTCATCGCGGCTTCGCCGCTGTCATTCGGCGGAGCTGCGAGACGCCACCAGCAAGATGGATGCGGCGGACTACAGGGGACAGCGGCGACTTCGCTGGCTCCTGTGCCAGGTAAGTGACACATAATGAGCTACTATGCGATGCATAGTAGTCCATTATGCTTTACCTTTGCAGGGAAAAAAAGAGGAAGTAAACCCATCAGGGTTTACTTCCTCTTTAAAGAAACTATTAGATAAGCACCTGAACGACCGCAACATACAGGGATATACAATGTAATACTGACATATAATCACACACATAGGTTGGACTTCATTGGACTTGTGTCTTTTTTCAACCTCACCTACTATGTGACTATGTAACATTTTTTTATTTTTTAACTTGTTTCTTTTTTTTAATTTTTATTTTTGTACCTCCTGTCATCATCATCACCATAGTAAAACTGTACTACTCTAGGGAGTGATCAGGGATTTGCAGTGATGATCGCTGTATAAGCAATATAGTTTTGGCTGTCATTGCTCCAAATCAGGGACAGTCCCTCGAAATCAGGGACAGTTAGGAGCTATGCTGTAACACTCTCCTTTTCTCTCTGAGGCCCCAGGTTGTGGACAGGCCCTTAGCATTCTCACCCACAATGCAGGACAGTTTCTCCAGGGAGCCACGGAATGATCCGACCTCAAGGGGAGGGGTAATGAGGGGCGGGCATGACCTGGTGCCCAGGAGCCAATGGAAGAAAAGGAGGCTGAGGGAACTGAGAGAAGCGAGGGGGGGCGGAGCCATATAAATAGGGGGCGGAGCTTAGACGGGACCAGTGCACGAGGAGACATCACAGGAGGAGGCAGCTTTGTTCACTGCTCCTCTACATCCAAGATGGCGGCGATCGAGGCGGCGCTGGCGCGATTGCGGGCACAGGCGGCGGTGAAGGGACCGGAATGGCTGACCAGGCAAGTGCAGGAGCTGCTGGGGGACAGTGATGAGGCGAGGGGCGGCGGGGGGACTGTACCACGGGCCCGGCGGTCTCGGCCGCCGGCGCGATTTTCGCCAGGCCCCGCCCCTCGGCCACCTCGTGACCGGCGGAGCCCGGGGAGGGACGGATCGGTCCCCCCGGCGAAGAAGAGGCAGCAGGAATGTCGGGGTTCAGGGCGGTCGACACGCCGCCGGCCCGCCCCGGGGAGCGGGGCCACAGGCAGTACCTGCGCTGGTTCCCCGTCTCACAGCCCGGCAACCAGTCGCGTGGGGGTGCTCGGGGGGGGCCCCAGCACGAGCGGAGTTCGGGTGGAAGAGGTGCCAGGGGCGGAAGACGGCAGGAGCATAGCAAGGAAGCTGGAGACAGGGAGGAAGGGACGCAGACCGGCAGATGGACAAGCGGGAACCGCGGGGGACAAGTGGAGGAGCAGGGCGGTACGGGGGGGCACCACAGGTCCGGTCCACATCGCCGGTCTGGGAGTGCGCACCCTGGGGAGACACACCTTTCCAGCCGCCGGAGCGTTGCGGCCTCTGGGGGGGGATCGCCCAGGGGGCTCCCTTCGCAAGCAGAAGCGGACGTGGCGGAGCGGTCGGAGGGAGAGCTGTCCACAGAAGACGAGGTGGCAGATCCGGCAGTGGAGAGCGGCAGTGCGGCTGTGGGAGCGGTGCCTGGTCGGCCCGGTAAGTCCATGCATAATGTTTTGACTGATGCTTTGCAGGGGTTGCTGGGGGTGGTTCAAGGGGTGCCGACGGGGTCTCCGGCACCGGTGGTGCCGGTGGGGGGGGAGCAGCAGGGGGCGGGGCCCGGCTCGACTATGCCGGCGCCTGCACCGCAGCTGCAGGGGCTTCTGGACGGCCTGCGGGCATTGGTGGAGAGGTTTGGGGGGGCGCCGGGCACTCCTGCCCTGGCAGCACCGTGGGGGTCGGGTGCGAGTTCGGCAGCTGCGGCCGTGCCGGCGGCGGTAGTGGAACCCGCGGCATCCGGGGTTGAGGGGCCGGCATCGAGTGGGGGGGCCGGTGGCGACAAGGTCGCGGAGGTGGCGGCAGGTCGGTCGGACGTGGTCAGAATTGGGGACGCGGCACGGTGCGAGGTGTACGTCTGCTTCGAGGGCCCGCTGGGAGCGCACTTGAAGCCGGAGGTCCGGGAGAAGATTACAAAAGGTGAGTACGTGGAGATATTCTCGCTGCTCCCATTAGAAAAGTTCAATTTGGATCGGGTCAAACCTAATGACACCAAGAAGGACGATGAGGAAAAGAGGCGTTACCGGCTGATACCGCGAACGTTTGCAAATTGGTTGCAGGCATTCGCGATATTGGCGAGCGTCATTGGGGAAAAGAACCCCGAGCACTGCTCGGCGTTGTTTTGTTACATGGACGCCATCGGGGAGGCCCACAGGGTGTACGGGGGTGTTGCGTGGCTGCGGTATGATGAACAGTTCCGGCAGCGAAAGGCGGTGCGTCAGGAACTGCGGTGGGATCACAAGGACATCAGCCTCTGGATGCGACTGATGTCCTCGGCCCGGGCCCAGCCTTCGTTTTTTCAGGGGGGGGCCGGGGGTACAACCTCCTCAGGACTGTCGGCCGGAAAGAAGTGGGGAGTTTGCTGGCAGTTCAACGAGGGTGCGTGCAAGTTCGGGGGTGCCTGCAGATTCAAGCACGAATGTTCGGGTTGCGGGGGGGCCCACGCGCTGTCTCGGTGCTTTAAGAAAGGGAAACGTGCCGGCGACGCTTCTAACAAGAGGGAGGACGCCGGTGAAGGTGGAAAGGATGCTCCCTTTCCTAAATAAGTACCCGGACGGGGAGGCGGCGCGTCTGCTGGCGGAGGGGTTCCGCGTGGGTTTCCGGATTCCTTGCGACCTGCAGGTGGTGCCGCCGTTGGCGCGGAACCTCAAGTCGGCCCTACTGCATCCGTCGGTAGTGGATGACAAGTTGGGCAAAGAGGTTGCGCTGGGTCGCATGGGGGGTCCTTTTGAGGAAAAACCTTTGGGGTGTCTTGTGGTGTCTCCACTGGGGGTTGTCCCCAAGAAGGAGCCGAACAAGTTTCGGCTCATTCACCACTTGTCCTTCCCGAAGGGGGGTTCGGTCAACGACTTCATTGATCCGGAGTTCTGCACGGTATCTTATACGTCATTTGACGCGGCGGTCCGGTGGGTGCGGAAGTACGGCCGGGGGGCGCTTATGGCAAAGGCGGACGTCGAGTCGGCGTTCCGGTTGCTTCCGGTGCACCCGGACAGTTTTCCACTGTTGGGTTGTCATTGGAGGGAGCAGTTTTACGTGGACAAGTGTTTGCCCATGGGCTGCTCCGTTTCGTGTGCGGTGTTCGAACAGTTTAGCTCGTTCTTGGAATGGGTGGTGAGGGATGTCTCTGGCCTCGAATCGATCATTCATTATTTGGACGATTTTCTCTGCATTGGCCCCCGGGCTTCGTCTGTGTGTGCGATTCTTCTTTCCACGTTGCAGCACATCGCGAGCATTTTCGGGGTGCCTTTGGCGGCTGAAAAAACGGAGGGTCCTGTGCAGGTGTTGAGTTTTTTGGGCATAGTGATCGATTCAGAGGCCATGGAATGCAGGCTGCTGTTGGACAAACTGGAGGGCCTGCAGAGGGAGATCCGGGAGGTTCAGGGTCGCCGGAAAGTGCAGTTGAAGAGCTTACAGTCATTGCTCGGCAAACTGAATTTTGCGTGCCGGATTATCCCTATGGGGAGGGTGTTTTGCCGACGGCTGTCGGCTGCGACGGCCGGGGCAAAAGCACCGACGCACTTCATTCGATTAACGAAGGAACACAGGGACGATTTGAGCGCGTGGCATGACTTCCTGTCCTCTTACAATGGTCGGGCAGTCTGGATGGCCGGGCCGGTGAGCAATTTCGATCTGGAGTTGGTCACCGACGCGGCCGGGTCAACGGGTTATGGGGCGTTTTTTCGGGGGGGAATGGAGTGCGGCACCGTGGCCGAGCTCCTGGAAGGAGGCAGGTTTCCTGGGCAATTTGGTGCTATTGGAACTCTTCCCGATAGTGCTCGCACTGGAGCTGTGGGGGGAGAGGTGCAGGGATTTGAAATTGCGCATTAACTGTGATAACATGGGGGTGGTGCAGGTGGTGAATCGCATGTCGGCATCTTCCCCCCCGGTTATTCGAGTTTTGCGTCATTTGGTCTTTCGGTGCCTGCGTTTAAACGTGTTCATTTATGCCGTGCACATCCCAGGGGTGGAGAATTCCTTGGCTGACTCACTGTCTCGTTTCCAGTGGGACAAGTTCAGGGAACTGGCGCCTGGAGCGGCGGTGGACGGACTCCCTTGCCCAGAGTGGATGTGGGCGCTGCCCTTGGAATCGCCGCGGGATGGATACGGCGGTCTGTGAGTGGGTCTACCTGGTCAGCATACGAAAGGGTATGGCGGGAATGGCAAGGGTTGGTGGAGGAGGTGTCCTCGGACGGGGATGCGGGTGACTGGCGTTTATTGGTGCTGTATTTTGTGGTCCGGAATATGGAGGGCGGGCGCTCAGCGGCCGCGATTGACAAGAAAATGGCAGGTTTGTCATTTCTTTTTAAACTGTTGGGTTCGGAGGATTGGACAAAAGACTTTTGGGTGCGGCAGATGCTGCGGGGTTTCCGTAAACAGATTAAGCGGGGGGACGGACGGCGTCCGGTGACGTTCAACCTTTTGGTGGCCATATGCGCGGAATTGGGGTCGGTTTGTAAGTCTAGTTTTGAGGTGCGACTGTTTACTACGGCTTTTTCGTTAGCGTTTTATGGGGCGTTTAGGGTGGGTGAGTTGGTCAGCCCGTCCAAAAAAATGCCGGGAGGGCTGTTGGATCAGGACGTGCAGGTGACGCGGGATAAGGTGTGTTTGCTTCTCCGAAGATCAAAAACTGACCAGCGGGGTCGGGGGGTGGAGGTTGCGTTGTTTCAGTTACCTGGGTCCCCGGTTTGCCCGGTTGCAGCTGTTCAGGGGTATTGGGGGGTCAGGCCGGGCTGGGAGGGCCCGTTCCTTATGCACGAGGATGGGTCTTTCTTGTCACGGTTCCAGTTTGTGTCGGTTTTTCGGCGGTGTTTGCGGAATCAAGGTTTAGTAGCGGCGGAGTATGCTTCACACTCCTTCCGCATCGGGGCGGCCACGGAAGCGGCCAGGTGCGGGTTGGACGAAGCATCGGTGCGCAAGATAGGTCGATGGGAGTCGCGTAGGTTCAGGTCCTACGTCAGGCCGCAGTTGGTGGTAGGGTGCTAGCGGTGGGGTGGTTGGTTTGGAGTGGGTGTCCCCCATACAGGAAGTGGGGGTAACTCGACAACTTGGTTCCAGAGGGCTTGGTGTCTGGTGGGATGGTACGGTTGGGTGGTTGATGTGTTTTTGCTTTGTTTTGTTTTTCTCTCCGTTTCAGTGTACGTGTGTGTGGTTTTTCGTTTCAGATGGAGGTGCACCACGCCTCGTTTGGATCGTGGGCCATTCTTATGTATGTTGGGGGGCCAGGAGAGGTGACATAAGACCGGATGGTAGGCAGCTGGGGATTTCCAGGAGAGCAGCGGAGTTGCATTGGTTGGGAATCCCGGGCATGCAGTGGGACGGGGTGATGGGTGTGGTGGACAGGTATGTGCTTCTAGATGGGCCCCCGGATGTGTTGGTGCTCCATGCTGGGGGGAACGACCTGGGGTTGCGTAAGGTCCGGGACCTGCTCGTGGACATAAAGGCGGATTTTCTGCGGCTCCGAGAGAGGTTCCCGAACACGATTTTGCTCTGGTCCGACATCGTGGCCCGGACAAGGTGGAGATGGGCCAGATCGGTGGCCAGTATCCAGAAAACACGGATCAGGGTGAATAAGGTGGTGGGAAGGTTCGTGGTCAAGAATGGAGGGTTGGTGATTAGACACAGGGAACTGGAGTCTAATGTGGGTTTGTATTTAAGACGGGATGGCGTACATCTCACGGATGTCGGCATCGACTTATGGTCCCTGGGTTTGCAAGGGGGCATTCAAATTGCTTTAAGGGTGTGGGGTTGCCCTCAAGGGTAAGGGGGGTCACCCTTTCAGGCTGTGGCGTTATCTTTCTGGTGGTCTTTTACGGTGGCGGTAAAATGGAGGTGATCTAAAAGGGGTGGGGGGCTCATCAGTAATAGGGGGCCCCTCCGGGGTATTCCCGAACGTTGGACGGAATACTGGGTGTTTTGCACTGCAGGAATTGGTTGTCTCCGGGCGGTCACAGCTGGAGGCCTGGTTTATGTTAATGGTACCGCAGTGAGGTTGGTTTTGGTTATAAAAGTGGGTCACCGTCAGAGATCACCAGACTGGACTTGGGTTTAAATGTTGTTTATGGTTTATATATATATATTTATATATTTATATATTTATATACAGATCTTTGGAGTGAGGTAAAAATTTCGGTGTGTTAATAAAAGGCTGTTGTGGCCAGTTTTACTCCAAAGAAAAGGTGTGGTCTCATTATTATTAAAAGGTTGATAAGGGGCAGAGGTGTCATTGGGTTTTTAATAACAGGAAAGGGGACATTGGGGCTACGCAGGTCAAGGGAGCCACGGAATGATCCGACCTCAAGGGGAGGGGTAATGAGGGGCGGGCATGACCTGGTGCCCAGGAGCCAATGGAAGAAAAGGAGGCTGAGGGAACTGAGAGAAGCGAGGGGGGGCGGAGCCATATAAATAGGGGGCGGAGCTTAGACGGGACCAGTGCACGAGGAGACATCACAGGAGGAGGCAGCTTTCCCACCCTCCCTCCCTAATGTGGGGTTATTTGAGCATTCAGGTTATTGGTAGCTGGCTGGTTGTTGTTTCTTTCTTTCTTTCAGGAACAGAGGATTGGTCGTCACAGCAGTGAAAACGGCCCTATTGGGGGCTGCAGCGTTATCTTTCTGGTGGTCTTTTACGGTGGCGGTAAAATGGAGGTGATCTAAAAGGGGTGGGGGGCTCATCAGTAATAGGGGGCCCCTCCGGGGTATTCCCGAACGTTGGACGGAATACTGGGTGTTTTGCACTGCAGGAATTGGTTGTCTCCGGGCGGTCACAGCTGGAGGCCTGGTTTATGTTAATGGTACCGCAGTGAGGTTGGTTTTGGTTATAAAAGTGGGTCACCGTCAGAGATCACCAGACTGGACTTGGGTTTAAATGTTGTTTATGGTTTATATATATATATTTATATATTTATATATTTATATATTTATATACAGATCTTTGGAGTGAGGTAAAAATTTCGGTGTGTTAATAAAAGGCTGTTGTGGCCAGTTTTACTCCAAAGAAAAGGTGTGGTCTCATTATTATTAAAAGGTTGATAAGGGGCAGAGGTGTCATGGGGTTTTTAATAACAGGAAAGGGGACATTGGGGCTACGCAGGTCATGCATTGTACGCAGTGAGGTCAGAGTGTCTGCAAACTTATGAGATGAGGCTGTGTGAGAACAACTGTGCAGATGGAAAACAAGAATTTAAAGCAAACTCAACACATAATCTTTTGAATTCTCTTATTCTTCCATATAGGATGAAGTGTATGCTGATAACATATTAGCATACTAAGTAATGCTGAACAATACATGTAAAGATACTCTATTGACCATAGATTTGATTACTTCAATTAAACTTTTTTGTTTAATGAAGGAAAAGATTGATTGTTTGAATTCTGTTATATGGATCAGCAGAACCTACCACACACAGAAAGTTTTTTCTCCCTAGTGCATAGAATGCACGAAGGTAAAAAACCTTCAGCCTTTATAGCCACTTTTAAGTGGAACTTTAGTCAGAAAATGTAGTCCTGATAGATCATTTTAGTCTGGCCCCTTGTGCAGGTATAGCTATGTAAAACATTAAAAATAAGTATCTATACTGTTTAAAATCAAATAATACACTGTCTCACCCTGCTCTGCACATGCTCAGTTGCTCTCCCTTGTTGGTGTTTGGTATCAGAGCCACTAGAGGCCGAACTGCTGATAGTTTAAAAATGTAATGCTGCTCAGGGGTTCTGGGCTTCAGCAAACAGGCAGCTTCTGGCAAGACGAAACAGGAGCAATGCTGTAGGCTATGCTAAAGAACATTATTTTTTATCAAGTTGTTCCAGGTAAAGTTCCTCTTTAATGAAAGGCATTATGGGGATTTTATCAAAACTGGAGCAGACAGAATCTGGAGCATCTGTGCATGGCAACCAATTACCTTCTATCTTCCGCTTGTTCAGTTAAGCTTTGAAAATTAAAGATAGAAGCTGATTGGTTGCAAGGCACACCTGCTCATGTTTTGATACATTCCCCTCATTATTCTTTCATTATGGTGATTTCTATTTGAAACGTGCATCGTCAACATCATTTCTTTATCATGCATCACGGGACACGGAGCAGCCATAGTAATTACTATGTGGGTTATATGCCACCTATAGGTGAATGGACTCTGGCACACCCAAAGACAGGAAGTCCCTCTCTATATAGCCCCTCCCATACAGGAAGTACCTCAGTTTTTTTGCCAGTGTCTTCAAGGTGATGGTCATAGATTACATGTGCTCTTGGAGCATACTTTGAAGCCTGGACAGTTCTATTAGGAATCATGGACTTTAATCAGATCCATTCAAAGAAGCCAAAATTGGATGGTACCCGAGCCTCATGGGAAGGACAGAATATTCCTTGAGGTTTTGCCTGTAATGTAGCCTTATGGCGCTGGGCACTGCGTAATGGAACCATGTGCAGTATTTTGACCAAGGTGCTTTCCTGCAGGGTGCTATACAGGTCCAGGGAAGTCGACCCCACATTAAGGGGGACCCAGTCTCTTAGGGTCTTTTATGACAAAGCTCACCGTTATGGGTGAAGATTGGGCCTGGCTGTGTGTTTTCCAGCAAACCCTACGATGGTTGGTTGCAGTAACTTCGGCAAGGAGAGTGTCAGAATTGGCAGCTTTTTCCTGTAAAGAACCATACTTAATTATTCATAAGGACAAGGTGGTGTTGCCTCCTCACCCAATCTTTTTGCCCAAGGTAGTGTCCAGTTTTCACTTGAACCAAGATGTCTCCCTGCCTTCATTTTTCCCAGAACCTCACCCTGCGGAAGAAAAATTGTTGCATTCTCTTGATGTGGTGAGAGCTGTCAGGATCTATCTAAGTGTGACAGCTCAGATAAGGAAGACTGATGCTTTGTGTTTGCTGCCAGATGGGCCCAGAAAAGGGCAGGCAGCATCAAAATTGACAATTTCCCATTGGATTCGTCAGGTTATAATTCAGGCTTATGGAATGAAAAGAAGGGTTCCACCTTTTCAAATTAGAGTGCACTTTATCAGGGGAGTAAGTGCTTCATGGACAGTGCGTCACTAGGCCTCTATGGCTCAGGTTTGCAAGGCCGCGACTTGGTTGTCAGTACATACATTTACTACATTTTACCAGATGGATGTAAGGCATCAGGAGGATGCTACTTTGGGCGCAGTGAACTGCAGGCAGCAGTATAGGTCCCCCTCCTGACCCGTACCAGGCCACATGCCCTCAACATTGGGAGGGTGCTTTGAGGTAGCCCCTCAAAGCACCTTGTCCCCATGTTGATGGGGAGAAGGGCCTCATCCCCACAACCCTTGCCCAGTGGTTGTGAGGGTATCAGAATCTGGAAGCCCCCTTTAACAAGGGGACCCCCAGATCCCATCCCCCTTGTGTGAATTGGTAATGGGGTACACATGTACCCCTACCATTTCACAAAAAAAAGTAAAAAAAGACAAAAGACAGTCTTTGACAAGTCCTTTATTAAATTCTTCTTCTTTGCGCTTCTTCTTTCATCTTCTTTCTTCTGGTCTTCCTTCGGTGTTGTTCTTCTTCTCCATCTTCTTCATCTTCTTCTTCCTCCGCTCTTCTCGTCCCGCATCTTGCTCCGGCTTCTTCTCCGCACCGCCCTCTGTGGGAGTCTTCAGCAGTGTGACACTCCGCTTCTTCTGACACTTCTTAAATAATGGAGGGCGGGTCCACCTGGTGACTCCGCCCTCCTATGATTCACGGGGACTTCCCTATGGCTTTCCCCATGTTGTCAGAGGGGACGGGGTCATAGTGGTTTACGTAAATGGGTGACCCCGCCCCCTCTGTCATCACAGGGAAAGCCATAGGGAAGTCCCCGTGAGCCAGAGGAGGGCAGGGTCACTGGGTGGCCCCGCCCTGCGTTATTTAAGAAGTGTCAGAAGAAGCGGAGCGTCACACTGCTGAAGACTCCCACAGAGGTGGATCGTGCAGACGGCACGGAGAAGAAGCCAGAGCAAGATACGGGATGAGAAGAGCAGAGAAAGAGGAAGATGAAGAATTAGATGAAGAAGAAGATGAAGAAGAAGAACAACACCGAAAGAAGACCAGAAGAAAGATGATGAAAGAAGAAGCGCAAAGGACTTGTCAAAAAACTCTTTTGCCTTTTTTAACCTTTTTGTCACTTTTTTTATGAAATGGTAGGGGTACATTTGTATCCCATTAGCAATTCACACGGGGGGCGGGATCTGGGGGTCCCCTTGTTAAAGGGGGCTTCCCGATTCCGATAATCCCCCCGCCCGCAGACCCCCACATACTGTCTATACATGTTGGCAAATGCCAAGTCCACTGCAGGATCGAGGGGGCACTGGATACCTCCATAATAGTGCCAGACCTGCTCAATTGTGTTAAGTAGTTTTTGAGACTGCCACTCTCCACTTTTAGGCCTCATGCACACTAAGCGGGCAAGCGGAAGGCACAGGTGCACCATCCAGCCCTGCTGCCAGCAGCCTGTAAGCCCTTGTACACACGGTCGGAGATTCCGACAGAATGTGTCCTATCGGACCGTTTTGTCGGATAATCCGACTGTGTGTGGTCTCCATCGGACTGTTTCCGTCGGAGTATCTGACTGACCAAGTTTTCCAACTTGTCTGTAAAATTTTCCCACAAAATACTCAGATCGGACATACTCCGATCATGTGTAGCCTACTCCGACGGACAAAGTGCCACGCATGCTCAGATCAAATTCCTAGACCAAAGCTATTGGCTACTAGCCTGAAGGTAGTCCCGTCGTAATGAAATAACGTCATCACGTTATGTACAATCGGATTTGTCCGACCGTGTGTATGCAACAGTTTCGGACAAAATCGGATTAAAGTCTAAAAGAAGCTGAAAAATGGAGAGACTGGATGGTGTAAAAAGTGGTTTTAACATTTAGGGCATTATGTGCTCATGGGCGACTGCCCGAAAAACAGTTTAACCTATACATTCTGCCCTCCTGTAAACAACAAGCATTGCTTGTAATCTGTGTGCGTATGTATTGCATGGTGATTGTTGTTTTGTGTAGAGGAATTCTAGAGCAACAAAGATCTACACCAGCCATTTTCAGCATAGTAGGGAAGGTTGAAAAAAGACACAAGTCCATCAAGTCCAACCCATGTGTGTGATTATATGCCAGTATTACATTGTATATTCCTGTATGTTGCAGTCATTCAGATGCTTATCTAATAGTTTCTTTAAACTATCGATTCCCCCCGCTGAGACCGCTGCCTGTGGAAGGGAATTCCACATCCTTGCCACTCTTACATTAAAGAACCCTCTACATAGTTTAAGGTTAAACCTCTTTTCTTCCAATTTTAATGAGTGGCCACGAGTCTTGTTAAACTCCCTTCTGTGAAAATGTTTTATCCCTATTGTGGGGTCACCAGTACGGTATTTGTATATTGAAATCATATCCCCTCTCAAGCGTCTCTTCTCCAGAGAGAATAAGTTCAGTGCTCGCAACCTTTCCTCATAACTAATATGCTCCAGACCCTTTATCAGCTTTGTTGCCCTTCTTTGTACTCGCTCCATTTCCAGTACATCCTTCCTGAGGACTGGTGCCCAGAACTGGACAGCATACTCTAGGTGCGGCCGGGCCAGAACCTTTTAGAGCGGGAGAATTATAGTTTTATCTCTTGAGTTGATCCCCTTTTTAATGCATGCTAATATTCTGTTCGCTTTGTTAGCAGCAGCTTGAGGTCCTTTTCCATCCTAGATTTCCCCAGAGGTTCTCCCCCCAGTGTATAGATTACATTCATATTTTTGCCACCCAAATGCATTTTTTAAAATTTTTCTACATTGAACTTCATTTGCCATGTAGTTGCCATGTAGTTGCCCACCCCATTAATTTGTTCATATCTTTTTGCAAGGTTTCCACATCCTGTGGAGAAGTTATTGCCCTGCTTGGCTTAGCATCGTCCGCAAATACAGGGATTTAACTGTTTACCCCATCCTCCAGGTCATTTATGAACAAATTAAATATTGGTGCTACATTGGCTTTTATCCAATCAGCTGGTACTATTCCAGTCAGTAGGAGTTCACTAAGTACCCTTGGGTGCAAGCCATAGAAGGGAAGCTGTCGCCACTAAGGGACCATCCACTTTATTACCCGGAACCACTGTGAGTGGCTGAAGCAAGTACTGAAGCAGTATTTTCACCAACCAGGGATGGTGAAAAACTGGGAAACTTCAGCAGGTGTCAAGCCAGGGACCGAGCCAGCAGAGGTGACGCTTGCAGAGCAGCATTGTGTGCCAAGCCAGGAACTTAGCAGGCCAATGGGGTGAAGCTTGAAGTGTATCTGCGAGTGCCAAGCTTGGGACCCAGCCAGAGGAGGTGACACGTGCAGAACAGCTTTGTGTGCCAAGCTAGGGACCGAGCAGGCCAGTGGGGTGACGCTTGAGGAAGATACTCAGTGAGAAGGTTGGAAGAGCTCAGAAGATCCAGTGGCAGTGGATCAGCAAATATATTGAGAGAGGCTGGGAGCTCAGTGTAGTTAAGATCTACAAGAAGTGATTGTAGAGGAAGTACAGAAGTTTGTTACAACTTGTGTTAGAAACTGTTATAATACTGTACCATAGGAGACAGCGATCCTACACATGCAGATGTGTTGTCTTGTTGGATGCCTTTTTCTGCATGGCTGTCTACCTATATAAGTCTTGGAGTCTGCTAATTCACATTGCAAATACTAAAGTGTGTCCTGGCCCTAAACTCTCTCTCCCACAGTTCTGTTCAAGGGAAAATAAATCTATTTGCATTCAAGAAGTGTCTGGCACCCATGAATATACCTTGCATTACACCCACTCTATCTTGTAACCCACTCTACACAGAAGGATGTCACCCGTGAACTTGCTACAGTTGTAAGGGATACTGGCAGTGAAGCCATTGAGGTTTCACAGCTGGTTTCACAGCTGGTTTCCTACTGCTCATGAGTGATGTGTGCTGCACTTTGTGAATGGCAGTGGGGGAAGGAGAAGGGGGCTGAATTTCCAAGGGACCTAGCGCTGCAACGTCTCCGGAGGTGAGGATGAGTACCTGTCAAAAACAGGTACCTGTTCCCTCTCCCCCAAAAGGTGGCCAATGTGTGTGGGGGGGACAGACAAGCAGTTTGGGTGAAGCTCAGCTTTAAGCTGTGGCTGATTGACTTCCCATCTGATGGTGCCTGGATAGTCCCATGTTCAAAGCCACTTGGCAGAGCCAGCAGCATGACACCAATGATATTTTTAGCTGTCTGTAACATTATGACTACCAATATAAGGGACAAACACTGTCCCCCCATGACCTGATTTTTAGCGGGGGTTCACAGATACAGAAAACATATTTCAAGGGTTCCTTTAAGGTAAAAAAAAAAGTTGAGAAAGACTGGTCTACACTACCAAAGCTTTTGCCTTGAAATTATTCTTTTATAAATGGGCACTTATTGCAGTGGCTAGTGGTCATAAAAAACGATTGAGCTGCCAGTGAGCCTACCAATTATATACAGTACCTAGGAAAAGATCACTTTTTTAACAGATAATCTTTTGATTTGCTCAAAGAAATAATTCACAAAGCTGTTATAGTGAAGAATTTCTAAAGTTAGTATTTATAATAGGCAACAGGTAGGAAAATGAGAAAAAAATGTGAGAAAGAAGGTAAATGCACATTGTTTTAGAACGGAGATATAAAAGATATCATGGACCATATGGAAATAATTTTTAAAAAGTAATAAAATTAACTGAAAGGTTACTTGAAGATAAACTGTATTTTAATAGATCTTTATATATATATATATATATATATATATATATATATATATATATATATATATATATATATATATATATACATACATACATTCATACACTGTCCCATTACTTGGTGTGCATGTATTTTCTAAAAATGTCCCTTTCTTCCTGGGATCTTTCAATGTCTTTTTGAGTGGTGTCACAGATCCCCCACCTGCCAGGTGGGCAGATCCTGAATAGACATGTGCAAAAGGAAAACATTTGTATAGTTTTGTTTCGTTTTAATTCGTTAATTCATTCATTCATTCATTTCGTAGTTATATTCGTTAACTTCCTTAAATTTGTTTTCGAATTTCGTTTAGTTTTCTACCGAATTTGAAAAATTGGCCACATTCGAAAATATTTCAACCAAATTCGAAAATATTTCTACCGGATTCAAAATGATTTAAACATGATTCGAAATGATTTCAACCGCATTCGAAATTATTTCAACATGATTCGACATTATTTCAACCGCATTCGAAAATATTTTGTGACCCCGAATTTAGGGCCATGTATCTCAGGGTCACTTGGTGCTAGAAACTCCAAATTTGGAGATGTTGTAGTGCTAGTAATATTGTGTTTGCATGCCAAATTTGGGGTTTCTAGCTATAAGTGACCCCAAGATATGTGGCCCCAAAATCGGGTCGCAAAATGTCATTCTCTGCTGCAGAAAAGTGCTTGACATTTTGTGACCCGAATTTGGGGACACGTATCTCGGGATCACTTGGTGCTAGAAACTAAATTTGGTATGCAAACACAATAGTACTAGCACTACAACATATCCAAATTTGAAGTTTATAGCACCAAGTGACCCCGAGATACATGGCCCTAAAGTCGGGTCACAAAATATTTTCGAATGCGGTTGAAATAATGTCGAATCATGTTGAAATCATTTCGAATGCGGTTGAAATAACTTTGAATCATGTTGAAATCATTTAGTACTTTGGCTCAAATACAATACAACACCCTTCTAACTCAGTTCTCAGGAATAGTGATGGCCGAACAGTTCGCCCAGCGGTCGTTTCGTGGCGAATTTCGGCTGTTCGCGGTCCGCAAGTTCGGCGGACTATTGGCGCTGTTCGCCCGGCGGACTTCCGTGTTTACTGTGTAAAAGAACTTTGACCTATGATGACACATCCATCATGGGGTACAGGACAGCCAATTGAGACATTACAGCACATGGACACTTGGACATTCCCCCTAACCTATAAATACACCCGATCCGGCGGCCATTTTACATTCTTTCTTCTGTCACTATAGGGAGAGGTTGCTGTGTGGAGCAGGGAGAGATTACAGTGACCCAAATCGCTAGCTATTTGGTGCACAAAAGTTCTTTTCAGGACTGGCATAGGTGTTAGGTGTATATAGATTTGCTGTGCTACTGATTGTTGCAGCAGCCTGAGTGTCTTTTGTCAGTTTAGAGAAAGGGACAGGACGGTGTGTGCTGCAGGGAGAGTCAGTTTAG
This sequence comes from Lithobates pipiens, assembly GCF_037356315.1. Taxonomy (NCBI): domain Eukaryota; kingdom Metazoa; phylum Chordata; class Amphibia; order Anura; family Ranidae; genus Lithobates; species Lithobates pipiens. Next base: position 124,460,611 of record NW_027507789.1, on the reverse strand, counting down.
TCATCATCATTAGCTGTTACTATCAGGTCAACAAAAGTGCTATTCCAGTTATTGTTCCAGTAGCCTCTGTTTTGTCAGTTTATATAGGGACAGGCAGGAAGCAGTGTGTCAGGCAGTGAGGGTCAGTTTAATCAGTAGCTGTTACTATTAGTTCCACAAAGGTTCTTTTCAGGACTGGTATGGTAATAGGCTTGTACACGTATAATATTCTTTCTTCCAAATATAGAAAGAATATTATACTTGACTGCTGCCCTTCTGCTGCAGTCTGCTAATCATTCACAACCCACTTGTTCCACAAACCTCCTTATAAGGACTGTTAACTTGGTCTGTCTAGGGTGCTACAATACATAGGGTTGAGTGAGGTACAGTCTGCCATTCTATAAGGACTGGTATCGGTCCACAATACATAGGGTTGAGGTGCACTACTGCTGACCGCTGCCCTATACTGCAGCAGTCCTTCATCGGTATAGGGACTGACGTACAGTCTGCTAATCACTCACACACAACCTACTTTGTCCACAAAAGTCCTTATAAGGACTGGTAAGGTATAGGGTGCTACAGTACATAGGGTTGAGTGAGGTACAGTCTGCTACTCTATAAGGACTGGTATAGGTCCACAATACATAGGGTTGAGGTGCACTACTGCTGACCGCTGCCCTATACTGCAGCAGTCCTTCATTGGTATAGGGACTGACTTACAGTCTGCTAATCACTCACACACAACCTACTTGGTCCACAAAAGTCCTTATAAGGACTGGTAACTTGGTCTGTCTAGGGTGCTACAGTACATAGGGTTGAGGGAGGTAAAGTCTGCCATTCTATAAGGACTGGTATCGGTCCACAATACATAGGGTTGAGGTGCACTACTGCTGACCGCTGCCCTATACTGCAGCAGTCCTTCATAGGTATAGGCACTGAGAGTTTTGTCACAGGGTCATTTAAAAAATGACAGGCAGAGGAAGAGCCAGGCCCTTCCGCAGGGGTGGTAGGGGTAGGGCAGGAGCAACAGGCTTGAGCCAAAGTGGGAAGTTGCAGAAGGTGCGTTCAATTACTTTAAAGGACGCACCAGACTTGGTTGAGTGGCTCGCTCGGCCTTACTCTTCTGCACCCTCCTCATCCTCTCGATCTGCACCCTCTTCTTCACTCTCTGCTATGTGCACCCCCAAAGACACTACCACCAACAACACCACCACCACATACCTTCCGCTTGAGTCACAGGAATTATTTTCCGATCCATTTTAAGAGGACATTTCTGATGCGCAGCCACTCTTGGTATTGGATCAGGAAGAGGAGGTAGCAACAACCGCTACTCACCAGTCTGACGACAGTACCCAGATCAGCCCAAGGAGGAGGTTGGTCCCCGGTGTTGCTGCCTACTCCGAGATCTCTACTTATAGCGGTGGGGAAAGTGACGTTGATGATGACGTGTCTAGTGATGTCACATGGGTGCCCACAAGCAGGCATGTACTGGCCATTGGGACAACCGGGAGTTTCCCGGTGGGCCGATGGCTCAGTGGGCCGCTCTGATGAAAGGGGGCTGGTTATGGGACTCTCTGATGTAAGGGGGCTGCTGATGGGACACTCTGATGTAAGGGGGCTGCTGATGGGACACTCTGATGTAAAGGGGCTGCTGATGGGACTCTCTGATGTAAAGGGGTGCTGATGGGACACTCTGATGTAAGGGGGCTGGTAATGGGACACTCTGATGTAAGGGGACTGGTGATGGGACATTCTGATGTAAGGGAGTGCTAATGGGACACTCAAAATGTAAGTGGGCCGGTCTGGATGAAGTCCAGGGCCAAATTTCTGTCCCAGTCCAGCCCTGCCCACAAGAGAGGAAGAGGAGGGGAGTTCAGAGGGAGATATGGACCAGCAGATAGGGAGGAGAAGCAGGAATAACTTACATTGCACAGGAGGGACAAAGCAGACTGCAAATGTATCAGGAGCGAGTCATCGACCATGTACGGTCACATCTGGCGCTCCCAGGACACCGGCACATGGCTCCGCAGTGTGGGCTTTTTTTAACGTGTCCACTGCTGACAATAGCGTTGCCATCTGCAATCTTTGCAGTCAACGCATTCGTCGCGGTAAGCCCAACACTCACCTAGGGAGGACTGCCTTAAGAAGGCACATGAGCAGCCATCACCGAGCCGAGTGGGAGCAACGGAACACACAAAGCCACACTGCAGGCTCTCACCGTCCAGCCTCGTCTTCTACTTCTCCTTCTCCTCTCTCCTCACAATTGTCCTCCACTCCACCTTCCATCATGCCAAGCTCACGTTTTTCTGCAAAAAGGCAGGCTTCCGTGGGCCTAATGTTTGAGCGTAAAAAAATTATGACGCCGGATAACCCTCTTGCCCAACGGTTGACGGCTGGCTTGTCAGAACTCATAGCCTGCCAACTACTGCCATATAAACTGGTGGACTCCGAGGCCTTTCGCAAATTTGTGCCCATTGGAACACCACAATGGAAGGTCCCAGGAAGGAAGTATTTCTCAGAGAAGGGCATGCCAGAGCTATATGGCCATGTTCAGCGGCAAGTGAATGTATCTCTGGTACACAGTGTCGGTGCCAAGATACATCTGACCACAGACACGTGGTCTAGCAAACACGGGCAGGGAAGGTATATCACTTTTACTGCCCACTGGGTGAACCTTCTGACGGCCGTCAAGCATGTAACCCGTGGCACCCGTGTAGATTTGGTTTTACCGCCACGGATTGCATGCAGGGCAGACTCTTCTTCTCCTCCTCCTCCTACTCCATCCTCCTCCCTCTCCTCCTCAGCTGACTCCTCCTTTTCCGCTGCTAGCGTCCCTTCCGCTGCGCCGCCCAAGCTCCCCAGAACCTATTCGACATGCCAGGTGAGACGTTGCCATGCCGTGCTGCGTCTGTTGTGCCTGGAAGCCAAGAGCCACACTGGCCCGGCACTCCTTTCAGCTTTGCGTTCACAGGCAGATCAGTGGCTAACACCGCTCAATTTGACAGTTGGTAAAGTGGTGTGTGACAACGGTGCCAATCTGCTTAGCGCATTGAAACAGGGCAAAATCACGCACGTGCCATGCATGGCACACGTCTTAAACTTGGTCGTGCAGCGATTCCTTGTCAAATACCCTGGGGTCCAGGACATCTTGCGGCAGGCAAGGAAAATCTCGGCCCATTTCAGAAGATCTTACACGGCCATGGCTTGCCTTGCAGACATTCAGTGGCGACACAATCTGCTGGTCAGACGTCTTATTTGCGATTGCCCGACGCGATGGAACTCAACCTTCTATATGCTTGATAGGCTGCTCCAGCAGAAACGTGCAGTTAACGCCTACCTGTATGAACTCTGTGGCAGAACCGGTTCTGGGGAGCTGGTTTTTTTTTCACCGCGCCAGTGACTGCTCATGCACGACGCATGCAGACTTCTGCGCCCATTTGAGGAGATCACTAAACTGGTCAGTCGCAGCCATGGCGCCATCAGTGACATGGTACCTTATGCCTTCTTTATGGAGCGTGCATTGCGTCGTGTCATTGATCAAGCTGTGGAGGAGCAGGAGCGGGAAGATGAGGAAGTCGCAATGCTGGATGAATTCCCAGGGGGGGCTACTCTATCTGAGACAAGTCAACAACAGGAGTCTGAAGAGGAGTCAGAGGAGGATGGTGCCGGGGCGGATGAGGAGGAGCAAGAAGAGCATGCTTTAAACCTTTCTGGGACCCCTGTTGTTGTGCATGGATGGGGAGAGGAGAATGAAGAGGACGACATTATCCTGGATGATGAGCAGGAGCCAGGCCACCACACCGCTTCCACTTTAGTGCAAATGGGGGCCTTCATGCTCCAGTATATTAATAGGGACCCCCGTATAAAAAGCATAAGGGTCAAGGACCAGTACTGGGTGGCAACGTACTTAGACCCCCGGTACAAACACAAAATGGCAGAAATGTTACCGCCGTCACAGAGGGCTGGCAGAATGGAGTACTTCCAGGCCTTGCTTCGAGAAATGCTGCATTCTGACTTTGCATGCGCTGGCAGAGGAGCAATTCCCACTCCCAGAGAAGGAGTTGCAGGTACCAATCCAACAGCGCCTGCAAGAAGAGGCCGGTTTGAAGATGTGTTGGTGACTTCTGATATGAGGTCATTCTTTCAGCCGACCCATCGACAGGTGTCATCCGGATCCAGCATCAGGGAACGCCTAGACCGTCAGGTGTCCGACTACATCGGGTTAACGGCCGATTTGGACGTTCTGAGGAGTGATGAACCCCTGGACTACTGGGTGGGCAGGCTTGACCTCTGGCCAGAGCTTTCCCAATTTGCAATCGAACTGTTGGCTTGCCCCTCATCCAGTGTCCTGTCCGAAAGGACGTTCAGCGCAGCAGGGGGGATCGTGACCGATAAGCGTACTCGCCTAGCTCACGACAGTGTTAACTACCTCACATTTCTAAAAATGAATGAGGCATGGATCTCGGAGGAATTCAACACATGTGACCAGTAGACCATGTGTATGTCTATAAACAATTTTTTTAAACGAGCACAAAGACCTTCTTTCTTCATTTGGCTCACTTCCTTGTCCAAAAAAAGCACACCGTACTATATGCCCGTACCCTCCTCTTTGAAGAGGTTGAGCGGTGTCATATTTCTACTGGGGCTGCTTATTATGAGGGGCTCCCACCATCCCTGTGCTGTGCTGACTTCCTCCTGGGGCTGCTTATTATGAGGGGCTCCCACCATCCCTGTGCTGTGCTGACTTCCTCCTGGGGCTGTACCTCTGCTGTGCATATTTTGAGGTGCTCCCACCATCCCTGTGCTATGCTCATTATGAGGGGCTCCCACCATCCCTGTGCTGTGCTGACTTACCTCCTGGGGCTGCTTATTATGAGGGGCTCCCACCATCCCTGTGCTATGCTGACATCCTCCTGGGGCTGCTTATTATGAGGGGCTCCCACCATCCCTGTGCTATGCTGACATCCTCCTGGGGCTGCTTATTATGAGGGTCTCCCACCATCCCTGTGCTGTGCTGACTTCCTCCTGGGGCTGTACCCCTGCTGTGCATATTATGAGGGGCTCCCACCATCTCTGTGCTATGCTGACATCCTCCTGGGGCTGCTTATTATGAGGGGCTCCCACCAGCTCTTTGCTATGCTGACATCCTCCTGGGGCTGCTTATTATGAGGGGCTCCCACCATCCCTGTGCTATGCTGACATCCTCCTGGGGCTGCTTATTATGAGGGTCTCCCACCATCCCTGTGCTATGCTGACATCCTCCTGGGGCTGCTTATTATGAGGGGCTCCCACCATCCCTGTGCTGTGCTGACTTCCTCCTGGGGCTGTACCTCTGCTGTGCATATTATGAGGGGCTCCCACTATCCCTGTGCTATGCTCACATCCTCCTGGGGCTGCTTATTATGAGGGGCTCCCACCATCCCTGTGCTATGCTGACATCCTCCTGGGGCTGCTTATTATGAGGGTCTCCCGCCATCCCTGTGCTATGCTGACATCCTCCTGGGGCTGCTTATTATGAGGGGCTCCCACCATCCCTGTGCTGTGCTGACTTCCTCCTGGGGCTGTACCTCTGCTGTGCATATTATGAAGGGCTCCCACCATCCCTGTGCTATGCTGACATCCTCCTGGGGCTGCTTATTATGAGGGGCTCCCAGCATCCCTGTGCTATGCTGACATCCTCCTGGGGCTGCTTATTATGAGGGGCTCCCACCATCCCTGTGCTATGCTGACATCCTCCTGGGGCTGCTTATTATGAGGGTCTCCCACCATCCCTGTGCTATGCTGACATCCTCCTGGGGCTGCTTATTATGAGGGGCTCCCACCATCCCTGTGCTGTGCTGACTTCCTCCTGGGGCTGTACCTCTGCTGTGCATATTATGAGGGGCTCCCACTATCCCTGTGCTATGCTGACATCCTCCTGGGGCTGCTTATTATGAGGGGCTCCCACCATCCCTGTGCTATGCTCATTATGAGGGGCTCCCACCATCCCTGTGCTATGCTGACTTCCTCCTGGGGCTGCTTACGGTGCAGGTGTCAGTGCTGTATATTACGGTGCTGATGTCAGTGCTCTCTGTCACGGTGCTGCTGTCAGTGCTGTATATCACGGTGCTGGTGTGAGTGCTTTATGTCACGCTGCTGATGTCAGTGCTCTCTATCATGGTGCTGCTGTCAGTGCTGTATATCACGGTGCTGGTGTGAGTGCTTTATGTCACGCTGCTGATGTCAGTGCTCTCTATCATGGTGCTGCTCTCAGTGCTGTATATCACGGTGCTGGTGTGAGTGCTTTATGTCACGCTGCTGATGTCAGTGCTCTCTATCACAGTGCTGTTGTCAGATCACTCTATCACAGTGCAGGTGTCATTGCTGTATGTCACGCTGCTGATGTCAGTGCTCTCTATCACGGTGCTGTTGTCATTGCTGTATGTCACGCTGCTAGTGATCATCTCCTGCACCCTCTTCTTTGCCTACTCTGGTCCCAGACCTTCCCTCTCCTCCATTGCCTTCATTCGCTCCACAGTCCTGAATTGTCACAACAATTTCCCATATAAAAAAAGAATGCTTGTAGTTTTGGATCCCAGATTCACCTCATACATGTGTTATGTCATTGGCCATGTGGTGGGACTATGTTTGCACAGCTATTAATTATTTTGTGGCTGCAAATTTGACCTGTAGGTTTGCGAAGTTCGCCTCCCATTGAAGTCAATGGAGCCCGCCGCGAACGTTACGGTTCGCGAACTATCGTCCGCGTTCGCGAAACGTCCCGTCGGAAGTTCGTCCATCACTACTCAGGAATGCACTTTGCCAGTAATCCATCCTCCAGCAAAAAATTTATTAGCTGATTGGATTATAAGATTTACTTTGAGCTGACCTTTTGTTTCATTAGATCTTTAAAGAATTACCGAATCATGTCGAATTCATTCGAATTGATTCGTTATATTTCTTTCGTATTCGTTGTAATTCGTTATTTTTTTATTCGGACATTCGGATGCATCTGAATGTCCGAAAGATGCAAAATTCGGCCGAATTTCGATTCGTTACGAAACGAATTGCACAAGCCTAATCCTGAATGCTGTCGAGAATGGTATCATACTATGACATGCCACTGTTCTCTGGAGCAGGCTCCTATAAACCCAAGGTGGCAAGATGACATACTCCTAAATGGTGTATCCTGGAAGCCATTGACTCACAGGGAGTGGGCGGGATGGTGCTATACATAATTCAACCAAGAAGAGAACCAGTGCTGGACCATAGGGCATGGAGAATATGAATAGTAATTAAGCTGCTGATTAACCTGTTCTAAAATTAAATAGAAATAGAGCAAAATGAAATTCCATGTGTCTTACATCATCCGAAATATAAATTTATTGTATTATATCATATATTACGTACACAGCCCTACTGCCCTCCTGACAAACTATAGAGTTGTTTCCTATCCTACGGGGAATTTCACAGCTGGTAAATACTCAGGTAAAGGTAAGTTGAGTAAACCGAGTAAAGCAGAGTTATTGATATTTTTGTCTTAAAATAAAACAGATGTCATGCTTATTGCACAGAGAGGTCCATTACCTCCTCTTTGGCAGTCCCCCACCAGTGCTGCCTGCTTCTCCCTGCTCTGGGTGCCTCCTTAGCAAGCCGTGTGTTAAGGGGGCACCAAGGCACGTGCATAGTTGCCAACATTGTAAAAAAAAATGTAGGGACACTTTTTGGGCTGTAGGCAGAATCACATTATAATTTGGGGACGGGGCATGCGCTTGTAGGCATGGCATATTGGTAAAGTGCAGTGTGACAAAAATAGGTGTGGGTTACGCAAAATAGTGGGTGTGGCTTAAGTGGGCGTGGCTCGAATCCGTGTGGTTAGACTCTGAGATGAATGAGTGATGGAGAGGGAAAGGGGGAAAGGGGAAAGAGAGAAGGGGGGGGGTGAGGGCTGGAGGGACAGCAGCCCCAGATCCTACACCACAATAGAAATATGGTTGTTATGGTGTCAGGATGATTGAAGTGCATTTTTTTCTATTATTACACTGTAATATAAAATTAAATCATTCAACTCACCATGATGCAAAATCAGTGGGACCCCTGAGCATGTCACCTGCCATGTCGCCTGCCACCAACAGAATCCGTCCTTGCATCAGGTGTCCCCACCAGAGTCCGTCCTTGCATCAGGTGTCCCCAGCAGAGTCTGTCCTTGCGTCAGGTGTCCCCAGCAGAGTCCGTCCTTGCATCAGATGCCCCCAGCAGAGTCCATCCTTGCATCAGGTGCCCCCAGCAGAATCAGTCCTTGCATCAGGTGCCCCCAGCAGAGTCTGTTCTTACATCAGGTGCTCCCAGCAGTCTGTCCTTGCATCAGGTATCCACAGCAGAGTCCGTTCTTGCATCAGGTGCCCCAGCAGAGTCCGTCCTTGCATCAGGTGTCCCCAGCAGAGTCCGTCCTTGCCTCAGTTGCCCCCAGCAGAGTCCCTCCTTGCATCAGGAGCTCCTCGGCAGAGTCTCTCCTTAAATCAGTTGCCCCCAGCAGAGTCAGTCCTTAAACCATTGTCCCCAGCTCAGTCCTTACATCAGTGTCCCAGGCAGAGCCATAGTTACCCCATGTACATAGTTACCCCTCTCCCCCTAGTTACCCCCCGTACATAGTAACCTCCCATGCATAGTTACAACCCTGTGCATAGTAACCCCCCTGTACATAGTTACCCCCTGTACATAGTAACCCCCCTGTACATAGTTACTACCCTCCCCCCTGTACATTACAGTTACATCGCTGCCTGGGCTTTACACCGAGAGAGACCAGAGCAGAGCAAACTCCATGAGCAGCGCAGTGTGTTTAGTGGAGAGGGAAGGGGCCGATCCGTGCAGCTAACCCCGGCTTCAGAATTGTGAAGAGAGAAGCCGATTCATTGGCTGCACGGATCGAGCCCCCTCCCCTCTCCACTGAACACAAGGGGAACGATCTAGTGGTGGCGCCGGCATCCATTTTGTTGGAGCCAGCTGCTGCAGAGCCAGCTGCATTCCTGATTTCCCTGGACAAAAAAGGCAAAATCCCGAATCGGGGTGGCCTTCCGATCGGGACAAGGATCCCAAAATCTGGATTGCCCTGGGAAAATCGGGACTGTTGGCAACTATGCATGTGCGCTGCTGAGCAGAGTTATGTGCGTTCACAGACACACACACAGCGCCGGCAAGCCACGCCTCTACTCCCTCCAAATAAAAGTTTAATTGAGAGCAGCAGGAGCCCATGGTATTTCCTGTGAGACCAGGAAGTGAGAGAAGCGGTGTCAGCGCTCCTCCTCTCCCCTGCATCCACCACTGAATGACACAGGGGAGCCGGATTACATGACTGAACTAGGCTAAAAATAGGCAAGTATACACTTTTTTCTTACACAGGTAGTCAGCTTAGGTAGCGTTAGCCAGGAATTCTACGTTAATTGTCCTTCAGTATGTTCAAATATTGATCCTAAAAGAAGTAGTATCTTATGTAATCTAGATACATTTACAATTCATATTCTTAAAGCTTTCTTTCTTTACATTCGCATGTACAAATGGTACAAATGTGCCTTCTAGTACCCTATTGATGACAATGTAATTTCTAACCCTTTTTAGAGTTTATATAGTTAGTTATTTTATTGCTAATATTTAATCTTTAAGAGCTGTGAAAGGATAAGAAAAAATAGTGAAATACAGACTCCTATACATACAGTATTTATGAATTTTAAGGGGTTACTTTACTAAAGACAAATTTACTGTTCAAGGGAAGTTGCACTTTACAAGGGAATTTTCCCCAGAGCTAAGTGAATGAGGGGAAGCTCTGCTGATTTCCATTATCCAACCACATTCAAACAAAAATACATTCTTTTTTATTTTCCATGCATATTCTTGGGTATTGTTTGCAAAATGAAATAACACCAAATCCACTAAGCTCTGGGGAAGCTTCCCTTGCAAAATGAACAGCCTATTTTTCTTTAGGAAATCAACCCCTGAGTGCTTTTGCAATGTCAGGCCCTGCAATTATAACATTTTGTTCTTTCATTGCATTAGCTCTTAGTCTATAACTTTAGTACTACTACACTGACAAACCTGTGTAAGAATGATGTATATACTTACATATTTTCAACCCACTCTGGTCTGGTCACAAAATCTGGCTCCCCTGTGTCAGCCAGCATGGCTCCAGGGGATTATTATTTTTATTATACAGGTTTTATATAGTGCCAACAGTTTGAGTAGCGCTTTACAACATGAGGTCAGACATTACAGTTACATTACAATTTGGTACAAGAGGAATCAGAGGGCCCTGCTCGTTAGAGCATACAATCTAAAAAGGAAGGGTCAATTGATACAAAAGGTAATAGCTGTGGGGAGATGAGCTGATGGAGGAAGCAAAACAGTGTTAGAAGCAAGATAGGCTTCATTGAAGAGAAGGGTTTTCAGTAATCGTCTAAAGATGAATAGATTAGGGGACAGTCGGACAGATTGGGGTAGGGAGTTCCAAAGCATGGGAGAAGCTCTGGAGAAATCCTGGAGGCGAGCATGGGAGGAGGGGACAAGGGAGCTTGAGAGCAGGAGGTCTTGGGATGACCAAAGAGAGCGGCTTGGTTGGTATTTCGGGACTAGGCTAGTGATGTAGCTGGGGCAGAATTGTGGATGGCTTTGTAAATTATTATTAGTACTTTGAATTGTATTTGTTGGGTGAGTGGAAGCCAGTGGAGGGATTGGCAGAGAGCGGTGGAGGACACTGAATGGCTGGTAAGGTGGATGAGTCTGGCAGCGGCATTCATTATGGACTGAAGGGGGGAGGGGCCTATGTAAAGCTAATCCAATGAGGAGAGAGTTGCAGTAGTTGAGGTGACAGATGACCAGGGAGTGAATTAGAAGTTTGGTGGTGTCATTAGTTAAAAAGGGGCATATTCTGGAAATGTTGCGGAGGCTAAGGCGGCATGATTTGGACAGGGATTGTATGTGGGCATGAAAGGACAGTTCAGAGTCTAGGGTTACCTCTAGCACCCTGGCATGTGGGAACAGACTGATAGATGTGCCATTAATCTTGACAGAGAAGTCAGGGGAAGGGGCACGTGGGGGAGGAAATATTAAGAGCTCAGTTTTAGATTAAGTTTGAGGAAGTGGTGTGACATCCAGGCTGATACATCTGTTAGTAAATCAGTGATGTGTAAGGAGACTGATGGGGTGAGCTGAGAGGCAGAGAGATAGATTTGGGTGTCATCAGCATATAAATGGTAGTGAATGGTAGTCAGCTGACCCAGGGAGAACGTGTAGATTGAGAATAGTAGAGGTCCAAGGACAGAACCTTGGGGGACCCCAACGGAAAGGGGAATTGGAGAAGAGGAAGTGGAGTTGTAGGTGACACTGAAGGTATGATGATATAGGTAAGATTCGAACCAACGGAGAGTGCAACCTTAGAGACCAAGCAAATTGAGTTTTTTGAGGAGGAGGGGGTGGTCGACCGTATCAAAGGCAGCAGAAAGGTCCAAGAGTAAGTGTATGGAATAATGACCGTTGGTTTTGGCTGTTAGTAAGTCGTTTGTGATTGTGAGTTTTAGGAGGGCAGTTTCTGTGGAGTGTTGTGGACGAAATCCAGACTGAAGGGGATCAAGAAGGTTATTCTCAATGAGGTGGTCGCTCAGTCTGTTGTAGACAGGCCCGTCGTGACAGGACAGGCAAAACAAGCAATTGCTTGGGGCCCCGAGCTGGCCTGGGGCCCCAGCCATGCCGCCAGCCGCCGATTTGTAGCATGGCCAAGCTCCCCTTCCTTCCTCCTGCAGTCCGCGTGGTACCAGAGATTCAGTTTCCTGTTCCCGGCCGGACTGACAGGAAGTGCACACACTAAGTGCTCACTTCCTTTCAGTCCGGCTGGCCGGGAACAGAAAACTGAATCTCCTGCCGCGCGGTGCGCAGTAGGGAGGGGGGTTAAAAAGAACACGGTGGGAGTAGTAAGGGGGGAGGCAGTCATCAAGACCCATTTAGTAATAAAGATATGGTAGCTTGCTGACCATAATAAAAACAATTACCATAGCTTTCTTTCCATTTTTTTTCTTTACCATCCCTTTTCCATCTTATTTCTTCTTTTTTTTAATCAGTTAATATTTATTAAAGCTTTTTGCAAAAATTTACAAAGCAGCAAAGAAAAGACTCTACAGCCTGTAGGCTTTGCGTGCGTGCGTTTGTGGGGGGGGGGGGGGGGTTGGGGGGACCTCCATGTCCATTTTGCTTGGGGCCCCCAAATTCCTTCAAACGGCCCTGTGTAGACTAAATGTTCAAGGAGTTTGGAGGTAAAAGGGAAAAAGAGATGGGTCTTAAGTTGTTAAAGATTGGTGGGGTCTGAGACCTTGTTTGGTATGGGAGTGACTAGCGCATGTTTTAGAGGGTTGGGGAAGATGCCAGTAGAGAGTGAGAGGTTGAAGATATGAGTGAAGGAGTGTAGGATTGAGTCAGATGATGACCATAGAATTTGAGAAGGAACAGGGTTCAGGGGGCAGGAGGTGAGGTGGGCATTATAAAAAAGTTTAGTGACTTCCTCTATAGTAGCTGGGTTAAAAGAGGGAAGTATTGATTGTGCAGGAGGACAAGTAGTGTAAAGTGAGGGAGATGTCTGTAGAGCGGAGATCTCAAGACGAATTGTCTCAGTCTATTTTTTGAAGTGATTAGCAATCTCCTGGGCAGTGAGTAAGTTAGTGGGTGGGGGTAATGGAAGACGAAGTAGAGTGGTAAAGGTAGAAAAGAGTTGACGGGAACTGCGTGAGAGGGTGTTAATGAGAGTGATAAAGTAGGTCAATGTGGAGGCAGGAATGGTATTTTTGGAGGGCAGATTTATATTGGCTGAAATCTTGCTGCGACTACTTTTTTTTTGAGGCTTCTGGTATTGTCTGCCTGCCAGGGTTGTAGCGATAGGGGCCTGATTCTGTGCGTAGCGAGGGGGGCAAAGGTATCCAGGGTGGCTGACAGTGAACTGTTGTAGACAGAAGTAGCCAAGTTGGGGCAGGAGAAGGATGAGATTTTGTCATAGAGACAATCTGTAGCAGAAAAACGAAGCAAAGGGTTACGATGGCGAAGGTTTCTACGGGTAATAGCTTGGTATTTGGAATCCAAGGAGGAGGCAGACAAGGAGAGAGAAAAACTAATGAGGTGGTGATCAGATAGAGGAAAAGGAATATTGAAGAGGGTGTGCAGAGTGCATAGGTAGGAGAATATGAGGTCAAGGCAGTTGCCAACAGAGTGAGTAGAAGCGCTTGTCCATTGTTTTAGGTCAAAAGAGGAGGTTAGGCTCAGCAGCTTAGAAGTAGCAGGAGTGTTAAGATTAACAGGGATGTTGAAGTCTCCAAGAATGATTGCTGGAATTTCAGAGGAGTGAAAGTAGGGTAGCCAGGCAGAGAAGTCCTCAAGGAAGTTTGATACCAGTCCAGGGGTCCAGATCACAGCAATTCTCAATGAAACTGGAGAAAATAGACAAATACAGTGAGCTTCAAATGAAGAGAGGGACAAAGAGGGGGGTGGATGAAGAACCTGAAAAGTGCTTTGAGGGGATAGGAGGATTCCAACACCATCTCCTTTCCATCCACTAGGCCTGGGAGAGTGAGTCCAAAGGAGGCCACCATAGGAGAGAGAAGCAGGAGAAGGAAGGTCAGATTCTTGAATCCAGGTCTCAGTAATTGCAAGTAGCATCAAGGAGTTAGTGATAAATAGGTCATGGATGGTGGAGGGAGCGCCAACTAGTGATGGACGAACTTCCGACGGGACATTTCGTGAACGCGGTCGATAGTTCGTGAACCGTAACGTTCGCGGCGGGCCCCATTGACTGTGGGAGTCAATGGGAGGCGAACTTTGCAAACCTACAGGTCAAATTTGCAGCCACAAAATAATTACTAGCTGTGCAAACATAGTCCCACCACATGGCCAATGACATAACACATGTATGAGGTGAATCTGGGATCGACAACTACAAGCATTCTTTTTTTATATGTGAAATTGTGACAATTCAGGACTGTGGAGCGCATGAAGGCAATGGAGGAGAGGGAAGGTCAGGGTAGGCAAAGAAGAGGGTGCAGGAGATGATCACCAGCAGCGTGACATACAGCAATGACACCTGTACCGTGATAGAGTCATCTGACACCAGCACCGTGATAGAGAGCACTGACATCAGCAGCGTGACATAAAGCAATGACACCTGTACCGTGATAGAGTGATCTGACACCAGCACCGTGATAGAGAGCACTGACATCAGCAGCGTGACATACAGCAATGACACCTGCACCGTGATAGAGAGCACTGACCTCAGCAGCGTGACATACAGCAATGACACCTGCACCGTGATAGAGAGCACTGACATCAGCAGCGTGACATAAAGCACTGACACCAGCACCGTGATATACAGCACCGACACCAGCACCGTGATATACAGCACTGACACCAGCACCGTGATATACAGCACTGACACCTGCACCGTAAGCAGCCCCAGGAGTAAGTCAGCATAGCACAGGGATGGTGGGAGCCCCTCATAATGAGCATAGCACAGGGATGGTGGGAGCCCCTCATAATGAGCATAGCACAGGGATGGTGGAAGCCCCTCATAATATGCACAGCAGAGGTACAGCCCCAGGAGTAAGTCAGCATAGCACAGGGATGGTGGGAGCCCCTCATAATAAGCAGCCCCAGGAGGAAGTCAGCACAGCACAGGGATGATGGGAGCCCCTCATAATGAGCATAGCACAGGGATGGTGGGAGCCCCTCATAATATGCACAGCAGAGGTACAGCCCCAGGAGGAAGTCAGCATAGCACAGGGATGGTGGGAGCCCTTCATAATAAGCAGCCCCAGGAGGAAGTCAGCACAGCACAGGGATGGTGGGAGCCCCTCATAATGAGCAGCCCCAGGAGGAAGTCAGCATAGCACAGGGATGGTGGGAGCCCCTCATAATGTGCATAGCACAGGGATGGTGGGAGCCCCTCATAATGAGCATAGCACAGGGATTGTGGGAGCCCCTCATAATATGCCCAGCAGATGTACAGCCCCAGGAGGAAGTCAGCATAGCACAGGGATGGTGGGAGCCCCTCATAATAAGCAGCATCAGGAGGAAGTCAGCACAGCACAGGGATGGTGGGAGCCCCTCATAATGAGCAGCCCCAGGAGGAAGTCAGCATAGCACAGGGATGGTGGGAGCCCCTCATAATGAGCATAGCACAGGGATGGTGGGAGCCCCTCATAATATGCACAGCAGAGGTACAGCCCCAGGAGGAAGTCAGCACAGCACAGGGATGGTGGGAGCCCCTCATAATAAGCAATTACAAGCATTCTTTTTTTATATGTGAAATTGTGACAATTCAGGACTGTGGAGCGCATGAAGGCAATGGAGGAGAGGGAAGGTCAGGGTAGGCAAAGAGGAGGGTGCAGGAGATGATCACCAGCAGCGTGACATACAGCAATGACACCTGCACCGTGATAGAGTCATCTGAGACCAGCACCGTGATAGAGAGCACTGACATCAGCAGCGTGACATACAGCAATGACACCTGCACCATGATAGAGTGATCTGACACCAACTCCGTGATAGAGAGCACTGACATCAGCAGCGTGACATAAAGCACTGACACCAGCACCGTTATATACAGCACTGACACCAGCACCGTGATAGAGAGCACTGACATTAGCAGCGTGACATACAGCAATGACACCTGCACCGTGATAGAGAGCACTGACATCAGCAGCGTGACATACAGCAATGACACCTGCACCGTGATAGAGTGATCTGACACCAGCACCGTGATAAAGCACTGACACCAGCACCGTGATATACAGCACTGACACCAGCACAGGTGATAGAGAGCACTGACATCAGCAGCGTGACATAAAGCACTAAGCACTGACCTCAGCAGCGTGACATACAGCAATGACACCTGCACCGTGATAGAGAGCACTGACACCAGCGTGACATAAAGCACTGACACCAGCACCGTTATATACAGCACTGACACCAGCACCGTGATAGAGAGCACTGACATCAGCAGAGTGACATACAGCAATGACACCTGCACCGTGATAGAGTGATCTGACACCAGCACCGTGATAAAGCACTGACACCAGCACCGTGATATACAGCACTGACACCAGCACAGGTGATAGAGAGCACTGACATCAGCAGCGTGACATAAAGCACTGACACCAACATCGTGATATACAGCACTGACACCAGCACCGTGATATACAGCACTGACAGCAACACCGTGATGGAGAGCACTGACATCAGCAGTGTGACATACAGCAATGACACCTGCACCGTGATAGATTGATCTGACACCAGCACCGTGATAGAGAGCACTGACATCAGCAGCGTGACATAAAGCACTGACACCAGCACCGTGATATACAGCACTGACACCAGCACCGTGATAGAGAGCACTGACATCAGCAGCGTGACATAAAGCACTGACACCAGTACCGTGATATACAGCACTGACACCAGCACCGTGATATACAGTACTGACATCAGCAGCGTGACATACAGCAATGACACCTGCACCGTGATAGAGAGCACTGACATAAGCAGCGTGACATAAAGCACTGACACCAGCACCGTGATATACAGCACTGACACCTGCACCGTAAGCAGCCACAGGAAGAAGTCAGCATAGCACAGGGATGGTGGGAGCCCCTCATAATGAGCATAGCACAGGGATGGTGGGAGCCCCTCATAATATGCACAGCAGAGGTACAGCCCCAGGAGGAAGTCAGCACAGCACAGGGATGGTGGGAGCCCCTCATAATAAGCAGCCCCAGGAGGATGTCAGCATAGCACAGGGATGGTGGGAGCCCCTCATAATAAGCAGCCCCAGGAGGAAGTCAGCACAGCACAGGGATGGTGGGAGCCCCTCATAATGAGCATAGCACAGGGATGGTGGGAGCCCCTCATATTGAGCATAGCACAGGGATGGTGGGAGCCCCTCATAATATGCACAGCAGAGGTACAGCCCCAGGAGGAAGTCAGCACAGCACAGGGATGGTGGGAGCCCCTCATAATAAGCAGCCCCAGGAGGAAGTCAGCACAGCACAGGGATGGTGGGAGCCCCTCATAATAAGCAGCCCCAGTAGAAATATGACACCGCTCAACCTCTTCAAATAGGAGGGTACGGGCATATAGTACGGTGTGCTTTTTTTGGACAAGGAAGTGAGCCAAATGAAGAAAGAAGGTCCGTGTGCTCGAATAAAAAAATCGTTTATAGACATATACATGGTCTACTGGTCACATGTGTTGAATTCCTCCGAGATCCATGCCTCATTCATTTTTAGAAATGTGAGGTAGTTAACACTGTCGTGAGCTAGGCGAGTATGCTTATCGGTCACGATCCCCCCTGCTGCGCTGAACGTCCTTTCGGACAGGACACTGGATGAGGGGCAAGCCAACAGTTCGATTGCAAATTGGGCAAGCTCTGGCCAGAGGTCAAGCCTGCCCACCCAGTAGTCCAGGGGTTCATCACTCCTCAGAGCGTCCACATCGGCCGTTAACCCGATGTAGTCAGACACCTGACGGTCTAGGCGTTCCCTGATGCTGGATCCGGATGACACCTGTCGATGGGTCGGCTGAAAGAATGACCTCATATCAGAAGTCACCAACACATCTTCAAACCGGCCTCTTCTTGCAGGCGCTGTTGGATTGGTACCTGCAACTCCTTCTCTGGGAGTGGGAATTGCTCCTCTGCCAGCGCACGCAAAGTCAGAATGCAGCATTTCTCGAAGCAAGGCCTGGAAGTGCTCCATTCTGCCAGCCCTCTGTGACGGCGGTAACATTTCCGCCATTTTGTGTTTGTACCGGGGGTCTAAGTACGTTGCCACCCAGTACTGGTCCTTGACCCTTATGCTTTTTATATGGGGGTCCCTATTAAAACACTGGAGCATGAAGGCCCCCATTTGCACTAAACTGGAAGCGGTGTGGTGGCCTGGCTCCTGCTCATCATCCAGGATAATGTCGTCCTCTTCATTTTCCTCTCCCCATCCACGCACAACAACAGGGATCCCAGAAAGGTTTAAAGCATGCTCTTCTTGCTCCTCCTCATCCGCCCCGGCACCATCCTCCTCTGACTCCTCTTCAGACTCCTGTTGTTGACTTGTCTCAGATAGAGTAGCCCCCCTGGGAATTCATCCAGCATTGCGACTTCCTCATCTTCCCGCTCCTGCTTGTCCACAGCTTGATCAATGACACGACGCAATGCACGCTCCATAAAGAAGGCATAAGGTACCATGTCACTGATGGCGCCATGGCTGCGACTAACCAGTTTGGTGATCTCCTCAAATGGCCGCAGAAGTCTGCATGCATCGCGCATGAGCAGCCACTGGCGCAGTGAAAAAAAACCCAGCTCCCCAGAACCTGTTCTGCCGCAGAGTTCATACAGGTAGACGTTACCTGCACGTTTCTGCTGGAACAGCCTATCAAGCATATAGAAGGTTGAGTTCCATCGCGTCGGGCAATCGCAAATAAGATGTCTGACCGGCAGATTGTGTCGCCGCTGAATGTCAGCAAGGCGAGCCATGGCCGTGTAATATCTTCTGAAATGGGCCGAGATTTTCCTTGCCTGCCGCAAGATGTCATGGACCCCAGGGTATTTGACAACGAATCGCTGCACGACCAAGTTTAAGACTTGTGCCATGCAGGGCACGTGAGTGATTTTGCCCTGTTCCAATGCGCTAAGCAGATTGGCACCGTTGTCACACACCACTTTACCAACTGTCAAATTGAGCGGTGTTAGCCACTGATCTGTCTGTGAACACAAAGCTGAAAGGAGTGCCGGGCCAGTGTGGCTCTTGGCTTCCAGGCACAACAGACGCAGCACGGCATGGCAACGTCTCACCTGGCATGTCGAATAGGTTCTGGGGAGATTGGGCGGCGCAGCGGAAGAGACGCTAACAGCGGAAAAGGAGGAGTCAGCCGAGGAGGAGAGGGAGGAGGATGGAGTAGGAGGAGGAGAAGAAGAGCCAGGCCTGCATGCAATCTGTGGCGGTAAAACCAAATCTACACGGGTGCCACGGGTTACATGCTTGACGGCCGTCAGAAGGTTCACCCAGTGGGCAGTAAATGTGATATACCTTCCCTGCCCGTGTTTGCTAGACCACGTGTCTGTGGTCAGATGTATCTTGGCACCGACACTGTGTGCCAGAGATACATTCACTTGCCACTGAACATGGCCATATAACTCTGGGATGCCCTTCTCTGAGAAATACTTCCTTCCTGGGACCTTCCATTGTGGTGTTCCAATGGCCACAAATTTTTCGAAAGGCCTCCGAGTCCACCAGTTTATATGGCAGTAGTTGGCGGGCTATTAGTTCTGACAAGCTAGCCATCAACCGTTGGGCAAGAGGATTATCCGGCGTCATAATTTTTTTACGCTCGAACATTAGGCCCACGGAAGCCTGCCTTTTTGCAGAAAAACGTGAGCTTGGCGTGATGGAAGGTGGAGTGGAGGACAATTGTGAGGAGAGAGGAGAAGAAGTAGAAGACGAGGCTGGACGGTGAGAGCCTGGAGTGTAGCTTTGTGTGTTCCGTTGCTCCCACTGGGCTCGGTGATGGCAGCTCATGCGCCTTCTTAAGGCAGTCGTCCCTAGGTGAGTTTTGGGCTTACAGCGACTAATGCGTTGACTGCAAAGATTGCAGATGGCAACACTATTGTCAGCAGCGGACATGTTAAAAAAAGCCCACACTGTGGAGCCATGTGCCGGCATCCTGGGAGCACCAGATGTGACCGTACATGGTCGATGACTCGCTCCTGATACATTAGCAGTGTGCTTTGTCCCTCCTGTGCAATGTAAGTTATTCCTGCTTCTCCTCCCTATCTGCTGGTCCATATCTCCCTCTGAACTCCCCTCCTCTTCCTCTCTTGTGGGCACCCACGTGACATCACTAGACACATCATCATCGACGTCACCTTCCCCACCGCTATAAGTAGAGATCTCGGAGTAGGCAGAAACACCGGTGACCAACCTCCTCCTTGGGCTGATCTGGGTACTGTCGTCAGACTGCTGAGTGGCGGTTGTTGCTACCTCCTCTTCCTGATCCAATGCCAAGAGTGGCTGCGCATCAGAAATGTCTTGATATGGATCGGAAAATAATTCCTGTGACTCAAGCGGAAGGTATGTGGTGGTGGTGGTGGTGGTGTTGTTGGTGGTAGTGTCTTTGGGGGTGCACATAGCAGAGAGTGAAGAAGAGGGTGCAGATCGAGAGGATGAGGAGGGTGCAGAAGAGTAAGGCTGAGTGAGCCAGTCAACCAATTCTGGTGCTTCCTTTGACGTAATCGCACGCACCTTCTGCAATTTCCCACTTTGGCTCAAGCCTGTTGCTCCTGCCCTACCCCTACCACCCCTGCGGAATGGCCTGCCTCTTCCTCTGCCTGTAATTTTTTAAATGACCCTGTGACAAAACTCTCAGTCCCTATACTGATAAAGGACTGCTGCAGAATAGGGCAGCAGTCAGCAGTAGTGCACCTCAACCCTATATATTGTGGACCTATACCAGTCCTTAAGGATTAGCAGACTGTACCTCACTCAACCCTATATACTCTAGTACGCTATACCTTACCAGTCCTTAGAAGGACCTTTGTGGAACTAGTAGGTTGTGATTAGCAGACTGTACCTCTGTCCCTATACTGATAAAGGACTGCTGCAGAATTGGGCAGCAGTCAGCAACAGTGCACCTCAACCCTATATATTGTGGACATATACCAGTCCTTAAGGATTAGCAGACTGTACCTCACTCAACCCTATGTACTGTAGTACACTATACCTTACCAGTCCTTAGAAGGACCTTTGTGGAACTAGTAGGTTGTGATTAGCAGACTGTACCTTAGTCCCTAAACTGATAAAGGACTGCTGCAGAATAGGGCAGCAGTCAGCAGTAGTGCACCTTAACCCTATATATTGTGGACCTATACCAGTCCTTAAGGATTAGCAGACTGTACCTCACTCAACCCTATATACTCTAGTACCCTATACCTTACCAGTCCTTAGAAGGACCTTTGTGGAACTAGTAGGTTGTGATTGCCAGACTGTACCTCAGTCCCTATACTCATAAAGGACTACTGCAGCAGAAGGGCAGCAGTCAAGTATAATATTCTTTCTATATTTGGAAGAAAGAATATTATACGTGTACAAGCCTATTACCATACCAGTCCTGAAAAGAACCTTTGTGGACCTAATAGTAACAGCTACTGTTTAAACGGACTGTCCCTAACTGCCACACACAGCTTCCTGCCTGTCCCTATTTAAACTGACAAAACACAGGCTGCTGCAACAATAACTTGAATAGCACTCAAAACTATATCCTGTACTACTTTACCATACCAGTCCTGAAAAGGACTTTTGTGGACCTAATAGTAACAGCTAATGATTAAACTGACTGTCCCTGCTGTACACAGCGTCCTGTCCCTCTCTCTACACTGACAAAAGACAGGCTGCTGCAACAATCACTAGCACAGCAGTGCCTCAAACCTATATCCTGAACTACACCTAACACCTATACCATGATACCAGTCCTTAAAAGAACTTTTGTGGACCTAATAGCTAGCGATTTGGGTCACTGCAGTCTCTCCCTGCTCCACACAGCAACCTCTCCCTATAGCGACATACGAAAGAATGTAAAATGGCCGCCGGATCGGGTCTATTTATAAGTTAGGGGGAATGTCCAAGTGTCCATGTGCTGTAATGTCTCAATTGGCTGTCCTGTACCCCATGATGGATGTGTCATCATAGGTCAAAGTTCTTTTACACAGTAAACACGAAATCCGCCGGGCGAACGGCGGCAATAGTCCGCCGATCGGGCGGACCGCGAACAGCCGAAATTTGCCGCAAAACGACCGCCGGACGAACCGTTCGGCCATCCCTAGCGCCAACAATGGATGGGCCTTTGAAGCCTATGATTGATGTCACCATACATCTTATAAATTAGCTAACAAAATGTATCAATTCAATCAATAAAACCAAAAAGTGCTTATTGAGCAAAAATGTATTCATTCAACAATGAAGTGCTATTTTGCAACAATTCATGAGTGTGCCATCTCATAATGAATAAAGTACTCTTAGCCCTTGTACACACGGTCGGAGATTCCGACAACCAAATCCGTCGCATTTTGTCCGTCGGATTTTGTCCGATAGATTTTGTCCGAAACTGTTGCATACACACGGTTGGACAAAGTTGTCGGAAAATCCGACGTGATGGCGTTATTTCGTTACGACGGGACTATGTTCACGCTAGTAGCCAATAGCTTTGGTGTAGGAATTTGATCTGAGCATGCGTGGCACTTTGATCGGAATTCTCTACACATGATCGGAGTATGTCTGATCGGAGCATTTTGTCGGAAAATTTTACCAACAAGTTGGAAAACTTGGTCCGTCGGATACTCCGATGGAAACAGTCCGATGTAGACCACACATAGTCGGAATATCCAACAAAGCGGTCTGATCGGACACATTCCGTCGGAATCTCCGACCGTGTGTACAAGGGCTTATGCATATCACTTCATATAACATTAATTATTGCAATAGACATTATGCATTCCATTATACCTCTTGAGGTAAACTTTTTGAATTGACTTTTACACTAATATATAACAAAATCAATAAAACAATATGTATGTGGTAAATTTAGTTGATCCGTGCTCTACAGCCTTTAGTGATTTGAAATAGATATTGACTAATAAAACAAGCACAGAATGTGCGGCGAAGCACCACATGTTCTTTAGGCTGCTTTCACACTGAGACTCTTTACAGGCGCTATAAAGCAAAAAATAACACCTGCAAAGCGCCTGTAAAGTGCCTCTCCTCTCACTCCAATGTGAAAACCTGAGTGCTTCCACACTGGAGCGGTGCGCTGGCACTGGCAGGATGGTAAAAAAAAGTCCTGCAAGCTGCATCTTTGCAGCACTGTAAGAGTGGTGTATACACCGCTCCTAAAGCGCCCCTGCCCATTGAAATCAATGGGCAGCGCTGACAGAAATGCAGCTCTTTGCGGGCGGTTTTAACACTTTTCGGCCGCTAGCAGGGGTTAAAAGTGCCCTGCTAGCGGCTGAAAACCTCCGCAAAAACAATGGTAAAAATAGCGGTGCCTTACTGACAATGCCCTCAACATCCCAGTGTGAATGGAAGCGTCACAAGG
The DNA here is from genome assembly GCF_037356315.1 of Lithobates pipiens. Taxonomy (NCBI): domain Eukaryota; kingdom Metazoa; phylum Chordata; class Amphibia; order Anura; family Ranidae; genus Lithobates; species Lithobates pipiens. Next base: position 124,437,502 of record NW_027507789.1, on the reverse strand, counting down.
ACTGTATTACACCCATACACCCATACATTCCGCAACGTATGTGCCAGAGTTGTCACCCTTCCCACACCATACCTTCTATTCCTGTGGGGGGGATTTATTAAAGCACGATGGAATTGTTCCAGCACAGCTAGGTTCTTGCAGGAATGTAATAACATAATTACATCACCTCGAGGTTTAAAGCTAGGGGTTACCAGGATTGGCACATCAATAGGGGTGTCACAAAAGCCAAGAATAAAGATAGGTACACACTCCTCACCAAGACAGAAGAGAAGGGAAAAGAACCAGAGGAGGAAGACATCACTGAGAGGTGAGAAGACCAGAGGGAGAAGACACGTTGGAGCTACTTTATTAACCTCTTGCCGACCAGCGTCCGTCATTATACTGCAGCAGGTCGGCACGTTCCAGCGAACCGTCATAGCTGTATGACTGCCCTTTAAGCAGGGACGCGGGCACAAGAGGCAGAACAGGGACATGTGTGTAAACACACAAATCCCTGTTCTGTGAGGAGAGTAAAGACAGATTGTGTGTTCCTACTAGCTAGATCTGTCATCTGCTCTAGTCAGTCCCCTCCCCCCACAGTTAGAACACACACGAGGGAACACAGTTAACCCCTTGATCGCCCCCTAGTGTTAATCCCTTCCCTGCCAGTAGGGATGGGCTTTATGTTCTGTAACATTGGCTGTTAGCCAGTTCGCCGAATAGCGAACAATTTTGGGTGTTCGCGTAAAATTCGAAAGCCGCAGAACACAATTTTAAAAGTCTATGGGAGAAATCAAAAGACTTGGTCTCTCGGCCACAGGCATCTCCCCCCACCTCCTTGCACGCTAGCGTGGCATTTGTGGGTGATTGGCGCGCGCGCCCTTATGTGTCCCATTCGGGGTCGGCATTTCCCACAGGTTGGTCTTCCCTCCTTACATTGCTAGCACCCAGCACTTCACTTCATTGCTTCACATCTCTCAGCACTAGGTAAGGTATCCAAGATAATGCACTCAGTCACATTTTTTGCATTTTATTTTATATTTTTTTATTTTGGATTTGGTTATTACACACCACATTTGATTAAATGGTTTTGTTTTTCACTGATACCATCACTGACAAAGGTACAATACCCTACTGTTATATTGTGTACACTTTTATACTATTAAAACATTTTTTTTTTCACATGTCACTTTATTCACCCTCACATTTTTTCTAGAAACCCTTTAGACATCTTCAATCACCATTCCTAGGGACCACCACCCTTTGGAGTTCTGTCCGCCCCGGGTGTTATCATGTGGGGGTTTTGCGTGCGCCGGACGCCAGCACAGCTCGTGGAAAAGATGCCCCTTGGGGAGCCTCCAGCGATCACTATTGCACTCTCACTGCACGGTATCTGTGAGCATTTTTATAACCAGGGTTAATTCCCAAGTTATATATTTTTAATATATATATATATTTTTAAAAGCATTGACACTGAAACTTATTATGCTTCATTTCAGATAACACACACTGTTGCTCCTGAAGAGTGGATATAAATACTCCATGAAATGCGTAGAGCCTCTGTACGTGTAATGTGTAATACTGATACACTACTGATATATGTAATATAGATGAACTATGAGCTTTTGTATATGCAATGTGTAATCCCGATATAATATAAACATATGTAATATAGATGAATTTTTGTGACCCATGTACCGATTTGTATGGAATTTTTCATCATGTTTTATAATAAATATATAATTTCTTGACCCCTCACTATTGACTGCGTGCTTCATATAAAGTCCTGCCTTTTTCTTTTTCCCTTTTTTCTGTGAGAAATCTAAAGTGCTAATTTTAAAGGCTTATTTGCATGGTATTGTCATAAAAAGTGTTTGGGGACCTGAGTCCTGCCCTAGGGGACATGTATCAATGTAAAAAAAAGTTTTAAAAACTGATGTTTTTTCCAGAGCAGTGATTTTAATAATGCTTAAAGTGAAACAATAAAAGTATAATATTCATTTAAATTACGTACCTGGGGGTGTCTATAGTATGCCTGTAAAGGGGCGCATTTTTCCCATGTTTAGAACAGTCTGACAGCAAAATGACATTTCTAAAGGAAAAAAAGTCATTTAAAACTACTCGCGGCTTTAATGAATTGTTGATGCGGCAATACGCATAAAAGTTCATTGATAAAAACGGCATGGAATTTCCCCACAGGGGAACCCCGAACCAAAAAAGAGAGGGGGACGAGAGAGCACTCCCACCCTGAACCGTACTAGGCCACATGCCCAAAGCACCTTGTCCTCATGTTGATGGGGAGAAGGGCCTCATCCCCACAACCCTTGCCCGGTGGTTGTGGGGGTCTGCGGGCGGGGAGCTTATCGGAATCTGGAAGCCCCCTTTAACAAGGGGACCCCCAGATCCCGCCCCCCATGTGAATTGGTAATGGGGTTCAAATGTACCCCTACCATTTCACAAAAAAAGTATCAAAAGGGTTAAAAACCACAAGAGACAATTTCTTCTTCTTTCCGCTTATTCTTCCATCTTCTTTTTTCTGGTCTTTCTTCGGTGTTCTTCTTCTTCCTTCATCTTCTTCTTCTCCATCTTCTTCCTCTGCTCTTCTCGTCCTGCCTCTTGTTCCGGCTTCTTCTCTGCTCCGTTTGCATGATTTGCTTCAGTGGGAGTCTTCCACGTGTGATGCTTTGATTCTTCTGACACGTCTTAAATAACGGAGGGTGGGGCCACACGCTGACTCCGCCCCCCTCTGACGCATGGGACTTCCCTATGGCTTTCCCCGTCTTGTCAGAGGGGGGCGGGGTCACCTGTTTACGTAAATATATATGTAAACGTTATATAAGAAGTGTCAGAAGAACCGAAGCGCCACACAGAGGAAGACTCCCACTGAAGCGGATCGTGCGGATGGAGTGGAGAAGAAGCCGGAGCAAGATGCAGGACGAGAAGAGCGGAGGAAGAAGAAAATGAAGAAGAAGATGGAGAAGAAGAAGATGGAGGAAGAAGAAGAACACTGAAGGAAGACCAGAAGAAAGAAGATTAACCAGTTGCCGACCGCCGCACGCCGATGTACGTCGGTACAATGGCACGGGCAGGCATAAGGACATACATGTACGTCCCTTGCCTCCCGCGGGTCGGGGGCCCGATCGGGCCCCCGCCCGGTGCCTGCGGCGGTCGGTATTCGTTCGGGAGCGATCCCGGACGAGGGGACGGCCATTCATTCATGGCCACCCCCTCGCGATCGCTCCCGACGAATAGAAATCCCCGGTGACATCACTTCCTCTCCTGTAATGTAAACACAGGAGAGGAAGTGATGTATTCTCTCCTCCGTGTCGGTATTTTTCGTTCCGACACGGAGGAGAGCGGATCAGTAAGTTGCACCAACACTCTACACACACAGTAGAACATGCCAGGCACACTCACACCCCCCCTTTACCCCCCGATCACCCCCCCAATTACCCCTGCCCCCCAGTCACAGTGACACCAATGTCATTTTTTTTTTTTTTTTGCATTGGTGTCATTTGTGACTGTAATAACTGTTAGGGCAGTTAGAGTTAGCCCCCTTTAGTTCTAATGTACCCCCCTAACCCCCCCAATAAAGGTTTAACCCCATGATCACCCCCCGTCGCCAGTGTCACTAAGGCTGGGTTCACATTGCAGCGGTTTATGAGAACGAATGTGATTCGCACCGCACTGCAGTGCAAATCACATCCGATCTCTGTGCGATTCGAGTTCAGCCATTCGCCGCACCCGCCACACCTGCCGCACCCGCCGCAAATTCGCACGGGACCCTTTTTTTGGCCCGCAGCAGAATCGGATCGCATGGGTGTTCACACCATGCGATCCGAGTTTGCAGATCGCACTGCGATATGCGAACTGATCTGGGGGTGTCAGTAACATTTCACTGACACTCCCAGCAGTTCGCATAGGGCAGTGTGAACTGCCGCCGGGAGGCATGCGATGCGGGAACCCGCCGCGGATTCGCGGCGTTTCCGCATCGCTCCAGTGTGAACCCAGCCTAATAAGCGATCATTTTTCTGATCACCGTATTAGTGTCACAGGTGACGCTAGTTAGGCAGGTAGGTATTTAGGTTCGCCGCAGCTTTTTATAGCGCCAGGGACCCCCATATACTACCGCATAAAGCCCCCTGATTGCCCCCTAGTTAACCCTTTCACCAGTGATCACCATATAACTGTTACAGGTGACGCTGGTTGGTTAGTTATTTTTTTATAGTTTCAGGGCACCCGCCATTTATTACCTAATAAAGGTTTAACCCCCTGATCACCCGGCGGGTGTCATTTGTGACTAATAACTGTTAGGGCAGTTAGGGTTAGCCCCCTTTAGTTCTAAGGTACCCCCCTAACCCCTCCAATAAAGGTTTAACCCCGTGATCACCCCCCGTCACCAGTGTCACTAAGGCTGGGTTCACATTGCAGCGGTTTATGAGAACGGATGTGATTCGCACCGCACTGCAGTGCAAATCACATCCGATCTCTGTGCGATTCGAGTTCAGCCATTCGCCGCACCCGCCGCACCCGCCGCAAATTCGCACGGGACCCTTTTTTTGGCCCGCAGCAGAATCGGATCGCATGGGTGTTCACACCATGCGATCCGAGTTTGCAGATCGCACTGCGATATGCGAACTGATCTGGGGGTGTCAGTAACATTTCACTGACACTCCCAGCAGTTCGCATAGGGCAGTGTGAACTGCCGCCGGGAGGCATGCGATGCGGGAACCCGCCGCGCATTCGTGGCGTTCCCGCATCGCTCCAGTGTGAACCCAGCCTAATAAGCGATCGTTTTTCTGATCGCTGTATTAGTGTCACAGGTGACGCTAGTTAGGCAGGTAGGTATTTAGGTTCGCTGCAGCTTTTTATAGCGCCAGGGACCCCCATATACTACCGCATAAAGCCCCCTAATTGCCCCCTAGTTAACCCTTTCACCAGTGATCACCATATAACTGTTACAGGTGACGCTGGTTGGTTAGTTATTTTTTTATAGTTTCAGGGCACCCGCCATTTATTACCTAGTCTCACTAGTGTACCCCTAAATTTAGGGGTGTCTACTTTCCAAAATGGGGTCATTTGGGGGGGGTTTGTGCCATCTTGGCATTTTATGGCCTTCAAAACTGTAACGCCCTTAGAAAGCCTGAAGGCGGTGCTTGGTTTTCGGGGCCCCGTACGCGGCTAGGCTCCCAAAAAGTCCCACATATGTGGTATCCCCATACTCAGGAGAAGCAGCAGAATTTATTTTGGGGTGTCATTTCACATATGCCCATGGCATGCGTGAGCAATATATCATTTAGTGACAACTTTGTGAAAAAAAAAAAAAAAAAAAAAGTTTGTAATTTTCCCGCAACTTGTGGCAAAATATAAAATATTCCATGGACTCAACATGCCTCTCAGCAAATAGCTTGGGGTGTCTACTTTCTAAAATGGGGTCATTTGTGGGGGTTTTGTGCCATCTTGGCATTTTATGGCCTTCAAAACTGTAATAGGTAGTGAGAAGTGAACTCAAAAATTTACGCCCTTAGAAAGCCTGAAGGCGGTGCTTGGTTTTCGGGGCCCCGTACGCGGCTAGGCTCCCAAAAAGTCCCACATATGTGGTATCCCCGTACTCAGGAGAAGCAGCAGAATTTATTTTGGGGTGTCATTTCACATATGCCCATGGCATGCATGAGCAATATATCATTTAGTGACAACTTTGTTAAAAAAAAAAAAAAAAAGTTTGTAATTTTCCCGCAACTTGTGGCAAAATATAAAATATTCCATGAACTCAACATGCCTCTCAGCAAATAGCTTGGGGTGTCTACTTTCTAAAATGGGGTCATTTGTGGGGGTTTTGTGCCATCTTGGCATTTTATGGCCTTCAAAACTGTAATAGGTAGTGAGAAGTGAACTCAAAAATTTACGCCCTTAGAAAGCCTGAAGGCGGTGCTTGGTTTTCGGGGCCCCGTACGCGGCTAGGCTCCCAAAAAGTCCCACATATGTGGTATCCCCATACTCAGGAGAAGCAGCAGAATTTATTTTGGGGTGTCATTTCACATACGCCCATAGCATGTGTGAGCAATATATCATTTAGTGACAACTTTGTGTAAAAAAAAAAAAAAAATTTTTTTTTTGTCATTATTCAATCGCTTGAGGCAAAAAAATAAAATATTCAATGGGCTCAACATGCCTCTTATCAATTTCCTTAGGGGGTCTACTTTCCAAAATGGGGTCATTTGGGGGGGTTTTGTACTGCCCTGCCATTTTAGCACCTCAAGAAATGAGATAGGCAGTCGTAAACTAAAAGCTGCGTAAATTCCAGAAAACGTACCTTAGTTTGTAGATGTGACAACTTTTGCGCAAACCAATAAATATACAATTATTGACTTTTTTTTTACCAAAGACATGTGGCTGAATACATTTTGGCCTAAATGTATGACTAAAATTGAGTTTATTGGATTTTTCTAATAACAAAAAGTAGAAAATATCATTTTTTTTCAAAATTTGCGGTCTTTTTACGTTTATATCGCAAAAAATAAAAATTGCAGAGGCAATCAAATACCATCAAAAGAAAGCTCTATTTGTGGGAAGAAAAGGACGCAAATTTTGTTTGGGTACAACATTGCATGACCGCGCAATTACCAGTTAAAACAGCGCAGTGCCAAAGTGTAAAAAGACCTCTGGTCATTTACCAGCAAAATGGTCCGGTCTGAAAGTGGTTAATAAAGGACTTGTCAAAAACCGTCTCTTGTGTTTTTTAACCCTTTTGACACTTTTTTGTGAAGTGGTAGGGGAACATTTGTACCCCATTACCAATTCACACGGGGGGGGCAGGATCTGTGGATCCCCTTGTTAAAGGGGGCTTCCAGATTCCGATAAGCCCCCCACCCACAGACCCCACAACCACAGGGCAAGGGTTGTGGGGATGAGGTCCTTATCTCCATCAACATGGGGACAAGGTGCTTTGAGGTGAGCCACTACCCCAAAGCACCCTTCCAATGTTGAGGGCATGTGGCCTGGTACGGTTCGGGGGGGGCGCTCTTTCGTCCCCCCTCTTTTCCTGCGGCCTGCCAGGTTGTGTGCTCAGATAAGGGTCTGGTATGGATTTTTGGGGGGGACCCGACGCCATTTTTTTAATAAATTTTGGCGTGGGGTTCCCCTTAATATCCATACCAGACATGAAGGGCCTGGTATGGAATTTAGGTGGACCCCCATGCATTTTCTTTTTAAATTTTGGTTCGAGGTTCCCCTGTGGGGAAATTCCATGACGTTTTTATCAATGAGCTGTTATGTGTATTGTCGGACAATTAATTATAGCCGAGAGTAGTTTTAAATTATGTTTTTTCTTTTAGAAATTTTGCTGTCAGACTGTTCTAAACACGGGTAACATGCACCCCTTTACAGGCATACTATAGACATCGCCAACGTACGAAATTTAAAGGAATATTACACTTTTATTGTTTCACTTTAAGCATTATTAAAATCACTGTTCCCAAAAAACCGTCCCTTTAAAAACCTTTTTTTGCATTGATACATGTCCACTGGGGCAGGGCCCGGGTCCCCAAACACTTTTTATGACAATCCCCAAACACTTTTTATGATAATACCATGCATATAAGCCTTTAAAATTAGCACTTTTGTTTATTCATGTTTGTGTCCCATAGACTTTAACGGTTATGGGATTATGGGTTTTGGGCGTTCAAACTAATTTTTTGCCTGTTCGCTTGTTCTGGATGCAAACCGAACAGGGGGGGTGTTCGGCTCATCCCTACCTGCCAGTGACATTTACACAATAATCAGAGCATTTTTATAACACTGATCACTGTATAATTGTCAATGGTCCCAAAAATGTGTCAAAAGTGTCTGATCTGTCCGCCATAAGGTTGAAGTCCCGATACAAATCGCTGATCACCGCCATTACTAGTAATAATTAAAAAAAAAATGCCATAAATCTTTCCCGCTATAACTTTTGCACAAACCAATCAATATACGCTTATTGCGCTTATTGTTCTAAAAAGGAAACCATTAATTTTGAATAGAGGCCGAGAAATGCTGCTAAAAGCTAACGTGGCTAAACATGCATTACCGCCAATGCAAAAAGCTACTGAAAACCCATTTTTACAGATGCTCCTGGTGTTGGTAGTGGCTTTGCAGCTTGCTTTTTCTAACGCCTTGTGTGCATGAGGCCTTTGTGTTTATAGTTGTCCTCAATGTGTGCATTAATCATTTCTAAAATGGGAAGAAAGTGGGCTTGAGTTAAAGTGAAACTTCCCCCTTCTTAAGTTTTTATTTTTTGGAGGGGAGCAGGTATTGAGTTTTAGAAGGTACACACTCCCACTCCCACACTGACTGCCTTGTCAATTGGAGTGGAAGTTCTCCCCCGCCTGCAACCTTTTGGGACATGTCACAGGTCCCAGGAGGCTTCGGGACATTCACAAATCACTGTTTGGCTCACACTGCATGGTGTGAAGGCTAGGGTGTAGGCAGAGCTGGATCCTTGGACTGGTAAGTGTTCTATTTTTTAAAAGTTAGCTTCTGCAGTATTTGTAGCTGCTGACTTTGAATTTTTGTTGTTAAGTCTTCATGTTGCTTGGGCTACCAGTGAACCAGTGATTACATACAAGCAATCCACAGCAACCAAGCACATTGTTGCATTTACTAGCTTGGAGTATACTTTAACTTAAATCGGCTAGCATTGATTCACTCCTTCCAGTTTTTCCATACAAGTGTAAGTATAATTTTAATTTATATTGTAAATTATTAGAGCAGATATCCCAACCTGCAAAAACTAATTTCAGGGAGTTTTCAAATTCATTTCAGGGAGGTGGCGATTCGTGCAAACTCCCTCCCACCACCAATTTAACACAACTAGAGGATCATCAAATGTAATGGAATCAGTATACAGAGGTTTACTCTTTAGAGATATAAAAGGAACACTCTAACCAAAATGACCACTTCAGTGATTTGAAGTAGTCATGGTGGTAGGAGTCAGCATGTGCAGTGTTTCTGCTTGAAACAGGTAGGGGGGCAGAGAGAGAGAGAAGTGGGGCTGAGAGAGAGGAAGGGGCTGAGAGAGGGGGGGCTGAGAGAGAGGGGAGTGACTGACATAGAGATGGGGGCTGACATAGAGAGGGTGGTTGAGAGAGAGGGGGGCTGACAGAGAGGGTGTCTGAGAGAGAGGGACAGAGAGAGGGGCTGAGGGGGGGGGGACTGACAGAGAAGGGGGGCTGAGAAAGAGAGAGGGGGCATGACAGAGAGAGGGGGCTGACAGAGAGAGGGGGGAGATGACAGGGAGAGGGGGGAGATGAGAGAGAGAGGGGGCAGACAGAAAGAAGGGGGAGATTAGAGAGGGGGTGCTGACAGAGAGAGGGGGAGATGGGAAAGAGACCCCTAGTCCTGTTCCTATCTGCAGTCCCTGCTCTCCCCACCCCCATCCCAGTCTGTATCCGCAGGTAGGTCTGTGTCAGTGTATGATGCAGGAGGGCACATCACAGGAGGAGGGTAAGTGGGCACAGTAAAGGGGGCAGGAGGTTACAACACAGGGAGAGGGTAAGTGGGCACAGTACAGAGAGAAGAAGGGCACAGCACACGGGGAGGGTAAGTGGGCACAGCACAGGGGGAGGGTAAGTGGGCACAGTACAGAGAGCAGGAGGGCACAGCACAAGGGGAGGGTAAGTGGTCACAGCACAGGCGTGGGTAAGTGGGCACAATACAGGGAGCAGGAGGGCACAGCACAGGGAGAGGATAAGTGTGCACAGTACAAGGGGGAGCAGGAGGGCAGAAGGAAAGAAGGATGCCCCTTACATCAGAGTACTCACTGGGAGGCAGGAGTGACTACATAGATGGATGGATCATCAGGCTGCAGGGCTTGCTGGACTTCATACTTCTCACCCACTCATCCCCTTCTGGTAGAATACACTGTCAGGGAGTGTATGCAGGGCAGACACTGGAGTAGAGAGTGGGAGGAGGAGGAGGAGTAAAAGCAGCTCTCTCTCCTCTCCTGTTTGGCTGTGCAAGTAGCAGGGGGAGGGGGAAGTGTCAGCGCTGGCTCTGCAGCTGGAATATCGTGCGGCACTTACGGGTGTCAGGGAACAGCAGCCAAAATGCAGGAGACTCCTGCACCTCACAGGAGACTTGGGATGTCTTGGGATGTCTGTTAGAGAACACATATACCTAGAGAGACCATGGGGGTTATTTACGAAGGGCAAATCTACTTTGCACTGAAAGTGCACTTTCAAGTGCAGTCGCCCTAAATCTAAGGGGTAGATCTGAAATGAGTGGAAGCTCTGCTGATTTTATCATCCAATCGTGTGCAAGCTAAAATGCTGTTTTTTATTTTCCTTGCATGTCCCCCTTCGGATCTACAACGACTTTACTTCCAAGTGCACTTTCAGGATTTTCCTTTAGTAAATAACACCCCATGCTTCTTGAGCCACCCTTAAAGAACAGTGCAGAGTACATCCTTACATTCTCATCTTACTTTCATTGGCCCAGTTCATTTTACTTATTTTGGACTTGCCTGTGGAATAATCAGGACATATTGTACTTAAACCTTTTTAACTCCCTCTACTATTGTCCTAATTAGGAAATAATCCATATTAATCCAGCTTTCTAAATGAGAAAAGAGCTGTAACTATTTTCCTAATGGCCTAGTAATATGGTAGAATTCTCAATGCATAAAGGAAAAACCACAAGGGTGCTTATATAGCAAGGTTTTAGGTTGTGGGAGCTGTGCAGATGAAAACTATCTAAAATTTATAAAAGTCTGCTGCAATCTATTTTGTAAAGTCCTCACCGCATGATTGAATAGCTACTTCTGTTTGAAATAGGTTGCCATGACTGCTTTAATTTCCCTGCCACTATCAGAACCTACAAATAATTACAGCTGTAAATAAATCATGGGCAATCACAGAATGGCCTCTTAGGATGATTACAACAAGCTGTAGTCATTGGTGGTATCAGTATACAATAATAGCAAGGAGGTTTACATGGTCAATTTGATGCAATCTTCTGTTTCAATCACAGGCAATTCTGGTTAAAGCGTTTGTTATCCCAATATTTTTTATTCCTGATAGGTGCCTGCTGTACCATGTACTTGTATGAGAACGTAGCCTGTTCTCTTTGTATTTCTTCATTTGCGTGACAACCCTGGCAATCCTGCCAGTCCCCTTGCTTTTCTATTAAAAACTGACCACAATAAGCAGAAAAGCACAACCTGGTCAGTTCTCTAGCTATGCTGGGAACTCAGCCTGCTCTCTTCCAATGATCAGACAAGCCTTGACCCCCCCCCCCCCCCCGACACTGCACAGCCTGTAGTGGGAAGCTCGGTGTGCTGCTGCTCCTCCTTTATAATGTGATATAATTTATAATGTTTTTTTTTATATATATATACAAAAATGTTTTACCCTTTGTTTATTTTTTAAACTGAATGGGTTGTTTTAAGGCCTCATGCACACGAGACGCAGTTAAACGCGCGTTCAGATGCAGTTGGACAGTTTTTTCAACTGCCCCTAAACTCATTCAATGTTATCCTATGTGTCCATGCACACAGTCTCGTTTTTTTCCGTTTTTATGCAGTTGCGTTTAATCTCGTTTTTCCAGAAGCAAAAAAATGCGTTCAGAAGCAAAAATTTCCACGTTTCAGACGCAAAACGCGGTAAAACGCGGCAAAACACCGCTACCGCGTTTAGTCGCGTTTGCGTTTATATGCGTTTTTAAAGGTGACCTTTTTTTTTACATTAAAAATCTCAAAAATGATTGCAAATGATGAAAAACCATTAGAAAAATATTTTAAACAATTGCAATTGCAAGTGGACAATCCACAACTTGTGGCAAGTGACATGGCAGGTAGCAAGTGACGTGGCAAGTGGACAATCCACAACTTGTGGCAAGTGACATGGCAGGTGGCAAGTGATGTGGCAAGTGGACAATCCACAACTTGTGGCAAGTGACGTGGCAGGTGAAGTGGCAAGTGACGTGGAAAGGGGACAATCCACAACTTGTGGCAGGTGACGTGGCAAGTGACCTGGCAGGTGACGCGGCAAGTGACCTGGCAGGTGACGTGGCAAGTGGAAAATCAACAACTTGTGGCAGGTGACTGGCATGTGACGTGGCAAGTGGACAATCCATAACTTGTGGCAGGTGACGTGGCAAGTGACGTGGCGAGTGGACAATCCACAACTTGTGTCAGGTGATGTGGCAAGTGGACAATCCACAACTTGTGGCAGGTGATGTGGCAAGTGATGTGGCAAGTGGACAATCCACTTGTGGCAGGTGACGTGGCAGGGGACGTGGCAAGGGACGTGGCAAGGGGACAATCCCCAACTTGTGGCAGGTGATGTGGCTGGTGACGTGGCAAGTGGACAATCCACATCTTGTGGCAGGTGACGTGGCAGGTGACGTGGAAAGTGGTGTGGCAAGTGGACAATCCACAACTTGTGGCAGGTGATGTGGCTGGTGACGTGGCAAGTGGACAATCCACAACTTGTGGCAGGTGGCATGGCAGGTGACGTGGAAAGTGGACAATCCACATCTTGTGGCAAGTGACGTGGCAGGTGATGTGGCAAGTGACGTGGCAAGTAGACAATCCACAACTTGTGGCAGGTGATGTGGTAAGTGACGTGGCAGGTGATGTGGCAAGTCACGTGGCAAGTGGACAATCCACAACTTGTGGCAGGTGATGTGGCTGGTGACGGGGCAAGTGGACAATCCACAGCTTGTGGCAGGTGATGTGGCAAGTGATGTGGCAAGTGGACAATCCACTTGTGGCAGGTGACGTGGCAGGTGACGTGGCAGGGGACGTGGCAAGGGACGTGGCAAGTGGACAATCCACAACTTGTGGCAGGTGACGTGGCAGGTGACGTGGAAAGTGATGTGGCAAGTGGACAATCCACAACTTGTGGCAGGTGATGTGGCTGGTGACGTGGCAAGTGGACAATCCACATCTTGTGGCAGGTGACATGGCAGGTTACGTGGAAAGTGGTGTGGCAAGTGGACAATCCACAACTTGTGGCAGGTGATGTGGCTGGTGACGTGGCAAGTGGACAATCCACAACTTGTGGCAGGTGGCATGGCAGGTGACGTGGAAAATGGACAATCCACATCTTGTGGCAAGTGACGTGGCAGGTGATGTGGCAAGTGACGTGGCAAGTAGACAATCCATAACTTGTGGCAGGTGATGTGGCAAGTGACGTGGCAGGTGATGTGGCAAGTGACGTGGCAAGTGGACAATCCACAACTTGTGGCAGGTGATGTGGCTGGTGACGTGGCAAGTGGACAATCCACAACTTGTGGCAGGTGGCATGGCAGGTGACGTGGAAAGTGGACAATCCACATCTTGTGGCAGGTGACGTGGAAAGTGATGTGGCAAGTGGACAATCCACAACTTGTGGCAGGTGATGTGGCTGGTGACGTGGCAAGTGGACAATCCACAACTTGTGGCAGGTGGCATGGCAGGTGACGTGGAAAGTGGACAATCCACATCTTGTGGCAAGTGACGTGGCAGGTGATGTGGCAAGTGATGTGGCAAGTAGACAATCCATAACTTGTGGCAGGTGATGTGGCAAGTGACGTGGCAGGTGATGTGGCAAGTGACGTGGCAAGTGGACAATCTACAACTTGTGGCAGGTGATGTGGCTGGTGACGTGGCAAGTGGACAATTCACAGCTTGTGGCAGGTGGCATGGCAGATGACGTGGAAAGTGGACAATCCACATCTCGTGGCAAGTGACGTGGCAGGTGATGTGGCAAGTGACGTGGCAAGTGGACAATCCAAAACTTGTGGCAGGTGACGTGGCAAGTGACGTGGCAGGTGACGTGGCAAGTGATGTGGCATTGATGTGGCTGGTGATGTGACAAGTGGACAATCCACATCTTGTGGCAAGTGACGTGGCAGCTGACGTGGCAAGTGATGTGGCAAGTGGACAATCCAAAACTTGTGGCAGGTGACGTGGCAAGTGACGTGGCAGGTGACGTGGCAAGTGATGTGGCAAGTGGACAATCCACAGCTTGTGGCAAGTGACATGGCAGGTGGCAAGTGATGTTACAAGTGGACAATCCACAACTTGTGACAGGTGACGTGGCAAGTGATGTGGCAGGTGATGTGGCAAGTCACGTGGCAAGTGGAAATCCAAAACTTGTGGCAGGTGATGTGGCTGGTGACGTGGCAAGTGGACAATCCACAACTTGTGGCAGGTGGCATGGCAGGTGACATGGAAAGTGGACAATCCACATCTTGTGGCAAGTGACGTGGCAGGTGATGTGGCAAGTGACGTGGCAAGTGGACAATCCACAACTTGTGGCAGGTGATGTGGCAAGTGACGTGGCAGGTGATGTGGACAATCCCCAACTTGTGGCAGGTGACGTGGCAAGTGACGTGGCAAGTGGACAATCCACAACTTGTGGCAGGTGACGTGGCAGGTGACGTGGCAAGTGGACAATCCACAACTTGTGGCAGGTGACGTGGCAAGTGACGTGGCAGGTGATGTGGCAAGTGACGTGGCAAGTAGACAATCCACAACTTGTGGCAGGTGATGTGGCAAGTGACGTGGCAGGTGATGTGGCAAGTGACGTGGCAAGTGGACAATCCACAACTTGTGGCAGGTGATGTGGCTGGTGACGTGGCAAGTGGACAATCCACAGCTTGTGGCAGGTGGCATGGCAGATGACGTGGAAAGTGGACAATCCACATCTCGTGGCAAGTGACGTGGCAGGTGATGTGGCAAGTGGACAATCCACAACTTGTGGCAGGTGACGTGGCAGGTGATGTGGCAAGTGGACAATCCCCAACTTGTGGCAAGTGACGTGGCAAGTGGACAATCCAAAACTTGTGGCAGGTGACGTGGCAAGTGACGTGGCAGGTGATGTGGCAAGTCACGTGGCAAGTGGACAATCCACAACTTGTGGCAGGTGACGTGGCAGTTGGACAATCCACAACTTGTGGCAGATGACGTGGCAAGTGACGTGGCAAGTGACGTGGCAAGTGGACAATCCACAACTTGTGGCAGGTGCCGTGGCAAGTGACACGCTAAATACAAGTACACTGCAGCTCTCACAGCTGCTGCTACTCACTCTGGTCTCACAAAATTGCTGAAATAGTTAATAATACTGTTTTTTTGAGCTGGGGAGGGTCTATGATGTTAGCTTAACTAAACGCTTCTAGACGCAAACGCGGTAAAACGCCGCTAAATCGCGGTAAAAATCGCGGCAAAACGCGCGTTTCTAAACGCCGGTTTCAACATGTGTCCAGCAGCGTTAGCATCTGCGTCTCGTGTGCATGAAGCCTAAAAGGAGATGGTTTACAATCATTTTAAGCAAAAGCTATGCACCGATCTCCTGTGCACAAAGAAATACAGAGGCTGCCATGGCTGACATTTGAAGACTGCTAGTTGCCTGGAACAGTTTAAAATCAGAACTACAAATATACATAATTGTTCCAAATTAGTGAAATTATTCAAGTCATGGGATCCAGTTAATCAGGAAAAGCTCTACAATGGCAGCCTCCATACTGCCTCACCATAGGTTTCCTTTTAATTCTAACATAGATTTGCAAGACTGTAAGGCACATGTGTCAAATGCAAGGCCGAATCCGGTCCACCAGTCCATTTCATGTGGCCCTTGCACCCAGGGATTTTTTTCAGTCCGAACATGGTGGAATTCCATTTTGCCACCTCCTGCTCTCATCTTCTACTGGCCACTGTTACAGAAGCCTCCTGTATTTACAAGGACAGCACTCACAGTGGAGCATGGCGGAGACATATGACGACTAATGATCTCACTGCAAGTGAGTGAAGCCACCTATGCTGCTAGGAGGTACTAAACCAGGGCCAGGTAGATGAGATGCGAGGAAGCTTTTGGAGGGAGGAGGGACAGATGAGGGCTGTGGAAGGAGATGTGTGCACAGGTGGGGAACTGTGGTGCAGAGGTCATTGTTGAGGGGTGGAAGTAAGATGTGGACATCCTGTGAAAGAGAGCTGAACCCTGTACTTTGTGCATAGCACACCCCTAAACCTTGCACTCTGTATGTAGTGCACCTCTCCACTCTGTACGCCACATACTCCTGAACTCTGCACTCTGTATGTAACACACTCCTGAGTACCCCTATGTGTCTGAGTAGATACATAGTGTGGCAGAGGCTTTTCGAGGGACTGAATGCAAGCCTCTTGCCTTGCAATTATGGGCCCTGGCATTTGGGGGAACGGTGCTCTTTGTGAGCTGTATGCCCGGGGACCCCTGAGGTGGTGTTACTTGGATTCAGGTCCATGTCCCCCCCCCCCCCCCAAGACACACAGACTCTGGATGCCATATTAGCAATAGATTGAATCACACTGTTGGGACACAAACTGTTAGATGCTAATGTCATGAACTCCACTTACCTGTCTGTTGTGTAAATATTTTCATAGTTTCATAGTTAGTATGGTTGAATAAAGACACCAGTCCATCCTGAGTGAGTGTCTACAATTGTCCCTATCCCTGTACGTTGCACACTCTCATTGGTCCCTATCCTCAAGGAGCCACAATTCAAGGTCCCCATTCATATACTACGGCCAATTTTGCACAGAAGTCAATTAACCTACCTGCATGTCTTTGGATTGTGGGAGGAAACCAGAGTGCCCAGAGGAAACCCACACAGGCACAGGGAGAACATGCAAACTCCAGGCAGGTAGTGTCATGGTTGGGATTTGAACCAGCGACGCTTCTTACTGCTAGGTGAGAGTGCTAACCACTACACCACTGTGCCACCCAATGAGTCTAATCTGGCTTGTAAGAGTATTCTACACATTGTTGTTTGTGCTAATTAACTCTGTGTTGATGTTTATGGTAATGTGTATTGAATAGTCAGTCAGTGAGCTAGGAGACGTAAAGTCTTAACCTGAAAAGTCTTATCTCTCAGTCATCTAGTCTGGTTAGGTTTTAGTCATCCTGCTGTATATATTTGTGTGAGATCTCAAATAAAAGGCTATTTCTGATGTACTCCAAGACTGATGTTGTCTAGTTCTTGGGGGTTCCTATAGCTAGATCCATTGGACTCGTGTTCCAGGACTTAGGAAGTGGTATACTGACGGAAGCACTCAAGCGGAGTGTGGGGAATAGGTTCTGTCACACATAGCCTTACAGATACAACCGGCCTTTGAGGGTAGACATAATGCTGATACGGCCCAAAATTTGACACCCCTGGTGTAAGGGAAGCAATAGGAGTGCCATACCGTAAATCATAGAGTCCAAATATACCGTATGTTAATTATTTCACATTACAGTGGTACCCTTTATTCGGGACTACAATTCATAACAAAATAGGTAAAAAAAGACATAGTAATACAGTAAATATCATAATAAGAATAAAAAAGGTCATATAGGCAACTATCTTCTGGGGTTCTCCCACTGTTTTTCTTACACTCCTGTGCTAATCTCAAGAACCCTGTCAAGGGCATTTTATTAGGCATACTGAAGCTAGTCTGCTTTATTGAATGAACAAGTCATTCCCATTATCTGATATGAATGTAGCACGCTACTCCCTTGGGAGCTGCAAAGTGTGTTCATTAGCTTTCTGTTAACTTGTTCCGTTCTTCCTCCCCATGCATAAGTTCCACAAACAGCAGACAGACCTTGAAACTTTATAAAAGGCTTTATTTCTTGAGCCTGAATGGACGTTACATTAAAGTAGAGGATATGAGTTGCTCCTAATGATCTGGTTCCTGACTCTGATACTCTGTACTTTCCTTTGATGAACCGACCAGCATCACTCTGAATGACGCTGTGGGTTATGGATGTTAAAAGTCCCAGGCCTCACCGCCTACCTTGACTCCGGCAGTCCGCCCAGTGTCAGTGCGGGAAAGTGTCCCTCACTTGGTCTTTGGACACAAGTGAGTGGACGGAAAAGCACCACTGGGTTGCACTCCCTTTGCCCTCTCCCATCGACAGTCCATAATTGCCACAGAAGGACGATCCCAGTTTTTTACCTACTTCCTCCTTCGTATGGTCCAATGCATCCCAGGCTGTGATGCCCAGTTTTCTCCTCCAGATTACATAGAGACTGTGTGGGTTATCCAGCACTGAGGTCTCTGAACCCTCAGGCCTTCAAACTCTCTCCTGCTATCCTGTACTGGGGTTTCTGAACCCCCAGGCCTTCAAGCCTGCTCCATGCTCTCTACATCTCTACTGCTTCTCCTCCTCCTCCTCCTCCTCCCAGGAAACATGTGACCCCCCCACTTATCTGCAAGTCCTGCCCCTGCCAACACAAATTAATGATTGGTCCAGAGCTCTCCACATAAGCTGCCTGCCACTCCTCCAGTCCCAAGTCCTACCTCCCTTCCAGAAAATTTTACTGAAAGGCTGAAAGGACCTCTTTGAGCCAGAGTTGGCCATACCTCCCTCTATTCTAGTACTCCCGCCTCCAAAATAAACAATCAGGCCTTTAAAAGTGCAAGGCCCTGGCTAAATTTACTTATCACTATATACAGAAAACCTATTTAGCACCCACCAAAATGGGTGGGTGCTACATAAACAAGAGCTTTTATTATATGTAGGTCTAGTGAATGTGGCTGTTGGCCTATTAACATAATTACTGTATATATTATCATTATGGTACACAACCATCATGATGTAATCAAAGGCCAGTACATATATCTTCTACCAGAATGCTTATGTAGACACTATTAGATTAAGGCAGGCCATAGATGATACAATTTACTTTCCTGCAAACAGGTTGCAGGGAAAAAAATCGCTCGACTGACTGTGTTGATGGGGAAATCCCTTCCATGGAGCTTTTGTATTTTCCTGTTGGGGGAACATGGGGAGCCATCGCTGCTGGGAGAACACAGTAATTAATTATTGCTAGCAGCTATAACCACTGTAAAAATCCAATATGCTGCTTGTACCCAAGTCGATCGATAAATGTACTTGGGTACAATCAGACTGCCAATAGATTGTTCGAATCTCGGCCGGTTCAGCACCATTTATGGCCGGCTTCAACAAACTCCAGGCAGTAGCTGAAGACAGATATTTTGACATAAATGTCCTCAATTTAACATTCTTACGTAATCCTGATTGATAGAAATGCCTGATATAACAATCCACCATGTTGCCCAAAGGACAAGAGATACATTCTTTATTTTAGATATGTACTGTATAAATGGTGGAACATATTTATTTTGGGTCTGGTCTGATTGACTACTCCAGGGGGGAAGCTGCCCATATACAGGAATGCAATTTGGCTTATTTAACAAGGCACTACAAAGTGCAAGAATTATACATAAGTGCAGTTAGATTTTGCATTACAGTACAAAATAGATTTCTTGGTTTCCATTGGTGATGGGCTTGTGTGTTTACTTCTAACATACACAACTTAGTATGTAAATCTACGCAATCAGCGAAAATTTCAATTAGAAATCAGACGCTGTTGCTGTGCCCAATTGTTTAAGGCCTCGTTCACACCATACATGCAGAAAAGCAGATGGAAAAAACACACAAATCTCACTTGTTTACATCATTTTTCATGTGTGTTTCAATGAGTTTTTATGCACAGATAGACATCACACCCTGCATCATCACTTTCTCTTCTGCCCTGTTCACACCACAGTGTTGATATCCCGTCAGTTTTTTTTCCATGCAGAAAACTGCATATACGTTGCAGATTCCCATGCAGAAAAAATCTGTGCATGATACTAGCTTTGTATTGTGAACAGAGCACATAGAGAACGATTGTTTTCTTTATGCCCTTTCAGAACGAGTGCAGAAAAATTCACGCCTCTGCACATGGTCTGAACAAGGCCATTTATACTTTACATATTCATATATATGTTTATATTTATATAAGTATTATACTTTCACTGTTGCTTCAACATTTCTGGTGTTGAGTCAACGCTTATGCTATTGATGTAATGCTCCACATATTAATATATTCTCCACATATTAATAAAAATTAATACTCACAAAAGTATAAAAACCACACATATATCAATGGAAGTTCAGGGGATTGGGTAAGACTGTGGTGAAGGTACAGTCCTAAAAGAGTGCAGCTGGATGGATGGATGATGAGCTACTGCAGGCACAAAATCTGGATCTCTGTGCCACTGACTGTTAATAGGGAAATGGCCCTTATGCTACGTACACAGGATCAGATTTTCCAGCAGACTTGGTCCGGCGGACTGGAATCCGTCGGACAATTCGATTGTGTGTAGGCTCCAGCTGACTTTTTGTTCCCCAAAAGTCAGACGGACCTAGAAATAAAACATGTTTTAAATCTATCCGCCGGACTAAAAATCGGGAACACCGTTCGTCTGTGTGCTAGTCCGACAGACCAAATACGACGCAAGGGTAGCTATTGGCTACTGGCTATTGAAGTTCCTTGTTTAGTCCCATTTACGTCATCACGTTCAAAACGAACGGACTTAGTCCGGTCGTGTGTCGCCAAGTCCGTTCGTTCAGAAAGTCCGTCGGAACTCCGCCGAAAGTCCCATCGGGAAGACTGCCGGACCTAGTCCATTGAAAAGTCTGGTCGTGTGTACACGGCATTACAGCCCAGCAAGCATGTATAGTGCCGCAGGTTCCTCGTTCCCGGTGTCAATGTCCGATGGATGGTTATGTCCACCTGGAGTCCAGGGTCACAGAACGCGTTTCAGGAACCTTCGTATTCCTCAACACTGAGGAAGCCTTAGCGACTATAGCTGCTAGCAATAATCAGTGTGTGTTCTCCCGGAAGGGACTGTTTCCCCTGCCCAGAGAACACAATAGCTCCGCGTGAGGAATTCTCCCATCAACACTGCCTGTGTTGATGGGCGAATCAAGCGATTTTCTTTTCTGCAGTAAGGTTTATTACCCAATGTCTAATTACTGCCAGGGAAACCATAGCTGCGGCCTGGAAACAAAAAGATCATCCTGACAATGCAATATTCTAAAACAATCTAAAGACATAAACGCAGTTTGAGCATATCTTTATCATTAAAAATGGCAAATGGGAGTCCTTTCAAAAATCAATGGAGAGAATGGCAGCTACATAATAGCTATACAGCTTCCCTATACTGACCATACATAGATGCCCCATTCCTTTACTTCATATACAGTATATACCCAATGTTTGATCAACCGCTTCCGGACCATTTGCCGCAGTTTTACTGCGGCAGGTTGGCTCCCCTGCACAAAATCCCTGCATGGTCAGCTGCGTGCAGGGGTGTCAATGCTCGCGGCTGACGGTCGCGATGATGGCTGGCCACGAGCCACCATGAGCAGGAGACACAGAACTGGGATGAGTGTGTGTAAACACACACACTTCTCCGTTCTGCCCTGACAGGAGTGACAGATCGTATGTTCCTATTAGCTAGGAACCACCATCTCTCACTTCCTGTAGTTAGTCCCCCCCCCCTTCAGTTAGAATCACCTCCCAGGAAACACAGTTAACCCATTCACCGCCCCTAGTGTTAACCCCTTCAGTGCCAGTGACATTTTTACAGTAATCAATATATTTTTAATCGCACTGGTCGCTGTATTAATACCAATGGTTCCAAAAATGTGTTAAAATTGTCCGATGTGTCCGCCATAATGTTGTAGTCACGATAAAAATCGCAGATTGCCACCATTACTAGTAAAAAAATAATAATAATCGCCTTCCTCTGGATCAATTGTGGGCATAAAATTGGGTATTTGGATTGTACAATTATTTTTTTATTTTATTTGTTTGTTTTTAAGGTTGAACTGGATGGACTTGTGTCTTTTTTCAACCTGACTAACGATGTAACTATGTAACTATGTAATAATAAAAATGCTATAAATCTATCCCCTATTTTGTAGACGCTAAGACTTTTGAGCAAACCAATCAATATATGCTTATTGCAATTTTTTTTTAACCAAAAATATGTAGAAGAATACATATCGGCCTAAACTGAGAAAAAATATATAGTTTTTTTTTATATATTTTTGGGGGATATGCATTTTTTTTTTTCAAAATTGCCGCTCTTTTTTTGTTTATAGCGCAAAAAAAAAAAAACGTGGAGGTGATCAAATACCACCAAAAGAAAGCTCTATTTGTGGGGAAAGAAAGGATGTAAATTTTGTTTGTGTACAACGTCACACACCGTGCAATTGTCAGTTAAAGCGATGCAGTGCCGAATCACAAAAAGTGCTCTGGTCAGGAAGGGGGTACAATCTTCCGGGGCTGAAGTGGTTAAAATAGTATAATACTCCTAGAAGTATCAGACATAGAGGCAATTTTTAACTTTATTAAGATGCTAGGGATATTGTTTATTAAATGTTTCTAAGATATTACACAATGCTCCTCACATTTTAGTAGTGTCCCTCTTTTCTCACCCCTAGGACTCTAATTACAGTGACTGTCACCTTCTTATGTAGCTTTTTTGGAAAAAAACAAAAACTGAATATGGCAACACAAACAAGAAAAATCATTGTAGTAAGCCCACGCACGCAGCCCACCTAATTTTTCTTTGTATTAGGAGCAGTTTACAATTACTTACTGCAGTGCATAGTAATCTGTGGTCCTAAAACCAGTAATGTGATTGTATAGGTCTATATACTACTATACATACATTCATTTAGCACAATGTATTTTAATGTATATTTTTGCAAAGTGTTCTGCATGCTCAATAACATAGATTTATATTTGCATGTATATGAACTCATAAGTATTAACGAGATTCAGATTTAATGTCAAGCCATTACCATTAAATACATCAGCTTGCTTGATACTATTGACTTCTAAACAGAGCAAAGATCCAATTAACTGCTCTTTTTCTGTGTTGCATCCAGCTAGTGACAGCACATTATGACATGCTTAGATATAAAATGCAGAATATAAAGGCAAATTACACTTCAGAATCTGGCAAGCTATAATAATAAATGTCAACAAAGTTAATGCACAGATTTGTATCCTGCAGTATTTCAAAAGAATGACAGTTTAAAATATGCTTCTTGACACAATGCTCAGAGGTCAAAGCACCTCAGTCGATACATATTTGTGGTGTATTCACCTTTGAGCACAGTGGCAATATGAACAATGATATCCACGACAGACTGAGGGGATTTTGTCTAGTTACTAATGAACCAACCAAAATTTACTCAGTGGGTGGTCCTGCCTTTCATGCTTCATTTGATTAATAAAAAAAAAAAACAGCCACAGCATCCAATCAGAGGCAACCACTGTTCAGGTATTCTGACAGCTGCCCCTGGTGGCTTTAATGCTGCGTACACACGACCGGACTTTTCGACAGCAAAGTTCCGATGGAACGAATCTGTCGGACAATTCGATCGTGTGTGGGCTCCATCTGACCTTTGCTGTCCAAAAATCTGATGGACTTTAGAAATAGAACATGTTTAAAATTTTTCGCCCGGAACTCTGTCGGACCCAGTTCCTATCGAGAAATCCGTTCGTGTGTATGCTAGTCCGACAGACGAAAACCGGCACTAGGGCAGCTATTGGCTACTGACTATACATAGTTACATAGTTAGTCAAGTTGAAAAAAGACACAAGTCCATCCAGTTCAACGACAAAAAAAATAATAATAATAATATCATACCAGCCCATATACCAAATTCTATACCCACAGTTAATCCAGAGGAAGGCAAAAAACCCCAGCAGAGCATGATCCAATTTGCTAAAGCAGGGGAAAAAATTGCTTCCTGATCCCCCGAGAGGCAATCGGATTTTCCCCGGATCAACTTTACCTATAAATGTTAGTACCCAGTTATATTATGTACACTTAGGAAATAATCCAGGCCCTTCTTAAAGCAATCCACTGAGCAGGCCAGAACCACCTCTGCAGGGAGTCTATTCCACATTTTCACAGCTCTTACTGTGAAGAAACTTTTCCGTATTTGGAGATGAAATTTATTTTCCTCTAGACGTAAAGCATGCCCCCTTGTCCTCTTTGTTGACTGTAAAGTGAATAACTCGACACCAAGTTCACTATATGGACCCCTTATATATTTGTACATGTTGATCATATCCCCCCTTAATCTCCTCTTCTCAAGAGTGAATACATTTAGTTCCTCTAATCTTTCCTCATAGCTGAGCTCCTCCATGCCTCTTATCAGTTTGGTTGCCCTTCTCTGCACTTTCTCCAGTTCCCCGATATCCTTTTTGAGAACTGGTGCCCAAAACTGAACTGCATATTCCAGATGAGGTCTTACTAATGCATGCTATTATTGAGCTTATAATCTACCAAAACCCCCAGATCCTTCTCCACTATGGATCCCCCCAGTTGTACTCCCCCTAAAATGACTGATGCATGCATTCTTAGCCCCCAAGTGCATAACTTTACATTTCTCAACATTAAACCTCATCTGCCACATAGTCGCCCAATTAGACAGAGCATTGAGGTCGGCTTGTAAATTGGAGACATCCTGTAAGGATGTTATTCCACTGCATAGCTTTGTGTCATTTGCAAAGACGGAAATGTTACTTTTGATCCCAGAGCCAATATCATTTATAAAGATATTAAAAAGTAAGGGTCCCAACACTGAACCTTGGGGTACACCACTGATAACCTTAGACCATTCAGAGTAAGAATCATTAACCGCTACTCTCTGAATTCTGTCCTTTAGCCAGTTTTCTATCCATTTACAAACTGATATTTCCAAACCTGTAGACTTTACCTTACACATGAGCCGTGTGTGCAGAACTGTATCGAAAGCTTTTGCAAAATCCAAGTATACCACGTCCACCGCCACCCCTCTGTCCCAGGTTTTACTTCCCACCTCATAAAAAGAAATCAGGTTCGTCTGACAACTTCTGTCTTTCATGAATCCATGCTGTGTGTTGCTTAAAATATTTTTTTCCTGCAAGAACTCGTCTATGTGGTCTTTTTGTAATCCCTCCAGTATCTTCCCAACTATAGAAGTTAAACTAACAGGTCTATAGTTACTTGGTAAAGACTTTTTTCCCTTTTTAAATATAGGCACCACATTGGCCCTGTGCCAATCCAGTAGTACTATTCCTGTCATTAATGAGTCCCTAAAAATTAGATACAATGGCTTTGAAATTACAGAGCTCAATTCTTTTAGGATCTGTGGGTGGATGCTATCAGGTCCAGGTGCTTTATCCACCTTTATTCTGTTCAAATATTTCTGGACCATATCACTTTTGAGCCACTGTGGATTTGGGGCTGTGTCACTACCACCCCCATTATGGACATGAGCTCCCCCATGCTCCTTTGTATACACAGAGCTGAAGAAAGTGTTTAATAAGTTAGCCTTCTCTTTGTCCCCAGTCACCCACTCCAGATTATTTTGTAAAGGGCCTACATGCTCAGACTTGACCTTTTTACTATTAATATAGTTGAAGATTTTTTTGGGGTTTGTCCTACTATCTTTTGCAATCTGTCTTTCATTTTGAATTTTTGCATCCTTGATTTCCTTTTTACATATTCTGTTATATTCTTTGTAACATTTAAATGACACTAGCGTTCCTTCATTTTTATATTTTTTAAAAGCTTTTTTTTAATAGTTTATAGCTTTTTTAACTTTGGCCGTGAGCCGCA
Source organism: Lithobates pipiens (assembly GCF_037356315.1). Taxonomy (NCBI): domain Eukaryota; kingdom Metazoa; phylum Chordata; class Amphibia; order Anura; family Ranidae; genus Lithobates; species Lithobates pipiens. Next base: position 124,412,058 of record NW_027507789.1, on the reverse strand, counting down.
TCGGTTTTATTTTTAGCCTTTTAAACGTATTACCCATGGGAATATACTTTGCAGTAAGATCACAAACAGTCTTTTTGAAGAATTCACATTTCTGTTCTGTGCCCATTGATGCCAATATTCTCTCCCAGTCTAGGTCCTGGAGAGCAGCCCTCATCCTTGGAAAATTTGTTCTCTTGAAATTAAGTGTTTTTATCTTTCCCGTATGTGATTTTTGCCTACAGCTAACATCAAATGAAATCATGTTATGGTCACTGCTACCCAGGTGTTCCTTTATCTGATTATTAGTAATACGTTCTGCATGGTTTGAGATTACCAGGTCCAACAGAGCATCATTCCTAGTTGGGGCCTCAATAAACTGGACCATAAAATTGTCCTGTAATAGGTTTATACATTTTTGCCCTTTAACTGTCTCAGCAGTGCCATTACTCCAGTCAATTTCTGGGTAGTTAAAATCCCCCATTATTATCACTGTCCCAGCCTTTGCAGCCCTTTCTATCTGTGCAAAAACTATGAACTTCCTTATTCTAGTCCAGTCGTACGTCATCACGTTCAAATCCATCAGGCTTTGGTGTGATTGTGTGTGGCCAAGTCCGTTCATTCAGAAAGTCCGCTGATACTCTGCCAAAAGTCCATCGGGAAGACTGTCGAACCTAGTCCGTCGAAAAGTCCGGTCGTGTGTACGCGGCATAAGAGTACAATAGTCTAGCAAGGGAATTTGTCCTACCATGCTGTTAGCAAGCTTTTTGAGTAATTTCCTTCATGACTGTGTCCAGAGCAGGCTCTTCATAAAAGTTTTACCTAATATCTTAAAGTATCAGTCCCCCCAAAACTTTTTTTTGATACATTTTGGAGAGCTAATTTTTCTACGACTTCACAGACTTTGTGCTTGAGTTACTGAGACTGCATGCTGTATATGTAGTAGTTATTTTGGGGTTTCCCATTCTCCCTGTTGGATTATTTAGTGATAACACCCTTTTTCCTCTAGGGCAATATGCCCAAAGCCGACCAATTCTGTGAGAGTTTCCTGTCATTTAAGCTGTAAACAAAGATCAAAGAAGGAGTTTTGACAGAACAGTGTATGCCACCACTAAGTCTTGACATTGAAATACGAGTCGCATAAATATTAATAGGTTTACTAGTATAATAGAAAAAGAGATCCGTTTCTGGGTTGCAGCATGAAAAACATAATATCTGTGCTTTTTCTGATTTCACATGAATGGACAACTAAAGATACATGTTCAGGAACAAATTACTCATTCCTTAGAATCAAATTAAATGCAGACAATGAAAACAAAAGGGCACATATATAAGAGTCTTAGAGTCTGGACAGATATTACAAAAAGTTAGATAATGTTAAAAGCTCATGTGCTCATCTGCATTGATCCTCCATGACAGCCATATCATAATGTTGTGGAGCTGCCCTCCTTGGCCCTCCATGGCACAGTTAAAATGACAAGTAGTGTTTCAAAATGTGTTCTTGGAACACTACTGGGAAGCTTCACTATTATATATTAGTGTGTTATAATGTGTTCCATCCAGTAGGGGGAAGCATTGTAAATATGTTTACTTGTGTATATTTCTATTAGAGCTATGTATTTTTTTAGCATCTATTGCTCATGTTTTCCTGTGTGTGATTAAGTAAAGAAGTCCTGTGAATGCCTGTCCATGTCTATGCTTAAAAAGCAGTTTGTCACAAATGTAGAGGTCATATACCAACAGTCTGTCAGACTACAGATCAGTCTACATTTGTGAATAAAATACCAATGGAAGCACACTCCATTAATGCACCAATTGTTTTTCCGAATGATGAAACCTCTACAGTTGTTTATACAAATGACTGTGTATAAAGTGGAAAACTCTTCATCAGAATGGAAGATTTACAACGAGATTGCGTTACAAGATGTTCCATGCAAAATGATTCAGGGTGTGCATATTCCTTGATTTCAGAAGAAACGTTTACCACATTATCTCTTCACAATGCTCCTTTAATAGCACCCTGTGATATCCAGTTGATAGACTACAACAAAGAAGTTGTGGAAGTTGAGGGTGCTTGTTTTGTCCCAGTGAAATATGGAAATTTCAGAGGAAGCTTACGCTTAATAATTATTACGGGACAAAGAGCAAGTTTACTCGGTAGAGAGTGGTTTGAACCCCTTGGAATTTCATTATTGGGAGTTCATAATGTATCTCCAGTTACTCTACAGAATGTGATGGAGGACTTTAGTGCAGTTTTTAAAGAAGGCGTTGGCTTGTATAAAGCCCTCCTGTTTCTTTCAAATTAGATCCTACAGTAACCCCAATTCCCATGAAACCGTGCAATGTTGCATTAGCTCTCTGACCAAAAATGTATGCTGAGATTAAATGTTTTGTGGAGCAAGGTATACTTGATTCTGTAACACCTCCTAAGTGATATACCTCAATAGATCCAGTATTGAAGCCAAATGGTGACATTATAATTTGTGCTGACTATAAATGTACAATCAATAAAGCACTGTAGAAACACCCCTATCAAATTCCAGCTGTCCATGAAATTCTGACTACATTAGCAAAAGGAAAGGTATTTGTCAAACTGGATAAGGCACTAGCTTACTAACAAATACCTGTTGATGACGATGCTGCGGATGCACAAACACAAATAACACACAAAGGAGCTTTCCAAGCAAAACAGTTTGGAGGTTCAACGGATCCCGGCATATTCCAGAAATTAATAGAAGACCTCTTAGCTTGACTTGCAGGTACCTTATTTTGATTATGTTCTTATTGGAGTGGATTGCATTCAGTATTTGGCTTCACAACTACAACTTGTTTTGAATTGTTTTCTTGATGCTGGTCTCAAATGTAAAAAAGAAAAGTGTGTTTTTAGGGTAAACAGCGTGGATTTCCTTGGATACAGAAATGATGAACATGGAATTCATCCAACTGATTCTAAGGTTGAAGCTATCCATAAAGCTCCAGTCCCAACAAACAAGCAAAAGCTGCAAGCTTTCCTAGGGTTACTTAATTTTTACCATTACTTTCTGCCTCTTGCTGAACCCCTACATCGTTTACTAGATAAAGATGATCCATGGAAGTGGACAGATGTTCATTCTACAGCTTTCAATGCTGCAAAAAAACCTCTTATCTTCTGACAGTGTACTTGTACAATATGATTTACAAAAAACACTCACCTACGATGCTTCTCCTTATTGCATTGGAGCTGTTTTGAGTCATGTTTTGGAAACTGGTGTTAAAGCACCTACATTTTATTCAATGACTTTGTCTACTACAGAGAGGAATTATGCTCAAATTGACAAAGAGGCTTTAGCTATTGTGTCCAACGTAAAAAAAAGTTTCATGGCTATTTGTATGGGTGGAGGTTTACTATTGTAACAGACCATAAGCCTTTGCTGGGTCTGTTCACCAGAAGTACTCCCACTCCTCAAATTTTTTCCACAGGAATGCTCAGATGGTCACTCATGCTGAATGCCTACGACTGTGATTTTAAATATCGTCCTGGCAAGAATATCACTCATGCTGATTGGATGAGCCGATTACCTTTGTTTTCTCCTTATTTCCTTGTCCCTCTTGTGCCTGTGGTTCTCATGTTGGAATCCATTCCAAACCCTCTGTTACATGCTATAGACATTGCTGGTATAACTGCTAATGATCCCGTGCTGGCCCGTGTGCTCAACTGAGTGGGGAGAGGATGGCCCAAATCAAAAGTTGAAGAGAAGTTCAAACCATTTTTAGTGCACCAACATGAACTAGCTGCCTTTAAATGTTGCTTATTATGGGGAAACAGAGTGGTGATTCCAAAAGGCAGGACAAGCTCAAGTACTGCATGCTCTCCACGAAGGACATCCTAGAATAGTCCGCATGAAATCGTTAGCCAGAAGTTATGTTTGATGGCCTAAAATGGATGAAGTTAATGAGAAGTCATGCTCCACCTAAAGCCTCAATACATCCCTGGGAAGTGACTAGGTCACCTTAGTCACTATTGCATATAGATTTTGTGGGGCCTTTTCAAGGACAGATTTTTTTTAGTTGTCGATTCCTTCTCAAAATGTCTGGAAGTTGTATCAGTTACATCACCTACCTCAGTCACTGTCATAAGATATTTAAAGAGGCTGTTTGTTACACAAGGGTTACGAGATACAATTGTGTCTGATAATGGAGCGCAATTTATCTTCTCAGAATTCAAAGCCTTTATGGCAAGCAATCTTATTCGACATGTTACGATTGCAACATTTCACCTGTCATCAAATGGTCAAGCTGAAAATATGGTTCAGACCACCAAAGACTCATTGAAGAGAATTGCTCAAGGAGATTGGAATCAGAGACTTGAAAATTTCCTTCTGCAACAACATGTGACACTATGCTCAAGCACTGGTTGTAGCTCAGCAGAGCTCCTAATGAACTGTCGTCTAAAAACATGTTTGGAGGGGGTGCGCATGTGCGGAGCTCTGAGGATGGCCGCTTGAGCTGAGAGCTCCACTCCAGCCCTGTACAACGGTGCTCAAAGGAACGGCTAATGTACAACCACCAAAATTACGCTTCGGACTCCCCAACAGACCAGGGACACCCCTATATGTTTAAACTCTCAGTTAAGAGGGATTTACGGCCACAATTTAAGTCCGAGGTCACGGATGAAAAATCCACAATAGCCGCAGCAGCACAGCATCCAGCGTGCTCTGCCGCACAGAGTAAAGGCAGGTAATATCCACAGTGGCCCTAAATTTCACCTCAGGACCTCAGGCAGGACTCCCACAGGCACTTAACCCTCCTCCAGCCTCCACTGAGCTCATTATTGGCCACACAGTCTCTGAATATGCCTTTTCCTCCTCAGGGCATAATTCTGTAACCCAGAACAGTTCTTTTACCTCAGAAACTAATCCCAGTGATCAGATGGCAGATCTATTTCAAAATTTCTGAGAACTCCTAGACAGGAGTCTGGCACAAACAGTGGCCAAAATTACAGGGGACCTGAAAGCAGACTTTCAAATCTTGGGATTAAGAATAGACACAATAGAGCATAAATTAGAAGAAACAGTGGCTGCATCAAACCAGAATGCAAAACATTTATATACAGTTCAAGAACAACTGGACCGTGCTATTTACAGAATTGACGACCTAGAGAACAGGTCTCGCAGGTACAACATCAGGATCAGGGGGTTACCTGAAACCGTTTTGGATGTTCCATTGGCAGTTCAGGAACTGATCAAAACCTTGTTGCCTAATGTCCCCCATCACCGCCTGGAACTAGATAGGGCCCACAGAGCCCTGGGACCCCCTAGGAAAGATGGAAAACCCAGAGACATTATTGCTAAACCCCATTTCTTTTCTGTGAAGGAGGAGATCATGAAACAGGCCAGATATGCTCCCAAACTGATATGCCAAGGTCATCCAATCCAGCTTTTCACAGATCTCTCTCCTTTCACGATTCAACGCAGCAGGGCACTTAAACCATTATTGCTGGTCTTGACACAGAAAGAAATAAAGTATAGATGGGCCTTCCCTTTTGCGGTCAAGTTTTCTGATAAAGGGAAATCATACTCCTTCTCCAACCTCCAGGAGGGAGAACGAATATTGCTACAACTTAAACTTATCTCCCAAGAAGCTGACATGGATACCTCCCCAACCAGTACTGGTTCGGCTAAAAGACCCAACCTGACAAGCCCACAATCTCCCCTATGGAACAAAGGAAAGACAAAGAAAGTTAAGGATAACTACGGAACTTCCCCCACTCCTACACCTTGTTTCTATCTTGAACCTAGAGTCCAACCACAGACCCGTCTGTGAACATTGTTAGGGGATCTTCCACTCCCAAGTTCCTTATTCTTCCCATGCTGGTTCTTCAGTTATTCACAATTCTATAGACTTATTGTTTAATCTTCTGTGTTTCAACTATGTTCATCTGAACTGTCGAAACAACCAGACCCCCAGGCCATACACGGTACTCCTCTCAACCTTCCCGTCCATCCTAGTGGACTAACTTTCAAATACAACAAATATACACTTTTCCGACGTTCACTGAGAGGACACAATGGAAGGACAGTAACAGCAAAAAAATGTACATATAACCGAGGAGGATGAGGATTTAGTCACCTAAATTCTACTGACCCCAGTGGCGGAATTAACAGGGTCGCAACAGTCGCAGTTGCGACTGGGCCCTGGAATTCCATCACTGTGGGGGGCCCCAGCAGGGTTGCTATCCACAGGGCTGTGAGTGGAGAGAGTGTCTCTCATGTAACAGCAGCACAGAGACACCGGGATTGACGTTTTATTTCCCCCTCGTCCGTCCTCTCTTGCACGGGACACAAGACACACAGCTGATCTGCTGCCCCTTCGGCCCCGCCTCTCCTGTGGGGGGCCAAAGGGGGAGCAGATCAGCTGTGTGTCTTGTGTCCCATGCGAGAGAGGACGGACGAGGGGGAAATAAAACGTCAATCCCGTTGTCTCTGTGCTGCTGTTACATGAGAGACACGCTCTCCACTCACAGCCGTGCTGACCACTCTCCAGTGTGTGTATAGACTCAGGAAGAGAACTACAAGCCACAGGAAGATCTCGCCGCCCATGAACATCATAGAGCTGCTGATCGCTGTCTCCCCCCAGGTGGGGGGGTACAGAGATGTGCTGGGAGCAAAGGTGCACAGCGGAGTCCAGCAAGGTACAGGGAAACCTCTGGAAGGGGGGGTGACTGTCTAGGGACCCTAAAGTAAGGGGGCTCTATGGGGACCCTGATGTAAAGGGGACTCTCTGGGGACCCTAAAGTAAGGGGGGCTCTCTGGGGACCCTGATGTAAGGGGGGTATCTGGGGACCCTGATGTAAGGGGGCTCTCTGGGGACCCTGATGTAAGGGGGGTATCTGGGGACCCTGAAATAAGGGGGGCTCTCTGGGGACCCTGATGCAAGGAGGCCCTCTGGGAACCCTGATGTCCAGTACCACCACCACCCCCCTCCAGTACCACCGCCACCCCCCTCCAGTACCACCACCACCCCCCTCCAGTACCACCACCCCCCTCCAGTACCACCACCGCCACCCACCTCCAGTACCACCGCCACCCACCTCCAGTACCACCATCACACCCCTCTCAAGGACCACCATCCCCCTCCAGCACCACTGCCTCCCCCCTTCAGGACCACCATCCCCCTCAAGTACCACCGCCCCCCCTCCAGTACCACCACTGCATTGGTGACACAGGCTGCACTGTTGACACAGGCTGCACTGGTGACACAGGCTTCACTGGTGACACAGGCTGCACTGGGGACAAAGGTTTCACTGGAGACACAGGCTGCACTGGGGATACAGGCTGCACTGGTGATACAGGCTTCACTGGTGACACAGGCTGCACTGGTGACACAGGCTGCACTGGTGACACAGGCTTCACTGGTGACACAGGCTGCACTGGTGACACAGGCTGCACTGGTGACACAGGTTTCACTCGGGACACAGGCTGCACTGGGGACACAGGTTTCACTGAGGACACAGGTTTCACTGGGGACACAGGCTGCACTGGGGCCACAGGTTTCACTGGGGACACAGGCTGCACTGGGGACACAGGTTTCACTGGGGACACAGGCTGCACTGGGGACACAGGCTGCACTGGGGACACAGGCTGCACTGGGGACACAGGTTTCACTGGGGACACAGGCTGCACTGGGGACACGGGCTGCACTGGGGACACGGGCTGCACTGGGGACACGGGCTGCACTGGTGATACGGGCTTCACTGGTGACACAGGCTGCACTGGTGACACAGGCTTCACTGGTGACACAGGCTGCACTGGTGACACAGGCTTCACTGGGGACACACTTTTCACTCGGGACACAGGCTGCACTGGGGACACAGGTTTCACTGGGGACACAGGCTGCACTGGGGACACGGGCTGCACTGGTGATACAGGCTTCACTGGTAACACAGGCTGCACTGGTGACATAGGCTGCACTGGTGACACAGGCTTCACTGGGGACACAGGTTTCACTCGGGACACAGGCTGCACTGGGGACACAGGTTTCACTGAGGACACAGGTTTCACTCGGGACACAGGCTGCACTGGGGCCACAGGTTTCACTGGGGACACAGGTTTCACTGGGGACACAGGCTGCACTGGGGACACAGGCTGCACTGGGGACGCAGGTTTCACTGGGGACACAGGTTTCACTGGGGACACAGGTTTCACTGGGGACACAGGCTGCACTGGTGGACACGGGCAGGCTGCATTTTTGGGCACAGGCAAAGTTGTTGTTAATAGAACATGAAATAAGGGGGGGCTCTCTGGGGAACCTGAAGCAAGGGGGCCCACTGGGAACCCTGATGTCCAGTACCACCACCACCCCCTCCAGTACCACCCCCCTCCAGTACCACCACCGCCACCCACCTCCAGTACCACCGCCACCCCCCTCCAGTACCACCACCCACCTCCTGTACCACTGCCACCCACCTCCAGTACCACCGCCACACCCCTCTCCAGAACCACCATCCCCCACCAGCACCACCGCCACCCCCCTCCAGGACCACCATCCCCCTCCAGTACCACCTCCCCCCCTCCAGTACCACCACTGCATTGGTGACACAGGCTGCACTGGTGACACAGGGTGTACTGGGGACACAGGCTGCACTGGGGACACAGGCTGCACTGGGGATACAGGCTGCACTGGGGACACAGGCTGCAATGGCGACACAGGCTGCACTGGTGACACAGGCTTCACTGGGGACACAGGTTTCACTGGGGACACAGGCTGCACTGGGGCCACAGGTTTCACTGGGGACACAGACTGCACTGGGGACACAGGCTGCACTGGGGACACAGGCTGCACTGGGGACACAGGCTTCACTGGGGACACAGGCTGCACTGGGGACACAGGATTCACTGGGGACACAGGCTGCACTGGGGACATAGGCTGCACTGGTGGACACGGGCAGGCTGCATTTTTGGGCACAGGTAAAGTTTTTGTTAATAGAACCTTCCTCTTGAAAGTTATGGTAAGTTGTAATCAGAAACAGAAATGTTTTACTTTGTTGTACAGTGGAAAGAAATATAGTATCAAAATCATGCTTTTCGGGGGGGTGGGGGGGCCTTCCTGATTTCTTGCACCAAGGCCCTGAGGTTTCTAGTTACACCTCTGTCTGACACCTTTTTTATTTTTTTTCATTTTAAGGGGCAGGGAGGAATAGGTTTGACTTCTTTCACTGGGGGTCATGACAATTCACACACATTTGCCATGCTAAAACAAATGTGCCTCCACCTACCTCTTGGATACCCGAGGGTGTCTGAGGGTTAGGTTGTCTGATCTCCACAGGTCAGACACCTATTGTTATTGTTGTAAGGCTTTGGGGGGCGTCTCCCCTCCCAAATCCTGGTTCTATATGTTAGGAGACTTTCTTCTAACCCTTCTTTTTCCTTTCTTCTCTATACCCCGTTTTGCTCCTTTTCCTTATCTAAATGCCTAACCTTCTCATCTATTGCAGAACTTTGAATCCACAGATATACGATGAATATCTTACACCTTACTTACCTGTTGGGGGAAACCGCTGAAAGGTTTCCAGACAGAAGACTACTAAGGGTGAGTGGGGACATCGACAGCAGGTATGCCTCCCATAGTCTCCATGGTTAATAATACACAGACCCACATTAAAATAGCCTCCCACAATGTCCAAGGCTTAAACTCCCCAATTAAATGGAGGAAAATTCTTGACTACTACAAATCCCTCAAAATAGATGTCCTTTTACTCCAAGAGACGCACTTTCCTATACGGTAGTCCCAAATATATACACCCGCATTTCTCTCAATTTCACCTAGCCAGTGCAGAAAATAAAACCGGGGGGGGGGTAGCCATTATTTTCTCAAAGTCTCGCAAATTTGAGAAGTCTTTTGACTATACTGACCCTGAAGGTCTGATACAAGGCACAATAGAAGGACACCTTTACTCCCTAATATCCTATTATGCCCCCAATAGGGGCCAAGCTGCTTTTTTTAGAACCATGATGACCACCCTGAGTACTATGCTAGACAGCACAGTCATATTTGGGGGAGACTCGAATACAGCATTTGATCTGATTCAAGATAAATCCAAACCACCTAAACCCAAATGACTCGCTCAACCAAAGAAAGCCACAAAATTGCCAGAATAATTTCAGCCCATAATCTTGCTGACGCCTGGAGGGAACTAAATCCCTCTAAGCGATAATTCACACATTATTCTTACCCTCACAACACATATGCTAGAATAGACCTTATTCTGACCCCTATATCCCAATTCCCATTTATACTTAGCGCTCACATTAAAGATATGGCACTTTCCGATCACTTGGTAGTAATAATATCTATCAGCTCAGGTATCCTAGGTAGGACACAGGGTCAATGGAAACTCAACGTGTCAATTCTCTCTAATCCGGCTAAAGTCGAGATAATCAATAAGGCTCTTCAGGAATACTTTTCTATTAATGACACAGGGGACCTCCTCAAAATGATCTGGGCTACACACAAGGCCTTCATTCGGGGGAAAAATCATTCAGATCTCCACCCAAATCAAACAGGAACGTAAAAGCTGACAGAGTGTCTAGAAACTAAGTACTCAGCCTTACAAGCTTGTCATAAACAAGACCCCTCCAAGGTCCCCATTGACCTAATAGATAGAGCCAGACTAAATCTTAACCTAGTCCTCACTACGCAGGTGGAGACAGCAATCCGATGGAACAGTGATAAATTCTACACACAAGCGAACAAAATGGGGTCATTACTTGCAGCGAAACTTTCTTCCCGAGTCAGGATTCATAACATGCCTAAAATTAGAATAGCAGGCCAAACCCCTACAGCCAATCCTGCAAAAATCCTAGATGCATTCCAAGACTTTTTTCTCTGACATATATAACTCCCACTCTAAACCTGACAAAGACTTAATCTCAAGGTATTTAGATGATCTTCCTATCCCAACCTTAAACACTACACACAAAAATTTACTTGAAGTTGTCTTCATGGTGGAGGAGGTTCCGGAGATCATTAAAGATCTCAAAAAAGGATTGGCACTGGGTCCTGATGATTTATCCATCCCCTATTATAAGGCTTTTGTAAGTACCTTAGCGCCACATTTTTTTTTTTTTTTTTTTTTTTTTTTTTTTTTTTTTTTGGCTACTTCAGCGAATTATTCATGAGGTCCAATCAGATTAACGTTCATATACGTTATCCTCATTTCCACATCATTGTAGCCTTTATTTTCTAATTGAAATCCCAAACATAGATTTCCACTTTTTTTTTTTTTTTTTTTTTTTTTTTTTTTTTTTTTTTCCCCCCCTCCCTCCCTCACATACATAAAAAAAAGGGGAAATCTACTGTTATCTGGAGGGAAAGGTATACCAACAGAACAAAGCAAACAAGGGGAAAACATTATATAATTCAACCCTACCGTTTCTCCCCTTCTTCACTCCCTTACATCCCACCCCCCCCTCTCCCCCCACCCACCCTCTCCCACCACCTATGCGTAGAAGTTCCAACCTTCTCAGAATCTAACATGTTCCGCGTAGCTCCATGATTTTTTGAATTTTTTCCACTCATGCCATAGCTCTACTCCTGTCTGTCCCCTATCCTCCTGGCTTTCCCTTCGCCTGGTCATCCGGTAAGTCTCTTCCACAGTATCGATCCATTCCCATGTTGCTGGGCTTTCCTCATTTTGCCAATTCTTTGGTATCAGTCTCTTGGCTGCATTTAAAAGATGTGGTACCAAAGAATTCTGATATTTTTTCGTTTCCTCCCTCGTACCATGAAATAAGACCACCCATGGATCCTCGGGGATTGAGATATTTGTAATTTCTCTTATATGATGTAATATTCTTTTCCAATATTCCTTTATTTTGGGGCATTTCCACCACAGATGGGCCATTGTTCCTACTTCCCCACATCCTCTCCAACAGTCCCCTGATTTACTTGGATCTATTTTATGTATTTTATCTGGGGTAGCGTACCATCTAGAAATAAGTTTATAGTTCATTTCTACTGTTCTGCTATCAACTGCAGATTTATGTAAAAGTTTAAAAATTTTCCTCTTAGTGTTATTATCACACAGTGTTCCCATATCCATTTCCCATTTCTGCATATAGGGTAGACTCTCCAGCTCCCCTTCCTCAGCCAGGAGCCCATACAGCTTAGAGATCGTTCCCCTGGAGTCTTCTGCCAAGCAAAGCTTCTCCAGGGGTGACCACTCCTCCTCTGTTTTTAATGGCTGTGGTAGGCTCCTTATAAAGTGAGCCAGCTGGAGATATCTCCACTCGTCTATTTTACCTAGGTCCCCTTTGTGTTTCATCTCGTGTAGTGTCAAAATCTTTCCCCCTTTTATAATATCCCGCACCTGTGCCTTTTCTTTCAACCAATTCCCGCTATTTATTTTTAACCCTGGCGGGAAATATTCATTTTCTTTTAATTCTAAAAGTGGCGAATTGTATTGTTTATTTAAATGCTTATAGACCCTATCCCAAACCCTAAGTGTGTTTTGTGTCAGTATACTAGTGCCAATATCCAATGTCCTGTATTTAGGCGGATTCCAAACTATTTTATTTAACTGTGTTTTACTCAACTCATTCTCTATGTTAACCCATCTTTTTTCTTCATTATTACCTTTTACCCACTCTATTAATCTCGACAGTACGATAGCATTATAATACTGTTGTATATCTGGTACCGCAAGTCCCCCTTTAAGTTTACTTCGCTTCAGGATATTGAAGGAGACTCTAGGCTTTTTTTTGTTCCAAATGAATCCCCCTAACAGGGTTTTGATCTTCGAAAAAAAAAACTTCGGTATCTCTATGGGGATCATTTGGATTTTATAAAGAATCTTAGGGACAATAAACATCTTTAGACTAGTAATACGTCCTAACCAAGTCAGGGGTCTATTAACCAACCTATTACATTCTTTTTTAATTTCATCTAGTAATGGAACAAAATTTAATTTAAATAAATTCTCTAATGGGATTGTAAGTTTTATTCCCAAGTAATTTATCGCCTTTCGCCAGGGAAAACAGAATCTTTTTTGAAGCCCCCTTTTTTCGAGTTCGCCCGTATTGATATTAAGTACCTCTGATTTGGCAATATTAATTTTAAAATTCGAAAGTTGGCCATAATATGCTAGAGCTTCCATTAGTTTAGGCATCGTACTACTTGGCTCCCTAATGTAGAATAGCACATCGTCAGCAAACGCAGCCAATTTATGCTCTTCTTGTCCTATTAAGATTCCTTTGATCTGTAGATCATTGCGAATCGAGGCAAGAAGAGGTTCTAGGGATAGCACAAACAGCAGGGGTGAGAGAGGACACCCCTGCCTTGTGCCATTTTTCATCTCAAAAGGTAAAGAAAGCGTACCGTTGATCTTAATCCTGGAAATTGGGTGATAATAAAGGGTCTTAATCCTTTGGATCATTTTAGGTCCCACGCCCATCCTCTCCAGGGTGCTAAACATGAACCCCCAGTCTACCCTGTCGAAGGCCTTCTGGGCATCTATCGACAGGAGTAGACTCGGGGCCCCTCCCCCCTCACTCCTGGACATAAGGAGCAATGTTCTCACTCCGTTATCCCTCCCCTCCCTTCCGGATACAAAACCCACTTGGTCTGGATGGACTAATGACTTCATTAAAATCTTCATTCTACTGGCCAAAATTTTTGCAAACAGCTTTGTATCGGCATTCAATAACGAAATAGGCCTGAAATTAGAGCACACAGTCTCTTCTTTCCCTTCCTTCCGTAGAACCGTTATAAAAGCAGTCCTCGCCTCTTCACTCAGCTCATACTCGGTCCCTAGATTATTCAGGTAGTTACATAAGTGGGGGATTAGCAACCCCCTGAATTTCTTAAAATAGAATACAGGGAACCCGTCTGGTCCTGGACTTTTACCAGATGCTGAGTCCATCAGAGCCTTATTTAATTCCTCCTCTGAGATGGGTTTTTCTAAGATTTCCATTTCTATTCCTGAAATTTTTGTCAATCGGGCTCTTTCCAAATATTCCTCTATTTTTAGTTCCTTTTCTTCAACCTTGAGTCCTATAGGCTGGTCAACTGCATATAACTTTTCATAGTACCCCCTAAATATTTCCGCGATCTCGCTTGTTCCATAGACCATAACCCCTTTACTTGACTGAATTTTTCCTATATAGTTCCTGGATTTAGCCCTCTGTAATCTTTTTGCTAAATATTTAGTGGGTTTGTTATCCCCATAGTACCTATCCCTAGCTAATTGATTAAACGTTTTTTGAGTTTCCTGTTCCATCAAAGTTCTTAATTCCTCCCGTTTGGTTACTAATTTTTGAAAAATTTCCTTATCCTGGTTCGGGTATTTTTTATGTTGCTGCTCTATTCTAAATATTTCTTCTATCAATGTTTTAATTTTTTCCGATCTCTCCTTTTTCCTTCTAGCCCCCATTGATATCAGGATCCCCCTAATGTAGGCTTTGTGGGCCTCCCATAAATTCTGACTTGAAATATGTCCAGTATTATTAATCAAAAAATATTGTTCCAATTCTTTGCTAATCTTCTCCTCTCCTTCTGCATCCTGAATCAAACCTTCATTTAGCCTCCAAGTGAAGGGCTTACGCTCTCCTCCCCTTAGTTGCAACTTCATCTTAACGGGGGCATGGTCGGAGAGTGAGACCACCCCAATTGAGGTCTCTACCACCATTTCCAGAATTCTATGGTCTACAAGGATATAGTCAATCCGGGAATACGTCCTGTGCACAGGGGAGTAGAACGTGAAATCTTTCTCATTTGGATGCTGTATTCTCCAAACGTCTACTAATTGAGAATTATGAAGTTTTTGTTTTATTCTTTTTAATTGCACCTTACTAGTCCCCTGTGCCCTGGACGTACTATCCAATCCCGGATCGACACAAAAATTCAGGTCCCCCATCAAGATTACTGGTCCTTTCCCAAAATCTCTTAGTTTCCCCAAGAGGCCCTCTAAGTATTTTGTAGGATCCCTGTTAGGGGCATAAATATTAATCAGTGTGCATTCCGTATCTCTTAATTTCCCTCTCAGAATTAGATACCTTCCCTCCGGGTCCACCATTCTATCTTCTAAGTTAAACTGTATCTTCTTTGAGAAACCAATAGCTACTCCCCTTCCTCTACTTGTTATCGCATCGCCGTAGTACCACACGGGAAACTCCCTTGAATATAACTTAATATTAGCCTTATGAGAAAAATGGGTTTCCTGTAAAAAAATTACCTCTGCTTTATAAAACCTCAATTCCTTCAATATCTTATGCCTCTTACTAGGCGAATTTAACCCTTTGACATTATATGACATAAAGTTTATGGCTTGCGTTATTAAAACTCTAGATTACCTAATAAAAATATCTTTCTTACCTCCTCTACCATAGGTTTTCCTTCCCTCCCCCCCCCCTGTTTCTCCCTTTCCCTACCCCCTAACCCCCCCCCTCCCTCCCCCCCCACCTCTCCCCTCCACCCACCCCTCCCCCCACCTCCTCCCACTCCATCCCCCCACCCCCCATCCCCCGGCCTAGATCTGGCCCTTGGCCCACCGAGTGATCCGGTAATCCCGACCCTCGATAAGTCCTATAGATTCTAGGGTACAGAACAGTTTTCGGCCTTCCCACCCCCTCTTCCCCCCCCCAAGGAATTTCCAAGGGGGTGGGGTGGGGTGGTCAGACCGGCCCCCCCCTCCACACAGATACTTAGACATACTTTCACGTACTTCTCTCCCCTCCTCCCAGCCACCCCCCTCTTCCCCCCGACACCCCCGGGTCCCCTTCTATCCAGCCTGGCAAAGCCGGTGCCTGGATACCCAAACTCTCACAGAAATCTAGCAACTCATCGGGAAAACGCAGCCTAGCTGTCTTGCCATCCTTGAATCCTATAAGACAGGCCGGGAACCCCCAACTATAACGAATGTTCTGCATTTTCATCAGCTCTAACAACGGTTTCAACAGCCGCTTTCTAGTCAAAGTCTCTGCGGCTAAGTCAGGGAAAACTTGTAGATCTGCTCCTGCATAGTTTAAAATCTCTCTCCCCTTTAATTTTGACCATATCTCATCTTTATCTTCACAGAATCTGAATTTTACGATAATGTCCCGAGGCTTGTTTGATCCTCCGTTCCTTAATCTACCTACACGATGGACCCTTTCAATTTTGGGGAATCCATCCTCTCCTCTGCCCAGGAGTGGATTAAATACGTTTTTAACAATCTCTCTCAGGTCTTCTTGCTTGCTTTCAGGAACTGCACGTATCCTTAAATTTTGTCTGCGATTTCTATTTTCTTGATCCTCTAATTGATACAAGATTTTCCTCTGATTCTGGTTAATTAATTTAATATGATCTTTTACTCTTTCTATTTCTAGGGCTTGCTTATCCATATTAGACTCCACTTCTTCCACTCTGTTTAATAGGTGGCCCAAATCTCCTCGCAATAAAGCAATTTCTGATTTAATTGCGACTTCAAGATTAGATAGCATTTCTCTCAGAACTTGTTGAGTTAGAGGCAGGTCTACTCCCTGGTGCTCACCATCTCTACTCGACTCCATTTCATTTTCAGTTGTGAGATCATCCCTTGAGTGTTCCCTACTTTTCTCCTGTTTTTTATCTTGACCCTTCTTTTTTCCTGTGTTCGGGGGTATTTCTTCCGCCCCCTCCCCTTTTGGGCTTCCCCCTGGGGTCAAATATTGCTTAATTGTGCTGTCCGTTGTGCTTTTTGGGGTTTTAAGGCCCCCTCTTCGTCCATTCTGTTTGGAGGATTTATTCATTTTATTGCACTAGGATTACAAATTTTTAAATTATCACACAATACGTGAGACGGGACCCCCACCACGTTGTGTCCTCCTTAAATAGAGCCTTCCACCCTCCCCTGCACTCCTAGGTTTTAAGGGGGGGACTTTCAAGACTGCCCAATTAGGATATAGAACTCTGCCGCACTTATTTAAATAAACATACAGGATAGTTTGCTTTTTAGTCCGGGCCGATAGGACCAGAAGAGAGCACAGAGGGAGACACACACCAGCGGAGTCCCCAAGCCCGTTTTTACCACCTTATGTCCACCTCGTATCAGATCATCAGATATTGAGGAAAAAGAGAGAGAGAGAAAAAAAACAAACAGACCAAAAAAAACATTAAATTAGATATCCCCCACAGCCGCCGTGCCTTATTCTTTTGGGGTCTGAGAAGAGTTTGCACACCAAATATTTAGTATAGTCCCCCACTGTGTTGCCCAACCAGGCTAGGTTTTCAGTTAAAGCCTCAAGTGAGATGTCATTACCATTGCAACTTTCCACAGATCAGCATTTAGGTTTTGCATAATCGCACCGCTATTTTTGGAATGCTCATTCACTCCCCTGACCCAGCAACTCTAGCAATGACCGTTCAAGCACTTTTTTTTTTTTTTTAAAAAAACCTTCAGCGCAACTGCAAGATCAAAACTACACAATCCCAAAATCATCATTGCTTATCTGATCCACGTTGCCATCTGTTTTCAGTCCTCTCCTTCGTTTTAGGGTTACGGTGGTTAAGAGCCCTTCTCACCGCTATATGCTAGCGGCGTCCCGAGCGGCGAGGGGGGGAGAGAAAAAAGACAGCTGGGACACAGGGAGCCTGGTTTGCATCTTCATTTAGCCTGTTTCCCGTGTGGCTTCCAGCGAGGGAGGGGGGGCCGGTCTCCGGAGCGGTGGCGTCTAAGATGACACCGGGATGGATGTTTCCTCCAGCTGGAGCCTCTCACTCCTCCAGCTGTCCCTCGCACAGCACGCCGTCCTCTCGCTCCGGCCGGCTTCTCACTGCTTCCTCCCCCGGAACCCGCGTCCTACGTCATGACGCTGCTGCAGCAGCTCCAACCTGCTCGCCCTTAGCGCCACATTTAACCACATTTTTCAATGCTAAAACACAGGGAGAAACCCTAGACACTCATCTTAACACTGCATATATCACAATCATCCCCAAACCAGACAAAAGTCCTGAAGAAGTCAGCAATTAACTCCCTATTTCCCTCATAAATAATGATATAAAGATAATGACAAAAATAATGGCCAATCGTTTAGCATCCTTTATCAATACCTACATACATAAAGACCAAGTGGGCTTCGTCCTGGGCAGACAAGGCCCAGATCAAATAAGACGAGCAATAAATATTGTCTCAATATTGCAATCTAACTGGGAGGGAGGAGCGAAACAGCAGGGGCTTCTTCTGTCATTGGATCTACAGAAGGCCTTTGTCACTGTGTCTTGGCCATACATATTCTCCCTCATAGAACGTTGGGGATTTGGAAAGCACTTCACGGGTCTTCTACACGCCCTCTACTCTCATCCTAAGGCACTAATATGACTACAAGGACATTACTCTAAACCAATTACTCTAAACCCACTAGGCAGGGGTGCCCACTCTCCCCACTCATATTTGCCATTGCTATAGAAACTTTGGCAATAGCCCTTTGACAAAATCCAAACGTTAAAGGGATGACCTGTGGAGACCAAACCCATAAATGCGGTCTTTTCGTGGACGATATTGTTCTATTTGTGACTTCCCCGTTGCCCTTAAAAAAAACTTCAGAGCAAGATCCTTAAATACACTTGGGGAACCCCTGGATATCGAATACCTCAACACACATTATTCCTTCATAGAAGTAAGGGAGGACTAGGTCTCCCCAATTTACACAAATATTATATAGCAGCTAGACAGATCTCCATGATCTACTCCAAAATCGAAAAACCAGATTGGATCAACATCGAAAGACAGGCAGTTCCACACTTTACTCTGGATCACCTTTTGTGGTGTCCACCAAAAAAAGACCTTCAATACCAGCCCCATCGCTATCTCAATCCTGTGCACTCTGGGATAGCCTCAGAAATCATCCTGCCCTTGTTTCCACAGGGTGACCCCTTGCACACTTGTTCCATAACCTGGATTTCCCCCCCTGGCTTAAACGTAGAAGCATTTAATTGGTGAGTGGGACTATACCGTATAAGACATTTCTTTAACTTTGGAGGCCCTATTACCCTTAGTTATTGCATCAAAAAATTAGAACTCCCAGACTCCGAAAGATTTAATTTCAGTCAAATCTCACGATTTTTATACCAAATCTGGAAGGACAAACTATTTCCTCCCTAATTCACGAAATATGAGATATGGTGTGGCCAAGCTATGGAGCAAAGGGAGGCATTTCCGTGATATACTCGAAGCCTTACTTACTCTACAGCAAAATCTTCTTATATGGAAGCTTGGAAAACCGATCTTCAGTGTAGTTGGGACCTGGACACCTGGCATTCTGTTTGCTCAAAGTCCTTCAAGGGAATTCTCAATATTTCCCTGATGGAAGCTAATTTTAAGGTCTTATCTAGGTGGTATTTAACCCCTACTAAACTTGCAGCCATATATCCTGCAGTGGATCTGACTTGCTTCAGAGGCTGCCAACTCTTAGGGTCGATGGCCCATATCTGGTGGGGGTGCCCTAGGATTCGCCCCTTCTGGAAGAAAGTTTTCAATATGATTTACAAGGTGACTAATTGCCAGGTTCCCAGGTCTATGCCTGTAGCCCTTCTAAATGCCCATATACCTCAAATACCAAAGGCTACACAAAAATGTATTTACTTTATCCTTACAGGAGCCAAACTCACAATAGCTAAGGTGTGGAGGAAACCTAAACCCTTTCTCTCGGAAGCCAAAAAAAAATATCCTGGATAATGACCCAAGAAAAATTGGCCAGTATCCTGACCAAATACAATTCTGAAGTTCCAAACAATCTGGGAACCATGGGCTAGATTTGTAGGGATTTCTCTTATTCATGGGGTTGCATAGGTTCTTCACCCCTACATAACCCCTGGGTAGGCACGTACAGTACCCCTATTCCTTCCCCCTGTCCTTCTTTACTTTCATCTCTTTCCCTCCCTCTTTTTCTTTCATCCCCTGCTATAGGGGTACTTGGAGATGACTTTAAGGAATTTTAATTTCCTTCTAACATTTTCCTAATTAGAAAAAATAGACAAGTTAGCCCTAAATCCTATCTAAATAGCCAGTCCCCTCTATGCGGATGGCTTTAGGAGTCCTGAGATTGGGCTACAGGTGGGGTGGGAATTCCTCTACCCCGGTACAGTCTGAACCCTTTAGGGGTACCTGGGGGGTAAGGAGTGTCTTCATCTCCCAGATGGCCAATTAGGTGGGATTTCTCAGAGGTAGCCAAGCTTACATGCGTTATTCTGGTTATTTAAAATACTAAGGCCATATTTCAAGATGTTTTATATTATCATCATCTGTTTATATGATAACTGCTTATGCAGTACCTCAAGCTGTCATCCTTCAGGATTTGTTATTAACAATATGTAATGTATTGCAATAAATTATACTGTATACCTTTTGAAAATAAAATAATTTAAAACGAAAAAAAACATGTTTGGATCATTTACACCCTGATCTGACATCGGATGATACAAGAAAAGCAAGAACTGCATTTTAAAAAGGATGCTAATGTTTCTGTGAGAGCGTTTGACCCTGACAGTGCTGTCTATGTCAGAAACTATGCTGCTGGGCCTTGTTGGATACTGACAAAGGTGATTGTGGCTACAGGACCTTTGTCATACAAAGTACAAATTACTGATGGTAGAATATTACAAAGGCACCTTGATCAGATATGAGTAAGAAGTGGTGAAATTGTACCTGCTGCTGGTTCTAGTGGTACTGGGATTCCAGTAATTTCAGATCATGGTGAATCATTGGTTGATACAGGTGCTATTCCTTCAGGAAATGTTGTTGCAGAGCCAGTTTCTCTCAGTCCCTCTGACACAGCACAAGAAGAAGTATTGCACCCAACTGAGGGTCCCAGGAAACTATCTCAAACAGTGGTCCTTAGGCATCCAAGGAGAAATATTCACCCTCCCAGTTATCTCAAAGATTTTGAGGTCTAAGGGCAAGGATTGTTATTTATTCTTGTGTTATACTGCTCTCCATCCAGTAGGAAGTATTGTTCACTTGTGTATATTTCTGGTAGAGGTATGTATTTCTTTAGCATCTATGGTTCCTGTATTCCTATGTGTGATTAAGTCATGTGAATACCTGTCCATGTCTATGCTTCAAATTCATTTTAAATATACAAAATTCACCTTTTACTTTTTGTTCTTGCCCCCTCTTTCCAGCAAGTTACTGTAAGGATCAGATTTCTGCAAGAGCAACATCTTCCAGAGAAGGGCAACAAATCTAATAAGGGACCTAGAGGACCTCAATTATGAGGAACAACTACAAACACTAAACTTATTCTCACTGGAAAAGAGATGGTACTTAAGAGGGGATATGATATTGATATATAAATCCTTAAATGGTGACACTAGCATTGAGAGGAAACTTTTTAATCTCAGGTCTTTAAAGAAGACATGTGGCCACAGAATGAAGTGGGATGAGAAGCAGTTCAATAAAAAAAAACTACGTAGGGGGTACTTTACTGTTAGGGTGGTAAGGATGTGAAACTCCCTCGCACAGTTGTTGGTGTCAGCGGGCCGGGACATGTAAATAAGGTAAGATTTGTTTCCTAGTGAACACAATGTACAAGGATATGGAAAAAAAACACACACACACACACACACACACACACACACACACACACACTATCTGAACTGGATCAACAAGTGTCTTTATTCAAACTTACCAATTATGTAATTATGTAATGCAGGCCGTGGCCTAGGAACAGCACACATTCACTCATACAATTAGTTTCTGACATTCCCATGTATAATTAACAATCATTTTACATCCCTTTACTTTTGACGATTTAAGTCCAAAAAAAGTGGAAAAGGATGTGTAGCTCCCTCCTAGGTAGGTTAGTGTATCATAGTTGTTGGTTGCTCTGCTTAACAGAGGAATAGCTAAGTAAATTTAATTGCTATCTGCTTAACAGAGAGCTGTGATTGGCTGGCGTAGCCTGCTAAGTGTGCTCTGGTGCTGCTCATGCTGTCTTGTGCTTCCCTGTGTCCAAGAACTAAGGAAAGTTCTATATAATAAGAAAGAAACCTTGCAGATGGGAGAATGAATATTCATACAGCCCTGGCCAATTACAAGGGGAAGTGCCCTTTAGCATGCTGGATGCCTGTATTTCCATTCTGGGAGTACATGGGCTTTGGGTCTTTCCTAGCAGAGGATTGCACCAGCTGGGAGAGAGGCGCTGCCTCCCCTGGCACTTGCTGCCATGTTATGTGGGCGACCCGAGGGCCTGGATTGAGAGAGAGTGTGGTGCCATGTGGCATCAGGTGGGAGTGCTGAGGACCTGAAGTTAGTGAGAGTGTCCCTGGGTCTGCAGAGAGCTGGCTGAAGGGGCTGTCTATTCAAGATCTGGTCTGGTATAGAGTGTCGCCTTGAAGTTGGAAGGAGGCTAAGCCCTTGTACACACGGTTGGACATTCTGACAACCAAATCCGTTGGATTTTGTCCGACGGATTTTGTCCGAAACTGTTGCATACACACGGTCGGACAAAGTTGTTGGAAAATCTGATCGTTCAGAATGTGGTGACGTTATTTCATTACGACGGGACTACGTTCAGGCTAGTAGCAAATAGCTTTGGTCTAGGAATTTGATCTGAGCATGCGTGGCACTTTGTCCGATCGGAATTCTCTACAAACGATCAGAGAAAGTCCGATCGGATCATGTTGTCGGAAAATTTTATATCCCTGCTCTAAAACTTAGTTGGTCGGATATTCTGACGGAAACAGTCCGATGGAGCCCACACATGGTCGGATTATCCGATAACACGGTCCGATCTGACATTTTCCGTCGTAATGTCCGACCGTGTGTACAAGGGCTAACAGCTGTCCCTGGACATTTTGTGAGAACAGACAACCTAAAGACTAGTGGTCTTCAAACTGTGGCCCTTTGCTTACCTCAGTCCTGCCCTTGGAGCACTATTCCATCCACAACTGGCACTAATGATGGGGCACCATTCCTCCCATTGACACCAGTGGTGGAGCGCTATTCCTCCCACAAATACCAATGATGGGGTGCTAGTCTGCCCATTGATATCAACAGTAGGGCACTATTCCTTCCACTGATGCCAACAATAGGGCACTATTCTTTCCACTGATACCAACAATGGGGCACTATTCCTTCCACTGATACCAACAATGGGGCACTATTCCTTCCACAGATACCAACAATAGAACACTATTCCTTCCACTGATACCAAAAATGGGGCACTATTGCTTCCACTGATACCAAAAATGGGGGCACTATTCCTTACACTGATACCAACAATGGGGCAATATTATTATATATATATTATTATAATATTATTACTTCCATTGACACTGGGGCATTTTCTACTTCCACTAGCCACAGTCCGACCCCCTAAACTCTGAAGGATAGTAAACTGGCCCTTTGGAAAGTTGGAGACCCCTGGTCTATAGACTTGTGCTTTTAACCATTTCTGGTATGCTATATAGTCAGCTGAGGGTCTAAACAAAGGGAACACTGATTAGTGTTCTAAAGACCTTGTCCAACTGTTGGTTACTGCATAGGACTTTGCTCAGTTCTACTACCCTTTGGATCGCCAAGCAGTCTGCCATAACTGGCTTGTACCTGAGAAGCTTTACCCTGCTACTGCTACTACTACTGAGGGACTTTGCTCACTCCTGAAACTACGTTGTGCTACTTTGAAGGAGAAGTCTGCTATCTGCTTTTGGTCAGCAAGGACTTCACTCAAGCTTAACCAAGAGATCAGTTAGATGTCCTCAAGTGTGAATAGTTCTAGTTCTGGGAGTGTCCTACTAAATCCTCTTTCCTATCCAAGTTCTCCAAAAAAAAACAAAAAAAACCCTAGACTAATCATTGAAGAAAATGATTGGAAGTGTGTGTGCTTCTACCTTGTGTGTGGCTGCGGGGCAAAAGTGGGGAAGATCTTGGCAAATTACCAGTGGCTTCTTCGGGATTAGCGCTACAGATGCAAACCTTTTCATGTTTTTTTTTTTGACCTATACAAACTCAGAGGCAGCTGGATGTAAATGACACACATCAGCTTACATTAACCTTCCTACTGTAAGGTCTGGGCTTTTAGCAGCTCTCTTCTCCAATGCTCAGGCTGCTCAGCTGTTGGATAATTGTCAGCACTCATTGTTTCCACAGTGGCTCACCTGGTTATCATTAACTGCTCGTCAGTCCCACCTACAGCCAGCCACTTCTCGCTATTTAAACTGCCTTGTTCATTCCTTTCGTGCCTTTACCTGGTCAACATATCTGGAGTGACTCTGCTGTGTTCCTGTGAAAGATTTTGCCTGGCTGACATCCCTTCTGGTCCCTGATCCTGTTCTTCTGGCTCTGACTATGCAGTTTTCTGGTTTCCTGATTACTGGCTCGTCTGATTACCCGTTTTGGCTTCCCATCCCTGGCTTATGTTTTGACTAAGTTTACTGATCTATATCATTTTTACCATTACATTAAAGGTGTGAGTTTTAATGCATCTTCTGTCTCAGTCTGATTCATATTTCCTGACACCTACTTGCATTAAGTTTTTGTTCAGATCTGCCATAGAACAGCCATGTGAAAGGGTTTTTACTACTATTTCCTTGCACAATTTGTGCATCTTTGTTGATGAAATTGTTTTCTGTGTAGTTAAAGTTTGCTTAGAACCACACTGCTAGTAGAATAATCTTCCAGTACACAGTTATAGTTGCACTGAGAAACAGTGGGTAAACTGTCTTGTTGCAATTTTTTCACCCCCATCTCTAGCTCATCTTGTATGATATCTGACATCTGATTTTGTTAGTGTGATACTAAAGCTAGCCCATTGACTAAGGTTGAATGGGGCAGCCAAGAAAGATGGTATAAATCAGGCCCTGGTCAAAGTGTCGGCAGAATGCTGTCCAAAACATGTAAGTGGAACAAGTAATAGGATCTGGAATTTCTGGCACTTATGACAGGAAAGTCAGTTCGCTGTCTGCTCCAATTAGTAAATGCTATGAAAATAAGTCCTGGATAACGGTTATCAATGGACAATAATATTTATTGCTAATAATCTATCTAAAATTATACCTGCTACAGGAGATTGCCTGACCGGAGACCTTGCCCTTGAGTTGTCCATGTTGAACTGAAAAGTTTGGCTTTCAGAGATATCTCCATTATCCTCAATTCCATCCACCACTCTGTAAGGAGAGATTGATTATTATATTTAGAAATAGAACCAATGGTATACCAGATTCTGAGGTTAAAGAAACAAAAAAGAAATGTCATAAACCCAGATTTGCCTATCAGTTCACCCAGAGTTTTATCTCATTCTACCTGGAAAAACATATGTGAATGAATTCTGTTATATATATGGATGCATATCACATTACCACCTTTGATGGAAAGGGTTGGACAGAATTCCCTGCTCAATCTAAGATATACACAACAAATAATCCTATTCTCTTCCAAGGTAAAAATATGTTAAAACTAACAAATAAGGGGCTACTAAAGTTTAAAAAAACGTGGATTTTACTACAAGTCATGGTAAAAACATTTTGGTGTTCTGTATAGTTAATTTTCTGTAAATAAAGGTCCATTATTCATTTATAATTAATTTATAAAAACAGACGCTTCTGTTGATAGGATGAAAGCACCTGACTTACCGAGGACTGAGATCTGGTGGACCATATGTGTTGAGTGATGGAATAAGGAGTTTGGCTGGCTTTCGGGAGCTTCCATTTTCTGGCTCAGACACTCTTTCTTCCCTGCGACACTGGGGTGAAGGGCTTCTTCCTCGACTGTTCCGGGCTGGAGACCGGCAATTAAGCCGGAAAGCAGAGAACTGTCTCAAATCATCTCCCAGGAGGCTGCTGAGAGAGCCACGGCGCACAGGGCTGTTAAGATTTGGTAGCAATAGTTTTCTACGTGTCATAGTGGCTGGAGAGTGCCGGAAAAAGTCATCAGTCTCATCTTTATCTTCAAGGATTGATGCTAACTTTTTATCAGGGGTAGTACCAGATTCTGGGCGTGGCTGAAAAATACATTCACAAATTGTTTTTTTGTGAGTTTGACAAATTGATTTTATCAGTACATGATCCATAAATCGCCCATGCAACTAAATCGACCGTTCTGGCAGATAATGCCCATCATCCAGTAGAATAATGGACATATAAATGCATTGAAATTGGTATACAGCCAAAAATCCATCCTTTATTGCAGGAACTAAAATAAGTTTTAAATGCAGCCAGTTGAAACAACATGCAAAATGTTAAAGTAATGTAGAAAGATAAGAAGAGTAAAATGGGAAACATTTTTTTTTTTTGCAAGCAAGTCACTAGTGGATGGTCAAATGTATTAGATGACCAATCACAGATCATTCACCTTTTATGGTGTTATTGCTATAACCATTAAACATGCTGAAAAAGGAAAGAAATTACCCACTTTAAGAATTTAAAGGAATTATCCGGTTTAAGAAATTCCGGGTAAAGGGGTTATTTTTAGCAACAAAAATTGTTAAAAAGTAGAATATATCAAAAATATAAAATATTATTTAATTAATTAATTAGATCAAAAAACGAATCAAACACACTGATGTATTTCATAAAAACAATTGATTCCAATATGGTAGTAGAAAAGTAATCATATTAAATACCAACAGACAAGAAAACACACACATAATACAGGACAACACTAAACACAATCCGGACACATTGTGGTGATCAGCGGCCCAGCATCAATTCAATTTATTTCATGGGAGTGCTTCCCTTTGTGGGATCACTATGGATCACTGGGGCCACTAATTTTGGTGATGACTGGCAGCCGATCAGCACAATAATGAAAAGAGCACGGTATGAGAGAGAGCGGATAGAGGAGGACTAGTGGGGTGAGGGTCACTAAGCTGGCTTAATTAGAGTACCCCCATACACCATACTACTAGGAATGCTGTGTTGATGTTGAATTAGGGACAGAAAAATTCATTCATATCTAATTAAAGTCAGGCGCTCCATATAGTGCACTCGGCATTGATCTGGTTAGGTCCTCTCTGATGGTAAATTAACATCTAAATTAAGGATGTTCTCTTCATTATTTTTCCAGAGTGGTGAGTACCTCATAGATCATAATCAACTCTAATAGTCAAATGGCATATGATTAATGAAAGTCACCCAGCAAAGTCGAGTACTCGAAGAATAGCCCTTAATATAAAAGGTACTATCATTGTGGTGCTGACAGGCGGGATTAAAGACCCTATAAATCAGGGTGCAAGCATATAGAAAAGTTCATCAAATGTGTATCATACGAAATAGTCCATACATTAACACCCCATTTGTGGAAGGGTCTGTCCGAAGGTCCTTATTGGTATAGCCGGCGGGATGGTTAGGATACCTTTTTTGAGCTGTGGGATTTCTCTTCTGACATTGGCAACCACGTTGCTTTTCAATAACCAATGTATCAAGCCTGTAACTATATAATTTCACTGCTGGCCTTGCCGATATCTTGAACAATTACCGCAGTTTATACTTGCTATAGCAAACATCCAGTCTCTCTCAGACATCTAGCTCCTGTAACGTCGTAGGACGTGGCAGCGCTGTTGATGACGTCAACGCGTTTCGCTCCGGCTTCATCTCAGACTTGATTGGTACAGGGCCACACTCCCTTTTTAATACGGTGTTCTCATATGGTCACGACTAATCAAAAAGTATAAATTTACAGGGAACAATGTCTCATTCTGAATAAAAGTTACTTTACGTAATTCAAGCGTTTAGTTAGTGCACTTCTTAGGTAACCAAGAAGGAAATTTAATTAACTGACAATAAATCAATTCCTGGTTGTTTCATTAACATTAGACGTGCAGTTGTGGAACTTGATGTGTATAGGTTATAGCAATCAATAAGGAATGGTACAAATACAAAGAACAGGGGGAAGGAAACTGGAAAGTAGAACAAGGTCACACATGGAAGAAGGAAAAAGAAGGGACAATGAGGAAAATGAACAACCATGAGTAAGAAAAAGTTACATTCCTTTCCTAGGTCTCCAGGAAGACCTATAGATTCAGTTCTGTGTTCAAGCCAAATGGTACGAGGGACTTCAACCGGTACACCCACCGCTTCTCTTTCTGCAAGAGTACACGATCGAAGTCACTTTGCCTGGTGGGTAACTTCAATGCATAAATGCCTTTCACCTGCATTCCTACAGAGCTTTCACCGTGATGTACTGCAAAGTGTTTTCCTAACGTTTTTTCAGGGATCTTTCCTTCAGGTAGAGTCTGGCTCTCTTGTTAATTCTGACTAAATTAGCATATCACCCAGGTTTCTGGCACGTCGTGCCACCATTCTAAGTGAGGTGCCAACTATGTTGGCTAACCTCAGGGAATTAGTTAAAAGCCCCCAATGTTTCTCCAGAATGGAACGAACTGCATCCCACTGGGATCCAAATACCGTTATGATCCCAGTCATCAGTTGTTTTCTGGGAATGGTGGTTGGTGCAACTAGGTGAGTCTAAAGAAATTAGACTTTCGCGATCTCTGCTGGCAGCTATTCTTTTAGCTCTCTTAATCCATCTATGTGAGTAACCGTGTTTGCGGAACCTCATATAGAGTTCAAGGGATTCCCGTCTGTAGTCACTAGCTTTTGTGCAGTTTCTTTTGATGCGTAAAATTGCCCCACTGATATACCATTTTTTAGCCAGTGGGGGTGGCGACTAGTTGCACTTAGGAGGGTTTTCCCCGCCGTTTCATTTCAGAACATGAAGTTGGCCGTTCTCCAGGGTGATCTGCAAGTCGAGGAAGGGCAAATTCACCCGATCAAAAGTATACGTAACCATATATTATGTTGGTTTATATTCAGTTCATGCAGGTCATTGAGGGTGCCCTTCCGGATCACCAAAACATTGTCGATGTACCGTAACCAGGTATGTACATGGTCACGGTACATCGGCGACGAGTAAACATCCTCCTCTTCCCAGAGGCCTAAATGGAGGCAAGCTTAGGCCAGAGCCCACGCTGCCCCCATAGAGGTACCTTGTATCTGCTGATAGTAGGTTGTTGAGAACTGAAAATAATTGTTAAGCAATCCAAACTGCGGTAATTGTACACGATATCGGCAAGGCCAGTGGTGAAATGATACAGTTACGAACTTGATACATTGGTTATGGAAAAGCAACGTGGCTGCCAAAGTCAAAAGTGAAATTCCACTGCTCAAAAAAAGGTATCCTAACCATCCCGCCAGCTATGCCGATAAGGACCTTGGGACAAACCCTTCCACAAATGGGGTGATAATGTATGGACTATTTCGTATGATACACATTTGATGAACTTTGCTATATGCTTGCATCCTGATTTATAGGGTCTTTAGCCCCGCCTGTCAGCACTGCAGTAATAGTACCTTTTACATTAAGGGCTATTCTTCTAGTACTCGACTTTGCTGAGTGACTTTAATTAATCATATTCGATTAAAATGTTAGAGTTGATTATGATCTATGAGGCACTCGCCACTCTAGAAAAATAATGAAGAGAAAATCCTTAATTTAGATGTTAATTTACCATCGGAGAGGACCTGACCAGATCAACACCGAGTGCACTATATGGAGCGCCTGACTTTAATTAGATATGAATGAAACATTTTTTCTGTCCCTAATACAACATCAACACAGCATTCCTAGTAGTATGGTATATGGGGGTACCCTAATTAAGCCAGCTTAGTGACCCTCACCCCACTAGTCCTCCTCTATCCGCTCTCTCTCATACCCTGCTTTTTTCATTATTGTGCTGATCGGGTGCCAGTCATCACCAAAATTAGCGGCCCCAGTGATCCATAGTGATCTCACAAAGGGAAGCGTCCGGACTGTGTTTAGTGTTGTCCTGTATTATGTGTGTGTTGTCTTGTCTGTTGGTATTTAATATGGTTACTTTTCTACTACTATATTGGAATCAATTGTTTTTATGAACTACATCAGTGTGTTTGATTCGTTTTTTGATCTAATTAATTAATTTAATAAAATTTTATATTTTTGATATATTCTACTTTTGATCAATTTTTGTTGCTAAAAGTAACCCCTTTACCCGGAATTTCTTAAACCGGATAATTCCTTTCCTTTTTCAAAATTTTAAAGTAAACCTGCCACTAGCCCCAGCAATGTAATTAATATATAATGAAAAATGCATAAGTAGAGTTTTCAGTGAATACTGAATTCTGAAATGATTAGTTGGTCCGGAGATCTAGGCAGCTGAATTTAGCTTCCTGCAATTCCTCAAACACCGCTTTTCATATTTTTTATATTTTTATGCTTCTGAAAACAACTGCATTCCAGCCAGTGTGTCCATACACAATGTGGCGTTCAGATTAATACTTTCTAGCAGCGTTCAGAAGCATAACAAAATGCAGCAAACTTGCATTTTGGAGAGGAGCTTACTGGCATAATTTATGCACATACATTTATTCCAGTGGCTAGAATAAATTGATATTCTGGGCAGTAGAATGAGTTTATGATCATATGCTTTCTAAATGCTGTATGCCTGTAAAGCCACATAAACTCAGGTAATTACACGTAAAAAGGGGAATTTTAACGCTTGATTTTTCTTTCAGCTCCTGGCAGAAAGATCTAGGGTAGATATGAGCATTTGTTTTTGCCCATCTGAGTGCATGAATCCTAAAACTCTTGTCTTTATATAGACATGACATGGCAATCAGAAGATCCAAATACAGAATGATGTTTTGTAAATAGAGTTGGGTGAACGGTTGAGGCCGAGCAAAAGTTTGACCTAAACATCGCCTGTTTGCCCAAAATTTACGGAGCGCTTGGCAGGATGTTTGCCTGCCAAGTGCTGCACAGTGCATTCTAAGTCCTGATTGGGCAAAACTTTCATCACAGGGGGGCGGTGCCACCAGGTGTCATTGCCAGGTGGCTCCGCCCCTTACTTATTTAAGAACTGTCAGATGGCGGAGCAAGCACATGATTAACCATCGTGGGTGGATCATTTTTGTTTTTTCTTCTTTTTTTGGGTCGGGGGACCTTTTTTTATTTTTAATAATGGAATTGTCAAAAACTGTGTGTGTTTATTTAGTTATTTTTTACACTTTTTTTGGTGAATAGGTGAGGTATTATGTACCCCATACTTATTCACATGGAGGGGCAGGATCTGGGGGCCGCCTTGTTAAAGGGGGCTTCTAGGTTCCAAAAAGCCCCCTGCCCACAGACCCCCACAACCACAGCCCAGGGTTGTCAGGAAGAGGCCATTGTTCCCATCAACATGGGGACAAGGTGCTTTAAGATGGTAGGGCTTCCCCTGCCCCAAAGCACTTCCCAGATGTTGAGAGCATGTGGCATGCTATGGATCAGGAGGGGTGGCGCTCATTTACTGACCTGCTGGGCTGCATGCTCGGATAGGAATCTGGTATGGATTTTGGGGGTGACCCCTCGCTGTGTTTTTTTTTACATTTTGGCATGGGGTTCCTCTTAAAATCCATAGCAGATGCAAAGGGCCTGGTATGAATTGGGGGATTCCAACACTGTTTTTTTCCCCACATTTTTCTGTTTCCGGCAATAGTATTGTATTTTTGGCAAATTAAAGTGATACTAAACTTCATTTTTTTTTAATTAAAATAACAAACATGTTATACTTACCTGCTCTGTGTAGTGGTATTGCTCAAAGCAGCCCGATCCTCCTCTTCTTGGGTCCCCGGCAGTGAACTTGGCTCTTCCTCTTCTTCTGCGGGACTACCATAGCCAGCTGCTTGCTATGGGGAGAGGTAGTCCCTGTGCACCTGCGCTATGTGCCACGCTCCATAGACTTACACAGCTGGACTTAGGCCTGCCCCCACTTCCTCTGATTGACATCAGCAAGAACCAATGGCTGCTGCTTGAATGCAGTGTAAAGAGGAAGTAAGGGGAGAAAAGATGCAGCCCTGCACAGTGCTGATCTCTTCTCCCCTCCCTTCACCTTCACACAGGAAATGTCTTTTTACCTCAATGCAAGCAATGAATTAAGGTAAAAAACATTTTGAGCTTAGTAACACTTTAAAGGCAATTTTTTATTTCATTTATAAATGTCAGTTTTGCTGCAGCAGGTTCTATACATGGTACAGATGCCTCACTTTACAGACAGACTAAGGGGACCCCACAGGCACTATGTTTAAAGACATTTTTCATTTTTATTGTTTCACTTTAACTCTTTCATTATCCTGACTGGGCATCATATGATGTCCAGCAGAATAAGACCCTGGGGGCTCACAGAGCAGCGATAGTTGGTGAGGTGTGTCACTCTGACACGCTGCGTCACCCTTCATGGTAAAGAGCCTATGACATAAGCTCTTTATCATGTTATCAGCTGTGTCCAACCACAGCTGATCACATTGTAACCAGGAAGTGCCGGTTATCGGCTTTCCTCTATAAGTGCTTGACAGGGTGCGAGTAGAGGAGAGCCGATAATTGGCTCTTCTGACGGGGGGGGGGGGGGTCTGCAGTGATAATCAGCGCATTGATTATCAGTGCAGGCCATTCAGGGAAGCCCCAGTGATGCCCAGCAGTACCCCACCCATGATGCCAATCAGTGCCCACCAGGTATGCCAATCAGTGCCCATCAGGGATGCCAATCAGTGCCCATAAGGGATGCAAATCAGTTCCCATCAATAATACCTATCAGTTCCATCCATCAGTGCCTATCAGTGCCACCCATTAGTACCACCCATCAGTGCCCATCAGTGCTGCCTATCAGTGCCCATCAATGCCACCTCTCAGTGCCTATTAATACCACCTATCAGTGCCAATTGTTGTGGAAATGTTATTATGTGTGTTTTATAGATTGTTGTCATCTGTCTCCCTGTGTCTGCTTTAACCAAAGAGCACTCTAGCAGAGCGCACTTGGGTTGAATCGGGACCAGCGGTAAAACCATCAGTATGAAAACCTTCTCATGGGCTTGGAGATTTGTTCTCTGTGTGAGTGTGCATTTGACGGTTTGTAGCAAACGTAATGCGTTGGGCTTCTTGCCTTCAAATGTCTATACACATTAGAGAAGCAAAGTCCGCATAATGAGAGAAACATATTATTATATCCCTGTTGTGGCTATGCTATCCCTTTTGGATACATCTCTGCTTTTATAAGACCACATTGATATCTGCCCTGTTAATATACTCGTACTGTATATTGACAACGGCAGTAGCAATGTCCCCGCAGATCTTCTCAAGCCTGTAAGAACAAGTAGAATGATCTTACTAGATACTGGTTACTCTGAGAAGTATTGAGTGGGCTCCATGCTGACTAAGATGGTGGATGTGCATGCATGTGGCTGGACGGAGGGCAGTGTACATGCCTCAAGTGGATGAAACATGTGCACTCCCACCCCACCACTCCTGTGGATGCCCTCCCCTTTAGTGTGGTCATTTCCTGTGTAGTCATTTCCTATGATGACATTTTGTATGGAGGAAGCTATTGGCTGTTGGGGCCATGACTTCCTGTTTGTCACTTCCTGTTGTTACTGGTGAATAAAAGGTGCCTGTGCCCATCAGGGCAAGGCAGAGGAGCGATGGAGCTAAGATGGTGACTAGGTCTGTTTACTGGGAGAAATGTGGGAGATACGGGTAGTTTAAAGATGCATTATAACAAAAGGCTGAAAGAGCGCTTAATAGCGTAAGAGTATAGTGGGTTTTCCACAACAGTGCTGCCTTTCAGTGCCCATCAGTGCTGCATTTTAGTGCCTCCTCATCAGTGTCCATGGGCGCTATCTCATCAGTGCCACCTCATCGGTGTCAATCAGTACAGCCTCATTAGTGCCCGTCAGTGAAAGAGAAAACTTACTTATATACAACATTTTATAACAGAAACAAAGAAAATCTTTTTTCTTTTTCAAAATGTTTAATTTGTAGTGCAAAAAATAAAAAAAACCCAGTGGTCATCAAATACCACCAAAAGACAGCTATATTTGTGTGAACAACATGATAAAAATGTCATATGGGTACCAGTGTTGTATGACCATGCAATTGTCATTCAAATTGTGACAGCTGGAAACTGAAAATTGGCCTGGGCAGGAAGTAGTTAAAAGTGCCCTGTATTGATGCATCATTAAAATCACTGCTCCTGTAATCTTTTTTGAGTTTACAAACTACAGCTTGCCTCCCAAGTAGCTCCCACAGATCTCATCTCCTGAATGAATGCCAAAGGTTGTAGAGTGGGAACAAGGGAGATGCAAGTGACCCGGGTACAGTGCAGTTATGAGCTGGAGAGGAGAGTTCTCTGGTAGGCTGCATGCACCATCTGTTGCCAGGATACTGACACCCCACTGGATGATCGCACAGCAGAGAAGCGGCACCACCTGCAGTGTGCATGGAGGTACTAGAGCCGGCTTGTGGTTCAGCTACAAAGGTAGGACACATAGGAAGATAGTGGAGATTTTGAGCGGGGGAGAAGATGAGTGTAGTGAAGGGGGGGCTGAGGAGGTAAGGAGTTGTGAAAGAGAGCTAAACCCTGCCATCTGTGTGTACTGCACCCCCGAACTCTGAAATCTCTGCATAGTGTACCCCTGAAGTCTACAATCTCTGCATAGTGTACCCCTGAAGTCTACAATCTCTGCATAGTGTTCCCCCTGAAGTCTACAATCTCTGCATAGTGTTCCCCCTGAAGTCTACAATCTCTGCATAGTGTTCCCCCTGAACTCTGCACTCTGTGCACCCCTGAACTCTGTGCACAGTGCACCCCTGAACGCTGCACTCTGTGAATCCCTGAATTCTGCACTCTGTGAATCCCTGAATTCTGCACTCTGTGAATCCCTGAATTCTGCACTCTGTGCACAGTGCACCCTTGAACTCTACTGCACCCTTGAACTGCTTGCTGCCCCCACCCTGGCTAGAGCACCAGCCGTCGCTGCTGGATACTTTTCAAACCACCAATAATCTACCATTTTTTATAGCTTTTCTGAGCACTAAAAAATTACTTTATTTAAGTCTAGAAATATAATCCATAACCATGACTAATGCCTGAACAAACAACTGAACCTTGGGTGATTCACTTATTTTGCACTAATTACAAGATACATCCATGTTGATGACTAACATTGCTGTAATCAAAAAAAGGTCAAAGAATGGTACACATGCATTCAAAACAGATTGTGTCATACTAAAACCAAACATGAACAATATAAGTCTAAGCTGCACAAGAAAAGCAATGCTAAATTATATAAAGAGTATTACCTGTGATAGTCGCGGTGAACGACAAAACCTGTAGCAGCCCTATAATTGGTGATAGAAGGTAAAATGTGATTAATATACAGTATACAACACAGCAGGAATAGCACTCATTTCACAAATCTCTTACATCTGTCTCACTGCCTTCCCGTAGATTAAACGTCAAGTCATGGTGGATGTCTGCCATAAATTTGTTGGAATACTCAGGGTACAGTTCCAGTACTTCCAGAAGCCCTCGTAGAGTAAGGTACTGCAGGTCACAATATGTTAGCGCTTTCACGTCAGCATTTGTTTTAATCACCTGGTCTTTGCTGGTGAGGTCAGCACCAATAAGATCACCTTTACCTGGAGCCGCCAAAGAACATTCAAAAAAACATACATAACAGTGTTTAAATATAATCTGATCAATACATTGGGCTGGGACTTGTGATATTATAAAACATATATTTTATGTATGCAAAACCAAAAATTTTCTTTTAGTTGAGGATAGAGTAGGGAATGATTAAGAAGACCATTGTTTTTTTTTTCCCATGGCAGAAATTTTCCTCCACTTCCTGTCCCAGAAATACAGCAGAAAGTAAGTGAAAATCTCTCCAATGCAAAGGGCTATTGCCTTTTATACATTTGTGAACAGGACTGGTTTCGCCGTTGGAATATTTCCCCTCTATTCCTGTGACAACTTATAAATATTGTATTTCTCATTACTTCCTGTACCAGGAACAATGGTCACCAGGACCAATAGCAAGGGTGATTCTTCCCTGCAGAGACATAGGGGATTATTTACAAAAGGCAAATCGACTTTGCACTGCAAGTGCACTTGAACGTGCAGTCACTCTAAATCTAAGGGGTAGATCTGAAATGAGTGGAAGCTCTGCTGATTTTATCATCCAATCATGTGCAAGCTAAAATGCTGTTTTTTTATTTCCCTTGCATGTCCCCCTCGGATCTACAGTGACGTTACTTCCAAGTGCACTTGCAGTGCAAAGTGGATTTGCCTTTAGTAAATAACCCCCATAGGCAGCAATATAAACCCAACAAGGGTACTGACCCACAATCTATCCAAAACTGTTTAAAAAAAGTTTTGCCTTTATATACACTTTAAACTAAGCATTGCAGCTAATTTTCAGCAGCACCATTAGAAAGTAAGACAATTAGTATCAAAATATTAAATATTAGGTAGGTGTTAAAAATAATTCACATACA
Source organism: Lithobates pipiens (assembly GCF_037356315.1). Classification (NCBI taxonomy): domain Eukaryota; kingdom Metazoa; phylum Chordata; class Amphibia; order Anura; family Ranidae; genus Lithobates; species Lithobates pipiens. The sequence goes on along the minus strand of NW_027507789.1, from coordinate 124,375,811 downwards.
TTTTTTTCTATAAAATACTGGTAAACCTTGTGCAGACTGACACCAGAGACCAGATGGTTTGTAAGCTGTCTGTTTGGTATTTACTAGACATATATGTGCACATCATCCATAAGTGGCTATGTTGGAATGTATATATGTTTTAGTTGCAGGGTTTTCTTCTTAGCTGTAGGTTGGAAAATGGGGCCTACAAGGTGCCTTATATAACCACTTCAGATCCAGGCCTTTTCTGGCACTTTGTTTACAAGTACAAATCTGTATTTTTTGCTAGAAAATTATTTTGAACCCCCCAAACATTTTTTTTAGCAAAGGCCTTAGAGAATAAAATGGTTATCATTGCAATTTTGTAGCCACAAAGTATTTGAGTAGTGGTTTTTCAAATGTTATTTTTTTGAGAAAAAATATACGTTAATGAATTGTAATGCAAAAAAACCTCAATATATAAACAGATTTTTGTTAAAATATAAAAGATGATATTACGTCAAGTAAATAGATACCTAACATGTCATGCTCTAAAATTGCACATGCTCGTGGAATAGCAACAAACTAAGATACCTAAAACTCGCCAGAAATGCTTTAAAATATTTTACAGGTTACCTGTTTAGAGTTACAGAGGTGGTCTAGTGCTAGAATTATTGCTCTCACTGTAAAGTTTGCTGCAATACCTCACATGTGTGGTGCGAATACCGTTTACATATGCATTTGCTTCTGTGCGCAAAAACAGAGGGATGGAGGGGCGCATTCATTTTTTTTTCCTATTTATTTATTTTTATTTTACACTGCCCTTTAATTTTTTGGATTACCTTTAAACCTATTACAAGGAATGTAAAAAAAATTTAATCTTTTGCTTTAGAAAAAAAATTTTTTTACTTCAACCCTAGACCGGAAGTGATCATAGAGGTTATCAGAGACAATATGGTCGAGTATGACTCCTCCTACTGATTCTAAAAGTGATCTAGAGGCTAATCAGCCACTAGAATCACTTTTATGAAAAAAAGAATTGCCTGCTAAAAAAAAAAAAAATACGGGAGTTATGGCTGATAGCTTCAGCCATAACCCTGGTAAACCACTTGAAAGCTGCAACATATATATACGTATTGCGGTCTGCGCCTGCTAAATGTACGGGATAGTCTCTGTGCTGTGGACACTGATACCAACAGTCCCTCCTCCAAAATCTGCTCCCGTCGTTCTCCATCAATAGGGCCGACGTCTCTCTCTCACTGCTCCCTGCATGGTAGAAGGTCGGGGGCTTGTATATGTGATAATAAATGGGTATAGATTCTTGAGATAACCCCTTTCTTCTCAGGTTCAGAGAATATAGAATCCAGGAACGCTGAGTCATCTAGTTTCAAATTAGAGTGTCTACCTCAGCATCTGACAGCATAGTGTAGCTGAACATGAAAGTGGTGGCCTCTGAGCACAGGGAATTCCTCTAGCAATTGAGAGTATGGCTTTAGTATTGAGCCATTCAGAATTTGATAAAGAAATCTAATCCCTGCTCTCTCCAAAATTGGGTGTTTGGGAACCTTAGCAGGGTCTGTGTAGAGGCGATTGCACCAGATGGGGGTTTGACACATATATCCTGTCACTCCAAGTGTACTCCCAACTCCCTTCCATATTTTCATTAGTAGTTGGGTTGCGGGACAATTAAAGGGGGTGTTAGGGAATCCCATTTCCATGTGAGACAGGGCTGTGTAAGCTACATTCATGCCAACAAGAAGACTCCTGGAGGGGTCCCTGACTGTCGCCAGGTCCCACCCCATAAAGTGCTGTAACTGGGCCGCAAAGTAATACATTTGTGGATGCGGGACAGCCACGCCACCTTGATCTTTTGGGATCTGTAGAGTGGCAAGCTTAATATGTGCCACTCCACCTCTCCAAATAAGGGCCCTGAATTGCGAGTCAATCTGTCTGAACCAATATTGTGGTATCCAGATTGGTGCTTAAGTAAAATGTACAATAGTTGTGGTGCCCAGATCATCTTGATAAGATTTACATGTCCAGTAACTGATAGTGGTAGCCTACTCCAACTAGCTTGTTTTTGTTGAAATTTCAGCAAGATCGGTTTTAGGTTCAGTGTAATGTAGTCTCCCGGGTCTTTAAACACCACAATACCCAAATATTTGAAGGAGGTAACAACTTGTATATGGTAAGAGAACTGATTTATGCCAGTAAATGGCAAAGCCAGAGAGCTGCCCGAATTGATCGATGAGGGACATAACTGCCCTCAAAGACTCCCCAGTATCTCCCAAGTACAGCAGTGTATCATCTGTGTACAATGAGATTTTTTCCTCATTTTGTCCGCGCCAGAAGCCCATGATGTTAGGGGAGGCTCTTACTATAGCCGCAAGAGGCTCCAATGCAAGGGCAAACAGCAGGGGCAACAATGGGTACCCCTGCTGTGTGTCTCGGAACAAAGGAAATGTCTCAGAAAGAGTGTTGTTAATCCTCACCCTTGCTGTGGGGGGCAGCATACAACAACTGCACCCAGGAAATAAATTTGACCCCTAGTCTGAATTGACACAACACCACCAACAAATAATTCCACTCCACGCTGTCAAAAGCTTTGGCAGCGTCAAGGGACAAGGCGGCTCTATTATTGGAGTTGTCAACCAGAATTAAGAAATATTAAGAAATAATCTATGGATATTCAGTGCCATAGACCGGGTGGGGATAAAACCAGACTGGTCAGCATAGACCAAGTCTGCCACAACTCCCAACAGTCTAATGGCCAGTACCCTAGCTAGTAATTTCACATCTGTATTAAGAAGTGAAATAGGTCTATATGAGTCAGGTTATAACAGATTACCAGGCTTTGGGATGACTACTATGATAGCCTCATTCATGGAGGCGGGGAGACCGCCTACTTGGAGGGCATCGTTCAGGGTTGTTAGTAGGATGGGTAAAAGGATATCACCATATTTACCATATGTTTCTGTGGACAGATTTATTGTTCGCCATTTATGCCATCGCCAAAGTAATTTCCTCTAAAGTTAATGGTTATTTGAGGGCAGCAAGGCCCTGTTGTGATAACTGGGGGATAGAGCACTGGTCAAAAAATTGGTCCAGCTCCTCTTTTGTGGGGTGCACCTTAGATGTGTACAAATCTTTAAAAAATCAGAGAATACATCAGCGATAAGAGTCTGATCAGTAACCGTCTCACCTGCTGCGTTCTGGATAGAATCAATGTGTGTAGTATCCTGTTGGGCCCTAGCTATGATGGCAAGTAAATGACCTGTATTTTCCACTTCGTTAAAGTATTTTTGCTGAAGAAAGAAACGTTTATTTTCCGCAGCAGTAATGGAAACCTGCTGGTACAGGGCCTGTGCCTCCTGCCATTAACGTTCTGAATCAGAACTAGGGGCAGAGATATAACTTTCCTCAGCCTTGGTAGCCTCACTCATCACTGGGTTCTCCCATTGTTTCGTTTTAGTTTTGATGGAGGTAATCTGTGTAATAATTAAACCCCTTAAGTGGGACTTCATAGCGTCCCAAATCACTGCAGACCCTGCCGAGCCTTGGTTAAAACCCAGAAACTCATTCAAGGCTTTGGGAGATGGGTAAGATTCTGGGAAAATTGTGAATCAAAAAGGATTTACCTTCCAAAGCCTGCACCTGGGACTGGGGGCAGTAATGACCTTAACACATAGGGGAGAGTGATCTGAAATGTTAAGTGGCGCATACACCACAGAAGTAGTGAGTGAGTGTGCCAGGCCATTTCCCAGCCAAAGATCAATTTGTGATAAGCATTTATACGATACCGAGTAGCAGGAATAACATTAAACCGTGGGATTCAGGTCCCTCCACACATTCCGTAGGCCAATTTCTACAAGGATCTAGTAAAGGGGGTAGGGCCCCCTGGTGTGGGACTGCCGCTAGCTCCAGATTTAAATTTGTCCATTTCTTTATCCAATATGTTGTTGTAGTCACCCAACACTCAAACAGGGCTTTTAGGGTGGAGTGCTATAAATTGTGCCAAACATTTCAGGCTATCAAAAGGAGAAGGGTGGAGGGACGTATACATTAGCATGACATGTGAAGGACCTAATCCACAGTCGGTTAAGCCACCCGTTACACATAATATCCAAACCCTCCAAACCCCCTCACAAATGACATGACAAGATTTTTGGAGTAAATGGCCTTGACGGCCTTTTATTAACAATTACTTTAAACTTAAACAAATAAAATTTTTAAATAAATCTTAACCCAACTTATGTCCTCTTGGGGTATTCGAGGGTAACACACATCACTGGTCACTGCGACAAACTTCTTTTAACTTTAGGCCTCCAGTCGCAAGCCCCCCTGACCCGGAGACGGTACTCAACTTTCGCAGTGACCTACCTTTTACCCCTTCCAGGTTAACCCCTCATTAACCGGAAGGTACCTGATAACCCAATCCACAGATGGGTACCACCATGTTAATCCCATACCAAAAATGGGTACCAACCATGTTAACCCCATACCACAGATGGGTACCAACCATGTTAACCCCATACTACAAGATGGGTACCAACCATGTTAATCCCATACCACATATGGGTACCAACCATGTTAACCCCATCCACAGAGATAACAGTGTTTAAATATAATCTGATCAATACATTGGGCTGGGACTTGTGATATTATAAAACATATATTTTATGTATGCAAAACCAAAAATTTTCTTTTAGTTGAGGATAGAGTAGGGAATGATTAAGAAGACCATTGTTTTTTTTTTCCCATGGCAGAAATTTTCCTCCACTTCCTGTCCCAGAAATACAGCAGAAAGTAAGTGAAAATCTCTCCAATGCAAAGGGCTATTGCCTTTTATACATTTGTGAACAGGACTGGTTTCGCCGTTGGAATATTTCCCCTCTATTCCTGTGACAACTTATAAATATTGTATTTCTCATTACTTCCTGTACCAGGAACAATGGTCACCAGGACCAATAGCAAGGGTGATTCTTCCCTGCAGAGACATAGGGGATTATTTACAAAAGGCAAATCGACTTTGCACTGCAAGTGCACTTGAACGTGCAGTCACTCTAAATCTAAGGGGTAGATCTGAAATGAGTGGAAGCTCTGCTGATTTTATCATCCAATCATGTGCAAGCTAAAATGCTGTTTTTTTATTTCCCTTGCATGTCCCCCTCGGATCTACAGTGACGTTACTTCCAAGTGCACTTGCAGTGCAAAGTGGATTTGCCTTTAGTAAATAACCCCCATAGGCAGCAATATAAACCCAACAAGGGTACTGACCCACAATCTATCCAAAACTGTTTAAAAAAAGTTTTGCCTTTATATACACTTTAAACTAAGCATTGCAGCTAATTTTCAGCAGCACCATTAGAAAGTAAGACAATTAGTATCAAAATATTAAATATTAGGTAGGTGTTAAAAATAATTCACATACATTTTTTTCTATAAAATACTGGTAAACCTTGTGCAGACTGACACCAGAGACCAGATGGTTTGTAAGCTGTCTGTTTGGTATTTACTAGACATATATGTGCACATCATCCATAAGTGGCTATGTTGGAATGTATATATGTTTTAGTTGCAGGGTTTTCTTCTTAGCTGTAGGTTGGAAAATGGGGCCTACAAGGTGCCTTATATAACCACTTCAGATCCAGGCCTTTTCTGGCACTTTGTTTACAAGTACAAATCTGTATTTTTTGCTAGAAAATTATTTTGAACCCCCCAAACATTTTTTTTAGCAAAGGCCTTAGAGAATAAAATGGTTATCATTGCAATTTTGTAGCCACAAAGTATTTGAGTAGTGGTTTTTCAAATGTTATTTTTTTGAGAAAAAATATACGTTAATGAATTGTAATGCAAAAAAACCTCAATATATAAACAGATTTTTGTTAAAATATAAAAGATGATATTACGTCAAGTAAATAGATACCTAACATGTCATGCTCTAAAATTGCACATGCTCGTGGAATAGCAACAAACTAAGATACCTAAAACTCGCCAGAAATGCTTTAAAATATTTTACAGGTTACCTGTTTAGAGTTACAGAGGTGGTCTAGTGCTAGAATTATTGCTCTCACTGTAAAGTTTGCTGCAATACCTCACATGTGTGGTGCGAATACCGTTTACATATGCATTTGCTTCTGTGCGCAAAAACAGAGGGATGGAGGGGCGCATTCATTTTTTTTTCCTATTTATTTATTTTTATTTTACACTGCCCTTTAATTTTTTGGATTACCTTTAAACCTATTACAAGGAATGTAAAAAAAATTTAATCTTTTGCTTTAGAAAAAAAATTTTTTTACTTCAACCCTAGACCGGAAGTGATCATAGAGGTTATCAGAGACAATATGGTCGAGTATGACTCCTCCTACTGATTCTAAAAGTGATCTAGAGGCTAATCAGCCACTAGAATCACTTTTATGAAAAAAAGAATTGCCTGCTAAAAAAAAAAAAAATACGGGAGTTATGGCTGATAGCTTCAGCCATAACCCTGGTAAACCACTTGAAAGCTGCAACATATATATACGTATTGCGGTCTGCGCCTGCTAAATGTACGGGATAGTCTCTGTGCTGTGGACACTGATACCAACAGTCCCTCCTCCAAAATCTGCTCCCGTCGTTCTCCATCAATAGGGCCGACGTCTCTCTCTCACTGCTCCCTGCATGGTAGAAGGTCGGGGGCTTGTATATGTGATAATAAATGGGTATAGATTCTTGAGATAACCCCTTTCTTCTCAGGTTCAGAGAATATAGAATCCAGGAACGCTGAGTCATCTAGTTTCAAATTAGAGTGTCTACCTCAGCATCTGACAGCATAGTGTAGCTGAACATGAAAGTGGTGGCCTCTGAGCACAGGGAATTCCTCTAGCAATTGAGAGTATGGCTTTAGTATTGAGCCATTCAGAATTTGATAAAGAAATCTAATCCCTGCTCTCTCCAAAATTGGGTGTTTGGGAACCTTAGCAGGGTCTGTGTAGAGGCGATTGCACCAGATGGGGGTTTGACACATATATCCTGTCACTCCAAGTGTACTCCCAACTCCCTTCCATATTTTCATTAGTAGTTGGGTTGCGGGACAATTAAAGGGGGTGTTAGGGAATCCCATTTCCATGTGAGACAGGGCTGTGTAAGCTACATTCATGCCAACAAGAAGACTCCTGGAGGGGTCCCTGACTGTCGCCAGGTCCCACCCCATAAAGTGCTGTAACTGGGCCGCAAAGTAATACATTTGTGGATGCGGGACAGCCACGCCACCTTGATCTTTTGGGATCTGTAGAGTGGCAAGCTTAATATGTGCCACTCCACCTCTCCAAATAAGGGCCCTGAATTGCGAGTCAATCTGTCTGAACCAATATTGTGGTATCCAGATTGGTGCTTAAGTAAAATGTACAATAGTTGTGGTGCCCAGATCATCTTGATAAGATTTACATGTCCAGTAACTGATAGTGGTAGCCTACTCCAACTAGCTTGTTTTTGTTGAAATTTCAGCAAGATCGGTTTTAGGTTCAGTGTAATGTAGTCTCCCGGGTCTTTAAACACCACAATACCCAAATATTTGAAGGAGGTAACAACTTGTATATGGTAAGAGAACTGATTTATGCCAGTAAATGGCAAAGCCAGAGAGCTGCCCGAATTGATCGATGAGGGACATAACTGCCCTCAAAGACTCCCCAGTATCTCCCAAGTACAGCAGTGTATCATCTGTGTACAATGAGATTTTTTCCTCATTTTGTCCGCGCCAGAAGCCCATGATGTTAGGGGAGGCTCTTACTATAGCCGCAAGAGGCTCCAATGCAAGGGCAAACAGCAGGGGCAACAATGGGTACCCCTGCTGTGTGTCTCGGAACAAAGGAAATGTCTCAGAAAGAGTGTTGTTAATCCTCACCCTTGCTGTGGGGGGCAGCATACAACAACTGCACCCAGGAAATAAATTTGACCCCTAGTCTGAATTGACACAACACCACCAACAAATAATTCCACTCCACGCTGTCAAAAGCTTTGGCAGCGTCAAGGGACAAGGCGGCTCTATTATTGGAGTTGTCAACCAGAATTAAGAAATATTAAGAAATAATCTATGGATATTCAGTGCCATAGACCGGGTGGGGATAAAACCAGACTGGTCAGCATAGACCAAGTCTGCCACAACTCCCAACAGTCTAATGGCCAGTACCCTAGCTAGTAATTTCACATCTGTATTAAGAAGTGAAATAGGTCTATATGAGTCAGGTTATAACAGATTACCAGGCTTTGGGATGACTACTATGATAGCCTCATTCATGGAGGCGGGGAGACCGCCTACTTGGAGGGCATCGTTCAGGGTTGTTAGTAGGATGGGTAAAAGGATATCACCATATTTACCATATGTTTCTGTGGACAGATTTATTGTTCGCCATTTATGCCATCGCCAAAGTAATTTCCTCTAAAGTTAATGGTTATTTGAGGGCAGCAAGGCCCTGTTGTGATAACTGGGGGATAGAGCACTGGTCAAAAAATTGGTCCAGCTCCTCTTTTGTGGGGTGCACCTTAGATGTGTACAAATCTTTAAAAAATCAGAGAATACATCAGCGATAAGAGTCTGATCAGTAACCGTCTCACCTGCTGCGTTCTGGATAGAATCAATGTGTGTAGTATCCTGTTGGGCCCTAGCTATGATGGCAAGTAAATGACCTGTATTTTCCACTTCGTTAAAGTATTTTTGCTGAAGAAAGAAACGTTTATTTTCCGCAGCAGTAATGGAAACCTGCTGGTACAGGGCCTGTGCCTCCTGCCATTAACGTTCTGAATCAGAACTAGGGGCAGAGATATAACTTTCCTCAGCCTTGGTAGCCTCACTCATCACTGGGTTCTCCCATTGTTTCGTTTTAGTTTTGATGGAGGTAATCTGTGTAATAATTAAACCCCTTAAGTGGGACTTCATAGCGTCCCAAATCACTGCAGACCCTGCCGAGCCTTGGTTAAAACCCAGAAACTCATTCAAGGCTTTGGGAGATGGGTAAGATTCTGGGAAAATTGTGAATCAAAAAGGATTTACCTTCCAAAGCCTGCACCTGGGACTGGGGGCAGTAATGACCTTAACACATAGGGGAGAGTGATCTGAAATGTTAAGTGGCGCATACACCACAGAAGTAGTGAGTGAGTGTGCCAGGCCATTTCCCAGCCAAAGATCAATTTGTGATAAGCATTTATACGATACCGAGTAGCAGGAATAACATTAAACCGTGGGATTCAGGTCCCTCCACACATTCCGTAGGCCAATTTCTACAAGGATCTAGTAAAGGGGGTAGGGCCCCCTGGTGTGGGACTGCCGCTAGCTCCAGATTTAAATTTGTCCATTTCTTTATCCAATATGTTGTTGTAGTCACCCAACACTCAAACAGGGCTTTTAGGGTGGAGTGCTATAAATTGTGCCAAACATTTCAGGCTATCAAAAGGAGAAGGGTGGAGGGACGTATACATTAGCATGACATGTGAAGGACCTAATCCACAGTCGGTTAAGCCACCCGTTACACATAATATCCAAACCCTCCAAACCCCCTCACAAATGACATGACAAGATTTTTGGAGTAAATGGCCTTGACGGCCTTTTATTAACAATTACTTTAAACTTAAACAAATAAAATTTTTAAATAAATCTTAACCCAACTTATGTCCTCTTGGGGTATTCGAGGGTAACACACATCACTGGTCACTGCGACAAACTTCTTTTAACTTTAGGCCTCCAGTCGCAAGCCCCCCTGACCCGGAGACGGTACTCAACTTTCGCAGTGACCTACCTTTTACCCCTTCCAGGTTAACCCCTCATTAACCGGAAGGTACCTGATAACCCAATCCACAGATGGGTACCACCATGTTAATCCCATACCAAAAATGGGTACCAACCATGTTAACCCCATACCACAGATGGGTACCAACCATGTTAACCCCATACTACAAGATGGGTACCAACCATGTTAATCCCATACCACATATGGGTACCAACCATGTTAACCCCATCCACAGATGGGTACCAACCATGTTAACCCCATACCACAGATGGGTACCAACCATGTTAACCCCATACCACAGATGGGTACCAACCATGTTAACCCCATACCACAGATGGGTACCAACCATGTTATATATGCATATAACATCCATATTCTCCTCCTCCAAAGACCCAACCACTGCCACAGGCTTTCCTTACCGCCCCTACTATAATGAACCATACTCGGGAGGGTGGGTGGGAATCTTCTCCACCGTTGCTCACTGCTGATGCCACTCCCCCTCCTTCCTCCTAGCTTCCTAACCCAAGTGCCTCCCCTTTTCCTAAAGGGGACACATTTTTCTTTCCCAATAGCATGACTGTGCTGTCCACGCCTGTCATGCCGTCCCTGCGCTAATTCTTTTCTCTCTTTCTGCTCCGGGACTCTCTATAATACATGTCAGACCTGCTAATATACATAACAAGAAGATGTACCTTCCCTGGTCATCATTTAGGGAATGCAGCAACTGAAAAGAGACATTTCGTGAGATAAGTGTGCTGACTCCCCTGGAGTAGGCTGTGTGGGTGGAGTGAAACTGAGTGGGATAGCTACGACTCTTAAGTGTGTCTGTAGCCTGTAGGTGAGTTTCTTATTTACACACCACAGAGGGCTTCTGAGCTTTTACCATTGAAAAAAAGGCTACCCTTTTCAATCCATCATCCACGTTCCAGGACACCAAAGCACATTCAGTAGACATCTATTAACAAGTTGGTATGTGGCTGCCAGGAGCTTATACAGGTATATGGGCATGTCAAGAGATTCTTCACATCCCCATATAGTGTGACCATGTAATCTGTTTTTCCAGTTCAGACTCAGGGAGGCATAGGGTGGGGTTCGCCTAAGCCATATTTCTCCATTGGAGTTACCAGCAGACAAGAGAGAAAAAAAATCATATCCCCTGCAACCGGCAGGGGTCAGGTTAGAGAGTATAACCGCAACATGAAGTAACCAAAAAAAGGACCAGGGTAGTAAAAAAAAAAAAGAAAAAAAAAAAAGAAAAAAGATTTAGCATTCTGGTGACAGTTAATGAGCTCAACTATAGTGCGCATGTCCATGCAGGACTGTTATGGAGGAGGCAACATCTCAGTTCAACTGATTCAAAGGGACTTGTGAGTCCAAGTCATCAGTGAAGTATAGTGCAAACAAAGGTACATCTATCTCTCCGCCTTACAGGAAGAAATAGGGAATGTAAAGGTTTCCTTGGTTCTGCACCCAGGAGGAGCGCGGCCAGAAGGAACAATAATAATAGGTAGAAAACAACCAGTCCATAGATGCTGTAGCCTTCTTAAGGGTATGTTTTCTGTTCTATCCAGCCAGTGAGATGCGTTTGCAGGATTATCAATGAATTGTGTTTCACCGTTTGCTGCGATTCTATGCTTGGCTGGGTATAGCATAGCATATGCGACATCATAGTTTCGGAGGAGCTTTTTTACTTCGGTAAACTTAGCCCTCCTGCATTTTAGCTCCGCAGAGAAATCTGGGAAGAATGATATGCGGGTATTATCAATTTTCATGGTTCTGGCCTGAGACAAGGTGGCATCCGGTCCTTGTAGTTCAGCATCTTAGAAAAGAACGGCCTGGGTGTTTCCCCAGGTTTAGGTGGCCTGGGTGGGACTCTGTGAGCCCTCTCCACCACAAACATGGGGGAGAAGGCGTCCTTGACAGATCAGCCAGTTCTCTATAAATGCCACAGGGTTCTTTCTCTCTGTCCTCTAAACGGGCTGAATGACCTGTAATGAGTGATTGCATATGGCGTACTACTCTCTGCAGTGGTATAACATCATACTCCACATTGTTTACTCTATCTTCCAGGGCAGTGGTGCCGCAACTTCTGCATGTCCTGTCTGGCTAGATTCAGCTCCAGTTTAACCCCTTTAATTTCAGTAGTTAGGGTAGTAATAGACATGTTGCAGGAGTTAACTGCTGAAAAGATATCCCTCGGAGTTGGTTTAGGAGCAGGGGACTCCTGGTCTGGCATAGCTTTAGCACTATTATCAGGTCCTAGTGTACTCACTGTGTCCCATGTGGAGGTGTTTGCAGTGTCCTCCGGCCAGGCACGTTCCTGTGCTTCAGGGTTGGTGTCTTGCTCCACAGGCCTCAAAGAAGGGGAAGGTGGTCTGGAAGGGGTACCTTTCCTCAGAGGGCCGCCAAACCTCCTCATGGCTGCTTCTTTAGCAGAGCGCTGCAATCAGGCGCCATCTTGCCCTCCATGCTCTGCTGCCAGCAGAGAGTCTTTACCTCCTTTGTGGGACATTTCTGTGTGCCGGATCCCAGCGAAAATAGCACCGCTGGATCCGGTACGTTTTAGGAGCGGATTGGGTACAACGGGGTGTCTGGATCAGGATAATTGCCTGGATTTTTGGCGCGGAGCTCTCACACCATGCTGCTTACTCCATCAGCCACAAGCCACGCCCCCCACAATGGCTGCATTTGATAGACACAGTGAGGCTGCAATTTATGGGGGGTTCAGTATTTTTCAGTTTGTTTGCGCCCCCCCCCCCAAAAATGTTGAGCACCATCCGCCACTGGAGCCAGGGCAGCAGGGAGATGCTAGGTGCATGCATAAAGGATTAAGGCTTGAGTAGCAGTGCTGCAAATGTGCAAGTGGAAAAGAGAAGATGTACAAGTGGACAAGAGAAGATTTAAGTGGGTGACTGTGTCCTTAATCCTGTTTAAAGGTGGTTCCCACAAGAGGTATTATAAATACAATGTACAATGTAATTTAGGAAATGTAGCTGGGGAGAAAGAAAAGGTAAACATGTGATGCACAGAAAAGAAATAGGAAAGGCTTAGCCCTTGTACACACGGTCAGACATTCCGACGGAAAATGTGTGATCGGACCATGTTGTCGGATAATCCAACCGTGTGTGGGCTCCATCGGACTGTTTCCGTCGGAATATCCAACCGACAAAGTTTTAGAGCAGGGCTATAAAATTTTCCGACAACATGGTCCGATCGGACTTTTTCCGATCGTTTGTAGAGAATTCCAATCGGACAAAGTGCCACGCATGCTCAGATCAAATTCCTAGACCAAAGCTATTGGCTACTAGCCAGAACGTAGTCCCGTCATAACGAAATAACGTCATCACGTTACGAACGATCGGATTTTCCAACAACTTTGTCCGACCGTGTGTATGCAACACAATTTTTGGACAAAATCCGTCGGACAAAATCCGATGGATTTTGTTGTCGGAATGTCCGACCGTGTGTACAAGGGCTTAAATAAAATAAAAGGAAAGAACAAGCATACAGGGGGCATGTGACTGCAAGTAAAAGAATGAAGCAAAATGAAAACAAAGTAAAGCACATAAAGGAATAAATTGTTACCAATGAATATTATGGAGCAGCTGCACTTATAGTCATGAGTGGTGGGAAGTTATGGGCCAAAGTGTGATTGAAAGGGACTCTACGCATAAAAAAAATAAAAATAATCATGTACCTATAGTAACTAGACATGTGCAGAACCAAAAAATGTGTTTTGTTTCAATTCGTTGCTTACTGGGCACTTAAACACCCTTCTGCCCAGACCAATTTTCAGCTTTCGGTGCTCTTACACTTTGAATGACAATTACTCAGTCATGCAACACTGTACCCAAATTCATTTTTTGTCCTTTTTTTCCCACAAATTTTATTTTTTGCGCTATAAATGAAAAAAGACCGAAAATTTTGAAAAAAAACGCATATTTCTTTGTTTCTGTGACAGAATTATGCAAATTATTAATTTTTCTTCATAAATTTTGGCCACAATTTACACTGCTACATATCTTTGGTAAAAATAACCCAAATTAGTGGATATTATTTGGTCTTTGTGAAAGTTAGAGAGTCTACAAGCTGTGGTGCGAATCGCACAAAATTGATCACATCTGATGTACTGGTGGCCTATCTCACTTCTTGTGACCCGAACAAGTCAGGAAAGTACAAATACCCCCCAAATGACCCCTTTTTGGAAAGTAGACATTCCAAGGTATTTAGTAAGAGGCATAGTGAGCTTTTTGATGTTGTCATATTTTTCCCACAATTCTTTGCAAAATTAAGATTTTTCATTTTTTTTTTCTCCACAAAATTGTCATTGTAATAGGTTATTTCTCTCACATGGCATGTGTATACCACAAATGACACCCCCCAAAAAATTCTGCCACTCCTCCTGAGTATTACAATACCACATGTGTGGGACTTTTTCACAGCCTGGTCACATAGAGAGGCCCAACATGCAGGTAGCGCCATCATGTGTTCTAGGAACATAAATTACACATCGAACTTGTTGACTATTTATTACACTTTTGAAGCACCAGGACAATGACACGTGACACTGATGACAGATGGCACTGATACGTGGCAATGATGACACTTATACATGGCACTGATGACACGTGGCACTGATGACAGATGGCACTAATATGTGGCACTGATGACAGATGGCACTAATATGTGGCACTGATGACACGTGGCACTTATACGTGGCACTAATGACACGTGGCACTAATACGTGGCACTGAAGACACGCGGCACTAATACGTGGCACTGATGACAGATGGCACTAATACGTGGCACTAATACGTGCCACCGATGACAGATGGCACTAATACATGGCACCGATGACGCGTGACACTAATGACAGATGGCACTGATAAGTGGCATTGATGACACGTGACACTGACAACAGATGGCACGTGACACTGACAGGTGGCACTGATGACAAATGGCACTGATACGTGGCACTGATGACAGATGGCACTAATACGTGGCACTGATGACAGATGGCACTATGTGACACTGATGACACGTGGCACTGATGACACGTGGCACTGATGACAGATGGCACTTATACGTGGCACTGATGACAGATGGCACTGGTGACAAATGGCACTGACAACAGGTGGCACTGGGGGCAGGTGGCACTGGGGGCAGGTAGCACTGGAGTGGATGGCACTGGGGGCAGGTAGCACTGGGGTGGATGGCACTGGGGGCAGGTAGCACTGGGGTGGATGGCACTGGGGTGGATGGCACTGGGGCGGATGGCACTGGGGCGGATGGCACTGGGGCAGGATGGCACTGCTGGGGGAGGATGGATGGCACTGCTGGGGGAGGATGGATGGCACTGCTGGGGGAGGATGGCACTTTTTTTTTTTTTTTCAAAGCGAAGCAGAACGGCTGCCGCTGCAGCCGTTCATCTCTCCCCTCTCACACTCTGTGTGAGGAGGGAGAGCGGCGCTGAGAGATGATCTCATATGTTTACATATGAGATCATCTCCCATTGGACACGCCGATCACGCTGTAAACGGCCGCTGTGATTGGCCGTTTACAGCGATCTGTGTTTGCCTGTCCCCGGGGGACACGACGAACACAGAACTTCCGTGATGTGCGCCCGCGGTGGCACGCATTGCGGAAGTAAACAATAGGACGTCCAGGGACGGCCTAGCGGACGAACGCGCCTGCTCTACAGCCGTCATTCGGCTATAGGGCGGGCGCGAGGTGGTTAACCACTTCAGCCCCCGGAAGATTTGGCTGCTCAATGACCAAGCCATTTTTGGCACTGCTTTAACTGACAATTGTGCGGTCTTGCGACGCTGTACCCAAACAAAATTGATGTCCTTTTTTCCCCACAAATAGAGCTTTCTTTTGGTGGTATTTGAGCATCTCTGCAGTTTTAATTTTTTTGCGCTAGAAACAAAAAAAAGAGAAACAATTTTGAAAAAAAAAACACAATATTTTGTACTTTTGCTATAATAAATATCCCCATTTTTTTTTAAAAAAAGCAAATTTTTTCCTTAGTTTAGGCCAATATGTATTCTATTGATTGGTTTGCGAAAAAGTTATAGTGTCTACAAAATAGGGGAAAGATTTATGGCATTTTTATTATTATTATTTTTTTTACTAGTAATGGCTGTGATCAGTGATTTTTATCAGGACTGCGACATTATGGTGGACAGATCAGACACTTTTGGCACATTTTTGGGACCATTGACAATTATACAGTGATCAGTGCTATATAAATGCACGGATTACTGTGTAAATGTCACCTGCAGGGAAGGGGTTAACACTGGGGGGCAATCAAGGGGTTAACTGTGTTCCCTAGTGTGTGTCCTAACTGTAGGGGGATGGGAGGATGGGAGTGACTGGAGGAAATGACAGATCGTTGTTCCTAGCTAGTAGGAAATCATGATCTGTCTCACCGCACAGAACAGGAATCTGTGTGTTTACACACACACGTCCCTGTTCTGGCTCTCGTGCCCGAAATTGTGCGTGGTCCGCGTTCATTGGCTCCCCCACAGTGCAGCGGGCGCATGCAAGCCTACTATTCCTCTTAAAGGGACCGATGTACAGCTACAACGGTTCGCGGGATAGTGCCGACCTCCCGCAGTATGATGGCGGCTGGTCGGTAAGTGATTAAATAATTTTTTTTAGTTTAATATGTTTTTTGGTTTTGTTTAGTTTATTTGTTTTCGACTTTGATGAAAATTTTTCTAATTCAGTCTAATTGAAATTTGATGAATTCAAACAAATTTGAATAGATTAGAAAAGAATAGAATAGAAAATGAAAGAATAGCAAATAAGAGAATAGAAAACAATGGAATAGAAAAAAAAATTGAATAGAATAAAATAAAATAAATTACAAAGATTATAACCGTTCTACAAAACTTACATTTCAAATAGAATGAATTTGAATAGATTTGATTAGAATAGAAAATAATAGAAAATAATAAATTAGAAAAGAATATAGCAGAAAAAATAAGAGAGTAGAATAGAATAAACTAGAACGAATATAACCATCTTCCGAAATTTGAATTTTTATTAGAATAAACTCCAATTTTCCAAATTTGGTCAAATTGAAATTCAACTGAATTTGAAAAATTCTAATCAATCTCGAATTGGCATTTGAATTCAAATGTATTCTCTTCAAAATGTGAATTTTTCTATTGTATTCTTTTATATTCTTTTATTTTCTGTTCTATTCTATTTTATTATTTTCTATACTATTCTAATTGATTCTATTCTTTCAGTTTTGTATTCTATTGTGTTTTACTCTCTTTTTTATATTCTTTTATTTTCTATTCTATTTTAATCTATATGTTTCTATTCTATTCTGTTCTGTTTTACTCCTATGTTCTATTTTCTATTATATTCCATTATTTTCTATTATATTTAATATTATTCCTTTATTTTCTATTCAATTCTGTTTTACTCCAATTCTGTTGTATTCTATTCCTTTATTTTCCATTTTATTTTATTTTATTCTATTCTTGCTTTTCAAATTCAATTTGATTCAATCTTGTTTCATTACTATTGTAATTTGGAAATGGGGATACTTCCGAATCTCGGAATAACAGAAAATTTGTCCAAATTTTGATTTGGAACGAAATGAAATGATACAACCATGCACTAGATAGATAAGAAAGATAATCAAAGATTCACAATCCAAATTCGGCCGAATTTTACAGCTTTCGGACATTTGGATGCATCCAAATGTCCTAAGAAAAAAATAATGAATTTCAACTAATAAGAAAGAAAAGCAACAATAACGAGTGAATTTGACATGATTCGTTCATTCGTTAAAGGTCTAATGAAACCAAAGGTCAACTCAGAGTAAATCAGCTGATTCATTTTGTGCTGGAGGTTGGATTTGAGGTTGGAGAGATATTGTCATTGTGTGTGCTAATGGATTCAATAAACAAACGACTTTCCAAAACTACGAATCGTTATCACAAATATATATATATATATATATATATATATATATATATATATATATACATACAAAAATATCAAATCAAATTGCTATACATACAAAACAAATCGATTCTGTATAACGAATATACACTCTACAGAAATAACGAATTATCCAAAAACAAATTAATGTAACATAATGAATATAACAGAACGCAACTATGTATTTTACGAATGAAAAGAAAATGTAATTAAATACAATTTTCTGTTGTACACAAGTCTACTAATCAAAAGGAAACTTCATCCTGATTATGAAGTCACAGATAAAGGAACCAAACCTTGCAATAATAAAAAACTGCAACCAAAATATTCTATTCAAAAAGTGTCACACACACTTAAAAGGGACTTTCAATATCACAGGATCATCAACAGTAATGTTGTGTACCTAATCCAATGAAAAAATGTAGTAATAGATCTTATGTTGGCAAAACAGTACAGGAGTTACAAACAAAGATGACACATAAGGAAGATGATTTTGGCACACATGTGGGACATTTTCACAACTAGACCACACTACGGGAGACAATAACCACTTTATTACCGGGCCATAGCGCAAAGATGACTACAGTGCAGCACTCTTGTTCCAGGAGGATGAAAGAGTGCAATACAAATACAATACAACACATTACATCACTTCTGAAGTTGTATTCTGTTGTAAACAGGGGGGCTGTGGGGCCAGTCACTGCCAGGTGTTTTTTCACCTAAATGCATTAAGGTGAAAAAACACAAAGGTTTACAACCCCTTTAATGTCTGAAACATGCAAAATAAAGTAAGGACATAATGAATGATTGAAATTGATTCAGATCCATTTTGTTTTTATGTTTGTTTTATGTTCATTACTATAAAAATGGAAAAATATTGCAACTATAACTATATATATAAACTTAAAGCGATATTAAAGTCTAGTTTTTTTTTTTCAAAAAATGACAAATATGTTATACTTACCTGCTCTGTGTAATGGTTTGCAAAGAGCAGCCTAGATCCTCCTCTTCTCAGGTCCTACGTTGGCACTCCTGGCCCTTCCCTCCTGCCGGTCCCCCCGCAGCAAACAGCTCGCTATGGGGGCACTTGAGCTATGTTCTCTGTGTGTTCATTCACACCCAGAGCCACGGCTCGACCCCAACCCCTCTGTCTCATGATTGGCTCGCTGACTGTGATTGACAGCAGGAGCCAAAGCCAACCAGGAGATGTGAGCTCCCCAGAGAGGCAAGGCTCTCCTGGATGTAGTGATGTAGTAGTGTGGGAAGATGATTATTATTTGGTTATTATTATAATGTGAGTAATTTCCCACAGCAACCCGATTCTTCCAGAGAGATGCATTTATTGAAACTTCAGACAGAACAAAGTCCATAAGATACTTTCAACAGATGACAAAAATCCAACAGAGTATATATAAAATTGGTGACAGGCACCATCAGAGAACCCAGTTCCTTCTGTCACCTTCATGGAGAATTAATGAAAAAACAGATTGCTAGCTTATACACCTTATACACCGAAGGGCTGAGCAATTCAATTGGCTGTTTCCATTAGGCCTTTGATCTGCTTCTGTCTTTCAGAGTGACAGATAATGACACCCAGCCATAAACAGCTGCAGTCATAAACTGCCCTAATTTGCATTCTTGCATATTAGCATTAACATAGCACAGAGTCACTATCTGTCCCCTTTGATATGTGGAGTAAATATTGTTTGGTCAGTATCTCCTTTGATCAACAAGTCCCCTTTGAATTGCGTAATTAGATTACCAGGCCATACCTCACATACCTAAGTACTGTACTGTATTGTACTGTATGTGTACACATATAATAAAATAATATCCTACATAAATTGGCCAACATATTGAGATGAGGCTTAGGTAAATATTACTGGCTGGGGTGGCTGCTGCACACAGAAGGTTTTTTACCTTCATGCATAGAATGCACAAAGGAAAAAAACATTGTGCCTTTACAACCACTTTACTATATTGAATACAGTAAGGTATAAAAGTGAAATAAGATGATGATTCCTACTTACTGTGTTTGGTTTGGATGGAGGTGGATCCATCAGAATGATCAAATCATAACATAACAGATGAATCTGAAATTCATTTTTTCCATTCGTTATGTTATAATTCGGAGATTGTGTTGGATCCACCTCTATCCAACCCAGAGTGCATAAGTAATTTCCCGAAATAACACATTAAAATGAATATAGCCAATCTTCTGAACATACGAATCAATTCGGAACAACGTATATACAAAACAAATCCGTATATATAAAGAGAATTATGAAAATGAATCATAATAATATAATGAATATGACCAAACAAAATGAATATCTTAGCCATTTGTCTGCCCTATTGTGAGTACACCCCTCACATTTTTATAAAAATGTTATTATATCTTTTCATGTGACAACACTGAAGAAATGACACTTTGCTACAATCTAAAGTAGTGAGTGTACAGCTTGTATAACGGTGTACATTTGCTGCCCCCAAAAAATAACTTAACACACAGCTATTAATGTCTATACCGCTGGCAACAAAAGTGAGTACACCCCTAAGTGAAAATGTCCAAGTTGGGCACAAAATGTCAATATTTTGTGTGACCACCATTATTTTCCAGCACTGCCTTAACCCTCTTGGGCATGGAGTTCATCTGAGCTTCACAGGTTGCCACTGGAGTCCTGTTCCACTCCTCCATGATGACATCACGGAGCAGGTGGATGTTAGAGACCTTGCGCTCCTCCACCTTCCATTTAAGGATGTTCCACAGATGCTCAATAGGGTTTAGGTGTGGAGACATACTTTTCAACTTTACCTTCAGCTTCTTTAGCAAGGCAGTGGTCATCTTGGAGGTGTGCTTGGTGTTGCTATCATGTTGGAATACTGCCCTGAGGCCCAGTCTCTGAAAGGAGGGGACAATGCTCTGCTTCCGTATGTCACAGTACATGTTGACATTCGTGGTTCCCTCAATGAACTGTAGCTCCCCAGTTCATGCAGCCCCAGACCATGATACTGACACCGCCAAGGCTTGAATGTAGACAATAAAATGTAGACACTTGTGTTTGTACTCGTTACCTGGTTGCTGCCACACACGCTTTACACCATCTGAACCAAATAAGTTTATCTTGGTCTCATCAGACCACAGCACATGGTGCCAGTTATCCATGTCCTTAATCTACTTGTCTTCAGCAAACTGTTTGCGGTCTTTCTTGTGCATCATCTTTAGAAGAAGCTTCCTTCTGGGAAGACAGCCATGCAGACCAATTTGATGCATTGTGCAGCATATGGTCTGAGCACTGACAGGCTGACCCCCCACCCCTTCAACCTTTGCAGCAATGCTGGTAGCACTCATATGTCTATTTCCCAAAGACAACCTCTGGATATGACGCTGAGCATGTGCACTCAACTTCTTTGGTTGACCATGGCGAGGCCTATTCTGAGTGGAACCTGTCCTATTAAACCACTGTATGGTCTTGGCCAGCATGCTGAAGCCCGGTTTCAGAGTCTTGGCAATCTTCTTACAGCCTAAGCCATCTTTATGTAGAGCAACAATTATTTTTTTCAAATCCTCAGAGAGTTCTTTGAGGTGCCATGTTGAACTTCCAGTGACCAGTATGAGAGTGAGAGCAATAACACCAAATTTAACGCACCTGTTCCCCATTCACACCCGAGACCTTGTAACACTAGCGAGTCACATGACACCGGGGAGGGAAAATGGCTAATTGGGCCCAATTTGGACATTTTCCCTTACGAGTGTACTCACTTTTGTTGTCAGCAGTTTAGACATTAATGGCTGTGTGTGTGTGTGTGTGTGTGTATGTGTGTGTGTGTGTGTATATATATATATATATATATATATATATATATATATAATGTGTGTGTCTGATCCAGGGTTCTGTTGATATGTGCCCTCCACCGAAAAATGCCCACACATGTGCAGAACGGAACGGCACTCCAGCTGCTTTCCTGATCAGCTGGAGCGACGTCACCATAGCACATGCACACATCGTAGGAGCCTTTTTTCAACGGGAGATACAATTTCTCGGGCGCAATTTAACAGTTGTAAACAGTGGCGGGACACCCTATTTGTCATATCGTGCCTCTCTGTTGTGCTGCAAGTTTACAGCAAGGCACAATCTGACATCTACGGTGTCCCTCTGCTCTTTTCATAGCTTTAAATTGTACCCTTGAAATGGTATCTCCCCTTGAAAAAACCCTTCTACGATGTGCGCATGCGCTATGGTGACGTCACTTCCACTGATCGGCAAATCAGCTGGAGTGCCTTCCGTGCTGCGCATTATCACCCGCTGATCATTTTGCAGACACACAGAAAGGCAGTCTGCCTATGCAAACAAGGCAGATCGTTATTTTGACAGAAGGGGAGGCATTGATCCTGTGTCTCTGCAAAGCAGGGACATGGATCCATGTCTTCCCCTAGTAAAAGCGCCTCCCACAATTTAGTAAAATACTGACTAGTCACAAAATTAGCCCTTTTATTGGCCCGATGTTAACCCTTTCCTTAACCCTCTCCAGTGTCATTGATACAGTGACAGTGCATATATATTAGCACTGATCACTGTATTAGTGCCGCTTGTCCCCAAAAAGTGACAAAAGTGTCAGTTAGTGTCTAAATGTCCACAGCAATATTACAGTCATGCTATAAGTTGCTGATCACCGCCATTGCTAGTAAAAAATAAAAATGAATACAACATAATTTATAGACGCTATAACTTTTGCACAAACCAATCAATATACACTTATTGGGATTTTTTTTTACCAAAAATATGTAGCAGAATACATATTGGCCTAAATTTATGAAGGAATCAGATCTGATTTTTTCAATTTTTTTATTGGATATGCTTTATAGCAGAAAGTAAAAAATATTTTAATTTTTTTCAAAATTGTCGGTCTTTTATTGTTCATAGCGCGAAAAAAATCATATAAATATAAAAAAAAGAGGTGATCAAATACCACCAAAAGAAAGCTGTTTGTGGGGGAAAAAGGACATACACTTTATTTGTGTACAGCTTTGCACAACCGCACAATTGTCAGTTAAAGTAACGCAGTGCCGTATCGCAAAAAAATGGCCTGGTCATGAAAGAGAGTAAATCTTCCGGAGCTGAAGTGGTTAACAACTGAAACCGAAAAAAGACAAATTTTTCTGTCATGCACATCTCTAGTAGGGTTTGCTAGTGCTTATCATGCCGCGTAAACACGACCAGACTTTTCGGCAGACTAGGTCCAATGGAATCAGTCCATCGGACATTCTGATCGTGTGTGGGCTAATCTGATCGTTTTCAATAAAAAAAATCAGATGGACCTAGAAATAGAACATGTTTCAAATCTGTCTGACGGATTCAATTCCTATCGGGAAAACCATTCGTCTGTATGCTGATCTGACGGACCAAATACGATGCAAGGAAAGCTATTGGCTACTGGCTATTGAAATTCCTTTTCTAGTCCCGTCGTACGTCATCACGTTCAAAACAAACAGACTTAGTCCGTTCGTTCGGAAGTCCGTCGTAACTCCGTCTAAAGTCCGTCGGGGAGACTGTCGGACCTTTTTTTGCTGGAAAGTCCGGTCGTGTGTACGCGGCAATGAGAGTAACCAATTAGGCGAGCAGTTTACAATACCTCCTGTATAATCCTAATTATTTGCCTGAATTTTACATGAAAGACTCAAAAATTTTAAATGAGTTTATTCTTCAACAGGTTTATTTCTACCAGCTATAGCCTAGGATCATTATGTTGGCTATATAATGACAGGTTTTTTCTTTAAGCTATGAATGTGTTCTTACCCAGAATCGCCAACACCATATTGTCCTTCAAAACTTCCATGGAGCCAGAACACACATAATAATTTGCTTGCAAAGCATCCCCTTGGCGCAGGAGGTATTCTCCAGGAGCACAGAAGGAAGTCTTGATATGCAAGGAGAGTGCCCGCAGGCACCCACGACTGGCTGGCTCAAACACAGGGAGTTGCAGGATGTCCTTATTGAGGTGCATTGCTATATCCGCACGTAACTCATCTGGAAAATCCTTCAGTAGCTGCAAGAGAAAAATTAGGTCATTGATATATGAAATTATTATTTGCCATACAACTCATGCTCTGAAGGTATGGGCAATCTGAGACCTGAGGAAAGATAAGGCTGTTGGCTGACAAGGCATGGCATCAATCTGTAGTTCACCACCTCTAGCCCAGATTTCTAGAGTCTAATTCCTAAATTAGTACTTAGGATACTACCCACACCCTTGTCTGATCAATCTTCAGTTATAGGCTAAAAAAATGGGACTTAAGAGTGCCTTATGTAAGGAACACCAGCCAGATTTCTATGCTGTCTTCTATGACTGGTACATTATAAATAACTACACTACTTTACCATAATGATCTAGTAAAGCAAAAGTTTTGCTAACCAGTTTGAATCAAAATAAAATCAATGCCTTTTTTTTCCCACAAATAGCTTTTTCTTTTGGTGGTATTTGATCACCTCTGCGTTTTTTATTTTTTGCGCTATAAACAAAAAAAGCAACTTTGAAAAAAAAAAACAACAATATTTTTTACTTTCTGCTATAATACTATCCAAAAAAAAAAAAAAAAAAAAATTTCTTCGTCAATTTAGGCCAGTATGTATTCTTCTACATATTTTTGGTAACTAAAATCCCAATAAGTGTATATTGATTGGTTTGCGCAGCTCCTTTGGCTGTACTTCTCCTATAGATCACAGGAGTGCAGTTCATTCTGTGTGTGACCTGTGTGCCTGTGACCTGTTTTAAGAAGAGTGGGGGCTGAAGTCCACTCTTTGCTGACGTCACAGAAGTCGGTCCAATCTTCACGTCATCACAACCACGGAGTGGGGATCTGCCAGATCCCTAGACCTACACCCGGCTCAGCCTCTCAGCAAGCTGCTGAGAGGCTGAGCCAGGCACCCCTTGCCCCCTCCACAGCCCAGTGCTCCAGTGAACGAGGAGGGGGCAGAGCAGAGAGCTGTGACTGACAGTCTGCAGCTCTCTGCTCCAGGATCTGTGAGAGCCAAGTGATTGGCAATGTTTGATCGCTCGGTTCTCAGTATAGAAGCCAATGCTGCATCCACCTAGGTAAGTGAATCTTAAAAAGAAACAACATACTTCTCTTTTAATTAAGCTTTGACAATAAGGCCTGGTTCACACTGGTGCCACATACACTCTGACTTTGGGAGCACATTTCGCATGACGTGTATAAATCAGTGGTTCCTGCACTACTTTAATCCGACATGGTAATGATTTCAGCCCATTGATTTGAATGTAAGTCGAGTCGGCAGTCCCACCTAAAATCCATATCAGACCCTTATCCGAGCACGCAGCTTGGCAGGTCAGGAAAGGGAGGGAATGAGTGAGTGTGCCCCCCTCCCAAACCATGCTAGGCCACATGGCCTCAACATGGGGGAGTGGGTGCTTTGGGGCAGGGGGGCTCTATGCCCCCATCCCAAAGTGCCTTGTACCCATGTTTTTGGGGACAAAAACCTCTTTCTGACAACCCTGGGAGGTGGTCTGTGGGCAAGGGGCTTATTGGAATCTGGAAGCCCCCTTCAATAAGGGGGGCCCCAGATCCTGGCCTCCTCATGTGAATGAGTAGAGGGTACATTGTACCCCTACTCATTCATCCAAAAAAAAGTATCACAAATGAATAAAAACAGTATACAGGTTTTTGACAAAGTCCTTTATTAGAAATGAAGAATGTCCCCCGTCATAGCTCAAACCCATCTTCTTTCTTCTGTGATGTGTTCTCCCTCCGGTTCTTCTCCCTCCGTTGATATCTTCTTCCTCCAGTTCTTCTCCCTTCACTGATGCCTTCTTCCTCTGGTTCTTGCTCCGGTTCTTCTCCCTCTGCTGTCTTCGACCTCTGATGCCGTGTACACACGACCAGACTTTTTCGACAGCAAAGTTCAGACGGAACAAATCAGCCGGACAATTCGATTGTGTGTGGGCTTCATCAGACCTTTTCTGTCGAAAAATCTGATGGACTTTAGAAATAGAAATGTTTTAAATCTTTCCACCGGAACTTCGCCGGAGCCAGTTCCTATCGAGAAAACCGCTCGTCTGTATGCAGGTCCGACTGACCAACAACGACGCAAGGGCAGCTATTGGCTACTGGCTATTGAACTTCCTTTTTCTAGTCCTGTCGTACATCATCACATTAAACGATCGGACTTGGTGTGATCGTGTGTAGGCAAATCTGTTTCAGGGGAACTCCGTGGAAAAGTCTGTCAGAGTTCATTCCAACTGAAAGTCCGGTCGTGTGTACACGGCATGATTCTTTTGTCAGGGCAGAATATTGAACTCTGCACTCGGCCATTCTGAGTCTGCAGTCAGAAGGCAGCAGCAGACATCTTTTTATACCCACCCAAGTCTTGCATTCCAACAGTTTTTAGCAGTAAACTCAGCTTATATAGTGCACAACAATATTTTCATGTTGAATTTTAAAAGCAGCGGAGATCCTGCAGATCTGACAGATTTGCTAATTCTTTTAGATATAGGTTTCCTTACTCATTATACTAAAGTTTTACAACCCCCTCTGTGACTAGCAACCCCCCCCCCCTCCATTCCATAGCTCTCCCTCTGTCTTATCTCGCTAACTCTTCTGTTATCTTTATTGCCATTGATTTGTATAAGGTATTTTTATTTTTTTTACATTCTGCTTAAAAGCTTGTCCTGAAAAATTGTATGTTAGTGCAAATAAAAAAAGTATCACGGACAGTACTCAATTTTCTCTGTCACAATTGCACTAATACGGCTACAATCACATTAAGTACTAATGCTTTTGAAATTCAACATGAAAAGAGTGTGACGGATTTGAAAATACAGTATTTCACTATTTAAGCTCAGTTTAGTGCTAAAGATAAGTGTGAAATGCAAGACTTGGATGGGTGTAAAAAGATGTCCTCTGCCACCTTCTGACTGCAGGCTTAGTATGACCGAGTGCGGGGAGTAGCAACATGGCCGCTGGTTGACGAATTTGACATGCAGTGTCCTGACGTCAGCGATGACGCACTGCACATACACAGATGATGTAGTATGCATGCGCATTGCGTGTGGTTTTCTGCAACAGCTAATTCCAGGACACCGGTTCTTCTCCCTCCGCTGCCTTCTTTCTCTGGTTCTTCTGCCAGTTCCTCTCCCTTTCCTGTCATCTTCCTCTGGTTCTTCTGACAGTTCTTTTCCCTCTACTGATGTCTTCTCCAGATGCTAGCTCCTGCTGTTGTGTTAGCTCTGGTGTGTGCCATTTTTTTATAGCCATGGGGCGTGGCCATCATGTGATCTCATCTGGAGAATCCCCGTCCCCTTGTGATATCACCGCTTCATCATGCCCCATGCAGTAACGCCACAAGGGGGCTGGGTCTCCAGATGACAAGACCAGATGGCCACGCCCCATGGCTATATAAGGTATGACAAAGCACCCCCCACCACGTTGAAGGCATGTGGCCTGGTATGGTTCAGGAGGGAGCAGGGTCACTTGCTTGCCCCACCTCCCTTTCCTGACCTGCCAGGCTGCACGCTTGGATAAGGGTCTGATATGGAATGGGGGGGCCCTATGTAATTTTTTTTATTTTGGCGTGGGGGTTTTCCTTAAGATCCATACCAGACCAAAGGGTCTGGTATGGTATTGGGGGGGACCCGATGCTGTTTTTTTTATATTTTTTATTTTGACGTGCGGTTCCCCCCTCAAGATTCATGCTAGAATCAAAGGGCCTGGTATGGTTGGAGCAAAGTTGGATCCCATTCATTGAAGTCGCATGGAAGTCGGACATGAAGTCATAGGGCAAAGTCGGATCGGAAGTCGTCCGACTTCCATGTCAGAGCATTGTGAACCCACCCTAAAACCTAGAAATTATTTGGTTACTATGCACAGCTGCACCAGATTCTGTGTGCACCAGTTTTAGTAAATCTACCTCACAGTAATGTATACATAAATACCTTATTACATTGTTGTTGCAAGCAGTGCAAGAATTTAAATTGCAATTCCTGTACATGAGAGCTCAGATTAGTCGGCGTACTGTTCTTTCACTGACCAGTCACAGGCTGATGGAGGAACATGACCTGTAATTGCCGCAGAAAAAAGTAAAGTTTTCTGTCCTGACAGACATGGCTATGCTATGTGACTGAGCCATGTAGATATGATTGCATGGACAGAACAAAAAATTCTTAAGATAAGACAGATGTCGGTTCGTTCAAATTTAAAGTGATTCTAAAGGCTATATTTTTCTAAAAATGAATAGGATTTTATACTTATCTGCTCTGTGCAATGTTATTGCACAAAGAAATCACATGCCTTCTCTTTATTCACCATGTTGTGCATTGCCTCTGTAATACTGTAGAATTGGTGACCTATTGTTGTGGATTTTATAAATATTTTTATGTAAAAATTAAGCTGTATCTTTTTTTAATATATTTGTGTTGTGACAAATTGAAATTCCCTATTTTTTAACCCCCATTTAAATGATGGTGTCCATACACTAGACGAAAAATCTTTTGAAAACCTGTGAATTGGACAGTTTGTTTTTCAACCAGTTAATGGGCACAAATTGAAAATCGGTTGTGACGTTTTTGACTCAAAAAATCGAGGGAAAAGTTTGGAAAAATTCTGCAGACCAGGCAATAAATTGAAAAGTTAATGTGTTTCTCACCCATTAAAAATGGAACTGTTGGTACTGCACATATGTGACCGAAAAGCAAAAAACAAACGAAAAAAATATTAATTTAAGTCCATTGAACGATTTATCATTAGAAATTCATACATTACATGATGGCAATATTGTTTGCTCTCAGGACAGTGTGTTCGTTTTTCTAAAACGTTTTTTTGACTGGTGAATGGCTAGCATTAGAGGTTGGAACACCACATGGCCTCAAACTTTTAAACTCAACCACAACTCCAACCCCCATGAGGACAAAGCATGTCACATCAAAAGGTGGGTGTGCCCAAATGGATAAGTGGGAGGTTCTTAAAGTAAGGCACAGTGTAAAGGGATTCGTAGTGGACAACGCAGAGAATGCAGGGGTCAAAAGTGCAGAATTCACAGAATGCAGGGGTCAGGAGTAAGTGATGCAGAGTCCAGGGGTCCGGAGTAAGTGATGCTCAGACCACTGTACAGAATGCAGCCAATAGTTGCCCCATCCATCCAGTACAAACCCCTCTTCCCAAGCCTCCGCAGCTCAGATCCTACTCAGCAGCCCCAATTCCCCCTTCACCTCCTGTAAAGATCAAACCCCATAGTCCCGAGGCCTTGTTCCCTTGGGACAAATTGTGCCCTGTGCAGGACCATGTTTGCCCACATAGGGATGCACATGTGTTCTGAGGTTGTACACCAGCACTGATGTCACACTGGGAGCAGCAGTTGTGTCCATGTAGCCCCTCTGTCTGAATAGATAACAATTGGACTTCCAGTACAGGGATGCACGGAACACGTGAACATTCATGTGCTGGTAAAACACTGCCCTTCACAAGGCACAGATACTGTGTAATTGCCCAGTGTCAATCTCCCAGTTCTCCCCCTCTGTAGAAACCATTCCCTCCCAGCCTCCTGTAAAATAAAAATTTTCACCTAGCTAGTTATTTTTTTCTATAAGAAACAGCTGAATGATGTACACTAGGTCACATACTGCAAAGTCTTATTGTGCATAGGGCTTGCTCCCAGCTCTTCTACTGCGTGAAAAGCTAGCCTTTTAATTCTGATGCCACAATACAAACTTGAGCAGGAGGAGGGTGATGTCAGATCACTCCACCCTCTTCTGTCCACCAAAGCCCATAATTTGCAGACAGCACTAGGTGGTCAAAGGAAATTCTGGCCATACCGCCACCTCCTGGATTGATTATCACACCTCATCTACCTCATTACCTGCCCCCTCCTCTGCTTTTATGAGGATACACAGGACAGGGAGGGTTATGTGCACACCAGGAGAGTAGCGTTGTCACTTGTAGATACAGGAATCAGGCCCCCAGGTAACAGTGAGCGGCAATCAAGGGGCTGGCGCCAGAGGTGGTGGAACTCTGTTCCACCACGTTATGGCTGAAATATAAGCCCTGGAACACTGTTGTGATGAATAACTTTCATCCATGTCCATAGACAATAATGACAACAACAAACTGTAAACTTCATAATCACATGGCTAAGAAAAAGAAAACATTTCATCTGACTGTAATAAATGAAACATGTTCAAAACCAGTGTACATACTCTTTTATATATCAACAAGGCTGAATCTTAAGCTCCATACACACTATCAGGTTTTCTGCTGATTTTTTCCTTCAGATTTACCAAAACCATATAATATGAGGTGAAACCTCAGGAGTTTCAATTTGTATGCAATCAGGCAGGCCCTTGCACTACACGTTTTTTGTAAATCTGAAGACAAAAATCAGCAGAAAAGCAGATAGTGTTTATGGGGCTTTAGTTTAAAACAAAAATAACCTATAGCAAAATTTTTTGTTTAATTGTCCATAATTACTGTATGTAATTTATCATGGTTTCATCCCTAAAGACCTCTTACCTCATTGGCATCAATACCATTGTTGACAGACCATGTGGTCTGAAAATACTCCAACGTACGCTGTTTGAGCTGTTGAGGAAGGCGATGAACACGGATAAAATCCTTGAGGTCCTTCATGCGGGTGTGATACAGGGAACGTCGGGAGTACATACGTTGAATTATGGCTGTTACATTACCAAAAACTACAGCATGCATCAGAGCTGCAACAGTATGGAAAAAAAACAAAACATAAAAGGTATTAGTATCCCTGTTTATACCATGTTGTGTTTGGACAAAGCAAAAGTGATAAATCGACCAATTTGTAAAGCAATTAAAGTTAACCAAATGAAGATGTAAAGAGATGTAAGGTGAAAAGCACAACAAAGAATGGCTTCCTATAGTTATCTGCAGCTGTGAATCTTTCTGCCTTTATTCTTTAGTACAAGCCGTTTTCAATCTATGAAAGTCACCAATGAATGAGAGAAAATATATCACTGTTTTTTAGATAACACCAAAATCAATTCAGCGGTTTTACTAATAAATACTTGGGAAATAAACACATAATACATTAAGCTTCCCACATACCAGCAAGCTGTAAAAACATGAACTGGTCAACTTGTTTGAAGAGCATATAAAGAATTTAAATCTGTATTCCACAAGATGGGACAACGGTTTTCTTAAAAAATTATCAAGAGGTTTAGGATAGAGTTGGACAATACTAAAGATGAAGTAGAAAACTGATTTAATGGTAACCTATACTGTAATTGTTAGGGCCTTGTCACATGGGCATTCCAAACAGGGCCGTCTGTCAGTTTTTCAGGCAGGCCTGATCAGAAGCTCCATGCAACTCTATGGGCAGGCAAATGTAAATGGACTTGTGTCTGTTTACAGTGGCCTACTTCCGAGTCCATCCAAGTCCGGAAAAAAAAGTAGAAAAGGACTAAATCCTTTTCACAGGCCTGCCCACGTCTGCCGGACACAAACTAAATGAACACAGGTGTCAAAAACTGATGTGTCTCTTTTGGCTCTGGTTCAACAAGAGATATGCTTTCAGATCTCCTGTTGATCAGAGCAGATACCATGCCCTTATGATGTATCTCCAGTCAAAACTAGTTCTGTATAGAGTAGAGATAATGTTCCTCTCACTTCAAGTTATGGTTACAATGTTGTCACTAAAACAGGAAGTAATATACAAAATTCAACAAGGACAGCACTTTTTAGACATTTTTTAGTAGAGTAGGTGGAGGCTAGAACCCTTATCAGCTTTTTATTGCTGTCCTAGATTCAGATTTTCCCTTACTTTCTGTATAGGGCAAATTTCTCCAATAAAGCCTTGGATAGCAACTAAAGCATGACAAAAGATCTAACCCTTCTCCACTCTAACCAATAAATAAAGGTTTACATCAGAGTTAAGCTTTAGGAGCTATGCATTAGTTGGCTAGCAGGGGTGTTGATTGGCACCCCAGAATTAAGTAGCTGGGGCACACAATACCTAAGCAGTGTTAATTTTGAAAATATTGAGACTACAGCCTGGGCAAGTCTTACCTCCTATTAACATAGTGCAGATGGAAAAGATCTTCTCAGCATCTGTATTTGCACAGACATTACCAAAACCCACGCTGGTCAAGCTGCTGAGGGTAAAGTAGAGGGATGCTATATAAGCACTACGAATAGAGGGTCCACCAACAGAATTATTGATGTAGGGTACTTCAAGTCGCTTTCCAAGTTCATGAAGCCAGCCTGTGTGGATAGAATGATCAAGCGTTTAAATTTAATGTGCACGTTGTAAAATATCAGTTATATGCCATATGTGCAATATGTTCAACAGAGTTTAAAGAACAACTATTCCAAAAAAGATTAGTTGAACAGAGAAATAAAAGTTGCCAGTGGCAACTCACCTCAATGATCCCCCATGTTCAATGAAATGTATGCCCTATAAAGTTTTGCATTATCTGTATGCAAATGTACAAAAATAACACCATTCTAGACAAATGCACACAGTGACTGTCTGCATGTACAAAGGCTCTTTGGGATATGCCTTCTCCTCTTCAGGCATTTTCTCCATGTATTTTTGTGCTGAACTGCAACAAGGTTGATGCTTTATGTGAGTTGCAACGTATGTGTTTTTATATTACCTGTGTCCAGCATACACATTCATGGGCTTTTTATGCGCTGCACACATCATAATACAAGCACTGTGATACACTTTATACTTTATTTTATTGTGTAGTTGAAACTATCAGGACAAACCCAGAAGCCATTGTCCCTCAGATTATAAAATGGATAGAAAAACTTTGGAGTGACATAAAAGTATTTTCCTACAGTCTTAGAAACCATGATGATTTACAGAATGGTATAATCTAACAATAAATTGAAACCATGTTAGATACTAGAATTTCTACAAAAAAATATCTCAGGAAAGCTCCTTTCTATCGCTGGATTACCTTTAAATGTAGTGTATTCTAATTTCAGAACACTGTTTAAATAAAGCAAAAATAGGATTTGTTTAAATTGAGTGAAACAAAAATTCTTACACTATCAACAACAAAAAATGGACACTGGCAAAAAAAAAAAAAAAAAAACAGTTGTCTAGCACAGTAAACTTGCCACAATCTTTTTGCCTCAGTTTGGTAGCAAAGTAGTACGGAGGGCAAATCTAAAATAGGGGGGGGCCTGTGTCCCCCAATAGGAGATAGAGGAATTTAAAGTGTGTTCAAAAATTCTATTTTCTTTCTCATTAATTGAAGGACACAGGAATTCTTATACTGCGTACAAAAGGTTGGAATTTCCGACAATCAAACTGTGGATTTATTTCCGACATATGTTGGCTGAAACTTGTCTTACATACACACGGTCGCATAAA
The DNA here is from genome assembly GCF_037356315.1 of Lithobates pipiens. NCBI lineage: Eukaryota > Metazoa > Chordata > Amphibia > Anura > Ranidae > Lithobates > Lithobates pipiens. The sequence continues at coordinate 124,342,765 of NW_027507789.1, read as the reverse complement.
TGTTTTTGGAAATTCTGATCGGCAAGAACGTGCTGACATACAACACGTACGACGAGACTAGTAAAAGGAAGTTCAATAGCCAGTGCGCAACCCTTTGGGCCCCTTCTGCTAATCTCCTGTTTATCTCGTGTTAGTAGAAGTTTGCTGAGAGATGATTCGTGGTTTTCAGCCTCGTGCTTTTCAGATCATTACTGCTCTTCAGTTTGTGTTTGTGGCTTTGTATCTGTTTTTAAGTGTATTCTTTTATAGTTCGTATCTGTTTTTCAGTGCGTTCTTGTCCACTTGTTTCTGATTTTCAGGTCGCTCTTCTGCATTCTGTTAGTTCGTTCTGACCATCAAACCGTTTTCTAGCCATGTTGCAGGTACGTACTCATCGTAGAGTTCGTGCTATGCGGGGGATTGGTGTTGGGGTTCTTATTTTGACCCAAGCCCAGTCCATGAACAGGGCGGGGAGGAGTTCATGGACGAAGAATTGGTTACTCCAGCATGACCAATTCTCACACCTGCCTTTGTTGCGGGAGATCCGTGAGAATAATCCTGATGATTTCAGGAATTATCTCTGGATGACGGACCCTGTTTTTCACCATTTGTTGGCTTTGCTGTCCCCCTATATTACGAAGCAGGAAAGATGCATGTAGCAAGCCATCTTTCATGAGCAGAGGCTGGTCGCCACCTTGCGATACTTGGCGATGGGAAGAAGTCTGCAGGACATCAAGTTCTCAACAGGCATCTCCCCCCAGGCTCTGGGAATCATTATTCCAGAGACCTGTTCTGCCATCATTCAGGTCCTGCAGAAGGACTATATTAGGGTAAGTTTTCTCCTTTAACATCACATTCTATTTATTTAATGTTTGCTAATGTATTGTATTTTTTTCATTATTCCATAATTACCATGACTGTAATATGCTGTGAATGTCCCCTTTGTCCTCATGCATGCTGGAAGTTTTTAAAGTTCCTTTTTTGTCCTTCATGCATATTTGCCTTCACTAACCTCCCCAGCATGCTATCCTGGGCCCATACACACCTATCCTAGTCACTTAACAAAGTATTTTGTCAGCTCCTTTACCCTAAACACCCCCTAAAATGTGTACAAATATAATTTTTGTCCTTAAATTCAGGCAAGAGGCTTTTTTTGGGGGTCCCAAACTCATTTGGAACCCTCCCTCCCCCCCCAACTGCTAAGTCAAACGATACCAAACCTCTATCTGCTGACTTTGCCAAACCCATACACACTACACCTACCTCTTTTGTGTTCATATTTATGGATGAATTCACCAAAGCATGTAGTGCAAGGGCCCGCCTGAATACTTTCAAATGGTACTGTTTCAAGTTTAGGTCTCCTATTAACTTGATAGGTTATTGCAGAATGTAAAATTGTGCTTCAATTTGTACAGTGTGTATTCATATTTTTGTATTATGACACTTCCTACCTGTCCCTTGGGCTGCCAATAGTGTAAGTAAGAAGGGGCTGGCCAAAGTAACACACATTATGTATGCATTCAGCTCTCAATGAAGTGGAGAGGGTTACCTGTCCAAAACATCTACCCCCCCTAAATTTTTTAAATGGGCCATAGAGGGGGTGAGGAATCTGAAAAGTGGACCTTTTACTTTTGTCTTTAAATGCTCCTTAAAATAAATGTTATACTGATTTTGGCCAAGAATGTTTGTGTCTAATAAAAGTACTAATTTTTCTTCTTGTTTCACTCCACAGTTTCCTTCAATGCCACAGGAATGGCAGACTGTGGCATCCCACTTTGCCCAGCGGTGGGACTTTTCCAACTGCAGAGGGGTAATTTATGGGAAAGACGTCCACATCATGCCAGCCCCCAACTCTGGGTCATACTATTACAGCTATAAGAGGTTTAATAGCATTGTGATGTTGGCGGTGGTGTCGGCGACATACGAGTTTCTCTATGTGGACATGGGGAAGAATGGCCGGATGTCGGATGGTGGAGTCAGACCGAGTTCTACAGATGGCTCCAGAGTGGTGGCTTGGGATTGCCACCTGCAGAAGACAACGTGGCTGGTCATCCGTTTGTCTTTGTTGCTGATGAAGCATTTGGGCTTGGTGAACACCTGATGCGGCCATTCCCCATGAGGACCTTCACCCCGGACCAGAGGGTTTTTAACTACCGGCTGGCTAGAGCCAGAAGTGTGGTGGAGAATGCTTTCGGCATAATGGCCAGCCGATTCTGCCTATTCCTGACGCCAATTCACATGGCGGAATACAAAATAAACCATATCGTATTTGCATGCTGCATTATGCACAACTTTCTAAGGAGAAATGCTTCGAACTATGTGGCCTCAGTTGGACCTGAGACAGGATTGCCAGATCAGTTAACCCTGATGGTGCTTGAAGCTGGCCATCCTGCCTTGCCCCCTCAAAGCGACTGCGAAGTCACTCAAAAATATCTGGAATACTTTGCGGGTAGGCGGGCCATTGATATCTCAGCAAATATGTGAGAAACATTTTTAAAATAAATTTTTTGCTTAAACTAAAATAATATTTCATTTGATTTACTGCTTGTGTTTCTTTTAGCTGTCTCCTAGGTTCTCCAATGGGCTTTTCTTTTTGGCCATTTTCTTCAATAGTGCAAACATAATTTATTTGATACATGAGGTGATAATCTCTTCTTCAGCTAACTATTATGTTGTGGGTCTGCTACACACACACACCTTGTTTTTATTTTAATGTATGTAATGCATTAATGCTAAAAAAAAACACATTCTTTTCAGCACCATGAATTATTAATTGTTTTGAGTCCCGAAAATGGCCTGATTGTGGCAAATTTTAGAGCACTGTGGGAGTTATTTACTAAAGGCAAATCTACTTTGCACTACAAGTGCACTACAAGTGCACTGCAAGTGCACTTGAAACGGCACTGAAAGTGCACTTGTAGTGTAAAGTGGAGTTGCCTTTAGTAAATAACCCCCATTGTCACCGTAAACACGAACTTACTCCAAAAACTGGTATTGAGCATTGAAAGAAGACGGCACACATTGTTGAGTATATAACATTTTACTCAAAGCACATTCACATGTGCATTAGAAAAGGGGTTTTGAACAAACCAACATATTTGTTGTATAACATTTTTAGGTTTGACAGTACAAATAGCCTTTTTTGGGTTAAACAGGCATGTTTAAAACCATAAAACATGCACAACTCAGGAAGTTCAACTTTGATAAAGTGAAGGCAATATCAGACATTAGTATGTCCAAACTGTGTTGATATTGCCGTCATCAGATGGGGTGATGTCACCCCTGTAAAAGTAAAATTTTGAAGATGCACACAAATTGGGGGGGGCAAAATGTGGATTTCCCTCCTGATCCCATGCCTAATGTCAACATGTGCTAGCTCCCATCATGGGGGATCAATGGATACGCGTACATTGATATCCTGTGATGGCAGATAACACATGTTGACACATTAGGGGTTATTTACAAAAGGCGAATTCACTTTGCACTGCAAGTGCACTTGAAAGTGCACTTAAAGTACACTTGGAAGTGCAGTCACGGTAAATCTAAGGGGTAAATTTGAAATGAGTGGAAGCTTTGCTGATTTTACCATCCAATTATGTGCAAGCTAAAATGCTGTTTTTTATTTTCCTTGCATGTCCCCCCCGGATCTACAGGGACTTTACTTCCAAGTACACTTGCAGTGCAAAGTGAATTTTCCTTTAGTAAATAATCCCCATTGTGTGAATATTCAAAATTTGGCTTTTAAAATACTTTAAAACTTGATTTAAAAGAAACATTTACACAACAAAACGGTACAATTTTTGTGTGTTTTAGATTCTGCCTAAAACATCATTGATGTTCTTCATTGTTCTTTGAACATCATTGATGTTTTCCTTTATCAGTTCTAAATCACGATTGCACATCATGATCTCCCCGACATGAGCACTTGCACTGGTGAAATTAGATTCTTTCTCCACAACATCCACATCACCTAAAAAAAAAAAAAACACACCATGTATTATAAATATGAGGGCATACATCTATTACCTGAAGCTGTGGTCTCAGACACTCACCTGTTGTGGTCACTATTTCACCCACTTCATAAACCTCTCCTTCCTCCACATCCTGAGGTTGTGGTGTGGTGATTTCCCCTTCTCTTTGAGGTTGGGGGTCCCTGGTGTCCTCTGATGTCCCGAGTCTTTTCTCCCCTATGTGAATTAAAAAATAGGTATACTTAGCACACAGATATTTGAGGACAGAATTAGGAATATGAAACATTGCTTGGAAGTGACATACAATTGTCTGTTTTGGCAGAGTTTCAAGCTGAAGACATTATTTTTATTCCTTTCTAAAGCTAGAATACTTACCTGTTTTGTGCAAGTTTCACACATGGAGACACCCCTAATATTCACTGGAGCACCTGTGTGGTACACCCTAAAAAGGGTGTTCTGGTGTCCCACACTAGTGCTCCTGCATCCAGATGTGTAAACAGCTTTTGAGCGTCCTCTCCTTACACTGAATCAAGTTTGCATTTCATTCTAGTTACAAAGCCATCTAGACAACAAACTTCTTTTAAGACAAATAGGCATAAACAAATGTAGTTAACCTGCATCTGCCAAAAACATTGTATTAGTAAAGAAAAGCACATGGAACAGCACGAACGTAAGAATAATAATACAAACACACAACAAAATACTTTTTTGCAGCACTCTCTAGATTCTTCTGTACTGATCTGACTCCCTCAATTTGAGGTCTGACCATCGTTTTCTCAGTTGATCCTTGAATTGCCATACCCCAAAATTATTTTGCAGACTTTTCACAACTTTAGCCATGATCTTGGCATTTCTCACACGTGGGTTTCTGTACGGTCCATATTTTCCATCATAGTCGACCCTCTTCAAGATGTCCACCATCTCCACCATCTCTAAAAGGACATAATTGAGGCCTTAAATCTCCTGGATCAGGATGTTTGTGGCTCCGGGCTTTTCGTCGTCCCCCTCATTGCTGCTCTCCTCTGCATGTACTTGCTCTTTCTTTGCCATGTGCTCTCCCACTGTGCCGAAAGAGAGGGGGCGGGGAATATACTAGAAAGAAGGTCAGGGCGGGCAGAAGTTTCACGCATGCAAAGTGTATATAAAGCGTAACACGCATGTATGATCAAAACGAGAAAAAATATTATGGCGATCACTATAAAAAAAAAATCAGGAGATCTTGACCAAAAAAAAAAGTAGATCACAATGAAAAAATAAAAACAAAAACATTATGTAGATCTGGCAACAAAAAAAAAAAAAAGATTATTCAGGAGATCACGAGAAATAAAGAAATCAGTTTGTCAGAACTCAGTGTGAATATCAGCAGCAAAACAACTTCATTATTCTAGTATTATAAAGAAGAAGAGAGTGTACTGCATTAAAAGATTAAAAACTTTGCAGCGTGACGAATGTGCTATCTCCATTTTGAACGCTAGTTTTACCAGATCAAGTGTTTCCGTCTCATAATTGATTCAGAGCATGCGTGGAATTTTGTGCGTAGGAATTGACTACACACGCTCGAAATTTACGACAATAGATTTTGTTGTCGGAAAATTTGAGATTCAGCTCTCAAATTTTTATTGTCAGAAAATCCGACTGAAAATGTCCAATGGAGCCTACAAACGGTCGGAATTTCCGACAACAAGCTCACATCGAACATTTGTTGTCAGAAATTCAGATCATGTGTATGCTGCATTAGACTGTTGAGTCATTCAAAAGTTGTCCAACAGAAGGGTGGGCAAGAGAGAAAAAAAGGCTAACAGACCCAGAAAAAAAAGACAACAACAAAAAACTGGGACTGCCTGCAGCTCAAAAGACCTCCCAAAGAACTCAACGCTGGCATCAAATGAGACCTAATATATATATGTAATAAATATGTATATTCGATCTCTGTTAACCACTTAAAGACCGCCTCCTGCACATATATGTTGGCAGAATGGCACAGCTGGGCACAATCACGTACCTGTATGTGACTCTTTAAGTGCCCAGACGTGGGTCGCGAGCCGAGCTCCATTACCATGGCCGCGGGACCCGATCGCCGCTGGTGTCCCGTGATCGGGTCACAGAGCTGAAGAACGAGGAAAGGTCTGTGTAAACAAACCTCTCCCCGTGCTTCCTACTGTGGCTGTCACCGATCATCTGTTACCTGTTATAGGGAAAGACGATCAGTGATGTTACATGCCAGGCCACGCCCCCTACAATAAAAAAAACACATAACGTCTCACATAACCCCTCCTCGCACCCTAGTGGTTAACTCCTTCACTGCCAGTGTCATTTACACAGGAATCAGTGCACTTAAATAGCACTGATTGCTATATAAATGACAATGGTCCCAAAAATGTGTCAAAAATGTCCGATGTGTTCGCCATAATGTCGCAGTCACAATAAAAATCACTGATCGCTGCCATTACTAGTAAAAAAAAAAAAAAAATGCTGCAAAACTATCCCCTATTTTGTAAACGCTATAACTTTTGCGCAAACCAATCAATAATCTCTAATTGTGATTTTTTTTAACAAAAATATGTAGAAGAATACGTATCGGCCTAAACTGAGGGGAAAAAAGTTTTTTTATATATTTTTTGGGGATATTTATTAAAGCAAAAAGTAAAAAATATTACATTTTTTTCAAAATTGTCGCTCTATTTTTGTTTATAGTGCAAAAAAAGCAGAGGTGATCAAATACCACCAAAAGAAAGCTCTATTTCTGGGGAAAAAAGGACGCCAATTTTGTTTGGGAGCCACGTCGCATGACCGCGCAATTGTCAGTTAAAGCGACGCAGTGCCGCATCTCAAAAAGGTGCTTGGTCCTTTGGCTGCAAATTGGTCCGGGGCTTAAGTGGTTAAGAATCCCTACTTTAATGCGTGACCTCTTGACTTTTGAACAGATATGTTTAAAGGGGGAATCATTGAAACACTCACTGTCATATCTATATGCCCTGCTAAATCTGGAGGTCAGGAAGTTTACATCTGGCATCCCCTGCTAGTGATGGAGGTCCAGGAACCCCTGGGACCTGTGATGTATCCTATAAGATTGCAGAGAGGTAGGTGGAGAGGTGATCTTCCTTCCGGTGCCGCGGCACCAGAATAGGAAGTGGGAGCTGGGTGCCTGTAAAAACAGGATAACCGCTCCTCCCCCAAAAATATTACATGCCAAATGTGGCATGTCAGGGGGTCACCAGTAGTTAACTGCTTGCCAACCAGCCGCCGCAGTTGTACTGTGGCAACATGGCTCAGCTGCGTGAATCGCCGCCATGTTACGTCGCTTCTTTTAGTGGCCTCCGGGGGCGTGCCACCTTTCACGGCCAGTGACATTTTTTTTATCTCTCCCCTACGTGCACCCGCTGCTCACCCCCAGAGCTGATGCGAGTGCCGGGCTCCCGTGATCACTCGTGACATGGCGAGAACCAGGATCTCTGTGTGTATCCCGGTTTTCTAAGAGTAGAAGAGACAGATCATACAAAGTATGAACACTGATCTATCTCTTCTCCTAGAAAGTTCCATCCCCCCTTCAGTTAGAACATGTAGCAGTGAACACAGTTAACCCCTTGATTAGACCCTAGTGTTAACCCCTTCACTGCCAGTAACATTTTTACAGTAATCAATGCATTTTTATAGCACTGATCAATGTATAAATGCCAATGGTTATAATGTCACAGTCATGATAAAAATTGCTGATATCCACCATTAAGAATGCTATAAATCTATCCTCTATTTTGTAGACGATATAACTTTTGCGCAAACCAATCAATATATGCTTATTGCGATTTTTATTTCCAAAAATATGTAGAGAAATACATATCAGCCTAAACTGAGAAAAAATTAGCTTTTTAAAAAAGAAATGGGGATATTTATTACAGCAAATAGAACAAAATATTGTGTTTATAGTGGAAAAGGAGAAACTGCTTTTTTTTCAAAATGTTTAGTTTTGTATAGTTAAAAAAAAAAAAAAACAGTTGAGTAATTGTCAGTCATGCTATCACTGCACTGAAAATTTAAAAATGGCTTGGAAAGGAAGGAGTACAGTATAAAATGCTGATGTTGAGGTGGTTAACATATCCGACATGAATCTACTAGTGCTTGTTGGCTGGCTGAAGATATTGTTGTTAGAAATTTGCTCATTTCTAATACTCAGTTATTTGTTACAACCTACATGGTTTGATCATTTTAGAGTTATATGACTCATGTGGATAAAGCTCAACTGTTGTTACATGATTATTTCATTCATTATTGTTTTAGTGTGACCAGGGGCGGACTGACAACTCATGGGGCCCCCGGGCAATAGGAGATTATCATCTTTAAAATCATATTTTTCCTTGACAAAGCTTTTGCATGAACCTGCCCATACACAGACCAGATGAAAGTGTCAAGCAATGCTTACCTATGTCCCAGGTGACAGGGTCATTACTCTCCATCTCTTTGCGGCCGATAACAAACCAGACACAGGCCATCCAGTGGGCCAGCAGAGCAAACATGGACATCAGAAGAGTTAGCACCATGGCACTGTACTGAGAATATCGATCCAGCTTCTGCAATAACCTCAGTAGCCTCAATAATCGAACTGTCTTCAGTAAATGTACCAGAGACGTCTTTCATGATTTTTTGGAAAAAGAGAAAAGCATTGGTCATTAGATAAGAGTGGTCTGTGCTTTGAACAACCTGGTATTCTTTAATCATATTACATTATTATGATCTGTAAATACTTAACAGTTCTAGTTATGTGAATGAAAAAAACCTGATCCTAAGGTAGTAAAGATGTGCTGGGTTGTTTTTTCTCTTACCACTGTGACGTTGAATGCATAGAGAAGATCAAAGGGCAAAGCAGCAATAAGGTCCACAAAGAACCATGTGGCGAGGTAGTGGATACAGATAGAGCGTGGATCATACACCACTTGTCCAGAATGGCTAACATATGTAGTCCGGAAATTTAAAATTATATCTGTAAAATTTGAGAAATGGGGTTTTACTGTCTCAGAAGGTACACTTTGCATACAAACCTTACATACAAGGTTATGTAGAAATAATCCCATAAAAACTGAATAAAAAACCTTGGCTAAGGCTCAATCTCTATTACAATATACCTTGCCCAAAACCCTTATGATCTATCAATGAGACCCAGGAGACCGCTCTGTACAATATATAAAAGTCCTATATTTATTTATATACCAATACTACAAAAATACAACCCATAAATCACTACAATACTATATTTAAAATAATAATTGGCCAATTATAGGAAAAAAAAAACAGCAGCTGCGGAGAAAAACGTTTTCTTTTTGGGGTTTTGTAGAACAAAGAATTCATTTAAAGTCCAGCAAAACATTATTTTTGTTTCTTTAGTTTTGAATAGCATCAGTAAAGACTTAGTACCCCTGTCAAGTTTCTACTGATATCCAGAGAGAAAGATTTCCAAAACTTTGACCAAAACCGGCAAAGCTTTGGTAGCGGAGTTACTGTTTTCGGAAGTGTATTTAATAAAACAAACCCAGGATGATCTGCAATATAAAAGTATCTTTTTCGTGGATGCCAATTGCTAGGTCTGATGTTGGAGGTTACAAAGGTGGCAGAAGTCTGTTCTTAATCCTATATAGGGATGATACCATGCTCAGGTGAATAGTGACATCAAAGCTGCCAACTATGCTCATCCTTTCCAAACCTCTCCTCCATTCACAAGCTGTATTATAGCTTACATCATTGAAAAGCACTCTATCAATAGAGGATGGGCAAACCAATTAAAGGTCTGCCTCCTCAAATCATAGAGGGCTTTTCATTGCTGGAAGCTATAGTTCAGCTTCTATGAATAAAGGAGAGGGTGAGCATAGTTGGCACTGTTAATGAGTACATATGAGTCCAGTGCTATACTGACCCACACAATAGCAGCCACAAGCACAAGGGGCAGTTCTCCTTGAATGTAAGTACCGTCCCTTGTAATGATTTTTTTTTTCTCAAAATGTAGGCTTTAAACAGACAAATACTTCTGGCAAATGCTAGATTGCCATATTGCTGGTCTAGGCCTGGACATTTACCAAACGCAGTTTTCACTTTGTCACAAGATTCACTCTAAGATACATTCATTTTCACAATTTACTGTCATTTCCATCCTTTCTTCTGCTGCTGAATTGAATTTTATTGTAGTAGCTGCTAGCGTGGTAATATTAGTCCATTTCTGTTTTCTAAAGTCTAAACTATTATCTTTTTGTATATGGTGGGAAGGCTGTGTGGTCCAGTTGGCTTACCTAAAATAAATAGCATTTCCACGGCAATGTCACTGACAATAGTGCTCCGTGCTGCAGACACACTGTCATCGTGGCCCGTGAAGCAGACATTGTAAGGGACAGTGACAGCCACATAAAAGGTGGCTAAGAGGATAAGCCAGTCCCAGAGGGCTTTGAAGATGCTGTAATGAAGAAGGATGAAGCGAGGTTTCTGGACAGAAGCTACTTTGTATTCAGGAAGCGAAGGCTTGTTATCTAAAAGGTTCTGTGGACAGAATAAAGAGAAAGTGATTGAATAAATGTGTTGTAGTTAAAATTCAGGTTACAACAGTGGTCAGATCTGTCTGCGCTTCATACTGAGATGAAATGTCTGGAAGTTTATAATACAATCAGTACAAGTGAAGGAACAAAATTAGCTAAGGCAGTGTTTAACTGGATAGGACAATAGGCTAAGATATCTCCCAGGAGTCTCTTACAACCCGTCTCTTAGGACTTTGTCAATGAACCTCTTGGACAGAATTCTTTGCTCTACCCATCTTCCCTCATATGTCCTGCTGCATTTGCCATAATATAAAATAAACATCCAAAAGAAAGAGGTTGAGTGTCCTTACCCTGGCCTGAGGACACCTATTCATAACTGACTTAGGGGGCTTCTCTATGCTTTAACTGGTTTTCTGGTTTAACTAGAAACCCTTCTGCTTCTTATGCTTTGTGTAGTAATTATAGGCGGTGTTTCCCCCAGTATCCTCATGATACATGACCATTTGGTCAAAAGTGGAATAAAGCAACAACTGAAATGGTAAGTCCTTTTGAGGAGAATAAAGTGTATTGAAGATACTTGTACTCCTGAAATTACTAAAATCAGTGCAGTTGCTGTGATGTAAGCAGGGCAGTAAGTACAGGGGTCAAAGGGGTTGAAATTGTGACCCATGCCCCATACTTTAGAGGGCCCGTGCAGCATTCCATTTATACCTGGATAAGAGGTATACATGGCTATACATCACTGGTTCGAATCCCAACCATGACACTGCCTGCCTGGAGTTTGCATGTTCTCCCTGTGCCTGTGCGGGTTTTCTCTGGGTACTCTGGTTTCCTCCCACACTCCAAAGACATGCTGGTAGGTTAATTGGCGTAAATTGAAAGCACTATATGGGTACCTTAAATAAATAATATATAATAGAGGAGCATCTTAAGGAGACACAATGTACAGGGACAATTGTAGACATGCATCCACACTCACTCAGGTTGAACTGGATGGACTGGTGTCTTTATTCAACCTTACTAATCATTTTACTATGAGATAACTTATGAGGCTATGTTTAGGGGCGGTGCAGGGTAGGGATTGGGTGGGGCACCTGGTGGCGAGTAACCGTATATGTAAAGTGCTGTGTACAGTGACTTGAAAAACGAAACAAAAAAAAGACCGAAAACTTTGAAGTAAAAGCGATATTTTTTTTAGACTACTAAAGGTGGAGATCAATGGCTTATAATGGGACTGCAATATTGCGGTGAGCAACCTTACACGAACTGATGCTAGGAGGAACTGACTAACTCCCACTGACATCACCAGTGACACAAATACAGTGATCAATGATAATATCATAAACTGTCACTATACTAGTGACACTGGCTGGAAAAGGGTTAACATCTAGGTCGATCAAGGGGTTAAATGTGTGACTATGTTTAATGTATGTGTAGTGTGCTGCTTTTACTAATAGAGCTATATGTTTCTCATCTCTGCTTGGCAAGGATGAGAAACGGAGAGATTGTTCCCTCTGTATAGAATCATTGGCTGGGACTTGATGATAAGCACCCGCTGTGTACAATCACAGCAGGTGCAGCTCATCCGCAGTACATTGCGGGCAGGCAGGAAGTGGTTAAACATGCTGCAAATACAGAACAATAAGGGAGCCAGAAATAAGTGTGCTTATACTTTTCTTTTTGACATGACAACACAGCTCTGACTTCCTAATACGTGATGTCAGTCCCATTTACTTCATTTCTCATGGATTACAAAGAACTCAGCTCTAATCATATCCTCCCATTCCACATCTCCATAATCCTACCTTGTGCACAGACACAAGTTACCAGCTCACATGATATCTGGCAAAATTAACAGGTATTTTTTGCACGTATTAAACAGATCTAGACAGATATAAAAAAAAAAAAAAAAAGTTTTAATGGTATATTTAGCAGACCAAAAGGAAGACAATTCAGTGTTATACCGTGTACACACGAGTGGAATGTCCAACAGAAATAGCCAGACGGAATCTTTTCGTATATTCTGATTGTGTGTATGCCTCATCAAACTTTTTTTTTACAAAAATTCTGATGGACCTAGAAATAGAACATGTTTTAAATCTTGTTTTAAAGCTGAACCAAGTCCTTCTGTATGATGTTCCGACGGACCAAAAATGACGCATGCTCTGAAGCAAGTATGAGACGGAATCGATCGGTGTGGTAAAACTAGCGTTCGTATTGGAGGTAGCACATTCCTCCTGCTGCTAATTCTGTGATCTTTTAATGCAGCGCATTCTTTTCTTCTTTAGAATGCTGGAAGAATGAAGTTGTTTTGCTGCTCATAAACTGATTTCTTCATTATTTATCCTCATCTCATGACTAATATTCTATTTTTTAAAAGTCCAATCTTCATAATAATGTTTACAATTATTTTTTATACTCATCTTTTATAACTTTTTATTTCATCAAAATTTATTTTACGATTACTTAAAAATAATTTTATAGTGATCTGCATATAATTAGTTTTTTTGGAGTGTCAAGTTACCACAATAACATTATTATCTTATATTTTTTATTAACCTCAAGGAGGTTGTTGTCCCTTGTTAATTTGACATTGTCTTTTTGAAATGTACCTGCCTACTCACAAACAAACTGTCCTTTTTGAATAAAAACACATAGGAAAGTATTTTGTGAAAATAAAAAAATATACATTTATTCTGGGTAACAAAATAAAGAAGTCAACGCTGGACAAACTTTTGTAATTTGAAAAGCCATTTGGCCCCCATGGCACACATCAACAAGTCTGTGGAAAAGAAAATTGTAAGCTTGAGGAGTCCATATAATAGGAAGCGCAATCTGGTAAAGGAATCCCAGAGATCTGGACCAGCAGCAGATGACATATCTGTCCCTAGTTTATTGTACTACAACAGCCTGCGTCTTCTGTCAGATCAGACTGAACCCAGGCCATCATTTTCTTCTCTTCCCTGCAGCCTTCCCTGAAGGCTGTGGCTCTGTTGGTGGACTTGTGGCTGGAGGAGGAGGATGGACGAGCTCACATATGTGGCTGTTCTCAGTCAGCTGGCCCCTTCTGAAGGGCATCAGAAAATAATCCTTCACAGAGGAGGCATTGGCACTTCTCCAATTCCAGCAACCTGGTGGCTAGATAGCATAGATAGCAGCCATAGGCCTCTTCAGCGTTGGGGGGGGGGGGGGGGGCTCCTGAGGAAAATGTCACCTTCCTGGGCCTTTTGGTGGTAAGGCAGAGGGGAGGCACCTGGGATTGGGTGAGGTTCCTACTGGGCCCAGCCACCTCCTGGCTAACACTGGGCACGTCCTCCTGTCTGCCACTGGGCATGGCCTCATCCTGGCTAACGCTTGGCACGGCCTCCTCCTGGCTGAGGCTTTCCAGACCCTCATCCTGGCTGAGCTCATCCTGTGTATAAAAAAGGGACATAGATGTAGTTTTTGCTTCATCGATCACACACAATTTTCAGCTCATGAATTGCAAATTTAATTTTAATAAATAGAAAAAATACTATCTTTCTAACCCCAGCATTTTTCAAGCTGGTCCCAAACATTTTTGGCCACTACTGTCTAGTGATATGTATACCTAATTTTTTGGATAAAACCATTTATTTTATAATCATTTATAACATCTAGTTAACATCATTAATATGAAAATAAATATGTAAAAAAATAATATACCTGGCTCCAGTTGGGCGCATCCACTTCTTCCAGGATGGAAGGCCCTGGTTGTTCCTCATCAGCCTCTGCTGGGGTGGAGGGAAGGCTGCAGGGAAGGGTCGAAAGAGATTCCCTGGCTTCAGTCTAGTCATCCAGAAACCTCAGTTTGTTGATGTACCACAGCCTGGGCACATAAACATTCTCTGCTGATGCTCCTGATTGGAGTGATATCTGGATCTTATTATGCTCATTCTTATACATGTTCCTCAAGATCCCAATTTTATTTTCCAAAAACGTCATGTTTGCTTCGGGGACCTGAGTCTTCACAAATTTCAGAAGTTTCTCCAGCAATGACCTCCTAGCTTGTTTGTTATAATATAAGCTGTGTTTCACCTCCCACAAATTCCTCATCTCCCTGTATCTGTCTATGAAACTGTCCATGAACTCTGGCTCCTTAAACTGATTCAACATTGCTTTAAGACAATACACAAGACAAAAACACTAATATCAGCCTAAACTCTCATTATCTTATCCCAATATAGGCCTCAATCTTGAAGCAGTGTAGGCCACTGTGATGGGCCAAGTTCAAATTTTACCTTTGTTTAGCATGCTCGCCACTTCCGTTCGTTCATCTTCCACACACAGATCGTACTTACGACAGATGCGTGTTAAATTTATATACACTGCGCATGTGTCAAACTCCGCCCGCTTCACCCGCCCCTGACGTTCTTTTTCACTAATATTCCCTACCCCTTCTCTCTTCAGTGCGCAGTAGGAGCAACATGGCGGAGACACAGATAGTTGCCATTTTCTCATCTAGTGAGGAGAAAAGCCCAGGGCCCCAAACGTCCGGTTCCAGGAGTAGGAGATTTAAGGCCACCAACATGGCCTTTGATGCAATGGCGGAGATGGTGGAGATCTTGTGCAGGGAGGATTATGATGGGAAACATGGTCCGTACACCCATCTCAATTTGCGAAACTACCAATTCATGACATCAGTTGTAAACACTCTGGAGCGTAAGTTTGGGGTACTATGGTCCAAAGACCAATTAAGGAAGCGCTGGTCCGACATAAAACTGCGAGTGCTTCAAAAAAGTAAGTACTTGTCGTGTGTTCCTATTATGATTATTAACTTGCATGCTGCTCCATGTGCTTTTCTTTACTGTTGTACAGTTTTAAATGGCTTCTTACATGTTTGTGGGCACAGTAATCGTTCGTAGGAAACATTGTTAGTTTGCCAATAAATACAATGTATTTAGCTGATACAGGGTTATAACTAGATTTTGGTCATGCTAATTTGTCTTATTAAAAGAAGTTTAGGACATTGTTGTCTAGATGTCTTTGAAATTTGAATGAATTGCAAACTTGATTTAGTGAAATGTAAGGAGAGGACACTCAGCAGCTGTTTACACATCTGGACTCAGGAGTACTAGTGTGGGACATCAGAGCACATTTTTGAGGATAACCCACACAGGTGCTCTAATGGATACTTGGAGTGTCTCCATCTGTGAAACTTGGACAAAAAAGGTAAGTATTCCAGCTTGGTTAAAAAGGAATTTTAATCATGTCTTCAACTTGGATCTCTGCCCAAACAGACAATTGTACACCACTAGAAAGCAATGTTTCATATTCCTATTTCTGGACTCAAATATCTGTGTACTAAGTATACCTTTTAAATAATGGGAAAACCCGAAGAGGAAGAAGGGGATTTTTACGGTGCTTAATTATTCTAAACAAAATAGCAAAAGGGAAAGCAAAACATGAAAATTGTAAAAACAATTATTTTATTATCATATATTAAAAACTAGCACATGGCATGTGTTAAGTTAATATCTACTTATACAAAATGACACATAACAACTGGTCCATATGGTAGACAGGTAGAAGAATGCTTGTGCTTGATTATCCCAACATGTTTCGCAATAAGCTTCTTCAGGGGATGCACGAGCTAGTAATAACAATGAACAGATATTAATTACAAAGCATGATACGATTTATAATATGTACAAAAATAATATATGCATCATATAATTACAACTTCCACACCCAGAACCTCAAATTGGTGCTTACCCTCCCCTCATCTCCACCGTCCCACGCAGATGCCCCAAGCTTAAGATGAAAAAAGTGTGCGCAGTCACACGCTCAGCGGCTGGATAAAGTGGCTCAAGAGGGCACAGACAGGGACCAGTCTGGACAGTGAAAAAGGAAAAAGTATAATGCGAAACATGTTGGGATAATCAAGCACAAGCATTCTTCTACCTGTCTACCATATGGACCAGTTGTTATGTGTCATTTTGTATAAGTAGATATTAACTTAACACATGCCATGTGCTAGTTTTTAATATATGATAATAAAATAATTGTTTTTACAATTTTCATGTTTTGCTTTCCCTTTTGCTATTTTGTTTAGAATAATTAAGCACCGTAAAAATCCCCTTCTTCCTCTTTGGGTTTTCCCATTATTTAAAATATTCTAATTGGGATGAGGTGCCTTCTTTCTTGGTGATGATGGAGGTTAGAATCAAAAATATTTAAGTATACCTTTTGTTTCATTCTCAGAAAAGACTCAGACAGCAGTCAGAGGATATTAGGGACCCCCGAGGACCTTGAGGAAGGAGAGGTGGAGGAAGTGGGCCAGTGTCTGATACCCCAGCTTCACGTAATCTATGTATGCCTGCATATTTCTAAATATATGTTTTTTAAACAAATTTTTAGATGATGTGCTGGTTGTGGAACAGGAAGCAATGGAACCTTTCACTAGGACCAGCGCCCAAACACTCATCCAGTAAATTATGACCTGGAATGGGGAAATTTTAATTGTACATTTTAAAAGCCAAATTTTTAAGATACACACGGTGTGTCAACATGTGCTATCTGCCATCAGGGGATCTCAGTGTAAGCGTTTTGTGGTAGGTGAGAGGAAGAGGTTGCACCCCGAAAACACGTCCATTGATCCCCCATGATGGGAGATAGCACATGTTGACATTACCCATTTTGGACTCCCAATTTGTGTACATCTTCAAATTTTGGCTTTTACAGGGGTGAAATCACCCCTTCAGATTTACGGCAATATCAAGACATTTTTGACACTATAATGTCTGATATTGCCTTCAGTTTTTATAAATTGAACTTTTTAAGTTCCAGAGTTGTGTATGTTATATTTTAAAACATGCATATTTGTAAAAAAAAAAAAAAGATATTGAGGAAAAAATATAAAAAAAGAGAAAAAAATGAAATAATTTTAACAAATTTTCTAAACGCACATGTGTGAATGTGCACAGAGTAAACATTTTGAAATACAACAATGTGTGGCTTCTTTTTTCAATGCTCAATACCAGTTTTGTAAGTAATTTTGTGTTTACAGTGACAATGGGGCTTATTTACTAAAGGGAAATCCACTTGGCACTTCAAGTGCACTAGGAGAACCTAGGAGACAGCCAAAAAGAAAAGCAAGCAATAAAGAAAATTCTAGATTTTATCTGAATATTTTTTTATTACAAAAAGTTTTAGACATTGTCTGGCATTGCAATGGCCCTCCTACCCATAACATAATTAACATATTTCTCCCGAACTTCACAGGCACGTTGGGGTACCAAGCCAGTACGGCCAGTATCCAGGCCCAACTGTCTGTAATAACTCCAGCCTCAGGCCCAACTGAGGCTAGATAATTCAGGATGCAGCAGCATACGATGATATGGTTGATTTTGTAATCCGCCATATGGATTGCTGTCAGAAACAGGCAGAACTGGCTGGCCATTATCCCAAAGGTATTCTCAACGACTCTTCTCACTCTGGCCAACTTGTAGTTAAAAACCCTCCTCTCCGGGGTGAGGGTATTTTGGGGGAATGTCCTCATCAGGTGCTTGCCGAGACCGAAGGCTTCATCTGCAATAAAGACGAAGGGGAGTCCTTCCACGTTATCCACATCAGGTGGCAATGGGCCACCAGTCTGGAGACGCTGGTAAAACTCTGTCTGGGCAAAGACTCCTCCATTGGACATCCGGCCATTCTTCCCCATGTCCACAAAGAGGAACTCATAGTCTGCCGACACCACCGCCATTAACACTACACTATTAAACCCCTTATAGTTATAATAGTAAGACTCCGAATGGGGTGGTGACACAATGTGGACATGCTTCCCATCTATAGCCCCTCCACAGTTGGGAAAGTCCCAACGGTCAGCAAAATGGGAGCCAGAGTCTGCCATTCCTATGGCGTTGAAGGAAACTGTGGAGGCAAACAAGAAAAAAAATATAAGTACTTTTACACATTACATTGCAAGCAAATTACACAAAAACATTCTTGCACAACATCAGTATAACATTTATTTTAAGGAGTATTTAAAAAGATAAAAATATAAGACCTGCTTATCAGATTCCTCACCCCCTCTGATGGTCCCATTGATAAATTGTATGGAGGGGGGGAGTTTGCGGTGACTTTGGGAGCCAGAAAAAGCCTCCAGCCTGAATTTAAGGACACATATAACATTTGGACACATTTTAGGGGGTGTTTCGGGGAAAGCAGTACAATGGAGCTGACAATATACATTGTTAAGGGACAATGGGTGTGTATAGGACCAGGATAGCATGCTGTGGAGGTTAGTGAAGGCAAATATCCATGTAGGCAAAAAAAGGAGCATTAAAAAAGCTTCCAGCATGCATGAGGATAAACGGGACATTCACAGCATATACCAATCATGGTAATTAGGGAATAATGAAATAAATACAATACATTAGCAAACATTAAATACATATAATGTGATGTTAAGGGATAAAACTTACCCTAATATAGTCCCTTCTGCAGGACCTGAATGATGGCAGAACAGGTCTCTGGAATAATGATCCCCAGAGCCTGGGGGGAGATGCTTGTTGAGAACTTGAGGCCTTGCAGGCTTCTTCCAGTCGCCAAGTGCCGCAATAAGCCAACAGACAGTGAAAAATGGGGTCCGTCATCCTGAGATAATTCCTGAAATCATTAGGATTATTCTCCTGGATTTCACGAAGCAAAGGCATGGGCGAGAATTGGTCACGCTAGAGTAACCAATTCTTGGTCCATGTACTCCTCCTTGCCCTGTTCATTGACTAGCCTCGGGTCACAATATGAACCCCAACACCAAGCCCCCACACAGCACAAATTCTACAACGAGTACATACCCGCACCATGGTTTCAAAATGGTCGGCTGGTCAGAATGAACTTAACAGAACGCACTAAAGAACAGCAGGGCCTGTGAAGAGCGAGCTGAAAATCAGTAATGAGCGGACCAGAACGCACCGAAAACAGATACGAACTGACTACACGCACTGAAAATCAGATACAAACACACAAGTAGAAACTGAACAGCAGCAAAACGATCGGAATAAGCACAAGTTTGAAAAAGTGTAAATCGTCTCTAACCAAACCTCTACTAACACGAGATCAGCAGAAGGAGCCCAACGGTGGCGCACTGAGTATTGAACTTCCTTTTTCTAGTCCCGTCGTACGCGCTGTACGTCCCCGCATTCCTAACGATCGGACTTTGGTTTGATCGTGTGTACACACAACAGTTTCAGCAGAACTCTGTCGGAACTTGTCGGAAAATCCTACGGAAAAAAAAAACTTTGTGTGTACGCGACATTGGGGTTTACATGCACTTTCACGTGTACAATTTTGCACCAAGTTCACTATATGCATACCTCCCAACTTTTCAGATTGGAATGAGGGACACCTATTAGTAAAATTATGTAGGCATAAGACACAGCCCCTGCCACACCCCCGTAACCCTTTCACTGCTAGGCCCTGTGCTCCATTTTTACCCTCAGTTGACCAGACCATTTTTGCAATTATTCCCTTGCTTTTTTATTTTCACTTGTAGCACTGACATCCTCGCTTATTAATGTGTGTTTTCATGCTATAATCACAAGTCTATGGGCATTTCTTTGGTTTAGTATTTGGCGCCATCTACTGGTACTGAACTTGAATGTTTATTGCTTTTAACACAGCACAAAACATATACAGGAAGTGACTGTTTTTTGATCAGAAGGTTGACCCTTTTACCCACGAGGCTTGATGACCTACCCATGAACACTTTCTATAGCAGTGCATGCTGGGTAGGACATAAAAGGGACCTGAGCGGACAATTTAGGTCTCTTGGGATGGCATGGCCTGCCTGTGAGGATCTGTGGGGAGGCTCTCCCGGGGACAGCAGCCCTTACAGAGCGCAAACCTTGCTTGTTTGTGCGAGTGATCTGATGCAGCCAGAGAGACAAGGGACCGGATTTTAGAGATCCAGAGACACTCATTTGAGCTTCGGAGGACTGGGCTCACCCAGCGGAGTGGAAGGGAGCGAAAGGGCCAGCTGACGGAGAAGCAAGCTGCAGTCACTGGAGCAAAGTTACTACACGGAGCTCCGATCCAGTTGGTGTGCAGGTTACGGCCCACAGTTTGTTAACTTTCACACGCAGGTCTCACTGGGATTTATAGTTCCATGGAGGAGGAGCAGAGCAACTGACACTAAGCAGGCTTGAGGCCTACCTACTCTGATATTCCAAGCCTTGTAGTATAAGTACTGAAGTTATATCAGGAGCACCTTTACCTCAACTTAACTTACTTTAACCTGTGGATTACAAATCACAAGGAATTACTTTAGCTAGCGAAGACAAGAAGACCAAAGACCAAGTACTTTAAGTGAGATCTCACGCATAGCTTAAAAAGTAGGGCTCCCGGTTTATATATATATATATATATATATATATATATATATATATATATATATACTGTTTGAAATAGTTTATGTTGAAATCCATTGTGCTGTCGTCCTATGTTGGGATGACAGCGCAATTACTGTAATCACCTCTTTGAATATTTTCACAGTAAAATACACTGTTGTTTAAGTATCCAGTTGTGTGGCGTACTGTTTTCTCTCAGCAGGTGGAGCCAATGGATCCTGAGGTTACAATACAGGTACCTTGCATTGTATTATATTGTACTGTATTGTGTTGCACCACAGCTGTGTCAAGGGGATTGAGCCAAGTTAGTGGGGTGTTGTTACTAGAGTGCAGGCCCAAATCAACTCAGCCGCTCCTTCGGGAGTCAGTGCTACACACTTATAGCTTTCAAAGTTTGTAAAAGACCCCCCAAACCATATATTTTCTGAAAGCACATGATCTGTAGAATAAAAAGAAGATGCTACTGATTTCTAAAGATGGTTCCACCACATTTGCGCAAATGTTTAAAAACAAAACAATATTGAAAATAAAAATAGAATTGGAAAAAAAATATATATATATTTTTACTAAAAATCCACTAAAATCATGATTAGCAGGTAAATACACAGCAAATTTTACAAAATTCCTACTAAACATTAAAGCTTAACCTGTATTGAGTTAACCACTTACGGACCACCAGCCATCGGTACTTTGAAGAGGAATATCGTTGTTATGGCAGCAGCTAGCTGCCATAACCCCAGGATCCTCTTCTTCAGCGGGCAGTCTGCTACAAGATAAAAATGGTCTCCCACCATGCTCTGGTGCCCTCCTGGCACTAACCACTTCTGAACATAGCTCTTAAAGAGACTTTTTTTTTAAATGACATTACTTTTTTTTTTATTGCATTTTATTGTAAATATGAGATCTGAGGTCTTTTTGACCCCAGATTTCATATTTAAAGAGGGATTCCACCTAAAAAAAAAATATTAAAAGCCAGCAGCTATAAATACTACACCTGTCACCTGTCCCGGGTTCTAGCGATGCCGGCAGCTGAGGCCGATCGATCGCTCGGCTCTCGGCTGCTGCTGCCACCATTCTAGGTGAGGTAATCAGGAAGTGAAGCGAATCGGCTTCACTTCCCGGTTCCCTACTGCGCATGCGCGAGTCGCGCAGCGCAATAGGAATTGTCCGCGCTGTTACTGGGACCCGTGTGTGTCCCAGCAGACAACGCGGCAGGACAGGAAATGACATAGACTCCCATGGGAGTCTATGCCCAGAAGTGGGTGTAAATACCTGTCTTTGACAGGTATCTCCACCCCCCTCCCCCCTGTAAGGTGCCAATTGTGACACCTGAGGGGGGGAGGGTTCCGATCAGCGGAAGTTCCACTTTAGGGTGGAACCCCGCTTTAAGAGGTCCTGTCATGCTTTTTTTCTATTACAAGGGATGTTTACACACTTTTTTGTAATTTTTACATTGCGCCTTTTTGCAAAATGGTGAAAATCGAACGTACGTAAAAATGTAAATATCCAAATTACTGAAGATTTTAATTTTTTCCTTACAGCTTTTAGTCTGCTTGTCTTCAGCAAACTATTTGCGGGCTTTCTTGTGCATCATTTTTAGATGAGGCTTCCTTCTGGGATGACAGCCATGCAGATCAATTTGATGCAGTGTGCGGCGTATGGTCTGAGCACTGACAGGCTGACCCCCCACCACTTCAACCTCTGCAGCACTCATATGTCTATTTCCCAAAGACAACCTCTGGCTATCATGCTGAGCAAGTGCACTCAACTTCTTTGGTCGACCATGGCGAGGTCTGTTTTGAGTGGAACCTCTCCTGTTAAACCGCTGTATAGTCTTGACCACCGTGCTGCAGCTCATTTTCAGGATCTTGGCAATCTTTATGTAGAGCAACAATTCATTTTTTTCAGATCCTCTGAGAGTTCTGTTGAACTTCCAATGACCAGTATGAGAGAGTGAGATTGATAACACCAAATTTAACACACCTGCTCCCCATTCACACCTGAGAACTTATAACACTAACGAGGGGAGGGAAAATAGCTAATTGGGCCCAATTTGGATATTTTCACTTAGGGGTGTACTCACTTTTGTTGCCAGTGGTTTAGACATTAATGGCTGTGTGTTGAGTTATTTTGGGGGGGACAAAAAATTGACACTGTTATACAAGCTGTACACTCACTACTTTACTTTGTAGTAAAGTGTAATTTCTTCAGTGTTGTCACATAAAAAGATATAATAAAATATTTACAAAATTTGGAGGGGTGTACTCAATTTTGTACTCACTTTTGTGAAATACTATAGATCAGACCAAAATGAGGGACAAATTAGGAGGAAAGGGGGACTTTGTTCCAAATCAGGGACAGTCCCTCAAAATCAGGGATAGTTGGGAGCTATGCTATATGGACCACCATATCCCCTTAAATGCCTCTTCCCAAAAGAGAATAAATTCAAGAAAGTTAACCCTTTTTCTGCCAATAATGAAATAACACTAGGAAGTTTGTTTACATTCCTTCTTTAGAGCTTTTTTTTACTAGAAGTGACAACTATACTGTACTTTAGTAAGCCTAAGCCCCTGTACACACGGTCGGAGATTTCCACAACCAAATCCGTCGGATTTTGCCCGTCGGATTTTGTCCTTCAGATCTTGTCCGAAACTGTTGCATACACACGGTCGGACAAAGTTGGCGAAAAATCTGATCTTTCAGAACGTGATGACGTAATTTCGTTACGATGGGACTACATTCAGGCTAGTAGCCAATAGCCCTGATGTAGGAATTTGATCTGAGCATGCGTGGCACTTGGTCCGATCAAAATTCTCTACACATGTTCGGAGTATGTCCGATCGGCCCAGTTGGTCGGGAAATATTTCCAACATGTTGGAAAATTGGGTCCGACGGATATTCCGACGGAAACAGTCCGATGCATACCACACACAGTCGGATTATCCGACGACGCGGTCCGATAGGGCACATTACGACGGATTCTCCGACCGTGTGTACAAGGGCTTAGAGTGGTAAGTTTCATGAAAGCATTTTCATGAAGTTACAGTCTGAATGGATACATATAGCTGGCAGTCACCCAGAGAACAAAGTACTTTATACAGAAATAAAATGTAAGAAAAATGATTTTCCGTAGGGGATAGATTAATGGCATTTTTTTTCTTACTCGTAATGGCGGCGGTCTGCGATTTTTAGCGGGACTACGACATTGCGGCGGACAGATCAGACACTTTTGACACTTTTTTGGGACCAGTGACATTTATACAGCAATCAGAGTTAAAAATAGCCACTGATTACTGTATAAATGTCACTGGCAAGAAAAGCTGTTAACACTAGAGGGCCATCAAGGGGTTAAGTGTGGGGAGGTGTTTCTAACTGTGGGGGCAGTGTAGAGAGTGGATGTAAAAACAACAGATCTCTCTCCTCTCCCTGACAGAATAGGGGATCTGTCTAATTTCATTGACAGATCCCCCGTTCTCTCTCTCCCAGGAGTGATCGCGGGGTGCCCGACGGACACCTTGGCCGCCGGGCACGTACATCAGCTCCTACATTACATGCTGGGCCGACGTACAGTTACAGCGATTTGCCCCGGACAGCCAACCGGTCGCAGTATAATGATGGCGGCAGGTCGGCCAGTGGTTAAAGGAATTTTATAATGTTTGGCTCCTATTTTTTATTTGGTGCACGTCCCACAGGCACTCCCATCTACTTCTACTTTGTGTCACAATTTCTTTCCTATTAGCCTAGAAAATGGCAATAAACATCAACTCTGTGTGTGGATTGACTCTTGGATTGGACCCAAAGCTTGGACCTAGCGTTTAAATATTTTTGATGATCCCTATATGAGTAGGTACGTCAAAAACTCTTCATTTGCTATACCTCCTTCTATACCCGTAGAGAGATACTTCTATGCTGGAAGTCTGCTCAGCCCCCTGATGTCACTTCCTGGTGTGAGTGCTGTGCCTGTTGCTCCCCCAACCCCCCACACTTTGTTTCTTCCCTACTCTCCTGCTGTTTTCTCCACTTTTCACCTTTCCTTCCCCTTAATACCCCCACACACACATTTCTATTTGTGGCAGCCATGTGTAGGGTCCTAAATTTTGTTTGTCCCTGGAGGGCTTATGTTCTATTGTTATTGAATATGTGATTCTGCATATCTTCTTTGTTTGCATATACGAAAGCTATGTACCTTATTTATGGACCTGACAAATTCTAATAAACCTTTTCTGTTGAAAAAATAAAATAAAATGACAATAAGCACAAGATTTGGCTCCCATTGATCACCACTGGACGGTTAGCTGCAGGGGGAAAACTTAAGTGCATATGTTTGATACTTGTTGCTAATCTTTGCGTGCAACATGTCACCGCATAGCACCCCATTCACCTTCTTTCTGACATAGCTGCCATTAGATTTAGTAAATCCCCTTTATTGAAAAAACAACCTTTTTTTTTTTTTCCATAAAGAATTTCTTTTATTAAAGATAATGGCAAACATGACAGAAATAATAAAAGAGAGTAATATAATATACAAGCAGATAGTACACTCATTACAATAAGACATATGGTAAATCATCGTAAATCTTACTAAGAACTGAGTGTCTACATGCTTTTCACGAATCTGAGCTTGGCCCCATATGTGTGCCAATGACCTATAAACAGAAAACCTATATTACTCAAGATAAGGTTGCTAGTTATGGTATAGTAAGTGTGGGCCGCTAGAGAAACTCATCCCCCTCATCTGTTCATTCAATATTCAGAGGGATGCCGACCGCAGGCCCAACCAACATTTGGCCCCGCCATCCACACCCCTCCCATACTTAGGGGCCTATGTGGGGGGGGGGGAGAGCTCGGTAGGGAAAATTGGGAGAGGGGGAACTGGAAAGGGGGGGGAGGCACAATCAGGAACGTTTGGGGAAGGGTTGGGGTGACCCGCCACCCCCCTCCCCGTCTACCTTGCACTGATCTCCTGTAGCTTTCTCAATGACATTTCGGTACGCTATTAGTAAATATAGTAAGCTATAGTGTCATCATTGACCTCCTGTTATGGGCCAGCAAATTCTGGAACTCTTGAGATTTACGGAATTTATGCCAATTTTCCCAGATTGCCGTGTAGTTAGCGATCTTGTCCTGAGAGGAGAATATCAGCTCCTCTATCCCTGAAATGTGGTCAATGCGCGAAGTCCATTCTGTCAAGGTTGGGGTCGTCGTGGACCTCCAGTGCACTGGCAGGCAAAGCCTGGCTGCATTTATCATATGCATTGCAATTGATTTGAAATACTTCTTCTTGGCTATTTTTGAATGGTGAAGGAGATATTGCGCTGGTGTAAATTCTAAGGGGAGCGAAGAGACTGAAGACGTTACTTCATGAACTTTTTGCCAGTATGGTTGGATCTGAGGACAGCTCCACCAGATGTGTAGAAAAGTGCCTTGCTCTTGGCCACATCTCCAACATCGGTCAGAAACTGAGGGTATGAATTTGTGAAGTACCTCTGGCGTTTTGTACCACCTTGTCTTGATTTTGTACCCATTTTCTTGAGTGTGGACATTCAGCGAGCCTTTGTGAATATATAAATGGATTCGGTTCCAGCTTGTGTGTGAAATTTCCGTGCTTAATTGCCTCCCCCAAAAGTCATGTTCTGCTTGTAGGATATTGTGCGCATCTTGGAACATGGAGGCATAAAGTACTGAAATCACTTGTCTCTGGGGAGGCGGCCCTGAACATAGTGACTCGAATGCCATTGGGTTTTTTGTGAATTTTCCCTTGACCCCTGAGTTGGTTAGATAGTGTTTAAGTTGCATATAGGTCCAGAGGGGGAAAGACTTAGTTGGCGACTGGGCTGCCAGTTCTCTCTGCCCCTTGAGAAGAAGTGTCTGGCTTGCATCTCTTCATGTGGCCATTCCCGAGACAGAAAGCCCTTGGCTAGCCCTGGAGTAAATTCCAGGTTTCCTCTGATAGGGGTGAGGGCACAATCCTTGTCTGAGACTGCATGTACTTTGCACACTCTATCAAACGCCTCTAGGGTTGCGTTAACGAGTGGGTGAGTATATGCGCATAATGCTCTGTGTTTTTTGGCCAGCCATGGAATCGCACCGAGGTCAGATTCGGCCATTAACTGTTCCAAGAGCACCCAGCCCTTGCATCGAATGTGTACTTTCCAGTCCACAATTCGAGCTAGCTGAGTAGCCCAATGATATCTCTGCAAATCCGCAGCCCGATTCCACCCTCGGATTTTGGTAACACCAGTTTCGCCCACTTAATTCTTGCCCCCCTAGGCCCCCATATGAAGGTCCTACAGAGTTTTTTATATGCTGCAAAAAAGGAAGGTGGCATAGTCTGCATCTTATACAGGATACGCGGGAGAACTGTCATCTTTAAGATCGCTGCAAGTCCAAACCAGGAAACGCAGGGTACATCCCACCTATTCAAGTCTTGGCTCAACTTTTTCAACTCTGTCAGAAAGTTTATGCTGTACAGGTCTGCAAGCTTACTTGGTAGTTGAATGCCTAGATACCTGATAGCGTCCGTTTTCCATGTAAAGGGGAAATTCCTCTGACAGTGTTGCACTACGTGTGGGGGCAGGGTAATGTTTAGGGCGAAAGATTTAGAAAAGTTGATTTTCAGATTAGAGATAAGTCAAAATTGTGTCAGTATTTGCATCAGGTTAGGTAGAGTCGTTAGGGGAGAAGAGAGGAAGAGAAGGACATCATCCGCGAATGCCGCAACTTTAAATTCCCGGCCATGTACTTCAATTCCTTTTATGCTAGGGTTGGCACGAATGCATCTCAAAAGGGGTTCCAGTGTAAGTATGTAAAATAAGGGGGATAGGGGGCAGCCCTGTCTGGTACCATTCTGGATGGAGCAGACCTCTGACAGGTGACCGTTGACGCGGACCCTGTCGCTTGGATTCGTGTACAGGGCTTTACTATACGCTCGCATGCAAGAACCCAAGCCCAGTCTCTCTAGGACCGCTTCCATATAGTCCCAAGCCACCCGGTCAAAGGAAGATAAGGACCTGACCAACGTAGCAAATTAAGAAGCCGCATCCATAGACAGGAAGAATCCTGTACTGCATGTGGAAGTCAGCCAGTGGTGTAGGTTTAGAGCTTTGATGGTATTGTCCCTGGCCTCCCTGCGAGGGACAAAGCCCACTTGATCCAAGCCTACCCACGTCGGTACGTGATAGGAAAGTCTATTCGCTGAATCACTGCAATGTGTGCTTCTAATAGACTTTGGGGAGGGCTCAGAGTGCTTGTTAAAGAGTTAAAGGCCTTTAGGAAGTGTGGTCCTAGGAGGTCCGGAAAGCATTTGTAATACTGAGAAGAGTAACTATCCGGCCCCGGGCTCTTACCCGGTTTTGTGGATTTTAGAGCTTCTAACCATTCCTCTGAGGACAGAGGGGCTTCAAAGGCTTGCTGATCTTCAGCTGATAAAGCAGTAGGGCTATGCTGATGGAGAAACTCTCCAATCAGGCTTGTCCTCTCCATTGCTAGTTATAGGTTAGGTTCAGTCTTCCGTATGTCATAGAGACCATTGTAATACTCATGGAATTGACGCGCTATCTCTTCATTTTTCGTGTGCATCCCCCCTACCTTGTCTACTATATGGTGAACAGTGTGGGTGAGGACGCGTTTTTGTGTGCATCTGGCTAGTAGCCTTCCCAGTTTATTACTATTTTCAACAGCTGTTTCCGCGCCCTTTTGTACAGTTTCTCTCGCAGGAGTACCTGAGTGTCAGCCAACTCGGCCGCCACTCTAGCTACCCTCGAACATTTGTGTTGCGCTTCCAGTTTCGAAATTTTTTCAGTCAATTCCAAAATCAGGGATTGATGTTCTCGTTTCTTTTTTGCAGCGAGGGCCAACAAGTGCTCGTGTACCACACACTTGTGTGCCTCCCATTGTACCATGGGGGGAACATCTGGTGTATAATTATGCTGAAAATAGTCGCTAATGGCCTGTTTGATAGTGGCCAGGTCCCCTACATCCGTAAGGAGTGATGAGTCCAGCCTCCAGATTTTCGAGAATGTTTCCCTCTGAGGAAACCGGAGGGTCATAGTGATCGGATGGTGATCCGAGATCACCATGGTTTCTATCGTCGCTTTGTACAGGTAACTCAAGTCTCTCTGGGCCACGAACAGGTAATCTAGCCGCGAGTATCGATTGTGGGGGACCGAATGAAATGTGAAGTCTTTCCCCATTGGATTCAGGGTATGCCACGAGTCATTGAGTGTGAGCGAAGCTAGTTGTAGCTTTGCTTGTCGCAGGGCCGAGAATGGTATGGACGATGTGCCCGTGGACGTGTCTAGAAGTGGGTTTAAGGCCATGTTGAGGTCGCCTCCCATGATCACTAAACCTGTCATGAACGAGGTCAGTTTCAGTAGGGTCTCCTTCAGAAAGTTTACCTGTTTCGAGTTCGGGTAATAAATGTTCGCCAGAGACACCGGTTTATCTTTCCAGGTACCTTTCAGAAAAATAAATCTGCCCTCTGGATCTACCATTTGGTCAGTGAGTTTGAATGTAAACGTCTTTGCCAGTAGTATTGCTACCCCTTTTGTCTTTGAATCAGCACAAGTTGCATGGTACACCGTTGGGAAACGGTGATTGGAAAGCCGGGGTATAAAACCCGCTTTAAAGTGTGTTTCTTGAATAAATACAATTTGGGCTTTCTGTCTCTGGACTTCAGTTAGCAAGCTGCTACGTTTTTCTGGGACATTAAGTCCTTTTGTTTTTAGGGAGTATACCTTGAGGGATAGAGGAGCCGAGTCCTGCATCTTATAGGGCGTTTCGGTGTCCCACCACACAGTAAGAGTTGCGCCAAGTAGTAGTAGGCGGGGAGAGTCTGCGGTAGTAAGGGGGGAGGGCGGGGAAGGGGGAAAGAGGGGAAAAGGTAGGAAGTGGTGAGGGAGGGGGGGTAAGTGGGTGGGGAAGGGTAAGCAGGCTTGTGCGTAGATTCGGGTAAGGGGCCACGGACATCAGCCCAGATTCCTGAATAACCAAGTACCCCTAAAGATTGAGATACGGGATATTCCTTATGCCCCAAAAGTACACCTACTCAGGTTAGAGAGGTGATAACCGGAGATAGCCACAGCCTGCTAGGCTATCTAAGCAGGGAAGTCCTGCGGGACTATGGTGTTGTAAGTCCCAACCGGGTCTTTCCAGAGGGGGAACCAGCCTACTCTGGCGTGGGGAAGAAGCTTAACACCAGAACTGTCACAACCGTCCTCCCTCCATTCCCTCCAGATAACAAAGTTGAACCTGCGAGGGGAAATCGTCCACAACGGCCCTCGGATGGCACGGGGAGCGCGCCGGAGCGGCCCACCCCCGGCTAGGAATGTGGGCCCCAAGAGCGCACCCCCACGGGGCCCCAGGACAGGTGATGGAAGACCAAGAGCAAGAGGCTCATGCCTGCCCACCACGAGCCCCGGGGAGGACCCCTCTGTGGCCAGTGCACCAAAATTCCGGTGTCCCGACGCCCCGCATGTGGGGGGCTTTTGGAGACCGGAATGCCACAATTCCAATCCACGCATTGCGGGTGGCTATCAAAATTATACATATAGAATACAGGCAAAAATATTGTCATATCATATGCAATACATGAGATATCAGTAAACCGAAACAGATAACCAATTAACTTATGCAACCTGTGTACCCAGAACCTCGGAGCTCCTCAGTGAGGATCTTTATCTCCAACCTTTGCTTCATCGGCACCCTAATCCTAAACCTGGGAACTGTCTATTACATAGGGCTGATGCTACAATCCCCACATCTGGGGAACCTAGGACCTGTTCTGGACATAAAATAAAGTACCTCTCCCGTACATCGCCAGGCATCTACCCAATCCATCATGTAGTTTAGGATATTATGTAAGGCGGTACTAATACTTATAACTATCGCACTAGAGAGAATTCTACAACTACCTTGTCCCTTTACATGTCAGAATACTTCCTTATCCACCCCTCACTTTGTTAACATGGGCCCCCATTCCCTGGTGCCTCGGCCAAATGTCTGAGGGGTATACACCCCCCATAGCCAGCGCCCCTTTGGGTTTTTATGGTCCCCAGTACCCTCAGAAAGCGGGGATAGTGGGGAGATAAAAAACAACACACACAGCAGATGTCCGATACCATTCAGTCCCTTGACACAAAAGGAGGTGTCTATATAGGCCGGGCTATACTACTATAAGATCCAGGCCCAGCGATCTAGGAGGGGAGGGGGGGTCAACCCCACTTCAGGTAGTTCGTGCAACTTTATGACAGAGCATGGGGGTCAGCTGGGTTCACTCCTTAGGGAGGAATGCACTCCTCCCACTCTTCAGTGACGGCCCCGTATCAGTCAATCCAATGCATGTCCGCTCCTAAGGCATGATTGTGTTGTAAGCACCTGGGAGCATGCGAAGTGCACGCTCACTCCATGTCCTTAGCGATGCAGCGCCAGGCTACGAAGTCCCCCCTTTTGCAGCTGGCTATCCTCTGTTGCACCCGGTAGTCCATCAGTTTGTTCTCCCCCCCAAACATACTGGATTGTGGGCCCAACAGTGTAGTGTAGTCCCGGGGTGCCCCCATAAGGATCAGGTAGAATTAAGTCATGCTCTGATTGCTAGGTATCTTTTTTTGTCAGGATTGAAGGGCTAGCTGTACCCCCGGAACCCCAAGGGTTGCAGGGGGCAGAGGGTTGGTGTTGAACAA
Organism: Lithobates pipiens; assembly: GCF_037356315.1. Classification (NCBI taxonomy): domain Eukaryota; kingdom Metazoa; phylum Chordata; class Amphibia; order Anura; family Ranidae; genus Lithobates; species Lithobates pipiens. The sequence goes on along the minus strand of NW_027507789.1, from coordinate 124,311,257 downwards.
GGGCCCAGCCAAATCAGTCAGGGGGTCTGCTTACCATACCAGACTGGGTGTTAATGCCGATCAGTTCTGCGGCGTACTGACGACGGTGAGGCTCGTGGGCTCTCCTCTGTCTCCATGTCCCCGCGTCTTCTTGGCGGGGTAATTGAAGAGGATCTTCTCCGTCGTTGTCTGCTCCTTTGGGTCCGGTGTGTATCTTCTTGCCGGGAACAGATCCAAGGCTCCGGCTGCAAAAAAGCACCATAACAATCCGGCACCTCTACACATGGGATGTTAAGAATGTCGCAGAATTGTCGCAGGTCCCCTGGTGTCCTCAGCATTGCCATACGATTCCCAACTGTAGCTTGCAAGCAAAATGGAAACTTCCAGCGGTAGGGAATGCGATGTTCTCTAAGAACTTGGAGAAGAGGCCGGAGGTCCCTCCTATGCTGGAGGGTAATGGTGGACAGGTCTTGAGATATCTGGATACACGCTCCCCCATGTTCCAGATTAGCGTGGGTACGTGCAAGTCGCAGAATTTCTTCTTTCTGTGCAAAGTTCACCAAGCAGCAGACTGCGTCTCTAGGCGGGTCAGTGTCTCTGCCTCTTGGTCTAAGCGCCCTGTGACATCTCTCCATCTCTACGGGGGCGTCCGGTGGTCTGCCTAAGAGCGTATTAAAAATCACCCATACTGCTGCTTGTAGTTAGGGGCCTTCCACCGTCTCTGGGATCCCTCTAATGCAGAGGTTGCGCCTGCGGCCCCTATTATCAAGGCCCTCCATATGTCTATGCATATCAATGAGGTGCTGCGTCTGTACAGTGGATGCCTTCTGTAGTTGCTGGATGGCTGCCCCATGTGTTATGGTGGATGCCTCTACATGCTCCAGTCTGCCAGCAACCTCCCTTATCTCTGATTTTAGGTCAGAGACAGCTGCACTTAATGAGCATTTGATGCCGGCAGCCACTTGTTGGAGATCAGCCAGGCACAAAAGGGGTGAGTTATGTGGAGCGCCCCTACCTGATTGGTGGAGGTCCGTGCGCTCTGTGTCCGCCGGGAGGCTCCCACTCTGACCCACGGCTCGTGCTGCGGCCTGTGATTCGGCGTGCTGGGAGCGGAACATCGCCGGTATGTTCATGCCGAGCTGTGTGGCTGGTTCCTGCTGTCACCGTGAGGCAGAGTGGCTTCTCCCAGTCATCTTTACTGTGTCTGCGGGGGACTACCCGCTTATGCAAGGGCTTTTCTGGAAGTATGGAGGATGGAGCTCTTCCTCTAAGCCGCAATCTCGCTCCGATGCCAGGCCACGTCCCCAAAACAACCTTTTTTATTAAAGTTCAGCAAGGCTTAATGTAAGAGGCAGAGGTTTCTCACACACCAAGGTCATAGTTTTTCTGTTTATGTTTTAAAACAGTATTTTGTATTTAGATACAATGTACAGGGGTTGGATAAAATTCTGGAAACAGGTATGGTAAAAGTATGGTAAAAGAACTACATTTTTACTTAACCACCTCTCACCCGCACTATAGCTGAATGACAGCTACAGCGCAGGCCTTAATTGCTGGGAGGCCTTCATATGATGTCTTCCCGTATGTCAGCTGTCTGTGCACCCCCTTCAGGGCCCGCATGGCACGCTCTTTGATCATTAAAGAGACCTGGGCCCTTACCACGTGATCAGCTGTCAGCCATCGGTCCCGAACAGGGAGAAACACTACTGCTATGCAGTGCCCTCCAGTGCCACCTACCAGTGCCCAACAGTGCCACCTATTAGTGCCCATCAGTGCTTCATCATCAGTGCCACCCATCAGTGCCACCTATCAGTGCTGACCAGTGCTACCTCATTGGTGCCACCTTATTAGTGCCTATCTGTGCAGCCTATCAGTGCCCAACAGTGCAGCCTATCAATGTCCAACAGAGCCCATCGCTGCTGCCTCATCAGCGCACATCAATGAAGAAGAAAAATGACCTGTTAAAATTTTCTAACAAACTATAAAACTCTTTTTTCTTTTTTTTTTTTACCTAAAAAAAAAAGTAAAAAAAATAAAAAAAGGTCCTGGGCCTAAACACCACCTTGTCCATAAGTTAAAGGAGAAGTCCAACCTGAACATTTTAGGCTGGGTCAGGGCCATCCTAATTGCATCCTGGTCCCCTGGGCAAAGTAATGCTATGGGGCCCCTACAAGCTTGCCTCAATTTACGCAACCAACTCTCAAGAATTAAAGTACAATATTTTGAATTTACAGTGTGTCACTTGCTACTGTCCCCTATCACCAGATTCAGCGTATCACTTGCCACCGTCACCTGCTTCCAGATTCAGAGTGTCACCTGCCTCCCGTCCCCTGTCACCAGATTCAGGCCGCACAGCGAGAGGTAAGCAGCGACCACTACCTGGACAGGGTTAACACAGGCCACAGCCGCCGCTCGTCTACCGATATGCGGCCATGCCTGTGTCTTTGGTGGAACTAGCGGCTGCATGGGCTGAGGTGTGTGCCTCTCACACACAGCTCAGCCTCAGAGCTGACAGTTCCGCTCTAGGCCCCCATGGACTGCTCCTCCTCCTCCAGCCATAGGTGTCCGCACAGTGGGGTAAGGGGGGGAGAGCTGCAGGCCACTGTCAGGAAGTCTCCCCCTCTCCCCCTTTCTCATGTCTGCAGCATGGGAGAGAAGAAAGCTTCCTGCTTGTTCATCTTCCTTCCCAATTGGCCACAGCGGAGGGCCAATCAGAAAAAAATGGTGGGGCATCATGGGAAATGGGTAGTCCCAGAGATAGGAGATCAATTGATCTCAGCAGGGAAACGGCTACTGCCTACAGTCCCCAGCATGCACTGTGCTGGGGGAAAAGAGGAAACCTGGAAACAAGTTGAGTAGTGATACACTGTAGCAGGTACTACAGGAGACATGGAAAAAGAAAGAGGAACTAATAGCGCCAGAGCCACACTGTACCTACATCACCAGAGAGAGAGAGAACCACGCTGTACCTACACCACCAGAGAGAGAGAGAGCCACGCTGTACCCACACCACCAGAGAGAGATAGAGAGAGCCACGCTGTACCCACACCACCAGAGAGAGAGAGCCACCCTGTACCCACACAACTAGAGCACCACGCTGTACCCGCACCACCAGAGAGAGCCATGAGAGACACTCTGTTCCTGCACCACCAGAGCGCCACGCTGTACCCACACCACCAGAGAGAGCCATGAGAGCCACACTGTACACACACCACCAGATCACCACGCTGTACCCGCACCACCAGAGAGCCATGCTGTTCCCCAACCACCAGAGAGAGCCATGCTGTACATGCATCGCCAGTCAGAGCCATGCTGTACCCACACCACCAGAGTGCCACGCTGTACCCACACTACCAGAGCTCCACGTTGTACCCGCACCACCAGTGAGAGCCATGCTGTACCCATACCACCAGAACGCCGCGCTGTACCTGCACCATCAGAGAGAGCCATGAGAGCCGAGCTGTACCCGCACCATCAGAGCGCCACGCTGTACCAGCACCACCAGAGAGCCAGGTTGTTCCCAAACCACCAGAGAGAGCCACGCTGTACCCGCACCACCAGAGTGCCACGCTGTACCCACACCACCAGAGCTCCACGCTGTACTCACACCACCAGTGAGAGCCATGCTGTACCCGTACCACCAGAACGCCACGCTGTACCTGCACCATCAGAGAGAGCCATGAGAGCTGAGCTGTACCCGCACCATCAGAGCGCCACGCTGTACCTGCACCACCAGAGAGCCATGCTGTTCCCAAACCACCAGAGAGAGCCACGCTGTACCCGCACCACCAGTGAGAGCCATGCTGTACCCACACCACCAGAGCGCCATGCTGTACCCGCACTACCAGTGAGAGCCACGCTGTACCCGCACCACCAGAGTGCCATGCTGTACCCACACCACTAAAGACAGCCATGAGAGCCACGCTATACCCATACCACTAGAGCGCTACACTGTACCTGCACCACCAGAGAGCCACGCTATACCTGCACTACCAGTGAGAGCCATACTGTACCTGCACCACCAGAGCGCCACGCTGTACCCACAACAGAGAGAGCCATGACAGCTGAGCTGTACCCGCACCACCAGAGTGCCACGCTGTACCCACACCACCAGAGAGATCCACGCTGTACCCGCACCACCAGAGAGAGCCATGCTGTACCCGCACCACCAGAATGCCATGCTGTACCCTCACCACCAGAAAGAGCAATGAGAGCCACGCTGTACCCACACCACCAGAGTGTCATGCTGTACCCGCACCACCAGAGAGCCATGCTGTACCCGCACCACCAGAGAGAGACACTCTGTACAGCACCACCAGAGTGAGAGCCATGCTGTACCGCACCACCAGAGAAAGAGAGCCACACTTTACCCACACCAGCAGAGATAGAGCCACGCTGTACCCACACCACCAGAGAGCCACAAGAGCCATGCTGTACCATACCACCAGAGGGAGCCACGCTGTACCGCACCACCAGAGAGAGCCACGCTGTACCCGCACCACCAGAGAGCCACACGAGCCATGCTGTACCATACCACCAGAGAGAGCCACGGTGTACCACACCACCAGAGAGAGCCACGCTGAACCACACCACCAAAAAGAGAACGCCATGTTGTCCAGGGCCACCAGAGAGAGCAGGTCAGTGTCACTGGGCAGTGTGGGCACAATAAGAGACAGACAGTACTAGCATTGTATGGCCACAATAGGGCCCGGATGCTGTACTATAAAGGGGACTGCAATTACCGTGCCCCTTTACAGTGCAGTCCTCTTTATATCACAGTGTCCCTGCACATTAAAGTGTGGAGGACCGACACCAGCCACCTCCACGAATGTCTACCGACAACCCAACCCCGGTCCCTGGAAAAGTTGGCTGCTCAGTCTAAAATGCCCGGGCCTATTTTTTGTCCCAGTCCAGACCTGCTTGCCACCCATCCCCTGCCACCAGATTCAGCGTGTCACTTGCCATCGGTCCCTTGTCAGCAGATTCAGCATGTCCCTTGCCACCCATCCCCTGCCACAAGATTAAGCGTGTCACTTGCCACCCATCCTCTGCCACCAGATTCAGCGTGTCACTTGCCAGTGGTCCCCTGCCACCAGATTCAGCGTGTCACTTTCCACCGTTCCCCTGCCACCAGATTTAGTGTGTCACTTGCCACCGGTCCCCTGCCACTAGATTCAGCCTGTCACTTGCAACCGGTCCCTCATCACCAGATTCAGCGTGTCACTTGCCACCAGATTCAGTGTGTCACTTGCCACTGGTCCCTTGTCACCAGATTCAGCATTTAACTTGCCACTGGTCCCTGCCACCAGATTCAGCATGTCACTTGCCACCGGCGGTCCCCTGCCACCAGATTCAGCATGTCATTTGCCACCCATAGATGGCTCTCTCTCCCTCCCCTTCAGCTGGGCATGCTGGGGGCTGCAGTTTCCCTCTTAGGATTGCTGGGGCTTGCCAGTCCTCGGGACTACATGTCCCATGATCCTCCTTTGTGCTCCTTTTTTATTTTTATTTTTTTATCTGGCCAATAGGAAGGAGACGGCTCTGCTCCCGAGTACAGCAGCATGAGGAGGAGAGGGAGGGAGGGAAGAAAAGCTCACAGCTGCTCTCTCCAGACAGAGACACAGCCGCTCTCCCCACTGCTGACAAGAGGAGGGAGGATAGGCAGGAAATAGAGTCCTCTTCTGACAGTGGCATTTTGGGGGGGGGGGCAGCACAGTTTCTTCTTCTCAGACCCGCTCACCATCGGCGCTCCTTTATTTGCCTGCCGGCAGGGTGGTGACAGCCCAACTGGAAGGCAGAACCAAAGATGCCGCTGCACGCTGGACTGCCTGTGCCCGCTCAGTCTGGCTCCCTTGCCCCAATGCTAGTGCTATTTGTCCAGAGATGGCCCTGGGCTGGGCTTCTCCTAAAGGACCCGTTTTCAGCAGAGAGCGGTCTCAAGTCTGCTTTCCACTGACGTCACTGCCATCAGTTGAGGCAGCGCGTCATCCCGACTTCCCAAGTCTGGATCCACCAGCTGCCTTGATTGATGGCAGTCTCAGTGAGCCACTGAGACACAGGGATGGATGCTCCCCACCCCTCCATAGCTCAGTGCTCCAGTGAGCGTGGAGAAGCAGAGAGGAGAGACGCTGACTTCCCAGTGCAGAGACGGTGGGGGACAAATGCAGCAAGGTCTGATGCTGCATCCACCTAGGTAAGTATGAATAAAAAAAAAACACACTTCTTTTTTTAAAACAAGGTTCCTTGTATGATATAACTGCCAGCTCAGACACTGGCCTTGCAGAAATGATAATGGCAACAAGGAGTTCATTACATGACTGTGGTATACCAGATATGATGCTTCCAGAACCCCAACCTTACCTCATACCCCATTAACTTGAGACCACACTGGTTGGAGGAAGAAAAGGCCGTAGCAGCCTACTTTATTATTTTAAACAAAATAACCAAATAAATTCCAATAGGAACAACTCTGTATGAAAATATGTACTCTCAAGAATATAAAATTATAAACAATAACAAACAATATCCCAATATAACTTCTGAATAGCAACCACTGCATGGCATTGGTCTGTGCAGGCAATTATCACAGCAAAACATCTGAAACCATGACCAACTTGACACTGCGGTCCCTCTCCAAGCGTAATAATGGGCCTCAAGCCGACAAGCAGGCTCAAAGACAAACGCTGTCCGCAGTGCCCCATAACACTTTCCGTCTAACCTCAGTTATCCGGAAACCACCATCAGGATCCCATCCAGCGATAGTTCCTGAACCATTTTTGCCATATCTCCTTCGCCTGCGCAGACCAAAAACCCGCCACCGCATGAGGAAGTAAACCCACTTACTGCCGCATGCCCCTCCACACCCGAAGCGCACGTTCAATACCATCCTGGATCCCAAGAGTCCACAGGTCAATGCCCACGTCATTCAAGTGAACTCCATCCTTTCTCAGGTATCTCCAAGTCTCAAACTCGAGTTCTAAGTGCCTGATGGCCAACCCCCCATTCCGGACCATGAAGTTCTTAACCGCCCTATTCACCTTCCTCCTGGCTCTATTCACCCGCTCAACTGACCTGGCCATCCGCCACGTGGTGCGAGCCACCATGTCTGACCAAACTATGATCATGTTTGGAAAATCCATGCTGAGACGCCACACGTCAAACTGAATATCACGCGTAAGGTCAATCATAGTCCTACTGCCCAAGTCATTACCTCCCGCATGGATCACTAGTACGTCTGGGGGCATGTCTCTCTGCGCAAAACGATGAACCTCCCCCACCAATCTGCCCCATGACATTCCTGGAAAACCAAACCACTTGATACAGACCTCACTTTTAGCAAAACCTAAACGTCTGCCTCCCCTCCTAGCATCACCCCGTCGTGCCCCCCAGCACACATAGGAATGGCCCATTATCCAGACCAATCCTTTTGCCGTACCTGAAACAGAAGAAAAACAGGAAAAAACAGCCATGATCACCACCGTACAGTAATATCATAACATGAAACCAACACATTCAAACCAACCCCTTCCCCTGTCAACCTACCGCAAACCCCTAATCCATATATCCATCCCAGGATAACCTCCCCCCCCCCTTTTTTTTTATGATAGACCATAGCAAACCAAACTGAGCACTGATCACCATGATGTGCCCCACCGCCCCTCTTGCACACAAACCATCCGCCTGTTCCTCCCCAGGTGGGATGCAAGCCCCAGTAGATCCATCCCAACCCATATAAACCAGCTGACCACAGAACTACGAGTCCCTCCAGGGTACCACACTGCCCCTCCCCCTCAAACAGCATCCTGTTTCGCAGACGTCTCAAAGGCCAAATCCCACAACCACATAGGGCAGGGAGTCCCGAACCTTTCCGCCCCTGGTACCAACTCCCGGAACCTTTCCCACTTGAGCCTGGACAGCGCATCCGCCACCACATTCTCCACGCCCGGAAGATGCACCGCATGAATGAACACATTCAACTGCAGGCACCGCAACACCAGGTGACACAGCAACCAGATGACAGGGGGGAAGAGGCCGTATCCCCATGGAAACGCACCTTCAGGTCCCTGAATGAGGCGCCCCACAGTTCCACTGTCAGAACCACTGGAAACAACTCCAGCAGCACCAGATTCGACGTGTACCCCGCTGCCACCCATGATTGCGGCCAAGGACCCGCGCTCCATTGACCCTGACAAAAATGCCCCAAATCCAAATGCCCCAGCCGCATCGGTGAACAGTTCCAGGTCAAAGTTGCTGACCGGCCCTGACATCCACATCACCCGCCCATTGAACGACTCCAAAAAAGTCTGCCAAACCTTCAAGTCTGCCTTATGCGATTTCACAAAATGCGTAGGGGACCTGATACCCACCGTGCTGGCTGCCAACCTGCGGTTGAAAACCTGCCCCATCAGTAAAATCCAACAGGCAAAATTTAGTTTTCCCAGGACCGATTGCAATCTCCTCAGCTGAACCTTCCGAACCCCCAACAACTCTGCTATCTCCCGCCGCAAGTCCGCCAAATTGTCTTCAGGCAACCGGCATTCCATGGCCTCGGAATCCAAGACAATTCTCAGAAACATGATGACCGTGCGAGGTCCCTCAGTTTTGTCCGGTGCCAAAGGTATGCCAAATTTGTCCGCAATATGCTGCAGCGTCGCCAGCAATATCGCGCAAACCTTGGAAGCCGGCGGCCCAATGCACAGGAAATCATCAAGATAGGGAATGATCGAATTCACCCCCGACACATCCCTCACCACCCATTCAAAGAACAAGCTAAATTGTTCAAACACCGCACAGGAAATTGAACAGCCCATCGGTAAGCACTGGTCTTCATAGAAACCACCCCAACAAACGAAAACTATCTGGATGCACCGGCAACAACCGAAAGGCCGATTCCACGTCCGCTTTGGCTAGTAATGCCCCTTTTCCATACCTGCGCACCCAATTCACCGCCGCGTCAAACAACGTGTATGACACGGAGCAGACCTCCTGATCGATCCCATCATTCACGACTCACCCTTTGGAAAGGAAAGGTGGTGAATAAGTGTGAACTTGTGGGGCTCCTTTTTGGGCACCACACTCAACCACCAAGTCGTCCCAAGGAGGCACAGGGAAAGGGCCACACATCCTACCCAATGCAACCTCCTTCCGCAGTTTCTCCGAAACCACTTCCGGATGTTGTAGTGCCGACTTCAAATTGGGTGCCAACGGGGGAATCACCGTCAACGCGCAAGGAATCCTAAATCCATCCGTGAATCCAGCCTCCAGAAGCTTTGCTGCACTCCTGTCCGGATACCTACAGAGAAACGGCCGCATCCTTGCCACCATCACCGGAGTCCTCCCTCTTGTTGCTAACATCCCCTGGTCGGCCCTTCCCTTGCTTAAAACATCTGGAGGCGGGATAAGCTCCGGCGCAGCCCGAACACTCGTGCTTTAACCTGCAACCACTGCCAAACTTACAGGTTCCTGATTTGTACTGCCAACACACCCCCTTTTTATTTCCGGCTGGTTGTCCTGGGGCCGAAGGTCCACCGCCCCCCCCCCTGAAAAAACTGCCCCGGGGCCTGCTGTCCCTTCATCCCTCTTTCCTTCCTTCTCTCTCCTTTCCTCCTTCTTTCCTTCTTTCTCTCTCCCTTCCTCCCTCCCTCTCTCCCTCCCTCCCTCTTTTCCCCTTTCTTTCTCCATCTCTCATTCATCTCAGACTCTAACCACACCCCATTTGAACCACGGCCACTAGTTTATGTAAACCATGCCCGTTTTTCGCCGCAGCGCATTTAACTTTTTAATCTGCGACACGCCTACAAGCGCATGCCCCACCCCTAAATTATAAGAAGACCCCGCCTACCGTCAAAAAAGTGTCCCGATTTTTTTTTGTACAATGTTGGCAACTGTTGCAAGTGAATAAGAAGTAACGTTATATATCTAAAGTTCTACACATTTGTTGGTACAGCCGAACTCAGCCATGTTGATGTTTGCATGTCACATGTTTAGAATGTGTAGAGGAATGTGGCAGAATCTGCATATCAAAGGAGTTACCTTCAGCCCAACTGGTGCACACAAGCTTCAAAGAGATTGATGACAAAGACGGCCCAGGGCACATCAGATGCATACTGGCCACACAAAAGCCAAGTATGGCAGGACAGTCAGTAATATTAGGAGGGCTGTCATGTGAACACTGATTGGTCCAAACCAAATGGGACTGGCAGTAGGGTGTGGTATGGCTGAGGTATGTTTAACAAAAAGGTTTGCAACCATGAGGTCTTCCTCTGTCTCTTTATTCCATCATGAGGAGTGGCTGCGAAGGTCGGATAAGTATGGCTTGTATTATACTGTGATTGTATGCTATGTATTATTGTAACTTCTATTGATACCTTATGCACGCTGTATTATTTCCTTGGGAAATAAATGAGATTTAATTGACCTTAGACGTGTATTGATTTCATAGCCAAGGGTGGTAGCATTGTGGTATTAACAATAACATGTGCTTGGCGTAATAGATAGATAGATTAGCTAAACTATAGGGACTAGCAAAGGAATACATAACTGATAATAAGAATAGAGTGAATTGATCAGTTACTTCATTTGGCACCCCAGAAGGCGTGTAAAACATATTTTTACACAGAATCCACAAAAATCTAAGGTATTTTTGTTTGAGTCCCTGTAAGCACAGATGCTCAAAGCCACCCAGAACTGGAAGTCATCTTTAGTGTGGACAAGATTAGCGCTGGCTCGCGAATTCTGAAACCACGCTTGGATGAGCAGGAAAATTCTGTGAGATATTTCACTGGTATAAACGCACGCGTAAAACCTGGTGAGAACTGTGACTGATATATATATATATGTACATTATTGTTGTGTTTGCTGCAGAAACTGTAACCAGAGGGCAAATTGCCGCACTGGCGAGATAAGGGACTGATCATCCCTGGTTATGTGATATAACCGCAGATTGAAAGGATAAATCATACAATTTTGAGGGAAAAGTGGAAATATCCACGTGATTGTGAAAAAAACTTTCTGTCCCAATAGAAATTCCCTATGACCTGCTATCGTATAGGACGACATTGAATAAGAGTGTGTTCTCCTAAAGAAATTCGTGGGTAAACGGATTTGTATTTGTTTTTTTTGTTTTTTTTTTGTCTGTATGTGCAGTGGGACTACAGGTCAAAGCTAGCTTCTAAACAGCTTCCTCTGTGTCTTTGTGTGTTTGGTATCTGATTGTTTAGTGTATTGCTAATGCACAGTGTTGGTTAGAGAGTGGCAGGAATTACCATACATCTTTGAGGAAAAAGTGGGGGAAATATAGGTTTTTATTTCTACACACGTGAGAGTGAAATAGCTCTGGTCCAATAGAAGACCAAGGCATTGATTAAGAGTGTGCCTTGTGTCTTGTATGCTGTAGAACCACAAGTCACTGGAAATTTAAACGGTTCGTATCTATTTTTTTATTTTTTTTGTTCGTTTGTTGGTAGGAATCTGTCTTTGTGGGGGTTATATGGTTGTTTGTCTAGTGTATAAGCAACTGGTGGAGCAACTTGGTGTGGATAGGCTAATTAGCATATCAATGGAAGCCATTGAAGGTTTCGTTAGCAAGCATGGTGGGATTAGATTTCAAATTACTCACAAAGGTAAATTAACATATCAGTTTAATGAACTTTTAAAACAATGTGATACACATAACAGTCGCATATTTAATAAATCAAAAAAAGGCAGGAAACAGAGAATGGCCAATGCCTTATGCATGTTAATGAGAATGAAAGAAATTGCGGAACAAAAAGAATTAGAATGGTTTGCTGATAGAGAAAAAGTGATGGAACAGGTAAGGGATATATCAATCAGGATTGAAAAGGCTGATGCGGATGCTTGTAGTCGGATTAAACAATTAGTGGCTGAGAAATGTGTATTGCAACAGAGATTAGATGAATTAGAACAAACGTGTAAATTGAGAGAAAGTTGCATTGCCTCTTTGAATCAAAGGGAGGCTGAGAATTTGCAGGTTATCACAAGGCTTAAGGCACAAGCAGCCATAATGGAATTATCCTCCAAGTGTGCAATAGTGGAGGTACCCTCCACACATGCTCAGTGTATAGAAAAGCTAGAAGTGAAATATGAAGAAAACTCGTATGCTAGTATCACTGCAAATGATAGTAATGTGAGGGGAATCGATGTGGAAGAAGCAAATAAAGGTGGGATAACTGCACTTGACATTGACTCAGGAGTTGACACTTCGGATGACTCCTCAGACAACGAAAGTGTAAAGTCTGTGCATTCCAATCGCAGTAATATTATCCAGCAATGTGGGTTTCCAGCGCCATATGCTAAAAAAATGGCCTATGCAGGGAAACCAGAACTAAAATGTTTTTTGTGTAAAAGGGGGGGTCACATTTCAAAATATTGTCGGGCAGCGAATAATGATATCGAAAGGAAATTATACCCGAAAACGACCCCAAGGCATCATGTGTGTTATTCAGCCAGGTGGGGTAGCCATCCACAGCACGGAACCAATAGTAATCAAACCCATTTCCCGTGTAAAACGCAAATGCGGGGTCTAGGAACTAAAAAGCAATATGTAGGACAGTTGCTTAGAGTCAAAATGGAGATAGACGCATGGTTACTCAAATATAGCACTGGGGGAAACAATGTTAGCAGAACTTAGTGAGCTGCAAGCATGGTAAGAATATTCTGGTCAATGTTTCCCGGCTATGAAAAAGGTTTGATGTAAGTTTCAAGTTCAGAATATGATAGAGCACCTGGATATAGATATACATTTTTTTTTGTTTTGTACTTTTAGGGATAAACCCCTGAATTGGTATTGTGGTTTTTCTTTTGTGTGGTTAAAAGATGTTTCTGTTATGAGTTTTTTTTAATCTTGTGTTTCTTTACTCTTCTCTTATTGTCAGTCTTTGTAAACTTTTCCTGAGTATCCAATACTGCTGATTAACATAAGAATTGTGTGTAATCACTTGTGTGTTCCTTTTTCCAGAGACCAGGAAGAAGTTAAACTGATTCGTATACAGACATTTGCATTTGTTTGCAGGTCTCTCAAAGTAACAACAGTGATAAAATATAACAGAACAGGGGTTAGGTTATTGTAAATGCATAATCGATTATCACATGGTACCATGAGCTCATTAGTTAGTAATTGTTTGCAAACAATGAAAAATAATAGTACTAAAAAGAGTTACAAATGAAGCTAAAATGTTGTGATGATACATATGCTTTGTTTTGTTTTTCGTTTTCCCCATTAACTAATTGTATTTCAGATTGGAATAAGCACTCTTTGCAGGAGAAAAGTCCATGGATGTTGTTAACTAAAAGTTGAGTGTTTGTCATTGTTGTATGATGGTTGTCTTGTCGTATGATGGTTGTCTTGTCATGTTGTTTGTGTGATCATGGCCAGATTTTTAAGTTTTTTACATTTTTTTTTATTTGATTTTTTTTTTATTTTATTTATTTATTTATTTATTTATTTTTCTTTCTTCAAAAAAATTTTTTTTGTTGATATTGGTTTAGTCCTCTATGTTAGTTATATTTTTATTCAGGTGGAAAAGTAGTAGGTCTAATCCACCTGAAAGGGGGGGAATTGACAATGCCCTCAGTTAGAACCAGTCACCTGAAAAGGGGTAGTGCATACATCGTAAAGATACAGATAGATGCATTGTTTTTTAGTTTGTAAAATTTGAAGTTTGTGAGAAGCAACACTGACGTTCAGTTTTAAAAGTTTTGATCATACCATGGGGATCCATTTTACAGTGGGTGTAGCCTAAAGAGGTCATGGTTGTTTGGATAGTTTGGTCAGAGTTGCAGAAGACAGGAATACTGAGGTCCTGAGCTCCAAGGAGGGAACTATAAGTAAACATGGTAAGCGATCAGATATTGTGGATAAGAATTTGATACTGCTCTTGTTTTTCATTTCCAGAATCCAAGTGGAGCGAGAATTGGAGAGGCTTCTGGAACATGGATGACAGATGATCATCTGGTTGGCAGTTTGTCTGTGCCACACCATACCACAAATTAGTTCCGATAAACATCAGGAGAGAAGGAAAACTGAAAGATTCAGATTAATACCTGTTTTTTTTCGTATGGACAATTGGGTGCTAATGCTGAATCTGAAAGACTGTGCCTAGCAAGAGAACTTGTGAAATATTTTTGCTGAAGTCTCTCCTGATGAATGCAAACATGTTATTTATACATGTGCAATGGGTTGGAGGTTGGGCTGAGTTATCACATCCAATCCGTCAAAACATGAAAATGTAAAATATGTGGTTTTTTGTTGGAAGGAGGAATTGAAAGAAGAAAGGTTTTAATGTATTACATGTATTGGTGTAACTGAGTTAATATGGTGCAGGTACCCGGGAGGCATACTGGCGCTTATGCATAATAAGGTAGCTGTGGATCAGACTAAAGGGTGCCAGGTGACACATCAATGGGGGAAAACTTCCTCGTAGGGGTGGTGTCTCAATCCTAGCGGTCCTAGAGAGAAGCTTTCGGTTACAGGACATGCGGGACACCAGAACTAGACATGAGGAAGATACGCCCGGTTGGTGTCTCACCTGAGAGGTTGAAACCCTGCACAGATAATGCCAGTAAATACACACAGGAGCATGCTCCGTTAAAATAAAGGGAACAAACGCTGGCTACCAGGGTACAGTAGGACTTCACCACATGGTGCTGCAACATCTCATGGTGGTTGATAAAAACCTATCACCCTATATGTGCTGAGTATACACTGAATCAGGTGCGGTTATTGTACCAGTGACTTACTCCCAGAGATGAGAATGAAGTCCATGCAGGATGCTTATTTCTGAGGAGTAACCCGAAAGAGGAGGGATGTATTCAGCACTATATTGGGGGGGAACAATAGCTGGGATGGGTGTTATTAATGGAGGGGACATCGGCCTCCTGAGGAACAAACTCACAGCCATAGCTTCAGAGAAGGAGCGTGACTTTGTTACCCTGGGAGATTGGTGGCATCCTTGATAACATTCAATGAAGTCACAGAAACACTCAGGTCAGAGTGGCTCCGGATTTTGTCAACCATGTTGAGAGGTTGGTAGGGAGGACAGAAACCTGTCATTGGCTCTGGCGCGCACTCTGTGGCAGGTGGAAATATCAGCCAACATCAAGCTGATTGTACTGTCTCTGTATGAGGGGCAGTGGCCTGATGAGTTAGCGTCACCGCTCAGTAAGATTTTGCCAAAACACGTTGCTTACACTAATCCAAAATAGTGGTCGAATGCCTGTATGGGTGGTACTAAGTTGGATTGTGAAAGGTGTTATGCTGTATGTTCTCATATACAGAAGTGCAGACTTGGTCTGTATATTTGGTGGCATCAATGGGCTTACTGACTGGGGACTCTATCTTGTTGCATTTGAGGCTATATCACACATGTGATCAGAGAAGATGAACGCTGGAGGCAGGTTGATATTTCCCTTTGTCGGAAGCATGACCATGATGTCCTTTGTAGGCCAGGTCAATACATGGGGATGAACGAATAATGTTGGGAAGTTATTTCTCTCTGTATTCTGGATGGAGAGGTCATTGCTGGGAAGAAGGCACCCAGGTAGTATTTAGGACATAGGCGAGTTTTGTTTCTTTGTCCTAAAGAATACCGGTGTAGTGTTAGTCATGGGACTCGAGGGTTCCTTGAACCTAACCGTAGGTAGAGGTGCATGGTACACAATGGGCATGATCTCTGAAATCCAGGCACAGGGGTGGAATTGTGTGGGTTTGGTAATTGTTGTAAACTTATATGTGTAGTTAAGCGATATTTATCTAGAAGGGTCTCCCATTTGTCTATGCAAGTTGAGGGACGATTTGACGGTGAGCTCTCTGTGTACAAATTGGAGACATTGCTGCCAAGTCAGAGCCCTGCAACGCCGCTGCGAGCAAGCCTGCCTAATCCCGACCCGTAGTTACAGTAAAAGGTTATAGGAGGTTGGGAGCGGGGTGCGTAATACATATATATGTATACATATTATGGTAATAAGTTGATTTATGTTTGCGGTAGAATGTGACCTATGGGTATTGTAGGCTAGTAAAGGCCCTCCTCAAAAATCTGGGTCTGAAAGCTGGGTGATATGTTGCTCTCAATCGGTACTGGTGAATGGTGAATGAATGGGCACCCCTTGCCTGTACTGCCGTCCTGAAGATACCCAAGATGCAGAATGGTGACATGGAAGCTGTCGCTGAAGAGTGGTGGAGGTGTGTCACTCAGTGGCAAAGCGGCACGTGTTGGGAGACATCACATGGTAAAACAATTATGGACTGCTCCATAGGACCTGCTTCGGCACACGTTGAAAACACAGCGTGGTAAGACAATTGTGTACTGTTCCATGAGAGATGTCTCTGGAGCGCTCGTTGAAAACAACCATGCGTTACACGAGCTAAGGACTGTGCTACAGGTACTGGTTCGGAAGCACATGTTGGGGAACCACACACGTTGACACAGTTATGGATTGTTCAGAAGGAGCCGTGTCTAAAGAAGGGTGGTATGCGCCTTTTAGGCGCAAAGCGGCGTATGTTGGAAGTGAATAAGAAGTAACGTTATATATCTAAAGTTCTACACATTTGTTGGTACAGCCGAACTCAGCCATGTTGATGTTTGCATGACACATGTTTAGAATGTGTAGAGGAATGTGGCAGAATCTGCATATCAAAGGAGTTACCTTCAGCCCAACTGGTGCACACAAGCTTCAAAGAGATTGATGACAAAGACGGCCCAGGGCACATCAGATGCATACTGGCCACACAAAAGCCAAGTATGGCAGGACAGTCAGTAATATTAGGAGGGCTGTCATGTGAACACTGATTGGTCCAAACCAAATGGGACTGGCAGTAGGGTGTGGTATGGCTGAGGTATGTTTAACAAAAAGGTTTGCAACCATGAGGTCTTCCTCTGTCTCTTTATTCCATCATGAGGAGTGGCTGCGAAGGTCGGATAAGTATGGCTTGTATTATACTGTGATTGTATGCTATGTATTATTGTAACTTCTATTGATACCTTATGCACGCTGTATTATTTCCTTGGGAAATAAATGAGATTTAATTGACCTTAGACGTGTATTGATTTCATAGCCAAGGGTGGTAGCATTGTGGTATTAACAATAACATGTGCTTGGCGTAATAGATAGATAGATTAGCTAAACTATAGGGACTAGCAAAGGAATACATAACTGATAATATAGATACTAGATTGAATTGATCAGTTACTTCAGCAACTATGACAGCACAGTAAATTCAGGGCCTTCCAAACTACTGTATGTAGCCCACCACACTGCATTTCCCTGTAATACGGCCTGTGTATAGCAATGTGTATCATACTGCATATAGCACTGTTTAGAACTGCATAGTACAGCAGCAACTATCTCTCCCTGCAAACACTCTGGCAGCTCTCGATATCTACTCCAAGGTCTCCAACACATACTAAAAAGTGGCTGCTGGAAACCCTGACTTTGATAAGGAGGGGGTTGGCATATTAGGGATTCATTAATGACTGGAACGGTACCACTGGATTAGCGTAGGGCCAATGTCGTACCCATATTTAAAAAGGGATCAAAGTCTTTACCAAGTAACCATAGACCTGTTAGTTTACCTTCTATAGTCGAGAAGATACTGGAGAGTTTAATAAAAGACCACATACAGTAGATGAGTTCTTGCTGGAAAAAAAAAAATATTTTAAGCAACAGACAGCATGGATTCATGAAAAACAGAATTTGCCAAGCAAACCTGATTTCTTTTTATGAGGAGGTAAGTAAAACCTTGGACAGAGGGGTGGCTGTGGACATGGCATACTTGGATTTTTACAAAGCATTTGACACGGTTCCCCACACACTGCTAATGTATAAGGTAAAGTCTACAGGTTTGGAAAGATCAGTTTGTAAATGGATAGAAAACTGGCTAAAAGACCAAATTTAGAGAGTAGTGGTTAATGATTCTTACTCTGAATGGTCTAAGGTTATCAGTGGTGTACCTCAAGGTTCAGTGTTGGGACCCTTACTTTGTAATATCTTTATACATGATATAGGGTCTGGGATTAAATGAACCATTTCTGTCTTTGCAGATGACGTCAAGCTATTCAGTGGAATAACGGGCAACTAAGTGGCAAATGGGGTTTAATGTTGATAAATGTAAAGTTATGCACTTGGGGGCTAAGAATATGCTTGTATCATACATACTAGGGCAGTGATGGTGAACCTTGGCACCCCTGATGTTTTGGAACTACATTTCCCATGATGCTCAAGCACTCTGCAGTGCAGTTGAGCATCATGGGAAATGTAGTTCCAAAACATCTGGAGTGCCAAGGTTCGCCATCACTGTACTAGGGGGAGTACAACTGGGGTAATTCATAGTGGAGAAGGATCTGGGGGTTTTGGTAGATCATAAGCTCAATAATGGAATGCAATGCCAAGCTGTGGGTTCCAAATCGAGCAAAGTCCTTTCTTGTGTTAAGAGAGGTATGGACTCCAGAAAGAGAGATATCATTTTGCCCCCCTGTACAAATCATTAGTAAGACCTCATCTGGAATATGCAGTTCAGTTTTGGGCATCAGTTCTCAAAAAGGATATCGGGGAACTGGAAAAAGTGCAGAGAAGGCAACCAACTTGATAAGAGGCATGGAGGAGCTCAGCTATGAGGAAATATTAGAGGAACTGAATTTATTCTCTCTGGAAAAGAGGAGATTAAGGAGGGATATGATCAACATGTACAAATATATAAGTGGTCCATTTAGTAAATTTGGTGTTGAGTTATTCACTTTAAGGTCATCGCAGAGGACAAGAGGAAAAAAAGATTTAATCTCCTAACGCGGAAAGGTTTCTTCACAGTAAGAGCTGTGGAAACGTGAAATAGATTCCCTCCATACGTGGTTCTGACAAGCTCAGTAGATTGCTTTGGATTCTTTCCTAAATGTACAGAATATAACTGGGTACTAACATTTATAGGTAAAGTTGATTCAGGGAAAATACGATTGCCTCTCAGGAGATCAGGAAGGAATTTTTTCCCCTGCTGTAGCAAATTAAAGCATGCTTTGCTGGACGTTTTTGCCTTCGAATAGATCAACTGTGGGTGAAGGATTGTGTATATGGGATTGTATGATTTTTTTTATTTTTTTTTGGTTGAACTGAAGGTCATCCCTAGTGTTAAGTAATCCTGTAGACTGAATCTTTCAGCCTAAAAGCATCAAAACATTGGAAAATAGGCTATGCTAAGCTTTCCACCAAATGTAAATATATCAGAAACAAGCCAGGTACATGCAGGAATATTAATAAAATCATCCGACACGTAAAGGCATATTTTCACTTTAATGGTTTTTAATAAGGAATAAATATAACCAACACCAATTAAGCTGCAAGTCACTGTTATATTCAAAATTGCGAACTGTGAAAATCCTGTGAAAGTCATTGCTTTTTATTGGGTAATTGGTTTGCTAGTTTCATGGTCTCCTGGGAAAACACCATTTAGTTGACATGGGTCAGAGTGCTTCTAGTTGATTCTGTTCTACCACAAGTACATGTTCTGGCTTTTACACTTTGCCATCTGTCTGTCACTTTGCTGTCTCCGCAGCATGATCTGAATTCCTCTTGGGGCCAATCAGATTGCTCCTTCGATCTGGCCCATTGAGTAACATAATCCTGTTTATCTGTTACACTTTCTGCTCTAATCTGATTAGGCCAGGTCTCATTTTTTTTCTAGCAGTAGATACATCTTACTGTTACAAAGGCACCAAATGTCTCTGCTGTACTAGCTCAGAGCAGCCTTATCAAAGCAGACTGGCAGGACCAGATTATAGCACAGAGGTTAATGGAGAGACTGATAGGATCTGCCGAAGGTTATTTAGCAAAGCGCCAGTAATACAACAGCTGTTAGCTGAAAATTCTATATCTCCTTGGCACAATGTGCCAACTTCACTCTTGCTTTAGAAGGCATTCATGGAATATACAAAGATTAACACTTTTAACTATATACATCCCCTACCTCAGAGCACTGTGATACCAATTCGCAGTTAATCACTATACCCATCTACACTATACTTTATTCAGAGATTGGGAATACCTCCACATCAAAATGTGTCACTTGAATTAAATCGTTTTTTACTTTATGTGATTCTGGTATCTCAGCACAAATTCCAATCAGTTTTGTATTTAGTGATGTATAGCCAGTTGGTGTTGCAGCTTTTATTACAGTGTGTGATGCACAGCCTATAAATTAACATATGTAAGCTCTGATATGGTCCACTTTAACAAAATCTCCTTGCTATTGTATGGAGCTGTTATGTTTATATCACTATTTAGGTCTTCTTCATCCCACGTACCCAGCTTAAGTCCTTGGTATGGCTAATAGAATACTTCCTAAGGAATAAAATTCAGTTACAGGGAAAGGTTACAGTATCTGTAATGACTTATAGATACAGTACATGAGACATGGACTAATGACATCTGCTGCTGTTTGTGTAAATAGAAATATATCACAATGCATCCATACCAAAGATTGTATGCACAATGTTGTCAGCTCCTAAATAAAATGCAGTCCGGGAAACACTGCACTGCCTAAAAATTAGAATGAATAAAAAATAGCAGCTAACACAACAACTAGATACATTTGTTTCAAAAGTAGATAAATATGTAAAGGGTAGCGCTAAAAAATATTTGAAACGATGGCCTGGCTAAACAAATGCTAGGCCACCATACATGGAAAAGTGAAAGAATAGATAGTGACTAATGCTAATCATATGCTAAGATAATGTCAAATCTGAAAAGCACAATAAAAAAATGACCAGTGCAATCATATCATCATCACACATACATAAACATGAAGTATTGTAGTGAACATGTAGTGAACTTGTGCAGAAACAAGTTTTTGCAATAAAAATAATATACTGAACAAATTGTGCAAAGATCTTTAAGTGAAAAAGTCCATTGTGCAAAAATCTCGAGTGATTGATCAGACATTTGGGCGTTCTTCAAACAACCAAAAATAAGTATTGACTCGCAATCACCAGTGTGACAACACCACCACCTATAAAGATGTGAGCTTACCAGATAGCTCAGACCCAAAAGAACCTACGTTCTATGAGCCAATAGAGCTTAAAGTGTTAGCTGACAGTGTGGAATACGATCTCTGGAAATGTGTCCCAAAACTTTTGGAAATAGCTCCTTCTCCGCACAAGTGTATGCAATGTCAAATTTCAACCGGTGGATAAGAAAGGATAGAGAAGACCATATAGTGTAATTCCTTATGACAACTAGAATTTATTAAAAAGTAACACACTTACATTTTAAAAGTGTTTTTTCAAGCGCTTGTATAAAAAAGGAGGGAGGACTCCACTGCCGCCATTTTTTTTATTCAAGCGCTTATCTACCGGTTGAAATTCCACACTGTCAGCTGACACTTTAAGCTCTATTGACTCATAGAACGTAAGTTCTTTTGGGTCTGAGCTATCTGGTAAGCTTACATCTTGGTGGTGTTGTCACTCTGGTGATTGTGAGTCAATACATATTTTTGGTTGTTTGAAGAACGCCCAAATGTCTGATCAATCACTAGGGATTTTTGCACGATGGACTTTTTCACTTAAAGATCTTTGCACAATTTGTTCAGTATATTATTTTTATTGCAAAAACTTGTTTCTGCACAAGTTCATCACAAGTTTATTTCATGTTTATGTATGTGTGATGATGATATGATTGCACTGGTCATTTTTTTTATTGTGCTTTTCAGATTTGACATTATCTTAGCATTAGTCACTATCTTTTTTTTCACTTTTGCATGTATGGTGGCCTAGCATTTGTTTAGCCGGGCCATCATTTTAATTATTTTTTAGCGCTACACTTTACATATTTAGCTCCTGTTTAAATAATTATAATCAAAGGCCTGTCAATCAAACTTTAAATATTATAACCAGGTTTCTATGAATGTTATATCAGCACTTACATTGTTAAGTTTAATGTCACTCTTGTTTCGCCCAGAGACTTGGCCAGTAAGGTGGCACAACATGGTCCGGCTTTGTCTTCTTGTTGAGCTAAAATGAGAAGCCCCAGAACGACGGTTCTTCTGTTTATCTGTTAAGAGAAGAAGATTTTGAGGGGCACTTACTGTCATGTGAGAAAGTAAGTACACCCTATGGAACCGTTTTATCAACATATTTGAATAAGTAAACTTTAGATCTTCATTCAAACAGTACCTACGTGTATAGATAATATACTTGAACAAAGCATATCATTATCTAAATGAAAGAAAATTTGTCACATGAAAAAGGTAAGCCTACCGTTACATCTACCATCACTTCAAATCCATTAAATAAGATACTCCAAAGATTAAAACCTCCTTAGGGAGTATGCATGTGAAACTTGTCTTTTTAAAACTCAAAGATCTAGGGTATGGTGTTTTCTTTACTATTAATGTGTGTGGTGTTATCATACCAAGATCAAAAGAGCTCTCTAAGGCCCTCATACAAAAATATTGTGGATGACTAGGAGTCTGGCAGGGTGCAGGAATACATGGTGCAGGAATACCTAGGGGCAAGGTCAGACTTGGACACCTTTCCCACCGAAAATCCTCTGGCTTACTGGGTCTTGAGGATGGATCACTGGCCAGAGCTTGCACAGTATGCAATTGAGCTACTGGCCTGTCCTGCATCCAGCGTTCTTTCGGAACGCACCTTCAGTGCTGCTGGTGGCTTTGTTACCGATCTCAGGGTGCGCCTGTCCACCGAATCAGTTGATCGACTGACCTTCATCAAGATGAATCAGTCTTGGATCACCCACAGCTACCAAGCACCTGAAGCTGATGTAACGGAATAATTTTTTTTGAAATATCACATCCCTTCAAGACTGCCTATGCTGATGCTGAGTGACTGTCCTGTTATGTTGATTTTCTATCCTCATCCTCCTCCGCTGATATGTTGGAAGAACATTTCTGGTTCTGGGTGATGCCATCAGCCCAATTTTTCTGCCCCTGTTTAACAGGGGCGTTTAATTACAATTTTTGATGCAATGCTTTGCAGCAGGGCTAATTCCTGCACTAAAACTAGAGCATATGGGAGAGGTTGCAGTGTCGTGGCACCAGCACCAGTGCCTAAGGCCCAATTTTTCTGCCCCTGTTTAACAGGGGCGTTTAATTACAATTCTTGATATAATATTTCACAGGAGAACCCGTTCCTGTGCCCACCCAGAGTAACTGTGAGGACTTATAGTGTTGTGGCACCAGCACCACAACCACCAAAGGTAAATTTTTCTACCACTGTTCAACAATGGCATGTAATTACAATTCTTGATATAATCGTTCACAGCAGGGTGCTCCAGCGTCCACCAAGAGTCACTTTGAGGGCTTACAATGTTGTGGCAAAACCAACACCTTGTTCCGCCATTTCTGCAGAGCATATAGGGCAGGCCCCTACTTTCAAACATCCAACTTACAAACATCTCCTACTTGCAAACGGAAGGAGACAACAGCAAGTGCGATGAAAAAAGACGGACAGCAAAACAAATTATACAGGGGTGATAACCCTTCCCTATGTTTTACAAAAAACTTAAAAAATAGTTTTTTTGACTGGAGCTACACTTTAAAAATGTACCAGTTGAAAATTACAAACAGATTCAACTTAACACAACAAACCTACACAGTCCCTGTCTTGTTTGCACCGCCTGTATACTGCTGTTCTGAGTATATAGGGCCTGGGGGCCACACATATTTCCTTTTTTTAATATGGGTACGGTGTTTCCCTTAATATGCGTACAAGACCCAAAGGGGCTGGTAATGGGCAGGGAGGGCTACCCATGCCATTTTTCTCAATGATTTTCAACCATATTGCAGAAACCAGATATAACATTAAAACCGCAAGCAGTTTTAAATGACGTTATTTCTGTTAAATGTCATTTTGTGCAGGTACTGTTCTAAACACGGGTAACACGTGGCACTTCACAGTCATACTACAGACACCCCCCAGGCACGATATTTAAAGGAATATTTCACTTTTTTTCACTTTAATCGTCATTAAAATCAGTGCTCCCGCCAAAACGGCTATTTTAAAAAACATTTTAGGCATTGACCCATGTCCCCTGGGGCAGGAGCCAGGTCCCCAAACCCTTTTTAGGACAGCATCTTGCATATTAGCCGTTAAAATTAGCACTTTTAATTTCGAACGTTCGAGTCCCATAGACTTCAATGGGGTTCTAAAGTCCGTACGAATTTAGGGTCCGTTCGAAAGTTCTGGTGCGAACCCAAACGGGGGGGGGGGGGGTGTTCGGCTCATCTTTACTCTCCTGTAGTATGTCTGCACTCTCTGATCCTCTCCTGTAGTATGTGTATTAATGTGCCTCTTTACTTGCTCAATTATTTGGTATTGCTCCACTGCTCAGTTAGTGGTAATGACGTGGATTAACCTGTAGCAACCAATCAGTGAGCATTAATAATGTGCAGTAACCTCTAGCAACCAATCGGCAAGCAGAAATTATGTGTTGTAACCTCTAGCAACCAGCCAGTGAGCAGTAAGGATAGGCTGTAACTTCCGGCAACCAATTGCAATCGCTAAGTGATCTGCTGCAGTACACTGATTTTGAGTCTACATGCTATTTTTTGTATGTCTCAGAATGGGGGGGGGAGGGGGGGCAAGAAAATATTTGCCCAGTTCCCAATCAATATTAAAGACGACCCTGGGGATACGTCAAACAGCCAGATGAATCCAACAGGCTCACAATGGATCATGGGATATGAATGTAAAGGCTCAACAGAGTGTAATATTGTAAACCTCCATGATTTATTATAGAAGATTGCACTTACATTTAGGTGGATTGCAGTGAAACGCCAGGGATAAAAAAACAGGTCTTTTTTCAGTAACTGTGCTGATGCCAGATCTGAAATTTTCCATTATCGGGTGCACCTTTAATTTAAATACTCTGCATAAACTTATAAGAAACAGAATGTCCAAAGGGAGAATGGAGATGTCAAGTTTCAAGTAGTGTAGGGTAAATAAACGAAGCTTCCTTCACATTGGTGCATTAATGTAGTGTGTGTTAAAAATGTGCAGTTTACTAACAACAAGGCATGTACTGAAATGCAATGCAGTGCCATTCATTTTACATACCGCCCCAACACACAGTACAAGGCGGTTCACCCTCACTGCAGTGCACCATTGTGCCATGCTGTGCGCACATGTGCTGTCTAAAAAAAGATGCCTGTGGAATATTTAGTGTGTTAAGATACATGGTACCCAGCCAATCAAAATCAATGGGTTGTCATAATTCAACTTACCAACACATGATATCACATAATGTGAAAGTACTTTTAGGCCTCATGCACACAGGATGTCACAAACAATTTTTACAGGAAATGTTATTTTTGTTTTATTTACAACCCCAGAAAAGGGGTCTTTATTGAATATGAATCATTAAATAAAGGTGAAAGCATATTGTGTTTCCTTAAGATGGCTGGTGGAGTGTGGAATGGACACACGGGTAGATTTATTAAAATGAATGCACACAGAATCTGGTACAGCTGCTACTTATGTTTTCTTTACTTACTTTACTTATTTCCTCTTCTGGCCAAATGTGGATATGGTCCTCATTTTTTGACATGGGCTAACATTCAATATTTGTAATTTAGATTCTCTCTCTTACCTATTAAAAGAGGAGCAAGGCAGGGATTTCCCATCTCAGTCTCAATGACAGCTCTCTGACGGTAGCATTCAGGTGGGTTCAGACTAGCATCTGAACATGGGAGAAATAAAAAGAAGGCAGCACAACACAGCATGCTATTCAATGCAAACCATTTATTCCAACGCTGACAGCATATATGCAGCACAAGATACAGAAGATGTTGACGCGTTTCATACAACATGGTGCTTAATCGTAACATTTGTTATCAGCATTTGGTTACGAATAAGCACCATGTTGTGTGAAACTGTATCTGTACAATGGGCTGCATGGGCTGCATACATGCTGTCATCTGTGGACTAAATGGTTTGCATCAAATAGCATCCCACTGTAGTGTGCAGCTGTCTTTTTGTTTTTCCTGTGACCGCGACGGCGAGCCAGGCAGGCACTACTAGTAGGAGCCATGACAGGGTTCATTTGTTACTCACCTGGAGTGGTGCTTTTCATCATTTGGCTCCAAATATCTGAACATGCCTGATCTCATCTCTGCTCTATCCCTTTCAACCCATGTTCAGACTGCTGCAGCTGTGAGCTTGGTTTTGCATTTTTAAGCCAGCGATGGGCTTTTAGGAAAAAGTGATTCTAGAGCAGCCTGATCACTTTTATGGGGCTCTGAAGTCAAGTGGTGTCTGCAATATAGGACTCCAACAGTGACTAATGGACCCATAAGTGATGAGGATTTGGTCACTTCCAGTTTTCAGAGCTGTCATTCTCTGAGTCTAAGTCTAATTGTTATCCCATTTGTGATAGCAAAAAATGAAATGAAAGAAAATAAAAAAGTCCAAAAATATGATTGCAGCACAACCCCTGTAGGAGCCGATGATTTTATCTGTTTCTTCCCCAAACAGTACAGAGGCTGCAAACCACATAGGTTGGTAAATTCACTCCAGCTCCAATAAAGGGGGTGTCTTCTTAAGATTAATTATTTGTAGAACAGGAGAGGAGAGGGCTTGGGGTGGTATGGGATTCTCCAAACAAATGCTGACTTGGAACAGGAGGACACACTTCACTAGGTGAAACTTCTTTAAACAGTCTTTAAGCCAGAAACAAAGGGGAATACCAGATATGAAACCCTGTAGAAGCAATCTCAAAATAAGCTACAGCTGGCACCCCAGCAGTAGGAGAGCACGCAATAAATAAATCTTGAGCTCAAGTGAGTACTCACAATATCCCAGGGCACCTGCACACCTCCCAGCCTCCACCAGGCACTTCTCAATGAGTGATAAAATCTTTAGCTCCAGAAGAAATTAGGAATAACCCCCCCCCCCCAGCTCTGCCACAGCTGGAACCTCTGTGAACATCAGCCAACTCCAGCAGGACTGCCTCAAAGGGGCAGCAGTCCCTGAGGCTGGAAACGTCTCCAGCAGGACAAGACCAGAGCTGCTCCAGGCCCCTGATTATTTATGTTCCCCTCCAGCCACCTACTGGGCTGCCCCAGGGATTGGCTGAAGTACAATTGTTCAGGCTGCCTATTTGACTTTCCCAGCCCTCTGTGTTATGGAAATGTAGACAAACGGGGCAAAGTCTCCTTGGTGATGCCACTGACCTCAAATGACCATGGCCAGTGTCTTAGCTAGTACATCTGGTACCCAGGGCTGGTAAATAATTCGACACCCCCCAGAAAAAAACGGTATGTGGCAATATTGCGGTGCCACACCAAAACTGTGGGTGTGGTCAGATTGATTCAACAGTGGGAGGGGCTTAAATGGCCATATGCTTTAATGACTATGCCACAAGCGAGTATATGACAGACAGTACAAACCTCAGTACATTCATTTTAATAAAATACAACTGTTCTATTGCATATCTTTTACTACACACAGCTAACCTTAAAGTAATATTAAAGTCTTGTTTTTTTTTTTTTTTTTTTAAACAGCCAGGCCAGGCTGGGGAAAGATCATCTGAGCCGGCTCTGTGACGTCAGCCGACAGCCTGCTGTCAGCTGAAAGCGGGTCAGAGGGGGTCACAGGAGTGCAAAACAACCTGTACTGCTATGATCCACAGGAGAAGTATAGCCAAACAAGCAATTAATCTATGAGAGGATCTGTCTCTCTGCTCCTGTTTGACATTACTTGCAACGATTGATAAATGTCCCTATTTATGTTGTGCCTTTGCCACACCTATCACCATTTCTTAGTCAAGGGCCTCTTCTGTACCTCCCTCCCCACAGTCTAGGGCTTCCTCTGCACTCCCCTCCTACTCTAAGACCTCCTCTAGAGCCAGGGCTTTTTTTCAGCGGGAACGCAGAGGAACATAGTTCCGGCACCTTCACCACTTACAGCAAGTGGTGCTGGGGTGTGCTGCAGGGTCTATTGATATTCACTGCTAGGGGATCTATTCTAGCTGGAGGGTATCTATGTTTGCATGGGGGTCTATTGTTTCTGAGGAAGTCTATTGTTGCTGGTGGAAGACCTACTGTTGCTGGGGGTGGGTCTTATATTACTGGGGAGTCAGTTAGTGCTGAGAGAGATCTATTGTTGAGGGAGCAGTCTATTGTTGCTGGAACCCGGAGAATCTATTGATGCTGGCTGTGGGGAGATCTGCTGTTGCTGTTGGGAGTCTATTGTTGCTGGGGGGGGGATTTTTTGTGGTAGGGTGGTCTATTGTTACTGGCAGAGGCTCTATTGTTACTGGCTGCAGGGGTTCTATTTTACTGCTTTTTCTTGTTATAATTACCAAATTCCTTACAGATTACTTAGCACCACAAATTGATACTTGGTTCTGTATTGTCTAAAAGTGCAGTACTGGGAGGTGGGTAGGGGATGGGACCAAGGAGAAGTGCTTGGAGGTGGGTAGGGGCGGAGAAAGGGGGAGTTCCTGCACCTATTCTCTGAGAAAAAAGCCCTGTCTACAGCTCAGTCAAGGGCCTCTGGTGTACTCCCCTCCTAGTCCAGGGCCTCTGCTGCACCCCCCCCCAGTCCAGGGCCTCCTCTGAATCACCCAGTCCAGGGCCTCCAATGTAGCCCCCCAGTCCAGGACCTCCTGTGTACTCCCCTCCTAGTCCAGGACCTCCTCTACATCCCTTAGTTCATAGCCTCCTCTGCACTCCCCTGCTAGTCCAGGGCCACATCTGCACCTCCCCTTCCAGGGCCTCCTGTGTACTCCCTTTCTAGTCCAGGGCCTCCTCTCCTAATTCAGGGTCATTGATACACCTAATATTTTCTAGTCTAGGGCCTTGTCTGCACCCTCCTCCCACCCACTTTAATGTCTCTTCTGCATTCTCCCTCCCACCCACTTCAGCGCCTCCTCTGCACCTCGCTAGTCCAGGGCCTCCGCTGTTCCCCCCTCAGTCCAGGGCCTCCTCTGCACCCCACAGGCTAGTGTCTCCTCCACACCCCCCATCAGCCCAAGTCCCCCACTTCACCCTTCAGGCCAGGGCCTCCTCCGCACCTCCCCTCAGCTCAGGGCCTCCACTGCACCCCCCAGTCCAGGGCCTCATCCGCACCTCCCCTCAGCTCAGGGCCTCCACTGCACCACCCCAGTCCAAGGCCTCCTCTGGACCCCCCTCCCAGCCTAGGGCCTCCTCTGAACCCCACCTCAGTCTAGGGTCTCCACTGCACCCCCCAGTCCAAGGCCTTATCTGCACCCCCGACCCCCAATCATTTGCCATAACAACCCCAACTTCTTAGTCCAGGTCCTAATAAATGCCTTCAAGTTTTTGCAATTCAGCGCTAGTGCACCTGTGCAGTCTCCCTCCTATTTATTTCTCTGCTATTTGGCAAACTATCCAGAGGGTGCTGCCTGTCCATTACACTAGATCAGACAGCAATTACACCCTTAGAGCAGTGCTTCCCAGTGAATGAAACCCCTGGCGTCACCCTCCTAGATGCGTCACCCAGGGCATGTGCCCCCCTGCCCCCCTAGTTTCAGCCCTGGCCATGGCCATATTTGGTCAGTGATGTCAGCACTATTCCTTATGCTTGCATGGCTAGGGATTTCTAGCCAGTGCCAGGCGACATCACTGGTTGCTAAGGATGCAACAGGTGTTGACACCCGCCGCTTCCGTAGTAACCACTAACATGAAGGAATCCAGCATATATAGTAGCGCCTAACAAGCAAAAAGTCTGGCATTTGGACAAACACGCAAACGGCAAAAGTTTAGAGTGAACCTTGAGCTCATCCCTACTCCTGAACTACACAAACTCATAACAATTCTGATGAATCAATACAAAATGAAAAAAACTGAAATATCATAATGAATACCATAGAAATATATTCAATCTATAGTGTAGCAAACCATACATCAAAATATATATCAACACCAATCCTTGATAAAGTAATATTAAACGTATCTGTCCATCACAATGCTCCAAATGGTAAAGAAACGCTCTCGACCACTGGGTCCCACCACCTGTCTTTGCTGCCTCTTACCTCAAAAATATAACCAACACACAGGTAAGGTCACCAC
Organism: Lithobates pipiens; assembly: GCF_037356315.1. Lineage (NCBI taxonomy): Eukaryota > Metazoa > Chordata > Amphibia > Anura > Ranidae > Lithobates > Lithobates pipiens. Next base: position 124,281,229 of record NW_027507789.1, on the reverse strand, counting down.
GCACATTCCCAGTTAAAACTGGGGTCAGTGTGTTGCAGCAAACCACGTGAAGGCTCAAGAGCTTGGTCACTATCCACCGAGCATCCAGCCCACTCAGTAGAAAAGAATAAATTAAGTACTCCTCATGGTGTAGTATTCGTACATTATAAAACTTTATAAATAAAAGAATATCCACTCCTTGGGAAGTCACTGCACCATGTGAAGAAACACGTCACCAGAAGTCAGAGGTTGGCCATTTTACAGGTGTCTCTCCCCTTGATGTTTATCCTTAAGGTGGCAATGTTTGGACACTTTTAAAAGGACACTTTATCTAGTGCACTGGGTTTCAGTGCACCTTCTTTGTGAGTGGATGTTTTATTATTTTATTAATAACGTTTTACAATGCGGGAATATTACACCATTAGGAATTTTGCATTGCTTCTTTTCTGCTGAGCAGGCTGGGTCCTGGGTGGATGGTGACCAAGCTCTTGAGCCTTCAGGTGGATTGCTGCAACACACTGACCCCAGTTTCACTGGGAATACACATGGTGACCTTACCTAAGTGTAGATCATATTTTTGAGGTAAGAGACAGGTGGTGGGACACAACGGTGGAGCATGGTTCTTTACAATTTGGAGCACTGTGATGACAGACAAGTTTAATATTACTTTGGACTGATGTTTAAAGGAGAATTACACACTGAATTAAATATTAAATTACAATATTATACTACGGACTGGTGTTGATATGTATTTTGCTGTATGGTTTGAATATCTAACACATGCACCTTGCGACAAGTCATAAGTCCTGTTTTCTACTGCTGTATGAGGAACCCTGTAGGTTTATTTGTTAGATTATAGCTTGTCTCCTAAGGGTGTAAAACTTAATTACTATGCAAGACCTTTTTAGTTTTTCCTAGGTACAATATATTATGAACAATGCTTCCACTTCAGAAATGCTATCATCACATACAAATTCTAAAACATACAGAATCCCCCCAAGATCCTCATCCCTTTGAAATATTGGTTTCAATGACTCTTAGCCAAAGGCAGAATCTTTTTGATCTATGGTTCCTTTCTCAAATGTTACTTCATATACCCCGCACCCTCATATCTCACAAATATTATGCACAACTTTGCATGGCTCTCTGAAATTATTGTTTAACAAAGCCAACAAGATATTACTCTGATGACACATGGTGTCTCATAGACTGGCTAAATCTGTCAAGGGTGCCTCAAACCTATACTTTGGGAGTTGTGGACCACTCTCACATGTTGGGTGGGATTGCCCCAGATTCAAAAGATGTTGGACTAGGGGTAATCAACTAGCTTATACTGTTCAATGAAAAAGCTCCCTTATAAATCTATAGGAGGTCCTTCTGCACCTCCAACCCTCTGATTCCACTAATGATCAATTTAAGCTCCTGACCTACATTTTACTGCTGCTAGGCAAACACTGGCAAAAGCCTGGTAGTGAAATACTCCTAAAGTTTCACAGGTTAAGCAAAAAATGGCATGGTACCTTGTTAATGAGAAACTTGTGGCCATCCTTCACAATAAAATTGCTAAATGTGGATGACATACTACGTTCCTTACGACATTAATTACTCAATATGGACCATCTAATACTTACCCCAGAAATAGGGACATCACTTTTGGCTCTGAGTTGCCCTGGTCAGCCTCTATTCCCTTGTGTGTACTGTGTACATCTCACATTGGTCACATAACTGCCTGTATCATCTGTATTCCCTGCCAAGAGTGTGCATTAAAGGATGGCGAGAAGAGAGAGCGTTTAAAAAAAAAAAAAAAGACAGAATGCCAAGCAATGACAAGTTTCAAAAGAAAGGCACACAGAAACCATGGTACGTTCTGAGGTCTTTTGCAATATATGTTTTTTTTTTAACAAGGAAAGTTTAATAACACTTTAACAAAAAAACTTTAACAATGGCATGGTGATCTGGATGTTATGGATAAACTAGCATGTTTTCGCACGTTGCCTTTCAGTTTCCTCATTATACAAGTTCATGGTCTAGCAGCTTCTGTACTCACCATCTTTCTTATCAGTATGATGGGCTCTCATCCTGTACTCAGTGGTGTCTTTAAACGAGAAAAGAAACAGCACTACCTCCCCTTTCTCATTTTTGATGGGCACAATGTCCAACAGGCACCAGAAGAGATCTCCTGTCATGGAAAAAGAGAGACATGAGCTATACAAATCTTTGTCAGTTTTAATAAGCTGGTATTTGAGATTTAACAAGCATTGAAATCAGGGAAATAAAAAGATGTCCATATGGCACCTAGAAGTAAGGGTTATGTGTATGGACTCACCATCTTTCTTGTAGAAGCACACCTCAGCCTGGTATTCCTGCTTCTCCTCCAGTGCTCTCTCAATGCCTTGCAAGACGGTCTCACTGGTCTCCACCCCATACAGGAAACGGCACTTGCAATTCTTCTGCATGACCTCGGTGCGGCCAAAACCTGTGAGATCACAGAAGCCATCTGAGCAGTAGACAATAGGGTAGCCATGTTGGACTTGGGCATTGGCCAGCAGAAAGTTACTGTCTGTGGAAAATGAGAAATAGTGATATGAGAGACAAACTCTACTTACAGAGATACTGAAATATATTTAAGCAGTGGTAGTATAATGACCATAGGTGGCTGAGAACCAAAAGTATCATAATTCCCTTTAAGATCTATCTTAAAATGTGGGACTTTGTCACTCAGTAAGCATTTAAACAAGGGCACTACCATCCTCTTTAGTAAAATTATTTTACTGAAATAATTACTATTTATACTATTACTATTATTATGTACTATTTTTTTAAACTGTAACGGAGCATGTGCACAGAAACAATATATTGTGAGATTCGCTGTCAGATGTATACATTTCTAAGAGGAATCGTGGCCTCATATGATAAAATATACAATATTTGAATATGATATGAATGAAATATATGGTTTATAGTGGAATGCTCTTCAAAATCAACTCAATGCTAAAACATAGGTCATTGTAAACAATAGCTAGCTTTTTCATACTACTTAGAATATGACATTGTTTATGTAGTAAGAATGCAAATCCTAATTATTTTACATTATTAAGGTAGAAGAGGCTTTTGATGACCTCTATGACCATAAGTCATTATAATTCTATTTGAATTCCAAGACAAGAAGAAATCCTATCCAACAACACTGAGCGGGTGTTAGGATACAGCATAATAAAATCTCATGTCAAGTGTAAATTCTATATATAAACTTTATGTGTTAACAGCTGAGAGGTCTCACCTGTGGCAGCTCTAAGCTATAGGTGACACCTAGGACTGTTTTAGCAACCCAGTTTTGCCTGAGTGGAGGTGAGCACACTATACACAGAGCTACCGTTGGAACTACAGTTCACAGAGATGCCCCACATGAGTCAGGTGCACAGGTCACTGTCCCCTGGGCAATCATGCAAGCCCTGAAAACACAACAAGACCTAGGGGAGAATACATTGCTCATCTTGGATGGCCTGCCCCTCCTTAACCATTCCTCTTTAAGGTTTATTATACGCAGCTGTATAAATAAATGTTATTTTTACTTACCAAATTGTTTTTTTAATTGTACTAAACTTCTCATTCAAACTTTAAATTACTGCCATCAATTTTAAGTGCCTTTAAAGGGAAACATAATGGTGAAAAAAGCACCAGTAGGTTTAACTGCACTTGTGCACCAACCAACCATCACATTTTCCTGGTCCTTACTTGCTGCGGGCTGTGACCGAATGAGCATGTTGTCTGCTTGAATGCGGTCTACACGTGTGTATTATCTCTATGTCTGCACTGGGGGAGCAGAGAACATTGCTAAGAAGAATATGTGAGGGGAGTGCTATACTGTGGATGAGAGCAGAGAGGGAGCCAGGAGGGCATAAAGCTGATATGTGTAGGAAACCTCTAGTACTGCTGCAAAAGGACAGCTGAGAATGAGTAGCTGTGGTTATAATAAGGGCAATTAATGTGCCAGTGCTTGACAGAAAACAGATATTCTCATTTATATAAGAATTATTTGGGGTACTTTGAGACACTGTATTGTTTAACTGTTGTAGGTCAATAAGCAAAAGTTTATACACAGGAGAATTAGCTTTTTGCCTGTTCCTGTTTTTGCCTCCATTTCTATACATCTCAATATTTTATTTGCATTCGTAGCAGCTGATTGGCATTGGGTTCAGCTTAGATTTCTATTAACTTTCATATGCTATTTGACCTTATTTCTATTTAGCGACATTCATCAGTAGCTGTAAGCAAGTTGCAGGAGGGTAATATTAAAGCGGAGGTTCACACAAAAATTGAACCTCCGCTTTTTGGAACCCTCCCCCCCTCTGTGTCAAATTTGGCACCTTTCAGGGGGGAGGGGGGTGCAGATACATGTCCAAGACAGTAGTTATTTGTACCCACTTCCAGGCATAGACTCCCATGGGAGTTTATGCCTCTTCCTGGCCTGCTGCACTGTCTGCTGGGACACACACAGGTCCCCGAGACAGAAGGGACGATTTGAATTGCGATGCACAGTAGGGAACCGGAAAGTGAAGCCGCAAGGCTTCATTTCCCGATTACTGACCGAAGATGGCGGCAGCAGCATCCGAGGACCGAGGGACGGCATCGCTGGACCCTGGCACAGGTGAGTGTCCTTATTTTAAAAGTCAGCAGCTGCAGTATTTGTAGCTGCTGACTTAAAAAAAAAATAATAATTTGCGGGACTCCCGCTTTAACCACTTGCCGACCGCCGCACGACGATGTACGTCGACAGAATGGCACGGGCAGGCATATGGGCTTACCTGTACGTCCCTGCCTTCCCGCGGGTGGGGGGCCCGATCGGGCCCCCCCCCGGTGCCAGCGGCGGTCGGTATCCGTGCAGGAGCGATCCGGGATGAGGGGGCGGCCATTCATTCATGGCCACCCCCTCGCGATCGCTCCTGACGGATGGGAGTGAAGCATTGCATCACTTCCTCTCCTGTAATGTAAACACAGGAGAGGAAGTGATGTAATCTCTCCTCCGTGTCGGTATTTTTCGTTCTGGCACCGAGGAGAGAGGATCGGTGAGTTGCACCAACACGACACTTCACAGTAGAACATGCCAGGCACACTCACACCCCCCCCCCTTTACCCCCCGATCACCCCCCAATTACCCCTGCCCCCCCAGTCACAGTGACACCAATTGCATTTTTTTTTTTTTTTGCATTGGTGTCATTTGTGACTGTAATAACTGTTAGGGCAGTTAGGGTTAGCCCCCTTTAGTTCTAATGTACCCCCCTAACCCCCCCAATAAAGGTTTAACCCCGTGATCACACCCCGTCGCCAGTGTCACTAAGGCTGGGTTCACATTGCGGCGGTTTATGAGAACGGATGTGATTCGCACCGCACTGCAGTGCAAATCACATCCGATCTCTGTGCGATTCGAGTTCAGCCATTTGCCGCACCCGCCGCACCCGCCGCAAATTCGCACGGGACCCTTTTTTTGGTCCGCAGCAGAATCGGATCGCATGGGTGTTCACACCATGCGATCCGAGTTTGCAGATCGCACTGCGATATGCGAACTGATCTGGGGGTGTCATTAACATTTCACTGACACTCCCAGCAGTTCGCATAGGGCAGTGTGAACTGCCGCCGGGAGGCATGCGATGCGGGAACCCGCCGCGGATTCGTGGCGTTCCTGCATCGCTCCAGTGTGAACCCAGCCTAATAAGCGATCATTTTTCTGATCGCTGTATTAGTGTCACAGGTGACGCTAGTTAGGCAGGTAGGTATTTAGGTTCGCCGCAGCTTTTTATAGCGCCAGGGACCCCCATATACTACCGCATAAAGCCCCCTGATTGCCCCCTAGTTAACCCTTTCACCAGTGATCACCATATAAGTGTTACAGGTGACGCTGGTTGGTTAGTTATTTTTTTATAGTTTCAGGGCACCCGCCATTTATTACCTAATAAAGGTTTAACCCCCTGATCACCCGGCGGGTGTCATTTGTGACTGTAATAACTGTTAGGGCAGTTAGGGTTAGCCCCCTTTAGTTCTAAGGTACCCCCCTAACCCCCCCAATAAAGGTTTAACCCCGTGATCACCCCCCGTCGCCAGTGTCACTAAGGCTGGGTTCACATTGCAGCGGTTTATGAGAACGGATGTGATTCGCACCGCACTGCAGTGCAAATCACATCCGATCTCTGTGTGATTCGAGTTCAGCCATACAGATAGTATGGCTGAATTTGCGTCGCACCCGCCGCACCCGCCGCAAATTCGCACGGGACCCTTTTTTTGGTCCGCAGCAGAATCGGATCACATGGGTGTTCACACCATGCGATCCGAGTTTGCAGATCGCACTGCGATATGCGAACTGATCTGGGGGTGTCATTAACAATTCACTGACACTCCCAGCAGTTCACATAGGGCAGTGTGAACTGCCGCCGGGAGGCATGCGATGCGGGAACCCACCGCAGATTCGTGGCGTTCCTGCATCGCTCCAGTGTGAACCCAGCCTAATAAGCGATCGTTTTTCTGATCGCTGTATTAGTGTCACAGGTGACGCTAGTTAGGCAGGTAGGTATTTAGGTTCGCCGCAGCTTTTTATAGCGCCAGGGACCCCCATATACTACCGCATAAAGCCCCCTGATTGCCCCCTAGTTAACCCTTTCACCAGTGATCACCATATAACTGTTACAGGTCACGCTGGTTGGTTAGTTATTTTTTTATAGTTTCAGGGCACCCGCCATTTATTACCTAGTCTCACTAGTGTACCCCTAAATTTAGGGGTGTCTACTTTCCAAAATGGGGTCATTTGGGGGGGGTTGTGCCATCTTGGCATTTTATGGCCTTCAAAACTGTAACGCCCTTAGAAAGCCTGAAGGCGGTGCTTGGTTTTCGGGGCCCCGTACGTGGCTAGGCTCCCAAAAAGTCCCACATATGTGGTATCCCCGTACTCAGGAGAAGCAGCAGAATTTATTTTGGGGTGTCATTTCACATATGCCCATGGCATGCGTGAGCAATATATCATTTAGTGACAACTTTGTGAAAAAATAAAATAAAATAAAAAAGTTTGTAATTTTCCCGCAACTTGTGGCAAAATATAAAATATTCCATGGACTCAACATGCCTCTCAGCAAATAGCTTGGGGTGTCTACTTTCTAAAATGGGGTCATTTGTGGGGGTTTTGTGCCATCTTGGCATTTTATGGCCTTCAAAACTGTAATAGGTAGTGAGAAGTGAAATCAAAAATTTACGCCCTTAGAAAGCCTGATGCCGGTGCTTGGTTTTCGGGGCCCCGTACGCGGCTAGGCTCCCAAAAAGTCCCACATATGTGGTATCCCCGTACTCAGGAGAAGCAGCAGAATTTATTTTGGGGTGTCATTTCACATATGCCCATAGCATGTGTGAGCAATATATCATTTAGTGACAACTTTGTGTAAAAAAAAAAAAAAAAAAAGTTTGTAATTTTCCCGCAACTTGTGGCAAAATATAAAATATTCCATGGACTCAACATGCCTCTCAGCAAATAGCTTGGGGTGTCTACTTTCTAAAATGGGGTCATTTGTGGGGGTTTTGTGCCATCTTGGCATTTTATGGCCTTCAAAACTGTAATAGGTAGTGAGAAGTGAAATCAAAAATTTACGCCCTTAGAAAGCCTGAAGGCGGTGCTTGGTTTTCGGGGCCCCGTACGCGGCTAGGCTCCCAAAAAGTACCACATATGTGGTATGCCCGTACTCAGGAGAAGCAGCAGAATTTATTTTGGGGTGTCATTTCACATATGCCCATAGCATGTGTGAGCAATATATCATTTAGTGACAACTTTGTGTAAAAAAATAAAAATACATTTTTTTTTGTCATTATTCAATCGCTTGAGGCAAAAAAATAAAATATTCAATGGGCTCAACATGCCACTTATCAATTTCCTTAGGGGGTCTACTTTCCAAAATGGGGTCATTTGGGGGGGGTTTGTACTGCCCTGCCATTTTAGCACCTCAAGAAATGAGATAGGCAGTCGTAAACTAAAAGCTGCGTAAATTCCAGAAAACGTACCTTAGTTTGTAGATGTGACAACTTTTGCGCAAACCAATAAATATACAGTTATTGACTTTTTTTTTACCAAAGACATGTGGCTGAATACATTTTGGCCTAAATGTATGACTAAAATTGAGTTTATTGGATTTTTCTAATAACAAAAAGTAGAAAATATCATTTTTTTTCAAAATTTGCGGTCTTTTTACGTTTATATCGCAAAAAATAAAAATCGCAGAGGCAATCAAATACCATCAAAAGAAAGCTCTATTTGTGGGAAGAAAAGGACGCAAATTTTGTTTGGGTACAACATTGCATGACCGCGCAATTACCAGTTAAAGCAGCGCAGTGCCAAATTGTAAAAAGACCTCTGGTCATTGACCAGCAAAATGGTCCGGTCTGAAAGTGGTTAAAGAGGGAACATTTGTTAACTGTATCCACTATACAGTGGTCTCTAAACTGCAGCCCAGTTGCCTGAATGTGGCCCTTTGTTTGCCTTCATCTGGCCCTTGGAACACTATTCCACCAACTGACACCAATGATGGAGCACAATTCCCCCGACTGACAATGTCAATGGCGTACTATTCTCATTGATATCAATTATGGGGCACTATTTTTCCCATTGAAACCAATGATGGGGCACCGATACTGGGGCATTTCCTACCTACACTGGCCATAGTCCAGCCAACCTAAAGCCTTAAGGACAGTAAAAAAATTCTTTGCTTAGAAAGTTTGGAGACACATGCACTATATTGATGTTCTTTTCAAATTCTTAGTAAAGGCATACGAAAAGTAAGGGAGTCCTGGAGCAAAAAGTAAAAGAAAGAAGAATGAGTGGAGGGACAGCATGACAGGGGTGGACAGTAGGACAGTCAAGAAAATAATAGGACTAGTAGCTCTTTAAGGCTAGGGGCTGGGAGGTGGCCTGGGAAGTTTAGGGGGAGGGGTGATCAGTGAGAGGGCCAGTCGGGAGCAAAAGGAGAAGAAGCAGCTTGGGACCTGTCCTGCTCCATGTTTTTCCCCTGCATGATAGATGGCAGACTTAGAACGATTTATCTCGCAGCTGTGGCATCCTCCTGGGGCACAGACTGGCTGCAAGCTCAGGTGGCTACATTGGTGGTGGAGCAAGACACAGCAGCAGTCGTGGGGGGCAGGGGCTCCCACATGCTCAGCAGTCGCGGCTGCTGGATTGCTTCAGTCCTGACCCCTCCCTTGGAGCTCAGCGTCACTTCTGGAGACTTGACAGTGACCATCCGGCTCCCTCAGACCAGAGTGCTATAGCTTTGGCAGGGAGAGAGGCTGGGAGGAATCTGCCCTGTGGATGGAGCTCAGCGTGAAGGGAGATGAGTGCCTCACATGGCTTCTCCCCTCTGGCACATCGCTGGTGTCTGTAGCACACAGCCGCTGCTACAGCTGCAAACCAGGGCAAGCAGGCGGCTCGGCGAGGGACAGTGCAGAATATGGATGCCAGCCAGCTTTAGGAAGCGGCCAGCTGTCCTGCAGTGCCTGAGGGGCAGAATTTGAGGAGCCCTGAGCTGAGAGGAATGGCGGTGGAGGCCATACAGCAGACCCCCATGCCAGGGGCATGGCAGTAGTCCATCCAGGAGGTAGGTGAGAGGGTCTGATGTTCCAGGCAGGAGAAGCAGGAGGGACCAGCAACAGAGACCCTTGGGAACCAGGCAATCGGTGATCGTGTGGCCAGCGGTGAGTGAAGCCAGGTCAGAAGGAGAACTGTCCGGGTTGGAGGTGGACGGGGACCAGGGACATCCGGCACCGAGGGATTCCGGCATGGTGGCTGTTGGGCCCAGTCCTGGGCAGCCCGTGAGTGTGTCTCTTCTTTATCTATTTGTTCTTTGTTGCAGGATTTGCTAGGTCAAGGTAGCGGGGTGGGGGGCCCTGTGACGGGTTGGTTGGTGGAGGCAGATGGCAATGGGACTCCCACTAAGCAGTCAGCGGATGCTGTTTCAGATACCGGGGGGCATGGGTTTCTCTTAGAGACTTGTCATCTATTTGCAAGGGTGAGTATGTGGAGATCTTCACGTTACTGCCACTGGAAAAATTCAATCTGGATAGACTGAAGCTGGAGGAGAGCAAGAAGGAGGATGAGGAAAAATGCGGCTATCGGCTGATTCCATGTACTTTTGCTAACTGCAGGCTTTTGTAATTCTGGCAAGTGTCATTGGAGAAAAGACCCTGGCGCATTGTTCTGCGCTGTTCGTTTACCTAGAAGCCATCAGCGAGGCCCACAGGATTTATGACGAAGCTGCTTGGCTACACTATGATGAGCAGTTTGACAATGGATGGCCATCAGATCATCACTGCGCTGGGACCATAAGAACATCATGGATGAAACCCAACCAGGTACCTCTGCCTTAGGACAACAGACCGAGAAACGATGGGGCTTCTCCTGGCAATACAATGAAGGGGTCTGTAAGTTCGGTTCAGCCTATCGTTTCAAGAACGTATGTTCCGTGCTGTCAAAGTGCTTCAAAAGAGGTTAGGGACATGCTTGAGAGTTTGCAGGTAAGAGGGATTACACCGGTGAGAGTGGAAAGGATGCTTACTTTCCTCAGTAGGTATCCCGACTAGCACACTTCGGCTTTGTTGGAGGAAGGGTTTTCTTTCGGTTTTCGAATACTGTGTTCCCCTTCCTCCTCCTGCCCATAGCGAGGAACTTGCAGCCATCAGGGGTTACTGAAAAACCACTGAAGGAGGTTACCGTGGGCCGGATGGGTGGCCCTTTTACTACGGTTCCACTGCAGGACTTTGTGGTCTCTCTTCTGGGAGTAGTTCCCAAGAAAGAGCCGCACCAGTTTCGGTTGATTTACCACCTTTCCTTTCCAAAAGGGGGTTCGGTCAATGATGCTATCGCACCTGAGGAGTGTCCTGTGAGCTACACCTCTTTCGATGCGGCGGTACCCTGGGTGTGCCATTATATTGAATCTGCTTTCCGTCTGCTGCTGGTCCATCCAGACAGCTTTCACTTCCTGGGCTGTACTTGGAATGGGGCGTACTAAGTTGATTGTTGCCTTCCTATGGGCTGCTTGATCTCCTGTGCTTTGAAACCTTCAGCTCTTTTTTAGAATGGGTGGTACGGGATGTCTCCGAGCTCAACTCTGTCATTCATTACTTGGATGACTTCTTGTGTGTGGGTCCATCGGCTTCCAACATTTGTTCCGTTCTGTTGGGAATGTTGCACTATATTGCCACTCGCTTTGGGTTCCTGTTGGCTGCTGAAAAAATGGAGGACCGCACATCATCCATTACTTTTCTGGGCATTGTGGATTCGCAGATTATGGAATGCTGCTTGCCTGCGGATAAGCTCGAAGCCCTTAAGTCTAAGGTTCGCGTAATCATTGGTAAGCACAAGATTCAGCTACGCCAGTTGCAGTCATTGTTGGATAAGTTAAATTTCGCTTGCTGCATAATGCCTATGGGCAGGGTTTTTTGTCGCCGGCTGTCAGCGTCGACGGCCAGTGTTAAAGTGCCCACTCATTTTGTGCGTTTGACCAGGGAACACAGAGATGACTTACTGGTGTGGCCTGGCTTCCTTGAATAGTTCAATTTCGATTTGGAGCTGTTTACAGACGCAACGGGTTCTAAGGGTTATGGGGCTTTCTTTCATAGTAAATGGAGTGCTGCGCCTTGGCCTCATGGGGGGAGGCTGAGTTCTTAAAGAATCTGTTACCCTTTGAACGTTTTCCGATCGTGTTGGCGATGGAACTTTGGGGCGACTCCTTGCGCAATCTAAGGTGTGCTTCAACTGTGATAACCTTGATGTTGTCCAGGTTGTTAACGTGTCTCAGCCAGTGGTTTGGCTGCTCCATCATCTGGTTCTGCGCTGTTTGCAATTGAATGCTTCCATTTATGCTGTACATCTTCCTGGGGTCGAAAACACCTTGGCTGATGCGTTGTCTCAATTTCAGTGGGACAGGTTCCGAGAGTTTAGCACCGGACGTGGAGCAACGCTGGGTTTCCTGTCTGACTGGCTGTGGAGCATTGCTTTGGTTTTACAGCAAGGTGGATTCAACACTCAGTGAGTACGGCTACATGGTCTTCCTATTATGAGGTATAGCGGGAATGGTTAGCATTGTTGCACAGGCTTGGGATTAACCCAGAGGGTTGGGAGGTTTTTGTAGCATAGGTAGCATATGTTTTTCTTGTCCATAGATATTATCCTCTGGGACTGTGACATCATACTGGGCGGGGACATCATCCGGTGATGTCCCTATATAAGTCGCTGCGCGCCCGGTCCCCGTCATTGTGAGCGGAGAGAGCGACGAGGCAACATCTGAAGAGAAGAAGAGAAGAACAGAAGACGGCGACAACGACGGCGGCGACGGCGGTGACAGAAGACCAGGCCACCGCCTGTAAAAGAGCTAGAAGAAGGCGCGGTGGCCCGGCAAGAAGAACCGAAGAGGAGGACAAGACCCCCGAAGTCGGAAGAAGAGGGCAGCGGTGAAGAAGAATGCCGGGCTCCTCCGCTAGTAAAAGAGCTAGCAGAAGATAGCGGAGAAGTCCGGCGAGAAGACCCCTGAAGACAGAAGACCCCCGGAGCTGTGCAATAAACTATTTTAACCCTTGTGTGTTGTGTTTTTTTTAACTTTTATTTACAGGTGAAAGGGTAGGGGTACATTGTACCCCATACTCATTCACCATACTCATTCACATAGGGTGGGGGGCCGGGATCCGGGGGCCCCCTTATTAAAGGGGGCTCCCGGATTCCGATAAGCCCCCCGCCTGCAGACCCCGACAACCAACGGCCAGGGTTGTCGGGAAGAGGCCCTTGTCCTCATCAACATGGGGACAAGGTGCTTTGGGGTGGGGGGGCCGCGCGGCCCCCCTTCCCCAAGGCGCCCCCCCAAGTTGAGGGCACACGGCCTGGTACGGCTCAGGAGGGGGGGGCTCGCTCGTCCCCCCCCCTTTCCTGGCCAGCCGGGTAGCGTGCTCGGAGAAAGGGTCTGATGTGGACCTGGGGGGGGCCCCCACGCCAATTTTTTCAGCGTTGGGGGTTCCTCTTTAAGTCCATACCAGGTGGCGGGGCCAGCGACACATCTTTCGTGGGCCCCGCCTACCTGGAGACGTGCTCAAAATGAGCGGACTTTTCTCCGGGCGGGAAAAGTCCATTCATTTCAAAAGTACGGCAGACTGGCATACGCACGGCCGGATTGTCCGCCGAAATGCGAGTCCAGCAGGAAGATTGGAGTGCAAAACTACTTTCTAGGTCCGGCGTACTTTCGGGTAAAAAAAGTCCGCCGGAGGCTAAACACGGGGGGAATGTCCGGCGGACTTGATTTTGCCGGACTTTTCCATCCGATTGTTTGATCGTGTGTACGCAACATAAGAGAGTGTCTGGCCCAGTTTTCACAGGCAGCAGATCGTGAGAATTGCCAGAGCTGTTCAGTGTATGAAACTGTCAGATAATGATACTGCATGCAGGGAGAGAGACCAGCTGTCAAAGTCAGTGGTGATGTCGGGGTGGGCGGGACTGAACGGCTATCAAACACTAGCCAATGGGATGGGGTCTAGGTGGAATTCTACATTTATGTGGCCCGCCCCCTCTCTGAAGCAGCTCAAACATTGGCTGGTGTTTATAGTGCTTGGTCATCACAACTCAGCTGCGGTGTCAGGGGTGGGAGGGACCAAGCACCAACACCAGCCAATGATTAGGAGAGGGGGTGGAGCCAGAGAAATGTAGCGGCCCACCCAGACCCATCCTATTGGCTGGTGTTTGGTAAATGTGCAGTCCTGCCCACCACCGACATCACCGCTGACGTTTAACAGCTGGTCTCTCTCCCTGCATGCGGTGTCATTATCTGACAGTTTCATACACTGAACAGCTCTGGCAATTCTCCTGATCTCAGTACTGCCTATCTGTGCCAGTGCTGCTTATCAGTGCCAACCAATTCTGCCTATCAGTGCCAACCAGTGCTAACCAGTGCTGCCTATCAGTGCAAACCAGTGCTGCCTATCAGTGCCAACCAGTGATGATTATTAGTGCCAGTGCTGCTTATCAGTGCCAACCAATGCTGCCTATCAGTGCCAACCAGTGCCAGTCAGTGCTGCCTATCAGTGCCAACCAATGTTGTCAATCAGTGCCAACCAATGCTGCCTATCAGTGCTGCATATCAGTGCCCATAAGTGTTGCCCATCAGTGCTGCCAATCAGTGCCAATCATTGCTGCATATATAATTGCCCATCAGTGCTGCATATCAGTGGCCATCAGTGCTGCCTATCAGTGCCAATCAGTGCTGACAATTAGTGCCCATCAGTGCTGCCTATCAGTGCCAATCAATGCTGCCAGTTAGTGCCCATCAGTGCAGCCTATCAGTGCCCATCAGTGCCCATCAGTGCTTCCAATCATTGCTGTCTATCAGTGCCCATCAGTGCTGCGAATCAGAGCCCATCAGTGCCCATAAGTACTACCAATCAGAGCCCATCAGTGCCGCCTATCAGTGCCAATCAGTGCTGACAATCAGTGCCCATCAGTGCTGCCCATCAATGCCACCTATCAGTGCCAATCCGTGCTACCTATCAGTGCCACCTATTAGTGTACATCAGTGCTACCAATTAGTGCCCATCAATGCTGCCAATCAGTCCTGCCAATCAGTTCAGCCTATTAGTGCCCATCAGTGCTGCCTATCAGTGCCCATCAGTGCTGTCTTAGCAGGAATGGCAGAAATCCCTCTACAGATAATTGCAATACAAATTACCTTCAGGTGCAACAACTTTTTAATTGGGAGGTTCAAAACATTATAGCACTTTGGAATTTTTATTTTTTAGAGTGTTACACTTGTATATGTTTTAGTTACGGTTATAATGTAAATTATTTCTTTATGGACCTTGCTTTGTGCATTGGTGCACAGTCATGTTGGCACAGGAAGGCACAGGAAGGGGCCATCCCCTAACTGTTTCCACAATGTTGGGAGCATAAAATTGGCCAAAATGTCTTGGTATGCTGATGCCTTAAGAGTCACCCTTCACTGGAACTAAGGGGCCAAGCCCAACCCCCAAAAAACAACCCCACACCATAATCCTTCCTCCACCAAATGATTTGGACCAGTGCACAAAGCAAGGTCTATAAAGACATGGATGAGCGAGTTTGGGTTGGAGGAACTTGCCTGACATGCACAGAGTCATCAACTGGATAGAACACCTTTGGGATGAATTCGTGTAGAGACTGCGAGCCAGGCCTTCTTGTCCAACATCAGCGCCTGACCTCACAAATGCTCTTCTGGAAGAATGGTCAAACATTCCCATAGACACACTCCTAAACCTTGTGGATGGCCTTCCCAGAGGAGTTGAAGCTGTTATAGCTACAAAAGGTGGGCCAACTCAATATTGAACCCTACGGACTCAGGGTCCATTCACACAGGGGCAACATGACTTTCAACACGACTTTTAGAGGCAACTTGGACACGTCTTGGGGCGACTTACGACGCAACTTTAAGTCTCCCCAGGCCAGGCGACTTTTGCCGTGGCCAATCAGAGAATGAGCTCTCAAGGGGGAACTCCATGCTCATCAAAATGGGGACAAGGTGCTTTGGGGTGGGGGGGGGGGGCGTGGCCCCGCCTTCCACAAGGCACCCCCCATCTTGAGGACACGTGGCCTGGTATAGCTCGGGAGGTGGGGGGCGCTCGCTCGTCCCCACCCCCTTTCCTGGCGGCCAGGTAGCGTGCTCGGATAAGGTCTGGAATGGATCTGGGGGGAACCCCCATGCCATTTTTTCAGCATAGGGGGTTCCCCTTAAAATCCATACCAGACCTAAGGGTATGGTATGCTCTCGGAGGGGGAACCCATGCCGTTTTTTATTTTATTTGGTGTAGAGTTCCCCCTTGAGAGCTCATTCTCTGATTGACCACGGCAAAAGTCGCCTGGCCTGGGGCGACTTAAAGTCATGTTTATTAGTATTCACCTATATACTTGTAATATGCAAATGCCTCACAATTTTGAAACCAATGGAGCAACATAACATCCAAGCAAAAACATTTTCAGAGGATCTGAACAAAAGCATTTTCAGAGGAGTTTGTCATGGCAGCCCCTATGTTCTGTCGTTATTGATTTCCCTTACAGTGTATGCATAGCCCAAACCTTTTTAGAGAAGGATATTAGGGAGGGGAAAAAAATGTGCTAGTATGTTTTTTGGTGTCTATGTACCAAAATGTCCCTTTGCTTCCTGTCCTAAAGATGGAAAGTAAAGGACATTTCCCTTTATAAACAGTTGTGCCCAAAACAAGTTCCCTGATTGGAGACAACCCTAACATTTTGGACTTCCCTCTGCTCCCTTGTTGGTGACAATGGTCTTCTGTACGAATAGAGTAGTGAATTCTCCCAGCAGGGACACATGCATAAAAATAACTTGACAGAGGATCTACCCTTCCCCACCATATCTAAAATTAAAAAAATATACACAAAGTTAAAAGATGAAGGGAATTTGCTGTTCTGTAAGGCATAAGGGTACATTTATGACACTATGCCAGTTGGGTATCCAACTGCCATGTAACAGCACAGGGCAGCTTCAGATTAAAAAAAGATTTTTTTTTCTAATAATACATACAGTACTTAGGTGGATGCAGCATCGGTCGGCTCTAAGACCCGAGAACTGAGCGATCAAATGCTGCTGATTGCTCAGTTCTCCATGAGCAGAGAGCTGGTTACTGTCAGTCACCGGCTCTCTGCTCTGATCCCACCACCCCTCCCATGCTCACTGGAGTGCTGTGCTATGCAGGGGAAGGGAACGGTTAGCAGGTTTTGGTTTAGGTTCCCAGGTGGATCCCGACCATGGAGTTGTGATCTTTCCCCAGGCTGGACCAGCTCCACTGTCTGCAGAAAATAGGTCATAGGAGTAAAGAACACAGCTTTGGCTGTACTTCGCCTTTAAGCAACTAATGCTGCATACACCCGATCAGACTATTTTCAGTCTCTTCAGACTCTGGTCCGCCGGAAAATCTGTCCTTGTGTGGGCTCTGCCAGTCTTTTTCTTTCCAAAAGTCCGGTGGACTTACAAAAAGTTTTGACTCAAAATTTACTCAATCTGCCCGTCTGTGTGCTAGTCCGCCAGACTTTTGAAATGAACGGACTTGCCCACACATGGAGTAAAGTCCGTTCATTTTGAACGTGACTCCAGGTAGACGGGACTAGCGAAGGAAGTCAATGTCGCCGCCTCCATCGGCGATATTGACACCTCACTGGCCCCGTCACCTGGTATGGATTTAAAGGGGAACCCCTACGCTGAAAAAACAGTGTGGGGGTCCCCCCAAAGTCCATAGCAGACCCTTATCCGAGCACGCAGCCTGGCTGGTCAGGAAAGGGGATGGGAACGAGTGAGCGCCCCCCCCCCACCGAGCCGTACCAGGCCGTGTGCCCTCAACATAGGGGGTGCTTTGGGGAAGGGGGGGGCCCTGCGGCCCCCCCACCCCAAGGCACCTTGTCCCCATGTTGATGAGGACAAGGGCCTCTTCCCGACAACCCTGGCCGTTGGTTGTCGGGGTCTGCAAGCGGGGGGCTTATCAGAATCCGGGAGCCCCCTTTAATGAAAAAAGTGTAAATAAAAAAACACAGCACAAGTTTTTAAAATAATTTATTAGACAGCTCCGGGGGTCTTCTTCCGTCTTGGGGGGTCTTCTCGCCGGACTCCTCCCCTATCTTCTGCTCTTTTGCTAGCTATTTTACTAGTGGAGGAGCCCGGCTTTCTTCTTTATTGTCGCCGCCGCCATCCAGAGGTATTCTTCTGACTTCCGGGGTCTTGTCTCGTTCTTCAGTTCTTCTTGCTGGGTCTCCACTATCTTCTTATAGCTCTTTTACTAGGGTTGGCCTGATCTTCTGCCGCTACCGCCGCTGCCTTCTTCTCTTCTTCTTCCTTTCGATGTTGCCACAATGCTCTCTCTGGCCGCAATGGCAGGGACGTGTTGTGCGGTGACTTATATAGGGATGAGGGGTGGTGCCACTGGGTGATGTCACATGGTGACCCCACCCCTTATGATGTCACGGTCCCAGCATCCTTGGGGACTGTGACATCATAAGGGGCGGGGTCACCATGTGACATCACCTGGTGACCCCGCCCCCTGTCCCTATATAAGTCTCCGCACAACGCTTTCCTGCCATTGTGGCCAGAGAGAGCGTCGTATCAACATCAGAAGGAAGAATAAGAGAAGAGAAGAAGAGAAGAAGGCGGCGGTGGTGGCAGTAGACCGGGCCAACGCTAGTAAAAGAGGTATAAGAAGATAGCAGAGGCCTGGCAAGAAGAACCGAAGAGCGGGACAAGACCCCCGAAGTCGGCAGAAGACCCCCAGGCGGCGGTGGCAACGACAAAGAAGAAAGCAGGGCTCCTCCTCTAGTAAAAGAGCTAGCAAAAGAGCAGAAGTTAGCAGAGGAGTTCGGCGAGAAGACCCCCCCAAGACGGAAGAAGACAAACCGGAGATGTCTAATAAATTATTTTAAAAACTTGTGTTTTTTTATTTACACTTTTTTCACCAGGTGAATGGGTAGGGGTACATCGTACCCCATACTCATTCACATAGGGTGGGGGGCCGGTATCTGGGGGCCCCCTTATTAAAGGGGGCTCCCTGATTCCGATAAGCCCCCCCGCCCGCAGACCCCGACAACCAACGGCCAGGGTTGTCGAGAAGAGGCCCTTGTCCTCATCAACATGGGGACAAGGTGCTTTGGGGTGGGGGCTTTGTGTCATGTGTAGCGATGACACTTTGGACAAAATGTCTGTCATGTACAAATTTAGTTTTTGCCTCAGAACAGTAAAGGGGTTCTGAGGGGTAATTGTGTAGGTTTAACTTTGACATTAGTTTGACTGGGCTGTGTAAGCCCCTGTACACACGGTCGGAGATTTTGACAACCAAATCCGTCGGATTTTGTCCGTCGGATCTTGTCCGAAACTGTTGCATACACACGGTCGGACTAAGTTGTCGAAAAATCCGATCACTCAGAACGTGATCACGTAATTTCGTTACAATGGGACTACGTTCAGGCTAGTAGCCAATAGCTTTGATGTAGGAATGTGATCTGAGCATGCGTGGCACTTGGTCCGATCAAAATTCTCTACACATGATCGGAGTATGTCCGATCGGCCCAGTTGGTCGGGAAATATTTCCAACATGTTGGAAAATTGGGTCCGACGGATATTCCGACAGAATCAGTCCGATGCATACCACACACAGTCGGATTATCCGACGACATGGTCCGATAGGACACATTCCGACGGATTCTCCGACCGTATGTACAAGGGCTTAGAGTTCTGCCTGGTCATGTGTACAGTTAGGTGCACATGACAGGCTCAGAACCAGGCCTGGTTGGACGTTTTGGGTATCAGCTTCCCTGGAGCCAATCAGTGGGTGCGCCAGGCCTCGCTGAGGAGTCTGGGGAAGGGTACTTAAGATGTTGAAGTCACGTGTTCTGGGTTGTTCGTTCGTGAGGGCTAGCGGTCTGTTGCTGATTCTGGACTGGGCAGCCCCGCGAGGGGTCCCGGTCACGGGAGCGTTTGTCTGGTCTGGGGTAAGGATCCGTTCCTGAATCTCGGAACCGGCTGGTCCGAGGTGCAGTAACTGAGGGAGGATTCAAGGCGTCCGGGTGTGCTCTCGGCCTGGAGGGGCACCACAGCTCGTGTAAGTGATCGGGGAGAACTCTTTGGAGGAGGGCCAACAAGCTGGCATCCTGAGAAGTGCCTGGTTGCTGAGTTGTGATGGACACTGACGAATTCACGCTTTTTCCAGTACTGCCAAGGAGACAGAGAATGTTCCAGGTACTGAGGTTCCTGTTCACTTCTGTTACACGTTACTCAAGGTCAAAGATTTCACAGGTTCTGGGTCAAAGTGCTGACTGCCGAAATCTCTGGCTAGAGATTTGTTCAGCCTTGAAGCGCCCAGCTGCGAGTGGCTACTCTCTGGGTGGTATTAGAGACTTTCTGATATTAGCAGTTCAAAGTGCCTTAGTTTCTTCAACCTTGCCCTCTGTTCCCATACGAGACATGTGTTGTTGGATGTTACCACTGCAAATAAAAACCTTTTCTAAAGGACTTTTTATAGTGTCAGTGTCCAAATTTGTTGGGTACTAATTCTGGGAACCCCTAGACGTGGAAGAACCAGCCAAACGGAGGTAACCGGTAAGCCCAAAAGTTAAGGCCTCTCCTGCCAAGGGTTATGGCCGTTACACATGTATATATCGCATTCATGGAAGCACATTTTTCTATTGGTATTTTCTATTAAATTTATTTTATATAGTTTATATTTATAATTTACTGTAGAGTATTTGATCTGTAGGGATAACCCAGAAACATGGGTCTGGTTCCAATTGTGACCTCTGTGATCTTTGTTCCTAAGCACTGCATCCAGACATTTGCATTCATTCAGGAGAGCAGTGGTATCCAATTTAAAAGGAGTACTCCATATTTACCATCTCGATATACCAAGCTGATCAGCTGCTGGGCTCTGTTTATACAATTACAGTCTAATGGTATCATTTTCTGAATTTATTGAGTTATGTTTTACTAATCTAACTATAAGTGTTTTGGTAAATGAGCTTCATTAATTGTTAATCACAAGGGAGACTTTTGATTCTGGGATAACACATGTTTGCTGCTGTTAGGCTGTCATCAGGATATCTGCCAGCACAGTTATACTATAATTAACAGGAACTGGCCAGTACTGAAAAATTCTTTTTACACTGATCTACTAGCTTGGGCACTAAAAAAAACACACCAATAGTGATGTGTACAAAGTACAGACAAACTAAACAAACAAAGGTCAGCACAATTGACATTTACCGAACACCCTAAAAAATGTGCAAACCCCAAATATACTGTCCAAACCCCACTAAAGTCTTGGAAGGCAAATCTTATAAATCTTTCTGGCTTTTTTTAAGGCCAATTTACAAACTTTTAGTTTGGGTAGGTCTTTAAATAAGGCATTAAGGGCATATTAAAAATACACAATACCGTCTAAAACCATAATTACAGGGTGCCTTAAACCACCACATGAGGTGGGACACTTGTAAGATGTACTTCAGAAATTAAATACTCTAATGCCGTGTACACACGATCGGAAAATTCGGCCAGCAAAAGACCGTTGAGAGCTTTTGGTCGGAAAATGCGACTGTGTGTATGCTCCATCGGACTTTTGATTTAGAGCAGGTTTTCAATTTTTCGGTCAGAAAAAGTTTTGATCGTAAATTCCGATCGTCTGTAGTAATTCCAACGCAGAAAATTCCTACGCATGCTCTGAAACAATTTGACGCATGCTCGGAAGCATTGAACTTAATTTTCTCGGCTTGTCGTAGTGTTGTACGTCACCGCGTTCTTGACGCTCCAAAGTTCAGCAAACTTGTGTGTGACCGTGTGTATGCAAGCCAAGCTTGAGTTGAATTCCAAACTTGAATTCCGTCGGAAAAAGCATCCAAGATTTTTCCGACGAAAAATCTGCTCATGTGTACGGGGCATAACAGTGTGTGTGTTTTATTTGCTATTTACATTTCCTGGGAATGAGTAACAAGGGGTACTACTCCCTACTCATTTAAATGGGGGGCAGGATATCTGGGGGCCCTTCCTAATAATGACTTTTGGCTGGCTGTTTAGCTTGCCTATTCGCTGAACTTTGAACAGCTCGGGTTCAGAGCAAACTCATGGTTCACCCTAAGACCCCTTTCACACTGGGGCACTTTGCAGGCGCTACAGCGCTAAAAATAGCGCATGCAAAGCGCCCTGAAAGAGCCGCTGCTGTGTCTCCAGTGTGAAAGCACTGAGGGCTTTCACACTGGAGTGGTGTGCTGCCAAGACGGTAAAAAAAAGTCCTGCTAGCAGCATCTTTGGAGTGGTGAAGGAGCAGCTGAATGAATGGGGCAGCGTGGTTATATTGCTGGCATAACGCTGCTGCGACAGTGCTTTGCGGCGGTTTTAACCCTTTCTCGGCCACCAGTAGTAAACCTTCCCCTCGCTAGCAGTCGAATACCGCTGCTAAAACTATGGTAATGCAGCGCTAAAAATAGCGCAGTTTTACCGCTGGCCCCCGCAACGCCCCAGTGTGAAAGGGCTCTAAAGTTGAACTTTAGTCAGAAAATAAGGTTCTGTTAGATCACTGCATGTTGGCCCTTTTTTGCAGCTATAGCTACTGTATGTAAAACATTACAAATAGGTGCCCATACTGTTTAACCACTTCAGACCCCGGAAGGTTTACCCCCTTAATGACCAGGCCATTTTTTGCGATATGGCACTGACAATTGTGCGGTTGTGCAGCGCTGTACACAAACAAAATTTATGTCCCTTTTCCCACAAATAGAGCTTGGTGGTATTTGATCACCTCTGCGGTTTTTATTTTGTGTAAATAATTTTTACTTTATGCTATAAAACATATGTAAGAAGTCAAATTTCTTTCTCAGTTTAGGTCAATATGTACTCTGCTACATATTTTTGGTAAAAAAAATCCCAATTAGCGCTTATTGATTGGTTTGCGTAAAAGTTATAGCGTCTACAAAATAGGGTATATATTTCAGGCATTTTTTTGTAATGGTGGTGATCAGTGATTTCTAGTGGCACTGCAACATTGAGGCGGACAGATCGGACACCTAGCTGACACTTTTAAAATTTTTTGGGAACCAGTGAAATTATTAAAGTGATCAGTGCTAACAATATGCATTGACAATGTATAAATGACACTGGTGGGGAAGGGGTTAACATCGGGGCCAATCAAAGGGTTAAAGCGGTTGAATACCAGCTGAATTTTTTTTTTCTTCCAGACCGGCAAAGGAAAAAGCATAATGAGCTAGTATGCACCGCATACTAGCTCATTATGAAATACTTACCTTAGAACGAGGCCCCGACATCTGGCCCGATCCATGCCAAGGGAGCTGACATGTTCCCTCTGTGTTTCTTCCAGGTATCATGGCTCCGGCACTGTGAGTGGCTGGAGCCGCGATATCGTCACTCCCGCGCATGCACGCGAGAGATTTCTTTCTGGCAGGGTCTGGCGTCTGCTGGACTTTCAGCCGAGAATCCCCTGTGCGCATGCACTGCTGCAGTCAGCGGCTCATTGCGAGGGGAATATCTCCTAAACCGTACAGGTTTAGGAGATATTTTTTTTACCTACAGGTAAGCCTTATTATAGGCTTTCCTGTAGGTAAAAGTCCAAAAATGTACTATACAACCACTTTAACTGTGTTCTCTCAGTGTGTTTGTAACTGTGTGGGGGGTGGGCTCACTGTATGGACACTCTGATTCGTGTTCCTGATTAGCAGGAATACTAGATCAGAGTGTCCATGCCTGACAGCATGGCGATCTGCTTGTTTACATCGGCAGACCGTCGTTCTGTTTCTGTGTGGAACGATCACGGGTGCCCCCCGTGGCCAATAAGCACGTGATCGCAGCTCCGGTGGCACGTGCGTGCCCCCCCCCCAGTGTCTATTAACAAAATCACATATAGGTATGTGGTGTTGCATAATAGAGCTGCCTTGCCGCAGTATATGTATGGCAGGCGGTCGGGAAGTGGTTAAAATCCAGTAATACACTGGCTCACTCTGCTCTGCACATGATCAACTTAGTTGCTCTCCATTTTAGGCACTTTTATGCACTGCTGAATTTGTAGAGGCTGATCTTCTGACAGCCTTAAAGCAGAATTAAACCCTCCTATCATTTACAACCAAGGAAGCTGCTTCTGTTTTATCTGCAACTGCCATGGTGCTGCACATGTGATATGTAATAACACCAGTCATATGATGGCTTGACAGTTTGGTTCAGGACACAAGCAAATGTGACAGTTATCAATCTCAGCATTCCAGGAATGTACAGTAACTGTTTTTGACACTGTTAAATTGATGGGTTTAGTTCTGCTTTATGATTTACTGCTGTTCAGGGCTCTGGGCTTCTGCAAAATGGTAGCCTCCAGCAAGAAGAAACGGGAGCAATGCTGGAGGCAATTTAAAATACACACTACATTTTGGTGGAATAATTATTAATGTGGAATCTATGTTCCTAGCTAAAGAATATTATTTTATATCAAGTTGTTATGGGTACAGTTCAGTTTTAACCCTTATCTCATCCTAATCACATGATAAAATGTACCAATGATGGTACATCCACTCAGCATGAACAGTTGAAGACTAAAGAGCATGTTCTCGGTAAGTTGTAGGGTAAATTCATACCTGTTTTTTTCATGTGTAGCAGTTGCAGTAAAGGACCATTCATATCTGTAGAAAGTGTAATTTGCTGGAAACTGCAGCAAGCACTATTTGTAATGCATGTTATACAGAAAAGAGGTGAGAATGCCACTTACACTATAGGTCAATGATATGTTGCTTTATGTGATAATGTATACTTTGCATGAACACATCACTATGCCCTGCTAACCACCTGCATTAGGACTCTCTGTGGTAGATTTTCTTTGTTTAATATCTTTTTATTGAACAAACGGCATATAGATAGAGCAACAGGTACATTAACGCAATAAGTCATTATTCCAACGATAATAATGAATGTATATCATGGCTCCTATGTGCCCATAGGGTAAACAATGGAATGTGTACAAACTAGGCCAACAGTGGTATGAGGTCTTTAGGAACTGGGTTGACAAAATGTGGCCCTTAAGTTGGTATGGGAGTAGGTGGGCCCATTAGTCTGCATATATCTGAAGGATGAATATCTTGGAAGCACTTACAATGAGATAATAGTCATGATACTGATCTATAGAAGGGAAGAGTAAAAGAAGAAAGGGGAAAGAGATAAAGGCCTCTTTCACGCGCCTGAACGGATGCTCCATAGAGGTTTATGGAGCCTCGGATGTCAGCGGTGACATATCCGCTGATATCCGACCTGCCCCTATCCAAAAAAATGTGACGGAGGAAAAACCTACTTTTCCATCCATCATCGGATCAGATTGGGTGACCATGGACTCTGCGGTCCGTCATCATCCGATCTCCCATAGGGGAGAGCGGCACTCTGACAGGTCCGTCCATGCGCAGTGTACAGAGACGGACCTGTCATCTTCCTGCTTAGCGGGGATCGTCAGAGCGATCCCCGCTGAGCAAGCGGATGTCCACGGGGCGAATCAGCACGGATCCAGCCCATGTGAAAGAACCCAAAGGAGGAGAAGGAGAGAAAGAGTGTGGGGGAGGGGGGGGATAGGGGGCTGGCAAACATGCTAGCATACATATAATAAAATCAGTTCAGAAACCAGTACAATGAAGCAATTGCGAATTCAAGGAGGTAAACCTTAGGTTGGACTGACCCAAGTATGTGGGTTAAGAGCTCTGGGGTGTCGAGGAGTTGATGTCTGTCTGATGTGTGTAACAAGAGGAGGTGATGAAAGAAGATCAAGGTGCCCAGGTTAGGGTATGACGTTTGGTGGTTCCTCTTGCTATATGGGTGAGTTCTTCCATGAGGCTTACTTTTGCAACCAGGTTTTCAAGGAAGGTATTATACCTTGGCTCCAAAGGGTAGGAATGAGGGCCTTAGCCGTATTAAGCAAGTTGGGGATAAGCAAGAGTTTTTATCTTCCAATGAGCTTTGATGTGGCATGGAAGAGTATGATCCAAGGGTCTAGTGGGAGAAGAACATCAGTAATCTGGTGGATCAGAGCCACTACTCCAGACCAGAATGGGCGTATGATGGGACAAGACCACCAAATGTGTGCATGGGTGGCAATCTCTCCACAGTTCCTCCAACATAATGGAGAATTGGCCTGGAACATTCTATGAAGTTTGGCTGGCGTGTGGTGCTATCTGGTGAGAAGCTTGTAATTGGACTCTGCCATACTCGAGGAAATTGAAGAGATGTGTGTAAATTGAAGGATTTTATCTTTTTTCTTGTCTGAAAGCGTGGATCCGAGGTCCCCTTCCCACTTGGTCAGGTACGTAGGGTATTGTGGGTTTTGGAGAGCAGTAAGGGAGCTGTAGAACTGTGTATGTAGAACAGTATATTATAGGGTCCCCATGGGTGAAAACAGATTCAATTCCATTAAGGTCCTGGATACTTGGAAGAGACTGAGGGAAGTAAAGGAGGAAACTATGCAGTTGGTTGTGTCTCCACTTGTCCATGAACGTAGATGGTTTGGATTTCAAAATTTCGGGTAATGGTTTAACGGTATTTGAGCGAAGAACATGGTTCAGCAGCAGGGGATCCTTTGGTGACCAAGATTTAAAACCTGGGTCCAAGAGGCCGGGCATGAAGTGTTTATGGTGAAGGCAAGGCATCAGAGGGATTTGCAAGCCCAGTTGTTCTTCTTATGCAGTCTGTCCCACACATCCAGGGATGATATAGTGAGGGGTGAGGAGTTGTGGGAAAGATTCCTAGAAGAACGGGGGATCCAGGGAGCTGTGGATAGGTCAGTAGCGCATAGGGAGTATTCCAACTGTATGCAGAATTTGGATGTAATGGCATATTTCCAGTCTGCAATACGTGATAATACAATAGCATGATAATAAGCTTTAGAATTAGGGAGGCTAGGATTTGGAGTGAAGGACAGTCCTGGAAACTCTAGGGTGGCTGTCTCTCCAAATAAAGTGGGCAATAATGTTCTGAAGTAAGGTAAAGAAGCCTATGGGGACTTTCAAGGGGATCATTTGTAAAATAAATAGCCCTTGCATTGCTGCTGTCACTCACTGTGGTGAGCCCCTGGCTGGCAGAGACCCCTTTTATGTTATTCTCTGGCCCCTAGCTCACTGTCCACACTGGTTTCTAGACACGGCCTGCCTGCTGTCTAGCAACCAGTGACACCAAGATGAGGAGAGAGGCAGAGGCCCAGCATTTACAGCGGAGTGCCCTTATTGAGCCAGAGCTGGAATCGGGGGTGGAGTCGATTGGCAGAGCTGGCAGTCCTAGGTACGGGGATGACTCCAGCGTGGGAACGAATGGGCTCAGGTGAGTAAAATGGGGGGGAGCTACTGAGTGACAGCAGTTTTTTCACCTCAATGCATAGGATACATTAAGGTGAAAAAACACAAGGGTTTACAACCCCTTTAATGTTATATTTTCAAATAAACATCTAACATCCATCCCATAAAGAGTTAAAATCCCTTGTACTTTTCAGACAATGAGTTTGACTTCAGATACATCAAAAGGTTAAATTAGTATCTGGTTCAACCAACGCCTATTGCCATGTTTCTAAAAATGCATCAAATAGCAGCACAGTAAACATGTTGTTATGGTAACTTTAATCATGAAAGCTGCAAGGTTAAGAGGGGAGGCTGCTGAATCAGAAACGTCTCCTTCTCCTAATTTATACAAGAAGCTGGCACAGTGTAGGCAGTGTTAGATTCCCCCTCATCATTTGAACATGTAGATAGAACTTTTTCTGATGGGGCACACACACACACACACAAACAAACACACACAAACACACACACACAAACACACACACACAAACACACACACACTCACAAACACACACACACACAAACAAACATACACAAACAAACATACACAAACACACACACAAACAAACACACACACACACACAAACACACACATACACACACACAAAAACACAAACACACACACACACATACACTGCTAGTGTTAGCTTTGCTTTTTACACTTCAGTAGACCGCATAACATACATGTATGGCTTGCACATTGAAAGACGTATCGCATTCATATCAAACACTACTGTACAGGGGGCTAAAAGGACATGGGTGAGTATCAGGGGAGATCAGATAGAAAGACACATATAGGAAAATATTTAGGATCCTTACTTCTATTGTACACCAACTTGGACCTTCCGTAGCAGGTCTAGACACCAACATTTTTCAAAGAGGCATTAGATTGAGTCCAGCAGTGTGCATAGATTCACAGGTAACACCAGTAATTATAAAGATGCCATAGTCATATTCATCTAGACATGTTCTGTGATGTTGAACAACATTTTGCTACTTATGTGAGCATCTTATATAGTTCTAAAGCAGTGGTTCTCAACCCGTGGATCAAATGATGATTTGCCAGGGGTCAGTGAATCCTGGCCTGTTCCTAAAGCCCGCGCTGCTCTCCCAGCCTTTTCATGGCTGCCCAAAAGGGCTGTCCCTGTAGCCTGTGGCTGCCCAGCTACGCTGTTCCTGGAGCCAACGGCCACCCGCTCAGCCTCTCCGCAACCGCCCATTCAGTTCACGGCATGGCTGGGGGCCAGAGACTAGAGGTCAACTGACTGGTGAGGAATGTGAAGTGGGAGGGGCTGGAGGAGACACAATTCCCTGATTTTGGCATTAGGTGTCACTGCTACGAGACACCACAACGTCGGAGACACAGTGAAGCCAGAGACACAGTGAGTAACCTGTGATTATAGCTGCCATTAAAATTCCCCACAAGTTTTCAGATCAACAGATGACCTAAGTGGGCTGATCAGAAATCCACCCAGCACTGCCATTCATCCCACCCCCCCACCAGCACTGCCACTCACCCCCCCCCCCCCCCCCCCCCCTCACCAGCACTGTCACTCAGCCCATTTCCCCCCACCAAGGAGTAAGAGAATGAATAAAAATAGAGAATACATGGAAAGGAGAGGAAAAGAGGGAGAGAAAGAATAAGAGAAAGAACAAAAAAGAAGGCTAGAGAGAGGGATGGGGAAAAAAAACAAGAAATTGGGATAGAGACAGATAAAAGGAGAACAAAGAGAGAGTGGTACATCCTAAAATGTACCATGAGAGGTTTTAATACTTTATGAGTGAAAGGGACTCATAGAGCGCTAAATGTATGAGGGTTAGGGACACAAATTACTTGTCTTGCCTTGGGTGCAGACAACCCACGCTACGAAAATAATTTTACTGTTAGGGGTCCCCACAACTTGGGAAATTTTATCAAGGGGTCACTGAATTAGAAAGTTTGAGAACCAGTGCTCTAAAGAGTGTAAGGAACAGTAACTCAGTCACCTTAGTCCATGGAATGTGTCAAGGTAGATATTGTTTGCCCAAGAACATTATAGAAGGTGAGAGAGTCTGTAATTACCCTGTTCAAATTACATAATCCAACTACCATGATACTACAAATTACATAATTTGTACTAAAAGCTGCACAGCTGTTATCCCAAAGGAGCGAGAGGGGACTCGCGTCTCCCGGCAGGCCTCATGTCCCACCGGGAGACGTGATCCGTCACTTCCGCCGGCTAGAGAGAAATTGAATCAAAGCCGGTAATGGCTTCCTTCCAGTCTCCTATGTGTAATTACGGAAGCAACGTCACAACATCACTTCTGGTTTACTCTGCTGTAAAGACAGTTTTCAGAAATGCTGTTTTTGGTCGATCTGACACAAGGGATGTTTACATTCCTTGTGACAGCAATAAAAGTTATGAATTTTATTTTTTTTAAAGAGACAATGTCCCCGCGAGTTGCGCAGCAAAGAAAACGCACACGTAAGTTGCACCCTCCTATGTAAACGATGTTCAAATCACACATGTGAGGTATTGCTGCGATCGTCAGAGCGAGAGCAATTATTCTAGCACTGGACCTCCTCTGTAACTCTAACCTGGTAACCACTACCTTTTTTAAAGCGCCACCCATGAGATTTCTAGGTACCGTAGTTTGTCGCATTCCAGAAGTGTGTGCAATTTCAAAGCATGACATGTTAGGTATCTATTTACTCAGCGTAATATCACCTTTCACATTATACAACAAAAATTGTGCTAACTTTACTGGGTTTTTTTTTATTCATGAAAGTGTATTCTTTCCTCAAAAATTGCATTTGAAAGACTGCTGCATAAATACAGAGTTACATAAAATATTGCAATGATCGCCATTTTATTCTCTAGATTCTCTGCTGAAAACATTTATATATATAATGTTTGGGGGTTCTAAGTAATTTTCTAGCATAAAATACAAACAAATACAAACAAATGTCAGAAATAGGCTTAGGCATGAAAGGGTTAAAATATAATAACATGTGGTGCAAAGTGGGAGAGGTTTCATCAACTATAATATCTCTGAAACCAAACCAGCACATACATTCGTTTTTCCAGCACAAATCAGCACAGATGCAGTACAAACTAACTTTGTTTTTACATTTTAATAAAAATTAGGGTGTAGAGTGGGTGAGGCTTGATTTTACATAATCTGAATTTGAATTCCAATATCTCAAAAACGGAACCGGCTAAAAAATGTATTTTTGTGGTACAAAATAGTTTTTAAGCTTAACAGCTGGTGGTCCCTCACCCTGCATATTGGTTGCGTTCTGCCGCATGCAGTAGGCGTAAACTTTGCGTGCACACAAGTGAGTTGTCCCAATAGGTGTATACAACAGACATATGTCCATTTATTATAAATATATTTATCTGCAAATAAAATAAACATTTTGGATGGTATGTTAAGCAACATTTAAAGCATGTGAATGATAATTTGTTCAATGTTCATTCTTACCTTTCAATGGCATTGCATGGTTTTGTAGTGGTATGGAAAAATTCTTGTCACTGGTGGCGCTCTTTTGTCCTGATGGGCCTCAAACATATGGGAACTGCCTTGTACAGGCTTTCAAAGTTCCAAAAGACTTGTTAAAATATGTTAAAATATACATCAAAACTCTTGCCGTTGCACATTTGACAAACATATACGTCCAGTCATTTCAGTCAAATGAAAAGATTCTTTTTTTAAGTAAATGTAACTCAATTAGAATATGAACATGCGCATACCTTAAAAGTTTTGTCTAGACTACTCAATATTATACATCATTTTTTGTAAATGTAAAAAAGGTGTGTTTTAAGAACTAATGAAAATTAAGTAAGGTACTTAAAATATCAAAGTAAATTAATTAACATTTATTTTTATGTTGAAAATTATAAAATTTTTATGTTATAATTACAAGCTAACAAAATTATTTTTATCAGTGTAATAAACGTTTTCTTTTGGATTTAACACCTCGTTAAAGCCTGTGCATTTTGACCCCAGAATGTCCATCTCAAAGCAAAAGCCACCTCCCTCCACTCTTGTTTAAAGAGGAAAGATGAATTGAATAAATCCCCTTCCTATTTCCCATTCTTTAATTCTAAAGTAAAGATCACTGTATACATGCTTTTTTTATGCCCCCCCCCCCCCTTAAAAAAAGCTGAAATATTACTTAAAGTATCTAATCCAGCATGGTTTTAGCTTTTTTTGGTTTAGGCAAATGACAGCTTGAACTTCCTAGGATGATCTGCTTTAATTTCATTTAGTTTTGCACGTTAGGGCTCAGTAATGTAATCATCTTGTGAACTCCTCATGCGATACAAATCCAATAGCAGACAATGATTGCAGAAGCCCCTGAGCAACAAAACAGTCTAGACCAACCTTTGATACTAAACGTTTTACTCTATGTATGGTAGTGTGTTTTTTCCAAGGAGTCCCCTGGTCAGAGCTGGTTTTCAACAGGAACACACAGGAAAGGGTAAAGGCAGAGAATGCTATTAGTAGTTGACTACATTTAACGGCCTTGTTCTTCAATAATAAAAGACTTTTGCTTAGCCGAGTACTTTTTAGATTTGGCAACATTTAGCACTTCCAACCACAGTGATAAAAATTATTCTGTTGGCTTGTAATTTTAACATAACATTTTTATCAATTTCAACAAATAAATAAATGTTAATTAATTTACTTTGATATTTTAAGTACCTTACTTAATTTTCATTAGTTCTTAAAACACACCTTTTCCATTTACAAAAATAATGTATAATAATAAGTGATCTAGACAAAACTTTTAAGGTATGTGCATTTCCATAGTCTAATGGAGTTACAGTTACTTAAAAAAATTATCTTTTCATTTGACTGATATTGAGGGAAGCATATGTTTGTCAAACGTGCAACCGCAAGAGTTTTGATGCTGTATATTTTAAAGAGTTTGACATCTTTTGGAACTCTGAAAGCCTGCACGAGGCAGTTCCCATACATTTGAGGCCCACAAGGACAAAAGAGCACCACCATGCAGTGAAATTTTTTTTTCAAAATAACTACAAAGTCATGCAATGGCATTGAAAGGTAAGAATGAACCCAAACAAACCTATCCAGGGGTGTCACAATACTTGTGGCTAAATCCGCCCCATTTGAATTGATAGCTGTGCAAACTGACCGGCAGGGTAGGTACATACTGACCGTCAGGGTAGGTACATCTTTATACATGCATTGGTTGGGGGAGCCCCCCTGCTAATTATAGCCAGTTACATCCCCCCCCAGGGCTGGACTGGGACAAAAATTTGGCCCTGGAATTCATCCAGACCGGCCCACATTTTGCAAACACACGCAAAAACAGTATATAAACTATACGCAATGGTGGAAAAAAAAAAAAAAAAAGTTAAATTATTTCACTGTAAGTATAAACAGCTTTTTTTTTTATTATTTAGAGAAAAATATGCATTCCAACATAACAGACGCCTTTAGCATTAAATGTGTAAGTTACACTCCGTTCAATGGCAGGTGTCATAAATAAGGAAAACAGTTATACCAGTGGTCATTAATGCATCAGTGACCAGTGGCAGTACATTCATTCATCATCAGTGATCATGACCAGCAGAGACAGTACATTAATTCATCAGTGACCATGGCTACCAGTGGCAGTACATTCATTCATCAGTGACCATGACCAGTGGCCATAAATTCATTCATCAGTGACTGTGACCAGTGGCATTAAATTATTGATCAGTTACCGTGACCAGTGGCATTAAATTATTAATCAGTTATGGTGGCCAGTGGCATTAAATTATTAATCAGTTACCGTGGCCAGTGGCATTAAATTATTCATCAATTACCGTGACCAGTGGCATTAAATCATTCATCAATTACCGTGACCAGTGGCATTAAATCATTCATAAGTTACCGTGGCCAGTGGCATTAAATCATTCAACAGTTACCGTGGCCAGTGGCATTAAATCATTCATCAGTTACCGTGACCAGTGGCATTCAATTATTCACCAGTTACCATGGCCAGTGGCATTAAATCATTCATCAGTTACCGTGGCCAGTGGCATTCAATTATTCATCAGTTACCGTGACCAGTGGCATTCAATTATTCATCAGTTACTGTGGCCAGTGGCATTAAATCATTCATCAGTTACCGTGGCCAGTGGCATTAAATTATTCATCAGTTACCATGGCCAGTGGCATTAAATCATTCAACAGTTACCATGGCCAGTGGCATTAAATCATTCATCAGTTACCGTGACCAGTGGCATTCAATTATTCACCAGTTACCGTGGCCAGTGGCATTAAATCATTCATCAGTTACCGTGGCCAGTGGCATTCAATTATTCATCAGTTACCGTGACCAGTGGCATTAAATTATTAATCAGTTACCGTGACCAGTGGCATTAAATTATTAATCAGTTACCGTGGCCAGTGGCATTAAATTATTAATCAGTTACCGTGGCCAGTGGCATTCAATTATTAATCAGTTACCGTGACCAGTGGCATTAAATTATTAATCAGTTACCGTGGCCAGTGGCATTCAATTATTCATCAGTTACCATGACCAGTGGCATTCAATTATTCATCAGTTACCGTGGCCAGTGGCATTCAATTATTCATCAGTTACCATGACCAGTGGCATTCAATTATTCATCAGTTACCGTGGCCAGTGGCATTCAATTATTCATCAGTTACCATGACCAGTGGCATTCAATTATTCATCAGTTACCATGGCCAGTGGCATTCAATCATTCACTAGTTACCGTGGCCAGTGGCATTAAATCATTCATCAGTTACCGTGACCAGTGGCATTAAATTTATATTAATGCCACTGGTTACGCTAACTGATTAATAATTGAATGCCGCTGGTCAATTATTAATTTAATGCCACTGGTCATGGTAACTGATGAATAATTTAATACCACTGGTCACAGTAACTGCTTAATAATCAGTTACCATGACCAGTGGCATTAAATTATTTATCAGTTACCATGACCAGTGGCAGTACATTTACCCCTACCCACCCCCCCCCCCATGCTGCATATTACAGAAATCAGATAATGACAGTAATAGACTCAGCTTATCATGCAGCCTGCATCCCGTATAGCATCTGATGCTGTCTGGACTTGCTGCACTGCAAGGAATTATCAGGTTCCTCCTCCTCAGCGGCGCTGGCTCCTTGGTTGCAGTCTTGCAGGCAGCTGAGCTTGGGCAGCCGCTCGCTACGCTCCTCCTGTATCTCCGGCCAGCCTCCCCCTCCCCGGCCGTGAGTGACGTCACGGCGCCAGGACAAGGAGGCCGTAATGTTAGGGGGAGTTACAATTGAGTGGCAGCATCACGATGATGGTGTCTGTGTGCCGCCGCCGCCGGGTGCAGGGGCGGAGCCAGCCAGAGTTATTATAACACAATGCAGACACGGAGAGAGAAGTTTAGTGAGTCAGTGACACACTGACAACCGGCCCACTGAGCCAATCGGCCCACCGGGAAACTCCCGGTAGTCCCGATGGCCAGTACAGGCCTGTCCCCCCCCTTTCATACAGATCAGATGTATTTACTGAGGGCCTAGCATTTATAGCTCAGCACCCGACAATACCAGTCATTTGGATGACTGTGTCTCCATCTCTAGACCGACACAAACAGTGAACCAACAGGGCGAACCCATACAGACCAGATTATCTCGTACCGTGACAGAGTTTGCCCTAGTGGAGGTGTGGAGGTATAACAACCCCACAACCAGAGCATACACATGCCATTGCGTATCAATCGGGACAAATCCCAAATCCTCCCGTTGGACATATTTCCTCCTCCCAAAACAAACCCAACTTTACCATTATCTACAGTATACAAAATTAAATACCTGGGGGTGGAGGTCACTAGGACTTTGGCAGACTACACCTCTCTGAATATCACACCTTTATTTGAGATCCAAAACCCAGATAGGGTCCAGGCTACCACTGGGAGTGATGGGACGTGTTAACATAATAAAAATGATTTTGTTACCCAAAATACTTTATATGGTATGGCATTCTCCTCTCTATATCCCACTGAGAGTCTTTAAACAAATGGAAGCCATTCTAAACTCATTTGTATGGGGGAATGGTAGGCACAATTTGGCCTGCCATGTTCTGAAGAACCCATCTGATATGGGGGAAGTGTCCCTTCCTGATCTGCAGGATTACTACTTGGCAGCGCAACTCTCCCATATATACCACATATTCAACAAAGTGGAAATGCATAGGTATAGAGCCTTAGTATGTAATAAACCAAGTCACCCAGCATTCACCCCACTCCAAGCTATTCTCAGAGGGAAACAAATAACAAAAAAAAACCCAAGATATAATATGGGAATGCTACTTCATCATCAGAGAGTATGGGAAATCACGCTGAAAAAGCAAAACACTGGGAAAATTCATACCCATACCCCACTATGGTTTAACAAACACCTACCTGAGCTAGAATCCATTCCAGACTCGACAATATGGGCTACCCATGGCATAATATATCTCCACCAACTGTTATCTATTTCCAGAATCAAGTAGTTTTAAGCACTCAAGGAAGAATATACACTCCCCACACATATGGCCTTTAAGTATTTACAACTCCGCCATACCATAAAAACACAAATACCAAATTTGGAGGTATTGTCAGACCCCCCTTCAGCTTTAGGTATAATCATGGGAGAAGAACCCTCTAAACTCATCTCGAACCTGTATTTAATGATCAGAAATCGTACATCAATAGCCATTGCGCAAAAGGCAAAGTGGAATGGGAACAGGACAAGACAGGGATGAAATAATGGAAGGTATTAGGCTGACATCCCCCAAGTTATCTGACAGACTTACACAGCTATACATTCTACACAAAGCTTATCTAACACCTTTGAAAAAAGCTAAATTCCTTCGTACTTACGACCAGACATGCCATTTATGCCACGCAGCACCAGGCACGTTCTTCCATCTCATATGGAGTTGCCCAATTATTCAGACATATTGGACGTAGATCGTCCGATTCTTACATGACAATATGGGATCCTCAGTAGTATCAGACACCAAACTATGCCTTCTGGGACTTCTACCAGATGTAGAAATTGACAAATATCAAACTACATTTTTAAATGAAATTCTGCACGTAAGGTAATAGCCAAGGTATGGATGCAGGCTTCGCCCCCCTCTATACATCAATGGAAGAAGGACGTTAATGATGCAATACCATACAAAAACTAGTCTATGCACATAGAGGTTGTGCTCAGAAGCACCCAAAAGTGTGGGACAGGTGGCTGGAAGATGGGGAAACTTGTACCTGAAGATTCCCCAAACCCCACAGACAGGCTTGCCTAGATAAAAATTGTAAAAGTATGTCCTATGTAAGTATTAAGCATGGAAATTCTCATTCGGGAATATATTGTTAACAGAACCACAGGAAGTCTCTTATGCAATTGATGTATATACCTTCGCAAACTTGTGCCTTATAATGTTTGTACAATGAAACTCACACAAAGTGTTTGGTGTAAATGTTTTATTTATTATTTTATCCAAGTGATTGCTTGGTAAAATGAATCTTATCTAAATAAAGTTGGCTTTTTCCAATTAAAGGAAAGAACGGTAAGAATGGACATTGAACAAATTATCGTTCACATGCTTTAAATGTTGCTTAACATACCATTCAAAATGTTTATTTTATGTGCTGATTAATATATTTATAATAAATGGACATACATCCATTGTATACACCTATTGAGACAACTCACTTGTGCGCATGCAAAGTTTGTGCTTACTGCATGCGGCAGAACGCAACCAAGATGCAGAATGAGGGCTCATCAGCTGTTAACCACTTGACCACTGGGCACTTAAACACCCTTAATAACCAGACCAATTTTCAGCTTTCGGTGCTCTCACATTTTGAATGACAATTACTCAGTCATGCAACACTGGACCTATATGAAATTGTTGTCCTTTTTTTCACACAAATAGAGCTTTCTTTTGGTGGTATTTAATCACCGCTCGGTTTTTTATTTTTGTGTGCTATAAAAGAAAAAAGACCGCAAATCTGTTTTAGCAGATTAGTAATTTTTCTTCATAAATTTTGGCCAAAATTTATACTACTACATATCTTTGGTAAAAATAAGTACAAATTGGTGGATATTATTTGGTCTTTGTGAAAGTTATAGAGTCCACAAGCTATGGTGCCAATATCTGAAAATTTATCACACCTGAAGTACTGACGACCTATTTCAATTCTTGAGACCCTAACATGCCAGAAAAGTACAAATATCCCCCAAATGACCCCTTTTTGGAAAGAAGACATTCCAAGGTATTTAGTAAGAGGCATGATGAGTTTTTTGAAGTTGTCATTTTTTCCCACAATTCTTTGCAATATCAAGATTTTTTTTACTTTTTTTTTTTTCCACAAAATTGTCATATTATCAGTTTATTTCTCACACACAGCATATGCATACCACAAATTACACCCCAAAACACATTCTGCTATTCCTCCCGAGTACGGCGATACCACATGTGTGAGATTTTTACACAGCGTGGCCACATACAGAGGCCCAACATGCAGGGAGCGCCATCAGGCGTTCTGGAGCACCCAGGACAATTCTGACATTTCTCTCCTACATGTAAAAATCATAATTTATTTGCTCGAAAATCACATAGAACCCCAAAACATTATATATGTTTTTTTAACAAACACCCTGGAGAATACAATGGTGTTGCAACTTTTTATCTTGCACAGTATTTGCGCAGCAATTTTTCGAATGCTTTTAAAAAAAAAAAAAAAAATTGTGCTTAAAAAAAAAAAAAAACACAGTAAAGTTAGCCCAATTTTTGCATAATGTGAAAGATGAAGTTATGCCGAGTAAATAGATACCTAACATGTCACTCTTCAAAATTGCACACGCTCGTGGAATGGCGCCAAACTTCGCTACTTAAAAATCCCCATAGGCGGCGCATTACATTTTTTTTACTGGTTACATGTTTTGAGTTACAGAGGAGGTCTAGGGCTAGAATTATTGCTCTTACTCTAACGTTCGCAGCGATATCTCACATGTGTGGTTTGAACACCGTTTTCATATGTGGGCAGGACTTACGTATGCGTTCGCTTCTGCATGCGAGCAAATGGGGACAGGGGCGCTTTAAAAAAAAAAAAAAAAAAAATCTTATTGTTCATTTTACTTTATTTATTTTAGTTTGACATTTTTTTCCCCAAAAATATTTTTTTTTATCACTTTTATTCCTATTACAAGGAATGTAAACATCCCTTGTAATAGGATTATGGCATGACAGGTCCTCTTTACAGTGAGATATGGGGTCAATAAGACCCCCCATCTCACCTCTAAGCTGGGAAGCCTGAAATAAAAAAAAAAGATTCTGGCTTTGATCATATTGGCGAGTCAATAGAAGCACCGGAGGGTGGCGGGAGGGGGGATGTCTATTGCTGGGTATTGCAGGGTATCACCGAGTATGGCTGGGTATGGCTGGGTATCTCCGAGTATGGCTGGGTATCTCCGGGTATAGCAATTTATGGCAGGGTATTGCAGAGTATTGGCAGGGTATTGCAGAGTATTGGCGGGTACTGCAGAGTATTGGCGGGTACTGCAGAGTATTGGAGGGTACTGCAGAGTATTAGCTGGTATTGCAGAGTATTAGCTGGTATTGCAGAGTATTAGCTGGCATTGCAGAGTATTGGCTGGTATTGCAGAGTATTGTCAGGGAATTGAGGGGTTAAATTTCAGTGAGCAGCGATGTGGGCACTGCAGATGCAGCCCACAGCGCTGCTGACACCGATCTCTTCCCCCTCCGCTGTACCAATCGGTACAAAGAGGGGAGGGAGGAACCGGCGTCATAACATGACGCCGGTTTGTTTACAAGTGATCACTCCGTCATTTGATCACTCCATCGTTTACTGTGATCCGTGATGCTCTCAAGTGCGCGCCCCAGGGGGCGCGCAAGAGCGGAATTCTGGGAGGACGTCATATGACGGCCTCCCAGAGTTAAACAACCGCCCTGTAGCCGTCATTCGGCTATGGGCCGGTTGTTAAGTGGTTACGCTTAAAAACTGTTTTGTGCCACAAAAATTTATGTTTTAGCCAGTTCGGTTAGATATTGGAATTCAAACTCAGATTATGTAACATCAAGCCCCATCCACTTTGCGCCCAATGTTATTAAAATGTAAAAACAAAGATAGCATTTGCACTTCATCTGTGCTGATTTGTGCTGCAAAAACAAACATATGGGCTGGTTTGGTTTAGAGATATTGCACATTATAGTGGATGAAACCTCTCCCACTTTGCACCACATGGTATTACATTTCAGAAACAAATATACCATAAGTTTGCATTTGTGCAGCAAAAACAAGCATATCTGTATAGTGTATTTTTTCACATCGCACTCTCATTTTGTATCAGAAAGAATGATTATGGGACTAATTTATGCTTTTAGCCTAAGCTAATACCTAAAATTTACCTTTGTAGTTTTTTAGAAGATCTTTTTAGAACTAGATGTGGGGAATTTATCTTCAAACGTTCACATTTTAACCAATTCAGTACAGGGCACTCCCCTTCCCTTCTGCCCAGGACAATTTTAAGCATTCAGTGCTGTCACACTTTGAATGACAATTGCGTGGTCATCCAAAACACAAAACCCAAATGACATTTTTATCATTTTCTTCCCACAGATAGAGCTTTCTTTTGGTGGTGTTTGATCACCTCTGGGGTTTGAATTTTTTGCGCTACAAATAAAAAAAGACTGAAAATTTTTGACAAAAAAAAGGTTACCATTGTTTCTATTACAAAACTTTGTAAATAAGTACATTTTCTCCTTCACCGATGGTCACTGATGAGGCAGTACTGATTAGCACTGATGATGAGGCACTTATCATGCAGCACTGATTGGCACTGATAGGTGGCACTGATGGACACTCATAGGCAACACTGATGGGCACTCATAGGTGGCACTGGAGGGCACTTATAAGCAGCACTGAGGGGCACTGGTTGGCACTGATGGACGGCACTGACAAATTGCTCTGATAGGCAGCATTGATCAGGAGGCACTGGCAGGCATCACTGATGGACACATAGTGCCATCCCTAATGGGCACTGGACTTCGTCCATCATTTTGCTATATGGTGGGCGGGAAGTGGTTAAAGTGCCATCCCTAATGGGCACTGGACTTCGGCCGTCATTTTGCTATATGGTGGGCGGGAAGTGGTTAAAGTGCCATCCCTAATGGGCACTGGACTTCGGCCGTCATTTTGCTATATGGTGGGCGGGAAGTGGTTAAAGTGCCATCCCTAATGGGCACTGATTGGCAGTGCGAGGACAGAAAAACTGATACATGGCTTTTCCTGTTTACACTGCGATTAGCTGATCACGTGGTAAAGAGCCTATGTCATAGATGAGAGATGCAGCATGTCAGACTGACACATCTCACCACCGATCGTCATGCTGTGCGCCCCTGCCGCCGAGCGATCATGGCTTATCCTACTGGATGTCATATGATGCCCAGTCAGGATAACAAAACCACTTTGCAGCCGTCATTTTGCTATATGGTGGGCGGGAAGTGGTTAAAGTGTTACTAAACCCAGGAGCCTGCATTCACTATATCTGGTCTCCCACAGTACACAGGACATGGAAATGTAATTATTTTAGCAAATAAAAAGTATTCACACTCCTTGAAAGTTTCCACATTTTGGCATTTTAGAACCAAAAACGTAAATGTATTTTATGTGATAGACCAACACAAAGTGGCACATAATTGTGAAGTGGAAGGAAAATAATAAATGGTTTTAATTTTTTTTTTTTACAAATAAATATGTGAAAAGTGTGGGGTGCATTTGTATTCAGCCCCCTTTACTCTGATACCCCTAACCTAATCTAGGGGAGCCAATTGCCTTCAGAAGTCACTTAGTAAATGGAGTTCATCTTTGTGCAATTTAATCTCAGTATAAATACAGCTGTTCTGTGAAGCCCTCAGAGGTTTATTACAGAACCTTAGTGAACAAACAGCATCATGAAGGCCAAGAAACACACCAGACAGGTCAGGGATAAAGTTGTGGAGAAGTTTAAAGCAGGGTTAGGTTATAAAACAATATCCCAAGCTTTGAACATCTCACAGAGCACTGTTCATGACCAGTGTAGACCAGATGTCCCCAACCTTCTGGTGCCTGCCCGTCCATACTTGTGCTCTGCCCCACCCCTTAACGTTACCTAAAATTAAAGAGACCACAAGTGGAATGGAGTACAAATGGCCATAGCAGCCTTTTATTAACAAAATATTAAAGCAGAGGTTCGCTCACCGTCCACGTTTCCATCAGCTGGCGGGTGCATGCGGCATCCATTGCAAGTAAGGGAACACGGCAGTGTAGCCTTAAGGCTTCATGATGGGAACCCTACTGCGCATGCGCAAGGTTCCACTCCTCTCTCCTACTGGCCTGGCAGTCAGGGAAGGAGGAGGGAGGAGGAGGAAGCCCCAGTGATGAAGCAAATACCTGCGGCTGAGGCTCCTGGAAGCATTAACAGGATATCTATGAAAGACATAGCTGCCTTCCACTGATGCCCAGGGCGCCCCACCACTCTTTACAGAAATTAAACCCCTCCCTCCCCTGCTGCTCTCCACCAATCCTGTATTCCCCCCACTTCTACCTTAGTGTATTTTAACCCCATGTTGTCTCCCCCTCCTCACACTGTAATGCCGACCCTTCACTAGTTCTTCTTTTTTTAACTCTCACTCCGGGCCTCATTATACATCACCCAAAAATGGAAAGAGTATGGCACAACTGCAAACCTACCAAGACCTGGCCATCCACCTAAACTGACAGGCCATTAAGAGAAGCAGCCAAAAGGTTCAGCTTCCAGCAGGACAACAACCCTAAACATACAAAGCAAAACAATATCACCCTGGACACACCATCCCCACCGTGAAATATGGTGGTGGCAGCATCATGTTGTGGGGATGCTTTTCTTCAACAGGGACAGGGAAGCTGCTTAGAGTTGATGGGAAAGATGGATGAAGCCAAATACAGGACGATCTTAGATGAAAACCTGTTAGAGTCTGCAAAAGATTGAGAATAGAGCAGAGATTGACTGTCCAGCAGGACAACAACCCTAAACATACAGCCAGAGTTACAATGCAATGCTTTCGATCAAAGCATATTTATGTGTTAGAATGGCCCACTCAAAGTCCAGACCTAAATCCAACTGAGAATCTGTGGCAAGACTTTAAAATTGCAGTTCACAGAAGCTCTCTATCCAATCTGACAGAGCTTGAGCTATAGTGCAAAGTTAATGGGCAAAAATGTCACTCTCTAGATGTGCAAAGCTGGTAGAGACATCCCCAAAAAGACTTGCAGCTGAAAGGGGGTTCTACAAAGTATTGACTCAGGGGGGCTGAATACAAATGTATACCACACTTTTCACATATTTATTTGTAAAACAATGTTGAAATCTATTTATCATTTTCCTTCCACTTCACAATCAATTGTGCGCTGCTTTGTGTTGATCTATCACATAAAATCCCAATAAAATACATTTAAGTTTTTGGTTGTATCATGAAAAAACACGGAGCCTTGTGAATTCTATGAGTGTCTGGTTAAAGCTTATAGGAGGATTTTTCATTCTACTCTGACTGTCCTATGAGACTGCAGGACCTCTATATGCATACTACCAAGAAAAAAAATCTCTCTAGAAATACACACCAAACTGAGCATGTGCAAATCTAACTCCCCCCAAGGCTCTGTTCTATCAGGAGATGGATTGGGGATTGTGGAAGTAGGGGAGGATCAGAGAAGGCAGGACGAAACAGCCTTTTTACAGTGCGGACGATTAACCCCTTAGGTTCCACAGCGAGTATAACAATCATGCTTTGCTGCATATATATAGACTGATTTAACTGTTGTGGGTTTAGTAACTGTAAGAATTGTGGTGTGTGCTTTTCAGTGTATTACTTTCATCAATTTGTTGTCATATTGTATTGTCTAATAACCTTGGGCTATCAATGCAAATAGTGCATGTGGAATTTGAATACTCATTTCCAAGAAATGTATATAAATGTACGCTCACAAAGATTATCACAATATTATCTCTTATTTTAAAATATTATTAGCTTTAGCCTGGCATTATT
The DNA here is from genome assembly GCF_037356315.1 of Lithobates pipiens. Lineage (NCBI taxonomy): Eukaryota > Metazoa > Chordata > Amphibia > Anura > Ranidae > Lithobates > Lithobates pipiens. Next base: position 124,238,278 of record NW_027507789.1, on the reverse strand, counting down.
TGTGAGGTGTCTGAGAAGGGCAGGAAAAGTTTCATCTAAAATTTGAATTCAATAGAAATAGATTTTAACAGTGACATGCTTTGTGTGAAAAAAATATTAAAGTGGTTGTAAACCCTTGGTGACGTGGCTGGCCTCAGACAAAATACAGAGATGAAACAAATAAGTTGTACCTATTTATCTGCAGTCTTATCTTCTCTACATCCTTTCAAGATGCTAAAATTATGAAGCTTGAGGGGGCGGAGAGCTGAAGTTACACTCTGCAGAGCTCAGTGGGGAGAGGTTGGAGAGCTGATTGGAAGGAAGGGGCACACCCCCTCCACACAGCACACAGGAACAGAGATGAGGCTGTCAATCAGCTGGAGCTCCCCCCGTCATTATTTTTCTCTTGATGTCAGGAAAACTTCTCAGAAAAGAGTCAGAACAAAGCAGCAGAAAGGAACTACACTTCGTTCTTTTAATTGAGATAAGTAAAGGCTATAAAGACATATGCTTAATTCTACAACAATTTTTTTGTGGGATAAGACAATAAATGTGGGTAAAATAACCTATACAGCCTAATTAACTGATCCTTTTGAGTGCCCACAACAGAACTGTGTCTTCTGCATCTATACCCTTTGCTGCTCCAGCACTGGCTATCTTCAATCACTACAAAACCTCTTTTCTGAAGAGTGCCATCCGATATACACGTTGGTCGTCGTCATTGCAATATGCCAACTCTCTTCTCTTGCCAGCCCTCCCCAGATCAGGATGTATTTAATAAATCCACTTTATCTGCCAGCAGTGTGATGGGTCTGTGAGATAAACAGTAAGGTCATATTTAATTCTGTAGAACAAGAGTAGAATTGGTTCAGAGGAGCCAATACAAGAACATATGGTGTCTCTGGAGGATATCCCCAGCCAGTACCCAGATAGGCCATGAACCAGCCGACAGCCAGATCTATTACAACGTGTTTATAGATCCCTTCTGTATCATGTAGCAGCAATACCACAGTAATAACGACCTACCCAATATAATAAATTCTAGTCTTGTTTTATTACACAACATGTCAATGCTATTAATTAGGTTCATTTTTACTACAGTGGTAGACCTCATAGGGATGACTGTAACATGAAAATGTAAAGAGAAAGCTGAACCTCGATAAATCCAAGGAGTAATTTATCAAGGCAGGCAGCTGTAACTATTGAGAACAGAGCAAATGCATGTACAACTTCTGTTCACTAACACCCTTCTCTGAGGCATTCTTGATAAGTTATCCAGTTTTTCCCAGGTAATTAACAATGCTTTGATATGCTCTTTTTAATCTATGGCTTAAGGCAGTGGTCATCAACCCTGTCCTCAGGGCACACTAACAGGCCAGGTTTTATGTATTACGTTGGGGAGATGCGGACTAGAATACTGCAATCACTGAGCAACAAATGAGATCACCTGTGATGTATTTCAGCTATCTTGCAAACCTGGCCTGTTAGTGGGGCCTGAGGACAGGGTTGATGACCACTGCCTTAAGCCATGATGGGTTTACTTCCTCTTTGTTTCTCTGCAAAGGCAAAGCATAATGGGCTACTATGCATCGCATAGTAGCCCATTATGTGTCACTTACCTGACACAGGAGCCAGCGATGTCCCCGATTTCCTCGCCGGCTGGAAGCGTCCATCTTCCTACCGGGGTCATGGACTCCGGCTCTGTGACTGGCCAGAGTCGCGTGACCCGCCAGTCACGACATGTAGTTTAATGAAAACGGCACGCCGTGACCCTTCTAAAGTGCGCATGCGCTGAGTACATCGGTGCATGCACAGAAGATATCCTCGTACGGGGAATTGCAAATATCTCCTAAACCATGTATGTTTAGGAGATATTTGCAGCACCTACAGGTAAGCCTTAATCTAGGCTTACCTGTAGGTTAAATGTGTTGTAAGGGTTTACAACCACTTTAAGGTGTAGTTTACACTTGCTTCAAAACAAGGCTTTGGACATGCTTTGTTAAATGCTTGTTAAAGCACCTGTCACTAAATAAAATGGATAGCTTTCAGTCCTGTTTACACCTTGCTTTTGCTTTGCTTCAGCTTCGCTTCAAAAATTATATACCATGTCACTTTAGTTGTGCTTCAAAGCGTCTTCAAAGCCTCCATAGAAGTCTATGGCAAAGTTCACTTGAAGCACCTGGAGCTTTTGAGAGGCATTAATTCAGCTTTAGCTTTGCATTGTTTTGGAGAAATTGCAAGTATGAGATATCCACACACACACGGAACATCTGCCAAGCTTCAACAAAGATTCAAAAGATCATCACCAAAGCATCACTAAAGCTTCACCAAAACTTTTTTGAAGCATCACCAAAGCTTAATCGAAACACCACCGAAGCATCAAAAACATATCATAAAAGAATGTTGAAACGGTAGGCGCTTTAATGTGTGTTGAAGCCGCAGCAAGTGTAAATGAACCCTAATAGAAAACTTTACATACAGTCAAATCCCAGCCCAATAAATTAAGGGCTAGTTTTAACTTGCTTCAAAATATAGCTTCAGACAGGCTTTGTTAAAGCTTTCCGAAAGCCAGTCAAAGCTCCTGTCACTAAATAAAATGGTTAGATTACAGTCCTGTTTAGACCTTGCTTTTGCTTGGTGCTTCGATGAGGCTTCGCCATAGACTTCTATGGAGGCTTTGAAGATGCTTTGATGCACAACTAAAGCTACATGGGGTATAATTTTTTAAGCAAAGCTGAAGCAATGCAAAAGCTAGTGTAAACAGGACTGTAAGCTAACCATTTTATTAGTGACAGGAGCTTTGACTGGCGTTCAGAGAGTTAACAAAGCCTGTCCAAAACCTTGTTTTGAAGCACGTGTAAACTAGCCGTTAATGTGTGTTGAAGCTGAAGCAAGTTTAAATGAGCCCTTAGACTGCAGAGCTCCAGTCTACAAATCTGCATATAGACCAAGATTTTGGGACAGAAAAATGACATAGGACTTTGTACTTACTGTCATATTCATTACTTATGCAGCATATGTTTCCGACAACAAATGTTCGATGTGAGCTTGTTGTTAATTCCAAACGTGTGTAGGCTTCATCTGACATTTTTTGTCGGAATTTCCGACCGACAGAATTTGAGAGCTGGTTCTCAATTTTTCTGACAAGAAAATCTGTTGTTGTAAATTCCGAGCGTGTGTACACAATTCCAACGCACAAAATTCCACGCATGCTCTGAATCAAGTACGAGATGGAAGCGATCGGTCTGGTAAAACTAGCGTTTGTAATGGAGATAGCACATTCGTAATGCTGCAGTTTTTACTCTTTTAATGCAGCACATTCTCTTCTTCTTTAGAATGCTAAAAAACAAAGTTGTTTTGCTGCTGATATTCACACAGAGTTCTGACAAATTGATTTCTTTATTATTTTTCGTGATCTCATGAACAGTATTTTTTTTTGCCAGATCTCCAGAATAATGTTTTATTTATTTTTATAGTGATCTTTTTTTTTATAGTGATCTCCATAATATTTTTCTAGTTTTGTGTGTCAAGTTACCACAACACCATTATTATCTTGCATTTTTTAACCTCAAAGATATTAGTTGGTGTTGGTGTCCCTTGTTAATTTGACAGCAATTGATCCAGCACTGCCTGCCTCTTTCTTTTATTAGTATAAAAGGGGCGTTTCACCTGCCACAGACAGGGCAGCTCTCTGTACATATCAATGAAGTGGGGGAGGAAGTCGTGATCATTGAATCGATCCATTTGCTCTGCAAGACACAACACAAGACAAACCCTAATGGCAGGCTAAATTCTCCTAATCTTGTCCCAATATAGGCCTTAATCTAGAAGCAGTAAAGACCACCGATGCCCCAAGTTCTAATTGTACCTTCATTATCACGATCGGTGCTTACACTACTCCGTCCTCCGCTCACAGATCGTACTTACGACACATGCGTGTTAAGCTTTATATATACTGCACATGCATGAAACTCCGCCCACCACTGACCTTCTTTCTAGTCTTTTCCTGCCCCTTCTCTTTTGGCACAGTGGGAGAGCACATGGCAAAGAAAGTGCAAGTGAATGCAGAGAGCAGCAATGAAGAGGACGAGGAAAGCCCGGAGCCACAAACGTCCTGATGCAGGAGATTTAAGGCCTCTAATATGTCCTTTGTAGAGACGTTGGAGATGGTGGACATCTTGAAGAGGGCCAACTATGAGGGATAGCATGTGGTTTTTAACCACTTAAGCCCTGGACCATTTTGCTGGCTTAAAGGGATTGTAAAGTGAATAAAAAAATAAATAAATAACAAACATGTTATACTTACCTCCACTGTGCAGCTAGTTTTGCACAGAGTGGCCCCGAACCTGCTCTTCTGGGGTCCCTCGGCGGCTGTCTTGGCTTCCTCCCGCAGGTGCTTCTCACGTTCATGTGAGCTCCCTCGGATGGTGAGAAGCATCTGCGGGCATGCTCCCGTGATACAGCCGGCGGCTATAGCCGCTCGCTGTATCACACGGCCCCGCCCCCCGGTGCTCCGCGTCAGTGGATGTGATTGACAGCAGCGTGAGCCAATGGCTGCGCTGCTTTCCATCCATCCACTCCAGCTAATCAGCGGCCAGGCTGAACGGTGGAAAGGACGTCGGGGGACGAGCGTGGGACTTTCGAGGGGTGAGGTAAGTAAAACGGAGGGGCTGGGGGCGCAGGCACTGTCAGATGTTTTTTCACCTTAATGCATAGATCCGCTCGTGTGTGGGCTTCAGCGGACTTTTTCAGCGGACTGTCTGACGAACAAAGTCTTACGGAATTTCCGTAATTTTGTCCGTTCAAACTTGGTTTTGTCCGTCCAAACTTGTTTTCAGCGGACAGTCCGCTCGTGTGTAGGCAAGTTGGACGGACTAAGTATGGCGCATGCTCAGAAAGGATTTACACGGCCGAAGGTTGCATTGCAGTGTATAGGACGTCGTTTTTCTAGTCCCGTCGTACGTGCTGTACACGTCATCTCGCACGCTTTCAGCGGACTGTCTGCTCATCGTGTGTGGTCAAGTCCGTTCATTCAAATTTTGAACGGACTGTCTGTCGGATTGTCTGACGAACTTAGTTGGGCAGACAATCCGCCTGTGTGTACGCGGCCTACTCAACAAAGTGTGACTTCTTCTTTCAATACTCAATACCACCAATTTTTGTAATTTGCAGTGACAATGTTTTTTTTTTTTTACTAAAATCAAATCCACTTTGCACTACAAGTGCACTTTCAGTGCTGTTTCAGTGCACTTTCAAGTGCATTTGCACTATTGAAGAAAATGGCTAAAAAGAAAACCCCATTGGAGAACCTAGGAGATAGCTCAAATAAACACAAGCAGTAAATCAAATGAAATATTCTTTAATTTTAACCAAAAATTTTATTTTAAAAAGGTTTATCAAACATTTGCTGCCATATTAATGCACCCCCCCCCCCCACCTGCAAAGTATTCCATATATTTTTGACGGACCTCATAGGCACTTTGGGGGGGGGGGGCAAGCCAGGACGGCCAGCTTCAAGCGCCGTCAGGGTTGTTGTTTGTTCTGGAAATCCAGCCTCAGGCTCAACTGAGGCCACATAGTTTGTAGCATTTCTCCTGAGAAAGTTGTGCATAATGCAGCATGCAAGTATTATATGGTTATATCGTTTATATTCCACCATGTTGAATGGCATCAGGGACAGGCGGAACCTGCTGGCCATTATCCCAAAAGCATTCTCCACCACTCTTCTGGCTCTGGCCAGCCGGCAGTTAACCACTTCCCGCCTGGCCTATAGCAGAATGACGGCTGGGCGGTGGTCAGTTACCCTGACTGGGTGTCATATGACGTCCTTCAGGATGACAGCCACCTCGCACCCATGGAGGTGCCCATCATGGCAATCGTGGTGTGGTGTGTCAGTCTGACACACCGCTACACCAATCTTAGTAAAGCGCCTCCAACGTAGGCTCTTTAACCTGTAATTAGCCGTGTCCAATCACGGCTGTTCACAGTGTAAACAGGAAGAGCCAGTGATCGGCTTTTCCTCACTCGCGTCTGACAGACGCGAGTAGAGGAGAGCCGATCGGATGCCCACCCAGGTCCACCATCAAGCTGCCCAGGACCACCAGGGAAGGGGGCAACATGTGGATGGCCAGGTATGTACACCATGGCCATCCACATATGACAAAAATTGCACAATACATGCCAATCAGTGCCCACAAATGGGCACTGACTGGCAACATCATGGTCCAACTAAAAAAAAGTAATGGCCACCAATGACACCCATCAGTGTCATCAGTGCCACCCATCAGTGTCATCAGTGCCACCTCTCAGTGCCCATCCATGCTCATCAGTGCCCACCTATCAGTGACCATCAGTGCCCAACTGTGCCACCTATCAATGCCACCCATAATTACCCATCAGTGCCACATATGAGTGCCCATCAGTGCCACCTATGAGTGCCCATCAGGGCTGCCAATGAGTGCCCATCAGTGCCGCCTATCAGTGCCCATCATCAGTAGTGGATTAATCAGCTCATTAGTACCACCTAATCAGTACCACTTCATCGGTGCCCATCGGTGCCGCTTTATCAGTGTCCATCAGTGCAACCATATCAGTGCCAATCATTGAAGAAGAAAACGTACTTATTTACCAAAAATTTTTACAGAAACAAAGAAAAAAATAATTTTTTCAAAATTTTTGGTCTTTTTTTAAATACCACCAAAAGCAAGCTCTATTTGTGGGAACAAAATGATAAATGTTTGGGTACAGTGCTGCATGACCGCGCAATTGTCAATCAAATTGCGACAGCGCTGAAAGCTGAAAGTTGGCTTGGGCAGGAAGGTGCGTAAGTGCCTGGTATTGAAGTGGTTAAAAACCCTCTGGTCCGGGGTGAGGGTCCTCATCGAGAATGGCCGCATCAGGTGATCACCCAGCCCAAACGCTTCAACAGCGACAAAGACGAACGGAAGACCAGCCACGTTGTCTTCTGCAGGTGGCAAGTCCAAGCCACCATTCTGCAGCCATCTGTAGAACTCGGTCTGGGCGATTAATCCACCATCCGACATCCGGACATTCTTCCCCACGTCCACATATAGAAACTCATATGTCGCCAACACCACTGCCAACATCACAATACTATTAAACCCCTTGTAATTATAATAGTATGACCCCGCATTGGGGGGTAGCACGATGTGGATGTGTTTCCCATCAATTGCCCCTCCACTGTTGGGAAAGTCCCACTGCTGGGCAAATTGGGAAGCCACAGTCTGCCAGTCCTGTGGCGTTGAAGGAAACTTTGGAACGAAACAAGAAAAAAATGAGTACTTTTGCACATAAACATTGCAAGCAGATTAGACAAACATTCTTGGTCAACATAAGTCAAAAAAACATTTATATTAAGGAGTATTTAAAGACAAATATATAAGGTCCACTTATCAGATTCCTTGCCCCCTCTGATGGCCAATTTCAAAATTTTAGATGTTTTGGACAGGTAACCCTCTCCACTTCATTGAGAGCTGAATGCATACATAATGTGTGTTACTTTGGCCAGCCCCTCCTTACTTACACTATTGGAAGCCCACTGGACAGGTAAGAAGTGTCATAATACAAAAATATGAATACACACTGTCCAAATTGAACCACATTTTTACATTCTGCAATTACCTGTCAAGATAATAGGAGAACAAAACTCGAAACAGTACCATTTGAAAGTATTCAGGCAGGACCTTTCACTAGATGCTTTGGTGAATTCATCCATAAATATGAACGCAAAAGAGGTAGGTATAGTTTGTATGGGTTTGGCAAAGTCAGCAGAGTATTGGTATCGGCTGACTTAGAGGTTGGGGGGATGGAGGGTTCCAAATGAGTTTGCCCCCCCCCCAAAAAAAAGCCTCTTGCACTCTGCCTGAATTTAAGGACAACAAGAATATGTGTACACATTTTAGGGGGTGTTTAGGGTAATACACTACTATGGAGCTGACAAAATACATTATATGTTAAGTGACTAGGCTAGGTGTGTATGAGCCCAGGATAGCATGCTGGGGAGGTTAGTGAAGACAAATATGCATGAAGGACAAAAAAGGAGCATTAGAAGCTTACAGCATGCATGAGGACAAAGAGGACATTCACAGCATATTACAATCATGGTAATTATGGAATGATGGAACAAATACAATACATTAGCAAACATTAAATACATAGAATATGATGCTAAAGTAGAAAACTTACCTTAATATAGTCCTTCTGCAGGACCTAAATGATGGCAGAATAGGTCCCTGGAATAATAATTCCAAGAGCCTGGGGGGAGATGCCTGTTGAGAACGTGATGTTCTGCAGACTTCTTCCTGTCGCCAAGTACCGCAAGCTGGCGACTAGCCATTGTTTGCGAGTGGTGGCTTGCCGCATGCAGGTGTACTGCTTGGTAATATAAGGGGACAGCGAGGCCAACAGATGGTGAAAAACGGGGTCCATCATCTGGAGATAATTCCTGAAATCATCAGGATCAACCAATTCTTCGTCCATGAACTCCTCCTCGCCCTGTTCATGGACTGGGCTTGGGTCAAAGTAAGAACCCCAACACCAAGCCCCTGAATAGCGCAAACTCTGACGAGTACGTAACCATAACATGGCTTCAAAACAGTCAGCTGGTCAGAACAAACTGACAGAACACACTGAAAATCAGAAAGAACCTTAGAACGAGCTGAAAATCAGAAACGAGCGGACAAGAACGCACTGAAAATCAGATGCATACTAGAAATAGCACGCACTGAAAACCAGATGCGAACTGACTACATGCACTGAAAACCAGATACGAGTCCACAAGCACAAACTGAAGAGCAGTAGTGATTGGAAAAGCACGAGGCTGAAAAGCACGAATCGTCTCTCGCCAAACTTCTACTAACATGAGATTAGTAGAAGGAGCCCAAAGGGTGGCTCACTGGCCACCAGGAGGCACAGTGCTTTATTCGCACTCCCCAGCAACCCAGAGACAGAGGGAGAGTTCATGTACTGTAACAGATGGTTTCACAATGGTAAGTTCAAGTTGGATGCAACCAGGACCATTGACTGGTGTGTTGCCAAGCTGGCAGTGGTTAGAGCTGAGAGCAGATAGCAGCATAATCCTTTATCCAGTCAAAGGGCCTGTGGCAGACCACAATCAGAAGTTTATCCTTATCTAGGCAAGGGGTTAAGACTGCATTCAGAAGAATAATCTGTAGTCAGGCAATGGTCAGTGACAGAAGCTATCCATAGTCAGGGAAAGGCACATGGTACATGAGTTAGGTAGCAAACATTATCACAAGCCCAGAGCCCTGGGCTTTTGATGACCAAATAAGCTGCAAAAGACAGTCAGAGGAGAGGATAGACAGTCAGAGCTGACCTGCTGTCTAGCAATGAGGATGAACAGGCTAATTGGTGTCTTGTTTGTCTTTGTTTCCCAGGATCCAAATCCTCCTGTAGGTGGCAGTATAATCTAGTTGTCTCTAAATCATGTCTCCCTTAATAGATGAGAAAGATAATAAAATTATTGAAATTACTGTAAAATCTTGAGGGAAAATGAGAGACACAGAAATGCTGAAACAGTCAGGTTATTTGCTGAGACTGGGGCATTATTAGTACACAGCACAGCCTGTTGCCCAGCAAGGAACACAAAGGCATGGGAACTGCGGTGGAGCTGCAGCGAGAGAAGCCATGGAGCTTACCTCACATTTTGAATACTAGCCCTACATTTGTCCAGTCCAGCAGGGTCTGGCTATGGGCTCCAAACTTCTGAGGATATACTGACCAGCTCAAAAAGCATGATCATTTTAATTCAAGAAAAATTTGAAATCTTCTATACAGTGCATACAGAAAGTATTCACAGCGCTTCAAGTTTTCCACATTTTGTTATGTTAAAGCCTTATTTCAAAATGGATTACATTTTTTTTTTTTATCAAAATTATACAAACAATACCCCATAATGACAGTGTAAAAGAAGTTTGTTTGAACTCTTTGCGAATGTATATAAAATGTAAATTAAAATAAATCTTATGTATATAAGTATTCACAGCCTTTGCCATGAAACTCAAAATTGAGTTCAGGTGCATGCTGTTTCCACTGATCATCCTTGAGATGTTTCTAGAACTTGATTGGAGTCCACCTGTGGTAAATTCAGTTGATTGGACATGATTTGGAAATGCACACACCTGTCTATAAAAGGTGCTACAGTTAACAGTGTGTGCCAGAGCACAAACAAAGCCATGAAGTCCAATGAATTGTTTGTAGACTTATGAGACATGATTGTATCAAGGCACAAATCTGGGGAAGGGTACAAAAAAATGTCTGCAGCATTGGTCCCAATGAGCACAATGTCCTCCATCATCCGTAAATGGAAGATGTTTGGAACCACCAGGACTCTTCTAGAGTTGGCCGTCCGGCCAAACAGAGATTGGGGGAGAAGGGCCTTAGTCGGGGAAGGTTCCAAGGAACTGATAGTCACTCGCATAGTTCTAGTGTTTCTCTGTGGAGAGAAGAGAACCTTCCAGAAGAAAAATCATCTCTGCAGCACTCCACCAATCAGGCCTGTATGGTAAAGTGGCCAGGCAGAAGCCACTCCTCAGTAAAAGACAGCCCATCTGGAATTAGCCTCAAGGCACCTGAAGGATTTTCAGACCACGAGAAACAAAATTCTCTGGTCTGATGAAACAAAGATTGAACTCTTTGACCTGAATATCAAGCTTCATGTCTGGAGGAAACCAGGCCCCGCTCATCACCTGGCCAATACCATCCCTACAGTGAAGCATGGTGGTGGCAGCATCATCCTGTGGGGATGTTTTTCAGTGGCAGGAACTGGAAGACTATTTAGGATCAAGGGGAAAGTTGAACTCAGCAATGTACAGAGACATCCTTGATTAAAACCTGCTCCAGAGTGCTCTGGACCTCAGACTGGGGCGAAGGTTCATCTTTCAACAGGACAACGATCTGGCACACAGTCAAGATAACAAAGGAGTGGCTAAGGGACAACTCTGTGAATGTCCTTCAGTGTCCCAGCCAGAGCCCAGGCTTGAACCTGATTGAACATCTCTGGAGATATCTGAAAATTGCTGTGCACCAAAGCTCCCACTCTAACCTGATGGAGTTTGAGAGGTCCTGCAAAGAAGAATGGGAGAAACTGCCCAAAAATAGGTGTGCCTAACTAGTAGCATCATACTCAAAAAAGACTTGAGGCTGTAATTGGTGCCAAAGGTGCTTCAATAAATGATTGAGCAAAGGCTGTGAATACTTGTAATAATGTACATGTGATTTTTTTACATTTTTTATAAATTTGCAAAGATTTCAAACAAACTTCTTCACTTTGTCATTATGGGGTATTGTTTTCCGAATTTTAAGGAAAATAATTAATTTAATCCATTTTGAAATACAGCTGTAACATAACAAAATGTGGAGAAAGTGAATCAATGTGATTACTTTCTGGATGCATTTTACAAGAAAATAGCTAGCAAAAAATGAGTAAACTTTTCTTGGTAGAGAAAAGGCGTCCGTCCTCCTACAACACTAGAAAAAGTAATGCTGGGAGTAGGAGGAGTTTTACCAGGCTGGTCACAGTTTTTTGTTTTTGTTTGCCATTGTCCAAATTATCATCCATACAGGAATTCTACAATAGTAGGGATGTCCAAAAGCATTCCAGCTGAGGGGTGGGTAATGGCTGCTGACAATTCGACAACAAAACTAGGAGCCGTCTGCAACAACCAGAAAGACCATTGCCCACATCTGAAGCAGAATAGCTGAAATTCCCAGTAGAACAGGAGAACTGTTAATGTGCCAGAGGAGATAACAGAGGATCAATCTGATGCTCAGACCAGAACAAGAATCGTCACCAAAGGGAACGATTCTCTCCAAAGACGCTTGAGATTGTACCAACAGAAGCTGTGTACCAAAGCAACCACCAACAGCTGCAGAAATATAACTACCCGAATAGAGAGAACAAACCAACAAGAAGAGCGATCAACAAAGACAACAAAGGTTTTTCAGCCTAAAGAATTATCCTCAAGTAAAAAATAGGCAACAGGTTCACAGGGTAAGACCAGCTGTTCCAAATATGACAAAAGGGGCTGTCAGGTCACCTTGAGGCGAGGTGACAGATGCACAACATAGGGATCAGGAGTGCACCGCAAGGTTGTGGACCCTAAGGCTGACTGCTGCGGACGGGAGACAGATCCCACCGAGGTTAAAGCATAAGATTCCCTGGGGCGCGGAGTCTAAGAGCCAGCAGGTGTTCACCAGAGCCTCTAGTGGTAAGGATGGACTTGGCTGCAACTGGCTCCAGGTCGCGACCCCCAGGGTCCCCCAGCTCGCACCCACAGTAGGCAACAGAAGGATAGGGATAGTGAGGGATAAAGCCAAGGTCCGGGCCACAAGCAGACAGGAATAGTCAGGGACACGCCAATAGGTCAGGATCACAGGCAAACAGGGATAGTCAAGAACACGCCAAAGTCGGTAACGGAACAACAGAAGAGCACACGGCAGGTAACAGGAAGCTAAACACACAAAGGAATACACAATGGTTGATCAGCAGGGTTGGCCTGCAGTGCACAGGTTAATATAGAGTTCTCTGATAGGAGCTAGGGTGGAGTCATGCCAGAGGATGGATTACAAAAGCAGTCAGGTGAGGGTCGGCTGGTCTCTAGAGATGAACACATGGAAACAGGTAAGCAGACAAACTCTATTGCATAACCATGACAGGTGCCTAATCTTAAACTTTCAACCCTAGGCTCCAAGCATGAGCAAGAATATCTGTGCCAGATGTCCAATCAAAAATTTGATAATCAAGATAGAGATCTATCTAGCATAATACCCCAAGCGGATGGTCAAGGACCTAAGGAGATGGAGAAAGCCTCAATGAAACCACCTTAAATCAAAAAGACTGAAAAAAAAACAGAAATGCATTAGAAGACAACCACACTGGTGCAGCAACACAAAAAACAGTAGAAAAAAGCAAACCTGTCCACAAGGATACCCAACAGTGTTGCTAGAACCTGATAAGGAAAAAGACCATGTGGGGCTAGCCAGGACATTCTTATTCACCCTGATCCAGCAACTTGATCAGAGTGGGGGAGGAAGGTGGAGCCAGATAGCAAAGACTGATCATCTAATTAAGCATAGGAGCAGTGAAAATATTTAGAGGGCCTGACTGTGACTCATCCAAACCCATGTTAATCACCAAAGGCATGGTATCTCCCACAGGGAGTGTCTGCAGTACAGTTGCAATATGAGCTATCTGCTACCAATCTAAGGAAACCCCAAATCCTCCAGCAATGGTTTCATCCCCAGAAGAAAATAATTGTACCTTCCATGTGGTTGAGTGTAACATCTTCAACATTTTCCAGGGTAGGGACCAGGTCACTAATCCTGTCACAGGAAGAATTCTCAAACCTTCTCATAGGTGAAGGTCATAGAGCACCAAAGTGATATCCAACAGAGTCCAGGTCAAGGTACCTACCCACAACCGATCCATCCAAAGAAAGAGACACCATCTACTCCAGAGAACTGGACTTGATTCTCAAACATGAGGACAGCCCTGAGAATGAGGGAAATGTGGGAAAGGAACCACCCCATATACCCCAAGAGACTGGGTGCGTATGCATGCGTAAGTGTAAAGAAGGAGGTGAAAAGCATGGTTGGGACCTCCAGAGACTTTGGATCTGTGTTATAACAGCACTGGTTAGGGAAGTTTCAGAGTACCTCTCTGCCTAGTGGAGGAAGTGCATTTTACTCACCTGGCCATAGATGTATTGGGGGTTTTTTTGGTCAGACAGCTGGCTATAGTATTTGGACAGGCAGGACTCCTACTCCTTAAAGCTGGCTATAAATGGATCAAAAATTGTCCGGTTCAGCAAGGACCTTCGATCCATCTATGGATATTCCTGCTTGAGAGGATTCGATCTAGCGATATCCATCTATGGCCAGCCTTACACCTCTGAATAATTTAGCCATTACCTCTTTTCACTGTGGCACGCAATTATCCTATAGACTTTTCCCCCAAGTTGACAAGTCTGTTATTCTCTTCCTATTAGCATGCTCCTGCCAGGGAACTGCAGGAGGCAGATACCAAGACAAATCCAGGTAGTTACCTTGTAAAACAACCCATTCAGCTTAAAATAGAAATAAGTTCAAAACATTTTTGAATAGATATAAAAAAAAAATTACAAATACCTTCTTTCACTTTTTAAAAAAATTATCACATTCCCTCTGTCCTCAGCTGCATAAGAGCTGGGGGGGGGGGAGAGGCAGCAGCACACTGAGCTTGCCAGCGAATGGCTGTGCAACGGGGGAGCGTCAAGACAAGTCTGATCATTGGAGGAGAACAGGCTGAGTTTCCAGCATAGCCAGAGAACTGACCATCGTGTGCTCTTCTGCTTAGTGTGGTCAGTTTTATTAGGAAAGCAGAGGGACTGTCAGAAACACCAGGGATTTCACATAAAGGAAGCAATACAAAGAGAATAGGATAGTTTTTCATACAAGTACATGGTACAGCAGGCACATATCAGGAATAAGAAGTGTTGGAGCAACAAACGCTTTAAGGATGTATAAATTAACTTAATGCTTTTTTCTAGCTACTTGAAATTCAGCTTTACATGTATACCTCTATATGGCTTTAACAATGTGTTCTTTAGTTTAGATACCTTTAAATTGTTTGCTAAAATGTTGGTATAAGCTAGAATTCCCCTTTGTTTGGATTCTTACTTGGAAGAGCTCTTTTGTAAATATTTCAGTAGGGTATTAAGCTGGCAGATTGGAACAAGGATTTAACAATTAACATCCAAAGTAATAAACAGCACCTGGTCTGGGCTTCCTGTGAAAGGTATCAAATCACTCAATACCTCTCATAATAAGTAAAATACCTCTCCAGGTGCAGATAATCACTTTGTGAATGATAATTCCTGCCACCAATAGGCCAGTATTAAGTACAGTCATCAAGTCTTGATTTACTACAGGTAGCAGTGATGTTTAGCACCAGTCTGACTATGACTGGCCTGATTATGATCACCTGCAGAAGTATGAAAGATGACTCCGGGCCCTAAAGCAGAGCTGGCTGTCATTATTAGCAGCTGACTTCTGCAGCAAGAAGGGGTTGCCTTAAGCCCCATACACACGATCAGAAAATCATACGAAAAATACAGATTTTGAATCGATTGTACGATAATAGTACAGAGCCTTTGAGAGCCGATCGTGACAGTTTATCCAATATTATCCAATCAGGCATACACTTATTTTCTTTGTACAATGCCAGATTTTAGTTTAATCAGTACAGCTGTCGTTCCAAAAATTCAATACAAATGCATTACATCACATAACATCACTTTCAAATTTTTATTCTGTCGTACGAGATTTTTTTGTGACTTTAATAAACTCTTCAGATTTGATCTGAGATTAGCATGCAAAAAAAAAAAAGTCAATCATTCGTCCGATAATCTCATCATGTGTACCAGGCAATAGTCTTGGACTAGGTAAGGGCTTACACATGCAGCATTTGAGACCAGTTTGGAACGCTTCTGAGGTCTGAGGTTCAGATTTGCATCAAGCTACTTTTGTATTTCCATTGACTTGTATGCAGGGAAAAGCCGTTTTGATGAGACTATAAGCCTGTGCATAAAGAACCTGCTGACATGCTAGGGTGTAGATATGAGGGGAGGATAAGGGGCCCCACCAGAGGAACACCGGGAGAACGTGACCTGAGAGCCTCCTGAGTTGGGTACGCTTGCAATTTAACAGCACACAAATGTCCCTGTAATGCTGCAGATCATGTCACCTGCAAAATTTAGACTTAAAGTGAACCTTCAGTCATTTTTTTCATCTTTCAATCTATTAAATTGTCTGCCCTTGTTGCTTTAACTTTGGATGGTAAAACATTTTTTTTTCTGCCCGTACATACCTTATACAGCCCATGTTTCTTGTCTGGTAAAAAGCCTAGGCTTATAACATCATACTCTCGTGAGAGTTTGCCAAGAAGGGAGGGAGGGGGGTTGAGTCATAAGAGTGCCAATGAGAGCTGCAGAGCTGGAGGTGTGCCTCTGTGTGTCTGTGGAAATCCAGGAAGTGAACAGTCAGCAGCTACAACTGCCAACAGTTAAAATGGTTGCAGCCAGACTTAGTGGAGGGAGATTTCTGCAGCATATTCGGCAAGTACAGAATCCCAGCATATATAAAATAATATGTAAAGGGGTTGGAGGGAAGCTTCAGAATGGCAAAGATGTTTTTATTACAAATTATGTGAGCAGACTGAAGCTCCTCTTTAAGATGAACCATGACTTAGAGCGGAGAAAGGCCCCTAAACTCCTCTCCTCCTTGGTTTTGTAATGCCCCGTACACACGAGCGGACTTAAGTCCGACAGACTTCCAAAGGAGTTCCGTCGGAGTTCTGCTGGAATTCCGACGGAGTTCTGACAGACTTTTCGGCCGAACGGACTTGGCCACACACAATCACACTAAACTCCGACGGATTCGAACATGATGACGTACGACTGGACTCGAATAAGGAAGTTCATAGCCAGTAGCCAATAGCTGCCCTAGCGTCGGTTTTAGTCCGTCGGAGTAGCATACACACGAGCGGAGTTTTCGAAGGGGACCGCCACTTTAACTACTTAAGCCTGGACCAATTGTCAGCCTAAAGACCAGAGGTCTTTTTACAATTTCGCACTGCACTACTTTAACTGGTAATTGCGCAGTCATGCAATGTTGTACCCAAACAAACTTTGCGTCCTCTTTTTCCCACAAATAGAGCTTTCTTTTGATGGTATTTGATTGCCTCTGCGATTTTTATTTTTTACGATATAAAAGGAAAAAGACTGAAAATTTTGAAAAAAAAAGATATTTTCTACTTTTTGTTCTAAGAAAAATCGAATAAACTAAATTTTAGTCATATAATTAGGCCAAAATGTATTCAGCCACATGTCTTTAGTAAAAAAATTGTCAATAAGCGTATATTTATTGGTTTGCGCAAAAGTTATAGCGTCTACAAACTGTGGTACATTTTCTGGAATTTACACAGCTTTTAATTTGTGACTGCCTATCTCATTTCTTGAGGTGCTAAAATGGCAGGGCAGTACAACCCCCCCTCCCCAAATGACCCCATTTTGGAAAGTAGACACCCCAAGGAAATTGCTGAGGGGCATGTTGAGCCCCTTGAATATTTTTTTTTTTTGTCCCAAGTGATTGAATAATGACACAAAAAAAAAAAAGTTTACAAAAAGTTGTCACTAAATGATATATTGCTCACACATGCCATAGTTATATGTGGAATTGCACCCCAAAATATATTCTGCTGCTTCTCCTGAGTACGGGGATACCACATATGTGGGACTTTTTGGGAGTCTAGCCACGTACGGCACTCCGAAAACCAATCACTGCCTTCAGGATTTCTAAGGGTGAAAATTTTTGATTTTACTCCTCACTACCTATCACAGTTTCAAAGGCCATAAAATGCCAAAATAGCACAAGTTGCGGGAATATTACAAACTTTTTTTTTTTGCACAAAGTTGTCACTAAATGATATATTGCTCACACATGCTATGGGCATATGTGAAATTACACCCCAAAATAAATTCTGCTGCTTCTCCTGAGTACGGGGATACCACATGTGGGGGACTTTTTGGGAGCCTAGCCGCGTACAGGCCCCCGAAAACCAAGCACTGCCTTCAGGATTTAAATATAAAACGCTACCAAAAAAAACTGTTAGCGATTGAGGGATCAGGCCTGACTCAGTTATGTGTTTAGTGTTTTGTAAGTGACAGTGATCGATCGATACTGCAGTTGGGTGGGCTGGGCGGAGGGGGTGATTTGTGTGCCTACGTGTACCTACGTGTCAGTGTAGTGATTGGTGCACTTACTATGTCCTCTCCTTGCAGTCCGGTCAAAAACACCGCCCTGAGGAGAGTGACATCACTTCCTCCCTGCCTGTGTTTACACTACACAGTCAGGGGAAGCTTCTCATTCGTCAGGAGCGATCGAGAGGGGATGGCTGTTGGTTTCATCCCGGATCGCTCCTGAAGTGAAACGGACCGCCGCAGCCAGCGGGAGGGAGTCCGATCGGACCCCCCACCCGCTGGAAGGCAAGCAAGTACGGGTACGGGCTTGTTCCCCGTACATGCCATTCTGCCGACGTATATTTACATGCGGCGGTCCTTAAGTGGTTAAGTTATATGTGACAAAATGGAATGACACAGGGAAAAAGTGTTGAACACGCTAACTGAAATGTAATTAATACTTAGTACAAAATTCTTTGTTGGTAATGACAGCTTTAAGATGCCTCATGTATGTGGAAACGAGTCACATACATTAATCAACAGGTGAAAAAATTTAATTACTATTTCACAGTAGCGCTCATAAAAAATATGTTAATAGCTCAAACGTAGGTTATCAAAAATGTGTTTAAACATCTATTCATAAATAAATGACCATGAAGAAAATTTGAAAATATCTTGCAATTCCACATAAATCATAAACGACGGTGCTCTTGATATATGCAAAAGATGTGCAAAAATTATAATTTTTGCACATCTTTTGCACTTTTTGAGAGGACTTCCGTTTATGTTTTATGCGAAATTGCAAGATACTTTCACATTTTCTTCATGGTCATTTATTTATGAATAGATGTGTTTAAACACATTTTTTTGGATAAAAAAATTTTCATAGTAAAATATTGTAGACATAGATTAAATCATAAAACATCTTGTCCACCCATGATTGATATTGAATATGAAAGTTGATAGCTTGACGCATTTTGCGGCCCTATAGCCGCTAGACATGTGCAAAAGGAAAAAATTAGTTTTGTCTCGTTTTAATTCGTTAATTCATTAATTTCGTTTAGTTATATTCGTTAACTTCCTTAAATTCGTTTTCGGATTTCGTTTCGTTTTCTACCGAATTCGAAAAATGGGCCACATTTGAAAATATTTCAACCAAATTCGAAAATATTTCTACCAGATTCAAAATGATTTCAACATGATTCAAAATTATTTCAACCGCATTCGAAATGATTTCAACATGATTCGAAATTATTTCAACCGCATTCGAAATTATTTCAACATGATTCGACATTATTTCAACCGCATTTGAAAATATTTTGTGACCCGACTTTAGGGCCATGTTTCTCTGGGTCCCTTGGTGCTAGAAACTCCAAATAATGGATATGTTGTAGTGCTAGTACTATTGTGTTTGCACACCAAATTTGGGGTTTCTAGCTATAAGTGACCCCGAGATATGTGGCCCCAAAATCGGGTGGCAAAATGTCATTCTCTGCTGCAGAAAAGTGCTTGACATTTTGTGACCCGAATTTGGGGCCACGTATCTTGGAATCACTTAGTGCTAGAAACTCTAAATTTGGTATGTAAACACAATAGCACTACAACACATCCAAATTTGGAGTTTCTAGCACCAAGTGACCCCGAGATACATGGCCCTAAAGTCGGGTCACAAAATATTTTCGAATGCGGTTGAAATAATGTCGAATCATGTTGAAATAATTTCGAATGCGGTTGAAATAATTTCGAATCATGTTGAAATCATTTAGTACTTCAGCTCAAATACAATACAACACCCTTCTAACTCAGTTCTCAGGAATGCACTTTGCCAGTAATCCAACCTCCAGCAAAAAATGAATTAGCTGATTGGACTATAAGATTTACTTTGAGCTGACCTTTTGTTTCATTAGATCTTTAAAGAATTACCGAATCATGTCGAATTCATTCGAATTCATTTGTTATATTTCTTTCGTATTCGTTGTAATTCGTTATTTTTTTATTCGGACATTCGGATGCATCCGAATGTCCAAAAGATGCAAAATTCGTCCGAATTTCAATTTGTTACAAAATGAATTGCACAAGCCTAATAGCCGCTCATCAAGAGCAGAAACCGTGGGATGCATCTATAAATAAAAAGCATATATGTCTAGATAATCTAACAAAATCAGAAAAAAAATAATAAAAAATGAAAATAAAATTATGGGAAAATATATAGAAAAAATTCTAAAGGATTATAAGAATTGAATAGTATATTATAGGGTAGGGGGCCCCCTTATTACGTCTAACTTACAGCTGGATCTGCGTACTGATGGCGTGATATTGAGGATCGTAAACCAACTGAAGACCTGTGGCGGCGTACCAGGGTGATGACAACCAACACAGACAGCATTTGAAGCGGGTGAGTGTGAGGTATGGTTGAGATTGTGACCCCAAACGGGACCTATGTGAAAAAAAGGTATATATATGGGATGTGTTGAGAGTAATCAGATTAGAAAAGCAAAAGTAGAAAATCAATATCAAAAAGGACCAGCCTTTTTCTGATTTTGTTAGATTATCTAGACATTTATGCTTTTTATTTATAGATGCATCCCACGTTTTTTGCAACTGATAAACGGCTATAAGGCTACGAAACGTGTCAAGCTATGAACTTTCATATGCAATATCAATCATGGGTCGACATGATTTTTTATGATTTAATCTATGTGTACAATATTTTACTATGGAATTTTTGTTATCATATCCAATTTTTCCCATTTACTTTGATAGGAACTTAGTAAGGTCAACAGGTTACATAGGCACTAATTGCATCACCTTTATGTATATATGTATCAACTGCTACATGTGTTTTTACCAAATATGAATTTTATTAGATTGTGAATCATTATGTAATTTATTTTGAATGTGATATAAAATGTTTCTGTTATAAAGGATCTATGCTAAAAAAAGTGTTACATAAGACACTATACAATATAAATAAATATAACTTCTTTGTCATTATACCTTTTCATTTGCTACTGTGTGCTTCATATAAATATATATATATATATATATATATATATATATATATATATATATATATATATATATATATATATATATATATATATAATACATTATTATTACAGTGTAAAATATGAAAACTGCAAGTGGAAATGGCATGAAATCAAAGATGTCAGCACTTGTGAAGTGTTATCAGACTGGAAGGGCCTGGATCCATAGGCTTTGGGTTAGTGCTGATGGCTTCAGTTTGACATCAGATGCATTTAACCTGCAGTTCACCTCCTTCTGACCTGCATTTGCTTTGCTTAGACTTGTATTAAAGAAAGAAAATCCACTTGAATTGAAAAAAAGCCAGTTGACACTGTTCCTTGAGTTGACACTAAATGATATCCTTATTGTCCAAAGATAATCTATATACACCCCCTACATCATGGCCCTGGAATCCATTCGTCATTAGATTGTTTCTTATGCCGTGTACACACGACCGGACTTTGAGGGACTAGGTCCGACAGTCTTTCCGACGGACTTTCGGCAGAGTTCTGATAGACTTTCCGAATGAACGGACTTGGCCACACACAATCACACCAAAGTCCGACGGATTCTAACGTAATGACGTACGACTGGACTAGAATAAGGAAGTTCATAGCAGGTAGGCAATAGCTGCCCTAGCATCGGTTTTTGTCTGTCGGACAAAACGAACGGATTTCTTGGTCCGACGGAGTTCCGGTGGAAAAATTTAAAACATGTTCTATTTCTAAAGTCCGCCGGATTTTTGGCAAGCAAAGGTCCGATGGAGCCCACACATGATCGAATTGTCTGACGGTCTCGTTCCGTGGGACCTTTGCTGTCAAAAAGTCCGGTCTCGTGTACGCGGCATTACTGTCTCCTTGTAACATTCTCTGTGAGCTCCCAAACCTCTTCTCTTCCTTTTCATTCCCGTTTTTTTGGAAAGAACTGTGCACATTGGTTGTGATCATATGCACTGACCTATGCACACTACACATCCCATATTCCATCTCAGGAGAAAGCAAGAGAGAGTGGAGAGTGGTGGCTTGGTTTTCCCCAACTATCTGCACACTCACAGGGTTTTCTGCACATGCCTATCTGGGAAGTCTTTGCACATGTGTAGGAAATCACCTGCAAATATGCAGATCTGCTGAAGAGGTCTGCCAGGACACAAAGGCCAGACATAGTCTTTTGGCATATCTGCACACATGTTATAATGGCAGCGCAAAGACAGGGAACAGACTGGGACTGAATTTCCACCTTAAAGTGCATGTTATAATCCAAGAACAACAATTGAGAGTATTGCAGCCTATTGGTCTTTAGATGTGGTGGTTGCATTCATTTTAATTCTTTCACATTTTTTCCTTTATTCTAACCTGGTAATTTCCTGCTAAAGTAGCAAGTTAAAGCATATCCTGAATAACAGGTAAATATGGTTTTGGAGTACAAAATGAAGCAGGACAAAGGCTAATAGAGTTTTGTCAAGAGAACACACTAGTAAAAAAACAAACACTCTTTCTCAACAACCAAAGAAGAAACTCTACACATGGACATCAGTGGATGGTCAATACAGAAATCAGATCGATTATATTCTCTGCAGCCAAAGATGGTGAAGCTCTATATCAAAGGTGCCCAACCTTTTGAGGACCGAGGGCCACTTTGGCAACCTGGTAACCAGTCTTGGGCCACAATGAGTGGAGCAGGCAGATGACAGGTCCGCGTCCACTTTGCATATGCAGAGCAGACACACTGACACAGCCCGCTCTATTCTTCTATGGGCACTATATATCGATCTGCCCAAATGGAAGGAGACAGATCCCCTTCTGTTTTTTTAAGTGGATCAGATTGGAGATAGGCGGGCTGGTACTGCTGGTGGGTACTGTTGCTGGGTACTGCTGTCTGGTACTGCTGGTGGGTACTTGTGCAGGGTACTGCTGACTGGTACTGTTGCTGGGTACTGCTGTCTGGTACTGCTGGTGGGTACTGCTGTTGGGTACTGTTGCTGGGTACTACTGGTGGGCACTGTTGCTGGGTATTGTTGCTGGGTACTGCTGGCTGATACTACTGGCGGGTGCTGCTGGCTGGATTGCTGGCTGGTACTGCTGGTGGGTACTGCTGATGGGTACTGCTGACCATCTCTGTTCATCAGTGTGACAGGAGCCGGTGCTGGAGGAAACATGCAGCTGCAGTAGAGAGCAGAGCCAATGATTCCTGTATCGCTCCTGTCACAGGCAGAGTACATTTGTTATCACTCTGCCTGTGACAGGACCCGGCACCATACAGGAAGCATCGACTCTGCTTCCTCTAGAGCTGGCTCCATCCTGTACATTCTTCTGATGCTCAGGGATGGCGGGTCAGGAACCTGTGATCTGGACTTGCCAACCCACCATCCCAGAGCAGAAGGTGGCGGGCCAGCCTTGCTCTGTACAGTCAGTCAGAACAAGACCTGGAGCTGACTGTGGCTCAGACCATGAGTTTCTTATGGCAAAATTCAGGCTTTAATTGAAGAAAGTTTGAAAGACCACTAGACATTTCAGATATGATTTAAATCAGATCCCTTGTGAACACTCAGTGGAGGTGACAAACAGATTTAAAGGGTAACCACTTTCGTTGGGAAAAAATTGCAAATAAAGAAAAAATAATATACCACATATAATTGCAACACTAATCATATTGTAATTGAATGTTATTAAAAGTTACCTTTTCATTTTCAGTCTGCAGCTGCTGTAATTTTCTGAGAATGTTTTGCAATATGGCTACCTGGAGTTGTTCTGTACCAGAAACATCATTTCCTGCTTGTGTGATTGGGTCACCGATTTTCCCAGAAGACTGCCTAAAATACAAGTCAGATTTCAGGCATCCCCTGCAACTAAAATGTCTTTTTTTGAGCGATATTTTCAATAGGAACACATCTAGAGGTATGCAGGCCCAGCATATTTCCCCCACTCCTATAACATCCACTCAGAACAGAGGCACAGAGAAACACAGAGGGATTTCTTCAGAATAACAAAAGGTAGGAATCTCCAACAAAGTTTTTTATAATCCCTGCAATGTACAGAGATCACCCAGGGAGGAATGTTTTTTTCTCAACAAAAGTGGAGTTACGCTTTAAGGGATTAGATCTGATAGACAGAGTGCCTGGGGAACTATGAAAGGAAGTGTGTGACATCGTACAGGACGCAGCAATGAAAACCATCCCAAAGAAGAAGAAATGCAAGAAAGCAAAGTGACTATCTGATAACGATATACAAATAGCTGAACAAAGAAGGAAGGCAAAAGGCAATGGATAAAGGGGAAAATATACCCAACAGAATGCAGACTTCCAGAGGATAGCAAGAAGACCCAAAAGGCCAGGTAAGTAGCACATTATTTGAGACTTACCTGCAAACGAAGCCCTCTACCAATCCTTTGTCACCGCTGGAGGCCGCATCCATCTTTACTCGTCTTCCTCCTGGGTCCGTGGACTTCGGGTGTGTGACTGGCTGGAGCTGCGTAACATCACTCCCGTGTAATGTGCTCGGGAGCCTCCGGTCACCATCCGGTCCATTTATATTCCGATACCAAAGAAGGGCAGCGCCAAAGAATGTTCAAGCTGCCGTACGATCGCACTCATCTCACACACTAGCAAGGTTATGCTGAAAATTCTACAAGCTAGACTTCAGCAGCATGTGAACCAAGAGCTACCACAAGTACAAACTGGATTTCGAAGAGGCAAAGGAACTAGAGATCAAATTGCCAGCATTCACTGGTTCATGGAGAAAGCAAGGGAGTTCCAGAAGAATGTCTACTTCTTCTATATTGACTATAGTAAAGCCTTCGATTGTGTGGATCCCAACAAGATGTGGAAAATACTGAAAGAAATGGAAATACCAAACCACCTCACCTGTCTTCTGAAAAAGCTGTATGCAAGTCAAGAAGCAACAGTTAGAACAGGAAATTAAACAATTGACTGGTTCAAAATTGAAAAAGCGGTGTGGCGAGGATGTATATTGTCACCCTATTTATTTAACTTATATGCAGAGTACATCATGCGAAATGCCAGGATTGACGAATCACAAGCCGCAATTAAGATTGCAGGGAAAAATATCAATAACCTGAGCGAAGCAGACAATTCCACACTAATGGCAGCAAGGGAAGAAGAACTAAAGAGTCTCTTAATGAAGGTGAAAGAGGAGAGTGCAAAAGCTGGCCTGGAACTGACCATTAAGAAAACTAAGATCATGGCAAATAGAAGGAGAAGAAATGGAAACAGTGACAGATTTTTTCTTCCTAGGCTCCAAGATCATGGCAGACAGTGACTGTAGCCATGGAATTAAGAGAAGCTTGCTTCTTGGGAGGAAAGCAATGGCAAACCTAGACAACATTATAAAAAGCAGAGACATCACCCTACCGACAAAGTGCCATGTAGTCAAAGCTAATGGCGTTCCCAGTAGTAACCTATGGCTGAAAAACAACAACCTGGTAATACTGCCATTAACACACTTCTTCCTGTCCTACGTGGACAATCATACTAAGCAGTCTTGTCACTCTAGAACAGGGAGTGTGTTAGGACTAAATAACATCTCCCTCTCTTTATAACAGATGGGTGTTTTGTAGTCCATGGATATAACAGGGAACAATGATAATTGATTACAGTACAGGAAATTATCAGCTCAAGATATCTGGCTGAATGAACAGCTACTTTTTTTGCACTTGTTGAACAGCTATATACAGTATCTCACAAAAAGTGAGTACACCCCTCACATTTTTGTAAATATTTTATTATATCTTTTTATGTGACAACACTGAAGAAATGACACTTTGCTACAATGTAAAGTAGTGAGTGTACAGCTTGTATAACGGTGTAACTCAACACACAGCTATTAATGTTTAAACCGCTGGCAACAAAAGCGAGTACACCCCTAAGTGAAAATGTCCAAATTGGGGCCAAAGTGTCAATATTTTGTGTGGCCACCATTATTTTCCAGCACTGCCTTAACCCTCTTGGGCATGGAGTTCACCAAAACTTCACAGGTTGCCACTGGAGTCCTCTTCCACTCCTCCATGATGACATCACGAAGCTGGTAGATGTTGACCTTGCGCTCCTCCACTTTACGTTTGAGAATGCCCCACAGATGCTCAATAGGGTATAGGTCTGGACACATGCTTGGCCAGTCCATCACCTTTAGCCTCAGCTTCTTTAGCAAGGCAGTGGTCATCTTAGAGGTGTGTTTGGGGTCGTTATGTTGGAATACTGCCGTGCGGCCCCCCCACCCCAAAGCACCTTGTCCCCATGTTGATGAAGACAAGGGTCTCTTCCCAACAACCCTGGCTGTTGGTTGTCGGGGTCTGCGGACGGGGGGCTTATCGGAATCCGGGATTCCCCCGGGGGGGCCCCCGGATACTGCCCCCCACAATATGTGAATGAGTATGGGGTACAATGTACCCCTACCCATTCACCTGTGAAAAAAATGTAAATAAAACACAACACACAAGGGTTAAAAATAATTTATTGCACAGCTCCGGGGGTCTTCTTCCTTCTTGGGGGTCTTCTCGCCAGACTCCTCCGCTATCTTCTGCTAGCTCTTTTACTAGCGGAGGAGCCTGGCTTTCTTCTTCGCCGCCACCCAGGGGTCTTCTTCTGACTTCGGGGGTCTTGTCCCCCTCTTCGGTTCTTCTTGCCGGGTCTCCGCTCCTTCTTCCAGCTCTTTTACTGGCGGTGGCCCGGTCTTCTGTCGCTGCTGTCTTCGCCGCCTTCTGTTCTTCTCTTCTTCTCTTCTTCCTTGAGATGTTGACTCGTCGCTGTCTCTGGCTGTAATGACAGTGATGTTTTGCGTGGCGACTTATACAGGGACAACGGGCAAGGTCACCGGGTGATGTCCCCGCCCATTATGATGTCACAGTCCAAGGATCCTCTGGGACTGTGACATCATAATGGGTGGGGGCATCACCCAGCGATGTCCCTATATAAGTCGCCGCACACCGCGTCCCTGTCATTGCGGCCAGAGAGTGTGTCGAGTCAACATCTCAAGGAAGAAGAACAAGAAGAACAAGAAGAAGAGAAGGCGGCGACAATAGAAGACCGGGCCACCGCTTGTAAAAGAGCTGGAAGAAGGCACAGAGGCCCGGCAAGAAGAACCGAAGAGGGGGACAAGACCCCCGAAGTCGGAAGAAGACCCCCGGGCGGCGACAACTAATAAGAAAGCCAGGCTCCTCCGCTAGTAAAAGAGCTAGTAAAAGAGCAGAAGATAGCGGAGGAGTCCGGTGAGAAGACCCCCCAAGACGGAACAAGACCCCCGGAGCTGTGCAATAAATTATTTTTAACCCTTGTGTGTTGTGTTTTATTTACATTTTTTTCACAGGTGAATGGGTAGGGGTACATGGTACCCCAATACTCATTTACATAGGGTAGGGCTCCCAGATTCCGATAAGCCCCCCTCCCGCAGACCCTGACAACCAACTGCCAGGGTTGTCGGGAAGAGGCCCTTGTCCTCATCAACATGGGGACATGGGGGACAAGCACCCCCGCATGTTGAGGGCACGCGGCCTGGTACGGCTCAGGAGGGGGGGGCACTCGCTCATCCCCACCCCCTTTCCTGACTGGCCGGGTAGCGTGCTCGAATAAGGGTCTGATATGGACCTGGGGGGACCCCCATGCATTTTTTTCAGCGCAGGGCTTCCCCTTTAAGTCCATGCCAGGTGACGGGGCCAGCGACACGTCAATCTTGCCGCCGAAGGCGGCGACATTGACTTCCTTCGCTAGTCCCGTCTACCTGGAGCCACGCTCAAAGTAAACGGACTTTTCTCTGTGCGGGAAAGTCCGTTCATTTCAAAAGTACAGCGGACTAGCAAACACATGGCCGTATTGTCCGCCAGACTCTCAGTTTTTTGTTTTTTTGAGCCAAAACTACTTTCTAAGTCCGCCGGACTTTTGGGTAAAAAAAAGTCCGCCGGACCCCTTACACGGGTCCCTTAGACTCTGGTCCGCCGGACTTTTCTGCCGGATAGTTTGATCGTGTATACAAACACGGCATAATTTTCACTTGTGGGCTGACAAAATGCAGTTGTTTTGTCTATTTCTGAATTAGAAAATACGTCCCCCTCTCCTTAGCTCCAGGACAAAGGGGGAGATATTTTTTAATCCAAGGGAAGAACTGATTAGATTTCTTGAAATAACACCGGCAAACTGATCAGGATATAGGACAGTTCTGAATTTCTAGCAGGATCAGCAGGCATTTTATTACTTTTTATGCTGTGTACACACGACCGGACTTTGACAGCAAAGGTCAGACGGAACAAATCCGTCAGACAATTCGACCGTGTGTGGGCTTCATTGGACCTTTGCTGTCTAAAAATCAGAAGGACTTTAGATTTAGAACATGTTTCAAATCTTTCCGATGGACTCGAGTCCGGTTGAAAAATCAGTTTGTCTGTATGCTAGTCCGACGGATGAAAACCAACGCTAGGGCAGCTATTGGCTACTGGCTATGAACTTCCTTATTCTAGTCTGTACGTCATCATGTTCGAATCCGTCAGACTTTGGTGTGATTGTGTGTGGCCAAGTCCGTTTGTTCGGAAATCCGTCGGAACTACGCCGTAAGTCCGTCGGAAAGACCGTCGGACCTAGTGCGTTGAAAAGTCCGGTAGTGTGTACATGGCATTAGGGTGCTTTCACACTGCTCCTTTGAAAAAATAAATTAAAATTGAATATATGTTTTCTAGTTGCCTGACTCCCAGCATGTCCTTGTGAAACAGGAGCATGTGACTAAAAAACACACCAAAAAATGCAACTGATGAGCGTTTTTGACACATTTTCTGTTCCTTTCAATTGAAAGCTTAATTTTTGATGCGTTTTTTGATAAGCACACCAGAGATACAGCAAGCAGGACTTTATGAAATGTGCCACACCCACAGCGCAGTGGTATGAAGAGTCCCATAGGGTATTAGGGGAAACATTTATTTTGTGTTTTTCTTGCTTTCTAAGCCAGGTAAAAACACTGAAAGAACACATCGGAGCCCTTAAAAAGTATGTAACACCAACATTTCATATTTCTATACGTGCCTGTTGTACAATGTACTTCCTTTGCTTTCCTAATCAAAAGCAGGAGAACATAGCATCGACAGTTCTCTAGCTATGCAGCTAGGAACTTAGCCTGCTCTCGTCCTCTTGTCCTGACACCCCCCCCTGGCCAGCCTTCCACTGGGAAGATCAGTGTGCTGTTACTTATCCTCCCCCAGCAATTATGCAGCTGAAAACAGAGGGTATGTGACCACTTATAAAAAAAAAGGTATTTATCATGTCTTTTTTTTTTCTATCTATTGTCAGGGGTTAGTTCAAAGGGGATCACCTTCCCTGGGAAAAAGGTCGAAAACGGCAGTTTTTAAAAAAATTTTTACGTGTAGCCAGTTTTATTTAATAAATTGCATGAAAATAACACAAACAAAAACAGAAAATAAATCATTGCCATCCAGGCACTAACTGAATATTGCAGGTAATTCACAGGTGATGGGCGTATCCCAGTCACCC
Source organism: Lithobates pipiens (assembly GCF_037356315.1). Classification (NCBI taxonomy): domain Eukaryota; kingdom Metazoa; phylum Chordata; class Amphibia; order Anura; family Ranidae; genus Lithobates; species Lithobates pipiens. The sequence goes on along the minus strand of NW_027507789.1, from coordinate 124,209,034 downwards.
ACAAAACAAAGATAATGTAAATCTTTTCTCTCACAAAGCAGACATCACACCAGTAGCTCCCTCAGGTTTTGGCTTCCCAGGCGAAGAGCAATCTTTGCTCCAGTCCTGCTTACTTTCTACCACCTGTTGGTGGACACAAGTGGACCTCAAAATCTGGTCCTTAACCAACCCTGCCAAGGTGGTTGGTAAAACCCGGACCGGATTCCATCTTAGATCTGAACGCATGCGAGGTGATACATAACGTCCATCAATCACTTTGCCTTTCATAATGTCACACTATACACAAATGTTTTGCCTTTCATTTTAATTTTAAGCTAAATGCATTGTTTTACAAGGTGATCATTTACAATCACTTGAAACAGATATAACAAAATGCTTTCAACAATATATTAACAACTTTCCGCCCGCCATATAGCAAAATAACAGCGGCAAAGTGGTTTCAATATCCTCACCGGACGTCATATGACGTTGCCAGATATCAAGCCGATGCCCACGGGGGCACGCATCATGGCGATCGTTGTTGCGGTGTGTCAGTCTGACACACCGCAACATCGATCTAGGTAAAGAGTCTCTGACGGTGACTCTTTACCATGAGATAGCCGTATACATTCACGGCTGATAACAGTGTAAACAGGAAGAGCCATGCTTTTCCTCACTCGCGTCTGTCAGACATGAGTAGAGGAGAGCCGATTGGCTGCTCCTTTGACAGGGGGGGTCTGTGCTGATTGATTATCAGCGCAGCCCCCCTGAGGATAGCCATACTGGACCACCAGGGATGCCAATCAGTGCCCACAATGGATGCCAATCAGTGCCCACAATGGGCATCACTGATTGGAAGGCATTATTATTTGGCACTGATTGGTATCCATCTCTATGATCAATTAGTGTACATCCATGCCACCTATCAGTGCCCATCCATGTTGACTATCAGTGCCCATCCATGCCGCCTATCAGTGCCCATCAGTGCCACCTATGTGTACCCATCAATGCTGCATATAAGTGCCACCTATCAGTGCCCATCAGTGCCGCCTATCAGTGCTCCATCAGTGGCACATATTAGTGCCCATCATCTGTGCCACCTCATTGGTGCCACCTCATCAGTGCCCATCAGTAAAGGCGAAAACGTTTTTTTTTCAAAATTTTTAGTCTGTTTTTTATTTGTTTAGCATTAAAAAAAGTACCAGAGGTGATCAAATACCACCAAAAGAAAGCTCTATGTGGGGGAACAAAATTATAAAAATTTAGTTTGGGTAAAGTGTAGCATGACTGCGCAATTGTCATTCAAAGTGCATCAGCGCTGAAATCTGAAAATTTGGTCTGGGCAGGAATGTGTATAAGTGCCCGGTATTGAAGTGGTTAAACAGACCAAAAGGAAGAAAATAATAGAAACCTATTGTTAGGGGTTACATTACATTACTTAACCACTTAAGCCCTGGACCAATTTGCAGCCAAAGGACCAGGCCCCTTTTTGCGATTCGGCACTGTGTCACTTTAACTGACAATTGCGCGGTTGTGCGACGTGGCTCCCAAACAAAATTGGCGTCCTTTTTTTCCCACAAATAGAGCTTTCTTTTGGTGGTATTTGATCACCGCTGCGGTTTTTATTTTTTTTCGCTATAAACAAAAATAGAGCAGCAATTTTGAAAAAAATGCATTATTTTTTACTTTTTGCTTTAATAAATATACCCAAAAAATATATTAAAAAAATTAAAGAATCACGTACATCTACGTGATTGTGCCCAGCTGTGCCATTCTGCTGATGTACATCGGCATGAGGCGGTCCTTAAGTGGTTAAAGAACAATTCATAATTAACCAGAGTTCAATCATTCCATTACTTATAATTGAGGAAAGTGGAAAAATCCTATCTCTATCCTATCTCTATCCTATCTCTATCTCTAAGTATTATCTCTATCTCTAAGTATTAATGTTGATGTAAGTAATCTGGTTCCTGGACTTCTACACCAGAGGGGATCCTCTACTTGGCTTGAAGTAAAATCTAACAAAAATGTAAATAAAGTGTCACACCACTGCTAAATGGTACAGATACAACTTTATTCCAATAAAAGTCAGTGGGACAATCCAAAGATCAGACAATGCATTTCGGGGGTCCAAAAAAAAAAAAACCTTTACCAGGGATAGAAAAAACATAAGAACATCTATATCAATACAATATCCCCTCCCAAGGGTCTCAACTACAGCATAATATCCAATAGCTGATAGTATTGGATGTATAAAAATGAATAAGTCAGTTAACTTTGAAAAGATACTTAGTTATAGATACATTGAATAGAGGTATTCTGGGATTTAAGGCAGCAACATAATTTAGAAAAGCTAATCAATACAACAGCGCAACATACACGCGTATAAAGATAATTGTGATGATATCCAATCATCTACCCATACTGTCTACTTACAAGTAGTCTGAAGTACATCCACTAAAGAACAAGTCTTTAAATCACACAGGCAATATTAGCATTATTCACAGGTCATTAACCATGCAATATTCAGCGGGTGGTCTCATTTTATAGATAGCGTAAATAAGACTACTATTGACTACTGAACTGACAGAGCAGAAAATCACCTTACCCTTCTTTTAAATGGTTATGTAAGGCTAGGGATACAGCAACTTCTATCTCAGAGACTAAAAAAGCTCCCAGTGCAAAAATCGCTCATTGGTGCTATTGAAAGACATTGTTAGGACAAATCATCAAGAAATGAATCTCACAGTTGAATGGAAAAATAGCATTCAATAGATCCCTAGATCTAGCAATAAAAGGACCATTCAAAAGGGTTAAATAATGCTATTAAAAGTGATTTCTCCCTAATGGCCCATTCACACCCTTAGCATTTATTAACACATACAGTACATTTATTCATCCCCATTTGCTGGGGATAGTCCCTGTTTTGAGGGTTCTGTCCCTGGCAAAAAAACTGTCCCTGGTGATGCCCCCAGTGGATGTTCCCAGGTTTTTTTCAGCTATGGGAGTAATACAATTGCTGGCTTCTGTCCGCATCCGCTGCCTGTCAGATCTGTAGTACAGAGCTGAGGGAAATGCTCTTCAAACTATTCCTTAGCTCTGTTCTACAGGTCTGGCAAGCAGCAGACATATGGGGATGGAAGCTGGCAGTGATTTGGAGGAGAAATTTAGCAGAATAAGCATGCTTTGGTGTGTAGAAAAAAAGCATGGCAGGCATTTGGCTTTCCCAGTTCATCCCAGCAGAGATCATTCCAATGCATTGTTTTCTAAAGAAGGGTGTTCTCTGTTCAGTAATGGTTTGTGAAGTCCAGGAGAGGAGACTAGTGAAAGCCCCTGAAATAAATTTTTGCATCCTGACTTGTTTGCTGTGTTGACTTTCCATAGCATAACAGCCAAACAATATAACTTTGAAAAACAAAGGAAAAAGTAGGCTCACTGATCACCTTTGGGTCCTCAAATTTATCAGCCCCTCTCCATTGTTTGATGGTCCTCTGCAGTAGTTTACCTTAAAGGTGTGACTAGATCATTTCCAAACTCTTTATCTGGCTATTGTGACCCGTGGACACTCATTAAGATAAGAAGAAAAGAGGTTTAACCTTAGACTGCATAGGGATTTCTTTACTCTTAGAGCGGCGAGGATGTGGAATTCCCTTCCACTGGCGGTGGTCTCAGCGGGGAGCATCAATAGTTTCAAAAAATGATTAGATAAGCACCTGAACGACCACAACATACAAGGATACACAATGTAATACTGACATATAATCACACACATAGGTTGGACTTGATGGACTTGTGTCTTTTTTCAACCTCACCTACTATGTAACTATGTAATAGCTCAATCTTTGGAATGCATAGTTACTGGGTGAACCATTGGTCTCATTAATAATGCATTGCTTCAGCCCAAGCAGCTAAAGGCAATCTATATGTTTTCCTAGCACACCTATCATAATCGAGATTTGATTCTAGGGTGATGTGCTTTGCTAATTGTTGCTAATTGTTGCATAATACTCCATGGGATGATGGGAGATAATCAACAGTGATATACAGTATACTATTTACAGTATACAGATTCACTTCTAGGATTGTAGCTTGGCGATCAGGAGTCACAGAGACCTCACATTTGGGGGGGGGGGGGGGGGTAGGTAGCTAAAGACCCACTCCAGCACTGGTTAAAATATGGGGCTGCTATCATCTATGGTTCCGGAGATACAGGGCTGCGCAGCCTGTCAGAAGCTACATACAGAGCGACCAGTTTAAATACAAGCTGGAACACTCTGCAGCAGACTGAGAGGATGAGATCACAGTGCTTATAATAATTATTTGTATATGACTATATATGATAATTAACCCCTTGCAACCCAGGCCCATTCTGAGACTTCTCTCCTACATGTAAAAGTCATAATTTTTTTTATGCTAGAAAATTACTCAACAAGCATTATATATTGTTTTAGCAGACACCCGCTTAACCACCACGCAGTCCCTAAACATCCTTCCACAAACCTTTACATTTTCCTTCCCAGATTACTTCATCCTCCTCTCCTATAAATAGTGCCCACTGTAATACTCTCCACACTTCTCTCCTATACATAGTGCTCACTGTCATACTCTCCACACTTCTCTCCTATACATAGTGCCCACTGTCATACTCCCCACACTTCTCTCCTGTACATACTGCTCACTGTCATACCCTCCACACTTCTCTCCTATACATAATGCCCACTGTCATATCCTACACACTCCTCTCCTGTACATAGTGCCTGCTGTCATACACTTCTCTCCTGTACATAGTGCCCACCGTCATACCCTCCACACTCCTCTCCTGTACATACTACTCACTGTCATACCCTCCACACTCCTCTCCTATACATAGTGCCCACTGTCATACCTCCAACACTTCTCTCCTATACATAGTGCCCACTGTCATACCCTCCACACTCTTTTCTTATACATAGTGCCCAATGTCATACCCTCTACACTCCTCTGCTGTGCATACTGCCCACTGTCATACCCTTCACACTCCTCTCCTGTACATAGTGCCTTCTGCCATACCCTACACACTCCTCTCCTGTACATAGTGCACAATGTTAGACCCTCCACATTCTTCCCCCTCACCTGCACATACTTCCCACTTTTATACCATCCATACTCCTCCCCTATGCCTCTTAGCCACAAAAACTGTTCTTTAAAATTATACTGAATATCCTCAATGTTACCAGCTCTAGAATGGGCACACTTTTGTTAGTTCAACTAAAGGAAATCTCACAGTCCTCATATTTGTTCTGCCCCATTATTAGTACTTATTTAATTTTGTAATTACTATTGTGATGTATAGTGGAACATAGGGGATGTCAGCTACTCTAAATATAGCACTTTAAAAAAAAAGCGTCCCTGAAAATATTTTTGAAATGTTGACAACTATGCCCAAGGGCCACAGGGTCAGTAGGGGGCCCCATGAGAGGCTCCTGTGATATTAAAGCGGTAGTAAACTTTTCTAACATTACTACTTTTTAGAGTCCCTGGGGTAGGTTATGCCATAATGTACAAGTATGCCCAGCATATTAGCACATTAGGGTACACTTAAATTGTCAGACTGAGCCCTCCAGTGCTGTGCTGTGATCAATCCGGTGGGGCCCGGGCACTTCCATCTTCACCCGGTCTTTCTTCTGGGTTCTGTGCCTTTGGTCACTTGCCTTGGCCAGGCTGCGTTGATGTCATTCTCACACATGCTCATGTGCATCCTCTTTCTCGCATCCCCCCTTTCTCTCTCATCCTCCCTCCCTTACCCCTCACACCGCTTTCATCCCCTTTCTCTCTCTCTCTCTCTCATCCTCCCTCTCTCTCTTTAATTTAATTTGTTATAACAAAAAATAGTTTGCATTTTTATTTATTTATTGTTTATAAAAGGCCCCACCAAAATCCTCAGCACCAGGCCCATGATGTTCTTAATCTGGCCCTAGGGGTTTCCTGTGGTAAATGGCCCAGTAACTTGAGAGACCGACAACAGATCCACTTGAATAGATTTTATTTGCAAAACTTAGATAATGAACAGTCTCTTAAATTGGGACCAGAGGGTTGGAAGGAAATTCAGGTACTCTTAGTGTCAAAGTCAAAATGATAAAGAACTTGCTTACTTTGACTGCATCCAGAGAATAGCCATTCGGAACTGGACGATCACTCAAGTTGGACAGTCCCTCTCTCACAAGGCCTAGCAGCCAACAAGGTGCTTACTCAGTCACAAGTCTCTGCCACAGACATTGTTGTAGAACGTACAAGATAATGTCTCTGCCACAGACGTTGTTGTAGAACACATAGAGAAACTTAAGCTTGAAAACCGGCTTCTCTTTGGGTACTTCAGCCCTTCCAGGCTGTTACTAAGAAACCAACCGTACGTGGTCTTCTTCTGAAGAGTCCTCCCCTGGAATGCTTGAAGTCACTGGGTCTCTCCCAAACCGGAGACAGCACCCAACCACTTCAGAATCCTTCTTTAGTTTCCTTGCCTTGGGCTGGCCAGCCCCAAGACATCAAAATCGGGTCGATCCGCACCCCAGGCCATAGCCTTCCTGGGGGCTGGTCAGGAGGACCAGGACCATGAAGTCAGTACAACATTCTGGACCAGATCCCCGAACCACGTGACATCCGCATCTTAAATACCCTCTCCCAGAAAGCAGAGTGAGTGCTCCACTCCCCCTGGGTGGACTCCGAAAGGGAGTAACTTAAGCACCCAACCAGACCATAGTTCCATGCCTGCCAGAAGAGACAGTGCCCCCTGTGGCCAGGCTGAACATCTCACAGTCCAGTCAGACTGATGCTGAAGTCAAATTTAGACAATTGTACCCAAACCAAACTACAGTTCAGGCATAACTTAAACTTTGAAAAACACATAGCGTGTGCACTCCAGGAGCCTCTGCTACATACAGATATATAAGTAGGCCAGTATGGTGGCCTGAAATTATGGGAGGAGCCCAGAGGGTATTTATTTAAGTAGCCCACTCACCCATGTTCTTTGTCGGCTCAGTGCGCGATACTACATGTTACTGGGCCGACTCTTCCCAGCTCATCTCGTGTTCATGAGTCTGTGCATTCAATCGCAAGTGCATTTTGGCTTCCCCGTTCGTGGTCTTCGATGGTTCCCGCTCACTGTCGCAGGTAGTATTCAAACCTTTTTGTATCATGTGCATTCTTCGATTTGTTATGCTTCCTATCCTGCATGCCTTTCGTAAAAAAACCTGCCTCCGGGTTGTTGACGCTCATGTCCCAACATCATTCGGCACAGGCATAGTACATTCGTAAGTTCCTTCTGCCAACATACGATTCATTTGTAAATCCAAGGCTCTGAGCTGCTGTCAGTCATTGTCCGATATCACTCACCATAAGCTTCACTGGTTATAAGATTTACTGTCCACGGGGTTGCCATTTCATCCATTTGAAGATGACCATGTATTGTTTGTATTTGGGTTCTGTGGCTGATTGAGGTGGTAATTAGACCCACCTGGTGCCTTGTCTGCACTTGATTAGCCTTCGGGGCTGGGTGGTTGGTAGGTGTTCAGTTTCAGAGCAAGGGGTGGCATACATTCTACAACCAATTTATAGCAGATTCATTTAATACTCCTTACTACAGATTTGTATCGGATTAATTTCATACATTTTACAACTGATTCGTATCAGAGTCATTTCTCTTTACAACCAATTTGTATCAGATACATTGCATACCTTTTACCATTGCCAGTCGATTCCCCCATTCCATGTGTTTTAGTTCCCACAGCTGAACTTATGAATCGTTTGTACATGGTTCCTCTCTCATTATTTACCTAACCAAAGTTTTATTCTGTGTGTCATGCACGGAGCCACATCACACTCATTGGGTGTGTTGCACACCTGCTCCAGTCCAATGCAAACCCAGTTGCACAATCGCTGTCGCAGGTAGGATTCCTTACCGTGTTTGTCATGTCAAAATTCGTGGCCACCGTACCATGTGTTCGGTTCCCACAGTGGAACGTATGAATCGTTTGTATGCACTTCCCACATTCTATTTTCTTCACCAAACCTTGTTGTTTTGCTTCATGCACGGCATCACCCCACACCTTCCCGATATGTTGCACTCCAGCCATGGTCCACCGTGAACCACTTGCATAGCCCACTGTCACAAGTAAGATTTGTTACCACATTCTGTCCTATCAATTCGTTACCATTCGTTGTCTCCCATTTATTATTATTTCAGATACTTATATAGCGCCGTCTATTTACGCAGCGTTTTACATATACATTGTAAAGTCCCTACCCTCAAGGACCTTACAATCTAAGGTCCCTAACTCACATTCATACATACTATTACTTCGTTGGTTCCCCCTATGGAACCTATGAATCAAATGGACATTGTCCTTATCCCTTATACTGCTCGCTTAAGGGTAGGGTAAGCCGCCAAACAAACCAGGTGTTTCTATTTTTTCTCAGTAACCCAATTCTCATTCGTTGAGACCCTTGCGGCCAAGCAAAACTGTCTCAGCAGCCTGTCACTCTTTCTGAGACCCTTGCAAAACGCAATGTTGTCTCAGCTACCCCTCACTCATAAAAATAAATAACTAAATAAAAAATAAAAAAAATAAATAAAAATAATAATATATAATAAACCTTAACCACCACGGCCCTGTTGAAACCCTTGTAACCATGCAAAATTGTCTCAGCAGCCTAACACTCTTGTTGAGACCCTTGCAAAATGCAATATCGTCTCCGCAACCTGCCACTCATTAACCACTTAAGGAACGAGCCTCTTTCTGAGATTTGCTGTTTACAAGTTAAAAACCTTTTTTTTTTTGCTAAAAAATGACTTCGAAAAAAATATAATGTTTGGAGGTTCTAACACCCTAGAGAATAAAATGGCGATCATTGTAATACTTTATGTCTCACCGTATTTGCGCAAGTGCACTTTTTTTGAGAAAAATATACTTTTTTAAATTAAAAAATAAGACAGTATTGTTGGCTCAATTTTTTTTTTTTATATTGTGAAAGATAAAGTTACGCTGAGTAAATTTATACCCAACATGTCATGCTTAAAAATTGCGCCCGCTCGTGGAACGGCGACAAACTTTTACCCTTATAAATCGCCATACAACGACGTTTAAAACATTCTACAGGTTGCATATTTGAGATACAGAGGGCTAGTATTATTGCTCTCGCTTTAACAAGCGGCGATACCTCACATGTGTGGTTTGAACACTGTTTGCATATGTGGGCGCTACTCACGTATGTGTTCGCTTCTGCGCGTGAGCAGTTTTTGATTTTTACACTGTTCTTTTAAAAAAATTAATTATGTCACTTTTATTCCTATTACAAGGAATGTAAACATCCCTTGTAATAGAAAAAAGGCATGGCAGGACCTCTTAAATATGAGATCTGGGGTCAAAGAGATCTCAGATCTCATATTTACACTAAAATGCAATAAAAAATAAAATAAAATTAAATGTCATTTGAAAAAATAAATGAAGATATCCCTTTAAGAGCTATAGGCGGAAGTGACGTTTTGAAGTCGCTTCTGCCCTGCAGTGGTATGGAGACCGCTGGGGGCCATCTTCCCCTCACTTGTCTCCATGCCTAACAAGAAGGATCGCCTCCACCGCTACCAATGGCTCCGGTAAGTGGCAGAGGGCACCGGAGTGCAGCGGGAGGCCCTCTCCCACCGCCGATAAGAGTGATCTTGTGGCAAATCCACCGCAGAGACCAGACCAGTTTTATCTGAAATCCCGCTGAAGAAGAGGATACCAGGGTTATGGCAGCTAGCTGCTGCCATAACAACTATATTCCTCTTCAAAGTAGCAACGTAAAACAACGGCAGGCGGTCCATAGTGGTCAAAAAAAAAAATTGCCACCGCGCAATATCGGCCCAGCAACCTGACACCTGTTGAGACCCTTGCAACCATGCAAATCATCTCAGCAGCCTGACACCCTTGTTAAGACCCTTGCAAAACACAACATCGTCTCAGCAATCTCTCACTTGTCAAAAAAATAAAATAAATACATATAAAAAATAAATAAGTAAAACTCCCTTTGTCACCACGCAATCTCGGCCCAGCAACCTGACACCTGTTGAGACCCTTGCAACCACGTAAAATTGTCTCAGCAGCCTGACACCCTTGTTGAGACCTTTGCAAACGCGATACCGTCTCAGTAGTCTGACACTCATCGAGACCCTTGCAACCACACAATACCGTCTCAAGCAACCTCCCACTCATCAAGACCTTTATGATTATGCAGTCTCGCCCAAGAAACCTTACATTCATTGAGACCCTTGCAGCCAGACAAATCATCTTAGCAGCCTGACACTCACACTCATCGTGACTTTGCAAACGCAATATTGTCTCTGCCAACCCGACACCCATTGAGACCCTTGCAGACATGCAATATTGTCTCAGCAGCCTGACACTCATTTGAGACCCTTGCAAAACGCAATATCGTCTCAGCAACTTCACACTCGTCTAAGACCTCTGCGACCACGCAATCTCGTCTCAGCAACCTGACACCCATTTAGACCCTTGCAGCCATACAAAATTGTCTTAGTAGCCTCACACTCATTTGAGACCCTTGCAAAATGCAATATCGTCTCAGCAACCTCACACTTGTCTAAGACCTTTGCGACCACGCAATCTCATCATGGTGCTTGTCCCCATATTGAGGGCAAGTGGCCTGGTATGATTGGGGGGATGTGGAGTTCCCCTTAAAATTTTCTCCTTGATTTTTATCTATATTTCTGGGAGCCAGCAATACATTACAGCCGCGAGTAATTTTAAATGAGATTTATTCCTTTAGAAATGTCATTTTGCTGTGGCACTGTAAAGCACATCACATAGATGCCCCACTTTACAGGCAGACTAAGGGGATCCCCCAGGCATGATATTTAAATGAATATTTCATTTTTATTGTTTCACTTTTAGTATTAATAAAATCACTGCTCCTGAAAAAACGGTCCTTTTAAAAACATTTTTTGCATCAATACATGTCCCCTGGGGCAGTACTTGGGTCACCATATACTTTTATGGCAATAACATGCATATAAGCCTTTAAAATTAGCACTTTTTTGATTTTTCATCTTCGTGTCCCATAGACTTTAATAGGGTTTGCATGTTCGCACACATTTTTTGCTTGTTTGCATGTTGTGGTGCGAACCAAACCGGGGGGGTGTTCGGCTCATCCCTACTCAGGATCCATGAAGTGAGCGGGTTTAAATATTCAAGAGTTGTAGTGTTTGCATTAATATAAATATATTGTGCTCTTATGGTTCATTGGGAAAGTGGTGTCAGGGGATAGAAAGGAGTGGTCATTCCACTGTCCTTCTCCTGCCTGTACCCACAGAGCTCAATTCAAGTAGAGTTGCTGGTTATCCTGTGAAGTATTCATATTATACTGATTTATTTTTGTGGTCGTTTCTTCTTTCGGGGTTATTCGCCTTAAAGAGTCCCCCAAAAGTAAAATTCAATATCATTGAATTTCATTGCTCTTAATCTTCAGTCAATATCACACAGTTGATCTATTCAGGATATATTTATCTATTATTTGATTATATTGTTACTGTTTGTTTCATTGCTAGAGAAAATGTTCACTATAATGTGTCTATTTACTGTTGCACTTGCAATGTTGCAACGTTACTGCCAGGTGTGCCAGAGAGGCTGAGTTCTTTGGGTTGAGAGGCAGAGCACCAAATGTAATCAAGAGGCTCCTTTGGGGGTAGTGCTACATAAACAATGTACCGTATTTATCAGCGTATAACATGCGCCGGCGTATAATACGCACCCCAAGTTTAGGAGGGAATTTTAAGGAAACATTTTTTTACGAGGGAAGATTAAGGAAAAAAAACCTTACATTTAAATGCCCATCAATGCAGCCTTATCAGTGTCCATCTGAAGCCTTGTCAGTGTCATATGCAGCCTTGTCCATCATTGCAGCCTGGTCATGCAGCCTGTCTATCATTGCAGCCTTGTCATGCAGCCTGTCTATCATTGTAGCCTTGTCATGCAGCCTGTCCATCATTGCAGCCTTGTCATTCAGCCTTGTCCATCATTGCAGCCTTGTCATGCAGCCTTGTCCATCATTGTCCCCCTGTCAGTGTCATTTTCAGCCTTGTCAGTTTTACTTTCAGCTTTTATTTTTAAAAATGGCACCGCCGAGATGCCCTGTGTATCTCGGCGGCGCCCGGTAGTTCTCGGCTGCCTTTGGCCATTCTCATTGGCTTTTGGCCACCTTCGGCCCTTCTCCTCGGCTTTCGGCCACCTTCGGCCCTTCTTGTCGCCTTTCGGCCACCTTCGGCCCTTTTTGTCGGCTTTCGGCCGCTCTCGGCCATTCTCGGCGGTTTTCGGCCACCGAGAAGGGCCGAAGGCGGGCAAAAGCCGCCGAGAAGGGCCGAAGGCGGGCAAAAGCCGCCGGGAAGGGCCGAAGGCGGGCGAAAGCCGCTGAGAAGGGTCGAAGGTGGGGGGCCGAAGGTGGGCGAAAGCCGCCGAGAAGGGTCGAAGGCGGCTGAAACACGCCCAGAGGCTCCAAAATAGTGGAGGATCAGCGTATAACACTCACCCGCGATTTTCCCCTGATTTTAAGGGGGAAAAAGTGTGTGTTATACGCCAATAAATACGGTATATATATATATATATATATATATATATATATACTGTATATACAGTACATATACTTATACTGTATGATAGATATAGCTGTCTATCAGACCTGTAGCACAGAGCTGAGAGCAGTGCTCTGAACTTCTTGAATATGTGATACAGGTCTGACAGGCAGCAGGTGGGAACTGAAGTCAGCAGCTACACATACAGAAGAAAAAAAAAAAAAAAACAGGCAGGAAGACACAGAAACGTGTCTCTATGGAACTGCACAAGGTCACACTGGCCGAGTACTACAAACAACAACTATTCCCTTGCGGATTACGAGTACGGATTGTGCCGACCTGCCGACCTTGTTTGCACAGAATGAGTACTTCAAAGCTAAGTTTACTCGCATTATTAATAAATGTTCATTCGATTTAATGACAGTTCAATTTCTCCAAACCGAACGAATCTCCTGTCACAACAGATAGTGGAGTTGGAGACACAATTGAATGAATCAATAGGTTAAGAAGAAACATTGAAAATGAAGAATTCCTGTCATGAGAAACTTGTGACATACAAAAAGAATATTGAAGCATGTAAACGGTCCAAACTTGAGAGAGACTATGATGATTATGCCAATAATAGAGTCTACAACTGGACAGAATCCAATCGTTTTTGTAACAGACCTTTCAGAAATATCAGACGCAACCAACAAGCATCTACTTTTACATCTTCCATGGCATCCACAGGCTCCTCTACCAATGCACAGTGTGGAACTTTTTTAGAACATCCCTCTACTCATCCTGTCCAAGAAGAAGAGGAGGTGAGAAGAGCAGAAAAACAAGTCACAGGGGAATTGCAACCAGGACCAGGAATCGTCAGAGGACTTAACTTCTAATGTGGTACACAAAAATTTTCAGTTATGTTATCTGATATGGAATTGTTAGTGTTGAATAAAGGTTTAAACTTTTGTCCTAAAGCTAAAATGGATACGTATATGTTAAAGCAAGATTTATATCGCTTTTTAGACAAATCCGTTTAAAGGCATACTATTCCTCTAAACCTGCCAAATATAATTCTAATATGTTGCCTTTATCCGTTCACACTAGGGGATTAAGAAACAAGAGTCAGTTTACCCCTCCTACTTTGTTGAAGTTGAAGAGGAAATGGGCTCCTTTTTACGTGATGGTACTAAACTGAACCATATACCTAGCAATCTAAGTCGGGAAGAACTTGATATTCTCCCCTCCTTGTCTGCGCAGCCTGATATCACTATCAAGCCTGATATAATTATTATCGATCGTTTTGGAAGAAAACTTTTTTCTTTTTAAATAAAAATACTATTTACAGCTCATCGGAGCTGCGATGGGTTCTAATGTTGCCCCCCATATGCCAATGCATTCATAAACATGATACACAAACAAAAAAAAGTCTAGCGCTGTCCCCACTATTCCTATTACAACAGTAAACAGTCTAGGTGTAGTGGATCCGCTCAGGGTGTTGCAGCTCTCCCACAAGTCCACTGAGTGGCGGACATAAATCTGAAAATATATAGAACAAGAGAGAGCAATTGTATAGCGCTATTGCAACATGCACTTTTTCAATTTTATTTTATTCCAATTCCTTTCTCATATATATGATGTCTTTTTATTTTAAATACATTATAAGTTTTTTACAAAAAAAAAATATATGTGCAGATATATGTACTGTAAAGCGTTACCTGTTTTATTCATTAATTAAGACAGTACTATTGACAACTATTTCTATAATGTACATGAAATGTACATCCTCAGTATAATGGTTAAATATTTTTGTATGTATATGTAAGGCCGCGTACACACGGGCGGACTGTTCGCCCAACTTTGTCTGCTGAACAGTGTTTCAGCAGACAGTCCGCTCGTGTGTGGGCTTCAGCGGACAGTTTCAGCGGACAGTCTGACGAACAAAGTTTTTCGGAATTTCCGTAAGACAGTCCGCTGAAACTTGGTTTCAGCGGACAGTCCCCTCGTGTGTAGGCTTGTTCGACAAACTAAGTTTCGCGCATGCTCAGAAAGGATTTACACGGCGAAGGTTGCATTGCAGTGTATTAGACGTCGTTTTTCTCGTCCCGTCGTACGTGCCGTTCACGTCATCGCGCACGCTTTCAGCGGACTGTTCGTTCATCGTGTGTGGTCAAGTCCGTTCATGCAAATTTTGAGCGGACTGTTTGTCGGATTGTTTGACGAACAAAGTTGGGCGAACAGTCCGCCCGTGTGTATGCGGCCTTAGGGGGAGTCTTTAGTCGTTGGCCTCTTTTTATTGCTGAAACTTCAAATAAAATACAAATGACTTACTTCTTTCGAGATTGCGATTCTTATCATGCAGCTCTAGAGCAGGGGCGTTATAAGGATGGGCAAATTTGCCTGGGTTCGAGACATGTATTATTCCCAAAAAGTTTTTAAAAAGACCAAACATCGAAAGTGTCTTTTTATGTGGCTTCAAGGGCACGCAGAAAATACCTTTAAAATAGTTGTAAACCTATGATATGAAATATATATAAAAAAAAAATATCCCTCTGTAGTGTGTACTTTTTTCAATTAAGATCATTACCCTATGTTCACACATATGCATTTTTTGGTGCATTTTGCAGAAACCGCCACTACAGTTCACTTAATATAGCTTCTTATGGATGTAGTTCACATTTATGTGTTTTATGGCATTTTGCTCTGTTCATTGAAAATGGTCGGGGACTTTTTTTCCCGCAGCAGATTACATTTTGCATGTAATAGACTTCAATGGACTCGCACCACATGGTATGGATTTTGGGGGGGGGGAACCTCACATCATTTAAAAAAATAATAAATTGGCATGGGCTTCCCCTCCAAATCCATACCAGACTCGGAGTACAGTTTTTTTTCCCCCTTTTATTTTTTATTTTTTTTGCCGACAATTCTTTTTTTTACATTCACTTGTCAGCGGGGAACTCCAGCTGACAGCTGATGACTCATCGGTTGTTAAGGATGAGATGGCTTCTGCTCCTTAGGTACCAGGTACATTAGCTCACAAAATTGAGTACACCCCTGACATTTTTGTAAATATTTTATTATATCTTTTCATGTGATAACACTGAAGAAATTACACTTTGCTACAATGTGAAGTATTAAGTGTACAGCTTGTGAAAATTTGCTGTCCCCTCAAAATAACTCAACACACAGCCATTAATGTCTAAACCTCTGGCAACAAAAGTGAGTACACCCCTAAATGAAAATGTCCAAATTGGGCCCAAAGTGTGAATATTTTGTGTGGCCACCATTATTTTCCATCACTGGCTTAACCCTCTTGGGTATGGAGTTCACCAGAGCTTCACAGGTTGCCACTGGAGTCCTCTTCCACTCCTCCATGACAACATCATGGAGCTGGTGGATGTTAGAGACTTTGTGCTCCTCTACCTTCCATTTGAGGATGCCCCACAGATGCTCAATAGGGTTTATGTCTGGAGACATGCTTGACCAGTCCATCACCTTTATCCTCAGCTTCTTTAGCAAGGCAGTGGTCACCTTGGAGGTGTGTTTGGGCTTGTTATCATGTTGGAATACTCCCCTGCTGCCCAGTCTCTGAAGGGAGGGGATCATGCTTTACTTCAGTATGTCACAGTATATGTTGGCATTCATGGTTCCCACAATGAACTGTAGCTTCCCAGTGTTGGTAGCATTTCTGCAGCCCCAGACCATGACACTCCCACCACCATGCTTGACTGTAGGCAAGACACACTTGTCTTTGTCCTCCTCACCTGGTTGCCCCCACACACGCTTGACACCATCTGAACCAAATAAGTTTATCTTGGTCTCATCAGACCACAGGAAATGATTCCAGTAATCCATGTCCTTAGTCTGCTTGTCTTCAGCAAATTGTTTGCGGGCTTTCTTGTGCATCATCTTTAGAAGAGGTTTCCTTCTGGGATGACAGCCATGCAGACCAATTTGAGTCAGTGTGAGACATATGGTCTGAGCACTGACATGCTGACCCCCCCACCCCTTCAATCACTGCAGCAATCATACGTCTATTTTCCAAAGGAAACTTCTGGATATGACGCTGAGCACGTGCACTCAACTTCTTTGGTCGACCATGGAGAGGCGGTTGTATGGTGTTGGTCACCGTGCTGCAGCTCAGTCTCAAGGTCTTGGCAATCTTCTTATAGCCTAGGCCATCTTTATTTAGAGCAACAAATTCTTTTTTTCAGATCCTCTGAGGGATCTTTGCCATGAGGTGCCATGTTGAACTTACAGTGACCAGTAGGAGAGAGTGATAACACCAAATTTAACACACCTGCTCCCCATTCACACCTAAGACCTTGTAACACTAAAGGGTTACATGACACCGGGGAGGAAAAATGGCTAATTGTGCCCAATTTGAACATTTTCACTTAGGGATATACTCACTTTTGTTGCCAGGGGTTTAGATATTAATAGCTGTGTGTTGAGTTATTTTGAGGGGACAGCAAATTCACTCTGTTATACAAGCTGTACACTTACTACTTTACATTGTAACAAAGTGTAATTTCTTCAGTGTTGTTATATGAAAAGATATAATAAAATATTTACAAAAATGTGAGATACTGTATGTAAGGGTTTTGTCACGATCTGGGGTCAGGCTCAGAGACCAGCGGCTATAGCAGTGGCAGTAGCTATAGCAGTAGTGAGGCACCTACCGACCGGCTGAATAAGTACAGGAGTAGTTCACTCTAGAGATGACAGACTCCCCTGAGGTGCAGAGTCTAAGTACTAACCGGTATTCAACAGAGCTCCTGATAGTGGAGATGGGTTTTGCTGTGTGTTAGTACCAGGCCGCGGTCCTCGGGATCGCCCAACTGGAAGGTGAGCAAGTTGAGGTCCAGTAGAAGATATAGCAGGAAGGGATAAGCAGAAAGCATAGTCAGTAGACAAGTCAAAGGTCAGAAACAAGTGGTTGCAGGTTGAAATCAAGTGGTATGAGTGGTAGTGAAGAGACAGATGGCAGCAAGAGTGACAAGAGCGAGACATAGGCTGGAGAGAGCATAATAATCTGGCAAACAGGAAGTCCAAGTCATGGCTTAAATAGAAAATTTTTGGGAGGAGCAAAGGTTTAAAGGCTCCAGGCAAACCAGGTTCAAGGCAGGATCATTAAAGGAATTGTCCTGAGAGCTGTCCAGCCTCCCAGGTAGTTCAGCAAGAGGATACATCTCCAGGCACAACAGATTTTGTCAGTTCAGATCCAGGCCCTGACAGGTTTACAACCACTTTAAATAACATGCCTGGGAATGCCATAAATGTGATTTTTTTTTTCCTTTTACAATTAACGTAGCTTACATATAGCAGCAGCAAACCATTCTGATTCATTTCAGTTTAAAACCCTTTTTTTTTCAGGGATCTTTAGCAGTAATGCATGCTTTTTCATCTAACAGTAATAGATCAGTTTTTATGGAAATAAAGAGATTAGCCATTACTTCCCTGTGACTGTCCCTGCTCTCGCTGATGCAAAACTGTCCTGACAATTTCTATCAAGCTCTCATTAAGAATTAAGAGACAGCAGATCATACAGCAGTGTAAAATTGGCCAGCAGCAGGACATTTTTAAAGAGGGAGAATTGGCCAAAACACACTAGAGAAAAAACAAAAAAAGTACATACAGGTGTTTTACTACAAAAATGAACCCATTTACAACTGGCCAACACATATGTGCAGCAGCAAAAGGGTAGGCTTTAATGCCCACACATCGCACATATGTGTCACTGATGTTTATGTACTAAGAAAAAGGCCAAGCTGCCGGAGACTTTCAAAACAGACTAAAGATCAGTAGCTGTTGGAATTTGCTTTGATAATGTAACCTCTGCAACAATGGTCACATTATTGTTGTTTCAAGGTGAGGCTTGGCAGAGGAGAGGCTGTAAATGACACAGCAGTGTAAAATTGACCATTAAGAGGACAGTTTTTTTCTAGTACATAAGGCCAAATTGTACTAGGGACTAAGTATACAAGTTTTTTACTACAAGAATTAGGAGACCATAGATGAGACAGCAGAGTAAATTAGCCAGAAGCAGGACAATTGTCTTGTGCAAGGCTAAACCCAAATTTAATAGAGACAAAGAACACAGACTGGGGTTCTACTTCAAGAATTAAAATACTACAGAGGATACAGCAGGATAAAATTGGCCAGCAGCAGGACTTTAATCAGGGATAATATGAATAACTGGTGTATGCCAAAATATTTTCAAAATATTATTTATCTATTGGAAATGGGGGGGGGAGGGGGGTGTTGAAATGAATGTGACTGACATAGTGTAATATTGCTTTAGGTAAACTTTTTTCATTTTTTTTTTCAGTATAAAATAAAATAAAAACTCCACCCCTAAAACAAAAGTCCATCTTTTTCAAAGGTAAGCCTTGCAGCAAAAAAAACAAAAAAACAGTTTATCTAATATCACGGCCATAACAACATAAAATAAAGACCATTATACCCCCCAAATAAATGAAAACCCCAAATCCCTTGAAGCTAAAGCCTATTTTTTTTAAGAGATGCCAGCAAAATAAGTTTGCTGTGGATGGAATTATGGAAAGTGGCCATTGACCTCAAATCAACAACAAAATAAAGTGAAATACAAGAATAAAGACAAAAAGTGGAACTTTACACATAGCAATACTTAATAAAAAAATAATTTTCTTTAGCAAGGAACATGCAGTGCCTTGAAAAAATATTCATACCCCTTGAAATTTTCCACATTTGTAATGTTACAACCAAAAACATAAATGTATTTTATTTCGATTTTATGTGATAGACCAACACAAAGTGGCACATTGTGAAGTGGGTGGAAAGCGATACATGATTTTCAACATTTTTTACAAATAAATATGTGAAAAGTGTGGCGTGCATTTGTATTCAGACCCCCTGAGTCAATACTTTGTACAACCACCTTTCACTGCAATTACAGCTGCAAGTCTTTTTGAAGATGTCTCTTCCAGTTTTGCACATCCAGAGAGTGACACTTTTGCCCATTCTTTGCAAATTATCTCAAGCTTTGTCAGATTGGATGGAGAGAATCTGTGAACAACAATTTGCGAGTCTTGCCACAGATTCTAAATTGGATTTAGGTCTGGACTTTGACTGGGCCATTCTAACACATGCATATGCTTTAATCTAAACCTTTCTATTGTAGCTCTGGCTTTATGTTTAGGGTTGTTATCTTGCTGGAAGGTGAACCTCCGCCCCAGTCTCAAGTCTTTTGTAGACTCTAATGCCGCGTACACATGACCAGACTTTTCGAGGGACTAAGGCCGCGTACACACGGGCGGATTGTCTGCCCAACTAAGTTCGTCAGACAATCCGACAGACAGTCCGTTCAAAATTTGAATGAACGGACTTGACCACACACGATGAGCAGACAGTCCGCTGAAAGCGTGCGTGATGACGTGTACAGCACGTACGACGGGACTAGAAAAACGACGTCCTATACACTGCAATGCAACCTTCGGCCGTGTAAATCCTTTCTGAGCATGCGCCATACTTAGTCCGTCCAACTTGCCAACACACGAGCGGACTGTCCGCTGAAACCAAGTTTGGACGGACAAAACCAAGTTTGAACGGACAAAATTACGGAAATTCCGTAAGACTTTGTTCGTCAGACAGTCCGCTGAAAAAGTCCGCTGAAGCCCACACACGAGCGGATTGTCCGCTGAAACACGATTCAGCGGACTAAGTTGGACAGACAATCCGCCCGTGTGTACGCGGCCTAAGTCTGACAGACTTTCGACGGAGTTCTGACAGGGTTCTGACAGACTTTCCGAATGAACGGACTTGGCCACACACAATCACACCAAAGTCCGACGGATTCGAACGTGATGACGTATGACTGGACTAGAATAAGGAAGTTCATAGCCAGTAGCCAATAGCTGCCCTAGCGTCGGTTTTAGTCCGTCAGACTAGCACACACACGAGCGGATTTCTGGTTCCGGCAGAGTTCTGTCGGAAAAATTTGAAACATGTTCCATTTCTAAAGTCTGTCAGACTTTTGCAAATCAAAAGTCCGCTGCAGCCCACACACGTTCGAATAGTCTGCCGGAATCATTCCGTCAGACTTTTGATGTTGAAAAGTCTGGTCGTGTGTACGGGGCATAACAGGTTTTCTTCTAAGATTGCCCTGTATTTGGATCCATCCATCTTCTCATCAACTTTGACCACCTTCCCTGTCTCTGCTGAAGAAAAGCATTCCTGCAACATGATGCTGCCACCACCATGCACACCATGTTTCACGGTTTGGATGGTGTGTTCAGGGTCATGGGCAGTGTTGGTTTTCACATATAGCGTTTTCCTTTTAGGCCAAAAAGTTCAATATTAGTCTCATCTGACCAGAACACCTAATTTCACATGTTTGCTGAGTCCCTCACCTTCTCACAAACTACAAACAGGACTTCTTATGGCTTTCTTTCAACATTGGCTTCCTTCTTGCCACTCTTCCATAAATGCCAGATTTGCACGACTGTCCTGTGAAGAGATTCTCCTACCTGAGCTGTATATCTCTGCAGCTCCTCCAGAATTACCATAGGCCTCCTGGCTGCTTGTCTGATTAATAGTCTCCTTGCCCAGCCTGTCAGTTTAGGTGGATGGTCATGTCTTGGTAGGTTTGCAGTTGTGCCATACTCTTTCTATTCTCAGATGATGGATTGAACAGTGTTCAGTGAGATGTTCAACTTTATTCTTGGCCTGTCTGGTGTGTTCCTTGGTCTTCCTGATGCTGTTTGTTCACTAAGGTTGTCTAACAAACCTCTGAGGGCTTCACATAACAGCTGTATTTATACTGAGATTAAATTACACACAGGTGGACTCTATTTACTAATTAGGTGACTTCTGTAGGCAATTGGCTCCACTAGATTTGAGTTAGCGGTATCAGAGTAAAGGGGGCTGAATACAAATGCACGCCACACTTTTCACATATTTATTTGTAAAAAAAAAAGTAAAATCATTTATCATGCATGGTTGGGGGCAGGGGTGGTGGCGCTGGACTCCACATTAATAATTATGCTACCAAAATTAGCGTGTGCTGTAAATTGCCTCCAGAATTGCGCCTGTTTCTTCTTGCTAGAGGCTGCCATTTTGCTGACGAAAGTAAATCAGGGGGAGTGCGGAAAATGTATTATACAAAGAAAATAGAACACTGTATATGTTATATGTAAATTCATAAATAAATAAATCTCCAGCCTTCTGTAAATTTGAAATATAATTAAATGAATCCAGATTTGCACACAATAACATTTCACAACACTGTAATTGGTTTTAATAATCTAATTTTGTTTTATTTTAACATAGTTTTTATTTTATTTCCAATTATATAAAGATTTATTAGACATTTATTTATTTATACTGAAAACAGTAGGGAAAAATCTCTCACACTCCTCCTGGTGAAATCAAACTAAGGCCCCATTCACACCTGAGCATAGCGTTTTTGGGCATTTTGCGCATTTCCATGCAGCGTTTTCTGGGCGTTTTTTTTGTTTCATCAGGTGGCATGCTTAACAGACTTGGTGGACTTGTATACTGTATAGCATAGGAGTCAGATACATGATTCATGAGGAATAAACATATAACCGAATAACCGGAATAAGCGCAACAGGATTCAGCATGCGAAGTTGATGACCTGCGAATGGGCCACTTCCGGTATCATCAGAGAGGATCCAGCGTCAAAAGATGAGCTCCATAAGGTGCAGTGATCCACATCAAAGGCGAACTTGGTGATCTATGGAAACGGGTGTAAAAACATAAAAACCACACATTGGGGGTTATTTACAAAAGACACTGAAAGTGCACTTGGAAGTGCAGTCCCTATAAATCTAATGCCACTACACATGACTGGACTTTTCAATGGACTAGGTCCGACGGTCTTCCCAACGGACTTTCGGCGGAGGTCCGACTGACTTTCTGAACGGAACAGACTTGGCCACACACAACCGGACTAAGTCTGTTCGAAAGTCCGTTCGTTTTGAACGTGATAACGTAAACGTGACTAAACAAGGAAGTTCAATAGCCAGTACCCAATAGCTGCTCTTGAGTTGTATTTGGTCCGTTGGACTAGCACACAGATGAACGGTTTTCCCGATTTTTAGTCCGTTGGATTTGAGTCCGTCGGATAGATTTGAAACATGTTTTATTTCTAGGTCCTTTGGACTTTTGGGGGAAAAAAAAGGATTCCAGTCCGCCGGACCAAATCTGCCGGAAAGTTAGATTGTGTATACGCGGCATTGGGGTAGATCTGAAATGAGTGGAAGCTCTGCTGACTTTATCATCCAATCATGTGCAAGCTAAAATGCTGTTTTTTATTTTCCTTGCATGTCCCCCTCGGATCCACAGGGATTTTACTTTGAAGTGCACTTTCAGTGCAAAGTGGATTTTCCTTCAGTAAATAACCTCCATAGTGTAACACTGTATAGTGGGTTTCTTGTAAAAGCACTGAGTAGGGAATTAAAGTTCCATAAAAGGCTAGTAACTTTTTTTTGTTTTTTTATTTAATCCTTTATATATATTATTTGTTACCAACAGGTAATTTTACTTAATGGAAGTTATCATTAATATCAATAGTCGCAAAATATAGCATTAAATATATCTATGTAAATATTACATTATTGAGCTTTTCATATTTTCAACCAAACATAATATTATTACAATAGCCTGATCATAATAGACTTCCCCAAAATTAATCCTTTTTTTAACAGTCATAAATCCAGAGTAAGGGCCGGTTCACACAGCGAGGCGCGGCGAGGCGTCTCCGACTTGCCTCGCCGTGACCTGCGGGGACCTCAGCGGCGACTTGCAGAGGACTTCTGTATAGAAGTCAATGCAAGTCGCCCCCGAAGTCGCCCAGAAGTAGTACAGGAACCTTTTTTCTGAGTCGGAGCGACTCGAGTCGCTCCTCTCAGAACGGTTCCATTGTACAGAACGGGGGCGACTTGCGGGAGCGAGGCGAGGCGAGCCGTGTCGCCTCGTATCGCCTCGCTGTGTGAACCGGCCCTTACATTAACCTGTATTCTCTGTATTATAGCATAATATTTCTGTATTATAGAATAATATTCCAAAAATATTTTCAGATATATTGTAATTGTTATTATTACAAATAAAAATTTTGAATGAGAAAAAGGCTAGTAACATATGGTTGTAAAAATGCAATGTGCAGTAGTTTCAGGACCATCATCCAAAGTGTTTTGTCACAAACATGACACAGCGTGGCCCAAGCCTCATCCTGATCAGCAGTGACAAAGCGCGCTCTCATCCTCACACATGAAGAATATAAAAATCTTGATTGTAACTTTAATTAAAAGAACAATTTGACAGCTATGCGCTACAAATCTCTACATATAAAAAGGGATAACAGTGGTAGTAAAAAATGGTTAAAATGGCTTCCCATGGATTATAATTTTTATACAGGATTTATATAGCGCCAAAGGTTTATGCAGCGCAATACAATATAAAAGGAAGACAATACAGTTATAATACACTAAAAGACAAGAGGATTAAGAGGGCCCTGCTCAGAAGAGCTTAAATTTAATAGGGTGGGGCAGGTGGTACAAAAGGTTGTAGCTGTGGGGAATGAGTTGATGGAAGTGGTAAAAGATTAGTTGGAGATGTGATAAGCTTCCTTGACGAGATGAGTTTTCAGGTAAGGTAGCAAGAGATAGTCGGACAGGTTCAGGTAGTGGGTTCCAGAGGATGGGAGAGGCTCTGGAGAAATCATGAGATGTTGGTTTATGTCATAGTCACTGATTTTATATTTTTCTAAAGAAATATCAATTTTAATATAAACCATTTTTTTCTACTTCTACACTATTATTTATTTGCAGTAGCCCTATTTAAATTACCATTAGAGGATATACACTCTTTTTGAGTTAAATACATTTTTTCTATGATATTAGGGATGTGGGTTCACTGACACATTTAGTTTCAGACAGGGGTGACACCACTCCTCCATATGTATGTTGTAGTTAGTATTTTGAAAGTAATTCGCTGGGTGATTGGGAGCCAGTGTAGGGATTGGAGCAGAGGGTTGGCAGACACTGAGCGATTGGTAAGGTGGATAAGTCTGGCAGCAGCATTCATGATAGACTGAAGAGGGGATAGCCTATGGATAGGCAGGCCAATGAGGAGTTGCAATAGTCAAGGCGAGAGATAACAAGGGAATGAATGAGGAGCTTGGTGATTTCATTTGTTAAAAAGGGTCAAATTTTTATAGATGTTATGGAGGTGAATTCTACAATCTTTTGACAACGATTGGACTTGAGGCTGAAATGACAAGTCAGAGTCTAGGATTACACCTAGTATCCTGGGAGGGACTGATGGTTGCATTGTTGATTTTGATGGAAACATCAGGGAGGGGGGCACGGGTGGGGGGAATATTATTAGCTCAGTTTTAGAGAGATTTTGTTTATCCATGCTGATATGTCAGTTAGTAAGTTAGTAATGAGGAAAATGAAGGAGTGAGGTGAGGATTAAGACAGATAGATTTGGGTGTCATTGGCGTATAAGTGGTATTGGAAGCTGTGGGTGGTTATCAAGTGACCAAGGGATGAGGTGTAGATAGAGAAGAGAAGGGGCCCAAGAACAGACCCTTGTGGGACCCCCACAGAAAGGAGCAATGGAGAGGAGCAGACAGAGTTGTAGGTAACATTGAAGGAGTGCTGTGATAGACGATAGGCAGAGAGCCAGGATAGAGCAGAATCTTGAGGCCAAGGGAATTTTTTATATAGAGAAGGAGCGGGTGGTCAACGGTATCAAAGGCCGTACCCTCACTCTGCAAAACAAACACAAACTGCATATTTAAGCTCGAAGAATATAGCAATTAGCTTAACCAAACATATTACACCTCATATTTGCAATGTCCCACTAATACTAATAGGAAATCTGCCATACATTATCTATGACCATATCTGGATGGCAGAATTCTGTATATTTTGTAACGCAGATCTAACCCAAAAAAATTACTTCATAGTATAATAAAATTAATATAGGTCAGAAAAATGTCAGAATAATTTGTATGCAAGAAACGCAACATAAAATCCAAATTGAAAGCGGGCAGAATATTATAAAAATCACTCTGACTGGATGTCCCATGGAATGCATTCAGCCAACATGGAGTGGGCACATCAAGCCTTATTAATAAATGCATTAATGTCCCACTCCATGTTCATACCATATGGAAAATATGAATTAAGCTCATAAATCCAGTATGTCTCAAGCTATGACACGCCCCTTTTGGCAGAACCCCCATACCAGAGCAGAACGTATCTGTCAATTGCTAGAAATTTGGTGTCAGTTATATCCCTATTGTGGAATCCGGCACAATGCTGGACAACACTGTTTCTTTTTACCATTTTTTATATTTGAGATATGCTCAATAACCCTAATAGAAAAACTCAGAATAGTTCTACCCACATAATGTTTAACACAAGGGCAGGTAATTAAATTTACCACATTGGTAGTAGCTTGCATAATAAACAGCTTGATAGAATAAGAGCGATTAGTAATGTTTGATCTAAAAAATTCTTTCTTCCTGCCCTGAGTTTTATTAAGGCAAACATCACACTTTTACAGGGATAATAAACAGTCATATTGTGAAAAAAACGTGAGTCTAGAAGGAGGGTTTATAACATTGGGGGCAATTTTTAACTGAAGTGATGGAGCTCCCTGTACATAACATTAGCTTTGTCAGGTAATAGGGGTCCTATAATGCGGTCATTTTTAAAACGTCTCAGTGCTTATTAAAATATGTTTGATTTGACAATGTTGAATCGAAAAGCATGTAAAGAGGGACCATCTTGGGTCCCTAAAACTGCTATTTTTATTTGGGTTATTTGTTTCTGTCTAATTCACGCACCCTATGAATTTCTTGATCTAAGTCATGTTGACAGTATCCCTTTTCTAAAAATGTATTTTTAATTATAATTGCCAGTGCTTCAAAATCCCACAGATTAGTACAGTTCCATCTGAGTCTTAGAAACTGATACCGAGGGACAGAGTGCAACTAGTTAATATGATGACAACTACCAACAGAAATATAAGAATTCCTGTTGGTTGGTTTGAAAAAAGTGCTAGTAACAAGTTTATTATCCTCAACCTCGATGGTCACTATTTTGAGCGCCACATTATTTTTGTTTATCTGTATTTATACTATATGTCTATTAGAATGTTGGTAGCTTACTAGATTTACGCGTGTTTTTTTTTACACTTATTTATTTACTTATACTTATACTGAATGGTAGCGCTGCCTCCAAATCGTTTTAATAGTGTGTTGCTATGTGTTGTGTGGATGGTTCCTAATGCCGCCCACACACAATCGCAATTCTGGCCAGAAAAAGACAGATGAGAGCTTTTCATCGGAAAATGCGACCGTGTGTATGCTCCATCGGAATTTAGCTGTCCGAATTTCCGCCAGCCAAAAATTGATAGCATGTTCTCAATTTTCCCAACCGAAAAACTTACTATCGGAAATTCCGATCATGTGTATGCAATTCCGACAGGCCAAAAATCACGCATGCTCAGATTCAACTATGAGACAGAGCTATTGGCTAGTGGCTATTGAACTTCCTTTTTCTAGTCCCATCGTACGTGTTGTACGTCACCACGTTCTAAATGATCGGAATTTGGTGTGGCCGTGTGTAGGCAAGACAGCTTGAGTGGAATTCCGTCGGGAAAACCATCAGAGCTTTTTTCGACGGCAATTCCAATTGTGTGTACGCAACATAAGAGTAGTGATTGCTAAGCAACTACTGTGTAGAAGTGATTGTTCATGCACAAATGGCAATTGTGTGATCATACAAGAATAATTGCTACTACCTCTTACTCATGCTGTTAACTCAGCAAGGAGCCATTTTACTCATATGCTTAGCGATCAATTGCTTTGTTTAGTGATTGGTCACTATCATTTTTAGTAGCAAGGTAAAGAATAAAAAATTGCCCATGTAGCGCTAGGTGAAATGAGTAATTAACCTACCCTCATTTGAGTCTAAAGAGAGGAGAATAATTCCTACTATGTGATTAAATAGCATTCTGCATTAATTGGAGATAATTCACCCAGTAGAGCTACTGAAATTGTTTTTAACAGCTCATATTAAAAGCATAGTGACAAAAAGAAAAAGATCAACCTTGTAAAATGTAGTAGTGCTACTGAGCTACAATAAACGCAGCTGTAGTCAAGTGGTGTTCATGATGAGTGATGTTTGCATGCAGTGTGAGCATAAGTAGGGTAGGGGCTCCATTGAAAACAATAAAGAGCATCATTCTGAAAAATATTTGCATTCAATGAGAATGAAAATGGAACAACTCATGAACAGACTGTGTGCTGGGCTTAATTTTGACATGTACACCAGCTCTACGGCACAGTAATTATTATCACCTATCATTAGGAGGTCTTCCAACATGACCCACTCCAGATAAGGTGCAGAATACTCTTCTCCTACTATTTTTCTTCCTCTCTGAATAACCTCTTCATGACAGAAGGTAAAACAAATATTAAAGTCTTAATCCAATTTTGCAACTTTGGCATGTGTTACTAATATTGTACATATGATCGCAACAACTTAAAGCGTAGTGTCACCCAAAAGTGGAACTTCCGCTGATTTGTCTCCTCTCCCCCTCCAGTGCTACAATTGGCACCTTTCGAGGGGTAGGGGAGACAGGATTCTAAGTCCGCCGGAGCCCACACACGATCGAATCGCCCGGCGTAATGCGGTTCGCCGGACAATTTGATTGTGTGTACGCAGCATTAGGGTTTGTTTTACTATCAAAGGTAAAACAAGTTCAAACAGGTCCAAACTGGTAAAAAAATGAAATGTTTTTGAAATGTAGCTGTATATTTCTTGCCATTATCAAAGAACAACCCAGAACAAATTCTCCTGTGCCTGACAATTGCAGCAATACTGCATATGTATATTATTTGTTGTTTGTACCCATAGTAGGCCCCAGAAATAATAGTTTAATTTTTTTTAACTCTAAAACATGGTAACACTGATGCTAAATTTAAAAACACCTTTTTTATTCTTCCTAGCCACTTCAGCCCCAGAAGGATTTACCTCCTTCCTGACCAGAACACTTTTTGCAATTCGGCACTGCGTCGCTTTAACTGACAATTACGCAGTCGTGCGATGTGGCTCCCAAACAAAATCGACGTCCTTTTTTTCCCACAAATAGAGCTTTCTTTTGATGGCATTTGATCACCTCTGCGGTTTTTATTTTTTGCACTATAAACAAAAAAATAACAAAAATTTTGAAACCTCATTTTTTTTTACTTTTTGCTATAATAAATATCCCCAAAAAATATTTTAAAATTTTTTTTTCCCTCAGTTTAGGCCAATAGGTATTCTTCTACATATTTTTTGTAAAAAAAACATTGGGTCCACGGGACCCGCGATCGCGGTCACAGAGCTCCCAGCAGCCTCTTAAAGGGCAACGTACAGGTACGTTAATCTGATTATATGTGCCCTTCTGCCACAGTATATCTGCGTGAGGTGACCATAAGCATGACCTTTGAGCCTAACCCTGACCTTGACACTGACCTAGGTCAAACCCTGATCTAGGTATTTTATGTTATTTTTTTTTATTTCATTATTTATTGTTTTTGTTTTTTTGCACAAAGTTTTTCTTCTCCCCTAGCAAAGAAAAAAAGATACAGTGGATCTTTTCCTCCACTGAAGAGTAGAAAGAACACAGGGGCAGGCTGTATAGTGACTGATCCTTATGACAGTCAATCCCCCGTGATCATGTGATTGAGAGCCAGCGCACCCCCCGGCCCCTGATTGTTGGTACCAGATACAGACACAGAGTTGTCAGCAACAGTTTGGTCATCATGCTGGGAGTGTGCTCTCTGTACAAAGACAGGTGAGAACATTAGCGGCCCAACAGAAGAAGACCCACTTCAATGAGGTCACAGATATGCGCACGTTCTGTGCTTAAAAGAAACGTGTTGAGAGAGTCTGGAAGGCTGCAAGTCTTCCTCCTCTGAAACCGCTAATTGCTTGGTTGTTATGTTGATCACATGTTATATGTAGATCAGAAGTTTTGACTTTATTTAATACATGCTTGTTCCAGGGTAGTGGCTCAGATTGTGTTGAAGTCAGAGAATCAGGATTATAGCCAAGCAGCTAATACAATTAATACAAATATGTGATCCTTATTTAAAGATGAAAGAGGGGAAAGAAAAGAAGAAGAAAAAATACTGTATATATATTTTTTTCATGAACTGCACAAACTAAAAATAGCACCTATATTAATATAGCTAACTTATTTTTATTATAGAGTTTTCACTGGTACTATCACTGAGCATTATTACATTTACCATTTAATCAATTAGTTTTCCTTACCCCCCCCCCCCCCCCCCCCCTCAATTGCTCCTTTCCCTCTCCTTGTCTTGGTTACATATATAAGGAGATACCCAAGGAAGAGCTGTCCTCAATATCACAGGAGAAAGGGAAAGAGGAAAACGGGGATGCCTCCTTTTTTTTTCTCTCTTTTCTTTTTCAAATGCGCAAATTAAAAATGTCTCCTTTACTTGTATAGCAAATTTGGTTCAATTATGGAGTTTACACTAGTATTATCACTGAATATGACTCAATTACCTACCTAATCATTTATTTTATTTTTTTCCCTCCTTTCTTTTTTTTCTTCTTGCACCATCACCTTAGCACAAACTATGTACATATGTAAATATATTTGAAGTTTGTATTTACATTTCTGTGAAAAATTATTTTTTATTGTCATTTTCATATAACATACAAAATGACAAACAAACACAGAACAATTAAGAGTCTAATACCAGATCTCGCTCTCCAACTAATTCTCAAAGTAAAACTCAGAACTCATCTCAGCATTGGGCCTGCAGTATAACTCTGAGGCTCGAAATAAGAACATAATACCATCATGT
Source organism: Lithobates pipiens (assembly GCF_037356315.1). Classification (NCBI taxonomy): domain Eukaryota; kingdom Metazoa; phylum Chordata; class Amphibia; order Anura; family Ranidae; genus Lithobates; species Lithobates pipiens. The sequence goes on along the minus strand of NW_027507789.1, from coordinate 124,178,570 downwards.
GTACTTAAATTCAGCGTCATAAAATGTTGCTATATTAGCTCCATACATACAGAGCGTGGAAGGGGCACAAGTGCCAAGCAGGACACAGGTGTCAGGACTGATCCGGCTCCGGGTACTGGAGAGGAGCAGATGTAGCAGGAACAGCGACCAGCAGGAGGTGAGAGCAGTGGAAGATGCACACGCTGAAGCAGCGGGGAAGGTGTCCTGTAGTACGGTTTCTCACAGCAGACCCACAAGCAGGTAGGGCAGGATACTGAAAGGCTGGCACCGTAGAGGGACAGCAGACTGGACGAAGTCGTGGACAAGCCGGGTCAGGAACAGGCAGGCAGATAGGTACCGAATCAGCAGGCAGAAGAATCGTCAGACAAGCCGGGGTCGTGGGCAGGCAGCAAACAAGTGGTCGTCAGGGTAAGCCGGGTCACAGGAATAACAGGTATCAAGCAGGTGCAAAGGGATCACGACAGGAACGCTGTAGACCGGACAGCAAGGAGGGAAGGCAACAGGTCCCTTTAAGTAACCCTCTTGGTGCCAAGAGCCGTTACAGCACGCACCCGCACACTCCCGCATGCATGCGCACGCAAGTGCGCGCCCGCGCACCCGCGTGCGCACACCAATCTCTCCACGCACCCGCGTGCGCTCAACAACACCAGCGTGCACCTGCGTGCGCCCATCTGCGTTAACGCGCACCCGCGTGCACCCTTCTGCGTTAGCACGCAAACCGCGTGCGCCCGTCAGGACATCCGCGCACCCGCATGCGCCCACCTACGTTAGCGCGCACCCGCGTGCGCCCACCTGCGTTAGCGTGCACCCGCGTGCGCCGACAGACACTCTCAACAGGGGCTTTGCGGCCTGAACCTTCGGGGGCAGTCGGATGACTGGGCTGACCTTCTTGACAGGGTGATGTAATGTGTTGGGTTTGCGCCAGACATAGCGTTTTCTTTGATGGTCAAAAAGTAACATTTTAATCTTATCAGACTGAAGCACCTTCCTCCACCATACATTTTGGGAGTCTCCCATATGCCTTTTCGCAAACTCAAAACATGACATTTTGTTTTTTACTGAAAGTAATGGCTTTCTTCTGGCCACTCTGCCATAAAGCCCAACTCTATGGAGTATACGGCTTATTGTCGTCCTATGTACAGATACTCCAGTCTCTGCTGTGAAACTCTGCAAATCCTCCATGGTTACTTTAGGTCTCTGTGCTACATCTCTGATTAATGCCCTCTTTGCTTGATCCGTGAGTTTTGGTGTGCGACTGACTCTTGGCAGCTTTGCTGTTGTGCCATATTCTTTCCATTTGGTTATGATAGATTTGATGGTGCTCCTAGGGACCCTCAAAGATTTGGATATTTTCTTATAACCTAAGGCCCCTTTCACACATGCGGACGATATGTCCGTATTTCATCCATCCGTTTGCGGATGAAATACGGGCATACATTCATCCCTATGGGATTTCGTCCGCCTCCGCTACTGTCCGATTCTGCAGACGGAGGAAAATCCTATTTTTCTATCCGTCTGCAGAGCGGATTAACACGGACAGACGGTCCGTGCGCATCCGATCCCCATAGAGGAGAGTGGAGAGCTGACAGGGCGGTCCCTGCACAGTGTGCGGAGACCGCCCTGTCCTCAGCCAGCTCAGCGGGGACAACGGAGTGATCCCTGCTGAGCGAGTGGATCATCACGGGGCGGATCATTACTGATCCGTCCCGTGTGAAAGGGGCCTTACCCTGACTGGTACTTCTCAACAATATTGTCCCTTACTTGTTTAGAGAGTTCCTTCGTCTTTATGGCAGTGTTTGGTTAGTTTTTAAACAAAGGAGTGCAGCACAAAATTAGGGCTCATTAAAACATTTCATATATAATAAAGCATCCATATAAGTCCAAATAAAAATGAAAGCAGAAGGTGAACTAACAGTCCCAGCAAGCAAAGAGTCCCAGAGAGAAATTTCAATGCAAGAGTGACTTTCCCTCTACCTTCAGCACACTCGCTCCACTCACCTCTAGGAGTGAACCACTGAGCTAACAGATGGTCAACAATGCATGTCCCATATGGGTATAATCTCCAAACAGGATCCACCATTCATTATCCCAGGGGTATAATATTAAGAGAGGAGCAGAATCTAAGTGCACCCTGATGATTTCCTTTTAATATAGCTTTATTTTACAAATAAATGGCTACTCACATGGGCTTCAAAGAAACAGCGCAAATAGGAGCAGACACCTTAAGTATGCAGGTCCAGGATGACAGCGGGTGACATCAGAACATGGCTCCTTTCCTTGTTACATTATGTAATGTAATGTAACAAAATAGTTAAAAAGCCAAGGGTGGTGAATATGTTTGCAAGGCACAGTCACAAGCTGTCTCCCAGGGGCTATATCTCGTCATGTGAATGAATCTACTAATCTTTTTGTGGGTCTATGTGCAGATGGGATGTGCAATATCTCCTAAGTAGTTAGGAGTTCCATCTGCGCTTCTCCTTTATTAGGATTTCAGACCTCTGCACATTACATTTCTCTTTGCAAGACGTCTTATGCCCCTGTTTGAACATTTATTTTTGCTACTAATAGAACTAGTGGCATTCCAGGGATTTTTCCGCAACTTTTTGGAAATAGTCCATATACTGGATATTATTGAAAACGTTCCGAATTTTTGTACATGAGGCTCAATTGATTAACAAGACAGTGAGACTCGTTCTCTCTCTTTGTGTCATCTTTTTGAACCTTGACCGTGTCCTGAAGAAGCATTACGGTGAAACGTGTAGACGCACAAGGGCTCATTGTTCAAACTGTATAATTTTATATGATTTTTAATGCTTGTGAACACTGTGTATATATTATGTAATTTTTTCACTTTAATAAATTATACCTATTTTCTTTACTTCTCCATTGTTTCCATGCCTTTAAAGTCTGATTTAAGGTTACTCTTTGAGTACCTTTTTGTTTCTCAATTTTGGGACAATATCTTTAAAATATACAGCGTTTTTGCCTCAGAGACAGTGCCCCAAACTCCCCAAATAGCACTATTATCTATGTTCCAAGAATCTGCCTCACAAGTTAAGAAGGGGATTTTTCTTTTCTTTTTAGTGGCTGCCAGGGTGATAATTCCGAGATATTGGAAATCCCAGCACACTCCTTCAATATAATAATAGAATGGATAACTGAATTAAATAAGCTCATGAGAATGGAAGAACTATTCTCATTTCCAAGATGTATGGCTCTCCTCAATATCTTTTATGAAAAATCCTGACTTTGCAAACCTACTATCCTAGAATTCCCCCACCTGACCTTAAAACCCGTACTCCTTTATATATTATTGGACATCTTATCGACAGGCCCATGTTATTTTCTTTCTTTTTTTTTTCTTTTCTTGGTCTTGGTTCTTTTCATATATTTAAACATGGTCTTTAATGAAAGAGAAGGCAGGATTTATTTATTTATCATATATATATATATATATATATATATATATATATATATATATATATATATATATATATATATATATGTATATATTATATTATTCATTTATTTTTATCAAATCCCTTGATACCTCTATTGAGTCTGTATGTTCTCCCAGTACTTGTATGAGTATTCTCCTGGTGTTCTATTTTTTCGCATACAAAAAAAAAGTCTCCCTTCTGTCTTTTCTTTTATTCGTTTATGTATGAGGGGATTTCAAGACAAACTGGGACTTTTGAGTTTATATAATAAAAAGAACAAATTTCAAGGAGTGGAAACTGCATTTATTTTTCAACATACTCCACTGCTACATTCATACACTTATCCCAGCGTTTAACTTTTGCGTGGAAAGCTTCGGCATAGAAAGATTTGTAAGTATGCCTGAACCATCCTAGGACAGCCTGCTTCATGTCGCAACAATCAGTGCTGAAATGTTGACCTCAGAGGAAGTCTTTTAGGTGTCCAAACAGGTGGAGCGAGGTTCAGGCTGTAAGGGGGATGGAAAATGATGTGCTCAAGCTTTGTCTTATGTAATAATGCGATCCAGAAAATTCTGGCCTTCCCTGTCAAACCGCTCCTTCAGCGCAGTGCAGACTTCAACTCTTCTTTGTAGAAAGCTGTCTTGTACCCAGCGTGTGCTAACTTTTTGAAAATGCTAAAATTTGTTAACTATTGTGTTCACCGTTCCCACGGAAAGATTTGTCTCCTGTGCAAGTTCACTGCAGGTTATGTGTCAATTATCCAGCATCAGGTGTTCCGCGCACTGAATGTTCGCAGGATTGACTGCTGTAGGCTGGAAACCACCGCTGCCGGGATTATCACAGATGGACATGCCACCATCTTTGAAATGTTTACACCATTTAAACGTCTTACTGCGGCTGAGCATCTCATCACCGTACTATGCTTGATGTCTTCTATAGATAACAAAAAAAAGGGGGGGGGGGGGGTTGTGTTGCGCTTCCCAAGTACCAACAAAACTAATACAATCAATAAAATATAAATAATAAATGAATAAATAAGTGTCAAAAAGTGCAATAGTGCTTTAAAAACGACAACAACACTTAGAGCTTATAAAAAAAAAAGTGCATCTGTGCATTACATAAACAGCTGATATAAGGTGTTCCTGTGCATCACTCAGGTGTCTGAAAATACGCAAAAGTGTGCTTAAAACCAAAAGGTGAATATAATAAGTTAAAATTGCAATAATATATGGAAATAAATATATGTGATATAAACGCAGACAGAAAAAAATATTCTATAGACGCAGAAAAAATGGTGATCTAGACAAAGAAACAATGCAAAAAAACTAAAAATGCACCAATTAAATTCCTTAACGGAAAATAAAACTCAATAGCAGCAAATTAATAAATCTCAATAGAGTGTCCCATACACAGTCCAATCGTGCAACTTTGGATGCAATATCAAAAACACAAGTAAAGTGCAATGTGCCAGGCCAACTCCCTTCCAATGGTGTTCCGTGCCAGTGCTGGTTATATTAAATAATTACCTCACGGCTGCGAGGTATGCAGCAAAACAGCTAGTTTGCAGGGGGTACTTGGGAGAGTCAGGGGGGCTGCAGAGAGGACTTCTGACGGTGCCGCTTTCCTTGTAGTTGTTACCAGCGAACATGCTCAAAACAACAGGTAAAAAAACATCCTCCCTAGTGTAGTATTTAAAATCGAGTATTTTATTTAAAATGATTTAAGCTACTCACAAGAGGGAACGGATAAACAGGCACACAGCTAACAGGTCAGTGAACGACTTGCTCGGATGTAGACGTCACTTCCAGTTTCCTACGCGTTACGTCACGTATGGACTTCAACTGGGACTTCTATAGATATCTGTAGGTTTTTTACTCCTTCGTTCACAAGAAATTTCATCACTACACGCTGTTCCATGCACGCACTAACATTGTTGTCTGCCAACTGGAACAGTCTCCAGACTGGTTCGCGACATGTGTGCTGCCTATCAGTAGTAGGGCACACTTATCACTTACTACCTTGTTTAATACCCCCCCCCACGCTAGCATGCCTTTTTATACTTGTAAAATTAAAAGGCCCTGTTTGACTTGAAAGCTCCTCGTATATATTCTTGTATGGCTGTAGTACAGGAATCCTTTCATCTTTGTCATCTTTATAGCTTTGTTCCAAAGGGTATGCCGATCCATACACCCATGAGAAGGGCATTCTTTAGCTGCCTGGGATGCACAGAGGCATGCATGCAGCCTGTTCAAATCAATCAAATGGCCCAGGTCTATGAATTACTACGCACCATGTGAATGAGGTGTCAGGGCTTTTTTCACAGAAAATAGGTACAGGAACTGAACTACAACCCCCCAAAACCCCCTCTCACCCCCCCCCCCCCCCACACACACCCTCCAAACCGAATCAAATTGTGGGTGTGGTCCAATTTCACTAACAGTGAGAGGGTCTTAAAGGGGCAGGATGCAGGGCGCTCATCCAGTATGGGTGTTGGCACCTGCATTTTACCCTGGGCACCCGCATCTCGCTTGCCCCATCTTGCACTTAGCGGGAGCCATTGGGAGGCAAACTGACACTTGTAAACACAGAAGCCAGACTTCTATGTTTACAAGCGACAGAGGTGAACAGGAAGCAGAGTGCTTGAGCCAGAGGTGGTGGAACTGAGTTCCACCAAGTTCCAGCTGAAAAAAAGCCCTGGTTAAAGTTATTACTGTGTGTAGCCAATATCCCCAATTATTTCTTCCTCACCTGCTTGTAGAAACCAATCAAAAATGTGATAAATTCTAATAACAATTCAATAGTGCTTGTAGAAACCAATGAAAATAGTGAGTACATGGTCAGTACTGTCACGCTGTTCTCCCTGAAAATATGGCATCATCCCAGAGATAACAAAATTACTGGAAATATTATTTAATACAATAAGAATCCTCTGCTCCTCAAGGTCTACATTTTATTTGAAGTTATCAAAGAAAAAAATTAAGGTAATCAATTTCCACCCACGTTTTTTTTTTTCCTTTTTTTTTTTTACAACTGTGATTCATCATTATAGCTAACACAGCTCATTCACATATGAGTCAAATTGAAATGCTAAATAAACCTTCAAACTCTTTCAGTGAAATGTTAGAGTAACTCCACTTTTTTCAAGAAAGAAAACAATCCCCTCTGCGTGATGAACATTTCAAGTTTTAACAAACCTTATAACAGATCATGTTTTTTTTTTTCTGTTCTGAAGAAAATACTGTTTGTTCCACCATATCCTTTCAAGACTGATCCTTGAATGGGAGAATCTGCTTTCAGTAGAGAGTTTCAGCACTGCCATGCCTACCCATATAATATATTTGATGCCTTTAGAAGTATTATTAATTATTTGTGGGTATCACAACAAAATTTAAATTCCTATTGCAGAGGATGTCTAAAATTATTGTACCTTGGTGTAGACATCTGGTAAACTCAGTGAACCAATCAGCCAAGCAGGAAATGCCATGTCTAGGAGAATCCTGTACTGGTGGAATATTGAACGCCATTTTGGCCTACATTGAATATGTTGACAGTTTTAGAAAGTTACAGCATCTTCAGATTAAAATGGAAACGTCATTTTTAATAGCACACAATTACAAAATGGCTCATCTAGCAATTTTTCATATTTTTTAACAACAGTGGAATTGCCCTTTAAGTTCTTCCAGCATTGTCTTTCACTTATGTACCTTATGTGGCATTTACCACAAAGGCATCATCCTTGCAAAATGTGAAAAAGATTTGGTCTCCCATTTGATGTTCATCCTTGTTCCTTCATCTACAGTATGTGTATGGTGACATGACGACACTGGGAGCAGGCTATCCTTTACACAAACTTCATACTGTGCTGTAAATGAAGTACTGAATTCTACCTATAATTATTTTTATATTGTTCTTCAAATTTACTAGCAGATCAGTAATGACAGGGGTTTTATTAAATGATAACACTGCCAGAGGTGCTCGACTAGCTGCAACAACTGTTTAAAAAAACTATACCATGTGAATAGAAAGTGCTTTCTAAGCACCTGAGGCAGTGATTATATTTTATCTCAATCGCTGTCACTGTCAATTCTGTTGCATAGCCTGAGTCTGTGTACAAATGCAGGGTAATTTATAAATGGATGTAAAATAAAAAGGAGTTTGTATAATAAATAGTGTTAGGCGAACGGTTCGGGCAGAGTATAAGTTTGGCCCGAACTGGTAGGGCATTTGACTGTCCAGCATGCTGAATGCCCCACAAAGCACTGTGCACCGCACAGTGAATTCTAACCCCTGATTGGCTGAAGCAATGAAGCCTTTGCCCAGTTAGAGCACAGAACACTGTCAGAGCCATGGCTTATTGCTCAAAGACTCACCCAAAATGATAAATTGTTCCTTCCCAGAGGAGCCATTTGTGTGTAATATTGGAGTGGAGATAGATAGAACATTGCTGCTAGTGAGTTAGTTTGCTATTATAGTGTGCTATTGTGATTCTATTGTGAGTGTAGAGTGTCAGTGTAGTATGAATATAGTGATAGTGCAGCCTCAGTGTAGTGTGTCCATGCAGTTTTACTGCAGTATATTGAAGCGTGTCAGTATAGTGCGTCTGTGCAGTTTTACCGCAGTACATTGTAGTGCGTTAGTGCAGTTTTACTGCAGTATATTGAAGTGCGTCAGTGCAGTTTTACTGCAGTATATTGAAGTGCGTCAGTGCAGTTTTACTGCAGTATATTGTAGTGTGTCAGTGCAGTTTTATTGCAGTATATTGTAGTGCATCAGTGCAGTTTTACTGCAGTATATTGAAGTGCGTCAGTGCAGTTTTACTGCAGTACACCTGTAAATTGCATGGCTATCCAACCCACAGAGATGACAAAAGGCCCATTGCCTAGTTTTATGAAGCCCAATGTCTATTTACATGAAGTCCTTCTATAATCGAGATTGTAGCTTGTTCCTCAGCAATGATGTCAGGGACCATTTACTGGACTCTTTTCCAGGGATAAATGAAAAGAGAATGGATGAAATCATTTGGAATAAACAGAGGAGAGGGATTCTACACATTTGAAACACAGGTTGTCTAATACTCTTAGCATCACTGGAATACAAAAAATAAGCCTCTTCTGGTGTTCATAGATCTTCTGTTGGAGAAAAATGTCTGCAGGCAGTCCTCTGGTTGTGTGTTTGCTTTGGCTTAAAAGATGAGATGATATTTGGACAAGGAAAAATACACTCCTTTTATGAGACTATGTAGGCACAAACATAAAGGGTAGACGTTTGTATAAAAGCAAAGAAACTGTATGTATACATAGATATTAAAAACAGAGATATATAAATGTGTTTTTCTGACACTGTATTTTTGGAAAGGGCGAGGGACTTTTTTTTTACTTTTTTTTAACCGCAGCAAATTGCATTTTGCATGTAACAGATTTCACCGGACCAGCACCAAAAATACAAGTGTTGCATTTTTTCACATGCGTTTTGCATTTTTTTTTCACCTTAACAAACTATAAATAGAAGGTTGTTAAGGAGTAGGGGGCCGCTGCATCCTTAACAATCGATGAGTCGTCGGCTGTCAGCAGGGTTCCCTGATGACAGCTGAACCTGCCTTGAGATCCCGTCCCCCTTTGTGAATGAGTATACAAAAAAAGTGGCCTTATGAGATTCGCAAAGCCGGTACCCCAAGGGATATTTGAGATATACCAAGCCATAAAACAGTGTAATATCAATAAATGTATTAATCAAAAAAGTGTAATTGAGAGGGGCAAAATGATATCTCTCTCTCTGGAGTCCATACCTCTCTTAATACAAGAAAGGACTTTGCTCACTTTGGAAACAGCAGCTTGGCATTGCATGTTATTATTGAGCTTATGATCTACCAAAACCCCCAGATCCTTCTCCACTATGGATTCCCCCAGTTGTACTCCCCCTAGCATATATGATGCATGCATATTCTTAGCCCCCAAGTGCATAACTTTACATTTATCAACATTAAACCTCATCTGCCACATAGTCGCCCAATTAATCCACATAAGGCTGGTATAGCAATCGCAAAAGAAACAATACAAAAAAAGTGGCCTTATGCGATTCGCATAGCCGGTACCCCAAGGGATATTTGAGATATACCAAGCCGTAAAACAGTGTAATATCAATAAATTTATTAATCAAAAAAGTGTATTTGATACATAACAATAAACATATACTGGCAATACATAAACAAGTTGCTAAACCAATTAGAGATGGTGTCAATAGTAAACTTGCGACTTAAGTAGCTTTGGAGAAAAATGCCGACATGTTTCGGACCAACCGTCCTTTTTCATAGGCATATGATTTGTCTCGTATGTACAGAGTCTAAAGCCGCGTACACACGGGCGGACTGTCTGGCCAACTTAGTCCGTCAGACAATCCGACGGACAGTCCGTCATACTTTCGAATGAACGGACTTGACCACACACACCACTTTTTGAGCGGACTAATACGGCGTACTAAGTCCGCCATACTATCCGCCCTACTTTTGAAATGAACGGACTCGCCCACACACGCGGAGGAAAGTCCGCTCATTTCGAGCGCGTCTCCAGGTAGGCGGGGCCCGCGAAGGAGACGTCGCTGACCCCGTCGCCGACCCCGTCGCCTGGTATGGACTTAAAGGGGAACCCCAACGCCGAAAAAAATCGGCGTGGGGGTCCCCCCCAAGTCCACAACAGACCCTTGTCCGAGCACGCTACCCGGCCGGCCAGGAAAGGGGGGCGAGCGAGCGCCCCCCTCCTGAGCCGTACCAGGCCGCGTGCCCTCAACATGGGGGGGTGCCTTGGGGAAGGGGGGGGCGCGCGGCCCCCCCACCCCAAAGCACCTTGTCCCCATGTTGATGAGGACAAGGGCCTCTTCCCGACAACCCTGGCCGTTGGTTGTCGGGGTCTGCGGGCGGGGGGCTTATCGGAATCCGGGAGCCCCCTTTAATAAGGGGGCCCCCGGATACCGGCCCCCCACCCTATGTGAATGAGTATGGGGTACAATGTACCCCTACCCATTCACCTGTAAAATAAAAGTACCAAAAAAAACACAACACACGAGATAAAATAGTTTATTGCACAGCTCCGGGGGTCTTCCGTCTTCGGGGGTCTTCTCGCCGGACTCCTCCGCTATCTTCTTGTAGCTCTTTTGCTAGCAGAGGAGTCCGGCTTTCTTCCTCGCCGCCGGCCTCTTCTCCCGACTTCGGGGGTCTTGTCCCCCTCTTCGGTTCTTCTGCCGGGCCACCGTGCCTTCTTATAGCTCTTTTACAGGCGGTGGCCCGGTCTTCTGTCGCCGCCGCCGCCGGCTTCCGTTCTTCTTCTTCTTCTTCTTCTCCAGGAGATGTTGCCTCGACGATCTCTCCGGCCGGAATGCCAGGGACGCACTGCGCGGCCACTTATATAGGGACAAGGGGCGGTGTCACATGGCTTTATGTCACATGGGTTGGTGTCACATGGTGACCCCGCCCCCTTACGATGTCATAGTCCCCATGTGACATCAACCCATGTGACCAACCCATGTGACATAAAGCCATGTGACACCGCCCCTTGTCCCTATATAGGTGGCCGCGCAGTGCGTCCCTGGCATTCCGGCCGGAGAGATCGTCGAGGCAATATCTCCTGGAGAAGAAGAAGAAGAAGAACGGAAGGCTTCGACAGAAGACCGGGCCACCGCCTGTAAAAGAGCTATAAGAAGGCGCGGTGGCCCGGCAGAAGAACCGAAGAGGGGGACAAGACCCCCGAAGTCGGGAGAAGACACCGGCGGCGAGGAAGAAAGCCGGACTCCTCCGCTAGCAAAAGAGCTACAAGAAGATAGCGGAGGAGTCCGGCGAGAAGACCCCCGAAGACGGAAGACCCCCGGAGCTGTGCAATAAAGTATTTATCTCGTGTGTTGTGTTTTTTTTGGTACTTTTATTTTACAGGTGAATGGGTAGGGGTACATTGTACCCCATACTCATTCACATAGGGTTGGGGGCCGGTATCCGGGGGCCCCCTTATTAAAGGGGGCTCCTGGATTCCGATAAGCCCCCGCCCGCAGACCCCGACAACCAACGGCCAGGGTTGTCGGGAAGAGGCCCTTGTCCTCATTAACATGGGGACAAGGTGCTTTGGGGTGGGGGGGGGCCGCGCGGCCCCCCCTTCCCCAAGGCACCCCCCCATGTTGAGGGCACGCGGCCTGGTATGGCTCAGGAGGGGGGGCGCTCGCTTGCCCCCCTTTCCTGGCCGGCCGGGTAGCGTGCTCGGACAAGGGTCTGTTGTGGACTTGGGGGGGACCCCCACGCCGATTTTTTTTCGGCGTTGGGGTTCCCCTTTAAGTCCATACCAGGCGGCGGGGCCATCGACGTCTCCTTCGCGGGCCCCACCTACCTGGATACCCGCTCGAAATTAGCGGACTTTTCTCCGGGCGGGAAAAGTCTGCTCATTTCAAAAGTACGGCGGACTGGCATACACACGGGCGGATTGTCCGCCGAAATGCGAGTACGATGGACAGTATTTCGAACATTCCGAAATACTTAGTCCGCCGTACTGCACGCTGAAAAAGTCCGCTGAAGCCCACACACGAGCGGACTGTCCGCTGAAATGTGTTTCGGCGGACTAAGTAGGCCATACAGTCCGCCCGTGTGTACGCGGCATAAAAGTACAAATGTGATTCAAATTAGTACAGCAAAATGTAAATTTAAATGTACAGAAAGCTTGCAAAAAAGTTGTACGTAGTAAAATGTTTGATACATACCAGCCAAACATTAACACCAATAGATACCAGCAGGGGGTGCGAGTATAGTACTGTTGATGATTGCCACAATAATTAAGGCAGTGCCTGATGTCAAATAAGCGCTTTAAAGGAATGGTATTAGAATCAAGCCAAAAGTGTCAGAAGCTGCAATGGTAACAAGCTCTCTCAGCTAGGAAGGTATGGGAAAACCTAACCCAGCGCAAACACCAGCATAAAGCAGCATTGGTGGGTAGTCTGGATAAAAGAAAATATAAATAAAATAAGTATATGGGAACAGGTTGTCCTCAATAGGCATAGGTATAAGTAGGGTGCAATCACTCAGCAAATGTTACACCGTGTATAGATCCAAAGCGGCATGCAGCAGGAGCATACTGACTGCAGCCTGTGCATGCCTTATATCACCCAGTAAGGTGACATGAATCAGCTGTGAGTGGGAGAAGCTACACCACAATCACAGCTGATGCTGGTGGGGCCGGTGGGAGTGCCTGTTGGCACATAACTCAGCGACCGCATAGAGAGCTCTGACAGGAGAGCGCGGGGCATGGCCCCGCCACATAGTGGGCGAGGTCACATCCCGCGTCATGATTTCACCAGCGCGCGGGTAGCCACCTTACTTAAATTGCCACAACCTTCTTTTTCAAAAACGCACCAATACACGTCCCCTCCCCCCCCCCCCCCCGATCATTATTTCATATTGTCAGCAGTATCAGCAGATCAAAAATATAGTATTAAGATATTGGCACATTCTAACCTCGGACCACAATCTTGCACCTTTTGTTCCAGCCCAGCCACTATTCACATTTAGAAGAGCCCGCTCTATCTGCGACAAGTTGGTCCTTAGTGAATACTCACATACTTCTTCCATTACTACTAAACTACGTGGTACTTATCCCTGTGGTAACTGCAGGTATTGCAAATACATCAATACCGTTCACAACATTATGTTACCCAATCAACAATTGTTTAATCCCCGTCACTATGTCAACTGCCGCACACAGGGCCGCTGATAGGCCAGTACAACTGGCCCTGCTGTACCGGGCCTGACCAGCAGGGGGGCCCGGGCAACCTGAACTGCAAAATTTTATGTATATAAAAAAAAAAGTTCCTCCTCCACCGATCAGTGCCTTGGGATCGAGGTACATTATGGGTCCTTAGGGGAGTCTGTGCACTGTAGGGGGGTTCTTTACTGTGGGGGGTCTGTGCACTGTGGGGGGGGTCTGCACTGTAGGGGGTCCTGCACTGTAGAAGGGGTCCTGCACTGTAGGGGGGTCCTGCACTGTAGAAGGGGTCCTGCACTGTAGGGGGATCTGCATTGTAGGGGGAGGGGTCTGTACTGTAGGGGAAGATTCGGCACTGTAGGGGGGGTCTGTATTGTAGGTGAGGATTCTGCACTGTAGGGGAGTCTGTACTGTAGGGGAGTCTGTACTGTAGGGGGGTCTGCGCTGTAGGGTGGAGGGGCCTGTACTGTAGGAGGGTCTGCACTGTATTGGAGGATTCTGTACTGTAGGGGGGTCTACACTGTAGATGGGGGTCTGTATGGTAGGGAGGGGGGTCTGCACTGTAGGGGGTCTGTGTAACATGCAGGAGGTCCAGAGCTGTGAGGGGCTGTGTAATGTAAAGGGGTGCAGAGGTGCAGGGTGCTGTGTAATGTAAAGGGGTCCAGAGGTACAAGGGCTGTGTAATGTAAAGGGGTCCAGAGGTTCAGGGTGCTGTGTAATGTAAAGGGGTCCAGAGGTACAAGGGCTGTGTAATGTAAAGGGGTCAGGAGGTTCAGGGTGCTGTGTTATGTAAAGGGGTCCAGAGGTACAAGAGCTGTGTAATGTAAAGGGGCCCAGAGGTGCAGGCTGCTGTGTAATGTAAAGGGGTCCAGAGGTGCAGGCTGCTGTGTAATGTAAAGAGGTCCTTAGGTGCAAGGTCCTGTGTAATGTAAAGGGGTCCAGAGGTGCAGAGTGCTGTGTAATGTAAAGAGGTCCTTAGGCGCAAGGTCCTGTGTAATATAAAGGGATCCAGAGGTGCAGGGTGCTGTGTAATGTAAAGAGGTCTTTAGGCGCAAGGTCCTGTGTAATGTAAAGGGGTCCAGAGGTGCAGGGTGCTGTGTAATGTAAAGAGGTCCTTAGGCGCAAGGTCCTGTGTAATGTAAAGGGGTACAGAGGTGCAGGGTGCTGTGTAATGTAAAGAGGTCCAGAGGTGCAGTTGTGGAGAGGGGGGTACACAGTAGTGACAAAAAGATATTGAAGGATGCAGAGGTATGCAGGGGACACAGTGGGTGTTTTTACATTTTATGGTGGGGGGGGTGCCAGATATAGGATCCGCCCCGGGTGCCAAATGCGCTAGGTACGCTGGGTTAGGTTTTCCCATACCTTCCTAGCTGAGAGAGCTTGTTACCATTGCAGCTTCTGACACTTTTGGCTTGATTCTAATACCATTCCTTTAAAGCGCTTATTTGACATCAGGCACTGCCTTAATTACTGTGGCAATCATCAACAGTACTATACTCGCACCCCCTGCTGGTATCTATTGGTGTTAATGCTTGGCTGGTATGTATCAAACATTTTACTACGTACAACTTTTTTGCAAGCTTTCTGTACATTTAAATTTACATTTTGCTGTACTAATTTCAATCACATTTGTACTTTTAGACTCTGTACATACGAGACAAATCATATGCCTATGAAAAAGGACGGTTGGTCCGAAACATGTCGGCATTTTTCTCCAAAGCTACTTAAGTCGCAAGTTTACTATTGACACCATCTCTAATTGGTTTAGCAACTTGTTTATGTATTTCCAGTATATGTTTCTTGTTATGTATCAAATACACTTTTTTGATTAATAAATTTATTGATATTACACTGTTTTACGGCTCGGTATATCTCAAATATCCCTTGGGGTACCAAATCGCATAAGGCCACTTTTTTTGTATTGTTTCTTTTGCGATTGCTATACCAGCCTTATGTGGATTAATTGGGCGACTATGTGGCAGATGAGGTTTAATGTTGATAAATGTAAAGTTATGCACTTGGGGGCTAAGAATATGCATGCATCATACATACTAGGGGGAGCACAACTGGGGTAATCCATAGTGGAGAAGGATCTGGGGGTTTTGGTAGATCAGAAGTTCAATAATAGCATGCAATGCCAAGCTGCGGTTTCCAAAGTGAGCAAAGTCCTTTCTTGTATTAAGAGAGGTATGGACTCCAGAGAGAGAGATATCATTTTGTCCCTGTTCAAATTATTAGTAAGACCTCATCTGGAATATGCAGTTCAGTTTTGGGCACCAGTTCTCAAAAAGGATATCGGGGAACTGGAGAAAGTGCAGAGAAGGGTAACCAAACTGATAAGAGGCATGGAGGAACTCAGCTATGAGGAAAGATTAGAGGAACTAAATGTATTCACTCTTGATAAGAGGAGATTAAGGGGGGATATGATCAACATGTACAAATATATAAGGGGTCCATATAGTAAACTTGGTGTCAAGTTATTCACTTTACAGTCAACAAAGAGGACACGGGGGCACTCTTTACGTCTAGAGGAAAAGAGATTTCATCTCCAAATACGGAAAGGTTTCTTCACAGTAAGAGCTGTGAAAATGTGGTATAGAGTCCCTGCAGAGGTGGTTCTGGCCAGCTCAGTAGATTGCTTTAAGAAGGCCTGGATTATTTCCTAAGTGTACATAATATAACTGGGTACTAACATTTATAGGTAAAGTTGATCCGGGGAAAATCCGATTGCCTCTCGGGGGATCAGGAAGGAATTTTTTCCCCTGCTTTAGCAAATTGGATCACGCTCTGCTGGTTTTTTTTGCCTTCCTCTGGATCCACTGTGGGTATAGAATTGGGTATATGGGATTGTATGATATTATATATATTTTTTTTTTTTGTGGTTGAAGTGGATGGACTTGTGTCTTTTTTCAACCTGACTAACTATGTAACTAGGTAACTATGTAACTATGGATCACCAGCCTGCACACATTATATTGATATGTGAATGAGTATGGGAACATAGTATCCCTACTCATTCACTAAAAAAGTGGTGTAGTGTAAAACAATGACAGTAGGCAGTTTTTGGCAAGTTGCTTATTTAAAAAGCAAAAATAAATAAACAATGTCTCCTGGTGTAGATTCATCATTCATCAACACCCTCCACCACCGCCAACCTGAAAAAAGTCCACTCCCGCCAAAGGCTCCAGCTGTCTGACAGTTCTTAAATAACGAAGGGGCAGGCCCCCGGGGTATGTCACTGGTGAGGTCACTGGGTGACCCCGCCCCCTTGTGACACCATCAGGTCAGTGGTGGTGGAGAGCATTGTGATTTATGATGGAGCTACACATTTATTGTTTTTTAAATAAACGACTTTTCAAAAACTGTCTATTGTCATTTTTTGCAATAAACCTTTTTTTTGGTGAATGAGTAGGGGTACATAGTACACATTCACATGTGAGTGTAGGTATCTGGGAGCCCCCTTGTTAAATGGAACGTCACATCCGTCACAGCCCCCCCCACCCGCCGACCCCCACAAACACCAGCTAGGGTTGTAGGGAAGAGGCCCTTGTCCAGGGTTGCCAACCTCCTGCTGCATTTTTTACTGACAAAGCATGTCAAATTTCCTGACGGAGCACATTTTTTTGCTGACAACCTGAAAAATGACAGAACTATTGAAAACCAACAAAATCAATATTTAAACAGTATAAACATGATATGTAAACAACGACAATACCCATAACAAGTAATTTGCCTGATTTACACTTAAAAAGTCAACAAAGCATGCCAAATTATCAGGCCCTAATATTTACTGACAGTTGTAAAAAAATCACAGATTTTTACAAATTGCCAGTAAATCTACTGACGGTTGGCAACCCTACCCTTGTCCCCATCCCCAAAGCACTCACCCCCATGTTAAGGTCTTGTGGCCTGGTATGGTTCATGGGGGGAGGCGCTTGCTCATCCACCCCTTACTTGGCCTGCCAGGCTGCATGCTCCGATAAGGGTTTGGTATGGTATTTTGGGGGACCCCATGCCATTTTTTTTTTTTTTACTTTTGGTGTGGGGTTTCTCTCAAAGTCTATACCAGACCCAAAGGGTTTTTTCCTTATTTTGTCTTTGCTGGCAAATAATTTTTTTTCATTCATCTGTCAGCGGGGAACCGATGACTCATATCCAGTTCTGGGCACCAGTCCTCAGGAAGGATGTACTGGAAATGGAGCGACTACAAAGAAGGGCAACAAAGCTAATAAAGGGTCTGGAGGATATTAATTACGAAGAAAGGTTGCAAGCACTGAACTTGATAAAACCTTTTCCGTGGAAGGGAGTTTAACAAGACTGATTAAAAATAGAAGAAAAGAGGTTTAACCATAAACTACGTAGAGGGTTCTTTACGCTAAGAGCGGCAAGGATGTGGAATTCCCTTCCACAGGCGGTGGTCTCAGCGGGGGGCATCGATAGTTTCAAAAAACTATTAGTTAACCCCTTCCCGCCGAGCGTACGCAGATGTGCGTTCTCGGCTTCCGGGGGGTATACCGGGATGATGCCCGAACCTGCAGGCATCATCCCGGTACCGTTTTTTACAGCGGGCGATTGGCTATCCAGGCATAACAACCGAAGCAGCTAAAAGCCGCTCGGCTGTTATGCCGGAGGAGCGGGAGGGGACGTCCCCCCCGCCGCCTCCCGCCGCTGTTACTGGTGCTCCCGCTCAATCGGGAGCACCGATTCACAATCTGATGCCTCTGGCTGCTGGGGAGGAACTGGAATGACTCCGTAATCGGTGTCATTCCAGTCTCCTAATAGTAAACACGGAAGCGACGTCATGACGTCACTTCCCGTTTACTCGGCTGCCAATGGCGCCGGTTTTAAAAAAATATACAGTATTCAGAATCGCTGTTTTCGGCGATCTGAATACTTTGAAGTGTAAAGGAGGGGTGGGGGGTCTTTTAGACCCCCGATCCCTCCATAAAGAGTACCTGTCACTACCTATTACTGTCACAAGGGATGTTTACATTCCTTGTGACAGCAATAAAAATGATAAAAAATTTTATTAAAAAAAAAAATAAAAAAATGTATTCATTTTAAAATAAATAAAAAACATTTTTTTAAAGCGCCCGCTGTCCCCGCGAGCTCGCGAAGCAAAGAAGACGCAATACGGAAGTCACGCCCGCATATGTAAACAATAATTCTAGCACTAGATCTCCTCTGTAACACTAACCTGGTAACCGTAAAAAAAATTTAAAGCGTCGCCTATTGAGATTTTTAGGTACTGTACTTTGTCGTCATTCCACGAGTGCGTGCAATTATAAAGTGTGACATGTTTGCTATCTATTTACTCGGCGTAACATTATCTTTCACATTATCTTATTATGCAAAAAAATTGGGCAAAAAAATTGGGCTAATTTTACTGTTTTTTTTTTTTTTTTAATTAATGAAAGTGTCCCTTTTCCCAAAAAGTTGCGTTTAAAAGACAGCTGCGCAAATACCGTGTGACATAAAATATTGCAACAATCGGCGATTTATTCTCTAGAGTCTCTGCTAAAAATATATATACAATGTTTGGGGGTTCCAAGTAATTTTCTAGCAAAAAATATGGATTTTAACTTGTAAACACCAAATTCCAAAAATAGGCTTAGTCATGAAAGGGATAAGCACCTGAATGACCACAACATACAGGGATATACAAGGTAATACTGACATATAATCACACGCATAGGTTGGACTTGATGGACTCGTGTCTTTTTTCAACCTCACCTACTATGTAACTATGTAACAGTTTGTTTAGGAGAAAAAAAAACACAAAACACATGAAACATAAAAAAAGACATCAAAGACGCGAGTTCAAAACGCAAAATGCACCACAAAAAGCAACGGAAAACAGCATTAACCGCAACCCACGAAGATATGAAACTAGCCTTATAGGTGAACCTTAGCTTTTTTTTTTTTTTGACACAGCACACCACAATGCACATTGGTGCAATGCTCTGCAACATGGTGCCCTGCAACATATTTGTGACGGAGCTGCATTGCCCTAGTGATTTGGGGGGCATTCCATTTAAATTCTTATCAACGGCACCTCGCTGCCCTCTAGAAGGTTTATGGCAACGGGAGGTGGGGTGTGGCTTAAGATCAAGATTACATGACAGCTGTGATTGGCTGTCACAGCCATCATGTGATCTGAAAACTTTCGGTTAGGTGACGGTAACTAGATGATAACGGGAGTGCACAGCACGCGTGCTCTCGGCACAGGTGTATAGGCAGTAATCCATGCAAATATGCAGCTTCTCGCCGCTAAGAACCATGCGCCAAGAGGCCGCATATTTGTTTACGGCCGGTGCCAAGGGGTTAAAATTAAGGAAACCAAAAGGTGCTAATCTTGCATGTTTTTCCAGGGAAACACAAGGCCACAAATGAGGCCCAGAACCAAATAAGGCTCCAGTGGGGGGCAGCAATTAATAGAAGCTGAAAGGTCAATTTTAGATAAAGGATTAAAATTTGTCCCCCCTAATAAATTAAATACATTTGGAACATTCAGGCCCAGGCCTAAGGCAGCACTTTGCAGGGGGGCAGCGCGGAAAGAGTCCCCGCCGGCTTGCGCTACACTGTTAGTTTGCTTCCATACTTCCAGTATGCGGGCGGCCGGAATTCCACAACTGTGTGTGTGTGGGGGGGGGGCGGCACCGCTTATAATTTTTACTGTCCTATCATCCTGGACCACAAACCTTCCTCACTATGCTATATATTTTCTGCTGCACCATTGACATGGTTATAGCTTCTTAGTCCTCTCAATAAAATTATTAGAAATTTGTGCTTAAAGTAGAACTATAGGCAACATTTTTCATTTTGGATAGAATAAGGGAGGGTTATTGCCACCTTTGGTTACAAGAAGGCGGTGGAGCTATCCCCTCTATGTACTATCTCCCCAAAGTACACAAAGACCCTGTACATCCCCCCAGACTTCCCATAGTGAGCGGCATCGATTCGGTCACATCCCCTATAGGGGACATAGACTTCCATCTATAACCACTTGTTAAACTGATCCCTTTGTATCTGAAGGATACTAAGGACACCAGACTTTTAGAGTAGGTCGATTATTGTGATGATTATTTGCTTGTAACAGCAGATGTTGTGGCCTTATACACTTGTATTCCCCATCATCTAGGGTTTGCAGCCATTAGCGATTATTTGTCAAAAGCAATATCCTTCCCTTGGTCCAACAGGACTGCATTATGGAACTCTTGGAATTTGCACCCAAACATAATTATTTCTGGTTTAACAATAAGTTTTATTTGCAACAAAGGGGAGTCGACATGGGGGCCAAGTTTTCCCCCAGTTTGGCCAACCTATTTTTGGCCCAATGGGAGGAGGATGTCGTCTATTCCCTTAAGAGGCCAGAATTGGTCCTGTAGGCTAGATATAGAGAAAACATCCTCCTCCTATGGAAAAGTAACTTGGATTCTCTACAGAAGTTTATGATATAACTTGATAATAACAATAGAGGTATTAAGTTACGGGGCAAGTTACACAACAATCCACTTTTTGAACCTTGAAATTAAGGTCATTAATCACATCTCAAAAATAAGACCTATTTCAAACCCACTGACCAGAATAGTTACATTGTGGTGAATAGTTGCCATCATAGCTCATGGTTAAAGGCAGTTCCTCGCATTCAGTTTCTACGACTTTGAGGTAACTGCACGAATCTATCTGACTTTATGTGCCAGTCTCAAATCTTGAAACATAAGTTTATTGAGAAAGGATATAGAGCTGGGGACATTGATACTGAAAAAAATAAGGTGCCTTTGATAGATAGGGACACACTATTGACGGATCTCCCTAGACAAACACAAGACAATAAGTCCAAATGGTAATTTTTCACGTAATTTTCCACTCAATACAAACACATTAGAGATATTTTTAACAGATATTGGAAAGTTCTTAACAATTACAGGTTTTTGGGCCCTGTTCTTCCAAATCATGTGGGAGTCATCTATAGGGGTGCACCATCTTTAGGACGACAAATTGCCCCTAATGTTATTGACCCTCTAATTTTTTCATGTGTGTTCACACAACACCTGTGGCAGGAGGAAATCTGAGTTTTTTGAGTCTACCATCATTCAACGCAGGTATCAGATGAAACATTTTAACTACTTCTGCTACTCGATATATCGTTTATCTGTTGACTTACCTGTGCCAGAAACAATATATGGGATGCACTATGAGATTATTTTCAGTGAGGGTTAATGAACAAGTATAAACAAGTATAAAGTTTATACCAATCATAGTGTCCCCAGACACTACCTTCGTTACCACAATAAAGACCCGTCAGGTACCCAGTTCCAGATCATTGATAAATGTATTCCTCACTGGAGAGGTGATTCTAGTCTTAGAGGAGTTTCTCTTCTAGAAACATTCTGGATCTATGAACTGAAGTCTTATTCATCTTTTGGCATGAATGTCAATTGGGACATTAATGCCTTTATTAATTGAACATAGTGCCCCCTTTTCTTTTATTTCTTTTCATTTCTTTTTATTCCTTTTCATCTTTTTTTCTTTGAGTATGTTATGGTTGCTGTTCATTTTTCTGTTTTATCCATTTTAATGTCCCAAAATTACATTAATGGGTGTTGTCCTAAACATACATGTTATGGATTATTAGTGTTTTATTCAAAGTGGTCGTAAAGTGGTTGTAAACCCTTACAAACCACTTTGACCTACAGGTAAGCCTAGATTAAGGCTTACCTGTAGGTCCAAGAAATATCTCCTAAACCTATATGGTTTAGGAGATATTTGCCCGAAAACAGGCACTGCTGTCTACGGCGCATGCGCCGTAGACAGCGGCACGCAGGCGCACTGGGCGCGACATTCTCAACGACAGAGCTGCCGCGCGTGTCGGCTCCCGTGTGCATGCGCGGGAGTGACATCATCGCGGCTTCGCCGAATGACAGCGGCGGAGCTGCGAGACCCCACCAAGAAGATGGATGCGGCGGACTACAGGGGACAGCGGCGACTTCGCTGGCTCCTGTGTCAGGTAAGTGACACATAATGGACTACTATGCGATGCATAGTAGTCCATTATGCTTTGCCTTTGCAGGGAATGAAAGAGGAAGTAAACTCATCAGGGTTTACTTCCTCTTAAGGGGCCTGGTTAGTAATATAATGTTTTTTGCTTCCAGCAGTGTTATCGCGAGATCATGGCTGTCTAAATTCATCCATATTGAGGCCTGGCGAGCACACGCATTGTGACGTTGATGATGCTTACATGCTTGGTCAAAGCGAGGCTTGAGCATCACGTGGGACATCATGTGATCATTGTCTTTCTGCTCACTGGCACTGAGTATGAGGCGTGGAACACCGGATTGGCGCTGTGTTTAACGCTAATTGGAATATTGATTGTTACATGTTCTATATATTTGCGCAATGTGGGGAAACCGGCTCATACCCCAGTTGAAGTCCTGTAGGATGAAACGCATCGGTTATGTTTGTACTTATGTTCTTTAATAAACACATCCTTTTTTTAGTCTATGCAGAGGCCCTTTTTTATGATCTAATCCATGATCATCTGCTGGAGGAGACATTGGCACATTGCACCTAGATTTCCAGGTGACGGTTCGTCAGAGTTCCTGTCTCTATCCTTATGCTTGGCTGACTCACTGCCACTGGCATGTCAGTACACAATTTCTGGTAAGAGTACCTACCCCTACCCCTGGGTGGTGGACGCACAATCCCCAGTGATCCTGTAACAGATAACTATCCATCACTTTCTTCATTAAACAGACTTTTTCCCAGATCTTCATTTTTTTATATTTCTTTTTGGAAACTTTCACATGTGGATGTCGGTGAACTTTTTATTCACAGTAGAGCCTTGTTAATTACTGTTTCTGCTCACTGCCTTACCCAGTGGAATCACCAGCAATTGTTTGTTGCACGTATGATAAGTTTAGTATGCATGTTTTTAGCATGTATGCACTTTAATATTGGTATATACTTATTCAATACCAGTCACATACGCTTTTATTGAGTTTAATATACAACGTTTTTGGTTATATATGCACACTAGCGCTGCGCTTTTCACCTTTATCTTTTACACAATCTTGTCACATTGTAGTGTCAGCAGCTACCTTTATTTATATTAGCGCAGTAATTCACTATCCATTTTTCTGTTTACCTTTAACCTTGCATGTGATTGGGTATTCTTTCACAAGTGAATTTTCACCACCTCCACTAAGTTCTGGGGACAATTTTCTTGCAAATTGAACATTTGCCTTTAGTAAATCACCCCTACATAATTTGGACATAGGTCAAGAAACAGGACTCTGATGCATGGAGAAGTATTGCATGTTCAGAAATTGCAGTCTTATACTTCAGGATAAAGAAGTTAAAACACACAAATAGCACTGACACTAAAATGCGGGTACACAGAAAATACACTTCACAGGTACCCAGTGCTCAGTATATCTCTGCAGATTCTCTGCTGTGTTACTAAGGCTTTTTTGTATTCTTTCTATATAATAATGTATTACGGAAGTATTGCTACTCTTTTAGGACAAAACATATCCTATATTTGCTACAAAGCTGCTGGTTATCTGAGATTATAATCAGAGGTCTTTACACTGCAGTGGAGAAGAGGAAGAGGAAGGGGGAGGTTGGCAGCCAGCTTATTCTAAATATCTAGGGCAGGTACGCCATGTGAAAAATGATGAGTCAGCTGAAACGCTAAGGTGTTGAGGGACATAGTGATTTATAGGAAGCTGCAGAAGAGCTCACATGACCATCCTTCCAGGACCAGAAAACAGAGGGTTAGAAAAGCCATTTCATTTCTTTAAGAGGACATTAGTTCCACTGAAACTGGGTTATCATCAGCGTTATGGGATTTCTGTGGCTACAAATATCAATTTAAATTTTAATTCAACCACCTGCAGTGTAGTGTTTCCCACCGCCTTGATGCCTTGATAACGCTGCGTACTGATGGCTGACAGCTGCCAATGTCATTTGCACAATCCTGAAACTTAGCATGGGCTATGAAAGAACAGGTAGGTCAGATATGACTTAGGGTGCTCCGCAAGCTTTGCACAGATTTGAACGGGACCAAGTGCTTTGTGTACTGGCTCCTCTTGGGGATCTAACTGGCACTGGCATTTTCAAATTCTGTTAATACTTTTTGTTTAACCAAGAATTCCAGGAATTTTTTCTTCACATGCAGTGGGGCTGTGCCCGCACTGCATGGGTTAACTGATCGTTTTGTTCAGGGGCACACAGAAAGGCAATACTCACCAGATCCTTCAGTCCTTCAGAAAACAATGCTCCCCCACATCCAGCCATGGACTGTTCCTGCCGTCCTTATGTCTAGAGCCGGTCTACGGGCGTGATAATAGGAGCCGTCCATGCACAAGGCCACAAGCCCGCTAGCGTGTGGGGGGGAGGTGGGGTAGGAGCAGCAGGGACCGGTGTTGCGCTCAGGGGAACATCTGATCAGGTAAGTATATATAGTGTAAGTGCAGACACTAACGTAGCTCCTAAAGATTTCATGAGGAGTTAAAGAGTAACTCCACTTTCAGAAAAAAATATATATTGCAAATAAAAGAATATGAAATAGCATATACAATCGCTGCACAAGCCATATTGTAATTTAATACATAGAAACATATACAGAAGGGTGACAGCAAAGCAAGACCAAGCTCTATTTTAAATTTGCCCCATTTTTCTTTTTTTGTGATCCTGTTATGAGAAATTACATTTTCAATCTGCTGTGCTGTAATTTTTTCTAAAATGCAAAGCAATATGGCTACACAGAACGTCTCTGAAAATGTAAATTCCTGCTTGTGTGATTGGCTCAATCATTTTCCCAGAAGTCTGCACTAAGATTCAAGTCAGATTTAAGTATCCTCTGCGAAAGAAATTTCATTTTTGGTGAGAAAATCCTCAAAAATTAATTAATCCTAAAGGGATGCAGACGCTGCAACTTTTCTTATCAGATCTTATCAGAGTCCCTGTAATTCAGAATCAGCATGCAAAGGAAATGGTCAAACAAACAGCCATTTCATCAGAGCAGAAACAGGTAGGAATCTGCAGCAAAATTTGTTAAAGTCCGTGCAATGTACAGTATATTATCACCCAGAGGGGATTTTTTTCTCAACAAAAATGCAGTTACACTTTAAGAAAACACAGTTAGAATAGAAGCAGTCTTTGGCACTGGAAACAGAGAATACCCAGCAGTTATTTCACCATACTCCACCATAGTGGGGTACACCTAGTAGTCACAGCATGATAGCAAAGAAAATTCCTGGAAAGAATGTACAAAGCACAAAAGTGAAAAGAAACACTGTAGGGAGGTATAAGGTGCGCCAGCTAAACCAAGGGCTGACTAAAGTGTGTCAGACATATGTTATGTTATGTTATGTAATGGATATATATATATATATATATATATTACCATAAGTATTGGGACACCTGCCTTTACACACACATGAACTTTAATGGCATCCCAGTCTTAGTCCGTAGGGTTTAATATTGAGTTGGCCCACCCTTTGCAGCTATAACTGCTTCAACTCTTCTGGGAAGGCCGTCCACAAGGGTCAGGAGTGTGTCTATGGGAATGTTTGATCATTCTTCCAAAAGGACATTTGTGAGGACAGGTACTGATGTTGGATGAAAAGGCCTGGCTCACAGTCTCCACTCTAATTCATCCCAAATGTGTTCTATTGAGTTGAGGTCAAACTTGCTTATCCACATTGTATTACCAAAAGTATTGGGCCACCCCACCAAATCATTTTCGAACAAACGGACTTGACCACATAATCACACCAAAGTCCGATGGATTTGACCGTGATGACGTACGACCACACTAGAATAAGGAAGTTTATAGCCAGTAGCCAATAGCTGCCCTAGCGTCGGTTTTCGTCCGTTTGACTAGTATACAGATAAACTGATTTTTCTAACAGACTCGAGTCCGTTAGACTCGAGACTCGAGTCATGTTCTAAATCTAAAGTCCATCTGATTTTACGACAGCAAAGGTCAGATGAAGCCCATACACGATCAAATTATCCAATGGATTCGTTCCGTCAGACCTTTGCTGTCGAAAAGTCTGTCTGTGTGTAAAAGTGTCAGCATACCATGACATTTTGGACAATTTCATGATTCCAACGTTTTAGAAACAGTTTGGGGATGGCTCCTTACTGTTCCAACATGACTGTGCACCAGTGCACAAAGCAAGGACCATAAAGACATGGATGAGCAAGTTTGGGGTAGAGGAACTTGACTGGTCTTCACAGAGTCCTGGCCTCAACCCGATAGAACACCTTTGGTATGAATTAGAGTGAAGACTGCGAGCCAGGTCTTCTCGTCCACATCAGTGCCTGACCTCACAAATGCACTTCTGGAAGATTGGTCAAACATTAAAATGGTTGTAAAGGCTACACTTTTTTTTTTACCTAAATGCATTCCTTGCATTTAGGTAAAAAATGGCTAGCATTTGTTAGTCCCTCAAAATGTTATGCCCCCCCCCCCCCCCCCTTCAAATACTACCTGAGTCCTCACGTGCCCGTCCCTATCGTCTCTCCTCTCTCCCTGCATTCACTAGACAGAGCCAGTAGAGGGAGCCATTGGCAAATCCTGTGAAGAGGCAGCAGGGGACAGAGCCGAGTGGAGCTGTGTGTGTCTATAGATGCACCCAGCCCAACTTAGGAGCAAGCCCGCAGGTGTGCCACCATAGGATGCGGCTTCCTATGGTGGCACACTGGGAAGAGGAGGAGCCAAGAGCACTGGTGGGGAACCTTGGAAGAGGAACTTCTGGACCATTCTGTGCAATATCATAAGTATAAACCTGTTTGTCATTTTAATTTAAAAAAAGGACTATACAATCACTTCAAAATATGATCGTCATAAACAGTTTATGTCATTGTGAAGTTTGTGCCATCTGGAATTTTCAGATTGCTGTTCGAAAATAAACTAAAGTAAACTAATTGTTATCATCTGGGTTTCTCTTTAAGGTTATGCAGGGCTTCTCGCTCTGCCACCACTATCACAACATTTTTCATTGCTTCTGACAACCTTGGGCAGGAAATGACAGACCATACTTAGCATCCCAGACGCCTCTACTTTCCCTACCCTAAAGGGGCTCAGAGGGTCGCCGCTTGAGCATTTTGCTGGATATATACCAGTGGATACATGACCTCCTTGCAGTCCTCACTTGTTCAAAGCAACACTATCTGACAGCTGAAGTGTGTTCTTGCTGTGCGGTAAGAACAAAGCAATTCAGTGTAACAAGAGTGCATGACAGATCTCAGTTTGCCATGAGCCCTTTGCCGTACTGGATTGTACATGCAGTCTTTAACCCGCAACTAAAAAGATCACATACTTAGTAAAGGATTAGTAAACTGAGCGATCAGGAGGCAAGATGAAAGGCTTGACTTTGTTGTCACTGAGGCATTAGGGATTGCAAAAGCCTTAGACCCCTTTCACTTTGGGGCGGTTTTCAGGTGCTTTAGCGCTAGACATAGCCTCTGCTAAGCATCTGAAAACCATTTCCCATACATTGAAGTATAACTTTTCACATTGGGACAGTGCGCTTTGTGGGACCTTCCTGAAAAGTCCTGCAAGCAGTATCTTTGGGGTGGGTTTTACCCCTTCTTTGGAGTTAAAAGCGCCCAGCTAGCAGGCGAAAAGCACAGCTTAAACAGTGGTAAAGCATCATGACATTTGTATTGTCTGACACTTCTACCCTTCCATATCTCCAAACCCTTCCCCCCCATTAACCAGACCAGACTGAGTTTGGAGTAAATGGCCAACGGCCTTGATTTATTAACCAAAATGTATAAATAACAAATATATAAACTTTTATAAATAACTTTTAATAATAACACCTTGTAAACTTTCCCTTTAACACTGGAACATGGGTCCTTAGCATATCAAGGACCCTACTGGTCACTGCACCATCTATTTTACCTCTTGACCTCCAGACGGTATCCCCTGTCTCGGAGGCTAAACCCAAACCAAGCAGTGACCCACCCCTTTTCTCCTCCGGTTACCCCCTTGTAACCAGGAAGTACATCAACCACCATCCCCATCCCCCTGGATGGGTACAACCTAATTACCACTAAACTGACCCCCCAAACAACCAGCACACCCCTACACCAACCTCCTACCAAACCCCAGGGGAGGGTGGGTGGGAATCGCTTCCTCCTCCGCTCCACGAGTGGCCTAGCTTCCGCTCGGCTTCCCGCTGTACGCCTAGGCTCCGCCCCCTGCTGCCCCGCCTCCCGACTTCTTAAAGCGGCCCCTTGTAATATGTTAAAAGCGGCGACAGTGCATGCAAACGAAATGTCATGCTGTCCCTCCGCTTAGCAGCCTACGGCTGCTGCTCCGTGCCTCTCTTGACATTTGTATTGTCTGACACTTCTACCCTTCCATATCTCCAAACCCTTCCCCCCCATTAACCAGACCAGACTGAGTTTGGAGTAAATGGCCAACGGCCTTGATTTATTAACCAAAATGTATAAATAACAAATATATAAACTTTTATAAATAACTTTTAATAATAACACCTTGTAAACTTTCCCTTT
Organism: Lithobates pipiens; assembly: GCF_037356315.1. Lineage (NCBI taxonomy): Eukaryota > Metazoa > Chordata > Amphibia > Anura > Ranidae > Lithobates > Lithobates pipiens. Next base: position 124,149,862 of record NW_027507789.1, on the reverse strand, counting down.
AACACTGGAACATGGGTCCTTAGCATATCAAGGACCCTACTGGTCACTGCACCATCTATTTTACCTCTTGACCTCCAGACGGTATCCCCTGTCTCGGAGGCTAAACCCAAACCAAGCAGTGACCCACCCCTTTTCTCCTCCGGTTACCCCCTTGTAACCAGGAAGTACATCAACCACCATCCCCATCCCCCTGGATGGGTACAACCTAATTACCACTAAACTGACCCCCCAAACAACCAGCCACAGCTCGAAAGGTGGTAAAGCCTTACCCTTTCGAGCACCGCCACACACACAGTCCCCTCTGAATCCCCTCCTGCAGGCCCAACGCCCACAAGTCCGTCCCCACCTCATTTAAATGAACCCCGTCACTTCTCAAGTATCGCCAGGTCTCACACTCCAACTCCCGATGCCTGATGGCCAACCCCCCGGTCCTGCCGAAAAACCTGCTGACCTCTTTGTTGACCTTGACCCGGGCCCTATCCACCTTCTTGTCTGACTGCGCCCACCTCCATGACATCCTGCCCACCATGTCCGACCATATCAAGACCATGCCTGGGTAGGCAGCCTTCAACCGAAGGCTGTCGCACTTGATATCCCGTATGAGGTCCCTCATGGACCTGACCCCCATGTCATTGCCCCCCACATGGAGGATCAACACGTCAGGCGGCCGGTCCAAGCGGGCAAACCTGTGGACTTCCCCCAGCACCCTGTTCCATCGCATACCAGGGACCCCAATCCATCGAACCTGGGCTTCTTGTCTGGGAATCCCAAGCTGTCTCCCGTTAGGACGAACATCAGCTCTCTTCGCTCCCCAGAACACATATGAATGTCCCAGAATCCAGACCAAAGCCACCTCCGATCCTGTAAATAAAACCCAGTAAATACATGACAACCAACAACAGATGTGCTATGTCGAGTATGTCCCCCCCTGTTCCACCCCCCCCCCCCCCGCCTGATCCGGCCTAAACCAACAGCTGTGGCCGAACATACAGCCTAAACCTCCCAGATTCCCACCGTCCTATTCTCTTCACCGCCTCCGCACTGAGCCCGGCCCTGGCCGCCTCCGTAGCCGCCCCTATTCGAAAAGAGTGCGACGAAAAACGGCCCCGGTCAAACCCCGCTGCCGTGACGCACTTCTGCAATATGGCATTAAACTGAAACTTGGACAAAAAGGTACCATCCGCATGTATAAAAAAGGGGCCCGCCACCCGTGGCCGGACGCCCAGGAAAGCCGCCACCGTCCCCACCGGACATATGTCCCTCTCCGCAATGGGGGCCACTTCCACCAGTACCCCACTCCCCTCCTGATCCGTCTTTGACTTGCGCAACCAAATTCTGACCCCCTCCTGACCCCATTCCACATCGCACGCCTCCAACCCCCCGACCCGATACTTGGCCGGGCAGAACAGCTCCCCTATCCTGAAAGCCCCAAAAAACATCAAAGAAAAAGCCACCCTAAAGAGGCACTGTTCGTAATAGGACCCGCACACCGCCTCCACCACCTTGCACAGACCCCGAAGCATCTGAAAGGAAACCGGGCACCGCCCGTCCCTCCGTCTATGCTCCCTTCGATACCCCTTTACCGCCTGTCGCAGCCAAAACTCCTTAGTAAAATCCGGACTCCCTTCCCATTTAAACAAGAAGGCCAACCCAGCCAGCTTCCTGTCTATGGATGCCGCCGAAACCCCCCTGTCCATATCCCTGCAAAGAAAGTAAAATACAGCTTGAGCCATGCCCGCCTCACCCGGGGCCATGCCGATCGCCGCAAGACATTCCAACCACTCCTGCCAAACCTTTGAATATGCCCTCCATGTTGCCTTACACACCGACCTCTCAATCAACCGCGCTGCAATTCCACTGCTATGTTCCACATCCAAGCCGGGCATGCGACCCCGTGACGCTCTGCCTCCGGTGCCAGCCCCCGAAACCTGTCCCACTGAAAACGAGACAGAGCGTCAGCCAAATTGTTCTCCACTCCCGGCAGATGCACAGCATAGATGAACGCATTAACCTGCAAACAACGCAAAACCAAGTGGCGTACTAGCCTGACCACCGGCCCAGAGGCCGCCGTCAGCCGATTAACCACATGCACCACCCCCAAGTTGTCGCAATTGAAGCGTACCTTCAAATTCCGAAAAGACTCCCCCCAAATCTCCAAGGCCACCACAATGGGAAACAGTTCAAGCAACACCAGGTTCTTCAGGAGCCCGGCATCCGCCCACTCCGCAGGCCACGGTGCTGCACACCACTGGCCCTTAAAGTAAGCGCCGAAACCCGACGACCCCGCCGCGTCAGTGAACAACTCCAGATCCCAATTGCTGATGGGACCCGACATCCACATTGCACGCCCGTTGAAGGAGGCCAAGAAGGCCTGCCACACCCCAAGATCGTCCTTGTGCTCCTGTTTTAGAGTCACGAAATGAGTCGGTGACCGGACCCCCGCCGTGGCCGAGGCCAACCGGCGGCTGAAAACCCGCCCCATCGGAACAATCCGACACGCGAAGTTGAGCTTGCCCAATAAAGATTGCAACTGCCGTAATTGCAGCTTGCGAACCCCAATTGTCGCCCGCACTTCCTCCTGCAAAGCCTCCAGTTTGTCCCGCGGCAACCTGCATTCCATCCTGTCAGAGTCGATCACGATCCCTAAAAACGTAATGCAGGCCGTGGGCCCTTCCGTCTTCCCCGGCGCTAGAGGGACCCCAAAGCGGCCCGCCAAGTGTTGTAGCGTCCCCAAGAGGACGGCGCAAACGTTTGATCCGGCCGGGCCTATACACAAGAAATCATCCAAATAATGAATGACTGAGTTGATCCCCGACACGTCCCGCACGGACCACTCCAAGAAAGAACTGAACTGTTCAAACAATGCGCAGGAAATGGAGCAACCCATGGGCAGGCAACGGTCGACGTAGAACCCCCCCTTCCAACAGCACCCGAGAAGCCAAAAGCTATCCGGATGCACTGGCAAGAGCCGGAAGGCCGATTCGACATCCGCCTTAGCCATTAAGGCCCCCCGTCCGTACCTCCGCACCCAGGACACCGCCGCGTCGAAGGACGTGTACGTCACTGCACAGTCCTCCGGCGAGATGGCGTCGTTAACTGAGCCTCCTTTCGGAAAGGACAGGTGATGAATCAACCGGAACTTGTTGGGCTCTTTCTTGGGGACTACCCCCAGCGGTGATACCACCAACCGGGGGAGGGGCAAATCCGTAAACGGGCCGGCCATGCGGCCCAATGCCACCTCTTTGTTCAACTTGTCCGTCACCACCTCCGGGTGCTCCAGCGCGGACTTCAAATTATTGGCCACTGGAGGAGGGGCAGCCAACGAACTGGGGATCCTAAAACCGACCGTAAAACCCTCCTCTAGCACCCGTGCCCCCCCCCGATCTGGATATCTATTGAGGAAAGGCCGCATCTTTTCCACCCGCACCGGGGTCGTCCCTCTTCGGGACAGCATCTCCCGCGCGTCCCTTCCCTTTTTTAAAACATCTGGTGAGGGGGTGGGACCCACCGCAACCCGAGCACGAATGCTTGAAGCGGCAGGTGGGTCCAAATTTGCAGGTGCCCTCGTTGAACTGCCAGCAGTAACCCCAGCGCTTCTCGGTCGGCTGTCCGGGGGTAGCTGAACCTCCGACCCCGTGTTGAAAAAACGGGTTGGGAGCCCTCGCCGCCGTCATCAACTTCATCCACAGGCTGATGTCCTTGTGGTCCCAGCGAAGCGAGGGTCTGACCGCCATCCGTTGTCGGAACTGTTCGTCATACCTGAGCCATGCTACCCCACCGTACGTCCTATGCACCTCACTGATAGCCTCCAGATACACGAACAACGCAGAGCAATGCTCCGGTGCCTTCTCTCCCACGACGCTCGCCAGAATGGCAAACGCCTGTAGCCAATTAGAAAATGTCCGCGGAATCAACCGATACCTCCGCTTCTCCTCGTCCTCCTTCTTCCGCTCCTCCGGCTTCAACCGGTCAAGGTTGAACTTTTCCAGAGGAAGCAGGGTAAAGATCTCGATGTACTCACCCTTCCAGATCTTCTCCTTCACCTCCTGCTTCAAGTGCGCCCCCAAGGGTCCCTCGAAGCAGACGTACACCTCGCTCTTAGCCGCGTCCGCCAACCTGACCCGGTCCGCGCTCTGATCCCCAGCCTTCGGCGAAACCCCTTCAGCGGCGGGGGCCGCCTGTGCTGCCCCCCCCGCTGCTGGGACCCCCAGAGCCACCGCCGGCGCGGACTCCGCGTCAGAAGAGACCGCCCCGGCGGTCGCCGAGGCGGCCGCCGGTGCCCACGCCTGGGCCGGCCCTCCCTCCAATCCCCCCTCAAATTTCTGAACCAGTGCCTTCAGGCCCGCCAACAACCCCCCTAGGCCCTCCTGCTGCCGTCCCGCTGCCGGCTCCCCGGGTTTTGACGCACCTGCCACTCTCGCAGACCCACTACCGGCCGCCGGCGCACCCCGTCCACCCCCCTGCCCCAACAAGTCAAGCAACAGTGTAGATATGGAAAAAGAAGAGTCACACTCACCGGGCTGCCCAGGACTGGGCCCTGCAGCCGCCGCTCCGGGACCCATCGCCGACTCCGCGTCACGGACCTCACCGCCATCGGACTCCGACAGTTCCCCTTCCGATCGGTCGCTGGCCACTGCCGTCTCCGGTCTGTAAGAAGGATACCCCGATGGGCCCGCTCCGCCATCCGGGGTTCTGCGATGCACTTCTCTAGGGGCCCGGCCCGCCCGACCGCCCGCTCCACCCACGGCGCTAGCTGAAGGGCTCCTGCAACGCACAGCTCGCCGGCTCCTCGTCCCCTGCCCCACGGCCAGGCTGCGTCCATCTTCCAGGCTGCCACCGGAAAGCCCTCCTTCTCCCCTGGGACTGGGGGCCGCCACGCCGGGCCGTACCCCCACCCGCTGTCCAGCCGAACGCTGGGGACCGACCTCTCTCTCCCCCCCGGCCTGGCCCATGCATCTACGTCGAGCAGGGGGCGCTGAATCCAGGGGCGATCCCCCTTGCCTCCCAGCCACGCTCCCCAGACCCCTCCTCCTGGCCCTGCTCCTGGCCGAGTACCTGCTGCTCCCTTCCCCCGATGGGGTGGAGGTCGCCGGCCCAGTCCTCCGCTGTGGATCCCGCTCGCCGCCATCCTCGTTCGCTGCAGACGTGGGCACCCCCCGCGGGGGCCCCACGCGGCCCGCTCCGGGACTGTACCGCTCGGGCGGCCTGGAACGCCGCGCCCGGGGTGTCACTGGCGTCCCCCCGTCCGTCGCCGACTCCCGCTCTGCCGCCAAGGCCGCCACTTGCCCCTGTAGCCATGCGGCGCCCTCCTGCGCTATAGCAGCCCTGAGCTGGGCCATCAACTCCGCGGACGCCATCTTGGATTAGCTGAGGAGCGGCGAGGGTACGTCCAATCGCTTCCTCCTCCGCTCCACGAGTGGCCTAGCTTCCGCTCGGCTGTACGCCTAGGCTCCGCCCCCTGCTGCCCCGCCTCCCGACTTCTTAAAGCGGCCCCTTGTAATATGTTAAAAGCGGCGACAGTGCATGCAAACGAAATGTCATGCTGTCCCTCCGCTTAGCAGCCTACGGCTGCTGCTCCGTGCCTCTCTCTAAAATGAGCGGTGCTTTACCGCAACCGCAACCGCAACCGCGGTCCCAGTGTGAAAGGGGTCTTAGGGCTCATGCACACAGGATGTTTTTATAACTGCTGTTAGGGGCATTTTATGTTTTTTTTAACTGCCTCTAAATGCCCCTCCATGTTAGCCTATGTGTCTATGCACACATAAACTGTCAGAGGCGTTTGGAGGCATAAGTGTTGAGGGGCAGTAGTAAAACATGACAGCCTGTGCTTCTAGGAGCAGTAAAAATTAAAAACACCCAAAAACGCCTCTAAATGCTGATAAATACTGTAAAAAGCTGCATTTGGTGTTTTCAGGCGTTTTTACATTATAGGGACTGTTTTTATTGAAAAAAAGACAAAAAAAGCGCTAACGTCATAAATGTTATTAAAAACCGTGGCTAACAGCGCGTTTTTAGCGCTGCTTTTTCCTGGCAGCAGCGTTGGCAATTTTTTAAACGTCATGTGTGCACGAGGTCTTAAAAGTGGCTGGGCATAGTGACTTCACCACCTCAAAAGGACAATATATATGTTATTTCCAAAAAATAAAAATGGAAAGAAACATTGGGCCCATTGTCACAAATCTGATTCCTTGTTTCATGTTCTTAGAAAATAAGGGGTGTATTTTTAAAAGTTTTTCATGAATGCAAAACTGTATGTACAGTGCCTTGCAAAAGTATCCATACCCCCTCCCCCCCCCCCCCCCCCCCTTGGCTTTTTTCGGGTTTTGTTGCCTCACAACCTGGAATTAACATGAATTGTTTGAGGATTTGCATCATTTAATTTACAGAACATGCCCACAACTTTGAAGATGTTTTATTTTTTTAATTGTGAAGCAAACAACAAATAGGACAAAATAACAGAAAAAGTCAATGTGCATAACTATTCACCCCTCTAAAGTCAATACTTCGTAGAGCCACCTTTTGAAGCTATCACAGCTCCAAGTCACTTTGGATAAGTCTCTATGAGCTTGCCACATCTTACCACTGGGATTTTTGCCCATTCCTCATTGCAAAACTGCTCCAGCTCCTTCAAGTTGGATGGTTTGCACTTGTGAACAGCAATCTTTAAGTCTGACCACAGATTTTCTATTGGATTGAATTCTGGGCTTTGACTAGGCCATTCCAACACATTTACATGTTTCCCCTTAAACCTCTCAAGTGTTGCTTTAGCAGTGTGTTTGGGGTCATTGTCCTGCTGGAAGGTGAACCTCCGTTCTAGCCTCAAAATACCAAAAGAGTGGTACAGGTTTTGCTCAAGAATATCCCTTTATTTAGCACCATCCATCTTTCCCTGAACTCTGACCAGTTTCCCAGTCCCCACTGCTGAAAAGCATCCCCACAGCATGATCCTGCCACCACCATGTTTCACTGTGGGGATGGTGTTCTTTGGGTGATGTGATGTGTCGGATTTGCCTCAGACAGAGTATTTTCTTTGATAGCCAAAAAGTTAAATTTTAGTCTCATCAGACCAGAGCACCTTCCTTTATACATTTTGGGAGTCTCCCACATGCCTTTTAGCAAACTCAAAACGTGCCATTTTAATTTTTGCTGAAAGTAATGGCTTTCTTCTGGCCACTCGGCCATAACTCTATGGAGCGTACGGCTTTTTGCTGTCCTATGTACCGATACTCCAGTCTCTGCTGTGGAACTCTGCAGCTCCTCCAGGGTTACCTTAGGTCTCTGTACTGCCTCTCTTATTAATGCCCTCCTTGCCCATGAGTTTTGGTGTGCAGCCGTCTCTTGGCAGGTTTGCTGTTGTGCCATGCTCTTTCCATTTGGTTATGATAGATTTGATGATGCTCCTAGGGATCATCAAAGATTTGGATTTCTTTTATAACCTAACCCTGAGACCCCTTTCACACCAGGGCGTTTTGCAGGTGCTATAGCGTTAGAAATAGAGCCTGCAATCCACCCTAAAAAAGCTGTATCATTGCAGCACTACAGACCATTGTCTGTAGTGTGAAAGCCCCGAGGGCTTTCACACTACAGCGGTGCGCTGGCAGGATGTCGGGGAAAAGTCCTGCCAGCAGCTTCTTTGCAGTGGCGAAGGAGCGGTGTGTTTACCGCTCCTCCACCGCTGCTCCCCATTGAAATCAATGGGGCGGCGCTGTAATACCGCCGGCAAAACGCCGCTATTGCGGCGTATTGCCGGCGGCTTTAACCCTTTCTCGGCCACTATATAAAAGGGATAAAAGCGCCCAGCTACCGGCCGAAATGCGGCGCAAATATGGCGGTAAAACGCCGCTAAAAATAGCGGCGTTTTACCACTCACGCTATGGGCAGTGTGGTGTGAAAGGGGTGTGACTTGTACTTCTCAACATTGTCCCTTACTTGTTGTGAGAGTTCCTTGGTCTTCATGGCAGTGCTTGGTTAGTGGTGCCTCTTGCTTAGGCGTTGCAGCCTCTGGGGCCTTTCAAAAAGGTGTGTATATCTAATGACAGCTCTTGTGACACTTAGATTGCACACAGGTGGACATCATTTCACTAATTATGTGACTTCTGAAGGTAATTGGTTGCACCAAAGCTTGTTAGGGCTTCATAACATAGGGGGTGAATACATACGCACATGCCAATTATAATTTTTTTTTTCCAGAAAAATTGTTTTATATAATATCTTTCTAATTTTACTTCACCAACTTAGACTATTGTGTTCTGATCCAATTCAGATTAAAACAAATTTGAACTAAAGGCTGTAATGTAACAAAATAGGTAAAAAGCCAAGGGCGGTAAATACTTTTGCAAGGAACTGTATGTTTGTTCTGTGCAAATGCCTGGAAAATTGATTGTTGCTAGGCAATTTTCTCTCCAGGTCGCATGTTTTTTTCACTTAGACGAATAGCGTGAGTCAGGAAAATGCCACATTATGGCCACCGGATGGAAATGACAGTCATAGAAAATAAATAGTTATTTCCCATGATCCACTTTGTTTTAGTTTAACTTACATACTTTTCAAATAGCCCATAGATATACCCCATTTATCTGCAGCTGTCATCCATTCCTGCTACTGATGTCTCTAAGTGTAGTGCTACCCCCGCAGGAGCTGCTGCTTACTGGTTCCCCTTGTTCCTACACAGCCAGGCAACATGTATTTCCTACTTGCATCCAGACACAAGAAATCAGTCTTTGGGCTTGTTTTTGTTGTTTTATTGTGGAAAACAACTTGAATAAGGTATAGGGATTATGGGATCCGCAACCGGGCCTGAAGAAACAACAGATGAAGACAACTTCCTTCCTATGTACAGAGAAAAGATCCTGGACTGCTCATCTTGCTAGAAACACCCAGTCTCTTGGACCAGTGGCAAAGTCCCTTACGGACCAAGAGCTCTTGGCCTCCTTTGAAATATAGCACAAAATGTTGCAAAACTGCATGCAGAAGTATCTGCTCTCCTCTCGTAGAACTTCTCCTAGCTCCACTGCCTGCAGGTACTACCAGCCCTCCTAGCTGCTTGTCCACCAGCCCACCCTACTTCGAAGATCCCCCAGAACAAGGGAAAAAAGGCTTAAACACAGCGCTGTCCTTTGAAGCTTGCGACACGTGGCAGTCTCTCCCTTCGCAAATCCCTGGGTGTGCTGATGTATTCACTCTGTCCTCCCTGCCCCCTGCTGCCCTTAAGCAAGATTGCTTTTCAACCCGGACATTGAACAAATTCTTCCAAGCCATCCTGAGTCCCAGCCTGGAGAAAGAGTCACCCCTAGACCTGGGGGTCCCCTCCTAGGCAACAACAGCCTTCTCAGCACTCCATCTTCCACCAAACTCCCCTGTTGGCCAGGCTCTACCATATTTAATGGCTGACCCAGCCACCCCGCCAGGCCCTCTGCCTGAGGATTGTCCAGATTCCTTCAGATCAGGACCTCCTGGCCTCCACCCAATAACTTTTAGAAGCTTCTTCAAACTGCTAGATCCATGGGGAGGTAGCAGAGACCTGCACTGTAGAGTCATCCAGCCTGACCTAATTACAGACTCACACAATTACCATGAGTCATATCAAAATAAATTTACCTATACTAACACTAGTAGCACACTATCACAGCAAAAGGAGATGCCGAGACATTGAGCTAGGTTATTAAAAGTCCTGTGATGGGGATGTTAATCTGTTGGTTGGTGCCTGAGGCTTCCAAAATAAAGCTTACATAGGGGTGTTCACCTGGTCACCTTTCTCTGTAATTCAAAACTTTAAGAAGTAGGTCCTCTTCTGGCCCTACTTCTCCTGTGGGCCATGTCAACAAAAGTCACAAAGCCAGTTCAGGAACCGTGGAACCGTTAATGTCCAGATCTACCTAGATACCTGACTGGCAGCTGACTCAGGCTCATGCCACTGGGAGACTAGGCCAGCCAATCCCACACCCTCCATAGCCCAGGGCTCCAATGAGCACTGGAGGGGCAGAGCAGAGAGCCAGTGACTAATAGTCATCGCTCTCTGCTAACTGAAGAACAAGAACTGAGCCATCAGTGGTTATGTGATCACTTGGTTCTCAGCCTCAAACCGGTGGGTGAAAGATGCCGCATCAGACCAATGCTGCATCCACCGAGCTGAGTATGAAGCTTTATTTTTTTGAAATCCCATACTTTTCTTTTAAATGAGGGCTGCAGTTAGACACCCTACTGCCCTCTGCAGATCTGAATGATAACATTCTTTTTTATACACTCCATTCCTGTTGTGGGATTGTTATAGTACCAAGCATGCTAGAATGTTTTTTAAACCATATTGTAGTCTTCTTTTTATTCTGAAATATAATTATTACCTCTAAACAAAAAAAAAATATGATAAAAAACCTTCTGAATCCTCTAAACATTCACTTCCCCCTTGCAGTTATTTTAGCAACAAATGTCCAGACATGGTCAGAAGTGAGAAAGATGTTATCAAAAGCCCCATACACACTATCTGATTTTCTGCTGATTTTTGTCTTCAGATTTACCAAAACCATGTAGTGCAAGGGCCGGCCTGATTGTATACACATTGAAACTCCTAAGGTTTGACCTCATATTATATGTTTTTGGTAAATCTGAAGACAAGAATCAGAAGAAAATCTGATAGTGTTTATGGGGCTGAAATGTAACTACCCCACCTTAACCACTCCCATACCAGGCCTATTCTGGCACTCCTCTCCTATATGTAAAAGTCATAATTTATTTGCTAGAAAATGACTCAGAACCCACAAACATTATATACAGTATCTGACAAAAGCGGGAACACCCCTCACATTTTTGTAAATATTTTATAATATCTTGTCATGTGGCAACACTGAAGAAATGACACTTTGTTACAATATAAAAGTAGTGAGTGTACAGCTTGTATAGCAGTGTAAATCTGCTGTCCCCTCAAAATAACTCAACATACAGCCATTAATGTCTAAACCGCTGGCAACAAAAGTGAGTACACCCCTAAGTGAAAATTTACAAATTGGGACCAAAGTGTCAATATTTTGTGTGGCCACCATTATTTTGCAGCACTGCCTTAACCCTCTTGGGTATGGAGTTCACCAGAGCTTTACAGGTTACTACTAGAGTCCTCTTCCACTCCTCCATGATGACATCACAGAGCTGGTGGATGTTAGAGACCTTGCGCTCCTCCACCTAACATTTGAGGATGCCCCACAGATGCTCAATAGGATTTTGGGCTGGAGACATGCTTGGTGAGTCCATGACCTTTACCCTCAGCTTCTTTAGCAAGACAGTGGTTGTCCTGGAGGTGTGTTTGGGGTCGTTATGTTGGAATACTGTCCTGCAGCCTATTCTCCAAAGAGAGGGGATCATGCTCTGCATCTGTATGTCACAGTACATGTTGGAATTCATGGCTCCCTCAATGAAATGTAGCTCCCTAGTGCCGGCAGCATTTATGCAGCCCCAGACCATGAAACTCCCACCACCATGCTTGACTGTAGACAAGACACACTTGTCTTTGTGTGCTCCTCACCTTGTTGCCACCACACATGCTTGACACCATCTGGTCTCATCAGACCACAGAACATGGTTCCAGTAATCCATGTCCTTAGTCTGCTTGTCTTCAGCAAACTGTTTGTGGGCTTTTTTGTGCATCATCTTTAGAAGAGACTTCCTTCTGGGACGACAGCCATGCAGACCAGTGTGCGGCGTATGGTCTGAGCACTAATAGGTTGACCCCCCACCACTTCAACCTCTGCAGCAATGGTGGCAGTACTCATATGTCTATTTCCCAAAGACAACCTCTGGATATGATGCTGAGCACATGCACTCAACTTCTTTGGTGACCATGGCGAGGCCTGTTTTGAGTGGAACCTGTCCAGTTAAACCGCTGTATGGTCTTGGCCACCGTGCTGCAGCACAGTTTCAGGGTCTTGGCAATCTTCCTATAGCCTAGGCCATCTTTATGTAGAGCAACAATTCTTTTTTTCAGATCCTCAGAGATTTCTTTGCCATGAGGTGCCACATTGAACTTCCAGTGACCAGAGTGAGAGTGATTAAATCCAAATTTAACACACCTGCTCCCCATTCACACCTGAGACCTTGTAACGAATCACATGACACCAAGAAGGGAAAATCTCTAATTGGGCCCAATTTGGACATTTTCATATGGGGTGCACTCACTCTTGTTGCCAGAGGTTTAGACATTAATGGCTGTGTGTATTTTGAGGGGACAACAAATTTACCATGTTATACAAGCTGTACCCTCACTACTTTACATTGTGGCAAAGTGTCATTTATTCAGTGTTGTCACATGAAAAGATATAATGAAATATTTACAAAAATGTGAAGGGGTGTACTACTCACTTTCCTGAGATACTGTATGTTTTTTTAGCAAAGAACCTAGGAAATCAAATGGCAGTCATTGTAACTTTTTATGTCACATGGTATTTGCACAGCAATTTTTCAAATGTGTTTTTTTGGAAAACATAGTTTCATGAATAAAAAATAAAACAAAACAGTAAAGTTAGCCCAATTTTTTTGTATAATGTGAAAGATGATGTACCTATCATGTCATGCTTTAAAATTGCGCACACTGGTGGAATGGCGTCAAACTTTGGTACTTAAAAATGTCCATAGAGAGGAGTTCTTGGGCTAGAATTATTGCTCTCACTCAAAAAATGTTGTTGTTTATTCTATTTATTTATTTTTATAGTTTCCCTTTAAAAAAAAAATGCTTTTGATCACTTTTATTCCTACTACAAGTAATAGGAATAGGGCATGACAGGTCCTCTGTATGGAGAGATCTATAAGTCTCCACATCTCTCCTACAGGCTGGAAAGGCGGAGTTAAAAAAAAAAAAGATCTCTGCCTTTCCAGCCGAGTACACGGCAGTATTTACAACTGCCAGGCCAAGCGTGACATCATAACGTTGCGCCCGGCCTCCGAAGATCATATAGACTGTCGGTGACCATCTGGCCACCGGTATTCCTTATGCTTAACTTCCAGCACTGACTGATTTCTTCTCCGGCTCACTGATTGCACGGGTAAGCTGGTGAAGAACCCCCTCCCGCTGCCTGTAAGAATAATCAAGCGGGTGAACTGCAGCTATGGTTGTTCTCATGGAATCGCCAGCTGAAAAAGATGATATCTAAATGACGCCTACAGCTGCAGGCATCATTCAGCTACCCCCACTTAAAGTCCAGGACGTCATATGACAGCCTTGGGCATGAAGTGATTAAGCAGGAGATTCTAATAAAAATGTTTTACTGCCTGGATGTATGCAGCCAGTGCGAAATTAATAAATAGTGCTACATTCCTTTAGTTTCCCTTATTCCAGCCTGATTGCTTACTCTTTCCTGCTACCATAGACCGTCTCTGGTAATAAAGAAGAGAGAGGCAAAAGGGCTGGATTATGAATATTTATTTAATTTTCTGGCAAACCTGTGGGAAGATGCAGCAAGGAGGCAGTAAACACACAGAGTCCGATTGCAGAGAACAGAACTTGTATTAATGTAGAATCCAGTAATTCACAGCAAACCCGGCAGGAAGGCACCTGGCCAGGAACACATATGGCATATAACACTAGTGTGTAGCAGAGCAGGTCTTGAATGTGCCGAAAGCATCTATATTGAGGGACGGAATGCGGCCTTGCCAGTCTGAGCACAAATAGGGAAGTTTTCTAGAAGGATGGCGTGTCCCTATCCTTTCCCTATTTTGCTGTAATCTCTCCCTGCCACTAATCACTGTCCCTGTCAGATGGGTGACCTGTCAATACACTACCCACAAATGAAATGTGTGCCAAGCCTGGGGACCAGGGCTTTAACTAAACTCTGCCTGACTCAAGATGGCTGCTTGAGTCACATGGGGCAGCAGCATCCAATTGGATAGCTTCCCCAATGACCCAGGAAACCATAGAGGAACCATGTTCCTTTTGACTTCCTCTCCCCCTGCAATGCCACTGCAGTTGAGTGCCACCAGCAGTGGAGAAAATAGACTGCACCTGCCTACGAAACACTAGGACTTTTGTTGCCTTGATGCATGCTGGAGAAGGGTAAACCTTAAAGAGAGCGCCTTTCCTCCTAGGCTTAGGCCTGAGGAGAAATGGTGTCTGTACTGCTAACCTCCAGGGCCTGTTGCCTACATGTGATTAAACATCAGACCTGGGTTAAGGTCTGGAGGTGCCCCACCTGGAATGGAGGAAGCTCCATTCCAGGTGGGGCACCTGAAGTTGGAGTGCCAGCGGAAACAATCTCTGCCAGTGGAGGTGTCCTGGATAGCTGTGAGCAGCTAGAGCCATGCCGAGGACTGGTAATGTGCTTGGAAAATGGTATATATTGAGCCTTGGTGTTGCCCTAGACACTGGTCCATGTGTATTTTGTGGCAGTATAACCCTAGCAAGGAAGGACTGAATTATCCTAAAAACAATTCCTTATATAACTGCTTTTTATTCATCAGATGTGTGTCTACCCATTCACAAATCGTGTGTGTTTCTCCCTCTACTGTCAAAATTCACTAGTCACTGTAATATTTGAGTTATTCATGCTATGCTTTTCAAATCTGTAGATTCAGCTGTCGTATTCTTTGCATAGCTTATTTCCTCTTCAAGCAGAGGAACTGAACAAGCAGGAGGGAGCCTAGGTGTCGATTCTTCCGCTAAAACACCCTCCTCCCTCCTTCTAAATGTGAATGAGCTAAAAATAAAAAAGGTCCAACTGGGAATGTGACTGGAACCAGAATGAGAAAGCCCAGAGGAATCTTCAGCTAAGGGTTTCCCAAGAAGAAAATCCAGGTAGTGACCTACATAAAGAGCAAAGAAAGGGGGAGTACATCATGGAGTGCAGCTGGTCACAGAACATCCCTGTAAATGTTTAGAGCCTAACTAATGTCCAGAAATGATGTTATGACTCTTAACCAGGGCATGGCAGCTGAATTAATTTAAGGGGTTAATGGTGAGGAAGGAGTCAATATTACTGCCGCATTGCTTGAAAATGATGTAGGACATTATGCATGTCTTGTCCTCTACTGTGTCATTGGTATCTTGCTTCTGCATAAACGGCCATGTCCCTACGTGGCCCCCAGCAAGAATTCTTTCTCCCTGAAATCTTTTAATCACAAAGCAAATTTTAACATAAATCAGAAATATATTGCTTTTAAAATTGAGAAGCCACTGAAAGCAAATACACCCTTCTGCATGACCAAGAGTTTCCTTTAAAGTGGAACTCCACTTTATACCATGTTGCATTTAAAACAAAGCAAAAAATGTCAAAATCACCATTGTGCAATACATACTCTGTTATGAAGGGACCATAGTGAAAACTGGTATTCTGGTACGTGGTTAACCTGTAATAATAGCGGTTCAGTTTATGAATTTTTTTTATTTTACATGCCTTTATTTATATATTTCTCCACCTTTACATGTAGACCTAAAGCAAAAGTGGCAGTTACAAGGTTGAGAAAACAATACAGCAGGGATAGGTAATGGTCAGTTTTTATTTACGTGGTTGAACTTTTTCACTGCCACTGACATATAGCATATATGGCAGCAGCAGAAGATTTTAAACGCAATCTTGGCTGTGTGTAAATTAGATACGCTGGCTGTAGGCTGGTGATAAATAGTGAATAAAATGTTAAAAATCAAGTTACACCTAAGCACTTATCCCCTCCCCCCCCCCCCCCCCCCCAAAAAAAAATAAATAAAAATTGAGCCACCACCACCACATACAAATTTAAAAACATGTGTCTGGGGCACCTACATATGAAAATGTAAATTGTGTTGCACATGCTACATATCACCGCGCACACTGGAGTGAGAGCAATAATTCTAGGCCATTATTTATGGGAAAACCTAAACTGGTGACCTGTAGGGACTTTTAACGTGTCACCTGCAGAAAATTTAGGGTACCAAAGTTTGTCACTGTTTCTCACAATTTTAATACGAACATCGAAAGGAATACCCGTGCTATGGATGAAATTTACCCATGAAGGAACCAATAATAAAAACATAAGTATAAGTATAACATAAAGTGAATAAACCAGGTTGCAGCTGTTTTGCTGTGTGATATACATCTGTAAAAAATCAATTTGTGACCCCCAACTGCCCTATGGGTAATAGTGCTACCTAAAACAATATTGCATTAACAAACATAAATATGAATTTTAATGCCATGTTACTACAGTAAATAATCCACTGGTTGGTGTCCACATTATAGTGACATTCCCATACCATCAATGGTATGAAATGGTCTGACCGCACACCAAGCTGGCCGGAGTCGGCATAATTTATGGTCAGAACTATGACTTTAAGTCATGGGGAAGGACGGGAGGCTTAACCTCCCTGGTGGTACGATTATTTCGGATTTTAGGTGCTAAAAGCGGTACATTTATTTTGCATGAAAATTTGGCGTTTTATATTGTAGTCCTGTAATTCTTAGCAATAACTCACTTAAATTTGTCCAAGCCAGAGTCTAGCAGACATCCCGGGTATGATAAAGTTTGAAAAATGAAATCATAAATTATAATATAATAAATAACTATAAATAATTATACCAAATAATAATATAACAATAATAAAAATGATTTAATAATGTAATCAAATCAAAAACACAGAAATTTGCTCAGTTGCAGAATTGTCACTGTCATTACTTTTCAGTATTTGATGACGGATCTCCCCACAAATCGCTATCGCTCAATTCTGCGAGTGATTCTAATTTATTATCGCTGTTTTCTAGCTGGTCTAAAATAATTTTTGATGTAAAGGGACAGTTTTGGTTGCTATGGACAATCTCCAGTTCATAAAGAACAGTTTTTATAATATAAAACTGCATGCAGGACACTGGGTAGACCACTAGGGACAAAGGGGATGTGAAATAATTACATACAGCAATGTAATCTGTATGTAATATGTGTGTTTTACTTTTTGAATTTGGCGCCGATCTCCGTCCCCGTGCGTCGCAACGCTCGCAGGGAACGGAGATTGGCTCCGTGATGAATCGAGCGGAGGACGAGCCGCTCGTACAGCGGGGGGACATTGCTGGATCCAAGGGAGAAGGTAAGTAAACGTCCTCCTGGATCCAACGATGCGGTCCCGAGTCTGGCTCGGGGTTACCGCTTTTGGTATAAAACTTCCACCCCGAGCCAGACTCGGGAATACCAAAAGGGGGGGTTAAGAAAAACTCAAATCAAAACAAGCAAAATGTTTTTTTTAAAACTCTATTTATTTATATACATTCAGCATAGAACATTACGTCATTAGGAGCCATTTCCAATGGCAAAACGCGTTTGACGATGACTTCTAGTTTGGCATCACTTCCGGCACCAGAAATACATGGCGGCTATCTTTGATGATGGGTATTTACTGGTTTTCTAAGGCAAACACTGTTTTATCCATTAAGTTTATTTCTTTCTAACTTTTGTTTTGTTTACAAACTATTTATTGAGGTATATGTAGTACATAGTATCATGACAATATACATAAGATAAGGCATGTCACAAGTACAGATTTGTACCACAAAGAAAACAACAATTTAGAACACCAGAACACCTGGATCACAAGAACTACACTTATAGCCAAATAGGAATTAAAAAGAGCTTCCTGTGCCACTTGGCATAAAGCCTGTCAATGCAAGTGATGGTGGGTCGTCCACGCATCCCATTTATGAGAAAACAGTAGCATCTTATACTGTAAAGTATATACTACAGAATCCTTTCCAATAACATGGTACCATCAACGCAATGAAGAATTGTAGCTAAGGGAATCATTGGGGAATTTAAATATAGGGCAATGGCCCATACGGTCAACACACAAATAATGTGAATTAACCTTTCCTCTTTATGTAAAATGCCTGGTATTGGAGCACCGATAAGGTACAGCGGCATTGTTAGGTATAAAGGAGTGACCGATATTGCTGAGGCTATATCAAACATTTTTCCACACACCACAGAAGGTTGCTCACAGTCCCAAAAATATGTTTAAAGTAACCTGAGAGCTACAAAAACATAATCCTGAGGTTCCAGAATAGACAGCCTAAAGCTTTGTCTTTTTACGTTTTAATAAAAATAGTACTTTTCACAATGTGAGATCCTTCTCCTTCTTCCCTATTGCCTGGATATGGAACACCATTCCTAGGTTAAACCTGGGAGACAGAATTAGAACCAGGGGGACAGCAGGAAGAGGCGTTGAAAACACAGAGGATGTGACATCCTGAATGTAAAGACATATGCTGTTTTTTTACTTTCTTACAAAACTAAATCAACATTTTTCTGGTGAGTTTGGTGTGAAATCTATGTGATCTGGGTCCTTTGGAGAAGATACACTGTGGAACACTTCCTTTGTCTTTTCGAAGCACTGTGTTGGATGAGTGGGACAGTCATTTTACTATAGACACTGATTTGAGTTTTGCACCTTTTACCACCCACTACCACCCACTAGTGCATTATTTACTGTCAGGGCCGTCTTTAATATTGATTGGACCCCGGGCAAAAATTTTCTTGCCCCCCCCCCCCCCCCATGCAATCTCACTCTCCACCTGCTCTGAGACATAAAATAGACGCTGGACTTAAAATCAGTTTACTGTATCAGATCAGGCAGCAATTGTGATTGGTTGCCAGCGGTTACAGCATATCATTACTGCTTACTGATTGGTTGCTAGAAGTTACAGCACACATTACGGCTCACTGATTAGTTGCTAGAGGTTACAGCAAATGATTTCTGCTTGTTATTAGTTGCTAGAGATTACTGTACAGTAATACTGCTCACTGATTGCTAGAGGTTACAGCACATCATCTTCTCACTGCAGGGAAGCATGATATACATGTGAATGTCGCCTTTATTTACATATCAAAGGCGCTGGCCACAGCTATTTGCTTAGTAATGCCGGTTATTAAATGTAAACACAGGGTCTGCAGGCGAGTTATCCATACACAACAATAGGGCAGAGCTGGGAAGCATTAGTACCAGCACTTCACACTGAGATATTGGGACACAGCACAGGACTAAAACTTCAAGGGACAAGGAAATTTAAACTGTGATAGTTGGCAAGTATGAGGCAGCTGCTTTGGGCCCCACAACAATGACAGGGCCCAGGGCAGCTGCCCCTTTTTCCCTGCCTTAAAGATGGCCCTGTTTACTGTACTAACATGGCATTATAAGTCATATACAGTATATGTTTGTTTATGAAATATTGTTTTAGGTGGTGCTGTTACCCATAGGGCAGT
This sequence comes from Lithobates pipiens, assembly GCF_037356315.1. Lineage (NCBI taxonomy): Eukaryota > Metazoa > Chordata > Amphibia > Anura > Ranidae > Lithobates > Lithobates pipiens. The sequence goes on along the minus strand of NW_027507789.1, from coordinate 124,130,668 downwards.
TAGGGGTCACATACTGCACACAATAGACTGTGCACTTTGCAAATACACTCATTTGCCCCCAGAGCTTAGTAAATGTGTTAAAGCTTCACTTTGTAAAAAATACCCTCAGGTGCAAGGGAAATTTTAAAAAAAAGCATCCCTTGCTTGCACATGATTGGATGATGGAAATCAGTAGAGCTTTACAATTTTAATTGCAAAATACAAAGTCTACTTGCCTTTAGTAAATCCACCCCGCAGTGACATTGCTGCTGTACAATTTTACTGCAGAACAAACAGCATTATCACTGGTGGAAAGTGGAAAAAACAATAGTTCTGTTGGCAGGTTCAACATGTAATAGAATTACATGAGGGGCTCAGAAAAACAAAAACTATTGTTAATGCTAACCACATGGAATGTTCTGTGCCAACAGGAGGCTGCAGGCTAAAAGAAAAAGTTTTTACAAATGCCGCAGCAGCTAAATCACACTTCCTTAAAAGTAATGTTTTTACTGTACAAATGTACAAAAAATATTTTAGCTTTGAATTCAGTTATTTAATTTATGATTTGGTTGCAGAATTATGAATTTTTGAGTACAACACCTTATGTTCCACTAAGTTTGAGACCCTCAGACCTCATTATTGTCACAAGCAGTACCCACAGATGAGAGTATGAAAAAAGAAAGGCACTGCTGTCTTTTGCTGATAATGTGTTTATCTCCCTTGATGCAGCAGAAGCCACAGCAGGACAGTGATGATGGATTTTTTTTTTTATTATCTTTTATTTATAAAGTGCCAGCATATTTTGCAGCGCTGTATGTTGATTCCCCCAGTGTCTCTTAGTAAGAAGAGGTAGTATTTCCCATGACTTTTTGGAATATGCTTTTAAAATACCATTTTCAACGCATCTAAAATGAAAACCCCTGTCCGAGTTATATTTCTCTGTCCCAACTGGGGTGATCCACCCACTTATCCTGGAGACCATTGTCCCTAGGAAAAAATTATCATTGTCACTGGAACTAGAGTTGAGTGGAAGTCTTCTAATGGGGACATCTGTTTTGATGACAGCTGTCTAAGCCCCTGTACACACGGTCGGAGATTTCCACAACCAAATCCGTCGGATTTTGCCCGTCGGATTTTGTCCGTCGGATCTTGTCCGAAACTGTTGCATACACATGGTCGGACAAAGTTGGGGAAAAAATCCGATCTTTCAGAACGTAATGACGTAATTTCGTTACGATGGGACTACATTCAGGCTAGTAGCCAATAGCTTTGATGTAGGAATTTGATCTGAGCATGCGTGGCACTTGGTCCGATCAAAATGTCCGATTGGCCCAGTTGGTCGGGAAATATTTCCAACATGGCTCCGTTTTTTACCTATTTTGTTACATTACAGCCTTTAGTTCAATGTTTTTTTTAATCTGAATTATATGTTGTGGATCAGAACACAATAATCTAAGTTGAAGTAAAATATTTATATAAAAAAAATTTCAGAAAAAAAACAGATAATTGGCACGTGCGTATGTATTCACTCCCTATGTTATGAAGCCCATAACAAGCTCTGTTACCTTCAGAAGTCACATAATTAGTGAAATGATGTCCACCTGTGTGCAATCTAAGTGTCACATGATCTGTCATTACATATACACACCTTTTTGAAAGGCCTCAGAGGCTGCAACGCCTAAGCAAGAGGCACCACTAACCAAACACTGCCATGAAGACCAAGGAACTCTCCAAACAAGTAAGGGACAATGTTGTTGAGAAGTACAAGTCAGGGTTAGGTTATAGAAAAAATATCCAAATCTTTGATGATCCCTAGGAGCACCATCATACCTATCATAACCAAATGGAAAGAACATGGCACAACAGCCTACCTACCACCCACCAAAACTCACGGAGCGGACAAAGACAGCATTAAATAGAGAGGCAGAGCAGAGACCTAAGGTAACCCTGAAGGTAACCCCACAGCAGAGACTGGAGTATCTGTACATAGGATGACAATAAGCCATACCCTCCATAGAGTTGGGCTTTATGGCAGACTGGCCAGAAGAAAGCCATTACATTCAGCAAAAACAAAATGGCACATTCTGAGTTTGCGGAAAAAGGCATGTGGGAGACTTCCAAAATGTATGGAGGATGGTGCTCTGGTCTGATGAGACTAAAATTAAACTTTTTGGCCATCAAAGAAAAAGCTATGTCTGGGGCAAACCCAGCACATCACATCACCCAAATAACACCATCCCCACAGTGAAACACAGTGGTGGTTTAAGGGGAAACATGTAAATGTGTTGGTATGGCCTGGAGCAGTTTTGCAAGGAGGAATGGGCAAAAATCCCAGTGGTAAGATGTGGAAAGCTCATAGAGACTTATCCAAAGGGACTTGGAGCTGTGATAACTGCAAAAGGTGGCTCTACAAAGTATTGACTTTAGGGGGGTGAGTAATTAGGGTCCTTTTACACGGGACAGATCAGTAATGATCCGCCCCGTGGTGATCGGCTTGCTCAGCGAGGATCGCTCCGTTGTCCCCGCTGAGCCGGCAGATAACAGGGCGGTCCCGGCACACTGTGCAGGCACCGCCCTGTCAGCTCTCCGCTCTCCTCTATGGGGGATCGGATGAACACGGACTGTCTGTCCGTGTTCATCCGATATGCTCTGCAGACGGATAGAAAAATAGGATTTTCCTCCAGCTGCAGAATCGGACAATAGCGGAGGCGGACGATAGCGGATGTCTGCGGATGTTTATCCGCAGACACCCGCTATCCCATAGGAATGTATGTATGTCCGTATTTCATCTGCAAACAGAGCGATGAAATACGGACATAATGTCCGCATGTGTGAAAGGGGCCTAAGGCACATTGACTTTTTCTGTTATTTTGTCCTATTTGTTGTTTGCTTCACAATAAAAAAAAAAAACATCTTCAAAGTTGTGGGCATGTTCTTACAAATGATGCAAATCCTCAAACAATTCATGTTAATTCCAGGTTATGAGGCAACAAAACACGAAAAAATGCCAAGGGGGTGAATACTTTTGCAAGGCACTGTACATTTTTGTTATTCAATTAATTAATACATTTTTTAACTTATAGAATTTTTCTTAATTTAGAAGTCCAAAAAGGGAGCTATAAATATGCCGGACAATGGCAAATTCAAAGCATAACAGGAATGAAGGTAGCATACAGCATCTTGTATTTTACATTAAACATGAAAAGTCCCTTGCTCATTTGCCACCACTGTGTGTATTCAGGTAGTAACTACATCTTCCTCAAAATGTGAGGGCTTGGGGTGGAAGGGGGTGGCAGGGCACCACCAGGTTAGAAAAACACTTCACAACTCTCACCTACAGCTTCCCTCCACTCCCCTCTAATGCCTGGTGCATATGATGAGATCATCAGATGAATAATCGTCCGTTTTTGTTTATATCAAAGATGAAAAGGTTATTAAAGTTACGAAAATTCTCGTACAACAGAATAAAAATTTGGACGTGATGAAATGTGTCGTATTTTATTTGCATTGTATTTTCAAATGGCAACTGTACTGATTAAACAAAGATTGTACAATCTGTTATTGTAGGAGAAACATTTTCGCACTTGTCCCATCGGATAATTTTGCATGAATTGTCGTAATCAACTCTCGAAAGCTGTGTAAAAATGAACAGATATACGATCACTTTGAAAGCAGTGTTTTTCATAAAAAGTCCCCGATCCCTTTCGCTACTATGTTTGCTAAATGTATTTATAAAGCACCAACAGAGGATTCAGCCATCCACCAGAGGATTTACTTTGACCTTTAGATTTTCCGGCCCCCACTGCATCTGGACCCTGGCCCATTGCATAATATCCCATATGTGGAAAATCTTTACTATATATGAGGGCCCTGATTACATACTCATGGTTCTTAACTGGTGTATACCAATTCACCTTATGTATGTGTAGCACCCTGGTGTTTAGGTAGGGTTGCTCCTAAATTTACCTACCTTGGCTAATTGCTGAGGATCAATTGATTTCACTCTAAGTATGCACTTCTCCCTGTTGCCACTAGGTGACCGGGAACTTGGTGGCATTAGATATGAGAAGGGCAATGCAAGGTCAGATTGTAGCTTTGCTAAATCCCCTGGCCTGCTGGGAGAACATATATATTTGTGTGGAGTCAGGTGATCAGTGTTCTGTGCCACCTGGACGGCTGTCTGAATGGACGTGTGTTATATTGCCCAAGCTGCTAGGCCGAAGTTTGGGCCTATCCCTGGCACATCTGTCTGCTATGCTGTCTGAGGGCCTATCCAGAAGCAAGAGAGCAGCGAAGGGTTGGAATTGGGGCTTGCAGTTCAACCAGAAGTGACGGTTCTGCCGGCCAGAGAACCTGTCGTGGTCGGAGTTAGAAGGGAAAGCTGTCGCCACTAAGGGACCATCCACCTTATTACCAGGGACCACAGTGTATAGCTGAAGCTAGTAACGGAGCAGTATTCTCACCAACTGGGGACTGCGAAGAATCTGAAAATTTTAGCAGGTATCAAGCCAGGGACCCAGCCAGCGGAGGTTACACTTGAGCAGCCTTGTGTGTTAAGCCAGGGACTGAGCAGGCCAGTGGGGTGAAGCTTGAGAAGTATCTAGATTGCCAATCTAGGGACCTAGCAGAGAAGCGGAGGTGACGCTTAAGGAAGATACTACAGTGAAGATTGGAGGAGCTCAAGGGATTCAGTGGCAGTGAATCATCTAGTCTAGTGAGAGAGACTGGGAGCTCAGTGGGTTGAAGAACTACAAGAAGTGATTGTTAACTGTTACAACTCATGTTAGAAACTGTTAAAAACTGTTGCCATAGAAGACAGCATTCCTACTCATGCAGATGTGGCATCTTGCTGGATGCCTTTCCCTACATGGCTGTCCTCCTGTTGAAGTCTCAGAGCCTGCCAATTAACATTTCAACTACCTAAGGGTGTCCTGGCCCTAACCTTCTCTCCCAAAGTTCTGTTTAAGAGACAATAGAAATCTCTGCATTCAAGAAGTGTCTGGCACCCAATGAATTGCCTTGCATTACACCCACTATGCCTTGCAACCCACCACATACAGAAGGATGTCAGCTATTTCTGGCCCTGGACGTTCTCTTTGGACTGAAGAAGGCCTGGGACATTCTAAATATGCAACTAGTAAGCATTGTTTCTATTAATGACAAAAAGTAATTTATTGTATTTTTGGGAAAACTTCCCTTCACTTCTCTTTTCTTCTCACTTGCTGCGATGTTGGCTATGGCCCTCTGGGTCTTTTCCTTTGTAACTTTCTCATTTCAAGAAAGTCTTTGTGGAACCAAACATGACTATTGAGGGAAACAAGGGAGGAGGTGTTGGGAAGAAGAAAAAATAAAGAGGCAGTAGTAGGGAAAGTAGGAAAGCTAGGAAAATAGGGGAAAGTGGGGCCACGCCCAGGTTAGGATAAGAAGGACAGCCAAGCATGCCTTAAAAAGGTGGTTCACAGCCACACAAAGAATAATGGACACTTCTGATACAGTAGTACGTGAAGGAGGAGTTATAAGATCTTAGTTATAGGCTGAGTTAGTTCAAAGTAACCAGATGGAACATGTGGATCCAAGTTACTCCTTGGGGTTTTTAAGAGAAGGTGTAGTCTTCTATTGTAATATTCTTTTGCACCTCCAGCCATAGAAAAAGGAGGTGGAGAGGTATGTTACTACAGAGATGATATATAGGCTCTTGTTGCAAATGGATTGCAATGGAAGAAGTCTGGGAGGTCATTAAGGTGGAGAAATGATATAGCTGAAGCTTTGAGGGATTAAACAGTAGTTCAGAATTCCAAAAAATGTGAAGCATTGTTTCAGGGCTTTTCTGTAGCAACAGACCACTGGAGTGTGGTCCAGTGGTGTAAATTTGTGTACAATAGAGATTCTTTACCACTGAGAGAGAATGTTATATTACTGTTCCTAAAAGGTTTTTTAATAGTCAGGTCAAGTAGGGGTGGGACAGAAGGCAAAAAGTGATGGAGCTTAGCTTTGGCTAATTGCCGGATCTCATCCTGGGAGAAACACCCTGAATTCTAAAGGAAGGCAAAGAACTTTTTGGTATGATAGTCAAAGTTCACAGTGTCAGCTCCAAGAGGGAAGTTGGCGTCCCCCAGAATCGGAGTCATGGGGGAGAGGTAAGGTGAGAGAGGAGAGAAGAAGAATAAAATCATGTCATCGACATATGCCACAACTTTGTAATGTCGGGATTTCTTAGTATTACTATTAGTATTAGAGTTAGATCTAACTGAACAGAGAAATGGTTTCAAGAATAAAATGTAAGAGTTGACAATAAATTTGTCAAGTTTCATTGGTAATGGCAAAGTAGTCAGATCTGGTTACACTAACTAACTGCTGTCACCAGATGGGAGTACAAGGTAGAGATCCATGGCATCCTATTGTCCCCAGGCCAAAATGTTGAAGGATGAGGTATAGGAATCATCCTCATGTCTTTATCCACCCATTGGTACCTCTATGTGTATGGAGATATCATTTTGCTCAATTTAAAATGCTTTACCTATACAGTTTTTATTTTGTCCAAAGTCTTTAATTAGATATTTTGACATTTTCCTAGAATATAAATCCCCCTGAAGAGACCGGAAATTGCAAGGGTCGAAATGCATCAGGGTTTTTCATGTGGATACATATGTTACAAATACAATTGGCAAACCATGCTTGTACATAGAGTGTTTTTTGCTATGAGTGATGTTCCATGTTTGTTTTTGTGTCGCACTACCTATATGGATGATTCATCATTGTTCATTTGAAAATAATATTGTATGTTAAATAAATTATTTTTTTCACATGAACCATTTTTATACAAATTCTCTGCTCCTAAAAAACCCCTGGGGAAACTTCCTGTTTTTTGTATACTTTTGGGTTATGCAGCTTTGGGGGCTCCCTTATTGTGTTTTTCCTTTCTATATATAGGAATCATCACCCTATCAGATGTTTTCTCCACATCAGTGAACAGCACAAAGTGGCATCTATTTGCTCTAGGCAGTATGGACGATGTTGAAATCTGTAGCAGTGTTTTTTTTGTGCCCCCTGCAAGGGCAACTGATGGGGTTTAAACCATTCTGTTTTATTTTTATCTATAATTGTAAAAAAATGGTCTTAGATACACTTTAACAGCATTTGAAAACTCTAGAAAAGGATTGAAAATGAAGAATAAATTACACCTTATCTAAAAGAGAGCAGTAAAAAAAGTGAAACGGTCAAACAAACTACTAGGTAATTATTCTCCATTATGCAGGCAGTCATTCAAAGCAAGACTAGAACCTAAGCTTGCTGTGCCCACCACCAAAATTATCACTGCCACCTATTCTGTAAAGTTTTGAGGACCTTTACTAATAAGTCAATCTTTTGCTGACATTTTAGGAGCTCTGCAAGATGGTTGTGCATTATATACAGTACAAGCAGAACTGGAGCAAGGTCCTTTGGAGCCCAAGGTGAAGATGGCATAGGTGCTTTCACAATTCACATCTTCACAAACAGTGGGTAGGCCAACACATGGTGCATAAATAATAGCTGGCCTAAGGTTTACAAATCTTTGGTCCATGTAAAACTGGATGAAAAGGAGGCTGTTGCAAATTGGTTCATTTTGCCAGAATTCTGTTAAATTTATGGGAACCACAAATTGTTCATCCAGATGAGAAGGTAACTTGAAACTCAATCAAAGTGAAAATTTTATTCTGTGATTTTTTTCCCTTTTTTATAAAGGCACTGCATTGCATTTAAAAAAAAAAGTAATGATACCATTTTAAAAGTTTGGGAATTAAAAAAAAAAAAAAAAAAAAAAAAAAAAAAGAAGCAAGCAAAAGAAGAGGATTTTAATTGGGAGTTAATGGATAATAGGAGGGTAAACCTTTGAAAACAAAGATTTTTTTTAAATTTTTTACACATAACACTTGTTTACGAATGAAAAATCAGGGCTGGGCTGTTATACTGACAGGTGATTTTTGTTTAAATTCTAATGCAACTTTGAAAGCATTATCTAGGAGCATGGGAAAGACTGATATTTTCTTCGGAGTTGGGGATTTCTATCATCAGAAACCGATGCTCTTACTTATAAAGCTACCCAACTAAGATGAATTCCATTCATTAAAATAACATATTAAGAACACAGCTCTATTAATAGACACTGCTATTTTTCTCCAAGCCTATAACACAGGAAGCAACACATGCAATTTATTCTAGAACCTAGTCATTTATCCTTACCTCTCTACAGCAATGATGCTGATAATTCCAATGTTTTGGAAGCCACGTACTTTGCTGTTCTTGTCCAGAGTTTCATATAAATAGCCCGCATGAACATGGCTCGGAAAATACTGAAGCCTTTGGTTTAACATACAGTGGATATAAAAAGTCTACATGCCCCTGTTAAAATGTCAAGTTTCTGTGATGTAAAAAAAATGAGACAAAGATGAATCAATTCAGAACTTTTTCCGCCTTTAATGTGACCTATAAATGCTACAACTCAATTGAGAAACAAACTGAAAAGGTATCAGTCAGGAGAAGGGTACATAAGTATTTCCAAGGCATTGGATATACCATGGAACACAGTGAAGACAGTCCTCATCAAATGGAGAAAATATGGCACAACAGTGACATTACCAAGAACTGAGAAAATTTATGAGCATAGCTTCAAATATCAAGGCCTAAAACTAGGCATAAGAAAGTACCATCATCTAAAAAATTTATAAGGGAAAAGGGGAGGGATTGGAGCATGAGGACAAATACTCATACAAATACAAAATACTCAAAGGTTTCTCCAAGAGCTATCTGATTATAGGGTTTTCTCTTAGATTAACCAGTGCTCTACTAGTTTCACGGTACATAGACTGCTTCGTCAGGAGGAATAATCTACAACACAAATGATCAAATAAGACACAAGAACACATAATCAAAAATTTACAAAGACATATTATATACATAAGGCCATAAGGCTCAGCGGTAACATTGAGAAGTTGCTTACCCAACAGGTCAGTCACCAGGTACAACCCAGCTGCTTAATAGGTCCCCCCCCCTTCGGCGGACAAGGGGTATTATGCGGAAAATAAATCTAGATTGGGGTAAGAATAGATATATACAGAATGGTTGGTAAAGTAATACCCATAGGGGGCTTGTATAATGCACCGGGAGGGGGAAGGGAAAAGGGGAAAACAGGAGAGGGGTTGTTGTAGAAAAGGGGAGAGGGAGAAGAAAAAGGGGGAAGAAAGGGAAAGGAAGAGGGGAAGAAGGAATAAAAACAGGTAATTGATGTGGAAAGGGAGTAAAAATGACCAGAACCAGGAAAAGAAGAGGGGGGGAGGAGGGGGAGAAGGGAGATTTTGGAAGGTTGGGGGAGGGGGGAATAGAGGAGGGAAGGGAGAGAGGAAAGGGAGGGGAGGTGGGGAAGAAGGGGGAGAAGGGAGGTTTTGGAAGGTTGAGGGGGAGGGGGAAGAGAAAGAGAGGAGGGGGGAAGAGGGGAAAGGGGAAACGAGGAGGGAGAAAGGGAAGGAAAAAGGGGGTATAAGGAAAGAGAGGAGGGGGGTTTGGGGGTTAGAAGGGGGGAGTTCAGGTATACAGTATGGTTATGATTATGGTTCGACATAGACAGAGCGCACTTGAGCAGTAGCGTGGTACCACGCACCTGCACAGTGCGGGGAGCCAGACTCGATGAGGCCACGCGCCTCCATGAGGCAGCGTTCATACGGTCTCAGGGTTGGGGAGCTAATTTAATGGGCCTCGGCCCACTAATGAGCACCGTGGTTCTATCTTCAGGGGGGTCATGACTGGCAACTAAGAGTAAGGTAAGATTAAGACTTTAACAACTAAATCTTGGTGGGTTGACTTCCTGCCTCTTCCCGCATGAACACTCTATTTGTTCTATCCTTACAGACTGACTGAATTCAAAAGGCTTGCGCTTGGCTACATATAGAGGAACTCTCTTACCAGGCTATTACTCCATGTGAACTGAACTCTCAGCTTGCAACTATTCATTGGTGTTGTAGAATTACGACACATTCCAACCACCACCACTTCAGATACTTTATCTATGGTCTCTTTGCTTGCCTCCCCTCCTTTTGCCTGTAGTGCTTCTCTCTCCCCCCTGGAGTTATGTACACATTCTTTGAATTTATTTTTAAAGCTATCTAATTAGGTATGTTATAATCCTTCTAACCATTATGTATACTTGTACAACCCCCTCCTTACCACCCACCCCCCCCTCCTCTCTTTCCTTATTTACCCTTTTTCCTCCTCTCCCCCCCCTCCTCTCTTTCTCCCCCCCAACATTCCAAAAAATTACTCTTTTCTTGGTTCTGGTCATTTTTACTCCCTTTCCACATTAACTACATGTTTTTATTCCTTCTCCCCCTCTTCCTTTCCCTTCCTTCCCCCTTTTTCTTCTCCCTCTCCCCTTTTCTACAACAACCCCTCTCTTCTTTAACTCTCTTCCCTTTCCCCTCCCAGTGCACTATACAATTCCCCTATATGAATTACTTTACCAACCATTCTGTATATATCTATTCTTACCCCCATCTAGATTTATTTTCTGCATAATCCCCTTGTCCGGGGGGGGGGGGGGTGGACTATTGAGTAGCTGGGCTTTGTACCTGGCGATTGACCTGTTGGATAAGCAACTTCTCAATGTTACCGCTGAGCCTTATGTATATAATATGCCTTTGCAATTTTTTGATTATGTGTTATTTGATCATTTGTTTTATAGACTATTCCTCCCGACGAAACGGTCTATGTACCGTGAAACTAGTAGAGGATTGGTTAATCTATGAGAAAACCCTATCATCAGACACCACTTGGGGAAACCTTTGAGTTTTTTTTTACCTTTTATTGAGATCTATGCATGTCTAATAAATGATTTAATTTTTTACCCAAAATGTATTTCTGTGTATCAGTACAGAGATAGTCCACCCTAAAACCTTGTGGGTCAGAGTGTATGTTTGGTCAGTCTCAGCAACTGTCCTCACGCTCCCATCCCTCCCTTTTCCATTACCATGAACTTGACTTCCCTACAAAATTGATGAAAAAACGAGAAGTAAACTGGTCAGGGAAGCTGCCAAGATGCCTACAGCAACATTAAAGAAGCTGCAGGAATATCTGGCAAGTACTGGCTGTGTGGTACATCTGACAGCAATCTCCCGTATTCTTCACATGAATTGGCTATGGGGTATAGTGGCAAGACGGAAGCCTTTTCTTACAAATAAAAACATTCAAGCCCAGCTAAATTTTGCAAAAACACATCTGAGGTCTCCCAAATGCATTTGGGGAAATGTGTTATAGTCTGATGAAACTAATGCCGCGTACACAAGAGCGGATTGTATGGCGTACTTAGTCCATCATACAATCCGACGGACAGTCCGTCATACTTTCCACTGAACGGACTTGACCACACACGGATACCCAAACAGTCCGACGAAAGCTTGCGCGATGACGTACAGCACGTACGACGGGACTAGAAATAGGAAGTCCAAGACACAGCAAAGCCCTGTAAATCCTTTCTGGGCATGCGTCATTCTTAGTCCGTCCGACTAGTATACTGATGACCGTATTGTCCGCTGAAACCAAAGTACGACGGACAGAATTTCGGAAAAACCTAAATTCTTAGTACTCCGGACTGCACGCTGAAAAAGTCCGCTGAAGCCCACACACGAGCGGATTGCCCGCTGAAATGTGTTTCGACGGACTAAGTACGCCATACAATCCGCTCGTGTGTACGCGGCATAAGGTTGAACTTTTTAGCCAAAATTCCAAAAGATATGTTTGGCACAAAAACAACACTGCACATCACCAAAAGAACACCATACCCACTGTGAAGCATGGGGGTGGCAGCATCATGCTTTGGGACTGTTTTTCATCACCTGAAACAGGGGCCTTATTCAAGGTTCAAGGAATTATGAACAGTTCCAAATACCAGTCAATATTGGCACAAAACCTTCAGGTTTCTGCTAGAAAGCTGAACATGAAGAGGAACTTAATCTTTCAGCATGATAACAACCCAAAGCATACATCCAAACAAACAAAGGAATGGCTTCACCAGAAGAAGAATAAAGTTTTGGAATGGCCCAGCCAGAGCCCAGACCTGAATCCGAATGAAAATCTGTGGGGTGTTCTTAAGAGGGCTGTGCACAAGAGATGCCCTCACAATATAACAGATTTGGAGTGTTTTTGCAAAGAAGAGTGGGCAAATATTGCCAAGTCAAGATGTGCCATGCTGAAAGACTCAAACCCAAAAAAGACTGAGTGCTCTAATAAAATCAAAAGGTGCTTCAACAAAGTATTAGTTTAAGGGTGTGCACACTTATGCAACCCTATTATTACATTTTTTTAATTTTACTTCCCTCCACCTAAAAGATTTCAGTCTGTTGTTCAAATGAGTACAGTTAGGTCAAATTAAAGGTGGAAAAGTTCTGAAATGATATATCTTTGTTTCATTTTTTTACATCACAGAAACCTGAAGTGTATACACTATTATTTTTCTAATCCATTCTTAGAATATTCTCATTTTTGAAGGATAACCTGTAATGGAACACCAATGTTGGGAGTTTAATATTATAGCCTACCAGTGACCACCAGAGCTGGGGGATTTACTAGTACTGCTACTGACACCAATGATGTAGCTTATTTTGCCCCCACTTTATTTTCAGTGTACCCCTAGGCCTTATTTTGTCTAAAACATAGCACAGTGGGAAAGATATCACACCATACACCAAATGAAGCAACACCCATTTTATTGGCCACGCTCCCATGTGGCGGTGCTATGAGTGACTCATTTTTCTTTTTAGTCCCTTCAAGGCTTTCCTTCGATTTTCAAATGTTGTACACAGCAAAAGAGATAGCATCCCTGAACAACTGCACTAACCACCATTGTAACAAGGCATTACACTGTCCACCAGCGTAACAGGGCACAACATTGACCATCAATGTAAGGGACACATTTCGTACCACTAATCACCAGCGTAACAGTGCACTACACTGTCCAACAGTGAAAGTGACATGTGTAGTACCAATGATCACCAGTGCAACAGTGCATAACACCGACCACCAATGTAAGGGACATTTTTCCTCTCAATGACCACCAATATGTGATGGGACATGTAGCCATTAATAATATTTGTTTCAAATCATGATTACTACTGGAAATTATTTTATTATATAGAACAAGGGGTGTTGAAAATTGATCTGCCTGGGGTGTCAGATACTCTAGGTTTACCACATTGATTTTTTTTATTTGTTATTATATCTACAACCTAATAATTATGTTACTATACTATGATCTACAGATATAATGATATTTAGCAGGAGTTCCTGAGGCTAGAAAATGTTTTTAAGGGTTCCTTAGGGGTAAAAAGGTTAAGAAATGCTGAAAAATTATAACATGTACATGTGCAATAAAATAGGAAATATTACAGAAGAGGGTTTTTTTTCTTACTCATTGATTTTTTTAAAAATGATCTTCCAGAGAGCAAAAATTGCTTTTAAAGGGTAAAGATTTAATTGAGACATCTCTGACCTCTATTTGAGTGTTTCCCCTGGGTGTTATTTTTCATTGTGACTCACATTTGAAATATCTCAATGGCAGTCAATCAGATTCAGACTTGCAGTGGAGATACCAGCTATAAAAATTTGATGTGAAAGGGTACCTGTAGTGAAGTCTAACATTTTTAAGTGTCAACAGGATGGTACTACAGGCACCCAAAGGTGTCCACACATATCTACAGTATATCAATATGGACTCCTGGCCTGTAAAGCTACCCATTCCATCACACATCTGAGTTTCAGCATGAACATTCTACTAATGATTTACAATATTGGACTTTAGCGCAGGTACACTTTAATCTGAATACTGTGGAGTGTTATTGACATTTTTTGTCTACACATTGAGAAATTAGCTGCTGTTACTTAAGGACATGGTTGTTTTTCCAGACTGCAAAAAAGCTACATTTTTATTTTAGTAATTCTATGAAGAGAGCTGGAAAACATGCATTGTTAGTATAAAATCAGACAGGCACTTTGAATTCCAAGAATGACAGTCACAGCATTTTATCAAACGCTCCATAGTTCTGAAACATTATTTGAATGTGAATGTTTCCAGCTTATGAGACAGGGCTGAGGAGCCGTCTATTGCAATGCAGATAATAGCATTTCTGTAACACTGTACAAAGATATTGTATGAAGTATATTTTCCAACTATTAATAACCTGCCAGCCAACTCCACTGGTAATACCCCAGTGGATTACATTGTCATACATTATCAGCTATATTTCTTACAACTTCTGTGCACCATTTTTAATAATGTTGGGGGCAGCACAAGAGTTTGTGTAATATCACCATTGACAGGGCCACATTTAGCCTGTGCCTGGGGCAGCACCAAGCTGTAGTATATTCTATTTGTGTTTATTGTCATTTATTGTCTTTTACATTTCACACCTTACATCCAAGAAAGTTGCCATCTTAGTCTCTATTTGACCTGCAGTGGCCTTGGTGGTGGAGATGTGATCAATTATCAGCCCCAGCATTTGATGGCTTGACAGTTGGGTTGAGAGCACAAGTACCTATGCCAGTTATTTGCAGCATGCTTTGAATGTTACTGTTTTAGGTAACAGTTAAATTGATGGGTTTAGTTCCACTTTAAACCACAGCTAAAAGAAGAAAGCACTCCTGGTCATTGTAAGCCACTGCTGTTGTAAGTTATAGTGATATTAAAGGCAATAATAAAAAAAAAACATGTTATACTTACCTGTTCTGTGCAGTTTTGCACAGAGAAGCCCCCATCCTCTTCTCAGGTCCCCCGCCAGCATTCCTGGCTCCTCCTTCCTGTCAAGTGCCCCTAGAGCAAGAAGCTTGCAATAGGGGCACCCAAGGAGGCATGGTCCCGAGCCACTGCTCTTCTTATCCATTCACACACAGAGCCAAGACTCTTCCTGCCCCTCTTCCTCCTTATTGACTCACTGGCTGTGATTGAAAGCAGCGGGAGCCATTCTCAGCCAATGAGAAGGGAAAGACCCAGCAGAGCCGAGGCTCCCATGCACAGCCCTGGGGAAAGACCAGGCTCAGGTAAGTATTAGAAGGCAGTTGGGGGGCTGATGCACAGAGAAGGTTTATATATAGAATGCATGAAGTTAAAAAGCCATTAGAACCAGTTTAGGTGTTGCACAGTCATATAGACTGCTGTCACTTTTGGGCCTTTAAAGCGGAGGTCCACCCTAAAGTGGACCTTCCGCTCATTGGAACCCTCCCCCCCTCCGGCGCCACAATTGGCACCTTTCAGGGGGGAGGGGGGTGCAGTTACCTGGATAATCCAGGTAACTGCACCCACTTCCGGGATAGCTCTCTGCGGAAAGGGGCGTAGATCTACGCCCCTTTCCGAAAGTCCCCCGCTGCCTGCTGGGAAACACACAGATCCCAGAGGCAGCGGGTCCATCCTTATTGCGCAGCGCGATTCGCGCATGCGCAGTAGGGAACCGGGAAATGAAGCCGAAAGGCTCCACTACCTGATTCCCATACCCAAGATGGCGGCGGCAGCACCCGGGAGATGATCGAGAGATCGGCTTCGGGTGCCGACATCGCAGGCGCGCTGGGCGGGTAAGTGTCATCATTTTAAAAGTCAGCAGCTACTGTATTTGTAACTGCTGGCTTTAAAAAAAAAAAAAAACGGCGGACTCCCGCTTTAATATCCTCCACAATGCTAAGACATTAAATAAAACCTGCCATTTACCTATTCAGGTTTGCTTTTATCCCCCCCCCCATTTCCATATTATACTAACTCTATTTAGCACTTCTTTATCTGGCATCGGGAACCAAAAGAATCAGTCATATTTTACAGATAAATAGGATATTATGATCCATCCATGTGATAGCACTGTGACACATGGAGTCTATAGCCCGTTGTAGGCTGCAATTCTAGTGGATTATAGTTTACAGAGGACCTAATTTTCTGTCAGTGGATTAACAAATTAGCAGAAGAGTAAAAGAAGGTTAAAGCAGACCTTCATGATATAAAACAATTTATTTTCTCCTGCCTCTTCCCCTCTTCTTCTACAACAATTAGAATTTTTGTTAAAGATTTCTAACCTTTTTGTACCACATTGCAGTATTTCCTTCTTTCTTGCCTAGGCAAGAATAATGTTTGCCCAATACTGCCTCCTGGGATGTCCACATCCCTGGAGACAACTTCACTGATGCGCAGAAGTTTATGACATGCACTGGCATGCACGAAGAAGGAAAAGTTATGGAAGTTCCAGATCTCAGTGTGTCTGCACATGTGCAGTTGTGTTGTAGGGCTCTGGTGGGACCCGAAGGACAGGCAGAGACCTTCAGCACATCTGTGTACACACCAGATTATCAAAAATGGTGGTGTCAAAACGTTTTGGGGGACTAAAGTTCCTCTTTAAGTATATAATGATGGAGTGGGCCAAGTTTAAGTCGCCCTTTTGTTTTGCCCTTCTTGGACAAAGCATAGGTTCACTTAAAGATGGTTCTGCAGAGGACAGGTGTTGACCATACCCTGACAAAGGCACATCTAGTTAATGAGGAGTTAAGGAGCAGCTAAATGCAACTCACCTTGCTGCCACTACTGCAAGTACAGTGGTCGGGAATGTAAGTTATTAAGTGTGGAGCACATAGAGGCCACCAGAGACAATGGGTGCAGCTGTGCTGGTCTGTGTTAGGGGTTGATGGAATTTTATTGATGTTGTTGGCTAGGGATGGATGCAGATCTGGCTTGTTCCAAAAGTTAACATTGTTTTAAAGGCAGTGCTGCCGTTATGCAAATGCAGTATTATCTGCAATGAGGTTATTGTGATATATAAACATGCCTATATTCATGAAGAATCCATGTGGTGCAAAAAAAGTACTTTCAAGGAAAAGTCCATCCTGAGCTCGTTTGGTTGGGCTTTTGCAGCTAAGCGAGTCGCTGAGAGGCTGAGACGGCCGCTCCTCACCCCCTCACAGCTCAGTGCTCTAGTGAGTGTGGAGGAGCAGAGAAGAAAGCTGCTGATTGATAGACAGCAGCCCTCTACTTGAGGAGCTGTGAAAACCGAGCCATCAGTGGTGTTTCGATGGCTCGGTTCTCAGTGCAGAGATGTTGGGGCACCTAGGTAAGAATAAACCTACAATAACCCCCAAATCCATACTTCTTTTTTAACATTATTTTTCATACCACTCTGCACTGTGCGTTTTATATTCCACACCTACTCATTCAATACACTGTGCTATACACTCTTGGTTCCTCACCGCCTCATTCTGAACACTGTGATGTACATTCTGTATTCCACAATGCCTCATTTTATACACTGTGCCAAACATATCCTATTCTACACCCCTAATTGTGTACACTATTCTGCACATTTGCTATTCCACACCTCCTGATTCAATACACTATACTATACATTCCCTGTTCCACACCTTCTCATTCTGTACACTGTGCCTAACATACTGTATTCTACACCCCCTAATTGTATACACTATGCTGCACATTCCCTATTCCAAACCATGTCATTCTGTACACTGTGCCTAACATACCTTATTCTTCACTATTCCACACCTCCTCATTCTGAAGACTGTGCTGTACATTCCCTTTTCCAATCCACATAATTCTGTACACTGTGTTGTACATTCTATATTCCTGATTTCACAGCCTCTAATTGTGTACACTGTGGTGTATATTCCCTATTTCACATTGTCTCATTCTATACTACGCAAGTCATCTGATGCCTTGTACACATGGTCGGACATTCCGACAGAAAAATCCATCAGATTTTTTCCGACGGATTTTGTGCCAAACTTGTTTTGCATACGCATGGTCGGACAAAGTTGTCAGAAAATCCGATAGTTCGGAACAAGGTGACGTTCGTTGCGTACGATGGGACACAGAGGCTAGTAGCCAATAGCTTTGGTCTCGTAATTTTATCTGAGCATGCCTGGCACTTTGTCCGTCGGAATTCTCTACAAACAATTGGAAAAAGTCAGATCGGGTTTTGTTGTCGGAAAATTTAAGATCCAGCTCTCAAACCTTTTTTGTCGGGATTTCCGACGGAAAAAGTCTGATAGAGCCCACACACAATCGGATTTTCCGACAACATAATCCTATCAGACCTATACCGTCAGAAAATCCGACCATGTGTACAGGGCATTAGATTCTATTTACCATCTTAACCACTTAAGGACCGCCTCATGGCTGGGCACAAGCACGTACAGGTACGTTGCCCTTTAAGAGCCCAGCCCACCAGCAGCGCACTCGCGAACCGGTCCTGAGCTCCATGACCGTGGGACCCACAGACCCGATCACCGCCGGTGTCCTGCAATCGGGTCACAGAGCTGAAGAACAGAGAGAGGTAAGTGCAAATAAACCCCTCCCCGTGCTTCTTAGTGAGCCTGTCACTGATCATCTGTTCCCTGTCATAAGGAAAGACGATCAGTGACCTCCCACGCCAAGCCATGCCCCCTACAGTTAAAAAAACACATATTAGGTCACACTTAACCCCTACACTGCCCCCTAGTGTTAACCCCTTCACTGCCAGTGACATTTTTGCAGTAATCAGTGCATTTTTAATCTCACTGATCGCTGTATTAATGCCAATGGTCCCAAAAATGTGTCAAAATTATCCAACGTGTCCGCCATAATGTCGCAGTTACAATAAAAATCGCTGATCACCGCCATTACTAGTAAAAAAAAAAATTATTAATAAAAATGCCATAAAACTATCCCCTATTTTGTAGACGCTATAATTTTTGTGCAAACCAATAAATAAATGCTTATTGCGATTTTTTTTTACCAAAAATACGTAGAAGAATACGTATCGACCTAAACTGAGGAAAAAACTTTTTTTATATATATTTTTGGGGGATATTTATTATAGCAAAAAGTAAAAAATATTGAATTTTTCTCTAAAATTGTCGCTCTATGTTTGTTTATAGCGCAAAAAATAAAAACTGCAGAGGTGATCAAATACCACCAAAAGAAAGATATATTTGTGGGAAAAAAAGGACGGCAATTTTGTTTGGGAGCCACGTCGCCCGACCGTGCAATTCTCAGTTAAAGTGACTGGCACTGGTAAGGCTGCATTTCATGGGCACTGATCAGGTTGCATTTCACATACTGACTCCTACCACCATGACCACTTCAAAATCACTGAAGTGATCAGGGTGGTTAGAGTGTTCCTTTAATATCACTCAGAAGAAATAAATCTCTGTATACTGATTCCACTAGAGGATTTGATCATCCTCTAGTTGTTTTAAAGGTGTTGTAAATCCTCATTTTTTTTACCGGCATCCTATACATTAAGGTGAAAAACTTCTGACACTGACCAGCCCCCCAGCCCCCCGTTTTACTCACCTGAGCCCGTTCGTTCCCAATGGCGGAGACGTGCTCTACCTCTCTTCCCCTTGTCTCGGCTCTTGATTGGATAGATTGATAGCAACGCAGCCACTGGCTCTCACTGCTGTCAATTAAATCAAATGACGTGGGAGCCAGGGGGCGGGGGCCGAGTCCTGCATTCTGTGTGAATGGACACAAAAGCAGGACTCAGGAGCATGCCCGCATGGGTGTCCACCTTAGGAGAGCCTTCTCCAATGTGGGCACTCGATGTGGGAAGGAGCTACCAGCGCCACTGAGGGACCCCAGAAGAGGAGGACCGGGGCCACTCTGTTCAAAACAAATTGCACAGTGGAGGTAAGTATGACATGTTTGTTATTTAAAAAAGAAAACAAAAACAAGAGTTTACAACCCTTTTAAATTGGTGTGTGTGTGTGTGTGGGGGGGGGGGGGGCATGGAGCACCACCTCCCTGAAATTCGTTTTTGCAGATTGGGATGTCTGCTTTAAGCCACGCCCAATATTAAGTGCAATGCATCCCACGCTTACTTTTTGCATCGGTGTCCTCTGCAGGCCACATTTTTTTTTCTTGGCAATTGGGGCGCAACCTATGATCTTGCACACATGCCCACTGCATTCAGAAAATGCTCCTGACTCCATAAGCAACTTTTTCAGAACAGTTTGCACTGTGTAATTAAGACCTCTTTCACACTGGGGCATTTTTCAGACGCTTTAAAGTAAAAAAAAGCACATGTAAAGTGCCTGAAAGAAGCCTCATCTGCAATCCCAAAGTGAAAGCACAAGTGCTTTCACACGGAGGCGTTGCACTGGCAGGGCGTCAAAGAAAGTCCTGCAAGCAGCTTCTTTAGACCCCCAGTGTGAAAGGGGTCTAAAGCAAACAGACTGATGGCCCGTACACATGATCCGAAAAGCGGAAGAAAAATACAGATTTTTTATTCCGTCGTACGAGAATTTTCATAACTTTAGTAACCACTCCCTTTTCGATATGTAACTAGTCGTCCGATTTTCGGATCGTGTGTACGAGCTACGAGGGACAGTTTTGTAAAATTTCATTAACATACAATGTACCACCCAAGTCTTCAGATCTTTAACCATTTGTCAGGACAGACAGTATGTACAACTAGTTTATAACTGATAGTGAGATCTGCCATCACAGTAAAGATAGAATTAATTATAGTAAACGTAACTCCACAGAACCCTATTCAACATTACATTACCTAAGGGTAATACTAGGTAAAATGTTTAAGCTAATAGAAAGGTTAACAGCAATTTTAACTAGATGCTGACCGCCGGCCGTCAAATGACGGCCAGGCGGCGCACCTATTGTGGCAGGAGGGCGTCATATGACATCCTCCCGTTTAAACAGGGAATGCGCGTGATCGTGCGCGCGCATCCCTGTTCCTTCGGTGGCGGCGTGTCACAGAGACACCACTCGCCATCGAGGGGGGTGAACAGCCATTGCGCATGGCTGTTTACCACGTGATCGGCCGTGATGAAGTCACAGCCGATCACAGATGGTCACACCACCACTGTGCACGGTGCATGAGCGCGATCACGGTGCGCGTGCACGACAGTGGCGGCGTGTTCCCGGGAACACTGCTCGTCACCGACGCTTGTAAACAGCCATTGGCTGGCTGTTTACCCACGTGATTGGCTGTGATCTTTTCACAGCCAATCACTAAATGTAAACAAACTGCGGTAACGAGATGTTACCGGGTTCTCCTCCTCACACACCGATCGTGTGTGAGGAGGAGATTGCGGTAACATCTCGTTACTGCTTACAGTGTACAAGCGCTAAAAATGCACTAAAAAGCACAGTAAAAAAACGCACCACAATCCAAACTTAAAAAAAGGTTCTGGAGCTTATTTGGAACGATTGATGCATGAAGGGCATCCCAATCAAGTGAATTGGCTGCCCTATGTGTGACAATCGAAATGCAAATGTCCAAGAAAAAACATATGTGGGAATGTGAGTTCCCGCTATGCAGAGATGTGAACGGGGCTTGACAACTGAGTGTCTCTATCCACTCCCTCCTATGCAGTTGTATAAAGATGGCTATACACTATACAATTTTCTTTAGCTCTAACATCCACTATGTAATACAAGGGCCTGCCTGATTGCATATAGAGTAAAGTGATAGGTGGGTCCCCTTATTCCATAGTTCTGGTAAATTTAAAGGAAATTATGCAGAGATTGTACAATCAGATTGTATAGTGTATGGGCAGCTAGCGTAGCCCATGGAACATTTTGGTGTGTTGCGGGTTACACGTTTTTTTTTTTTCAAAATGTTTGCTTCTGTGTTTGGTGTGCAGTTAACAATTATTGACACTAAAAGCGCAACTACTTAATTTTAGGTGTATAAATGTCATACACTATAATTTGATTGTAGAATCTCTGTAGGCCCTTGCACTACATAGTTGATGGTAGATCTAAAGGAAATTGTACAATCAGATTGTATAGTGTATGGTGAGCTTCTCAGAACCCAGGACATATTTCTCCTGCTTTCAATATTACAGCTCTATCCACAGGCTGTTATCTGATCACTCAGCTCCTGCACACTCTACCAAATAAGTGATCCATGGCAGTGTATTTAGTGAAACGGTGCGTAGGAAAAATGTGCACCTGATTAGGGATGGTAGTGATCTGCTGGGAGGTGGGAGGGCAAATGCAAGGTGTGTGCTAATGAGGTCAGCTGGTAAACTCCTTCCTGTGTCACATCCTGAGGTCTAACCAGGAAGTAATGGAGAAGTTGTTTTATACAGCCAGCTGGACACTTAGGTAAGGGCTGTGTAAGATAAATAGAAAGCTTTTTTATTTCTGCAAAAGCAGTACATTAGAAAAAAAAAGGTAAACTTAGCCTTTAAAATATTTTTGTTATCTTTTTAAGTTATGTTATATGAATGGAGACTTGTAACAAATATAAAATACGCGTTTTCCTAATTTGGTTGCAAAAGTGGAAATAGACATTAGCCAGCACATTTCCTCTGAAACACGAGAAGGGTCTATCATATCCAAGGTGTAGTGGCAATAATGAAAACACCCACATAAAATGGAATATAGACATTAAGGCTGGGTTCACACTGCTGCGGGGGGAGATCCGGATGTGATTCGCACCGCAAATCACATCCGATCTCCGTAGCGATGCGAGTTCAGCCATACAGATAGTATGGCTGAACTCGCAGCTGTCCCGCAGCAAACTCGCACAGGACCCTTTTTTGGGTCCGCAACGGAATCGGATCGCATGGGGGTTCACACCATGCGATCCGATTCCTGTGCGAGTCGGCAGATCGCACTGCGATATGCCGACGGATCTGGGGGTGTCATTAACATATCATTGACACTCCCAGCCGTCCGCATAGGGCAGTGTGAACTGCCGGCGGGAGGTGAGCGATGCGGGAAAACGCTGCGGATTCGCGGCGTTCCCGCATCGCAATAGTGTGAACCTAGCCTAAAGTTGCTTTTTCTTCATCGCAAACAAAGCCACCAAGGTAAACCATATTATGCTAGTCCGCAGCACATCATCTATAAAATATTTTAAATGCAAAACAAAGCAATTAATAGCATGGCAAAGAAGCTAATTGTGTTTGAATTACAGCTGTATTAGTCCAAACAAATTGCAAATCCATTTAATATCAATGAAGACTAGACTGAAAAATAATAGTAGGGTATTCAACAATGGCAAACTACATGAGCTAAGAGGACAAGTGCTCACAAATCATACTCCTCGGCAGCAATAGAGTGCCACTTAACAGGCTTGTTGACACAAAAGTTCAGCCTCCAAAATTACAGCCGAGCTAAATCAGCACTTCTGTAACTCAACTCAGACTAAATGTTCTGAGCTTTACAAAACTGCAATTAATGGCAGGACATCCATTCAGAAACAGTTTGTTTCCGATTCCAGCACACAGAGATGCATAAATGATTGCAAGTGTAGCACAGACCGCAGAATGGGCTGGCAGTTTTGTCTCAGCTTCTGTTCCTTATTAGGTATATGGCAGCCAGGCACACAGCAGCTCCATAGTCTCACAACTCAAGAAGCAGGCAGTGCACGTCTTTTTGTATTTTAATGCTGGTTAACCACTTATCGTCCGCACCATAGCAGTTTTACTGCAACAGGGAGGCTCTCCTGTGCACAATCATGTGTGTATATACATACATACATACATGATTCTGCACATCTACCTGCAGGGGGCGTGTGCCGCCGGCAGTCTTTTTCTGCGGTGATAATTGACAGCAAAAGCCGAGATGTGGGTTCCGGTTACTTGATGTCCTCCAGCACCCATCGATTGGCGGCAATACACAGAGAGCTGAGATATGCCTAGTAAAAACGGCACACATAGGGGGTAATTTACTAAGATAAATGCGCTGCGCCGGTTCATACCTTAATTGGTGCGCCCAGATAAATCATTAATTGAGCGTGTGAACCGGGGTACTCATATGCCCGACAGCAATAATAATATGCCATTGATAATAGCGCACGCCGTATCATTAAAAGTCCATTCACACAGGGGCAACACGACTTCCAGCGACTTTGGGAGGCAACTTGGACACGACTAGAGTATGAATCGCAGCACGACTTGGGGCAACTTCAATGCGACTTTAAGTCACCCCCAGGACAGGCGACTTTAATTTTAAATAAAAAAACCGGCATGGGTTCTCCTCCAAGAGCATACCAGGCCCTTAGGTCTGGTATGGATATTAAGGGGAACCCCGTGCCAAAATTGAAAAAAAAAATGGCGTGGGGGTCCCACTCAAAATCCATACCAGGCTCTTCTGGTCTGGTATGGATTTTAAGGGAAACCCCGCACCAAAATTAAAAAAAAAATGGCGTGGGGGGCCCCTGTTGGATTAAATTCACATGATACTTATGTTATCTGTTTATTGTTGAGGTAACCACTTAGCCTCAAATGAATGAACCACATGAAAGCTTTGTAATCAGAAGAACAATAGCTGGACTCGGACCCCCCCTGCTGTGATGTGTGTGTGGTTGCAGGCTTAAAAGGGAGTAAGAGACAATACAGCATGCTTCCTGAGGAATGGACATACATGTGAAGGAATGCCTCTTGGCGAAATCTATTGGATGGAAGGCAAATGGGGGTGGCTACGAGTGGGTGTGTACGTTTGTATGAAAAAGGCTCACACACAGACAATGTTTCCTGTTTGCTGTGAGACCCTGCCATGTGGTGATCTCGGCCTACTTTGGGAGATGGCTCCGGCCTAAACCTCATGGTGAAGGCCCTGTCCTGGTCTGAGCCTAGCTGATGCAGCAAAGCCTCGCAGAGGACCGTGTGATAAGTATCTTTCATATTATTGTATTGTATGTTCTGAATGTAAGCTGCGTGATATTGTAATGTCCTTTTATTACTTTATGTTAGCTTTCCTAAATTAATGGGAAATAAATAAGATAGTGTTTTACTAGCAGCAATGTGTGTGTTTTCATAAGTAACTTTATATCAGTGTGCTTAGTAGGGTTTAATAAATTAGATAACTATGGGAAGAGACAAGGTAGTAATAGTTTGTAGAGCACATAATGTCTTTCATTTGGCTCCCCAGATAACATGTGGCAATCCTAAAATCTGCATAGAACTTACAGGACAGAAGTGCTCGGATACAAGGCAACTGATAATGCCACATTAAGTGTGGTAAATCTGTACTATGGATAGGCAAAATTGAATTGTTTTGAATGATATCAGGTAAAAGTGGTAACGAATTAAGAATAGTGAATGCTAGAAGAGCGGTTTGTTTTTGTTTTGTGTGAGTTGTAAGAGCTAACGATAATTGAGTTTGATTTAGTACTCAATGCAGTGTTGGTACGTTAGTACAAATAGAAGTGTGTATTGTGTGGATTGTATGGTTGTGAAATGGAACTTGTGTATACATATGTTAAAAAGTATGCCTCTGCCAGTTACCATTCATGTGCAGATGAAACTCTTGAAAGCCAGTATAAGACTCTATTATCTCAGTGTCAGCAACATAATAGCAAAGTATCGGGCAAACAGCTAAAAAAAGTTAAGAAAGAAAAGTTGGCTAATGAAATTGCAGTTTTGCTCAGAATTAAAGTTATATCTGAGCAAATGGGGGGGAAGTGGGAAGTAGAGAGGAGGCATCTGAGTGAGGACATAGCGGAAGTCAGGGAAAACCTTCTAAAGATTGCAACAGCCTCCAGTGATGAGATGGATGAATTGCAGGCAAAAGCAAGAGATTTGTCAGAGAGAAACGGTGAACTACAAGAACAGATCCACAGTTACAGGATGGACTGTAATATGAAGAGCAAAGTTGTAGAGTCATTGCGAATGAAGCTGTCAGAGATGGAAGAGTTGGTTATGTCTTTAGAAAGAGAATTAGCAAATGTACGCTCCCAGCTTCTTACTACAGAGAAAGTTATGGTATCGCTCAATGAGCACAAAGGAACATGCCAATTGGCCGATATCTGCACGATCAATGAGGAGAAGGGCCGTGATGAAACACAGTCTGCTATGGCACCTATAGCTTCAAGGCAGAATGAGAGTTTGATTACAATCCAAGAGAGACTTACTTTGTGCCAGATGTTGGGTGAATTTAATGCCCTGGAATCACCAATGAGTCTGTCCAATAAATTTGAAGCTCTAGTGGTTAAATTCCATTTGAGTAATGAGGATGCATGCTCTCTTCTGAAAGCATGGCTACCAGGACCTTTGGTAGGTCAGTTATCGGCACAAGTCAATGATAACGTAGCAGTTGCAGAGGTGCGGAGGAAAGAGTTGCAGCGTATTGTGGACAGTCGTGATAATGGTATGAGTGATTTGCAACGAATGAAATTTAGGAGAGGAGATGACCCAATTTTGTTCTGCAGTGAGTATCTTGCATTGTATATGAAAGTGTTCAACTGTCCTGACTTATTGGAGGACGATGCAAGTTTCATATACTCAATGGCCAATAAGTGTTATGTAAGCTATCCCACTAGAATGGCTCTGAGGAATGCTAGATCCTACCAAAATTTTGTCAATATTCTCAGAGACTTCTGTCAGGAGTCCAGGGAAAGGGAGTATGGGTCAAAGGCAGATGTGTCCGTAATAAGCAGAGGTACAGGAAGGCAGAGAAAGTTCAGACATAGTAAATGGAATAGACATAGATTTCATAAAGTCCTTAAAATTGCTAGCATTGAACAGGAAACCCCAGAAATACAAGTACCTACAATGAAAACCCCCACCCAGGGCAGGGACAGGGTAACTCAAAGGCCTGATATGAAAGATAGCAGCCAGGACAGATTACACAGTTCTGAAGGAAAGATAAGGAATGACAGTTCACACCCTAAGCACAGCCAGCAACAAGACTGGATGAACATTCCAATATTTGCGCCCTGGGCTAATCTACCATTTTGGCTTGTATGTAATTGGACACAAATGGCATTGACATTTTTCTTGGGTAATATGGCAAAGATTCCCAATACCACTGCGTAGTATAGAAAGGTATGGCAACTATATTGCATTAATGGGAAAGGCTTTGGGGACTTAAAAAGTCAATTGTCATGATAATTGTGTGTAATCACTGTCTTTGTGTTTTTTTCCACAGACCATGAAAGAAGTTAAATGGCTTTAGATACTAACATTTGCATTTGTTTGCAGGTCTGTCAAAGTGAGAACAACAGTGGTAAAATATATGAACATGGGTTAGGTTATTGTAAATGCATAATCGATTATCACATGGTACCATGAGCTCATTAGTTAGTAATTGTTTGCAAACAATGAAAAATAAATAGTACTAAAAAGAGTTACAAATGAAGCTAAAATGTTGTGATGATACATATGCTTTGTTTTGGTTTTCGTTTTCCCCATTAACTAATTGTATTTCAGATTGGAATAAGCACTCTTTGCAGGAGAAAAGTCCATGGATGTTGTCAACTAAAAATTGAGTGTTTGTCATTGTTGTATGATGGTTGTCTTGTCGTATGATGGTTGTCTTGTCATGTTGTTTGTGTGATCATGGCCAGATTTTTTAAGTTTTTTACATTTTTTTTTATTTATTTTTATTTTTATTTTTTTTTCTTCTAAAAAATTTTTTTGTTGATATTGGTTTAGTCCTCTAGGTTAGTTATATTTTTATTCAGGTGGAAAAGTAGTAGGTCTAATCCACCTGAAAGGGGGGGAATTGACAATGCCCTCAGGTAGAACCAGTCACCTGAAAAGGGGTAGTGCATACATCGTAAAGATACAGATAGATGCATTGTTTTTTTTAGTTTGTAAAATTTGAAGTTTTTGAGAAGCAACACTGACGTTCAGTTTTAAACATTTTTTGATCATACCATGGGGATCCATTTTACAGTGGGTGTAGCCTAAAGAGGTCATGGTTGTTTGGATAGTTTGGTCAGAGTTGCAGAAGCCAGGAATACTGAGGTCCTGAGCTCCAAGGAGGGAACTATAAGTAAACATGGTAAGCGATCAGATATTGTGGATAAGAATTTGATACTGCTCTTGTTTTTCATTTCCAGAATCCAAGTGGAGCGAGAATTGGAGAGGCTTCTGGAACATGGATGACAGATGATCATCTGGTTGGCAGTGTGTCTGTGCCACACCATACCACAAATTAGTTCCGATAAACATCAGGAGAGAAGGAAAACTGAAAGATTCAGATTAATACCTGTTTTTTTTCGTATGGACAATTGGGTGCTAATGCTGAATCTGAAAGACTGTGCCTAGCAAGAGAACTTGTGAAATATTTTTGCTGAAGTCTCTCCTGATGAATGCAAACATGTTATTTATACATGTGCAATGGGTTGGAGGTTGGGGAAGAGTTATGACACATCCAATCCGTCAAAACATGAAAATGTAAAATATGTGGTTTTTTGTTGGAAGGAGGAATTGAAAGAAGAAAGGTTTTAATGTATGACATGCATTGATGTAACGGGGTTAATATGGTGCAGGTACCCAGGAGGCATACTGGCGCTTATGCATAATAAGGTGGCTGTTGGTCAGACTAAAGGGTGCCAGGTGACACATCAATGGGGGAAAACTTCCTCGTAGGGGTGGTGTCTCAATCCTAGCGGTCCTAGAGAGAAGCTTTCGGTTACAGGACATGCGGGACACCAGAACTAGACATGAGGAAGATACGCCAGGTTGGTGTCTCACCTGAGAGGTTGAAACCCTGCACAGATAATGCCAGTAAATACACACAGGAGCATGCTCCGTTAAAATAAAGGGAACAAACGCTGGCTACCAGGGTACAGTAGGACTTCACCACATGGTGCTGCAACATCTCATGGTGGTTGACAAAAACCTATCACCCTATATGTGCTGAGTATACACTGAATCAGGTGCGGTTATTGTACCAGTGACTTACTCCCAGAGATGAGAATGAAGTCCATGCAGGATGCTTATTTCTGAGGAGTAACCCGAAAGAGGAGGGATGTATTCAGCACTATATTGGGGGGGAACAATAGCTGGGATGGGTGTTATTAATGGAGGGGACATCGGCCTCCTGAGGAACAAACTCACAGCCATAGCTTCAGAGAAGGAGCGTGACTTTGTTACCCTGGGAGATTGGTGGCATCCTCGATAACATTCAATGAAGTCACAGAAACACTCAGGTCAGAGTGGCTCCGGATTTTGTCAACCATGTTGAGAGGTTGGTAGGGAGGACAGAAACCTGTCATTGGCTCTGGCGCGCACTCTGTGGCAGGTGGAAATATCAGCCAACATCAAGCTGATTGTACTGTCTCTGTATGAGGGGCAGTGGCCTGATGAGTTAGCGTCACCGCTCAGTAAGATTTTGCCAAAACACGTTGCTTACACTAATCCAAAATAGTGGTCGAATGCCTGTATGGGTGGTACTAGGTTGGATTGTGAAAGGTGTTATGCTGTATGTTCTCATATACGGAAGTGCAGACTTGGTCTGTATATTTGGTGGCATCAATGGGCTTACTGACTGGGGACTCTATCTTGTTGCATTTGAGGCTATATCACACATGTGATCGGAGAAGATGAACGCTGGAGGCAGGTTGATATTTCCCTTTGTCGGAAGCATGACCATGATGTCCTTTGTAGGCCAGGTCAATACATGGGGAGGAACGAATAATGTTGGGAAGTTATTTCTCTCTGTATTCTGGATGGAGAGGTCATTGCTGGGAAGGCACCCAGGTATTATTTAGGACATAGGCGAGTTTTTGTTTCTTTGTCCTAAAGAATACCGGTGTAGTGTTAGTCAAGGGACTAGAGGGTTCCTTGAACCTAACCGTAGGTAGAGGTGCATGGTACAATGGGCATGATCTCTGAAATCCAGGCACAGGGGTGGAATTGTGTGGGTTTGGTAATTGTTGTAAACTTATATGTGTAGTTAAGCGATATTTATCTAGAAGGGTCTCCCAGTTGTCTATGCAAGTTGAGGGACGATTTGACGGTGAGCTCTCTGTGTACAAATTGGAGACGTTGCTGCCAAGTCAGAGCCCTGCAATGCCGCTGCGAGCAAGCCTGCCTAATCCCGACCCGTATTTACAGTAAAAGGTTATAGGAGGTTGGGAGCAGGGTGCGTAATACATATATAGGTATATATATTATGGTAATAAGTTGATTTATGTTTGTGGTAGAGTGTGACCTATGGGTATTGTAGGCTAGTAATATGGGCAAGAAAGGCCCTCCTCAAGACTCGGTATTTGAAAGCTGGTTGATCTGTTACTCTGAATGTGTGCTGGTGAGTGAATGGACACCCCCTGCCCGTATTGCCGTCCTGAAAATACCGAAGATCCAGAATGGTGGCATGGAAGCTGTCGCTGAAGAATGATGATGGTGTATCACTCAGTGGCAAAGCGGCACGTGTTGGGAAGCACCACACGGTAACACAATTATGGACTGCTCCATAGAACCTGTTTCTGCACATGTTGAAAAACACAATATGGTAAGACCATTATGGACTGTTCCACGGGAGCGGTTTCTGAAGCACATGTTGAAAACCACAACACATTACACAGCTAAGGACTGTTCTATAGGTACTGGTTCACACGTTAGGACAGTTATGGACTGTTTAATAGGAACCGTGTCTGAAGAGGGGTTGTATGCGCCTTTCAGGCGCAAAGCGGCATATGTTGGATTAAATTCACATGATACTTATGTTATCTGTTTATTGTTGAGGTAACCACTTAGCCTCAAATGAATGAACCACATGAAAGCTTTGTAATCAGAAGAACAATAGCTGGACTCGGACCCCCCCCTGCTGTGATGTGTGTGTGGTTGCAGGCTTAAAAGGGAGTAAGAGACAATACAGCATGCTTCCTGAGGAAGGGACATACATGTGAAGGAATGCCTCTTGGCGAAATCTATTGGATGGAAGGCAAATGGGGGTGGCTACGAGTGGGTGTGTACGTTTGTATGAAAAAGGCTCACACACAGACAATGTTTCCTGTTTGCTGTGAGACCCTGCCATGTGGTGATCTCGGCCTACTTTGGGAGATGGCTCCGGCCTAAACCTCATGGTGAAGGCCCTGTCCTGGTCTGAGCCTAGCTGATGCAGCAAAGCCTCGCAGAGGACCGTGTGATAAGTATCTTTCATATTATTGTATTGTATGTTCTGAATGTAAGCTGCGTGATATTGTAATGTCCTTTTATTACTTTATGTTAGCTTTCCTAAATTAATGGGAAATAAATAAGATAGTGTTTTACTAGCAGCAATGTGTGTGTTTTCATAAGTAACTTTATATCAGTGTGCTTAGTAGGGTTTAATAAATTAGATAACTATGAGAAGAGACAAGGTAGTAATAGTTTGTAGAGCACATAATGTCTTTCAGCCCCCCTCAAAATCCATACCAGACCCTTATCCGAGCATGCAACCTGGCAGGCAGAAAAGGGGGACGACGACAGAGCCCCCCCCTGAACCGTACCAGGCCACATGCCCTCAACATTGGGAGGGTGCTTTGGGGGTAGCGGGGGGCTTATCGGAATCTGGAAGCCCCCCCATGTGAAATGGTAAGGGGGTACAAAAGCCAGTGTCATTAGTACAGAGACAGTGCATATTTTTAGCACTGATCACTGTATTAGTGTCACTGGTTCCTGCAAAGTGTCAGTTAGCGTCCAATTGTCCAATTGTCCATCGCAATATCGCAGTCCCTCTATAAGTCGTTGATCACTGCCATTACTAGTATAAAAAAAAATCCATAAATATATCCCATAGTTTGTAGACGCCATAACGTTTGCATAAACCAATCATTATATGCTTATTGGGATTTTTTTACCGCTGAGAGCCTGAGCCGGTCTCTCCCACCCCCTCCACATCCCAGCACTCCAATGAGCAAGGAGGGGGCAGAGCAGAGAGCTGTGACTGACAGTCATCAGTTCTCTCCCCGGTGAGCTGTGAGAACTGAACGATCTGCTGTGTTTTTAATTCCTCCATTCTCAGTGTTAGAGCCGGCCTAGGTAAGTATAAATCTACAAAAATCCCAAACCCCACACTTCATTTTTAATATTAGGTACATCAAATATTTTATGTGTTGTTTAACAGTACATATGGTAAGTGCTGCTAAAGCTTTTCATATCCCCTTACAGCTAATTTAGGGAAAACAAAGCTTTATTTTCTAGCCAATAAACTGTCATTGCTCCATTCTGTGCTCAAACAAACTTGACTCATAACACGGGTTAATTAAATCTTGCTGGGTGAAAAATGAACACACCTTGAATTTTCACACTACCATCCACCAAAATAAACATCTGAGACAAATAATAATTTTTCTTTGTTATAGATTGAAGATAGACAGCAGAGAGAAAATAGAATTTTCTCTGCAGGGACAGAGCATCTATAATACAAAATATGAAGTAGCAGTTCACTTAAAGTGAGCATTCTATACATTTTAATGGGAAGCCATTTACCCATTCAAGGAAAAGATTAAACATGCACTTCAAAGTTGCAATACTAACCTCTTTATAACCATTTTACAACTGCTATATGACTGATATGGTTCACATTTGAGAAGAGGGATTTGACCAAGTGGAGAGTTAAAATTAGTTAAGACAAAAGTAGTCTTCTAACCTGTAAGAATCATTTTAAACTTCCTCTAAGTAATACTAATATTGTAACTGGGATAATGAGCGCTAACAAGGTTGAAGGCTTTTCTCAGTGCACAACGTGCCACATGTATATAATAATTCAGCAACAGCTCGAGGACGAATACTGCTTTGACAGATGTAAGCCCTTGTACACACGGTCGGACATTCTGATAATCCGACCGTGTGTGGGCTGCATCGGACGGTTTCCGTCAGAATTTCCGGCCAACAAAGTTTGAGAACTGGGCTATAAAATTTTCCAACAACATGATCCGATCGGACTTTGTCCGATCGTTTGTAGAGAATTCCGATCGGACAAAGTGCCACGCATGCTCAGATCCTATTCCTAGACCAAAGCTATTGGCTACCAGCCTGAACGTAGTGCCGTCGTAACAAAATAACGTCATCACGTTACGAACGATCGGATTTTCCGACAACTTGGTCCGACCGTGTGTATGCTACACCAGTTTTGGACAAAATCTGTCGGACAAAATCCGACGGATTTTGTTGTCGGAATGCCTGACCGTGTGTACAAGGGCTAAGTATGTTGCCCATCTGGAAGCTCACGTCAGAGATCTAGAGGAGAAAACTGCAACACTGGGTAGAACAGACAACCTTGAAAAGACATGGTTTTTATGAACACGAGCACATCCATTAATTCTTAACACCACATCCCAGAATTTAATAATGGAAAAGCAAGAAAATTAGGATTTTTTTTTTGGTGCAAAATAAAATAATCAAATTATCAAATATAATATATAAAAAAATTATTTTCAGAAGCAAAATAAAAATTAATTCAATAAAAAACAGGGGAAAAGGAGAGGAGATACACAATGGCTAGTACAATAGATTACAATTTCAGCAACGCAGCAGTATATGATGAAATTCGCCCATATGTCAGACTTCCTCAGGGGCAGCGCAGCTGCCTGAACCAAGGGAAACAAGCACCCCATCATACTTGATTCATCCTTAGAGCAAACCATAGTATATGGAGGCGCATGGCCCTTGGTAATAAGCCAGCTGCAGAACCCAATCAGTTTGGTCTTTGTCTGCCATCTATGGCCACCTTCTGTACTGGGTTTTTCTGATGCAGTTAAACATCTAGCCATCCCGGCAGTTTTTGGTCCCTTTCTAGGAGATATAGAAGGCATTGTACATTGCAAACAGACAGCATCCCCTGTCATCATATACTGCTGCGTTGCTGAAATTGTAATCTATTGTACTAGCCATTGTGTCTCCTCCCCTTTCCCCCTGTTTTTTAATGAATTAATTATTATTTGCTTCTCAAAATAAAATCATTTTTTATATATTATATTTGATCATTTATTTTGCACCGATAAAATCACTGAGCAGGTGGGTAGTGGGGTTGATGTGGAGAGTGGAGAAGTAAGTGAGGATGATCAGGTAGGATGATGGGTACTGTAGTAGGAGGCAGGGGCGGATCCAGAGTCTAGTCTCGGGAGGGGCACTGCTATAAAATATGTTTTTTTGGGGGCAATTTATATGGGAAATGGCTGGTATTTGCGCTTCAATCATTACGGCACCATGGTTGTTATGGTGTC
The DNA here is from genome assembly GCF_037356315.1 of Lithobates pipiens. NCBI lineage: Eukaryota > Metazoa > Chordata > Amphibia > Anura > Ranidae > Lithobates > Lithobates pipiens. The sequence goes on along the minus strand of NW_027507789.1, from coordinate 124,096,790 downwards.
AGGATGATTGAAGCGCATTATTTCTATTAATACATTGTAATATAAAATTAAATGGTTCATCTCACCATAATGCAGAATCAGTGGGAGCCCTGAGGATCTCACTTGCCATGTCGCCTGCCACCAAATGTGGATTGTCACTTGCCACGTCACCTGCCACACATTGCGGATTGTCACTTGCCACGTAGCCTGCCACACATTGCGGATTGCCACTTGCAACGTAGCCTGCCACACATTGCGGATTGTCACTTGCCACGTCACCTGCCACACATTGCGGATTGTCACCTGCCACCAGATGCGGATTGCCACGTAGCCTGCCACACATTGCGGATTGCCACGTCACCTGCCACACATTGCGGATTGTCACTTGCCACGTTGCCTGACACACATTGTGGATTGCCACTTGCCACGTCACCTGCCACACATTGGGGATTGTCACTTGCCACGTCACCTGCCACACATTGCGGATTGTCACTTGCCACGTTGCCTGCCACACATTGCGGATTGCCACTTGCCACGTCACCTGCCACACATTGCGGATTGTCACTTGCCACGTTGCCTGCCACACATTGCGGATTGCCACTTGCCACGTCACCTGCCACACATTGCGAATTGCCACTTGCCACGTAGTCTGCCACACATTGTGGATTGCCACTTGCCACGTAGTCTGCCACACATTGTGGATTGCCACTTGCCACGTAGTCTGCCACACATTGTGGATTGCCACTTGCCACGTAGTCTGCCACACATTGCGGATTGCCACTTGCCACGAAGCCTGCCACACATTGCGGATTGCCACTTGCCACGTAGCCTGCCACACATTGCGGATTGTCACCTACTGTGTCACTTTTCTGCTAAGGTGGTCTTTTGTTGGGTCCCAGAGTGAAGATAGGCAGTAGAGAAATGATGCAATCTCTCTGCTGCACACAGCTTCCTACACAGTGAGGGCAGGACTGGAGGGATGCAGGGCAGTGAGAGATGATGTCATCTCCCTGCTCCCCTGCCTGCTGGCTGCCTGATTGGCCAGCAGCCCTCCTAAGCTGCCCAGCTGCCCCCCCCTCACCCATCCACTCAGCGCGGGTACCCGCGGAACCGGCCGCGATTGGACCCGCGGAACCGGCCCGCTGGTACCCGCGGAACCGGCCGCGATTGGACCCGCGGAACCGGCCCGCTGGTACCCGCGGAACCGGCCGCGATTGGACCCGCGGAACCGGCCCGCGGGTACCCGCGGAACCGGCCGCGATTGGACCCGCGGAACCGGCTTTGCCGGTATTCTCGGAGGGGGCAATTGACCCGTTGCCCCCCCCCTGGATCCACCCCTGGTAGGAGGGAGTGGTAGGAGTTAACAGAAAAGGAAGATGAGTATTGTGTTTGAGCACCCAAAGAAATTTGCCAGCTTGGGATGTGCAGGTGGCAAACTCAGATGCCAGCCCTGGATGTCACTGCTACCCCCAACAGCTGGGAGAGCAGCCTATTTACTATGGGGTAGTGAGGGTAATTCAGGAAGACCTAGACAGTTTGCTGGTAATTGGGGATTCTATAATCAGAAGAACTGATAGAATAATTTGACACCTGGGTCGCCTCAACCCAATGGTTTTCTGTCTGTCTTTTCTGTAGTAATTTGCTAATGTCACACAGCTGAGTGGGATCCGGGCGTAGTGCTCTGCGCCCCGAGCTCACCCTTTTTTTAAACCAATTAAAAAACATTGAAACCCATGTGTACGGTGCCCTGCATGGATTGGGGGGTGGCCAGAATACCGGACCAATGCCAAAAGTTTGCCAAGCAAAATAGAAGAGTTGGAAGCGTTGGTGCATGACGAGAACTATGGTTTAATTGGTGTTGCTGAATCTTGTCTTCATTCTTCACATGATTGGCCTATTAATATTCCTGGCTATGTTATGTTTTGAAGAGAAAGGGTAAAACAAAAAGGCGGTGTCTGTCTCTACTGTATGTGAGAAGTGATCTCAAAGCGAGTGTGAAAGAGGACCTTGTTTATGTTGATGAATGGAAAGTGTAATGGTGCTGAAACGTTATGGGTTTAGCTGAATATGGGTGTGCATATTTCAATGTTAATTACTGGAGTTTGTTACAGCCCCCTAGTGTTAATGAGAGGCGAACAATGGTAATAATGGAATATTTTAATCACCCTGAAATTTATTTGGGTAACAACACTTAAGGGCAGATATTTATAAATCTATTACAAGACAATAGAAACCCCAACTAGAAACAATGCTTCTCTGAACCTAATAAGCTCAAACCATGCATAACTTATTACTATATAAAGGGACATCTGAGTAGCAGTGATCAAAATATGATACAATTTAAAGTAGGTTGTAAACAACAAGTATGTACTGGAAATGTAAAAAGTTTCCCATGGGTGTGGGATGTTCTCTAAGGCTGAATACACACTATACAATTTTCTTTAGATTTTTTTCCTTTAGATTTACCAAGACCATATAATAGGAGGTCAAACCTAAATACTTTCAATTTGTATGCAATAAAACTGGCCCTTGCACTAAATAGTTGAATGTAAATCTAAAGCAAATCGAACAACAAAATTTGTAGTGTATCCAGCTTTAGTTTTAGACTGGGAGAAAATATTGTTATCGGAGAACACAGAACAGAAATTGGAAAGTTTTACATTAACTGTATGCAGACACACTGCAAAATAAATTCCCAATGGGCAATAAATGTAAAAGGCTAAAATAAATATTACCAAAATCTATGTGGCTCACATTTAAAGTTACAAAAAGGTATAAAAAAAATAAGAAAAGGACATTGACAAAATGTAAAGATGAAGGAAAGTTACAAAAAATATAACAAAATATGTCAAAAGGAACTCATCATGAGCAAGTAGACTCTTCACAAGACAATTTGGAGTTGGTGACTGGGGACAAAGAGAAGGCAAGTGTAAACCTTCTTCAGCTTTGTGTATACAAAGAAAATGGGAGGGCTTAAGACCATATTGGGGATAATATTGAAAATGCTCCAATTCTAAAAACTTTAAAGAGAAACATTTCAAATTAAAGGTGAATAAAACTTCTGGACCAGATGTCTTACATCCATGTGTCCTCAAAGAGCTGAGCTCTGTTATTTCAAAGCTATTGTTTCTAATTTTTAGTTTCTACTTTTCAAGTTAACACAGGGCAGTCCTAGCAACAAATCACCTACCCGTTAACATGAAAAGTTATGCAGCTCTCGCCCTAGCCCCATCTAATCATGCTGTACCTCCTGTCTTCTGCTTGCTGTGAATAGTATTCTTAAGGTTGGGGCAGGGCTGTGATAGGAAGAGGAAAATGTTAGGAAGAGGGCCTTCATGTAAAGTGGACTAGGATAAAAAGGAAGAAGGGGGGGGGCTGTGATGCAAAGTGAGGGCTTTCACGTGAAGGGAACTGGGGTGTAAAGAAGGGAACAGTGATGTGAAGGAGGGACCAAAGACACTGCTGTAAAGAGTTGTCTTTCGTGTAAAATGGGAGCTGAAATGTGAAGGGAGGGGCTGAAGACACATAAGGGGGGCTGTGAAGCAAAGAGGGGAATTCTGCAATCTAAAAGGGGTGCTGTGATGTAAAAGGGGATGCTTTGGTGGAAAAGGGGGCTGTGATGTAAAAGGGGGCACTGTGGTGTAAAAGTGGGTGCTTTGGTGTAAAGGGAGGGACTGTGATGTAAAAGAAGGGGGTGTTGTGTAAAGGGGAGGACTGCAATGTAAAAGAGGGTACTGTGGTGTAAAGGAGGAGACTACAATGTAAAAGGGGGCACTGTAGTATAAAGGGGTGTACAGTTTTGTAAAAGGCTGTGCTGTGGTGTACGGGGGGAACTGCAATGTAAAAGGGATGCTTTGGTATAAAGAGGGTTACTGCTATGTAAAAAATGGTGCTTTGGTGTAAAAGGGGGGGGGGGATGCAATGTAAAAGGGGGCACTTTGGTGTAAAGGGGGGCCATGATGTAAAATGGCGCACTGTGGTATAAAGGAGACTGCAATGTAAAAGGGTGCACTGTAGTGTAAAGGGGGGGCATAATGTAAAAGAGGGCACTAAATGGGGGGGGGGTTGTAATATAAAAGGGTAGAGTCTGGTGTAAAGGGGTGCTGTGATGTAAAGGGGAGAACTAATGCCACTGATGTAAAGGGGAACTGTGATGTGAAGGGGGTGGGACTGTGGTGTGAAGGATCTGAGTTGCAGAATAATGAGATTGGAACATCTGCTGAAAGAAAAGTCTACATACTGGACCTCCCTGACTTAATTCAATACACTTACAATTACTTTTTTACCTATTTATAAATCAGGATTTTGGGGTCTGCAAGTGGATTTGGAGTTGGTTGGGTTTTGAGTGAACTTCTATTTCAAAATGTACAGCCTGGAGGAAAAAAGGGAAATGGGAGACATGATTGAAATTTTTAAATACATTAAGGGGGTGAATCAGGGTGAATCAGGTTCGGGAGGACAGTTTTTTCAATATGAAACTAAAAACAAGAACACGGGGACATGACCTCAAACTAGCTGGAGGAAATTTCAGAGCTAATCTCAGAAAGTATTATTTTACTGAAAGGGTAGCTGATGCTTGGAATAAACTTCTAGCAGAGGTGGTGGTGAGCCAGTAATAGTAAACAGTGAATGACAAACGTACTCACACACTCCATACAGTGGCGTAACTAGAACCTTCAGGGCCCCGATGCAAGAAACCATGAAGGGCCCCCCTGAACCCCAGCCAGGGCCCTTCTCTCCGAGTCCGGTGGTGGAACTCCAGGGCGTGGCCACAGGTATGACCTTTGTGAGCCCTGTAGTTCCACCACTGGTATCAGTAGTTTTTATTTATTTATTTTTTACATTTTTAGGTTCCCCATTGGGGGACTGTCCCTAGGCAGAATTGGTCCCCCGTCCCCAGAAGAGATGAGGTCCTTTTCTCCAGAGCAGATGAAGTTACTGCCCCCAGGTGAGAAGGGGTCCCTGTCCCCAGGGGAGGTGGGGGTCCCTGTCCTCACGTGAGAAGGGGTCTCTGTCCCCAGGGGGATATGGAGGGGGTATGTAATAGTGTGTGCTAGCTGCCTATGCTGCTGCCGGCCATATGTAGAGGGGGCTGCATGGGCCCCCTGCATCACAGGGCCCAGTTGCGGTCGCGACTGCTGCACCCCCTATAGTTACGCCCCTGACTCCATAATAACTCCAAAAAATGTGATAAAATTTGGGACACGTGGATCCGCTACATTTCGGTTCCCTAACGAGCTCTGGATTGACCCACCTGAATGCCTCCTTTTTTTCCCTATCTATGCTTTCCTTCTTCTCTCCACTTTTGTCCATTTGTAGTTTAAACCCAATACTTATTGGGTTGTCTTTTGCCGCGTACACGCGATGGAATTGTCTAGAGGAATTGGTCCAGCAAACAATCCGGCGGTGACGTACAGCACGTACGATGGGACTAGAAAAAGGAAGTTCAATAGCCAGTAGCCAAAAGCTTCCTTCTCGTACTTGCTTCAGAGTATGCGTCGTTCTTAGTCTGCCGGACTAGCACACTGACGAACGGATTGTCCACTGAAAGCCAAGTCTGGTGGACAAATTTTGAGTCAAAACGACTTTCTAAGTCCGCCGGACTTTACGATGAAAAAGTCAGCTGGAGCCCACACGCGATCGAATTGTCCGGCGTACTGTAGTCCGGCGTACTGCGGACAATTTGATCGTGTGGACGCGGCATTAGAACTCCACCAAGTTTCTGATATTGATATTATAAAGAAATGATACCAAAGTCCCATACTATGTTTTATCTATTACCCCCCCCCCCCCCCCCGACCTTTCCTTCCCCTTCATTTGCCTAATTATACCATGCTTAAGTTTGGGACGTCACTTTATACGGTTATGATACTGACTGAACGCTGGTTAAAATTATAGGGGGGGGGGAGTTAGTTAGTTAGTTACCTAAAACTGTTTGATGTTACAGACCAGGATTTTTTTGCCTAGCAGATTTATCAGAAAATATCCTCCCATGACTACTGTTTGTTCTTTCATACTAATAGACTATGCAATACTTTCATTAATTATATCTTAGATACTTCTAATTCTATCATAGCAAAAATCTGGAGACTGATCTAAATGTATCTGCTAACTTTGTTATTTCTAAAAAAAAAATTCAATAAAAACATTACAATATAAAAAATAGCTATGCAGTGGAATAACGTGGAATAACGTCCTTACAGGATGTCTCCAATTTACAAGCCGACCTCAATGCTCTGTTTGGGCAACTATGTGGCAAATTAGGTTTTGAAAATCGGAGCAAAGATGCAGCATGTAAGACTTTTAAATGCACCGCAGTGCAGTGATGTGAAAATTCCAATAGGATTGAAATGGATTGTGTTTTTGTTTGATTTTTAGCACTGAAGAATAATGCGAGATGGCGACATCCAACACAGAAGTCCCATTAAACTGACATGAGCCAGGATGGTTTCTGTTTCTGTGATCTGACAAGTTATAGACCTAAATAAATAGTGCTAGAGGAAGAGATGCCACAAGAACATTTATCACCACCTCCCTGGAGAACATGTCCCATATTCACATACAGAACTGGGACATCTCAATCACTGTAATCCAGAGCTATCTAGAACGCAAATCCAGCAAACACAAATTCTGTGCCCAGCGGTTCTTGTAGCAGAACCGTTTCCCTATCGTACTATAAACAGAGCAATCAACTTGGGCTGGTTTTCTGAGGCATAACCAGACAAAAGTCCGTCCTGTGTCAGTTCCCATTCTACTCCATAAGTAGACATAAGCAACTTGCAGGGTCTTTTTACCTTGAAGTCCACATTGAAAGGTTAATGTTATGGGTGCAATATAGCAACATAAACATAATAGTATTTTTTCATTTAACCACTTCAGCCCCGGAAGAATTCACCCCCTCCCTGACCAGAGCACTTTTTGTGATTCGGCACTGCGTCACCTTAACTGACAATTGCGCGGTTGTGCGACGTGGTTCCCAAACAAAATTGATGTCCCTTTTTCCCCACAAATAGAGCTTTCTTTTGGTGGTATTTGATCACCTCTGCGGTTTTTATTTTTTGCGCTATAAACAAAAAGAGAATTTTGAAAAAAAACTCAATATTTTTTACTTTTTGCTATAATAAATATCCCCCAAAAATATATATAAAAAACATTTTTTTATACCTCAGTTTAGGCCGATACGTATCCTTCTACATATTTTTGGTAAAAAAAACACAATAAGCGTTTATTGATTGGTTTGCGCAAAAATTATAGCATCTACAAAATAGGGGATCGTTTTATGGCATTTTTATTAATTTAATTTTTTTTATTAGTAATGGCGGCGATCACCGATTTTTATCATGACTGCGACATTATGGTGGACACATCGGACATTTTTGGGACCATTGTCATTTATACAGCAATCAGTGCTATGCAAATGCACTGATTCCTGTGTAAATGACACTGGCAGTGAAGGGGTTAACCACTAGGGGGCAGTGTAGGGGTTAAGTGTGCCCTGGGGAGTGATTCTAACTGTGTGTGGCTACATGTGACATGTCACTGATCTCTGCTCCTGACCACAGGGAGCAGAGACCAGTGACACTGTCACTAGGCAGAACGGGAAGAAGCTTGTTTACATTAGCATCTCCCCATTCTTCCTCCCCATGAGGCGATCGTGGGTAGCCCTGTGGCGATCGAGTCCATGCAACGGACTGTAGGAAAGGGATTGTACAATCAGATTGCAGAGTTATTGGCCATCTTTATACACATACATAGGAGGGAGTGGGCAGAGACACTCAGTTGTCAGGCCTCGTTCACATCTCACAAAATCTCACATTCCTGCATTGGTTTTGGGTGGTTTGGAGCAGTGGCATTGCTAGGGGGTGGCTTTTGGAGCTATAGCCCCGAATCTGGCGCCCATAGAACCAAGTCTATGCTTGGGTCCCCAAGGGCAGGGAATGCTCTCTAGGAACCCTGATGTAAGTGGGGGGGGCAAGGGGGAGGCTCTCTGGGGACCCTAATGTAAGGGGGGCTCTCTGGGGACCCTGATGCAAGGGGGGGCTCTCTGGGGACTTTGATATAAGGGGGGGCTCTCTGGGCACCCTGATTTAAGGGGGGCTCTCTGGGGACTCTCATGTAAGTGGGGGGCTCTCTGGGGATATATACACACACACACACACACGTACAGTGCCTTGCGAAAGTATTCGGCCCCCTTGAACTTTTCAACCTTTTGCCACATTTCAGGCTTCAAACATAAAGATATAAAAATTTTATTTTTTGTGAAGAATCACCAACAAGTGGGACACAATTGTGAAGTGGAACGAAATCTAATGGATTCTTGAAACTTTTTTAACTAACAAAAAAATGAAAAGTGGGGCGTGCAAAATTATTCGGCCCCCTTGCATTAATACTTTGTAGAGCCACCTTTTGCTGCGATTACAGCTGCAAGTTGCTTGGGGTATGTCTCTATCAGTTTTGCACATCGAGAGACTGAAATTCTTGCCCATTCTTCTTTGCAAAACAGCTCGAGCTCAGTGGGGTTGGATGGAGAGCGTTTGTGGACAGCAGTTTTCAGCTCTTTCCACAGATTCTCGATTGGATTCAGGTCTGGACTTTGACTTGGCCATTCTAACACCTGGATACGTTTATTTGTGAACCATTCCTTTGTAGATTTTGCTGTATGTTTGGGATCATTGTCTTGTTGGAAGATAAATCTCCGTCCCAGTTTCAGGTCTTTTGCAGACTCCAACAGGTTTTCATCCAGAATGGTCGTGTATTTGGCTGCATCCATCTTCCCCTCAATTTTAACCATCTTCCCTGTCCCTGCTGAAGAAAAGCAGGCCCAAACCATGATGCTGCCACCACCATGTTTGACAGTGGGGATGGTGTGTTGAGGGTGATGAGCTGTGTTGCTTTTACGCCAAACATATCGTTTTGCATTGTGGGTAAAAAGTTGGATTTTGGTTTCATCTGACCAGAGCACCTTCTTCCACATGTTTGGTGTGTCTCCCAGGTGGCTTGTGGCAAACTTTAGACAAGACTTTTTATGGATATCTTTGAGAAATGGCTTTCTTCTTGCCACTCTTCCATAAAAGCCAGATTTGTGCAGTGTACGACTGATTTCTGATCAGTCTTCTCCTTGTTTGAGCTGAAAGTTTAGAGGAACGGCCAGGTCTTGGTAGATTTGCAGTGGTCTGATACTCCTTCCATTTCAAAATGATTGCTTGCACAGTGCTCCTTGGGATGTTTAAAGCTTGGGAAATCTTTTTGTATCCAAATCCAGCTTTAAACTTTTCCACAACAGTATTACGGACCTGCCTGGTGTGTTCCTTGGTCTTCATGATGCTCTCTGCGCTTTCAACAGAACCCTGAGACTATCACAGAGCAGGTGCATTTATACAGAGACTTGATTACACACAGGTGGATTCTATTTATCACCATCAGTCATTTAGGACAACATTGGATCATTCAGAGATCCTCGCTGAACTTCTGGAGTGAGTTTGCTGCACTGAAAGTAAAGGGGCCAAATAATTTTGCACGCACCACTTTTCAGTTTTTTATTTGCTAAAAAAGTTTAAATTATCCAATAGATTTCGTTCCACTTCACAATTGTGTCCCACTTGTTGGTGATTCTTCACAAAAAATTAAAATGTTATATCTTTATGTTTAAAGCCTGAAATGTGGCAAAAGGTTGAAAAGTTCAAGGGGGGCGAATACTTTCGCAAGGCACTGTATATTATTGTATATACATGTGTATGCCTGCCCAAGCATATGACTTTCTTTACTACGCTTCTATGGGCTCTAGCCCCACATCTTTTGTAGACCTAGCAATACCCCTGGTTTGGAGCATTTTCACTTATCACACATAGGGCAGCATATTCACTTAAAGCAGAGGTTCACTGTCTGTTTTTTTTTTTTTGCAAACAGTAACACAATCACACATTGACACTTGCAAGCTCACTGTTTTGGAGAATTAGCTTGCCAGTTTCATTGTAAAGGTGAATTTATATAAAATCAGGACGCCCGTTTTCATCTTGCTTGTGGGTATTTGAAGCCCACAAGCATTTATTTTCCTCTTCCATCGATGCTGAGCTACCAGCATTTCTTGTTCCCACGCATGCTCAATAGTAACTACGTGGAGCGCCATAAAGTTCATGGTTGCCATCACAACAGGAGGCGTCACAGGAAGTTCCCGCCCCCTTGTCATGGCAAAAACAAGTGTACACAAGAAAGGCACTGTCGTAATCGCGTCACTTTAGATTTCAAAATCCCACGATAACTCGCAGCAGGCCTCTGCAATGACTCCTGGGAACAATGACACAAACTCCCATGAGCCAGTGCGGCTGAAAGGAAATGACGGAATAGCCACAAAATACCCCCCCCATATCCTCAGAATACACAGACAGGAAACAGAGAGGAACACCAGGAAAAACACAGGTACAGTAGAAAAAAAAAGTTCAGTTTTTAAGTGAATACATTTGCTGTAATCTGAGCAAATGTGGTAAAATACGGTGGAATAGGGTGGAACTCTGCATTAAATGGGATGTCCTACATGTGACAATCACCCCAGAGAAGCTCCAGAATTTTTGTTTTTTTGGGGAGCAAAGCATGGTGCATTACCATTTTTTTTAATGACATGTAATCATGTAATAGTGACAACACAAGCATGATGCACATTTGCAGCGTGTTTCTGAAATGCATGGCAAAGCACGCATTTTCGGTGTGGTTTGCCATGCGTTTAGAAACACACAGTTGGATGGACACAATGGAGCCTCGTTGTTCTTGTGTAAATGCACCAATTTCACTTTTAGGCCCTATTCACACCTAATGTATGAATGTGTAATGTGAGCGCATGTTTTTTGACCCATTTTTCAAGTGACACACACAGTTAAGCCTGTAGATTTAAATGGACTGTGCTCCATGTGGGAAAGTAGCTGGTGGGACATTTTGGCGTGGTGGTGCTGCATGTTTTTTACTGCTGCATTTGTCACCCATCTTTTCATGTGGCAAAATGTGTTTGCTTCTGTGCTTGGAATGCTGGTAACAATTAACGACACTGAAAGCGCAGCCTCATTTTAGATGTATACATGCATAGCTGCCAACTGTCCCTGATTTCGAGGTACTGTCTCTGATTTGGAGCAATGTCCCTCATTCCTCCTAATTTGTCCCTCATTTTGGTCTGATCTATATAGTTATATATAAAATGCACTTTTTATCTATCAAAAAAGGTTTAGCCCTGGGAAACACTTCATCCAATTTCTAAATGGCTGCATCTGTAAATTGCAAATGCCAATGTAAAGGAATAGTAGTAGTAAAAAAAGCATTTGTGGATTGAACCAATCTCTTTTTTTTTTTTAATTCTCATTTAAGGGGGCGTGGCAAGGGGTGTGTCCTATGCCTGTATAATTTTGCTGATAGGTGTCCCTCATTCCCATCTCAAAAAGTTGGGGGGGGGGGGGGGGTTATGTACATGTGGCCATATACTATACAATCAGATTGTACAATCTCTGTATTTCCTTTAGATTTAGCAATCTAATACTATATATTAGGAGGACACACTATCTATCCAATCACTCTGTATCCAATCAGGCAGGCCTTTGCACTACATCAGGGGTATCTCATAGGCTGCATGTGGCCCCAAGTTGTTTAACATGCAGCCTGAGCCCATCTGAAGGAATGCTGAGGAAGCCAGGCAAATACACGTGTGGAGAGATGCCGTGAAAACGTAGTTGATGGGTGAAGGTGTGCTAATGAGGTCAGCTGGTAAATTCCTTCCTGTGTCTTACTGGTTTCTCCATCCTACATCTAATGTCAGGATGTGATGAAGCTTTCTAAGAAATACAGCAAGGGCTAAGGTAAGGCCTTGTTCTCAAAATCAAAGAAAGATTGTATTTTTCTGCAATGGAGGTACATTAATGCTATATTTACAATAAGAACATTAATGGTATATTAGTACATAGGGGAGCTGGATTTTAGAAAAAAAAAGTGAACTTAGCCTCATGGGGGATGTGCATAGAGCAGTGTGCATGACCACAAATAAAGTGCATTGCTCTTTCCAAACACACGGAAATAACAGGGGGATGGAGGAGAGGTTCAGGAGTTCAGAGGATGCTACAAGGAGGCAGAAAACACAGTATGAAATCAGCCCATAACAGTTCTAGCAATTGCAGGTGTGAACCCACTAAACTGCTGCCTTGCAATTAACACACCACAGCTAAAACGTTCAGATACAACTTTATCCCATGAAACATCAGGGTACAATCCAAAAAAATAGCCAATGTGTTTTGGGAGTCCAACTGCCACCTTTATCAGGGCTTGACTGGCAACAATGTGAGCAAACCAGTAGTGAACTGGACCCACAATTGTATTTTTCCCAAATGATCTGCTAAGGCCTCTGCGTGTAATTCACAAAATATAATTGTAAGGCCGCGTACACACGGGCGGATTGTCTGGCCAACTAAGTTCGTCAGACAATCCGACAGACAGTCCGTCCTACTTTTGAATGAACGGACTTGACCACACACGACGAACAGACAGTCCGCTGAAAGCTTGCGCGATGACGTGTACGGCACGTACGACGGGACTAGAAATTCGACGTCCAATACACTGCAATGCAACATTCGGCCGTGTAAATCCTTTCTGAACATGCGCCATACTTAGTCCGTCCAACTTGCCTACTCACGAGCGGACTGTCCGCTGAAACCAAGTTTGGACGGACTGTATTACGGAAATTCCGAAAGACTTAGTCCGCCAGACTGTCTGCTGAAAAAGTCCGCTGAAGCCCACAGACGAGCGAATTGTCCGCTGAAACACGTTTCAGCGGACTAAGTTAGCCAGACAATCCGCCCGTGTGTACGCGGCCTAAGTCCAGTTTTACCTTGTTGTTAGTCAACCCCCGATGCAGGAGGCATTTGGACCCCAAAATGCATTGTCTGTCTACTTTTTTGGATTGTACCCCTGATGTTTAATGGAATAAAGTTGTATTTGGACCTCTTAGCAGTGGTGTGGTGCTTCAATTTCAATTCTCATTACATTATACTAAAAGCCAAGGAGACTGTTGAGATTCTCTAGGGTGTAGAAGCCACCTGCCCAGGTACCAGATCATTTACACTAACATCAATACCCTAAGTTAACAATACCAGTAAGATAACCCTACTTACAGGTCCAGCACTATCTTTCCACTTTCCTCATTTACAATTACCACAAGCCAGTTATGATCTGTGGATGTCTCTTGCTCATTGGATGGGCAGCCCAACAGTCAACTGAAGGAGCTTGCGCAGTAAGCTGACAATGCGGCTACTAGTTGTAAGTCAGTGGCTTAGCATTATCAGTCTGAAACAGGAAGTGCTGTTACTGGCAGGATTTCTAGGTAAGAAACTTTTCCATCTTGCCTCACTATATGGATTGGATGTTATTGGACATTGTATGGTATTCCAGTGTGATTACCTGTTCAGGTGTTGTTAGCATCTGATTTTACTGCCAAGCTCAGCCCCTTTGATGGCCAAAAAAGTCTTTGGGACTGGAATGCATGCATATTCCAGATGAAACACTTCCTGGGAGGCACACATGTACAGTATGTTTTGGGGAAAGGGCCAGTGCAATCTCTCATACAGAATTTTCAGCACCCAGTAGTCAATCCATGTAGTAGCTCTGCGACTATTAAAAATGGAGAAAGACGACACCAGTAATCCATGGACCTATGTAAAAGCAAAAATTTTAATTTGCCAAGAAATTGTAGCCAAGAAATTGGTCACGGGTAATATGAAGAATATATAGAAGTCTCTGGTTAATGAACACCACAGTGCACATGCATAAACTTCAACAAGTGTCCGATCACCGTAGATGCAGATTATGCTTACCAGATAGCAAGCATTTAAAGGCGATTGGCTAAACCCAGCCTAGGGCCTCTAAGCTTGCGGATGTCCACAACACAGATCGGGGCCAGATACACCTATATACTGTGTCCGTCCAAAAATCCGTGCACTGTCATGAATGGCACTTCAACTCTCCAGCCGCCTCCATCACAGTGATGGAGGCGGCTGGAGAGTTGAAGTACCATTCATGACAGTGCACGGATTTTTGGACAGTGTTGGAGGTGGCTGGAGAGTTGAAGTGCCATTCTTCATATTACCCGTGACCAATTCCTTGGCTACAATTTCTTGGCACATTTGTGGGTTTATGGACTATTTTCTAATAATTTTATAGCGCAGCAAATTTTGATTTTATTTGTATTTTTGTGTTGTCGCACTATATTGCTGCTGCTTTCTTGTGGTTTCTCTCCACTTTTTTCCCTTTACCAGCGCAGTTACACCCCTGTTTTTTTTTTTTTCAAATTTTTTTATTTAATTCCTGTGACACGGCCACCCTTTATATTATTATCTATGTAGTCTGGGTACATAGTGTGACCTCCCAAATTCTTCTCGGTGGTGGTGGAAAATCTTTGAACATTCTTCAATTTTTTCATGCAAATTCTTACTTCACGTTCGGATTGGACTGATTATTTCTACGGTATGTGGACTCTGCACATATATTTCTGTGATCCTTATTTGAATCATATCACGAGGACTTTTTATGCACATATTTCTCATTTTTGCTACATATATTATATTAGATAATTTCAATAATTTTTATATTTAATTTATGTGTGTTTGTGAATCAACATTATTATGATTATTTAAAGGTTTTCAAGCACTTATTCATTCAGTAGCGCGACTATTTCTCTATATATATATATATATATATATATATATATATATTGTGTTTTCACTTTTTATCGCATGTTTTTGTGTCGCTGCTTCTTTTTTTCACTACTATTTCAAATATTTTCTTTTCCCCATTAGCGCGTTATATACCCCACTTGATTGCACATAGGGTGATTCGCCTTGCTGCTGGAGAAAAAATGCAATTATACTTTAGAGAACAGTTATATATCTTGTGAACAGAATTTCTTTTTTGCACTCAATCTCATCCTCAACACTGCTCAATATGTCTCTCTCCAGGAGACCTCGCCCTAGTTTTCCGCATTCAGCACAAGAGACCAAACCACCATGGAGGACTGAACAATAATAGGCTCAGTGCCCAGATCTTGTTCTGCAATGGGGCTTCCTTGGCCAGCGGCTATACAGCTGGGCTCCCATGAAAACACCCCTACAGCTGTAATGAAGTGTCAAACCAATACAAATCACATGCAATGCAAATACTAAAAATAATACACAGCTTTTCAGGATGTGCAGTAATACTAGCTGGGTCTGTCAAACACAGATGACTTCAAAATTAAATTATTGTGTAAGTAATTTAGAAATTTCCTAGAAAGTGCATTGTGAATGTTTCACAGTAAGCAAAATGGAGCTTAATGTAAAATTTTCACACAAATACAGTAATTAATTCCCGCACATGTTCCCTACATACTCATTAGAATAAAACTGTATAGAGGTATTCAGTTTCCAGCACCCAGGGCTACTTTAACCATAGGGGAAAAGAGGCATTTTTGCTAAACCACCAGCCAAGGAAGGCCTACCAGTGGCACCAAAACGAGTTGGTGGGTCTTCATTGTAACCTTCAACCCAATCTTCTAGCTAGCTGTTTTCTTATTATCTGGGTGCATGGAATGCTCATTCCCCACACTGCCGCAAGAGACTTTTACTAATAATGGCCACCTATGGGGGCGTGTCCGGATGTGAGAAGAAGCGGACGTGTTTGAGAGGAGCTCCGGGTATCCTGGACTCTATCCTGTGCCATCCGTGCATCTAAGTGCCCACACAGTCTAGCCACCTTGCCTACTACCTCTCTTCTGTCCCCTGCTGAGCTCTGAGCAGGTCCCAGTTCGGCATCTCGCAGCGGTGGATCAGTACCACAGTTATCGCTGTACTCCCAGCCGCCGCCATCTTGCTACTCCCTGCCGAACCGGGCCGTGCTGACCTCCCGCCTGACCGTGCGGTAAGAGCCCATCCTCTCTTCCAGGAACTGTCCAGACTCTCCCTCCTGCCCCTCCGCTTACCTGCCTTAACCGGGGGTCCTGCTGGGCCTCTGGGAGAGCTTGCGGCGGTCGCGGCCTAGTGGGGCCTGCCGGACGCCGCTGTTTCCTTGGCAGCCGCCCTGTGGAAGATGCCCCATCCGGCCAAAAGACAGTCCCCCGCCTTCCGGACAGCCTCTCCGCCTTCCCGGTTTGATCCGGCGGACTGAGGGGCCGCCGGGGGCGCTCGGGACGGCTGCGGCCTGGTGCGGCCTAGTAGAGCCTGCCGGACACCGGTCTTTCCTAAGACATTGCCCTGCGGAGTTGAGACTTGGCCGGGCCTACAACTGTGGCCGCTCATCCTTCTGCCCCCACCTGCTTTATCAGGCAGCTGCTTCCCAGGGGGTGGGTTGTTTAGAAGCTGCCTGGGTCCCCCTCCTCCCTGCCAGGGTCCCCCTTCTTTTGGAGCTTCCAGACCACACTCCCTGTCAGTCTGACAACCCTTGCAGCCCTCCAGCCTGCATAGACTGCTCTTACCTGGGCCCATAGCACAATGAGCATTTAGGCCACCCTGCGGTCTCCTAGCAGCGGCTCTGGGAACGTGCTGCTCCTCGTCTGGGGCCCCCCATTAGACCCCCACCAAATGTCCCCCTCATCCAGAAAAGGGAAGAAGGACACCAAATCCACCGGGAGAGACTTATCGCCCCTGCAGCCACAGCTCTCCCCGATGCAGCCAGACCCTGCACTGATTGGTCGACTCCAGCCCTACTCGCAGAGATGGAGATGGGTCCTGGAGAGGCTTCGGTGGTGGAGGGGGCAGTCACAGGACAGCACAGCCATGATCCTCGCGGCAATCGAGCAGAGCAAGACCTCGCTACTCGTGCGCATCGATCACCTTGCCGAGGAGTGTAATCTTATCAGGAATGACCTTGACAAGATAAGAGGGAGAATGACTGAAACTGAGAGCAGAATATCCGCTACTGAAGATCTTACTACCTCCCATGCCTCCTCCATTGCTGAGCTACAACGCACGGTACAGTCCCTTGTCGCAAAGTCAGATGATGCAGAGAACCGCCTCCAGTGTAACAATGTCAGAGTCCTGGGTCTGCCCGAGGGAGAGGAAGGGGATCACCTGGCGGAATTCGTGGAGGAGTTCTTTAAAAATCTCCTGGGTCTTACAAATGTCCCTCCTACTTATGTGGTTGAACGGGCTCATCGGGTGCCCATTGGCAGCGCTGTCCCGGGAAGACCCCCCAGGCCTTTCCTGGTCCGCTTCCTCAATTATCGTGACAGGGACAGGATTCTCTCCGAAGCCCGCAAACACTCCACTCTTCATTATGGTAACACCTCCGTTCTCCTTTTTCCCGACTTTTCGGCCGATTTGCAATGAAAGAGGAAGACCTTCAACGAAGTCCGTAAAAAACCCCGGGATAAGAATATAAAATATGGCATGCCCCAACCTAGCTGCCTGCGAGTCCAACATGATGGAACAACCCGATTTTTTGACAACCCAACTGATGCCGATGAATGGCTGACCACCCTGCGATGAAGATCCATTTCATTACTTTATATTAGATGCACGAATCTCCCTCATCCTTGCCTCTTGTATCCTACTGAACCCTTCCTGTGAGTACCGAAGCTACCTCAATAGTACCTTGTAGAGTGATCCACTTTGAACCCTCACGGTCCAGCTGGTTCACGTGGAACGAGGGACTTGGTGCTCTCCATACATAGCGAAGAGTAAGCACCTGGCCCCTTTTTGCTGGGTGGGGATACAGGCCCCCCCTGTTCTTTCCCTTTTTTTTTCTCTCCCTACTGTTTAGGACAACGCGAGCTGGGAGCAATTCCAATGAACTAGGCATAGCTTGGAGTGTTGTTACTACCTTGTGCCAGCTTGCCCCTACCGGAGAACTTCTACAAATTCCCACACGCAGCGTTGAACTGTTATACAGACAAGTTTAAAGGGTTAAATTGTTGTTTTCTGGGTATAGGCAAAATCTGTTTGCTCCTCAGTTTTTAGGGATGCCATCAGATCTGGGCAGGGTTGACACTTGGCTGTCACCAAGGGTATGTTTGTTTTTTGTTTATAAATGTGTTTTTTTGTTTGTATGGTTAATGCTTGGTCATGACTCTTCCTATCTGAGATTATCTGGATCCACACGGCTCTTGTGGCACGCGTTTAATGTCACTACACGTCTCCTTGTTATCATAATGGAAGCATCTGATGGCTACTCGTGACATGTCCACTTTTAATATCCTATCCTGGAATGTCCGGAGACTTAACTCCAAATTTAAAAGATCAGTACTCTTCAAGTATCTTAAATTACACTCCCCCCACGTGATTTTGCTCCAGGAGACGCACCTTATGGGCAGCAAGTTACTAGCTCTGAAGAAGCCGTGAATCCAGAGAGCCTTTCATGCCCCATACTCCACCTATGCCAGGGGGGTCTCGGTGCTGATCAGTAAATCTTTTCCATGTGTAGTGGAACAGATTCACACCGACCCTCAGGGCAAATATGTGATTGTGGTTTTTACAGTTTGGGGCACGAGATATATTGTGGTAAATATATACATTCCTCCTCCCTTCTCGACATCCACATTATGCACTATTCTACAGCGGGTTACCCCATATTGCCCAGCCAGGTTGTTACTTATGGGTGATTTTAATGCCACTCTAGCTCCGGACTTGGACCGGCCAGCCCCCCCCCAAACATTTCTCCTCAGACTTATCCACTTGGGCACAGGCGATGGGGGTGGACGAGGTCTGGAGGTGGAAGCACCCCTCGACCAGGGCCTACTCCTGCTTCTCTGCCACCTACAAAACATCCTCACGTATTGACTTAGCATTTGCCAATCCAGTCATGATGTCAGACGTGCGGGACGCTACATACCTACCTAGTGGGCTGTCAGACCACTGCCCCTCCTTCTCGTCATCCGCTCCCTCGCTTCCCGCACGTCCGCTCTCTGGCGCTTGGGGACCCACTGGCTCTCTCGCGCCGACCTTTCTGAGACTATTCCACCTCGCTTACTTGAATACTGGGAGCTTAATATGGGATCCTCCTCCCCAGAGATCACCTAGGATGCCTTTAAGGCTTTTACGAGGGGGCAGTATATTTCCTCAATAGCCGGGATCCGTAAAGAACAGACAGCTACCACCACGACTGAGTTACAGAACAAGGTAGATACCCAGACGGAAGCCTACACGGCTGACCTCACAGACTCTAGCTTTGACGTCGTTAATGTCGCAAAACAGGAACTGCACCTACATCTCGCGGAACTTACCAGACTAGATCTCTATCGTAACAAGCAAAGATACTTTGAACAGGGGGATCATAACGGTCGCCTCCTCACAATGTTAGCGCAACATGACCTTCCCCTGAAGGTAATACCCAACATAATTTCTCTCTCGGGCGAGTCAGTCTCTTCTCTCCAGGACATACTAGACGTATTTCAACATTATTATAGCTCCCTCTACACCTCCATATTGCCCTCTGACTTCAGACCACAGGACTTGGCACCTTGGCTGGACCCCCTGGCACTCGGCTGGCTCTCGGATGCTGAAAGGGAGGCCTTGGTGAGACCCGTTACCTCGGAGGAGGTTTTGGGGGTCATCGGGTCCTTTCCTGCTGGAAAATCCCCTGGCCCGGACGGTCTCCCTGTAGAGTTCTACAGAACTCACGGAGCTCTCCTTGCCCCCAAGCTGGCCCAACTTTATTTCCATTGTCTGACTGAGGGTGCCCTTCCCGACTCCATGAGTCATGCACACATAATACTAATCCACAAAGCCTCTAAGGACCCTGCATCCTGTGCCTCTTATAGGCCTATTGCCCTACTTAACACCGACTTCAAAATTCTTACCAAATTGCTCGCCATGAGACTACAGCCCCTACTGCCATCTGTTATAGAGATGGACCAAACAGGTTTTATGGCTAACAGAGCCACAGATGTCAATCTACGACGCTTGTTTACCAACATACATGCACAACACCTCAATGAGGGTTCCCGGGTGGTGGCCTCCCTGGACATAGAGAAGGCCTTCGACATGGTGGAGTGGCCTTTTCTGTGGGAGGTCCTCCGCAGAATGGGGTTACCTTTGATGTTTATTGGGTGGTTGCAGACACTATACAGTAGTCCCACATCGGCTATTAAGCTGGGGGGAGGGCCTGTCGTGGCCCTTCCCTCTGTCCAGAGGCACGCGGCAGGGTTGCCCTCTCTCTCCAGCCCTTTTTCCATCGCCATGGAACCACTGGCGGAGGCCCTACACACCTCCCCACATATCAGGGGCCTACGCGTTGGTTGGCTGGAGGAGAGGGTCGACTTGTACGCGGATGACCTCCTTCTTTTCCTTAATGATGCAGACTCCTCGCTCACGGGTGCACTGCAGATTATGAACTCATTCTCCGCTTTCACTGGCCTTAGAGTTAACTGGGAAACATCCCTTTTGTTTCCTATAGATCCTGCAGCGCGTACCTCCGCCCCCTCCCCGATATACCTTTACAATGGGTTGATAGTTTTAGATACCGTGGGGTGGTGGTGTCGAGACAGGCGTCGGACTTCTTACCCCTGAATTTATCTCCAGTGGTGCAGGAGACAAGGCGGAGACTGAAGGCATGGGAGTCACTGCCCTTATCGATACTAGGCCAGATAAATCTGATAAAAATTAAAATCCTGCCCAAATTTACCTACCTTCTGCGTCACTCTCCGCAGTGGATTCCCAAATCCTTTTTTACCCGGCTACATAGTCTATTTGCTTCCTTTATCTGGGGGACTCAGTCCCCTAGATATGGATGGTCGACACTGGTACGTCCGACCTCCCAGAGGGGACTGGCGTGCCCTGACCTGTACAAGTATTTCCTAGCCGCCCAGCTAGTCACAGCGGCCTGGTGGCTCTCCCCAGATGTCTCAAACTCCGCTATCATGGTTGAGGCGGCAGTGGTGAACTCGTTGGAGGCGCTGAAATTCTTACTTTTTCGGGGCCCCGAGGCCCCGTACCCGCTGACCCCCTCCATGCGCACCACACTTTGGGCTTGGGGGGCGGGCCTTAAACTTGAAAAATACCCTAAAAGTGCACTCTCACCTGCTACCCCCCCATGGTTGAACCCCACCCTTGAACATATTTACAAATTGCCTGAACCCCATGCATGGACTAAATTCAACATTAAAACAGTGGTCCAAATAGTCTCCAATCAATCTCTGGTTTCGTTCCCCAAATTGGTTTCTGATTTCAATGTCCCGCAAACCTATCTTTTTAGATATCTGCAACTTTCCCATGCCTTCGGCCACCAATTTTCCAGTTCTCCCCTCCAGATCACCCAATCCACACTAGAGGACCTCCTTAGATCCAAGTGTGCAAATAAGCCCACCTCGCAACTCTACGGTCATTTGCTAATGACCTCCCTTCCCTCTCTAGACAAGCTTAGAAATAAATGGCTGCTTGACATCCCCGACTTTGACAATGACGATTGGGACAACTTGTGGGACTTCTCCTTCAGATCTCTGGTCCCCTTGAGAGACTGACTAATACAATTCAAGATGGTCCATCGTGCATATTTTACTCCACACAGACTGCACAAGATGAACCCCGCCTCCCCCCCTGGCTGCTGGCGCTGTGGAACAGTACTGGGGATTTCACTCATATTTTCTGGACCTGCCCGGCCATTGCTGAATACTGGAAAGAGATATTACAGGTCATCAAGCAGGTCACCACCATTTCAATCCAACCCTCCATGGCAATATGTATGCTGGGCCTGACAGAGCAGATAATCCCCACTGTGGCAAGCCACAGTCTGGTTG
The DNA here is from genome assembly GCF_037356315.1 of Lithobates pipiens. Taxonomy (NCBI): domain Eukaryota; kingdom Metazoa; phylum Chordata; class Amphibia; order Anura; family Ranidae; genus Lithobates; species Lithobates pipiens. Next base: position 124,075,087 of record NW_027507789.1, on the reverse strand, counting down.
GGCTACTTCTTTTTTACGCCCGAAAAGCCATAGCCCTTAGTTGGCGTAAGCCCACTCCTCCTCCTATCTCTCTCTGGAAACACCTGGTCAACCATAGTCTGCCTCTATATAAGGATTGTTATGCCAATAGGGGTTGCCTTCAGAAATATGATAAGGTTTGGTCCAAATGGCTGGCAGATTCCTCCACAGCCTCAGACTCAACTCCTTCTTAACCTGTATTCCCGGTTAATAAATAGGAATATGCAAATGTGCAAGCACTATTTGCTCCTGGAACACATGCTTTAGCCCCACGGTGTCCTACTACCCATGAAGGTAAACCGGCTGCGACCATTGTGAAGTTTTGTGATCCCTGATTTAATTCGTATAAGTGTCTGCCTTATAATGCACCTCTGTAGGTACCCTGGCAAGTCTACTCTGTCATGACCTGTGTATGTATGTATGTATGTTGTTTTTTCTGTTGACTGTTATTAAATTTAATAAACAGATAAAAAAAAAAAAAAAAAAAAATATAATGGCCACCTATGACAAAAGCTTTAATGGACATGTTCATTTTGTGCAGACAGCCAAACCTTTCAGATGGGAAATTTGCTTTATTTGCAGTGCCCTGATAATACCACCCTTTCCTACTTAGGCTGTAGGGATCAATGTGCAGGTGGCAGTCTGTCTGTGGCATGTAAGAAATTGTGATGACGCTGTGTGCAGTGGACCATGTTATGACACCGAGAGCATAGCCTGCCTGAGGTATATGTGTGGACTAAAGGCCAGCCCGGGACATTGATGTGTAATCGATGTGTTGCACAACAAATAAGCACATCCGCATGAACATTGAGGTCATGCTGCCAACATTTCAGGCTATGTCCTGCGGCATACAGCTTCTGCCCATGGATGTTCTGCTAAGACACCCCACATACTCCTAATATGTCCTTGCATAGCCAGGTACCCGGCCACCCAGCGACAGAAGAGAGAAGTGCAGCAATTCCAGACTTAGGGTAAAATGTATTGATCCCTAACAATTGGCCAAGGCAACTATACCTGGTAGGTAAATTTAGGAGCAACCCTGCCTAAACCTCAGGGTGCTACATCAGTGTGTCCTATGGATGGAAAGTTTTTAAAAAATGTTTATCTTGTAAGAAGTTCAGAGCTGTCTACCAAAAGTAGTTGCAGAACAAACAGAAGCAGCTTCCTTGTCTGTAATGCATATGAAGGTTTAATTCCCGGTTTAAGGCTGTCAGAAAATCAGCCTCTACAAACTCGTCAGTGCCTAAAAATAGAGAGCAACTGAGCATGTGCAGAGCAGGATGCGACATTGTATTACTGGATATTAAGCAGTATACATACTTATTTTTAATGTTCTACATAGCTATATCTGCAAAAGGGGCCAGTCTGAAGTGATTTAGCAGGACTTAATTTTCTGCCTAAAGTTTCACTTTAACCACTTCAAGTGGTTGTAAATCCTTACAGACCACTTTGACCTACACGTAAGCCTAGATTAAGGCTTACCTGTAGGTCCAAGAAATATCTCCCAAACCTACACGGTTTAGGAGATATTTGCAAATGACAGGCACCGCTGTCTACAGCGCATACGCCGTAGACAGCGGCACGCAGGCGCAGTAAGCATGCCACTGCTAACGGCAATAATGCCGTTAGAGGCGGCTCCCACGCGCATGCGGCCAGTCACAGCGCCAGAGCCGTGATACCCAGAAGTCACTCCGGGTATCATGGCGGCGTCGGAGGAGGACGCCGAGCGTCACTTCGGGGGCTTCCATCTCAGATAAGTTATTCACAATGAGCTAGTATGCTAGCTAGCTCATTATGCCTTTGCCTTGCAAGGTCTATTTTTATTTTTAGTAAGACTTTACTTCCTCTTTCAGCCCCGGAACATTTCACCCCCTAATGACCAGAGCGTTTTTTGCTATTCTGCACTGCGTCACTGACAATTGTGCCTTTGTGCGGCGTTGTACTCAAACAAAATTGATGTCCTTTTTTTTCCCACAAATAGAGCTTTCCTGACAGACTCCATGGCAGCAACGTGTGGGTTAAGTCCCGCCTCCACTACCCATAGGACACTACTCCCATAAATCTTTGCTCCCTGCCCCTGGCCGTGTTCTTTTTTTGTCCTCCTCCGAAGGACCCAGAAGTGGTCTTCCTACCTGAAGATTTATCATCCCCACGATCGAGGTCGGCCGGTCTGCGACTCTGGGTCTGGAAAGTCGCATTACTCCGCTAAGCCCTAGCTATTAGCAGGGTATGGAGTGGGCAGTGGAAGAGGCGCTGTGAAGAAGCCACATGTCCTGGCCACTGGCAGGCAGGCTGCGCATTGGTCGGATAGCCAGCTATTAGCAGGTGACCTGTTTTGCCCCCTGGAAAGTCCGGTGTCATCTTACCTTATCTTCGGCCGAGTGATCGATCGTGGTGGGAGTGGTGAGAGGTTCTAAAAGTTCTTTATGGCAGCAGTTTTTGTATCTTATTATTTGTCTTCGTTTGTTTCTGTTTGTTTGTATGTGCAGGCATGGCGGCTGGTTCTTCCGCGTTCCAGCCGCCGTTCTACTTCCGGGTTTGCGTTTTCGGCCGTACTGCGCATGCGCGAACGCGGTTGAGATCGAGGCTTGGTTTCGCGCATGCGCGATAGCGGCAAAATGCCGCTGTTTCGCGCATGCGCACAGGCACGGCGGTGACATCACAGGGGCGGGCTATTTAAATGTGGAATTTGTCTGCAAGCTTTGGGAATGCTTGCGGGCTGTTGCGGTGACTTCCCCCTGCCTCTGTGTTGCATCCACTGGTAAGTGGCATTCTGGGATAGGGAGGCTATCCCTTCCCTGTCCCTTGCACTGATCCCTTGTCATCTTTTCAGCGCGTATGGATATCGCTGAGGACATGGATTCCTTACCGCCTGCTTGTGGCCAGCCCTCTCATAAAAGGTATTTCTAATGATCACCTGAAGGTCTGGTGGGGGAGGGGTATGTATCTGTTAGCTCTGTCCTGATGTCTTGTCTCTTGTGGTTTCTTGTCTTGTGTCTTTTTCAGCCCTTCCAGGTCAGAACAGCATCGCAACTCTCATAGAGGGAGCGACTCCTCCAAGTCGCATCACCGGCACTCCTCTTCCAAATCTAAACATTATGGTTCCTCCTCAAAATCAGGACACCGTAGTGAAGAAAGATCGCACTCCTCGAGGACTCAATCTAGTCACTCAGCTAGTGCTTGTTGGGGGTGCAGAGCTCTTGTACCGGCAGGAAAATCTTTATGCGATCCTTGCTATGCCAAGGCTTTTAATGAAAGGGGTGACGCGGATCAACAACTTAAAACCCTGGTGGAGAAAGTTGTTAAGGAGTCCCTCAGAAATATTGAGGGCCAGTCCTATGTTCCCCCGGCAGAGCTGCCACTTTCTCCAGGAAGGGAGACTCAGCTGCAGGATACTTGGGAATCCTCTGCGCATAGCCACCCCTCAGCTGCCATATCTGACAGTGACTCTGATAAAAGTGATCCCTGTGTGGGCTTTGATTTCGCTCTACTGCCTCCTCTGGTCAGAGCTGTTAAAGAGACACTGAACTGGGAAGATTCTGTGGCTGCTCCTTCCAAACAAAGAAAATTCTTTAAGCAATTAAAGAAGGAACGGATTAATTTTCCTTTTATTTCTGAGCTAGGTGAGATTATCACAGATGAATGGGGCAAGGTGGAGAAGAAAAATTCCATGCTATCAAAGGTTTCGAAACTCTATCCTTTCAATGAAGAAGAGGTGAAGCATTTGGAGTCAGCACCGTTGGTAGACGCAGCAGTCATGCGGCTGGTGAAACATGTCACACTTCCCTTAGAGGATACCGTGTCTTTTAAGGACATTCTGGACAGACGAATTGATGCTGATTTGAAGAGAGTGTATCTCACAGCAGGAATGGCCTGTAAGCCAGCGTTGGCTCTGGCCGCTATGTCCAAAGCAATGGAGATATGGACAGATAGTGTAGATGAGACACTTAGAAATATCTCTGAAGATACAGCTAAGAGCTCGCCTATCCAAGAGCTTAGGCTGGCCTCCGCCTTTCTTGGGGAGGCCTCTATCGACATTATACGCCTGGTGGCTCGGGTGATGCTTTCTTCTGTTACGGCTAAACGGGCTCTTTGGCTCCGCCCCTGGCTGGCAGACCCAGCCTCAAAACAAGTATGGTGCCGCATCCCCTTTGAAGGGTCCTCCCTTTTCGGCAATAAGTTGGATGAGGCTATTACCCGAGCCACTGGTGGAAAGTCGGGGTTCCTCCCCCAGGACCGGCGTTTGCAAGCCCAAAGAAGGTCTTTTCCAAAGAGACAGTACCAGGAACGAGCCAGGGAAGCTCGCAGTTACAGACCAGGCCGTGAATTTTCCAGGTCCTGGAAATCAAGACAATCCTCTTTTAAAAAAATCTACAAAAAGTGATTTGAAGGGAGAGAGGGAACCAACTAAATCCTTTTGAGGTTGGGCCCGCTCAGACAGGGCAGGTGGGGGCTCGTCTTTTCCACTTTCGCCATGTCTGGGCGGCCTCGATCCAAGACTTCTGGACCATCAAGACAGTCTCCTCAGGTCATGTTTGGACCTTCAAGGAATCTCCCAGACTCAGATGGGTCCCCACCTCTCTCCCAGCCTCAGACGAAAAAAGGCTAATTCTTCTAGCCTACGTGGAATCTTTGTTGGCTCAAGGCGCCATTATCCATGTTCCAGTCATTCAGCGAGGCATGGGAATCTACTCTCCTTTGTTTATGGTCCGGAAAAAGAGCGGGGCCTGGAGGCCGGTCATAGATCTAACCCACTTGAACAGTTTTATCAAAAAAGAAAAATTCAAGATGGAGTCTTTATCCACAATTCAACAATCGGTCCAAGCAGGGGACTGGATGGTCTCCATAGACCTCAAGGACGCCTATTTTCATGTCCCAGTTGCAGAAAATTACCAGCAGTATCTCCGCTTCTCCGTGGGCGAAAGCCATTTTCAGTTTACTTGCCTTCCCTTCGGGCTATCAACTTCTCCTCGTGTATTTTCAAAAGTATTGTTGGCAGTGGTAGCTCTCCTGAGAACCAAAGGGATTCGTCTACATCACTACCTAGACGACCTTCTGTTGTTGGCTCAAGACAAGGATCAACTTCTGGTACACAGGAAGCAGGTCATCTCCACCCTACAGGAATTCGGGTGGATCTTGAACTTGGAGAAGAGCCAGCTGGTCCCATCTCAGCGGCTGGTGTTCTTAGGGGCCCTATTCAACACTGTCAGAGGCACCATCTCATTGCCAGAAGAGAAGTTGTCAGTGGTCAGGGACAGAATCCGTCCAGCCCTCTCTGCCTCTCATCTCCAGGCTCTCCAGTGCCTGAAAATTATAGGCACTATGGTAGCGACAATTCCGATGGTGAGGTGGTCACAGTGGAGGATGAGGCCCTTTCAGAGGGGTTTCCTTCTTCAATGGTCAGGCAGCAAAACCCAGCTGATTCGGATCACCTTATCCATGAGGAATTCCCTTCTGTGGTGGCTCCAACGGGAAAATCTCTGCAACTGCCATTCCATTCTCCCCATCTCATGGGTCACCATAACAACAGATGCCAGCAACAGGGGTTGGGGCGCCCACTGTCTGGCGGAAATGGCTCAGGGCACCTGGGTTCTCCCCTCCAGAGGGACGGTGTCGAACATCCTGGAGTTAAGGGCAGCCTTTCAAGCTCTGCTAGCCTTTCGGCATCTGATTTCAGGAGCCTCGGTCTCTCTCAGGCTAGACAATACCACAGCAGTGGCGTACATAAGAAGGCAAGGGGGTACCCGAAGTCTATCCCTTCTCCAAGAGGTGGAACCGATCATGACCTGGGCTCAGAGGAACTTGAAGGATCTGACAGCATCTTATGTCCCAGGGATTCAGAACGTTCAGGCAGACTTTCTTTCCCGGATACTTCTGGACAACAACGAGTGGTCTCTCCACGAGGAAGTGTTCAGCTGGATCCTGACAATGGGGTTCTCCCCAGAAGTCGACCTGTTTGCCTCCCCTTGCAACAAAAAACTAGAGAAGTATTATTCAAGGTACAGGGATCCTCAAGCCTACGGGGTGGATGCCTTGACGGAGAAACGGTGGTTCCACAAGGCCTATGCCTTTCCCCCAACTCCTATTATTCATCAGTTCCTGAGGAGACTCAGGTCAGAGACAGCAGAAGTGATAGCCATAATCCCTTATTGGCCCAACAGACCCTGGTTTCCGCTTCTGATGCTCCTCAGTGTCAGGGATCCAATTCCTTTACCATCCAGGCCAGACCTTCTGTCTCAAGGGTCGAGATTACATCCTTGCCCGGATCACCTGCGCCTAAAGGCTTGGTTTTTGAAAGGGGACGGTTGAAGGCTTTAGGCTGTCCTGAAGAAGTCATTCCCACTCTTCTTAGTGCTCGAAGAAGCAGTACTAACCGGGTATATGAGAGAATTTGGGCGAAGTTTGCAGATCACTTGTCTTCAAGATCCAGTTCCTGTAATACCCTGACAGTCCGGGACGTCTTAAGCTTCTTGCAATCGGGATTGGATATCTCCCTTTCGGTTAGTTCTCTCCGGGTCCAGGTTTCAGCAATTTCAGCCTTTTCCGGAGTCGCATGGGCCAATCATCCCTTGGTCCAACAATTCTTCAAAGGAGCAGTCAGGCTTAGGCCACAAAGGAAGCCTAGATTCCCCAAATGGGATCTTCCATTGGTTCTAGATTTCTTCTCTCAACTTGACAGAACGCTCTCAATCAGAGAATTAACCCTTAAAACCTCTTTTCTGGTAGCCATAACCTCGGCGAAGAGAATCTCCGAAATTCAGTCTCTAGGTGCAAAGGAACCTTTTCTCACCTTCTTTCCAGATAGGGTGGTCCTAATTCCGATGTTGGGGACAAATCCCAAGGTGACCTCTGTTTTCCATGAAAACCAGGAAATCACTCTTCCTACCTTCAATTCTGCTGGAAGTCAAGATCCACATCCACTCGATTTGGGAGTTACTCTAAAACAATATCTGGATATTACAGCTTCTTTTCGTCAATCTGACTTCCTCTTCGTGCTATTTAACGGGAAAAGTAGAGGCGCCAAGGCCTCCGTTAGATCCATCGCTGCTTGGGTGGTTCAAGCAATTCAATGGGCTTATAGAGAGAAGGGCTTGGCTCCTCCTGAGGCGGTTACAGCTCACTCTACCAGAAGTCTCTCAACCTCATGGGCGGCTTCACGCCACGTTGCACCTGATGTAATCTGCAGAGCGGCCTCCTGGTCTTCTATTCATACTTTCATGTCTCACTATTGTGTTGAGCCAGCTTCTTTATCCTCTGTTGATTTTGGTTTGAAAGTCCTGTCGGCCGACAGTGTCAAATAAATCTTTTGTTCAGCATTTTTTGCCCACCCGGGTGTGTTTGGCGAGTTATTTCCCACACGTTGCTGCCATGGAGTCTGTCAGGAAAATGGAAAATTCCTATCAAAATACTTACCGTAATTTTCCTTTCCTGATGGACTCCATGGCAGCAGGAGTTCCCTCCCAAAATGGCTGGAGTAGGCTAGTTACCGAACACGGCCAGGGGCAGGGAGCAAAGATTTATGGGAGTAGTGTCCTATGGGTAGTGGAGGCGGGACTTAACCCACACGTTGCTGCCATGGAGTCCATCAGGAAAGGAAAATTACGGTAAGTATTTTGATAGGAATTTTCCATTTTCTTTTGGTAGTATTTGGTCACCTCTGCTGATTTTATTTTTTGCGCTATAAACAAAAAACGACTGACAATTTTTTTAAGTTTTATATTTTTTACTTTTTTCTATAAAAAATATCCCCCAAAAATATATAAAAAAAAAGGAATTTCTTTCTCATTTTAGGCTGATACATATTCTTCAACATATTTTTGGTAAAAAAAATTGCAATAAGTATATATTGATTGGTTTGTGCAAAAGTTATAGCGTTTACAAAATAGGAGATAGATTTATGGCATTTTTATTATACTTTTTTTTTTTTTTAAATTAGTTAAGGCAGTGATCTGCAATCTTTTTATCGGGACTGTGACATTGCGGCGGACAGAAGGGACACTTTTGACACTAGCACAGATTTACAAAGGGACGTATAGGTACGTCCTTTTGTGCACCCGTGCCTTTCTGCCGACGTACATTGGCGTGTGACGATCGGAAAGCGTTTAAGCAAACCGACTACCTCTTGTTAAATGATTTCACGCTGTGCAAGCTTTCTTCTATTTTCTGTGTGGTTGAGGCTGTGGAGGGCTCAAAATTATATTATTGTTTGAAAAATGAACCATACTTCTATTTTCTTAAATAAAATGAAAATACATGAGCTGCTTTTGCTAATTTCCTTTCCATAAATTATTTTTTATTTACTTACAATGTGCCTTGCTAGAAAATATAACAACTTCAGGAGAGTCAACCCCCCCCGCCGCCCCGGGCCAAAATTAAATGCATGGTGTCCCTGCTCTGCAGCCGCATACGGAACCAGCGACAGGCAGCACTGCAGTCAATGAGAGTGTAATAATGCCACTGCAGCAAGTGTAATAGATCATTAGGCATACCCACATGCACTTTGTGGTACACCGCCAGGCCGGTCTATTGGGCTCATACTGTTTGCCGCCCCCCCCCCCCCCCCACCGAAATGTATTTTCAACAACCTCCACTGGACATAACTTTTTGGTGTCAAGGAACCCATGCTAAGAATTACTTTATGTAGTGCTTTGCCCTGGGCTGGCAGAATTTAGTGTTAAGCTTTGCTGTAGGTCTGATCAAGTTCAACCGTTAAGCTGGTGGCCAACTGCTTCTGCTTGCCTCTGAAAGAATGTTCCAGAAATAGTGTAGGAAGGTCACTGGATTATTAATATTTATCAGACCTTAGCCAATCCCTGGGAGGGAGGCTGACCCAGAAGGTGTGGCTGGGGAAAATATAAATGCTTGGAAGGGCCTGGTCAGAGGTCTCTTTCCTGGGGTATCCTCCCTTGGGAGGCAGCATGTGTGTGATGTAGAAGAGTTACTGCTTCTAGACCTCAGCATGTGCTATGGCTGAGGGCCTAAATTAAGCTGGATGCAAGGGAACTGGCTGGTGGACAATACCTGTAGAAGCTGGGCTGGAGATAGGGTTGCCACCTGTCCGGGATTCACCCGGACAGTACGGTTTTTGAAACTTGTGCCCGGGTCTCTGACCACCTGAGACCCGGGCACATTATTCACTTCAGACCCGCCAGTGTCATTAGTGCAGTGGCGGCCGTGTCTCCTCGATTTCGGGTCCGCTCGGGTGCAGCACTGCTTGACTTCTGCTAGTGCTCAGCTGTCTGAGTGCGGGACAGGAGTCGGGGATGCAGAGGCGGAGCCTCCATGGTGCTCTCCTCCAATCCCCTGGCTGGCTGCAGAAGGGACAAGGAGGTGGGCGGAGCCTCCCTATTCCCTGCTGCTCTGAAATGTGTGAAGAGATCACGCTGGGACTGCAGACAAGCTTGTAAGGTAAGTTTTTTCCATGTCAGAATTACAAAGTAATCTAACCCCCCCCTCCTTCCACCATACACTGTACACCCCCCCTCCCCCACCATACACCTTCCTCCCCCCCACCATACACTATACACCCCCCATCCCCCCACCATACACCCCCATACACTATATATACACCCCCCTCCCCCACCATACACTGTACACCCCCCCTCCCCCACCATACACCTTCCTCCCCCCCACCATACACTATACACCCCCCATCCCCCCACCATACACCCCCATACACTATATATACACCCCCCTCCCCCACCATACACTGTACACCCCCCTCCCCCACCATACACCTTCCTCCCCCCCACCATACACTATACACCCCCCATCCCCCCACCATACACCCCCATACACTATATATACACCCCCCTCCCCCCACTATACACCCCCCCTCCCCCACTATACACCCCCCTCCCCCACCATACACTGTACACCCTCCCTCCCCCACCATACACCTTCCCCCCCCCACCATACACTATACACCCCCCATACACTATATATACACCCCCCTCCCCCCACTATACACCCCCCTCCCCCACCATACACCCCCTCCCCCCCCCACCATACACTATACACCCCCCATCCTCCCACCATACACTATACACCCCCTCCCCCACCATACACCCCCATACACTATATATACACCCCCTCCTCCCACCATACACTATATATACACCCCCCTCCCCCAACCATACACTATACACCCCCCTCCTTCCACCATACACCCCCCTCCCCCACCATACACTCTCGGTACACCCCCCCTCCCCCACCATACACCTTCCTCCCCCCCACCATACACTATACACCCCCCCTCCCCCCACTATACACCCCCCCTCCCCCACCAGACACCCCCCTCCCCCACCATACACTGTACACCCCCCCTCCCCCACCATACACCTTCCTCCCCCCCACCATACACTATACACCCCCCATCCCCCCACCATAAACCCCCATACACTATATATACACCCCCCTCCCCCCACTATACACCCCCCCTCCCCCACCATACACTATACACCCCCCATCCCCCCACCATACACCCCCATACACTATATATACACCCCCCTCCCCCCACTATACACCCCCCTCCCCCACCATACACCCCCTCCCCCCCCACCATACACTATACACCCCCCATCCTCCCACCATACACTATACACCCCCTCCCCCACCATACACCCCCATACACTATATATACACCCCCTCCTCCCACCATACACTATATATACACCCCCCTCCCCCCACCATACACTATACACCCCCATCCCCCCACCATACACCCCCCTCCTTCCACCATACACCCCCCTCCCCCACCATACACTGTACACCCCCCTCCCCCACCATACACCTTCCTCCCCCCCACCATACACTATACACCCCCCTCCCCCCACTATACACCCCCCTCCCCCACCATACACCCCCCTCCCCCACCATACACTGTACACCCCCCCTCCCCCACCATACACCTTCCTCCCCCCACCATACACTATACACCCCCATCCCCCCACCATAAACCCCCATACACTATATATACACCCCCCTCCCCCCACCATACACCCCCCTCCCCCACCATACACCTTCCTCCCCCCCACCATACACTATACACCCCCCACCATACACCCCCATACACTATATATACACCCCCTCCCCCCACTATACACCCCCCATCCCCCCACCATACACCCCCTCCCCCCCACCATACACTATACACCCCCTCCCCCACCATACACCCCCATACACTATATATACACCCCCTCCTCCCACCATACACTATATATACACCCCCTCCCCCCACCATACACTATACACCCTCCATACACTATATATACACCCCCCTCCTTACACCATACACCCCCCTCCCCCACCATACACCCCCCTCCCCCCACTATACACCCCCCCTCCCCCACCATACACCCCCTCCCCCACCATACACTGTACACCCCCCCTCCCCCACCATACACCTCCCCCCCCCACCATACACTATACACCCCCCATCCCCCCACCATACACCCCCATACACTATATATACACCCCCCTCCCCCCACTATACACCCCCCTCCCCCACCATACACTATACACCCTCCATACACTATATATACACCCCCTCCACCACCATACACCCCCATACACTATATATACACCCCCTCCACCACCATACACTATACATACACCCCCATACACTATATATACACCCCCCACCATACACTATACACCCCCCTCCCCACCATACACCCCCATACACTATATATACACCCCCTCCCCCCACCATAAACTATACATACACCCCCATACACTATATATACACCCCTCCCCCCACCATACACTATACATACACCCTCATACACTATATATACACCCCCCTCCCCCACCATACACCCACCATACACCCCCCTCCCCCACCATACACCTAACACCCCCCCCCCCACCATACTCCACCCTCCCCCCACCATACACTATACACCCCCCTCCCCCACCATACACCCCCATACACTATATATACACCCCCTCCCCCCACCATACACTATACATCCCCCCTCCCCCCACCATACACTATACACCCCCCTTCCCCATACACCATCCATATGTACAGTTCTCACCGGGTGACACTGTCCACTGCCCTACCGACACCATCCACTGCCCTACCGACACCGTCCTCTGCTCTACTGACACCGTCCACTTCTCTACTGACACCGTCCACTTCTCTACTGACACCGTCCACTTCTCTACTGACACCGTCCACTTCTCTACTGACACCGTCCACTTCTCTACTGACACCGTCCACTGCTCTACTGAACCGTTTACTGCTCCACTGACACCGTCCACTGCCCTACCGACACCGTCCACTGCCCTACCGACACCGTCCACTGCCCTACCGACACCGTCCACTGCCCTACCGACACCGTCCACTGCCCTACCGACACCGTCCACTGCCCTACCGACACCGTCCACTGCTCTACCGACACCGTCCACTGCTCTACCGACACCGTCCACTGCTCTACCGACACCGTCCACTGCTCTACCGACACCGTCCACTTCTCTACCGACACCGTCCACTTCTCTACCGACACCGTCCACTTCTCTACCGACACCGTCCACTTCTCTACCGACACCGTCCACTTCTCTACCGACACCGTCCACTTCTCTACTGAACCGTTTACTGCTCCACTGACACCATCCACTGCTCTACCGACACCGTCCACTGCCCTACTGACACCGTCCACTGCCTTACCGACACCGTCCACTGCCCTACCGACACCGTCCACTGCCCTACCGACACCGTCCCCTGCCCTACCGACACCGTCCCCTGCCCTACCGACACTGTCCCCTGCCCTACTGACACTGTCCCCTGCCCTACTGACACCATCCACTTCTCTACTGACACCATATACTGCCCTACTGACACCATCCACTGCTCTATTGACTCTGTTCACTGCTCCACTGACTCCATTTACTGCCCTACTGACACCATCCACTGCCCTACTAAAGTTTGCTGCTCTACTGACACCGTCCACTTCTTCTCTACTGACACCGTCCGCTGCCCTACTGACACCGTCATCTGCCCTGCTGACACCATCATCTGCCCTGCTGACACCATCATCTGCCCTGCTGACACCATCATCTGCCCTGCTGACACCGTCCACTGCCCTGCTGACACCATCCACTGCCCTGCTGACACCGTCCACTGCCCTGCTGACACCGTCCACTGCCCTGCTGACACTGTCCCCTGCCCTACTGACACTCTCCCTTGCCCTACTGACACTGTCCCCTGCCCTACTGACACTGTCCCCTGCCCTACTGACACCGTCCACTTCTCTACTGACACCATATACTGCCCTACTGACACCATCCACTGCTCTATTGACTCTGTTCACTGCTCCACTGACTCAATTTACTGCCCTACTGACACCATCCACTGCCCTACTAACGTTTGCTGCTCTACTGACACCGTCCACTTCTTCTCTACTGACACCGTCCGCTGCCCTACTGACACCGTCATCTGCCCTGCTGACACCATCATCTGCCCTGCTGACACCATCATCTGCCCTGCTGACACCATCATCTGCCCTGCTGACACCGTCCACTGCCCTGCTGACACCGTCCACTGCCCTACTGACACCGTCCACTGCCCTACTGACACCGTCCACTGCCCTACTGACACCGTCCACTGCCCTACTGACACCGTCCACTGCTCTACTAGCCGACAGTGTCCACTTTTAAGGTAGGCTATTTTCACTGACAGTTCTTTTATTAATCAAATCATATTTTATGTATACGCTAATGCTTTTGTTTTTTACCATGCCCCTTTAAGTCTTCTCCCCCACTGTTAATGCAATTTGGCTACAGCCACTGTTCACCATAGCATACCTTCTTACTACTCCTTTTGGGTAACGCAAGATATTTTACAATCCTATAGTGCAGGGGTCATCAACCCCTGGTTCGCGGCCCACTACCGGGCCGTAGCGTCTATGTAGCCGGACTGCGGCAGGCTGTAAGGCACCGGTGGATCAGAGAGGAAAGCGGGCGGGCGAATAAGAGAAGCGGGCTGGTGAGCAGAGATGACATCTCTCTCCGCCCACCTAGCATCCCTGCTCTTCCGCCCTCACAGCATACAGAATGTCAGAGGTGCGGCGGGGAGCAGAGAGATGACATCATCTCTCACTGTCCACCCCGCATCTCTGCTCTCCTGCCCTCATTTAAGAAAGACCACTGAACCAGTGTCACCAATGCAGTGACAATCCTCATCTGGTGGCACTGGCGGGTGATGTGGCAAGTGGCATTCCTCAACTGGTGACAGGCAGCCTGACAAGTGGCATTTCTCATCCGGTAGCAGGCGACATGGAAAGTGACACACTCAGGGCTCCCACTGATTCTGCATTATGGTGAGTTGAACTATTTCATTCATATTACAATGTAATATAAGAAATAATGCGCTTCAGTCATTCTGACACCATACCAACCATGGTGCCATGATGATGGAAGTACCAACAGCCGAACACCAGCTATTGTCCGATAAATTGCCAGCAAAATTCGCTTACCCCCCCCCACGCGTGTGCGTACATCACCCCCAGTCCCTCGCTGGGCCTTGGCACAATATTCTTCCACGCAGCCGGTCCCCAGTGCCAAAAAGGTTGGGGACCACTGCTATAGTGTGTACTACAAAAAAATTGCTGTGCACCGCAAAAATGTTCGGGTTTGGCTTGAAGAAAAGGTGGCAACCCTAGCTGGGGAGGAAACCCTTTTCACTAAAGAGTGTTGCAGGAAAACTGTCTGGGAGCTGGATAACGAGGGGGAATAACAAAAACTTGTAACTAAATGGTAACCAATATAGTATTAATTGTATAGATATCGTACAACAAATAGATATCTTACAACAGGTTAGTGGTGAGTAAGTTAGTAGTCATAAAATGTATAGCACTATATGTAAAGCGTCCAATGGTACAGGGATGATCCTGGGGTTATTGGATCCTAAAGACACTTTCAGTAGTTGGTGGCCAGCTGTCAGAGTAGAAGACAGCTCTGTAGGCAAACCTAGGGGAAAGAAGAACAGCATCGATCTATGTGTAGTATAAAAATAGTACCAAGTTTAATAGGAGGTCAAACACTCACAGAATATAGGAAAATATGTAGTATATAGTAACACTGCATAATGTCCGACCGAGTAGCTGTGGTCTATACAGTCCTGGGGATCAGCATTTTCAGAACAAGGTCACATTGCTTTAACCATGTGCTGTCTGAGGCAATTTTTACATTTTTCACACATGTTAAAATCAGCATTTTTTCCTGAAAAATACTTAGAATCCCTAACAATATATATTTTCTGAAGGCAGAGGCTCTGGGGGATAAATTGCAATTTTTTATGTTACACAATATCTGTGCAGCTGTTTATCAAATGCAAATTTTCAGAAAAAAATTAAATAAAATTTTAGTGTACATAATATAATACCCAATTTTCTGGTGAAATGTGAAAGAGGATATTGCATGGATATTGCATTGCTTAAATAGATACTAAATATATTGTGACTCAAAACCTAGAATGCTTCACAGGGGATGCATCTTGTTATGCAACTTGCCCAAATCCACAATTTGGCATAGGATGACTGCTGAGGGGCAATGAGCCCAGGTAATATCAGTTGTAACGTACCTGTAAACCAACTTTTAAAACCCTTGCTCCTTTCACCATTAAATAATACGCTTACAACTATTAAGTTGGAAAGGGCAAGGCCACAGCTTTATTTAAAACCACAACATAACAACTGATATGTTCCAAACAGTGCCTGTCACAGTTATACTGTGAGCACTTAATCCAAATGGGGAAGGAGATAAGAAGGGGCCTGTCCTTACCATAAGTGCTAGACAGGCCGTCTGCTTCCCATTACCGTCCAGAGCGTATCACTATAACAGCCATTTTATGCTGGCAAGGTCAAAAAACCGCAGCAAGCTGTGACATACCATTAAAGTTAGGGCGGGAGGGTGGGCAGCTCTTCCAACCGTGCTTCCAAAAAAGGACCCAGAATCCTCTTGGAGCACCTCTTTTATCGAGCTCAGGCCCAGCCCGTCCCGCTTCTCGACCAATCCAGTAATGACCCCTAGCCACCTTGACCTGGTCATGCCCCCAACAGTCAGGGCTCTCTCTCTCTAAAGGGCTCAAGAGGCCTTCATGCAGTGTGTGCTACTATATTACCCCATCCTATTTTTTTTCGTGGGGGGGGGGGTTGGGGTTGCAAAAACATTTCCCAGCCTTGGGTGGCAGATGTGCTAGGTACGCCACTAATGTAAACCATAAAAATCACCAATTGGGCATGTTTTGTTATATCTGTTCAATAAGTACAAACTCATACCTGTTGAAGAGCCAGAATTCGAGAGAGTTAATAATTTCCTGTAGGGAACTGACAATGCTGCACCAAAACATCATCAACCCTGTGGACTACATCACGCCTTCAACTTATAGATGATGAAAGGGTGGAGGTGCTTTGTAGACTTACATTTTCTGTCCCAGGTTGACAAGGCTGCTTCTCCATAAATGCAATAAAGTAAGTGAAGTGAACATTGTCACCTTAGGACAGGAACTGTTACTGTCAGGATCATCAACTAAAACCAAAAGAAAAACGGAAACGAATGTAGACAACGCATCAAGAAGCAGGGAGTTACAATTTAGTACAGTTTTTGTTCTTGGGTTCTAAGGAAAATTGCAGACATAGGGTAAGCTGCACCAAGATCTCTATTATACTGTCACTGTCCTTATCTGACTCTTAAATTGTCTGGTATAGCTGTAATTTTGTAAAACATCCGATAACTGTTCTCAAAGCCCTTAAATTACTGTGAGTGGGGGATCTAACAAGTCTCTTTCTCTTCCAGTTTCCTTGTATAATCCATTGTTGCTAAGCCACTACAACTCACCCTCTTCATCTCCAGCAGTCCTCTTTTATACCCTCATTCATTTTCTTTTATGTCTCCTATCAAGTGACAAATGACTATATGACTCTCCCGTTCACCCTACAGCTGTGTGTTGCTCTGTTCCCCACCACCTATCATCTACAGCATCTCATTAGGAGTTCTCATTTATTCTGATTCCTCTACATACGGTAACAGGTTTCTCACTCATCGCCCACCTCTGCTGCCCCATCTCCCTTAATAATCCTGGTCTTATAAGCACTCATTACTAGATTTTCAGGAACTGTCTCCTGCACCACCAAGACTGCATTTTTGACCTACTTCCAATTAGAACTGCGATGGCAGGGTGAGGGTCTGACTCTTTTGTGACCCCGCTATTCCACAATTCGTGTCATCCTGTTCCCTCATGATAATGTAATTTGCTAGAGGGAGCGCACATCTCAGTATGCAGTCGGCCGTATACAAGTGATCATTAGAATATTTGATTATAAAATTAATTTGATAAACCTGCATTAACCCTTTGGGGAACTTTGCACAAAGAAAAATACCTAACTCAGAAGCCTTCAATGGAAGCAGACATTACTACCTTACTGCTTATTTAATTCTAGGCAGGGAAGATAAACCTTTTAAGTTTCACTGAAATATGTCTCTATCTTGGAACTAGTATGTGGCTCAGGGGTCCCAGAACAGCTGCTTCCTTTAGCGGTTCAGGACCCATTGCCCTTAAAGTAAATATTTTGGGATAGAATATGGTGGCCGCCATTGCTTACTTCCCCTTCTGAATATACTCATTGGCAGGCAGTCACGCTGATCCAGTGGCTCCAATGGTTTCTCAGGCATCAAACAAGGACACAGCAAAAAAGAAGGTACCTTATTTTTCCTTCAGTGTTTTGTGTTTTGGGGCTTCCCCGGGCTTAGGAAGGCAACAAAGGCCAGGCACCAACATTCCAATTTTTCTGTGCAAGCTAGCATTTTCAGAAGGATGTTAGCAATGGTAACTTCCATTTTGTATTTGTATTTGTCTTAGTATATATTTCCTTTAAAGCTTGGGTTTCCTCACACACAAGTGGTTAGCATTTCCACCTAGCAACATTAGGGTCATTGGTTCAAATCCCAACCATGGCACTATCTGCCTGGAGTTTGCATGTTCTCCCTGTGCCTGTGTGGGTGTATTCCAGTTTCATCTCACACTACAAAGACATGCTGCTAGGTTAATTGGCTTTTGTCTAAACTGGCGTTACCTTAGATTGTAAGCTATTTGAGGACAGGAACTAATGTGAATGTACAATATATATGTAAAGAGCTGTATATATTGGCAGTGCTATATAAGTGCCTGTGATAAATAAAAAAATATTTTAGGTGCAATCAGTGAATTGAGTCCTATAACTTCTCTAAGTCTCAAGCAATAGGATTACGTGTAGTTGTGTGCTCTAGCCTTCACAATCATGGCCAAACAAAATAGGTATGTCAACCCAACAGTGCTGCGTTCCCCATGATGAGAACAAAGTCTGAAGTGTGTAATACCTGCATGATGTCTCCACTTGGTGCAAGAGTGCAAGCGCATTAGTGGGAAGAAACAGACATACCTGGTGGGTAATTCAACTTGCTGACAAAAACTTGACTATTAGCTTTGAGTGAACATTCAGGTGAATTACAAAGATTATGGGGTTGATTTAATATAACTGGAGAGTGCAACAAAAATCTGGTGCAGCTGTGCATGGTAGCTAATCAGCTTGTTCAATTAAGCTTTGACCAAAAGAAAAAAAAACATGGAAGCTGATTGGCTACCATGCACAGCTGCACCAGATTGTGCACGCTCCAGTTTTAGTAAATCAACCCCTATGTATCCAGTTCTATAATCCATACCAACCAGTTTTTATCTTTTATCATTGGGCACTGGTGAGGCTGCATTCCTGAGCACTGGTGAGGCTGCTTTGCTGGGCACAAGTGGGGTTGCACTCCTGAGCCTTGCATTCTTTATGTAGCGCACTCCTGAGCCCAGCATTCTTTATGTAGCGCACTCCTGAGCCCAGCATTCTTTATGTAGCGCACTCCTGAGCCCTGCATTCTTTGTCGCACGCTCCTTAGCCCTGAATTTTTTATGTAGTGTACTCCTGAACTTTGCACTCTGCTTTTTCTTATCTTATCTTCATAACATTTGGAAGTCATATTTCAAAAAATTCTAAGAAGTATCTTTTTTAAAAAAATCTTTATTTATGGACAAAATGGGAGAAATAATGTATATATCGCCCAATCATTCAATAAACACATACCACATACACTGCATATATCAGGAACCTGCCGTGAGGTTAGCGGCTGGTGAGGCACTGGCTAGTATCAGAGCCAGATACACACAGCTTACATACACCGTGATTATTAGAGTGAGAGCAATAATTCTAGCACTAGACCTCCTCTGTAACTCTAAACATGTAACCTGTAAAAAAATGTTAAAGCGATGCCTATGATATATTTTATATTTTTAAGTACCAAAGTTTGGTACTATTCCACGAGTGAGCGCAATTTTAAAGCATGACATATTAAGTATCTATTTACTTGGTGTAACATCCTCTTTCACAATATCCAAAAAAAAGGCTAACTTTAGTGGGGGTTTTTTTATATTCATGAAAATGTTTTTTCCCAAAAAGAAAAGTGTTTGAAAAATTGCTGCGCAAATACTGTGTAACATAAAAAGTTGCAACAACCACCATTGTGTCTACTAAAAATATATATATAATATTTGGGGGTTCTGAGTAATTTTCTAGCAAAAAATATTTTTTTAACATGTAGGAGAGAAGTGTCAGAATTGGCCTGGGTGGCAAGAGGTTAATTACCATAAGTAAGTAACATACAAATAACTATTATATATTGTTTTTAACCACTTAAGGAAACAGAGTTTCTTTCACTAGAAAATTACTTGGAACCCCCCAAACATTATACATTATAAAAAAAAAATTTCTAACACCCTAGTGAATAAAATGGCGGTCGTTAGAATACTTTCTGTCACATCGTAAAGTTAGCCCAATTTTTTTATATTGTGAAAGATAATGTTATGCCAAGTAAATTGATACCCAACATGTCATGCTTCAAAGTTGAAATGACGACAAACTTTTACCCTTAAAAATCTCCATAGGCTACATTTAAGAAATCCTACAGGTTGCATGCTTTAAGTTACAGAGTAGGTCTAGGGCTAGAATTATTGTTCTCGCTCTACTGATTTTGGCAATACCTCACATGTGTGGTTTGAACACTGTTTTCATATGCGGGCGCTACTCATGTATGCGTTCGCTTCTGCACGTGAGCTCGTCGGGACAGGGCGCATTTAAATTTGTATTTTTTTTATATATTGTACCTATAAAAATAAAATCATGTTTTAATAGTTTGTTATAAAATTTTGCAAACGGGTCATTTTTCTCCTTCATTGAAGTGCGCTGATTAGGCGGCACTGATAGGCTGCATTGGTGGGCACTGATGGGCTGCATTGGTGGGCACTGATGGGCTGCATTGGTGGGCACTGATGGGCTGCATTGGTGGGCACTGATAGGCTGCATTGGTGGGCACTGATAGGCTGCACTGGTGGGCACTGATAGGCATAGTTAAGGCGGCACTAATAGGCACAGGTAAGGCGGCACTGATGGGCAAAGATGGGCACAGATAAGATGGCACGGATGGGTGGCACGGATAAGTGGCACGGATGGGTGGCACGGATGGGCACTGATAGGTACCACATATGGGACTGATGGGCACTGATAGGTGGCACTGATAGGTGGCTCTGATAGGTGGCACTGCTGGGCACTGATGGGCGGCACTGCTGGGCACTGATGGGCGGCACTGCTGGGCACTGATGGGCGGCACTGGGGTGCAGCACCTTTGAGGCAGATTGGGTGGCACTGTGGGGTGGCACTGTGGGTGGCACTGTGGGGTGGCACTGTGGGTGGCACTGTGGGGTGGCACTGTGGGTGGCACTGTGGGCACTATGGGCACTGACGGGGGGCACTGACGGGGGGCACTTACTTTTGCTTTTTATTTTACTTCAGGATGGCACTGCGG
This sequence comes from Lithobates pipiens, assembly GCF_037356315.1. Taxonomy (NCBI): domain Eukaryota; kingdom Metazoa; phylum Chordata; class Amphibia; order Anura; family Ranidae; genus Lithobates; species Lithobates pipiens. The sequence continues at coordinate 124,054,186 of NW_027507789.1, read as the reverse complement.
GAGGCAGGTGGGCACTGGCAGGTGGCAGGTGGTCCCTTGTATTGATGGCCGTGATCGGGACTGATGTCCCGATCACGGCCGCCGGTGATCGGCTTTTTTTTTTTCTCCTCGCGCTGTCAGCGCGAGGAGGAATAATAGCCGATTACCGGCTCCGTTCTATCACATGATCAGCTGTCATTGGCTGACAGCTGATCACGTGATAAGGGGTCGGGATCGACCCCTTGCACGTATCGGTGATCAGGCGAGTCTCATGGACTCGCCGATCACAGAGCGCGCCGCGCGCGCCCCTCAGGGGGCGCGCGCGGCCGCTCGTAACCGGGACGACGTCAATAGACGTAGTCCCGGAAATGTAGGTCCGCGCTAATGCCGTCATTTGGCAATAGCGCGGTACCGAAGTGGTTAAAGGTCACTTTTATTCCTATTACAAGGAATGTAAACATCAATTGCAATAGGAAAAAGCATGGCAGGACTTCTTAAATGTGAGATCTGAGGTCAAAAAGAACTCTGATCTCATATTTAGACTACAATGCAATAAAAAAAAAATTGTCATTTAAAAAAATTATAAAAAAAATAATTAAGAGCTGTGGGTGGAAGTGATGTTTTGACGTCACCTCCACCCAGCAATTGTATGAAGACAGGTGGGGGCCATCTTCCCCTCACTCGTCTCCATACTCAACTAGCGACAGGATACGATCGCCTCCACCGCTGCTGACGACTCCGGTAAGTGGTAGAGGGCACCAGATCGCGATGGCGGGGGGGACCTGCTGCCGATAAAAGTGATCTTGTGGCGAATCTGCCGCAGAGAACACTTTTATCTTGTAGCGGACCGCCCGCTGAAGAAGGGGATACCAGGGTTTTGGCAACTAGCTGCTGCCATAACAACAATATCCCCCTTCAAACAGCCTACGTAAAAAACTGCAGCAGGTGGTCTGTAAGTGGTTAAGGTAATTTACTATATTTTCAAAAATTGTACTCAATCACATGTCTTAACGGACAAATTACTGAAGTTTGAAGTTATAACTTCAAACCAGTAATTTCACAATAAATAGATAAATAATACATTTAGCCTAATTAAAACAGTACCTTTTCAGCAGGCAGCAGATTCTCATTTTCCCTCTTAACAGTGTGAGAAGGACATGGGAAAAACACATGCTTCTTCCTTCTAGTTAAAAGGGCTAGGCTGGAAGGGAGAATGTGTCTTTTAGACACATGTCCCCTTCTATGACACTGCAGTGAGATGCATGCCTCCACTGCAACATTTTTATTGGAACTTTACCATTTATCATGGTGCTTTACCATTGGTCCAAGGCTCCAAGCTACCCATTGAGCTCAGTGCCTCTGACAAGAAGTGAGGAGAGGCACTGTGAGTTCATACTCTTCATCTGCTTCTTGTATTTAAACTGACTGCTCTGTATGTAGCTTCTGACAGGCTGCACAAGAAGCCCAGTATCTCTGGAACCATAGGTGACAGGAGCCCCAAATGTTGGCCAGTGGTGGGATGGGACTCCAGCTACCCATTCCCCCAAATCTCTGTGACCCTTGAAGGTCTATAATTAAAAAAAAATTGGGGGGGGTGGGGGGTGTTATGTTTCTGCCTCCCCTGACTGCATGTCCCTGGCATATATAATTTGGAGGAAAATACTTCTAAAATAGTTTATCTTTTGCCAATAAAAAAAAATGTCATTTCATTTTAAAAATCTGGTCACCTTAACATAAAATGTAAGCATATGTATATGTAATTATAAACACATATGTATCTGGGTATTCATACATGGATTTAAGAGCAATGTGTGTATAATTGGAAAATGTTATTAAAGCGGTGTTCCGCCCAAAAAAATAAATGAAAAGCCAGCAGCTACACATACTGCCGTTGCTGGTTTTTAACAACAGGACACTTTCCTCTCCTGGAGTCCAGCAATGTCGGCACCGCAGCTGATGTTTCCATCAGCTGTCGGGTGCATGCCGTCGCCATTGCGGGTAAAGGTACCCGGCAGTGTAGCCTTACGACTTCACACCGGGAACCCAACTGCACATGTGCGAGGCGCCTCTCCTCTCTCCTACTAGCCCGGTGACAGGGAGAGGAGGAATGAGCCAGGCGGTGATGTCATGGGCCCTGGCCTGGACTCCCGGAAGTGGGAACAGGATACCTGCCAAAGACAGGTATCATGTCCCCCCCCCCCCCCCCCCACCCCGAAAAGTGCTAATTGTGGCATTGGAGGGGGAGAGGACTCAAATAAGTGGAATGGGTGAAACTCCGCTTTAACCACTTCAATACCGGCACTTAAACACCTTCCTGCCCAGACCAATTTTGAGCTTTCAGCGCTGTCGCACTTTGAATGGCAATTGCGCGGTCATGCTACACTGTACCCAAAAGAAATTTTTATCATTTTTTTTCCACAAATAGAGCTTTCTTTTGGTGGTATTTAATCACCTCTATGGTGTTTATTTTTTGCTAAACTTTCAGTTTCAAAACTTTGTAAATAAGTAAGTTCTCCTTCACTGATGGGCACTGATAAGGTGGCACTGATGGGCACTGATGAGGTGGCACCAATGAAGTGGCACTGATGAGGTGGCTTTGGACACTGATAGGTGGCACTGATAGGTGGCACTGATAGGCGGCACTGATAGGCGGCACTGATAGGCAACACGGATGGGCACTGATAGGTGGCACAAATTGGCACTGGTATCTGGCGCAGATTGGAATGTATAGGCAGCATGGATGGGCATGGATAGGCGGCACAGATGGGCACGGATAGGTGGCACGGATGGGCATTGATAGGCGGCATTGTATTATACTGTACTGATGGATGCCAATCAGTGCCAAACAATAATGCATGCCAATCAGTGATGCCCATTGTGGGCACTGATTGGCATCCATTGTGGGCACTGACTGGAATCCCTGGTGGTCTAGGGTGGCATACCTTGTGCTGGGCATCCCTGGTGGTCTGGTGGCGTCCCTGGTGGTCCAGTGTGGGCATCCTCGGGGGGGCTGCGCTGACAATCGATCAGCACAGACCCCCCCCCCCCCGTCAGAGGAGCATCCGATCGGCTCTCCTCTACTCGCGTCTGACAGACGCGAGTGAGGAAAAGCTGATCACCGGCTCTTCCTATTTACACTGTGATCAGTCATGATTGGACACGGCTGATGATGTGGTAAAGATTCTCCGTCGGAGACTCTTTACTGAGATCGTAGTTGCCGAGTGTCAGACTGACACCCCGCAACAACGATCGCCGCGATGCACGCCCCCGGGGGTGCGCAGCGGCTCAAAATCCTGATCACATCATATGACATCCGGTCAGGATTTTGAAACCACTTTGCCGCCGTGTTTCTTTTATAGGGCGGGCGGCAAGTGGTTAAATGTGATGATCTTTAGAAACAGCGTAGGGTAATTGATGTGCTTGGGTCACTGTTTCTAATGCCCCATACACACGATGAGATTATCAGACGAATGATCGTCCGTTTTTTATTGCATGCTAATCTCAGATAGAATCTGATGAGTTTACTAAAGTCACGAAAATTCCCGCACGACAGAAGAAAAAATCGGAAGTGATGTCATGTGTTGTAATGCATTTGTATTGCATTTTCGAACGAAAATCGTACGATCTGGCATCGTACGAAAAAAATTTCCGTGCATGTCCGATAGAATAATATCGGATGATCTGTCCTAATTGGCTCTCGAAAGCTCTGTACTAACGATCCGATTATCGTACGATCGCTTCGAAAGCGGTATTTCCTGTACGATTTTCGGATCGTGTGTACGGGGCTTTAGGAAGTGGATGTTGTTCTGCAAAATGCTGAACACATGGAACTCCTCCTGTGTTAAATACATGTAAATTGGACTTTGATTACTTACATCATAAACTGCACAAAAAACAACATTTAAAATACTGAAGGAGTAGACAGGATGCTTGGAGTTTAAAAGTTCTAGAGCTTATGCCGAGTAAGCCTTCAAACATAAATTAGGTTATCGCTGTTTGACATTTGTCTTTACACATTGATATACCGAAAATAGGCAACCTAGGCCACCATGGGCACAGCAAAATATTGAATGTTTGATTATACCTTGCATGTATCAATGGCCTTTTATTATATATGCAGTATTTATATTGGATTATCGCTATGGTCTTTTAAATCTACTTTAATATGGGAATAACTAGCTTGGACTATACTTTCCAATGTTGCTGTGTGCTGTTCCAATGTGACTCACTTACACTTCCACCTCAACTATGCCCCTTCTTCCCTCCCACTTACCCTCCAACTCTTATCCCTGTCCTCCCCCTTCACTCTCTCTCTTCCTGTATACTGGTGTAGCTGTCTGCCGTGTGTTGCATGTAGCTGACGATTCTTCTTTCTTCCCCTTCTCCACCTACTTTGTTACACTGGGAACATGAGCAGCCTGTAAAAATTCCTCTTCTCATTCTCGCTGTGCTGCAGCTTTGTTTTAGACTTTTCCCCAGGGCCGCTGATAAGGGGATACCACCTCCATTACAGGCCATAGCTCACAGGGGGGCCCAGGCAAAAGGGAGAATCACATGTGGGCAGAACAGGGAGGGGAATCCTTCCCGGGGGGGGGGGGCAATTACAGGAACAAGGCCCTGTGTGTCTCACCCTGCAGCAGCTGAATGCCTCCCCCTCTCCCACCTATCATGTTTAAGCTGCAGCAGGGAGAGACACACAGGGCAATTGCCCCCTTCCCCTACCCATTGTACTGACCACCTCCACGTCCTGCCCATATCTGATTCCCTCTGCTGTGTGCTTCCCCCCCCCCCCTTTTCCCTGCAGCGCTGCCAGATTCCCTCGCTCAGCAGCTGCTGAGGGCCCATGGGGGGGTTAAGGAAGGAGAGCGGGGGAAGGGGCCGGTAAATATGTAATTTATTAGCCCCTTTCTTTTGGAACACAGAGTGATTGGTACTGATCTCTCACTGTGTTCATTCACAAACTGAAGCATAGTAAGGGCATTTTCCCAAGTGCTTAGTGAATATGGTGAAATTTGACTTTTCAAATAAAACTGAACCACAAGTAGGTAAAATTAAAGGCTCCTGATTGGATGAGGGACATTGGCAGAGCTTCACACCATTCATAACACTCTGGTAAAAATTCCTGCGCAAAGTGCAACTTCCTTTGCAATGTGAACAGTCTGTTTACCCTTAGTAAATCAGCCCCACTCTATAATTTTTAAATGTAAAAAATATTTATTCATATGATTTAAATAGTATGACAGTAGGTTCAAGTGTCTGTTACTAACTATTGTGTGGAATGGTGATACCTTTTAGTAGCGCTTACCCCCAAAAGGAGCCACTAAGAATATGTTTGGCTTCTTTCAAACAGTACAGAGGCTGCTAGTCACAAAAGCTGTCCCACGCACACCAAAAATTCAGGCTCAGTGTAGGTGATGTCTTTTTTGTATTTATCGCTGAAGAACTTTACCAGGAGAGGGGTATAGGGACACATAATACTCCAACATGACTCTCTGAACAATTCAAAAGCAACTTTTCTGGAGGTAGCAGGGAATGGTTAGTATATATAGGATCCTAGAGTGGCAGTCCACAAAACGACTTCTGGCACTTAATTCCCTTGTAGCACCATTCCCCAACAAGGGCTTTATTCACAGTGTCCCAGGAGCTGCCTGCCACCCAGCATCCACAGGTAGATCCTCAGTGAAGAAGATAACCAGATCCTTCTCCAGAACCAGAACTTCAGTACAGTGTCCCCCATCAAATGTAATCATCAAGCAAGCTTCCTCCGGCCCTGCTGAGGCCTAGACTGCAGCTTTTTGTCTCTCTGGCTATTTCCAAAGGGTAACAGTCCTCCCAGGAGAACAGGGGGAAAAAAAATCTGCTGAAGCCTCCTGCACAATTATCTCTACAACTGCCTTCTGAATGCCTTCTTCCAATCCAGGGCATGATAAATATTCAGCTGATTATTTGAATCTCTCAGCTCCATGCTTTCAAAACGTCTTTAGTGGGGGGTAATCAAACTCTCAGCCCAGGAAACCCTAAGCAGACCAAAACAAAACAACCAACCACTGCTCAATTTACTACAATGGAGCTAAAAGCTAAATTTACCTAGCAGCCCAACTAGGAGAGGGCACTACATTTATTTTGTCAGATATCTAGTACCCCTACTTACTGAAAAGTGAAAAGTTGTTTCTTTTGTATAGCAATTTTAAATCAAATCTTAATCTCAAATTAAACAAATTGACAGCTGAAATTTGATATACTATCTAAGCAGTCTTGCTTCTCTATCGGGTTTGAGTCAACTGAGTCTTTCTGCATAAGATCACATACTGTATTTGCTGGCGTATAAGACTACCTTTTACACTTAAAAAAAATGCCCAAAAATTGGGGGTCGTCTTATACACCGGGTATACAGGTATACAATGCTGCCCGATGGATGTCAGCCCCCAAATGTCTGCTAATACTGTATGTGGCTTCAGCAACAAACAGTATACGCCGTTGAGCCAATCCTGGCGAGCAATGTATTCTATTCATGAATACAGAGCCTGCTTGGATTGGAGTAACAACCTCTGCCAATCCGAGCAGGCTACATAGAGTAGCCTACTCGGATTGGCTTTGAGAGAGAGAGAGAGGCAAGGGCTGATGATGCTACAGCCTCTGCCAACCCAAGCAGGCGTGGTATTCATTAAAATAATACACCACTCACCATACTTCCCTGGGTAAATCCATTCACTTATCTCCTACTACTATACATCCTGCTATTTGCCTTTGAGGTCTCAGGCACCCAAGAGGGACAGGTAAATCTGGGACATATGACAGGGGGGTTATTAAATGCATTTTGGTGGACAATTCCCATAGAATGTAACCCAAAAGTAGTATAGGTTTGGTTAGTGAAAAATTCTACTTTCCAGAGTTGTGGCATTCAATAGATCTCTGTTTGTGTTATTATTGTTTGATTTACTTTATGACATATCACAGCATGGCGGATGAGTAGTTGGCATTCTTGCTTTGTATTTTTTAATCGTTCTAATGTTTTTTTAAAATGGTGTTGCCTCAGAAGGGGGGTAGTCTTATACCACGAGTATTGCCCAAAACCTATGTTTTCACTTGAAAAATAGGGGGTCGTCTTATACGCCCAGTCGTCTTATAAGCCGGCAAATACGGTAGGTGTTCATTATGAAACTATTTTTTCTGTTCAGTGCAGGTTAAGGCACGATACACAGCAAAAAAAAAAAGAATTGAACTGTAGCCATGCACAACTGAACTACATAAAGTTGCCAAGATATTTGCAACTCTTAAGTTGCACCATGATTCTCACAACCCTGCCAAAACACCATGTTCACTAATGCACATCTACAGCTTCCCATGGGCAATTGAAATGATGTGCAAATTCTTCACTGTAAAATGTCAAGCTTGGCCCTGCTTCACTTACATATGGAATCTCATGGTTGGCCAATTAGGCTACCCATCACATTTCAGAACCATGGAGTCTTGGCAGGTGGGATAGGGAAAGGCAAGGTCACGAAGACCAGCAATTATGACACATCCTCATCATAGTAATTAGCAAGAGGTATCAAAAGATATTCTAAAATATGTTCATTACATGTGGAAAATTAGCATTACAATGATGCCAGCTGACACTGCAGGGCAAACACTGTCCATGGTGCTGATTCTGAGGACTTCAAGAGGAACTGCAGTCTGCTCACATAACATCTTTGCCATTCTGAAGCTTAACTCCAACCACTTTGAATATTATTTTATATATACTGTGATTCTATACTTGCCAAATATGCTGCAGAAATCTCCTACATCTAAGTCTGGCTGCAGACATTTTAACTGTGGGCAGCTAAAGCTGCTGCCTGTTCACTTCCTGGATTTACACAGATACACAGAGGTACACCTCCAGCTCTCATTGACCCTTCTTCCGATGTTGACACGACGATCTCTGGCATTGCGGCCGGAGGGAGCGTTGTGTCAACATCGGAAGAAGGGAAGAAGAAGAAGGCGGCAACAGAAGACCGGGCCAACGCTAGTAAAAGAGCTGGAAGAAGATAGCGGAGGCCCGGCAGAAGAACCGAAGAGCAGAAGAAGACCCCCAAAGTCAGAAGAAGGCCCCCAAAGTCGGAAGAAGACCCTCGGGCGGCGGCGACGCCGATGGAGAAAGCTGGGCTCCTCCGCTAGTAAAAGAGCGGTAAAAGAGCAGAAGATAGTGGAGGAGCCTGGCCAGAAGACCCCCGAAGTTGGAAGAAGACCCCCAGAGCTGTCTAATAAACGACTTTAAAAACCTGTGTTGTGTTTTTTTTTATTAACATTTTTTCCCTTCGGTGAATGGGTGGGGGTACCATATACCTCATACTCATTCACATAGGGTGGTGGGCCAGGATCTGGGGGCCCCCTTATTAAAGGGGGCTTCCAGTTTCCGATAAGCCCCCCGCCCACAGACCCTGACAACCAACGGCCAGGGTTGTTGGGAAGAGGCCCTTGTCCTCATCAACATGGGGACAAGGTGCTTTGGGGTGGGGGGGCCGCAGGTGTGCGAGTGCACACACGTTTGCTTTGATGTGCGAGTGCGCACACATGTTCGTATTGGTGCGCGCGTGCACTCGTTCGTTCCCGGAACTCATTCGCCTCTATCGGGGACACTGCGCATGGCCATTGGCATTAGCGGAATGGGAATTAGCCACTGGTGCACGGAGTCGGGCATTAGCACTGTGAGTTCTCTGACAATGTCCATTGGCATTAGCGGAACGGGAATTAGCCACTGCTGCACGGAGACGGGCATTAGCACTGTGAGTTCTCTGACAAGAGGTGTGTGTCAGAGCCTGTAAAACATCCACAGGTGGAGACAAAACGGATAGTGGCAGGAACATACAAGCTTTGCCTGAGCTCTACAACTGCTCACAGCAGATGGGGGCACAAGCTCATCAGGTACAGAGGGTGTGGAATCTGAGCTCTGCATGAGCTCAACAATAGAAATACCCACAACTTGGGCTTCTAGCAGGGGAGGAGCTGACAAGCAGGAATAGAAGGTTAAAGAAGGAACTTTCTGCACAAAATGCATTAGCATTTCTTTGGATAAGCAAAGCAGAATATTTGTACATTACAGCATAGACCAGCTTGTCATTTGTCACTGCTTATGAGATATCTTCTAAGTATATCCCTGAAAAAAATATACCTTGTTGGTACCAGCTGTGGAGTCATTTTATATACATATTTTGTATACAAGGGTGTAGAAAAAGATAGAAAATATTTACCTTACCTAAATAATGTTAGTTTACACAATAATATTATGTATGGATACGATTTACAATTCAGTACAAATAACACTAAAATCAGATGGGAATTGGAGTAAAGATTAAGCCATTGTAGCCCAGAGCTACTGCTCTAGTTAAAGTCTTAAAAGCCTTAAAAATGTTAATGTAACAAGGTCATGAAAATGGACAGGAACATTGATCTTTTATCCCAATGCATTCATCATTGTCTAGTTCGGGGGTCTCCAAACTATGGCCCTCCAGTTGTTCAGGAACTACAATTCCCATTATGCCTAGTCATGTCTGTGAATGTCAGAGTTTTTCAATGCCTCATGGGACGTGTAGTTCCACAACAGCTGGAGAGCCATAGTTTGGAGATCCCTGGTCTAGTTCAATGCAGGTAACACCTTCTGAGATTACAAGCTAGAAAGCAGCACTGATCTTGTTAACTGTAGCTGATCTTTACCACTGAACTGAAAGCAGACCTTCAGTAATTTTTTCAACTTTCCATCTATTAAATCTTCAGCCCTTGTTGTTTTGACTTTGGATAGTAAAACATTTTTTTTTTTCTACCAGTAAATACCTTATACAGCCCACTTCCTGTTTCTTGTCTGGTCATTGGCCTAGGCTTATGACATCATACACAGCTCTCTCTCTCACTCTCTGACAGTTTGCCAACGAGAGAGGGTGGATGAGTCATAAATGGGACAATGAGAGCTGGAGGTGTACCTCCTGTGTGTCTGTGTATGCTGGTCAATTTATCACCGCTTATCGCCAGTTGGCACTTGCCAGAGATTGGAGACATATTACGGTCTCAAAATTGAAGACTTACCTGTGCCTATCACTTCTCATTGGCATAGTTAAAAAAAAAAGTGAGTTGCGGTCATATTGGTCCACTGACCCAATTCACCATATGCCCATGTTCTCTGCCTCCATGACCAGGGAACGATACAAGCAGATCTTACGGTTCATGCATTTCAATGACAATGAACTCGGACGTCCTCGGGGTGACCCTGGATGCGACCAGCTCCACAAAATTTGGCCCCTTGTAAACCACTTCAACCAACAGTTTGCAGCCTTGTTTACTCCCAGTCAAGTTGTCTGTATTGATGAGTCCCTGATTACGTTTTCTGGATGCTTTTATATCAAACCGTATCTTCCCAGCAGCCAGATATGGGGTCAAGTTGTATAAGCTCTGTGTCAGGGCAACAGGCTATACATATAGTTTCATGGTTTACGAGGAAAGAGATAGTCACGCGGAGCCTGAGAACTGCCCAGACTACATAGGGAGCGCTGGTAAGATTGTGTGGGACTTGGTGTCACCCTTATTCGGAAACGGGTACCACTTGTACATGGACAATTATTACACAAGCGTGCCACTTTTTAGTGACCGTTTTGATTGTAGAATTGGCGCATGTGGCACCTTGCAAACAAATCGTCGTGGCTTCCTCCAACAGCTTTTAGAATCCCGACTTAGACAGGGGAGAGAGCCTGCTTCAAATTGAATAATTTGTTAGCAGTGAAGTAGAGGGATACACAAAATGTTTTCATTCTGTCCTCCCTTCACGCAGGTATGACAGTCCAAATTCCTATGGCAACTAGTGTTGTGGAGAAACCCCTCTGTCCACGAATACAACCTTAACATGGGAGGGGTGGACCTCAACGACCAGTTGTTGGCGCCGTAATTGCCCGTATGGTCAGATGCTGGTACATAAAAGTGTCTGTATATGTATTCCAATTGGCTCCCCTGAATGCTTATGTGCAATGCAAAACTTCAGGACGAACTGGATCCTTCCTCAAATTCCAGGAAGAGATCATCACAGCCCTTCTGTTTCCAGACGGTACTGTGACCCACCTTCCCAATGCAAATGCAGCAAGTCGGCTGCACGAGAGACATTTTCAGCATGTCCTTCCTAGTGCCCCTACCCAAAGAAATGCCCAAGGAAGATGTCGTGTCTGCAGAAAACGCAGATTTAGGCATGACACCCACTTTTATTGTCCTTCCTGTCCTGACCAACCTGTCTCTGCATCGGTGACTGTTTCAAACGCTACCACACACTAGTGGAGTATTAGCATAGGGTACAGAATTGTATGGCCCTAGGGCACACTTACACAGGGTCTCAAAAGATGAGATGACACATTTTGAGAGACCCTAATCTGGAACATTTACAGTTAAAGTTTACAGTTTATATAAAAACACAAAAAATAAAAATAAAATAAAAAGTAAAAAAGCCAGAAATAGTTGTTTTATTTTCCTGCTCTCTCTATTGTTCTCTCTCTTTTATATTCGCTCTATTGTTCCCTCTCTATTGTTATTGTATTTTACAATGGTAATTGTTTATTTTTTACTATGTTTTATTGTATTTGCTTTGCAGGTATGGTATGTCTAAGCCCTTGTACACACGGTCGGACATTCCGACAACAAAATCCGTCTGATTTTGTCTGATGGATTTTGTCCGAAACTGGTGTTGCATACACACGGTCGGACAAAGTTGTTGGAAAATCCGATCGTTCGTAACGTGATGACTTTATTTCATTACGACAGGACTACGTTCAGGCTAGTAGCCAATAGCTTTGGTCTAGCAATTTGATCTGAGCATGCGTGACGCTTTGTCCGATCGGAATTCTCTACAAACGATCGGGCAAAGTCTGATTGAATCATGTTGTCGGAAAATTTTTATATCCAGCTCTCAAACTTTGTTGGTTGGACATTCTGACGGAAAAAGTCAGATGAAGCCCACACACGGTCGGATTATCCGACAACACGGTCCGATCGGACATTTTCCGTAAGAATGTCCGACCATGTGTACAAGGGCTTACTGTTATATTGTAATGTTACTTTGTTTTATTGTTAACCATCATTTGCTTAGCAGGTATGCCATTCAGCTGCAGCACGGGTTAATTTATCCTGACAGCAACAGCGTTATCTCACAGGATACGTAAAGCCATGAATCCAGCGCTGTAGGAGGTAATTTAACCACCACAGTTAAAAAAAAAGGGCATATAGGCTGAAGCATGGGGGCAGGGGAGGAGGACCAATTTGCTTCTAACATTAGAGGCGGGCTGATCCCATGCTTCGGCATTTTTTTTTTTTTTTTAGGCACAGATTGCGTTAAAAAATAGAGTTATTTTATTGAGTTAATGTTTTATCATTACAATTGTTTGCTTTTCAGGTACGCCATTCAGCTGCAGAACTGATTTATTTATCTTGACAGCAACAGCGTTTGCTATCAATATTCTAATGGTGGGCGTACCCGCCGATCAATCTCTTTTTTTCATGCAGCCCACAGGCTTGTTTGCTTTTCACTGCTATATACTGCTGATGAGAAACGGTATTTAGCCGTTTATATTTACTAAAATAATTACATTTCTATGGTCTGTGTACTGTGGGAGACCAGATATAGTGAATAGAGGGTCTTGGGTTTAGTAACACCTTAAATCAGGCATAGTCTTCTTTTTTTTTTTTTTTTTATAGTCTTTTTCAGAATATCTTTGGTGATTTAAGCACAAATTATCCCAGGCTATGAAGATTTATATATATTGTAAAGTTTGGGGATACTAGCTCCGTGGGACCAAGTGCATAAACCGGTAAAAGGTGAAACCAAAATACTTTTATTTATAATTAAATCAAAAATAAGGCCTTTCTTCAGCATACAAAACGTAAATGAAAGTCCGCTTATCTTCAGCACAAATACCGTATATACTCGAGTATAGGCCGGCCCGAATATAAGCCGAGGCCCCCAATTTACCCCCAAAAAACTGGAAAACTTATTGACTCGTGTATAAGCCGAGGGTGAGACATGGCTGTCCATCCCTGTGTGTCCGTCCATCCCTGTGTGTGTGTCCGTCCATCCATCCCTGTGTGTGTGTCCATCCATCCATCCATCCATCCATCCCTGTGTGTGTGTCCGTCCATCCATCCCTGTGTGTGTATCCATCCATCCATCCATCCCTGTGTGTGTGTGTGTGTGTGTGTATTCATCCATCCATCCATCCCTGTGTGTGTGTGTGTGTGTGTGTATCCATCCATCCATCCATCCATCCCTGTGTGTGTGTGTGTGTGTGTGTGTGTGTGTGTCCGTGCAGCCTTGTGTGTGTGTCCAGCCTACCTGTGTCCCAAGCCTCCGTCCCGAGCCGCCGTCGTCCCGAGCCTCCTCCGTCCCGTGCCTCCTCCGTCCCGTGTCGTGCCGATGGATCGCCGCTCCAGGATCGCCGCTCTTCTCGGCGGCCATTCTACAATTCAAAAGCCGCGCCTCCGCCTCCGCCTGTGATAGGCGGAACACTCAATTTCCCAGCAGCCTGTGTTCCGCCTATCACGGACATCCTCTCATACTCGTCCGTAGTATGAGAATGAACGGATGTCCGTGATAGGCGGAACACTGACTGCTGGGAAATTCAGTGTTCCGCCTATCACAGGCGGAGGCGGAGAAGGAGGCGCGGCTTTTGAATTTTAATGTCCGCCGTCTGTCTGCTCGATACGCTGATCGAGCAGTCAGACAGCGGTGACTCGAGTATAAGCCGAGGGGGCACTTTCAGCCTCAAAAAAGAGGCTGAAAATCTCGGCTTATACTCGAGTATATACGGTAATAAGAAAAGAAAGCACCTACAGTTCTGTAGTCGGGTCTTCACCCCAAAGTTTTCAGAGTCCTTACAGAGATATTTTGCAGCCTCCAGCAAGACAGCAACAGGGCCGGACTGGCCTACCGGGATACCGGGATATTTTCCGGTAGGCCGCCTGCTCTGGGGCCGCTTTCGGCTGCACTGCTCCTCTCTCCTTCTCCTGTGTATTACAGAGCTGGCTGGCTGTGTTCGGTGGCCGTGCTATAACACGGCCCCGCTCCCCTAGACCTGCTTGTGTGATAGGCGGAATATTGATTCTATCTACTATCACACAAGCAGGTCTAGGGGGGCGGGGCCGTGTTATAGCACGGCCGCCGAACACAGCCAGCCAGCCAGCCAGCTCTATGATACACAGTAAGAGATGCCGCCCTGTGTGCCTGGATCGGAGGAGAAGCAGGACATATAGAGGAGATGAGCTCTCTATATTCCTCCATGCAGCCACTGCTTCTCCTCCTATCCAATCCAACTTCTTTTACTGCCCCCTCCAGTTATCCTTGTGCTCCCTGACCCCCCCGCTCTCCTCCCTCACCACACTCTCCAGCCACCCCCCCCCCCACAGTGCTCTCCACCCCCCACAGTGCTCTCCACCCCCCACAGTGCTCTCCAGCCCCCCCCCACAGTGCTCTCCACCCCCCCCACAGTACTCTCCACCCCCCACAGTGCTGTCCACCCCCCCACAGTGCTTTCCACCCCCCCACAGTGCTGTCCACCCCCCCACAGTGCTGTCCACCCCCCCACAGTGCTGTCCACCCCTCCCACAGTGCTCTCCAGCCCGCCCCCACAGTGCTCTCCAGCCCGCCCCCACAGTGCTCTCCAGCCCGCCCCCACAGTGCTCTCCAGCCCGCCCCCACAGTGCTCTCCAGCCCGCCCCCACAGTGCTCTCCAGCCCGCCCCCACAGTGCTCTCCAGCCCCCCCACAGTGCTCTCCAGCCCCCCCACAGTGCTCTCCACCCCCCCCCCACAGTGCTCTCCACCTACCCCCCCTCCACAGTGCTCTCCACCTACCCCCCCCCCCCACAGTGCTCTCCACCTACCCCCCCCCACAGTGCTCTCCACCTACCCCCCCCCCCCACAGTGCTCTCCACCTACCCCCCCCCCCCCACAGTGCTCTCCACCTCCCCCCCCCCACAGTGCTCTCCACCTCCCCCCCCCACAGTGATCCCCCTTCTCTCCAGCTCCCACCCAGTGCTCTCCACTTCCCCAGGACCAGAGGACAGGCTGACTGGGGCCAAAAAATAAGGATGGCTGAAGGTGCAGGTGGCCAAGGACCACTAGATCTCACAGCAAACAGATCCTCTGGAAGGAGCACCGTCCCCATCCAAAACGAGAACGGGTTCTGCCTGCTGCTGGCTGTCATGGATATCCTGCTGACATGCAAGGTACTGTACCGAGCATCAACAGCACACCTTCCCACAGACAGGGACTGCAGACTGGGACATGCGGCACAGGAGAGGCTGACATGATGGGCATAGCGAGACTGCGTTCATGGCACAGTGAGGCTGCAATGGTGGGCACAGTGAGGCTGCAATGGTGGGCACAGTGAGGCTGCAATGGTGGGCACAGTGAGGCTGAATTTGATGGGCACAGTGAGGCTGAATTTGATGGGCACAGTGAGGCTGAATTTGATGGGCACAGTGAGGCTGTATTTGATGGGTACAGTGAGGCCGCATTCATGGGCACAGTGAGACTGAATTTGATGAGCACAGTGAGGTTGCATTGATGGGCACAGTGAGGCTGCATTTGGGCACAGTGAAGCTGCATTTGGGCACAGTGAGGCTGCTTTTGATGGGCACAGTGAGGTTGCAATGGTGGGCACAGTGAGGCTGCAATGGTGGGCACAGTGAGGCTGCATTTGATGAGCACAGTGAGACTGAATTTGATGGCCACTGGTGAGGCTGCATTGAGCTCTTGTATCATGTCTGCAGTCTGACCATCTCCGGTATTATGTCTGCAGTCTCTGACCATCTCCTGTATCATGTCTGTAGTCTCTGAGGGAGTCTGGAGAGGAGTCAGAATGGGGATCATGGGAGAAGTCAGACTTGTGTGGACTGTGAAGAGGAGACTATAGGATAAAACCAGAGCCAACCAAGCTGGAGCTGACTGACTGAGCCCTGCATGGTGCACCTGAGAGGTTGTTAGTGACAGCACCACCAGGCCAGTCTGAAGGGGGGTCACTGATGTAAGGGGGGAGTGAATACGATAATGCCACTGATATAAAGGGTTTCCCCCTTATATCAGTAACCCACCCCCCCTTACCTTAGTGTATTCTTTCTGCAGAAGGTGGTCTCCCCCCCCATGTTCTGAGTTCCTGGGGTCCCCCTTGATGATTGACCACTTTTAACTGGAATTTGTCTTATCTATATATAATACACTCTTCAAATGTGCTTTAAAATGTGTGGTTTTCCCTTTTATGAACATAAAATAAAGACGTTATGCTGTTGTGCTGGTATAATAATGCTGTGGGGCTGGTATGAAATTTTTTCCAGGGCTGGATTTTATTCCCAATCCGGCCCTGGACAGCAATACAGCAAGACAGCTCCTCAAACAGGTGCCAACTATCTCTCTTAACCTCGTTGGCAGTATGATTAGTTCTGGTTTTAGGTGCTGAAAGCGGTACAATTATTTTGCATGCAAATTTGGCGTTTTATATTGTAGTCCTGTAATTCTTAGGAATAACTCTCTTAAATCTGTTCAAACCAGAGTCTAGCAGACATCCCAGGTATGATAAAGTTTATAATATAATAAATAATAATAAAAATTATTCAATAATGTAATCAAATCCAAAAACACTGAAATTTGCTCATTTGCAGAATTGTCGCTGTCATTAGATTTAGTGTTTGACGATGAATTTCCCAACAAATCGCTATTACTCAATTCTGCAAGTGATTATAATTTATTATCACTGTTTTCTAGTTGGTCTAAAATCACTTTGGATATAAAGGGACAGTTTTTGGTTGCTATGGACAATCTCCAAATTCCAGGCAGAAAAAACTGTATTTATAATATAAAAGTGCATACAGGGCACTGCACAGACCACTAGGGACAAAGGGGGGGGGGGGGGTGTAATTTTTTTTATACAGTACTGTAACCTGTAAGATTATAGTACTGTGTGTGTTTTTACTTTTTTGAATTTGGCGCCGATCTCCGCTCCCGTGCGCCATAACGTCGCAGGGAACGGAGCTCTGCGGCATTCGGCACTGTGAATCGGAGGACAGCTCGATCACACAGCGCGGAGGACATCGCTGGATCCAGGGGACAAGGTAAGTAACTCTCACTGTGTCCTCCCCTGCATTCAGCGATGCGATCCAGAGTCTGGCTCGGGGTTACCGCTCCTATCAGTAAAATCCTAACCTGAGCCAGACTCGGGATTACCGCTAGGGGGGTTAAATGCATGAAATGTGGATTTGTGTTCAGTTGGCTGTCACTTTGGATGGGACCAATGTCTCCCACCTAGTGTTCATTTTGGCAGCAAATTTAGTGCTAAGAGAGAGGATTTGGGGGTTGGTGGACTCTATACTGGAATGGAGGGGAGTGTAAACTGGCCTGCGATATATGCATTCCTGAGCCCTGCACTCTGTACATAGTGCACTCCTGAACTCTGCACTGTAAGTAATTCACACCTGAACTCTGCTCCCTCTCCATAGCAC
Source organism: Lithobates pipiens (assembly GCF_037356315.1). Lineage (NCBI taxonomy): Eukaryota > Metazoa > Chordata > Amphibia > Anura > Ranidae > Lithobates > Lithobates pipiens. The sequence goes on along the minus strand of NW_027507789.1, from coordinate 124,036,710 downwards.
ACTCCTGAACCCTGCACTCTGTATGCAGCATACTCCTGAACCCAGCACTCTGTATGCAGCGTACTCCTGAACCCTGCACTCTTTATGCTGTGTACTTCTGAACCTTGCTCTCTGTACGTAGCATAATAATGATCTTTGCATTCTGTAAGTAGCACACTTCTGAACTAATGTGCTACTGGTATTTAACAATGCACCTATTCTCTGAGAAAAAAAATCCCTGGTTATATGTGCATATAATCTTATGGGAGGATTGTTTCAGAAAAGAATGGTCTGGAGAAGGGGTCTCTTTAAAGGAAGAAATGTATTCTATGCACAATTGGTTGCCAGGGACTAGTTAGTCTTGACAGAAACGTGTTGTTTTCCTGTTAGTATCCTTTTTGCTCTATAATAACATTGGTGAGGGTTTAAACGTTGTTGTGTAGGTCTGTGTTCCATAACACATATGCGGTTTCCCGTAAAACACATTTTCTATTTCCAGGTCATTGTTTCCCCATCTTCCCTGAACTCTCTCTATCTTCTTTCACGTTCCCATTTATAAAGGACAGTGAATGTTATTTTCAAGAATTGAACACAAGTCATTGACTTTCCAGCACAGACCCATTCCTGATCGTTCTTGGCTCTCATTTTTAAATGAATTAGTTGTCTAGATCGTTAGGCCATATATCAAACAAGCCTCAAATAGCCTCACATAAATATCTGAGGCCAATACATTATAATCACAGAAAATATTCAGGCAACAGCATAAGTCTCCTACCATCGCAAGCGTCACAAATCAAACTGAGCTTCTAAATAATGTATTCGCAATTCAATGTCTAAAACCAAACGAAAGAATGTTTCCGTTACTTCTCATCTTTATAGAAGAACTCTTAACACAACATTCAGGACCACATATGCTAGATGGATACATACAGTATTAACCCATATGCGCTTCATATTTTGGAATATACAATTTATGTACATTCAATTTTGCAGGGATTAGTGAGACATAATACGGTTGATTTATTAAAGGTTGATAGGCTGTTTACTTTGGAAGGATAATTTGCTCAAGAGCTTAGTGAATGTAGGGAAATTTGCAAAGAATACTCGATCACATGCAATAAAAATATGCATTTGCATGCACGATTGGATGACGGGTGTCAGTGCAGCTTCACCTCATTCAGTAAGCTCTGGGTTAAATTTCTTTGCAAAGTGAACAGTCTTGCCTCCAGTAAATAAACCCCAATGCACTGTCACCAGTACCACTGGGGCCCAAGACATGAGCATTTGATTTACTTTACATTCAAACATGCAGCTGGGTGTAAATCTACACAGGTTCTGAAAACACGTGTCATCTACAGTCCATTTAAATGCCATAAGCCTGTAACCTAATATTTACTCATCTAATTTACTTGCCCCCAGTTTGCATAAATACTTTCTTGAAAGTGAACTTTGTACATGAAAAAGGACATAGATTATATATACATGTATAATGTAATGTACAGTATACATTTATATACTGTATTATACATGCATAGTTTAGATATATCCTACCATACCGGTCACAAAGACATGGGGCAGAATTGAGATCTCCTCTCAAAATTTTCTGGCCTTGTTTTCCAGGAGAGTATGAGAATATTACATTTAATGAGAGCTCAAAAAATAAAAAAAAGTCCAAGGTATTTTAACAATAAAATTGATAGCAGAATAAAGGCAATACATTTTATTGCAAAGTTCATGAATCTAAAAGTAAAATGTCATAAATATAAAAATGTGTACTTGTTTTGTAGCCCTGATCAAGGGGGAGTATGTTTGGCATCCCGAAAAGCATTGGATTTATTCTACTATGAATCAGTTTTACCATTAAATTACTTTGGACTCTTGGATGTTTGACGCTCATTGGATTATATGTATGTGGATTCTCAACTCTGGGTCCTTTCCGTGTTCCTGGGGGTGGTTCCCATTTTTTGGAGTGATGCCAAATGAGACCAATGTGTCCAACGACCATTTAAGTGACCCTTAGAAAATCGTAATCCAGTGTACTGTTTGGTCTTGTGTTTACAGTATGAGCATTATGTCCGTTTTGGAACATCATACAATAGAGTTGCAACCTCCTTGAATTGAAACCTGTATAGGTAAATGTAAAACCTAAATGTCACTCTGGTGATAATTCAAAACGGCAGACACCAACATTTTTTTCACTGTTAACATATTCATAATACACCCAGCCTACAAATTCGCTAGCAAAGGTGTTTTTCTTATCAGACCTCTTACTCATTCCATTAGATTCCCACAGTTCTAAGCAGGTCTGCTCCCCACAATGGATATTTCTAAATAAGGAAGTATAAAGCTTCCACAGTAAAGCTGTTATCTTACAAGGAGTAAGGAACAACCCCCTACAATCCCATGTGTCCTTTGCAGCTAAATTAAAATGGGCATCTTATTGGCTACTCCTAGTGCTGACTGGAGCAAGGCCTTATTGCTGTGCACAACCCCAAGTTGATTTGTCTGCCTAAGCAATATGTTTTTTGTGCTTTTATCAGTACATATCTGATCATTTTGCATTTGTCTGATTCTGCAAATTGAGTTTCACAGATATATACTGTATATCTCCTGTGTGGTGTCAATTAAGACTTATATGGATGTCCCCTGGGTGGATCCATCAGCCGCTGTACCAGGTGCAACCTATTAGTAGGTGGCTTTTTTGGGAAACCAATAGAATTATAGCATCTAATAATATTAGGAATGAAAATCCCCTTGAAGGCTGAGTTCTAAGCAGTTTCTATGCAAATACAAATCTGGACCAACCAATTCAACCAGTTTATCCTTCAACTTTTATAAGACTATACAAGTGGAAGGTATATGAGAAAATAGTTGCCGTTCCTTAGAGGTAGAGGAAAATCTAGTCTTAAGTGGCATCATCATATGGTAGCATCAAGGATCTTACTTTGCTTACTAATCCCAAATAACACTCCTTAAATATCACTACTCAATCTCAAAGAAGCCATTCCTTCCATTTTATCTACAAGAGGACCCAGCAGAGGGTGGGGGCAAATATGATTACATCTATGCATGCTGTACTATATAAGATTATGAGGCACTGAAAGAAAGCAATGTGAAAAATGTGTGTGCTTATGTGGTTGTATTTCTATTTAAATACATGTTACAAAAACAGCTGAAAAGCTATGGTCACTGAAAGTATATGATATTTTCCATTTATGTTCTGGAACACATACATGTATACAACAGTGCAATGCAATTGTAGCGTCAAGGCTATGTTCTTGTTTCATATTCCACAGCAAGAACGGCAAGGTAGTTTTGTGCTCCTGCAGATATGGTAATCATATGCTCTGATAAAACATATTTTTCATCTCCATTTTATTGTTTTCCCCATTATAAATATCTGCCCTCCCTGCCTCTCATGAGCAAACAAGCAGGACAAAACTCTGGATAGCCGCACACCGGAGAAAGACTTGAAATCCCAGCTTTAATTGAAACAACGTGGGTCACATCTAAATACAATCAAAAAATCCACAGCAAAAGAATAACAGGGTACAGGAAAACTGACGTGTTTCAAACCGCAATCAGTGCTTACTCATAGCTCCCTGCCTCTCACATATGTCTTTGCAAAGGACATTGAATGTTATATTCATGAAGAGAACACAAGTCACTAACGTTCCAGCACAGGCCAATTCCTGATCTTTTCAGCTCTTGGCTCCCATGGAAAAGCTCTCAATAGTTGTCTAAAGATGATCAAGCAACTTTTGTAAAACCTAAGAACCTGAGGCCAATACATAACAATCACTGAATATATTCAGGCTACTGCATATGTCATCCGCCATAACATGCAACACAAATCAAGCCAAGATTATTAACGTATGTCCAATTTGTGATGCGAATTGATCGAATGTTTGTTATTTTATGCATTTCCACCACTGTTATACCCATGGAACCCATATAATTTCAGACAACTTATCAATTGTTTTACTCCATCTCAGCTGCGTGTCATTCACTGTTTGCTCTGGAGAATGGCTGGATCTCATGGGAGTCTTTGGCTGTCATATATAGCCCAGTAGTTTCAAATTGACAGACATTTGTATGGCCTTCCATGCTCAGGCAAGGGTTGAGTTTTGTTGAAGTTAAATATATGATTATATTGAGAATTTTTGCAGGCATTATGCTGGCCACACACTTTTGCAATTCTGTTGCTTCCAATCAACTTGGTACAACTTGGTCCCGGTGCAATGAAACCAAAAAAACGAAACTGCGTTGAGACTTGTCTGTCTTTTTTAGATGACATTGAGATGGTTTCTAATGAGTTCCACCTGATTTCTGATCATTATGTCACTGACAACTAGGACATGATTGCAGTTGAAAGTTGACTAAAAGTTCCAAAACTGACAAAAAATTGTCTAGTGTATGGCCAGTATTCATTATACTAGTGTCAGGTTACCTTGAGGCCAGGTGACAGATGCACACCGTATGGATCAGGAGTGCACCGCAAGGTTGTGGACCCTACGGTTGACTGCTTCCAACAGGAGTCAAGGTGATAAGGAAGGCAGGGCTGCCAGAACACCAAGACGGATCCCACCGGGGTTAGAGAGTAAGCTTCCCTGGGGCTCGGAGCCAGCAGGTGTTCACCAGAGCCTCTAGTGGTGAGGATGGACTGGGCTGCAACTGGCTCCAGGTCACGACCCCCAGGGTCCCCCAGCTTGCACCCACAGTAGGCAACAGGAGGATAGGGATAAAGCCAAGGTCGGGGCCACAAGCAGACAGGAATAGTCGGGGACACGCCAAAAGGTCAGGATCACAGGCAAACAGGGATAGTCAAGGACACGCCAAAGTCTGTAACAGAACAACAGAAGAGCACACGGCAGGTAACAGGAAGCCAAACAAACAAAGGTTGATCTGCAGGGTTGGCCTGCAGTGCACAGGTTAATATTGAGTTCTTTGATAGGAGCTAGGGTGGAGCCATGCCAGAGGATGGATTACAAAAGCAGTCAGGTGAGGGTCGGCTGGTCTCTAGAGATGAACACATGGAAACAGGTAAGCAGACAAACTCTATTGCATAACCATGACAACTAGAGACTTTACAAGATGCTGTGCTCTCTGTGTAGCTCCCTGTCTTAGTTAAGCTAAATGTTTTTGTTTGTTTTTGAGCTCTGCTGCGCTCAGGGGAATATTGATCTGTTTCTAGGACTGGTCAGACTACCTAAGCTTGTTGGTTGATTATTTATGCCTGTCTTTGGAAGAAGCTTCTAGAGAATAGAGTAGGAGGGTCAACCACTAAAGTTATGAATATTTATCTATTCTCAGCCAATCCCTGGATAGGGCTCCCATAAGATGGCTGAGGGAGAAGCTACATTTTTCAGGAGTCCTGCTCAGAGTGTTCTTGTCCTGTGGCTGCTGCCCTTGTGATGCAGCCTGTGTATCTGGTATTGAGCCTCGGCCAGTGCTTGGCTGAGGGCCTGAGGAAATCTGGATTCAATTATGTGTGCTGGAGGGCATTGCCTAAGGGGGCTGACCTAGGGAGGGATCCTGGCATCACGGAGGTATGTAGCATTGAATAGGTGCCAGCTGTCCTTGGACATTGTGAGTAGAATGTCCACCCCCCCTGCTAAAGTCTCTGTGTGCATGTGTTTGGTGAAGCAAGTGCCAGATGTTGCTGTAAGGACTTGGACTGCTCACATAGAGTCCCTGATTAGCTTGCCATTTCCTCTTACCTCCCAGCAAAGACTGTTATTTCTTCTAATGTTGCAGAGTATGTTGCAACCCTATCCCACTGATGTTCAAGTTTGTGCAATAGATCTGCAAAAAGACATCCTCTAGATCAGTGGTTCTCAACCTGGGGATTGAATGATGATTTGCCTGCCAGGGGTCACCGAATCCTGGGCTGTTCCTGAAGCCCTCATCGCTCTCCCAGCCTTTTTACAGCAACCCAGCAGGGCTGTCCCTGGACCCCACGTCCACCCACTCAGCCTCTTCACAGCCACTTATTCAGTTCACGGAATGGCTGGGGGGGGGGCAGAGACTAGAAGTCAGCTGACTGCTGAGGAGTGTGAAGTGGGAGGAGCTGGAGGAGACACTATCTCCTGATTTTGGCATAGGTGTCACTGCTATGAGACACCACAAAGTCTGAGACACAGTGAAGTCGGAGACACAGTGAGTAACACTACCTGTGAGTCTAATTGCCATTCCCACTACAGTTCCCCCAGCACTGCCACTGATTTCCCCCCCCCCCCCCCCCCAGCGCTGCCACTCATCCCAACTCCCCACCAGCACAGCCACTCATCCCATTCACCCCCCACCAAGGAGTAAGAGAAATAATAAAAATAGAGAATACATGGAAGGGAGAGGAAAGCAGGGGGAGGAACAAAGAAAATTGGAGAGAGAGAATATGAGAAAGAAGACAACTAGAGAGAGGGATGGGGCAAAAAAACAAGAAATTAGGACAGTGAGAGATAAAAGGGAAAGAAAGGAGAACAAAGAGAAAGAATGGTACATCCTAAAATGTACCATAAGGGGTTTTAATACCGTAGGAGTGGAAGGGAGTGCTAAATGTTCGAGGGTTAGGGGTGCAAACTACTTGTCTTGCCTTGGGTGCTGACAACCCACGCTACAAAAATAATTTGACAACAGAAGTCAGGAAAAGCAATTTGGTAAGTCCTGGTGCTCAGGAGATAGAAGAGCAAGGGTGCTGCCTGAAGCTCTTCATCGGAGGATGTGACAAGCTGATCTGTGTGCCATGTAAGGTTGCACACCGTACTATTGTTTATCCTTATATTTTGCAAATGAAGATTGTTTACATTTGCATGGTATTCCTGTGCAGCTTTATGGCTAAATTTGTTTGCATGAGCTAGAAAACTAAAAAAGATTCACATCCACATTATTATTGTGGTTTAGTCACTTTCTAAAGACAGCCATTATCATGCAGACCCATCCAGGGTGACAGCTGTTTTTGGTGGAAGAAATCACCCTAGGCTTCAGCTCAGGTGCTTATATTTTGAGGATTTCGCTTGGCAGGAACAGCTGTGATAAATGCCATTTCAATGACATATGTCCTGCACATGATTAGAAAATTCCTAAAAACCTGTGCAATTGGCAGTACCAGTGAATGACATTGACAGAAATAGGTCTATATTTCAGAAGCAGCAGTGACAGTAAGCTGTCCATGGTGCTAACACAGGATAACTTTTTTTTATAAGAAGCCATTATAAAGTACCGTATATTGAAACACAAGTATTTGCATCAGTCTGTATCCAAAACTAAAAAAAATGAATATACTGTATGTAGTGGCCATAACCCTTGGCAGGGCGGCCTTAACTTTTGGGCTTACCGGTTACCTCCGCTTGGCTGGTTCTTTCACGTCTAGGGGTTCCCAGAGTTAGTACCCAACTAACACTGACACCAAAAAAAGTCCTTTAGAAAAGGTTTTTATTTGCAGGGGTAACCTCCAACAACACAGTCTCATATGGGAACAGAGGGCAAGGGTGAAGAAACTCAGGCGCCTTGAACTTCTACTATCAGAAAGTCTCTAATACCACCCAGAGAGTAGCCACTCGCAGCTGGGCGCTTCAAGGCTAAACAAATCTCTAGCCAGAGATTATGGCAGTCAGCACTTTGATCCAGAACTTGTGAAATCTTTGACCTTGAGTAGTTGGTAACAGAAGTGAATGGGAACCGTTTTCCTCAATAATTGGAACGTTCTCTGCTCCTTGACAGTACTGGAAAAAGCGTGAATTTGTCAGTGTGCTTCACAATTCAGCAACCAGGCACTTCTCAGGATGCCAGCTTGTTGGCCCTCTTCCGAAGAGTCCTCCCCCGGTCGCTTACACGAGCTGCAGTGCCCCTCCAAGCCTAAAGCGCACCCGGACACCTTGACACCTCAGTTACTGCGCCTCGGACCAGCCGGTTCCGAGACTCCAGAATCAGGAACAGACCGCTAAGGCCTCACGAACGAACCTAGAACACCTGACTTCAACATCTTAAGTACCCTTCCCCAGACTCCTCAGCGGGGCCTGGCACACCCACTGATTGGCTCCAGGGAAGCTGATACCCAAAACGTCCAACCAGGCCTGGTTCTGAGCCTGTCATGTGCACCTCACTGTACACCTGACCAGGCAGAACTCTAACACAGCCCAGCCAAACTGATGTCAAAGTTAAACATACACAATTAACCCTCAGAACCTCTTTACTGTTCTGAGGCAAAAACGAAATTTGGACATGACAGACACTTTGTCCTAAGTGTCATCGCTACATGTATATAATTGTTTTTGGATTTACGCATAGTAAAGTAAAGTTTCTTGTTGGGTTAAAAGTTATTTCGAGTTTTTGTATGAGGTTGATGGGAAGTTGACTGCAATCTGCTTTAGCAGCATTATTGGATGGTATGTCAGCTGTGCTCCCCAAGATGCTGTTCCTACTTTTGAAATACTTTGTGTATTCATACTTTTAAGGTATCCCAAATTCCTGCAAATTTACTATGCTGTCACTATGTCCATGGAAACCGTAGACGTGGATTATCTGGATTTTACAAAAGCATTTGACACAGTTCCCCATAAATGTTTACTGTACAAACTAAGGTCAGTTGGCATGGACCATAGGTTAAGTACATGGATTGAAAACTGGCTACAAGGGCGAGTTCAAAGGGTGGTGATAAATGGGGAATACTCGAAATAGTCAGGGGTGGGTAGTGGGATCCCCCAGGGTTCTGTGCTGGGACCAATCCTATTTAATTTGTTCATAAATGACCTGGAGGATGGGGCAAACAGTTCAATCTCTGTATTTGTGGATGATATCAAGCTAAGCAGGGCAATAACTTCACCGTAGGATGTGGAAACCTTGCAAAAAGATCTGAACAAATGAATGGGGTGAGCAACTACATGGCAAATGAAGTTCAATGTAAAATAATGCATTTGAGTGGCAAAAATCTGAATGCAATCTATACACTGGGGGAGAACCTCTGGGGGAATTTAGGATGGAAAAGGACCTGGGGGTCCTAGTAGATGATAGGCTCAGCAATGGCATGCAATGCCAAGCTGCTGCTAGCAAAGCAAACAGAATATTGGCATGCATTAAAAATAGTATCAACTCCAGAGATAAAACGATAAATCTCCCGCTCTACAAGACTCTGGTCCGGCCACACCTAGAGTATGCTGTCCAGTTCTGGGCACCAGTCCTCAGGAAGGATGTACTGGAAATGGAGCGAGTACAAAGAAGGGCAACAAAGCTAACAAAGTGATGTTAACTAATATTAGGAGGATATTAGTTATGAGAAAAGGTTGCGAGCATTGACCTTATCCTCTCTGGAGAAGAGACGCTTGAGGGTTATGATTTTACCATACACATACCATACTGGTGACTCCACAAGACACGTGGACACTCATTAAAATTAGAAGAAAAGAGGTTTAACCTTAAACTACATAGAGAGTTCTTTACGGTAAGAGCGGCAAGGATGTGGAATTCCCTTCCACAGGAGGGGGGCATTGATAGTTTCAAGAAACTATTAGATAAGCACCTGAACGACCGCAACATACAGGGATATACAATGTAATACTGACATATAATCACACACATAGGTTGGACTAGATGGACTTGTGTCTTTTTTAAACCTCACCTACTATGTAACTATGTACTATGTATGTAATACATATGTCTATGTAATCCCAAAAATGGGATTTAAAGCATTTCAAAACACGTTTTAATACTCATTATCAAAAGCACAGAGTGAATGTACTCTATACCAGAGCCCACCTTTGATTTCCTACTAGTAGCACTTACTAGTACAATATGTTTACTTACTTATAGTACCGTACCAAATCAGCTTCTAGATTTTACTGTTAAAGCTTTTTGAATTATGCAAGTTGCACCAGATTCTGTATGCACCAGTTTTAGTAAATCTCCCCCATTGCCTTATAATACCTGTTAAATCAGTTGGTGTGATTCCTATTTCAAATGACATTTTCAAGCAAATAATGAAATCATAGATAACAATATAAGAAAAAGAATATAAAATGTCAATATAAATCAATATTCTCTTACAAAGAAAGCTAGCAAAGGATGCTATTTACTAACAACACAAACATGTACAAATAAAAGTCAATTAGCAATTAGGGCTGATTATCACATCCCAGTTTACACCAAAAAAATAATGACTTTTTACTGATTTATTTACCAATTTGTGAGCACCAATTAGTAAAACCCTCTCTGACAGCCATTGTATTGTATACAGTGGATCCGGAAAGTATTCACAGCGCTTCACTTTTTCCACATTTTGTTCTGTTACAGCCTTATTCCAAAATGGATTAAATGCATTCTTTTCCCTAAAATTCTGCAAACAATGCACCATAATGGCAACGTCAAAGAAGTTTCTTTGAAATATTATCTTTTTTTTTTTAAATGTAAAAAATAAAAAAATGTACATACAGTAAATATTTACAGCCTTTTTCATGACACTCAAAATTGAGCTCAGGTGCATTCAGTTTCCACTGATCAACCTTCAGATGGTTCTAGAAATTAAATGGAGTCCACCTGTGGTAAATTCAGTTGATTGGACATGATTTGGAAAGGCACACACCTGTCTATATAAGGTCCCAAAGTTAACAGTGCATGTCAGAGCACAAACCAAGCCATGAAGTCCTAGGATTTGTCCACCAGGAAAAAAAATCGCAATAAGCGATTATTGATTGGTTTGCACAAAAGTTATAGCGTTTACAAAATAGGGATAGTTTTATGGCATTTTTATTAATAATTTTTTTTTTTTACTAGTAACGGGGGCGATAAATACTTTTTTTTTTCCTCAGTTTAGGTTAACCACTAGTTGGCGATCAAGGGGTTAATTGGATTCCCTAGTGTTTGTTCTAACTGAAGGGGGGTGGGGACTGTGTAGGGAAAGAGATCACTGTTCATACTCTGTATGAACAGACGATCAATCTGTCACTTCTCCCGTCAGAGAACTGGAAACTGTGTGTTTACACACACAGATCCTGGTTCTCCGTGTGCCCCGAGTGATCGCAAGAGCCCGGCGGTGATCGCGACCTCTGGGCACTGGCATCAGCTCCGTAGGCGGGCAAGGGGCACGTGCTTCCATTGGTGCACACACGCCCCCTAGTGGCCTACAGGGCGAAGTGACTTTACATAACGTTGTTTTGCCCAGCCGTGCCATTCTGCTGCAGTACAACTGCGGCGGATGGTTGGCAAGTGGTTAAATCATATATTATTATGCTATTTGTTATAACATAATAATTTATTGTTTATCTATTTACTGTGAAATTACTGGTTGAAAGTTATAAGTTTAAACTTCAGTAATTTGTCCGTTAAGCCATCTACTTGAGTACAGATTTAGAAAATATAGTAAATTACCTTAAAAACAATATACAATAATTATTTGTATGTTACTTATGGTAATTAACCCCTTGTCACCCAGGCCAATTTTGACACTTTTCTCCTACATGTAAAAATCATCAGTTTTTTTGCTAGAAAATTACCCAGAACCCCAAAACATGATATATATTGTTTTAGCAGACACCCTAGGGAATAAAATGGTGGTCATTGCAACTTTTTATGTCACACGGTATTTGTGCAATTTTTCAAATGCATTTTTTTGGAAAGAAACCAAGAAGGTCTAGAGCTAGAATGATTGCTCTTGCTCAAATGCCCTGTACACATGGTCAGAAATTTCCGATGGAAAAGGTCCGATCGGATTTTAAAATCCAATCGTGTGTGGGCTCTATCGGACTTTTTCCGACAAAAAAACCCATCTGACTTTTTCAGATCATTTGTAGAGAATTCCGACGGACAAAGTGCCACGCATGCTCAGATCAAATTACAAGACCAAAGCTATTGGATACTAGCCTCTATGTAGCTCCGTTGTACGTAATGAACGTCACCATGTTCCGAACGTTCGGATTTACGGACAACTTTGTCCAACCGTGTGTATGCAACACCAGTTTCGGACAAAATCCGTTGGAAAAAATCCAACGGATTTTGTGGTCGGAAGGTCCGACCGCGTGTACAAGGCAAAACATTTGCGGCGTATGTAACCTGTGTGTATCTGGCTCTGATACTAGCTAGTGCCTCACCTGCCGCTGACATCACTGCGTGTCTCTGTTCTGTGTTGTATGTTACCTAGCTCTGATCAAAGTGCTTCTTGTCTCAGCAGATTCTGGTTGCCAAGTATTCCCCAAATGGTGTAATAAACTTCTATAAGATAGGCTCAAAAATGTTAGCTGTCTATACTGTGTACAGAAAATAATTAGTAATAGTATTGTTTCTTTTGTAACATATGCACATGTGAAACAGACTACTGTAGTAGTGGACTGTAGGTAGTGTTGGCTATCCTGCAACTTAATATCTGAATTAAAACTTTTATGATTAAAGATTGTTTAGACTGGTCTTGCCTTTCTATACAGACTTAGAATGAACTGCAGCTAATAAACTGTGCCTATTTACCATGTCCCATATAGTAAGTCATGCCTATACTTCTCTGGTGGGCCCCAGGTTCCCAGTGCGAACCTTGAGTTACATCATTAAAAGCCAGCCAAAGGCTGAAGACAGAAGACTCTGAACCATAAAGAACACTGGAAGCAGGTTGCAGTGAGAGCAATGCGGGAAATTGGGGACCTTGCATCGTTGGAGGATGGTACACTAGCAAACATGTCTGCCATAATGTGCGAGTGTGCATACTTGCACATTATGGCAAGCACTCTGTACACACCATGCAGATACAGTTTTGCTTTCCTACATTTTTTTCTTTCATGCATGGCTGCATAGTAATATACTGTATATGGTAGCTGGTTATATAAATAGGATGCTTTTGGCATGTATAGGAGTCTTGTCTTGTTCGATGTGGAAACGCCCCTGTGTTGTGGTTCACTTACTGAACCTGTATCCTATTGTTATGGTTTGATTTGCATATTTCTGGGACCTTAGTTTCTAAACTAGGTTCACTAGTACTCCTCTTTGGTTCCCTGAGCTCCCCCACATGTCAGGGTATGACCAGCCCTGGGAACAACTATTGGACGACTGTCTATCTGTAAGTGGTGCCAAGTTGTAGATCTTGATTTATTATCAGAACTTACATGAAATTGCAATCTCAGTCCCGAAGAAGCAGGACCACCACGAAACACATAGTCTGAGACAGATGTATTAGGCTATGTGTGGCTTTCCAATGCATATTTTTTTGGAGTCAGGACAGAGATCTTTTTTACTTTTATGTGTTTTGTGGCATTTTATCATTTTGTATACAATAAATAAATAAATATTTTTTTTCGGCTGAGAATAGCTGTAGTTATGATCAATGAATAATTCCTGGGGAGCATATGTAACATCCCCTCATGTATAATGTTTCTTTATAATTTTGCTTTATCATAATCCTCAGATGCCCTTTTGTTGTCTTAGCAATTCCTAGAATATATGTTCTAGATTCCTGAGCATTATATACATTTTTTTCTTCTTGGCTTTGGAAAAGGTTCTCATGCGCCTACACTCAGTTTCTGGGGTTTTTCCAACCTCCTCTCTCTATATCAATATGTAAAGATGAGATCAGAGAGCAATAACAGAAGCTGTATATTTTTATTTAGAACTTGACAGTGAGTAGCATTGTCTGTTTTCCTATAAGTTCTCTTTATTTCTATTATGTTCCAGAGCAAAAAAATATATAATAGTTTAGTTGGATAATAGTTACTTGGATAATATTAAATATTGCATTTAACCATTTTGTAGTTACTCTTTTAAAGTTAGCAGCTAAAGATTGCAAGTCTGATAGTCTGGGCTCACGGATAGTTGGTTTACTGCTGTGCTGTGAACGCAATCTAATAGTAGGATCTCAGGTCTCCGGTTCCATACACACATACTGCCAAATGCATCAGTAAAATGAGAGAAGGGACACCCATTTCCTCCTCTTTTAGACATAATATATTAGAGATCTTTAGTCTGTGGGCACAGTTAATCACTTAATTCCTAGGTGCTTTTAAAATGAACCTGGGACAGTGGCTTTTTGTCCTTAGCAGCATTAACAACGGTTAGTGACTGACCCATCAGGTCCCGTACTAAACCCAGGAGCTCAGATGACCAGGCTTTAGATCTTGCTACAGACTGCTCAATAGGGACAATAACAATGGTTTTCTTTGGAACTAGGATGTAAAATTGCAGAAGCTTCTGGAGGGGTGAAGGATTTGTAGGCCTCATGCCTGATATTTATTAACCTATAGATCTGCTCACATTTAAATAGCAGGGAGCTGGATAAGGCTAGTACTCCGATATAGCAGGCACAACACACTCGTTTATTATTCTGCTCACTGGCATAAATAATAATTCTCTGAGCAATAAGGTATTTTATCAATTTGTCTTAATACGTCAGCCAGCTTATAGACTTAGATTTAATAAAGCAGTTAAAAATGCCAGTGGTCAATGATTGAAAAGCGTCTTAATCTGCATATAACATTCTCACTTAGGGATGCTCCCTCCATTTTAATATTATGCAGGAGCTTTGCAGATAGGCACTGTGGGTAAATGCAAGTAAATGAGCTATTACGGGGACATCTGCTCTCAGCAAGTGCAAACCAGTTTTTAAGACCATCCAGTAAAATATTATTTGTCTGTTTGATAGATCGCTGAATCATGTGCAGTGTGGAAAACCACCATTGTGGTCACTACAGAATTCTGTGCTATGGATCTTAAAGGAAGCCTGTTAAAATAGCTGAAATTATGAATTCTCCAGAAAATTGTGGCTGATGTAATGTACCTACCAATGTACACTGTGTTCACAGAACTTGTGGAAGGTTAGTGTATTTTGTATATTAAACCTACCTCTGTGCTGCCCATTCCAGGATACAGCTCTCCAAAAACTCTAACGCTAATGCAGGGGTCTCCAAACTTTCCAAACAAAGATCCAGTTTACTGTCCTTCAGGCTTCTGCGGAGCCAGACTGTGACCGGCGGGTGTAGAAAATGCCCCTGTGTCAATGGGCGTAAACAATGCTCCATCATTGGTTTTAGTGGAAAGAATAATGTCTCATTGTTGGTATGAGTGGGGGGGATTAATGCACCATCATTTGTGATCAGCTGGAGGAAAAGTGGTTAGATAAAGGAAAGCAAAGGACTGAATCTGGCCCGGGCCACAGTTTGAAGACCACTGCTCTAATTTGAAAGCAACTGTACCATTATCTTTCTCCTGTTGGTCCCACCACTAACTCAATGGAATTGTAACAACAATGGAGGTCACATAGACTTGCGGTAACTAATTTCTTTCAAATAGTAATATGGACCAGAAACAGAATTCACAGGGACTGGAAGTAGTGAGCTAACTGTATTGCTTTGCTCCAGAGGGCTGAAGGAACAACATGAAGGTACACTAAATGTATTTCACTTAATCCACACAGTCCTTTCTAGAAACACTTCCAGGAGTTCTCCTTTAACACAAAACTCTTGACAGGTATAAAATAGACAAATGAATGCATCTCTATAATCATTAATAAATAATTGCATTTCATTTTTTTAATGCAAGCAGCGGGAGTACCGGGATTTGACCTGGTATCAGCTTCCCACAGTCCATGTACAGCAAAGCTGGAGTGAGGGGAAGAAGCAGCAAAAAGAACCAATCAGTTCATGCGCTGACAAGCATGCCGATAGGAAGAGAAAGCAGAAGATTAGCTCATCGCTCTGCTGCTTCTCTTTTCACTGTCCAGCCATAGGCAGTGGCAGGTCAAGGAACAGAATGTAGATTACATGATTCTGGCCATCAGAACTGAGGGCGTTCAGTGGCAGAAGTATGAATTGAAGGTAAATACTGACACAAAAGCTTGTGCTATATTATCTTTAATTGACTATTAATTGCCAATCAATGCCATCCAATAATAGTGCTGCCTTACACCTTGAAATGATTTGTCAAAAAAGGGACATTTTAAAGATAACCCCAATAAGGTATACTTTCTTGGTTATGCAAAGGGCTAGGAGAGGAGTTGTGAACTGTTTTCAGATGCTGCTCAAGACCTCTCTCCTAGAAAAGTATTAATTTGGCCTCAGTTGGAGCCTGGTGAGCACCATGAGAGATCTAGATCTCTGTCCTTAGCCATGTTTGTATGATCTGGTTTCCATGAAAAGTGCAGACAAACTCATTGAGTTGACAGCTAGTACAGACAGTTGATCCTGCAGTTGATGATTGATGGAACATTAATAAATCAAATTTGTGCCCTGATAGATTCAGTGTGTGTGTGTGTGTGTGTGTGTGTGTGTGCATCAACTTTCTCTGGTCATAAAAAGCAGGGCCGGATTAACATAGGGGCTATTGGAGCTGCAGCTCCAGGCCCCTTTCTCAAGATAGGCCCATTTGCCCAAAAAAAAAAAAAAAAAAGATCGACTTCGAGGATTGTAGCTCGGTGATCAGGAGTCACAGAGACCCCGTATTTGGGGGGTATGTAGCTAAAGACCCACTCCAGCACTGGTTATAATATGGGGCTGCTATCATCTATGGTTCCGGAGATACGGGGCTCCTTGCGCAGCCTGTCAGAAGCTACATACAGAGCGGCCAGTTTAAATACAAGCTGGAACACTCTGCAGCAGACTGAGAGGATGAACTCACAGAGCTTATAATAATTATTTGTATATTACTTATGATAATTAACCCCTTGCCACCCAGGCCCATTCTGAGACTTCTCTCCTACATGTAAAAATCTTTTTTTTTTATGCTAGAAAATTGCTCAGAACCCCCAAGCATTATATATTGTTTTAGCAGACACCCTATGGAATAAAATGGTGGTCTTTGCAACTTTTTATGTTACATGATATTTGCGCAGTAATTTTTAAAACGTTTCTTTTTTTGGAAAGAAACTGTTTCATTCATTAAAAAAAAACACTAAAGTTAGCACGAATTTTTGTTGTGTACTAAGCGATGCTTTACATTTTTTTTACAGGTTACATGTTTAGAGTTACAGAGGAGGTCTGGTGCTAGAATTATTGCTCTCGCTCTAACAATCGTGGCGTATGTAACCTGTGTGTATCTGGCTCTGATACTAACCAGTGCCTACCCAGGGACTAACTAGTATCTCTCCCCAGCCTGTCCCCACACACCCTCTCACCTGCTGACCTGTGAATGGGGCGATCACTAGTGATGGCCGAACGGTTCGCCCGGCGGTCGTTTCGCGGCGAATTTCCGACTTTCGCCGTCCGCGGGTTCGAACGCCTTTTTCCGTCGTTCGCCCCGGCGGACTTACGTGTTTAATGTATACAAGAACTTTAACCTTTCGTGACACGTTTATCATGTGTTACAGGACAACCAATTGAGACATGACAGCTCATGGACACTTGGACATTCCCCCTAACCTATAAATACACCCGATCCGGTGGCCATTTTACATTCTTTCTTCTGTCACTGTAGGGAAAGGATCCTGTGTGGAGTAGGGACAGAGAAAACGCTAGCTATTTGGTACACAAAAGTTCTTTTCAGGACTGGTATAGGTGTTAGGTCAGCAGCCTGAGTTTCTTTTGTCAGTTTAGATAAAGGGACAGAGCGCTGTATGCTGCTATTTTAGGGACAGCTCAGCCAGATTAGTCTTTCTTCATCATCATCATCATCATCATCATTAGCTGTTACTATCAGGTCCACAAAAGAGCTATTCCAGCTAATCGTTCCAGCCTACTCTTTTTTGCCAATTTGTATAGGGACAGGCAGGAAGCAGTGTGTCAGGCAGTGAGGATAATTTTAAAGACTTGCTGTTACTATTAGTTCCACAAAGGTTCTTTTCAGGACTGGTATCAGTGGTACGGTAATAGGCTTGTACACGTATAATATTCTTTCTTCCAAATATAGAAAGAATATTATACTTGACTGCTGCCCTTCTGCTGCAGTCTGCTAATCATTCACAACTCACTTGTTCCACAAAGCTCTTTATCAGGACTGGTAACTTGGTCTGTCTAGGGTGCTACGGTACATAGGCTTGGGTGCGGTACAGTCTGCTGTTCTGTAAGGACCGCTATCGGTCCACAATACATAGGGTTGACGTGCACTACTGCTGACCGCTGCCCTATACTGCAGCAGTCCTTCAGCGGTATAGGGACTGACGCACAGTCTGCTAAACACTAATACACAACCTGCTTGGTCCACAAAAGTTCTTATAAGGACTGGTAACTTGGTATAGGGTGCTACGGTACATAGGCCTGAGTGCGTTACAGTCTGCTGTTCTGTAAGGACCGCTATCGGTCCACAATACATAGGGTTGACGTGCACTACTGCTGACCGCTGCCCTATACTGCAGCAGTCCTTCAGCGGTATAGGGACTGACGCACAGTCTGCTAAACACTAATACACAACCTGCTTGGTCCACAAAAGTTCTTATAAGGACTGGTAACTTGGTATAGGGTGCTACGGTACATAGGCCTGAGTGCGTTACAGTCTGCTGTTCTGTAAGGACCGCTATCGGTCCACAATACATAGGGTTGACGTGCACTACTGCTGACCGCTGCCCTATACTGCAGCAGTCCTTCAGCGGTATAGGGACTGACACACAGTCTGCTAAACACTAATACACAACCTGCTTGGTCCACAAAAGTTCTTATAAGGACTGGTAACTTGGTATAGGGTGCTACGGTACATAGGCCTGAGTGCGTTACAGTCTGCTGTTCTGTAAGGACCGCTATCGGTCCACAATACATAGGGTTGACGTGCACTACTGCTGACCGCTGCCCTATACTGCAGCAGTCCTTCAGCGGTATAGGGACTGACGCACAGTCTGCTAAACACTAACACACAACCTGCTTGGTCCACAAAAGTTTTTATAAGGACTGGTAACTTGGTATAGGGTGCTACGGTACATAGGCCTGAGTGCGTTACAGTCTGCTGTTCTGTAAGGACCGCTATCGGTCCACAATACATAGGGTTGACGTGCACTACTGCTGACCGCTGCCCTATACTGCAGCAGTCCTTCAGCGGTATAGGGACTGACGCACAGTCTGCTAAACACTAATACACAACCTGCTTGGTCCACAAAAGTTCTTATAAGGACTGGTAACTTGGTATAGGGTGCTACGGTACATAGGCCTGAGTGCGTTACAGTCTGCTGTTCTGTAAGGACCGCTATCGGTCCACAATACATAGGGTTGACGTGCACTACTGCTGACCGCTGCCCTATACTGCAGCAGTCCTTCAGCGGTATAGGGACTGACGTACAGTCTGCTAATCACTAACACACAACCTGCTTGTTCCACAAAAGTTCTTATAAGGACTGGTAACTTGGTATAGGGTGCTACGGTACATAGGCTTGAGTGCGGTACAGTCTGCTGTTCTGTAAGGACCGCTATCGGTCCACAATAGATAGGGTTGACGTGCACCACTGCTGACCGCTGCCCTATACTGCAGCAGTCCTTCAGCGGTATAGGGACTGACGTACAGTCTGCTAAACACTAATACACAACCTGCTTGGTCCACAAAAGTTCTTATAAGGACTGGTAACTTGGTATAGGGTGCTACGGTACATAGGCCTGAGTGCGTTACAGTCTGCTGTTCTGTAAGGACCGCTATCGGTCCACAATACATAGGGTTGACGTGCACTACTGCTGACCGCTGCCCTATACTGCAGCAGTCCTTCAGCGGTATAGGGACTGACGTACAGTCTGCTAATCACTAACACACAACCTGCTTGTTCCACAAAAGTTCTTATAAGGACTGGTAACTTGGTATAGGGTGCTACGGTACATAGGCTTGAGTGCGGTACAGTCTGCTGTTCTGTAAGGACCGCTATCGGTCCACAATAGATAGGGTTGACGTGCACCACTGCTGACCGCTGCCCTATACTGCAGCAGTCCTTCAGCGGTATAGGGACTGACGTACAGTCTGCTAAACACTAATACACAACCTGCTTGGTCCACAAAAGTTCTTATAAGGACTGGTAACTTGGTATAGGGTGCTACGGTACATAGGCTTGAGTGCGGTACAGTCTGCTGTTCTGTAAGGACCGCTATCGGTCCACAATAGATAGGGTTGACGTGCACCACTGCTGACCGCTGCCCTATACTGCAGCAGTCCTTCAGCGGTATAGGGACTGACGTACAGTCTGCTAAACACTAATACACAACCTGCTTGGTCCACAAAAGTTCTTATAAGGACTGGTAACTTGGTATAGGGTGCTACGGTACATAGGCTTGAGTGCGGTACAGTCTGCTGTTCTGTAAGGACCGCTATCGGTCCACAATAGATAGGGTTGACGTGCACCACTGCTGACCGCTGCCCTATACTGCAGCAGTCCTTCAGCGGTATAGGGACTGACGTACAGTCTGCTAAACACTAATACACAACCTGCTTGGTCCACAAAAGTTCTTATAAGGACTGGTAACTTGGTATAGGGTGCTACGGTACATAGGCCTGAGTGCGTTACAGTCTGCTGTTCTGTAAGGACCGCTATCGGTCCACAATACATAGGGTTGACGTGCACTACTGCTGACCGCTGCCCTATACTGCAGCAGTCCTTCAGCGGTATAGGGACTGACGTACAGTCTGCTAATCACTAACACACAACCTGCTTGTTCCACAAAAGTTCTTATAAGGACTGGTAACTTGGTATAGGGTGCTACGGTACATAGGCTTGAGTGCGGTACAGTCTGCTGTTCTGTAAGGACCGCTATCGGTCCACAATAGATAGGGTTGACGTGCACCACTGCTGACCGCTGCCCTATACTGCAGCAGTCCTTCAGCGGTATAGGGACTGACGTACAGTCTGCTAAACACTAATACACAACCTGCTTGGTCCACAAAAGTTCTTATAAGGACTGGTAACTTGGTATAGGGTGCTACGGTACATAGGCTTGAGTGCGGTACAGTCTGCTGTTCTGTAAGGACCGCTATCGGTCCACAATAGATAGGGTTGACGTGCACCACTGCTGACCGCTGCCCTATACTGCAGCAGTCCTTCAGCGGTATAGGGACTGACGTACAGTCTGCTAAACACTAATACACAACCTGCTTGGTCCACAAAAGTTCTTATAAGGACTGGTAACTTGGTATAGGGTGCTACGGTACATAGGCTTGAGTGCGGTACAGTCTGCTGTTCTGTAAGGACCGCTATCGGTCCACAATAGATAGGGTTGACGTGCACCACTGCTGACCGCTGCCCTATACTGCAGCAGTCCTTCAGCGGTATAGGGACTGACGTACAGTCTGCTAAACACTAATACACAACCTGCTTGGTCCACAAAAGTTCTTATAAGGACTGGTAACTTGGTATAGGGTGCTACGGTACATAGGCTTGAGTGCGGTACAGTCTGCTGTTCTGTAAGGACCGCTATAGGTCCACAATAGATAGGGTTGACGTGCACCACTGCTGACCGCTCACCTATACTGCAGCAGTCCTTCAGCGGTATAGGGACTAAGAGTTTTGTCACAGGGTCATTTAAAAAATGACATGCAGAGGAAGAGGCAGGCCCTTCCGCAGGGGTGGTAGGGGTAGGGCAGGAGCAACAGGCTTGAGCCAAAGTGGGAAGTTGCAGAAGGTGCGTTCAATTACTTTAAAGGATGCACCAGACTTGGTTGAGTGGCTCGCTCAGCCTTACTCTTCTGCACCCTCCTCATCCTCTCGATCTGCACCCTCTTCTTCACTCTCTGCTATGTGCACCCCCAAAGACACTACCACCAACAACACGACCACCACCACCACCACCACATACCTTCCGCTTGAGTCACTGGAATTATTTTCCGATCCATATCAAGAGGACATTTCTGATGCGCAGCCACTCTTGGTATTGGATCAGGAAGAGGAGGTAGCAACAAGCGCTACTCAGCAGTCTGACGCCAGTACCCAGATCAGCCCAAGGAGGAGGTTGGTCCCCGGTGTTGCTGCCTACTCTACTTATAGCGGTGGGGAAGGTGACGTTGATGATGACGTGTCTAGTGATGTCACGTGGGTGCCCACAAGAGAGGAAGAGGAGGGGAGTTCAGAGGGAGATATGGACCAGCAGATAGGGAGGAGAAGCAGCAATGACTTACATTGCACAGCAGGGACAAAGCAGACTGCAAATGTATCAGGAGCGAGTCATCGACCATGTACGGTCACATCTGGCGCTCCCAGGACACCGGCACATGGCTCCGCAGTGTGGGCTTTTTTTAACGTGTCCGCTGCTGACAATAGCGTTGCCATCTGCAATCTTTGCAGTCAACGCGTTAGTCGCGGTAAGCCCAATACTCACCTAGGGACGACCGCCTTAAGAAGGCACATGAGCAGCCATCACCGAGCCCAGTGGGAGCAACGGAACACACAAAGCCACACTGCAGGCTCTCACCGTCCAGCCTCGTCTTCTACTTCTCCTTCTCCTCTCTCCTCACAATTGTCCTCCACTCCACCTTCCATCACGCCAAGCTCACATTTTTCTGCAAAAAGGCAGGCTTCCGTGGGCCTAATGTTTGAGCGTAAAAAAATGATGACGCCGGATAACCCTCTTGCCCAACGGTTGGCGGCTGGCTTGTCAGAACTCATAGCCCGCCAACTACTGCCATATAAACTGGTGGACTCGGAGGCCTTTCGCAAATTTGTGGCCATTGGAACACCACAATGGAAGGTCCCAGGAAGGAAGTATTTCTCAGAGAAGGGCATCCCAGAGCTATATGGCCATGTTCAGCGGCAAGTGAATGTATCTCTGGCACACAGTGTCGGTGCCAAGATACATCTGACCACA
This sequence comes from Lithobates pipiens, assembly GCF_037356315.1. NCBI lineage: Eukaryota > Metazoa > Chordata > Amphibia > Anura > Ranidae > Lithobates > Lithobates pipiens. The sequence continues at coordinate 124,014,079 of NW_027507789.1, read as the reverse complement.
GACACGTGGTCTAGCAAACACGGGCAGGGAAGGTATATCAGTTTTACTGCCCACTGGGTGAACCTTCTGACGGCCGTCAAGCATGTAACCCGTGGCACCCGTGTAGATTTGGTTTTACCGCCACGGATTGCATGCAGGCCTGACTCTTCTTCTCCTCCTCCTACTCCATCCTCCTCCCTCTCCTCCTCAGCTGCCTCCTCCTTTTCCGCTGCTAGCGTCTCTTCCACTGCACCGCCCAAGCTCCCCAGAACCTATTCCACATGCCAGGTGAGACGTTGCCATGCCGTGCTGCGTCTGTTGTGCCTGGAAGCAAAGAGCCACACTGGCCCGGCACTCCTTTCAGCTTTGCGTTCACAGGCAGATGAGTGGCTAACACCGCTCAATTTGACAGTTGGTAAAGTGGTGTGTGACAACGGTGCCAATCTGCTTAGCGCATTGAAACAGGGCAAAATCACGCACGTGCCGTGCATGGCACACGTCTTAAACTTGGTCGTGCAGCGATTCCTTGTCAAATACCCTGGGGTCCAGGACATCTTGCGGCAGGCAAGGAAAATCTCGGCCCATTTCAGAAGATCTTACACGGCCATGGCTCGCCTTGCTGACATTCAGCGGCGACACCATCTGCCGGTCAGACGTCTTATTTGCGATTGCCCGACGCGATGGAACTCAACCTTCTATATGCTTGATAGGCTGCTCCAGCAGAAACGTGCAGTTAACGTCTACCTGTATGAACTCTGCGAAAGAAACGGTTCTGGGGAGCTGGGTTTTTTTTCACCGCGCCAGTGGCTGCTCATGCGCGACACATGCAGACTTCTGCGGCCATTTGAGGAGATCACCAAACTGGTCAGTCGCAGCCATGGCGCCATCAGTGACATGGTACCTTATGCCTTCTTTCTGGAGCGTGCATTGCGTCGTGTCATTGATCAGGCTGTGGAGGAGCAGGAGCGGGAAGATGAGGAAGTCGCAATGCTGGATGAATTCCCAGGGGGGGCTACTCTATCTGAGACAAGTCAACAACAGGAGTCTGATGAGGAGTCAGAGGAGGATGGTGCCGGGGCGGATGAGCAGGAGCAAGAAGAGCATGCTTTAAACCTTTCTGGGATCCCTGTTGTGCGAGGATGGGGAGAGGAGAATGAAGAGGACGACATTATCCTGGATGATGAGCAGGAGCCAGGCCACCACACCGCTTCCACTTTAGTGCAAATGGGGGCCTTCATGCTCCAGTGTTTTAATAGGGACCCCCGTATAAAAAGCATGAGGGTCAAGGACCAGTACTGGGTGGCAACGTACTTAGACCCCCGGTACAAACACAAAATGGCGGAAATGTTACCGCCGTCGCAGAGGGCTGTCAGAATGCAGCACTTCCAGGCCTTGCTTCGAGAAATGCTGCATTCTGCTTTTGCGTGCGCTGGCAGAGGAGCAATTCCCACTCCCAGAGAAGGATTTGCGGGTACCAATCCAACAGCGCCTGCAAGAAGAGGCCGGTTTGAAGATGTGTTGGTGACTTCGGATATGAGGTCATTCTTTCAGCCGACCCATCGACAGGTGTCATCCGGATCCAGCATCAGGGAACGCCTAGACCGTCAGGTGTCCGACTACATTGGGTTAACGGCCGATGTGGACGCTCTGAGGAGTGATGAACCCCTAGACTACTGGGTGGGCAGGCTTGACCTCTGGCCAGAGCTTGCCCAATTTGCAATCGAACTGTTGGCTTGCCCCTCATCCAGTGTCCTGTCCGAAAGGACGTTCAGCGCAGCAGGGGGGATTGTGACCGATAAGCGTACTCGCCTAGCTCACCACAGTGTTAACTACCTCACATTTCTAAAAATGAATGAGGCATGGATCTCGGAGGAATTCAACACATGTGATCAGTAGACCATGTATATGTCTATAAACAATTTTTGGAATCAAGCACACAGACCTTCTTAATTCATTTGGCTCACTTCCCTGACCCAAAAAAGCACACCGTACTATATGCCCCTACCCTCCTCTTTGAAGAGGTTGAGCGGTGTCATATTTCTACTGGGGCTGCTTATTATGAGGGGTTCCCACCATCCCTGTGCTGTGCTGACTTCCTCCTGGGTGTTCTTATTATGAGGGGCTCCCACCATCCCTGTGCTGTGCTGACTTCCTCCTGGGGGTTCTTATTATGAGGGGATCACACCATCCCTGTGCTGTGCTGACTTCCTCCTGGGGCTGCTTACGGTGCTGCTGTCAGCGCTGTATGTCACGGAGCTGCTGTCAGCGCTGTATGTCACGGAGCTGCTGTCAGCGCTGTATGTCACGGAGCTGCTGTCAGCGCTGTATGTCACGGAGCTGCTGTCAGCGCTGTATGTCACGGAGCTGCTGTCAGCGCTGTATGTCACGGAGCTGCTGTCAGCGCTGTATGTCACGGAGCTGCTGTCAGCGCTGTATGTCACGGAGCTGCTGTCAGCGCTGTATGTCACGGAGCTGCTGTCAGCGCTGTATGTCACGGAGCTGCTGTCAGCGCTGTATGTCACGGAGCTGCTGTCAGCGCTGTATGTCACGGAGCTGCTGTCAGCGCTGTATGTCACGGAGCTGCTGTCAGCGCTGTATGTCACGGAGCTGCTGTCAGCGCTGTATGTCACGGTGCTGCTGTCAGCGCTGTATGTCACGGAGCTGCTGTCAGCGCTGTATGTCACGGAGCTGCTGTCAGCGCTGTATGTCACGGAGCTGCTGTCAGCGCTGTATGTCACGGAGCTGCTGTCAGCGCTGTATGTCACGGAGCTGCTGTCAGCGCTGTATGTCACGGTGCTGCTGTCAGCGCTGTATGTCACGGAGCTGCTGTCAGCGCTGTATGTCACGGAGCTGCTGTCAGCGCTGTATGTCACGGAGCTGCTGTCAGCGCTGTATGTCACGGAGCTGCTGTCAGCGCTGTATGTCACGGAGCTGCTGTCAGCGCTGTATGTCACGGTGCTGATGTCAGTGCTCTGTATTACGGTGCTGCTGTCAGTGCTCTGTATCTCCTGCACCCTCTTGTTTGCCTACCCTGGTCCCTGACCTTCCCTCTCCTCCATTGCCTTCATTAGCTCCATAGTCCTGAATTGTCAGAACAATTTCCCAAATAAAAAAAAAATGCTTGTAGTTATCGATCCCAAATTCACCTCATACATGTATTATGCTATTGTCCAGGTGGTGGGACTACGTGCTACCCCCTAATAATTACCCCGTGGCCGCAAATTCGACCTAAAGGTTTGCGAAATTCGCCTCCCATTGAAGTCAATGGAGCCCGCGGCGAACGGTCGTTTTCGCGAACGTTTGTGTCCGTTCGCGTTTCGCGTTCGCGAAACGTCCCGTCGGAAGTTCGTCCATCACTAGCGATCACTCCCGCAGTGTTATTGTGTTCTGCCAGTGAATACAATGATTAGTGTTGCCAACTATAGCTGGCAGCACTGATTGTTTTGGAGAAAACCTGACAGGCTGGTTGTACTCAAGTCAGTTAATAGGTTGACTTGTATAAAACCAGCTAGCCCATACATAGATCGACTATAGCTGGTCTCTGCTTAATTGGTGTAATTTCAATCCATGTATGGCCCGCTTAACCACTACGCAGTCCCTAAACATCCTTCCACAAACCTTTACATTTTTCCTTCCCAGATTACTTCATCCTCCTCTCCTATACATAGTGCCCACTGTCATACTCTCCACACTTCTCTCCTATACATAGTGCCCACTGTCATACCTCCAACACTTCTCTCCTATGCATAGTGCCCACTTTCATACCCTCCACACTCCTCTCCTGTACATACTACTCACTGTCATACCCTCCATACTCCTCTCCTATACATAGTGCCCACTGTCATACCCTCCACACTTCTCTCCTATACATAGTGCCCGCTGTAATACCCTCCACACTCCTCTCCTGTACATACTACTCACTGTCATACCCTCAATACTCCTCTCCTATACATAGTGCTCACCGTCATACCCTCCCTCCACACTCCTCTCCTGTAATTACTGCTTACTGTGCTACTCTCCACACTTCTCTCCTGTACATAGTGCCCACTGTCATACCCTCCACACTCCTGTACATATTGCTCACTGTCATACCCTCCACACTCTTCTCTTATACATAGTGCCCAATGTCATACCCTCTACACTTCTCTGCTGTGCATACTGCCCACTGTCATACCCTTCACACTCCTCTCCTGTACATAGTGCCTTCTGCCATGCCCTCTGCACTCCTCTCATGTACATAGTGCCCACTGTTAGACCCTCCACATTCCTCTCCCTCACTTGCACATAATTCCCACTTTTATACCATCCATACTCCTCCCATATGCCTCTTACCCACAAAAACTGTTCTTTAAAATTATACTGAATATCCTCAATGTTACCAGCTCTAGAATGGGCACTTTTGTCAGTTCAACTAAAGGAAATCTCACAGTCCTCATATTTGTTCTGCCCCATTATTAGTACTTATTTAATTTTGTAATCACCATTGTGATGTATAGAGGAACACGGGGGGTGTCAGCTACTCTAAATATAGCACTTGTAAAAAAAGCGTCCCTGAAAATATTTTTGAAATGTTGACAACTATGCACTTAGGCACTGCCCAAGGGCCACAGGGTCAGTAGGGGGCCCCATGAGAGGCTCCTGTGATATTAAAGCGGTAGTAAACTTTTCTAACTTTAATACATTTTAGAGGCCCTGGGGTAGGTTATGCCATAATGTACAAGTATGCCCAGCATATTAGCACATTAGGGCACACTTAAATTGTCAGACTGAGCCCTCCAGTGCTGTGCTGTGATCAATCCAGCGTGGCCCCGGGCACTTCCATCTTCACCCGGTCTTCCTTCTGGGTTCTGTGCCTTTGATTACTTGCCTTGGCCAGGCTGCGTTGATGTCATTCCCACACATGCTCATGTGCATCCTCTCTCTCCCATCCCCCCTTTATTTCTTCCCCTTTCTTTCTCTCTCTCTCTTTCTCTTTCTCTCTCTCTCTCATCCTCCCTCTCTCTCTTTAATTTAATTTGTTATAACAAAAAATATTTTGCATTTTTATTTATTTATTGTTTATAAAAGGCCCCACCAAAATCCTCAGCACCAGGCCCATGATGTTCTTAATCTGGCCCTGATAAAAAGATAGTTTAGGGACTGAACTGGTAGAGAGAGGGGAAAGGTATAAGAAATGCGGGCCCAGTGATCTCAAGCAATTGTGATCTAAAAACTGCAATCTATAAGTAGGCAGATTACATCCTGCCTTTGGTTGAGTAAGGTGTCCCACCAGTCATGTGCAAACTCAAGCCAAAAAATAAAAAAAATGTTAATAGTCACTGTGAGTTTACACATGCTCTGAAATATCTTCTCATGCATTGCCTGCAAGCTGGGGCTTCTAATTAAAAGATAAAGAATGTCTAATACTCTTCTTCCCTGTACACACAATCGTATTTTCCGACAACAAAACTGTGGATTTTTTTTTCTAAAGGATGTTGGCTCTTGTCTTGCATACACACAGTCACACAAATGTTGTCAGAAATTCCGAACGTCAAGAATGGGATGACCTGCAACACGTACGGCGAGCTGAAAAAAATTAAGTTCAATAGCCAGTGCGGCTCTTCTACTTGATTTCGAGCATGCGTGGACTTTTGTGTGTTGCAATTGTGTACACACGCTCAGAATTTCCGACAACAAGTTTTGTTGTCGGAAAATTTGCGAACCTGCTCTCAAACATTTGTTGGCGGAAATTCTGACAATAAATGTTCTATGGAGCATACACACGGTCAGACTTCCCGACAACAAGCTCACATCCAACATTTGTTGTCGGAAAATCCTATTGTGTGTACAGGGCATTCCGCTATCCCTGTACCTGCAGTCTGGTAGCAGTGTGAGTCACCCAAACAATTAGTGGCTTTTGCTGAGCATGAAGCATGAAAGGCCAATGTCCCAAATATCTGAAACTGCTTGATTTCAGCCTATACAGTATATTGCCAGACGTTCACAAATACACAGGTGTCTAATATACACTTAGGGAGATATGAACATCAGGGAACTAAATCTGTGGAAGAAATCTATCAATTTAAAGAGCAACTCAACTGTAGCTAAGCACCACAAACTGAAAACATCATTTCATTAAAAAATTCCCATAATATTTTATTGAGACATTTTAAGAAATTGCAGGAGAATACAAAATTGCAACGTATGATGCAAAAACCACCCAAAAAACAAATATTTAAAGATGACTATATACAATCACAATAACTAAACAAGTATCGAAAAGAAAAAGAAACCCTTGAACTGAGCGTTCAAAGAACAATTCAAACAAAAACAAAAAAAAAAAGATGGTGGGCAACAGAAAATATATATCCATACCATAGCCCACAAGGTTGATTCTAAATAGCAGTAGCTGAAATGGATAACCTTCCAAATTCCTAGACCATAGAGATGATCAGAGATGATTTGGTCTCCGAACACCTCTATTGTAAGCAACCGCCAGATCAGGGCCCAGGATGGGAGAGCCCGGAGAGGCAATGGTGGCGTCGGGAGGGGGCCCTTCTGATGCAATCCAGTGGCTAATTTGTTGCTAGGATTGCTTTTACTTTGTAGAGCATCGCTGCCTGAAGAAAACAATACTGGGGTTATAGTTGACAGCTGCAGCCATAACCCTGCTATAACCACTTAAGGTCAATCACGTACATGTGCATGATTTAGCAGCAGGTTGTTAATATTCAAAGTAAACTCATCCATCCATCTATCCATGTCTCCCTACTTTATTTTGCTGATAAGCCTCTTTAAAAAAACACACGTCTAGCATTTCTGGCTGTGGTCGTCGTGACTAACTGCAGATGACTTGTGTAGCATTTACTTCATGGAATCTATTTGTCCTTAGCTCAGGCATGCAAGGAGGGTGTGCTTAGCTGAGAAAACCCCTCCTCCCCTCCTGAAGACTCTTGTGACCTATGACATCATTTTGGCCTAGGCCAAAAAACAAGAAGTCAATGAAGAAATGTAAAAAGAAGTTTAAAACAAGTAAATATAATATACCTTCCTATCTATTTACTGATGCTAACGGCATAAGGATTAAAAATAGTTCATGTTAACTATTAGTTCCTCTTTAAGGAATATTTGCTAAATTATTCTAATAATGGGCTTTAATCTCCTATGATATACAAAGCAAATCATTTTAGAAAAGCACACCATACACGACAAAATAGAACATGTGTACATCAAAGATAAATGCTCTTTAGGAAAATCTAGATTTGAAAAGTGTTGTTCATGAAAGGTTGAAAGCCTGGTTTCCCATTTCCATGTCTTTTATCTGTCCTCGCTGAAAGATATATTTACCGTCATTTGACCCAGGAATCAAGCTTGAACGGGTCACACAGATCAGCTTATTCTGGATTTAGATGTGATTTCAGGAAAGACATTGTTATGGCGGCTTTCCAAGTTTATGGAAAATGTGCTAGGAGATTTAGCTGAGATTTAAAGAGGCCAAATGTAGTTCAACTGTAGTGGGTGACGAACCCTACCAACGCTAAAAGGTATTTTAACACTTCAGGCCCTGAAGGATTTACCCCCTTAATGACCAGGCCATTTTTTGCCATACAGCACTACATTATTTTGACTGACAATTGCACGGTCGTGCGACTCTGTACCCAAATAAAATGTATGTATTTTTTTCCTACAAATAGAGCTTTCTTTTGGTGGCATTTGATCACCTCTGCGTTTTTTCACTTTTGAACTATAAACAAAAAAAAGAGCATACATTTTGAAAAAAAAGAACAATTGTTTTTACTTTCTGCTATAAAACATATCCAACAGAAAAAATAAAAAAATCGAATTTCTTAAGTTTAGGCCAATATGTATTCTGCTACATATTTTTGGCAAAAAATCCCAATAAGCATATATTGATTGGTTTGCACAAAACCTATTGCGCCTACAAACTATGGGATATTTTTATGTTACGTAGTTACATAGTAGGTGAGGTTGAAAAAAAGACACAAATCCATCAAGTCCAACCTGTGTGTGTGATTAGATGTCAGTATTACATTGTATATCCCTGTATATTGCGGTTGTTCAGGTGCTTATCTAATAGTTTCTTGAAACGATCAATGTCCCCCGCTGAGACCACCGCCTGTGGAAGGGAATTCCACATCCTTGCCACTCTTACAGTAAAGAACCCTCTACATAGTTTAAGGTTAAACCTCTTTTCTTTTCATTTTAATGAGTGGCCACGAGTCTTGTTAAACCTTCCACAAAAAAGCTTTATCCCTATTGTGGGGTCACCAGTATGGTATTTGTATATTGAAATGATATCCCCTCTCAAGCGTCTCTTCTCCAGAGAGAATAAGTTCAGTGTGCACAACCTTTCCTCATAACTAATATCCTCCAAACCCTTTATCAGCTTTGTTGCCCTTCTTTGCACTCGCTCCATTTCCAGTACATCCTTCCTGAGGACCGGTGCCCAGAACTGAACAGCATACTCCAGGTGTGGCCGGACCAGATTCTTATAGAGCAGGAGAATTATCGTTTTATCTCTTGAGTTGATCCCCTTTTTTATGCGTGCCAATATTCTGTTTGCTTTGTTAGCAGCAGCTTGACATTGCATGTCATTGCTGAGCCTATCATCTACTAGGACCCCCAGGTCCTTTTCCATCCTAGATTCCCCCAGAGGTTCTCCCCCCAGTGTATAGATTGCATTCAGAATTTTGCCAACCAAATGCATATTTTTAATTTTTCTACAACCTCATTTGCCATGTAGTTGACCACCCCACACCTCATTAATTAGTTCAGATATTTTTGCAAGGTTTCCACATCCTGCAGAGAAGTTATTGCCCTGCTTATCTTAGTACAGCCTGCAAATACAGAGATTGAACTGTTTACCCCAGGTCGTTTATGAACAAATTAAACAGGATTGGTCCCAGCACAGAAGCCTGGGGGACCCCACTACCGACCCCTGGCCATTCCGAATACTCCCCATTTATCCCCACCCTCTGAAATCGCCCTTGTAGCCAGTTTTCAATCCATGACCTCACCCTATGGTCCATGTCAATGGACCTTATTTTGTACAGTAATTGTTCATGGGGAACTCTGTCAAATGCTTTTGCAAAATCCAGATACACCACATCTATGGGCCTTCCTTTATCTAGCTGGCAGCTCGCCTCCTCATAGAAGATCAATAGATTGGTTTGGCAAGAACAATTCTTCATGAATCCATGCTGATTACTGCTAATGATACCGTTCTCATTACTAAAATCTATATGTATATAGTCCCTTATCATCCCCTCCAAGAGTTTACATACTACTGATGTTAGGCTAACTGGTCTGTAATTCCCAGGGATGTATTTTGGGCCCTTTTTAAAATATTGATGCTACATTGACTTTTCTCCAATCAGCTGGTACCACTCCAGTCAGTAGTAGTTATAGCATTTTTTTTTCTTTTACTAGTAATAGGGTGACATTTCAGCAGACAAATTGGACACTTAACTGACACTTTTGACACTTTTTTTGGGGACCAGTGACATTATTACAGTGATCAGTGCTAAAAATATGCACTGTTATTGTACTAATGACACTGGCAGGGAAGGGGTTAACATCAGGGGCGATCAAAGGGTTAAATGTGCCCCTAGGGGGTGCTTGCTAACTGTGTGGTTGTTGCTCTGACTGGGGGAAGACAGAAACAAGTGTTCCTGCTAGCAGGAACACAAAATGTCTATATTATACCCTGTCAGAACAGGGATCTGCCTTGTTTACATAGACAGACTGCTGTTCTGCCTCTCTTGGCAATGATCATGGGTGGCCGGTGGACACTGGGTCTGCAGAACCCTTGATTAGCTCCCCCTCTGTTTAATCAGCATGCAATCGTGCCTCCGGTGATGCACACGCGCCCCCTCGTGGCTATTTCATGAAATGACATACAGGTATGTGATTTCACACAATAGAGCCAACCTTCCACAGTACATGTACGTTAGGCGGTCGGCAAGTGCAAGCAACAGGCTATGAAATGACCAAGGCTTCTTTCATTCCTGCAGCAGTGTCTACTGCCCCCTGAAAAGTGATCTGCAGTGGATTGTTTTTCAGAGGATGGTAAAAAGAGAATTACAGGTGATGTTTCCAACTCCTGATACCTGATTTTTTTAGATTACCGAACAGCAATAAATCAAACAGTTGCAGTATAGCTTCATTCACTTACAGGTGGTGCTGCCTACAAACTTGGCATGTAGCTTTGGTCAGGGGTGTAGTAAAAAAAGATCAACTGCCTGTTTTTACTGCCTCTATGCTGTCCTTGTGCAAGGATGCACGGAACAGCTGGAAGGGTATGTACCATATCATGCACTGTGTCCTCAGGAAGAGAACCCTCTAAGTTCAGAGAATGGAGTAATAGAGGAAAGAGAATAAGGGGTAGATAGAGGTAAAAAGGGTAAAGCGAGTGACAGGGGAACAAGAAAGAAAAAGCAGAAGGTCAAAATTAGGAGTTAAAAAGAGCAAGAAGACAGAGGGAACATGAAATCAGATATTGGGAACACCAAGGGACACCAGAGATTCTCCTCTAAAACCCAACTTTATCCAATACAAAATGTGTTTTGGCTTGAGTAGAGAAGGTTTCGAGCACCCGTCAGTCTGTATTCCTGACGATGTCCCTATTGGGAAGATTTTACCTCGCTTCCTGTCAAGACATAATGAGAAACCTTTCCCATGGGGACACAGACAAAAGAAAAAAAAAACAAACAAAGATTGTATTCCTGTCTATGGCTTCATGCCCTGATGAAATATGTTTGTGTAGCACATACAAACATGCAGTGAAGTAACTGGTCTCAGGTGATAAAAATCCTCCTAGGTAAGTTGTACCTGTTTATCTGCAGCCATCTCTCCATTACATCAGTTCAAAGTACACAGGTCACAGGATTTTTCTCAGCAGTAAAAATCAGGAGGCAAGGATCTAATACCACACATTGCACAGTTAGAGCACAGAGCTTCTGAGAGCCGCGTGGAAGGAGAGACACCCCCACCCCCTCCCATTTGTATACAGGTTCATGGAAAAGCATACACAGCTGAAGCTTTACATACTTTTACACAGTTAGTCTGGTTGAAAAAAGACACTAATGCCGCGTACACACGATCAAACAATCGGGTGGAAAAGTCCGGCAAACTCAAGTCCGCCGGACAATCCCCCCGTGTGTAGCCTCCGGCAGACTTTTTTGACCCGAAAGTACGGCGGACTTAGAAAGTAGTTTTGCACTCCAATCTTCCCTCCGGACTCGCATTTCGATGGACAATCCGGCCGTGCGTATGCCAGTCCCCGTACTTTTGAAATGAACTGACTTTTCCCGCCCGGAGAAAAGTTTGCTAATTTCGAGCGGGTCTCCAGATAGGCGGGGCCCGCGAAGGAGACGTTGCTGGCCCCGCCACCTGGTATGGACTTAAAGGGGAACCCCAACGCTGAAAAAAATCGGCGTGGGGGTTCCCCCCAGGTCCACATCAGACCCTTGACCGAGCACGCTACCCGGCCGGCCAGGAAAGGAGGGGACGAGCGAGCGCCCCCCCCTCCTGTGCCTGGGGGAAGAGGGGGGTCACGCAGCCCCCCCACCCCAAAGCACCTTGTCCCCATGTTGATGAGGACAAGGGCCTCTTCCCGACAACCCTGGCCGTTGGTTGTCGGGGTCTGCGGGCGGGGGGCTTATCGGAATCCGGGAGCCCCCTTTAATAAGGGGGCCCCCGGATACTGGCCCCCCACCCTATGTGAATGAGTATGGGGTACAATGTACCCCTACCCATTCACCTGTGAAAAAAAGTACAAAAAAAACACAACACAGGGTAAAAATAGTTTATTGCACAGCTCCGGGGGTCTTCCGTCTTCGGGGGTCTTCTCGCCGGACTCCTCCGCCATCTTCTGCTAGCTCTTTTGCTAGCGGAGGAGCCTGGCTTTCTTCCTCGCTGTCGGCCTCTTCTTCTGACTTCGGGGGTCTTGTCCCCCTCTTCGGTTCTTCTGCCGGGCCACCCGGTCTTCTGTCGCCGCTGCCGTCATCGCCGCCGCCTTCTGTTCTTCTCTTCAGATGTTGACTTGTCGCATCCTCCGCTCACAATGGCTCCGACGCGATGCGTGGCGACTTATATAGGGACATCACCGGGTGATGTCCCCACCCATTATGGTGTCACAGTCCCAGAGGATGCTGGGACTGTGACATCATAATAGGCGGGGACATCATCCGGTGATGTCCCTATATAAGTCACCGCACGCCCGGTCCCCGTCATTGTGAGCGGAGGGAGCGACGAGTCAACATCTGAAGAGAAGAAGAGAAGAACAGAAGGCGGCGGCGACAACGACAGCGACGAAAGAAGACCGGGTGGCCCGGCAGAAGAACCGAAGAGGGGGACAAGACCCCCGAAGAGGGGGACAAGACCCCCAAAGTCGGAAGAAGAGGCCGGCGGCGCGGAAGAAAGCCGGGCTCCTCCACTAGAAAAAGAGCTAGCAGAAGATAGCGGAGGAGTCCGGTGAGAAGACCCCCGAAGACGGAAGACCCCCGGAGCTGTGCAATAAACTATTTTTACCCTGTGTTGTGTTTTTTTTTGTACTTTTTTTCACAGGTGAATGGGTCTCCTTTGCGGACCCCGCCTACCTGGAGACCCGCTCGAAATGAGCGGACTTTCCTCCGCGTGTGTGGGCAAGTCCGTTCATTTCAAAAGTAGGGCGGATAGTACGGCGGACTTAATACGCCGTATTAGTCCGCTGAAAAAGTGCCGTGTGTGGGCAAGTAGCCTGTTTGGAAAGTTGGATGGACAGTCTGGCGGGAAGTCCACCAGACTAAGTCCGTCAGATAGCCCGCTACGTGTGTACACGGCATTAGTTAAACCAATAAAAGGGGGAAAAAATCATACAATATTTTATACACAACCCTATAGCCAGAGTCAAATCAGAGTAAAGTAAAAGTCATTTACTCCAGCAGGGACAAAAATGTCTTCCTGATCCCCCAAGAGGCAATCGGATATTCCTTTACCTATAAATGTTAGTACCCAGTTATATTCTGTACATTTAGGAAAGTATCCAGGCCTTTCTTAACACAATCTACTGAGCTGGCCAGAACCACCTCTGCAGGGAGTCTATTCCACATTTTCACAGCTCTTACTGTGAAGAAACCTTTCCGTATTTGGAGATGAAATCTCTTTTCCTTTAGATGTAAAGTGTGCCCCCCTTGTCCTCTGTGATGACCTTAAAATGAATAACTCAACACCAAGGTCACTATATGAACCCCTTATATAATTGTACATGTTGATCATATCCCCCCTTATTCTCCTTTTATCAAGAGAGATTAAATTCAGTTTCTCTAATCTTTTCTCATAGCTGAGCTCCTCCATGCCTCTTATCAGTTTGGTTCCCCTTCTCTGCACTTTCTCCAGTTCCCTGATATCCTTTTTGTGAACTGGTGCCCAAAACTGAACTGCATATTCTAGATGAGCAGTGGCAGTGCGTACATAGAGGGCGCAGGAGTGCCGCCCCCCCCCCCTCTCCTGCACCGCTCTATCACCAATAGATAGATTCATGCATTGCATGAATCTATTTATTGTCGCCGCTGCCGCCCCATATTCAGGTGTCCGGCCCCTTGTCGGGCGTCAGGCATCTGAATTACAGTGGCAGGGTTTCTTTGAAAGTGCCTGATTAGAGGTGTCAGCTCTGATAGGCATCCTGATTAGAGCCGTGGGCTCTAATAGGCTTCCAAAAGGGTAGACAGCGGGCGCACTGCTGTTTACACTGACCCGCCTCTCAGCCAATCAGGTTGCCGGATCTGTGTTACCTGTCACCTAATTGGCTGAAATCACAGGCGCTGTGATTGGACGCCTACCAGGCATCCAATCATTGCAGAAGACGAGAGGAGGAGCACGGGAGAAGACATCGGGTCGGATTTGGAGGACACCGGACACTGCTCCCCGTCTGCTGCCATCATCCGCTGCACAGTAGAGACAAGGTAAGTGCCAGGCACAGTGGCAGCACACAAGGGGCACAGTGGCAACAAACATGGGGCACAGTGGCAGCACAGAAGGGGCACAGTGGCAAAATTTTGAGCACCAGCCACCACTGCAGAAGAGGTCTTACTAATGATTTGAACAGGGGCAAAATTATATATCTCTCTGGAGTCCATACCTCTCTTAACCTCCCTGGCGGTATAATTATTTCGGATTTTAGGTGCTGAAAGCGGTACAATTATTTTGCATGAAAATTTGGTGTTTTATATTGTAGGCCTGCAATTCTTAGAAATAATTCACTTAAATCTGTCCAAACCAGAGTCTAGCAGACATCCCGGGTATGATAAAGTTTGAAAAATGAAATCATAAATTATAATATAATAAATAACTATAAATAATTATATCAAATAATAATATAATAATAATAAAAAATATTCCATAATGTAATCAAATCAAAAACACTGAAATTTGCTCAGTTGCAGAATTGTCACTGTCATTACTTTTCAATATTTGATGACGGATCTCCCCACAAATCGCTATCGCTCAATTCTGCGAGTGATTCCAATTTATTATCGCTGTTTTCTAGCTGGTCTAAAATCATTTTTGATGTAAAGCGACAGTTTTGGTTGCTATGGACAATCTCCAGTTTCCAGGCAGAAAGAACAGTTTTTATAATATAAAACTGCATGCAGGACACTGGGCAGACCACTAGGGACAAAGGGGATGTGAAATAATTACATACAGCAATGTAATCTGTACGATTACATTATACTGTATGTAATGTGTGTGTTTTACTTTTTGAATTTGGCTCCGTTCTCCGTCCCCATGCGTCGCAACGTTTGCAAGGAACGGAGCTCAGCACTGTGATAGATCGAGCGGAGGACGGCTCGCTCGTACAGCGGGGGGACATCGCTGGATCCAGGGGTTACCACTAATGGTACTGAATTTTCACCCCGAGCCAGACTCGGGAATACCGCCAGGGGGGTTAATATAAAGAAGGACTTTGCTAGTGGAAACTGCATCTTGGTATTGCATGCTATTATTGAACTTATGATCTACCAAAACCCCCAGATCCTTCTCCACTATGGATTCCCCCAGTTGTACTCCCCCCTAGCATGTATGATGCATGCATATTCTTAGCCCCCAAGTGCATAACTTTACATTTATCAACATTAAGACCCCTCTCACACTTGAAGCGTTTTTCAGGCACTACAGCGCTAAAATTGTGCCCGCATAGCACCTGAAAAAAGCTGCTCCATTCACTTCCATTTGAAAGTCCGAGGGCTCCCACACTGGAGCGGTGCGCTGGCAGGGCGTCACAAAAAGTCCTGCCAGCAGCTTCTTTAGAGAGGTGAAGGAGTGGTGAACTCACCGATCCTCCACCGCTCCTCCCCATTGAAATCACGCTGCGATACCGCCGGCAAAACGCCGCTCCGGAAGCTTTTTGTGGGTGGATATAACCCCTTTCCGGCCGCTAGCGGGGGTTAATAGCGCCGCTAAAACGACAGCAAAGTGGCGCTAAATATAGCGCCACTTTACTTCTGACGCCCTAGGTGGCACAGTGTGAAAGGGCTTTGAACCTCACTTGGGGCACAGTGACAGCACATAGGCAAAATGGCTGCGTTTGATGGGCAAAGTGAGGCTGCAATTGATGTTGTTTTTTTTTTTTTTTTTTTTGCACCCCCTCCAAAAAATTTGAGCACCGGCAACCACTGGTCTGTTGCTTAAAATATTATTTTTTTTCCAACAAGAACCCGTCTATCTGGTCTTTTATTAATCTCTCCAGTATCTTCCCAACTATAGAAGGTAAACTAACAGGTCTATAGTTACTAGTAAAGACTTTTTAAACCACATTGGCCATACACCAATCCAGTGGTACCATTCCAGTCATTAACCACTTCAGCCGTGGAAGGATTTACCCCCTTCCTGACCAGAGCACTTTTTGCGATTCGGCACTGCGTCACTTTAACTGACAATTGCGCGGTCATGCGACGTGGCTCCCAAACAAAATTGACATCCTTTTTTTCCCACAAATAGAGCTTTCTTTTGGTGGTATTTGATCACCCCTGCGGTTTTTATTTTTTGCGCTATAAACAAAAAAATAGCAACAATTTTGAAAAAAAACGCATTCTTTTTTACTTTTTGCTATAATAAATATCCCCCAAAAATATAAAAAAAAATTTTTTTTCCTCAGTTTAGGCCAATACGTATTCTTCTACATATTTTTGTTAAAAAAAAACGCAATTAGTGATTATTAATTGGTTTGCGCAAAAGTTATAGCGTCTACAAAATAGGGGATAGTTTTATGGCATTTTTAGAATTTTTTTTTTTTGCTAGTAATGGCGGTGATCAGTGATTTTTATCATGACTGCGACATTATGGCGGACACATCGGACATTTTTGACACATTTTTGGGACCATTGGCATTAATACAGCGATCAATGCTATAAAATTGCATTGATTACTGTAAAAATGTCACTGGCAGTGAAGGGGTTAACCACTAGGGGTAGGGAGGGGTTAAGTGTGTCTTGGGGAGAGATTCTAACTGTCTGGGGGATGGGCTAGCAGTGGCACGACACTGAATGCTGCTCCTGATGACAGGGAGCAGACGATCAGTGTCCTGTCATTAGGCAGAAAGGGGAGATGCTGTTTACATCGGCATCTCCCCGTTCTACAGCTCCGTGACACGATTGCGGGTATCCCCGCGGCGATCGGGTTCCGCAGGCACAGTCACGGAACTCGCGGCAGGCACGCGTGCGTGCATGGCCGGAAATTCAAAGTAATGTGTGGGTACGTTACTTTGCCCAGCCGTGCCATTTTGCGACATATATATGCCGACAGCGGCCGGCAAGTGGTTAACGAGTCCCTAAAAATTAGATACAACGGTTTTGAAATTACAGAGCTCAATTCTTTTAGGATCCGTGGGTGGATGCCATCAGGTCCAGGTGCTTTATCCACCTTTATTCTGTCCAACTATTTCTGGACCATATCACTTTTGAGCCATTGTGGATTTGGGGCTGCGTCCCTACCACCCCCATTATGGACATGAGCTCCCCCATGCTCCTTTGTATACACAGAGCTAAAGAAAGTATTACCCAGGATTCTATTTAACTTATTTGATTTGTCTCAGGTAGGGATGAGCTTCGTGTTCGAGTCGAACATACGTTCGACTCGAACATCGGCTGTTCGCCCGTTCGGCGAATTCCGAACGTTATGGGCCGTTCGTGCCAAATTCGTGTGGCGCTCACGGCCCACAATGCACTGCGATGGTGCAGTGCATTGCTGGCTCATGATTGGCCAGGCATGCACTGTGACCCCGCATACTTGGCCAATCACAGCGCCGGTAGCGAGGAGAGCCGTGATTGGCCACAGGCAGGATGCCTGTGGCCAATCATAGCTCAGGCTGTGTAGTACACGCCCCACACTATATAAGGCCGCCAGCGCGGCGGCCTTGTGTAGTGTGTTGGCGTCTGAAGCAGTTAGTGGGTGTTCTGTGTACCTTCAACACAGTATACACCGATCGTTATTGGACGATTTTTCGATCTTGCTCTTCTGTAGTGGTTGTTGTCTGCATGCCTTGACCGCAGTATACACCGCTATATTCACCTATATAGCTAGCGATATATCTATCTTTTATAATAGAGCTTGCAGTCAGTGTTAGGAGCTTGTGCGTGCTGTCTGCGTGCTCTGAACCCAGTATACGCCGATATATCCACCTACATAGCTCTTCTCTATTTGAGCCATCTGCCATCTGCAGGAGTTATTGAAAGTTGTGTGTGCCTCCAGCACAGCACAGTATACATCTGTATTTACCCTTTATTGCTGGTGTTCTATAATAAAGGCATCTGCAGGAGTTAGTGGGTGTTGTGTGCCTCCAGCACAATATACACCTGTATCTACCCTTTATTGCTGTTCTCTAATAGAGCCATCTGCAGGGCTTAGTGGGTGTTGTGTGCCTCCAGTACAGTATACCCCTTTATCTACCCTTTATTGCTGGTGTTCTATAATAATGGCATCTGCAGGAGTTAGTGGGTGTTGTGTGCCTCCAGCACAATATACACCTGTATCTACCCTTTATTGCTGTTCTCTAATAGAGCCATCTGCAGGGCTTAGTGGGTGTTGTGTGCCTCCAGTACAGTATACCCCTTTATCTACCCTTTATTGCTGGTGTTCTATAATAAAGGCATCTGCAGGAGTTAGTGAGTGTTGTGTGCCTCCAGCACAATATACACTACCCAATTGCTGTTTTACCCGACTCCCTTCAGGCCATTACCATGTCTGGAAAGCCAGCAAGGAGAGGCAGACAGGCGCGAGCCGATAAAAGAGGGCAAGCAGGCTCTGTGTCTAGAGACAACAGTGCTGGTCGTGGACGCGGTGCATTGTCATCATCAGCTCGTGGCCATGGGACACGCTTGTCCTTCTTTTCGGCAGCTGGACATGTTGAGCCGCAACATGCCAACGACTTGGTAGAGTGGATGACCAAGCCCTCTTCATCCTCCTCATCCTCTCTCACCCAGTCTCAGGGTACTAGCAAAGCAGCTGCCAACGCATCATCTTCCCTCCTCTCAATGTCATCATCAGTGACTCCTTCCCTAGACCCACCATGTCCTCCTGAGGAGTCTCCTGAATTCTTTGAGCACAGTGTTGGGTACATGCTCCAGGAGGATGCCCAGTGTTTTCTGCTAGCAGTACACCCACGTCCGATTATAGCAGGCAAATGTCCCTGCCCCAGCTGCTGGACCGGCGAAAGAAGTTCACTCCCAGCCATCCACATGCCCAGCGGTTGAATGCTAGCTTGGCTAAATTGCTAGCACTTCAACTGCTGCCTTTTCAGTAGGTAGACTCGGGCCCCCTTCCGTGAGTTTGTACAATGTGCGGTTCCTCAGTGGCAGGTCCCCAAACGCCACTTTTTCTCACGGAAGGCGATTCCGGCTCTCTACTGGCATGTGGAAGGCAATGTCCTTGCCTCGCTTGACAGGGCGGTCAGCGGTAAGGTGCATATTACCGCTGACTCATGGTCCAGCAGGCATGGACAGGGACGTTACCTGTCTTTCACGGCCCATTGGGTCACTCTTCTGGCAGCTGGGAAGGATGCAGGACAAGGTGCAGTAGTGTTGGAGGTTGTTCCGCCACCACGCCTCCAAAATGCTACTATTGGTTGTGACACACCTCTCTCCTCCACCCCCTCCTCTTCTTCTTCCTCCATGGCCTCTTCCAGTGCTCTGTCCTCAGAACCAGCGGTGCTCCGTAGGCGTTCCAGGGGCTACGCAAGTAAGCAGGCAAAACGATGCCATGCCGTGCTTGCGCTGGTTTGTTTGGGGGACAGGAGCCACACTGGGGCGGACGCCACGCCAGGCCACGCCAGCTTAAGCCAGGAATGGTGGTTTGCGACAATGGCACCAACCTCCTCTCCGCCCTCCGACAGGGACAACTGACCCATGTACCCTGTGTAGCTCACGTCCTTAACCTGGTGGTGCAGCGGTTCTTGGGCAGGTAACCGGGCTTACAGGATGTCCTGAAGCAGGCCAGGAAAGTCTGTGTGCATTTCCGCCGATCATTTAATGCCTGTGCTCGGCTGGCTGAGCTCCAAAAGGAGTTGAACCTGCCCAAGAACCGCCTTATATGTGACATGCCCACCAGGTGGAACTCAACGTTGGCCATGCTGCAGCGGCTGCACACGCAGCAGAGGGCCATCAATGAGTACCTGTGCGACTACGGCACCAGGACAGGGTCAGGGGAGCTCGGTTTTTTCTCACCACGCCAGTGGGGCATGATCAGGGATGCATGCACTGTCCTGTCACCGTTTGCGGAGGCCACAAGGATGGTGAGCAGTGACAGTGCATGCATCAGTGACACTGTACCTCTTGTCCACCTCTTGGAGCATACGCTGCGTGGAATAATGGACAGGGCACTTGAGGCAGAACAGAGGCAGGAAGAGGAGGACTTCCTTGCCTCTCAAGGCCCCCTTTATCCAGACAGTGTTCCTGCTGTGCCACCCATCACACAGGAAGAGGATGAGGAGGAGGAGGAGGATGATTGTGTCAGCATGGAGGTGGAGGCTGGCACTCAGCATCAGCAGCAGCAGCAGTCTTGTAGGGATGATTTACAGTCCCAAGAAACCCGTGGACTCCGGACCGAATGCCTCAGCTAACCTACGCTGCATGGCCTCCCTGATCCTGCAAAGCCTGCGGAAGGATCCCCGTATTCTTCGGATCAAGGAGAGGGACCATTACTGGCTGGCCACTCTCCTTGATCCACGGTACAAGGGTAAGGTTGCCGACCTTATCTTGCCATCGCAGAGGGAGCAGAGGATGAGACATCTCTGGGAGGCCTTGCAGAAAGGTCTGTGCAACGCGTTCCCAGAGACTGGGAGGTTACAAACTCCTGGTCCTGGACAACGTGTTGCTGAGGCATTGGTCAGAAGGAGCGGTGGAGAAGGTGGCCGTCTGACTGATGCTTTCTGACAATTTTTTAGTCCGCAGCCCCAAGGTATGATCGGTTCCAGCAACCATCGCCAGCGTCTGATTTACATGGTGCAGGAATACCTAGGGGCAAGGTCAGACTTGGACACTTTTCCCACCGAAAATCCTCTGGCTTACTGGGTCTTGAGGATGGATCACTGGCCAGAGCTTGCATAGTATGCAATTGAGCTACTGGCCTGTCCTGCATCCAGCATTCTTTCGGAACGCACCTTCAGTGCTGCTGGTGGCTTTGTTACCGATCACAGGGTGCGCCTGTCCACCGAATCAGTTGATCGACTGACCTTCATCAAGATGAATCAGTCTTGGATCACCCACAGCTACCAAGCACCTGAAGCTGATGTAACCGAATAATTTTTTTAAAAATATCACATCCCTTCAAGACTGCCTATGCTGATGCTGAGTGACTGTCCTGTTATGTTGATTGTCTATCCTCTTCCTCCTCCTCTGATATGTTGGATGAACATTTCTGGTTCTGGGTGATGCCATCAGCCCAATTTTTCTGCCCCTGTTTAACAGGGGCGTTTAATTACAATTTTTGATGCAATGCTTTGCAGCAGGGCTAATTCCTGCAATAAAAATAGAGTATATGGGAGAGGTTGCAGTGTCGTGGCACCTGCACCAGTGCCTAAGGTCCATTTTTCTGCCCCTGTTTAACAGGGACATGTAATTACAATTCTTGATATAATATTTCACAGGAGGGCCCCTTCCTGTGCCCACCCAGAGTAACTGTGAGGACTTATAGTGTTGTGGCACCAGCACCACAACCACCAAAGGTCAATTTTTCTACCACTGTTCAACAATGGCATGTAATTACAATTCTTGATATAATCGTTCACAGCAGGGCGCTCCAGCGCCCACCAAGAGTCACTTTGAGGGCTTACAATGTTGTGGCAAAACCAACACCTTGTTCCGCCATTTCTGCAGAGCATATAGGGCAGGCCCCTACTTTCAAACATCCAACTTACAAACATCTCCTACTTGCAAACGGAAGGAGACAACAGCAAGTGAGATGAAAAAAGACGGACGACAAAACAAATTATACAGGGGTGATAACCCTTCCCTATGTTTTCCAAAAAGCTTAAAAATCGTTTTTTTGACTGGAGCTACACTTTAAAAATGTACCAGTTGAAAATTACAGTACCCCCCCAGGCCACGATATTTAAAGGAATATTTCACTTTTTTTTTCACTTTAATCGTCATTAAAATCAGTGCTCCCGCCAAAACGGTCATTTTTAAAAACATTTTAGGCATTGACCCATGTCCCCCGGGGCAGGAGCCAGGTCCCCAAACCCTTTTTAGGACAGCATCTTGCATATTAGCCGTTAAAATTAGCACTTTTAATTTCGAACGTTCGAGTCCTATAGACTTCAATGGGGTTCTAAAGTTCGTACGAATTTGGGGTCCGTTCGAAAGTTCTGGTGCGAACCGAACCGGGGGGTGTTCGGCTCATCCCTAGTCTCAGGCAGATAGTAGATGTAAGAGACAGCAGAGAGATCTGACACTCAGTGCTTGGATACAGACAAGTACATGCTATGGAAGGATACGCTTTGTTCATTTTCCATGTCAGAGGTTTCCAACTCCCCCCCCCCCCCCCCCCCCCCATCAATCCAAAATAAAAAAAACTTCTTTCCATCCTGCAGTCCTGTTGCCTTACACCTATGACAAAAATCACGTTCAACAGGCAGCAATGACCTATTCAAAAAATGGGGATGTGCCACAATGTGCCCCATTGGTGCAGCAATTACAGGCTAAAACTGGCATCACATTGCCTCCTCACTGCCTGTCAAATGCCTCTGAAAAGCAATCTGAACATAGATCGACTTTCAGAGACACTGCAGTTTTTGGACGCAAGTCTAAACTTAGCCCTAGGCTTCGGTTGCACTTGTTGTTGGGGCTGGGGATTTGTAGACATCTGCAGTTTGTTTCATTCTTAATTGAAATTCAGAGCAATTTTCCTTCTTCAGAAATCTGTGTGTATTCGAATTTCCGAATTACAATAGTACCCAATTTAAACAAATCTGAAATAACGGGAAAAAAATTCAGATGAAATTCGAATAGTTTGTAAATCAATTTCGAATCGAATTCGAAAAGTATTCAAATTTAAAAAAAATTCAAATTAAAATAGAATTAGAATTAAATAAAATAGAATAGAAAGTAAAGGAATAGAATAAAAAATTAATATAACAGAAAAATAAAAAAATATATATAATAGAGTAAAACAGAACAAAATAGAAAATAAAAGAACAGAATAGAACAGAAACAAATAGAATAGAATAAAAAAAAGTATATAATAAAATAAAAAGAACATCTGAAATTCGAATTTCAAAAAGAATAAATTCAAATTTGAATACAAAAGAAAAGAATAGAATAAAAAAAAATTGAAATGAATAGACTATAATAAAATAGAAAAGAATAGAATTCAAAAAAGAATAGACAGAATATAACATATTCCCAAAATTCAAATAGAATCAATTTGAATTTGAATAGAATAGGAAAAAACAGAATAGAAAATAACAGAATAGTATAGAAAACAACAGAATAGAATAGAAAGAATATATCCATCTTCCAAAATTCTAATTTCAAATAGAATAAATTTGAATCGAAAAGAATAGACTAGACTAGGACAGAATAGAATAGAAAATAAAATAATATAGAAAAGAATATAATAGAATATACACATACAAAAATAAAAATGTAACTAAAAAAACAATAGAGTAGAAAGAATATAACCATTTCCCCAAATTCAAATAGAATCAATTTGAATTTGAATAGAATAGAAAAAAAATAGGAAGATTATTAAATTCTTTCTTTTCGATTCTATTTTTACTCAATTCTATTGTTTTATTCTATACAATTTGAATTTGGGAAATGGTAATATTATTTCTATTCTATCCTATTGGTTTTTGAATTATATTATTTTCTATTCGAATTTCAGAAGATGGCTATATTCTATTCCATTCTATTCTATTCCATTCTATTCTGTTCTTTTATTTTCTATTTTATATTGTTCTGTTTTACTCTATTATTTTATTTTCTGTTATATGCTTTTCTGTTCTATTCTATTGTTTTCTATTCAATACCTTTATTTTTTATTCTATTTTATTCTCTTTGGAAATTGGAAAACTCTGAATTTGAAAACTATTGTGATTTTGAAGTTGAAAAGTTTTTTTTAATTTAAAGCCGATTTTGAATTTGAATAGTTTTCAAAATTGATTAGAAAACTATTTGAATCGATTCGAATTTGAAATGATGAAAATTCAAAACAATTCGAATATGAATAAACAAAACGAATTCCGAAAACGAAGTAAATGGAATAAACAAATTTATGTAAATAACAAATCAAAACAAAACTAACGTCCCTATTCATTTAAACCAAAAATAAGAGAAGACCAGAAGTTTTAGGATGCCCAAGGAATAACGGCAGAAAACAATCCCCACCAGCTGTATGTGAACCATTGAACAAAATGGGGCCACGCTGCAACTGCTTGCAATGCACATGATTTGTGGTGAAGGTTTTTAGGGGAGCAACATAATGCCTCCTAAGTTAGTTGAACACATATGTCTGCCGGGCGAACAGCGGCAATAGTCCGCCGCTTTGGCGAATCGGGAACACGCAAAATTTGCCGCGAACCGACCGCCGGGCGAACAGTTCGGCCATCCCTACTCCTAACCACCTATCAACATCAGTACCATCTATTTTTGTCCATCAAAGCCACCTGTCAGTGCCAATATAACTGGGTACTAACATTTATAGGTAAAGTTGCCTCTCTGGGATCAGGAAGGAATTTCTTTCCCCTGCTGTAGCAAATTGGATCATGCTTTTCTGGGGTTTTTTTTCACCTTCCTCTGGATCAACTGTGGGTATAGGATTGGGTATATAGGATTGATAGTTTTTATTTTATTTATTTATGGTTGAACTAGATGGACTTTTTTCAACCTGACTAACTATGTAAGAACTTTGTTTCTGTGTATAGTTTGAAAGTATATAATCTGCATGGGGCAGCCATTGTTCTGATTATTTTCAAGGTCTGCTTCCTGATGTGCAATACTACACAGTCTGATCTACTGGCAGGCAGTTTTAAATGTATGCAAGTCTATCTAATACTGATCTAACTTTAGTGACATGAATTCTGACTGTACAGTGTACTTCACTTTGCTCTCTGCTTTTTACACCATTAACTCAATAAGGCCAAATATGTTGTCATGGTTATTTAATAAGGCAGCATGAAGAATGTGAATGTGCAAAGAGCAGTAACTCGTAGCAGCCAGATTGGCAAGGTTAGAACAATGACAGATGATGGCCAATTGGTTACATTGGTGAAGGTTCCGGCCCTATATAAGACATGGTCTCTTGTCTTATGTAGGGATGAGCCCGATGTTTGAGGCGATTGTAAGTTGGACTCGAACATCGGGTGTTCGCCTGTTCGCGGAATAGCAAACAATTTGGGGTGTTCGCAGCGAAAGCTGCGGAACACCCTTTAAAAGTCTATGGGAGAAATCAAAAGTGCTAATTTTAAAATCTTATATGCAAGTTATTGTCATAAAAAGTGTTTGGGGACCCAGGCCCTGCCCCAGTGGACATGTATCAATGCAAAAAAAGGTTTCAAAAATGGCAAATTTTTCGGGAGCAGCGATTTTAATAATGCTTAAAGTGAACCAATAAAAGTGAAATATTCCTTTAAATTTCGTACCTGGGGGTGTCTATAGTATGCCTGTAAAGTGGCGCATGTTTCCCGTGTTTAGAACAGTCCGAGAGCAAAATGACAATTCTAAAGGAAAAAAAATCATTTAAAAGTACTTGTGGCTATAATGAATTGTCGGTCCCGGCAATACACATAAAAGTCATTGAACAAAACAGCATAGGATCCCCCCACAGTCCATTACCAGGCCCTTTGGGTCTGGTATGAATATTAAGGGGAACCTCTAACCAAAAAAAAAAAAAAAATTGCGTGGGGTCCCCCTCAAAATCCATACCAGACCCTTCAGGTCTGGTATGGATTTTAAAGGGAACACTGCACCAAAAAAAATAAAAATAAAATGGCGGTCCCTCCAAAACTCCATACCAGACCCTTATATGAGCAGGCAACCTGGCAGGCCGCAGGACAAGAGGGGGGTGAGAGAGCGCCCCCCCTCCTGAACCATACCAGACCACATGCCCTCAACATGGGGGGGTGGCATTGGGGTAGCGGCCCCCCAAAGCACCTTGTCCGCATGTTGATGGGGACAAGGGCCTCATCCCCACAACCTTTGCCCGGAGGTTGTGGGAGTCTGCGAATGGGTGGCTTATCGGAATCTGGAAGCCCCCTTTAACAAGGGGACCCCCACATCCTGGCTTCCCCCCGTGTGAAATGGTAACAGGGTACAAATGTACCCCTACCATTTCACAAGAAAAGTGTGAAAATGGTTAAAAAACACAAGACAAAGCTTTGGACAAGTCCTTTATTAAAAATAAAAAAAATAAAAATATCCCACAAAGTCCATTCATCTTCTTCTTCTCTCGTTCCGACGGACCGAAGAAAAAAAAAAGCTGCATACCACCACTGATCTGCCTCCTTGGGAGGCACCCGCCGTAATGACTGGCCTCTCAGGTGACAGTTCTTTTATAAGTGAGGGCGAGACATCCATATGGCTTCCCCGTAGCTTCAGAGGGTATGAGGGTAACTGAGTGACCCTACCCCCTCTGCCATGCTGCAAACCGAACCGGGGAGGTGTTCGGCTCATCCCTAGTCGTGTGCAATGAGTATGGTAGCACTTAAATAAGCGATATAGTAAAAGAAAATATAAACCAATATTATGACCTCTGTCTTTAGGCCAAATCTTTAGTTTATCTATGTAGCTAGTTCTAGCTACCATCATTTATTTCTGTGTGTGTAACAATTCCTCATCTCTTGCGTACACCTCCATCTTATTGGCAACCAGTGCTTTTTTTCTCAGAGAATAGGTGCAGGAACTCCCCCTTTCTGAACCACCCCTTTTCTCCACCCCTACCCACCTCCGAGCACTTCTCCTTGGTTCCATCCCCTACCCACCTCTGAGCACCGCTTCTTGGTTCCATCCCCTACCCACCTCCAAGTACTGCCCTTTTAGACAATACAGAACCAAGTATCAATTTGTGGTGCTAAGTAATCCGTAAAGGAATTTGGTAATTATAACAAGAAAAGCAGTAAAATAGAACCCCTGCAGTCAGTAACAATAGAGCCCCCGTCAGCAACAATAGACCACCCCATCACAAAAAATCCCCCCCAGCAACAATAGGCTCCCAGCAGCAGCAGCAGATCTCTTCACAGCCAGCATCAATAGACCCCTCCCGCAACAGTAGATCTCTCCCAGCAACAACTGACTCCCCAGTTATATAAGACCCACCCCCATCAACAGTAGGTCTTCTACCAGCAACAATAGACTTCCTCAGAAACAATAGACCCCCATGCAAATATAGATACCCTCCAGCTAGAATAGATCCCCTAGCAGTGAATATCAATAGACTCTGCAGAACACCCCAACACCACTTGCTGTCAGTGGTGAAGGTGACGGAACTGCGTTCCCCCACGTTCCTGCTGAAAAAAAGCCCCGTTGGCAACAATGGAGATCTTGCCAGATGTTCACTGGCATAGCTCATAGCACTTGAGTGGTAAAACTGTGTTAAGTCAAATTGTGAGTGCGCACGTCAAATGAATGTGGATTTGGACCCACCATCTACTGTTTGCACTTCCAGTGCTTCGAAGGCCAATTTGCAAAAGTATTAAATACACATTTTGTTGCTGCAAAAATATGTGCCTATATTATATTTTTTGTAAAGGTGAACGTAGCATTTACACATATTTGTAATGCAATTTTTGAATTCTGTATGATCACTGGTGGTCTTATACAGTGCACAATGCAAATTGAGGCCCTAGGACAGCGAAAGAGCTACTACAGATGTGTGCTGCTTGTTTTCTTTGGACAAATCTCACAGCTGACTGTCCAGCCTGTAATAGATAAAGACAATAAACTACACCTCATCCACTTTCTGCTGTAAAGTAGATGGTAAGCAATGTAAAATTCCCCAGATCCTTCCTTATTGGGAGTGTTCTTGTTCCCCCAGGACATCGCGCTAACACAACAACAAGGCACTGCCAGCAGCAGGCTCCACGGAGACCAGTAAACAAATGATGTGTTTGAAGGCGGGAGACTGCTTTATTCTGCCCTGAAATTAAACATAAAAAAAAAAAATACTGACAGGTAGGATTTTATTCACAACCTTTATTTATCTTTTGTAGCATTTGTAAAATTACACAGAAATTCACAACAAATAGTTATAGATCAAGATATTTAGACAGGTAGGATTTGTATGATACAAGAGACCCTATTGGTCTCTTCTGTCATAGCTGCTTCTCTCTGCCTGTCAGTGTTTGCGTACATTGAGCCATGCATGCGCAGCTCAGTGTACATTTACAGCACTGCTCTGTGTTGAGACGAAGGGGTTGATTTACTAAAGGCAAATCCTCTTGGAAGTGCAGTCGCTGTAGATCTGCTGATTTCTATCATCCAATCATGTGCAGGCAAAAATGATGTACTTTCCTATTAGCCAAAAAAAAAAATCAAAATGCACCAAAAATACAACACCGGCATTTTTGGTGCGGGTATATTGAAGTCTAAGGCTGGATTCACACCTAGGCATTTTTTGTGCTTTTTGCATTTTGCAGATTTGCACTACAGAACGTGTCCCATAGGAAATCATGTTAAATGAACTGTAGTGCAAATTTGCAAAATGCAAAACGCACTAAAAATGCATAGGTGTGAATCCAGCCTTATAACACGCAAAATGAAATCTGTTGCGGCGAAAGAAAATCCCTGACCATTTCCAAAAGATTTACTCGCTCAAAATGCACAGATGTGAACTAGATCCATAGGAAACCATGTTAAATGGACTGTAGTGTTTCTGCAAAACGCACAAAAAGATGCATAGGTGTGAACCAAGGGTTAGTTCTATATGAGTTCTATATGATGCCTATGTGAGTGCAATACTAGACTCATTTAGGCTGGATTCACACCTATGCATTTTTAGTGCTTTTTGCAGATTTGCACTACAGTCCATTTATCATGGTTTCCTATGGAACACGTTCTGTAGTGCAAATCTGAAAAATGCAAAAAGCACAAAAGATGCCTTAGGCACCCCACCCCTGAATCACAGTACTCTTTTCCCATCTCCGTGACTTTGTTTTGGACACATCTTCCACAATTCAGGTCCTCTTTCAGTGCTGGTTCACACTAGTGCGATGCCAGACATCGCATGTTATTCGCACTGCATTGCTGTGCAGATCACATGCGATGTCTGTGCGATGCAATTTTAGCCATACAAATTGTATGGTTGCAATTGCATCGCATTCGCACTGTAAAATAGTGCAGGACCCTTCCACACTGGAATCGGAATGGGTGTTCACACCTATGCGATCCGGTTCCTGCACCATTTCACAGTTCACACTGAGATCTGCGAACCGATCTGGGGGTGTCATTAACTTTCTATTGACACCCGCAGCGGTGTGCAGATCTCAGTGTGAACCACTGTGTGATTCAGGTGCGATGCGGGAACCGGCACTGAATCGCAGGCTAGGCCTCATCGCACCAGTGTGAACCGAGCCTCATTGGTGTTAAATGGCAGAAGGAAAAGTATAAAAAGCAAAAAGTGGCCAAATAGTTAGCATGTGCCTATAGCCAATTATCTGATTTATTGATCTGCTGATGCTAGTCATCTCCAATTTTTCATACAATGGACAATTAAACCCTGGTGATCAAAGCTGGTAAAAAGCCTGCTCACACCATCACACCTTGATTAACGAAACGCATGCTAATACACCAAGCACACTGTAATGGCACCACAATGCGTTTATTGACTGCATCACAATCCATGATGTGTGTTGCTGCTTTTGTGCCAATTTAAAATGGGTTGTGTTTATGGGGTACACCTCAATGCACAATAAAGTGCACATGGAATACCCAAATGAGACTCGTGCCAATGCCCACCCACAGGGTTGTTGATTCTCCTTAAGACATTCAACAGTGTGCGGTTTAGTCAGGCTGGGCTCACACCACTTACGTTTATCGTACATTCATCCATGTTAAATACATTTGATTTGATTTACGTTGACGTGCATTGCACTGCTATACATTGTTCTTTTATTTTTATCTACAGCAGGAACCAACACAATACATTGGTTTGAATGTACCCATAGATGTCAGCTTATCTTTATTTACATAACTACATATGTTCTTACTATCTCTGATTCATTCACAATGACACATAATGTGACGTCTATAATGCGGAAGGTAGAACTGTATCTCTTCTTGCCACCTTCTGCCATAAGCATATGATGCGATCTTTGGAGGAATACCTTGGATTCAGTATTCACAAATAGCAGGAGGTAACAAGCAGATGATAAGAAATCACGGAGAAGTGATAGGGTGATAGAAAAGAAAATCAGCTTTGGAACACAAGCAAGGAGCATTTTGACTACATCTTCGCTATTCCATTTACTTTGTGCACCTGCCACCGCTGCCTCAGCCTATCACATGGTTTCTTCCTCGCTCACGCCATTTTACCAGTATCTTTGTAGAATGAAAAAAGAGTGGCAAGGGCAACAGATTATTGCAGTAAGTTGTGCTCATGAATTAGATAATACAACATAAAAATATAGCAAAATAAACTCACTAAGTGGTGTAAGGGTAGGGTGAGATTGGGCGTGTTTGGGTCCTATTCTTAACATCACCCCCCATCTACATGTATACGTTCAGGTTCGGGCGGGGAATGCCTTGTCCCATTATGAGTGGCCCAATACAGTGACTGCTTCTTGGAGGGTTTGCGCAGGTAGGTTCAGACTAGGATCCGAACATGCCCAAGCTCATCCTTACAAAAGGGCTAATGCACATTGGCGTATTTTATTAATATCTATGCATGATCTGGCAGTAATGCCTGGTATACATGTTAAGTGTTCTTATTCGTTCAATACAGCGGGCTGAACAAACCAAAAAAAAATTTAAGCGGTTGCTATATTAAATTATTATATTATATTATATGTAATGTTAGTCCAGTGCTCTCCCCCGCCAGAACACATCGCTCAGCTGATCGAATGCCAATCGGATACTGATTTTCCAGCATGCCTGTACAACAGAAACCGGCCGTGAAATCGGCTTCTGTCGGATATACAGCTGTACACATGGGCCGAAATTTGGC
The DNA here is from genome assembly GCF_037356315.1 of Lithobates pipiens. Lineage (NCBI taxonomy): Eukaryota > Metazoa > Chordata > Amphibia > Anura > Ranidae > Lithobates > Lithobates pipiens. The sequence goes on along the minus strand of NW_027507789.1, from coordinate 123,983,470 downwards.
CGGGTTCTACTGTCCTGGCTAATGTCGGACGATATTTGGCCCGTGTGTGTGAGACTTAAGAACCTGTCAAATCTAACGGTTGATAAGTGCTTCTGTTTAACCACGTGTTTAGATGCATAAACGTACAGATCTATAAAACTCGCCTTCCATTCACTAGCGTAAATACACATGTACACAAAGTTACACACGTGTAGATGCATATGCACTTAAATTAATAGCAATGGACACAGATTTTTCTGATTTGATTTTACACAGAGTCATTTTAACATTAGTGCAGCTAAATGCCTGGACCCACACAATACAAAATAGCTGCATTCAGAAACAAACTATTTTTACAATTTACAGATCTTTACGCAGTGTTTTTTTACATTTGTCTGCCTGTGCCCTTGAATAGTGGTACATTAAGTCCACCTTACCAAATGTTCAGTGTTTGCTACCCCTCTCTGCCAAGCCCTCTACTGGCTTCTGATTGCCCAGCAAATAAATTTCAAAATAATACCAACTTAAAAAAAGCCATATACAACTCTGCCCCCAACTACATCACTAACCTTGTCTCAAAATACCAACCAAATAATTCTTTGTTCCTCCTAAGACCTCCTGCTCTTTAGCTCCCTTGTCACCTACTCCCACACTCTTCCAGGACTTTTCCCAAGCCTCTCCCATCCTCTGGAACTTCCTACCCCAATATGTCCGACTATCTCCTACTCTGCCTTCTTTCAGATGATCCCATCTCTTCAGAGAAGCCTATCCTGCCTCCACCTAAAAAAAAATATTTTTTTCTCCATCATCTCATCCCCATAGTAATACTGTAATACTGTATCACTTGATCCTCCCCTTTAGATTGTAAGCTCTAATGACCAGGCCTTCTGGTTCCTCCTGTATTGATTTGCCCTCATGTTGTAAAGTGCTTCTTAAACTTTGGCACTATATAAATCCTGTATAATAATAATAATAATGTCGAAACCAGACAGCATAGTAAACTTGATCACCAAGGCAGAGCTGTAGTTACTATGGAGAAGTTAAGATATTATGAAATAGCCTGTTAGGGATAGCCGGAAAAGGGTAATTGAAAGGATCTTCAGTTCTTGAAGCAGCTTATGCTTGCGATTTTCAATAGCTTTTAATGCTAATTTCCATGAGTACACATCTAGTAGGAGCCTGAGATAAAAATAATTATAATAATAGCTTACTATTCATAGTCTGTGAAGAAAGCACTGTACATTATTAAACAAAGTGCCAATAATCAGAGAATTTAAAATAAAGGTGTACCTATAAAAAGAGAGTGTGAATGCTTACTTTTTTGCTGCTGAACGCCACTCTGACCAAAGGATCTGCCAACTGAAGTCTGTTCCAAAACTGACACTTCCTGATGTGTCATGACTAAGGTACCTCAGATGTAATCATAAGACCTTGCACCACTAACTGCTAAACATCTACCAACCTTTTACCCCAATTAAAATTCTAATAAAAAAAGACACAATTTTTGGAGTAAAATTGGCCATCTCAGCCCTTTATTAAAACAATAACAAAAATATAACAAACATTCCTTAAAACTGGAAACCAAAATAACACTACAATAACCAGAAAATAAGGTTTCCGATCCTTGGAGGCACCAAGTATCAAATATCCACTTCCTATCTGTGCAACTACTTACACGGTCCCCAACCGCACCACACCGGCTCAGGGACAAACCACATTTTGCAGATACCACAATTTTAATTACCAGTTAACCCACCATAACTGGCATTCCACTGGCGACTCCATATGTTAGATGGGTCCCTAATATGATAAGCACAGCGGGTTGTTTGAAAATGACTCAAAAGACTCCAACTGCAAGGGCATGAAACACACATAAGACCAACCAATCCAATGCAGGGCGGGGGGAACGTTCGTCCCCCATGTGTCTTCACCTGAGGCCAGGCACTACCTAACTTCCTCAAAAGACTACCCCTGTAGCCTCACCCACCTGCTAGCAGTGCCAATTAATTATGACGTAAACACTTAACTACAAAATTTAACTCTGTCTCTCTCTGCCCTTTGCCCCCAGCCCTACGATTATTTTTTACATTTTTTTTGCTTTGGGCCGTACTTTGTTCTGTGTTATATCTACAGCACTCAGTGGTTCCCCCTGCCAACTCCTGGGCCACTACTTTTCTCTGTAGTGACTTGCTGGTTGAAGGGAAGAACCACTGAGCTCTACAGTGGAAACAAAGGAATGACACTTCAGCAAATGCCAGTTCTGCAACAGACTTCCCCCACCAACCCATGTGTCACTGCTATGACATGTAGTGACTTGGTGGTCAATGGGTGGAGCCAATGAGTGCTGCAGGGGACATGAAAGAACAATACTTTGGGAAGTGCCAGTTCTGGAAAATACTTTTTGTTATTGTTCTTGATCAGGACAGCATTTTGTAGTGCAGGCAGCAGGAGATGTTAGTATTTAAGTATTTTTAACAGATATACCTATATTTAAAAATGTAAAATTAACAAAAAATACCTTTGTAAACCTGTCATGAAACAAATACGAGATTGCTACTGATGACCACCTTCCCAAAAATGCTGGTTGCCTGCCTATTATGTATGCAGATTAGGAAAGGTAGATGCCCTAGTGTGCATACTTGCTTTGGATCAGTTATCCAATGTATTGGAGAAAAAACTTCCAGTATGGCAGCCAGGCTATAAGCATTTTCAGAAGATGATGGATGCAATGGCAGTTTTGGTGTTACTACCACGAGATGTCACCTCCAAAAGGAAATCTTGGCTTTTGATGAAAAATGTATATACCAATTTTTTGCCATTCAGATACAGTATCCAGCTTCCTCCTAGAATGACGGACTCATTTTCTCTACACTGATGTACGTGTCATATAGAGCTTCATTGGTAGTGAGACACTCCCTACCGCCAGTCCTCTTCTAAAGGAATACAAACATTGCTCCTTTTCTCTTGGCAACATTGGATTGGCTCAGTTGGTTATAATAAAGCATGACTCTCCCATTAAGAAATCAGTCTGGGAAGACACGGCAAACAAACAGCAGGTTCATTATAACCGAGAAAGGTATCAGTCTGCAAAATTTCCTAAAATCCTTGCAATGTATATAGTTCATCTAGAGGGGATTTTTTTCAACAAAACTGAAGTTAACCTTTAATGCCCTGGCAGATTTCTTTGGTCCTGTGTGTTAACGCACGCACATTAGGTCACACATTAAAATACTTGTTGTGCTATGCATTTACCAGTGTATTCAAAATCTACAAAAACAGACTACTCTGACACAGCACACTACAACGCATGGTGGTGTTTTACCATGTAATGTGGGGAACTGCAACATACATGCGTTTGAGCTGCAGTGCCTTAGTGTGTTGGTGTGCCATTTATAATGAATGACACCACAAAGTGCTAATGCACAGAATTCAATGCCATAGACCCAGCACTATCAACGTGGTCTGACCATGGTACGCCATCATAATATAATTTGTTAATGTAGGGTCAGTTCATTGTAATGCGGCATTTGCTGTAGCAATTCTTCTTTTATTTATACCTTAGTGAATTGGGTCTTATACCTAATCTGATTATATGAAAGAAAAAAAAAACACTTTCTAGCAAGACCTAGTAACCAACATAGTTAAGCCTGAAATTCTAGTTAGATATAAAAGACAAAAATGAATGCTCTGTAATCACAAATACACTATTAAATGTACAAAATGTACAAAAATATCAGAAACACTGCGTATTGATGGTCTCAGCACTCAAGCAGATAAAAAAAATTGACGCACTATAGCAGCTATTATTAAAATAAAACCATTGATAAAGATGCAAAGATAAAATATGAACAAAATGATCCCGGCATTAACAGCGCTAGATAAAATAACTACGAGTATTAGGTGCAATTGGATGAAAAGCACACACAAACAATAATTCATATGTGAGTCCCTACAGAAGTCCGTAGGGTAGATGTAGTCCTCTGTGACCCCTCAGAATCGTAGGGAAGCCTCAAAGACTATATACCATAACTGTAAAGAAAGCTTGTGCTCAAAGTGGCCCCCGTTGGTAATGCACTTACCACAAACAGGCTAAAAATCAGCCTTGTTATCTCCAGGAACAACTGAGGAAACTGCTATTCTGGGATCAAGTCCTTCATAAAGACAGCAATGATGATATAGATTAAACCTGGTCTCTCCTTATGGTGTGGAAAAGGATCCTGCTCTTGTATATATCACAGTTATTTCTTAAGGTAGCTCACCAAATGTTGCATGCAAAGAAAGATAATTCACATAGCTTAACACTGTTTTATTTGGGGACATAACCACAACCAATAAAATTATGCTTACAAGAACATCAGATAAAAACAGCCAATGTTGAGTCTGTACTGCACAGCACACATCATTCTTGCCACTTCCTGGTGTTGCTGAGTGCGATGAGACCCGGGATGACACAGACTGAGACTGGCAGACAGGGGAGCTGCGTAAACACGCCCTAACGCGTTTCATAATCACATTTTCCTCAGAGGGCATCTGATGCAGGCCCCAAGTCTGCCAATTTTCGGATCGTTAGTATGGTGCTTTTGACAGACAATTCCGATTTTTCATCAGACAAAAGCTGAATGTGCAGACTATAAAATTTGTGTTGGATGTGAACTCTTTTAATTAGTACGGTCTTCGTAAGAAAAAAATCGTAAGAGCAAGACTACGCATGCTCCAAAATGAAATAATACATACAAAACTATTCAACACATTACATCACTTCTGAAGTTCTATTCTATCGTACGAAAATTTTCGGATAGTGAGTAGCCTCTTCGATTTCGACATGAGCCTAGCGTGAAACAAAAAATGAATGAACGGTTGTCCGAAAATCTGATAGTGTGTACAAGGCTTTAGAGCAAGAAGCAGCAAAAGTAGCCAATCGATGTGCTGATAAAAAAGCATGCTGATAGGAGGAGAAAGCAGAGAGATGAGCTCATCATTGTGCTGCTTCTCCTTTTACTGTCCAGTCACAGGCTGGGGGTCAGAGGGAGTGGGTTGAATTATGCTGGCCATCAGACCTGGTGATATTTAGTGGCAGAAACAAATAAGTACTGGAGAAGAAAGAGGTTGAAACAAAATTAGGTTGTGCTGCTTCCTTTTAATGGACTATTCATTTTTATTTTTATTTTGGGCTGGAGTTCCGCTTTAACTAGGCACAGGTCCACCAACTTTAACCTCCCCAAACCCCAGTCCTTCTGGTTCACAGAGCAATCATTATGCGCTTCCAGATGCTCCAGCCTGTGCATTAGATTTTCCACACCATTCCTACATTCAGGATAGTTGATCTTTAATATACACCAACATACTAGCGTGCATTAACCATCTGTGCATGTCACATGTTTCTGCTGCCCATAGTAAGTAGCAACCTATCTAATAAGCAAATTCACCAATGTTTTTCATTTTTATAATTAAAGACCCTGTTCACACTCATGCGGGACTGGAACATGTGTAACGTTTTGCATGTTCCTGCATGCGCAAAATGTTCTGGCAGGCATGCTGCAGTGCCATTTATTCCTAATAGCACCCCAAATGCAGCAGCTAACACACATGTACTAAATTACACCACGATGCGTAGTAACTTATTGCCATACATTGTAGTGTAATGTGATTTATTTAAACAAAAAAGAAGGCGCCCCTGCTTTTGCGCAATTATATTAAATAAGAAGACTATGGAAATAAATGGGCTGCCCTAAATACACAAAATGGTCGCAGGCGCACTGGTCAAACCTGCATAGGTGTGAACCAAGCCTTATGCCACGTACACACGATCGGAATTTCGGCCAGAAAAAGACCGATGAGAGCTTTTCATCGGAAAATGAGACCATGTGTATGCTCCATTGGAATTTAGCTGTTCCGAATTTCCGCCAGACAAAAATTGATAGCGTGTTCTTAATTTTCCCGACAGAAAAACTTTCTATCGGAAATTCCGATCGTGTGTATGCAATTCCGACATGCCAAAAATCATGCATACTCAGATTCAACTACGAGACAGAAGCTATTGGCTACTGGCTATTGAACTTCCTTTTTCTAGTCCCGTCGTACGTGTTGTTCGTCACCGCGTTATAAATGATCAGAATTTGGTGTGACCGTGTGTAGGCAAGACAGCTTGAGCCGAATTCCGTCGGGAAAACCATCAGAGCTTTTTCCAATGAGAATTCCGATCGTGTGTACGTGGCATTAGACAACACTGTCAATTTTCTATCATACAATATTTAAAAAATTGCCCACTTAGTTGAAAAAAAAGCTTTTAATATGCTTATAATATTATACAATAAAAATGTGCCAGTTACTGATAAATTAGTTATGACGATAAATTGGGCGCTTTTGTAAGACAAAATGCAGTAACACATAGTAACCTGTCAGCAATCATTTTTCTGAATGTCTAGACCTGATGCAAGGTGCAAAGTGATTGGTTGTTAGATTACTGTGCATCGGTGCTCTGCTTTAGCTTAATTGATCCCCTGGTGCTAGAAAATTGTCCCATTGGAGCGATACCCTTCTATAGTGAAAATGTCTATATGTCATTCTCTGTATGTTCACAGGACCACCCTCTAGGAAATACTTTGCACCTGAGGACTTTCACAAGATCCCCTCTATTAGAAACAATTAGTCACTGCAGGTTTAAATGGGATCGTTGTACAACTCTGCCACTGGGTATCAGCTGCTGTAATGCAGATCTGTAGACTGCAAGCAGTGTGTGTTATAAGCAATGAGCGTACCATCTGCTACACAGCCTCCCGCTGCACTAAACAAAAGATTCATCTTTTCAGCTTACACCTATCATCAATCCTTACTATTAATTCCTATACTTCCAGTGGGGCCAACACTCCCCTAACCTCAATAACCAACCCACCTCTCTTTCCTACCATCATGTCTTTCCTAAAGACATGATGGTAGCTACAGCAGTGGGTATACAAACAAGGTAGTGGAATGCTTCAGGCACTGCGGAGGTTAAGGCATTGTCTTTCATGCTGGCTTACCATAGCCAAATGGACAATGCCAGCAAAGACTGACCTTGGGCTATTGACCTCATTTACATCTTTCAGCCAGACCCGTTTCCATCCCAAAATATCAGATCTCGTTGAAGCTGAGTACCTGAATAGCGGTGTGCTCGGCACTCTGCTAATAGAGAAGATATTTCCATTACTCATCTAAAGACATGGGTTGGGTATTATAAATACCACATGGCTTATATGTGACCCATTTATGTCTCATTAGCACTGATACTGTGGGAGTATGCAGCTGTGGTGCTAGGCAATAATTGCATACTCTTTTTCTGCAAATGCGTTGTTATCTGCGTCAAGTCAACACTTTCCAAAAAGAAGTCACCTGGGCGTCCAATGGCTTGGGACAAGCAGGTGAAAGTGGGTTTTTCCCAGTATAACTGAATGGTGTGAATAAAAGTGTGAGGGGCACTTAAGTTGGCACCTAGTCTGGTGTGTTGAATTTTTAATTTTTGCCCTTTGCAAACTAAACTTAGGGCATTGCGGATAAATATATTAGATACAAAGTCCCAAATGTTCCAAATGTCACAAGTGTATTATTTTATAACTTTTTCCTTAGGCACAGAGACACACTAGTTTATATTTTAGATAGCAAACAGCTACGTAAAAAGTGAAATAACTCATAGCCACGATGAATTGATGTTCATTGCTCTAATCTAGTGGTCTCCAAACTGTGGCCCGAGGGCCAGAATCAGTCCTTTGCTTGCTTTTATCCATCCCTTGGGGTATTATTCCCTCCACTGTCAGCAACAGTGGGGCAGAGTTCCTGCCACTGACACCTACAACAGGGCAATATTCCTCCCACTGATACCAATGATGGGGCACTATTGCTCCCACTGACACAACAATGGGGCACTATTCCTCCTGCTTCCTACCAATGATGAGACCCTATTCCTTCCAATGACACAACAATGGGGCACTATTCCTCCTGCTTCCTACCAATGATGAGACACTATTCCTTCCAATGACAGAACAATGGGGCACTATTCCTCCTGCTTCCTACCAATAATGAGGCACTATTCCTTCCACTGACACAACAATGGGGCACTATTCCTCCTAGTGACACCAACGATGGGGCGCTACCCCCCCCCCCCCCCCCCCACTGACACCAATGCTGAGGCACTATTCCTCCCCTTAATACCAATGATGGAACACTGTTTCTCCCCCTAATACCAAAGAGGGGACACTGTTGACTCCCACCAGGACATTTTCTATTCCCTCTGGCCACAGTCTGACCCCTCTAAAGTCTGAAGGATCTTAAACTGGCCCTATGTTTAGAAAGTTTGGAGACCACTGCTCTAATCCAATGAAATGTGAAAGATATGGATTACTGTATGAGGAATGGTGTACCTTATACATCATTGCTGCTGTTTCAACCTGAATAAAAACAATCTACTCTATGTATTTAATTTTCTAATTATTTTACAAAACAATAAAAAATAAATAAAAAAAAATCTACCCAAAAAAACATAATAGTTCCATAGTTACAACACTTGAGCCATAAACACCATCCAAAAGGAAGTCCTAGCCAAAGACCCTGAGCGACACACTTCGACCTCTTAGAAGTTTCAATGCACTACAACCCACAAGAATATATGACAGCTCAATTATTAATAATTCTACTGCACAAGAGCCTTGTGTACATTGCGGCACTGTCTAGTGTAGGATAAACTGGCACAACATCACCAGTCGTTTGCTCTAGGTGCAGATACGGGAGAGAAGGTAACTCGTTCTATAGGCAGTAAGGCTATGGGTAGTGTTTTATAAGCAGAAATAAATGGTAGGTACGTACGGGTCCCATCAAATCTCGTAGCAATGGTATCCAGGAAAGTATTCTGCGGAGCGAGCAGACCTTTCATCACAGGCATGTTGCCACCACCTTGATACTCTCTCCTCGTCCAGAATCCTTCCGAGTTGCTGCATCAGCATTGAGAGGATGTCACAAAGTAGCCAAGACTCCCTCGTCCTCTGTCTCTAACACCCCATTCAAAGCAAAGGATGCTTCCAAGGCATTACGTCCTTCTTCTTCTGCTTCTAGACAGTCTCGCTAATTCATTTCGCCAGCAATCACAGAGATAACGATAGTCATTGTTTTTCTTTGAATGTGCCTGCTGCCTTGTTCTCTCGCTCTCCTCCTGTATGTGTCTCTTTCTATCCCTCTCTCCTCCCATCTGTATTCTCTCGGTCGCTCTCCTTCCCCCTCCCATATTGAGCTGTCCCCATCATATACCTGCCTTCTAACTCACATGGTCCCCTGACTCTCCGCCACTTGCCATTGCCTCCCTCCTCCCGTTCAGCAGCACACCTCTGTCTCTGGAGCCCACTCTCTCTGCGCGTCTATTCAGCTTTTTACATGGCTTTTTTTATTTCAAGCTGTCTCTTTATGTAAATCAATAATAGCCCAAGTTTGATGTGAATAACCGTAATCAAACTGGTTCCTGCATGCTTGGATAATAGTATTGTATGATCTCTTTATACAACATATTGTTTACAATGCAATAAGACTCAAAAAGAAACGTTCAAAAAAAGAATTGGTCCTACTGGTACAATAAAGCTGGTTTAAGGAACAGAATACACAATCCCAAAGCATGCGCGCCGTTCAAATTTCTCTCAACATTTAAGAAAAATACAATGAAATGCCACTCAAAATATTTAAATGCCACCTACATATATATGGTGTTTCCAAATATAAAACAAATAGCTTATTTAATTAAAGCCCATCTCCGGGAAAACATAAACTGAACCCTTGCGGTGGGGCTGTGCTCACGCTGCAGAGGTTAATTGCTCGCTTGTCTAGGCGCGATTTAATTACCTGATCCTCGCCTGCCCCTGCAGATGGCACTCCCCCATGCCCCTTGGCATTATCACATTCAATGCAGGGTTATGGACCCTGCTTTGGTTTTGATCACAACAAGACCGTAGACCAGGGGTCCCCAAACTTTCTTTAAAAAAAGGACCAGTTTATTGAACTTCAGTCTTTAGTGGGGGAGGGGTGTACTGTGCCCAGCGGGAATATAATCATTTCTGCCATTGGTGGGAGTAAACAGTGCCCCATCTTTGGGTGAGTAATAGTGCCCAATTATTGGTGTCAGTGGGAAAAATAGAACCCTATTGTTGTCAGAGGCTGGAAATATGCCCCACCTATTGTTGGTGTCAGTGGGTGGAATCGGGGCTGGTGCAAGGATTTTTGACACCCTAGGCGAAACCTAATTTTGCCGCACCCCCTTGGCTCCACCCCTGACCCCACCCCCTTTGTCCTGCCCATGGATACCCCACCTTTTTAATTAAATGACCATCAAATGCACCCTCATCAGCGCCCAACAATGTAGCCTACTAGTGCCCATCAATAAATGTTTGCTTGCTTCCATTCATTCAGGAGTCGGGACACAGACACAGTCCTCCACCACTGTGCTGCCTCTGACACTATGTGCGAACGGAGTGGCGGCTGCCTGCTGAATCTGAGACTTAGTTGCTTTTTGTAGAGAGAAGTAGCCAGGCGCCCCTAGGCAGCAGGGCACCCTAGGCAGCTTCCTTGTTTGCCTAGTGGTAGCACTGGCCCTGGGTGGAATATTGGCCCCCCCGGGCTGCAGTTTGGAGACCCCTGCCCTAGACACCTGGAAGAGGAAGCTGTAGAGACGAGTCTAGCTGCAGGGAGGAGCAGGAGATCGGGAAAGTAAAATCCTCTTTTATTGTTAACAACTAAAAAGTGAAGCACTGTCTTACACAAAGTATGTGAATAAATAAATGGCAATCAATAGGTATGAATAATATTTAATTCAAATTCATAAATCCAAAATTGATAAATGATCCCAATAACTGGAAGTGCATATATACACATTAGAGTATACATATATACATAAGAGTGACAAAAAATGTCATAAAAATCCTTGCTCCACATAGAATCTTTTACAAACAATAATCAAAAAGAAAGTCCAGTGACTAGTGTTATTTCATACAGTCCACCAGATGTAAAGGGAAAAAGATGGAAACTGAAAAGCATGTAGCAAAAATATCTTCAGTACACGACCACTGTGCACCAACCGCCAAATCAACGCAACATTGCTGCTGTTACCAGAGAGCCGGACCTCAAAAGCTCAGAGGTCTAACAGCTCTTATGGGAGAAATCCCAGACCTTGATGGATGGATGGTGGATGCTCACTCTCACAGATCAGCCTCTCATCTATGTATTCAGCTCCAACTGAATCACAATGTGTAAATGTGTAATTAACTCTTGCAGTGCCGGGTACAACTTCCTTTAAATCAGAGTTGGGTCCTTTCACACGGGGCGGATCAGTTCTGATCCGCCCCGTGGATGTCCGTTTGCTCAGCGGGGATCACTCCGCCGATCCCCGCTGAGCAGGGAGATGACAGGTCTGTCTCCGCACACTGTGCAGGGACGGACCTGTCACAGCGCCGCTCTCCCCTATGGGAGATCGGATGACGACGGACCGCAGTGCCCGTCGTCACCCGATCCGATCCGCAGACGGATGGAAAAATAGCTTTTTCCTCCGTCACACTTTTTCGGATCGGAGCGGGTCGGATGTCAGCGGACATGTCACCGCTGACATCCGACGCTCCATAGAGCTCTATGGAGCACCCGTTCAGGTCCGCCTGAAAAACTGACAGGCGGGCCTGAACGGGACGTTAGTGTGAAAGGGGCCTAAAACCTTCATCAATAAAAAAAAAAAAAAAAAAACTCGGTCCCTGGAGCTTTTAGCCATGTTGCTAGTATGCACAGTATGTTAGCACATTATGGCAGACTGACCTGGCTAGTAGATCACTCCAGCGCTCCGCAGTTAGCACTTCCATTGGCCACTGGTGCTGCCATCTTCTCCCAGTCTTCCTTCTGGGTTCCAACTTGGTTGGCCCGGCTGTGATGATATCACTATCACATAAATTTAACAGATCAAACTGTCCAGCTAAAGTGACAGATGGTTCAGAAAAAAGAATTTAACAGTTGAAAATGGTCAACTTTTATTCATTTGGTTAAAATCTTTATTCCAAGAAAAAACCTTTTTGGGCTCATTTACACTTGCTTCGGCTTCAACACACATTAACCACTTCAGCCCCGGACCATTTTGCTGGTCAAAGACCAGACCACTTTTTGCGATTCGGCACTGCGTCTCTTTAACTGACAATTGCGCGGTCATGCGACGTGGCTCCCAAACAAAATTGATGTCCTTTTTTACCCACAAATAGAGCTTTCTTTTGGTGGTATTTGATCACCCCTGCAGTTTTTATTTTTTGCACTATAAACAAAAATAGAGCGACAATTTTGAAAAAACGCATTATTTTTTACTTTTTGTTATAATAAATATCCCCCAAAATATATAAAAAAACGTTTTTTTCCCTCAGTTTACGCCGATACGTATTCTTCTACATATTTTTGGTAAAAAAAAAATCGCAATAAGCGATTATTGATTGGTTTGAGTAAAAGTTATAGCGTTTACAAAATAGGGATAGTTTTATGGCATTTTTATTAATAATTTTATTTTACTATTAATGGCGGCGATCAGCGATTTTTATTGTGACTGCGACATTGCGGCGGACACATCGGACATTTTTTACACATTTTTGGGACCATTGTCATTTATACAGCAATCACTGCTATATAAATGCAGTGATTCCTGTGTAAATGACACTGGCAGTGAAGGGGTTAACCAGTGGGTGGCAGTGTAGGGGTTAAGTGTTCCTGGGGTGTGTTACTAACTGTTGGGGGCTGGGCTTTAATTTAGTGAACACTGACCTCTGCTCCAATCACATGGAGCAGAGATCAGCGTCACTAGTTGCTAGGCAGAACGGGGAAATGCTGTTTACAACAGCATTTCCTCGTTCAGCCGCCCCGTGAGACGATCGTGGGTAGGGTGGCAAATTTAAAGGGATGTACAGGTACGCCCATTTGCCTGCCCATGCCATTCTGCCGACGTACATCGGCGTGCGCTGGTCGGGAACCGGTTAACGGCTAGTTTACACTTGCTTCAAAACAAGGCTTCAGACAGGCTTTGTTAAAGCTCTCTGAATGCCAGTCAGAGGTCCTGTCACCAAATAAAATGGTTGACTTACAGTCCTGTTTACACCTTGCTTTTGCTTTACTTTGGCTTTGCTTCAAAAATGATATCCCATGTCGCTTTAGTTGTGCTTCAAAGTGTCTTTGAAGCCTTCATAGAAATCTATGGCAAAGCTCACCCCACTGAAGCCCAACTGAAGCCTCATCAAAACCCTACAAAAGCCTCACCGAAGCCCCACGAAGCCTCACCAAAGCCCCATTGAAGTTCCACCAAAGCTTAATCAAAGCCTCATCGAAGCTCCACCAAAGCTTCATCGAAGCCCCACCGAAGCCTCATCAAAGCCTCATCGAAGCACCAAGCAAAAGTAAGGTCTCTTAGCTTACACAACTATAAGCTAACCATTTTATTTAGTGACAGGAGCTTTGACTGGCATTCAGAGAGTTTTAACAAAGTCTGTCCGAAGCCATGTTTTGAAGAAAGTGCAAACTAGCCTCTAACATAACTGCTTAGTGTTAGCTGGAGTTAGATTAAAGTGACTGTAAAAGGTAAAACGTAATATAAATATATACACATGTATGTGTATATATATATATATATATATATATATATATATATATGTATTTATATACATGTTATACTTACCTGCTCTGTGTAATGGTTTTGCACAGAGCAGCCCAGATCCTCCTCTTCTTGGGTCCCCCGATGGCACTCCTGGCACCTCCCCCCTGTTGAGTGCACCCCTAGCAAGCAGCTTGCTAGGGGGGCACTCATGCAGGCTGGCTCCCGAGCCACGCTGTGTGTCCATTGAATCTCAGTCAGATTTTTATGACTGTCTGTGTTCACATTGGAGAGATTGCGCCATGTGTGGTCTAATGGAGAAAGCAAGCAATCAAAGCACTTTTGTCATTAGATGAGGAAGGGTGAGAACCTCTGCCTTTTTTTTTATTGCTGCCTTTTATTGCTATTAGAAATCATACAGCCTACCTGACAGGCCCCTCCCCTACCCACACAAAAAAATATAAAAACAATATTTTTGCTAAAAAATACACTAAAATCATCATTAAATCATCATCATTAGTGGACACAAACACAACATACCAAAATTCCTGCTAAATCTAAAAGATGAAACTTTATTGAATTGATGAATAAAGCTGTGTGTGTAAATGAAATCTCGGGCTCATTTACATGGGTACTGTAGCCTGTACAGTGCAAACCAGCTGCTTTTTTTTTATGTGGTTAGAGCTGTGAGCAGGCAACCTATGGTATGCTATGGAGATGCAGCAACTGTATGAATATAGCTGCAGGTCCTAATTTTACAGGTGTGTAGGTGCGGATGTATGTTCCCAAACCTTGACCCTCGTATAATAGATGGGCTACTATCCCCCATATTGTAAACATATATCATAACCACTGCTACGTCCCCATACTCCCCCCAGAAAAGGAGACCACACCAAACTGGAGTAAATAATTGGCCGTAGCAGCCAATTAACTTTTATTAAATATTAAATATTCAAATAAATTAACATCAATAAACATAACTGTATAAAAACTGTAATAAAACTGTAGTATCCGTTAACTCCACCCGTTGGTCTTTGCAGGAAAAACCCACCACTCTAAACAACATCTCCAATCCGGCACTGCGGCACCTTAAAACTAAAATAGGCCTCCAGCTGACCTGCTGGCTCGGAGACACAAACCACTGACCGCAGTGCACCCGGTAACCACCTTCCAGCTAAAACCACCGTTAGCTGGACCACCACCCACGGGCCCCATATCACCAATGAGTCCCGCCCTCTTCCATAACTGGGGTTTAACCTCCACCCGCAAAGACCAACACCACGCCGCTGCCACGACATCCTGATATCTGAAATGCAAAGTATAAACATTAATAACCACAACAAAACCCCCCAAAGATTAGGGAGGGAGGGTGGGAAGTTCTCTCCTCGTGGCCAGACTGATCATGTGTGTGAAGCCACTCCCCCCTCTGGATGCCTGCTCCTCCGCCCCCTCCCCGCATGACCAGAGCCTTATTTAATTAACCCCCTATTCCCTCTGTCATGCCGCCCTGCGCTTATTGCTTCTCTTTATTGTGCTCCGGGCTCTCTTGACCCTCGTATAATAGATGGGCTACTATCCCCCATATTGTAAACATATATCTTAACCACTGCTACGTCCCCATACTCCCCCCAGAAAAGTAGACCACACCAAACTGGAGTAAATAATTGGCCGTAGCAGCCAATTAACTTTGTTTATTAAATATTCAAATAAATTAACATCAGTAAACATAACTGTATAAAAACTGTAATAAAACTGTAGTATCCGTTAACTCCACCCGTTGGTCTTTGCAGGAAAAACCCACCACTCTAAACACCATCTCCAATCCGGCACTGCGGCACCTTAAAACTAAAATAGGCCTCCAGCTGACCTGCTGGCTCGGAGACACAAACCACTGACCGCAGTGCACCCGGTAACCACCTTCCAGCTAAAACCACCATTAGCTGGACCACCACCCACGGGCCCCATATCACCAATGAGTCCCGCCCTCTTCCATAACTGGGGTTTAACCTCCACCCGCAAAGACCAACACCACGCCGCTGCCACGACATCCTGATATCTGAAATGCAAAGTATAAACATTAATAACCACAACAAACCCCCCCAAAGATTAGGGAGGGAGGGTGGGAAGTTCTCTCCTCGTGGCCAGACTGATCATGTGTGTGAAGCCACTCCCCCCTCTGGATGCCTGCTCCTCCGCCCCCTCCCCGCATGACCAGAGCCTTATTTAATTAACCCCCTATTCCCTCTGTCATGCCGCCCTGCGCTTATTGCTTCTCTTTATTGTGCTCCGGGCTCTCTTGACCCTCGTATAATAGATGGGCTACTATCCCCCATATTGTAAACATATATCTTAACCACTGCTACGTCCCCATACTCCCCCCAGAAAAGTAGACCACACCAAACTGGAGTAAATAATTGGCCGTAGCAGCCAATTAACTTTGTTTATTAAATATTCAAATAAATTAACATCAATAAACATAACTGTATAAAAACTGTAATAAAACTGTAGTATCCGTTAACTCCACCCGTTGGTCTTTGCAGGAAAAACCCACCACTCTAAACACCATCTCCAATCCGGCACTGCGGCACCTTAAAACTAAAATAGGCCTCCAGCTGACCTGCTGGCTCGGAGACACAAACCACTGACCGCAGTGCACCCGGTAACCACCTTCCAGCTAAAACCACCGTTAGCTGGACCACCACCCACGGGCCCCATATCACCAATGAGTCCCGCCCTCTTCCATAACTGGGGTTTAACCTCCACCCGCAAAGACCAACACCACGCCACAGCACACCAGGGGAAAACCTTACCCTTGTGTGCCCCGCCAAACCCTCAAGGCTCTCTGAATCCCATCCTGCAACCCCAGGGCCCACAAGTCAATCCCAACATCATTCAGGTGCACACCATCCCACCTCAGGTACCGCCACGTGTCCACTTCCAGTTCCAAGTGGCGAACAGCCAACCCCCCATTCCTAACCACGAAGCCACTGACCTCCTTGTTCACCTTTTTTCTTGCCCTATTGAGCTTGTCGACAGACCTGGCAAACCTCCATGAGGTCCTAGCCACCATGTCTGACCACACGATGACCATATGCGGGTAGGCCAACCGAAGCTGCCAAAAATCAAATTTGATATCCCGCACCAGGTCCAACATAGACTTAAGGCCTAAGTCATTGCCCCCAACGTGTAAGACCAACACGTCAGGAGGCCTACTCAGACGTGCAAACTTATGCACTTCCGCAACCGTCCTCCCCCACAGCATACCCGGCACCCCAAACCACCTGATACAGGCATCTTGTCTGGAAAAGCTGAGCTGCCTCCCCTCGGGTCGAACATCTCCTCTCCTAGCCCCCCAGTACACATAGGAATGGCCTACAATCCAGACCAGGCCCTGAGCTCCACCTGTAAGAAAAGAACAAAACAACCCCATAACAGTCTGTACCACCCATAACCATGACACTCACCGAACCCTAATGCCCCCCCCCCAACCAACATCAGTTAAACACCCAGCAATTGGGGGCAAACATACGATCGGAACCTCCTCGACTTCCACCTCCCAATCCGTTTGACAGCCGCCTCATCCAACCCCCACCTAACCGCTTCCGCCGCAGCCCCTATACGAAACGAATGGGAAGAAAATTGCTGATCACCCAGCCCCAATGCCGCCAAACACTTCTTAAACACCGCCCCGAACTGAAACCTAGAGAGTGATGACCCATCCTGATGCACCAGCAACGACCCCCCCACCTCTGGCCGCAACGCCAAAAACCCCCTCACCAGCTCCTTTCTGCCCCTGCCCCGCTGATCGGTTTTCGACCGCCACAACCATATTGACAGCCTGTCCGCCCCGCAAACCAAATCTACCACCCCCAACCCCCCATGTTGTCGCTTAGAAGGGCTCACCAACTCACTAATCCTGAACGCCCCAAAAAATGCTAAGGCGAATGCTGCGCGGAACAAAACCACCTCATAGACCGATGAACAGGTGGCCCCCACCTGCGTCAACAACCTGCCCAGCAGCGCAAAAGACACCGGCTGTCTCGTGTCCCTGCTCGGCTTAGTGCGCCTGTAACCCCTCACCGCCTGCCTAACCCAGAAATCCTTGGTCAGATCCGGCCAGCCCTGAAACTTAAACCAAAACGCCAGACCAGCCAACTTCTTGTCCAGCCCTGACACTGACACCCCCCCTTCCATCTGCCTCGAAACAAAATACAAAACCAGCAGCCGCTGATCTCGCGCCTCCTGCCCCTCTTCCACCTCCCGAACCACAGCCAACCATTCTCCCCACACCCTAAGGTATGCTGACCACGTAGCTTCGCTCACCGACCTTCTGATCCAACCGGAGAGTCGTCCAAGGCAATCTTCCATAGCCACTCGGGACAAGGGACCCCGCACAGCTCCGCCCCCGGTGCCAACTCCCGGAATCGGTCCCACTGAAAGCGAGACAACGCATCAGCAATGACATTCTCTACTCCCGGGAGATGAACAGCATAAATGAACACGTTCAACTGCAGGCACCGCAAGATGAGGTGCCTGAGTAACCGGACCACAGGGGGCGACGTCGCCGTCACCTTGTTAATCACCTGGACCACCCCCAAATTGTCACCATGAAAACGAACCTTCAGGTTTCGAAACGCATCCCCCCACAACTCCACCGCCAGCACCACCTGAAACAGTTCCAGCAATACCAGGTTCTTCACAAACCCTGCCTCCTTCCAAGAGTCCGGCCACGGTCCAGCGCTCCACTTACCCTGAAAGAAGGCCCCAAAACCTGCCGCCCCCGCCGCGTCCGTGTACAATTCAAGATCAAAATTGCTTACCGGACCCGACATCCACAGCGCCCTGCCGTTGAAATTAGCCAGGAATGCGTGCCAGCACTCCAAGTCCTCCCTGTGAACCTTCCCCAAGCGCACGTAGTGCTTAGGCGACTTCACCCCCGCGGTACTAGCCGACAGCCGTCGGCAAAACACCCTTCCCATCGGCAAAATGCGACACGCAAAATTCAACTTGCCCAGCAGCGATTGTAAAGGCCTGAGTTGAACTTTCCGCAAACCAATGATCCCGCAAACTTCCGCCTTCAGTGCCATCAACTTGTCCTCCGGCAGTCGACACTCCATCCTGTCCGAATCTAGCACTATGTCCAAAAAACTCAACACTGTCGCCGGCCCCTCGGTCTTTTCCGGTGCCAACGGGACGCCAAACTTCTCTGCCACGTGCTCTAACGTGGCCAAAAGGACCGCACACACCTTCGATGCAGGCGGGCCCACGCAGAGAAAGTCGTCCAAGTAGTGTATGATCGAATTCACTCCCGCGACGTCGCGCACCACCCATTCAAGAAACAAACTAAACTGCTCGAACAGCGTGCAGGACACAGAGCAACCCATGGGCAAGCATCGATCCACGTAGTACTCCTCCTGCCAGAGACAACCTAACAGGCGAAAGCTGTCCGGATGAACCGGGAGCAAACGGAACGCCGACTCCACATCCGCCTTAGCCATCCGTGCTCCCTGTCCGTACTTGCGTACCCAAAACACAGCAGCATCAAAAGACGTGTAGGAGACTGCACAAACTTCCGGGTCAATCGCATCATTCACCGAACCCCCCTTGGGAAACGACAAATGATGTATTAACCGAAACTTGTTGGGTTCCTTCTTTGGCACCACACCCAAGGGCGATATTACCAAGTCCGGAATTGGCGCCGCCGAGAAGGGACCTCCCATGCGACCCAACGCCACCTCCTTGCGCAGTTTTTCCGTAACCACGTCCGCATGGTGCAGAGCCGATCGCAAATTGCGAGCGACTGGGGGGGCGGTGACCAGTCTGGATGGAATACGAAAACCCTCTGAAAACCCCCGGGCCAGCAACTGGGCCGCCTCCCTATCGGGATACCTATCTAGGAAAGGCCGCATCTTTTCCACTCTCACCGGCGTTCTCCCCCTTTCCAACCGCATCTCCCGGCCGACCTTTTCCTTGCTTAAAACAGCGGGACAGGGGGTGTCCGCCGCCGCAGCCAGAACATTCGTGCTTGTACTTGCACGACCCCCCAAACTTGCAGGCTCCCTCGTTAAACTGCCAACACAACCCCTTTTTTCTCGCGGCCGATAGTCCGGGGCTGGCGGACCCACCGGCCCCCCTGGAAAAAACTGACTCGCCGGTCTCGCCGAAGTCATCAGCCGCATCCAAAGACTGATGTCCTTGTGGTCCCACCGCAAGGACGGGCGGATCGCCCTACGCTGTCGGAATTGTTCATCATACCGCAGCCATGCCGTTCCCCCGTAGACTCGATATGCCTCTCCCACGGCGTCCAGGTAGCGAAATATTGCCGAGCAGTGTTCCGGGTTCTTCTCCCCAATCACACTTGCCATGATCGCGAAAGCCTGCAACCAGTTCGCAAACGTCCTGGGAATGAGCCTATAACGCCTCTTCTCCTCATCCTCCTTCTTGCTGTCCTCCGGCCTAACCCTGTCCAAGTTAAACTTTTCCAACGGCAGGAGCGCGAAGATCTCCACGTAGTCCCCTTTCCAGATCTTCTCGCGCACCTCAGGCTTTAAATGAGCTCCGAGGGGCCCCTCGAAGCACACGTATACCTCGCACTTCGCCGCATCCGCCAACCTAACCAAATCCTGCTTCTTCGCCACTTCCGCAGCGGTCTCCCCCGAAGACTTAGTCGCCTCCGCCTTGTCTGACCCCCCCACCACCTCCTTGACGGGTACCGCCGGCCCCGCCACGGGCGCCGCCACTGGCTCCATCGCACGCACAGCCTCCGGTGCCCCTGCCCCCTCCCCCCTGCCCCCCCTGGGGCCACCCATGCAGCTGCCGGAGCCGCAACGCCCCCCCCCCCACCGGGCTCAAATCTGCCCACCAATTCTTTCAAACTGGCGAGAAACCCCTGGAACCTGGAATCCGCCCCGGCTGCGTCGCTCGTAAGCGACACAGGAGGAGAAGGCACGGTCGCCGCCGACCTCCCCGCTGCCCCATGTCCCACACCCTCCACCCCCCCCGTCCCCCACCCCGACAAACAATCCCGCGAAAAAAGCAAAGCAGTCTTACCGTGATGCCTGGAGGGGGTCCCACCAGCCGAAGGTCCCGGCCCGACAGCCGCCGTCCGTCCCTGCAGCACTTCCTCGTCCGACTGCGACAGCTCCCCTTCCGAGCGTTCGGCAACCATCTCGTCTTCACCAGCCGAAGGCCCACCAGCAGATACGTCACTGGCTGCCGGGGATCCGCGGTTCGCCACCTTCCTCTGCAGCGCGCCAGATCCGCTTTTGGACTTCCGCAAAGCCTTCTTTGGCCCAGCCCATGCCTGCTCGTTGCGCCGCCCACGGCCACCGCCAGCCGCCGCCTGCAGTGCACCCCTGTCCATCACATCCGCAGCCCGCCCCCCATCAAAGTCCTGGAGCGCTCCGTCCGCCGCCTGCCGTCTCTCCAAGCCAGGGCGCCGTCCATCCGACCCCATCCAGTCATCCCTGGGCCCCCACCCTCCAGCCCCAGTCCCAGCAGCCGCAGTATCCATTCCTCCCCGGCCACCACGTCCAGGCCCCGCCCCCGCCGGCTCCAGGCCAAAAGCCAGGGCCTCTCTCCTCCTTCCAGTCCCCCTGCTGGGCCCAGCCACTGCCGCAGACAGGCCAGCGCCGTCCCTCCCAAGCCTCCCAACAGTCCTCCGTGGGTGTGCGCCCCCCCCGCCCGCGGGCACCGCCGCGCGCTTCGCTGGCGGCCCGGAGCAGGCCCTACCCCGCCGAACATCAGCACAGTCAATAGGGGAAGAGGGGGGGTCAGGGGAGAAGCGAGCCGGCGGCCTGGAACGCCGCGCTCGCACCGCTCTAGCACCCACCGATTCAGCCGCCGGAGTACCTCCTCCCAGCACCGCCGACAAAGCTCCTCCAGCCATCCAGGTCCCCTGGATGCCGCCTCCGCTTTCAGCCGGGCGAACAGAGCCTCCACTCCAGCCATGCTGCAAGTTCTCTCCTCGTGGCCAGACTGATCCTGTGTGTGAAGCCACTCCCCCCTCTGGATGCCTGCTCCTCCGCCCCCTCCCCGCATGACCAGAGCCTTATTTAATTAACCCCCTATTCCCTCTGTCATGCCGCCCTGCGCTTATTGCTTCTCTTTATTGTGCTCCGGGCTCTCTAGACCGTGTGTATTCAGGGCCTCTGACCCATTCCTGCACACCTGTCAAATTAGGACCTGAGGCCGTGTTCATATATGTTTATATATTTTTTTCAAATTTGTTGGTGGGAGGAGCTTTGGTGAAATATCAGTGGTCTAAACGGACCCCTGTTATCTCCCTTTTGAGACACAGAAAGGAATCGAGGACAACGATTCCTTCAAGTTTGAAAACTTAGTAGAGGTTCTAACCCTTCCCTATATTCCCCCCCAAAAAATACCTTTTTTTTAAATCAGGAAAAAAGTTTATTGAACAAAGAAGAAAACAACGCAAACAGACATTGTCAACAAGAACAGCAGTGTTCCAGAATAGTAACATGCCATGCAAAGGTTACACATGTGATGGTGACATATAAATATTATCCACAATGTAGTACACATAGAAGATCATCAGATTAGATACAGAACTATTTCAAGCTAATACAAATGTCACCAGCAACACCATACACCGGGCATAGAAACAGGGAACATAAAAGCTATACAAGCTATCCCAAAATTCTGTCAATGACAAGGTCTATAGGTAATAAGCTCGGAATAGCCAACCAGTCCTCCCAAAGCTTTTCCAACTTTCCCACTCAGCCTCTTTGTTAAAAGATAACCTTTTGTAAGGGGAGGGTGTCTCCCATATGGTCAGTCCATTCCTTGTTGTCAGGGACATGGCGGTCACGGTACTGGCAATACCGCCCTGAACACTCATGGACGGCCACAGAGAGTCCCAAGACTTGCACGAGCATGCGCACATACTGGTGCGCATTGGCGTTGTCATGCACGTGCATGACGGCGCGCATCTGGCGTGACTAACGCTGGTGCCAGTGGCCCTATTTAAGCCAGCCTGCACCTACAGACCTTGCTGGATTATCTCCTCAGCTGCCTTGTGTACCTTGACCTTGCTTCCTGATCTGAGATACCCGTTGTGACCTGGCTTGCCTTCAACCTTGCTTCCTGATCTCCTAGTCTGACCCTTGGCCTGTTCCTGGACTCTGTTTCTGCTTCCTGATCGCCTAGTCTGACCCTTGGCCTGTTCCTGGACTCTGCTTCTGCTTCCTGATCTCCTAGTCTGTCCCTTGGCCTGTTCCTGGACTCTGCTTCTGCTTCCTGATCTCCCGTCTTGACCTTCGGCTTGTATCTGGACCCTGCCTGTGTTTGACCTTGGCTCGCCCCTGTGTATTCTTTGGACTGATCTATCTGTGCATGACTTCTGGCCTGGCTCCTGGTTTCTCTTTTCATCTGAACACAGCAAGTACAGCTCCGCCTGCTCCATCCATCCCGCAGCGGCCGAGCTCATTGAACTACAAGCAAGCACCCGGCCACCCATGCTTCTTCAGGCACCGCGCTTCCTGTCCCCAACTTCAGGAGCGCGCTGCACCTAGCCGCAAAGGGAGTCCTCTTATCATCTCAATCACCATACACGCACCTGACACCTGTACAGTATGTCCGTGGCTGATCAAACTTACTGTATTAATAAATGACTGACTAGAACCTGGCTTTAATATACTGCGTGCTCACAACTTAAATACGGTAAATAGGAGTACTGAAATTAGTATAAACTGTTTCTCTTTTCTTTTTTTAAACAGATGCATCACAAATGTCATTTTTGTGTTTCAAATCGATTTCTATGTGAGTTTGATGAATGCTGGCCTTGATTTATGGCACCCTGTGGTATTCCCTTCCCCTCTAGTAATAATAACCTAATTTTGCAGACTATTCTTAGTTCCAGCAATCCCATTGTTAAAACCCATCTTTGGGAAAATATATAATACACCATCGCTCGTACCTAGGTATCTACCAATTTTTTTTTTATTTGACTCCTCCATCATGTCACAATTGTAGTCTCCAGGACCTACGAGGCAGGGGGCCAAGCCAGAATATGGCAAGTCCATATTTCCAGATATCAGCTATTACTTGAAGAACTTTGATGCCAGGGACTCAGGAGCTCCTGCTCCCTCACATCTTTTTTTACTTTGTTTTATTCCGTCTGCTTTGTAAAAGCCAACTTGCCTCCCTGGGAGCTTCATTAAGCACTGAGAAGGCTGAGTGTCTACCAAATGTCCTTTACTCCTAGCAGCTCAAATAATGCTAAGTGCAATGCTGCTGGCTTCTTGTGTGCCAGCTGTGAGAAAGCAGCACGATGCAGACTAGACTGTTCTTTTAGTTCTTCTTCACCCCACGGAAAGGAAAAAAGTTTCAGCGGAGACTTCCACGCTGCCTTTGCACTGCCTTACAAGATTCAGGGCAGTGAGGTGGCTTTTATAAAGCAGAGACACTGAAAGAAAAAGGAATATAAAAGTGCTTCAACTTAAAACCACATAGGTTTAATAGGAATAGGCCGTCAATATATGGTATGCTATAATCAGGGCTTTTTTTCTGGCGGAACGCACCGGAACCCCGTTCCGCCACCTTTGCCAGAGCATTCCTTCCTCTCCTCCTAATAATATAGCCTGTGCCCTGCCCGTGCAGGGATCAAACACAGGGGCATCTTCGGATGAGCACTCCCCCTATCCCAGCTCCACCTCTTCCAATGTAGCCTGCTGCCACAGCCCTGAGGGATCCAATGGCTGCAGCTTGTGAGAGTGGAGGGCAGAGTG
The DNA here is from genome assembly GCF_037356315.1 of Lithobates pipiens. NCBI lineage: Eukaryota > Metazoa > Chordata > Amphibia > Anura > Ranidae > Lithobates > Lithobates pipiens. The sequence continues at coordinate 123,959,134 of NW_027507789.1, read as the reverse complement.
ATCTATACTCGGCGGCTCTGCCCTGCCTCTCAGTGCTGTCCGGGAGATTGGTTTGGTGCCATGTGTCATGGTATCTGATTGAGCGAGCGTGGATAATGGTAGGTAGCCAGGCGTTCCTTCTACTCTTCACTAGCCTCATGTAAACTGAACTAGTCTGTTACTGCTGTGAGCAAAATGCTGCTGAATGGGGTTTTGCTCCAGACTGGGCTGGGTGGTCTGGGGTGGTCTCCTGACTGGGCTGGGTGGTCTGCAAACAGTGCTGGGTGGTCTCTGTGCTGGCCTAGGCGGTCTATTTGCCGTGCGGTCTCTTTACTGAGCAGTCTCTTTGCTGGCGGTCTCCTTGCTGGCCATCTATTTGCTGGGCTGGGCGGTCTCTATGCTGGGGGGGTCTGTTTGCTGGGCTGGGCGGTCTCTTTGCTGGGTGGTCTCTTTCCTGGTGGTATCTTTGCTGTGTTGGGCAGTCTCTTTGCTGGCGGTCTCTTTGCTGCGCTGGGCAGTCTCTTTGCTGGTGGTCTCTTTGCTGTGCTGGGCAGTCTCTTTGCTGGCAGTCTCTTTGCTGGTGGTCTCTTTGCTGATCGGTCTCTTTGCTGGCAGTCTCCTTGCTGGGCTGGGCGGTCTTTTTGCTGGTGACCTATTTGCTGGGCGGTCTCTTTGTTGGGCGGTCTCTTTGCTGGACGATCTCTTTCCTGGTGGTCTCTTTGCTGTGCAGTCTCTTTGCCTGGTTGGGCGGTCTCTTTGCTGTGCTGGGCAGTCTCCTTGCTGGCGGTCTCTTTGCTGATTGGTCTCTTTGCTGTGCTAGGCGGTCTCTTTGCTGTGCTAGGCGGTCTCTTTGCTGAGCGGTCTCCTTGCTGGGCTGAGTGGTCTCTTTACTGGCAATCTATTTGCTGAGCTATGGGCGGTCTCTTTCCTGGTGGTCTCTTTGCTGGGCTGGGTGGTCTCTTTGCTGGCCGGTCTCTTTCCTGGTGGTCTCTTTGCTGTGCTGAGTGGTCTCTTTGCTGGTGGTCTCTTTGCTGGCGGTCTCCTTGCTGGGCTGGGCAGTCTCTTTGTTGGGGGGCTAGTTTGTTGGGCAGTCTCTTTGCTGGACGGTCTCTTTCCTGGTGGTCTCTTTGCTGGGATGGGTGGTTTCTTTGTTGGGCGGTCAGTTTGTTGGGCAGTCTCTTTGCTTGACGGTCTCTTTGGTGGGCTGGGCGGTCTCTTTGCTGGCAGTCCCTTTGCTGTGCTGGGCGGTTTCTTTGTTGGGCGGTCAGTTTGTTGGGCAGTCTCTTTGCTGAACGGTCTCTTTTCTGGTGGTCTCGTTGCTGGGCTGGGTGGTCTCTTTGCTGGCGGTCTCTTTGCTGTGCTGGGCAGTCTCTTTGCTGAGCAATCTCTTTGCTGGGGGTCTCTTTGCTGACGGTCTCTTTGCTGGGGGTCTCTTTCCTGGTGGTCTCTTTGCTCTGCTGGGCGGTCTCTTTGTTGGGCGGTCTCTTTGTTGGGCGGTCTCTTTGCTGAGCGGTCTCTTTGCTGGTGGTCTCTTTGGTGGGCGGTCTCCTTGCTGGGCAGTTTCTTTGCTGGCAATCTATTTGCTGGACTGGGCGGTCTCTTTGTTGGGTGGTTTCTTTGATGGGGGTCTCTTTGATGGGGGTCTCTTTGCTGGGGGTCTCTTTGCTGGGGGTCTCTTTGCTGGGGGTCTCTTTGCTGGGGGTTTCTTTGCTGGGGGTTTCTTTGCTGGGGGTCTCTTTGCTGAGCGATCTCTTTGCTGGCGGTCTCTTTGTGGGGCTGTCTGCTTCCTGGGCTGGGTGGTTTCTTTGCTGGCGTTCTCTTTGCTGTGCTGGGCGGTCTCTTTGCTGGGCGGTCTCCTTGCTGAGCGGTCTCTTTGCTGGTGCGATCTATTTGCTGGGCTGGGCGGTTTGGTTTCTTTCTTTGCTGGTGATCTATTTGCTGGGCTGGGCGGTTTCCTTGTTGGGCGGTCAGTTTGTTGGGCAGTCTCTTTGCTTGACGGTCTCTTTCCTGGTGGTCTCTTTGCTGTGCTGGGCAGTCTCTTTGCTGGGCTGAGCAGTCTCTTTGCTGGCGGTCTCTTTGCTGTGCTGGGCGGTTTCTTTGTTGGGCGGTCAGTTTGTTGGGCAGTCTCTTTGCTGAACAGTCTCTTTCCTGGTGGTCTCGATGTTGTGCTGGGCGGTCTCTTTGCTGAGCGGTCTCTTTGCTGAGCGGTCTCTTTGCTGGGGGTCTCTTTGCTGGTGGTCTCTTTGCTGTGCTGGGCGATCTCTTTTCTGGGCGATCTCTTTTCTGGGCGGTCTCTTTGTTGGGCGGTCTCTTTGCTGAGCGGTCTCTTTGCTGGTGGTCTCTTTGGTGGGCGGTCTCCTTGCTGGGCTGGGCGGTTTCTTTGCTGGCAATCTATTTGCTGGGCTGGGCAGTCTTTGTTGGGTGGTCTCTTTGTTGGACGGTCTCTTTGCTGAGCGTTCTCTTTGCGGGGCTGTCTCCTTCCTGGGCTGGGTGGTTTCTTTGCTGGCGATCTCTTTGCTGTGCTAGGCGGTCTCTTTGCTGGGTGATCTCTTTGCTGAGCAGTCTCTTTGCTGAGCAGTCTCTTTCTTTGCTGGCGATCTATTTGCTGTGCTGGGCGGTCTCTTTGTTGGGCGGTCTCTTTGTTGGGCGGTCTCTTTGTTGGGCGGTCTCTTTGCTGGTGGTCTCTTTGCTGGGCGGTCTCTTTGCTGGGCGGTCTCTTTGCTGAACGGTCTCTTTGCTGTGCTGGTGGTTTCTTTGTTGGCCGGTCTCTTTGCTGGCGGTCTCCTTGCTGGGCTGGGTGGTCTCTTTGCTGGCAATCTATTTGCTGGGCTGAGCAGTCTTTTTGTTGGGCGGTCTCTTTGCTGGACAGCCTCTTTCCTGGTGGTCTCTTTGCTGTGCTGGGCGATTTCTTTGTTGGGCGGTCAGATTGTTGGGCAGTCTCTTTGCTGGATGGTCTCTTTCCTTGTGGTCTCTTTGCTGGCAGTCTCTTTGCTGTGCTGGACAATCTCTTTGCTGAGCGGTGTCTTTGCTGGCGGTCTCTTTGCTGGGCAGTCTCCTTGCTGGGCTGGGTGGTCTCTTTGCTGGCAATCTATTTGCTGGGCTATGCGGTCTTTTTGTTGGGTGGGCTCTTTGCTGGACGGTCTCTTTCCTGGTGGTCTCTTTGCTGGCAGTCTCTTTGCTGTGCTGGGCAATCTCTTTGCTGAGCGGTCTCTTTGCTGGCGGTCTCTTTGCTGGCGGTCTCTTTGCTGGCGGTCTCTTTGCTGGGCAGTCTCCTTGCTGGGCTGGGCGGTCTCTTTGCTTGCAGTCTCTTTGCTGTTCTGGGCAGTTTCTTTGTTGGCCGGTCAGTTTGTTGGGCAGTCTCTTTGCTGGACGGTCTCTTTCCTGGTGGTCTCTTTACTGGGCTGGGCAGTCTCTTTGCTGGGCTGGGCGGTCTCTTTGCTGGGCGGTCTCTTTGCTGGGCGGTCTCTTTGCTGAGCGGTCTCTTTGCTGGCGGACTCTTTCCTGGTGGTCTCTTTGCTGGGCTGGTGGTCTCTTTGCTGTGCTAGGCGGTCTTTTTGCTGACCGGTCTCTTTGCTGGGTGGTCTCCTTGCTGGGCTGGGTGGTCTTTTTGTTGGCAATCTATTTGCTGGGCTATGCGGCCTTTTTTTTGGGCGGTCTCTTTGCTGAGCGGTCTCTTTGTTGGGGGTCTCTTTGCCGGGCGGTGGTGTCTTTGCTGGGCTTGCGGTCTCTTTGCTGTGCTAGGCGGTCTCTATGCTGGGCGGTCTCTATGCTGAGCGGTCTCTTTGCTGGGGGTCTCTTTGCTGGGGGTCTCTTTGCTGGGGGTCTCTTTGCTGGTGGTCTCTTTGCTGGGCTGGGTGGTCTCTTTCCTGGTGGTCTCTTTGCTGGGCTAGGCGTTCTCTTTGCTGGCCGGTCTCTTTCCTGGCAGTCTCTTTGCTGTGCTGGGCAGTCTCTTTGCTGAGCGGTCTCTTTGCTGAGCGGTCTCTTTGCTGAGCGGTCTCTTTCCTGGTGGTCTCTTTCCTGGTGGTCTCTTTCCTGGTGGTCTCTTTGCTGGGTGGTCTGTTTACTGGGCAGTCTCTTTGCTGAGCAGTCTCTTTGCTGGGGGTCTCTTTGCTGGCGGACTCTTTCCTGGTGGTCTCTTTGCTGGGCTGGCGGTCTCTTTGCTGGGCTGGCAGTCTCTTTGCTGTGCTAGGTGGTCTCTTTGCTGTGCTAGGCGGTCTCTTTGCTGAGCGGTCTCCTTGCTGGGCTGGGTGGTCTCTTTGCTGGCAATCTATTTGCTGGGCTATGCGGTCTTTTTGTTGGGCAGTCTCTGTGCTGAGCGGTCTCTTTGCTGGGGGTCTCTTTGCTGGCGGTCTCTTTCCTGGTGGTCTCTTTGCTGGGCTGGGCGGTCTCTTTGCTGGCCGGTCTCTTTGCTGTGCTGGGTGGTCTCTTTGCTGGCCAGTCTCTTTCCTGGCGGAATCTTTGCTGTGCTGGGCGGTCTCTTTGCTGGGCTGGGTTGTCTCTTTGCTGGCAATCTATTTGCTGGGGGTCTCTTTGCTGGCGGTCTCTTTGCTGGGCATCTCCTTGCTGGGCTGGGTGGTCTCTTTGCTGTGCTGGGGGGTCTCCTTGCTGAGCTGGGCTGGGTTGTCTCTTTGCTGGCAATCTATTTGCTGGGCTGAGCGGTCTTTTTGTTGGGCGCTCAGTTTGTTGGGCAGTCTCTTTGCTAGATGGTCTCTTTCCTGGTGGTCTCTTTGCTGGGCTGGGCGGTCTCTTTGCTGGCGATCTCTTTGCTGTGTTGGGTGGTCTCTTTGCTGGGCGGTCTCTTTGCTGGGCGGTCTCTTTGCTGGGCGGTCTCTTTGCTGGGCGGTCTCTTTGCTGAGCGGTCTCTTTGCTGGTGGTCTCTTTCTTTGCTGGCGATCTATTTGCTGTGCTGGGCGGTCTCTTTGTTGGGTGGTCTCTTTGCTGGGCTGGGCGGTCTCTTTATTGGGCGGTCTCTTTGCTGGGCTGTCTCCTTGCTGGGCCGTCTCCTTGCTGGGCTGGGCGGTCTCTTTGTTGGGCGGTCTTTTTGTTGGGCGGTCTCTTTGCTGTGCTCGGCGGTTTCTTTGTTTAAGCAGTCTCTTTGCTGGACGGTCTCTTTCCTGGACGGTCTCTTTCCTGGTGGTCTCTTTGCTGGGCTGGGCGGTCTCTTTGCTGGGCGGTCTCTTTGCTGTGCTGGGTGGTTTCTTTGCTGAGCGGTCGCTTTCCTGAGCGGTCTCTTTGCTGGCCGGTCTCCTTGCTGGGCTGGGTTGTCTCTTTGCTGGCAATCTATTTGCTGGGGTTCTCTTTGCTGGCGGTCTCTTTGCTGGGTGTCTCCTTGCTGGACGGGGCGGTCTCTTTGCTGTCGGTCTCTTTGCTGTGCTGGGCGGTCTCCTTGCTGGGCTGGGTTTTCTCTTTGCTGGCAATCTATTTGCTAGGCTGAGCCGTCTTTATTGTTGGGCAGTCTTTTTGTTGGGTGGTCTCTTGCTTGTATGTATGTGTGAGCATGTTTGTATGTGTGTGTGTGTGTGTGTGTGTGTGTGTGTGTGTGTGTGTGTGTGTGTGTGTGTGTGTGTGTGTGTGAGCATGCTTGTATGTATGTGTGTGTGTGTGTGTGTGAGCATGCTTGTATGTATGTGTGTGTGTGTGTGTGTGAGCATGCTTGTATGTATGTATGTGTGTGTGTGTGTGTGAGCATGCTTGTATGTATGTATGTGTGTGTGTGTGTGTGAGCATGCTTGTATGTGTGTGTGTGTGTGTGTGTGTGTGTGTGTGTGTGTGTGTGTGTGTGAGCATGCTTGTATGTATGTATGTGTGTGTGTGTGTGTGAGCATGCTTGTATGTATGTGTGTGAGCACGCTTGTATGTGTGCATGTGTGAGCATGCTTGTATGTGCGTGTGTGTATATGAGCATGTATGTGTGTGTGTGAGCATGCTTGTATGTATGTGTGTGAACATAGCATAGAATGAATCTATCCATGGTCACAGCTGCCACCCCCATATTTAGGTGTCTGGTCCCTTTTGGGGTGCCGGGCACCTGAATTACAGTGGTGGGGGTGTTTTTGCAGCACCTGATTAGAGCCATGGGCTCTAACAGGCTTCAAAATAGGTGAATTGCGAGCACCATGCTTGACGCTCACAGTCTACCCAGGTGTGTTAGAAAAGTGAATTAATATTCACTTTCCTAACACTGAACCGCCTCTCCACCAATCAGGTGTGCGGGTCTGTTACCCATCACCTGATTGGTTGAAACGATAGGCGCAGCTATTGGACGCCTATCAGGAGGAGAGGACGGGAGATGAGGATGGCAGGAGATGCATGGAGGACCCCGCTCATGGCTGTTACCCGCTGCCCCATGAAGACAGGGTAAGTGGCGGGCAGACGGCGAGCGTGTGGTGGGGATTTACAGTGGCAGCATTTGATGGGCACACCAACAGCATTTGATGTGCACAGTGGCAGCAGAGTTTGATGAGCACAGCGGCAGAGTTTGATGGGCACAGCGGTGACATTTGATGGTACAGTGGTGGCGTTTGATGGGCACAGTGGTGACATTTGATGGTACAGTGGTGGCATTTGATGGGCACAGTGGTGACATTTGATGGTACAGTGTTGGCGTTTGATGGTACAGTGGTGGCGTTTGATGGGCACAGTGGCTGTAATTGATGTTTTTTAAATCGGTTCCTTTATATGCGGCCACCCACTTGGGACTGGGACCTGGTGTTCCACCATCGGGCTTGGAGAAAAGAGCCCTGTCCAGAGGTCGGGGGGGGGGGGGGGGCCTCCAAGGTTTCCTGCATCGGGGCCCTGAAGGTTCTAGTTGCGCCACTGACTGGGCGGTCTCTTTGCTGAGCGGTCTCTTTGGTGGGTGGTCTCTTTGGTGGGCAGTCTCCTTGCTGGGCTGGGCGGTTTCTTTGCTGGGCTGGGAGCGGTCTCTTTCTTTGTTGGGCAGTCTCTTTACTGGACGGTCTCTTTCCTGGTAGTCTCTTTGCTGTGCTGGGCGGTCTCTGCTGGCAGTCTATTTGCTGGGCTGGGCAGTTTCTTTGTTGGGCAGTCTCTTTACTGGACGGTCTCTGTTCTGGCGGTCTCTTTGCTGGGAGGTCTCCATTGCTAGGCGCTCTCTTTCTCCTAGGCAGTGCCCTGCACATACTTGTGTCTGGGCACAGCATACACACGGCATACATCACATACGGCTCCTGATAGTAAATGTGTAAGGAATTGCCTTCTGCTGTACATAGTACTGCCATTAATGTGAGTTAGGGGACACTTATAGGCCTGTTTATCTACCCAAACCTCTGGCCACTTCCACACCTGAAAGTAAATCATTACCACCGCTAAATAAATGACATCCTGGCCTGCTCACCAGCTTATGTCACATATTATACACGCCAGCGGGTATTCTGGGTATTCTGGCCAAACGTGGTTGTGCAGCGGAGAAGAATATTACATGTGTTCAGTACAAGCTAGGTGTACAGCTCTGAACAGCTACTTTCTGTTAATGTTGAACTGAAGACATTAAAGGTTAAAGACTAAATCCACCTTTCCCTTCACTCATATTGCCTTCCCCATGCTGCAGAGCTTCTAGGAAATATCCTCAGAGTTTATTACATCTGACATTATTTCTATGATACCAACTATGATAAATAAATCCCCACTGGAAGTCACCTGGGCTTATGTAGATATTTGGTTTCAGCTGGAAAAAGATAACACACAAACACAGATTTTTTTCTCTGAAGACTTCTAATTAGAAAAAAAAAAGAATGTTTTTCAGTTAAAAAATGTTTTAATTTAAAGCAGAACTCCAGGCAATAAAAGCATTCTAGGATATCATTTATATGGTATCATGAGCCCTGTTTAACACCCCCTTCCCTGCTTGATATCTTGGCTATGCTACCCGCCCATCTGATGGGTGACTAAGAAAAGAATGTCACCTAATGGGGTGATAGGCTCTCAATGTTTCCTCCTAGTGAGCCTTCTGGTGTATTTTTCATATTCTACCACTAGATGTCCTCAAGTATCCTTAGTTCCTTAAATTAAATCCTGGTTAAAGTGGTATTAAACCTAAAAGCAAATATTTTATTATATTATTGCAGCTTGCCAATTCTTAAATGTGATGACTGCACTCTTCTTTTTTAGGCTTTCTTCTATTTTCACCTGGTCATCCAGCCAGTTAGTCTGTTGTTATCAAAAGAACAAGCTCTTTTTCAGATATATCAGTTTACATGGATGAAGCAAACCATTTAACACTGGCAGGGCAGCTTACAATAATCACCTTTTATTTATGTATTACCTTTATCCCAAAACCAACAAAATGTAACTGATTATTCAGTGTGAGTTGGAGTTTGGCTTTAATTTGTTAGTATATCTAAATCTTCTAGAACATCTAACACTCCCCTACCCCTAGACTGTCAATGCTAGTGTCCAAAGGTTTCCCTGTCCTTCTTCATCCAGAGTAGGGCACTTTAATACAGGAGGTTTGTTACTGACCAGATAACCAGGTGAAAACAGTGAGAGAAACTAAAAAAAGAAAACAAATGCAGCCACCACATCTGATTGGTAAGCTGCACTATAGCACATTTTTGGTTTGTGGTTTAATAGCGCTTTAAGCAAAATACTTTCTTTTTGTTCTGTATAATAGGGGGAAATTAAGCATGGCACCATTGTGCCATTTGCCATGGGCTCTGGATGCCGTCTTGGGGTGGAGCCTGTGTCTGGCTAGACACCATGTGGTCTCGAGATTTGGGTGGTCATGTGGGGAATGTTTGTAGGGACAGACACTTGTCTGTGAGGGAGAGATGGACAGAGCTTGAGGACAGGTTTCTCCAGAGAAGGGACAGTCTAGGACAGTGGTGGTCAACTCGAAAAATTATATTGAGACTCAAGTGTGGCCCCTGACACTTCCAAAAGGCTGCACAATGGCAGCTCTTTTTTGCACCTGAATTGTTGTTTGTAACAGATCGCAATACACGCTGAAGAAGTTGGAGTACACTGGCCCCCAGCATTGGTGTTAGGGGCTGCAATAATATCCCCCAACATTGGTGTCATTGTACACAATAATACCCCCCAACATTGGTGTCATTGTACACAATAATACCCCCCAACATTGGTGTCAGTGAATACAATAATAACCCCCAACATTGGTGTCATTGTACACAATAATACCCCCCAACATTGGTGTCAGTGAATACAATAATAACCCCCAACATTGGTGTCATTGTACACAATAATACCCCCCCAACATTGGTGTCATTGTACACAATAACCCCCAACATTGGAGTCAGTGAATACAATAATAACGCCCAACATTGGTGTCATTGTACACAATAATATCCCCCAACATTGGTGTCAGTGAACACAATAATAACCCCCAACATTGGTGTCATTGTACACAATAATAACCCCCAACATTGGTGTCATTGTACACAATAATATCCCCCAACATTGGTGTCAGTGAACACAATAATAACCCCCAACATTGGTGTCATTGTACACAATAATAACCCCCAACATTGGTGTCATTGTACACAATAATAACCCCCAACATTGGTGTCAGTGAACACGATATTAACCCCCAACATTGGTGTCAGTGAACACGATATTAACCCCCAACAGTGGTGTCATTGTACACAATAATAATACCCAACAGTGGTGTAATTGTACAAAATAACCCCCAACAGTGGTGTCATTGTACACAATAATAACCCCCAACAGTGGTGTCATTGTACACAATAATAACCCCCAACAGTGGTGTCATTGTACACAATAATAGCCCCCAACATTGGTGTCATTGTACACAATAATAGCCCCCAACATTGGTGTCATTGTACACAATAATAGCCCCCAACATTGGTGTCATTGTACACAATAATAGCCCCCAACATTGGTGTCATTGTACACTATAATAGCCCTCAACATTGGTGTCATTGTACACAATAATAGCCCCCAATATTGGTGTCATTGTACACAATAATAACCCACAACATTGGTGTCAGTGAACACGATAATAACCCCCAATATTGGTGTCAATAGATGCAATAATGATCCGGTCAGTCGACGCAATAATAACTCCCAACATTAGTGTCAGTACTATTAACATTAACCCCGCCCCGACATTAGTGGTCATGTCAGTGAAAGTTAAAGTGGTTGTAAACCCTTTACAACGACTTTAACCTACAGGTAAGCCTAGATTACGGTTTACCTGTAGGTCCAAGAAATATCTCCCAGACCTGCACGGTCTAGGAGATATTTACAAATCGCCGTACGGTGATTTCTTCTGCGCATGCACCGGAAGTTAGGGCACGCTGTGCCCTTTCTAGCTCGGGTCATGCCGTTAAAGGCGGCTCCCGCGGGTGTACGCAGGAGTGACGTCACATGACTCTAGCCAGTCAAAGAGCCAGAGTTTGCGGCCCCGGAAGGAAGAGGGATGAAAAATGGACGCTCGCTACTAGTGAGGAAGACGGGGACATCGCGGGCTTCTCCTGCACATAAGTGTCACATAATGGGCTACTATGCAATGCATAGTAGACCATTATGCTTTTCCTTTGCAGGGAAACAAAGAGCAAGTAACACCCATCGGGATTTACTTCCTCTTTAACCTTGCTATTCTTCTCCTACCCCACATTGGGGGTCATGTCAAGCTACCCTGCATAGGTTGTTATGGCAGTGAAAGTTAACCCCTATATTGGTGGTCATGGCAGTGAAATTGTTAACACACACACACACACACACACACACACACACGTATTGGTGATAATCACTGTAATAGTTAACCCCCCCCTTCGCACTGGTGATCATGCAAGTGAAAGTGTTAACCCCCACCCCCTCCTGTACTGGAGGTCATGGCAGTGAAAGTGTGGTTTGCCAAGATTTCAGAAAATAAACTCCAGGAGGAACTGATGGCCTCAACCAATCAAACAGAGGAAGGCTTTCAGGAAAATGTGGTTCTACTGCAGGGGAGGGCTGGCAGCCTTAAGCCTGTGGGGCAAGTCCAGTCGAATGACCCATTGTACCACTGAATCAGCCCACCATCCATGCCCACCAGGTTTTTTTTTAACATGTATTGATGTTATGAAGCCAAATATGACACAGCAATGACAGCATGACCCCGATCTTGGTAAAGAGCTGTGGATCTCTGCAGCTCCTCCAGCGTTACCATGGACCTCTTGGCTGCTTCTCTGATTAATGCTCTCCTTGCCCGGCCTGTCAGTTTAGGTGGATGGTCATGTCTTGGTAGGTTTTCAGTTGTGCCATACTCCTTCCATTTTCAGATAATGGATTGAACAGTGCTCCGTGAGATGTTCAAAGCTTGGGATAATTTTTTTTATAACCTAACCCTGCTTTAAACTTCTCCACAACGTTATCCCTGACCTGTCTGCTGTGTTGCCTTCATGTTGCTGTTTGTTCACTTAGGTTCTCTAACAAACCTCTGAGGGCTTCACAGAACAGCTGTATTTATACTGAGATTACATTACACACAGGGGGACTCTTTTTACGAATGTAGCGCCGGTACTCCTGAAGAGTACGCGCTATGTTTGTAAATTTCGTTTTTTTCCTAAGACTATAGTTGAGTCTTGGGGTTAAATGCACTACATTGTGGTTTTGGCATCAGTTTGGCTGGGCTGTACTATGTTCTGCCTGGTCATAGGTGTAGGTAGCACCTTTGACAGACATTGGAACGCAGTCTGGTTGGACGCATTGGGTACCAATCTCTCTCTCACGGAGCCAATCAGTGGGTGCGTTGTCTCGCTGTGTATTCTGGGAGAGGGTACTTAAGGTGCTGAAGACACGTGGTTCTGGGTTCCGGTCCAGAAGTATGTTCTGACTCCGTGGTCCTGGTCCTCCTGGCCAGCCCCCAGAGGCCCTCATGGCCTGGGGTGCAGATCCATCCATTTCCGAGTCTCTGAACTGGCTAGTCCGAGGCACACTAACTGGAAGGAGGATTCTAAAGTTGTCTGGTGCCGTCTCGGGTTTTGGAGAGGCCCAGCAACTCAACATGCAACTAGGGGAGGATTCTTCAGAAGAGGGCCACGCACGAGGCTGGCTGCTCGGTAAGAGCCTGGAAGCTGAGCTGTATGGACACTAATTGAATCCGCATTTCTTACGGTATCGCCGGACCGGCTGCAAGATACTGGTACTGTAAGAAAGTTCCTAATTTCATCCTTCGGTTACAACTAAGTTCCTGTGAGAGACATTCTGTGTTTTACAACCAAGTCTGCAGAGACTTTGCTATGTTTGAATCATTTGTCAGCTGCTAAATCCATAAACCAGGATTTATCCGACAGTTGAAATATCCAGTTGTGAGTGGCTATTCCCTGGATTACCTAAGAAGAGACATTTATTAAGTGTCAGCAGTTTCCAAAGTGCTTGAGCTTCCATACCTAATACCCTCTTTTCCCAGCTGAGAGACTGTGTTTCTGTTCAACGTTCTATGCAAATAAAAATTCCTAAAGGACTTTAAAGTGGTTGTATACCCTTTTTTGTAACTTTTACCTACAGGAAAGCCTATAATAAGGCTTACCTGTAGGTAAAAAAAATATCTCCTAAACCTGTACGGTTTAGGAGATATTCCCCTCGGTATGCGCCGCTGACTGCAGCGGCGCATGCGCACGAGGGGATTCTCGGCCTGAAAATCCGGCAGTGGCCGGCGGCCGGGAAAGAAATCTCCCGCGCGCATGCGCGGGAGTGACGATATCGCGGCTCCGGCCACTCACAGCGCCGGAGCCGCGATACCCGGAAGAAACGCCGAGGGAGCATGTCAGCTCCCTCGGCGTGGATCGTGCCAGATGTCGGGGCCTCGTTCTAAGGTAAGTATTTCATAATGAGCTAGTATGCGGTGCATACTAGCTCATTATGCCTTTTGCTTTGCAGGTGTTAAAAAAAAAAAAAAATAGCGGGTTTACTACCGCTTTAAGTGTTGGTCTCTGCAGTTATTGGGCTATCAACCTTGGGAACCCCTAGACAAGAACAACGAGCTACGAGGTGGAGAAGGTAAACGGTAAGCCCAAGAAAACCAGTCACTCCTGCGGGGGTCAGTGCTACACTAATTAGGTGACTTCTGAAGAAAATTGGTTCCACTAGATTTTAGTTAGGGGTTTTAGAGTAAAAGGGGCCGTTTACGTCAGATCGCCTCACACAGATATACATCACCCATCTAACTTACCCCAACTAGAGTGTCGAGGTACAGACAGGACCAAACAGCCAACTCTCCTATGCGCACCCAGGCTTCGGGCACATGACTATTGTATAACAGATGTTAGATGCTACCAACCCTAATACTCCAACCTCCGCCCACCATCTTATAAATGAGAGCCAAACAACTTCTGGAGTAAACAGCCCGTAGCAGCCTTAATTTATTAAACAAATATATATATATATATATATATATATATATATATATATATATATATATATATATATATAACCATTAACATGAACAATTAACCAAAAGACATCTGTTATTGAAACCATTAATCCCCCCTAGCGTTGGTCTTAGCAGGTCCATCATCCACCATATGTATTACAATATGACACTGCGGAACCTCTCAGGTGAGTTATATGGCCTCAAGCCGACAAGCTGACTCAGAGACACCCACTTGCCGCAGTGCCCCATAACCAATCTTCGGATAACCTCCGTTACCTGGGATACCATCCTCAAGACCCATCCCACCAACAGGTCCTGAACCCCTCCTTCCACAAATCTCTTCCTTCACCCGCAAAGACCAACACCAGCCACTGCCACGACATCCCACCATCCGAAACCTGCAACAAAAGAAAAAACACACACACCAACATTTCCTTCCTACCACCTTACTAAAAGCTAGGGAGGGCAGGCGGGAAACTTCCAATACTTTCTGTTGAGCGGGAGGAGGGGTCCACCCCCTATATACATACTGACCCCTCCCCCTCCGCTCTAGTCCAATCCTGCCACCCTTCCCAAATACCAATCCCAGTTCCCCTATCTCCAATGTCATGCCAGCCCTGCACCTACCTTGTTGCACTCCTCCAGCTACAGGCTTTTCTTTCTACCACCTGATCTGGGATTGTCCTATGATGCAGTGCTTTTGGGCACAAGTAGTCCAATTCCTGCATGACGCTATGGGATCCCCCATCACATTAAACCCCAAATCATGCCTACTAGGCATATACCCAGAACCAGACATCAATAAATTCATCAAGATATTCCTGAATGAAACGTTATTCTCTGCTAGAAAAAACATAGCAAAACAGTGGATGAGGCCTACCCCTCCTGAGTTTAAAATGTGGCTAATGGAAGTAAACAATGGTTTAAAATACAAAAAACGAATTTATCTACATAGAGGTTGTCCTTCCAAATATGGTAACATTTGGGATAAGTGGTTACAAGCCCCGGAGACTATATAATGAAGCCCCCTCCCTATACATTTCTTTTTATATATATACAAATTGTTGAGCTCCTAATATGTGGGAACCATTAGAAGGACAATTATTTGCTGTGCCATGTGCGCTATGTTTACATATTTTCTGTTGTATTACCCTGCACTGTAAACCCCCTATTATTTCTATTTATAGCGCAAAAAATAAAAAACGCAGAGGTGATCAAATACCACCAAAAGAAAGCTCTATTTGTGAGAAAAAAAGGACGTTAATTTTGTTTGGGAGCCACGCTGCACAACGCTGTGCCGAATCTCAAAATGTGCTCTGGTCTTTGGCCAGCAAAATGGTCCAGGGCTTAAGTGGTTACAAATAAACGCCACAACTTTTCACATATTTATTTAAAAAAAAAAATTTTTTTTAAATCATTTGTTATTTTCTTTCCACAGCACAATTATGTGCCACTTTGTGTTGGTCTTTCACATAAAATCATCAATAAAATACATTTACGTTTTTGATTGTAACATGACAGAATGTGGAACATTTCAAGGGGTATGAATACCCCTCAGTCAGTGTTGTCATGTTTAGGATGGGACGTTGTGGCTGCTGACTTTAAAGTTTCCCGCCCACATATCCCCTTCACTCAGCACATGGGCTGCATCGAGTATGGGCGGGCACAGGGAGGGTGGGGCAGGAAGAGGCAAAGCTGATCGTTCTCCCATTAGTGTAGACTAGAGGAGGGTTGTACTATGTACTCTGCAACACGGAACACACACTCTCAGCCCAGGCTGTGACAGGTGTAGCTAACATCCCTGCCACAGGACACATCGCAACTGCAGTACGGGATGGAGGAATCACTGTATTGTGTTCTTTCACTGCAATTTGGCCACTAATTCAGGATCTAGCACTGTTAAACCCCCCCCCCCCCCCCCCCGCCAGAGCTGCCCAAGCACGTAGCACTTGGCAGGTCCGGAAAATGCACATGCCCAGTTCTGAGTTGGCCCCACAGCGTCCCTTTCACAGGAAATCAGAGGGGGGGGGGGGACTACGACTCTGCCCCCCGGCCCAACCCGCCCCTGCCTGTGAGGCCTGCTGTATTATTGTCCATGAAAACTGATCTTAATGGCTTAACAGATGCAGCAGATAGAGGACCAAGCCATCTGATCAGCAGATCCAATTCGTCAGCAGCTGTAATGCCAAGATCGCTGATTGCAGTTCTGAAAGCACGTTTCCAGCTTCTGTAGTTCTCAGGTTGGTCAACGAAACTTGTAAGACCAGTCTTCATGAGCTCTCTGCAAAGTATGTACCTCACAAACTCTGCTGTCTCAGTTGTCTCTGCCTTTATGTAAGATATTGTTGGCTGAATGGTGCTGATTGATATCATTGTAAAATGACACAGGGGAATATGGTGCAGCAGATGAGTTCAGGTGAGTAGCTTGCTTGAAGTCAGTTGTTCCAATGGTACGTTGATTCCATGCTGTACCGATCACAGAAAAGGGATGACTTGCTTGCAGCTTGCTCTGATGGTCTGTGATGTAAGAAGGAAGGTTAGGAAGGTAGGCAGAAAATGCATTGGAGTGATTTTGCGTGCAGGAAGTTGCTGGAATCTCTTTAACTTGGAGTCTCTATGTTGTCAGGAGCATTGGAGACAATGGAGTGTACACTGCAGTGGTGTAGGACATAGTCTTTAGTGCGTTTGAGGGGATCTTCCATATCTGCTATGTTTAGGTTGATGCTGTCTCTCACTTGCACCTTCGTCTGCACTGATAGCTTGCTCTAGGACCCTTAACTTTGCCATAGCTGCATCATGTTTACACTGCTCGTTTAAGATTTCTATTGTTGCCTTTTGATGTGCTGTGTGAGCTTCCAACTCTTTTTTTCTGCAAATGCGACCTGCACCTTGCTGTCTTCCACTTCAGCACAGGCATTAATAAGTCGCTCACAGAGTATTGTGTATTTTGAACTATGACTTCTAGAAGACCTTTTAGAATGAAGGCCTCTTGAGCACCTTAAGGAAAGAGAGCCTTGACTGATGGGGGCATGGCCAGGGCGGGATAAAGTGGCTGAGGGGTCACCAAGGATTGGTTGTCAGGGGGGATGGGCTGGGCCTGAGCTCTGTAAAAAGTTGTGCCCCAGGAGATTCTGGGTCTTTCGGAAATGTAGTTGGAAGAGCTGGAGTCGACCCTGTTCCCCAGCCATTGACACCAAGCTCCTTCTGGCCATGGTCCGCAAACTGGCTCTGCAAGGTCAGGCTGACTGGCTCTTCGCTCTCCTCTCCCCTGAGACAGCTCCCTCTGCACCCCCTCCACCTGCAGATGCTGCTGCGGGGCCCCAGGCTCCTAGGGCCCAGAGGCGGGCCCGCCCTCCTTCCCGTTTAAGCCCCAGTCCTTCCAGTGCCTCTTACAGGCCTTCAGGACCACCCTGCTCCCCTGAAGACACTTCGGTCTCTGATGCAAGCATAGCGCATACTAAGAAGCCCAGGACCTCCGCCCATTAGTGCCAGAGTACCGCTCGGCGGTCTTCCCATACTCTTCCCATACTCCTAGATCCGCGATCCGTGCCACCCCAGATACTCCTGAATCCTCTTCCTCTGCCTGCTTCCTTGCGCCCGGCCGGGTGGGAGCTACAGGGCTTCCCCTCCCCGTCCCGCAAGTGCGGGTGACTGCATGTGCCATACCTGATCCCGCCCCCGCTCTCCCGGCATGTGGAGGGCGGCGGCCGGCGGAGCGGCGGGGATCCACGCTGCTCTACCCATGTGTCCTCCGCTAAATCCAGACATCGGTCTGAACACCGCCAGGGAGTCTCTGCGGTGTCCTCTCCGGCTGGCTGCTCTCATCTCCCTGCTGGCGGTTCCGCAGCTTCATCTGCCTCAGCGCTGCTGCCCCTGGTGGCTCATTCTATCACTGCGCCCGGGTGGGCAGGAAACTTGAACAGGTCAGTGGACTCTGATCAACATCAAGTGGCAGTTCAAAATCTCCCTGCGCCCAGCAGGGTGGGAGATTTAAATGAGCAAATGTCCTCCGTTCCGCCAGGAATGTCAGTCCGGAATCCCCCTGCACCCGGCTAGGCGGGGGATCAGTTTGTTCCTCAAGTTACCCACCCTGTGCATTTATCGATTGATGGCCAAGGTTCTCCCTGCACCCATCTGGGCGGGAGACAGACGCTCTACGCCTGCCTCCCACCCGCTGCAATTAACTAGTGCCCAGCAGCAACTCCCTGCTCCCGGCAGGGCGGGAAATGATCATTGTGCTCCGACATCTCTCCCCTCAAATCAGACTCCGGTATACCCGCACCTCCCTGCTCCCGGCAGGGCGGGAAATGATCATTGTGCTCCGACATCTCTCCCCTCAAATCAGACTCCGGTATACCCGCACCTCCCTGCGCCCGGCTGGGCGGGAGGTCCCCACGGGCTGCCCGCTACCGTAACCCAGTCATGTCTCCCTGCGCCCGGCAGGAGACTCTTTCTCCAGTCCCGGGATGTCGACTGGACCCGCCCCAGGTCATCCGCCTGGAGTCAACGGGAGCTCTTGTCACTGCTCTGATGCTGTCCCTGGTTATCCGGACTGCTCAGCGGTGGTGGTCGGACCCCCGCCTCTGAACCTCTCCATCCATCATCACCCTCCTGTCTCACTAGGTGCCACCGTTCCCCCAGGAGATGGTCATCTCGGGCCCCTGTCTACTGTGTTCGATCCTGCACCGAATATTCCACCTGGACCTGTTGCTGGTATCCCTTCGTCAGCTCCACCTCCACGCATAAGTGAGTATGACTGTAATTTAATTTGGGGTAGGTCTGCTGCCGCCTCCGTATCGGGCCCGCCAGATGAACGCATAGCCGCGGTCATCAAATCAGTTATGTCCAGTATGGGGGTATCAGGTTCGGCGGCTAGCCCCCTTCCCGCTTTCACACTTGACAGAGGAGGTGAAGGGCAAGATATGGCATTGAGAATTTATCGACCTCCTCGCTCTTGTCCCACCTGACAGGGAGACAATTGACAAATCTCGTCGTGTGGATGTAGCGGCGCAGGGCGACAAATCAAAACAGCTTCCGTTCGGGAACTGGCTGCAAGGGATCTGCGCTTACGTGGGAGTGCTTTGTGAGTGGTTCCCAGAGTTGGCTGCATCTCTCTCTTGCTACTTGGATCTTATTTGTGGTGCCTATAAGGTTTATGGGGGTCAGTGTTGGTTTCACTACGACACACAGTTTCACCAAAAAATGACAGCATGTAAGGAGTTTCGTTTTGATTGCCAAGATGGTAGCCTGTGGTTATTGCTTATGTGCGCCCACAGGCCTTTGTCCTTTCAGCCCCCAGCCAGCTCTCCCTATGGAGCGTCGGCCACCCCAAAAAAGGGAATTTGCTGGCTGTTTAGTGAGAGCCACTGCAAATGGTACACCGCGTGCCGCTTTAAGCATGAGTGCTCGAGTTGTGGGGGTGCTCACCCCGCCAGCCGATGCTTCCAGAAAGGGGAAACAGTGGCTTCCCAGGCCGGGAGCCAAGCCTGAGCTTTCTAAACCAGAGGACGCCAGTGAACGTCTTAGCCCTTGTACACACGGTCGGAGAATCTGTCGGAATGAGTCTTATCGGACCGTGTCGTCAGATAATCCGACTGTGTGTGGTATGCATCGGACTGATTCCGTCCGAATCTCCGTCCGACCCAATTTTCCAACATGTTGGAAATATTTCCCGACCAACTGGGCCGGACGGACCTAATCCGATCATGTGTAGAGCATTTTGATCGGACCAAGTGCCACGCATGCTCAGATCAAATTCCTACATCAAAGCTATTGGCTACTAGCCTGAATGTAGTCCCATCGTAACGAAATTACGTCATCGCGTTCTGAAAGATCGGATTTTTCGCCAACTTGGCCCAACCCTGTGTATGCAACAGTTTCGGACACAATCCGTCGGACTAAATCCGACGGGCAAAATCCGACGGATTTGGTTGGCAAAATCTCCGACAGTGTGTACAGGGGCTTAGAGATGCTTCCTTGGCTAGACCAGTACCCCCTTCATAAAAAGGCCTTGATCTTGATTGACGGCCTGGACCTTGGTTTCTGGATTCCCTTCTCTCCTTCAGATGTGCCTACCATGGTGCCTAATTTAAAATCTGCAGTTGAATTTGTGTCCGTCTTGGCCGAGAACCTTCGGAAGGAGCTGGATTTGGGGCATATGGCTGGCCCATTTGATTCCCCCCCCCCCCCTTTCCACAACCTGAGGGTGTCCCCCCTCGATGTGGTCCCAAAAAAGGCTGAAGGAAAATTTTGCCTCATTCACCACTTATGCTACCCTTCTGGCTCCTCAGTCAATGATGGCATCAATAAGGAGGAATCCAGGGTCCACTACGCCTCTTTTGACAAGGCTCTTAATTTGGTTAGGGCTGCCAGTCAGTCGGTTTTGCTGGCTAAGGCGGACATTGAGTCTGCCTTCTGCCTCCTCCCGGTCCACCCGGAGTGCTTCCACCTCCTGGGCTGCTACTTTCAGGGAAGCTACTTTTGTGACATGTGCCTCCCCATGGGCTGTGCCATCTCGTGTTATTTCTTTGAGCTCTTCAGTACCTTCCTTGAATGGGTAGTCGCCCAGGAGGTTGGTTGTCAGTCCATACTGCATTACTTGGACGACTTCCTCTTCATAGGCCCAGCGGACAGTGGTCGGTGCCAGCATCTCCTCTTTGTTTTTCAGGACACATGCCGACGGTTCACTGTTCCACTGTCTGCTGACATGACCGAGGGTCCAGTGATGGTTTTAGCCCTTCTGGGCATAGAAATAGACATGGTGGCGATGCTTTTTCGGCTGCCCAGCGACAAGCTGGACAGGCTCCTTTCCCTGGTCTGCTTGGCAAGGAGGGCCAAAAACTACAATTAAAGCAACTTCAGTTTTTGGTGGGTCACTTGGTCTTTGCCTGCAGAGTCATCCACATGGGGAGGGTCTTCTGTAGATGCCTGGCGTGGGCCATGAAAGGGGTGGTTGCCCCTCACCACTATGTCCGGATCACCAGGCCAACGCGTGATGACTATACACTGATGCGGCAGGCTCCTGTGGTTTTGGTGCTTTCTTCCAGAGGGAGTGGTTTGCCGAGTGTTGGCTAGCCTCATGGGCCTGCATGGATTTGTTGCGCAACCTCACCCTGCTAGAGCTCTTCCCAATCATTGTCGCCATTGAGCTTTGGGGCGAACGGTTGCAAAACCATCAAGTAGACTTCTGGTCTGACAACATGAGCGTGATGCAGGTGGTTAAGAAACAATCAGCCAGTTCCCCTCCGGTTGTATCATTACTGCGTTTTTTGGTTCATATGTATTAGGGCCAGGCACGTTCTCGGGACTGCTAACGATATATAGCTGATGTTCTCTCCCTTCTACAGCTCGATTTCTTCCACTCCCTGGTCCCGTCGGCTTACCCGGAGGGCCTCCCCTGTCCGGCCCACTTGTGGAACCTCGTTTCCAATGCCTACTAGACCTTCTTCGGGCATCTCTTTCCCTGTGGTGGGCGTCATACTGTCGTGTGCAGGACGAATGGGTCCAAGTGTCGGGCGGTGAGTTTTCACTCTCTTCTTCAAATGACAGACGTATGGCTTTGTTTGCTTATTTCGTTTATTTGCTGCAGAGAGGTGTTTCGGGTTCCACTGTTTCCTCTACCTTGTCTGCATTGTCTTTTTGGTTTCAGCTCCTGGGGTGGGAAGACATCACAAAAGCATTTCCTATCCGTTGGGTACTGCAGGGTTGGAAACGTGCTACCCATTCCCCCGATTCGCCGCGTCTGGTTTCCCTTCCCTTCTTTTTCGAGTGGCCTTCTCTTGGGCTTTTTTCTGTGCTTTTCGCATCAGCGAATTGGTTTCAAAATCCACATTCTGATGAAGGATGTTTGCTTCTCTGAGCGCTGCTTGTTTATGTTGTTGCAGACCTCAAAGACCGATGGGTTTGGCAAGGGCAGAAGGGTTTTTCTGTACCCTTGTGGTGGCCCCTTTTGCCCCGTGGCGCTAGCCTATCTTTTCCTTTCTGCGTGCCCCCCGTCTCCCACTTTTTTCGTTCATGCTGACTCTTCCTCCCAGAGCAGGTTCCAATTTTTATGAGTTTCCGTCATTGCCTTGAGATCATGGGCCTCCCTTCATGCGATTTCTCAACTCACTCATTTTGCATTGGTGCTGCAACTGCGGCTTCTGGTATGGGTTTCTCCAATAAAGGGTCATTTGGGGGTTTTTTGTAATTTTTCTGCCATGTTAGGGTCTCAAGAAATGAGATGGGCCATCAGTACTTCAGGTGTGATCAATTTTCAGATATTGGCACCATAGCTTGTGGACTCTATAACTTTCACAAAGACCAAATAATATACACTGATTTGTACTTATTTTTACCAAAGATATGTAGTAGTATAAATTTTGGCCACAATTTATGCAGAAAAATTACAAATTTGCTAAATTTTATGACAGAAACAAAGAAAAATTCATTTTTTTTACAGAATTTTCTGTCTTTTTTTCTTTTATAGCGCAAAAAAAAAAAAAAAACAGCGGTGATTAAATACCACCAAAAGAAAGCTCTATTTGTGTGAAAAAAGGACAAAAATGTCATATAGGTACAGTGTTGCATGACTGAGTAATTGTCATTCAAAATGTGAGAGCACCGAAAGCTGAAAATTGGTCTGGTTAGGAAGGAGGTTTAAGTGCCCAATGGCAAAGTGGTTAATGGCGCCCTCTAGTGTCAGTAGTTCACGTTCAACAGACACTCTATTCAATTCAGAAGTGAGGTTCACCGGCGTCATCCCTTTTGTGACCGGCGTTGCCGGCGCGCTTACCCTTTTTGAAACAGCGGGACAGGGCGTGGTTGCCCCCGCAGCCGGAGCACTCATGTTTGAATCGGCAAGCGCCCCCGAATTTACAAGCCCCTTCATTAAAGGGCCAGCACACCTCCCACTTCTTTCCGGCCGGCAGCCCCGAGGACGACGCACTCCCGGCCCCCCCTGAAGAAACGGAGTAGGCGTCCGCGCCGCAGACATAAGCCTCATCCAGAGGCTTATGTCCTTGTGGTCCCAGCGCAGTTCCCCCCGCACCGCCTTACGCTGCCGGAACTGCTCGTCATAGCGCAGCCACGCCCAACCCCCCATACACCCGATAAGCCTCACCAATCGCGTCCATATAACAAAACAACGCCGAGCAATGCTCGGGGTTCTTTTCCCCTATCACGCTAGCCAAGATAGCGAACGCCTGAAGCCAATTCGCAAATGTGCGCAGGATCAGCCGATACCTACGCTTCTCCTCGTCGTCCTTCTTGGAACTGTCCGGCTTGATCCTATCCAAGTTAAACTTCTCGAGGGGGAGCAAAGAGAAAATCTCCACATACTCACCCTTGCCGATCGTGTCCCGAACCTCCTGCTTCAAATGTGCCCCCAACGGGCCCTCAAAGCACACATAGACTTCACACCGGGCTGCATCCGCGAGCCTAACCACATCGGACCGCGCCCCTGGGTCCGCGACCACCGGGGGAACCCCCGAGCCCCCAGCCTCCGCGTCCACATCCCCCGACGCCACCGCGGTCGGGGCGTCCACCACCGGCGCAGCCCCATACCCCCCGGCCCCCACCCCTTGACTCAGCCAGGGGCCCACTTGTGGCGTCCCCGAGCCCCCTGCAAACCTGCCCACCAGGGCCTGCAACCCCTCCAACAGCTCCTGCAGCGGACCCGAGGGTCCGCCCGAGGCAACCTGCCCCGCCCCCCCCGACGGACTAACCGAAACCCCCCCAAGCCGTCCCGGGACCCCGGGGCCCCAGAACCCCCCTGTGCCACCCCCATCAAACCACGCAGGGCTTCTGTCAGCAAAGAAGAATCATGCAACTTACCTGGCCCCTCTGGGGCCCTGCCGACCTGCACCGGTCCAGGCGCAGCAAAGGACACGTCATCCTCCTGGGACAGCTCACTCTCGGACCCGACCTCCCCAGCGCGCACCGGGGACGCCGTCATCCCCCTGTGCTCCGAGCGGTCCTCCTGGTCCATGCGATCCGGAACAGCCGGCAATGCCAGTCGTCCCCCACCGCCCCCAGCATGCCGGCGTCTGAAACCGGCCCTGCCAGGCACCCTGGCGGCCCCCTGCGACCCGCCTGACCCCCCCTCACGGATGCGGCCCCCCTGAGTCACCCCCCCGTCCCCCCACCGCGCGGACTCCAGCCCCTGAGACCCCAGGCTGCGGATCACCCGCCAGGTGCTCACCCCCCCTGAAGGCAAGACCCCGAGCCCCCCGCACGCCCTCCCCCTTCCACCGGGCCCCGTCCAGGCCCGGAGCCAACGCCATGCTGCCGCGAAGCCCCGCCCCCCTCCGGTCGGCGGCGTAACGACCGCCCGGACCGGGGAGAGCCGAGTACCGGTCGTTTCGCCGGGGGGACCGAACGGTCCTCCCCCGGGCTCCGGGAATCACGAGGCGGCCGAGGTGTAGGCCCAGGAGAAAAACGCGCCGGAGGCCGAGACCTCCGCGCGCGCAGCTGCACCTCACCTGTCCCTCCGACGTCCTCCGCGCCGCCCGCCAGGTCCCCCACACGGTCCCGCAGCCAGTCCGCGCCGTGCACCTCCACCGCCCGTCGCAGTCGCGCGAAGATTCCGTCCAGGTCGGCCATGACAGAGGAGCAACGAAAAACTGCCTCCTCTGTGTCACGCTGGGATCCGAATGATCCCCTAAAGCCACACCCCTCCCTTTTATATGACCCCTCCCCTACACTGAACTTGTTTCCTGCAAACCTTTTTCCTCAGCTCCACCCATAAAGCTTAACCCTCTGTGTCCCTCATCCACACTGTCATGTCCAGCACTCCTTATATCATAGCATTCTTAATCCGTGCTTCTCTAAATCTGAAAAAAGTCACCAGGCTCAAAGAGTTTTATATGGGATAAAGCAGGGTTGCCAACCTCCCAAAGTGAAATTTACTGACAGTGACAATTTTTAATTAATGTGACACATACAGTTTACACAGAACAGGCAGCTACATCTACACGTAAACTAGGCCACCAGAATTGTTGGGAAATAGCCCAAATGAGTTTGCTACACTGGGTGGCCAGCAGGCTTGGGAGAATGATCAGTCTGCAGCACGGCAATGCAGAGACTCTCAGGAACAAAGCAGCCGTCACATGGTTTCTCAGGAGGAGAATGGATCTGAGTGGTAAGAATTCTGTCACCCAAAGGTGAGGTGAGACTGGTACGAACCATAGCCAGAATATGATTGGGAGATATCACAGGAATAAGAACTGACTCCATCTTGGAAGTAGAGGAAAACTGTTGCGACAAAGCATCAGCCCTTACATTTTTTAGCACCGGATAAGAATGAGACTATGCAATTGAAGCTTGACAAGAAAAAGCCCATCGTTCTCTTCTGGGACAGAAGTGTTTAGCCTCAGACAAGAATGTTATATTCTTATGGTCAGTCAAAGGAGATGCCTCCATTCTTTAAGTGCTAAAATGATCGCTAACAACTCTCTGTCCCCAATCTCATAATTGCATTCCACAGGAGACAATTTCTTGGAAAAGTAGCCAAAAGCATGCATAGCGCTTTCAGGGATGGGACACCAACTCCAGTCTTAGCCCCTGTACACACGGTTGGAGATTTCGACAACCAAATCCGTCGGATTTTCTCAGTCTGATTTTGTCCGTCGGATCTTGTTCGAAACTGTTGCATACACACGGTCAGACTAAGTTGTCGAAAAATCCGATCTTTCAGAACGTGATGACGTAATTTCGTTACGATGGGACTACATTCAGGCTAGTAGCCAATAGCTTTAATGTAGGAATTTGATCTGAGCATGCGTGGCCCTTGGTCCAATCAAAATTCACTACACATGATCGGAGTATGTTCGGCCGGCCCAGTTGGTCGGGAAATATTTCCAACACGTTGGAAAATTGGGTCAGACCGAATCAGTCCGATGCATACCACACACAGTCGGATTATCCGACGACACGGTCCGATAGGACACATTCCGACGGATTCTCTGACCGTGTGTACAAGGGCTTAGATGCATCAACCTCAAGTATGAAAGGTACCATAGGGTCAGGATGTACCAACACAGGAGCAGAAACAAATATCAGTCAGGGGTTTGACCAGAGACGAGAAGTTACAAATAAACTTCCGATAATTATTGGCAAAGCCAAAAAAATGTTGCAATGGACGTAAACCCACGGGCTGGGGCCATTGTAGTACTGCCGATAGTTTCTCTGGGTCCATCGAAAAACCAGCAGTGGAAATGACATAACCCAGAAATTTAACCTGTTCACAATGGAACTTGCACTTCTCCAATTTACAATAGAGGTTATTATCTATCGGCCTCTGAAGCACCACACAAAGCTGCAACAAATCTTGGAGGACATTGTTGATAAATTCCTGTGAAACTGCCAGGGCGTTGCAAAGACCAAGTGGCATTACAAGGTATTCTTAATGGCCTGTTTTGGTATTAAACACAGTTTTCCAATTGTGGCACTCCTTGCCCTCCTTGATGAGATTGCATGCCCCTCTCAAATTAAGCTTTGTGAAACCCATTGCTCCCTTGAGGCGGAAAAATAACTCCGTAATCAACGGAATCAGATAAGCATTCTTAATTGTGAAGTGATTGAGACCACTATAATCAATACAAGGTCTCAGTTTGCCACTCTTCAGCAAGGACAGCTGAGACTGAGCTCCCCGATCCTCAGCCGAACTGTAATCGGCACTGTGCAGGGAGCTCATAACATTGATTTGACCTAAAGTGAAAGCAGTGTGTGCTGTGCTCTTTATCTCCCCCTACAGTGCAGTACACGACAGGAAGAGGTACGGTAAAGCACTCCTGATTTTTAAAAGGCTATCTCTGTGTATGTGTGTGTGTGTGCGCGTGCATGTGCATGTGTGTGCATATAAATATATGTGTGTGTGTGTATATATAGTTTGTGTGTGTGTGTGTTTGTTTACATGTATGTATGCACATTTTATGTATGCGACTTTAATCCTGACCCCCTATATGTGTACAATCAGAACTGATTTTTTTTTCTTGCTTGTTCATAGTACCAACAAAAATGCTGTTCTTCTGAAAAGCGATCCATGTTTGCTTTTCAGAGGCATTTGACAGAACGGTAAATCTGCAATATGTTGTCTCTTGAAAGCCTGTTTAACCCCTTAAATGCATCATCACTATGCTGTAACTGCATGAAATGCACACAGTTGCAGAGTGGCTGCAGTGCAGCCCCATTCACCTAGGGGTATACTTCAAGGGTGCCCTGACTGCAAAAAGATTAAGAAACATCGACATAGAGGAACCGATCTCTCCATTTTCCTCCTGCAGCTGCTGAATGCCCGCGGGAGGGAGCAGGAGAAGCAGAGGGAAATTGAGAAATTGGTTCCATATGCAGCCACCCACTTTCGACCGGGCCCTGTTGTTCTACCACCAGGCTCGGAGGAAAAGGCCTGTCCGGGGGTTTGGGGGTCCCTTCATGGTTTCTTGCATCGTGGCCCTGAAGGTTCTAGTTACACTACTGAGAAGAGTGACACGACGTTGCAGCAGAATCGAGTGCTTAGACACAAAGGCACCATCTATGAACAGGCCTGCAGCCCCAGAGTCGATTAGAGCCTGTGTCTCGATGAACGATTCAGACCAAGAAAGGGTAACCAGAACCAAGTGCTTATCCTTGTGGATAACTGGGGACATAATAACGCCACCTAAGGCCTGTCCCCTGCAGGACCTCAGGTGCAAGCATTTTCCCGGACAAGTAGGACAAGACTTCAGAAAGTGACCTGCCTGGCCACAATAAAGGCAAAATCTCTCCCTCCTCCTAAAGGCTCTCTCATCCGTAGAGAGATGTGTGAGGCCCAACTGCATGGTTCTACTTTACTGGCAGATTTGGTACCAGGAGTCATGGGAGGTGAGGGAGGTAAGCGTGGGACTGCAAAGCTCTGAGCCAAATGTACAGGAGGCTTCCGCAAGAGCTCCTTAAAAGGAAGGTCTCTTTTGGAGCCTGGAGTCAATGAGAAAAAACTTGATCAACTTCTCCAGCTCAGTGTGTATGTCTCGGGCCAGTATCTCATCTTTCCTGGTATTTGAGAGACCATGAGAAAAAGCAGCCAAGAGGGCCTCATTGTTCCAAGCAACCTCTGCTGCCAGAGTACGGAATTCAATGGTGTAATCAGCAACAGTTCATGTACTCTGTTTGATGGACATGAGGCTCTTGGCAGCAGAAGTGGAGCGTGCGGGAACATCCAATACCCTTTTAAAGGAAGCCACAAACTTTGGGTAACTCAAGACAATAGGGTTTTGTGTCTCCCATAGAGGATTTGCCCAGGCCAATGCTCTCTCAGAAAGCAAATGTAGCGGTGACACTTTGAACAAAGTGTCATTCATGTACAAATTTAGTTTTTGCCTCAGAGCAATAGAGGGGCTCTGAGGGTTAATTGTGTAGGTTAACTTTTACATCAGTTTGGCTGGGCTATGTTAGAGTTCTGTCTGGTCATGTGTACAGTGAGGTGCACATGACAGGCCAGAACCAGGCCTGGTTGGACGTTTTGGGTATCAGCTTCCCCGGAGCCAATCAGTGGGTGTGCCGGGCCCCGCTGAGGAGTCTGGGGAAGGGTACTTAAGATGTTGAGGTCACGTGTTTCGGGTTGTTCGTTTGTGAGGCCCTAGCGGTCTGTTCCTGATTCTTGACCGGGGTAACCCCGCGAGGGGTTCCCAGTCACGGGAGCTTTCGTCGCTCCGCAACATGTTTCAGTTGGTTAACCCTGATAGACCCGCCTGGTCTGGGGTAAGGATCCATCTGTTCCTGAGTCTCGGAAACCGACTGGTCCGAGGTGCAGTAACTGAGGGAGGATTCAAGGCATTCAAAAGGTGTGCCGCAGCTCCTGCAAGTGACTGGGGGAGGACTCTTCAGAGGAGGACCAACAAGCTGGGAGAAGTGCCTGGTTACTGAGTTGTGAAGGACACTGACAAATTCACGCTTTTTCCAGTGCTGTCAAGGAGACAGAGAACGTTCCCGGTACTGAGGAAAAAGGTTCCCGTTACTTTCAGTTACAACCTGTTCAAGGTCAGAGATTTTACAAGTTCTGAATCAAAGTGCTGACTGCCATAATCTCTGGCTAGAGATTTGTTCAGCCTTGAAGCGCCCAGCTATGAGTGGCTACTCTCTGGGTGGTACTAGAGACTTTGAGATATTTGCAGTTCAAGGTGCTGGAGTTCTTTCACCCTTGCCCTCTGTTCCCATACGAGGCTGTCAGCGTCCAAAGTTGTTATGGTTCTTATGGAGTGAAAAATATGGTAATTCACTGTGTGCCATTATAAAAAAATATATTAGTGGCGGAACACCAGGGCCCGATTGCAAGTGCGACCTTTGCGGCCTGGTCATTCGGCCTGGATTAGAAGCATCATAGGCCTGGTGCTGAGGATTTTGGTGGGCCCTGGATTATGAAGCCCCTTGCCCTGTATGCTACATTACAATTTTCTCTACAGCTGCACCTTTGTTAACCACCACTTGTGCCTAGGCATTCTTTCCATCACCACCAACTGCACTTGGGACCAGTTTCCTCATCATCTACTATGCCTGTAGCCTCCCTTGCCTTACCACCCACTGCACCTACAACCCTCTTCCCTCTCCACCCAACATGCCTAGCCCCCCCATCCCTCACTATCCACTATGCCTAG
Organism: Lithobates pipiens; assembly: GCF_037356315.1. NCBI lineage: Eukaryota > Metazoa > Chordata > Amphibia > Anura > Ranidae > Lithobates > Lithobates pipiens. The sequence goes on along the minus strand of NW_027507789.1, from coordinate 123,930,199 downwards.
GTAGACCTTCCCTCACCACCTACTGTGCCTGTAGCCCCCTTTATTGCAGAAATACTACAGGAGATGGTCACAGACTGCAGACATAGTACAGGAGAGGGTCACAGACGGCAGACATAGTATAGAAGAAGGTCAGAGCCTGCAGACATGGTACAGGAGAGGGTCAGAGACTGCAGACATGGTACAGGAGAGGGTCAGAGACTGCAGACATGGTACAGAAGAGGGTCAGAGACTGCAGACATGGTACAGGAGAGGGTCAGAGACTGCAGATATGGTACAGGAGAGGGTCAGAGACTGCAGACATAGTACAAGTGTGTCCAAGCAATGACCAGTGTAGAAAAACATTGATCACTGCAAACAGGAGTTTACCAGATATAACTATAAGTGCCAAAAAAAAAATTATATTCTAACAGTCATTTCTCAAGTAAAGGGGGGCAGTGATTGGTTAACAGGTCTGTGAAGCTCCTGGCCTGACCAGCTAATTCCTTCAAAAATAGCAAGGAAAGGTCGATAAATCAGGGATGGCGGACACCAACTGGGGCATAAATAGCTATAGAAACAGCTGAAGTTTGAAGCGTCTTGCAGAAGTCTCATCATCAGTCACTGTGAAGTCATCCCTTGATCATTGTCTAATCTACACACAGGACAGGAGAACACACCGATTATTAGACTCCTGCATGACCAGTGAGTATGTGACATGATCACACCTTCTTCATGGGACAGCAGGCCGGAATTTTTTTTCAATAACTTTTGAAATAAGACAAGAAGACAAGTGTTTGGATAATAATGGCCGCGGTTGTTTATTATTGGTTTCAAAATGTTGTACATAACTCATCAAAACACAAAATCCCCAAAAGGGGCATGTAGTACATATCACAACAAAACTCATCCAATAAACTTAAAGCTAACCTAGTCACTACGGCTCAGGTAGCACATATTTGAACACTATAATTAAAAGTCTTAATAACTTGTCCCCCTTTGCTGTTATAATTCAGTATTATTATTATTAAATATTTTTTATTTTATTATTATTATTTTTTTATTTTTATTTTTTGCAAAGGTGACTTACCACATAACAACAACCGCGACAGAATAAATGAACATAACCATACAGAATTAAAATACAATTAAATACAAATTTATTTTATAGGGAGGGAGGGAGGGGAGAGAACACCACAGCTTTTCTTCTGAGGCGAATGAGCCCCCTCAGCGGAACCCCCTTTTTATAACCCCAAGAAAACTGGTTTAAACCAGTTCTTCCCGGGCTTTTCACATGTCATGATGAGAGGTCACCTGTACCCCTTCTCAAAACATGTGACTAACAGCTGTTTCCCCGCTGGCCACAGGCTCTGCGGGGGAACTTGAAACTGCTGATCCAGCCGCTCTCCCATGAGGAAAAGGGGGGGCAAGAAACTGCCCTCTCCCTTTTCCTGTCATGGGACAGCAGGCCGGAATTTTTTTTCAATAACTTTTGAAATAAGACAAGAAGACAAGTGTTTGGATAATAATGGCTGCGGTTGTTTATTATTGGTTTCAAAATGTTGTACATAACTCATCAAAACTCATCCAATAAACTTAAAGCTAGCCCAGTCACTACGGCTCAGGCAGCAACACAAAATCCCCAAAAGGGCAGGAGGACCTAAGGCCAACTGCCCACAGAACCCCAACCCGCGGCCATCTCAACACAGTAACTTAAATTTACATTGAAAATATCCAAGCCAATATCAGACAGATGGATGCCATCCTGCCTGAAAAGGCCAGAGATACCCCCTTCCAGCTCAGTGTGCCTAAATGATAGCATTCCCAATCTTGATAGCAACTTGGATACTGCCCTATTCACTCTCTTCCTGATTTTTTCAAAAGGACGTACAGAAGGATGAGAAAGCCAACTTATCCTCTGCACAATTTCTGAAAAAAAAACACTACTGAATTGGGAAATGACAACTGTATCCTCTGTAAATCATCCCTAATCTGAAAAATAAGGTCTAAAGTTTTAAAGTAACCAATATCATTACCACCTAGATGAATAATTAAGATATCCGGAGAGGGAAAATGAAGAAGAAGCTGAGAAATAAAAGAATTTAGGTCTGACCATAACATTCCCTTCTTTCCACACCAAAAAAATCTTAAATTTAGAAGCATTCAATCCTAAATTGCAAGTATAAACTCGCTGCTAAGCTCTCAAATTCGCCCAATAAATGAAGGAGTGTCCAATCATCCACACAATGCGAGTGTTACCTGAAATAAATCATAGCATTGCGTTAGGACGAATATAAAGCAAGTACCTATCTGACTTCCATCTACCAATTCGCTTAATAGATCTAACATCAAAACCCAGTCTAGTGGCCTCTGTTGCTGCTCCAATCCGAAAAGAATGCGACATCAAATGTTCTTGATCTAAATTTAAGGCCTGTAAACAGCTCCTAAAAACGCATAAGAACTGATATTTAGTAAGGGGTAACCCTGATTCATGAATAAAAAACTTGGAAAACCCCAAAGGCCTAATTGAATAATATTGACGTATTAGAGCCACCGGGCAAATGCTAGTACTCATACACATATCTAAAGTTAACCAATTACCTTTACCTACCTGATCCGTTTTGGATCTGCTAATTAAAATTTTTAATGAACTTTCAAAAATAACAACTTCAGACATGTGTATGTGAACCAGCTCAGATACCCAAGAACCAAGAAACTTTAATAACAGTATTTCAGACACCGGACCCAACGGTTCACCTAACTTGTTTAAAAATTCTTGATACATAAACCAAGCAGATTGATATCCTGCCCAAGTAGAAGGTGCCAAAAAATTGATAATAGAGACAGAAATGGGCCTTAGATCAGGTCCCATAAATTGATTGGACAGGAGTGTCCCACTTGATCCGCCTCCGGAAATAGCTTGAAAAGACGCTCCATCTGTGAACGAGACAACGCATCCGCCAAATCATTGTCCTTACCTGGTACATGTACAGCCTTCAACCATATATTCAAACTTAAGCATTTAAATATCAGGTATCTCAAAAAGACAATGACTGGCGGAGACTTAGATGTTAAACAATTAATAGCGTACATCACTCCTTTATTATCTGTTCGTATCAAAATTCTTTTATTTTGGAAGAAAGCACCCCAAATTTCAAGTGCAACAATGATAGGAAATAGTTCCAAAACGACTATATTTCTAGTGTAACCCTTCATTACCCAAGAGACATGCCAGCGTTCAGCGCACCAATGCTTCTGCCAAATTGCGGCAAAGCCATGTGACCCTGCGGCATCAGTAAAGAGAAGGAAATCAGAATCAAGAATGAAATCCTTCTGCCACAAAGCCCTGCCATTGAAATGAGAAAGAAACTGCCACCAAACTAGCAAGTCCTCTTTCATATCACTGGATAAACGCACATGAGAAAAGGGAGACTTTAAACCAGAAATAGCGATGTAAAATCTCCTGGAAAATACCCTACCCACTGGCATGACCCTTGAAGCAAACGCCAGAAGGCCCAAAAGAGACTGTATCTCTTTCAAGCAGGCTTTTTTCTTCCTTACCAGTTTTAACAATAAAGAGCAAATTTTTTCAATTTTTTCTTCAGATAACCTAAACTCCATTAATTCAGTATCAATAATAATACCTAGAAATTCCAGACAAGTGGAAGGCCATATAGTCTTCTCATGAGCCAATGGGATACCAAAATGGTTGCAAACCTCAAAAAATGTCTGTAATAAGTTAGCACAAATAAAAGAATCCTGAGGGCCTAAAAATAAAAAATCGTCTAGATAATGAATTAAAAATTGAGACCCGGAAACGGCAGAAACTACCCACTCTAAAAATGAAGAGAAAGACTCAAAATAAAAACAAGACAAGGAACAACCCATAGGTAAACATTTATCAAAATAAAAGTTACCATTAAAGAAAAAACCAAGGGAATTAAAAGATGAAGGATTAATGGGAAGTAAGCGAAAAGCTGACTTGACATCCGCCTTGGCTAAAATAGCTCCCTTCCCCAATATTCTCAATTTAACTAAAGCATCTTCAAAAGAAGCATATGAAACAGATGACATGCTCTCATCAATTTGGTCATTAAGGGAATCTCCTTTAGGAAAAGATAAGTGATGAATTAGTCTAAAAGAATTCTTTTCCTTTTTGGGCACTACACCCAAAGGGGAAATCCTGAAATTTTTAAACGGAGGGAAAGAAAAGGGGCCCGCCACCCTTCCTTCTGAGATTTCAAAAATAACCTTATCTAATACTACCTGGGGAAATTTAGATACCGATTTCAAATTCTTAACTAAAGTACAACCTTGACCCTGAAAGGAAGGCAATAAAAAACCATCCCTAAAACCTTCAATGAGAAGATGTGCCTTCAACTTGTCTGGATACACCTGAAGCCACAGGAGCATTTTTGCTATACTCACTGGTGTGTGTGCTTTTTGAAAAATTTCCAGCTTGCAAATTTGCTGCTGACATTTTTTTGAAACATTTTGAAACTGAGTGCGCTCCAGCACAAAAGGTGCATTCATGCTTGTATTTACATGAATTGGGCCATTTACACTGACTATCATTGAAGTTGAAACAAATGTGTTGAACTGTTGGTGCTGAAACCGGCCTAGCCACTGTTGGCCTCTGTGGCAGAAAAAGATTCAGCCAAAGGCCCACATCCTTAGCTCCCCAGTGCAATCTGGGATGAACTGATAATTTCTGACGAAATGCTTCATCATAATTAAACCACGCCACTCCACCAAAATTTTTGTATGCCTCAATTATAATATCTAAATGCTGAAATAAACCCGTACTTTTCTCAGGTGATTTTTCACAAAGCACACTTGCAAAAAATACAAAATGCTTGCAACCAATTATTGAGGTTTTTTGCTATAGGTCTGCGTCTATCATCATCCTCTTTCTTCTCTGACTTATTAATGAAATCTTTAGCGGAAGGGAGAAGAGACAATATATCCAAAAATTCCCCTCGCCAAATTTTTTCCTTAACAACTGGAGATAAATGATAACCTAACGGAGAAATGTCACAGGGCATGGATTCCTTTAAACAAATTTCTGGCAAGTTCTGTGACCTAGCATTGCTATAAGAAATATTACTAAATTGTTCTAAATAATTTGGTAAATCCTGGGCGCCATTAGCATTAACGCCACTAGGTGGCGACCAAACTCCCATAGCTGAAACATCAGAAGCTAAAGCATTATTAATAGCTGGCTGACAAATCGACTTTTGACTGGATAATTCCTTAGACACCTTTGTTAATAAATCCACAACACTATTCAATAAAACATTAACAGAAGGATCAGTCATACCTGTATTACCTTGTTGTAAAGCAGGCTCACTATCAGGCCCTGCTTCACTGATATTCAGCACTGACGGTTGCCTAGGAGATGCTTTTTTTTTTAAATTTTTTATTTATTAACAGTTTTATCAACACATACAGTACAACACACATATACCAACCCCCCCCCCCCCCCCCTTAATCCCCTGTGCAGCCTTCCGACCAATACTAAATCTCATTCCATATTTCCAACTATAACAAATATTACATGTCTAAGACATCCATGACAGTACCGTCTGACCCGCATACAGAAAAATACCATACTCATATCACTCCCCCACCCAGTATAGCAAGACTGAAATCAAAAACCCAGCCCCAACACAATGGATTAATTCACAGTACCATTAGCATCTAGCCAACATTGCCACACTTTCTCAAATTTTTTGGGGCATCCCCTGCTCAAGTAAGTAGCTTTATACATTGGTAGTGATTTGTTAATTATACTTTTCCAGAATGACACCGTGGGTGGCTCTGGACTCTTCCAACACAACAGAATAGCCTTACGGGCATAGAACAAAGAAAGAGAAATCATAATTCTTTGTGCCCTTCTGGGCGCCAACTCCTCCACCAGCCCGAGTAAACATGTCACTACCGTAACAGGAATCGGCACAGAAAGCACCGTCTGTATAGTGTGTGTCACCCCCTTCCAGAATACCTGTATCTGCCGGCACTGCCAGAACACATGGTCGAAGTCAGCATGATTGTCCGGGCAGCGCCAGCACACTGCCGTATCTGTGCCATATATCCCAGCTATCCTTCCTGGGGTATAGTACACCCTGTGTAAAAGCTTAAATTGAATGAGCCTATCTCTGGCCGATACTAGCGTCTTAAATGGGTAATCCCACATATCATCCCAATCCTCCCCCCCGAAATCTGTTACCAATGCACTCCATGTGTCTCTACACTTTTTAAGCATTTTTGGCCTTTCCACAAATAGCTCTTTATAAACTGCAGAGAGGGGTTTTATCAGGTCCTCTTTCCTCAACATGCTCTCCAGGGGAGACACACCCAGCTCCAAAGCATCAGAGCCAAACTGAGTAAGGAAGGCGTGCCTCAACTGGAGGTAACGAAAGAAATACCAATTAGGGAGGGTATATTTTTCTCTCAGTTGATCAAACGTGTATAGCCTTGTCCCCCCCACTATATGCTTCAATTGTTTGATGCCGACTCTGGCCCAAATTACTGGATCCGGAATTGCACCAAAATGAGACAGTCTGGGATTAAACCAGAGAGGGGTGTCCTGTGACCAGCTCCCTGCCTCTGTTTTCATCAAAGCCTGTGCCTTATCCCACGCGCGTACTGTCGTTCGCATTGAGGCGGTCAAGGGTGAGGCAGTCTGTGGGCCCCTATAGACTAAATAAGATAAACTCTCATAAGAACCTAGACGGGCTGCCTCCAATACCGTCGCTGAGTCCCCAGCGTCCTTCGTCAACCAGCGCCTAACAATCACCATCTGTCCCGCTATGAAATATTTGAAAAGATCAGGTAGCGCCAATCCGCCCTGACCCCAGGGTTCCTGTAAAGTACGCAAACTTATCCTGGGATGCCCAGCGGCCCATAAAAAGGAGTTAAAAAGACTATTAACCCGTCGAAAAAAGAACAGGGAATCCAAATCGGAGTGTTCCGCAAAAGGTAGAGAAAAACCGGCAGGATTTTCATTTTAAGTAGGTTAACCCTACCAATCAGAGACAGCGGCAGATGTTTCCATGCCTCCAGTTGCACTTTGACCCTGGTCAATAATGGTAGAAGATTAAGAGACATAAAGTCCCCCACTCGGGGTGATATATGTATCCCCAAATACTTAAACTCCTCCACCCAAGCTATGGGGACCCTGCTGGATGCCAGAGCCCTGGCACCCAAGTCTATAGCCATCACCGTGGACTTCTCCCAGTTAACTCGGAGTCCGGAGAACGTGGCAAATTTGTCAAGCACCCCGAACACCGCCTCCAATGACGCCCCTGCATCACGCAAAAAAAGAAGAATGTCGTCCGCGTAAAGTGCAATACATTCCCGGATGCCCCCTACCTCCAACGCCCCCACTTTGGATGACCTCCTCAATGCTATGGCCAAGGGCTCTATCGCGAGTGTAAATAAAAATGGGGACAGCGGGCACCCTTGGCGCGTGCCCCTACCCACAGGAAACTGAGAGGAAACTGAGGTGCCTATCTTTATGGCCGCTAGAGGTTTACTGTATAGTAAGGAGATCCAGGTCACGAAGACGTCCCCAAAGCCCATGTGTCGTAGAACTGCAAACATATATTGCCAGTCCACAGAATCAAAGGCCTTGGCCATGTCCAGAGACACCACCACCCTAGTACCCATCCTATCGTGTTCCATCTGCAAATGAGCAAACAGTCTGCGAAGATTTGTGTCAGTAGATTTTTGCGGTATGAAACCCGTCTGATCTATGTCAACCAAGGTGGTAATGACCTGGGAGAGTCTGGTAGCCAGAACCTTTGTCAAGATTTTAAGGTCCTGGTTCAACAGCGCTATGGGTCTATAGGATGAACAGGACAAAACATCCTTGCCCGGCTTCGGAAGAAGAATCACCTGCGCTTCAGCTAAGGAGCCAGGGAGGCATCGGTGCTTGAGACAGTAAGAGAACAGGGGTTTAAGCCTAGGAACTAGGTCCTCCATATGCAGCCTATACCATTCAATACTGAAACCATCAGGCCCAGGAGATTTGTGAGGGGGGAAAGCCCTTATAGCTGCCTCAATTTCTTTTTCGTTTATGTCAGCCTCCAACGCCTCCCTATCCCCCGCAGACAGCACAGGGATTTCAAGGGACGTCAATAGTGCATCCAATTCTTGGGAATCATAGACCGGAATAGGAGCATACAGTGTCTTGTAATATTCCACAAACGTGTCCATAATATCAGTAGGGTTAGTGAGTACATCCCCCCTAGCGTTCCCAATACAGGGTATATTGGTTTGTATTCTCTGTTCTGCCACCAACATTGCCAGTAGTTTACCATTTTTATCCCCTTGCTCAAAAAGGGATTCTGCAGATTTTGTTCTAGAGGTATGTGTCAAGTCAGCGAAATGAAGTGCAAGTGTGCGCCTGGCCTCCAACAAGGCCTCATACGTGACATCAGACTGGTCGTTGGCGTGAGCCCGTGCACAAACCCTTTCCCTATCCTGCAGCTCCTGCTCTTTCTGATTATGGGACCTGCGTGCCTGCTTAATGGCCGAAATATAATGGCCTCGCATACATGCCTTAAATGCATCCCATACCACTGTGGGAGCAGCAGACCCTATATTATCATTCCAATAGTTATCATAATGTGGGGCCACCTGGGATGATACCTCCTCCACCTCCAACCAGCCCGGATTCAATCTCCATGCCCCTCCTCTAAAAACCGAAGGAGGAAGAATGTGTACTGAAAGTGGCGTGTGATCTGAGATGCCCCCTGCCAAATATTTGGCTCCACCCACCAACTGCAACATGGATGCATTAGCAAAAGCCAAATCGATTCTAGAGGAGGATCTATGCGTTTTGGACAAATGAGAATAGCATCTAGTGGAGGGGTTCTTCCACCGCCATAATTCTGTGAGGGAGGCCGTAGCCGCCCACGCAGAAAGGTCAACTGATGCCACCCTAGATGTATTAGAGGAATCCAACGTAGCAGAGAGTATGGCATTAAAATCCCCTGCTATAAGAAGTGGAAGATGTATGTATGGTGCCAATTTACCTAATAGATCATACAATATCTGTACTTGAAAAGGGGGAGGTATGTAAACGTTAACCAAAACCATCTTACAATTACTGAGATCAGCAACAACAATCAAGAACCTGCCTCCCGGGTCTGAGATGACATGATGAATGGTGCAGGGTACCGCTCTACTAATAAGAATCGAGACACCCCTAGAATAAGTGGAGTATGTCGCATGTAGCGCCCTCTGTACCCAAGCCCTGCGTAAAGCCAGCACTCTGCTCCCATCCAGATGTGTCTCCTGCAGAAACACCACATGCTTCGATCGTTTTCAAATATTGGAACATTAAGGCTCTACGAAACTTGTCGTTCAGGCCTCGGATATTCCAAGATACCACATTAACCATGGACCCTGCCATTGTTACCTGTTAACTCAATAAACATTAAACGGCACCCCTGTAAGGATAGAATGAAATACAGTTGGTTATGATTTTCAGTCATATAACAGATCTGTGAAATAACAAAAAAATTGACATGGAAGGCTGCACATACTAAGTAACCTAACCCCTTACTCCTGTAAACTCCCTGCCGCTGTGTAGCAAACCAAAACAGGTACACGCAGCTTTTTCCCAAAACTTGTCCAAAAAAGTTCCTGAAGGGCATGACCATACTACAGGTCAGATGAACCAGCGTTCCCAAAAAGAGAAAAACACAGAAACAAAAAGTGCAAAAAATCTAACTTGCATAAACACAGTGTCCGCGTCCATAGAGCTCCCCGATGCCTGTCGGCGACCCGTAACTCACCCAAATGGGCAGCACAAAGGTGCGTCCCTCCTCAGTCCTAGGCTTTGTAGGTGTCCCAGTGTGATGGAGAAGCATATGACACAACAGGAGTCCCCCTGAGGTGCGGACCGAAGGCACCCCGAAACCTGAGTATGAAGGAGAAGCATAACCATGTCCCACTTCTCCCCCCCCCCCCCACCCCGGACAGGATAAGCCAAAAGATTCTCAACTTGAAATACCTAGGTGAGGTCTCGGGGGTACTCAAACTGGAACATGAGGAACAAACCTGATGAAGGGAAACCAGAAAAAAAAACCAGCAGCCGCCGAGGCTGCAACTGGACAGGTGGGCCCAATCAATTATCTCAGGGACAGCAACCAGGAATCTGCCTCCGCAGGAGAATCAAAAAACTTCACTGAGCCTTCATGCTGGACCCGTAGGCGACTAGGATAGAGCATGGAGTATTTCAGATCCCGTTCCCTCAGCCGTCTTCTGATATCTGTGAAGGTTTTGCGTCGTCTCTGGAGATCCGCCGAGAAGTCAGGATAAAGATGTACCACCGCGTTCTCAAAGGGCAGAGTTGGATGCTTCCGAGCCTCCCGGAGGATGCGGTCCCGGTCCCTGTAATTGAGGAATCGCACAAGGAAGGGCCTCGGTGGGGCCCCTGGGGTACCCCGACCCGTTGGTACCCTATGTGCCCTTTCCACCACGTATGTAGGAGATACCTCAGTCAACTTGAGAAGATTTTTAAAGAAGGCCTCCGCAAATTCGGCTGGGTGATCCCCTTCCGCCCCCTCCGGGAGACCCAGGACCCTGACATTATTCCTTCGCATGCGATTCTCTGCATCATCAGATTTGGCCACTAGCGTTTGCACAGTGCGCTGCAGGGAATGAATGGCGTCATCATGGCGGGCAGTAATGTCCTCCGTGACAGATATTCGCGACTCAGTTTCAGAAAGTCTACCCCTAAATTTGTCTAGGTCTGCTCTGATGAGATTGCATTCCTCCGCTAGATGATCAATGCGGACCAACAACGAGGTTCTGCTCTGTTCAATTGCCGCCAAAATAACAGTGGTATCATTCGCTGGTGGAGTCGCCGGGACTGGAGGCTCAGCCGATGCCGGCGCCGCCTGCTCCATGTCCACTAACAGTGCTTTAAATTGATTCAGAATGTCACTGGGGCAAGGCGCATGCTGAGTTGAGGCCTTCTTAGTTGCAGATTTACTTCTTGATGGCATGAGCAAGCAGACCAACAATGTGCAGGGTGAAATTTAAAACAACAGGGTGTTCCCCTTTAAGAGTTCACAGCAGAGAAGCACAGCTCAGAAGGAGATACACAGGGACTGTTTCACAACAGGGCACCTTGTCCCCTATGCAAAGGCACTGCCCGGCAGAGCTGGATCCTGGCCCCAGAGTTAGCACTCACCTCCCCTCCTGGCAAGGTAGGATGGTTCCACAGGCCTCAATATGGCACCGATTTGCGGCGGTATGCTGCCGGCATCCAGCTAACCGACCGTTCCTCCTCACAACCGCTCCCCCACAGAGGCTGCCTCGATCACGCCCGCACTCCGCGCCCCTCCGCGCCGCGATCGCCGCACTTTAGAGCGGTCTTCCGGAGGCTTCACAGGTCCGCACAGGCCTCAAGATGGCGGCCGGCCGCACCAGGCTGAGTAGGCCGCAACCGAAGGTTCCGCACGGAGGCGCTCAGCCCAGCAATAACCGGCTCCTCCGGTACCACTGATGCCCTGAGAAAGGCAGAGGAACTCTCCAGGCTCCTCGGGTCGCGGAACAGGGAGGATGGCAGAGGATTCTGTATGAGGATGATCGGAGCTCTGCAGCGGCACGTCCTCCCTGTTTCACATCCGGACACGCCCCCTCGCCTAGGAGATGCTTGACGCTGAGGAGAGGGAGACCACTCCCTCAGAGAGATTGCTCCGCCTCCCGTACCCCCTTCGACCCTGCCCACCACTTCAGTCAATGGAGCTCTTCCACTCAGCTGGCCGCTCCGCCTACCCGCTCCAAGCCTTCCCCCGCCCGCCTGCCCTCTGCTATGGTCCTGAGAAGGACCAGCTCTTTTATGTACAGCAGGGCGCGTCGGGGTAGGAGAATAGCTCCGGCGGGGGTTGCGCTTTCGTTTTGCCGCCCCATTCGACCGACCTGGGGCGGCGCTTCCTTGTTGACGCGACGTCTCCTCCTCCACACCTTCGGCATCCTCTTCACCCCGCAGCGACATCTCCCTGGCTTCCACCACTGGCCGCTCTCTTCCTCTCTCCTCCGGACCCGGATAGCTGACAGGCGGTGTAGCTCCCACCGGAGCCTCTTGACACGTTGCGCGGGGTAATTCTAAGCACTGGCGAATCCAGGCTTCTCCGCCGTCCTCTCCCGCCCGCTCTATCAGTCGCCGAAGAAGGCTCATCTTCTGGCCACAGAAGAGGCTGTTTGTTCAGGGAATATTCCCAGAGAGAACACCACAGCTTTTCTTCTGAGGCGAATGAGCCCCCTCAGTGGAACCCCCTTTTTATAACCCCAAGAAAACTGGTTTAAACCAGTTCTTCCCGGGCTTTTCACATGTCATGAAGAGAGGTCACCTGTACCCCTTCTCAAAACATGTGACTAACAGCTGTTTCCCCGCTGGCCACAGGCTCTGCGGGGGAACTTGAAACTGCTGATCCATGAGGAAAAGGGGGGGCAAGAAACTGCCCTCTCCCTTTTCCTGTCATTCTCAGGTATGTCGGATCCTCTGCATCCCGTCCTGCTCTGGTCACTAGCATCTTCTGAACAAATGTTGCAGGCTGGGCAATCTGATTGGCTAAGGGGGTGGTGGGAGGCGGAGCAACTTAGCAGTCATTCCCTCCCACTCTGAAGAGCAGCGCTATTGGTTGCCTGACACACTGGTCTGTCCCTCTCCCTCCAGCATGTGAAAGCCGTGGAGGGAGAGGGGGAAGCTGCACACCGCTCTGCAATTATTTACACCCACCTGCCACACTGAGCACCTTGCTGTCCGGGGCCCCTCTATCAACGGCCCTGCCGGGAGCCTGGGGAACGACATGGGGGAGGAAGAGGGGAGGCAAGGGGGGAGGCAAGGGTCAGCAGCGACCACTAGGTAGCAGCCTAATCCGCCTAGTGGTAGCACCAGCCCTGGCGGTACCAATCCATCCAATACCCCCTTTTATTGTGTCAGAGGCACCATCTAGCTGAGCTGCCACCCCAGCTTCTACTTATATAGGCTCGGGGGCCTAAACCCAGCTGACCTCAGCCACCCAGGGTCCTTAAGCTACCCAGTCACTATCCAGTGAACCGTTCCCACTCGAGGATACCATATCTGAGATGGTTACACACCGCTTACCAAATGCACCAAATTCTACCACTGCCAAGGACCCCAAAATGTACCACACACTTTTATAACCCAAACCAAGTCATAATAACAGTAAAGGCGGGAGGGAGGGATGTCCTTCACAGTTCTCCTAACACTATTCACAGCCCCACCCTCTTATCTGCTTTTATCACCTCTCAAGTTCCCCCCATGCACCTACTTTTGACCAATAATACTACACCATGAATATTTATTTTATGCCACTCCATTAACCCTTTAATTGCTGCCTTGCCTTAACACCCTGTCATGTCCCCCCCTCCGCTGACTACGTTCCTGCTCAGCTACGGGCTTTTCTGAAGTGCAGTAAAATCACACGGTACAAACAGAGCAAACGTCGTCAAAACATAGCCAGGGTTTGGTAACCAGAGCAGGTAGTCGGAACAAGCCAGTAAAACAGGAATCCAGAGATCAGCGTAGTAGAGGTAGTAAATAGGATCAGGAACCAGAAGGGAAGTCAGCCAGGCAAAAGTCTTTAACAAGAAAACACAGCCGACAATGTCCGGATATGCTGAACAGGCGAAGGCTGAAAGGTGATCTGATCCAGGCAGTTTGAATAGCCAGCAGGCCTAGCTGACGAGCAGGAAATAAAGACCAAATGTGTCAGTGAAGAGCACTGGAAATCAGAGGCGGCTCTCTAATTAGGCAAATTAGGCGATGGCCTAAGGCCTCGCCCTCTCAAGGGCCTTGCCCTCTCAGGAGCCTCGTCACTGCCTAGTTTGCCTAAAGAGCTGCCTCTACTATCCTCCTGCATCAATTCTAGTACAGTCAGCGCAGGGGAGCTTTGTGCCCGCCTCCTTCAGTTTACAAACAGTCCTCCTCCTCCTTTCTGCTCTGTTACACCACGCCCCATGAGATGACTGCCCAGTCTCCATTGGAACAGCCGACAGAGACTAGCAACTGCCCCGCCCCTCACAGCCCCGCCAGCAAATGATGTCCGTCCCTTGAGCCGATATCTTGTGCAAAGGCTGGGTACAGCTAGCACCTCAGCAGGATTGCGAGTCCACCCTCCTTCCAGGGCGGGGCTTCTGTGGTGGAGGCGGAGCCAATTCCAGTTCTCTCGCTGTAGCCTGTCTGTGTGCAGCCGACTGACTACTGAGCTCAGTGAGCTGAGGATGTGCTGACCGAGCTGTGAGGGGACAGAGCCTTTATGTGTGAGGTACATGTGAATGGGGGGTGTGTGCATGTCACTAGGGGGGGTGAATATGTGATTGGAGGGTGCATGCATGTGACTGGGGGAGGTGTGTGCATGTGAATGGGGGGTGTGTGCATGTCACTAGTGGGGTGAATATGTGATAGGAGGGTACATGCATGTGACTGGGGAGGTGTGTGCATGTGAATGGGGGGTGTGTGCATGTCACTAGGGGGGGGTGAACATGTGATTGGAGGGTACATGAATGTGACTGGGGGGGTGTGAGCATGTGACTGGGGGAGGTGTGTGCATGTGAATGGGGGGTGTGTGCATGTCACTAGGGGGGGTGAACATGTGATTGTAGGGTACATGCATGTGACTGGGGGAGGTGTGTGCATGTGAATGGGGGGGGTGTGCATGTCACTAGTGGGGTGAATATGTGATTGGAGGGTACATGCATGTGACTGGGGGAGGTGTGTGCATGTTAATGGGGGGTGTGTGCATGTCACTGGGGGGGTGAACATGTGATTGGAGGGTACATGCATGTGACTGGGGGAGGTGTGTGCATGTGAATGGGGGGTGTGTGCATGTCACTAGGGGGGGTGAACATGTGATTGTAGGGTACATGCGTGTGACTGGGGGAGGTGTGTGCATGTGAATGGGGGGTGTGTGCATGTCACTAGGGGGGGGTGAACATGTGATTGGAGGGTACATGCATGTGACTGGGGGAGGTGTGTGCATGTGAATGGGGGGTGTGTGCATGTCACTAGGGGGGTGAACATGTGACTGGGGGTGTGTGTGAATGTCACTAGGGGGGTGAACATGTGATTGGAGGGTACATGCAGGTGACTGGGGGGGGTGTTAACATGTGACTGGGGGGGTGTGTGCATGTCACTAGGGGGGGTGAACATGTGACTGGGGGCACATGTGATGGGGGTGTGTGTATGTGACTGGGGGAGGTGTGTGCATGTCACTAGGGGGTGAACATGTGACTGGGGGTGTGTGCATGTAACGGGGGGAGGTGTGTGCATGTGACGGGGGGGAGGTGTGTGCATGTGACGGGGGGAGGTGTGTGCATATCACTAGAGGGGGGAGAACATGTGATTGGGGGTGTGTGCATGTGACGGGGGAGGTGTGCATGTGACGGGGGAGGTGTGCGCATGTGACGGGGGGGAGGTGTGCGCATGTGACGGGGGGGAGGTGTGCGCATGTGACGGGGGGGAGGTGTGTGCATGTGACGGGGGGGGGAGGTGTGTGCATATCACTAGAGGGAGAAGAACATGTGATTGGGGGTGTGTGAATGTGACTGGGGGGGTATATGCGAAGGGGGGGGAGCATGCAACGGGAGGTGCGAATGTGACTTGGGGGGATACATGTGACTGGGGTTTACAGTCAGGTCTGCTTAGTCCTCTGCCAGTGTCCCAATGTGCCTGCCTGTGATTGACAACCCGTGTCCTCCTGACCTGAGTCCACCCCACCCTCATCCCCAGCCATCCAGGTCGGGAGGTCCCAGCTCAGTCCAGTGTGATCCTCAGCCAAGGTGGGCAAGGCGCTCTTCATTCTGCGCTGGCACTGCTCATGATCGGCTTCTCTGTGGCTATCTCCCACCAGGAGTTTTTCCACTATGAGGAGTCCGAGGGGACCTACTGCTGCCCAACAGGGATGATGAAAGAGACAGAGCACTGACACCAGCACTGAGAGAGATAGAGCACTGACACCAGCACTGAGAGAGACGGAGCACTGAGAGAGACAGAGCCGGAGCACTGACACCAGCACTGAGAGAGACGGAGCACTGACACCAGCACTGAGAGAGACGGAGCACTGACACCAGCACTGAGAGAGACAGAGCACTGACACCAGCACTGAGAGAGACGGAGCACTGACACCAGCACTGAGAGAGAGCACACTGCACTGAGGTGGAGTGCCCTGACACCAGTATTGAGAGCGTGTCAGCACTGACACCAGCTTTGAAATAGAGGACACAGACGCCAGTACTCTTAATATGCAATTCAATTTTATTGCTTGAATTATTTTTTCCCTTATGAACGTGAGTGGGGCCTCATGTCTAAGTTATGCCTAAGGCCTCACAAAGCCTGGAGCTGCCTCTGCTGGCAATTAACCAATAGCTGAGCACAGAGCTCTGAAAAGGAAGGGCTATGCCCAGTCCTGACAGGAACCCCACAGACTGTGATGTAAAGGGGAACTCTCATGTAAGGGGGTCTCTGGTCACCCTCCCCCCCCTTCCCCACTACACAAGAATCTTTCCCTCTTTTATCAGAATCTGCAGGATTCCCCCTTACAGTGCAAGGGTGAATACTGCAGACCCTGATTTAAAGAGGAAGTAAACCCTTCCAAACAACTTGGACCTACAGGTAAGCCTAGATTAAGGCTTACCTGTAGGTCCAAGTAATATCTCCTAAACCTATATGGTTTAGGAGATATTTGCCCGAAAATGGGCACCGCTGTCTACGGCGCATGCGCCGTAGACAGCGGCGCGCAGGCGCACTAAATGCGGCAAGTCCAAGAATGGATTTGCCTAATTTGTCGACTCCCGTGCGCATGCGCGGGAGTGACGTCATCGCGGCTTCGCCGAATGGAAGCGGCGGAGCTGCGAGACGCGACTCCCGTGCGCATGCGCGGGAGTGACGTCATCGCGGCTGCGCCGCTGTGATTCGTCGGAGCTGCAAGACGCCACCATCAAGATGGATGCGGCGGACTACAGGGGACAGCGGCGACTTCGCTGGCTCCTGTGTCAGGTAAGTGACACATAATGAGCTACTATGCGATGCATAGTAGTCCATTATGCTTTACCTTTGCAGGGAAAAAAAGAGGAAGTAAACCCATCAGGGTTTACTTCCTCTTTAAAGGGGAACTCTGATTTAAAGGGGAATGCTGCTGACTGATGTAAAGGGGAACTTTGATGTTAGGTGAGCAGAGCCCCCCCCCCCCCCCCCCCCCCAACCACTTAAGTCCCAGACCATTTTGCTGCCCAAAGGCCAGAGCACTTTTTGCGATTAGGCACTGAGTCTTTTTAACTGACAATTGCGTGCGACGTGGCTCCCAAACAAAATTGACATCCTTTTTTTCCCACAAATAGAGTTTTCTTTTGGTGGTATTTGATCACCCCTGCAGTTATTTTTTGCGCTATAAACAAAAAAAAGTGACAATTTTGAAAAAAAAAGCATTATTTTTTACATTTTGCTATAATAAATATCCCCCAAAAATATATATATATATAAAAAAAAAATGTTCCTCAGTTTAGGCTGATACATATTATTCGACATGTTTTTGGAAAAAAAAAAATCGCAATAAGTGATTATTGATTGGTTTGCGCAAAAGTTATAGCATTTATAAAATAGGGAATAGTTTTATGGCATTTTTATTCATTTTTTTTTTTACTAGTAATGGTGGCTATTAGTGACATTATGGCGGAAACATCGGACCTTTTTGACACATTTTTGGGACCATTGTCATTTATATAGCAATCAGTGCTATACAAATGCACTGATTCCTGTGTAAAGGACACTGGCATTCAAGGGGTTAACCTCTAGGGGGCAGTATAAGAGTTGCCCTGGGGAGTGTTTCTAACTGTGGGGGGGCATGACTACATGTGACACACCGGGAGCAGAGATCAGTGACACTGTCACTAGGCAGAACGGGGATTGTTTACATTAGCATCTTCCTGTTCTTTCTCTCTGTGAGGTGATCATGGGTATCCTCACGGCGATCGAGTCCGCGGAACCTGCAACCCAACTCACGGAGGTCCCGTCCGGAGTGCACACGATGACATGGTGGCAAATTTAAAGGGACGTATAGGTACATTTGCCTGTCTGTGCCATTCTGCCTACGTACATCAACATGCGCCGGTTGGGAAGTGGTTAAATTGGAGTCCACGGCATTCCCCTTTACATCAGAGTTCTGACTTAAATCAGGGTCTGCAGCATCGCCTGAAAACATTGACTGTGATACACGTCACATATCACTGCGCATGCCGGAGAGAGCAATAATTCAGCAGGAGACTTCCTACATATCACTAAACTGATGACCCATAGGGGGCTTTTGAAGCATTGCCTATTGAAAATATAATTATATCTTACTGTAGCGGATGACATTTGAGATCAAATGTCACACGCCTGTAAATTTAGTTTTTGGCCTCAAAACAGTAAAGGTTCTGAGGGTTAATTGTGTAGGTAGGCCTCAACATCAGTCTGGCCAGGCCGTGTTTGGAAGTTTTGCGTGGTCATGTGGACGGTGAGGTGCACATGACAGGCCAGAACCAAGTCTGGTTGGATGTTTGAGTATCAGCCTTCTCGGAGCCAATCAGTGGGAGTGCCGGGGCCTGCTGAGGAGTCTGGGAAGGGGTACTTAAAGGAGTGTGGGTCACGTGTTCGAAGTTCCGGAGTCGTTCGAGAGACCCGTGTGGTCTGGTCTGGTTCCAGGACCGGGGTAGCCCCGCAAGGGGTCCCGGTCACGGGGTGTTCGACACCCCGCAACATGTTCCTGTCAGTGGCCCCTGATAGACCTGCTTGGTCTGGGTTAGGGATCCATCCGTTCCCGAGTCTCGGAACTTGCTGGTCCGAGGAGCAGTAACTCAGGGAGGATTCAAGGTGTCCGGGTGTGCTCTCGGCTTGGAGGGACACCGCAGCTCGTGGAAGTGACCGGGGGAGGACCGGCAAGTGGCATCCTGGGAAGTGCCTGGTTACTGAGTTGAGAAGGACATTGACAAATTCACAATTTTCCAGTACCATAAAGGAGACAGGAAACGTTTCAGGTACGGAGGAAAAAGGTTCCTGTTCACCCTTAGTTATTTGTTCAAGTTTGAGTCAAAGTGCTGACTGCCATGATCTCTTGCTAGAGATCTGTTCAGCTTGGAAGTACCCAGCTGTGAGTGGCTACTCTCTGGGTGGAAATAGAGACTTTGCTAGACCTACAGTTCAAGGTGCCTAAATTCTTCACCCATGCCCTCTGTTCCTCAAGAGACTGTGTTATTTGAAAGTTTTACTGCAGAATAAAACCTTTTGGAAAGGACTTCATCTGTGTCAGTGTACAAGTCATTGAGTATCAATCCTGGGAACCCCTAGAAGTGGAAGAACAGGCCGAGAGAAGGTAACCGGTAAACCCATTAAGTCAAGACCGCCCTGCAACAGGTTATGGCCGCTACATTACCAAAAAATGTGGGTAGTTTATTGCATTTGTTTGCCCTAGAATTCACTTTAGTGGGTTTTTTACTGAAATTTTGCATTTCCTAGACCTTTGCAGTAATATCAAGTGGCATAAAAAAATTGGAACTATCATCATTTTATTCTCTAGGGTGTCTGTTTTTTAGAAAATATATAATGTTAAGGGGTTTTACTATAATCTTCAGGCCTAAAATAATTTTTTAAACGTGTGCAAAAAATGCAAAAGTGGCTCTGACAACGAATAAAAGTGATATTAGCCTAATACATAGAAGCCAAAAGCTGACCTAAAGCAGAAGTCATGTTAAATGCTTCCAACAATGGAAGTTCATATTTTTTCTATAATTCAGCTGGTAATCCATCAACCCCTGGGGCCTTATTAACAGGTAGACATTTCAAAGCCTAAGCAAGTTTGGTTAATGAGCCAGGAACATCTTAAGCATCTCTCTCCTGACTTGTATAAGCTGGGGGAAGGAAACCATATCCAGAAAGTCAAACAAATCAGAAGGATCATATATATATATATATATATATATATATATATATATATATATATATACCTGTTGACATAAATACATCTTCCCCCAGATAAGGAATTAAGGTAGGGTGATCAGATGTCCCTGGACTGAGGACACTGTCCCCGGACCAAGTCTATCCTCGGTTTTGTCCCCTGTTTCAGGTCCGGATTAAAGTGGTTGTAAACCCTTACAAACCACTTTGACCTACAGGTAAGCCTAGATTAAGGCTTACCTGTAGGTCCAAGAAATATCTCCCAAACCTATACGGTTTAGGAGATATTTGTCCGAAGAGGGGCACCACTGTCTACGGCGCATGCGCCGTAGACAGCGGCGCGCAGGCGCACTGAGCGTGGCATCGTCGATGACGAAGATGCCGCACATCTCTGCTCCCGTGCGCATGCGCGGGAGTGACGTCATCGCGGCTTCGCCGAATGACAGCGGCGGAGCTGCGAGACCCCACCGAGAAGATGGATGCGCCGGACTACTGGGGACAGCGGTGACTTCGCTGGCTCCTGTGTCAGGTAAGTGACACGTAATGGGCTACTATGCGATGCATAGTAGTCCATTATGCTTTGCCTTTGCAGGGAATGAAAGAGGAAGTAAACTAATCAGGGTTTACTTCCTCTTTAACGTACGTAGACAGGGCATCCCATGCTGGCTGAGAAACAGCCTGGTTTTTCGGATTGCCGATGCCCCCTTCTGGACAATCTCACTGCCATTCCTGCTGCTGCTCAGTGGAGGAGAGGCAGAGGCAAAAATGTATTTTGCGGAGGGCTGAGACCAGGAGGTGAACAGATGGGGGGGTTTATTTGTACACGGGTCAGAGCTGATGCAGCTGCATGGAGAGATGGAGAGTTTAGCTGTTGTGGGCAAAGGGCTAGGAGTTGGCTGCAGAGATCATCTATGAGAGAAGGGTGCAGAGGTGAGCTATGAATGTGGGTGCAGAAGTGTCCTTTGTGCATAGCAAACCTCTGAACCCTGCACTCTATGCCTAACACCCTCCTGTGTATTATGTAGTCCTGTGCCCAGTGCTCTGTGTATTATGTAGTCCTGTGCCCAGCGCTCTGTGTATTATGTAGTCCTGTGCCCAGCGCTCTGTGTATTATGTAGTCCTGTGCCCAGCACTCTGTGTATTGTGTAGTCCTGTGCCCAGCACTGTGCGTATTATGTAGTCCTGTGCCAAGCGCTCTGCGTATTATGTAGTCCTGTGCCCAGTGCTCTGTGTATTATGTAGTCCTGTGCCCAGTGCTCTGTGTAGGATTGCCACCTTTTCTTCAAGTCAAACCCGGACACTTTAGCAGCACACGGCACATTTTTTTTTATAGTATAAACTATACATATATTTTGCTATTAAATAACATTTCTAATCATATGAAGTTAAGAACAAGAGTCCCGTTTACATCAGAGTCAACAGAGTTCCCCTTTTATATCTGAATCTACATAGCTCCTCTTTTACAGCTGAACTCACAGGGTTCCCCTTCACGGTAAGGGGGGACTCTGCAGACTCTGATGTAAGGGAGAACTCTGGGGACTCTATCATAAGGGATGCTTTGGGAACCCTGATCTAAGGGGGAACACTGAGACCTCTGATGTACGGAGAAGACTCTAATGTAAGGGGGAACACTGTGGCCTCTGGTGTAAAGGGAAATTGTGATGTAAGGGGTGCTCTGAGCACCCTGATTTGCCTTAGTGTACTCTCTCAGAGGTAGGAGAGAGAGGGGGGGGGGGGGGGACTTCAGTTACAGACAGGGATGGATGGTGAGCTCACTCACCCCTTGGCAGTCATCACCTCTCATCCAGATGTATCTGAGGCTGCTGGACTTCAAAATTTCTGGCCCCAGCTTACTTTCCTATTCTGAGGCACAGCACCAGGGATTGGAGTGTGGGCAGACACAGAGGGTTAAGGGAGGGGGGGAAGAGGCGCATATCGCGCCCTCTCTCCTTTCCTGTCTGTGTGTGTGTTTGGGAGGGGAGGGGATTGTTAGTGCTGGCTTTGGGCAGTGTGAAAGTGTAAAAGACACCCTCAGCTTAGACTGCAGCCAGCCACCCTGCTGGGAAGCCATAGTCCAGCCTAAATAATGTGTCCGGGTTTCAGTCTGCAACCCGGACGCATGATTCCAAACCCGAACTGTCCGGGTGAATCCTGGACAGATGGCAACCCTAGCTCTGTGTATTATGTAGTCCTGTGCCCAGTGCTCTGTGTATTATGTAGTCCTGTGCCCAGCACACTGTGTATTGTTTAGTCCTGTGCCCAGCACACTGTGTATTGTGTAGTCCTGTACCCAGAGCTCTGTGTATTATGCAGTCCTGTACCCAGAGCTCTGTGTACTGTGTAGTCCTGTGCCCAGAGCTCTGTGTATTATGCAGTCCTGTGCCCAGCACTCTGTGTATTATGTAGGCCTGTGCCCAGGGCTCTGTGTATTATGTAGGCCTGTGCCCAGCGCTCTGTGTATTATGCAGTCCTGTACCCAGAGCTCTGTGTATCATATAGTCCTGTGCCCAGCGCTCTTTGTATTATGCAGTCCTGTGCCCAGCGCTCTGTGTATTATGCAGTCCTGTCCCCAGCGCTCAGTGTATTATGCAGTCCTGTGCCCAGCGCTCGGTGTATTATGCAGTCCTGTGCCCAGCGCTCTGTGTATTATGCAGTTCTGTGCCATTTGCCAATAAAAAATTAAAAAATCTGGTCACCTTAAAATAAAGAGGACATCAGAGGCTTCCCTTTGGCTACTCATGACCTGATTTATTCTCTTTTCCTTTTTGTCTTTTGATTGAACTCAATAGACACGTATCTTTGTTTCAACCTGGCTTTGGAGCATGTTACATATTACACCCATATTTAGAATGTGACAAATGTAGTGCTCCCCCCAGGAGGGTCACTTAAAGGATTTGCACCCCACTGGTTGCCCTGACCTTGCAAGTCCTCCTATACCTCTGACACCCTGGTTTCAAACATCTTGTTGTGGCCAACAAAAATACACTTAAAGAGAACACACACACTTAAATGAAACAGTTGAGTCTTGTTTACTGAGGTTTCAAACGCATTTAGAATTCAGTAACAAACTTGTCACATGCAGAAGGTTTACTGTGACAAATAACCCTGAGGGCAGAAAGAAATGGCCCGGACACTAACATTAGGGGGAGGGCCGACATGACGAGGGTGGGGGCTGTGAGGCTCGGCTGGGCTGAAATGAAAGTGTATAGGAGGCGGGCCCTTGAGCGGGGGGGATGAGGAGGAAAGGGGGCGGAGTCGACATGCAGAGTTCAGTGCACGTCGAGAAATGGGAAGCAGGAGGAGAGTTTTTTTCAGCTCTCCCCTGCGTTTGGTACTGTTGCGGCTGCGGGAGGAGGCGGTGGCCCAGGGTGCTGGCTGATTGGAGGCCTCTGTGGCAGGCTTGCTGCAGGGCCTCGGCCAGGCCTCGTGCGTGGTACTCGGCGGCCCCCCTCCCCCTCTCTCCCCCCCTCATCCTCCCAGCCGCCTCAGGGCCCGCAGATCCTGGCCTCCAGAGCGGTACAGCCCTGAGCTGGCCACTGACAGGGCTGGGGGGAACCCAGATAGGGACACCGCTACCCCGCCGGCTAAGCGTAGGCCGTGGCGGTTGGGGGGAGTGCCAGTTCGCGGCATGCGCGGGGGGGTGGCGATCCAGGGGGCCGAGTTGCTCTAGCTCAAGCGCGGGAGGGGGGTCAGATGGCGGCTGCCTTGGCGGGCCTCTTGCCTGCGGCGAGGGTGGCTCGGCTCCATCGGGGGGACCGGTCCGAATTGCAATCTGGATCTGTGGCTAGGCGGGCTTCCCCGCCCCGGCCCAGGGCTCGTCGTGGTGAAAACTCTGAGCGGGGGGTGCGGATCTCCACGGCGAGCAGTGCGGACGGCGCTGCAGGGCGCTCTACGCCAGCGAGGAATCCTGACCCACGGCCTGGTGTGGCGGAGCGATCGGAGGCTGGGAGTTCCCAAGACAGCTTGTCGGAGGGGGAGCTGGTCGAGCCGGAGGAGGATGAGGTACCGAGGACGGCACGGGGCACGGGACCTACGGCTGGATGTCCCCTTGGGCAGTGGAAGCCAGGTAAAAGACCTTCTACTCTGTCTTCTTCATCTTCTTCTGTCCTTCCTGAGGGGGATCCTTCGGGAGGGGTGGGGGGCGCTGGGGCGTCTGGTGTCTTAGGGATCAGCCCTGGGGGGGTGAATCTGGGGCCGGGTTCCCTGTCCTTGGGGGTGGCGGGTTCTCAAGATGTGGGGGTAGTTCACACCTTGTTGGCGGGTTTGCGGGAGGTCGCGGCCAGCGGCTGAGGCATCTCCAGTTGCTGCGTGGGCATTGGGTGCGCAGACTGGGGTTTGCCATCGGGGGTTCCCCCGGTAGTGGTGGCCGCTGTGAATGGGCCGGCGATCGGCCCGCTGGCAGCTGCTCCTGGGCCGGCTGTTTCGGGGGTTGTTCCTGCGGCTTCGACAGCGGTGGTTGCTGCGCCGGCAGCGGTTGGTGAGGCTGCAGTGACCACTAAAATTCCTGTGGGGGAATTTTACTGTATCAGGCCCCAGGGGGAGGGTGTTTTCTTCCGACATGAGGATGGCACGGCCTTGTCTAGATTTCAATTTCAGGCGGTATTTAAAAAGTGTTTGGTGGCCGCGGGGTTGTCGGTTAAAAACTATTCATCTCACTCTTTCCGCATTGGGGCTGCCACTGAGGCGGTCTGGTGGGGATTGAATGACAAAGCGGTTCAGAGCATTGGGCGTTGGGAATCGGCGCGATTTAGGTTGTACGTCCGCCCTCATTTATTGTAGGTACGGGGTGATGATAGGGCTAGGTCGGATTGGGGGGTGAAGTTTTCTTTCAGGGGCGGGCCGGGATGGTACGTTCTTTTCTTCAAGAAAGCGTTGTGCAACCTTGCTCTCCTCTCATCCCACCTTGCCACTCTATTCCTTTGTGTTTTTTTTCTTTTCTTTCAGAATCGGAGGCCTGTCTGGTGTGGATCCTCAGACACTCATATGTTTATTGGGGTGCCAGGAGGGCTGAGGTCCAGCGGGATGGGAGGTTGTTGGGTTTGTCTAGGGAGGAAGGCATGGTTCGCTGGTTGGGTATCCCGGGGATGCTGTGGTCTAGGGTGTTGCCAGAAATACACAGGTACGCTCGCTTGGATCGTCCCCCTAATGTAGTTTTGTTACATGTGGGTGGTAATGATCTGGGTTTGCGGTGTGCCCGGGAATTAATCAGGGATATAAAATTTGATCTGCTATGGTTACAAGCCTCCTTCCCTGATACAATTTTTATTTGGTCCGATATTGTGGCCAGGACGGCTTGGCGTTTGGCGCGCTCTGTTGCGGGCTTGAATAGGGCCAGGGTGAAGGTAAACAAGGCGGTGGCCAAGTTTTTTGTCCGGAATGGAGGGCTGGCGGTGCGTCATCGGGATTTAGAGGAAGAAACTTGGCGTTTTTTGCGCTCTGATGGCGTGCATTTGAATGCCATCGGACTTGACCTTTGGCAGCTGGGGGTGCAGGACGGTGTGCAACGGGCAGTTAGGATGTGGTGGGCGTCACGCATGTAAGGTGTCACATGCGCTTGCTGTGGTCTATGGGGTCTTTGAAGGTGGTGCTGGAAAAAGTAATGGAGGTTTAAGGGGGTTGGGCACAGATGGAGGTATGGGTGTCCTTTTTTCTCCCTTAAAAGGTTAATAATGGAATGGAGGAGGTTGTATCTGGAAGGAAGTTGCTGGTTTGTTCCTGGGCTTGCGTAATTACACGGCGGGGGGCCTGTTTATGGTTTACCGATACAACTGGTGGGTTAAAATTCTAATTTACCTTCAAAGACCTCTAGATCAAAAAATGGGTTAATGCTGGATGTATATATACAGTTAGGGCCATAAATATTTGGACAGTGACACAAGTTTTGTTATTTTAGCTGTTTACAAAAACATGTTCAGAAATACAATTATATATATAATATGGGCTGAAAGTGCACACTCCCAGCTGCAATATGAGAGTTTCCACATCCAAATCGGAGAAAGGGTTTAGGAATCATAGCTCTGTAATGCATAGCCTCCTCTTTTTCAAGGGACCAAAAGTAATTGGACAATGGACTCTAAGGGCTGCAATTAACTCTGAAGGCGTCTCCCTCGTTAACCTGTAATCAATGAAGTAGTTAAAAGGTCTGGGGTTGATTCCAGGTGTGTGGTTTTGCATTTGGAAGCTGTTGCTGTGACCAGACAACATGCGGTCAAAGGAACTCTCAATTGAGGTGAAGCAGAACATCCTGAGGCTGAAAAAAAAGAAAAAATCCATCAGAGAGATAGCAGACATGCTTGGAGTAGCAAAATCAACAGTCGGGTACATTCTGAGAAAAAAGGAATTGACTGGTGAGCTTGGGAACTCAAAAAGGGCTGGGCGTCCACGGAAGACAACAGTGGTGGATGATCGCCGCATACTTTCTTTGGTGAAGAAGAACCCGTTCACAACATCAACTGAAGTCCAGAACACTCTCAGGGAAGTAGGTGTATCTGTCTCTAAGTCAACAGTAAAGAGAAGACTCCATGAAAGTAAATACAAAGGGTTCACATGTAGATGCAAACCATTCATCAATTCCAAAAATAGACAGGCCAGAGTTAAATTTGCCCAAAAACACCTCAAGAAGCCAGCTCAGTTCTGGAAAAGTATTCTATGGACAGATGAGACAAAGATCAACCTGTACCAGAATGATGGGAAGAAAAAAGTTTGGAGAAGAAAGGGAACGGCACATGATCCAAGGCACACCACATCCTCTATAAAACATGGTGGAGGCAACGTGATGGCATGGGCATGCATGGCTTTCAATGCCACTGGGTCACTTGTGTTTATTGATGACATAACAGCAGACAAGAGTAGCCGGATGAATTCTGAAGTGTACCGGGATATACTTTCAGCCCAGATTCAGCCAAATGGTGCAAAGTTGATCGGACGGCGCTTCATAGTACAGATGGACAATGACCCCAAGCATACAGCCAAAGCTACCCAGGAGTTCATGAGTGCAAAAAAGTGGAACATTCTGCAATGGCCAAGTCAATCACCAGATCTTAACCCAATTGACCATGCATTTTACTTGCTCAAATCCAGACTTAAGACGGAAAGACCCACAAACAAGCAAGACCTGAAGGCTGCGGCTGGAAAGGCCTGGCAAAGCATTAAGAAGGAGGAAACCCAGCGTTTGGTGATGTCCATGGGTTCCAGACTTAAGGCAGTGATTGCCTCCAAAGGATTTGCAACAAAATATTGAATAAATAAATATTTTGTTTGGGTTATGTTTATTTGTCCAATTACTTTTGAGCTCCTAAAATGTGGAGTGTTTGTAAAGAAATGTGTACAATTCCTACATTTTCTATCAGGTATTTTTGTTCAACCCTTCAAATTAAACGTTACAATCTGCACTTGAATTCTGTTGTAGAGGTTTCATTTCAAATCCAATGCGGTGGCATGCAGAGCCCAACTTGCGAAAATTGTGTCACTGTCCAAATATTTATGGCCCTAACTGTATTTGGTTTATAATGTTGTGTCTGGTCATTTGTTAGAGAAGTAATTCAGAGTATAAGTGGTTATAGAAGAGCCTCACAAATAAGCACATCCCCTAGTCAAGAAAAATCAAAAGAAACAATAAGGCTGCTTTCACACTGCAGCGGGAGCGGCGTCGGCGGTAAAGTGGCGCTATTTTTAGCGGCGCTTTACCGTCGTTTTAGCGGCGGTGTGCGGGCGCTAGCGGGGTGGTTTTAACCCCCGCTAGCGGCCGAAAAGGGGTTAAACCCGCCCGCAAAGCGCCGCTGCAGCGGCGCTTTGCCGGCGGTATTGCTGCGGTGTCCCATTGATTTCAATGGGTAGGAGCGGTTTAGGAGCGGTGAATACACCGCTCCTTCACCGCTGCAAAGATGCGGCTAGCAGGACTTTTTTCACCGTCCTGCCAGCACATCGCTCCAGTGTGAAAGCCATCCGGCTTTCACACTGGAGTTAAAGGGGCCGGTTTTTTTCAGGCGTTACACAGGCGCTATTTTTAGCGCTGTAACGCCTGAATACCGCCCCAGTGTGAAAGCAGCCTAACCGATTACAATATATGTGTAATGAGTACTTTCACAAGATCAACAGAATCTGCTTGAATTGAGCTCTGTGGGTCCAGGCAGGTGGAGGGCAGGGGAATGACCCACTCGTGTCAGACCACTACCTTCCAAGGGGGTAAGAGTGCCTGGAAGATCTTCCGTTGGTCGCAGAAGTGTGTGGCAGGTGCCTCACCAGAGCTGGGCTGGTTGGCTGAAGCAGCGGATGGCAGCAGGAACCTTAGATGCAGACACACCATGGATGGTGGACTGGTGTCACCAGGTACCGTGCAGAGCAGGACAGATGGGTCACTGGGTGCAGGGTCAGACAAGCCTGGTCAGCAATGGATGATCAGATACAGCAGGCAGAGAATGGTTCAAGTGCAGACAGAGGTTGGCAACAGGATATCAGGCAGATGAAAGATATAACAAAGTCTTAAAGGCAAGCCAAGGTCAGGATAGGTGGAGAGTAAACGTGGTCAGGATAAAGGTAAGCCAGGTCAAACACAGGAATTAAGCAGAGATCACAGGAACGGGTATACAGGTAAAGCTGCAGACAGCAATACACTAGTGCAGTTGCTGCTCTTATATAGGCCATTTGGCACCAGCATCAAAGGCTAACATGCGTGCTCATGCACGTATGCGTTCGCCTGTGTGTAATCGTATTTTCACACATGCGCATGTTCGTGACTTTATTTTCATGCATGCACATATGCATTAGCCTATGCCCAGCAAGATGGGCACCTGCAGGAGAGTGTCTGTGCATGCCTATGCGCCTCCACTAGGAGCTTCGGCTGTGCTATGAACAACATATCCCTGCACTCATAATCAGTTTGTTGACAGGATAGAGCAATTGGTGCGTCGTGCTGCGTTGCTGCCCAGCAGATATCTGGTGTAGATGTGATGGGAGCAGCTTCCAGGCTGCTGCTGGACGACCAGATAAGGCTGGCAGTGGATGCTCCTGTACACACGTGTGATGACTCTCTCCCCACTGTGACTCAGCCCCAGCACAGTCTAACATTGAGTCACTTGCTTGCAGATCCAGGCTGTGGTCCCAAGAGAGTGATCCTGGCCTTGCCCATGCTTTTTATTTCCTCTCCCAGCATTCTCCTCTCCCTCCTCAGCCGGCTGGTACTTGTAGTCGATTAAAGTCTGACTTGAAGGGGTTGTAAAGGTAAAAGTTTTTTCACCTTAATTAAGGTGAAAAAACATCCGACAGTGCCGGCCCCCCCATCCCTCTCGTTTTACTCACCTGACCCCTCGAAAGTCCCGCCCCCGACGTCCTCTTCATTGCTCCCCCTGACCATTGATTGGCTAGAGTGGATGGATTGAAAGCAGCGCAGCCACTGGCTTACGCTGCTATCAATCATATCCAATGACGTGGCGTGCCTGGGGGCGGGGCCGAGTGATACAGTGAGCGGCTACGGCTGCCAGCTGTATCACGGGAGCACGCCCGCAAGCACTCCACATCATGCGAGGGAGCTTGCATGAAGTTGTGGAGTCCTTGCGGGAGGGAGCTGAGACAGCCACCGAGGGACCCCAGAAGAGCAGGTTTGGGGCCACTCTGTGCAAAACGAGCTGCACAGTGGAGGTAAGTATAGCATGTTTGTTATTTAAAAAAATAATAATAATTCCTTTAGTGACCCTTTGAGTGCAAACCCTGGTTCCTTGGACTACAGGTCCCAAGATGCTTTGTTTCACTCTCTGCTATTATTCACCTTGAGGGCAGGATGTGATAACATAGAGTCTAAGCTGAGCACGATAGAGGAACAGTCTCACTACAGTAAGTGCTGCAAAGGGTCTCCTGGAAAGGCAGGCAATATTAGCCAGCTCCTGGCTATGCGTGTAACATGCTTCAGCACATGTCCTTCTCACCTCCCCTTGCAACAGATATGGGGTTCCTCTCCCTGTACCTGCTATCATATTTTGAAAACAGTGCTGCTGTGTAAGGGTCTGCCTACACAGCCTTTATCATTCATTCACAAAAATCTGTGCATGAGAAAACTACAAGTCCCACCTTCCACCGCAGCAGATTACTTGTAGCTCTCAATGAACTGTGAGGGCACTCATGAATTCATTCAAAATCTCTGCAGCATTTGAACTGACAGCCCATACAGAGATATACAAGCTGAAAGCTGTGTGGGGCTTGTCTTCAGGAGCCTAAAGCCTCGTACACTCGATTGGATTGTTGGCCAACAAAACCATGGAATTTTCTCCGAAGGGTGTTGACCCAAACTTCTCTTGCATACACATGGCCACACAATTGTTGGCCAACAATTTACATTACTAGTACATTTTTGGCGGACAATGGTTTGACGTCAGATTTTCGTATGGTCAGTACACAAATTTGTCACACAAAAGTCAAAAGTACAAACACGCATGCTCAGAATCAATGCTCACCAAACACGAAATTAGCAGAAGGGGCCCAAAGGGTGGCACTCAAGAGCTGAAATTCCTTGTAGTACGCCACTACATTCGTGTTTGTTGCATGACAATTGTGTACTGTTAGTATGCAAGACAAGAGCCTGGCACGCGCCCTTAAGACTAAAATCTAATGCTCGGTTGGCCAACAATCGTACCGTGTGTATGAGGCTTAACTCTATGCCATAATCCCAGGGCCAGCACCAGCATAAGGCAGTTTAGGCAGCTGCCTTAGGGTGCCGGGATAGAAAGGGCAGTAACACTTCAACTTTGCATACTTGCCAGATTGTTGAATCAATTGTCGTGGTGGCTGCTTCCTGTGCTTTGTCCCCAGATTGGAGTTTGTGCCTCACTAGCAGGGGCGTAACTATAGGGGGTGCAGCAGTCGCGACCGCAACTGGGCCCTGTGATGCAGGGGGCCCATGCAGCCCCCTCTACATATGGCTGGCAGCAGCATAGGCAGCTAGGGGTACCAGTGCACCATGCACACGGGTGGCTGGAGGTGGAGGGTGACTAGCAGAGCTCCATGCTCGATTATCGCACTGGCTGCTCTTTAGTTGTGCATTCCTCCCATGACCTGTGTCCTCGGCCGGCTCCTCAGAGTACCCCTCTCCTGCTCCATGCATTGCCGCTCAGTCCAATGTCTGTTCAACCCAGCCAGAGTCCCGCCCCCCCCCCCCCCCCCCGAGTCCGACCCACACTGCACTGCATACTTCTCCCGAGTAAACAAAGTTTAAGCACACAGATGCAGTGCAGCCCTATGAGAGCCGGCTCCCCGGAGGACACTGCAGGCTTGTCTGCCAGCCCCCCTCCTCCCCCGTCATACACAGATGATGAAAAGTCTGTCTGGGAGATATGCTGATCGCCTGTCCAGCACACTGGATGGAGCCCAGGCCAACATGGATGAGGGCACGGCCTACAGCTTGGTCATGGTGAGTGAGAGGACCCCATCCCCCACACACCATTACATACCCCCTCCATCTCCCCCTGGGGACAGGGACCCCTTCTCACATGGGGACAGGGACCCCCACCTCCCCTGGGGACAGGGAACCCTTCTCACCTGGGGGCAGTAACTTCATCTGCCCTGGAGAAAAGGACCTCATCTCTTCTGGGGACAGGTCCTCATCCTGCATAGGGACAGTCTCCCAATGGGGCACCTAAAAAAAAAAAAAATAAACTACTGATACCAGTGGTGGAACTACAGGGCTCACAAAGGTCATACCTGTGACCACGCCCTGGAGTTCCACGGCCAGACTCTGAGGGAAGGGCCCTGGCTGGGGTTCAGGGGGGCCCTTCATGGTTTCTTGCATCAGGGCCCTAAAGGTTCTAGTTATGTCACTGCTCACTAGTGTTGCTGGTCACATCCGATCTGCAGTGAGGAGGATCTGTACACACCATCCAAACACGCCTGAGCTCATCAGCGATCTGCACCTGCACCTTGGCAGAGGCATCAGCTAAAGTTATGGAGTGGGGAGGGACATCTGTCCTGTGCAGGCAATACACAAGCTGGGTGGCTGTACAGGCAGCTACATGAAGTTCTGTTAGCGCTCCACCTACAGTGTTCACTCCCATCAGGCTGCTGGCATCAGAGAACCACTGAAAGCATGAGACACGAGTGGAACCATGCACTGGTGGGTAGCCTGGAAGTTCAGATGTGGGGGTGGGGGGCAGTGTGGAGAGATGTCTTGGGGGGTACAAAGGCTTGCTGGAGGTATGGACTGGCAGGTGCTGGGGGTATGGCTAAGTGCTGGGAAATACAGAAGTGTGGGGGTGCAGCGTTGTTCTGGGGGTACAGAGTATGCCGAGGGATATAGAGGTGTGAGATAGGTATAGATGTGTGCTGGTGTTTAGTGGAGTATGAAGTTGTTCTGGGGGTACAGAGATGTGCTGTGGAGTATGTAGATGTTGTGGGGGTACTGCCCCATTCCCACTATTTTTCTTCAGATTTACCAAAACCATATAATATGAGGTCAAACCTTAGGAGTTTCACGTTGCATGCAGTCAGGCAGGCCCTTGCACTACATGATTTTGGTGAATCTGGAGGAAAATATGTGCAGAAAATCAGTGTGTATGGGGCGGAGGTGTTCTTGGGGTATAGAGGTGTGCTGAGGGTTATGGGGGTGTTCTTTGGGTACAGAGATGTTCTGGGGGTATAGAGGTTTTCCTGGGGTACAGAGGAATGCTAAGGGGTATAGTGGTGTTCTGCAGAGTATGGAGGTATTGTGGGGGTACAGAATTGTACTGTAGAATATGCAAATGTTCTGAAGGTGCAGAGGTGTTCTGTGGAGTATGGAGGTGTTCTGTGAGGTATGGAGGTGTGCTGAGGGGTACGGAGGTGTTTTGTGGAGTATGGAAATGTTCTGAAGGTACAGAGGTGTGCTGAGGGGTATGGAGGTGTGCTGAGGGGTATGGGGGTGTGCTGGGAGGTATGGAGGTGTGCTGAGGGGTATGGAGGTGTGCTGGGAGGTATGGAGGTGTGCTGGGAGGTATGGAGGTGTGCTGAGGGGTATGGAGGTGTGCTGGGAGGTATGGAGGTGTGCTGAGGGGTATGGAGGTGTGCTGGGAGGTATGGAGGTGTGCTGAGGGGTAAAGAGGTGTTCTGTGGAGTATGAAGGTATGCTGAGGGGTACAGAGGTGTTCTGTGGAGTATGGAAATATTATGAAGGCACAGAGGTGTGCTGAGGGGTATGGAGGTGTTCTGTGGAGTATGGAGGTGTGCTGAGGGGTACGGTGCAGGATCACCTCTATATATGTGAACCTGCACTTCAGGGTACCGGGGCGCCAGTGCCTGCAGCTGATGGCTCGCTCCCACTGCGATTCTACACAGCGGGAGCTGATCAGCGGATCCAGCAGACCCAAAGACAGCTGGCACGCGTTAATCAGTCTGTACACAGGCAGAATGGTGATCTGCCTATGTAAACAAGGCAGATTGCCATTCTGTCAGTAAGGAAGGCATTGATCCTGTGTTCCTCCAGGGACACAAATCTATGCCTTTCTCTACTCAAAGCACCCCCCCCCCCCCACAGTCGTAAAACACTGGCTAGGTACACAGTTAACCCTTTAATTGCCCGTGATGTTAACCCCTTCCCAGTCAGGGCCATTAGTATAGTGACAGTGCATATTTTTAGCACTGATCACTGTATTAGTGTCACTGGTCCCCAAAGAAGTGTCAAAAGTGTCAGTTAGTGTCCAATTTGTCTGGCCACAATATTACAGTCCCGCTATAAGTCGCTGATTGCCGCCATTACTAGTAGAAATAAAATAAAATAAAAAATATGTAGTAGAATAAAGATTGGCCTAAATTGATGAAGAAAGTTGATTTAAAAAATAAAAATAAAAATTGGATATGTTTTATAGCGGAAAGTAAAAAAAAATTAAAAAAAATATTTATATATATATATATATATATATATATATATATATATATATATATATATATATATATATATATAAATAAACATTTTTGTTTGTTTTTTGTTTTCTCCAAACTGTTCCTTTTTTTTTTGTTTATAGCACAAAAAATTTAAAACCACAGAGATGATCAAATACCACCAAAAGCTCTATTTGTGGGTAAAAAAAAAGGACATCAATTTTATTTGGGTAAATGTTTGCACGAGCGCGCAATTATTATTATTATTCAGGATTTATATCAGTGCTTTACAATATAAAAGGGAGACAATACAGTTACAATACAATAAAATACAAGAGGATTAAGAGGGCCCTGCTCAGAAGAGCTTACAATCTAATAGGGTGGGGCAGGTGGTACAAAAGATTTAAACTGTGGGGAATGAGTTGATGGAAGTGGTAGGAGATTAGTTGGAGACATGACGCTTCCCTGAAGAGATGAGCAATTGTCAGTTAAAGTAGCGCAGTGCCGCATCACAAAAAATGGCCTGGTCAGGAAGGAGGATAAATCTTCTGGAGCTAACACACTCCCAGCCGCTTTAGCACCTGCTAGTGTGTGTACTTTTGTAAAGCCGACTGTTGTCTTTCAGTGTGGGAGTGAATGGCGATCATTTCCACAAATGGTGGCAGGACTCAAGTGGTTAAAAAGCCTGTCTTGCATTCCCTGCTCACTCTCTCCTACCAGGTGCAATGTGGAAGTTTTAGTTTGCCTCATCTGCCAGCTGGCTGTAGACAGTGAGGGGGAAGCGGGGAATGCATAGCCCCCCTCCCTCATTACACACTGCCGTTGTGGAGGGGAGGGGGAAGCGGGTGAATGTTTATATCAGCAAAATGCATCTTAGCCTAAGTAGACAAAATTGCTTGCACCAGCCTTGCATAATCCTAACACTAATTCTGCCACTATATATCTGCCATAACCATAAAACTAAGCCCACCCCTACCTTCTGCCAGGACACTCACCCTAAACCATCACTAAGCCACCAACCCCATATCATAACCCTTAGCTCACCCTTATTCTCAATCTAAAACAAACCTACCTCAAACAAAAAGCTGATTTGCTGAAAAGTGGTTTCAAGGTCCTGGGTAACTGTTGTCAACATATACTGTATATTTTTATACTTCATTATTGTTTCTGTAGGTATGTAAAGGTTGAATCAGAAACATGTTTAAAGTATATAAAATATTTATGGTCTAAAGAAATGGAACATTTAACTTAATTCATTCAAATATAGTCGGGGGAATTTTTGTTGTGGTTTTTTTTTTAACCACTTGCTTACAGAGCACTTTCACCCCCTTCCTGCCCAGGTCAATTTTCAAGTGCTCTCACACTTTAAAAGGACAATTGCGCAGTCATGCAACACGGTACCCAAATTACATTTTTATAAAAGAAATTCACAGTTTTCTTTTAGATGTATTTATTCCCCACTGGGTTTTTTATTGTTTGCTAATAAATTGAAAAAACATTGAAAATTTTGAAACAAAAACAAAAAAAACATTTTTTCATATTCTGTTATAAAAATTTTGCAAACAGGACATTTTTCCTCCTTCACTGATGGGCACTGATCAGGAGGCACTGATAAGGCTGCACTGATCAGTGACACAAACATGTGGCACTGATAGGCAGCACTGATCAGGAGGCACTGGTTGGCAGCACTGATGGGCACTGATATGTGGCACTGAGTAGTGATGGACGAACTTCTGACGGGACGCGGCCAAAAGTTTGCGAACCGCAAAGTTTGCGGCGGACCCCATTGACTTTAATGGCAAGCGAACCTTAAAAACCTACAGGTCATATTTTCAGCCACAAAATACTTACTAGCTGTGCACACATAGTCCCACCACATGGACACTGACAAAACAAAAGTATGAAGTGAATCTGGGATCGACAGCGACAAGCATTCTTTTTTTATCTGTGAAATTTTGACAATTTAGGAGCGCATGAAGGCCATGGAGGAGAGGCAAGGTCAGGGCAGGCTATGAAGGGGATGCAGGAGATGGTCAGTGCCACAGTCAGGGCAGCGCCGTCCTGTGGCAGTGTCCCAGTGTGCCAACCTGTGCTTGAGCCCCTCCCTCTGCCCAGCCCTTACCCCCACCTATGCAGGGCTCCATTGCAGTGGTCCGGAGGTGCCAGTCCAGTGCTGATCCTCAGCCATGGTGCTGGCACTGCCTGCTGATTGGCTTCTCCGCTGCTATCTCCCTCACTGTCTGAAACCAGCACCGCGATAGAGACTGAGCACTGACACCAGCACTGTGAAGGAGAGCACTGACACCAGCATTGAGATAGAGAGCACTGACACCACACCAGCACCGTGATAGAGAGCACTGACACCAGCACCGTGATAGAGAGCACTGACACCAGCACCGTGATAGAGAGCACTGACACCAGCACCATGATAGAGAGCACTGACACCAGCACCGTGATAGAGAGCACTGACACCCTCAGTCCCTACACTGATAAAAGACAGCTGCAGAATCGGTCAGCAGTCAAGTATAATAGTCTTTCTATATTTGAAAGAAAGTATATTATACGTGTACAAACCTATATACTGTACACCTATACCAGTCCTTAAAAGGACCTTTGTGGACCCAAGAGTAATAGCTAGTGATTAAACTGACTGTCCCTGCTCCACACAGTGTCCTGTCCCTACACTGACAAAAAACAGCTGCAGAATCGGTCAGCAGTGCACTCAGCAATCAGCAGCACAGCAGTCAGCAGCAGTGCACTAGAACCCTATATACTGTACACCTATACCATTCCTTAAAAGGACTTTTGAGGACCTAATAGTAATAGCCAGTGATTAAACTGACTGTCTTTGCTCCACACAGTGTCCTGTCCCTACACTGACAAAAGACAGCTGCAGAATCGGTCAGCTGTGCACTCATCAATCAGCAGCACAGCAGTCAGCAGCAGTGCACCAGAACCCTATATACTGTACACCTATACCAGTCCTTAAAAGGACTTTTGTGGACCTAATAGCTAGTAATTTGTGTCTCTACAGTCTGTCCCTGCTCCACACAGCAACCTCTCCCTACACTGACGAAAGACAGAATGTAAAATGGCCACCAGATCAGGTCTATTTATAAGGTAGGGGGTATGTCCAATTTTCCATGTGCTGAAATGTCTCAATTGGCTGTCCTGTACCCCATGATGGATGTGTCATCATGGGTCAAAGTTCTTTCACGTTGTAAATGCATATGTCTGCCGCACGAACAGCGTCAGAAGTCCGCCGGTTTGGCGAATCGCGAACACGCAAAATTCGCCGCAAACCACAAGGCCACCCCTAGCACTGAGTAGCAGTACTTGTAGGCACTGATGGGCACGGATTTTCAGCACTGGAGGGTACGGATTAGCAGCACTGGTTGTTACTTAGGGGACCGATGCACCTCTAACAAAATCTGGTTACCGGCTTTATTCTTTTCTTCACGCTGACAGTGTGAAGAAAAAAAAAAGCAGATGACCGCCTTCTGTTTACTTTCGTGATCAGCTGCCATTGGCTGACAGCTGATCATGTGGTAAAGGGCCCGCTGTGATTGGCCCTTTACTCTGCTCTGTGATCAGCCGTCTGAAGTGGGCATACGGGCGGAGCAAGAAAGGGAGGACGTACATGGACTCCCTCCCGGGATTTGAGGTCTGCGCTGTAGCAGATTTTCGGCTATAGCGCGGACGTCAAGTGGTTAATTAATTCTAAAGGGATAAAAAAAGTTGCTTTGTATGATTTTATAAAATGTCAGCCATCTGTAACTGGATTGTAAAAAAAAATGAAAATTGTTTCATACTTTTGTTTGATATTTTCTTTTCCTGGTGCCTATCCATGGCAGCATACTTGTGACAAGTTCCACCTTGGCTCCTCCCTCAGGACCAGTGATTATTATAAAAGAAAAGGATTAGTGCATGCCCAGCATTCTACGTAATATAGCATACAGAGGGTGGGATTGTATGGATAGGCACCAGGAAAAGAAAATTACGGTAAGTATAAAATAATTTTCTGTTTTCCTGGTGCCTCCATGGCAGAATACCTATGACAAATAACTAGCTGAAATGGGTGGGATGATGCATAGTAAAAGATTTATTTGAAAAAAAAATTAAAATAGACAAATGTTGGCCTGATTGCCTGTCTGGCAGTTTCTACAGATGAGAAAGCTGCTGGGTCTACTCTGTAACATCACGTAAACACATGTTGGGATGACCATGATTCTACCCTTTAGATCGTTTTGATGGATACATCTGCTCTGGCCATCCAAGAAGCAAGAAACAACTGGGTGGCATACAGCCAAACTGAAGAGGGGGTTCCAGTCCCCTATCCCTGTACACCTTCTTAACCAACTTGATTATCCATGAAACTATTGTACTAGAGCAGGGATCTGCAAACCATGGCTTCCGCAGAACCACATGTCTCATAAGGTATTGTAAAGCTCCGATATTCACAGATATGACTAGGCATGATGGATACTGCAGTTCTGGAATGGCCGAAGGGCATATCATCATAAGATGTCATAAGAGCATATCATCATAAGAAGATGAAGGGCATATCATCATAAGATGATGCTTATTATTATTATTATTATATATATATTTTTTTGGAGTATTACAGATAGGTTAGATGAAAGTCTGAAGGGAGTTGTGGCTTGAAGATAGTGTCTTAGTGCGGAAGTAATATCGTCTTCATGAAGAAGGTCAAAATTAGATCTGAAAAGTTTGGCAGGGCTCAAGGCTCAGAGATAGTAGAGGAAGAGGAGAACTTAGTAATGAATCCATGTACCATTCCAAGTTCCACTCTATCCGAGTAAAAAAAATATTATTGTCTTCTGAACCCAGAGTCTGAAGTTCTGATACTCTCCAGCCCGATGCAATCGCCACAAAGAAAAATAGTTTCCAAGTGAGATTCCACAAGGATGCTGAATCAGATGGGGCAAAAGGCTGTTTGGATAAGGGCTCCAGAGTGATAGATCACAAGTGGGAAAGATTTGTTTTTATGGGTAGGCTTATCTTCTTGACTGTCTTGAACATTTTTAATGTTAAAAGGATCTTCTTGTTGTCACAGAAGAGATTGCCACCAACTGTACCTTTTAAGTTGCTTAATCCTAAATCAAGGTCTACTAAATCAAGGAGTTGGGAGGAAGAGGGTACATCAGGATTGAAATTTTGCCATTTGCGAAAGATCTAAACTTATTCCAAACCTTGTCAAACGTATTGTTCATTGAGGGCTCCTGTGCTTTGAGCAGAGTTGAAACAAATCTGGAGGAATATGCTAATGATTAAAGCCTCTGTTTTAACATTCTAATGGAGGTTCAATCTGTGAAGATTCTGATGGGTGTGATGCCTTGAGCCAGAAGAAAGGGTATCAGAAGAATATTTACCAGAGGCTGGACACTAAGAAATATTGCCCTAGGAAATCATGGGTCTCCCTGCAAAAATGGCAGGACTGTTATCACTGTTTATTGTTGATATTGCAAGCCTCGGGAGAATTTGAGGTAGAAGCCGTAAATTATATTGCATGCCCAATGACTTGATAGGGCATCTATTGCTTCTGCCCAAGGGTGAGGTAGATGTGAAATAAACCTCTGCAGCTTGATATTGCTTGCTGTAGCAAAAGGATGCAGTTCAGGAAAGGTCCACAATCCAACTGAATAACTTTGGTTGTAGGGGCCATTTGTTGGGATCCAGGAATCCTTTGGATAGGTTATCGGTGTCTGTGTTTAAGTGGGCTGGAAGATAGACTACCCTTAGGTCCTTCAAATTCCCCTCTGCCCAAATGAGGATAGGTTCCATTTCCCTTAGTAAGAACCTGTTGTTGCTTCCGCCTTGGTAATATATGTATGACATTGCAGCTCTATTGTCTATCCAAATCAGAACAGATTTGCCCTTGATCTGAGAGAGCAAATGCTGTCGCTGGAAGATAAGCCATCTGAATTTCTAGGATATTTGTCATGATGTCACACCCATCTCTCTTGAACCAGCATCTGGTTGCAATGTGCCTCCTAGCCCATTGCATTGATGTCTGTGGTAACTGTGGTCCAGAAGACATGCCTTAATCAACGTGGTTTTACAGGCATCTCCCTCTTTATCCACTGATGCAGACTCCTGTGCATCAAACTTGTTTGATATATGGACTGGTATAGACGGTTTGCTCCATTGCTTCAGGAATTCTAGCTAAAATATGCCTAAGGTATTCAGGTGTCCATGGGACCATCTGGATACAAAAAGACAAAAATCCCTATTAAGTGGAGTTAGCTTGAGGCTGTTATGTAGGACCATATCCTCACTCTCCTTACTTTCTGAATGATTGCCCACACTTTCTGATATGTCAGGAACACCGTCCCTTTTGCGGGGTTGATTAAGGTGCCTAAACTGGAGAAAAGATGACTCGTTTGATGATTTACCATCCAACTGTATCTTGATAGTGTAGGCCACAGCATCCACCTGTGTTCCACTAGCTGGGCTGGATCTTTTGATAAAAGAATGATATCGTCTGGTTAGTGATAAGAACTGAAACCCAGTTCTCAAAAAGAAGCTTGGATAGTGATCCGAGACCTCGTGCGGGCTCTGAGGGAAGTGCAGGGTCCGGAGGGGAGACTGGAATTGTAGATGGGCCTGGTTGACTGAAAATCTCAGATACTTCTGTAACAGTTGTAGTATGGGTGCGTGCAAGTAAGCATCCCTGAATCCCCGAGTGCATCTAATTCTGCAGTTCCGGGGAATCAAGTCTGACTTTCCTCCTGTGAGGCGGGAAATGGCTTTCTGTAACCTTTCTGCAAGGAGTGATTTACCATCAAAAAAAGGGTATTTATACTGATTTTATTTTGACGCAGCGTCAGCTGCCCGTAGCTCTGACCACAATACCCATATGGCTATCACACGTAGTGACATTGATCTTGCAAAATAACGAATTGTATGCATCACTATATTGACTATATTTTCCCTAGGAACATTTTGCTGAATCACTGTTTCCATGTTTTTGGTCCATGCCCACAGGGCTTTGGATACAAACAAGGCAATTGCTGACTTCCAGGCGTTTACCTGCCATTTTGTAGGCTCCTTTAAGTTGGGGTCTATTCATCTGTCTAAAGAATCCTCATTTGAGGCTAAATTATTGATTGGTGGGATTAAATTATTTGTATAACAAACCACTGTCACATCTACTTCCGGCAGACTAGACATAAAAAAAAAAAAAATGGTCGCAGTCTGAGATTCCAAGACTTGCTTGATGTTCCCTTTATTGTCACAAGTGTATCAGACAAACACAGGACAAGCAGTTGGCATGTTTCACAACGCATGAACAAGCAAGTTATCACTTGTGAAACGCATCAACTACTTGTCCTCTGTTTGTCTGATACACTTCTGACAATAAAGGTAACATCAAGCAAACCTTGGAATCTCAGAGTGCGACCATTTTTTGTCTTATTAATGTTGAATGGTGGTG
Source organism: Lithobates pipiens (assembly GCF_037356315.1). NCBI lineage: Eukaryota > Metazoa > Chordata > Amphibia > Anura > Ranidae > Lithobates > Lithobates pipiens. The sequence continues at coordinate 123,888,959 of NW_027507789.1, read as the reverse complement.
AGCCAAGGTTTGCACCGGATATCCATTTTGCAACTGAATATTGCCTGGAGCGGTGTGTCTGTTAGAGTCCAGATGTGGAGCCCGACTTGTAGGAGGAGACCTCTCTTACAGCGCTGGTTCAGGAGCCGCTGGAATGGGAACAGCGGTCTCGAGAGCACAGTGGGTAGGAGGGCCTGCTGGATAGGGCCGCTGGAGCTGGTAGAAGAGCGGAGATCCCTCTGAAGGCTGAGTGGACTGCGGGTTGCTGGAAGCAGGCAGTAGCTTCAGAAGCCGAAGATTGGAACTGGCAGCAGGCTGGAGAAGAGTCAGACGGTCCGGGTCAGAAGGTAAGCAGACTGGTGGTAACGGAAGGCAGAAGAGGTGTCGGTAAGCAGGCAGAGGTCGGCAACGGAATCACAAGCAGAAGAGGTTTCGAGGTCAGGCAGGCCGGGTCGGGATTGGAGAAGGCAGAGAAGTCAAGCAAGCCGGGTCGATAACGGTAGCAGGTAATCAGGTTCAGGATCAGGTATTCAAAGGTAACCGGGTTCAGGATCAGATATTCAGACACACGGAAGCTGAGACGAAACAGCGCCGCACCGGCGCACTTGAGGGTCCTTTAAACGCTCAGTGGCGGGAAGGAGCGCACGCACGCCACGCACGACCACGTGAACGAGCGCGCGTACGAATCGCCACTCGCGAACGTGCACACTAACGCGTAAACGAACGCGTACGCGAACGCGTACGCGAACGCGCAGAAGACACACGCCGACGCCTGTGTGCACGCAGCTGTACCTGTCTATTGCTGGTAAGTTCCTGACATTGCCCCCTCCCAAGGGGCAGCCTCCGGATGCCCAACAGGTTCCTCTTTTCTGGATGGGCAGACAAGTATGCGTGAATTAACCGCCTGGCATGGATATTGCTGTTCGGTTCCCAGGAATTGTTCTCTGGCCCAAATCCCTTCCATTTGATCAGAAATTGGATGCGTCCCTGTCTTTTTCTGCAATCGAGGATGGCCTCCACCTCGTACTCCTCATTTCCATCCACTAAGATGGGTTCTGGAGGTCTAGTTCCTCTATCAGGAAAGGGATCAGGGGTGGCAGGTCTCAGCAGTGACACATGGAACACAGGATGAATCCTAAGCGACTCAGGCAGGGTTAGCTCGTAGGAAACTTCATTAATTTCCCTCTTAACCGGAAATGGTCCCATAAATTTAGGTGCAAGTTTCCTGGAGGGACAAGCCATTTTAATGTTATTGGTAGAAAGCCATACCTGGTCGCCAGGTTGTAGGATCAGTTCCCCTCTTCTTCTCCGGTCAAAGGCTCTCTTACTGTCTGCCTGGGCCTTGGCCACTGCTTCCTGCAACACCCGGTTATTGTGGCTGAGGAAATCCACTGTCTTCTGGACCGCTGGAACTGAGGTTTCTGGAAGAAAATCAGGCAAAAAGGTTAAATGAAAGCCATAATTGGCGAAAAAAGGGGACTGACCGGTGGCCGAATGACAAGCATTATTGTAGGCAAATTCTGCCAAAGGCAGCAGGGACACCCAATCATTCTGTACGAATGATGTGAAGCACCTAATGTACTGCTCAAGAGTCTGGTTGGTCCTTTCTGTCTGCCCATTAGTTTGGGGATGATAGGCCGAGGACAGTGCCAGCTCAATTTTCAGGATCTCGCACAGGGCCCTCCAGAAGCGTGAGGTGAACTGCACTCCTCTGTCGGAGACTATATTCGCTGGAATCCCGTGTAGCCTCACAATCTCCTTAATGAACACGTGGGCAGTCTCCACAGCAGATGGGGTGCCTTTTAAGGGTGAGAAGTGGGCCATCTTGGATAGCCGGTCTACAACCACAAAAATAGTTGAACATCCCTCAGAACATGGAAGCTCGACAATAAAGTCCATACTAATCATTCTCCAGGGTCTGTCGGGTACAGGTAGGGGTTTCAGCAGTCCCCAAGCCCGGTTCCTGGATGTCTTGTTCTGGATACAGACGGGGCAAGAGCTGATGTACTTTTCACAAAAGTCCTTCAAATTGGGCCACCAGAACGTGCGTTGTACCAGATCAAGGGTCTTGCGGACCCCAAAGTGGCCTGCCAGTGGGTGGTCATGAAGAAGGGACAGTACCTTAACTCGGACATTCTTGGGGACAAAAATTTGACTTCCCCTCCAGAACAAGCCATCTCTGGACATTAAGGTGATTCCGGGGGGTCTAGAGGAGTCAGAGGATGCTTCTCTGATCAGAGAGAGGAGGTCAGGCTGTAAAAGTAGAAAATTCCCGGCAGGTAAGATGGTGTCAGGAACAAATGAGTCCTTGGGATTGTCATACATCCGTGACAGCGCATCCGGTTTCACGTTCTTCGATCCGAGCCGGTACGTGATGTGAAAGGAGAAACGTGAAAAGAACAGGGCCCAGCGGGCTTGTCGGGGTCTCAGTCGCTTGGCAGATCGTAGATATTCTAAGTTCTTGTGGTCTGTGTATATTAGTACCGGGTGAGCAGCGCCCTCCAATAGGTATCTCCACTCCTCCAAGGCGGCCTTAATGGCGAGCAACTCTCGGTCGCCTACGTCGTAATTCTTCTCCGCGGAAGAGAGTTTCCTGGAGAAGAACCCCACGGGATGCATTAGGTCCTTGTTGCCTTGACGTTGGGAGATGACCGCTCCTACGGCCACTTCAGAGGCGTCTACCTCGAGGATGAAGGGTAGAGACGGGTCCGGATGGCTGAGAATTGGGGCGGACGTGAAGAGTTTTTTAAGTCTTTCGAAAGCACTCTGGGCCTCCTGAGTCCAGCAGAAGCGGAAGTTTTGTCTGGTCAGTTGCGTGATGGGCGCAATTATAGCTGAAAAGTCTCTTATGAACTTTCTATAAAAGTTCGCAAAACCGATGAAGCGTTGTACACCCTTCTTATCCAAAGGCGCTGGCCAATCTAGTACAGCAGACACCTTTTGGGGATCCATCCTGATGCCCGTTGGGGAGATCACTAGTCCCAGGAATCGGATGCTCTGTAACTCAAATTCGCATTTTTCAGCCTTTGCGTAGAGTCGGTGCTGGCGAAGGCGGTCTAGGACTTTACGGACGTGTTCTCGATGCTGATCAAGAGAGTTGGAAAATATTAAAATGTCGTCCAGGTAGACAATCACGAACACGTCGAGGAAATCCTTAAACACGTCATTGATTAGGTGTTGAAATGTGGCCGGGGCGTTGCAGAGCCCAAAGGGCATCACTAAATATTCATAATGACCGAATCGGGTCCGGAAGGCTGTTTTCCATTCATGCCCGGCCTGGATGCGAACTAGGTTATACGCTCCCCTTAGATCCAACTTGGTGAATATTTTAGCGGATCTCAGTCTCTGGAAGAGTTCGGGTATCAAGGGTAAGGGGTAGCGGTTCTTAACCGTTATCTTGTTTAAGTCTCTATAGTCCACACATGGACGGAGGGACTGATCTTTTTTAGTGACAAAAAAGATTCCAGCTCCTGCTGGGGAAGTTGAAGGATGGATGAACCCCTTCTCTAGGTTTTCGTCCAAGTAGGTCTTCAGTGCCCCCTGCTCCTTTTCTGATAAAGGGAATATGCGTCCGAAAGGAATCTCGGCCCCAGGGAGTAATTCGATCGGACAATCATAGGGACGATGGGGAGGCAGAGTGTCTGCTCCCTTTTTACTGAACACATCAATAAAGTCATGGTAGTGCTTGGGCACAGTCTGCAGTAGGTCTTGATCAGAGTCTACACATAAAAGGGTGGCGGAAGGCTTGGTGGAATCTGTTAGGCAGTGTTTCAAGCAATAGGACGATGGAAATGTGACTTCTCTGGTAACCCAATTGATGTAGGGGTTGTGGGCTTGGAGCCAGGGTATGCCCAGAATGATCGGGAACATTGGAGAGGAGATGACATCCAACGTCAGAAATTCCTTGTGTTGAGAGGAGATAGTGACAGGTAGAGGGAGAGTCTCTTGAATTACCTTTCCAGAACTGATGCTAGACCCATCGGCCAGAAAAACTGAGAGTTCATGAGCCTTGCCTCGTAACGGGATGCCCTGTCGGCCCGCAAAGGTGGAGTCTATGAAGCAGCGGCATGCCCCGGAGTCAATGATAGCGTTGACTGTCACCGTCCTTCCTTGGAGCTGTAGTGAGAGAGGAACAGCAAGGTGGGTTGAATTGGCAGTCAATGCAGAGAGACTGGTAGAAGCAGAAGGTAGACACTTACTTGTCTTGACAGGGCAATTAAAGACATAGTGACCCGAACCACCGCAGTAGAGGCAGAGATTCTGCTGCCGGCGACGTGCACGCTCTTCTGGAAGCAAAGCGGGGCGCAGTAGTCCTAATTGCATGGGCTCGGAGGTGTCAGGAGCCGTACAGGGCGGAGTAGGGCTGGACGAAGGTACATAGCGAGAAGCAGGCATTGGGGCTCTCGCTGTCATCCAGACTGGACGGGCTTGCTGAGCGGAGCGCTCTGATCTTCGCTCCCTGAGACGGCGATCAATCTGGATTGTCAAGGAGATCAGGGCCTCCAGGGTTTCTGGTATACCGACTCGAGCCAGTTCGTCCTTAAGTCCTTCGGATAACCCCATGCGAAATTGATGCCTTAAAGCCGCATCATTCCATTCCGTGTCTGCGCTCCAGCGTCGAAAGTCCGAGACATAATCCTCAGCCGGTCTGCGGCCCTGCTGGAGCGCAAACAGAGCAGATTCAGCCGTGGCAGTCTTTTGGGGGTCCTCGTATAACTGAGCCATGGCCTCAAAGAAGGATTGCAGAGAGAAGGTTGCGACTGAATCTCCTTCAAGTAAGCGGTGGGCCCAGGTCTGCGGTTCTCCTTGTAGGAGGGAGATTACAAATCCTACCTTCGTGGCTTCCAGGGAGAAAGTCCGTGGTTGTAGGGCAAAATAGAGTTGACAAGCGTTCCGAAAAGCCCGAAATTTGGTTCGATCCCCAGAAAACCTTTCCGGAATGGGTACCCTTGGTTCAGGTGGAAGCATGACAACGGATGGTGAGGCGACGGGCTGTGCTGATAGGGAGGACGGAGCAGGGGCCACGTGACCAGTATCTGTAAGGTCCTGGACCTGTCCTTCAAGCCTGGCGTAGCTATCTTGAAGCGATTTTACCGCTTGGGTAAGGGCCGACAGGTGCGTGCAGATCTCCTTCATGGGAGAGGTCTCTCCTGCGGGCTCAGTCATGGCTGTTTCGTACTGTTAGAGTCCAGATGTGGAGCCCGACTTGTAGGAGGAGACCTCTCTTACAGCGCTGGTTCAGGAGCCGCTGGAATGGGAACAGCGGTCTCGAGGGCACAGTGGGTAGGAGGGCCTGCTGGATAGGGCCGCTGGAGCTGGTAGAAGAGCGGAGATCCCTCTGAAGGCTGAGTGGACTGCGGGTTGCTGGAAGCAGGCAGTAGCTTCAGAAGCCGAAGATTGGAACTGGCAGCAGGCTGGAGAAGAGTCAGACGGTCCGGGTCAGAAGGTAAGCAGACTGGTGGTAACGGAAGGCAGAAGAGGTGTCGGTAAGCAGGCAGAGGTCGGCAACGGAATCACAAGCAGAAGAGGTTTCGAGGTCAGGCAGGCCGGGTCGGGATTGGAGAAGGCAGAGAAGTCAAGCAAGCCGGGTCGATAACGGTAGCAGGTAATCAGGTTCAGGATCAGGTATTCAAAGGTAACCGGGTTCAGGATCAGATATTCAGACACACGGAAGCTGAGACGAAACAGCGCCGCACCGGCGCACTTGAGGGTCCTTTAAACGCTCAGTGGCGGGAAGGAGCGCACGCACGCCACGCACGACCACGTGAACGAGCGCGCGTACGAATCGCCACTCGCGAACGTGCACACTAACGCGCAAACGAACGCGTACGCGAACGCGCAGAAGACACACGCCGACGCCTGTGTGCACGCAGCTGTACCTGTCTATTGCTGGTAAGTTCCTGACAGTCTCTCTTTGGTTTCTGCTTTGATACCTCCGGAGGACCGCCTGGCATTGCAGAATCTTGTTCCGACTGTGGATAAAGTTTTCCTAGGCAATTGAGAGGGAAAAAACATTCTTATTTTTTTCCTCTTCAACAATGTCTCTAATATCATCCATTAGAGTAAGCCTATATTTCCACTATTGCGGCCTGAAAGTCGCAACAATTTTGCCACGATTTTGATGCGACTTGAAACAATGCCTGTGTATTATTGAGGTCTATGGATCTCAAGTTGCATCAAATTTGGACTGAAGTAGTGCAGGGACTACTCTGAAGTCACTGCAACTTGAAAATCGCACAGATAAATGGTACTCATTGGAAATCATGGGGTACGACTTGTCATGGGACTTTGCAGTCCCAAGTTGCATGACAAGTCACACTAGTGGAAACCAAGTCGAAAGAAGAAGCTTCATTAGAAATGGGCAATACATCTTTTGACTACTCAGATGTAGTGTTGGCTTCCTCACAGCCAATAGCTGACTTTACAGCCTGGACATAGGGCTGAACTAGGAAAAAGTTGAAGTCAGAGGGCTGAGCTCTTCTGAGGTATCCTCAGATGGCCCCCCATCATCCATATGTCTAGGAGGGATACTTGCTGCGTGGTGAGAGAATTCTCTCAAGGATGGCAAGGGAACTGCTGTTGCTCGTTACGCTATGTATCCCCTGCCCATCTTGTGAGTAGGACAGCTTACCTGTTAACCCTCTGATTCTGTCTGCTGCATAGACTCTAAAACGGCTTTTGCAGACCAATTGGATGGTAATGGGATGACCCTGCATGCTCAGCATTTAGGGATTTGAGAGATGGTGAATGTGAAGAACTATGTCTTTTCACAGATGAACAATGGCCGCTTGCATGGTATCCTCATCTGATTGGGGCATTCATATGTTTGTTTATGTCGCCTTGATGTCCGCTAGGACTTCTTCTGGCCTACAAGGCTGAAATACATAAATGTACCAGCATAAGCGCTCTTTTTTTTTTTTTTTTTTTTTTTATACTCACCTGGTGGACAATGGTTCATACCTTAAATGTTGGAGAGGGTCTTGTTTAAGTAGTGTACTGATTATTTTAGCAACAGACAGAAAAAAACAGCTAGAGAAAGATAAAGGAGTTAGCGAATGATATTTCAGCTGGAGCAAGGAAGTGGTATTCCTGAGTAAGGAAAAAAAGAAATCACATTTACCATTGGCAAAAAACAGGGTCCTCTCCAGGGTCTCCCCGCATAGGCAACCTCCTCAGATAACAGGTTGCCATGCTGAAAGCCTCCAGTAAACCAATGGAGAGGGGAGGAACATCTATGTAAAATACAACCCTCTAAAAAATAATTTTAACAAACAAGAGCAAAAAATGTAAAATGTCCCCTATTCAAGATGGCCACCACGACCTCAGGCCAGACCACACATTCGTGGCCGGTGACACTAGGACCTATGCAGCCCGCCCAACTCAGCCCAGCCCACTGAGCCAGCTCCTGACGTCCGCACGTGTGCAGAGCGGGCAGGGAGACGCTAAGGGACTCAGAAAAGAGGGTGCGAGGTGCAAAGGAAGGGAAGGTAGTGGGGGAGGAAGAAAGAGATAGAGAGAGAGAGGAATGCAAAGAAAGGAAACTGAGAGAGGAGGGAGGAATGGAAGGATAAAGCTAAGTGAAAAATAGATATAGCTGCTTTCTCTGCTCTAGGCTTGAGCAAATGCCAGTATATAAATGCAGATAGGAGCTTTTAGTTAAGAGACAACTGCTGTCCCAAAAGACCCACAGAAGGGACTCCCTATCTTATCAGTGCATTTAGCTACCCAAGAATAGGGACTGCACCTGGGCTTAAACCCAGCTGGAAGCTGCCGACTGCAGAGGTAAGGGACGTTCCACCACCATTCACTGACTATGAGGAAAAAAGGAGAATGCTGGGAGTGCACTAATCCTTTTCTTTTATAATATTCGCTCGCCCTGAGGGAGGAGCCAAGCTTGTCACAGGTATGCTGCCATGGAGGCACCAGGAAAAAAAGATTCCTGTCACCATGTCAGCCATCTGTAACTAGGTTGTATGCAGGCCCGGACTGGCCATAGGGCAGACCGGGCATTTGCCTGGTGGGCGGGGCCGCCCGTGGCCTGTTGATGATCAGGCCGCACAGCAGGAGGTAAGCGGCGGCCGCGGCCTGATCATGGGTAACACAGTCCACAGCCCCCGCTCGCCTACCTCCATGCGGCCGTGCCTGTGTCAGAACTGGCGGCTGCATGGGCTGAGCTGTGTGTCTCTCTCACACACAGCTCAGCCTCAGAGCCGCGCTGACAGTTCCGCTCTCCTCCTCCAGCCATGGGTGTCTGCACAGTGGGGAAAGCTGCTGCTGTCACTATTCCCCCCTCGCTTCCCCTCCCCTTCTCACGTCGGCAGCAGGGGAAGAGAAGGCATTCCTGTATGGTCGTTTTCCCTCCCCATTGGCCAAAACAGAGGGCTAATCAGAAGAAACTAGAGGGGCATCATGGGAAATGTAGTCCCAGAGATACATGGCACCATTGGTCTCAGCAGGGAGCAGACTACAGTCCCCAGCATGCACTCTGCTGGGGTGAAAGAGAAAACCCAGAAACAAGCTGAGGAGTGCTTATAGCAGCTACTACAGGAGACATGGAAAACGAAAGAGAGGACTGTGCTGGGGAACTAATAGCCCCAGCACCACCAGAGAGAGAGAGCTACGCTGTACCTGCACCACCAGAGAGCCACGCTGCACCGCACCCCCAGAGAGAGCGACACTGCACCGCACCACCAGAGAGAGCCACGCTGCACCGCACCACCAGAGAGAACCACGCTGCACCGCACCCCCAGAGAGAGCCACGCTGCACCGCACCTCCAGAGAGAGCCACGCTGCACCGCACCCCCAGAGAGAGCCACGCTGCACAGCACCCCCAGAGAGAGCCACGCTGTACCCGCACCCCCAGAGAGAGCCACGCTGTACCCGCACCCCCAGAGAGAGCCACGCTGTACCCGCACCCCCAGAGAGAGCCACGCTGTACCCGCACCACCCAGAGAGAGCCACGCTGTACCCGCACCACCCAGAGAGAGCCACGCTGTACCCGCACCACCCAGAGAGAGCCACGCTGTACCCGCATAACCAGAGAGAGCCACGCTGCACCGCACCACCAGAGAGAGCCACGCTGTACCCGCACCACCAGAGAGCCACTATAATATAAAGGGGACTGCCCTGTAAAAGAGTACTGTAATAATTGCAGTTCCCTTTATATCACAGCGTCCCTGCACATTACAGTGTGGAGGACCAACACCAGCCACCCCCGCTAATGTCTACCGAACAGTCTAAAATGCCCCGGCCTATTTTTTGTCCCAGTCCGGGCCTGGTTGTATGTGTGTGTATGTATGTGTGTGTATATATATATATATATATATATATATATATATATATATATATATATATATATATATATATATAATCTGTATCTGTCCTTGTACTACATATTTACTCTATTGCGAGGATAAAAACTTAAAAAAAAAATGCCTACCTATAAAAATAAAAAAGAATCAATACTTACAGTGGTATTAACCCCAGAACTAAAAGTTGAATATATTGCAGCTTACCAATTATACTACGATGTGGTGGCTGCATTCGTTTTCCTTTTTTTTTTTTTTTTTTTTAGTCTTTTTCTTTCTGTTTTCACCTGATGATTCAGAAAATAACACGCCTCCTGTATTTGATTGCCTCTAATCTGGATGAAGGAACATAAGGGCACAGCTGACAGCAGTATTGTTAATCTGGGGGGAGAGGCGTGTTAGATGGACTAGAAGATTTAGATACACTAACAAATTGTAGTAAAACTCCAGTTCACACTGCAAGCAGTTACAGCAAGTTTTTATTTTTCTTTTGGGATTAAGGTTTTTAAATAAAAGCTGATTATTAAAAGCACCCCTGTCATGATAAATGGTTTGTCTCCAAACTCTAACTGCTACATCTGCAGGGCAGCTTGTTCTGTTGAAAAACAGACTTACTGGCTGGATTGCCAGGTGAAAAAAGAAAGCCTAAAAAGAAAAATAATGAAGCGACAACATCTAAGAATTGGCAATATATTAAATGTTTGCTTTAGGGTTTAATACCGCTTTAATTATAGCCTATCTGCAACTGATATTTTGCAGTTACATGTAAACAGTCTGAAATTTCTTATTCAGCGTTATTTATCAATTGAACCAAAGTCAATTACCAAATCTATTTAACCTATTTTATTGCTCCTGCTATTAGCCCCAGTTTACCTATGATAGCTTCTGCACGAGATGGTAAAAAGTACAATCAAATTCTGTCCTCTACTGACCCTGTTTAGGTAGTATATGTTTTTTTTAGTTTTAGTTTTCCTGACTCCATGGCATCCTACGTATGGGTTAATCCCACCTGTCATACCTCATAGGACCCTTCTCCCATAAATCTTATCTTTTGCTTCTAGCCAGAGGCCATGTTCCTTTTTTGTCCTCCTCCTAGGACCAAGGTGAAGTCTTACCTTGTGAAGATTTCTGCGATGCAGTCCTGGCAGTTTGCACGTCAAATGATGGATCAGGCAATGTTTTTCTGGAGTCCAGCAATCCCAGCTATTAGCAGGGTGGACACGGGTGATAAATGCGATGCCATGAAGAGCTTACTAGCTTGGCCATTGGCAGACGCCAAACGTCCCAGCTATTAGCAGGAGGCCCTTCTTGAATGCCCCGGTCGTGCAGTGAGCGCAACACAGCTCCAAGTCCCAGGCCGGATCAAGGTTGTGCTGTGGTGGTAACGTGTGTATATATATATATATATATATATATATATATGATTACACATGGCAGCAGTGTATGTATTTGTATTGTTTGTCTCCTTACTGCTCTGGCTCCAGTTTCTGGCTAGGGCTGTCCGCGCAACTGCAAGCCGCGATCGAGGCTTGGTTTGCACATGCGCAGTCCTGGCTTGATGGCGGCGGTCGCATATGTGCGCGAGCACTGCCGAAGCAGCGTCGGTCCCAGCGCAATGCTCGCTGCGGAGCATAGTGACATCAGTGGCAAGTTTAAATAACTGTCAGATGCTCTGTGGACTTAGGCAGCGGCTTCCCCAGGCCATGGTACATTGCAGCTGTAGTACAGTTTCTACTACTTTTCTGATGGTGTACACAGTATCTAATACAATTTGTACAGTTTCTACTACACTTCTGGTGGTGTACACAGTATAAAATACAGTGCAGCCGTAGTACAGTTTCTAATACAGTGCAGGCGGTTTACACACTTCTGGTGGTGTACACAGTATCTAATACAGTGTAGTGTGGTGTTGTAAAACAAAATATACATCATGTCCAGAAGGCCACCAAGGAGAGGCAGACGCTCACAGGCCACTAAAACAGGGCAAGCAGCCTCTGTGTCTACAGTCAACAGTGCTGATCGTGGACATAATGCATCCTCTGCAGGTGGCTGTGGAGCACGCGTGTCCTTTTTTTCTTCTCCTGGCCGTGTCATTGAGGCAGAACATGCAGAAGAGTTGGAGGAGTGGATAACAAAGCTGTCCTCATCCTCCTCATTCTGTCTCACCCAGGCTCAGAGTAGTTTGCCCTCCAATGCAGCTGCCAAAGCAGCCTATTCCACCAGCTCTTTGTCCAGTCACTCCTTCCGTAGCCCCACCATCACGCACGGAGGAGTCCCCAGAAATATTCGACCAGTGTCGGGTACATGCTGCTGGAGTATGTGCAGAGATTTGAAGGCTCTGATGTTGGTTCCCAGGTTGAGGGAGGGTGTAATGTGAGCCTAGAGAGAGGGGGTACCCAAGAAGGACAAGAAACTGGCAGTCATGTTCAAGCGTGGCAAGAACAGCATCCGCTTGGGCACCACATGCTTGACCAGACATATGAAGACCTGCCATGCAGTCCATTGGCAACATCACTTGAAAGACCCACATCAAAGAAACCTCTCCTTGCTCCTCATCTGGGATCTCCAACCCTACTATACCTCCAGTCCTCTCAAAAACCTGCACTGAGAGGAATGAAGGTATAACAATAGGTGTCCCAAGTACTTGCAGCCAATCTGCTAGCAGTACACCATCGAGTTTTTTGGAAGGAAAATTTCCTTATGCCAGTTGCTGAACCATAAAAATAAATTTGGTCCCAGCCATCCACATGCTCAGCGTCCAAATGCTAGCTTGGCCAAATTGCTAGCACTGCAACTTCTGCCTTTTCAGCTGGTAGACTCTGCCCCCTTTCGTGAATTTGTGGAATGTGCTGTACCTCAGTGGCAGGTTCCAAAACACCATTTCTTTTCACGGAAGGCCATTCTGGCTCTCTACCGGCATGTGGAAAGTAATGTTTTGGCCTCATTGGACAGGGCAGTCAGCAGTAAGGTGTATATGACCACTGACTCATGGTCCAACAGGCATGGGCAGGGAGGTTACCTTTCCTTCACAGCACACTGGTTAGCTCTGCTGGCAGCTGAGAAGGATGCAGGACCAGGGTTCAGTATTGTTGGAGCTTGTTCTGCCACCACGCCTCCAAAATTCTAGTGGTGATTCTGACACAGATCTCTCCTCTACCCCCTCCTCCTCTTCTTCCTTTATGGCCTCTTCTGCACATTTGTCTTCTGAACCAACGAGGCTCCGAAAGCGTTCAAGAGGCTACGCAACCACTCGGGCAAAAAGATGCCTAGCGGTGCTTGAGTTGGTCTGCTTAGAGGACAGGAGCCACACTGGGGCAGAGATTCTGTCAGCTCTGCAGGGGCAGGCTCAGAGGTGTTTGATGCTATGCCATCTTCAGCCAGGAATGGTTGTATGTGACAATGGCACCAACCTTCTATCCGCCCTCCGACAGGGACACTTGACCCATGTTCCATGTTTGCCACACGTCTTGAATTTGGCAGTGGAGTGGTTCTTGAGCAGGTGCCCAGGCTTACAGGATCTTCTGAAGCAGGCCAGAAAAGTCTGTGGTCATTTCCGCCGGTCATACAATGCCAGTGCTCGACTGGCTGACATTCAAAGGGAATACAACCTGCCCTCCTCATTTGTGACATGCCCACCAGGTGGAACTCAACGTTGGCAATGCTGCAGCAGCTGCACATGCAGCAGAGGGCCATCACTAAGTACCTGTGCGAGTATGGCACCAGGACAGGGTCAGGGGAGATTGGCTTCTTTTCGCCACGCCAGTGGCTACTGATCAAGGATGCATGCACTGTCCTGTCACCATTTGAGGATGCCACAAGGATGGGGAGAAGCAACAATGCATGCATCAGTGACACTGTCCCTCTAGTCTTCCTGTTGGCACACACGCTTTGTGGAATCATGGACATGGCACTTGAGGCAGAACAGCGGGAGGAAGAGGAGGACTTCCTTACCTCCCAAAGCCCCCTTTATCTAGATAGCATTCCTGCGGGCCTGTCAAACATACAGGAAGCAGAGGAAGAGGAGAAGGAGGAGGATTGTGTTAGCATGAACATGGAGGATAACACTCAGCAGCAGTCTTCAAGGGATTGTTTTCCCCTTGAATCGTTTTTTTTTATGAGTTTCATCTATATTACCAGGACCCGACAATACATTACAGTCGTAAGCAGTTTTAAATGACTTTTTTTCCTTTAGAAATATTGTTTTGCTGTGGTATTGTTCTAAACATGGGAAAACTGCGCCACTTTGCAGGCATACTATAGACACCCCCAGGCACAATATTTAAAGGAATATTTCATTTTTATTGTTTCACTTTAAGCATTATTAAAATCACTGCTCCCGAAAAACCGGTCATTTTTAAACTTTTTTTTTTCATTGATACATGTCCCCTGGGGCAGGACCCAGGTCCCCAAACACTTTTTATGGCATTAACTTGCATGTAAGGAAATTAGCAAGTAATTTTTGCCTGTTCACATGTTCTGCTGCGAACCGAACCGCGGGGGTGTTCGGCTCATGCCTATAGATAAGCATCTGAACGACCGCAACATACAGGGATATGCACTGTAATACTGACATATAATCACACACATAGGTTGGACTTGTGTCTTTTTTCAACCTCACCTACTATATAACTATGTAACATTACAGGACTACTTCTACTGCTTTTCTATTGCTTTTGTCATTTGTATTCATCGGAATGATAATTCCAGGTGGCAATAAATCATTTAAAGCAAGTAAACACAGAATGTTCCTAATTCAGTTATTAACAGTAAGGCCCCTTTCACACTGGGGTGGTTTTCAGGCCCTACAGCGCAACTAGCGCCTGTGTAGCGCCTAAAAAAAACGCCCCCTTTCACTCCAGTGTGAAAGCCAGAGGGGCTTTCACACTGGAGCGGTGCTCTAGCAGGACGGTGAAAAAAGTCCTGCTAGCCGCATCTTTGGAGTGGTGTATTCAATGGGACAGCGTGGCTGTACCGCCGGCAAAGCACCTCTGCAGCGGCGCTTTGCGGGGGGTTTTAACCCTTTTTCGTCCGCTAGCAGGGGTTAAAACCACCCCGCTAGCGGCCGCAGACCGCCGCTAGAACGACGTTAAAGCACCGCTAAAAATAGCGGCACTTTACCGCCGACGCCGCTCCCGCCCCAGTCTGAAAGGGGCCTTATTCATTCTGTAACAATGAAAACTATAACCATGGGCACGCTATCAGTATCAGGGGTGCTGACTGGAAGTTAGTTGATTCTAAAGTGCATTAGTGGAAAAAGATAACTGCTTGATAGAGCTTGACAACCAAATATTCATAAACCCAATAAACTATTACATTATGGATATTATAAGTGAAGTAAAGAATAACAGGATCCCAATTATGTACCTTCATAAGAACATATTTACTCAGGGGTAACATGCCTTTCAAACAGCATATATTACGTTTTTATAGCAATGCAAACAAGCTGAATTGTTGCAGATAGCCTGGTGAGAATGGAGATATTTTTTCTTATCAGAAGCTAGGACTAGTAGGTAGGACTTTTTTTTCCCAGTGTTTCTTCCTGGGATGTGTGTCTTTAAATAATACTATTTAATGTAAGGATGTTCTGTCCACCTGTGTACATCACAAGCATCTGTTCAGATAGATAGCATTTAATTAATGGAAGGGTTGCTGTGTTTTGTGTCAATCCTTTACATGCATGTGATGCATCTTTTACTACTATAAGGAACTGACAACAATCTGAAGTGTGGCAGAGCTGTGCCTTGCCACATTGTAAAAATAGTAAATGGCCCAGGATTCTCATCCAAGGTGAGGGGTTCCAGTGAACTTGTGTCTTTTAGAGGAAACTGACTTTTCATTTTCCCCCTAAGTTGGTAAAATCTGGTTTGGGATCCTCCAGTGCCAGCAGGGTGATCCTCCAGTTCAGGGCTGCCAACCGCCAGTAAATTTACTGTCAGTTTGTAAAAATCTGTGATTCTTTTTACAACTGCCAGTAAAGATCAAGGGCTGATCATTTCATGCTGTGTTGACTTTTTAAGTGTAAATCACGCAAATTACTTTGTTATAGGTATTGTCAGTGTTTCAATATCATGTTTATACTGTTCAATTATTCAATGTTTTATTTTTCACTAGAAGTTCTGTAATTTCTCAGGTTGTCAGTAAAAAATTTGCTACGCCAGTAAATTTTCAATTTTTTGTCAGTAAAAAATGCTGCATGACGTTGGCAACCCTGTTCCAGTTCACCCCACTACTACTCTGCACATTGCCCTAGATCCTGCAGGACAATCTGTAGGACTGTGTCCAAAATCTTAGGACTATAGCAAAGAATCTGGGATACTTGGCAAGTATGCATTTAGCATCACAGTAATGGTAATGAAGTTACAGCTATCTACATGTTTACTGACTGAAAAGGAAAGGCCTGAGCAATTCTTTTTTCTATTTTACAGTGAGATTGCAGCATCAGGTGTCTTAAAGCTCACCATCTCGATATCAATATTGGTAACCAGCAGCTTTTCGCACAGCTCTCCACACAAGCAGTGCACAATACTGTTCCAATTGTAGAGTGCATGTAGCTTCCTTGTGCCACACTCTGACCACAAGGGTCACATGGCAGTCTCCCAGACCCAGAAAAAAAAATCACTAGTTAAAGATACAGAGAATGGCATTTCTTTTCAGGAAGTCCCCAAAATCTCTATCAATGAATAGCACTGTCAGAAAAGGTATTCACCGAGGCCAAGATGCTGAGAGCGGTTCTCTCTTGCGACTATGCGCACTCCACCCCTGGTGGTGGTACAGAGGGTGAATTGCACAAAGAGGCGCTAGTCATCAGCAGGCTGGGCGGATCTTGCATGAAGGTCACCAGGAAGCTGGCAGCCATGCAGGGACTGGTAGATACTGGAACCCAATGAGATAGATGAATAGCAGAGTCCAACAGCAGGCTGATGGTCAAACACAGGTGACAGGTAGCAAGTCTTTAAACAGGCTGAGGAGTCTCACACAGGAGACTGGTAGCAAAGTCCGTAAGCAGGCCGGGGGTCAAACATAGGAGACTGGTAGCAAGTCCGTAAGCCAAGCCAAGGGTCAAGCACAGGAGACAATCATAGCAGGTCAGGGTCAATACGGGTCACAACAGGTAATCAGAAGGCAGAATACAAAGGCAGGGAACACCGGAAGCTGAGATATAAACCAACAATCTAAACATGGAACTGAGCAGCCTTTTATAGGCCGGCAAAGGAACTCGCGTTATGCACGTGCCAGTGCACCGCTCTGCCTCAGATGCGCGCATGAAGGCAGTGATACTGGCAAAGCTGGTTCCTGTTTCTTCCCTGACAGTGCCCCCCCCTAGGGTGGCCCCTGGATGTCCAATCTGGACAGTAATTCTGGGTGTTTCTTGTGAAAGGCTTGAATCAATCGTGGGGTGTGCAGGTTGCTGGAAGGTTCCCAAGAATTATCTTCAGGGGGTAGCCTTTCCATTTTATCAGGTACTGGAGCTGTCTACCATTCTTCCTACAGTATATTATAGCCTCCACCTCAAACTCGTTTTTGCCATCAATTTAGACTGGAGGAGCAGGTGGCTCTTATCTTCCTGAAAAAGGCCTGGGCACCACTGGTTTCAGTAGGGATGCATGAAACGCAGGATGTATCCTGTAGGAACTGGGTAAGGCTAATTCCAAAGCCACTGGAATCGCAATTCTTTTAATCTTGAAATGGCCCATGAATCTCAGGCCCAATTTCCATGAGGGGCACGGTAGTCTGAGATTGGTGGCGGATAGCCAAACCTCACCTCCTACCTTGAAGGACGGGTTTCCCTTTCGTCCCCTGTCATAATGCTTTTTATAGCTGTTCTGAGCCTTCTGCATGGTTTCCTGGATACTTTGAAAGTTTGACTGGATGCAGGTTATCCGGTCTTGTACAGCAGGGACTAAGATTTCAGGCATGGAATTAAGGAGAAAAGGGGTGAAACCCAAAATTAGACCAGAAAGGTGTTTGTTTGGTAGCTGTGTGTATGTAATTGTTATAGGCAAATTCCGCATAGGGCAGAAGAGAAGACCAATCATCCTGGGAGCAGGAACAGAAACAGAGAAAATATTGTTCTAAAGTTTGATTTGTCCTATCAATTTGGCTGTTACTTTGGGGATGGTATGCCGAAAAAAGACAAACTTTGATTTCCAGTGATTTGCAGAGCTCCTTCCAAAACTTGGAGGTGAATTGAATGCCTCTATCGGAGACAATACAATCGGCTACCCCATGAAGCCTCATTACTTCTTTAATAAATGTATTGGCTGTATCCAGGGCAGATGGAGTGCCCACCATGGGTAAAAAAATTTTGAGAGGCGATTGACAATGATTAAAATGATGGTGAACGCTTCAGAGGGCGGCAAGTCAACGATAAAGTCCATAGAGACTTCTTTCCATGGTTTTTCCCGAGAAGGGCAGAGGTCTCAACAGACCCCAAGATTTAGCATTCGACCCCTTGTTGTGCTGGCAGGAGATACAAGAAGAAACATAGTCTTTACAGTCCCGTCTCCAACCAGGCCACCAAAAATAACGAGATATTAATTCAAAGGTTTTTTGTACTCCGAAGTGACCTGCCAGTTTATGGTTATGGAAAGTTTCTAAGATTAAAGGTCTTACTTCCAGCGGGACAAAAACTTTATTCTGGTCCAAAGCAAGTCGTCCCGCTTCTTCAAAAAATATACCTCTGGCTCAGTACAATAGCTGGAAGCAGACTGGGTAAGGAGACAAAAATTTTGTGGGATGGTGCTAGGTTCCGTTATCTGAGGAGACTCCCGGGAACATTCAGGAGAGGGTGTCTGCTTTCCCATTTTTGGAACCAGGTCTATATGAGATGTGAAAGTTGAACCTGGAGAAAAAATTTGCCCACCGGGCTTGTCGAGGATTTAGGCATTTGGCCGTCCTGAGGTACTCCAGGTTCTTGTGATCCGTGAAAATCATGATAGAATGGGACACATCCTCCAGCAGATATCTCCATTCCTCCAAGGCAAATTTGATGGCTAACAACTCACGGTCACCTACATTATAGTTTTTTTCAGGGGGACTTGGTTTCCGAGATGCAAAGGCTACTGGATGAAGGAGGGCTTTGGGACCCGTCTTTGGGACAGAATAGCTCCTGTAGCTGTCTCTGAGGCATCAACTTCTAATACGAAAGGCAGAGCCGGGTCCGTATGCTGCAGAATTGGTGCAGAGATAAACAGAGCCTTTAATTCGTTAAAGGCTTTTTGGGCTTCCTGGGACCACTGAAAACGGCTCTGTTGGCGGGTCAGCTGGATGATGGGTGAGATAATAGACAAGAATCCTTTAATATATCTTCGATAGAAGTTGGCGAAGCCTATGAACCGCCAAACTCCTTTCCTGAATTGCTCTGACTTTTTGTGGGTCCATTGCGACCCCTTCAGTAGAAAGGATGGACCCTAGAAACTGGACAACAGTCTATTCAAACTCACATTTTTCTGCCTTAAGGTAAAGTCCATGTTTTCTGAGGACTCTGAGAACTTTCTTTACATGAGCTCAGTGCAGTTCAATGGTAGCGGAAAAGATGAGGATATTGTCCAGGTAGGTGATTACAAAGTTATCAAGGTATTTTTGGAAAGTGTAATTTACCAGATGTTGAAAAGTGGCTGGGCGTTGCACAGCCCAAACAGGATTACCAAGTATTCGATGTGTCCGAAGCTGGACCTGAAGGCGGTGTTCCACTTGTCACCAGCACAAATCCGGATGAGGTTGTAAGCGCCTTGTAGTTCCAATTTGGAAAAGATTTGGGTGGTTCAGAAACACTGGAATAGTTCTGGAATAAGCAGGATCGGGTACCGGTTTTTAATGGTTATTTTATTGAGCTCTCTGTGATATGAATTTTGGTCGGAAAAAGCTCTGATGGTTTTTCCGACGGGATTTTGCTCAAGCTGTCTTGCATACACATGGTCACACCAAATTCCAACCATCAAGAACACAATGACGTACAACACGTACGACGGGACTAGAAAAAGGAAGTTCAATATCCAGTAGCCAATAGCTTCCATCTCGTAGTTGAATCTGAGCATGCGTGAGTTTTTGCGTGTCGGAATTGCATACACGCAATCGGAATTTCTGATAGAAAGTTTTTCCATCGGGAAAATTGAGAACATGCTCTCAAATTTTTGCTGGTGGGAATTCTGCCAGCTAAATTCCGATGGAGCATACACACGGTCACATTTTCTGATTAAAAGCTCTCATCGGTCTTTTGCTGGCCGAAATTTCCGATCGTGTGTACGTGGCATAAGGGAACTGTCCTACTTTTCGACAAAGAAGATACTGGCTCCAGCTGGTGAAAATGATGGACGGATGAAGCCCTTCTCCAAATTCTTGTCAATGTATACCCGGAGGGCTTCCAACTCGGTCTTAGATAACGGAATAAACGCCCAAAGGGTCCTAATTGCATAGGTTCACTCTCTGGAGCAGAGACAACAGAAGGAGCCGGGAATGGAGGGTGAACTGGGGAAGGCTTAGGTAGCACCCAGGTGGGTCGGGAGGACTGAAAGCGCTCAGAGTGCCATTTGCGCATGTACCTGTCCAGCTTAATGGCCAGTTGGATTAAGTCTTCCAAAGTGGTTGGAGCCTTGACCCCAGCCAGCTCATCCTTAAGAGCCTCAGAAAGACACTGACGGTACTGGTACTTGAGGGCGTCTTCATTCCATCCTGTATCAGCCAAACATTTACAGAACTCGACCGTGTCTTCCACCGGTCTTTTCCCTTAGGAAAGGACATGTAAGATGGCTTCGGCTGTGGCAGTGCCACCAGGGTCATCGTATAGTTGGGCCATAGATTCAAAGAAGGTATCCACTGAATTTAATATAGGGCTCCTCTGATCCATAAGACTATGGGCCCAGGTTGCGGTTCTTCGGACAATAAAAAAAATTATGAATCCAACCTTCACAATTTCTGAGGAGAAAGTTCTGGGTTGGAGGGCCAGGTACAGAGAACAGGTGTCTTGAATGTTGTAAATTTCTTTTGGTCGCCAGAAAATCGTTCTGGTGTGGGGACCCTAGGTTCAGGAAGGGCCATTACCACAATAGAGCTGGTCTGCACCTGGAAAGAGGTGGCCCCAGAGGAGGATGCTGGAGCTCCGGCAGCTGGAGCAGGCGACCCAGACAGATGCTGGAGACAACCGTCAATTTGGACGTAACCCTCCTGTAACTTCTGAACTGCCTGCGTGAGAGCCGCAACCTGCTGGCACAGGACCTCAAGAGGAGAACCTGCTCTGTCGGCCTCTGACATGGCTGGTTTATACTGTCAGAAAAGGTACTCTCCGAGGCCGAGATGCTGAGAACGGTTCGTTCTTGTGACTAAACGCACTCCACCCCTGATGGTGGTAAAGAGGGTGAAGGGCACAAAGAGACACGAGTCACCAGCAGCCTGGGCGGATCTTGCCTGAAGGTCACCGGGAAGCTGGCAGTTGTGCAGGGACCGGAAGACACTGGAACCCAATGGGGTAGATGAATAGCAGAGTCCAACAGCAGGCCGAGGGTCAAACACAGGTGACAGGTAGCAAGTCTTTAAAGAGGCTGAGGAGTCTCGCACAGGAGACTGGTAGCAAAGTCCGTAAGCAGGCCGAGGGTCAAGCACAGGAGACTGGTAGCAAAGTCCGTGAGCAGGCCAAGGGTCAAACACAGGAGACTGGTAGAAAGTCCGTAAGCCAAGCTGAGGGTCAAGCACAGGAGATGATCAGAGCAAGTCAGGGTCAATCTGGGTCACAACGGGTAATCAGAAGGCATCAGTGCATGTGCGCATGCACGCAGGAACACGACAATACTGGTGAAGCTGGTTCCTGTTTCTTCCCTGACAAGCACTCTTGACATTCCCTTGGCTTTGAGCAACAGTTAAAGTGGTTGTATACTCAATTTTTTAACTTTTACCAACAGGAAAGCCTATAATAAGGCTTACCTGTAGGTAAAAAAAATATCTCCTAAACCTGTACGGTTTAGGAGATATTCCCCTCGGTATGCGCCGCTGACTGCAGCGGCGCATGCGCACAAGGGGATTCTCGGCCTCCCGTGCGCATACCCGGAAGAAACGCAGAGGGAAGCATGTCAGCTCCCTGGATCGGGCCAGATGTCGGGGCCTCGTTCTAAGGTAAGTATTTCATAATGAGCTAGTATGCGGTGCATACTAACTCATTATGCCTTTTGCTTTGCAGGTGTTAAAAAAAGAAAAAAAAAATTTGCGGGTTTACTACCGCTTTAACCACTTAAGGACCGCCGTATTGCCATTGTACGTCATCACAATGGCACAGGCAGGCACAAGCACGTACATGTACGTGCCTGCCTTCCAGCGGGTGGGGGGTCCGATCGGACCCCCTCCCGCTGGATACGGCGGTCCGTTTCCCTCCGGGAGCGATCCGTGATGAGGGCAAGGCCGTTGGTTTCTGGCCACCCCCTCTCGATCGCTCCTGGCCAATGACGAACTTCCTCCCACTGTGTATTGTTTACACAGGAAGGAGGAAGTGATGTCATTCTCCTCGGGGCGGTCTTTTTGACCGGACTACGAGGAGAAGACTAAAAGTAAGTGTGCACCAACACTACACTGACATGTAGGCACACACAGGCACACAAACCCCCCCCCCCCCGATCCCCACCGCCCCCCCCCCCCCCAGTCACAGTGTCACTGATTGCATTGATCATTTCTTTACTGATCAATGCATTCAGTGTCAGTTGTAAAAGTAAAAACTGTCAGGGCAGTTAGTGTTAGGTCCAGGGTAGCCCCCTATCACCCCCCAATAAAGATTTAACCCCCTGATTGCCCCTAGAGTTAACCCTTTCACCCCCTTTTGCCAGTGTCACTAAGCGATAATTTTTCTGATCGCTGCATCAGTGTCGCTAGTGTCGCTAGGTAGCTAGTTATTTTTTTAGGTTCACCGCCAGGTTTTTATATCGCTAGGTACCCCGATATACTACCCAATAATGGTTTTAACATCCTGATTGCCCCTAGTTAACCCTTTCACCCCCTTTTGCCACTGTCACTAAGCGATCATTTTTCTGATCGCTGCATCAGTGTCGCTACTGTCGCTAGGTAGCTAGTTAATTTTTTTAGGTTCACCGCCAGGTTTTTATAGCGCTAGGTACCCCGATATACTACCAATAATGGTTTTAACATCCTGATTGCCCCTAGTTAACCCTTTCACCCCCTTTTGCCACTGTCACTAAGCGATCATTTTTCTGATCGCTGCATTAGTGTCGCTACTGTCGCTAGGTAGCTAGTTATTTTTTTAGGTTCACCGCCAGGTTTTTATATCGCTAGGTACCCCGATATACTACCCAATAATGGTTTTAACATCCTGATTGCCCCTAGTTAACCCTTTCACCCCCTTTTGCCAGTGTCACTAAGCGATCATTTTTCTGATCGCTGCATTAGTGTCGCTACTGTCGCTAGGTAGCTAGTTATTTTTTTAGGTTCACCGCCAGGTTTTTATAGCGCTAGGTACCCCGATATACTACCCAATAATGGTTTTAACATCCTGATTGCCCCTAGTTAACCCTTTCACCCCTTTTTGCCAGTGTCACTAAGCGATCATTTTTCTGATCGCTGCATCAGTGTCGCTACTGTCGCTAGATAGCTAGTTATTTTTTTAGGTTCACCGCCAGGTTTTTATAGCGCTAGGTACCCCGATATACTACCCAATAATGGTTTTAACATCCTGATTGCCCCTAGTTAACCCTTTCACCCCCTTTTGCCAGTGTCACTAAGCGATCATTTTTCTGATCGCTGCATCAGTGTCGCTACTGTCGCTAGGTAGCTAGTTATTTTTTTAGGTTCACCGCCAGGTTTTTATAGTGCTAGGTACCCCGATATACTACCCAATAATGGTTTTAACCCCCTGATTGCCCCTAGTTAACCCTTTCACCAGCGATCACAGTATAAGTGTCACTGGTGACGCTGGTTAGCCAGTTAGTTATTTAGGTTCCCCGTCAGGTTTTTATATAGCGCCAGGGACCCCCATATACTACCTAATAAAAATTTGAACTCCCTGATTGCCCCTAGTTAACCCTTTCACCACTGATCACCGTATAAGTGTTACGGGTGACTCTGGTTAGTTTGCTTTTTATAGCATCAGGGCACCCACCATTTATTACCCAATAAAGGTTTAACCCCCTGATCACCCGGCGGGTGATATCAATTAGGTTTTAGGGTCAGGGTCTGCATCGCCCCAGGCAGCGCTAGGTTAGTGCCAGTACCGCTAACACACACGCGCAAAGCATACACCTCCCGTAGTGGTATAGAATCTGAACAGATCAATATCTGATCTGATCAGATCTATACTAGCGTCCCCAGCAGTTCAGGGTTCCAAAAAAACGCATTGTTAGCGGGATCAGCCCAGATACCTGCTAGCACCTGCGTTTTGCCCCTCTGCCCAGCCCACCCAAGTGCAGTATCGATCGATCACTGTCACTTACAAAACACTAAACTAATAACTGCAGCGATCGCAGAGTCAGGCCTGATCCCTGCGATCGCTAACAGTTTTTTTGGTAGCCTTTTATATTTAAATCCGGAAGGCAGTGCTTGGTTTTCGGGGTCCCGTACGTGGCTAGGCTCCCAAAAAGTCCCCCACATGTGGTATCCCCATACTCGGGAGAAGCAGCAGAATTTATTTTGGGGTGTAATTTGACTTCTGCCCATAGCATGTGTGAGCAATATATCATTTAGTGACAACTTTGTGCAAAAAAAAAAAAGTTTGTAATATTCCCGCAACTTTTGGCAAAATATAAAATATTCCATGGACTCAACATGCCTCTCAGTAAATAGCTTGGGGTGTCTACTTTCCAAAATGGGGTCATTTTGGGGGGTTTTGTGCTATTTTGGCATTTTATGGCCTTCGAAACTGTGATAGGTAGTGAGGAGTTAAATCAAAAATTTGCACCCTTAGAAATCCTGAAGGTGGTGATTGGTTTTCGGGGTGCCGTGCGCGACTAGACTCCCAAAAAGTCCCACACATGTGGTATCCCCATACTCGGGAGAAGTAGTGGAATATATTTTGGGGTGCAATTCCACATATAACCATGGCATGTGTGAGCAATATATCATTTAGTGACAACTTTTTGTAAAAAAAAAATTTTTTTTAATTTTTTGTCATTATTCAATCCCTTGGGACAAAAAAAATAATATTCAATGGTCTCAACATGGCCCTCAGCAAATAGCTTGGGGTGTCTACTTTCCAAAATGGGGTCATTTGAGGGGGGTTTTGTGCCATCTTGGCATTTTATGGCCTTCAAAACTGTGATAGGTAGTGATAGGTAGTGAGGAGTAAAATAAAAAATGTATGCCCTTAGAAATCCTGAAGGCGGTGCTTGGATTTCGGGGTCCCGTACGTGGCTAGACTCCCAAAAAGTCCCACACATGTGGTATCCCCGTACTCAGGAGAAGCAGCAGAATGTATTTTGGGGTGTCATTTCACTTCTGCCCATAGCATGTGTGAGCAATATATCATTTAGTGACAACTTTGTGCAAAAAAAATAAAGTTTGTAATATTCCCGCAACTTGTGGCAAAATATAAAATATTCCATGGACTCAACATGCCTCTCAGTAATTAGCTTGGGGTGTCTTCTTTCCAAAATGGGGTCATTTTGGGGGGTTTTGTGCTATTTTGGCATTTTATGGCCTTCGAAACTGTGATAGGTAGTGAGGAGTTAAATCAAAAATTTGCACCCTTAGAAATCCTGAAGGTGGTGATTGGTTTTCGGGGTGCCGTGCGCGACTAGACTCCCAAAAAGTCCCACACATGTGGTATCCCCATACTCGGGAGAAGTAGCGGAATATATTTTGGGGTGCAATTCCACATATAACCATGGCATGTGTGAGCAATATATCATTTAGTGACAACTTTTTGTAAACATTTTTTTTTTTGTCATTATTCAATCCCCTAGGACAAAAAAAATAAATATTCAATGGGCTCAACATACCCATCAGCAATTTCCTTGGGGTGTCTACTTTCCAAAATGGGGTCATTTGGGGAGGGTTTGTACTGCCCTGCCATTTTAGCACCTCAAGAAATTAAATAGGCAGTCATAAATTAAAAGCTGTGTAAATTCCAGAAAATGTACTCTAGTTTGTAGACGCTATAACTTTTGCGCAAACCAAAAAATATACGCTTATTGACATTTTTTTTACTAAAGACATGTGGCTGAATAAATTTTGCCCTCAATGTATGACTAAAATTTAGTTTATTCGATTTTTCTTATAACAAAAAGAAGAAAATATCTTTTTTTTTCAAAATTTTCGCTCTTTTTCCATTTATATCGCAAAAAAAATAAATCGCAGAGGCAATCAAATACCATCAAAAGAAAGCTCTATTTGTGGGAAGAAAAGGACGCAAATTTCGTTTGGGTGCAATATTGCCTGACCGCGCAATTACCAGTTAAAGCAGCGCAGTGCGAAATTGGAAAAAGACCTCTGGTCCTTAGGGTGTTTATTGGTCCGGGGCTGAAGTGGTTAAAGCACAGTTCACATCTCAAAAAACACTAAATGTTGTGTGACTGGGAGAATTCTGGATGAGCCCCCACATGTAGCGACGGCCCTTAAGGATTCACTGATTTTTTTTGGGCCCTCCCAGCTTTGCTTTTGGTTATCTCGCCTACAGCTGCCCTAAAACACTCACTATCCCTCTAGCAGTGCCCGAATGACCAACATCCAGACATAAGTTGTATCTGTTTATGTGCAGTCTTCTCTTTACATCCATTCAAAGTCAAGAATTTATAAAGCTTGTCTGTGCTGTCACAAAAAAGGGGATGAGCTGATGTGACACACTGCAGAGCTCAATAAGAAGTGCTCTGAGCACATTGCAGTGTTTAATTACACTTTTATGTTGTGTGCTTTCAAAAAAAAATTAGCTTGTTTAATTTTTGTTATAGTACATCTTTTATAGCACAGAATGGTAAAGGATAAAACAGCAGAACCCATCACCAAAAATGAAAAAAATCTGTGAATATCGAGATCTGAAGTGAAAAAGAGTTAAGTGCATTTTTCACAATGCTGGAGTGTGTTGGCAGCCTATTGCCCTTTAACACCACCTCTCAGGGTCCTTTAAGTGGGCATTAATGCCTGGGGGGGGGGGGGGGTGGGGGGTTCAGGGGGATGTGTTTTTTTTTATAGAAAACTGTTCCCTCCTCTGTAAAAATAAAAAAGACCAGGACAGTGCAAACACCCCTGAAATTACTCCTTTTTTTAAAAACAGACACTCCAAGGTGATCTCATTTGTTTTGATTTTTTTTTCTTTTTTTTACTTTTTTGGAGATAAAGAAACATGCTGGTATTGAGGGGGTTTAAAACATGTGTGTGATGGTGTACTAGCTACAGCACATACAAGTCATGCACAGAATGAGGACACAGTAAAGGAGTTAATGTATAGGATGTAGATGAAGGGGTTAATGTACAGGATAAGGGTGGTGAAGGCTAATTTATTGGTCAAATAAAGAGAAACTATTGGAGATTGGTAGCTTAGGAGAGGAGGGGGGATAAAACAGTTAACAACTAGGGATGAGCGCAGGCATTCGTGTGGCGCTCACGGCCCACAATGCACTGCGATGGCGCAGTGCATTGCTGGCTCATGATTGGCCAAGCATGCACTGTGACCCCGCATGCTTGGCCAATCACAGCGCCAGCAGCGAGGAGAGCCATGATTGGCCACAGGCAGGATGCCTGTGGCCAATCATAGCTCAGGCTGTGTAGTGCACGCCCCACACTATATAAGGCCGCCAGCGCGGCGGCCTTGTGTAGTGTGTTGGCGTCTGAAGCAGTTAGTGGGTGTTCTGTGTACCTTCAACACAGTATACACCGATCGTTATCGGCCGATTTTCGATCTTGCTCTTCTGTAGTGGTTGTTGTCTGCGTGCCCTGACCGCAGTATACACCGCTATATTCACCTCACCTATATAGCTAATGATCTATCTTTTATAATAGAGCTTGCAGTCAGTCAGTAGTGTTAGGAGCTTGTGCGTGCTGTCTGCGTGCTCTGTACCCAGTACACATCGCTATATCCACCTACATAGCTCTTCTCTATTTGAGCCATCTGCAGGAGTTATTGGGAGTTGTGTGTGCCTCCAGCACAGCACAGTATACATCAGTATATACCCCTTTATCTCTGGTGTTCTATAATAAAGGCATCTGCAGGAGTTAGTGGGTGTTGTGTGCCTCCAGCACAATATACACTACCCAACTGCTGTTTTACCCAACTCCCTTCAGGCCATTACCATGTCTGGAAGGCCAGCAAGGAGAGGCAGACAGGCGCGAGCCGATAAAAGAGGTCAAGCAGGCTCTGTGTCTAGAGACAACAGTGCTGGTCGTGGACGCGGTGCATTGTCATTAGCACGTGGCCATGGAACACACTTGTCCTTCTTTTCGGCAGCTGGACATGTTGAGCCGCAACATGCCAACGACTTGGTAGAGTGGATGACCAAGCCCTCTTCATCCTCCTCATCCTCTCTCACCCAGTCTCAGGGTACTAGCAAAGCAGCTGCCAACGCATCGTCTTCCCTCCTCTCAATGTCATCATCAGTGACTCCTTCCCTAGACCCACCAGGTCCTCCTGAGGAGTCTCCTGAACTCTTTGAGCACAGTGTTGGGTACATGCTCCAGGAGGATGCCCAGTGTTTTGTAGGCTCCGATGATGACACTCAGCTAGAGGAAGGCAGTAGCGTGAATGCAGAGAGAGGGGATGCTCAAGAAGGACAGCAATCTGGCAGTCATGTTCCACAAGCTGCAGCATTCTGCCAGGTTTGCTACAGCGATGAAGAGGGAGGGGATGATGAGGGCACTGACTCCACGTGGGTGCCTGGTAGGAGAGAGGAGGAGGAGGAGGAGGAGGAGGCACATGTCCAACGAGGCAGGATGCCCTCCGGGGGCCAGCTGAGTGTCACAGCCAAGTGCTTCCGGGCACTCTGCTAGCAGTACACCCACGTCCGATTATAGCAGGCAAATGTCCCTGCCGCAGCTGCTGGACCGGCAAAAGAAGTTCACTCCCAGCCATCCACATGTCCAGCGGTTGAATGCTAGCTTGGCTAAATTGCTAGCACTTCAACGGCTGCTTTTTCAGTTGGTAGACTCGGCCCCCTTCCGTGAGTTTGTACAATGTGCGGTTCCTCAGTGGCAGGTCCCCAAACGCCACTTTTTCTCACGGAAGGCGATTCCGGCTCTCTACCGGCATGTGGAAGGCAATGTCCTTGCCTCGCTGGACAGTGCTCTTCTGGCAGCTGGGAAGGATGCAGGACAAGGTGCAGTAGTGTTGGAGGTTGTTCCGCCACCACGCCTCCAAAATGCTACTATTGGTTGTGACACACCTCTCTCCTCCACCCCCTCCTCTTCTTCTTCCTCCATGGCCTCTTCCAGTGCTCTGTCCTCAGAACCAGCGGTGCTCCGTAGGCGTTCCAGGGGCTACGCAAGTACGCAGGCAAAACGATGCCATGCCGTGCTTGCGCTGGTTTGTTTGGGGGACAGGAGCCACACTGGGACGGATGTTTTGTCAGCTCTGCAGGGGCAGGCCGAGAGGTGGTTGACGCCACGCCAGCTTAAGCCTGGAATGGTGGTTTGCGACAATGGCACCAACCTCCTCTCCGCCCTCCGACAGGGACAACTGACCCATGTGCCCTGTGTAGCTCACGTCCTTAACCTGATGGTGCAGCGGTTCTTGGGCAGGTACCCGGGCTTACAGGATGTCCTGAAGCAGGCCAGGAAAGTCTGTGTGCATTTCCGCCGATCATTTAATGCCTGTGCTCGGCTGGCTGAGCTCCAAAAGGAGTTGAACCTGCCCAAGAACCGCCTTATATGTGACATGCCCACCAGGTGGAACTCAACGTTGGCCATGCTGCAGCGGCTGCACATGCAGCAGAGGGCCATCAATGAGTACCTGTGCGACTACGGCACCAGGACAGGGTCAGGGGAGCTCGGTTTTTTCTCACCACGCCAGTGGGGCATGATCAGGGATGCATGCACTGTCCTGTCACTGTTTGAGGAGGCCACAAGGATGGTGAGCAGTGACAGTGCATGCATCAGTGACACTGTACCTCTTGTCCACCTCTTGGAGCATACGCTGCGTGGAATAATGGACAGGGCACTTGAGGCAGAACAGAGGCAGGAAGAGGAGGACTTCCTTGCCTCTCAAGGCCCCCTTTATCCAGACAGTGTTCCTGCTGTGCCACCCATCACACAGGAAGAGGAGGAGGAAGAGGAGGAGGAGGATCATTGTGTCAGCATGGAGGTGGAGGCTGGCACTCAGCATCAGCAGCAGCAGCAGTCTTGTAGGGATGATTTACAGTCCCAAGAAACACGTGGACTTGTACGTGGCTGGGAGGAGGTAGCTGCGGATCACGTTGTCCTTAGTGACCCAGAGGACTCCGGACCGAATGCCTCAGCTATCCTACGCTGCATGGCCTCCCTGATCCTGCAAAGCCTGCGGAAGGATCCTCGTATTCTTTGGATCAAGGAGAGGGACCATTACTAGCTGGCCACTCTCCTTGATCCACGGTACAAGGGTAAGGATGCCGACCTTATCTTGCCATCGCAGAGGGAGCAGAGGATGAGACATCTCCGGGAGGCCTTGCAGAAAGGTCTGTGCAACGAGTTCCCAGAGACTGGGAGGTTACAAACTCCTGCTCCTGGACAACGTGTTGCTGAGGCATCGGTCAGAAGGAGCGGTGGAGAAGGTGGCCGTCTGACTGATGCTTTAAGACAATTTTTTAGTCCGCAGCCCCAAGGTATGATCGGTTCCAGCAACCATCGCCAGCGTCTGATTTACATGGTGCAGGAATACCTAGGGGCAAGGTCAGACTTGGACACCTTTCCCACCGAAAAACCTCTGGCTTACTGGGTCTTGAGGATGGATCACTGGCCAGAGCTTGCACAGTATGCAATTGAGCTACTGGCCTGTCCTGCATCCAGCGTTCTTTCGGAACGCACCTTCAGTGCTGCTGGTGGCTTTGTTACCGATCACAGAGTGCGCCTGTCCACCGAATCAGTTGATCGACTGACCTTCATCAAGATGAATCAGTCTTGGATCACCCACAGCTACCAAACACCTGAAGCTGATGCAACCGAATAATTTTTGGGGAAATATCACATCCCTTCAAGACTGCCTATGCTGATGCTGAGTGACTGTCCTGTTATGTTGATTGTCTATCCTCTTCCTCCTCCGCTGATATGTTGGAAGAACATTTCTGGTTCTGGGTGATGCCATCAGCCCAATTTTTCTGCCCCTGTTTAACAGGGGCGTTTAATTACAATTTTTGATGCAATGCTTTGCAGCAGGGCTAATTCCTGCAATAAAACAAGAGTATATGGGAGAGGTTGCAGTGTGGTGGCACCAGTGCCTAAGGCCCAATTTTTATGCCCCTGTTTAACAGGGGCGTTTAAGTACAATTTTTAAATGCAATGCTTTGCAGCAGGGCTAATTCCTGCAATAAAACAAGAGTATATGGGAGAGGTTGCAGTGTCGTGGCACCAGCACCAGTGCCATCAGCCCAATTTTTCTGCCCCTGTTCAACAGGGGCGTTTAAGTACAATTTTTGATGCAATGCTTTGCAGCAGGTCTAATTCCTGCAATAAAACTAGAGTATATGGGAGAGGTTGCAGTGTCGTGGCACCAGCACCAGTGCCTAAGGCCCAATTTTTCTGCCCCTGTTTAACAGGGGCGTTTAATTACAATTTTTGATGCAATGCTTTACAGCAGGGCTAATTCCTGCAATAAAACAAGAGTATATGGGAGAGGTTGCAGTGTGGTGGCACCAGCACCAGTGCCTAAGGCCCAATTTTTCTGCCCCTGTTTAACAGGGGCGTTTAAGTACAATTTTTGATGCAATGCTTTGCAGCAGGGCTAATTCCTGCAATAAAACAAGAGTATATGGGAGAGGTTGCAGTGTCGTGGCACCAGCACCAGTGCCTAAGGCCCAATTTTTCTGCCCCTGTTTAACAGGGGCATTTAAGTACAATTTTTGATGCAATGCTTTGCAGCAGGGCTAATTCCTGCAATAAAACAAGAGTATACGGGAGAGGTTGCAGTGTGGTGGCAGCAGCACCAGTGCCTAAGGCCCAATTTTTCTGCCCCTGTTTAACAGGGACATGTAATTACAATTCTTGATATAATATTTCACAGGAGGGCCCCTTCCTGTGCCCACCCAGAGTAACTGTGAGGACTTATAGTGTTGTGGCACCAGCACCACAACCACCAAAGGTCAATTTTTCTACCACTGTTCAACAATGGCATGTAATTACAATTCTTGATATAATCGTTCACAGCAGGGCGCTCCAACGCCCAGCAAGAGTCACTTTGAGGGCTTACAATGTTGTGGCAAAACCAACACCTTGTTCCGCTATTTCTGAAGAGCATATAGGGCAGGCCCCTACTTTCAAACATCCAACTTACAAACGTCTCCGACTTGCAAACAGAAGGAGACAACAGCAAGTGAGATGAAAAGAGATGGACGACAAAACAAATTATACAGGGGTGATAACCCTTCCCTATGTTCTCCAAAAAGCTTAAAAATATTTTTTTTGACTGGAGCTACACTTTAAAAATGTACCAGTTGAAAATTACAAACAGATTCAACTTAACACAACAAACCTACACAGTCCCTGTCTTGTTTGCACCGCCTGTATACTGCTGTTCTGAGTATATAGGGCCTGGGGGCCACACGCATTTCCTTTTTTTAATATGGGTACGGGGTTCCCCTTAATATGCGTACAAGACCCAAAGGGGCTGGAAATGGGCAGGGAGGGCTACCCATGCCATTTTCTCAATGATTTTCAACCATATTGCAGGAACCAGATATAACATTAAAACCGCAACCAGCTTTAAATGACGTTATTTCCGTTAAATGTCATTTTGTGCAGGGACTGTTCTAAACATGGGAAACATGTGGCACTTCACAGGCATACTACAGACACCCCCCAGGCACCATATTTAAAGGAATATTTCACTTTTTTTTTCCACTTTAATCGTCATTAAAATCAGTGCTCCCGCCAAAACGGCCATTTAAAAAAAAATTTTAGCCATTGACCCATGTCCCCTGGGGCAGGAGCCAGGTCCCCAAACCCTTTTTAGGACAGTATCTTGCATATTAGCCGTTAAAATTATCACTTTTAATTTCGAACGTTCAAGTCCCATAGACTTCAATGGGGTTCTAAAGTCCGTACGAATTTGGGGTCCGTTCGAAAGTTCTGGTGCGAACCGAACTGGGGAGTGTTTGGCTCATCCCTATTAACAACTTAGCTATTGCCATGATTTGCCCAGTGATACAGTTAGGCTCGGTTCACATCTGTATGTTCTGTGAATGTGCATTGGGCTTGCAGTGTTATCCATTATCAGTGGCAGCCCAAACATGAGCAGAAAATGCATGGTTTAGCATATGGAAAAAAAAGGCATGGTAACAAAAGCGTATTGAAGCTCTACACTCTAAAATGCTGCAGGAGCTTTATTTAGTGCACGTAGGGCAACCTATTCAAATGAATAGGCTGCCCTTTGTGTGTCACCCAAAAAAACTTGAGGCCTACATGTGAATGCAGCCTAACTAATAAAGCTTCTTTCACACTAGTGCAGTGCTTACCACCTCCCCTTACAAGCAATCCACAGTGGATTGGATTTCAGAGGACTGAAAGGAGGTTTGAAGGAGTTAAAGCATTTGTTAACCTAAAAAGAAAAACGATCCTCTCCCTTGAAAGTATGTTATTCAGCACTATGCTCGTGCTGTGTAATTTGCCCCTTCCTATCACCTGAGATACATGGTTGATCCTGCCCGGCTATGCCTTCCCATCTGTAAACTGACCACGGTATATCATGGCTGCTGAGCCTGACATCATGGTCAGTTTACGTGCCTCCATCATCTGCAGCTATCCTGTCCTCCTCTGTCACCGCCCCCCCCCCCCCCGCTGCTCGAACAACATCTACATCTTTATACTCCCCACTCTGTCTCCTAATCCTGAGTCCTCCTGTGTGTGTGTGTGTGTGTGTGTGTGTGTGTGTGATTTATTTAAAAAAAATTCAGTATATATCTAATTTTGAGGCAATGGCCGTGACCAGCCGGCTCTCTCCTCCTCTCCTCCTCCTCCCCCTCCCCTCCCAACTGATGTCAGCAGGGGAATCTCAGCCCCACCAGCTGCATCTGTCAGACGGGGAGAGGATTAGGAGACAGCACAGATAGTATAAAGATTTTAAAGTGGCAAAACTTTTTTCTTTACTTTTGGAGATGGATGAACACCTGCCAGTTTTTATTGCTGTCTGTGCCCCCATTAGGGAGAATCACCCTCTCTATTTGTCCTGTCTACCATTATAATTGAAAGTAATAGAAAATCCCAAATTTTAGGTTGTCCCCAAAAAAAGTAATAGATGGGAGTATTCCAATGGTGACACTAGGTCTGGTGGCCTGAGGGTCCCCAAGGGATTACCTTAATTAGCAGGGATTTCCTCTCACTTCCTGTTTTGAGTATGAGACAAGAAGTAAAAAGAGAACTCCCCAATGGGACACAGATGACAAAAAATGAACCAACAGGGGTTACAACGCCCCCTTACTCTATCCAAAGTGAAATAAAAAACAGAAAATTGTATCCTACTTATTGTAATTTTCTTTATCTGGTGCCTATCCATGGCAGCATACGTGTAATAGTAGCCCCCCCCCCCCCCATATCTGCCCACAGGACCAGTGCATAGCTATAAAATGTTAACACCCACACAACAGCCCATTGCTAGAAATGAACTAGGTGAGTTCAGTATGCTGCCATGAATAGGCACCAGGAAAAGAAAATTACAGTAAGTAGGATACAATTTTCTGTTTTCCTAGAGCCCCATGGCAGCATATGTATGATAGATCAATAACTAGCTATCAGGGTGGGAAGCTTCAGCAAATTAGAACATAAGAAAGTGAGTAAGCTACTGGCTTCCTGCCAAAGACAGGTGTAGCGAGGACTACTAAGCCCATCAGTAGTGCTGAAAGAATGCACCATAATAGAATCGAATTGGCTCCCCTGCCTGCTATCTCACTAAGGAATAGGAAAACAAATGCCCACAGGCTCTTGATGCCATGACAACAGCAAGGCTATGAACTTCCTGCAGCTTGAAGAGCTTCTTCATTAATTCTTATATGAGAAGCTTGTTACAGATAAGGGTGAAGGTCTGCCTGGTAGAAAACAAATAGAGCACCATCTGCACCAATATTCAAGTCCCCAGGACAGTCCCCCAAGCGCATCCCCTTCTCAAGGGGACATGCCCCCAAAGCCTGCCCCAAAAATTACGACGCAGACCGAAATAGGACAACAGACAGCACCCAAATGCTCCGGTAACAAGTGCATTACCCGGCTACAATCACCCCAAGCCCCTGGCAGAACACAGGGAAAGAGAGGATAGAAGCCTAGGTGGCAGCCTTGCCAGTCTGTTAAACCGTAGCTAGATTAGAGTGTATCTTGTCAGTACAGGATGGAACCTGAACCCTAGTATGCATTCTAGTGGCAGTTGTGGAAGAGAAAGCCAAGTGTCTACATTCAAGAGAAAAATGCATTATGCTGAACAGGTGAAGCGCATAGAGCGCACATGGGGGCCCATCTTTGGGTTGGTTGTGCAAAAACTCCCCCAGTGGCCTCTAGGTAAGAAACTTGCTACAGTATTTCCTCAGTCGGAGTTGGTCATGATGGAGCTAGAAATCAAATCATCAGTACCGTATCCATCTTGAAATACAAAAGAGGAAAGTAAAGGTTGAGAGATAAACTTTCCATCCTGACCACATACAACCAAGAAACGTAAACTTGTTTTCGGTGAACTGGATGCAGATCAAGGAACTGAATAAGGATGTCCTACTTGAGGAGACAGATAGAAACTAAATGGAGCAAAATGGAGAACTGGTTTCTAATAACCTTGTCTTATGTTAAACCTGTGAAAGGTTCCATGCCAGACAAGGTCACCAGCCTTAAACAGTCACCTCCCCAAGTGAAGGCTATAAATAAACTACTTAAGATCCCACAAAGTCACATGGGCAGCAATATTAAGAACCAAATGTTAACCTAGGTACAGCTGCAGGAGAGGACTTGTCCAGAAAATAAACTTTTTGGGAGAAAGTCCTGAGGCTTACACCAAGATAAGCAATCACCACGTCTAGCAATATATTTAACATGACGTAGTAGACACATCCCCCCCCCCCCCCCCCCCCCGCTTAGCATTAAGGAATTCCTAGAATCTCAGAATTTGAGCTTCAATTGTCAAGCTGTCAAAGGCAGTTTGAAGCTGTAAGGAAAAACACATTCATTGGGAACAGATGATCCTGATCCAGTAGAGCCCTCAGAGCAACTATCCAGCACACCTTTTTGGTTGGAGTACCACATCTGCCTGGAACACTTTCCATTCTGAACATCATCTGAGACAAGGGAAGGAAGTACTGAAAGTCACAGGAGCATCCTACCAGAGGACCACTGCACCTGAGCCAAAACTGACTAGCCTATAGTTTGACCTCAGGGGTCCCGTAGTCCACCTCTGAAGTTGCCTACCTGGGACACAGGTCCAGGAATAACTCCAGGGGTAGAAATCCATCTCACAGGTTTAGGCACTGCTGTCAGATGCAGTCTGCCTGCCAAGATGTATACCCATGCCTGATAAGGCTGGTGCCTGACTTTTTGCCAAGCATACCAATCTAGCCTTGCTACTGCAAAACTCTGAATCCACCTGAAAATTGTATGCCACCTTTATAGCATTACCTTCTTGGATCCAGATTATATAAAACAGCCCAGAACTTATGGATATTACCTTGGAAAACAAGATGCCAAAGACAACCAACCCCTTTGATATCAAGGGTGTCTAGGTCTCTTCCCCAGAATGGTCAACTGTCTAAGGTGTCTTTCCATTGTAATGCCTTAAAACAGGAAGAGAAGACTTTCTTGCTCTAGAGCCAGACCCCTGAGTCTCAGCAATAGGGAAATGACCTGACCAAAGACTGAGTCAACTTGTCCCTTGAAGAACAGAGGCCTGTAAAATCCTGGGGTGAGACCAGGCCAAAGGAATTGCCTCACATGAGGCTACTCTCAGTTCTAGGCTTTTCCTACAAAAGTGGTCAAGATCACTCTTGGTACAGACAGTTTGAATCTGAGACTAGAGTGTGGAAAGTTATCAATGAGAAAAAGCACTCTGTCCTGAACTGTGAGTAGGGCCATTCAGACATTTCCAAGGTGAGTCGGTACCAGCGATGATCTCTGAACGTATCCAAATTACAGGAATATCTGGGAGGACCATGTCAGGTTGCTTGATAGATGGAGAATTATTGCTACAGGCTCTAAGGATCACTCTATGGAAGTATTTCAAGAAGGCATTGAGGCTAGTACTAGGTCCAGCATTCTAATACATGAGATGCTGACCAATAGACAAGGAGTAGGATCCCAGAATGGTTATGCATATGTCCAAAAGCAAGGCATAGAAATTGCTTAAGGGATTGGAACATTAATTATTTTTGATGCCTGCCAAGCCAGAAAGTGTCCTACGCAAAGGGAAGCAATGCAAAGTATGTATTTTTCTATGGAAAACTTGCATCTGAACCCAACCCCTTTAGGCTACGTTTCCACTATTGCGACCCCATTGTCGCGCGATTCAGAGGGTGACCTTGAGTGCGGCCCGATCCAACTTTACAGTCTCTGGATCCAAGTTAGCATCAAAGCAGCGCAGGAACCTTTTCAAGGTCGCTGCAACCCTAAATCGCATAGATTGGAACGGTTGCCATTTAAATGAATGGGCTGGGACTTGTGTCCAAAGTCGTACGGCAAGTCGCACTAGTGGAAATAGAGCATAAAGCTTTAAGATGCAT
This sequence comes from Lithobates pipiens, assembly GCF_037356315.1. NCBI lineage: Eukaryota > Metazoa > Chordata > Amphibia > Anura > Ranidae > Lithobates > Lithobates pipiens. The sequence continues at coordinate 123,851,890 of NW_027507789.1, read as the reverse complement.
ACCAGATATTGCCAAACATAGTTGGTAAGGTGGAATAAAGACACCAGTCCATCCAGTTCAACCTGAGTGAGTGTCTACACTTGTCCCTATCCCCATACATTGTGTCTCATTAAGATGCTCATCTATTATATCATTATTTAAGGTACCCATACAGCGCTGTCAATTTACACAGTACTCCAAACATACATTTCTCCCTACTCTCAAGGAGCCCACAATCCAAGGTCCCCAACTCACATTCATATACAAGGGCCAATTTTGAACAGAAGCCAATAAACCTACCAGCATGTCTTTGGGGTGTGGGAGGAAGCTGGAGTACCCAGAGGAAACCCACACAGGCACAGGGATAACGTGCAAACTCCAGGCAGGTAGGGTCATGGTTGGGATGCGAATCAGCAACCCTTATTACCGCTAGGCAAGAGTGCTACCCACTACACCACTGTGCCGCCCCATCATGGGCTTTTGGATAGTAAACTGTTTCCAACTACAATTGGGGCAGAAACACCTTGAAAAACCATCAGAGGATATACAGAGACCACAAATGGAGAAAAGACTCTTATTAACAATTAGAAGGAGAAAAGGGCCTTGCAATCTGTACGCTAGCCTTCTTCCGCTAGTAATGACAAGTGTTCAACTTCAGCCACATCTCTAATGCTGTTGACCTGGACTGTCACAAAGAGAACCTGTCCCTGGAAGGCCATGCAGACTACTTCTTCCGACTGAGGAAATACTGTAGCAAGTTCCTTACCTAGAGGCCACTGGAGGAGTTTTTGCACAAACCAAAGATGGGCCCCTCATGTGAGCTCTGTCCGCTTCACCTGTTCAGCATAATGCATTTTTATCCTGAATATAGACACTTGGCTTTCTCTTCCACAACTGCCACTAGAATGCATACTGGAACACAGTGCAACTGCAGCCCATCCAAGAGGAGATGTAACACACAAAGTCATGTGACAGTGACGTAACGCGTAGGATAGCAGACGGACACCGGAAGTGACGTACGCATACCAGTGGACCGCTCGTGATTGTTTTGTATATGCAATTATCTTGTTGAAACCATGTGAGTAGTTTGGTATTTTTAATAAAATTACTTTGTTTACACAATATACTACACCATGGTTGGCTCCGCTTTTGTTTTCTGAATACTCCTCCAAAGTTGCCTCCTACACCAAGTGCCAGGATAAGAGGGATAGCGCGGTGTTGGATCTCCCCCTCCTCCCCTGCCTTCCTTCCAGGAGTCTATGTTTTATGCTGTTAACCTTACAGCTGTAAGGTAATTGTATAGTACACTCACTGGTCAGCGGACACCGGGATATGCACTGGACACTTTGCTGACACCTATGTGTGTTGATGGTTTTTATTTATTTGGAGGACTTTGGAATTTCTCTATTGTGGATGAATGCACTGGACACTTTATTGACACTTGTACGTGCTGATATTGATTTTTGCAATCTTAATATTATTTTAATATTGTCTGAAGGTTTTTTAATCCACTTTGTGTATGAAATCTCACTTGAGTGACACTATTCACTGTGTATTGGGATACACACATATTTATATACTTTGAAGTTTGTTTTATCATCTTAATTTCATAATTTGTCTAATCACCTTGTGATTACTTTTTCACATATATATTTTTATTTATTTTTTCACTGTGATATTTATTGTAGCTATCACCTGTTCATCAATTTTCCCTTTTATGTTTTGGATTTTTATCACATGAATTTTTATTTATTTTTTATTTGAGTATTTCTCACGCTGAGAGCGCAACACCACTTTATTTACTCTGTCCATTTATCGATGAGATTTGTTTGACTCATGCGGTGTATGCAGCACATTTGAGACGTGATTTATCGAACTTTCCTTAATAGGGCAGGAGCCACATATTGCCATAAATGCACAACTTATGAGGCCATTCACAGATAAATTCCAAAAAATTAGAAAACATACTTATCATGAAAATGCGATGTCACAGTGTAATGGACCCACTCACTTCTGGGAGGCAGGCTCCAGACACGGACAGCTCTTTTGTGGAACAAAGCCCTGTCTGCACTGCTATATGTGGGGCTAGTTGGCACCCGATTTATCACCCCAAAAGATCAACAGAAGGGGCTCCCTGCCTTATTAGAGCATTTACCCTCCCAAGGTCAGGTACTGCGCTTACAGGAGAGTCTGAACCTGTGCGTAAAAAAATACCAAAGGTGACAGGTAAGGGTTTCTTCTCTTTATACTGGCTGTGAGTACTATGAGGACAAAAAAGGGAATGGGCTGATGTGTGGGTGTTAACTTTTTATAGCTATGCACTGGTCCTGTGGGCAGAAGTAGGTGGGGTTACTATCATACATATGCTGCCATGGAGGCACCAGGAAAAATTTTGCCTATAGTGCTACTTTAAAGATGTGATGCTGCCAACTCCTGGTGCCTTTTTTTTTGCCAAACAGCAATTTTGCATTGGCTCACGGTGTGGTGTGGTTCCATTCACTTACATGGAAGTGTTTGACAGATGGTGCAGTGGTGTCTCATTTATAGGGCTAAAACGGGCAGTAAAGAGGTGATGCATTGCCTCCTCACCATCTGTCAAAAACCTCTGAAAAGCAATCCAAGTCTGCATCACTTTTCAGAGGTGTGCCAATCTTGCCATATGTCCAAATGTGAGTTTTTTGCCAGAGTTCATCTTTAACCACTTCAGCCCCAGACCATTTTGCTGGCCAAAGACCAGACCACTTTTTGCGATTCGGCACTGCGTCGCTTTAACTGACAATTTCGCGGTCATGCGACGTGGCTCCCAAACAAAATTGACGTCCTTTTTTTCCCACAAATAGAGCTTTTTTTTTGGTGGTATTTGATCACCCCTGCTGTTTTTATATTTTGCGCTATAAACAAAAATAGAGCGACAATTTTGAAAAAAACGCATTATTTTTTACTTTTTGTTATAATATCCCCCAAAAATATATATATAAAAAAAATTTTCCCCTCAGTTTAGGCCGATATGTATTCTTCTACATATTTTTGGTAAAAAAAATCGCAATAAGAGATTATTGATTGGTTTGCGCAAAAGTTATAGCATTTACAAAATAGGGGATAGTTTTATGGCATTTTTATTAATAATTTTTTTTTACTAATAATGGCGGCAATCAGCGATTTTTATTATGACTGTGACATTATGGTGGACACATCAGACATTTTTACACATTTTTGGGACAATTGTCATTTATACAGCAATCACTTCTACACAAATGCAGTGATTCCTGTGTAAATGACACTGGCAGTAAAGGGGTTAACCAGTGGGTGGCAGTGTAGGGGTTAAGTGTTCCTAGGGGTGTGTTACTAACTGAAGGGGGCTGGGCTTTCTTTTAGTGAACACTGATCTCTGCTCCAATCACATGGAGCAGAGATCAGCGTCACTTGTTGCTAGGCAGAACGGGGAGATGCTGTTTACATGGCATCTCCCAGTTCAGCCGCCCCGTGAGAGGATCGCGGGTATGCCCGCGGCGATCGAGTCCGCGGGACCCGCGACCGGACTCACGGGGGTCCCGACCAGGGCGGCATTTAAGATTGGACGTACCTGTACACCAATATGCCTGCCCGTGCCATTCTGCCGATGTACATCGGCGTGCGCTGGTCGGGAAGTGGTTAAAGGGATAAAACGTAGAGAGATGTGCATGTACTGCAGAGATACAATATACTGCAGTATACTGTATATGTTTTTTTGTTTTGCTCTGCAATACCTTTTAATGGGAAGGCGAACCATTTTTTTTTTTTTTTTTTTGGTGCTGTTATTTAGTATAAATGGTGGGGTCTTTTTTATATTGTTTCATTGTACATACAACTTGCACTTGTTTTATACCTATTGCGGAAGTGGTTGCATGGATTTCCAGTAAGGGACAATTCACTGAGAAAGCTGACTAATAATTCTTTGTTTGATAGATGGCTTTGAATTTAATAGAATAAAAGAGCTTCTACTGCAGTCTGTTTTTCTGCAATAACTTTTGAGAGGTTATAAAATGATTTTTAAATGACAATAATTTTGTTTAGCGCTGCTTTTTCCCAGTGGGATCAATCTATATTCTGTTATGGCATGCTCAAATAGCTCTCTGGGTAAGGTTATTGCCTGGCCTTCCACTAATGTAATATAGTATGACAAAAAAAAAAAAAAAAATATATATATATATATATATATAGATATATATAAAATGTGTGACAACACTGAAGAAACTACACTTTGCTACAATGTAAATAGTGAGTGTGCTTCTGAATTCTCTAAACATTCACCCCCCTTTGCAGTTTAATTTAGCAACAAATGTTCAGACATGTTCAGAAGTGAGAAAGATGTTATCTACATTTTACCCACCCCACCTTAACCACTTCCATACCGGGCCTATTCTGACACTCCTCTCCTATATGTAAAAATCATAATTTATTTGCTAGAAAATTACTCAGAACCCCCAAACATTACAGTATATACAGTATCTCACAAAAGTGAGTACACCCCTCACATTTTTGTAAATATTTTAGTATATCTTTTCTTGTGACAACACTAAAGAAATGACACTTTGCTACAATATAAAGTAGTGAGTGTACAGCTTGTATAACAGTGTAAATTTGCTTTCCCCTCAAAATAACTCAACCCTAAGTGAAAATGCCCAAATTGGGCCCACCGTGTCAATATTTTGTGTTGCCACTATTATTTTCCAGCACTGCCTTAACCCTCTTGGGCATGAAGTTCACCAGAGCTTCACACATTTCCACTGAAGTCCTCTTCCACTCCTCCATGATGTGATGACATCACGAAGCTGGTGGATGTTAGAGACCTTGCGCTCCTCCACCTTCCATTTTGAGGAAGCCCCACAGATGCTCAATAGGGTTTAGATCTGGAGACATGCTTGGTCAGTCCATCACCTTTATCCTTGGCTTCTTTAGCAAGGCAGTGGTCATATTGGAGGTGTGTTTGGGGTCGTTATCATGTTGGAATACTGCCCTGCCATCCAGTCTCCGAGGGGAGGGGATCATGCTCTGCTTCAGTATGTCACAGTACATGTTGGCCTTCATGGTTTCCTCAATGATCTGTAGCTCCCCAGTGCCAGCAGCACTTATGCAGCCCTAGACCAGGACACTTCCACCACCATGCTTGACTGTAGGCAAGACACACGTCTTTGTACTCCTCACCTGGTTGCCGCCACACATGCTTGACACCATCTGGACCAAATGAGTTTATCTTGGTCTGCTTGTCTTCAGCAAACTGTTTGTGGGCTTTCTTGTGCATCATCTTTAGAAGAGGCTTCCTTATGGGACAACAGCCATGCAGACAAATTTGATCCCGCGTGCGGCATATTGTCTGATCACTGAAAGGCTGACCCCCACCCCTTCAACCTCTGCAGCAATGCTGGCAGCACTCATACGTCTATTTCCCAAAGACAATCTCTGGATATGATGCTGAGCACGTGCACTCAACTTCTTTGGTTGACCATGGTGAGGCCTGTTCTGAGTGGAACCTGTCCTGTTTAAACTGCTGTATGGTCTTGGCCACAGTGCTGCAGCTCAGTTTCAAGGTCTTGACAATCTTCTTATAGCCTAGGCCACCTTTATGTAGCGATAACACCAAATTGAATACACCTGCTCCCCATTCACACCTAAGCCCTTGTACACACGGTCGGACATTCCGATGGACAATGTCCGATCGGACCGTGTTGTCGGATAATCCGACTGTGTGTGGTCTCCATCGGACTGTTTCCGTTGGAGTATCCGACGGACCAAGTTTTCCAACTTGTCTATAAATTTTCGGACAACATGCTCCGATCGGACATAGTCCGATCATGTGTAGCCAACTCCGACGGACAAGGTGCCACGCATGCTCACAATCAAATTTGGACACGGAAGCGCTCGCTCAGGTAAAACTACTGCTCGTAATCGATATAGCACATTCGTCACGCTGCAAAAAATCTTTCATGCAGCGCATTCTCTTGTTCTTTACAATGCTGCAAGAATGAACTTGTTTTGATGCTCATAGTCACACACACTTCTCCTGAACGTATTTCTTTAGTCTTTTTACTCATTTCAGCAATACAATATTTTAAATCTACACAATCTTTTTTTTTATTTTTTATTTTTTTTATAATTTTGTGGTTGTTTGTTTTTTAATCAACATCTCCTTTTTTGACAGTTTGCTCATCTTTGCATTTTTTTGGGTGTGTTTTGTGTGTCAACTTACCACAACACCATTATTATCTTTTTTGTATTTTGTTTTTCTTTTTCTTTTTTAATCTACAGGAGGTTGTTTGGTGTTGGTGCCCCTTGTTATTCATTTCACTTAGTTTTTTTTTAAATGTACCTGCCTACTCACAAATAAACTGTCCTTTTTGAAGTCAAACACATACGCAAGTATTTCTTCAAACAAAAAAAAACTTTATTTAGGTGTCAAACAACTGAAGAAGGAGGCAGCGCTGGAGAAACTTGTCAATTTGGCGCAGCCTTTGGCCCCCAGGGCAGATATGAACTAATTCGCAAATTCCAAATTGGTGGCCTGAGGAGTACACATCTCAGGGAGAGAAGTCTGGTCCAGAAGTCCTAGAGATCATGAAGAGCAGATGCCATCTATGTCCCCAGGATGTGGTTCTTCAAGAGGCTGCATCTTCTGTCAGACCAGACTGAACCCAGGCCATCACTCTCTCGTCTTCCTTGGGCACTTCCCTCCAGGCTTCCTTCCAGGCTGTGGCTCGGCTCCTGTAGTTGTGGCAGGAGGAGGAGAAGGATGGCGATGGTCGACCTCGTGGCTGCCACTTGCCACAGCCTCCCCCCGGCTGAGGTCTTCCTGTGTGTGAAAATGGGACATAGTTTTAGTTTTTTGCTCATCAATCAGACCATTTTGTGTGCATGACTGTTGCAAATTGAATGTTACCAAATAGAACAGACTATCATTCTGAGCCCAGCATTTTTCATTCTTGTCCCAATCATTTTTGGCCACTACTGTCTATTGAGATGTAAACCACTTTGTTAAATCACAACTCACTGATCAATAATAACATTTAGTTAACATCATTAAATGTACGACAAGAAATATGTTCAACAATGCTATACCTGTCTCAAGGTGGGCCCCTCCACATGTTGTTGCCTGGAAGGCCCAGGTTGGACGTTGGAAGCCTCAGCTGGGGGTGAAGGAAGCCCTGAAGGAAGACTGTAGAGTGGTGGCCTGGGTTCCCCCTGGTCTAACAGAAAATGCAGCCTCTCGAAGTACAACATCCTGGGGTAATGAATGGCATCTGGATCTCATGATTAGTGATGGCCCAACGGTTCACCCGGCGGTCGTTTCGCAGCGAATTTCGGCTGTTCGCGGTCCGCCCGTTCGGCGGACTATTGGCGCCGTTCGCCCGGTGGACTTCCGTGTTTTCTGTGTAAAAGAACTTTGACCTATGATGACACATCCATCATGGGGTACAGGACAGCCAATTGAGACATTACAGCACATGGACACTTGGACATTCCCCCTAACTTATAAATACACCCGATCCGGTGGCCATTTTACATTCTTTCTTCTGTCACTATAGGGAGAGGTTGCTGTGTGGAGCAGGGAGAGATTGTAGTGACCCAAATCGCTAGCTATTTGGTACACAAAAGTTCTTTTCAGGACTGGTATAGGTGTTAGGTGTATATAGGTTTGCTGTGCTACTGATTGTTGCAGCAGCCTGAGTGTCTTTTGTCAGTTTAGAGAAAGGGACAGGACGGTGTGCCTGCTGTAGGGACAGTCAGTTTAGTCATTAGCTGTTACTATCAGGTCCACAAAAGTGCTATTCCAGTTATTGTTCCAGTAGCCTCTGTTTTGTCAGTTTATATAGGGACAGGCAGGAAGCAGTGTGTGAGGCAGGTTCTTTTCAGGACTGGTATCAGTGGTATGGTAATAGGCTTGTACACGTATAATATTCTTTCTTCCAAATATAGAAAGAATATTATACTTGACTGCTGCCCTTCTGCTGCAGTCTGCTAATCATTCACAACCTACTTGTTCCACAAAGGTCATTATAAGGACTGGTAATAACCTGTTGTAGGGTGCTATAGTACATAGGGTTGAGTGAGGTACAGTCTGCCATTCTATAAGGACTGGTATAGGTCCACAATACATAGGGTTGAGGTGCACTACTGCTGACCGCTGCCCTATACTGCAGCAGTCCTTCATCGGTATAGGGACTGACGTACAGTCTGCTAATCAGTCACACACAACCTACTTGTTCCACAAAGGTCCTTATAAGGACTGGTAAGGTATAGGGTACTACAGTACATAGGGTTGAGTGAGGTACAGTCTGCTATTCTATAAGGACTGGTATAGGTCCACAATACATAGGGTTGAGGTGCACTACTGCTGACCGCTGCCCTATACTACAGCATTCCTTTATCAGTATAGGGACTGAGGTACAGTCTGCTAATCATTCACAACCTACTTGTTCCACAAAGGTCCTTATAAGGACTGGTAAGGTCTAGGGTACTACAGTACATAGGGTTGAGTGAGGTACAGTCTGCTATTCCTTAAGGACTGGTATAGGTCCACAATACATAGGGTTGAGGTGCACTACTGCTGACTGCTGCCCTACTGCTGCAGTAGTCCTTTATCAGTATAGGGACTGAGGTAAAGTCTGCTAATCATTCACAACCTACTTGTTCCACAAAGGTCCTTATAAGGACTGGTAAGGTATAGGGTACTACAGTACATAGGGTTGAATGAGGTACAGTCTGCCATTCTATAAGGACTGGTATAGGTCCACAATACATAGGGTTAAGGTGCACTACTGCTGACTGCTGCCCTATACTGCAGCAGTTCTTCATCGGTATAGGGACTGAGAGTTTTGTCACAGGGTCATTTAAAAAATGACAGGCAGAGGAAGAGGCAGGCCCTTCCGCAGGGGTGGTAGGGGTAGGGCAGGAGCAACAGGCTTGAGCCAAAGTGGGAAGTTGCAGAAGGTGCGTTCAATTACTTTAAAGGACGCACCAGACTTGGTTGAGTGGCTCACTCAGCCTTACTCCTCTGCACCCTCCTCATCCTCTCGATCTGCACCCTCTTCTTCACTCTCTGCTATGTGCACCCCAAAGACACTACCACCAACAACACCACCACCACATACCTTCCGTTACAGGAATTATTTTCCGATCCATATCAAGACATTTCTGATGCGCAGCCACTCTTGGTATTGGATCAGGAAGAGGAGGTAGCAACAACCGCTACTCAGCAGTCTGACGACAGTATCCAGATCAGCCCAAGGAGGAGGTTGGTCCCCGGTGTTGCTGCCTACTCCGAGATCTCTACTTATAGCGGTGGGGAAGGTGACGTCGATGATGACGTGTCTAGTGATGTCACGTGGGTGCCCACAAGAGAGGAAGAGGAGGGGAGTTCAGAGGGAGATATGGACCAGCAGATAGGGAGGAGAAGCAGGAATAACTTACATTGCACAGGAGGGACAAAGCAGACTGCAAATGTATCAGGAGCGAGTCATCGACCATGTACAGTCACATCTTGCGCTCCCAGGACACCGGCACATGGCTCCGCAGTGTGGGCTTTTTTTAACGTGTCCGCTGCTGACAATAGCGTTGCCATCTGCAATCTTTGCAGTCAACGCATTAGTCGCGGTAAGCCCAACACTCACCTAGGGACGACCGCTTTAAGAAGGCACATGAGCAGCCATCACCGAGCCCAGTGGGAGCAACGGAACACACAAAGCCACACTCCAGGCTCTCACTGTCCAGCCTCGTCTTCTACTTCTCCTTCTCCTCTCTCCTCACAATTGTCCTCCACTCCACCTTCCATCACGCCAAGCTCACGTTTTTCTGCAAAAAGGGCAGGTTCCGTGGGCCTAATGTTCGAGCGTAAAAAATGATGACGCCGGATAACCCTCTTGCCCAACGGTTGATGGCTGGCTTGTCAGAACTGATAGCCCGCCAACTACTGCCATATAAACTGGTGGACTCGGAGGCCTTTCGCAAATTTGTGGCCATTGGAACACCACAATGGAAGGTCCCAGGAAGGAAGTATTTCTCAGAGAAGGGCATCCCAGAGCTATATGGCCATGTTCAGCGGCAAGTGAATGTATCTCTGGCACACAGTGTCGGTGCCAAGATACATCTGACCACAGACACGTGGTCTAGCAAACACGGGCAGGGAAGGTATATCACTTTTACTGCCCACTGGGTGAACCTTCTGACGGCCGTCAAGCATGTAACCCGTGGCACCCGTGTAGATTTGGTTTTACCGCCACGGATTGCATGCAGGCCTGACTCTTCTTCTCCTCCTCTTCCTACTCCATCCTCCTCCCTCTCCTCCTCGGCTGACACCTCCTTTTCCGCTGCTAGCGTCTCTTCCGTTGCGCCGCCCAAGTTCCCCAGAACCTATTCGACATGCCAGGTGAGACGTTGCCATGCCGTGCTGCGTCTGTTGTGCCTGGAAGCCAAGAGCCACACTGGCCCGGCACTCCTTTCAGCTTTGCGTTCACAGGCAACGGTGCCAATCTGCTTAGCGCATTGAAACAGGGCAAAATCACGCACGTACCATGCATGGCACACGTCTTAAACTTGGTCGTGCAGTGATTCCTTGTCAAATACCCTGGGGTCCAGGACATCTTGCGGCAGGCAAGGAAAATCTCGGCCCATTTCAGAAGATCTTATACGGCCATGGCTTGCCTTGCTGACATTCAGCGGCGACACGTGCAGTTAACGTCTACCTGTATGAACTCTGTGGCAGAACAGGTTCTAGGGAGCTGGGTTTTTTTTCACCGCGCCAGTGGCTGCTCATGCACGACGCATGCAGACTTCTGCTGCCATTTGAGATCACCAAACTGGTCAGTCGCAGCCATGGCGCCATCAGTGACATGGTACCTTATGCCTTCTTTATGGAGCGTGCATTGCATCCTGTCATTGATCAAGCTGTGGAGGAGCAGGAGCGGGAAGATGAGGAAGTGACAAGTAAACAACAGGAGTCTGAAGAGGAGTCAGAGGAGGATGGTGCCGGGGCGGATGAGGAGGAGCAAGAAGAGCATGCTTTAAACCTTTCTGGGATCCCTGTTGTGCGTGGATGGGGAGAGGAGAATGAAGAGGACGACATTATCCTGGATGATGAGCAGGAGCCAGACCACCACACCGCTTCCACTTTAGTGAAAATGGGGGCCTTCATGCTCCAGTGTTTTAATAGGGACCCCCGTATAAGAAGCATAAGGGTCAAGGACCAGTACTGGGTGGCAACGTACTTAGACCCCCGGTACAAACACAAAATGGCAGAAATGTTACCGCCGTCACAGAGGGCGGGCAGAATGGAGCACTTCCAGGCCTTGCTTCGAGAAATGCTGCATTCTGCCTTTGCGTGCGCTGGCAGAGGAGCAATTCCCACTCCCAGAGAAGGAGTTGCGGGTACCAATCCAACAGCGCCTGCAAGAAGAGGCCGGTTTGAAGATATGTTGGTGACTTCGGATATGAGGTCATTCTTTCAGCCGGCCCATCGACAGGTGTCATCCGGATCCAGCATCAGGGAACGCCTAGACCGTCAGGTGTCCGACTACATCGGGTTAACGGCCGATGTGGACGCTCTGAGGAGTGATGAACCCCTGGACTACTGGGTGGGCAGGCTTGACCTCTGGCCAGAGCTTGCCCAATTTGCAATTGAACTGTTGGCTTGCCCCTCATCCAGTGTCCTGTCCGAAAGGACGTTCAGCGCAGCAGGGGGGGATTGTGACCTCTTCTTTGCCTACCCTGGTCCATGACCTTCCCTCTCCTCCATTGCCTTCATGCGCTCCACAGTCCTGAATTGTCACAACAATTTCCCATATAAAAAAAGAATGCTTGTAGTTGTCGATCCCAGATTCACCTCATACATGTGTTATGTCATTGGCCATGTGGTGGGTCTATGTTTGCACAACTATTAATTATTTTTTGGCTGCAAATTTGACCTGTAGGTTTGCGAAGTTTGCCTCCCATTGAAGTCAATGGGGCCCGCCGCGAACGTTCCGATTCGCAAACTATCGGCCGCGTTCGCGGTCCGCGTTCGCGAAACGTCCCATCGGAAGTTCGTCCATCACTACTCCTGATCACAAGGACTCCAGGTGCTTCTTTCTCTCCCTGAGATATGCACTCTTCATGGCCCCAATTTTGCCCTTCACATAGGTCATGTCTGCCGTGGGGACCATGATCCGCACAAAAGCAAGAAGCTTCTCCAGCGCTGCCTTCCTCTTTCTTCGGCCATTATAAAATGAGTTGTTGATCTGCCAGAGGCAGGGCACCTCCCTGAACAGTTCAAGGAATAGCCCCATAAAATTGGCGTTTTGGAAGGGATCCATCTTGTCTGCAAGACACAACATAAGACAAACCCTAAAATACTAATAATGCCATGCTAAACCCTCCTAATCTTGTCCCAACATAGGCCTATATAGAAGCAGTCTAGGCTAGTGATGTACCAAGTTAAAAATTGTACCTTCGTTTGCATGATCGGCACGTCAGCTCCTCACTCTGTTCCCAGATCGTACGTACAACACACGCGTGTTGCGTTTTATATACAGTGTGCATGCGTAAAACTCTGCACGCCCCTGATGTTCTTTCTAGACTATTCCCCGCCCCTTCTCTTTCGGCGCAGTGGGGAAAGCACATGGCGGAGAGAACACAGGTGCGCAATCAGAGTTCCACTAACGAGGAGGAGGGCAAGGAAAGCCCGGAGCCTGAAACGTCACAATCCTGGAGGAGAAGATTTAAGGCCCCAAATATGTCTTTTGGAGATGGTGGACATATTGAAGAGGACCGACTATGATGGGAAGTATGGACCTTACCCAAACCCAAATATCAGAAAGCCCAAGATCATGACTAAAGTTGTGAAGAGTCTTCAGAAGAATTTTGGGGTACGATGATCCAAAGATCAACTGAGAAAACGCTGGTCAGACCTGAAACTGAGGGAGCACGATCAGTACAGAAGGATCACGCGTGTTCTTCAAAAAAGTAAGTAGTTGTCATGTGTTCATATTATTACTCTTGCTTGCATACTGCTCCATGTGCTTTGATTTAATGTTGTACAGTTTAAAATGGCCACTTTCAAGTTCATGGTTTCAATCATTCGTAAGAAACATTGTTCGTTAGCCCACTCCCAACACAATGTTTTCCCAAATTACACTTCACTACATTTCTTCACACTGCAGGTAAGTATTCCAGCTTTAGAAAGTTTCCAAAATAATGTTCTCACCTTTGAACTCAGGCCAAAAAACACAATTGCACCACACTTCCAAGCGATGTTTCATATTCCTATTTTTGCCCTCTGTGTGCTAAGTATTCCTTCCTTTTTTACATTCTCATAGGAGAGAGAAGACTCGGGAAGTCTGAGGACACCAGGGACCCGACACCTCCCAAAGAAGGCGAAATTCCAACACCAGAAACAGAGGAGGAGGAGGAGGAAGGAGAGATCGTTGAACTTGGACAAATTGTCAGTACAACAGGTGAGTGTCGGAGACCACAGCTTCCAGTAAGCTAATCAATGTATGTCGTCATATTTATAATACATGGTGTTTTTTTTGTGCTTTTTTTTAGGTGATGTGGAAGAAGAATCACATTTTACCAGTGAAAGTGCCCAGATCCTGATTGGGGAGATAATGGGGTGCGATCGCGATTTAGAAAATATACAGAAAAACATCAATGATGTTCAAAATAAAATGAAGAACATCATTGATGTTTTGGGGAGAGTCTGAATCAGCCCAAACTAGCTAGGGTGTTAGTTTTGTGTTTTTACTAAACAACTTTTGTATTTTTCAAAAAGCCAAAATTGGAAGATGCACACAGTGTGTCAACATGCCCTATCTCCCATCATGGGGGATCAATGTACGTGTTTTGTGGAAAGTGGCAGAGATGAAGGGGTTGCACCCCCAAAACATGTACCTTGATCCCCCATGATGGGAGATAGCACATGTTGACACACTGTGTGCATCTTCCAATTTGGGCTTTTCCAGGGGTGACACCCCATCTGATGAAGGCAATATCAGCCCAGTTTGTACATACTCATGTCTGATATTGTCTTCACTTTTCAAAGTTAAACTTTGTAAGTTCCTGTGTTCTGTATGTTACGCTTTGATACATGCCTGTTGACACAAAAATGCCAAGTTACAATAAAGTTACCTAAAAGAATGTTTTTGATACACCCAATATGTTGGTTTGTTGTAAAACCCTTTTCTAAACGCACATGTGAATGTGCTTTGATTAAAAAGTTAAATTATCAACAATGTGTGGCTTCCTTTTTCAATGCGCAAAAGCAGTATTTGGAGTAAAATTGTTGTTTTTGGTGACAATGGGTGTTATTTACTAAAGGCAACTCCACTTTGCACTCCAAGTGCAGTTTCAGGTGCACTTTTGCAGTGCACTTGTAGTGCATAGTGGATGTGCCTTTAGTAAATAACACCCACAGTGATGTGTAAATTTTCACAATCACGCCATTTTCCTGACCCCACATATTTCTGCCATGGTGCAGAAAATGAGCAAGATTTTTGTGAGTAATGCACTACATACATTAGTAAAAAAAACAAGGTGTGTGTGTAGCAGACCCACAACATAATAAGATTATCTGAAGAAGAAACTGTCCCCTCATCTCGCTCAGAACTTGGGTTTGCACTGTTGTAGAAAAAGGCCCAAAAAAAAAAAAAATACCTATGAGACACCTAAAACAAAGCCAAGCAGTAAATGAAAACAAAGATTATTGTAGTTTCAAAGAAAAATTTATTACAAAAATGCCTCTCAGACATTGTCTGGCATATCAATGGCCCCCCTACCCACAAAGTACTCCATGTATTGGGTTCGGACCTCGCAGGTGCTTTGGGGGGGCAAGCCAGGACGAGCAGCTTCAATGGCCGTGAGATTCTCATTTTCTGGCAAGTCTGCATCTGGGCCAAATGAGACTGCATAGTTGGCTGAATGTCTTTTCAAGAAATTGTGCAGAACACAGCAGGCAAGCACTATGTGATTGAGTTTATATTTCGCCATGTGGATTGGCGCTAAAAAAAGGCGGAACCGGCTGGCCAGTATTCCAAAAGTATTCTCCACGACTCTTCTGGCTCTGGCCAGCCGGAAATTAAAGATCCTCTGATCCGGGATGAGGGTCTTCATCGGGAATGGCCGCATCCGATGGTTTGCCAGGGCAAATGCCTCATCCGTGATGAATACAAACGGGAGTCCTTCCTGATTCTCCTCTGGGGGTGGCAAGCCCAGACTACCACTCTGGAGACGCCAGTAGAATTCCATCCGTGAGAACACTCCACCATCTGACATCCGGCCATTTTGCCTCACGTCCACATAAAGGAAGGCATAGGTCGCTGACACCACCGCCAACATCACAATACTATTAAACCCCTTGTAATTATAATAGTACGACCCCAAGTTGGGGGGTGGGACGATGCAGACATGTTTCCCATCAATTGCACCTCCACAATTGGGAAAGTCCCAACGGCTAGCAAAGTGGGAGGCCACAGTCTGCCATTCCTGTGGCGTTGAAGGAAACTGTGGAGTGAAAAAAGAAAAAAAATTAGTAATTTTGCACATCAACATTGCAAGCAGATTAAACACCAACATTTTTGGCCAAGATCAGTATAACATTGGCCCAACCCAAAACAAAAAATGTCACTCTGCATGAATTGAAGCACACACATAACATTTGTAGACATTTTAGGGGAAAGCAATACTATGGAGCTGACAAAAGACATTGCTAAGTGACTAGACTATAGTTGTATGGGCCCAGAAGAGCATGGTGGGGAAGTTAGTGAAGGAAAATATGCATGAAGGACAAAAAAGGAACATGAAAAGCTTCCAGCATGCATGAGGACAGAGGGGCAGAGCATATGAATTAGAGCATATTGCAATCATGGTAATTAGGGAATGAGGAAAGAAATCCAAGACATTAGCAATCATTAAATACATAGAATGTGATGTTAAAGGAGAAAACTTACCTTCATATAGTCCTTCTGCAGGACCTGAATGATGGCAGAACAGGTCTTTGGAATAATGATCCCCGGAGCCTGGGGGGAGATGCCTGTGGAGAAGTTGAGGTCCTGAAGGCTTCTCCCTGTCACCAAGTAGCGCAACATGGCGATGAGCCTCTGCTCCAGAGTGATGGCTTGCCGCATGCAGGTATCCTGCCTGGTGATATAAGGGGACAGCAAAGCCAGAAGATGGTGAAAAACGGGGTCCGTCATCCGGAGATAATTCCTGAAATCATCAGGATTATTCTCATGGATCTCACGGAGCAAAGGCATGTGCGAGAACTGGTCACACTGGCGCAACCAATTCTTGGTCCACAAACGCCTCCCTTCCCTGTTCATGGACCGGGCTTGTGTGAAAGCTAAAAGCCCAACACCAAGCCCCTGCACAGCACAAACTCTACGACGAGTACGTACATGAAACATGTTTTGAAAACGGTCGACTGGTCAGAGCGGACAACAGAAAGCACCCATAAACAGCAATGCCTGAAAGAACGACCTAAAAAGCAGAAGCAAGCAGACAATAAGCAATGCAAATCAAAGCGTACTATACCAATATATAGTCCACAATGAGAAACAAATGCTTACTGACTACACGCACTGATAATCAGATATGCAAAGACAAGCAGAAACTGAAGAGCAGTACCGAACTGAAGCACAAATCTGAAAAGCGCGAATCGTCTCTCACCAAACTTCTACTAACACGCGATAAACACGAGATCAGCAGAAGGAGCCCAAAGGGTGCCGGACATGGTGCTGAACTTCCCTTTTCTAGTCACCGCGTTCTTGGCAACTGGAAATTCCAACAACTTGGTCCGACCGTGTGTATGCAACATCACTTCCGGACCTCTTCCGGACTAAATCAGTCGGAATTAATCCGACGGATTTGGTTGCCGGAATGTCCGACCGTGTGTACGGGGGCTAAGACCTTTTAACACTAATGAGCCACATGACACAGAGGAGGGAAAATGGCTAATTGGGCCCAATTTGAACATTTTCACTTAGGGGTGTACTCACTTTTGTTGCCAGCAGTTTAGACGCTAATAGCTGTGTGTTGAGTTTTTTTGAGGGGACAGCAAATTTACACTGTTATAGAAGCTGTACACTCACTACTAGGGACGGGCGAACGGTTCGGCCCGAGCATAAGTTTGGGCCGAACTTTGGTGGTTCGGATGTTCTGCGAACACCGAACAATATGCAGTGTTCGGGGCAAATTCAAAAGCCGCCAGAACACCATTAAAGTCTATGGGACATTAACATGAAAAATCGAAAGTGTTCATTTTAAAGGCTTATATGCAAGTTATTGTCATAAAAAGTGTTTGGATACCCGGGTCCTGCCCAAGGGGACATGTATCAATGATTTTTTTTTATTTTTTTAAATGGTCGTTTTTTTCAGGAGCAGTAATTTTTTTTAAAGCTTAAAGTGAAACAATAAAAATGAAATATTCCTTTAAATATTGTGCCTGGGGGGTGTCTATAGTATCCCTGTAAATTGGCACATTTTCCCCATGTTTGGAACAGTACCACAGCAAAATGACATTTCTGAAGTAAAAATTGTCATTTAAAACTGATCACGGCTGCAATGAATTGTCAGGTCTCAGCAATATAGATAAAACTCATTGAAAAAAAGAGCATGGGGTCACCCCAGTCCATTACCAGGCCCTTTGAGTCTGGTATGAATATTAAGGGGAACCCTGCACCAAATTGAATAGAAAAATGGCATGGGGTCCCCCCAAAATCCATACTAGACCCTTCAGGAGGGGGAGTGCTCTCTCATCCCCCCTCTTTTCTTGTGGCCTGCCAGGTTGCGTGCTCAAATAAGGGTTTGGTATGGATTTTGAGGGGGGCCCCTATGCCATTTTTTTTTAATTTTGGCGCAGGGTTCCCCTTAAAATTCATATTAGACCTGAAGTGTCTGGTATGGATTTTGGGGGGACCCCTACGCCATTTATTTTTTTATTTGGTGCAGGGTTCCCCTTAATTTCCATATCAGCCCTGAAGGACCTGGTATGGATTTTAGGGGGACCCCCACGCATTTTAAAAAAAAATTGCTTTGGGGTTCCCCTTAATATTCATACCAGACCCAAAGGGCCTGGTAATGGAGTGGGGGGGGGGGATCCCATGCTCTTTTTTTCAATGAGTTTTATCTATATTGCCGAGACCCGACAATTCATTGCAGCCATGATCAGTTTTAAATTACTGTCCCATCCAGTGGCCCGCCTGTTTTCCCCCACTTGGACTGTACTCTGTGCCTGCCACTCTGTGATGGACGAGCTGCGGACATGGGTGCCCATGGCCTGTGATTAAGTTGTCATGTGCGGCCACGGGGCGGGGATGGCTAGCAGGTGGGTGAAGATCACAGTCAGTGCATGATTGCATTATGTGCAGCACCACTTCCAGAGTCCCGCCTTGCTGTCTGGCCACATCTACGCTGGTATGCTGTGTCTCTCCTCTGCTCCAGATGGGGCTCGGGAGACAAAGAGGTGAGTAACGTGTTGCTGGCCCACCAGGGCAGTGGACATGGGGGAGGGGGGGGAGAGGTAGGTCAGTGCTGGTGTCAGTGTAGTGGTTAGTGTAGGTGTCAGTGTAGGTGTCAGATAGGTCAGTGTAGTGGTCAATGTAGGTGTCAGTTTAGTGGTCAGTGCAGTGGTCAGTGTAGGTCAGCATAGTGGTCAATGTAGGGGTCAGTGTATTGGTCAGTGTAGTGGTCAGTGTAGGTGTCAGGTAGGTCCGTGTCGGAAACAGGCAGGTCAGTGTAGGAACCAGGTGGGTCAGTGTAATGGAATGTCCAACTGAGTGCTTCAGTCATATACAATTTCCTCCAGTCGGAAGACGGATATCAGATATTATAGACACATATTGCAACCATGAACAAGGCAGGACTCATTTGGCTGCAAAACTGAAACACAGAATATATACACCATAGGAGGACATCTCCCTCCTGATCATATTACCCTGACAATACAAACTGCACACAGGAATATAATTAGAACAGACATATACTATAAACATTACATTAATTAGCCACCTGGATGACTCAGATTTCATTCCAGATCAGATGTGCCAACTTCTACAATACTGAATACAGTGTACTGGACAATACAAATTATTACAAGTAGAAACACAATCCACCATGGTTTGCTTCTCAAAGAGACAAAAGGTGAGTTAATTAGCACAATTAACAATGAGTGAAAGACCCTTAGGAGGCACACTAGACCTACTTACAATAAACACATTATAGCAGGCAACCCCAGACAGGTGGCTTGCTGATGACTTTAATATCTGCTATGAATCCCATATTGTGGAGCAGTCCTTGCTGGAAATGTGGTATCTAGACCCTTAACATGGACCCTGGGCTTAGTTTGTGTCTTGGGGAGACATGGACTTGAATCCAAAGTAACAAGTCCACTCCACGGATCCCCCAGGCATACACCTTCCAAAGAGCAGTGTTCTCTTGAATGCCAGGGCCCATAGTCAGTGTGTAAGAGGCTTGCTCCCAGTCTTCTCCAAAAGCCTCTGTCCAGGCCAGGTCTGTCACAGTCAGGTAGGTCAGTGTAGGAATAGGGGAGGTCAGTGTAGTGGTCAATGTAGGTGTCAGTGTACATGGTCAGGTAGGTCAGTGTAGGAATCAGGTAGGTCAGTATAGGTGTCAGGTAGGTCAGTGTAGGTGTCAGTGAGGTCAGTGTGGTGGTCAGGTAGGAACCAGGTAGGTCAGTGTAGTGATCAGGTAGGTCAGTGTAGTGGTTAGGTAGGTCAGTGTAGGTGTCAGTATAGTAATCAGGTAGGTCTGTGTAGGAATCAGGTAGGTCTGTGTAGTGGTCAGGTAGGTCTGTGTAGTGGTCGGGTAGGTCAGTGTAGGTGTCAGTGTAGGAATCAGGTAGGTCAGTGTAATTGTCAGTATAGCGATCAGGTAGGTCTATGGCTCCCGCTGCTCTCAGTGTGTCCTGTGAGACCAGGAAGTGAAGGTAGCAGTTCTGCAGCCAGGACAACACTGGAGCAGTGACAAGAGTCAAGTAAGTGTTTAGGGATGGGGTGGGTAGGAGAAGCAGTGGAGCATGTTTTACCTTAATGCAGAGAATGCAAAAATTGCACTTTAACCACTTGACCTCTGAAAAATTTACCCCCCTTCATGACCAGGACATTTTTTGCAATATAGCACTACGTTACTTTAACTGACAATTGTGTGGTCATGCAACGTTGTATCGATATAAAATGTAAATAATTTTTTTCCCACAAATAGAGCTTTCCTCTGGTGGTATTTGATCACCACTGCATATTTTTTTTTGCACTATAAACAAAAAAGACCGACAATTTTGAATATTTTTAACTTTCTGCTAAACATATCCGATAAGTAGATTTAAAAAATCGAATTTCAATGTAAATTTAGGCCAATATGTATTGTGCTACATATTCGTGGTAAAAAAAAAAAAATACCCCATAAGCATATATATTGATTAGTTTGCGCAAAAGTTATAGTGTCTACAAACTTTGGGATATATACTGGAACTTTTATTTATTTGTTATACTAGTATTGACTTATAGTGAGACTGCAATATTGCGGTGGACATTCTGACACTGACACTTTTGACACTTTGTGGGAACCAGTGACACTAATGGATGGACGTGTCTTTTTCAACCTGACTAACTATGTAACTATGTAATACAGTGATCAAGGCTAAACATATGCACTGTCATTGTACTAATGACACTGGCTGGGAAGGAGTTAAACATCTAGTGCAATCAAAGGGCTAAATGTGTGCCTAACCAGTGTTTTTGTGCACATTGTGTGCTGCTTTTATTAAGGGAAGTAATGGATTTTTAGACATGCGCAGAACGAAAAAAAATTGTTTTCGTTTTGATTTGTTATTTACATAAATTTGTTTAGTTAAATTTGTTTCATTCCTTTTTGGGATTTGTTTAGTTTATTCGTCTTTGAATCAATTTTGAATAGTTTTCTAATTTGAAAAGTTTTCGAATTGAAAATGTTTTCAAATTCAAATTGTTTTTCAATTTCCAAAAAGAATACAATTGAATAGAAAATAAAGAACAAAATATTGTTTTCTATTCTATTCCTTTATTTTCTATTCTTTTTACTCTCTTTGGAAATTGGAAAAGTAGTCAAAAACGATTTGAATTTGGAAACTATTCGAATATTACTATATTATTTTGGTTTCGTTTAAATTTGGTACTATTCTAATTCGGAAATTCGGATACATTAGAATTTCCGAAATAACGAAAATTCATCCGAATTTTTATTTGGATCGACTGCACATGTCTATGGATTTAATTTCCTGCTTTCCAGGGAAAGAAAATCCCTCACATCCCTCCTGTCAGGATGGAGCTCTGCATAGTTTACATATGCAGAGCTTAGTCCAGCCTCTTTCCTCGGCCAATGGATGTCTGCCGGCACCGGCTAATCAGCTTCTGCTGTCACAAATCACAGCAGAAGCAGTGCCCGCGCTCCCCCTACCGGGAAGTGCAGAATCATGTATATATTGCTGATTCTGCTCAGAACGGCTGCCCTGTAGCAGTAAATTTGCTATAGGGCAATTTGTTAAATGGTTAAAACCACTTTAACCACATCAGCCCCAGAAGAATTTGCCCCATTCCTGACCAGGCCATTTTTTGCAATACGGCACTGCGTCACTTTAACTGACAATTGTTGTTCCTATATACTAGAAACACACGATCGGTCTCCTCTCTGTCTGTTTACACACACAGATCCCCATTCTGGCTCTGTCGGGAGCGATCGCGTGTGCCCGGTGAAAATCGCGGCCTCCGGGCACGCGCATCGGCTCCTCAGTGACGTGGCAAGTGCCCCTATATCCCTAAAGCGCTGGCGAGTGCTCGAGAACTGGTTAAGCTTTGATGTTTTCACATATCACATGGTATTCCTGATTGCACTGCCAATATTCGCTTATAATTGATATGATATTTGATTGATATATTTCAGTAGAGATGGGCGATCTGTTTGGACTGAGCATTGGTTTAGCCCCAAAGGGCGCCCTTTCGGATGTCCGCCAAAAATCCAACTGAGTGCTCCACAATGTACTGTAGGCTGTACAATGCATTCTAGGGCCCTGATTGGCTAAAGCAATGCACCTGACTGCTGGAGCACCGTCAGAGCCCTGATTGGAAAAAGTCATGATGGTCTAATCATGGCTCAGAGCTCACCCCACATTATAAAAGGTCCCTCCCCACAGGAACCTTTTTCAGTGTGTTGTTGGAGATAGAGCAGGGCTCCAGTGATATATGAATTCCATACGAAATGTCATTCTCTGATGAAGACCTTATTAAACTCTTAAAGGTCACAACGAAACTTACAGACTGAATGGTGAGCCCTTGTACACACGGTCGGAGATTCCGACGGAATGTGTCCTATCGGACCGTTTTGTCGGATAATCCGACTGTGTGTGGTCTGCATCGGACTGTTTCCAACTTGTCCGTAAAATTTTCCGACAAAATGCTCCGATCGGACATACTCTGATCATGTGTAGCCTACTCTGATGGACAAAGTTCCACGCATGCTCAGATCAAATTCCTAGACCAAAGCTATTGGCTACTAGCCTGAACGTAGTCCCGTCGTAACGAAATAACGTCATCAGGTTATGTACAGTTGGATTTTCCAACAACTTTGTCCGACCGTGTGTATGCAACAGTTTCGGACAAAATCCAACGGATTTGGTTGTCAGAATGTCCGACCGTGTGTACAAGGGCTATCACCACAACCTCATATATCACATCCGCGTTAAACAATTTCCCCCTCCCCTTCCCCCCTCTCTTTTTTCTTCCTATCTTTCTTCTTACTTTCTCTATCCTCTTTTCACTCAATGGAGGGTTCTATCTTTAGTTGGTTTGATGCCAGCCTTTCTCTCTGGTTTCACCATTGTGGTCGGGACACAGGTAATCAGACTGTGTGTGGCCCAGTGAACATAACTAGTTGCTTATGAGATAAGGAATGGCTGTAGACGCAGTGGGTGATGGATAAGATTATTCAGCACAGTTGTTTTTTCTTCTTCTTCTTCTATCATATTTCATGCCACCCATGTTGTAGATAAGATTGGAGCCTTCTCTTGAAGACTAATATGTATGTTTGATTGCCTATTGTGGCCACTGTTTTATCTACCTTTTCTGTATTTCTTTTCTTGAAAAATTCAATAAAACTTAGATTTGAAAAAATAAATAAAACATTTTGGATCCAAATTCATAACGAAAATTCGTAATTGTTACGAAAAGTTAACGAACCTAAAAGTTAAAACCCCAGGAAGTCAGCACAGGGATGGTGGGAACCCTATGGGGAATATCTATGCTTATGAATTTTATACGAAATTTCATTAACGAATTTCAGATCCAAATTAACAGAATTGTGACTGGTGTTTTGTTCACCAATCAGAGGAAGTCAGCACAGCACAGGAATGGTGGGAACCCCTCATAATGAACGCAACAGGTGTACAAACCTGGGAACTCAGAACAGGGATGGTGGGAAAGTCTCGTAATGGGGATAGCAGATTTACAGACCTGGGAACTCAGCACAGGGATGGTGGGAACCCTAAGGGAATTTCTATGCTTAAGAATTTCATACGAAATACGAAATTTCGTTAACGAATTATAGAATTTTGGATCCAAATTAACAGAAACATGACTGGTGTTTTGTTCACCAATCAGAGGAAGTCAGCACAGCACAAGAATGGTGGGAACCCCTCATAATGGGCACAGCGTGTGTACACTGAGACCTGGGAACTCAGCACAGGGATGGTGGGAACCCCTCATAATGATAAATTCATCATAACAAAATTTCTTTATTTTAATGAAAAGTTTACGAATCTAACAAATTTGAATTTCATACGACTCCAAATTGAATTTTGTACACGAATTACGATTTTTTGTTTCGTACGTAACGAAACAAAACAAATTTTTTAGCGGTGCCCATGTCTAGTAATAGCCAGTTAGTGTGAGTGTGGAGTGTCAGTGTAGTGTGAGTATGGTGTGCTGTCAGTGTAGTGAATAAGGATGAGTTGAACACCCCCCTGTTCGGTTCGCACCAGAACCTGCGAACAGACCTAAACTTCGTGTGAACTTTAGAACCCTATTAAAGTCTATGGGACTCGAACGTTCACAATCTAAAGTGCTAATTTTAAAAGTTAATATGCAAGTTACTGTCCTAAAAAGTGTTTGAGGACCTGGGTCCTGCCCCAGGGGACATGGATCAATGCAAAAAAAAGTTTTAAAAACGCCAGTTTTTTCAGGAGCACTGATTTTAATAATGATTTAAAGGAATTTTTCAAAAGTGTGTTTGTCTTATTTAATCATTTTTACACTTTCTTTGTGAAATGGTAGGGGTACTTTTGTACCCCCTTACCATTTCAAACAGGAGGGGCCAGGATCTGGGGATCCCCTTGTTAAAGGGGGCTTCCAGATTCTGATAAGCCCCCCGCCCACAGACCCCCACAACCACCAGCCAGGGTTGTGGGGATGAGGCCCACATCAACATGGGGACATGGTGCTTTGAGGGGGTCACAGACCCCCAAAGCATCCTCCCAATGTTGAGGGCATGTGGCCTGGTACGGTTCAGGAGGGGGGCACTCTCTCGTCCCCCCCCCTCTTTTCCTGCGGCCTGCCAGGTTGCATGCTCAGATAAAGGGTCTGGTATGGATTTTTAGGGGGACCCCCACATCAATATTTTTTTTTTAATTTGATGCAGGGTTCCCCTTAATATTCATACCAGACCTGAAGGGCCTGGTAATTGAATTTAGGGGAACCCCCACGCTTTTTTTTTTATCAATGAATGAATTGTCGGCTAATACAGAGAACACTCATTGAGTGTTCTCTGTATTACAGGAACCGACAATGGAAAGTGATTTTAAAAGACTTCTTTTCCTTGCAAAATGACACTTTGTGCAGGGACAGTTCTAAGGACGGGAAACATGCGCCCCTTCACAGGCATACTATAGACACCCCCCAGGTACGAAATTTAAAGGAATATTACACTTTTATTGTTTCACTTTAATCATTATTAAAATCACTGCTCCTGAAAAAACGGCAATTTTTTAAACTTTTTTTTGCATTGATCCATGTCCCCTGGGGCAGGACCCGGGTCCCCAAAAACTTTTTAGGACAGTAACTTGCATATTAGCCTTTAAAATTAGCATTTTAGATTCCTCCCATAGACTTGTATAGGGTGTTCCGGCTTTTCAAATTTGCTGCGAACAGCCCAAATTGTTCGCTGTTCGCTGAACAGGCGAACAGGCAATGTTCGTGTCGAACATGAGTTCGACTCGAACTCGAAGCTCATACCTAGTAGTGAATGTAGTGCAGTGTTTAAAGAGGAAGTAAACCCTGATGGGTTTACTTCCTCTTTGTCTCCCTGTACAGGTAAAGCATAATGGACTACTATGCATCGCATAGTAGTCCATTATGTGTCACTTACCTGACACAGGAGCCAGTGAAGTCACCGCTGTCCCCTGTAGTTCTGAGCGTCCATCTTCTTGGTGGGTCTCGCTGTTCCGGCGCTGTGATTCGCCGGAGCAGCGATGGCATCACTCCCGTGCATGCGCACGGGAGCGACACTCGCGGCATATCGCCACAATCTGCGGCTTGCCCAGTGCGGCGGCTGTCTTCAGGTAAATATATCCTAAACCGTATAGGTTTAGGAGATATTTCTTGGACCTACAGGTAAGGCCGCGTACACACGGGCGGACTGTTCGTCCAACTTTGTCCGCTGAACAGTGTTTGGGCGGACAGTCCGCTCGTGTGTGGGCTTTCAGCGGACAGTTTCAGCGGACAGTTGGACGGACAAGGTTTTTCGGAAATTCCGTAAAACTGTCCGCTGAAACCTTGTTTCAGCGAACAGTCCGCTCGTGTGTAGGCTTGTTCGTCAAACAAAGTTGCGCGCATGCTCAGAAAGGATTTTCACGCCGAAAGCTATAATGCAGTGTATAGGACGTCGTATTTTTCGTCCCGTCGTACGTGCCGTTCACGTCATCGCGCACGGTTTCAGCAAACTGTTCGTCCGTCGTGTGTGGCCATGTCCGTCCATGCTAAGTTTGAGCGGACTGTTTGCCGAAACTGTTGGACGGACAAAGTTGGGCGAACAGTCCGCGCGTGTGTACGCGGCCTTAGCCTTAATCTAGGCTTACCTGTAGGTCAAAGTGGTTTGTAAGGGTTTACAACCATTTTAACAGCATATTTAGTGCTGTATACACACTTTTATTTTTATTTGCTGCGATCTTTTTTGTTTTATGTTCCCCTGCCTCCTTTTTTTAAATTGTCTTGCACACACACATTTTTAGTTTTTTATTTTGAATTTGAGTCAGTGACAGTCCAATTATGCACAGTTTATACAGTTTATAGTGTACCAGGCACCACGTTTAATTATTATTACTTTTTTATGTTGGTTGCCGCATCTTTTTTTTTTTAATTATTATTGTTGCTCTTCTGCCCCCCCCTTTTTTTTTAATTGTCAGCCACAGTTTGGCTTACTGCGACGCTGGCGTTTCTCAAATTTTTTTTATTAATATATGAAGATGTAGCACCCTGGTAGGGTTGCTAACCAATTTAGTTTGCCAGGTAGTAATTGTCCTGTCTAATTGTTTGGAGATCCACTGATTTCCCCCTAATTTCCCCCTAATTCTGGAATTGCTGCACTTTTCTCTTCTGTCACTAGGTGGCATTGTAACTAGTGACATTAGTTAGTTAGTTTAATAAGGGGGCCCCCAGATACCGGCCCCCCACCCTATGTGAATGAGTATGGGGTACAATGTACCCCTACCCATTCACCTGTGAAAAAAATGTAAAAAACAAACACAACACAAGGGTTTAAAAATAATTTATTGCACAGCTCCAGGGGTCTTCTTCCGTCTTGGGGGGGTCTTCTCGCTGGACTCCTCCGCTATCTTCTGCTAGCTCTTTTACTAGCGGAGGAGCCCGGCTTTCTTCTTCGTCGCCGCCCGGGGGTCTTCTTCCGACTTCGGGGGTCTTGTGCCCCTCTTCGGTTCTTCTGGATCATTGTATTAGAAGATAGTCATATCTGCTTATTAGACATAACATTAAATTGTTGCCCATGTATCATTACAATTGCCTGTATCTCACATTTTTAACCCAATTATTGGCCATGTATTGTCAAGATTGCTTGTTTATTACCTATATAAATAGTAGCATCTCCACTTTAGTGCATGCGTTTTGCTAGGATAGCCCATTTGTAGCCTGTTTGTTGGCCATGTAGTCCTCAATACCTTCTTCTTGGCCATCTATTGTCATGATTTCATGATTGCTGCTCATGTGTTGGCAAGTTGTTACCCATGTAATCTCACAAATGCTTATTTTTTTTTTCTTACCACGATTGTTTATTTGCTGCTTTTACAGCTATTAAAGGGAGAGAGAGGCACAGTGCCATCTGCTGGTTGCAGAGATATAGTGATTTTAAAATTAAGGTTAAAAAGTTTGAATAAAATGTGTTATGTGTAAAACAGACAGTGGATATTTTTAAAAAAAAATTTCCATGTCTATTTTTCAGTCTATCCATAAAAACATCAGTAAGACATTTATTAAAACCGTGTACACAATAAAACATGTCCTTAAAAAAAATGTAAAAACTACTCTAGACCACTAGGTCAACAAATTAGTTGTGTATTTATTGTTAAGTTTATCGATCAATGTTGATGCTGCAACCACTTTTACCAGTTCAATAATATCACAAGACTATTTGAATGCTTGCCCGGCGAAGTGAATAAAGGGGTTCAGTTCAATGCATCATTTTCATTATTCTCTCATAACTATAAGAGCTGATAGAATCTGGCTGCTATGGGCAATATACACTTTAACCACTTCCCGCCCGGCCTACAGCAAAATGAAGGCCGGGCGGTGGTTCAGTTATCCTGACTGGGCGTCATATGATGTCCAGCAGGATAAGTCGCGATGGCGCGCCCTGTGGGGGGAAAGCAGTGCAGTGATCGGTGGTGCTGTGTGTCAGTTGGTCAATCACAGCTGATCACGATGTAAACAGGAAGAGACGTCTTTTCCTCCCTCGTGTCTGACAGACGTGAGTAGAGGAGAGCCAATCGGTGGCTCTCCTGACAGGGGAGTCTGTGCTGATTGTTTATCAGAGCAGCCCCCCCCCCCGCAGGTGCCACCAGGAACACCAGTGATGGCCACCACACAGGAAATCCAGGTATGCCACCCTAGACCACCAGGGATATGCCAATCAGTGCCCAGGCAGCTGCCAATCAGTGCCCATTAAAAATGCTTGCCAGTGCCAGTACCACCAGTGATGCCTATCAGTGCCCAGCAGTGCCACCTATCAGTATCCAGCAGTGCCGCCTATCAGTATCCAGCAGTGCCGCCTATCAGAGCCCCCCATAAGTACCCATCAGTGCATCCTTTCAGCTAATATTCCCATAATAGTTGGAGAGCCAGCCCAGGTGTTTGGCAGAGTCTCAAGAAGGAATGCCGGATAGGTAAGCTGTCCTTAAGCTCACTCTCGAACCTTTATGGTTGGGTAACATACGTATATATGTCCCTACATGGGTTGGACTGTGTATGGATAGGGAGAATCCTCTGCATTTACCTGCGTTGACTCCTTGTGGCACATGGTAGGGTCAGTTAAAACCCACAGAGAAGAGACGAGGAGGGTCTCTTAGTGTTTTTTCTATTGTCATAAACCCCTTCTATCCACGTAAATAAGTGGAGATTATTCTTGTAAATATGCAGATTTGATGTACTATTTGATTTAGAGGCAAGAGGGCATAGGCACAAGTAGAGAAGAGAAAAGACTGGCCCATCATTATGGGCAATAAATTAAATCAGGGAGTGAAGGGTGAGAGACCCTCAGAAAATGCCCAGCGCAAGATGAGCGCTAAAGAATATACAAACCAAAGGTATGGTTCTGCCTATACTGAGCCCCTAGATAAATAGGAGAATGGACAAAGGAACAGCTAAACCTTTAAAATCTGAAGGGACTTTTAATTTACAAGTATGGCAAACTTTTCTGCACGATTATGGCCCACTACTGTGCAGTGAAGGAATGTAGAGAATGGCTTGCACATGGAAGACATAAACTAAAGTAGCAAATCAAACTGGCTTGATGGAGATGTTTAACCACTTAACAACTGGCCCATAGCCGATTAACGGCTACAGGGCGGTTGTTTAACTCTGAGAGGCCGTTAATTAACGAACTCCCAGAATTCCGCTCTCGCCCACCCCCTGGGACGCGCACTCGAGAGCATCCTTGACCGCTGGGTCCACAGGACCCGGGGCATCATGGATCACGGTAAACGACGGAGCGATCACTTGTAAACAAACCGGAGTCATGTTATGACACCGGTTCCTCCCTCCCCTCTCTGTACCGATCGGTACAGCAGAGGGGGAAGAGATCGGTGTCAGCAGCGCTGTGGGCTGCATCTGCAGTGCCCACATCGCTGCTCACCGAAATTTAACCCCTCAATTCCCTGCCAATACTCTGCCAATACCCTGCCAATACTCTGCAATACCCAATACCCTGCCAATACTCTGCAATACATTGCCAATACTCTGCAATACCCAATACCCTGCCAATACTCTGCAATACCCAATCCCAATACCCAGCCAATACTCTGCCAATACTCTGCCATACCCTGCCAATGCTCTGCAATACCCTGCCAATACTCTGCCATACCCTGCCAATACTCTGCCATACCCTGCCAATACTCTGCCATACCCAATACCCTGCCAATACTCTGCAATACTCTGCCATACCCTGCCAATACCCTGCCAATACCCTGCCATTTTTTTTATTTTTTTTATTTTTATTTTTTTATTTCAGGTTTCCCAGCCTAGAGCTGAGATGTGGGGTCTTATTGACCCTATATCTCACTGTAAAGAGGACCTGTCATGCCATATTCCTATTACAAGGGATGTTTACATTCCTTGTAATAGGAATAAAAGTGATCAAAAAAAAATTTCTGGGGGGAAAAAAAGTCAAACTAAAATAAATAAAGTAAACTGAACAATAAAAAAAGATTTTTTTTTAAAGTGCCCCTGTCCCCATGTGCTCGCATGCAGAAGCGAACGCATACGTAAGTCCCGCCCACATATGAAAACGGTGTTCAAACCACACATGTGAGGTATCGCTGCAAACGTTAGAGCGAGAGCAATCATTTTGGCCCTAGACCTCCTCTGTAACTCAAAACATGTAACCAGTAAAAAAATTGAAAGCATCGCCTATGGGGATTTTTAAGTAGCGACGTTTGGTGGCATTCCAGGAGCGTGTGCAATTTTGAAGAGTGACATGTTAGGTATCTATTTACTCAGCGTAACTTCATATTTCACATTATGCAAAAACATTGGGCTAACTTTACTGTTTTGTTTTTTTTAAGCACAAAACAGTTTTTTGTTTTTTTTAAAACGCATCTGAAAAATTGCTGCGCAAATACCATGCGTGATAAAAAGTTGCAATGACCACCATTGTATTCTCTAGGGTCTTTGCTAAAAAAACGTATTTTAATGTTTTGGGGGTTCTATGTAATTTTCTAGCAAATAAATGATGATTTTTACATGTAGGAGAGAAATGTCAGAATTGTCCTGGGTGCTCCAGAACGCCAGATGGTGCTTCCTGCATGTTGGGCCTCTGTATGTGGCCACGCTGTGTAAAAGTCTCACACATGTGATATCTCCATACTCGGGAGTAATGGCAGAATGTGTTTTGGGGTGTAATTTGTGGTATGCATATGCTGTGTGTGAGAAATAACCTGATAATATGACAATTTTGTGAAAAAAAAATCTTGATTTTGCAAAGAATTGTAAACCTCACCATGCCTCTTACTAAATACCTTGGAATGTCTTCTTTCCAAAAAGGGGTCATTTGGGAGGTATTTGTACTTTTCTGGCATGTTAGGGTCTCAAGAAATGAGATAGGCCATCAGTACTTCAGGTGTGATCAATTTTCAGATATTGGCACCATAGCTTGTGGACTCTATAACTTTCACAAAAAACAAATAATATCCACCAATTTGTACTTATTTTTACCAAAGATATGTAGTAGTATAAATGTTGGCCAAAATTTATGAATAAAAATGACTAATATGCTAAATTTTATAACAGATACGGAGAAAAATTCTTTTTTTTTTACAGAATTTTCAGTCTTTTTTCTTTTATAGCACAAAAAATAAAAAACCCAGCAGTCATGAAATACCACCAAAAGAAAGCTCTATTTGTGTATAAAAAGGGACAAAAATTGCATATGGGTACAGTGTTGCATGACTGAGTAATTGTCATTCAAAATGTGAGAGCACCGAAAGCTGAAAATTGGTCTGGTTATTAAGGGTGTTTAAGTGTCAAGTGGTTAATAAAAGTACTGATCAAATTTACTACATTTGGGCAGAAGACTCTATAGAGGAGGACCCCCCACCTTATGTGGCTGCCAGTTTGGCTTTATGAGGTCCATCCACAAAAGCACAAGAATTAGATTACATGAAACACACAAAAGATGAGCTGGGCAATATAGTAGAGAGCGGAGATTTAAATGCCCCATATCAACCTTCAAAGACGGATTTGCCTCGTATCTTAGAAACAGATGATTGGCATAAATCAAAAAGGCACATATGCAAAACTAGATCTCTCTGAACTAATGGCTTTGGCCAGAGAAAGAGAGATAGAGTCTGAACTTCCAGACTATAAATTTCCAAATTGTGGTAGCAGGATGAGGAGAGAAGAAAGCGAGAAACCAAGACCCTGTCACAGAGCAATCTGTTGCAGTTTACCCTGTCAGAACCCAATTAGTTTTTTAAAGTAATGATGTTGACAGTAAGTCTCATTAAATAGCATATGCCTTTTAGTCCCCAAGAAATGATAGCCATATTAGAGGGACTGGTAGATTGTAGAAATAATCCAATTGAGTTTGCAAACCAACTTAGTGCTGCACAGGAAGCATACTAGGCTTCTGCTACTGACATTCATCAGCTTCTTATTAAAGCAGTGGGAAGCAACATGTCTAGCTATATACTCAAAGAATGTGGTGTAGACATCACAAATCTAGATAAGATGTTTAGTGGATGGAAGGTTTGTGAAAAAATGAATGAAAAATTGCCCCAAATATATGGACATACCAGACATGCGGAATTTATGAATGCTAAGCAAGGGAAAGAGGAAGCCGAAGGGGCTTATTGGAGGAGGTTACGCGATATGGTTGAGGAAGCAGGCCTTAAAATAGATGAAGAAAAGGCGGGAGAAACTACAAGTCCATCTACACAACTGGTAAAACAACGCTTTCTTGATGGTTTAATGGTCTATTTGAAAGACAAGGCCTGAGGCAGGAAATATGTCTATTCAAGACCTCCTGCCTATCCTGTTATCCATACAAAACAGGATTAATCAGAAATACAGCAAACTCAAGGTTAAGTACATGGGGAAGCAGGGAGGAAGAGGCAAATGCAATTTCAATTGTAATGGGGAAGGACACATAGCCAAATTCTGCAATCTTCCTGACCGTAGACTAGAAAAGAGCTTAGAGGCACCTCGTGCTGATCCCAGTTCTCTGCCAAAAGCAGTAGATCAGGCCTAGGAAAATGGCATACCAGTGCCAATCATGTTAAATAGGGTAGACAATGGGAGCTTCACGGCCCGCGGTCCTCTCCACTCATCCTGGCCTAATCCGTTGCCATCCTACCTGTTAAACAATCTGGTTAGACCTGCAAACTTCCCTACTAGGGATGAGCCGAACACCCCCGATTCGGTTCACACCAGAACTTTCGAACGGACCGACAATTCGTACGAACTTTAGAACCCCATTGAAGTCTATGGGACTCGAACATTCGAAATTAAAAGTGCTAATTTTAATGGCTAATATGCAAGATACTGTCCTGAAAAGGGTTTGGGGACCTGGCTCATGCCCCAGGGGACATGAGTCGATGCCTAAAATGTTTTTAAAAATGACCGTTTTGGCGGGAGCACTGATTTTAATGACGATTAAAGTGAAAAAAAAGTGAAATATTCCTTTAAATATCGTGCCTGGGGGGTTTCTATAGTATGCCTGTGAAGTGCCACGTGTTTCCCACGTTTAGAACAGTCCCCGCACAAAATGACATTTAACGGAAATAATGTCATTTAAAACTGCTTGTGGTTTTAATGTTATATCTGGTTCCGGCAATATGGATGAAAATCATTGAGAAAAATGGCATGGGTAGCCCCCCCTGCCCATTACCAGCCCCTTTGGGTCTTGTACGGATATTAAGGGGAACCCCGTACCCATATTAAAAAAAGGAAATACGTGTGGCCCCCAGGCCCTATATACTCAGAACAGCAGTATACAGGCGGTGCAAACAAGACAGGGACTGTTAAGGTTTGTTGTGTTAAGTAGAATCTGTTTGTAATTTTCAACTGGTACATTTTTAAAGTGTAGCTCCAGTCAAAAAATCTATTTTAAGCTTTTTGGAAAACATAGGGAAGGGTTATCACCCCTGTATAAGTATAATTTGTTTTGCCGTCCGTCTTTTTTCATCTCACTTGCTGTTGTCTCCTTCTGTTTGCAAGTAGGAGACGTTTGTAAGTTGGATGTTTGAAAGTAGGGGCCTGCCCTATATGCTCTGCAGAAATGGCGGAACAAGGTGTTGGTGTTGCCACAACATTGTAAGCCCTCAAAGGGACTCTTGGTGGGCGCTGGAGCGCCCTGCTGTGACTGATTATATCAAGAATTGTAATTACATGCCATTGTTGAACAGTGGTAGAAAAATTTACCTTTGGTGGTTGTGGCGCTGGTGCCACAACACTAAAAGTCCTCACAGTTACTCTGGGTGGGCACAGGAACTGGCCCTCCTGTGAACTATTATATCAAGAATTGTAATTACTGAAAAATTGGGCCTTAGGCACTGGTGCTAGTGCCACGACACTGCAACCTCTCCCATATACTCTAGTTGTAGTGCAGGAATGAGCCCTGCTGCAAAGCATTGCATCAAAAATTGTAATTAAACGCTCCTGTTAAACAGGGGCAGAAAAATTGGGCCTTAGGCACTGGTGCTGATCCATCCTCAAGACCCAGTAAGCCAGAGGATTTTCGGTGGGAAAGGTGTCCAAGTCTGACCTTGCCCCTAGGTATTCCTGCACCATGTAAATCAGACACTGGCGATTGTTGCTGGAACCGATCATACCTTGGGGCTGCGGACTAAAAAATTGTCTGAATGCATCGGTCAGACGGCCACCTTCTCCACCGCTCCTTCTGACCGATGCCTCAGCAACACGTTGTCCAGGACCAGGAGTTTGTAACCTCCCAGTCTCTGGGAACGCGTTGCACAGACCTTTCTGAAAGCCCTCCCGGAGATGTCATATCCTCTGCTTCCTCTGGGATGGCAAGATAAGGTCGGCAACCTTACCCTTGTACCGTGGATCAAGGAGAGTGGCCAGCCAGTAATGGTCCCTCTCCTTGATCCAAAGAATACGAGGATCCTTCCGCAGGCTTTGCAGGATCAGGGAGGCCATGCAGCGTAGGTTAGCTGAGGCATTCGGTCCGGTGTCCTCTGGGTCACTAAGGACAACATGATCCGCAGCTACCTCCTCCCAGCCACGTACAAGTCCACGGGTTTCTTGGGACTGTAAATCATACCTACAAGACGGCTGCTGCTGCTGATGCTGAGTGCCAGCCTCCACCTCCATGCTGACACAATCATCATCCTCCTCCTCCTCCTCCTCCTCCTTTTCCTGTGTGATGGGTGGCACAGCAGGAACACTGTCTGGATAAAGGGGGACTTGAGAGGCCAGGAAGTCCTCCTCTTCCTGCCTCTGTTCTGCCTCACGTGCCCTGTCCGTTATTCCACGCAGCGTATGCTCCAAGAGGTGGACAAGAGGTACAGTGTCACTGATGCATGCACTGTCACTGCTCACCATCCTTGTGGCCTCCTCAAACGGTGACAGGACAGTGCATGCATCCCTGATCATGCCCCACTGGCGTCGTGAGAAAAAACCGAGCTCCCCTGACCCTGTCCTGGTGCCGTAGTCACACAGGTACTCATTGATGGCCCTCTGCTGCGTGTGCAGCCGCTGCAGCATGGCCAACGTTGAGTTCCACCTGGTGGGCATATCACATATAAGGTGGTTCTTGGGCAGGTTCAACTTCTTTTGGAGCTCAGCCAGCTGAGCACAGGCATTTAATGATCGGTGGAAATGCACACAGACTTTCCTGGCCTGCTTCAGGACATCCTGTAAGCCTGGGTACCTGCCCAAGAACCGCTGCACCACCAGGTTAAGGACGTGAGCCACACAGGGCACATGGGTCATTTGTTCTTGTCGGAGGGCGGAGAGGAGGTTGGTGCCATTGTCGCAAACCACCATTCCTGGCTTAAGCTGGCGTGGCGTCAACCACCTCTCGGCCTGCCCCTGCAGAGCTGACAAAACATCTGCCCCAGTGTGGCTCCTGTACCCCAAACAAACCAACGCAAGCACGCCATGGCATTGTTTTGCCTGCGTACTTGCGTAGCCCCTGGAACGCCTACGAAGCACCGCTGGTTCTGAGGACAGAGCACTGGAAGAGGCCATGGAGGAAGAAGAAGAGGAGGGGGTGGAGGAGAGAAGTGTGTCACAACCAATAGTAGCAGCTGCTAGAAGAGTGACCCAATGGGCCGTGAAAGACAGGTAATGTCCCTGTCCATGCCTGCTGGACCATGAGTCAGCGGTAATATGCACCTTACCACTAACCGCCCTGTCCAGCGAGGCAAGGACATTGCCTTCCACATGCCAGTAGAGAGCCGGAATCGCCTTCCGTGAGAAAAAGTGGCGTTTGGGGACCTGCCACTGAGAAACCGCACATTGTGCAAACTCACGGAAGGGGGCCGAGTCTACCAACTGAAAAGGCAGCGGTTGAAGTGCTAGCAATTTAGCCAAGCTAGCATTCAACCGCTTGGCATGTGGATGGCTGGGAGTGAACTTCTTTCGGCGGTCCAGCAGCTGGGGCAGGGACATTTGCCTGCTATAATCGGACGTGGGTGTACTGCTAGCAGAGTGCCCGGAAGCCCTTGGCTGTGACACACCTAATTCTACACCTTCATTCCTCTCAGAGCAGGTTTCAGAGAGACTGAAGGTCTAGTGGGGTTGGAGATCCCAGCTGATGAGGAGCAAGGAGAGGTCCGCTTTGTTCTTTGGTGTGTGTCTTTGAGGTACGCTTGCCAACGAGCTGCATGGCAGGTCAACCTATGTCTGGTCAAGCATGTGGTGCCCAAGCGGCTGATGTTTTGGCCACGCGCGATACGCTTGAGACATATGTTGCAAATAACAGCAGTGCGATCTGATGCACTCGTCTCAAAAAAGGCCCACACCAAAGAACTTTTAGAATAACGCGCAGAGGCAGCTCCCTGCACAGCTCTGCGGTGTGATTCAGTCGGTGTGCTGCCCCTAAGCTGGCCCCCGGAGGTCATCCTGCCTTGTTGGACATGTGCCTCCTCCTCCTCCCCCTCCTCTCTCCTACCAGGCACCCACGTGGAGTCAGTGCCCTCATCATCCCCTCCCTCTTCATCGCTGGAGCAAACCTGGCAGTATGCTGCAGCTTGTGGAACATGACTGCCAGATTGCTGTCCTTCTTGAGCATCCCCTCTCTCTGCGCTCACGCTACTGCCTCCTGGAGCATGTACCCAACACTGTGCTCAAAGAGTTCAGGAGACTCCTCAGGAGGACGTGGTGGGTCTAGGGAAGGAGTCACTGATAATGACATTGAGACGAGGGAAGACGATGCGTTGGCAGCTGCTTTGCTAGTACCCTGAGCCTGGGTGAGAGAGGATGAGGAGGATGAAGAGGGCTTGGTCATCCACTCTACCAAGTCGTTGGCATGTTGCGGCTCAACATGTCCAGCTGCCAAAAAGAAGGACAAGTGTGTCCCATGGCCACGTGCTGATGATGACGATGCACCACGTCCATGACCAGCACTGTTGTCTCTAGACACAGAGCCTGCTGGCACCTGTCTGCCTCTCCTTGCTGGCCTTCCAGACATGGTAATGGCCTGAAGGGAGATGGGAAAACCAGCAATTGGGTAGTGTATATTGTGCTGGAGGCACACACAACACCCACTAACTCCTGCAGATGGCAGATGGCTCAATTAGAGAAAAGCTATGTAGGTGGATATAACGGTGTATACTGTGGTCAGGGCACGCAGACAGCACGCACAATCTCCTACAACTGAGTGCAAGCTCTTTTTAAAAAGAGCAATATAGCTAGCTATGTAGGTGGATATAACGGTGTATACTGTGGTCAGGGCATGCAGACAGCACGCACAATCTCCTACAAGTGACTGCAAGCTCTATTTAAAAAGAGCAAGATAGCTAGCTATATAGGTCAGGGGTGTCCAAACTTTTTTCAAAGTGGGCCGGATTTGATGAAGTGAACATGCCTGAGGGCCGACCATTTTGCCTGACATTCTTTGAACCATTGAAAATTCGGTCTAAGTGTGTCCATCCGAGCACTAATACACAGCCCAACAAGAATTCTCTTGCCTTTGTCGCACTCGTTCCCAACATACAGGCGAATGCTCTGCACTTTAGGGGGCACCATTAATTCTTAATGGTATCCCACACATTGGAAAATGTAGGGTGCTTTTGGTGCAGTGCAATAAAAAATAAATAAAAAAAACACACAGACACATGTGCGCACACGCGCACACACACATACAGACACATGTGCACACACACAGACGCACACACACACACATGTGCACACACACACATACAGACACATGTGCACACACACATACAGACACATGTGCACACACACACATACAGACACATGTGCACACACACACATACAGACACATGTGCACACACACACATACAGACACATGTGCACACACACATACAGACACATGTGCACACACACACATACAGACACATGTGCACACACACACACATACAGACACATGTGCACACACACACACATACAGACACATGTGCACACACACATACAGACACATGTGCACACACACAGACACATGTGCACATACAGACACATGTGCACACACACACACATACAGACACATGTGCACACACACACATACAGACACATGTGCGCACACACATACAGACACATGTGCGCGCACACACACATAGACACATGTGCACACACACACACACATACAGACACATGTGCACACACACACACACATACAGACACATGTGCACACACACATACAGACACATGTGCGCACACACACACATACAGACACATGTGCACACACACATACAGACACATGTGCACACACACATACAGACACATGTGCACACACACACATACAGACACATGTGCGCACACACATACAGACACATGTGCGCACACACACACAGACACGTGCACACACACACACACAGACACATGTGCACACACACACACACAGACACATGTGCACACACACAGACACAGACACATGTGCACACACACAGACACATGTGCACACACACATACAGACACATGTGCGCACACACACACACATACAGACACATGTGCGCACACACATACAGACACATGTGCGCACACACATACAGACACATGTGCGCACACACACACACACATACAGACACATGTGCACACACACACACATACAGACACATGTGCACACACACATACAGACACATGTGCACACACACACATACAGACACATGTGCACACACACACATACAGACACATGTGCACACACACATACAGACACATGTGCACACACACATACAGACACATGTGCACACACACAGACACATGTGCACACACACACATACAGACACATGTGCACACACACATACAGACACATGTGCGCACACACACACAGACACATGTGCACACACACACACATACAGACACATGTGCACACACACATACAGACACATGTGCACACACACAGACAGACACATGTGCACACACAGACAGACACATGTGCACACACACAGACACATGTGCACACACACAGACACGTGCACTCACACAGACACATGTGCACTCACACACACACAGACACATGTGCACACACACATACAGACACATGTGCACATACACACACACATACAGACATACATGCACACAAATACAGACACATGCATACACATACATACATACACACACATGAATAAAGGCCTTTTTAACACGAATCTAGCTTATAGTACAGTACCTTTGCAGCTTCCTCATTCAGCCGGGTACTGCACTGTAGGGGGAAGCAGAGAGCACAGCACAATCCTCTGCACTTTACTTTCACTTTTGAAGATCACGGAGCTTCTCACAGTGCCGGGGATCGGCTGATCTGACAGCCCTGATCCCGCAGCACAATAAATTGAGAAAGAGCAGGCGGGCCGTTCAAAACCGGACCGCGGGCCGCAACTGGCCCGCGGGCCGGACTTTGGACATGCCTGATATAGGTGGATATAACGGTGTATACTGCGGTCAGGGCACACAGACAGCACGCACAATCTCTATCATATAAATGTACTCACCGAGGCCAAGATGCCGAGAGCGGTCGCTGTTGCGACTCGGCGCAGACCACCCCTGAAGGTGGCACAGAGGGTGGTTGCACCAAGAGGCACAAGCTACCAGTAGGACAGTCACTTGCTAGTAGATCAGCAGGTAGCTTGAGCAGAGCTGAAAGGTGATGTCCCCTGGGAAGGTCCAGAAGCAAAAGGTAGCAAGTCCGTAAGGCAAAGGCAGAATCCAGGAGACAGACCAGGGGTCAAACACAGTCCAGATCAGAAGACAACAAGTACCAGGAACGCTGAGACAGAAGGATAATCCAAGACAAGCTGGGGGTCGAACACAGGAGATAGCAGGTAAGTCCAGATGCAGGCTGAGGGTCAAACACGTTTAGAAAGCAGGAGTCCCAGGTCAAGCCAGAGGTTGGGTCAGGAGAAGATCAGCGAGGTCGATGAGGCAATCCGGTTCACAACGGGTAATACAGATCACAGGAACAGACGTGGGAATCACAGGAAGCTGAAGACAAACCAGCAGTGTGTTTGGATGGCCTCACTTCCTTTATAGGTCAGCGAGGGGTCACACCCTGTGTGTGTGTGCTTGTGTGCTTTAGTTTATTCCTATTGCACACAGCTGTGCGCGAGAGCGCTTTACCCGTGCGCATCCTATGACAGTGCCCCCCCCCCCGAGGGGCGGCCTCCGGACGCCCAAGCTAGCCATCAATTCTGGATGTTGCTTATGGAATATCTTTATTAATTTGGGAGCATGAAGGTTCTTGGACGGTTCCCAGGAGTTATCTTCTGAAGGATACCCCTTCCATTTTACCAGGTATTGTATTTGTTTACCGACTTCCCTGCATCCTAGTAAAGCTTCCACTTCAAATTCATCTTCTCCATCGATCTTGATGGGTGGAGGAGGAGGCACTTCTCTTCCAGGAAAAGGACTAGGAACCAATGGCTTCAAAAGGGAGGCATGGGAAACAGGGTGTATCCTGTACGATTCAGGGAGAGCTAGTTCAAAGGCTACAGGATTTATTACCCTTTTGATTTTGAATGGTCCTATGAATCTGGGACCCAGCTTGCGTGTGGGACAAGGAAGTTTAAGATTAGTGGCAGATAGCCAGACTTCCTCGCCAATTTTAAAGGTAGGGTTCTCCTTCCTTCCCCTATCATGGTATTTCTTGTAATCATCCTGGGCCTTCTGTATGGTCTCCTGG
This sequence comes from Lithobates pipiens, assembly GCF_037356315.1. Classification (NCBI taxonomy): domain Eukaryota; kingdom Metazoa; phylum Chordata; class Amphibia; order Anura; family Ranidae; genus Lithobates; species Lithobates pipiens. Next base: position 123,811,333 of record NW_027507789.1, on the reverse strand, counting down.
ATCCTTTGGAAATTAGATTGGATGGCGGCTATCCGATCTTGGACCGCAGGAACAGTGGATTCTGGGATGGAGTTGGGGAGGAAAGAAGGGTGAAACCCACAGTTGATCCAAAAGGGAGTCTGGTTGGTAGTTGTATGAATTGAATTATTGTAGGCGAATTCTGCATATGGCAACAGGGCCGACCAATCATTTTGAGATCCTGAACAAATGCAGCGAAGATATTGCTCAAGGGTTTGGTTTGTCCGTTCAGTTTGCCCGTTACTTTGGGGATGATATGCCGATGACAAACAGATCTTGATTTCCAGTATCTTGCAGAATCTCTCCAGAATCTAGAGGTGAACTGTGGACCTCTATCTGACGTGATACTGCTGGGAACCCCATGGAGCCTGACAACCTCCTTAATAAAGAGATTGGCAGTTTCCAGAGCAGAGGGGGTACCGACCATAGGTAGGAAATGGGCCATCTTTGAAAGACGGTCGACTACTACCAGAATTGTGGTGAAACCTTCCGAGGGCGGTAGCTCCACAATAAAATCCATTGACACGTCTGCCCAAGGCCGGTCAGGAATGGGCAAAGGCCTTAACAGGCCCCAGGGCTTGATCTTGGGACTCTTGCTACGCTGACACGGTACACAAGAGGCAATGTAAGTCTGGCAGTCCTGTCTCCAACCTGGCCACCAGAAAGAACGAGAGATCAGTTACGCTCTTTTCTGTGTCCCAAAGTGGCCAGCCAATTTGTGATCATGACAAGTCCTTAGAACTTGAGTCCTAATCTCAAGGGGAACGAAGACCTTGTTTCAGGCCCAAAACAGATTGTCACGTTTTTCCAAGGTAGATAGGACTGGGTCATTGCAATAGACTGAAGCTGTTTTGATGGCCGTAAGTAAGTCAGGCTGTGGGAGTAGAAGGAAGTTGTGAGGCGACAAGATCGTACTAGGCTCCGTTACCTGGGAAGACTCAGGGAACATGCGCGAGAGCGCATCCGCTTTGTTGTTCTTGGATCCGGGCCGGTACGAGATATGGAACTGTAATCTTGAAAAGAATAGCGCCCAACGGGCTTTACGGGGTCTTAAGCGTTTGGCAGTCCACAGATATTCAAGATTCTTGTGATCTGTGAATATTGTGATAGGATGAGTGGCTCCTTCCAAGAGGTATCTCCACTCCTCCAGAGTAAACTTGATGGGCAATAGTTCTCAGTCGCCTATGTCATAATTGCTCTCCGGTGGGGTCAGCTTCCGAGATGCGAAAGCCACCGGGTGTAACAAAGCTTTAGGCCCTTGTCGTTGTGAGAGGATGGCTCCTGTGGCTGTCTCGGAGGCATCTACTTCCAGTACAAATGGTAGTACTGGATAGGGATGCCATAAAATAGGAGCTGTGGTGAACAAGGTCTTTAGTTTGGTAAAGGCTTCTTGGGCTTCTTGAGACCACTGAAATCGGGTGTGTTGGCGGGTCAGCTGAGTAATGGGGGCAGCTATTGAAGAGAACCCGGCGATGAATCTGCGATAGAAGTTAGCGAAGCCTATAAACCTTTGCATGGCTTTCTTATCCCTTGGAGCAGGCCATTCCAAGATTGCCTTGATCTTTTGGGGGTCCATGGAGATGCCCTCGGTAGAAATGACGAATCCTAAGAATTGAACTGTAGTTATCTCAAATTCACATGTCTCCGCCTTAAGGTACAGTCGATGTTGTCGGAGGATGGTGAGGACTTTCCGCACGTGGACCATGTGGAGTTCAAGAGAAGCAGAGAAAATAAGGATATCATCTAAATATACCACTATAAAATCATCAAGATAGTCTCTGAAGATATCATTTACTAGATGCTGAAATGTGGCCGGGCATTGCACAGGCCAAAGGGCATAACAAGATATTCATAGTGGCCAAATCTCGATCTGAAGGCGGTCTTCTAGACCTGAGGAATGTGCTGAAGGTGATTTAGTGGTGGGGGCCACGGTCATACAAGGAGCTGGAATGGAATCAAAACAATGTTGCATACAGTAGGTGGATGTAAAGGACACTTCCTTCTTGTTCCAACTGATTTGGGGTTCATGAGCCTGCAACCAAGGAAGTCCCAGGATGATAGGGAACATGGGAGATGATATTAGATCAAAGCGTAGGAGTTCTCTATGGCCAGAGTCTGTAATAGTAAGCAACGGTAGTGTCTCCTGTGTTACTGGACCTGAGTGTGGCAGAGATCAATCTGCTGAATGGACTAGAAGGTATGTTGCTTTATTCTAGCTTGGAATGCGTAGTTGCTGTGCAAGGGAGATGTCCAAAAAGCAACTACATGCCCCCGAGTCAATCACGGCTGGGAGTGGGATCTCCTCTTCTGCCAGCTGTAGGGAAACAGAGAGAGTCACATAAGTTTGAGCAGGACCAACACTCTGGTAGTTCATTATACACCGTGGGGGCAACTTACGGGGTCTCACGGGACAGCTGTGAATGAAATGTCCAAGCCCCCCACAGTATAAGCACAGATTGGCTTGGCGTCTTCGTTGTCGCTCTTCTGGGGTGAGACGAGGACGGACCAAACCTAGCTGCATGGGCTCCCCTTCCGAAGCTGAGGGACCCGAAGGAACCGGGATGGGCAGATATGGGACAGTGGCCTTAGGAAGCATCCAACTAGGCCGAGGGGCCTGGAGGAGTTCGGAGCGCCGCTCGCGCATCCGTCTGTCCAGTTTTGTGGCCAACTGGATTCATTCCTCCAGGGAGGCAGGAGTCTCTACTCGGGCCAACTCGTCCTTTAGGTTCTCGGAGAGCCCTAACCGGTATTGATAACGCAGGGCCGCCTCATTCCAGTCGGTGTCAGCTGACCACTTGCGAAACTCAACGGTGTAATCTTCCACAGGTCTTCTCCCCTGTGAGAGAGCATGCAGGGTAGCCTCAGCCGTGGCAGTACGCTGAGGGTCATCATATAATTGTCACATGGCCTCAAAGAAGGTGTCCATGGAGTTTAACAAGGGGCTTCTCTGTTCCATAAGGCCCAGGCCTGGGGTTACTCAGCCAAAAGAGAGATAATAAACCCGAGCTTGACGATCTCTGAAGAAAAGGTCCTGGGTTGCAAAGCCAAGTACAAGGAACATGCATTTTTAAAGGCTCTAAATTTCTTTCGGTCGCCTGAAAATTGCTCAGGCGTGGGTACTCGTGGTTCGGGTACTGCCATCATCATACCGGGTGGAGGCTGGACATGAGGTGTGGAGGCACCGCTGACTGAGGCCTGCGTAGGATTTGTGGGTGCCGGAGCTGTGGCTAGTCGCTGAAGCCTGCTGTCGATCTGTGCATAGCCATCCTGTAGTTTCTGTACTGCTTCTGTGAGTGCAGAGACTTGCTGACACAGGACTTCTAATGGCGAACCCGCTCTGTTGGCCTCTGTCATGGCTGGTTTGTACTATCATATAAATGTACTCACCAAGGCCAACATGCCGAGAGCGGTCGCTGGTGCGACTCGGCACAGACCACCCCTGAAGGTGGCACAGAGGGTGGTTGCACCAAGAGGCACAAGCTACCAGTAGGACAGTCACTTGCTAGTAGATCAGCAGGTAGCTTGAGCAGAGCTGAAAGGTGATGTTCCGTGGGAAGGTCCAGAAGCAAAGGTAGCAAGTCCATAAGGCAAAGGCAGAATCCAGGAGACAGGCCAGGGGTCAAACACAGTCCAGATCAGAAGACAACAAGTACCAGGCACGCTGAGACAGAAGGATAATCCAGGACAAGCCGGGGGTCGAACACAGGAGATAGCAGGTAAGTCCAGATGCAGGCTGAGGGTCAAACACGTTTAGAAATCAGGAGTCCAAGGTCAAGCCAGAGGTCGGGTCAGGAGAAGATCAGCGAGGTCGATGAGGCAATCCGGGTCACAACTGGTAATACAGATCACAGGAACAGACGTGGGAATCACAGGAAGCTGAAGACAAATCAGCAGTGTGTTTGGATGACCTCAATTCCTTTATAGGTCAGCGAGGGGTCACACCCTGTATGTGTGTGCTTGTGTGCTTTAGTTTATTCCAATTGCACACAGCTGTGCGCCAGAGCGCTTTACCCGTGCGCATCCTATGACAATCTCCTACAACTGACTGCAAGCTCTTGACTAGTGTAGTCTGAATGTTCCCCTTATATTATTCCTTACCCATACCTTCCCCTATTAGAAACAAGACCACACCATAGGTTGGAGTAAACTGGCCACAACAGCCTTTATTAAACATAACTCAAAATTCACTCCAATAACTTGTAAATATGAAAATATCTAAATATATATAGATATATAAATATAAATAACTTTATTACCATTAAACCACATTAAATAACATTAACTGCCCATTCTGGTGATCTCTGACGGTGACCCCACTTAAGCCAATACCAAATCACTGCGGTACACCTGACCAACTTCCCAAAGGCCTCCACCTGTGACCGGTCGGAGACAACTTCCGCCAGTGAACATAACCGTATTCCCTCCAACGTTCAGGAATACCCAGAGGGGCCGATCGTTAGATGAGCCCCCCACACCCTCAGATCCCTTCTGAGTACCTGTCTACCGTCAGAAACCACCAGAAAACACACCGCCAACACAGGAAAACCTTCAGCTGCCGTGACAACCGACGAAACCTGCAAAAGAAGAAAAGACCAGCAACAAACGACACAACAAAACAAACACATAACATTAGGGCGGGAGGGCGGGAAAAACTGCCTCCTCTGTGTCACGCTGGGATCCGAATGATCCCCTAAAGCCACACCCCTCCCTTTTATATGACCCCTCCCCTACACTGAACTTGCTTCCTGCAAACCTTTTTCCTCAGCTCCACCCATAAAGCTTAACCCTCTGTGTCCCTCATCCACACTGTCATGTCCAGCACTCCATATATCATTGCATTCTTAATCCGTGCTTCTCTTTTTAAAAAGAGCAATATAGATAGCTATGAAGGTGGATATAACGGTGTATACTGTGGTCAGGGCACGCAGACAGCACGCACAATCTCCTACAACTGACTGCAAGCTCTATTTAAAAAGAGCAAGATAGCTAGCTATGTAGGTGGATATAGCGGTGTATACTGCGGTCAGGGCACGCAGACAGCACGCACAATCTTCTACAACTGACTGCAAGCTCTTTTTAAAAAGAGCAATATAGCTAGCTATGTAGGTGGATATAACGGTGTATACTGCGGTCATGGCACGCAGACAGCACGCACAATCTCCTACAACTGACTGCAAGCTCTATTTAAAAAGAGCAATATAGCTAGCTATATAGGTGGATATAGCGGTGTATACTGCGGTCAGGGCACAATCTCCTACAACTGACTGCAAGCTCTATTAAAAAAGAGCAATATAGCTAGCTATATAGGTGGATATAATGGTGTATACTGCGGTCAGGGCACGCAGACAACAACCACTACAGAAGAGCAAGAACGCAAAATTGTCCGATAACGAACGGTGTATACTGTGTTGAAGGTACACAGAACACCCACTAACTCCTACAGACGCCAACACACTACACAAGGCCGCCGCGCTGGCGCTGGCCCATAACGTTTCGGTATTCGCCGAACGGGTGAACAGCCGATGTTCGAGTCGAACGTATATGAAGCTCATCCCTATTCCCTACCTGTTCCTGGGCACCCCCGGCCTTAAACCCAGAATACATTTTGAAATTCGGCTGTACAGCTGCGGACCTTCATGGCCTGTGGTCCTCTCTGCTCATCCTGGTCTAATCCGTTGCCATCATGCCTGTAAAACAGTCTGTGAGGCCTGCAAATTTCACTACCTGTTCCTGGGCACCATCGGCCTTAATCCCAGCATACATTTTGAAATTCGGCTGCACGTCTGCCGAGCTTCACGGCCCGCGGTCCTCTCCACTCATCCGAGGCCCGCCACCATCTTGGGGCCTAAACAGCCCCCCACGCCCCGGTGTTACGATCCACGGGACAGGCGACCTCCCTGCGCTCACCCACTTGCATCAGCACCTCTGGAGGGGGAAGATTGTGTGCCCAGCGCGAGGGATCCCCAGGAGGCCCCAGGCGGCCTGCTGCATCCTCCAAAGCAGGGTGCCGTGATTCATGGGAGAACGGTTGTCCCAATCTCCTACCTCAGCAGCAGCAACTCTGAGGGAGGCAGGCGGTGGGTGTGGTGCCTAGAGGCTGTCAGCTGGCTCTGATTAGGCCCCAGTGTGAGACTACAGGACTGCACCAGCTAGAGCCATCTGCTGTCCCTGAATAAAAACCTTCCTCTCTGCAAAGCATCAAATCTTTAAGGGGATGCAACCATCCTTTTCATGACAGGCAAATGCAGATTCTCCAAGAAAGCAGCTGGCCAGATATCTTAGCGCTCACCGCCGCCCACACGGGCGGCAGCAGTCTTGCCACCTCCAGCATTGATTGCAGTACAGACAGACCCGGCGATGACGGCTCTTGGCTCACTGACTTGGGAAGGCACCTCTACAGCACCACAGGTGGAACCGGAGCCACTTGGGGAGCCGCAATGATCTTGGCGGCCCTGGCAGAAAGTAAGTCCTTTGTGGAGGGAAAATTTGACTATAAAATGCAGGCTAATAAGACAAGATATGGACAAATTTAGAGACAGCCTCACTGAACTAATGGAGGGGGGTGGTTTGTCTGGGGGTCTGTACTAATGGAGGGAGGTCGTTTGTACGGGGGGTCTGTACTAATGGAGGGGGTGGTTTGTTTTGGGGGGGTCTGTACTAATGGAGGGGGGGTCGTTTGTCCAGGGAGTCTGTACTAATGGAGAGGGGTCATTTGTCCGGGGGGGGGGTCTGTACTAATGGTGGGGGTGGTTTGTTTTGGGGGTCTGTACTACTGGAGGGGTAGGTTTGTTTTGGGGGTCTATACTAATGGGGGGTGGTTTTTTTGAGGGGTTTGTACTAATGGAGGGGGGTGGTTTGTCCTGAGGGGGGTCTGTACTAATGGAGGGGTGTCTATACTGATGGGGGGGTCTGTACTGAGGGAGAGGTTTATACTTAGTGGGGGGTCTATACTTAGTGGCGAATATAGTTGGTGGAGGGGGGGGTGATACCATGTTTTACTGCACTGGGTGACACCAAGTCTAGAGACGCCACATATCGGCCAGGGAATTAAAAAAAAAGGAGCAAAGAAGAGGATTGTGGGACATGTAGTCCAGTATAACACGGAAACTGCAGCCCACGCAGCATTCTTAGCTGGATGGGAGAGAGAGAGAGCCAGGAGCCCGGGAAAGCTTTCAGGTAAGTGCACCCAGGATTCCAGAGGGAGAGAACAGTGCCGAGAGAACACCATCAGAGAGAGAACCCCGCTGCCCTGCACCACCAGAGGGAAAGCCACACAGCCTAGCGTCATCCCTGGCGGATAAAGGAAAGGAGTCATTGCCAGAATACAGATCTGGGCTCTACCCAGCGGAGTCGACATCGGCAATTCAGAGTGAGTAGACTCCTGATCAGAGGAACCATTGTTGCTGTATTGCTGGGTCAGGTGAGAGGGCCGATCAGCCTGTATCTACTAACGTCCATAGGACAGGGGCGGACTGACCCATCGGTGATTCGGTCGCCGCCCTAGGGCCCGTGCCTGGCCCAACGAGAGGCCCCTTGAAGCGGCTGTAATAATAACGCTAACAGCACGCTGCTCCCCGCTGGCCCCTCCTTCCCTCCTGTCCATGATGGATGGGAGGGAAGGAGGGGCCATCGGGGCGCAGCGCGCCATTAGCTGTATTATCGCATGTGCTTCACTCACCGATGCCTGTAATAATACTGCTAAGGGCGCGCTGCTCCCCGCCGACCCCTCCTCTCTTCTCTCCTAGACTCCTAGGTGATACAGTGCATTGGGTGTCAGAAACTATGAATCAGACCGAGACAGAAGTACAATTAAATCACACTTGTTTATTAAATAAAAATAAAAGGGTAAATAGAAAAAGCATAGTCAAAGCATAGCCAGCGTCCAGTAACTGGATAGAGTAGTCAGCCAGGCCAGAAGTCAGGGATCCAAGTAGAGCAACAGCAAGCAAGATAAGGAGCCAGAAGGGATGTCAGCGAGCCACTCTTTAAACAGAACCGCAGGAGATGGTTTCTTGTGATGTGACCAAGGCAAAGTGAGCTGGACAGCTTTAAGTAGGGAGGTCAGATTAGCATGATCAGTAACAGCTGGTAACTGTGGAGAGAGATGAGAGCTGGCAATTAGCTGACAGCTGAGCAGCCAGCCCAGAGAAGGAAGGGCTAAGCCAGCCCTGACATCGGGTGAGTGAAATTTTTTTTTACTGGAGGGTCGCCTTCGAAGGGAGGGTGCAGTACAAATGTATGGGGCCCGGGCCAAACTTCAGTGTGCTCTTCCCCCTCCCCACACTGTCCCCCCTGTATGCTCTCCCCCCACACTGTCCCCCCTGTATGCTCTCCCCTCACACGGTCCCCCCTGTATGCTCTCCCCTCACACGGTCCCCCCTGTATACTCTCCCATCACATGGTCCCCCCTGTATGCTCTCCCCCCAGTGTTCCCCTGTGTGTTTCCCCCCCCCCAGTGTTCCCCTGTGTGTTCCCCCCTAGTGTTCCCCTGTGTGTTTCTCCCCCAGTGTGATTTCCTCCCCCCCACAGGGTTCCCCTGTATACTCCCCCACAGGGTCCCCTGTGTGCTTTCCCCCCCACAGTGCCCCCCTGTGTGCTCTCGCCCCCCACAGTGTCCCCCTGTGTGCTCCCCCCCACAGTGTCCCCCTGTATGCTCACCCCCAGTGTCCCCCTGTATGCTCCCCATCCCCAAAGTGTCCCCCTGTGTGCCCCCGACAGTGTCCGACTGTGTGCCCCCCCCACAGTAGCCCCCTGTATGCCCCCACAGTGTCCCCCTTTGTGCCCCCCACAGTGGCTCTGTGTGCCCCCCACAGTGCCCCCCACAGTGTCCCCCTGTGTGCCTCCCCCCACAGTGGCCCCCTGTGTGCCTCCCCCCACAGTGGCCCCCTGTGTGCCCCCCCACAGTGGCCCCCCGACAGTGTCCCCCTGTGTGCCCCCCTGTGTCCCCCCCACAGTGGCCCCCTGTCTGCCTCCCCCCACAGTGTCCCCCTGTGTTCTGTGTTCTCTCCACCCCCACAGTGTCCCCATGTGTGCTTCCCCCCTCCCCAGTGTCCCCCTGTGCCCTTTCCCCCTCCCAGGGTCTCCCTGTGTGCTCCCCCCCAGTGTCCCCTCTCCCTCCCCCAGTGTCCCCCTGTGTGCCCTCTCCCCCTCTACAGTGCCCCCTGTGTGCTCCCCCCATTATCTCCCTGTGTGCTCCCCCCCAATGTCCCCCTGTGCAGGTGTGGCTTGGGATGCAGGGGGCCATATGATCTTCTATTGCCCAGGGGCCCCATCAGTTATCAGTCCGCCCCTGCCATAGGACCTGCAGTCTCTGACCATCTCTTGTAGTATGTCTGCAGTCTCTGACCATCTCTTGTAGTATGTCTGCAGTCTCTGACCGTCTCCCATATTATATCTCCAGTCTCTGACCATCTCCTGTACTATGTCTGCAGTCTCTGACCATCTCCTGTACTATGTCTGCAGTCTCTGACCATCCCTTATATTATATCTTCAGTCTCTGGCCATCTTCTGTACTATGTCTGCAGTCTCTGATCATCTCCTGTAATATGTCTGCAGTCTCTGACCATCTCCTGTAACATGTCTGCAGTCTCTGACCATCTCCTGTAACATGTCTGCAATCTCTGACCATCTTGTCCTGTAACATGTCTGCAGTCTCTGACCATCTTGTCCTGTAACACGTCTGCAGTCTCTGACCATCTTGTCCTGTAACTTATCTGCAGTCTCTGACCATCTTGTCCTGTAACATGTCTGTAGTCTCTGACCATCTTGTCCTGTAACATGTCTGCAGTCTCTGACTATCTTGTCCTGTAACATGTCTGCAGTCTCTGACCATCTTGTCCTGTAACATGTCTGCAGTCTCTGACCATCTTGTCCTGTAACATGTCTGCAGTCTCTGACCATCTTGTCCTGTAACATGTCTGCAGTCTCTGACCATCTTGTCCTGTAACATGTCTGCAGTCTCTGACCATCTTGTCCTGTAACATGTCTGCAGTCTCTGACCATCTTCTCCTGTAACATGTCTGCAGTCTCTGGCCATCTTGTCCTGTAACATGTCTGCAGTCTCTGACCATCTTCTCCTGTAACATGTCTGCAGTCTCTGACCATCTTCTCCTGTAACATGTCTGAAGTCTCTGACCATCTTCTCCTGTAACATGTCTGCAGTCTCTGACCATCTCCTGTAACATGTCTGCAGTCTCTGACCATCTTCTCCTGTAGCATGTCTGCAGTCTCTGACCATCTCCTGTATTATATCTCCATTCTCTGACCATCTCCTGTATTATATCTCCAGTCTCTGACCATCTCCTGTATTATATCTCCATTCTCTGACCATCTCCTGTATTATATCTCCAGTCTCTGACCATCTCCTGTATTATATCTCCAGTCTCTGACTGTCTCCTGTATCATGTCTGCCGTCTCTGACCATCTTGTGTAGTATGTCTGCAGTCTCTGACCATCTCCCGTATTATGTCTGCAGTCTCTGACCATCTCCTGTAACATGTCTGCAGTCTCTGACCATCTCCTGTAACATGTCTGCAGTCTCTGACCATCTCCTGTAACATGTCTGCAGTCTCTGACCATCTCCTGTAACATGTCTGCAGTCTCTGACCATCTCCTGTAACATGTCTGCAGTCTTTGACCATCTTGTCCTGTAACATGTCTGCAGTCTCTGACCATCTTGTCCTGTAACATGTCTGCAGTCTCTGATCATCTTGTCCTGTAACATGTCTGCAGTCTCTGACCATCTTGTCCTGTAACATGTCTGAAGTCTCTGACCATCTTCTCCTGTAACATGTCTGCAGTCTCTGACCATCTTCTCCTGTAACATGTCTGCAGTCTCTGACCATCTTCTCCTGTAACATGTCTGCAGTCTCTGACCATCTTCTCCTGTAACATGTCTGCAGTCTCTGACCATCTTCTCCTGTAACATGTCTGCAGTCTCTGACCATCTCCTGTATTATATCTCCAGTCTCTGACCATCTCCTGTATTATATCTCCAGTCTCTGACCATCTCCTGTATTATATCTCCAGTCTCTGACCATCTCCTGTATTATATCTCCAGTCTCTGACTGTCTCCTGTATCATGTCTGCCGTCTCTGACCATCTCCCGTATTATGTATGCCGTCTCTGACCATCTCCTGTAACATGTCTGCAGTCTCTGACCATCTCCTGTAACATGTCTGCAGTCTCTGACCATCTCCTGTAACATGTCTGCAGTCTCTGACCATCTCCTGTATTATATCTCCAGTCTCTGACTGTCTCCTGTATCATGTCTGCCATCTCTGACCATTTCCTGTAGTATGTCTGCAGTCTCTGACCATCTTCTGTACTATGTCTGGGGGCTCTTTCTAACAGACTCTCTAACAGAAGTCCTCTCTGTGTGTATCAGAGACCCCTCTCCAGGTCTCATTAGTGTACGCTCTTCCTGTATTTTCTTTATTGTTAAAAGATCATGGGAGGATCTTAGGGTAACGAAGACTTGTTAGGGGCACATCTCTGTGTTTGAGTCGTTGCCATAGTAACATTTGTAAAGGGGAGGAGTTGGTGAGATGACCACGCCCACGTGGGGGCGCCAGAAATATTTCTGCACCCAGGCGTCTGTGACCCTAGGATCGGCCCTGCCTTCCCCTCCTGCAGTGACTGTATTATCGGATGTGGGGAATGTTCCATGCCACCTAAGTACACCAATCCGGTAGATGCGGAAGCTATGGTTCTGTCTCGCATGCACTGAACTGCACGTCTATCTTTAAAACCCCCATTTGAGTGGAAGAACTCTTGAAACTATCCACTAATGTTTTTCTGTTTTTAGGATCAAAGTTTCTCCAGCAGTTTTTCAGTTCAGTTAGCCTGGAGCAAATAGGGCGTTGGGTTCTTGAACTGTTACTTTTTTGGACTGTTTTTTTTTTTTCCTTTTATATTTTCAACTTTTGTTCTGGGTTTTTTTTTTTAAGCTCCATCTGCACCCTGCTGACAAGGCCAGTGCAGAGGGATGTTTTACTTGACCAGTATGGTACATGGAATTCACCTATAGTTACTTGATGAACGTGGCTGTTTGTATACAGGTCCCCCCCCCCCCGTCTACCCCCTTCTGAGTCCCATACCTGTCCTCATGTTATACCCAACCTTACCTAATGAGTAATCTCAAACTTATTTCATGGAACGTCCGTGGGTTAAGCGTCAGATTTAAAAGATTACTGGTCCTGCAATACCTTAAATATTTGAACCTGCACATTATTCTTTTACAGGAGACGCACCTAGTGGGTAACAAGATATTGTCCCTTGACCAATACTGGATACAGAGAGCCGTACACTCAACCCATTCCTCTTATGCCAGAGCGGTGGTTATTTTGATTCACAAAAAGTTGACGTGTCATTGATCATGTGGTAACTGATCCTATATTATTGTAGTTATGACTGTTGAATCTCAACTAATAGCTATTGCTAATGTGTATGTCCCTCCTCCTTTCAAAAATGAAGTGCTATACCAGGTGTTGGAAAAAGTTGCCACCTTCAGCCCTTTGAAGCTGCTCATGGCCAGTGATTTTAACAATATCCTGGATTACTCCTTGGACACCTTGAACCCGACCAGGGCGCAAAATCTGGAGCTCGGACATTGAACAGAGTCTGCGGCTCTGGAGGAGGTCTGGCAATGGAAACATCCTGGTGAGAGAGATTACTCCTATCTTTCCCATGCCAGTACCTCCTCCTCCCGCATACATTTAGCATTTGCGAATCCTATGTTGTTGCCCCATATCTCAGAGGTCGTTACCTGGCTGGGGGTCTGTCTGACCACACCCCCTCAGGTGACATTGACTCTTGCCGCGGGTGGCCATAGCGGGTCCTGGAGATTGCACTCTGGATGGGTAAGTGAGCCCTCGGTTGAGGCCCTGGTTTTGCCTAATTTACAGGAATATTGGGAACACAATGAGGGCTCAACGGGACCTGTAGTGTGGGACGCATTCAAAGCATCCAATAGAGGGGCATATGTATCGGCCATTAAAGCTGCACGGGTCGACAAAAACTCCAAGTCCGATGAACTCCAGGCTCGTGAAACACAGTATGCTAAGGCACATGCTGAGACACTCTCCACATCCTCCCTAACTGAATTGCAGATGGCTAGAAGGGCCCTATTAGTACACTTCCAAAACCTCACTCAATGTAATTGCAGAAACAGGGCAGAGGAACCATTTGAGAAAGGGGACAAAAATGGGTGGCTGTTGGCGTACCTGACTGCAGAAACACAGACACGTTCGGCTATACCTTGTGTTTATTCCTCGGAGGGTAACATGGTGAGTGATAGGGAGGGCATCATGCAGGCTTTTGTAGCATACTACGTGGACCTTTATTCTGCTATCCCACCGTATGACCAACAGGTACTGACTGACCTGCTGGGCCCCTTCCAGATCCCGGTGTTGCCTGATGAGTTGGTGGCCAGTCTTGAGGCCCCCTTCACGGACAAAGAATTGGCTAGGCCTTTGCATCCTTTCCTAACGGGAAACCGTCGGGACCGGATGGGCTCCCTGCAGAGTGGTAAAAGCAATACTTAGATGTCTTGTCGCCCAGACTTCTACAACTTTACATGGACTGTTTTGAACAAGGGGGTTTACCAACTTCCTTTTATGAGGCACATGTAGTACAAGCTGCAGTGTTATATTCAAGTATTGGAAATGGCCCTCTAGTGGCAGAAGGATATACTACAGGCTTCATCTACAATTCCTTTGTCATTATATAGAGAAAAATTAAGGAGAAGCTTCTGGGGTTATTTCACTTTGCCTGATTATTCCATCATTGAGGTGAGAGTTTTGAGAGCCTGGATTTACCAATTTTGGAACAGTTGGTCCCGTCTTTTCTCCTGCTTTTCACTGTTTTCACACATCGGTGTGTTCACTTTGATTTATGGATTTTTTATATATTTTTTATGCATATATATTTTTTTATATATATTCATTTTTTTAGTGGCACAATTTGCGCAGGACTTTTTACTTTGTTTATTCTTATGTGATAGTTGGTTTTGTCCCGCTGCATTTTTTAGCAACACTTGCACTTTTGTATCACTTTCACTGTGGATTATACATTGTTATAATTTCTACTTTTCCATTTTTATACGTACTTAGTTATTTCTTCACGTTTTAGCACTTAATAGCGCGAGGGTCCATTTTTCACATTTTTTACATGTAGTGTTATTACCCAAACCTGATAAAGACCTGCTCTGCTGTTCTTCATACAGGCCCATAGCCCTGCTGAACATGGACTAAAAATACACGATTTATGCCCAAAAAAGGCACAGATATCAACATACGGAGAGTATATACCCATACACAACTGGGGGCGGAGTCGTCCTCTGGGGGGCACTGGTGTTTTTTGACCTGGAAAAGGTCTTTGATTCCATTGACTGGGGCTATATGACTCATATACTGCAACGCAAGGGTTTGGCCCCAACTTCCTCAAACGGATCTCGCTGCTGTATGAGCGCCCGGTAGCGGCCCTCCGTGTCAATGGGGGGGTGTCTGAGACTTTTCCAGGGGCACCAAGCAGGAGTGCCCCCTTTTCCCCGTTTTTTTTGCATTGGTATTGCAGTCCTTGGCTATTGCATTGCTTTCCTCCCCTAAATCCAGGGCATTAAGGTAGGCACCCTAACTGAAACCACAGCACTTTATGCAGACGACTTGGTTCTGTTTGTCAGGGACACCAGACCTTCTCTATAGGCTGCGTTGGCACTCTTAGACAGATTCATATTGGTCTCTGGGCTCAGGGTCAACTAGTCTAAATCCAAAATACTCCCCTTGCGCTCCCATCCTATCCCCGAACAAGCTGACCCCACCATCCCCCTCCAATTGGTGTCCCGAATCAAATACTTAGCACTACAGATTACTAACTCATTGCCTGACTTCAATCTCAATATTTCCCCGCTGCTTGTTATAATGACCAAGAAGTTTCAGGCCTGGAAAAACCTCCCTCTGTTTCTCATTGGGAAGATAAACTTGATAAAAATGAAAATTCGACCCCTTCTATTGTACAACCTCAGGAATTCCCCCGTTTGGATCCCCAAGCCCATCTTTAAATCAATAGATGCCATGATCTCTTTCTTTTTGTGGCAGGTAGGAATCCCCCGTCTCAAATTAGCAATACTACAACAGCCTTGGGAGGAGGGGGGCCTCGCGGTTCCTAACTTCCACAAATACTTCCTGACTGGACAGTTGATGGTGGCCCACTGCTAGCTGACTACTCCTCCTGATGATGCCTCTGCATCTCTGGAAGCGGCCTTGTGGGCTTCTATGAGGCGCTGTCTCATTTGGTATACAGGGGTCTAAACGCCCCATACCCACTGACATCATCCATGCGCTCAGTCAGCTTGAGCAAAGGGGCCCTGAACAAATTTGAACAAATTTGAGAAGGTTTGGGGGGGGGGGGGGTGGCTTCCATGGACACGGCCTCAGATTAATCACACTAGAACACAGCCCAGGATCCTTGGTAGGCATAGTAAATTGTCTTGAAGGGCTAGAAATAAGTGAGTGGTCGAAGAACTGGCGCACTGCATATTTGGGGATGGGCAACACTCCTTAATTGAACCATGTCACTAGGGGGTGGGGGGGGCAAATGCCACCACTCCAAGGAGGAAATTTGATAGATCATATGGGAAGTCGCAGAACTGTATCCTTGTGTTATGGTAGACTGCCTCCGGCTGGAGGTAGGAATGTTCGTGTACCTATCTGGGCAAAGTTAGGGGGGGATACATCACAAGTTTATGTGATACCTTTTATGTTGTACTGTTTTCTGTACTGGTAAGTTTGTGGCCAGTTGTTGCTCACAATGTGTGGCTTGTTATAACATGTATTGTATAAAACAAAATAAAAAAATAATTTTCAAAAAAAATAAATAGGGGAGACAATGGTCCAGAGGCATGAGTAAAAGTATTTTTACAAGAACTCCCCTATCCTAGAGGAGAAACAGAATTAAATCAGTTTAATCGATACTGGTGCAAGCGAAAGCATTTAGACTACAGTCCAAAAGGAGTTCAAGTGGTCAGTAAAGGAATTCTAGTGGTCAGTAGTCTGTCCGAAGTTTCAAATACTGCCTGTGGAGTATTTTTAATCCAAGACTCTACTATTTCTACCAGAATTATAGGCGATTCCTGCTGATTTATGGGCCACCAGCAAATATGATGTAGGTCTGCTGGACTGCACCCCAGTTATGATAAAAATTAAACCAGGGGCCCATCTCCCACAGATTAAACAGTATCCACTGAGTATTGCTCAGACTGAGGGGATAAGGAATCAGATCACTCCACTGAAAGCAGCACAGGTTGTTGTACCAATTAGGTTCCAAGACAATATACCCCTGTTCCCAATTGCAAAGAAGCCAGACAAGGGTGGGCAAGTAAAATACCGAATGGTGCACGATTTGAGAGCCATTAACAATATAGTTAAGGCAGATACCCCAATTGTGTCCCAACCCCGGACTAAGTGGAATACTGTACCTGCCTCCAGCACCTGCTTTATAGTGAATGATCTTGCAAACGCTTTCTTTTTCGGTGCCCCTACACCCAGATTGCTGGCACCTTTTTTTAATTTACCCGTGATTAGCAAAAGTTAGCATGGACACGATTGCCCCACAGCTATGAGAGTAGGCCCTCTGAATAGAATATTGCGTTAAAGCAAGTATTGGACCAATGGTCCCACTCACACCCAAACACAGTTTTGCTTCAGTACATAGACGATTTGCTTATTTGTTCTGATACAAAGGACATTTGTAGCAAAGAAACAGTAAGCCTTCTCATGTTTCTATATAACAGTAACAACAAAGTTAACAAAGATGAGCTACAATACTGCCAAGTGAAAGTGATCTTCCTGGGTCACTACATTTCACATGGAATCCGTCATCTAACCCCAGATTGAGATAAAACTCTACAAAAAATTTGAAAAGCCAAGAAATGTACGGCAACTAAGTGTCTTCCTGGGGTTAGTGGGGTATTTTAGGGACTGGATTTCAAATGCAGCAGAACCTTTGGCTCCTCTATTTGAGGCTACCACTACAAACCCTTTTAAACTCACATGGGACAATGAATTGCAGATGAAGGAGCTTATTAACCACTTCAGCCCCTGAGGATTTGTCAACTCAATGACTGGAGGACTTTTTACAATTTGGCACTGCTCTGATTGCACGGTCATGCAATGTTGTACCCAAACAAAATTTGCGTCCTTTTTTCCCCCACAAATGGAGCTTTCTTTTGATGGTATTTGATTGCCTCTGCGATTTTTGTTTTTTGCGATATAAACGGAAGACCAAAGATTTGGCAAAAAAAATGATATTTTTTACTTTTTGTTATTAAAAAAAATGTAATAAACTCAATTTTAGTCATGCATTTAGCCCAAAATGTATTCAGTCTCATTTCTTGAGGTGCTAAAATGGCAGGGCAGTACAAACCCACCCCCAATGACTCCATTTTGGATTTTTTTTTTCACACAGTATTTGCGCAGCGATTTTTCAAACGCAATTTTCTTGGAAAACCCACTTTTTTTTTTATTTGGATGTACTAAAACACACTATATTGCCCAAATGTTTGATGAAATAAAAAAAGATGATCTTATACCGAGTACATGGATACCAAACACGGCATGCTTTAAAAATGCGCACAAACGTGCAACGCCGATAAACTACATACATTTTTAAAAGCCTTTACAGGTTACCATTTTAGATCTACAGAGGAGGTCTACTGCTAAAATTACTGCCCTCGATCTGACCTTCGATGTGATACCTTACATGCCTAGTGCAATTGCTGTTTACATATGGCACCAGATCGACGTTTGCGACAGGGGTGTTTTGTTTTTGTTTTTTTATTTATTTTGCTTTTATTATATTTTTAAACTATTCCTTTCATTTTAATTTTTTTTTTATAATTTTTGTTATCTCATGGAATGTAAATATCCCCTATGATAGCAATAGGTAGCGACAAGTACCCGCTTTTTGAAAAAATTGGGTCTGTTAAACCCTAGATCTCTCCTCTGCCCTCAAAGCATCTGACCACACCAAGATCGGTGTGATGAAATGCTTTGCTAATTTCCCAATGGCGCGGTTTATATTTGGTGAAATCTAAGTCATGAAATGCTCATAGCTTCCAGTTTCTTAGGCCATAGAGATGATTGGAGTCATTCTGGTCTCTGATCAGCTCTATGGTCAGCAGGCTGAACCACCGGCTGCATTCTCAGGTTCCCTGTTGGGACAGGAGAGCCCAAGAAACCATGGAAGATGGTGGGAAGGGAGGAGACGCTCCCTCCCACTGCTTATAAAAGCACTCTAGAGGCTAATTGCTTTTATATGAAAGCCGACCACTGGTTGAAAAGAATGATTCCAAGATGATCATTCTGGTATAATCACTCAAAGTCCAGCAGCATACCAGGACGTTGCTGGACCTTGTTGGGCATACATTGTAATGTTCTTTTTTTTCATGCAGCCTGTGGGCTGAACAAAAAAAAAAACAGATTGATCGGTGGGTATGCCCACCATTATAATACCGCCCTTCATCCACCCACTTCTCGCTGATTTACGTATCGTGGGAGCAAACGCTAACTGTGATGGTGAAACAGTGCTGGAGTCATGGGTTTACATATCGTGGGAGCAAACACTGTTGCTGTCAAGATAAATAAACCCATGCTGCAGCTGAATGGTGTACCCGCTAAGCAAATGATGGTTAACACTAAAACAAACATTACAGTATAACATACCATACCTGAAAAGCAAATACAATAAAATATAGTAAAAACAGAGAGAACGATAGATATAGAACAGCAGAGCGGACAGTAGAGAGTGAACATAAGAGAGAGAACAATAGAGAGAGGAGAAATATCCAACCACAACTATTATTGGATTTTTTCTTTTATATATTTTTGTGTTTTTTTTTTCTTTTTTCACATTTATAAGGATTGGCAAATTCTGCAGGAAGGGCACTATGGACACGATGGGCCTGTGTTTGTCTTCTCCTTGGTGGCAGCGGGACACTACTTGTGCTTGCTACCTCACCAGCTTGAACTGTACTTATGGGACTCGCCACGTCACCACGTTTTACTGCAGTGCTGGATGTATGACCAGGATGTACTAGGCCGCTGCTGCTTGCCAGGTCACCAGAAGGAATAGTGGCACTAGTACTGGCTCTCTACTCCATACGAGGGACCTGTGGTTCTTGCACCTCAACGACAGCAGAAGAAGATCGGGGTCTGGTACGCCTGACCTTGGCAGAGACCACAACTCCATCAACAGAGCTATCTGCCAGGGTGCCGCTGCTGTCTAATGGTTCTTATTCTGAGCCTGGATCCGACAGATGAGTGACTTCCTGACGGCCGGTGAAGTTTTAGGATGGGGGGGGGGGGGAAGACCCCGCCCCTCCAGATTTGGCCCCTCCCACTTTTCACCTCTTATAGAATCAACATCATATACCAGGCTGTACATTATACACTGGGATCTGCACATCATATACCATGCTCTGCACATTATAGACAGGGCTCTGCACTTCATATACCAGGCTGCATATTATACACAGGGCTCTGTAAAGCAACCTGTAAATCGCACATATCTGCATTCTGCAACCTGTAAATCGCTCATATCTGCATTCTGCAACCTGTAAATTGCACATATCTGCAACCTATAAATCGCACAAATCTGTAACCTGTAAATCGTACATATCTGTAACCTGTAAAGTGCACATATCTGCATTCTGTAAGTCGCACATAACTGCATTCTGCAACCTGTAAATTGCACATATCTGCATTCTGTAAGTCGCACATAACTGCATTCTGCAACCTGTAAATTGCACATATCTGCATTCTGTAAGTCACACATAACTGCATTCTGCAAACTGTAAATCGCACATATCTGCATTCTGCAACCTGTAAATTGCACATATCTGCATATCTGGGTGCTTCATCACACTTGCCTGGGCTTACAGTACTGATCTGCAGAACAGCATTCACGTGTCACTATATGAGCACTGTTCATCAAGAACCACCAACCACTGTCTAAGAGAAACAATTAATCACAATTAATAACTGTGGGGGGGGGGGGGGGGGGTTCGGTATGCCACCGACCACCGAGAATAAGTTTTACTTTTTAATCATGCTGAGCGGGGGAGGGGGGGGGGGTATTGGTGTGCCGCAGACCACCGGGGGACCGCCAAAAATAGCAGTTAATCTTGCCGCCGCCGCGAAGAAGAAAAAGAATTAAGGTTGGGGGGTGGGCCGCTGAAAAAAAAGGATATTTAATTTATATATATATATATATATATATATATATATATATATATATATATATATATACTGTATATCATATATATTATATATTATATATATATATATATATATATATATATATATATATATATATATATACGTTGGAAAGCATGGCCATGCCTTACCTCAGCCTGTGAGCCTGTGATCCCCTCAGGCGGGACGTTGCAGTGAGAACAGCGGGCTTCCTTCCTTGAGTGACGTCGGAAGCGCCGCCCATGTCACTCAAAGAGCAAGTCTATGCCCTCGCCCGGCCAGTCCATCGCACCGGAAGCTGTGGCATGATCGGCTGCGCCACAGAGCGTTTTTTGGGGCAAATGGAGTGCCTCGTCTACAATCTTGTGATTGCATAGATGTGGCGCTTCCCATATTGCACGGCGCCCGGCGCCAGGATACAGTGCACATAGGGACATTTAAAAAAACATATTTTTTAAAGGGACATGTTTAAATATATATATTTTTTTTTACTGCACGGGGGGCGTGTAGGCCTCTTCACTAGTGTACAGTACCTGTCCACGAAAATGTGTTTCCAGTGCGATCCCAGCGACAGGGTACTGTACATCTCGCGCTGGCTGTAATAGGAAAAAACACATTTTCTTATCGCAGCCAGCATGAGAGGGAATTCCCCTCCAAGAGCATACCAGGCCCTAAGGTAAAAAAAATGGCATGGGGTTCCCCCAAAAGTCCCTTTTCCAAGCACGCAGCCCGGCCGGTCAGGTAAGGGGGGTGGGGACAAGTGAGCGCCCCCCCTCCTCCTGAACCATACCAGGCCGCATGCCCTCAACATGGGGGGTGGGTGCTTTGGGGAAGGGGGGCCCTGCGGCCCCCACCCCAAAGCACCTTGTCCCCATGTTGATGAGGACAAGGGCCTCTTCCTGACAACCCTGGCCGTTGGTTGTTGGGGTCTGCGGGCGGAGGGCTTATCAAAATTCGGGAGCCCCCTTTAATGAGGGGGCCCCCGTATCCCGGCTCCCCACCCTATGTGAGTATGGGGTACATTGTACCCCTACCCATTCACCTGGGGAAGATAAGTGTCAATAAAAAACAAACATACTAGACAGATTTTTAAAGTAATTTATTAGGCAGCTCTGGGGGTCTTCTTCCGACTTGGGGGGGTCTCTTCCGACTTCTCCGCTCTCTTCGGCCTCTTTTCCCGTTGTCCAGTTCTTCTTCTGCTCTCCGGTTCTTCTGCTCTTTTGCTAGTGGTGGCCCAGTCTTCTCCGTCTTGAGCCTTCTTCTCTTCTTCTGATGTTGACACAACGCTCTCTCCCGCTGTAATGCCTCGTGCAAGGTGCACAACGACTTATATAGGCATGGGGCGTGGTCACCAGGTGATGTCACCCGGTGACCATGCCCTTATGATGTCACAGTCCCAGGCATGATAGGACAGTGACGTCAATAGGGGGCGGGGTCACCGGGTGACATCACCTGGTGACCACGCCCCATGCCTATATAAGTCGTTGTGCACCTCGCACACGCCATTACAGTGGGAGAGAGCATCGTGTCAACATCGGAAGAAGAAAAGAGGGATCAAGAAGACAGAGCGGAGAAGTCGGAAGAGACCCCCGGAGCTGCCTAATAAAATTACTTTAAAAACCCGTCTAGTGTGTTTTTTTTATTGACACTTTTTTCTCCCAGGTGAATGGGTAGGGGTACGATGTACCCCGTACTCACATAGGGTAGGGGGCCCGGGATCCGGGGGCCCCCTCCTTAAAGGGGGCTTCCAGATTTCAATAAGCCCTCTGCCCGCAGACCCCGACAACCAACGGGCAGGGTTGTTGGAAGAGGCCCTTGTCCTCATCAACATGGGGACAAGGTGCTTTGGGGTGGGGGGCCGCAGGGAGCCCCCCTTCCCCAAAGCACCCATCCCCCATGTTGAGGGCATGCGGCCTGGTACGATTCAGGAGGGAGGGGCACTCGCTCATCGGGTTGCATGCTTGGATAAGGGTCTGGTATGGATTTTGGGGAGACACCCGTTTCGGCTTAGGGGGTTCCCCTTAAAATCCATACCAGACCTAAGGGCCTGGTATGCTCTTGGAGGGGAACCCATTTTTTTTAGTTAAAATTTGGCGTGGAGTCCCCCCTCATGTTTCATACCAAACACCTGTCAGCAATGCTTGTCGCTCATCGGGAAAGGAAAAAAAACAAATTCTTCCTTTTGCGATAAGCGAGCCAGCTCAGTGCTGGCTCCCGCAATGGGGCTCACAGGTGTTAAATCTCACCGATAACAGCGGCGAGATTGACACAATATCGCTGTCACCTACTGTACCTTCGATTTGCCATTTTGGGCTCTAAATTTATTGGAACACTAGTGAGACTCACAGGTAAAAAAGCTCCTAGGCTGTATCAAAATGCTACCAAAAAAACGTTAGTGTTCACAGAGATCAGGCCTGACTCTGCGAACGCTGCAGTTATGTGTGTTTTGTAAGTGACAGTGATCAATCAATACTGCACTTGCGTGGGCTGGGCGGAGGGACAAAACGCAGGTGCTAGCAGGTATCCGGGCTGATCCCGCTAACACTGCATTTTTGGGAACCCTAAACTGCTGGAGACACTAGTATAGATCAGATCAGATATCGATCCATTCAGATACTATACCACTAAGGGAGGTGTATGGTGCATGCATGGGTGTTAGCGGTACTGGCACAAACCTGATGCTGCCCGGGGCGACACAGACCCTATCTGGTGCTAAAACCTAACTTTGATCACCCGCGGGTGATCAAGGGGTTAAACCTTTATTGGGTAAAATACAGCGGGTGCCCTGACGCTATAAAAAATAAACTAGCTAAACTGCATCACCCGTGACACTTATACTGTGATCACAGGTGGCACGGGGTAATCAAGAGGTTAAACCTTTATTATGGGGTGTTAGGGGGGTCCCTAGTCCTGAGTGTTAGAATATTATTCCAAATTCATAATTCTGCACTTATAGGTGTTATATTATATTCATGGCAAGCTTGCAAAACATATTTGGTTTTATTACTAGTCATAATAAATAGTATGTGTGAATGACCTTGATCAAATGTTCAGTGAAAAATATCCTCATCTAAAGCTGAGCATTGCTGGATGTTTCTGGTATAGCCAATTTTGAGTATGACATATATGGTATAGAATGTCATGAGAAGACAAAACTAGACACATGTCTATGTAGCTAAAGCAATAATACATTGTGGATTATATCCCATTAAGATAAGTTTAGAGTAGTTTCAGTCATAATATTAAGTATTAGTGTATAGTTACTTAATGTAAAATTGCAAAATATGTGTCCATGTTAGTAGATGTTTGGTTATATGACATTACATGATCAGCACATTACTTCAAGTGTTCTCCTAAGCAGATTTTCCTTTCCAAAGAATTCAAATAGACTATATTCAGATGCCCAGAATATGCACCTATGAGTACGCTCTAGTGTGCGTTGACATGTTTTCAGGTTGGCCCGAGTGCTGGCTGGCAGCTAAAGCAAATACAAAAACAACAGCAAAGAAAATTGAGAATGAAATAGTTTGCAGATATGGAGTTCCTGAAACTATTGAGAGTGACAGAGTAACCCATTTTGCTGGGGAAGTAATGAAAGAGATAATGGAAGCCCTTCACATACAGCAAGCTTTCCATACACCTTATCCACAAATAGTGATGGACGAACTTCCGACGGGACGTTTCGCGAACGCGGCCGATAGGTCGCGAACCGTAACGTTCGCGGCGGGCCCCATTGACTTCAATGGGAGGCGAACTTTGCAAACCTACAGGTCAAATTTGCAGCCACAAAATAATTACTAGCTGTGCAAACATAGTCCCACCACATGGCCAATGACATAACACATGTATGAGGTGAATCTGGGATCGACAACTACAAGCATTTTTTATGTGTGAAATTGTTGTGACAATTCAGGACTAGGGATGAGCCGAACACCCCCCGGTTCGGTTCGCACCAGAACTTTCGAACGGACCCCAAATTCGTACGAACTTTAGAACCCCATTGAAGTCTATGGGACTCGAACGTTCGAAATTAAAAGTGCTAATTTTAACGGCTAATATGCAAGATACTGTCCTAAAAAGGGTTTGGGGACCTGGATCCTGCCCCAGGGGACATGGGTCAATGCCTAAAATGTTTTTAAAAATGGCCGTTTTGGCGGGAGCACTGATTTTAATGACGATTAAAGTGAAAAAAAAGTGAAATATTCCTTTAAATATGGTGCCTGGGGGGTGTCTGTAGTATGCCTGTGAAGTGCCACGTGTTTCCCGTGTTTAGAACAGTCCCTGCACAAAAGCACATTAAACGGAAATAACATCATTTAAAACTGCTTGCGGTTTTAATGTTATATCTGGTTCCTGCAATATGGTTGAAAATCATTCAGAAAAATGGCATGGGTAGCCCTCCCTGCCCATTACCAGCCCCTTTGGGTCTTGTACGCATATTAAGGGGAACCCAGTACCCATATTAAAAAAAGGAAATGCGTGTGGCCCCCAGGCCCTATATACTCAGAACAGCAGTATACAGGCGGTGCAAACAAGACAGGGACTGTTAAGGTTTGTTGTGTTAAGTTGAATCTGTTTGTAATTTTCAACTGGTACATTTTTAAAGTGTAGCTTCAGTCAAAAAAACTATTTTTAAGCTTTTTGGAAAACATAAGGAAGGGTTCACCCCTGTATAATTTGTTTTGTCGTCCATCTCTTTTCATCTCACTTGCTGTTTTCTCCTTCTGTTTGCAAGTCGGAGACGTTTGTAAGTTGGATGTTTGAAAGTAGGGGCCTGCCCTATATGCTCTTCAGAAATAGCGGAACAAGGTGTTGGTTTTGCCACAACATTGTAAGCCCTCAAAGTGACTCTTGGTGGGCGCTGGAGCGCCCTGCTGTGAACGATTATATCAAGAATTGTAATTACATGCCATTGTTGAACAGTGGTAGAAAAATTGACCTTTGGTGGTTGTGGTGCTGGTGCCACAACACTATAAGTCCTCACAGTTACTCTGGGTGGGCACAGGAACGGGCCCTCCTGTGAAATATTATATCAAGAATTGTAATTACATGTCCCTGTTAAACAGGGGCAGAAAAATTGTGCCTTAGGCACTGGTGCTGGTGCCACGACACTGCAACCTCTCCCATATACTCTAGTTTTATTGCAGGAATTAGCCCTGCTGCAAAGCATTGCATCAAAAAATGTAATTAAACGCCCCTGTTAAACAGGGGCAGAAAAATTGGGCTTATGGCATCACCCAGAACCAGAAATGTTCTTCCAACATATCAGCGGAGGAGGAAGAGGATAGACAATCAACATAACAGGACAGTCACTCAGCATCAGCATAGGCAGTCTTGAAGGGATGTGATATTTCAAAAAAAATTATTCGGTTACATCAGCTTCAGGTGCTTGGTAGCTGTGGGTGATCCAAGACTGATTCATCTTGATGAAGGTCAGTCGATCAACTGATTCGGAGGACAGGCGCACCCTGTGATCGGCAACAAAGCCACCAGCAGCACTGAAGGTGCGTTCCGAAAGAACGCTGGATGCAGGACAGGCCAGTAGCTCAATTTCATACTGTGCAAGCTCTGGCCAGTGATCCATCCTCAAGACCCAGTAAGCCAGAGGATTTTCAGTGGGAAGGTTGTCCAAGTCTGACCTTGCCCCTAGGTATTCCTGCACCATGTAAATCAGACGCTGGCGATGGTTGCTGGAACCGATCATACCTTGGGGCTGCGGACTAAAAAATTGTCTGAAAGCATCAGTCAGACGGCCACCTTCTCCACCACTCCTTCTGACCGATGCCTCAGCAACACGTTGTCCAGGACCAGGAGTTTGTAACCTCCCAGTCTCTGGGAACGCGTTGCACAGACCTTTCTGCAAGGCCTCCCGGAGATGTCTCATCCTCTGCTCCCTCTGCGATGGCAAGATAAGGTCGGCAACCTTACCCTTGTACCGTGGATCAAGGAGAGTGGCCAGCCAGTAATGGTCCCTCTCCATGATCCGAAGAATACGAGGATCCTTCCGCAGGCTTTGCAGGATCAGGGAGGCCATGCAGCGTAGGTTAGCTGAGGCATTCGGTCCGGAGTCCTCTGGGTCATTAAGGACAACATGATCCGCAGCTACCTCCTCCCAGCCACGTACAAGTCCACGTGTTTCTTGGGACTGTAAATCATCCCTACAAGACTACTGCTGCTGAGTGCCAGCCTCCACCTCCATGCTGACACAATCATCCTCCTCCTCCTCTTCCTCCTCCTCCTCCTCCTCTTCCTGTGTGATGGGTGGCACAGCAGGAACACTGTCTGAATAAAGGGGCCCTTGAGAGGCAAGGAAGTCCTCCTCTTCCTGCCTCTGTTCTGCCTCAAGTGCCCTGTCCATTATTCCACGCAGCGTATGCTCCAAGAGGTGGACAAGAGGTACAGTGTCACTGATGCATGCACTGTCACTGCTCACCATCCTTGTGGCCTCCTCAAACGGTGACAGGACAGTGCATGCATCCCTGATCATGCCTCACTGGCGTGGTGAGAAAAAACCGAGCTCCCCTGACCCTGTCCTGGTGCCGTAGTCGCACAGGTACTCATTTATGGCCCTCTCCTGCGTGTGCAGCCGCTGCAGCATGGCCAACGTTGAGTTCCACCTGGTGGGCATGTCACATATAAGGCGGTTCTTGGGCAGGTTCAACTCCTTTTGGAGCTCAGCCAGCCGAGCACAGGCATTAAATGATCGGCGGAAATGCACACAGACTTTCCTGGCCTGCTTCAGGACATCCTGTAAGCCGGGGTACCTGCCCAAGAACCGCTGCACCACCAGGTTAAGGACGTGAGCTACACAGGGCACATGGGTCAGTTGTCCCTGTCGGAGGGCGGAGAGGAGGTTGGTGCCATTGTCGCAAACCACCATTCCTGGCTTAAGCTGGCGTGGCGTC
Source organism: Lithobates pipiens (assembly GCF_037356315.1). Taxonomy (NCBI): domain Eukaryota; kingdom Metazoa; phylum Chordata; class Amphibia; order Anura; family Ranidae; genus Lithobates; species Lithobates pipiens. The sequence goes on along the minus strand of NW_027507789.1, from coordinate 123,784,161 downwards.
AACAACCTCTTGGCCTGCCCCTGCAGAGCTGATAAAACATCCGCCCCAGTGTGGCTCCTGTCCCCCAAACAAACCAGTGCAAGCACGGCATGGCATCGTTTTGCCTGCGTACTTGCGTAGCCCCTGGAACGCCTACGGAGCACCGCTGGTTCTGAGGACAGAGCACTGGAAGAGGCCATGGAGGAAGAAGAAGAGGAGGGGGTGGAGGAGAGAGGTGTGTCACAACCAATAGTAGTATTTTGGAGGCGTGGTGGCGGAACAACCTCCAACACTACTGCACCTTGTCCTGCATCCTTCCCAGCTGCCAGGTAACGTCCCTGTCCATGCCTGCTGGACCATGAGTCAGCGGTAATATGCACCTTACCACTGACCGCCCTGTCCAACGAGGCAAGGACATTGCCTTCCACATGCCGGTAGAGAGCCGGAATCGCCTTCCCTGAGAAAAAGTGGCGTTTGGGGACCTGCCACTGAGGAACCGCACATTGTACAAACTCACGGAAGAGGGCCGAGTCTATCAACTGAAAAGGCAGCAGTTGAAGTGCTAGCAATTTAGCCAAGCTAGCATTCAACCGCTGGGCATGTGGATGGCTGGGAGTGAACTTCTTTCGCCGGTCCAGCAGCTGGGGCAGGGACATTTGCCTGCTATAATCGGACGTGGGTGTACTGCTAGCAGAGTGCCCGGAAGCACTTGGCTGTGACACACCTAATTCTACACCTTCATTCCTCTCAGGCCGCGTACACACGGGCGGACTGCTCGCCCAACTTTGTCCGCTGAACAGTGTTTGGGCGGACAGTCCGCTCGTGTGTGGGCTTTCAGCGGACAGTTTCAGCGGACAGTTTGACGAACAAGGTTTTACGGAATTTCCGAAAAACTGTCCGCTGAAACCTTGTTTCAGCGAACAGTCCGCCCGTGTGTAGGCTTGTTCGTCAAACTAAGTTCCGCGCATGCTCAGAAAGGATTTACACGCCGAAAGTTATAATGCAGTGTATAGGACGTCGTATTTTTCGTCCCGTCGTACGTGCCGTTCACGTCATCGCGCACGGTTTCAGCAAACTGTTCGTTCGTCATGTGTGGCCATGTCCGTCCATGCTAATTTTGAGCGGACTGTTTGCCGAAACTGTTTGACGAACAAGGTTGGGCGAACAGTCCGCGCGTGTGTACGCGGCCTCAGAGCAGGTTTCAGAGAGGACTGAAGGTCTAGTGGGGTTGGAGATGCCAGCTGATGAGGAGCAAGGAGAGGTCCGCTTTGTTCTTTGGTGTGGGTCTTTGAGGTACGCTTGCCAACGAGCTGCATGGCAGGTCAACATATGTCTGGTCAAGCATGTGGTGCCCTAGCGGCTGATGTTTTGGCCACGCGAGATACGCTTGAGACATATGTTACAAATAGCAGCGGTGCGATCTGATGCACTCGTCTCAAAAAAGGCCCACACCAAAGAACTTTTAGAAGAACGTGCAGAGGCAGCGCCCTGCACAGGCGGAGCTCTGCGGTGTCATTCAGTCGGTGTGCTGTCCCTAAGCTGGCCCCCGGAGGGCATCCTGCCTCGTTGGACATGTGCCTCCTCCTCCTCCTCTCTCCTACCAGGCACCCATGTGGAGTCAGTGCCCTCATCATCCCCTCCCTCTTCATTGCTGTAGCAAACCTGGCAATATGCTGCAGCTTGTGGAACATGACTGCCAGATTGCTGTCCTTCTTGAGCATCCCCTCTCTCTGCATTCACGCTACTGCCTTCCTCTAGCTGAGTGTCATCATCAGAGCCTACAAAACACTGGGCATCCTCCTGGAGCATGTACCCAACACTGTGCTCAAAGAGTTCAGGAGACTCCTCAGAAGGACGTGGTGGGTCTAGGGAAGGAGTCACTGATGATGACATTGAGACGAGGGAAGACGATGCGTTGGCAGCTGCTTTGCTAGTACCCTGAGTCTGGGTGAGAGAGGATGAGGAGGATGAATAGGGCTTGGTCATCCACTCTACCAAGTCGTTGGCATGTTGCGGTTCAACATGTCCAGCTGCCAAAAAGAAGGACAAGCGTGTCCCATGGCCACGTGCTGATGACAATGCACCATGTCCACGACCAGCACTGTTGTCTCTAGACACAGAGCCTGCTTGCCCTCTTTTATCGGCTCGCGCCTGTCTGCCTCTCCTTGCTGGCCTTCCAGACATGGTAATGGCCTGAAGGGAGTTGGGTAAAACAGCAGTTGGGTAGTGTATATTGTGCTGGAGGCACACAACACCCACTAACTCCTGCAGATGCCTTTATTATAGAACACCAGAGATAAAGGGGTATACTGTAATGGAGTCACACAACACCCACTAAGCCCTGCAGATGGCTCTATTAGAGAACAGCAATAAAGGGTAGATACAGGTGTATATTGTGCTGGAGGCACACAACAACCACTAACTCCTGCAGATGCCTTTATTATAGAACACCAGAGATAAAGGGGTATACTGTAATGGAGTCACACAACACCCACTAAGCCCTGCAGATGGCTCTATTAGAGAACAGCAATAAAGGGTAGATACAGGTGTATATTGTGCTGGAGGCACACAACAACCACTAATTCCTGCAGATGCCTTTATTATAGAACACCAGAGATAAAGGGGTATACTGTAATGGAGTCACACAACACCCACTAAGCCCTGCAGATGGCTCTATTAGAGAACAGCAATAAAAGGTAGATACAGGTGTATATTGTGCTGGAGGCACAAAACACCCACTAACTCCTGCAGATGCCTTTATTATAGAACACCAGAGATAAAGGGGTATATACAGATGTATACTGTGCTGTGCTGGAGGCACACACAACTTCCAATAACTCCTGCAGATGGCAAGTGGGCTCAAATAGAGAAGAGCTATGTAGGTGGATATAGCGGTGTGTACTGGGTACAGAGCACGCAGACAGCACGCACAAGCTCCTAACACTACTGACTGCAAGCTCTATTATAAAAGATAGATCACTAGCTATATAGGTGAGGTGAATATAGCGGTGTATACTGCGGTCAGGGCACGCAGACAACAACCACTACAGAAGAGCAAGATCGAAAATCGGCCGATAACGATCGGTGTATACTGTGTTGAAGGAACACAGAACACCCACTAACTGCTTCAGACGCCAACACACTACACAATGCGGCCTTATATAGTGTGGGGTGTGTACTACACAGCCTGAGCTATGATTGGCCACAGGCATCCTGCCTGTGGCCAATCATGGCTCTCCTCGCTGCCGGCGCTGTAATTGGCCAAGCATGCGGGGTCACAGTGCATGCTTGGCCAATCATGAGCCAGCAATGCACTGCGATGACGCAGTGCATTGTGGGCCGCGAGCGCCACACGAATTTGGCGCGAACGGCCCATAACGTTCGGAATTCACCGAACGGGCGAACAGCCGATGTTTGAGTCGAACGTATGTTCGACTCGAACACGAAGCTCATCCCTATTCAGGACTGTGGAGCGCCTGAAGGCAATGGAGGAGAGGGAAGGTCAGGGTAGGCAAAGAAGAGGGTGCAGGAGATGATCACCAGCAGCGTGACATACAGCAATGACACCTGCACCGTGATAGAGTGATCTGACACCAGCACCGTGATAGAGAGCACTGACATCAGCAGCGTGACATACAGCAATGACACCTGCACCGTGATAGAGTGATCTGACACCTGCACCGTGATAGAGAGCACTGACATCAGCAGCGTGACATACAGCAATGACACCTGCACCGTTAAGGAGTGATCTGACACCAGCACCGTGATAGAGAGCACTGACATCAGCAGCGTGACATACAGCAATGACACCTGCACCGTAATAGAGTGATCTGACACCTGCACCGTGATAGAGAGCACTGACACCAGCACCGTGATATACAGCACTGACACCAGCACCGTGATATACAGCACTGACACCAGCACCGTGATATACAGCACTGACATCAGCAGCGTGACATAAAGCACTCACACCAGCACCATGATATACAGCACTGACACCTGCACTGTAAGCAGCCCCAGGAGGAAGTCAGCATAGCACAGGGATGGTGGGAGCCCCTCATAATATGCACAGCAGAGGTACAGCCCCAGGAGGAAGTCAGCACAGCACAGGGATGGTGGGAGCCCCTCATAATAAGCAGCCCCAGGAGGAAGTCAGCACAGCACAGGGATGGTGGGAGCCCCTCATAATAAGCAGCCCCAGGAGGATGTCAGCATAGCACAGGGATGGTGGGAGCCCCTCATAATAAGCAGCCCGAGGAGGAAGTCAGCACAGGGATGGTGCTAGCCCCTCATAATGAGCATAGCACAGGGATGGTGGGAGCCCCTCATAATATGCACAGCAGAGGTACAGCCCCAGGAGGAAGTCAGCACAGCACAGGGATGGTGGGAACCCCTCATAATGAGCATAGCACAGGGATGGTGGGAGCCCCTTATAATATGCACAGCAGAGGTACAGCCCCAAGAGGAAGTCAGCACAGCACAGGGATGGTGGGAGCCCCTCATAATGAGCATAGCACAGGGATGGTGGGAGCCCCTTATAATATGCACAGCAGAGGTACAGCCCCAGGAGGAAGTCAGCACAGCACAGGGATGGTGGGAGCCCCTCATAATAAGCAGCCCCAGTAGAAATATGACACCGCTCAACCTCTTCAAACAGGAGGGTATGGGCATATAGTACGGTGTGCTTTTTTTGGACAAGGAAGTGAGCCAAATGAAGAAAGAAGGTCTGTGTGCTCGATTAAAAAAATAGTTTCTAGACATATACATGGTCTACTGGTCACATGTGTTGAATTCCTTCGAGATCCATGCCTCATTCATTTTTAGAAATGTGAGGTTAACCCTGTCGTGAGCTAGGCGAGTACGCTTAACGATCCCCCCTGCTGCGCTGAACGTCCTTTCGGACAGGACACTGGATGAGGGGCAAGCAAACAGTTTGATTGGAAATTGGGCAAGCTCTGGCCAGAGGTCAAGCCTGCCCACCCAGTAGTCCAGGGGTTCATCACTCCTCAGAGCGTCCACATCGGCCGTTAACCCAATGTAGTCGGACACCTGACGGTCTAGGCGTTCCCTGATGCTGGATCCGGATGACACCTGTCGATGGGTCGGCTGAAAGAATGACCTCATATCCGAAGTCACCAACATATCTTCAAACCGGCCTCTTCTTGCAGGCGCTGTTGGATTGGTACCCGCAACTCCCTCTCTGGGAGTGGGAATTGCTCCTCTGCCAGCGCACGCAAAAGCAAAATGCAGAATTTCTCGAAGCAAGGCCTGGAAGTGCTCCATTCTGACAGCCCTCTGTGACAGCGGTAACATTTCCGCCATTTTGTGTTTGTACTGGGGGTCTAAGTACGTTGCCACCCAGTACTGGTCCTTGACCCTTATGCTTTTTATACAGTGGTCCCTATTAAAACACTGGAGCATGAAGGCCCCCATTTGCACTAAACTGGATGCGGTGTGGTGGCCTGGCTCCTGCTCATCATCCAGGATAATGTCGTCCTCTTCATTCTCCTCTCCCCATCCACGCACAACAGGGATCCCAGAAAGGTTTAAAGCATGCTCTTCTTGCTCCTCCTCATCCGCCCCGGCACCATCCTCCTCTGACTCCTCTTCAGACTCCTGTTGTTCACTTGTCTCAGATAGAGTAGCCCCCCCTGGGAATTCATCCAGCATTGCGACTTCCTCATCTTCCTGCTCCTGCTCCTCCACAGCTTGATCAATGACACAACGCAATGCACGCTCCATAAAGAAGGCATAAGGTACCATGTCACTAATGGTGCCATGGCTGCGACTGACCAGTTTGGTGATCTCCTCAAATGGGCGCAGAAGTCTGCATGCGTCGCGCATGAGCAGCCACTGGCGTGGTGAAAAAAACCCCAGCTCCCCAGAACCTGTTTTGCCACAGAGTTCATACAGGTAGACGTTAACTGCACGTTTCTGCTGGAGCAGCCTATCAAGCATATAGAAGGTTGAGTTCCATCGTGTCGGTCAATCGAAAATAAGACGTCTGACCGGCAGATTGTGTCACCGCTGAATATCAGCAAGATGGGCCATGGCCTTGTAAGATCTTCTGAAATGGGCCGAGATTTTCCTTGCCTGCCGCAAGATGTCCTGGACCTCAGGGTATTTGACAACGAATCGCTGCACGACCAAGTTTAAGACGTGTGCCATGCATGGCACGTGCGTAATTTTGCAGTGTTTCAATGCGCTAAGCAGATTGGCACCATTGTCGCACACCACTTTACCAACTGTTAAATTGAGCGGTGTTAGCCACTGATCTGCCTGTGAACGCAAAGCTGAAAGGAGTGCCGGGCCAGTGTGGCTCTTGGCTTTCAGGCACAACAGACGCAGCACGGCATGGCAACGTCTCACCTGGCATGTCGAATAGGTTCTGGGGAGCTTGGGCGGCGCAGCGGAAGAGACGCTAGCAGCGGAAAAGGAGCAGTCAGCCGAGGAGGAGAGGGAGGAGGATGGAGTAGGAGGAGGAGGAGGAGAAGAGCCAGGCCTGCATGCAATCCGTGGCGGTAAAACCAAATCTACACGGGTGCCACGGGTTACATGCTTGACGGCCGTCAGAAGGTTCACCTAGTGGGCAGTAAAAGTGATATACCTTACTTGCCCGTGTTTGCTAGACCACGTGTCTGGTCAGATGTATCTTGGCACCGGCACTGTGTGCCAGAGATGCATTCACTTGCCGCTGAATGGCCATATAGCTCTGGGATGCCCTTCTCTGAGAAATACTTCCTTCCTGGGACCTTCCATTGTGGTGTTCCAATGGCCACAAATTTGCAAAAGGCCTCCAAGTCCACCAGTTTATATGGCAGTAGTTGTCGGGCTATGAGTTCTGACAAGCCAGCCGTCAACCGTTGGGCAAGAGGGTTATCCGGCATCATCATTTTTTTAATTGAACGCACCTTCTGCAACTTCCCACTTTGGCTCAAGCCTGTTGCTCCTGCCCTACCCCTACCACCCCTGCGGAAGGGCCTGCCTCTTCCTCTGCCTGTCATTTTTTAAATTACCCTGTGACAAAACTCTCAGTCCCTATACTGATAAAGGACTACTGCAGCAGAAGGGCAGCAGTCAGCAGTAGTGCACCTCAACCCTATGTATTGTGGACCTATACCACTCCTTAAGGAATAGCAGACTGTACCTCACTCAACCCTATGTACTGTAGTACCCTAGACCTTACCAGTCCTTATAAGGACCTTTGTGGAACAAGTAGGTTGTGAATGATTAGCAGACTGTACCTCAGTCCCTATACTGATAAAGGACTACTGCAGCAGTAGGGCAGCAGTCAGCAGTAGTGCACCTCAACCCTATGTATTGTGGACCTATACCACTCCTTAAGGAATAGCAGACTGTACCTCACTCAACCCTATGTACTGTAGTACCCTAGACCTTACCAGTCCTTATAAGGACCTTTGTGGAACAAGTAGGTTGTGAATGATTAGCAGACTGTACCTCAGTCCCTATACTGATAAAGGACTACTGCAGCAGTAGGGCAGCAGTCAGCAGTAGTGCACCTCAACCCTATGTATTGTGGACCTATACCAGTCCTTAAGGAATAGCAGACTGTACCTCACTCAACCCTATGTACTGTAGTACCCTAGACCTTACCAGTCCTTATAAGGACCTTTGTGGAATAAGTAGGTTGTGAATGATTAGCAGACTGTACCTCAGTCCCTATACTGATAAAGGACTACTGCAGCAGTAGGGCAGCAGTCAGCAGTAGTGCACCTCAACCCTATGTATTGTGGACCTATACCAGTCCTTAAGGAATAGCAGACTGTACCTCACTCAACCCTATGTGCTGTAGTACACTATACCTTACCAGTCCTTATAAAGGACCTTTGTGGAACAAGTATGTTGTGAATGATTAGCAAACTGTACCTCAGTCCCTATACTGATAAAGGACTGCTGCAGCAGAAGGGCAGCAGTCAAGTATAATATTCTTTCTATATTTGGAAGAAAGAATATTATACGTGTACAAGCCTATTACCATACCAGTCCTGAAAAGAACCTTTGTGGACCTAATAGTAACAGCTACTGATTAAACTGACTGTCCCTCACTGCCTCACACACAGCTTCCTGCCTGTCCCTATTTAAACTGACAAAACAGAGGCTGCTGGAACAATAACTTTAATAGCACTTTTGTGGACCTAATAGTAACAGCTAATGATTAAACTGACTGTCCCAGGCAGCACACAGCGACCTGTCCCTTTCTCTACACTGACAAAAGACACTCAGGCCGCGTACACACGCGGGGACTGTTCGCCCAACTTTGTCCGCTGAACAGTGTTTCGGCGGACAGTCCGCCCGTGTGTGGGCTTTCAGCGGACAGTTTCAGCGAACAGTCTGCTGAACAAAGTTTTTCGGAAATTCCGAAAAACTGTCCGCTGAAACTTGGTTTCAGCGAACAGTCCCCTCGTGTGTAGGCTTGTTCGTCAAACTAAGTTCCGCGCATGCTCAGAAAGGATTTACACGCTGAAAGTTGTAATGCAGTGTATAGGACGTCGTATTTTTCGTCCCGTCGTACGTGCCGTTCACGTCATCGCGCACGGTTTCAGCAAACTGTTCGTTCGTCGTGTGTGGGCAAGTCCGTCCATGCTAATTTTGAGCGGACTGTTCGCTGAAACTGTTTGACGGACAAAGTTGAGCGAACAGTCCCCGCGTGTGTACGCGGCCTCAGGCTGCTGCAACAATCATTAGCACAGCACTGCCTCAAACCTATATCCTGAATAGGGATGAGCCGAACACCCCCCGGTTCGGTTCGCACCAGAACTTGCGAACGACCCCCGCGTTCGAAACGAACGTTAGAACCCCATTGAAGTCTATGGGACTCGAACGTTCGAAATGGAAAGTGCTAATTTTAACGGCTAATATGCAAGATAGTGTCCTAAAAAGGGTTTGGGGACCTGCCTCCTGCCTCAGGGGACATGGGTCACTGCAAAAAAAAGTTTTAAAAACTGCCGTTTTGGCGGGAGCACTGATTTTAATGACGATTAAAGTGAAAAAAAAGGTGAAATATTCCTTTAAATATGGTGCCTGGGGGGTGTCTGTAGTATGCCTGTGAAGTGCCACGTGTTTCCCGTGTTTGGAACAGTCCCTGCACAAAATGACATTAAACGGAAATAACACCATTTAAAACTGCTTGCGGTTTTAATGTTATATCTGGTTCCTGCAATATGGTTGAAAATCATTCAGAAAAATGGCATGGGTAGCCCTCCCTGCCCATTACCAGCCTATTTGGGTCTTGTACGCATATTAAGGGGAACCCCGTACCCATATTAAAAAAAGGAAATGCGTGTGGCCCCCAGGCCCTATATACTCAGAACAGCAGTATACAGGCGGTGCAAACAAGACAGGGACTGTTAAGGTTTGTTGTGTTAAGTTGAATCTGTTTGTAATTTTCAACTGGTACATTTTTAAAGTGTAGCTCCAGTCAAACAAACTATTTTTAAGCTTTTTGGAAAACATAGGGAAGGGTTATCACCCATGTATAATTTGTTTTGTCGTCCATCTTTGATGTTTGTAAGATGTTTGTAAGTTGGATGTTTGAAAGTAGGGGCCTGCCCTATATTATAGCGGTATGTACTGGGTACAGAGCACGCAGACAGCACGCACTATCTCCTAACACTACTGACTGCAAGCTCTATTATTAACTGGGCACTTAAACACCCTTAATAACCAGACCAATTTTCAGCTTTCGGTGCCCTCACATTTTGAATGACAATTACTCAGTCATGCAACACTGGACCTATAGGAAATGTTTGTCCTTTTTTTCACACAAATAGAGCTTTCTTTTGGTGGTATTTAATCACCTCTCAGTTTTTTATTTTTTGTGCTATAAAAGAAAAAAGACCGAAAATTCTGCGAAAAAATGATTTTTTCTTCGTTTCTGTTATAAAATTTAGCAGATTAGTAATTTTTTCTTCATAAATTTTGGCCAAAATTCATACTACTACATATCTTTGGTAAAAATAAGTACAAATTGGTGGATATTATTTGGTCTTTGTGAAAGTTATAGAGTCCACAAGCTATGGTGCCAATATCTGGAAATTGATCACACCTGAAGTACTGACGGCCTATTTCCTTTTTTTTTTTTTTTTTACACAAAATTGTCATATTATCAGGTTATTTCACACACATAGCATATGCATACCAAAAGACCCTGGAGAATACAATGGTGGTCGTTGCAAATTTTTATCTCACACGGTATTTGCACAGCAATTTTTCAAACGCGTTTTTTGGGGGGAAAAAACAGTTTTGTGCTTAAAAAACAAACAAAAAAAACAGTAAAGTTAGCCCAATGTTTGCATAAAGTGAAAGATGAAGTTATGCTGAGTAAATAGATATCAAACATGTCACTCTTCAAAATTGCACATGCCCGTGGAATGGCGCCAAACGTCGCTACTTAAAAAATCCCCATAGGTGACGCTTAAATTTTTTTTTACTGGTTACATGTTTTGAGTTGCAGAGGAGGTCTAGGACTAGAATTATTGCTCTCGCTCTAACGTTCTCGGCGATATCTCACATGTGTGGTTTGAACACCGTTTTCATATGTGGGCGGGGCTTACGCATGCGTTCGCTTCTGCATGCGAGCACATGGGGACATGGGCGCTTTAAAAAATATTTTTTTTTTTTATTGTTCATTTTACTTTATTTATTTTAGTTTGACATTTTTTTCCCCAAAAATATATTTTTGATCACTTTTATTCCTATTACAAGGAATGTAAACATCCCTTGTAATAGGAATATGGGGTGACAGGTCCTCTTTACAGTGAAATCTGGGGGTCAATATGACCCCACATCTCACCTCTAGGCTGGGAAGCCTGAAATAAAAAATAAAAAAAAAGATTCTGGCTTTGATCGTACTGGCGAGTTGGTAGAAGCACCGGAGGGCGGTGAGGGGCGGGGGGCGTCTATGGCTGGGTATTTCAGGGTATCACCGAGTATGGCTGTGTATCTCCGAGTATGGCTGGGTATGGCAATTTATGGCAGGGTATTGCAGAGTATTGGCGGGGTATTGGCGGGGTACTACAGAGTAATAGCAGGGTACTGCAGAGTATTAGGGGGTACTCCAGAGTAATGGCAGGGTACTGCAGATTAATGGGGGTTACTGCAGAGTAATGGGGGGTACTGCAGAGTAATGGCAGGGTACTCCAGAGTAATGGCAGGGTACTGCACTGCAGAGTAATGGCGGGGTACTGCAGAGTAATGGCGGGTACTGCAGAGTATTGGGGGGTACTGCAGAGTATTGGGGGGTACTGCAGAGTAATGGGGGGTACTGCAGAGTAATGGCAGGGTACTGCAGAGTAATGGCAGGGTACTGCACTGCAGAGTAATGGCGGGGTACTGCAGAGTAATGGCGGGGTACTGCAGAGTAATGGCAGGGTACTGCAGAGTATGCACTGGTATTGCAGAGTATTGGCAGGGAATTGAGGGGTTAAATTCGGTGAGCAGCGATGTGGGCACTGCAGATGCAGCCCACATCGCTGCTGACACCGATCTCTTTCCCCTCCGCTGTACCGATCGGTACAGAGAGGGGAGGGAGGAACCGGCGTCATAACATAACGCCGGTTTGTTTACAAGTGATCACTCCGTCATTTGACGGAGCGATCACGTGGTAAACGGCCGCGACGAGCGGCCGTTTACCGTGATCCGTGATGCGCCGGGTCCTGTGATGCTCTCGAGTGCGCCTCTCAGAGTTAACGGCCTCTCAGAGTTAAACAACCGCCCTGAAGCCGTTATTCGGCAATGGGCAGTTGTTAAGTGGTTAAAGCTAGATCACTAGCTATATAGGTGAGGTGAATATAGTGGTGTATACTGCGGTCAGGGCACAGACAACAACCACTACACAGCAGCAAGATAGGAAATCAGCCAAAAACGATCGGTGTGTACTGTGTTGAAGGTACACAGAACACCCACTGCTTCAGATGCTAACACACTACACGAGGCCGCCTCAAAGGCGGCCTTATATAGTGTGGGACGTGCACTACACAGCCTGAGCTATGATTGGCCACAGGCAGGATGCCTTTAGCCAATCATGGCTCTCCTCGCTGCTGGCGCTACGATTGGCCAAGCATGAGGGGTCACAGTGCATGCTTGGCCAATCATGAGCCAGCAATGCACTGCGCCACCGCAGTGCATTTTGGTCCGCGCGCGCCACTCGAATTTTGACGCGAACGGCCCAAACGTTCGGAATTCGCCGAACAGCCAATGTTCGAGTCGAACGTACGTTCGACTCGAACACGAAGCTCATCCCTAATCCTGAACTACACCTAACACCTATACCATGATACCAGTCCTTAAAAGAACTTTTGTGGACCTAATAGCTAGCGATTTGGGTCACTGAAGTCTCTCCCTGCTCCATAAAGCAACCACTCCCTATAGTGACAGAAGAAAGAATGTAAAATGGCCGCCGGATCGGGTGTATTTATAAGTTAGGGGGAATGTCCAAGAGTCCATGTGCTGTAATGTCTCAATTGGCTGTCCTGTACCCCATGATGGATGTGTCATCATAGGTCAAAGTTCTTTTACACAGTAAACACGGAAGTATGCCGGGCGAACGGCAGCAATAGTCCGCCGATCGGGCGGACGGCGAACACCCGAAATTCGCCGCGAAACGACCGCCGGGCGAACTGTTCGGCCATCCCTATCCACAAAGTAGTGGTAAAGTTGAGAGACTTAATGGAATTTTGGAAAACAAATGTGCAAAAATTAAAGCAGATACAGGAAAAGAATTGGTGGAAGCTTTACCAATAGCCCTATATTCTGTACAAACTACCCCTAAACAACCACATGGGCTGTCCCCCTATGAGATTTTATTTGGAGGGCCACCCAAAACAGGGCTATATTTTCCCCAACAGTTGCAGGCTTCTCACTCTAGCCTTTTAGAATATGTTCATATTTTGCAAAGAATATTGATCAAAATACATGAAGGCATTTACAAATCCATCCCTGACCCAGATTCTGTTTTAGGTATTAACAGAATCCAACCAGGTGATTGGGTGGTGGTCAAGCTCAGGGCTGGGACAAGGGGTGGGCAGGAGGGGAAAGTTGCCCTGAGCACTGCTGTATCATTTAAAGTTGGGGAGACACCACAAGGAGATTGGGTGGAGGGAAGTTGTGTTAGGTGGGGCAATTTGGTGGGGGTGGCAGGGGGTAAGAATTGTTATAGGAGGGGAAATTCCATCAGTTGTGCTAGGAGCAGTGATTTGGGAGGAGTTGTGTTGAGAAGGGAGATGGAGGAAGAGGTTTTGTGCTAGGAGGGGGGATTAGTGCTAGAAATGGTAATATGGTGGGGGGGGGGGGGGATTTGTGCTAAGAGGGGACTTTTTTTGAGTGTGGGGGATTTATGCTAATAGGGATGGTTGAGGGGTATTGGTGTTGGAGGAGAAAATTTAAGGAGGGGGGATTTGTGCTTGGAGGAGAAATTTGAGGGGTAGAGAATTTGTGCGAACTTTTTTGGGGGGGTATTTGTGCTAGGGGCATATGAGGAGAGAGAGGATTTGAGCTGGAGGGGAATGTGGGGAAAAAGATTTGTGGCAGGAGAGGGTAATTCAGCAGGGGGTAGATTTGTACTGGGAGGAAGAGGGGATTTTACGCTTAGGGGATGCGTAGGCAGTTTAGTGCGCAATTGTTTTTGGGGGAGGATTTTTGACGACACATAATGTTCATACATCTTGGGGAAGGGGGAGCACAATTTGGCATGTTCGCCCTGGGCTCTACTGTAGATGATCTTGTTCCAGCATTGGTCAAGCTACACATCAGAAAGCCACTAGAACCAAAATTTGACAGACCAGATTTGGTACTTTTGACAACCGATTCCGCTGTCAAGTTGGAAGGAAGGCCCACCCGGATTCACGCCAGCCACTGCAAAAAAAATCTTTAAGTGCAATATCTAAAAAAAAAAAAAAAAAATGATGATGATGTTTCTTTTCTTTTTTTTTTTTGTTGTTTGTCAGAACTTGGAAAAATAACCCTTTCATCCAAATGTTAAAATTGTGAGCAACTCATAGCAACACTAGTAACTGCTGGGGTTGTTCTCACTTACATCCCTGTAACAGAGTCACTTTGGACAGGGGGCCCATGGAACCCAGAATCCCTTGGGGGTAGTTGGGGAAACATTGTTTCAGCTCCCCGTGCACCTCCTATGTCTAAGCCACCCTCTGTCTCTAATAGGGATGGGCGATCGGTTCGGCCCGAGCACAAGTTCGGGCTGAACTTCGGTTGTTGGAATGTTCTGCAGAATTCGAAAGCTAATTCGAAAGCTGCCGAAACACGGTTAAAGCCTATGGGACATTAACATGAAAAATCAAAAGTGTTCATTTTAAAGGCTTATATGCAAGTTATTGTCATAAAAAGTGTTTGGGGACCTGCCCCAGGAGACATGTATCAATGCAAAAAAAAAAGTTTCAAAAACGCCACACCAGACCACTTTTTGCGATTCAGCACTGCGTTGCTTTAACTGACAATTGCGCGGTCGTGCGACGTGGCTCCCAAACAAAAGTGGCGTCCTTTTTTCCCACAAATAGAGCTTTCTTTTGGTGGTATTTGATCACCCCTGCGGTTTTTATTGTTTGCGCTATAAACAAAAATAGAGTGACAATTTTGAAAAAAATTCATTATTTTTTACTTTTTGTTATAATAAATATCCCCCAAAAATATATATATAAAAAAAACATTTTTTTCCTTCAGTTTAGGCCGATACGTATTTGTCTATATATTTTGGTAAAAAAAAAAAAAGCGATTATTGATTGGTTTGCGCAAAAGTTATAGCGTTTACAAAATAGGGATAGTTTTACTGCATTTTTATTAATAATTTTTTATTATTTATTTTTTTACTAGTAATGGCGGCGATTTCTATTGTGACTGCGACATTGCAGCGGACACGTCGGACATTTTTGGGACCATTGTCATTTATACAGCAATCACTGCTATATAAATGCAGTGATTCCTGTGTAAATGACACTGGCAGTGAAGGGGTTAACCAGTGGGTGGCAGTGTAGGGGTTAAGTGTTCCTAGGGGTGTGTTACTAACTGTGGGGGGGGCTGGGCTTTCATTTAGTGAACACTGATCTCTGCTCCAATCAGATGGAGCAGAGATCAGCGTGACTAGTTGCTAGGCAGAATGGGGAAATGCTGTTTACAACGGCATTTCCTCCATTCAGCCGCCCCGTGAGACGATCGCGGGTATGCCCACGGCGATCGAGTCCACGGGACCCGCGACTGGACTCACGGGGGTCCCGACTGGCACGCGAGCGCGCCGCCGGCGGCACGCTCACGATGGCAGGGCGGAATTGAAGATTGGACGTACCTGTACGCCAATATGCCTGCCCGTGCCATTCTGCCAACGTACATCGGCGTGCGCCGGTCGGGAACCGGTTAAAGTGAAACAATAAAAGTCAAATATTCCTTTAAATTTCGTACCTGGGGGGGTGTCTATAGTATGCCTGTAAAGTGGCGCATTTTTCCCGTGTTTAGAACAGTTCCTGCACAAAATGACATTTCTAAAGGAAAAAAGTAGTTTAAAAGTATTCGTGGCTATAATGAATTGTCGGTCCTGGCAATACCGATAAAAGTCATTGAAAAAAAACAGCATGGGATCCCCTCAGTCTATTACCAGGCCCTTCAGGTCTGGTATGGATATTAAGGGGAACCCTGCACCAATTTTTATTTTAAATGGTGTAGGGGTCTCCCTCATAATCGTTGGTATGGATTTTAAGGCGTGGGGTCAACCCAAAAATCCATACCGCACCCTTATCCAAGCACGCAACCTGGCAGACTGCAGGAAAAGAGGGGGACAAGAGAGCACCCCCCTCCTGAATCGTACCAGGCCACATGCCCTCAACATTGGGAGGGTGCTTTGGGGTAGCCCCCCAAAGCAACTTGTCCCCATGTTGATGGGGACAAGGGTCTCATCCCCCCAACCCTTGCCCGGTGGTTGTGGGGGTCTGTGGGCGGGGGCATATCAGAATCTGAAAGCCCCCTTTAACATGGGGACTCCAGGTTCCCTGCCCCCCCCCCTGTTTGAAATGGTAATGGTTACATTGTACCCGTACCATTTCACAAAAAAAGTGTCAAAATGTTAATAAAAAAAACGCAGGACACACTTTAGGACAAGCCCTTTCTTTATTAAAAAATAAAAAAATTAAAATGTCCCACGAAGTCCATTCATCTTCTCTCACTCCGCCAATGGACCGAAAAAGAAAAAACAAAAAAACAAAGCGGCGACCGACCTGCCTCCATGGGAGGCTCCCGCCGTATAGCGCGTCTTCACAATTCCTATATAACTGAGGGCGGGACCACACAGTGACATTCTCGGGTGACCCTGCCCCCCTCTGACACATGGGAACTTCCCCAATGTTTCCCCGGAGTGTTAGATGGGGCAGGGCTGTCCAGTGATTAAAATCACTGCTCCAGAAAAAATGTCAGTCTTTAAAACTTTTTTTCGCATTGATAGATGTCCTCTGGGGCAGGACCTGGGTCCCCGGACAATTTTTATGAAAATACCATGCATATAAGCCTTTAAAATACCAACAACAATAGCAAAACAAAAACCTAGCTGTGTCTCGGCTCTAACTACACAATATATACAGGTCCTAACTACCAGTCTGAGCAAGCCTACAGCTTGTTAGCTTCCACATAACCTCCTTAACAGCTTTTACCAACCTTTTCCTCTTCACAGACCAGTGTTGTCTGTGTTTCCCAGGCAGAGAGCAAAAGCTGTCGGCTCAGGTGAGCTTAAAGAGGGATTCCACCAAAAAAAAAAATATTAAAAGCCAGCAGCTATAAATACTACAGCTGCTGACTTTTAATAAATGAACACTCACCTGTCCCGGGTTCCAGCGATGCCGGCAGCCGAGGCCGATCGATCGCTCGGCTCTCGGCTGCTGTAGTCACCATTCTAGGTGAGGGAATCAGGAAGTGAAGCGAATCGGCTTCACTTTCCGGTTCCCTACTGCGCATGCGCGAGCCGCGCCGCGCAATAGGAAATCTCCGCGCTGTCACTGGGACCCGTGTGTGTCCCAGCAGACAGCGCGGCAGGGCAGGAAATGGCGTAGACTCCGATGGGAGTCTATGCCCGGAAGTGGGTGAAAATACCTGTCTTTGACAGGTATCTCCACCCCCCTCCCCCCTGAAAGGTGTCAATTGTGACACCGGAGGGGGGGAGGGATCCGATCAGCGGAGGTTCCACTTTAGGGTGGAATCCCGCTTTAAATTAGCCTGGTGAAGAGGACCAAGACCCGAACTGGACCATGGATCAGAAATCCCTGAACATATATGAGAGGAGCCTGGGAAATGTATAAACTCAGAAAAGGACATTTCCCAGCTCTCTCTGGGATGCTCTGCTACAATATATATATATATATACATACACACACATTATATATTGTGTCATTTTGTTGTGTACTCTTTTCTGGGTTGTTTGGGGTGTGGCTGTATTCCAATGTTCTATTGTGTCTGCTTGCTTTGGATATTATGGGATTAGTAATTACTTGAAGCGGGAGTCCACCGGGACTCCGCGTTTTTTTTTTTTTAAAAGCCAGCAGCTACAAATACTGCAGCTGCTGACTTTTAAAATAGTGACACTTACCTGTCCAGCACGCCCGCGATGTCGGCACCCGAAGCCGATCTCTAGATCGTCTGTCGGGTGCTGCCGCCGCCATCTTGGGTATGGGATTTAGGAAATGGAGCCTTTCGGCTTCATTTCCCGGTTCCCTACTGCGCATTCGCGACCCGCGCTGCGCAATAAGGGTGGTCCCCGCTGCCTCTGGGGCGGGCACTTGCGGAAAGGGGCGTAATCTACGCCCCTTTCCGCAGAGAGCTATCCCGGAAGTGTACTGTACAGGTATCCCCTCCCCTCAGGTATCCCCTCCCCCCTGAAAGGTGCCAATTGTGGCGCCGGAGGGGAGGAGGGTTCCGATGAGCGGAAGGTCCACTTTAGGGTGGACCTCCGCTTTAATTAATTTTTTGCACTGCCACAATAGAACATATGCAATACCAGTATTTTGAAATGGCAGGAACATTTTTCAACTTATGAATAGTATGCGATTTTTTTGCACAGTCATAGGAGAGCGCCATAACTACCTCTTTGATATATACAAATGTCCCAAGTATTACCTGTGTATCTGTGTTTTCAATAAACATTCCATGTTCGGCAACCATACGAGTATTGTCTTGTTTGTTGTTAGCGGTTCTAATATCTGATATCTATATTCAGACTGGGAGGAAGCGGTATATGACGAATGCACAAAAGCTGAGTGTGAGACATTTCGTTACAATCCCCAAACAGGAACAATACCCATGATAGCAACCCCTCTCAATTTCACTGAACTAAACAGAACCAGAATGGCTCACACATAGTCTCCACAGCTAATGAGCACAGATCAGTAACTTTGGTTTCAAAACAAATAGACACTCCACATATTTGTCTAAAAATTACATGCCCATTTAACGCTAAATGTACTCAGCTGGGCATTTCAGATTGCACTGGAACAAAGAATACAGGTTATGGAGGAAACGACAATATTATTATATCCGAGATCCAGAACTAAATAGAACCCTTATAGTACAAATTATTTCACTGACACTCTCAAGGTTTGATATGTAAGGTATGAGGACATTATTAAAGGGCATTGTTCTAAGCATGGGCGTCCGCAGCAGGGGGCAAGGGGGGTCAAGTGCCCCCCCCTGGAATCCCCAAGGTGTTGCCGCCATGCTGCATTTTTTTACAGAGTCCGCCGGTGGCTGCATCCTCCGCTCTCTCCTCTGAATCACAGAGCTGGCTGCCTCTGTGTTCGGCGGCCGCTCTGTAACATGCCCCCCCCCCCCCCCGACCTGCTTGTGTGATAGTAGAGAGAATCAACGTTCCGCCTATCACACGAGCCGATCTGGGGGGGCGGGGCCATGTTACAGAGCGGCCGCCGTACACAGAGCCAGCCAGCGCTTTTATCCATAGGAGGAGATGCTGCAGGTACAGCCCGCCCTGTGTGCCACAGTGCCTGGATAGGAGGATCGGGGGGGGGGGGGGGGGGCTGCAGGGGGCCCCCCTGCCAATTCTCCTATCCAACTTATTTTACTGTCCCCAGTTCACCTTGTGCTCCCTGCCCCCTCCCCCCAGTGCTCTCCTCCACCACCACACTCTCCTGCCCCCCCCCAGTGCCCTCCACTCCCCCAGTGCTCTCCTCCACCACACTCTCCTGCCCCCCCCCTGCTCTCCTCCACCACCACACTCTCCTGCCCCCCAGTGCTCTCCACTCCCCCAGTGCTCTCCCCAGTGCTCTTCCCCCTTGTTCTTTCTCCCCCCCCAGTGCTCTCCCCCTGTTCTTTCCCCCCAGTGCTCTCCCCCGGTGCTCTCCACTCCCCCCAGTGCTCTCCCCCTGTTCTTTCCCCCCCAGTGCTCTCCACTACCCCCAGTGCTCTCCCCCCTGTTATTCCCCTCCCCCCCAGTGCTCTCCACTCCCCCCAGTGCTCTCCCCCCTGTTCTTCCCCCCCCAGTGCTCTCCACTCCCCCCAGTGCTCTCCCCCCTGTTCTTCCCCTCCCCCCAGTGCTCTCCACTCCCCCCAGTGCTCTCCCCCCTGTTCTTCCCCCCCCCCAGTGCTCTCCACTCCCCCCAGTGCTCTCCCCCCTGTTCCCCCCCCCAGTGCTCTCCACTCCCCCCAGTGCTCTCCCCCCTGTTCTCCCCCCCCAGTGCTCTCCACTCTCCCCAGTGCTCTCCCCCCTGTTCTCCCCCCCCCAGTGCTCTCCCCCCTGTTCTCCCCCCCCAGTGCTCTCCACTCCCCCCAGTGCTCTCCCCCCTGTTCTCCCCCCCCCCCAGTGCTCTCCACTCCCCCCAGTGCTCTCCCCCCTGTCCCCCCCCCCCCAGTGCTCTCCACTCTCCCCAGTGCTCTCCACTCCCCCCAGTGCTCTCCCCCCTGTTCTATCTCCCCCCAGTGCTCTTCAGCTCTCCCCATCACTCTCCAGCCCCCACCCCAGTGCTCTCCAGCCCCCCATTCTCCCCACCCCTGTTCTTTCTGCCCCCCTGGTGCTCTCCAGCCCCCTCCCCAGTGCTCTCTACCCTCCGTGCTCTCCACCCGTTCTTTTTGGCTCCCCCCAGCACTCTCCACTCCCCACCCCTGTACTCTCCACTCTCCCTGCATTTTGCCCCCACCCATGTGCTCTCCAACCCTACCAGTGCTCTCCACCCCCCATAGTGCTCTCCAGTCCCCCGTGCTTTCCACCCCTGTTCTTTCTGGCCCCCACTGGTGTGCTCAAGCTCTCCCCCCCATTGCTCTCCACTCCCCCATGCTCTTTGTACCCCCCCAGTACTCTCCAGCCCCCGTGCTCTCCACCCGTTTTTCTGCCCCCCCAGTGCTCTTCACCACCCCACACTCTTAGCCCCCCCCAGTGCTCTCAGCCTACCGTGCTCTCTACCCCTGTTCTTATTGGCCCCCCCAGCACTCTCTGCTCCCCACCCCTGTGATTTCCACTCCCCCTCACTCTTTGCCCCCACCCATGTCTTCTCCAACCCCGCCAGTACGCTTTGCTCCCCCTTCCCTCCAACTCCCACCCAGTGCTCTTCACTTCCCCAGGACCAGAGGACAGGCTGACTGGGGCTGGAAAATGAGCATGGCTGAAGGTGCAGGTGGCCAGGGACCACTCCATCTCACAGCAGACAGATCCTCTGGAAGGAGCACCATCCCCATTCAAAACGAGAACAGACCCTGCCTGCTGCTGGCTGTCATGGATATCCTGCTGGCATGCAAGGTACCGTACCAAGCATCAACAACACACCTTCTCACAGACAGGGACAGCAGACTGGGACATGGGGCACAGGAGGGGCTGCAATGATGGACACAGAGAGGCTGCATTCACGGCACAGTGAGGCTGCATTTGATGGACACAGTGAGGCTGCATTTGATGGACACAGTATGGCTGCATTTGATGAACACAGTGAGGCTGCATTTGATGGACACTGGTGAGGCTGCATTTGATGGACACTGGTGAGGCTGCATTGAGCTCTTGCATCAAGTTTGCAGTCTCTGACCATCTCCTGTAGCATGTCTGCAGTCTCTGAGGGAGTCTGGAGAGGAGTCAAGAGTGGGAGCACCGCCAGGATGGGGGTCATGGGAGAAGTCAGACTTGTGTGGACTGTGGACAGGAGACTATAGGATAAAACCAGAGCCACCAAGCTGGAGCCGATTGACTGAGCCCTGCACAGTGCACCTGAGAGGAGGTCAGTAAAAGCACTGCCAGGCCAGTCGGGGGGGGGGGGGGGGGTCACTGATGTAAGGGGGGAGTGAATACGATAATGTAAGGGGCACTGATATAAAGGGTTTCCTCCTTATAGTAGTAACTCACCCCCCTTACCTTACAGTATTCTTTCTGCAGAAGGTGGTCTCCCCATACGTTCTGAGTTTCTGGAGTCCCCCTTGATGATTGATCACTTACCACTATTAACTGGTAAAATGTATGGTTTTCCCTTTCATGAACAAGAAAATAATGACGTTATGCTGTTGAGCTGGTATAATAATGCTGTGAGGCTGGTTTTTGAAAGCATGCGCGTCCGCAAGGTTACTCAGGTGGCTGCGTACCATGCCCATATTGTATTGCAATGTAAAAAGATGTACATTTTCTAGGCTATATGGGCATGGAACACAGCCGCCAGAGTAACTTCCAATACAAAGTGAAGATGAATTATCTGTTATATAACACATGTGTATTACCAGTGGAAAGATTTTCATGAGATTGTCTAAAAGGGGCGGAGCATGAGAGGCCTTAAAATGATGCCCCCCCTTGGAAAAAGTTCTGCGGACGCCCATGGTTCTAAGATAAGAGAACTACAGAATAGGGCCAGAGATATTGCTAAAGATGGATGGAGCCCCTTTAAGGGATTAGGAGGTTTTGGTGATTTTTTTATCTGGCATAGCAACATTGTTACAGACATTAGACACTTACATTGTAATGTTCCTATTTCTCATATTTGTTACTTGCTTCCTTGTCAGGCTATGCCTATGTGTGACTACCCACTGTACCAACAAATGGTCCATCAGCCCCGATGAACCCATTATTGTGAGAAAGCTAGGAGAGAGCTGAACAGGACTCCGTCTCTCTGCGCCAATGTAACAGGAGTTCCATAAATCGGCTGAATGTAACGCGGAGAAGAATGGTGTCAAATAAACAAAAGGAGGGAAATGACATGGACATTCACTGTACTGTTCATTTAAGCACAAGAGACTCCATTTTGTTCTCACTGTTGAAATGAGTTCTGTAATGTGTTCGCCTAACACACAGACACATCTTCTGCTAGAAGCTCTCTGCCTCTACTCCCCCCTCCCCTATCAAGGTTTTACTTTTGCAATTGTTCTTTTCACTAGCTTTTAATGACATATTTCTATTTGTTAGTTTTTAATAACATCTCACACCAGCCCTTTCTTTTCTATGTATAAAATAACCTGTAATAATACATTTTGTCATGATAGGACATTTTAAAGACAGTGATTGCGTCCTGCGAATCTGTTCCTGCAATTGCAGTATTAACTTTTGTTTTTAAAGTCACAAGCAGAAATATTCCCATAACAAATGTATTATTATGTTTTTTGATTCTTTGGTGGACATCCAATAACTGCCAAGCTCAGGAGATATTGAATTCAAGTCCCAAATGATTTCCATTTTGTGGCAGTGAATCACAGTGAGAAATTGAAACATGCTGGATGTGTTCATGCTGTTAGGTGTGACCTCAACAAGTCACCTATTTGTCAGGTTATGTTACCGTTTCCCAATTGTTAGTTAGAGTTCTTATCCAAGCAAAGAGACACGGAGATATTATTCAGTATTTCTGCTCAGAAGTCCGTCGTTAACTCTGACTGTCTCTGACTGACTGTGGCTCTGAGGCTTCTTTATTACATCTTTTATAGACAGAAAAGGGCAAACATCAGCAAATGTAAAAAAAAAAACATTTTTGCAAAGGAAAGACAATTCTCCGGGTGTTATCAGCTGATAAGACAATCTTCTGGGCGTAGACTGCTTTTTAGGGCTGATGCGGCCTCTTCTTGATGAGTACGTGACAATAGATGACTAGTCCTTATTTTAAAGAGAAGGATAGAAAAATACAAGTGTTTAGTATGACATACGGTCAGCCATTTTGTTTCAACATACCTCAATCCTTACATTTCCCCCTTTGACATCACCCCTCCCTCTTGCCCTGGGTCCACCTGAACAAGTTCTAGTCAGCCTATATCCAGAGTACTCTCCCTGACCGCGAGTTGTCAGAGGGGTATACACCCATCCCCCTGGACAGTACCAACATCTAAAATTCAGGAAGAGTGGCTTTTCTGACAGATGGGTGATGTCAAGAAACTAAATCTACCTATCTTCACAAAAGTTCCATCTTTTCCGCATCATTTACCTTGGCTTTCTTGCAAAAGCACATAAACAGTTTAAAGCATGCATAAAAGAAAAATACGAATAAGAGCACCACTATAATCGTCATTGCTGCCTTCTTAACCCAAGAGAATAACCCTGAGAAACTAAAAGTTCCACCAAACGGATCCCAGTCGCGACCAATATTTCGGGCCTTCTCTTGTAAATTCTTTACTTCCGTACGGTGTTGTGCAATGATGTCATAATAGTCAGGTACCTCAATGCTGGTGTTATGTATCCAAGTACAGCACTCATAGTCCTCAGTAGTTTCACAGAGTCCTGTCAATGCTGCACTCATACTTTCAATTGCTAATTCATGTAATTCTAATTGTTGTCTGATGGCTCTCGTCTCCAGATTTAACTTAGTAATATCATCAGAGTTTTTCTCCAAAACATCATTAATAATTCCTGTATAGTTATTTAGTCTTTTCATTAAGTCTATACCCCATCCTGTCCAGGACGGGAACCAAACCCATGCCATGTCCTTCTTCAGGAATATTTCTCTTTTACTACGATACCTGAGGGGATATCTAGGATGCATGCTAGCTTCTAATAGGTGATCACCTCGTTCATCACCTACTACTCCCATTACTGGTACTAAACTTGCGAGGTAGCACCATCCCTGAGCTCTTCTAGGTATCCAAGTATAACATTTATCCTCACAACAGATGTATATATTATTTCCCAGTGCTACTGATCTTGAACTGATATCATTTCTATAACGAGAGGTGTATCCATAGAGGGATAAGTTGGATACTAACCACCTAACATTATTATCCACAATGTTAGTGAGGAAGTCAGATAATGTCTGGTGTGTGCTGGAATTACTGGGGTAGAAGCTTCCATTTAATAGGACAATGGACAAATTAAACTTGCTGTCTTGGCATTCTCCATTTCCTCCCGTTGTGTTCCCTAAGTTGAAACACCAATCAGGGGAAAAGGCGAGACCATTTGACTTAAACATTACTGTCTCACTGGTATTTGTTTTAATTATGTTAATGCTACTGTTAGCAAGGTCAGTATAGTTTATAGGAACTGCCATCAGTGGTATACTTGCTGTGCTGGGGTGTAATTTGCTACAAATCCAACATTTCTCATATCCTGACTTCTGGGCATAAGCATATTTAAACTTCAGTAATAACATTTTTTTAGAAAATCCTTCATCCTTGTGTATTTTATTCTGTGAGGTAACCAAACTATTAGCCAGAATTACTGAAACAATAAAAAGATACATGTTGTCATTTGCCAACTGGCTCCTTTTTACAATGAGAAGCGTGGATCCAGGTAGGTTTCCCTTCCAATTTCACTGAGGTTGCTGTAATCAATAGCACCTGGAAAGGACCTTCAAACCTTGGTTCCAGTGTCTTTCTGGTATGTTTCTTTACATACACATAGTCTCCTGGTTGTAGATCGTGTGTACCTGTGACAGAATTAGGGTCTGGAAGAGAAGAATACACACTCTTGTGGATTTTAGTCAGACGCTGTTGCAACTGTATTACATACGTAGTTAAACTATCACATTGTAATTGCATACTTTGAGGAAAATATAAACCTAATCTAGGTGCACTTCCAAACAGTATTTCATATGGGGATAACCCTGTTTTTCCTGTTGGGGTGTACCTAATAGAGAACAAAGCTAAGGGTAGGCACTCAGGCCATGGTTTATTTAACTCTTGCATAGCTTTTTGTATTTTCAGCTTGATTGTACCATTTACTCTTTCTACTGATCCTGAACTCTGTGGGTGGTAAGGAGTATGAAAACTTTGTTGAACCCCTAACATTGCCATCACATTTTGCATTATTTCTCCCGTGAAATGTGTCCCCCTATCTGATTCTATTGTTTCTGGGAGACCAAACCTAGGTATCAGCTCAGTAATCAGTTTCTTGGCGGTGGCTTTTGCCGTAGCTGATTTCACAAGATAACTTTCGGCCAGCCTGAAAATAGGCAGATGCACACGAGAACAAATTCAAAGGGGCCGCTCTTAGGCATTTGTATGTAGTCAATCTGCAGTCTCTGAAAAGGATATTGGGCCCGGACCTGATGTTTACGTGGGGTTTTCACTCTCTGTCCTGGGTTATTAATCAGACAGATTTGGCATGCAGCACAGTAGTTCCTTGCAGTACTACTGAATCCAGGGACTAGCCATCCTTGGCTTACAATCCTATACATAGAATTGGAGCTGACATGAGTGGGTAAGTGGACAGCCGCTGCCATTGCGGGGTATAGAGAAGCGGGTAGACATATTTTGTCTCTTTCTCTCCATACATTGTCAAGGCCTGGTGCAGCTCCCTCCTTAACCCAACGGTCCTTCTCAATAGCCCCTGCTTGTTCCTGTAGTTCCATTAGCTGCTGCCATGTGGTTTCGGGCATACTCACCTGTACCGTGGCTAAGGTCTCAGGGCTTACTTCCCCTAGAGCTGCCTTCTTTGCAGTTAAATCTGCAAATGCGTTTCCTTTTGCCTCAGTTGTTTTTGCGCTCGTGTGTGCCGCTATCTTCATGATGGCTACTCTTATAACCTTTTTAAGATTGTTCAGGACTCTTTTGATTCCTTCACCATGTTTAACAGGTGTGCCTGCTGCTGTAAGGTAACCTCTAGCTTTCCATATGTGGCCATAATCATGTGCCACACCGTAGGCGTATGCGGAATCAGTGTAAATGTTCCCTTCTTGTCCCTCCAAGTGTTCTAGGGCTTTCTCTAGAGCAGTTAGTTCCGCTTCTTGTGCCGACATGTGTACTGGTAGTGACTTTGCCTCAATTACCTGTGTGTCCGTTACCACAGCATAACCTGTGTGATATTTACCTTTGTCATCGGCAAATCTACTACCATCTATGTACAGTGTGTGTTCTGCATTTGCAATGGGTATGTCTGTGACATGTGGGAACCCCGTGGTTTCTTGTTCCATAAGTTGAAAACAATCGTGTTCATCAGATGTTATGTCATGAAACGAAAGTGTGTCAGAATCCTGAGTATCTTGTGCTGTATCTACACCATTATCATCATTACTCCCCCCTGTCAAATCTGTCTGTAATGGTAAAAGCTGTGCTAAGTTAAAAGAAGTGCATCGCTGAAAGGTAACATTGGGGGGTAGGAGCAAAGTGCATTGTAGACGCAGCTGCCTTGCCATTGATATGTATTTTGGTTGGACCTGTGATAAGATGGCGTGTATGTCATGTGTGGTATGTACCACTACAGGATTGTCTAGGACAATTTCTGAGGATTTGTCAATGATAATTGACACTGCTGCAACTGCTCTTACACAGGACGGTGATCCTCTAGAGACAGGATCGAGAGCCGCCGAGAAGTATGCTACCGGCCTTTGTTTGATGTGTTGTTGTGTCAACACCCCTGTTGCGTGTCCCGTGATTTCAGCAATGTACAAATGAAATGTTTTGGTATAATCAGGGATCCCGATCGCAGGTGCCGAAATCAGTAACCTTTTTAAGGTGCTAAAAGATTCATGACCTGCTTCTGTGAGTACATAGGGTACTATTTTCAAGCAATCATATAATGGCTGCATCAGAGAACTGGCATGTGGTATCCATTGTCTACAATATGATACCATTCCCAGAAACATACGAAGTTGCTTAAAATTGCGTGGGATATTCATTTGTCTTATGGCCTGGACTCGTTCTTCAGTGAGGTGTCGAGTACCCTGGGATATACAGTGGCCCAAAAAGACAACCTTTTTCTGGCATACCTGTAACTTAGTTCTATTCACCTTGCACCCTTTTTCAGCCAGGAATTGTAACAATGAGAGAGTGGCTTTTAAACAAGTATCGTTATCCGGACAACATAACAATAGGTCATCTACATATTGCAACAATACACAAGTGTCAGGTGGTTGCCATTCCCCCTATTTTTACTTTTTAAGGTTTAGTCAGTGGGGCATCAGTCAGGAGTCCGTCATAACCACTTATGGGTATGGTGTCACTGGACGTCATGTGTGGAGGGACTACTGAATCAGACAACAGACTGCGTGACGCTCCTGTGTCAACCAAACAAGGAATATGTTTACCTTCCACCTTCATCAACATGTGGAGCATTTTGTTCTCTGATTCAGCTAGGACTGGGGCAAGTCATGCGGTCGGATCGTCCCTATCATTGGTACGCCTCTGTCTGTAGTCCCTCGTGTCTCTGTCCATGTTTCCTTCCTGTTCGTCTTTTATCCTTTTCCTACAGTCTCTTTTTATATGTCCCACCTTGTTGCAGTAATAACAGGTAAGAGGTTTACGGGAGGAATTCCCTCCTTCATTGACCCGGGCAACAGTGTTAACTCCCGGTGTCCTTCTGGGTTTAGTTTCTGCTAAATCAGCCTCTATGCCTTGTGCTTTCTGCAACAATGTTCCTCTGTCCCGTATGGCTCTCCATTCGGGAGTACATGCCTTCAGTTTGTCACCTATTTGGGGTACTAGTCCTTCCATAAACTGTCGATTGAAAGCCCTAATGGTGACGGGTAAGGCTAAATCTAGACCTTCGTCAGCCATCATGCTTTCCATGTTGAGGTAAAATTCTGTAACAGTCTGACCTGGGGCCTGTTTTATGGGCGCTGTCGAACCCCTTTCCTGCTGTTTCCCTTGGCAAAATTCTCGTAACTGAGCAATAAACAGGGGTCTAGAGTCTATATGACGGGGATGTACTCCTGGCGGATCTGCCGCTGGATCCCCTTGTGGTCTATGTGGAGCAATTTCATTCATAAATTGATTAAACATCGTTAGTGTCATTTTATGTCTACACAAATATCTTCCCCATCTTGCCAAGTTGCTTCATGTGTGTCTAGTAATTGTGTCACGAATCTACAGAATGCGGCAGGTTTTGCTACGGGATCAGGAGCATTCTGTATTAATGCCATAAGAGTGTCAGCCGACCAAGGTGTCCATGTCCTCAGAACAACTTGTCGGGTCACTGTAGGTGGCTGTCCTGCTTGACCCGCATTTGGATTATTTACTTGTATTACCCTAGTCCGACTATGGACTGGAGCTACGGGCTCTGGTCTTTGAGCGCCGCAATGTACACATTCCTGTGCCCAGTCTGGGTTCTGGGTACCGCATACTCGGCATACCCATCCTCTTCCTCTTAAGGAAGGATAAAGTTTTGGTCTTTCGCTACCTGGTGTGGTAGTGTTATAAGGAGGTGGAGTATCTCCCGTATTTACCCTATCGCCGGGAGCAGAAGGAAGACTTTTGTGTCGGACCTTCATATCCCATCCACCCTTTTCCTGACAATACTCCCATCCCTCCTCTTCAGCCCTGTTGGAAACCTTAATTAAACATTGTATTTGTGATACCCATCTGTTCTGCAATATCTCTCCCTGTCTGTCTCTCTTTATTTCTTCCCAACCTTCTACACTTAATCCATTTTCTCCATCCATCCCCAATTTCTTGAGAATCCTATTTGTGCCCTGTGCCTTATCCTTCCCATACAACATTGTAATTATGTCTTTAACAGCATAACATTTCTGAGATTCCTCCTGGGGTTTACCATGTGTCTGGCCCATTTTGACAGTCCTGCCTAGGTGGCGTTTGGATCACTTACTAAGTGTCTCGTTGCCTTCTCCTCCTAGGGTGCCAAAATACTAAAAACCCTCTCCTATATGAGATTTCTGAAATCGAATTACCTTATATGCTAGCCAACTGACAAATATTATGACCAGACTGACGGCTACAACATATACAAGCATTCCCTTTTGGTGGCCAAACACATATGACTAGGTCTCCGGGACTTTGTGGAGACCTTATTTCCGTCCCATTACCATGGAATCTCTCAGCATTCGTTTCTTATTCCTGCTTTATTGAGGCAGTCAGGACTTATACTTTCAACCCGTTTTTAGGCTCATGAATCAAAAAGCATATATCAAACTTAAGTGTCGGACCCCCAAAGTACTCTTACGAGTTAAGGGCGCATTCCGTTACCCATTGGGATGATATATGTTTCAATTCACACCATACAAACAGGGCTTATCTCATTCACAACAGACAGATGACAAGTAGACAGACAAGAAACAACGGTAACATAAGCCAAAATATTAAGTTCAAGACCCACTTACTACAGAGGTTGGTGTTTACCTGAAGAACAATTCAGACAGATCAGGTGGGCACAGATCTAAGAAGCACAGAGTTTATAAGAAAATAAAGCTTTTCTTACCTGCGCAGGATTTGTCTGTGGTTCTTTGATGTGCCCGACCATCTCGTTCCGTCCTTATGTTCGTTCGCCTCTTGTAGTTTCTTCAGCGAGTCCGTGTTCGCGGCGCCAGAAATGTTAGGTGTGACCTCAACAAGTCACCTATTTGTCAGGTTATGTTACCGTTTCCCAATTGTTAGTTAGAGTTCTTATCCAAGCAAAGAGACACGGAGATATTATTCAGTATTTCTGCTCAGAAGTCCGTCGTTAACTCTGACTGTCTCTGACTGACTGTGGCTCTGAGGCTTCTTTATTACATCTTTTATAGACAGAAAAGGGCAAACATCAGCAAATGTAAAAAAAACAACATTTTTGCAAAGGAAAGACAATTCTCCGGGTGTTATCAGCTGATAAGACAATCTTCTGGGCGTAGACTGCTTTTTAGGGCTGATGCGGCCTCTTCTTGATGAGTACGTGACAATAGATGACTAGTCCTTATTTTAAAGAGAAGGATAGAAAAATACAAGTGTTTAGTATGACATACGGTCAGCCATTTTGTTTCAACATACCTCAATCCTTACAATGCTTTCAGGAGAGGTCTGATTGGAGAGGATTTATCTTTTGAATGGATCTATTTTTGTATTTTCTTCCAGTGGCTGGAAAATGCAATCACTTCCTTTGTGTTCTGTGAAATAACTGAGCAGGTGCAATGTCTAGTGTCACTATATATACAGGCATGTGTGCAGTTATTATTAGCATACTGCAATTTATTGCCTTGGAAGTGTTCATCATGGCACCTCACTGGAGGCTTAAGAGCTGAATCCCCCCCCCCCCCCCCGGTTGAATAAAGAGCTTCATGCAGTCTAGATGTTAGGGTTAAAGCTTTTATTTAGCTATTACTACAGCTGACTATGTTCATCTTTGAGATGCTGCATGGTATTCTTTACTCTATGGCTTGCACTCATGTATTCTGTTCTACATGCGTCTTGCTGATTGTGGTGGCTTTGTTTATTTCCACTTTAAAATGTCTTCTTATTTTTAACAACACATGTATATTTCCCAGGTGCCTTCCTTTTTTACATTTCCCATGCATTTAAAAGGCAACTCCTAGCAAATAAAACAAGAAATAATTTAGCATATACAATTGCTTCACATGCCATGCTTTAATTTATTTTTATTAAAGGAGTTGTAAAGTCTTGAGGTTTTTCACCTTAATGCATTCTATACCTTAAGGTGAAAAAACCCTTGGTGCTGCAGCAGCCCCCCAGAGCCCCCCTTTTACTTACCTGAACCTGATTGTTCTAGCGTCGAGGATGAGCACAGAAGATCCAGCAACTGTTTTGGGTTCTCATTGGATAGATTGATAGTAGCGGGAGCCATTGGCTGTCAATCAAGTCCAGTGACATGGGAGCCGGGGGCGGGTTCGTGTCCTGCAGTTTATGTCAATGGACGCAGCAGCAGGACTCGGAAGTGTGCCTGCCATGGAAAGCAGCTCTCTGAGGGGGAATTTGAGAAGAGGAGCCTGGAGCACCACTGGGGGACCCCAGAGAAGGAGGCAAAACCCTGGAACAGTGGAGGTAAGTATGACATGTTTGAGTATTGAAATCATGTGCTGCATTTGGAAGTTTGTTGTATGCAAAGAATACTTTACTTTCATGGAGGATTAGCAATAGATGTCTTACACAGAATTAGGAAACATGACATTTGTATTGTCTGACACTTCCCCCCCCCCACCTTTTGCCACATACCACCCAACTCCCCCCTTTCCTCCAAACCCCCTCACACCCCATTAAACCAGACCAGACTGCGTTTGGAGTAAAGGACCAAAGGCCTTGATTTATTAACCAAAATATGTAAAATATAAAATATAAACTATAAACTTTCAATAAATAACTTTTAATAATAATAACTTGTAAACTTTTCCTTTAACACTGAAACATGGGTCATTAGCATAACCAAGACCCTACTGGTCACTGCACCATATATTTGACCTCTTGACCTCCAGACGGCATCCCCTGTCTCGGAGGCTAAACCCAAACTAATGCAGTGACCTACCCCTTTTCTCCTCCGGTTACCCCCTTGTAACCAGGAAGTACATCACCAACCATCCCCATCCCCATGGATGGGTACAACCTAATTACCACCTGCACCACTTACCCTTCTAAACTGACCCCCCAAACAACCCGCACACCCTGCCAACACCCCCTCAACAAAATCCTACCAACCACAGGGGAGGGTGGGTGGGAATCTCTTCCTCCTCCGCTCTCCAAGTGACCTAGCTTCCGCTCGGCTTCCCAGACGAACGTGATAGCTCTGCCCCTTAGCTCCGCCTACCCGGCTTCTTAAAGAGGCCCACCTATATGTCCCTAAAAACGGCGACAGTGCATACAAACAACTGTCATGCCGTCCCTGCGCTTACAGCCTTTGGCTGCTGCTCCGTGGCCTCTCTTGACACATGACACAGGGAACAGGAATATACAAGTACATGCACTTAACTTAGAACATCCTGTTATTACTTTATCATGGAATAACACACTATAACACTGTTGTGCCACCTGCTGGGTAGAAAGGTATAATGCGTATATATAGTGTAGCACTGACCCCCGAAGGAGCTGCTGGTTTGATTTGGGCCTGCACTCTGCTAATAAACCCCACTAACTTGTCTCAGTCCCCTTGAAACAGCTGTGGTGTAATACAATAGAGTACAATATATTATAACACAATATACCTGTATTGTCCTCTCAGGCTCCACCCGCTGGGAGAAAGCAATACTCCA
The DNA here is from genome assembly GCF_037356315.1 of Lithobates pipiens. Taxonomy (NCBI): domain Eukaryota; kingdom Metazoa; phylum Chordata; class Amphibia; order Anura; family Ranidae; genus Lithobates; species Lithobates pipiens. The sequence continues at coordinate 123,751,882 of NW_027507789.1, read as the reverse complement.
CACAATGGGGGACTTAACCAAAGTATATTTTACTGTATATATTGGTAAACAGGTGATGACAGCAATTGTACTGTCATCCCAACATAGAATGACAGGACAATTAATTTTGAAAAAACAGTATATATGTATAATATGAGCTCCCCCTACTTTTATAGCTATGCGTGAGATCTCACTTAAAGTACTCAGGCTTTAGTCTTCATGTCTTCGCTAGCAATGATAATTCCTTATAATTTGTAATCCAAGGGTTAAAGTAATTAAAGTTGCGTTAAGGATGCTCCTAGTGTTGCTTCCGTAATTATAATACAATACTGGAGATGCAATAGTAATTAGGCCTGATGCCTGCCTAGTGTCATTTACTATAATCCTCCTCCGTGGGACTATGGATCCCAGCGAGGCCTGTATATAAGTCTGACTAGTTGCAAAGTTTAATAAACTGTGGGCCGCAACCCGCTTACCAATTGGATCGGAAGCTCGGTATGGTAACTTTGGTCCGGTGTTTGCAGCTTGCTTCTGTGTCAGCCGGCTCCGTCACTCCGTTCCATTCCGATGCTCAAACGAGTGTCTCTGGATCCTCTCAATCCAATCACTGTGTCTCTGGCACTTCAGATCACTCAAACAACCAAGCAGGGTTGCGCTCTGCAAAGGCAATAGGCCGCTTCCTCCGGGAGGCCTCCTCACCAGTCCTCACATGCAGGCCATGTGTTCCCAAGAGGCCTAAGATGGCTGCTCAGGGTCCTTTTATGTCCTACCCAGCATGCAGTGCAAGAGAGGGTGTCCATGGGTAGGTCACCCGGCATCCTGGGTAAAAAAGGTCAACTCTCCAATGTAAATAACAGTCACTTCCTGTAAATAGTAATGCTTGTGAAAGCAAAAATCATTTAAGTCCACTTTTAGTGTTTGACCGCTAGATAGCGCCAAACACTAAGCCATAGAAACGTCCATAGACTTTCATTGTAAATGCCAATACACATCAGTAAACAAGGATACCAGCACTACAATAATGTCAGTTTATATTAGCGACTTTACATTACATGCTGTTGTTCATTTCCAACTGTTTGTTATTTAAAAAAAAAAAACCTTTACAATCACTTTAAAATGTACCTATCCTTTTCTGCACCCGCTGTAATTTTTCTGTAAAATTCAATGCAATATGGCAACCTGGAGGCCTTCTGTGCAAAGTTGTTTCCTGTTTGTGTGATTGACTCACTGATTTTGCAGAAGTCTGCACTAAGATTCAAATCAGATTTTAGGCATCTGCTGCAACAGAAATGCCATTTTTAGTGGGATACTCCATAAGGGTTAAAGGGGTATTAAACCTAAAATCAAAATGTAATGTATTGCAGCTCACCAATCATTAGATGTGGTGGCTGCATTTGTTTTATTTTTTTAGGTTAGGTTTTCTTGCTCAGCTATAGCATCTCTACAGTAGTCAAAACTAAAAATGTAATAGATTGGCATTTACCAGCCATTAGATGTGAGTTTTCTTTCTTTAGGCTGCATTCACACCTGAGCGTAGCGTTTTCAAGCGTTTTTTGCGGCGTTTTTACCGCGATTCGCTGCGTTTTTTACCGCGTTTTGCCGCGAATTTGTGCAGGGCAAAAGGTCACCAATGTTAAAAGAAGAAAAACGCCCAAATCAGCCCGATTCGCGTGACAAAAAAGGGTCCAGAACTTGTTTGAGCTTCAGGCGTAGGGCTTCAGGCGACTTGGAGTGGAGATGTGAACCATCTCCATTGAGAATAATGGATTTTTTCCCCTCCAGCGTTTTGTAGCTTCAGGCGTCAAGCTACAAAACGCTCAGGTGTGAATGGGGTCTTAGGCTTTGCTCCTCTGTTTTTACCTGGTGATCTGACCAGTAATACACCTCCTGTATTAGAGTGCCTCCACTCTGGATGAAAGAGCACAGGAGCACTTTTGGACACCGACATTATCAGTCTGGAGGCAGAGGAGTGTTAGATGTACAAGCAGATTTATAAAAAGCACCTAAAAACTGCCTCTCCTGCCTCCACAGTGTGAAAGCCGAGTGCTTTCACACTGCGGTGCTGTGCTTGTGGGATCGCAAAAAAAGTCCTGCAAGCAGCATCTCTGGGGTGGTTTGGGAACGCTGTATACAGTGCTCCTACACCTCCCCTGCCCACTATAATGAATGAGCAGTGTTTCCGAAGCGCCTGTAAAGTGCTTCCGAAGCACCGCAATAAGGGCGCTTTTAACTATTTCTGCTAGCGGGGGTAAAAGCGCCTGCTTGCGGCTGAAAAAGCTAACTGCTAATGGACCCGCCGTCCCAGTGTGAAAGGGGTCTATCTAACAATGTAACTGTTATGTCACATACACACAAGCAAACTTTCCGGCAGACTAGGTCCAATGGACTCAGTCCATCGGACAATCTGATCGTGTGTGGGCTAATCCAATCGTTTTTCATTTTAAAAAATATGAGACAGACCTAGAAATAGAACATGTTTCAAATCTGTCTGATGGACTCAATTCCTATTGGGAAAACCATTTGTCTGTATGCTGGTCCGATGGACCAAATACGATGCAAGGGGAGCTACTGGCTTTTGAACTTCCTTTTTTAGTACTGTCTTCCGTCATCACGTTCAAAATGCGAACGGACTTTGTGTGGCCAAGTCCGTTCGTTCGGAAAGGTCCGTCGGAACTCTGCCGAAAGTCCGTCAAGAAGACCGTCAGACCTAGTCTGCCGGAAAGTCCGGTCATTACATCTGCAGGACAGCTTATTCTGTTGAAAAACAGACTTACTGGCTGGAACACCAGATGAAAATAAGGGAAAATTATTGTAGCTATCATATCTAAGAATTGGTAAGCTGCAATATAATATAGGTTTCCTTTTGGGTTTAATACTGCTTCAAATACTTCTAAAGGGATGCAGACACTGCTATTTGCATCAGGTGACTATAATGAACCAGAATAAATATATGCTTTATGTTGCCTCAAATCATGTACTAAACTCCAAAATATGTGTTCTTGAACTAAAAATAACAATAACAAATATACAGTATATAACACGTGATATAAAATATACCAATACATAAAAAAATTGTCCACACAGAATTTATATAAATGAGTGCTCATACGTCCATGATTCCCCACTGGAAGGTGATGTTCAGTGATCAGTGCTGTCACTGTCTTGAAATGTTACATCCCAGGCACAAACCTACGGTAGCACTTATCCCCGAAGGAGCTGCTGATATTTGATTGGGGCTGCACTCTGCTATTACGCCCCTATTAACTTGGCTCAATCCCCTTGACACAGCTGTGGTGCAGTGTTGGCATTACACAAACAACAGAGGATGACCCCACAATGTACAATACAACAATAGTGTACCTTTACCTGGGCATCCATTGCTCCACCCATAGGAAAAAGAACCACTGCACACTGATTGTAATTAACCAGAATGTGTTTTTACTGAAACTGGTATATAGACTTCCGGGAGACGACGAGCCACTGATGGATCGCTTTGTGGAGCGATCCGCGCAACGGTCGCTCTCCGCGGCGATCAGTACCGAGACGGACGCGGCCGAGACAGTGGCCAAGATGGCGCCCGTACACTGCCTCACAGAGCCTCCTCCGCTGTCTCCGGCTGTCTCCAGTACTGCCACGGCCCCCTCTGCGGACATTGCTCAGGCAGTGGTGTCACTCCTGACCCCCACGCTAACTTCTACCATAGACACCGCCATTCATAAAGCCATGGAGCAGCTCCGCACTGAGCTTCCCCTACAGGCGCAGCGCCTCACGCATGCAGAGGAACGTATCTCCATCATGGAGGACGACACCACAGCGCAGTCTGCGGCCATAGCACGCCTTACCCACTCCAATAGGGATCTCTGGATCAAAATTGACGATTTGGAAAATCGTGCTAGAAGGAACAACCTGAGGGTTGTGGGACTGCCTGAGTCGATTACTAATGCACAGCTAACGGACATTTTTGCCGAAGCCATTCCTGCTCAACTAGGCCTCACTACGCCATGCATTGTCGAACGGGCCCACCGCCTGGGCCATCCCAATGATAAGCGCTCTAAACCCAGGGCGGTCATTGTCCGCTATCTCAACTATGCAGATAAGCATGCCATTCTACAAAAATTTAGATCCCAACGCTCCCTGGCTATTGACGGTGCAAACTTGCTTCTATTTGCAGACTACTCCATTGAAGTCATGAAGATGCGCAAGGCTTTCTCACCGATCTGTGCGACCCTCTTCAACAACCATGTTAAGTTCACTTTGGCATACCCGGCGGTTCTCCATGTCACTTCTCCTGATGGTACCCGTGGCACTTTTACGTCCCCTGCTGAGGCGGAACACTTTCTCAATTACCCTGCAGAAATGGACACTACCCATGCCCCCTCAACAAGAAGCCCCTCGCCAGGATCGGCACTAGATCCTCATGCCCCTACCACCCAACGTATGAGCCCTGAAAAGCCGCCTTACAAGCGAAGCCGCTCGACCAATCATCCCCAATTTACAGAAATTCGCTGAAGATCTCCCCCTACTACTCATCTGTACTGTTCTGTGCATGGGGGATTCCGCTATCCCTATTGATCCAGTGCAGGCTGGGAGTTTGCTGCACTGCAGGTTTCGCAAGTTTACCCGCAAACCTCCAGTATGTTGGTTTACAACTGTTCACTCACTTTTTGTCCTTTATTATTTTTCTGTTCCTGATTGGATAGTACATGGTTATAGATCGCATTTTTGCTGTTTACTCTAGGTCTCGACCTTGCTGCCTCCACTAGGCTGATCACTGTCATGTTTCTCATAACATCTCTTTTTTCATCCGTGTTAATTGATATTTTGATGCTCTCAGTATTTTGCTATTATCCTCTGGTCTCTCCCGCAGTCCCTCCTCCTGCCCTCCTTCCCTGGTCTCCCCTCCCCTCCTCTCCTCTTCTCCTTCTCTCTCACCCCTCCCTTCCTGGTTTTACCCTGGCCCTTCCACTCTTTCCCTTGCCTCCCCCTTCTACCCCTCCCTCCTCCCCGGGGTACAAGTCACGCCTCTCCCAGGGGGTGCGGTCACTCTCTGGGAGATGCACTCACACAGCGTTCCTTGTGTGGAAAAAGGTGAAGGTGTTGATAGCACTTGTTTGGTTGATTTACCGTTCTCTCTTTCTCCCCCATCTTTACCCTCCCTCTTATCTCTCTCTCTACTCCTCTCTTTCCTTCTGCCTCTCTCTCCTCCCCCCCTGTCCTGTGTGCCATCTTGTGTATACCTACCCATACACACTACAGTACTCACCCTGAACCCCTCCATGTCTCCTTTAGATGTAGTGCTGATGCTTTTACACACTCCCCACGCACCTAATGGCTGACACGAGCGGAGACCAACTGACCGTGGTTACGTGGAATGTCAAGGGCCTTCGATCACCTGCTAAACGTATGAAAATACTTCGACACCTTAAACGTCTGCGGGCAGATGTCGCGCTCCTGCAGGAGACCCATCTGTCAGCCGCTGATCTTTTCCGCCTCAGAAAACTCTGGGTCGGAGAGGTCTTTGGTTCCCCTGCTGATGGTCGTAAGGCAGGTGTAGCTATTCTGCTACACAAGCACCTCCGTTATACAACACGTGACGTCCGCACTGACTCGAGTGGACGTATGCTTACCATACATCTTTCCTTGAATAACAAAGACTTAGCCTTTACCAACATCTATGCCCCTAACTCACCTGACACTGCATTTTTCCAGGACATGTTGGCCTGGATATCGCGCGTACCTGAAGCTCTACATCTAGTTGGTGGTGACTTTAACTCTGTCATCAATCCACTAGAAGATAGGCAATATCGGGACCTTCCCTCCTCCTCCACGGCCAGTCCACACACATCAACCGTCACTCCATTAGACAGGACATTTTCCACTCTACAGTTCACCGATGTCTGGCGCCTAACCCATCCTACCGATCGGGAATACACTTTTTTCTCGCCCCCCCCACAAATCTTTTTCGCGACTCGATTACTTTTTTGCATCCCCGCCCCTACTGTCGTTCGTTAGAGACCCAGAGATTAAGGATATGGTAATCACAGACCATAGCCCAGTCGTGGTCCGTTTATTGCATGCCAAACCCTCTTCACCATTGATCACATGGCGCTTCCCCTCTCATCTGACCGACAGCGAGAATTTTAAGCAGATGCTTCTATCTAGTTGGTCAGAATACACTGAAACTAATAGCGCACATTTAATTGACCCCAATCTGTTTTGGGAAGCGGGTAAGGCCTACCTCAGAGGCAAAATCATAGCCTATGTTTCCAGACACAGGAAACACTCTAAACAGCAATACTTGCTGGCCAGCCAAAAACGACGCGCCATGCACTTAAACCTCTTACGCAGTCGGACTCCTGCCAACGTCATTGCCTGGCAACTAGCCAAGCAGGAATTTGACTTGTGGGCTGACGCTCAAGAGCGTCTAACCTCATCTTTCCACACCCTACGCCTCCATAAATATGGCAACAAGGCAGGAAAACTTCTTTCCAGACTCTGTTCAGGTTTTCATCGCCCCACCTATATACATACCTTAAAACGCACAGACGGGTCTCTAGCTTCTGCTCCTGAGGAAATTAGTAATATCCTTACTGACTATTACACGTCTTTATATGCAACTGACCCTATTGACCAATCCTTAGTGGATCAGCTACTATCCAAAATCCAATTGCCAAAACTAACTGCCCCGCAAATAGAAGCCATTAACGCCCCCCATCACACTAGAAGATGTTAAGTCAACTATTAAATCCCTGTCCTCTTCCAAAGCCCCAGGCCCTGATGGCTATACTGCGGAATTTTATAAAATTACTCAAGATTTTCTCCCTGACACCTTATGTAAAGTATTCTCTACTCTTTGGCATGGGGGCTCCTATCTCCCTACGGGTTCTCAGGCACATATTAAACTGATAGCGAAAAAGGGCAAAGACCCCTCCCACCCTGGTTCCTACAGACCTATATCCCTAATAAACGTTGATGTAAAGATCCTGTCCAAAATTATTGCCTCCCGTCTAGCTATGCTCCTTCCCTCTCTTGTCCACCCAGCGCAATCTGGTTTCACCACTGGTAGATCTGCAACCCTTAACATCCGAAAAGTTCTCTTGGCACTGGAATGTGCCAAGCGAAATCCGGATTGTGATATGGCCATTATTTCTGTCGACGCCGAGAAGGCCTTTGACAACATCAACTTTACCTGGTTGTTCAAAGTACTCCAGACTTTTGGCTTCTCAGGTCCGGTTTTACATTTCCTGCGCCAGATGTATGCTGCCCCGACTGCTAGATTGGTGACTCCAGATTTCGTCTCTTCAACCATTCCTCTCACTAAAGGCACACAGCAAGGCTGTCCCCTTTCTCCCCTACTCTTCAATTTGGCCATTGAACCCCTGTCAAGAATCCTGAATTCCCCTGATGGCATTAGTGGTATCCCCATACACAATCATAAGTTACAATCCGCCCTCTTTGCGGATGACATCCTCCTTTTCTCATCTAACCCTTTAACCGATTTTGACACCCTTCGCGACCTGTTTACAACCTTCCGACTCTGCTCAGGGCTTCGAATCAACTATGATAAAACCGAAGTCCTAGCCCTAAATCCGCGTAAAGCCAAACTCTGGCAATCATCTTCGCCCTTCACTCTTGCACGACACTACATCACATATTTGGGTATATGCATTGGTAGAGAACCCTCCTCACTGTACTCCCTCAATTATCCTCCACTGCTGACCAAGATTGTGCAGGAATTGGAGTCTTGGGCAGGCCTGCCGCTCTCGCTCTTTGGGAGATGTCATCTCTTCAAGATGGTCTCCTTTGCAAGACTTTTGTACCCGATGCAAACTATCCCACTTTTAATAAAACACTCTGATGTTCAAAAAATACACAAAGCCCTAAATGCTTTCCTATGGGCCAACAAAAAACCTTGCATTGCTCTTCAGAAACTATGTCTCCCGAAGTCTGAGGGAGGGGCTGGCCTGCCCAATATTCGCTTCTACAATCTCTCCTGCCTATTACGTCAAGGGTTAGATTGGATAGTGGGTAAGTCTAGATATTCGAACTATGATCTTGAAAATGCATTGGTACATCCCTATACTCTCCCTGCTGTTCTTCATTCCAATTTGCATGTCCTCCCAGGTCACCTCAAAGTTAATGTACTCATACGTGATACAGTGATCGCCTGGAGGGAAGTTAGAAAGCTCATGGGACTACCTACTAACATCTCCAAACATCTGACCATCCAAGGAAACCCAATGTTTCCCCCCTCCACGGCTCATCAAGCCTTCACACTTTGGGGCACAAAAGGTCTTACTACAGTGGCCTCCCTATATGACAATCCTCGGGGACGACTCAAACCCTACCGTGCTTTGGCTTATGAATACTCCCTCCCTCTCTCTCAGGTGTTCCACTATTTCCAACTGACTCACTATCTGCAAGCTATAGGAGGGACTCGGCCTGACTCTTGCTCTACCTCTCCCCTGGACTCTATGCTTCAACGAGACAATTATTCTATCTCCGATCTCTATACTCAGCTAATCACCTACCAAGCTGACAAATACCACCTCGCTCCCTTCAAAGATTGGGCCTCCATCTTTGGCGACACGGGCCTCTCCGACAACATTCTAAAGGGATACAGACTTATCCATAAGCTCATCATCTCTGAAGTCTGGCGGGAAACTCAATTCAAAATTATCCACAGGGCCTACTATCCATTCCGCACTAACAATGGAGATCCCTCCCAATCCAAGTGCCCATGGTGCTCTATGGATCGCCCCACCCTGCTTCATCGCCTCTGGGATTGTACTTCAATCTCCACCTTCTGGGACTCGGTGCTGCAATACATATTCACCATTACTAAGGTACATTTGCCTAAGGAGCAACTTATCTGCTTGTTTAGCTGTGACCCCGCCAACCCTACAGGGCCTCAACCAGGATCTATGGCGCTCTCCCATTGGATACACGTCTGTCTGCTAGCTGCTCGCAGAACCATTATGACACATTGGATCAACTCATCTCCTCCGAGTCTTCACGGAGTGCAACAAGCTCACCTGTCCTTGTTCTACATGGAAAGGCTAGACACTATATCTTCACATTTCCAGTCTACTGCCCGGTTCTTCTCACGATAGAAAAATTACATTGAACATTCGTTTTCTCCTGCTGACATTCCATCTCTAATGTACCCTTTCCGGTATACCGACTGGTACCTCAAACGTAACCTCACAAACTCGTTGGGGGTGCTTAAGCTGCCGACCTCCCATCTTCCTACTCACCCCCTCATCATCGTGCATTATCCACCATGAGCCCATTGGCTATCCTTTAGACTGTTCTGATCTTCCAACCGCTTCATAGGCGGTAGATCTCTCTGTCCACCAATCATTTAATTGCACTTACTTTCTGGACTCCCACAGGTCTACCATCGCTGAGTCATAAGCCTGATAACTGTTTGTGGTAAATAGGGGTACTTAGTATTGTATTTATTGTTTTTGTCAGTTCTCCTTGCAAAGGTGATTTACTATACTATGCTGTAATTGTGATGGCACACAACCCCCCCATCCTCCCCCCCCTTCCTTTTCTCTTTTCTTTTCTTTTTCCCCCTCTTTTTTTCTTCTTGTCTTTCGCTTACACTAATGTTTGGTTTTATCCTAATGCTTGACTTCCCAGATACTTGGCAATCATATCTCATACAATCTGTCAATTGATTTGCTTTTTGTATTGTGTTAAACTCTAATAAAAATATGTTTAAAAAAAAAAAGAAACTGGTATAAATCAGTAATTACAATACCTTCACTGTCACACCAACGTAATTTGACAGTACAGTGGGTATTCACAACAATTTTAACATGTAAAGATTTCTTAGATAACCCCTGCACGCGTGTCTCAAAGTGGGACCAATGCTCAGAGTGACAATGCCTTAACTCTGGGCACCTTCTCACTTCCAGCACACTGTAATAAACACAGAAATGCAAAGCTATCAACACTATGCAATACAATTACTAGGGAGCTCCCCCTGCTTTATAATGCAGTTCTTTCCTATAGTGATTGAATGCAAGACCTTGCAATAAAGATGTAGTCTTTAGTCTTCAGTTAGCTTTTGTATTGAAATAATTGTAATCCAAAAGGTTTAACAACAAAGAATAATGTAGGACGAGTTTTGAAACTGTTCTTGTGATGTAGCACACTTATAACTGTGTAGTTGTCTCCAAATCACACAGTGCCAGTTCTCAATGGAGTATAGGCTTGAGGCCTGCTTGAACTCAGTCTAAGTGTGAAACCTCCTCCATGGGACTACAGGTCCCAGCAACTGTGGCCTGAGTCTAAGTGTGTAAAAGTGTATTAAAGAGGGATTCCACCAAAAAAAAAAAATATTAAAAGCCAGCAGCTATAAATACTACAGCTGCTGACTTTTAATAAATGGACACTCACCTGTCCCGGGTTCCAGCGATGCCGGCAGCCGAGGCCGATCGATCGCTCGGCTCTCGGCTGCTGCAGTCACCATTCTAGGTGAGGGAATCAGGAAGTGAAGCGAATCGGCTTCACTTCCCGGTTCCCTACTGCGCATGGGCGAGCCGCGCAATAGGAAATCTCCGCGCTGTCACTGGGACCCGTGTGTGTCCCAGCAGACAGCGCGGCAGGGCAGGAAATGGCGTAGACTCCCACGGGAGTCTATGCCCGGAAGTGGGTGAAAATACCTGTCTTTGACAGGTATCTGCACCCCCTCCCCCCTGAAAGGTGTCAATTGTGACACCGGAGGGGGGGAGGGATCCGATCAGCGGAAGTTCCACTTTAGGGTGGAATGCCGCTTTAAGGATTATGGGCGGCAGCCCTCTCACCCAACCAGGTTTGGAAGAATAGGAAACCTCTGCTCCAGTTGTCTCAGTCTGTTTGCTACTGTCACTCTGTTTGTTTTGTAAGGTCACCAGGAGCTCTCAGTTACCTTTGTCAGGGTGCCTCTGGATCCTTCCCGATCCAACCACACTGCTGCTCCAGCACGCTGCGGGGTGAAGTCCTCCTCTGGCTTCAGATGTTGCTCCGCACCGAGCAGGCCGCAGTGCTGTGGGACACACACACCCACAGCTCCTTACAGGCAGGCCACGCGTCCAGAAGAGAAAGAAAATGGCTGCACGGGGCCTTTTATATCCTACCCAGCATGCAATTCAGTACTGAGTGTTCATGGGTAGGTCACTTGGCATTAGGGTTGCCACCTTTTCTTCAAGCCAAACCCAAACATTTTAGTGTCGTAAGGCAATTGTTTTGTAGTATACATTATAAGATTGTAAAAGACCTGGAGCACTGTTGGGTGTCTGAAGTAACTGATCAATACCCTCTATTCTTATTATTATCAGTTATGTATTCCTTTGTTTAGTCCCTATAGTTTAGCTATCAATCAATATGCCAAGCACATGTTATTGTTACTATCACAATGCTATCACCCTTGGCTATGAAATCAATACACGTTTAAGGTCAATTAAATCTCATTTATTTCCCAAGGAAATAAGGAAAATGTGCATCAAGTATCAATAAAAGTTACAATAATATACATAGCATACAATCACAGGGCAATCTAAGCCATACTTATCCGACCTTCGCAGCCACACCTCATGACTGGATCTCCTGATGGAATACCGAGGGACAGAGAGAGATCTCAGGTCACAACCCTTTTTGTCAAACATACCTCAGCCATACCACACCCTACTGCCAGTCCCATTTGGTTTGGACCAATCAGTGTTCACATGACAGCCCTCCTAATATTACTGACTGTTCTGCCATATTTGGCTTTGTGGCCAGTCCCATCTGATGTGCCCTGGGCCGTCTTTGTCATCAATCTCTTTGAAGCTTGTGTGCACCATTTGGGCTGAAGGTAACTCCTTTGATATGCAGATTCTGCCACATTCCTCTACACATTCTAAACATGTGTCATGCAAACATCAACATGGCTGAGTTCGGCTGTACAAACAGCGGTGTAGATGTATAATAATAATTCCTGTCTGATTCCAACATATGCCGCTTTGCGCCTAAAAGGCGCATACCACCCTTCTTCAGACACGGCTCCTTTTGAACAGTCCATAACTGTCTCAACGTGTGTGGTTCCCCAACATGTGCTTCCGAACCAGCACCTGTGGCACAGTCCTTAGCTTGTGTAACGCGTGGTTGTTTCCAACGAGCGCTCCAGAGACATCTCTTATGGAACAGTACACAAGTGTCTTACCACGTTGTGTTTTCAACGTGTGCAGAAACAGGTCCTATGGAGCAGTCCATAATTGTTTTACCACGTGATGTTTCCCAACACGTGCCGCTTTGCCACTGAGTGACACATCTCCACCATTCTTCAGCGACAGCTTCCATGTCACCATTCTGTATCTTGGGTATCTTCAGGACGGCAGTACAGGCAAGGGGTGCCCATTCATTCACCATTCACCAGCACCCATTCAGAGCAACATATCACCCAGCTTTCAGACCCAGAGTCTTGAGGAGGGCCTTCTTGCCCATATTACTAGCCTACAATACCCATAGGTCATACTCTACCACAAACATAAACCAACTTATTACCATAATATATACTTGTATATGTATTACGCACCCCGCTCCCAACCTCCTATAACCTTTTACTGTAAATACGGGTCGGGATTAGGCAGGCTTGCTCACAGCGGCGTTGCAGGGCTCTGACTTGGCAGCAACGTCTCCAATTTGTACACAGAGAGCTCACTGTCAAATCGTCCCTCAACTTGCATAGACAACTGGGAGACCCTTCTAGATAAATATCGCTTAACTACACATATAAGTTTACAACAATTACCAAACCCACACAATTCCACCCCTGTACCTGGATTTCAGAGATCACGCCCATTGTGTACCATGCACCTCTACCTACGGTTAGGTTCAAGGAACCCTCGAGTCCCATGACTAACACTACACCGGTATTCTTTAGGACAAACAAAAACTCGCCTATGTCCTGAATAATACCTGGGTGCCTTCTTCCCAGCAATGACCTCTCCATCCAGAATACAGAGAGAAATAACTTCCCAACATTACTCGTTCATCCCCATGTATTGATCTAGCCTACAAAGGACATCATGGTCATGCTTCCGACAAAGGGAAATATCAACCTGCCTCCAGCGTTTATCTTCTCTGATCACATGTGTGATATAGCCTCAAATGCAACAAGATAGAGTCCCCAGTCAGTAAGCCCATTGATGCCACCAAACATACAGACCAAGTCTGCACTTCTGTACATGAGAACATACAGCATAACACCTTTCACAATCCAACTTAGTACCACCCATACAGGCATTCGACCGCTATTTTGGATTAGTGTAAGCAACGTGTTTTGGCAAAATCTTACTGAGCGGTGACGCTAACTCATCAGGCCACTGCCCCTGATACAGAGACGGTATAATCAGCTTGATGTTGGCTGATATTTCCACCCGCCACAGAGTGCGCGCCAGAGCCAATGACAGGTTTCTGTCTTCCCTACCAACCTCTCCACATGGTTGACAAAATCCGGAGCCATTCTAACCTGAGTGTTTCTGTGATTTCATTGAATGTTATCAAGGATGCCACCAATCTCCCAGGGTAACAAAGTCACGCTCCTTCTCTGAAGCTATGGCTGTGAGTTTGTTCCTCAGGAGGCCGATGTCCCCTCCATTAATAACACCCATCCCAGCTATTGTTCCCCCCCAATATAGTGCTGAATACATCCCTCCTCTTTCGGGTTACTCCCCAGAAATAAGCATCCTGCATGGACCTCATTCTCATCTCTGGGAGTAAGTCACTGGTACAATAACCGCACCTGATTCAGTGTATACTCAGCACATATAGGGTGATAGGTTTTGTCAACCACCATGAGATGTTGCAGCACCATGTGGTGAAGTCCTACGGTACCCTGGTAGCCAGCGTTTGTTCCCTTTATTTTAACGGAGCATGCTCCTGTGTGTATTCACTGGCATTATCTGTGCAGGGTTTCAACCTCTCAGGTGAGACACCAACCGGGCGTATCTTCCTCGTCTCTAGTTCTGGTGTCCCGCATGTCCTGTAACCGAAAGCTTCTCTCTAGGACCGCTAGGATTGAGACACCACCCCTACGAGGAAGTTTTCCCCCATTGATGTGTCACCTGGCACCCTTTAGTCTGATCCACAGCTACCTTATTATGCATAAGCGCCAGTATGCCTCCTGGGTACCTGCACCATATTAACTCCCTTACACCAATACATGTAATACATTAAAACCTCTCTTCTTTCAATTCCTCCTTCCAACAAAAAACCACATATTTTACATTTTCATGTTTTGACGGATTGGATGTGTCATAACTCTTCCCCAACCTCCAACCCATTGCACATGTATAAATAACATGTTTGCATTCATCAGGAGAGACTTCAGCAAAATATTTCACAAGTTCTCTTGCTAGGCACAGTCTTTCAGATTCAGCATTAGCACCAAATTGTCCATACCAAAAAAACAAGTATATTCTGAATCTTTCAAGTTTTTCCTTTTTTCCTCTCCTGATGTTTATCAGAACAAATTTGTGGTATGGTGTGGCACAGACAAACTGCCAACCAGATGATCATCTGTCATCCATCTTCCAGAAGCCTCTCCAATTCTCGCTCCACTTGGATTCTGGAAGTGAAAACAAGAGCAGTATCAAATTCTTATCCACAATATCTGATCGCTTACCATGTTTACTTATAGTTCCCTCCTTGGAGCCCAGGACCTCAGTATTCCTGGCTTCTGCAACTCTGACCAAACTATCCAAACAACCATGACCTCTTTAGGCTACACCCGCTGTAAAATGGATCCCCATGGTATGATCAAAAACCGTTTAAAACTGAACGTCAGTGTTGCTTCTCAAAAACTTCAAATTTTACAAACTAAAAAAAACAATGCATCTATCTGTATCTTTACGATGTATGCACTACCCCCTTTCAGGTGACTGGTTCTAACTGAGGGCATTGTCCATTCCCCCCCTTTCAGGTGGATTAGACCTACTACTTTTCCACCTGAATAAAAATATAACTAACATAGAGGACTAAACCAATATCAACAAAAAAATTTTTTAGAAGAAAAAAAAAATAAAAAAAAAATAAAAAAAAAAAAAATAAATAAAAAATAAAAATGAAAATAAAAAAAAATTTAAAAAAAAAAAAAAAATCTGGCCATGATCACACAAACAACATGACAAGACAACCATCATAAAACAATGACAAACACTCAACTTTTAGTTAACACCATCCATGGACTTTTCTCCTGCAAAGAGTGCTTATTCCAATCTGAAATACAATTAGTTAATGGGGAAAACAAAAACAAAACAAAGCATATGTATCATCACAACATTTTAGCTTCATTTGTAACTCTTTTTAGTACTATTTATTTTTCATTGTTTGCAAACAATTACTAACTAATGAGCTCATGGTACCATGTGATAATCGATTATGCATTTACAATAACCTAACCCATGTTCTGCTATATTTTCCCATTGTTCTCACTTTGAGAGACCTGCAAACAAATGCAAATGTCTGTATACGAACCAGTTTAACTCCTTCCTGGTCTCTGGAAAAAGGAACACACAAGTGATTACACCCAATTCTTATGTTAATCAGCAGTATTGGATACTCAGGAAAAGTTTACAAAGACTGACAATAAGAGAAGAATAAAGAAACACAAGATTAAAAAAAAACCTCATAACAGAAACATCTTTTAACCACACAAAAGAAAAACCACAATACCAATTCAGGGGTTTATCCCTAAAAGTACAAAACAAAAAAAAATGTATATCTATATCCAGGTCCTCTATCATATTCTGAACTTGAAACTTACATCAAACCTTTTTCATAGCCGGGAAACATTGACCAGAATATTCTTACCATGCTTGCAGCTCACTAAGTTCTGCTAACATTGTTTCCCCCAGTGCTATATTTGAGTAACCATGCGTCTATCTCCATTTTGACTCTACACAACTGTCCTACATATTGCTTTTTAGTTTCTAGACCCCGCATTTGCGTTTTACACAGGAAATGGGTTTGATTACTATTGGTTCCGTGCTGTGGATGGCTACCCCACCTGGCTGAATAACACACACGAAGCCTTGGGGTCGTTTTCGGGTATAATTTCCTTTCGATATCATTATTCGCCGCCCGACAATATTTTGAAGTGTGACCCCCCCTTTTACACAAAAAACATTTTAGTTCTGGTTTCCCTGCATAGGCCATTTTTTTAGCATATGGCGCTGGAAATCCACATTGCTGGATAATATTACTGCGATTGGAATGCACAGACTTTACACTTTCGTTGTCTGAGGAGTCATCCGAAGTGTCAACTCCTGAGTCAATTTCAAGTGCAGTTATCCCACCTTTATTTGCTTCTTCCACATCGATTCCCATCACATTACTATCATTTGCAGTGATAATAGCATACGGGTTTTCTTCATGTTTCACTTCTAGCTTTTCTCTACCCTGAGCATGTGTGGAGGGTACCTCCACTATTGCACACTTGGAGGATAATTCCATTATGGCTGCTTGTGCCTTAAGCCTTGTGATAACCTGCAAATTCTCAGCCTCCCTTTGATTCAAAGAGGCAATGCAACTTTCTCTCAATTTACACGTTTGTTCTAATTCATCTAATCTCTGTTGCAATACACATTTCTCAGCCACTAATTGTTTAATCCGACTACAAGCATCCGCATCAGCCTTTTCAATCCTGATTGATATATCACTTACCTATTCCATCACTTTTTCTCTATCAGCAAACCATTCTAATTCTTTTTGTTCCGCAATTTCTTTCATTCTCATTAACATGCATACGGCATTGGCCATTCTCTGTTTCCTGCCTTTTTTTGATGTATTAAATATGCGACTGTTATGTGCATTACATTGTTTTAAAAGCTCATTAAACTGATATGTTAATTTACCTTTGTGAGTAATTTGAAATCTAATCCCACCATGCTTGCTAACGAAACCTTCAATGGCTTCCATTGATATGCTAATTAGCCTATCCACACCAACTGGTTGAGCAAACTTGCTTAGACAAAAGAAAACAGATAACAAATGGACAAAAAAAAAAAAAAAAAATACGAACCGTTTAAATTTCCAGTGACTTGTGGTTCTACAGCATACAAGACACAAGGCACACTCTTAATCAATGCCTTGGTCTTCTATTGGACCAGAGCTATTTCACTCTCACGTGTGTAGAAATAAAAACCTATACTTCCCCCACTTTTTTCTCAAAGATGTATGGTAATTCCTGCCACTCTCTAACCAACACTGTGCATTAGCAATACACTAAACAATCAGATACCAAGCACACAAAGACATAGAGGAAGCTGTTTAGAAGCTAGCTTTGACCTGTAGTCCCACTCCAAAAAAAAAAAAAAACAACAACAACAAATACAAATCCGTTTACCCACGAATTTCTGTAGGAGAACACACTCTTATTCAATGCTCTTCTACCCGATAGCAGGTCATAGGGAATTTCTATTGGGACAGACCGCTTTTTCACAATCACGTGGATATTTCCACTTTTCCCTCAAAATTGTATGATTTATCCTGTCAATCTGCGGTTATATCACATAACCAGGGATGATCAGTCCCTTATCTCGCCAGTGCGCCAATTTGCCCTCTGGTTACAGTTTCTGCAGCAAACACAACAATAATGTACATATATATATATATATATATCAGTCACAATTCTCACCAGGTTTTACGCGTCCGTTCTACCAGTGGAATATCTCCCAGAATCCTCCTGCTCATCCAAGCGTGGTTTCAGAATTCGCGAGCCAGCGCTAATCTTGTCCACACTAAAGATGACTTCCAGTTCTGGGTGGCTTTGAGCATCTGTGCTTACAGGGACTCAAACAAAAATACCTTAGATTTTTGTGGATTCTGTGTAAAAATACGTTTTACACGCCTTCTGGGGTGCCAAATGAAGTAACTGATCAATACCCTCTATTCTTATTATTATCAGTTATGTATTCCTTTGTTTAGTCCCTATAGTTTAGCTATCAATCAATATGCCAAGCACATGTTATTGTTACTATCACAATGCTATCACCCTTGGCTATGAAATCAATACACGTTTAAGGTCAATTAAATCTCATTTATTTCCCAAGGAAATAAGGAAAATGTGCATCAAGTATCAATAAAAGTTACAATAATATACATAGCATACAATCACAGTGCAATCTAAGCCATACTTATCCGACCTTCGCAGCCACACCTCATGACTGGATCTCCTGATGGAATACCGAGGGACAGAGAGAGATCTCAGGTCACAACCCTTTTTGTCAAACATACCTCAGCCATACCACACCCTACTGCCAGTCCCATTTGGTTTGGACCAATCAGTGTTCACATGACAGCCCTCCTAATATTACTGACTGTTCTGCCATATTTGGCTTTGTGGCCAGTCCCATCTGATGTGCCCTGGGCCGTCTTTGTCATCAATCTCTTTGAAGCTTGTGTGCACCATTTGGGCTGAAGGTAACTCCTTTGATATGCAGATTCTGCCACATTCCTCTACACATTCTAAACATGTGTCATGCAAACATCAACATGGCTGAGTTCGGCTGTACAAACAGCGGTGTAGATGTATAATAATAATTCCTGTCTGATTCCAACAGTGTCCCAATGAGAGTAGTAATGCAGCGTGCTATGCGTGCCATGGCGAACAGTAGGTGTGTCCAAATTGCATTAACAGTGTGAGGGGCTTATATAGTGGCATGGTTAAATAAAACAAAAGTATTTTTGTAATCAGAAAATATTCTTAGATTAAAAAAACAAATGTCACTGTAAATATATGAACTTAACCTACCTTAAAAGTGGACAGTGTCAGTCAGCAGGACAGTGGATGTTAGAAGTAGATTAGTGGATAACACCAGTATGAGAGTGGACACGATTGAAAACCTGGACTGTCCGGGTGAATCTCCGACAGGGGGCAATCCTAACTACTGCTCGCTTAACCCATTCCATTTAATCGAATGTAATGAGGAAGTAATATTTCACCTCCTGCCTGCCTGTCAAATGCCTTCTGAAAAGCAATCCAAATGCAAATAGCTTTTTAGAGGGCCCTACATGTGTAAATGAGCCCTATGTCTGTTCAGCTATTCCAGTATTTTCTGTCAATTCAGTAGATAACTGGGCACAGGAAGAGGACTATTAATGTTTACTTTGGGACATTGCTGAGTAACCTCATGGTCTGCACCAAGTACAAAGAAAACTTCCCTGGGCCCCATCTACTTAGCTGGGGGAAGGAACAGGACTATTTAGGGCCCTTTAACACTACGGTGCAGCAAAATCTGCAAGCAGCAAAATCTACAAGCAGCAAGATTCTTCTGTGTTTCAGATGTGTTTCCTGTTGCGTTTCTGGTGTGCGTTTTTGGGTTGCCTGTACCTGTGAAAAATGGACATGTGACTCAAAAACCCACCAAAAACTTGAATGGAAAGCTGCGTTTTTGGTGTGGTTTTTCAACACCGCACCAAATATGCAACATGCAGGACTTTTCAAAATGCACTGCACCCACAGCGCAGTGGTGTAAATCATCCCCACTGCAAAGTAAAAATGCATCAGTGTGAAAGGGGCCTTAGGCTACTTTCACAGTGGCAATTAGAGCTGGTGCGAATTATAACAGTTCCTGATGTGGCTCTCGGCAGCTAGGTGTGGCTGTTGGCCCCCTTCACTATAGTGACATTTTGGCAGTCAGGCGTCCAGCAGAGATCAGCACAGGTAATCATTGGCCATTCAGAGAGGAACGAATAGCTGTGGCCCCTGGTGAAATGTCATTATAGTGAAGAAGGCCTGCTGCCGCACCTACTCGCTAACAGCTGCCACAGGAATCTCTAATAACTGCTGCTACTATTCACACCAGCCCTAATCGCCAAGGTGAATGTAGCCATCAGCTGTTAATGCTTTGCCTTCCTTGAATAGTTTAGTTGCTAATTTACAGCACATTACTGGAGGTACAGTTGCTAATTTACAGGCACATTACTGATAGGTGTCCAATCACAGCTCCTGTCACTTCAGCCAATCAGGTCACAGGTAACCAGACCCGAGCATCCTGAGTGGTTGAGAGGTGGGTCAGTGTTAGTAAAGCGATTTATTCGCTTCCCTAACACAACACTGTGTAAACAGCAAACGCACAGCGTTGCGCCCGCTGTTTACCAATTTGGAAGCCTATTAGAGCCTACTACGATCTCGGTAAAGAGTCTCCGACGGAGACTCTTTACCACGTGATCAGCCGTGTCCAATCACGGCTGATCACAGTGTAAATGGGAAGAGCCGGCGATCGGCTTTTCCTCACTCGCGTCTGTCAGACGCGAGTAGAGGAGAGCCAATCGGCTGCTCCTCTGACAGGGGGGGTCTGTGCTGATCGATTATCAGCACAGCCCCCCCGAGGATGCCCACACTGGACCACCAGGGACGCCACCAGACCACCAGGGAAAAGGTAATCCTCCCTAGACCACCAGGGATGCCAGTCAGCACAATGGGTGCCAATCAGTGCCCATAATGGATGCCAATCAGTGCCCACAATGGGCATCACTGATTGGCATGCATTATTGTTTGGCACTGATTGGCATCCATTACTATAGTATAACACCAATGCCGCCTATGAGTGCCCACCTGTGCCGCCTATCAGTGCCCACCTGTGCTGCTAATGAGTGCCCACCTGTGCTGCCTATCAGTGCCCACCTGTGCCGCCTCAGTGCCCACCTGTGCCGCCTATCTGTGCCCACCTGTGCCGCCTATCCATGCCCATCCATGCCCATCTGTGCCGCCTATCCATGCCCATCAGTGCCCCCTATCCATGCCCATCTGTGCCGCCCATCTGTGCCGCCCATCTGTGCCGCCCATCCGTCCCGCCCATCCGTGCCAGCTATCAGTGCCAATTTGTGCCACCTATCAGTGTCCGTCCGTGTCGCCCATCCGTGTCGCCCATCCGTGTCGCCCATCCGTGTCTCCCATCCGTGCCGCCTATCAGTGCCACTTCATTGGTGCCACATTGGTGCCCATCAGTGCCGCCTTATCAGTGCCCATCAGTGTAGCCCCATCAGTGCCCATCAGTGAAGGAGAAAACGTACTTATTTACAAAGTTTTGAAACTGAAACAAAAAAAAAAAACATTTTTTTTTCAAAATTTTCGGTATTTTTTTATTTGTAGCGCAAAAAATAAAAACCGTAGAGGTGATCAAATACCACCAAAAGAAAACTCTATTTGTGGGGAAAAAAATGATAAAAATGTCATTTGGGTACAGTGTAGCATGACCGTGCAATTGTCATTCAAAGTGCGACAGCGCTGAAAGCTCAAAATTGGTCTGGGCAGGAAGGTGTTTAAGTGCCCTGTATTGAAGTGGTTAAAGGGGTCATTCTTCCCAATGTCCACATGTGTAAAGAATGTAGTACTGTCCCCCTTTGGCTTGCTGTGTGTTGACTTCTTGGGCCTCCCTCTGATTACCTGCAGCCAGATGCTAGGGGTTTTCACTTATTCCCATTTACTCCCACTTGCTCGTTACTCAAAAAACACCCCAGGGTATTTGTGGTTTTGATAATTATTTTTGAGCTTGGATGGGAGAGGGGATGAGTTGGATACTCCAACTTGAACTATTCACAGTAGATAAGCACAACTCTCACTTGGCCTTACTAGAAGATTTGTGGAAGCAGACACATTGCTTTAACCATACTGCCATATTTATGGAAGAATTAAGTCTTCTTGCTCTCTCTAGCAGCAGACTTGATGCATCTACTATCTTCAGGACACTCTCTAGCATCCCCTTGACTGACACCCGTCCACTGACTCCTCTAGCTGAAGGGGTGGCCCTCACAGGACAGGCCCAAAGACACAGATCTGTATTCACTATAGACAGAATCAGATCCTTGCTGGTGTCCCCCTTCCAGTCAGCTCTGCAGCCCTAGGGTTCAGCTTCTCTCTGACTTCAGGCCCTTAGGTGGACTACCCAAGGCCACATTGCAACTTCTACAGAGGAGGGGCAGGCTCTCCCCTCCCTACAGGACCCCTCTCCCTAGCTGAAAGGCCCCAAGCAAATGTGCATTTAAAACGTATCCCAGCATGCAATGCAGCACTTTCCTCTGCCAATAGCATGGGTTGTAACAATTCCTGTGCCCTCACTAATCCCCTCCTACTGTCCAATATGCCTCCCTATTGGACCAGTGTGGGACATTCAGACAAGGCGAGCTGCACATGAGCACAATGAGCAGATCTAACCAATAGATCCTGCTCCCTGGTAGGCAGAGAGCAGTCTAATTTTACCTGACCATCTTCCTGGTAAGCAGAAAGACCAAAAATTATACTCTCTTCTAGCACCTACCTAGGAGGGTGCTACAGAGCAGGTCTATTCCCTTGCTGAGCTGGGTAGGTAAGGGTAGAAAAATTGGTAGAAAGGGCATTACTCAGTGCAGACCAGACAGAGCACTGTCATTTTAGAAATGAGGTGCATTGCATACTTAGCTGGAGGCTTGAGTTTCCCAATGTAGCGGATGACATTTTGGACAAAGTGTCATACAGATGTAAATTTAATTTTGTTTTTGCCTTAGAACAGTAGGGGTTCTGAGGGTTAATTACGTAGGTTGGCCTTGACATCAGTTTGGCTGGGCCATGTTAGAAGTTCTGCCTGGTCATGTGAACATTGAGGTACACATGAAAGGCCAGAATCAGGCCTGGCTGGACGTTTTGAGTATCAACCTTCTCTGAGCCAATCAGTGGGAGTGCCGGGCCCCGCTGGGGAGTCTGGGAAGGGGTACTTAAGATGTGTGGGTCACGTGTTTAGGAAGAGGAGTTTGTGAGGCCCGTGTGGTCTGTTCTTGGCTCAGGACCGGGGTAGCCCTGTGAGGGATCCCGGTCACGGGCTGCTCAACATCCCCCAACATGTTCCTGTTAGTTACCCCCAATAGACCCGCCTGGTCTGGGGTGAGGATCCGTCTGTTCCCGAGTCTCGGACCCAGCTGGTCCGAGGCGCAGTAACTGAAGGAGGATTCAAGGTGTCCGGGTGTGCTCTCGGCTTGGAGGGACACCACAGCTCGTGGAAGTGACCGGGGGAGTACTCTTCGGAGGAGGGCCGACAAGTGGCACCCTGAGAAGTGCCTGGTTACTGAGTTGGGAAGGACATTGATGAATCTACGCTTTTTCCAGTACTATTAAGGAGACAGAGAATGTTCCAGGTACTGAAGAAAAAGGTTCCTGTCCACCCTTAGTTACAACTTGTACATGTTCATAGGCCAGACGCACCCACTGATTGGCTCCGGGGGAACGCTGATACTCAAAGCGTCCAACCAGGCCTGGCTCTGGTCCTGTCCTGTGCACCTATTGCCGCGTACACACGTAGCCGACTATCCGACGGACTTAGTCTGGCGGACTTCCCACCAGACTGTCCATCGCACTTTCCGAACGGGCTACTTGCCCACACACGGCACTTTTTCAGCGGACTAATACGGCGTACTAAGTCCGCCGTACTATCCGCCCTACTTTTAAAATGAACGGACTCGGCCAAACACGCGTAGGAAAGTCCGCTCATTTCGAGCGCGTCTCCAGGTAGGCGGGGCCCGTGAAGGAGACGTCGCTGGCCCCGCCACCTGGTATGGACTTAAAGGGGAACCCCAACGCCGAAAAAAATTGGCGTAGGGGTCCCCCCCGGTCCACATCAGACCCTTGTCCGAGCACGCTACCCGGCCGGCCAGGAAAGGGGGGGATGAGCGCCCCCCCCCCCCCCTCCGAGCCGTACCAGGCCGCGTGCCCTCAACATGGGAGCGCCCCCCCCACCCCAAAGCACCTTGTCCCCATGTTGATGAGGACAAGGGCCTCTTCCCGACAACCCTGGCCGTTGGTTTTGGGGTCTGCGGGCGGGGGGCTTATTGGAATCCGGAAGCCCCCTTTAATAAGGGGGCCCCCGGATACCGGCCCCCCACCCTATGTGAATGAGTATGGGGTACAATGTACCCCTACCCATTCACCTGTAAAATAAAGTACAAAAAAACAACACACAAGATAAAATAGTTTATTGCACAGCTCCGGGGGTCTTCCGTCTTCGGGGGTCTTCTCGTTGGACTCTTCTTCCGACTTTGGGGGTCTTGTCCCCCTCTTCGGTTCTTCTGCCGGGCCACCGCGCCTTCTTATAGCTCTTTTACTGGCGGTGGCCCGGTCTTCTGTCGCCACCGCCGCCTTCTGTTCTTCTCTTCAGATGTTGCCTCATCGCTCGCTCCGCTCACAATGACGGGGACCGGGCGTGCGGCGACTTATATAGGGACATCACCGGATGATGTCCCCGCCCATTATGGTGTCACAGTCCCAGAGGATGCTGGGACTGTGACATCATAATAGGCGGGGACATCATCCGGTGATGTCCCTATATAAGTCGCCGTGCTTCGGGTCCGTGCCATTGTGAGCGGAGGACCCGACGAGTCAACATCTGGAAGAGAAGAACAGAAGAACAGAAGGTGGCGACAGAAGACCGCCTGTAAAAGAGCTAGAAGAAGGCGTGGTGGCCCAGCAGAAGAACCGAAGAGGGGGACAAGACCCCCGAAGAGGGGGACAAGACCCCCGAAGTCAGAAGAAGAGGCCGGTGGCAAGGAAGAAAGCCGGGCTCCTCCGCTAGCACAAGAGCTAGCAGAAGATAGCGGAGGAGTCCGGGGAGAAGA
Source organism: Lithobates pipiens (assembly GCF_037356315.1). Classification (NCBI taxonomy): domain Eukaryota; kingdom Metazoa; phylum Chordata; class Amphibia; order Anura; family Ranidae; genus Lithobates; species Lithobates pipiens. The sequence continues at coordinate 123,727,288 of NW_027507789.1, read as the reverse complement.
CCCCCGAAGACGGAAGACCCCCGGAGCTGTGCAATAAACTATTTTATCTTGTGTGTTGTTTTTTTTGTACTTTTTTTCACAGGTGAATGGGTAGGGGTACATTGTACCCCATACTCATTCACATAGGGTGGGGGGCCGGTATACGGGGGCCCCCTTATTAAAGGGGGCTCCCGGATTCCGATAAGCCCCCCGCCCGCAGACCCCGACAACCAACGGCCAGGGTTGTCGGGAAGAGGCCCTTGTCCTCATCAACATGGGGACAAGGTGCTTTGGGGTGGGGGGCGCACGGCCCCCCCTTCCCAAGGCACCCCCCATGTTGAGGGCACGCGGCCTGGTACGGCTCAGGAGGGGGGCACTCGCTCATTCTCCCCCTTTCCTGGCCGGCCGGGTAGCGTGCTCGGACAAGGGTCTGATGTGGACCTGGGGGGCCAATTTTTTTGGCGTTGGGGTTCCCCTTTAAGTCCATACCAGGTGGCGGGGCCAGCGACGTCTCCTTCGCGGGCCCTGCCTACCTGGAGACCTGCTCGAAATGAGCGGACTTTTCTCCGGGTGGGAAAAGTCCGTTCATTTCAAAAGTAGGGCGGACTGGCATACGCACGGCCGGATTGTCCGCCGAAATGCGAGTCCGGCGGGAAGATTGGAGTGCAAAATTACTTTCTAAGTCCGCCGTACTTTCGGGTCAAAAAAGTATGCTGGAGGCTACACACGGGGGGATTCTGCGGCGAACTTGAGTTTGCCGTACTTTTCCACCCGATTGTTTGATCGCGTGTACGCGGCATAACTGTACACATGACCAGGCAGAACCCTAACACAGCCCAGCCAAACTGATGCCAAAGTTAAACCTGCACAATCAACCCTCAGAACCCCTTTACTGTTCTGAGGAAAAACTAAATTTGCACATAGCGGACACCTTGTCAAAAGTGTCGCCGCTACATATATTAGCAGTAATACCAATTTGAAAAATATATGCTTTTGAAATGATTGTTTTTATTCATGTATATGGATATGTGTCCTTTTTTAACCAATTTTGTGAAGCACGTGTACCGGGGTGGGCTCCCCAGGATACAGCGAAGTCACGAACAAGGAAAACAACTCCATCACCAGCTCTTGTCAAAATGGAATTTTACTTAAACGTGGTAATGAACTCAACCGCCAATACTGGGAACATACAATAAATTTACAAACACCTAGCCCGAAGGCTGAGACCCTTGTGCTGCACAGCACGGCGCCCTACGTAGGATGCAGGAGAAAGACAAAGTAATTTGCCTACTGGCGGACACAACTAAACCGACACACGTTACCTGTTAATTACCTAAAAAAAACACAAAAATAACTGTATGGGTGTGGGCTAGCACAACAGTTTACAAACTTACAAAGCTCTACCGTATTCCCCCCCTCCCTTAACTGGTGTCGTATCATGCGTCTGCGTATTCCTCCTGGGCACAACGCCAGTCTGTTTTGAGTTTGTGGAAAGTTCATCAGCTCTCCAATTGTGACATGTCACTTTAGGTTATGGAGTCCCTGTAATGAACAGTAGCAACACTTGTGGCCTGACACAAACAGAGACCCTACTAGCTACCTACAGGCCTGGTCTTAGTCTCTAGGGGCCAACAAAGTAATGGGGTGCGTGCTCGATCTGCTCTGCATCCGCTGGTGACTCTGAACAAAATGCCTCTCCAACAAGTACTGTTGTTTTGTTCCTCAGCTCTCATCCGTGTCCCTGCAAGCAATTCCTCGTTCCTCTGGACAGGATCAGGATCTTGAACACAAGTAGCTTCACTCAGCTGCAGTTCTGGTTACTGAAGTCTGCTCCCACACCTGGGTGCTGTAGGATTCTCTGCACACAGTCTTCAGAACAAGCTCCTTCTCAAATGGCTGCCTGCTGGTCTCTCTCCCCCCCCCCCCCCCCCCCCCAGCCTGTTAGCTGTGTCAGGAAAAGTGTGGCCAAACAGCAGAATGACAGTTAAATATTTAATTTTAAACAAACAGTGTTCAGACAATGAGAGCTGCTTCCCATCTTACATTTGTACAAATAAAATGTAAAATATGTTATCGTGTTTTTGTTACTTTCTGGGTACTGATATAGTCCATGCTCTCTCTTGATGGGGACATAGTATGGGGTGGCCCCTAGCCTTCCAAATACAAGTGGAAATAGAATGTTTTTAGATTAAAGCACCCCAAAAACTTAATACCGAAGGCACAAAAAAGGAAAGATCTGAGGGCTGTGGCTGGGATTGAGATGAAATCCACAGGTGAGAGGACAATAAAGCATACCTCCCAACTGTCCCTGATTCGCCGGGACCATCCCAGAAATTGGTCCTAGTCCCGGCGAATCAGGGCTAAGTTCCGGAATGCCCACAGCACATGTGAGTTGTCTTGGTCAACACTTGTATGGCAGCCGAATCTCTCCCCTCTGCCTCTGACACAGAGACAATGCAGAGCGGAGTGCACTGAACCCACCCCTCCTTCTCCTGCTGTGATATTTTCCTGTACACAGAGGGGGGGGGGGGGGGGGCACACCACTCTGCCTAAATGGCATCAGATAGCAGAAGATCGGACAAGTTAAAATGCAGGTAACCCTTGCACTGCTGGCACATCATCACTGCAAGGGATCATTTTTAAGTTCAGTTGGACTTTAACAGCATTTTAGATTTTAGAAAAGTACTGAGGAATTTGCTTTCAGGTTATGTTGTACCATTGTTCAAGTTTGCCAGGTGGTAGAATTGTCGTTGTGTGAAGACTGGCCCTTGTATGTCCTCAATATCCAGCAATAGATGGTATTTTATTTCTGTATCATGTATTATGTCTGCAGTCTCTGACCATGTCCCGTATCATGCCTGCAGTCCCTGACCATCTCCTGTATCATGCCCACAGTCTCTGACCATCTCCTGTATAATATCTGCAGTCTCTGACCATCTCCTGTATCATGTCTGCATTTTCTGACCATCTCCTGTATGTTGTATGCAGTTTCTGACCATCTCTTGTATCATGTATAGAGTCTCTGACCATCTCTTGTATCATGTATAGAGTCTCTGACCATCTCTTGTATCATGTATAGAGTCTCTGACCATCTCTTGCATCATGTCCACAGTCTCTGACCATCTCTTGTATAATATCTGCAGTCTCTGACCAGCTCCTGTATCATTCCCACAGTCTCTGACCATGATTGGTATCATGTCCACAGTCTCTGACCATCTCCTGTAGTATGTCTGCAGTCTCTGACCATTTCCTGTATCATTTCTGCATTTTCTAATCATCTCCTGTATCCTGCCTGCAGTCCCTGACCGTCTCCTGCATTATGTCTGCAGTCTCTGACCATCTCCTGTATCATGCCCACAGTCTCTGACCATATCCTGTATTATATCTGCAGTCTCTGACCATCTCCTGTATCATGGCTGCATTTTCAGGCCGTCTCCTGTATCATGTATGCAGTTTCTGACCCTCTCTTGTATCATGTATAGAGTCTCTGACCATCTCTTGTATCATGTCCACAGTCTCTGACCATGTCTTGTATAATACCTGCAGTCTCTGACCATCTCCTGTATCATGTCTGCATTTTCTGACCATCTCTTGTATCATGTATGCAGTTTCTGACCATCTCTTGTATCATGTATAGAGTCTCTGACCATCTCTTGCATCATGTCCACAGTCTCTGACCATCTCTTGTATAATATCTGCAGTCTCTGACCAGCTCCTGTATCATTCCCACAGTCTCTGACCATCTCTTGTAGTATGTGTGCAGTCTTTGACCATCTCCTGTATCACGTCTGCATTTTCTAACCATCTCCTGTATCCTGCCTGCAGTCCCTGACCATCTCCTGTATCATGTCTGCAGTCTCTGACCGTCTCCTGTATCATGTCTGCAGTCTCTGACCATCTCCTGTATCATGTCTTCAGTCTCTGGCCATGTTCTGTATTATGTCCATACCTCTGTTATGCAATCAAAGCATATTTTATAGGTACAAGGAAGCACAGGTTTTTGTTTAACCACATCATTTAAGCCTCTCCCACTTCTAGGCACTTGATCAAGCCCACAATTTACCACAATGTAGCGCACCGCAGGTCTTTTCACTCCTCCATTGTCCCTCGATCTGAAGTTCAAAAGTTGGGAAGTATGCAATAAGCTAGGTGATGCAATATGGAGACCCACAGTTTATGGCTACTGTGGTGGATCCAGGCTAAGGTTTGTGCAAGAAGAGCGGATTGGTGATACATCTCATAGTAGGGTAATCCCAATCCCCAGTAGCCCTTGTTAGCAGAAGTGGTAGTAAAACCTGTAGTTACTGCACACATTGGTTTATCTGGAATAGAAGTGTTCTATTTTATTGTATTAAATGGCACCAGGTATTTTTTGCAGGGCATACAGCATGGGTTGCAGTTTGCTGTGTTGAACTTCAGCTGAAACAGGACTAGGTTTTTGTATGTGTATTTTGCATTGCAGGTCATTTGTGTGCCTGGGCCTGAGTAAGTGCTGTATGGAAGGCAGATTTGGAATTCACAGCATGTATGGTACCAGTAGTCCCTTGACCATAGCTCCCAACTGTCCCTGATTTCAAGGGACTGTCCCTGATTTGGAACAAAGTCCCTCTGTCCCTCATTCCTCCTCATTTGTCCCTCATTTTGGTCTGATCTATGTAGTTGTATATAAAATGTACTATTTATCTATCAAAAAAAGTGTTGACCAGTGCTAAACCTTTCATCCAATCCCTAAATTGCTGCATTTGTAATTACTAAAAGCCAATATAAAGGAATAGTAGTGGTAAAAAAAACACTTGTGGGTTTAACCAATCCATTTTTTTTGTACAATTCTCCTTTAAGGGGGGCATGACCTATGCCTACATACTTTTGCTAATAGGTGTCCTTCATTCCCATTTCAGAAAGTTGGGAGGTATGCCTTGACTAAGGGTTTTTGTCTCAGCCATACCAGTTTCACTTTGACCAGAAATTGTAATAGTCTTTGCTATAGGTAAATCGTGTTCCAACATCTTTCTTTAATGTGAGCCGAGTATGTTATTTTTCTTCTAGCCTGTTAGAGCATCAAACGCACATGTAACAACTAACTCTTCCAAAGCTGTAGCAAATTGTACTGTAAATATGACATTATGCTATCCGCGTTGCCAGAATTTATATTGTTCTGCAAACACATTTAAATTAGGCACAAGAGGTTCGGTGGTGTGTGAGAGGTATATAATAAGTGTCATCTGCTGCTAGAGTATAGAAAAGATGCTGTCCTACTCTCAGGCAGTGGGCTCTTTTTCTAGTAGTAGGAATGTCTTCTTGATCAGCAGCAAATAAGACATGTACGTAGCTGTAGTGCAACGTAAGCGTAGGACATACATGACAGGGTGCAAGGCTTACGCAGGGGAATGGTACGAGGGGTTAAGAAAGTTACAAGGCTTACCTGATTGGAGGATGGTGTAAGAGGGGGTGGAGTAGAGTTGATGTGAAGGCACGTGAGTCTAGGAAGGTCAGCAGTCTGGAGCAGCAGGTCAGGAGGAACGTTCAGGAGCAGCTCCCTGGAAAAGATGAGTGGGTTAGAGCAGCTTTGGGCACAGCTTAGATCGGCCGCAGAACAGCATGGCGCAGACTGGTTGCAAAGCCAAATTGCGGCCACCCTTCAGGGGGTAGGGCAGGGACCTTCCGCAGATGGGGTACCCCCGACACGGGCAAGGAGGTCACGGCCCCCTGTGCGCCTTAGCCCTGACATTACCCCCCGGACTCATAGCCGGCTTGGGAGCGGGGGGGGATGAGTTGTTGGTGGTATTAAAAGAGCTGCTGCGCCGCATGCAGAGCGGCTCGGAGCCGGTGCCCGCCCCGATTAATCCGTGGGTAGGGCCGTCCACCGCGGCTCGGGTAGAGAAGGGGATGGCGGTCCCCTCCGGGCAGGGGTTGGCGGGGGGTGGGGTGGCAGCGGAGACGCAGACAGAGAAGGAGGTGATTGCGCGGAAGGACGGCGAGGGAACAAGTAGTTTCCATTTCCTTCCAGAAGTAACTTTAAGATCTCTTCATCTTCACACTTAGGCTTCTCCAGGAAGGCAAAGCCAGGATCCATTACATACAGGCCTCTTCAGGTAGACAGGCCTAAAAGAGTCTGGGGAAAAAATGTATCAACACACACACCGGGTTAGTGATAAACACGTAATATGAGTAAGTATAAATGGCAGTTTAACCACTTCAGCCCCAGACCAATTTTCAGCCTAAGGACCAGAGGTCTTTTTACAATTTCGCACTGCACTGCTTTAACTGGTAATTGCCCGGTCATGCAATGTTGTACCCAAATGAAATTTGCGTCCTTTTCTTCCCACAAATAGAGCTTTCTTTTGATGGTATTTGATTGCGATATAAATGGAAAAAGACTTTTTTGAGAAAAAAATATATTTTATACTTTTTGGTATAAGAAAAATCGAATAAACTAAATTTTAGTCATACATTTAGGGCAAAATTTATTCAGCCACATGTTTTTAGTAAAAAAAAAATTCAATAAGCGTATATTTATTGGTTTGCGCAAAAGTTATAGCGTCTACAAACTAGAGTACATTTTCTGGAATTTACACAGCTTTTAATTTATGACTGCCTATCTCATTTCTTGAGGTGCTAAACTGGCAGGGCAGTACAAAGCCCCCCCAAATTACCCCATTTTGGAAAGTAGACACCCCAAGGAAATTGCTGAGGGGCATGTTGAGCCCATTGAATATTTTTTTTTGTCCCAAGTGATTGAATAATGACAAAAAAAAAAAAAAGTTTACAAAAAGTTGTCACTAAATGATATATTGCTCACACATGCCATAGTTATATGTGGAATTGCACCCCAAAATATATTCTGCTGCTTCTCCTGAGTACGGGGATACCACATATGTGGGACTTTTTGGGAGCCTAGCCGCGTACAGCACCCCGAAACCAATCACTGCCTTCAGGATTTCTAAGGGTGCAAATTTTTGATTTCACTCCTCACTACCTATCACAGTTTCGAAGGCCATAAAATGCCAAAATAACACAAAACCCCCCCAAATGACCCCATTTTGGAAAGTAGACACCCCAAGGAAATTGCTGAGGGGCATTTTGAGCCCATTGAATATTTTTTTTTGTCCCAAGTGATTGAATAATGACACAAAAAAAAAAAAAGTTTACAAAAAGTTGTCACTAAATGATATATTGCTCACACATGCCATAGTTATATGTGGAATTGCACCCCAAAATATATTCTGCTGCTTCTCCTGAGTACGGGGATACCACATATGTGGGACTTTTTGGGAGCCTAGCCGCATACAGCACCCCGAAACCAATCACTGCCTTCAGGATTTCTAAGGGTGCAAATTTTTGATTTCACTCCTCACTACCTATCACAGTTTTGAAGGCCATAAAATGCCAAAATAACACAAAACCCCCCCAAATGACCCCATTTTGGAAAGTAGACACCCCAAGGAAATTGCTGAGGGGCATGTTGAGCCCATTAAATATTTTTTTTTTGTCCCAAGTGATTAAATAATGACACAAAAAAAAAAAAGTTTACAAAAAGTTGTCACTAAATTATATATTGCTCACACAGGCCATAGTTATATGTGGAATTGCACCCCAAAATATATTCTGCTGCTTCTCCTGAGTACGAGGATACCACATATGTGGGACTTTTTGGGAGTCTAGCTGCGTACGGCACCTCGAAAACCAATCACTGCCTTCAGGGTTTCTAAGGGTGCAAATTTTTGATTTCACTCCTCACTACCTATCACAATTTCGAAGGCCAAAAAATGCCAAAATAGCACAAAACCCCCCTAAATTACCCCATTTTGGAAAGTAGACACCCCAAGCTATTTACTGAGAGGCATGTTGAGTCCATGAAATATTTTATATTTTGCCACAAGTTGCAGGAATATTAAAAAATTTTATTTTTTTTTGCACAAAGTTGTCACTAAATGATATATTGCTCACACATGCTATGGGCATAAGTCAAATTAAACCCCAAAATAAATTCTGCTGCTTCTCCCGAGTACGGGGATACCACATGTGGGGGACTTTTTGGGAGCCTAGCCACGTACGGGACCCCGAAAACCAAGCACTGCCTTCCGGATTTAAATATAAAACGCTACAAAAAAAACTGTTAGCGATCGCAGGGATCAGGCCTGACTCCTCGATCGCTGCAGTTATGTGTTTAGTGTTTTGTAAGTGACAGTGATCGATCGATACTGCACTTGGGTGGGATGGGCGGAGGGGCAAAACGCAGGTGCTAGCAGGTATCTGGGCTGATCCTGCTAACAATGCGTTCTTTTGGAACCCTAAACTGCTGGGGATGCTAGTATAGATCTGATCAGATCAGATATTGATCTGTTCAGATTCTATACCACTACGGGAGGTTTATGCTTTGCGCGTGGGTGTTAGCGGTACTGGCACTTACCTAGCGCTGCCTGGGGCGACGCAGACCCTGACCCTAAAACCTAATTGATATCACCCGCCAGGTGATCAGGGGGTTAAACCTTTATTGGGTAATAAATGGTGGGTGCCCTGATGCTATAAAAAGCAAACTAACCAGAGTAACACTTATACGGTGATCACTGGTGAAAGGGTTAACTAGGGGCAATCAGGGGGTTCAAATTTTTATTAGGTAGTATATGGGGGTCCCTGGCGCTATATAAAAACCTGATGGGGAACCTAAATAACTAACTGGCTAACCAGCGTCACCAGTGACACTTATACTGTGATCACTGGTGAAATGGTTAACTAGGGGCATCCAGGGGGTTAAAACCATTATTGGGTAGTATATGGGGGCACCTAGTGCTATAAAAACCTGGCGGTGAACCTAAAAAAATAACTAGCTACCTAGCGACACTAGTGACACTAATGCAGCGATCAGAAAAATGATTGCTTAGTGACACTGGCAAAAGGGGGTGAAAGGGTTAACCAGGGGCAATCAGGGGGTTAAAACCATTATTGGGTATTATATCAGGGTACCTAGCGCTATAAAAACCTGGCGGTGAACTTAAAAAAATAACTAGCTACCTAGCGGCATCAGTGACACTAATGCAGCGATCAGAAAAACGATTGCTTAGTGACACTGGCAAAATGGGATGAAAGGGTTAACTAGGGGCAATCAGGGGGTTAAAACCATTATTGGGTAGTATATCGGGGTACCTAGCGCTATAAAAACCTGGCGGTGAACCTAAAAAAATAACTAGCTACCTAGTGACACTAATGCAGCGATCAGAAAAATGATCGCTTAGTGACACTGGCAAAAGGGGGTGAAAGGGTTAACTAGGGGCAATCAGGGGGTTAAAACCATTATTGGGTAGTATATTGGGGTACCTAGCGCTATAAAAACCTGGCGGTGAACCTAAAAAAAGAACTAGCTACCTAGCGGCATCAGTGACACTAATGCAGCGATCAGAAAAACGATTGCTTAGTGACACTGGCAAAAGGGGGTGAAAGGGTTAACTAGGGGCAATCAGGGGGTTAAAACCATTATTGGGTAGTATATCGGGGTACCTAGCGCTATAAAAACCTGGCGGTGAACCTAAAAAAATAACTAGCTACATAGCGACACTAGCGACACTAATGCAGCGATCAGAAAAACGATCGCTTAGTGACACTGGCAAAAGGGGGTGAAAGGGTTAACTCTAGGGGCAATCAGGGGGTTAAACCTTTATTGGGGGGTGGTAGGGGGCTACCCTGGACCTAACACTAACTGCCCTGACAGTTTTTACTGTCACAACTGACACTGAATGCAGTGATCAGTAAATAAATGATCACTGCAATCAGTGACACTGTGACTGGGGGGGGGGGGGCGGGGGGCGATCGGGGGGGGGGGGTTGTGTGCCTATGTGTGCCTACATGTTAGTGTAGTGTTTGGTGCACTTACTTTCACTGTTCTCCTCGTAGTCCGGTCAAAAAGACCGCCCCGAGGAGAATGACATCACTTCCTCCCTGCCTGTGTTTACTATACACAGTGGGAGGAAGCTTCTCATTCGCCAGGAGCGATCGAAAGGGGGTGTCCAGAATCCAACGGCCATCCCCTCATCCCGGATCGCTCCTGAAGCGAAACGGACCGCCGCATTCAGCGGGAGGGGGTCCGATCGGACCCCCCACCCGCTGGAGGGCAAGCACGTACATGTACGCGCTTGTGCCTGTACATGCCATTCTGATGACGTACATTGGCATGCGGCGGTCCTTAAGTGGTTAAACAGAATTAAACACACAGCAGGCAAGTTGGGACATAGGCTGCTAAACAGGGTAAGAAAACTATACCCACGTATAAAATAGTAACATATAAAAAAGTACACACCTAAGACATACAAACATAAAGCTAGATACACACTATATAATTTTCTGTATATTTTTCCTTCAGATTTAGCAAAACCATATAATATGAGGTCAAACCTTAAGAGTTTCAATGTGTATGCAATCAGGCAGGCCCTTACACTAAATGGTTTTGGTAAGTCTAAAGGCAACAAAAGTTGTAAAGTGTGTATGGGGTCTAAGTCTCATGTTTTCCCTTTATTACAGGGAAATCACAATATTTGGGCCTTCACGCAACAGGTCACCTGTGGAGTTCAACTAATTAAATGGGTGGGTGTAACCTCATCTAATCATACTCCAGCACAGCGGGAGGCAGTGTGTACTTTACAATGGGATCAGCACTTACTCATTAAGCCCCATATGAGCAGATGGTCATGGACCTCCTAAATAACCGAGATTGATACAAGATTGGTACAAGAGAGTGTCTGAGGGGTTTGTTAAACATTTGATCCTACTATATTGAAATTTAATTAGTATAGCCTACTACAACAATCTAATAGACAAAAAAAAAAAATGGGAGTTCCTGAATGTTACATTTCCAAAAACTCCCATAATATATGCATTACTTAAAATTCACAAAAATCCAACACATCCCTGGGATGACCTATAGTGTCGGGCAGAGGATGTTTAACAGAACAAGTCAACTTGTAGATGATTATCTTCATCCTCATGTGAGGGCACTAACATTTTACATTTAGGACACCATGGATCTCCTCAGGACGCTTGATGGCAAACAAGTCCCTGAGGGAGCATGGCTTAAGGCCCTCTACAACTCAATCCCCCATGACATGGGGGTTGTGGAGGGCTTCCTTTCAGAACGTGACAACTGGACCCTATAATGGCTTCATTCTGGAGTTGCTGCATTTTATTTTAACTAACAATGTTTTTCTTTTTTGGATGCTCCAATTACCTCCAGGTGCAGGGTGTGGCGATGGGGAAGAAATGTGCCCCAATGTAAGCAAACCTGTACCGGGGGGGGGCGTGACCTCTTCTTCAGCAAAGATTTACATGAAATGTTTAATAAGGTACTGATATGGCAGAGATTAATCGATGATATCTTTTTGATATGGACTAGATCTCTGGAGGAATTATCTACTTTCATGGAAATGTTTAAAAGTAACAACTGTAACTTAAAATTCACCATGAGCTGTCACCAACAATCACAAAATGTTCTTGATATCCAAATTTTCCAATGATAGCCAATTCTGACGACAATCTGGGTTCCTCACTTTTGCTGCAAACCCTCCTCTGGGAACTCAATCTTACATGCCAGCAGTTCCCATCCACCATCTTTAATAACTAGTATGCCTTACAGCCAATATCTAATGCCGCGTACACACGGGCGGACTGTATGGCGTACTTAAATCGTCATACAATCCGACGGACAGTCCGTCGTACTTTCGACTGAACGGACTTGACCACACACGGATGCACAAACAGTCCGTCGAAAACTTGCGCGATGACGTGTACAGCACGTACGACGGGACTAGAAATAGGAAGTCCAATACACAACAAAGCACCCTTCCGCCGTGTAAATCCTTTCTGGGCATGCGCCATTCTTAGTCCGTCGAACTAGCATACTGACGAGCGGATTGTCCGCTGAAACCAAAGTACGACGGACAGAATTTCGAAAAATCCGAAATTCTTAGTACGCCGGACTGCACGCTGAAAAAGTCAGCTGAAGCCCACACACGAGCGGACTGTCCGCTGAAATGTGTTTCGACGGACTAAGTACGCCATACAGTCCGCTCGTGTGTACGCGGCATTAGGCTAAGGAGAAATTGCAGCAGAAATTAGGTTTTTGAAAGGTAGGCAAAGGCACTTTAGTTGCGCCTAGCAGAAAGAGGCTACAGAAAGAAATGCCTCAAAAGGGCCTATGGCGGGGGCGTGGCCGGCTGCCGAGGAGTATGGTCGCAGCGTGAGAGAGCTCCGTCCACAGCCTGTGTACCGGAGCTAATTACAACGAACCTGAGTGGTTTTTCACGGCGATTTTTGTCCCCCTATGGTCGGGCAGCACTGAGGATCATGTATGAGCAGAGGAAGGAGGCTAAGAGACTCAGCCGTATGACAGACTTCTACCGCCAGCCCCGCGATGTGCAGGCCCAAGATGGCGCCGGACAGCTGGAAGGCAGAGGCGGAGGTAGACAAGCTACTGATAGCTCTCCGAGGCTTCCTTTTTCACAACCCTTGGCGGATCATTCATCAAGAGGTAACCAACACTCCCCATCAGCTTCCTCCACATCCAGCCCCGTAAAAGCAAAGCTGCCGCATGTCCAAGGGGAGGAGGAGGAGGGCCTGAGCAATACATCTCTGAACGACACAAGAGAATTGCAGGACTCCATTTTAGAATTCCCCACTAGCAACCAACCGATTATTGACACCACGCTCAAGGATATGTATCGCAGCACGATACATGCAGATATTTTATCTCTCACGAATCACTTTAAAGCAGAAGTGCAAGCGGTGAACTCTAGAGTGAATCATATTGAACATAAAATGGGAGAATTTGCAGGTACCATCAATAAAGTCATTGATGCCCATAACGACAGGGAAGATGATTTGATTTCTATGAAAGAAAAGATGGCCGACCTCGAGGATCGCTCGAGGAGAAATAATATTAAAATCAGAGGCATACCAGAATCGGTCAAATCGCCAGATCTACTCCCATACTTTCAAAAAATCCTGCAGGAGGCTCTACCGGAAGCGTCAATGACAGATCTCACTATTGATAGAATCCATAGGCTCCCAAAACCTAAACACATTCCGGAACACTTGCTGAGAGATACGATAGCGAGAATTCACTTCTATCAATCCAAGGAACAGTTCCTCCTCTGTATCCGCAACCCAGACAATATGCCTCCTTCTGCGTAGGGTCTTTCTTTTTTTCCAGACTTATCGGCATTCACGATGCAGAGACGCAGGAATATGGCGACTATCACAAAACCACTGAGAAATCACCGCATCCCATATAAATGGGCATATCCGGCGAAACTTCTTGTCTCCAGAGATGGTATGACAATCCCTATCAAATCAGTGGAGGAAGGAATTCGTCGTCTACGCGAATGGCACATCTTGGACACAGACGACAGTTCTCACTCAGGTACCCCTTCTCCCCGGTTGGGATCTCCTGCCTGGCCGAGGCGAATATCTGACTGACCACCCAGGTAAACACACTCCTTACATAACAGGGAGCTCCGGTACTTGGCGGACTTATGTTAAGTTCTCTCTTGCCCTCTATTGTTTAAGGGTTTTTTTCCCTACTGATTCCACTGAATCACCTTTTTTATTGTTTTAGTGTCGTAAGCGCTCAAAAGGCTTATTTGACACAACGGCATTATATTGCACAGTGACTTCCTAGTCATTGGGACTGTTAAGCCCCGTACACACGAGCGGACTTTTCAACATCCAAAGTCCGACGGACTGATTCCGTCAGACTATTCGATCGTGTGTGGGCTGCAACGGACTTTTGACTCGCCAAAGTCCGAAGGACTTTAGAATATGGAACATGCTTCAAATTTTTCCGAAGGAACTCCGCCGGACCCGGTCCCTTCAAAAAATTAGCTCGTGTGTATGCTATTCCGACGGACTAAAACCGACGCTAGGGCAGCTATTGGCTACTGGCTATGAACTTCCTTATTCAAATCCAGTCGTACGTCATCACGTTCGAATCCGTCGGAGTTTAGTGTGATTGTGTGTGGCCAAGTCCGCTCAGCCGAAAAGTCCGTCAGAACTCTGTCAGAACTCCGGCAGAACTCTGACGGAACTCCTTCGGAAGTCTGTCGGACATAAGTCCTCTCGTGTGTACAGGGCTTTAGACTGAGAGTCAAGGTTCTTCTCTAATTGAAAGCAGTCACTGCTTCAGTCTTTGCACTGCATTTATTATTCTTACTGCAATAGTTCCTGAGTTTCACCTGGTTCTGATCCAGGGATCTGCATAAGCTACGACATGGGTTTTAAGGTAACCTCATTTAATGTAAGATTCCTAAATAGTCCTCACAAGCGGAGCCAACTTTGGAGAGAAGCTGCGAAACTACACAGTGACATTTTATGCTTACAGGAAACTCACTTTTTGGACTCTAAGCACCCGCTATTGAGCAATAGACATTTTCCAACTACTTTTTTCTCTAATGCTCAAAAAAAACATAGAGGTGTAGCAATCCTGTTTAGGGACACTTTACAATTCAAATGCACTCAGGTTGAAGTGGACAATGCAGGCCGATATATTATTATAGTAGGCGAGATTGACGGTACACTATATACCATAGTAAATGTATATGTTCCGAATACTAAGCAACTGTCGTTCCTCAATAAGGTAAAAAAAAAAGTGGCGGGAATGCGCAGGGGTCACCTTCTATTCTGTGGTGACTTCAACACAATTCCGAATCAAACCTTAGATGTCTCCACTCGTCTCAACAAAACTAGATGTAGGGTCACCCTTGCGCATTTCATGGCATCAGAAGGTTTATTTGATGTTTGGCGTTGCCAACACTCTACAGAACGTGATTATTCCTATTTCTCTAGTGTGCATAATTCATATTCCAGAATAGACTTGTTTTTAGTAGACAAATTTCTTTTGCAAAGAATTAACATGTCATTTATTCATAATATTACATGGTCAGATCATGCTCCGGTGTCTGTGTTGGTGGAGGGACCACAGGTGGAGACTAGAGCTAATAGAAGGAGAAACGATGCGTCTCTTTTCTCACATCCGAAATTTGCAAAGGAAATTAATTCTGAGCTGCGTGAGTTCTTTGCACGTAATGCCGAGTCGGTTTCAGACCCTTTTGTAGTTTGGAACTCGCACAAGGCTTACATAAGAGGGATTCTCATAAAGATGGGTAGCATACTCAAAAAACAACATAGCCACAAAATTGATTGTCTTCTCACCCAAATTGAGAAATTGGAAGCTATTAATAAACGGGTCCCAAACAAGGATAATGGCTCACGTTTAGAGGGCCTCAGGCATGAATTAAGATTATTGCTGATTTCCAAACATGATAATGCGTTAAAGAAATGGAAAGCCCGTTTCTATCAGCAAGGGAACCAAGCAGGGAAACTTTTAGCCAAGCAAACGAAAGAAAAAATCATTAAACAAAGAATTCCATACATCCATCACCCGATCAGCGGAGCTAGACTGACCAACCCAAAAGATATAGCCAACGCCTTCAGGGACTACTATGATACTTTATATAATTTGAAGAATGATAACTCTACCCCACAACCAACTGTAGAAATGATTGATAGCTTTCTCAATAAAATAGCACTCCCTACATTAGATCAAGACCATTTGAAGATATTAAACGATCCTATATCGCTAACCGAACTCCAAAAAACAATTATGGCACTACCGTTAAATAAATCTCCGGGCCCATATGGGTTTTCATCTGAGTACTATCGCAGTTTTCATCATATCTTGGGTAAACATCTACTAAACACTTTCGAGAAAGCTTCATCAAACTCATCATTCCCCCCAGAAATGCTAGCTGCCACGATAATAACTCTACCTAAACCAGGAAAATCAACAGATTCCCCTCAAAACTTTAGGCCCATTTCCCTATTAAATGTAGACGCGAAAGTCTTTGCAAAAATCCTAGCCAATAGATTGACAAAAATTTTACCAAATTTAATCAAAAATGATCAAGTAGGCTTCATTCAGGGCAGACAGGCGCCGGACGCGACTAGGAGGATTGTGAATCTGATCCATGCGGCTGAACTCTCGGGGGACCCTTCTCTGCTTCTAACCCTAGATGCGGAGAAGGCCTTCGATAGGGTCCATTGGGGATACCTAAGTCAAGTATTGGATAAATTTGGTTTGAAGGGAAATATAAAATCAGCCATTACAGCCCTATATACTTCTCCTTCAGCGATGGTTTATACGGAAGGCATGTTTTCCGACAGGTTTGAAATTACTAATGGGACCCGACAGGGGTGCCCGTTATCCCCCCTAATATTTGCACTTTTAATGGAACCTTTAGCTGAAACGATCCGCACCCATCCTTCTATATCAGGTATCCCAATTTTAAAGCAATCCCACTCCGTCACTTTATTTGCAGATGATGTAATTCTATCCCTATCTCGTCCAAACACTTCACTACCAGCAGTTCATGACACTTTGGAACACTTCAACAAAATCTCTTACTACAAAGTAAACGCATCCAAGTCTAGTGTGCTTGCGATCAATATCAAGGAAACTACTCGTCGATACTTAGCCTCACATTTTCCGTACCCGTGGACTAGTCAACCAATTCAATACTTAGGGGTGAAAATTATGTCTCCTAGTTCCGGGTTATTTAAAGCAAACTTCTTGCCGCTCCTGTCTTCCCTCCATCAGGAATTGGACAGACTAAAAAAATATAATCTCACCTGGATGGGCAGACTGGCAGTTTATAAAATGCTAATTCTTCCAAAATTCTTATACTTGTTCAGGGCCCTGCCTATAAAAATCCCCCTGTCCTTCTTTGCTTCAGTCCAAACTCAACTTTCAAATTTTGTATGGCAAGGGAGAAAGCCCAGATGTCCTAAAATTAATCTCTGTAGGAAGAGGGAGGCGGGTGGAATGGGGTTTCCTATGTTGAAAGATTACTATCTGGCATCTCTGCTAGATCAATTGCAGTTCTGGTTCCCAAATAAAGTTGAGAAAAAATGGGTAGCGATAGAGCAATCTTGGTTACATCCCAACTCCCTATATGCTAGATTGATGGCCTCCTCTTTCGCAGACACAAAACCTTCATCGAAACATCCCACGATTCAATTCGTTTTGGAAGTATGGAACAACTTTGTACAAAGCGTACAGGATCACCAGAATCTAACAAAGATACATGCTCCCATACAGGGGCGTAACTATAGGGGGTGCAGCAGTTGCGACTGCAACTGGGCCCTGTGATGCAGGGGGCCCATGCAGCCCCCTCTACATATGGCCGGCAGCAGCATAGGCAGCTAGGGTTACCAGTGCACCATGCACACGGGTGGCTGGAGGTGGAGGGTGACTAGCAGAGCTCCATGCTCGACTATCGCACTGGCTGCTCTTTAGTTGTGCATTCCCCGCATGACCTGTGTCCTCAGCCGGCTCCTCAGAGCACCCCTCTCCTGCTCCATGCATTGCCGCTCAGTCCGATGTCTGTTCTCGCCAGCCTGAGTCCTGCGCCCCCCCCCCCCCTGTGTCCGGCCCACACTGCACTGCATGCTTCTCCCGGGTAAACAAACGTTAAGCACACAGATGCAGTGCAGCCCTATGGGAGCCCCCCGGAGGACACTGCAGGCTTGTCTGCTAGCCCCCCCTCCCCCGTCATACACAGATGATGAAAGGTCTTTCTGGGAGATATGCTGATCGCCCGTCCAGCACACTGGATGGAGCCCAGGCCAACATGGATGAGTGCGCGGCCTACAGCTTGGTCATGGTGAGTGAGAGGACCCCATCCCCCACACACCATTACATACCCCCTCCATCTCCCCCTGGGGACAGGGACCCCTTCTCACGTGGGGACAGGGACCCCCACCTCCCCTGGGGACAGGGACCCCTTCTCACCTGGGAGCAGTAACTTCATCTGCCCTGGAGAAAAGGACCTCATCTCTTCTGGGGACGGGGACCCCATCCTGCCTAGGGACAGTCCCCCAATGGGGCACCTAGAAATAAAAAATAAATAAAAACTACTGATACCAGTGGTGGAATTACAGGGCTCACAAAGGTCATACCTGTGATCACGCCCTGGAGTTCCACCGCCGGACTCGGAGGGAAGGGCCCTGGCTGGGGTTCAAGGGGGCCCTTCATGGTTTCTTGCATCGGGGCCCTGAAGGTTCTAGTTACGCCACTGCTCCCATATCCTCTTTATGTGCAGTTTTGGAGGACTTGAATATAGAAATCTGGGACCAGCTGGGAATCTCACGGGTTTCGGACCTGTGGGAGAAGGATAGAATAATTCCCTTCAAAACCCTGATAGATAAATTTTCGTTGCCATCATCAGCTTATTTCTCATATTTAAGAATATCTTCCTTTCTGACCCAACATAGGGGATATTCCATTAAAATACCTCATCGGGCATGGTCATTTTGGTCTACTGGGATGAATGTAAAGGGGGGGATTTCACTTTTTTATAATCTATTACAGGAAAAAGGCCAATTTAGCAAGATGTCCCCCATTTTGAAATGGGAAAGGGATCTGGCTCAATCCTTCTCTACAAGCCAGTGGAAAGTAGCGATACGAAGTAATAGTCGCTTCATCAGATCCGTTTCCCATTGGGAGACCACCCAAAAAATGCTGCTTAGATGGTACTATACCCCCTACATTACGGCGAAGTTCAAGAAGGATTCCTCTCATGATTGTTGGCGGGGTTGTGGGAGGATGGGCACTTTAATTCACATGGTATGGGAATGCCCTCATTTAAGAAGTTTTTGGAGGGGAGTATTTTCACTAATTTCAAAAACTACTGGCATTATTAGAGAAGCCACTCCAGAATTGGCAATTCTGAATTTAAATATTGACCTATTCCCCCCATCTCTCAGAATGATAACGATTCAGATTCTATCCACAGCTAGGCTCCTAATCGCATGTCACTGGAAAAACCCTACCTCTCCCAATGTCAGTGAGCTTATTAAAAAAATAGATGAAACTTTCAAATACGAACAGATTCTTGCCTCCACGGAAGGGAAATCCCATAGATTGTACTCTTTGTGGGCACCATGGATCGGCACCAGGAATATTGTATAAGTTTTGTTATTTTGACTCTTGCATTTTTCTCTCAATCCTTTTGTTTATTAACCTACGTTGATCAGTATATCTATGTAAAATTAAACCATGAGAGGTCAGGCACTTTTTTTTTGTTGCTTTTTATGATGACGACACAATCTATAACTAGCTTTATTGATTGAATTGCCACAAGTTGAATATATTACTAAGTGCATTTATACTTATTGTGAATGTTTCGAATTGTATGTTGTAATGCTTGTCCTCTCAATAAAGAATATTTGAAAAAAAAAAAAAAAGGGCCTATGGCCGTGCCAAAAAACCAGGATAGTACCAGACTGATCTAAAATAAAAGATCTAAACCAGGGATATGCAATTAGCGGACCTCCAGCTGTTGCAAAACTACAAGTCCCATCATGCCTCTGCCTCTGGGTGTCATGCTTGTGGCTGTCGGAGTCTTGCTATGCCTGGGAATTGTAGTTCTGCAACAGCTGGAGGTCCGCTAATTGCATACCACTCATCTAAACCATCTAGCAATAATGTAAGAATGATCACTCGCTTTTCTGGTCAGCAAAAGCAGATATGTCAAATTATGCAAAAATATTGGTAACTGCTATCAGCGGATGATACCATTTCTAAATACGTTAATACCTACCCTGAAATGACTTTTAGAAGGTCAACATCGTTTAAGGATAGACTAGTACATAGTCATTACAATGACAACCAAAAAAAAATTAAAAGGCACTACTCCATGTGGTAGATGCAACTTTTGTGGCTTCATTTTGGAAGCCCAACAGATTGCCCTACCAAATGGATGCATTTATCGGCCCCACTACGTTTTATTTTAACGTAAGAGAAATTGATCTAGGAATTATAAATGAAAGACTTCCCAGATCACCTTCTCCTGTTGGTAAATGTACATGCGTTTAGATGTGTTCAGAGTATCTAATCTGCTGCTGGATTCAAGGGTTTCTATTTTTTTTCTAAATGCAGTGAATCTGAATGCAACTTAATGCATTATACCTTTAAAATAATTAATATGCTTTTAGAAATGTCTTATAAACGTATATACAGTGAGGGAAAAGTATTTGATTCCCTGCTGATTTTGTACATCTGCCCACTGACAAAGAAATGATCAGTCTATAGTTTTAATGGTAGGTTTATTTTAACAGAGAGACAGAATAACAACAAAAATCACATTTCAAAAACGTTATAAAATATTTGCATTTTAATGAGTAAAATTAGTATTTGACCCCTTCACAATACATGACTTAGTAGTTGGTGGCAAAACCCTTGTTGGCAATCACAGAGGTCAGACGTTTCTTGTAGTTGGCCACCAGGTTTGCACACATCTTAGGAGGGATTTTGTCCCACTGCTCGTTGCAGATCCTCTCCAAGTCATTAAGGTTTCGAGGCTGACATTTGGTAACTCGAACCTTCAGCTCCCTCTGCATTTTTTCTATGGGATCACGGTCTGGAGACTGGCTAGGCCACTCCAGGACCTTAATCTACTTCTTCTTGAGCCACTACTTTGCTGCCTTGGACTTGGATGACTCATTGTCATGCTGGAACACCCATCCACAACCCATTTTCAATGCCCTGACTGAGTGAAGGAGGTTCTCACCCAAGATTTGACGGTACATGGCCTTGTCCATCCTCCCTTTGATGTGGTGAAGTTGTCCTGTCCCCTTAGCATAAAAACACCCCCAAAGCATAATGTTTCCACCTCCATGTTTGACAGCGGGCATAGTCTTCTTGGGGTCATATGCAGCATTCCTCTTCCTCCTCTAAGCATGGCGAGTTGAGTTGATGCCAAAGAGCTCCATTTTGGTCTCATCTGACCACAACACTTTCTCCCAGTTCTCCTCTGAATCATTCTGATGTTTATTAGCAAACTTTAGACGGGCCTGTACATGTGCTTTCTTAAACAGGGAGACCTTGCGGGTGCTGCAGGATTTTAGTCCTTCACGGCGTAGTGTGTTACAAATAGTTTTCTTGGTGACTATGGTCCCAGCTGCCTTGACATCATTGTCAAGATTCTCCCGTGTAGTTCTGGGTTGATTCCTCACTGTTCTCATGATCATTGAAACTCCAGAGGTGAGATTTTGCATGGAGCCCAAGCAGGGGTGGACTGACAACTCATGGGTCCCCCGGGCAATAGGAGATTATGGGGCCCCCAGGCAATCAGAGATTATGGGGCCACACTGTATACACAAACACACACACAGTATACAATCACACAGTATACACAGACATGTTTCTATTGGCTGAGAAGGTACTGGAGAGGTGGGGCAACTATAATCTGTGGATTTTTAGACCAAAAGGATGTCGGTAAGGGACCTTTTAAGAGACAGATGTGAAAAAAAAAAATGTTTACATATTGTCCCTGGTTTTACTGAGGCTGGCAAACCTGATGGGGCCCCCTAGTGGCATGGGGCCTTCGCGCAGTGCCTGAGTGGCCCAATGGTCAGTCCGCCCCTGAGCCCAAGACCGAAGGAGAGTGACAGATATTTTGTGTTTCTTCAATTTTCGAAGAATCGCACCAAATGTTGTCATCCTCTCACCAAGCTGCTTGGCGATGGTCCTGTAGCCCATTCCAGCCTTGTGCAGGTCTACAATCTTGTCCCTGATATCCTTGGACAGCTCTTTGATCTTGGCCATGATGGAGAGATTGGAATCTGATTGATTGCTTCTGGGGACAGATGACTTTTATACAGGTAACAAGCTGAGATTAGGAGCACTCCTTTTAAGAGAGTGCCCCTAATCTCAGCTCATTACCTGTATATAAGAAACCTGGGATCCAGAAATCTTGCTGATTTCTGGGGGTCAAATACTTTTTTCACTCATTCAAATGCAAATCAATGTATAACTCTTTTGAAATGCGTTTTTCTGGATGTTTTTCTGTCTCTCATTGTTAAAATAAATCTACCATTAAAATAATAGATTGATCATTTCTTTGTCAGTGGGCAAACATACAAAATCAGGAGGGGATCAAATACTTTTTTCGCTCACTGCAAATGCATATAATTGCTAAAAAAAAGATAGGCATCAAATAACAATAATTATTAAAAAATTTGAATAAATGTTAATGAATACCAATTCTAATAAGGATAATAAACCATGAAAATCAAATAAAAAAATAAATCAAATAGAAAGATTGTATTGAAAACAAAACAAAGCAAATAAACATCCCTATTTATGTTGTGTTTTTTTAAACGTTCCTCAACAGCCAACCACAATCCAGCAGCTTTCGACAGACTTTATCCCTCCCGCCACATGTACGGTAGCTGGTCGGCAAGTGATTAAAATATTGCTGTCTAGCTGTTTTTGTTTTTATCAAGCTCTCTAGTATCTTCCCAACTATAGACGTTAAACTAACTGGCTTATAGTTACTTGGTAATAGACATGTGCAATTAATTTTGGTCTGAATATGAATTTGGACACATTTTTGGTTATTTAGAGATTCAGATGTATCCGAATCTCCAAATAAAATAGTTAAACATTTTGTTGAAATTCGTTTAATTATGTTTTGTATATTTGTTTTCTAACACATTCAAATTTTTTGGAACAATTCGTATTTGGATCAGTCCAAAAATGATCAACTGATCCGAATTCTGTGTGAAGAATAGTTGGTTGTTAAGCAGTGGGCCTTAACAACCGATGACTCATCAGCTGTCAGCCGGCTTCCCCGAACACTCATCAGCTGTCAGTGGGCTTTCCCGCTGACAGATGCATGTAAACAAAAGAATGGCGGCAGTGAAAAAGGCAGGAAAAAAATGGCATGGGGTCCCCCCAATCCATAGCTAGTCACATAGGAAATGTTTCCAATTCTTACCTCATTTTCTAGGAGTCATCAAGAATACCTATGTTTTAACATTATCCCGTCTCCACTATTTCCTGTCATTTTTGGTATGCCCTAGAATTATTTTGGTCCTCAGGAGAAATTTTCAGCCCCTCAGACTACTTTCACCAGTTCTGAATAATTAATGCTGAGAGCCTTCTCTGTAGGGGAGGAAAAAAAGAATATACACCTCATGTACCACAACTACCTTTATGTTTACCACACTGCATCTATGACTGACCAATTGGGCTTTTACTTGATGCAGATATTCCGTTCAGCTAGATCTACCTCTTAACTGAGTTTGAACAATCCACTCTTGAAACACCCCACCATGTCCTTCATCTGGAAGAAGATGCATAGGAGACAGCAGTAGGTGCAATTCTTTTACAGTGGTTGGGCCCCAAGGCACTTCTATGCCCTGTTGTCTTTTACTCACAGACATTCAGGGTGTCAGAGAAATGTTATGACATCAGTAACAGAGAATTTCTGGTAATCAAAGCTGCTTTTGGGGTGTGGTACTACTACTATTTGTTGGAATGAACAGCTCATCCTATCCTCCTTCTCGTTGACTATATGAACCTAGAGTACCTGAGAACCTAGCACCTCAAGCTAGAAAAAGGCCAGATGGGCTCCTTTCTTCTCTAGGTTTGATTTGCTTCTGACAGGGTCCAACAACATACAACCTGACACCCAGTCACAAATGTTTTGTGATGATCCAATTCCTGCTTCTCCTGATATTATTCTGGCTGAGAAAAATGTCATGATGATTCAACCCGTCTAATAGATCAAATCTAAAACTTGCTCAGTTCTTCCTGAACTAAGCTTCTGTCACTCCGATAACCTGTCAATGACAAGATCTTTGTGCCCAAGGACCTTTTTGGTTGAGGTTCTTAAATCATGTTGTGACCTTCCCTTTTCCAGTCATTTTGGGCAAAACACATGATCTAGTGCAGGGAACATTATGGAGGACTGGTCTGATCAAGATTTCTAGGTTCTACATTTCATCCTATGCAATCAGTGCTCATTCTAAGTGTTCTAAGGTTAAACCTTGGGGTTTACTCAGGCCTTTGTCAATCCCCTCCTGTTCCTGAAGTATGTTGCCAATGGATTTCATAGCTACATCTGGTTAATCTTTTTGGAAAAAGGCACAAGTCCATCCAGTTCAACTAAAAAAGATTAAAAAAAACCAACACACTAAAAGAGAAAACCTCCATATGCACTATCCAAAACCCACAGTTGATCCAGAGGAAGGCTAAAACGCTCTATAAAGCAGGACAAAATTTGCTCCATCGGTTTTCTGATCCCCCAAGAGGCAATCGAATATTGCTTGTATCAACTTTACCTATAAATATTAGTATCCAGTTATATTATGTGCATTTAGGAAAGAATCCAGGCCTTTCTTAAAACACTCTACTATGGATCGTTCTATGATGGGAGGTTGCAATTTTATTTTGGCAGTTTATGACCGACTTAACAAGATTGCCCACTTCATCCCACTGATGGGAACCCCCTCGGCCATAGCAGAAGTTTTGATTAAAGAAATTGTAAGACCCTAAGCAGTTGCAGATGGCATTGTGTCAAATAGGAGAGTGCACTCCATCCCTATAGATGCATTCCTCATTATCGTTGGGGTATTATCATTAGACAAATGAGCAAACCTTATGAAAAAATCAGACACAAACAATATCTCAGGTGTTTTTCATGAGTGATACAGGGCAATTGGGCCTCATTAATTCCTTTGGTGGAATTTGTATATAACAACTCTCCACACTCAGCTACTTCAGAGTCCCCATTTTTCTTTAATAATAGAGTCCACGCCACTTCTCTCCTCAGTTGTTCTATGAAATTTCAAGTTCCTGTGGTGCAAGACAGTTACTCTATCTGCAAATATATAAATCCAGGTGAAAGCCAAACGAGGGGTAGATAGGGGAAGGGTTTGCCCTTCCTTCAGACCAGGCAATTTAGTGTGGCTTTTGACTGTGAGGTTGAGGCTGTCCCTTGAAGAAATTGGGCCCTAGCGTCATTGGCTCGTTCCCTGTCCAAAAGGTCAATTTGCCAGGTGCAGTCAAGCTTACACTCCCAGATTCATTCTAGATACATCTCCCAACGTTCCATAGGAGTGAGGAGTCCAAGATTGAATCATCATTGTGAATTCCAAATGAGTCACTGGGCAATTTCAGTATCTAATTGTAAGGTTTTTGGATGGGAGTCAGCAAGTCATGTTTTCATGCCAGGGCTAATAAGTGCTATCTATCATGCATATCCCAAAAAACCTGGCCCTGGAGGCATTTAGAGGCTGTCTGTGGGATGGGGGGGGGGCATATTTTGAGACTTCTAGAATCCCTGCCAAGACTTCCTGAACCCCCGACAGTACTTTCATTGGTAATTGCAGAATCCCGGTCAGGACATCCAGTGGCACTGACAGAATCCATGCCAGGACTCTAGAATCTCTCCCAGTATTTCCAGTGGCACTCGCAGAACTCCTGCCAGGACTTTTGGAGTCCCCTGAAACATCGCTGTATGAAAGAAATTTAAAGGTGTAAAGGGGAATTTAAAATTCAGCTGTTCTTCAGACCAGCTAGTTGTGACCAAGAACTATAATTAACAGTTGTTGCTGACAGGGAATTCTTGACCATTCTCTCATCTCCTACCTTCTCTACTGTGTTCTTCATTGCCAACCCAAACTGTCTGACTACTCTCTGTTCACCGCCTGCCAAGACCAATACTTTAACTTTCCAGTTTTCAGATGAGTTTGCTGCCTATTCGATGCTGACATGCACTGTCTGACTACTCTTTGCTTGCTGCCTGATAACACCCCATGTTCAATCCTAATTACGCTCTGCTCTCTTGGCTCCGCATCATAACCACACTGCTCTCGTGTCCCCTGATGGAATGAACCTGAAGGTTGTGATCTGGTGTCAGCTTGCTGTACAGTAGACTGAGGGCCACTAGGGGCCACTAGATCCTGCCCCATCAGGAGCTCTGATAAAGACCAACTACAGTTTGGACTCTTTGCCTTGGGGATTAACCCTTGCCAAGGGTGAAACCCGTAACATTCTCAAGTCACCAATCCTGGTCTTTTAGTTGGCAGAACTATCATAGATATATTTCAGTGACATTTCTACTTCTACCACTGAAAGTAATCTGGGAGATGCTTGAACATTAGCATTGACATCACAGGCACAACATGACATCATGGAAAAAAAGGGGTGGAGGAACCCAAGGAGTTCTATAGGGGAGTAAAAGGGCAATCAGCGGTTTTCTCTTTAGATAGCATAAATCTTTATTAGTGACAAAAAATGTAATGAAATATCGGTATTCAGCAGGCTACATGGACAATAAAACATTAAAATTACAATGTTGCCACTAGTGCAGACACACCCGGGTCCAGTCACACTGATACTTACATCATTACTGATGTAAGGCTATGAAGGATCATAACCACATGAAGCTATAACATCAAGTATAAAACAGAAGAATAGGCTTTGGATCAGGTGAGAACAGTTGGAAGGGAACTGAGGTGGTGTCAGCATCAGAATGGCCATACACTCACACTCTAGACTTCTGTCCGCTCTATGTACCACAATCTATCAAGCTAACATATAACTGCAATGTACGGGTTATAAACACACCCTTTTATAACACACTTGCCCATCCTCCAGGAACTTTACCTTTGATAACAGGAGGCTATCTCCTCCTATGGAGGGACTATAGATGCCTGAAGTGTTATCAGCATGAAGTCAGTCTCTGCCCATCACCCTTCCCATATAGTGCACCTGTGAAGGAACCCACTCTATCCAGGAAAGAGCTCAACTGAGCCAAAGGACGACAGGTAACCCGCCAGTAGCCTCGCGTCACTCGAGGCTTCCACCTGTACACAGGAGATACACACATCCACTGCACACACAGTCTAAAGTCTCATGGACCAAAAGGAGAGGACACAAGAGCTGACTGCTCTCAGCACAGAGGACTCCCGCACCTCACTCACCTGTAGCCAGTTACTCTATTCCTGGTTCACACATGTCTCACTCCTTCATCTGCTACTGTATACTCGATCCAATAACCGTGAGTAACACTTTATACCCTCCGTGATGGTGAGCCGCCATCAGAAAGGGGATATCCCTGATCCCTTCCCATGGAGCGGATTATGGCTGA
The DNA here is from genome assembly GCF_037356315.1 of Lithobates pipiens. Lineage (NCBI taxonomy): Eukaryota > Metazoa > Chordata > Amphibia > Anura > Ranidae > Lithobates > Lithobates pipiens. Next base: position 123,700,328 of record NW_027507789.1, on the reverse strand, counting down.
TTTTTGAAGGATCCAGGATTCAATAGCCATTCCTTCCACTGCCTTCCACATGTACATGGTCTGATGCCAGTATAGACTTCCATAATCACTATCAAGGGACTGCTTGTCAGGGCTGGGCTCAGCCCTTTCTTTTTTAGAGCAGGCCGCTCAGCTGTCGGTAATTGTCAGCTCCAATCTTTTCCACTCACCTGATGATAATATCCTGTTTGTCAATCCTGCTGGTTACTTAAGCTGTTCAGTTTAGTTCCTCTCTGCCTTCGCCTTGGTCAACACATCCAGAGACTCTCTCCTGTGTACCTCTTGAAAACTTGCTTGGCTGATGTCCCTTCTGGTTCCTGATCCTGCTTGTTGTTCCACTACACTGATTCTCCAGTTTCCTGATTTCCTAGCCTGTCCTGAATTATGCTGATCTCTGGCTCCCTGACTTCCTGGCTTGTTTGACTATCTGTTCCGGTTACCAAACTCTGGCTATGATTTGACTACGTTGTTCTGTTTACCTTTTACTATTATTCTTATTATTATTAAACAAGTGTGATTTTAACTGCACTTCTGTCTCAGTCCGATTCATGGTTTCTGGCACTGCTCCATTCCCTACCTACAATCACTGTAATCCTTATGGAGGAGGTTTATGTGTTTATAACCCATACATTGCAGTTATATGTTGGCTTGATGGATTGTGGTACATAGAGCGAGTCTAGAGTGTGAGTGTATGGCCATTTTGATGCTGACACCACCTCAGTTACCTGTCAACTGCCCTCACCTGATCCAAGGCCTATTCTGCTGTTTTATACTTGATGTTATATCTCAATGTGGTTATGATCTTCCTTAGCCTTACATTAGTAAAGTGTAACTGGACCTGGATGTGCCTGTGCTAGTGGCAATGTTGTCATTTTAATGTTTTATTGTCCATGTAGCCTGCTGACTACCGATATTTCATTCGATTTTTTGTCACTTATAAAGATTTATGCTATCTAAAGAGAAAACCTCTGATTGCCTTTTCACTCCCCCATAGAACTCCTTTTGTTCCTCCACCCCTTTTTTCTCCATTCTGTAACTGTGTGTTTGGGGGTGTTATAAAAGGGAGCCACCTGGCTGGTGAGTCAGTACCTCTTTTGTACTGGGTTGGACACTCACCCAGTACATACAGTGGTGTGAAAAAGTGTTTGCTCCCTTCCTCATTTCCTGTTCCTTTGCATGTTTGTCACACTTAAGTGTTTCGGAACATCAAACCAATTTAAACAATAGTCAAGGACAACACAAGTAAACACAAAATGCAATTTGTAAATGAAGGTGTTTATTATTAAAGGTGAAAAAAAATCCAAACCATCATGGCCCTGTAATAACTGGTTGGGCCACCCTTAGCAGCAACAACTGCAACCAAGCGTTTGTGATAACGTGCAATGAGGCTTTTACAGCGTCCTGGAGGAATTTTGGCCCACTCATCTTTGCAGAATTGTCCTAATTCAGTTACATTAGAGGGTTTTCGAGCATGAACGGCCTTTTTAAGGTCATACCACAACATCTCAATAGGATTCAGGTCAGGACTTTGGCTAGGCCACTCCAAAGTCTTCATTTTGTTTTTCTTCAGCCATTCGGTGGTGGACTTGCTGGTGTGTTTAGGATCATTGTCCTGCTGCAGAACCCAAGTTCGTTTCAGCTTGAGTACACGAACAGATGGTCGGACATTCTCCTTCAGGATCTCTTGGTAGACAGCAGAATTCATAGTTCCTTTTATCACGGCAAGTCTTCCAGGTCCTGAAGCAGCAAAACAGCCCCAGACCATCACACTACCACCACCATATTTTACTGTTGGTATAATGTTCTTTTTCTGAAATGCAGTGTTCCTTCTACGCCAGATATACTTGGACACACACCTTCCAAAGAGTTCCACTTTTGTCTCATCGGTCCACAGAATGTTGTCCCAAAAGTCTTGGGGATCATCAAGATGTGTTGTGGAGAAATTGAGACGAGCTTTGATGTTCTTTTTGCTCAGCAGTGGTTTTCTCCTTGGAACTCTGCCATGCAGGCCATTTTTGCCCAGTCTTTTCCTGATGGTGGAGGCATGAACGCTGACCTTAACTGAGGCAAGTGAGGCCTGCAGTTCCTTGGACGTTGTTGTGGGGTCTTTTGTGACCTCTTGGATGAGTCGTCGCTGCGCTCTTGGGGTAATTTTGGGCGGCCGGCCACTCCTGGGAAGGTTCACCACTGTTCCATGTCTTCGCCATTTGTGGATAATGGCTCTCACTGTGGTTCACTGGATTCCCAAAGCTTTGGAAATGGCTTTATAACCCTTTCCAGACTGATAGATCTCAATTACTTTCTTTCTCAATTGTTCCTGAATTTCTTTGGGTCTCGGCATGATGTGTAGCTTTTAAGGATCTTCTGGTGGACCTTACTGTGTCAAGCAGCTCCTATTTAAGTGATGCCTTGATTGTGAACAGGTGTGGCAATAATCAGGCCTGGGTGTGGCTAGAGAAATTGAACTCAGGTGTGGACAACCACAGTTATAGTATGTTTTAACAAGGGGGGCAATCACTTTTTCACACAGGGCCATGATGGTTTGGATTTTTTTTCACCTTTAATAATAAACACCTTCATTTACAAATTGCATTTTGTGTTTACTTGTGTTGGCCTTGACTATTGTTTAAATTGGTTTGATGTTCCGAAACACTTAAGTGTGACAAACATGCAAAGGAACAGGAAATGAGGAAGGGGGCAAACACTTTTTCACACCACTGTATGTCCTATGAGACAATCTGTAAATACCCCCCTTTTCCACAAAATGACATCATCCCATCACACCTGCAATATTTCAACATATTTCCTGACAAAGACAGTGTGTTGGTATCACCATGGTGTATGAAGAATATTTTTATTTCAATACTTAAACCATTCATGTACAGTACACATCTTGGAAATTTGTAAAATCACACAGTATACTGTATGGCATATCTAGGAGCTACTCGCATTGTGTACTGAACAAAATTTTGATGTGTCATACACTTCATATAAAATGTAATTAATATTATTGTCATTGTTTGTTTAGAATTTTTATTTCAAGCACCAATTCATGCCACCATTATGAAATAATCAGCAACGAAATAATAGTTCAATTGGTGCCTTTTATTTCTGACACTCTTGCAGCTAGTAAGCTGCAATGAGACTGCACAAAGGCAGATGGTCAGCTTTGCTCTGTGCACAGTAGAGTACATGCTGTTCACTTAAATTCATATGTTTCAGCAATAAAAGAGATGTGCTGGCAACTCAGTTGCTGGACACTTTACAGTACTGAACATGACCATGCCCAAAAAAATATTATTACGGTACATTGAAAGTTAATCTGGACAATGTTACTTCAACAATTTGCTGCATGTGCAAGCTTTTTTTTGTAGGTGATATATTCTATTTATAGGACCAATAAACATAAACCCAAGCTTGTTTATTATAAATGGCTAATAATAAAAATCTTAAAAAATAATATATGAATTCTTAGTATTCTATTGATGGATACTTCAGATAAACTCTTAATACTTTTCCATGGCCTTACATCAGATAGTAGAGTGCATTATGCTATTCAGCAAAGGCCATTGTGTGAAATACCTCCAATTCTAATGGGTATGCATATTGTAATCGGTATGGAGAACTTATCTAAACCTATCAATGAATTAATAGGCACATTTACCTACATAATGGTGAATTATTGTATGAATATATTAAATACTGCTTTAGATGAGACAACTTGAGTTTAGGTTTATTGACCCTTGATAGTTCCTTTACAGGAACATATATCATTATAGGGAACATGGTCCTCCCCCCAGTAAAGGCCACATAGAATTCCAGGTGCTGCTACATGTTAGGGTCTTGTTGGCAGATGGAGCCCTTACTGACATTAGCAGGCTCCATCAATGTAGGACACAAGGACAGGGGAGATTGCGTGCTGGATACCAAGATGTTCACAAACTGGTCATTGTTACACCGTCTCTTCGGGGTTAATTGAGCTCGTTTTCCCATGGTGAGGATGCCTGCAGCTTGGTTCCCTGAGCCTTGGAGCAACCTTTGAAGCCGTGTCTGTAGAGTCTGAGAGCTGCTCTTCCTTTTCCCCAAGGTTAGAATCCCAGCAGCATGGTTACCTGACCCACGCAGGAGGTCATACAATCGACAGGAGCAGGTCTTCTGCTTACAGCAGTCTGGTGCACTGTCTGAGGTCAAGGCTAGTGAGCAAAGAAGAGCCAGGATCAGCACACAGCAAGTCTTCTTCACCTGTAAAAATCAACACTGATATAAGTATATTCAGTGGGAAAATTTGACACAATTACTTAAGCAGTGTTAAAGAGGAACTGAACTGTGGAAGCTTTGCCCAGTAAAAGGTAAGCAGTGGACTAGTAACCGCTATTAGTTATGGTTTTCTTACAGATGATCTTTTCCCCATTATTGACTTACCCTACCTTGTTCCGTGCTATGTTTCAGTATGAAGGTGGTCATATTAGTAAAGGCAGGGCTTTGCTTCCTCATGTCAGAGTCTCCAGCAAAAAGAACAGTGAGCAGCACAGTGACATTACCAAATTCCCCCCTCCCCCTCCAATCTTCCGAGACTAGCAATTAGAGATACTACATGGTTACATAGTTAGTCTGGTTGAAAAACAACACAAGTCCATCTAGTTCAACCAATAAAACATTATTTCCCTTGATCTCATACTGCAGATTTACAGCTATGAGGCTGCAGGCACAAAAGTGCCTAGACATCCTCACATACCAGGATGTACACTGCTAATTTTCATGTGGAATTCAAAACCAAAGTTACATTTTCAGGGTACTACTGAGGCACAATTGAACATGTTCCCTGTAAGCCCCTTTCAAACAGATAAGGTGGACCCGACCGGACCATCCACTGCTCCTTAATGGAGTGGTGGGTGTCAGAGGACATGTGTCCGTTGACACCCACCAAGGAATCCCCCCCCAGTCCATACCAGACCCAAAGGGCCTGGTATGGACTGGGGGGGGATTCCTTGATTTTTATCTATATTACCGGGAGCCGGAAATACTTTACAGCTGCGAGCAAGTTTAAATTGTATTTTTTCCTTTAGAAATGTAATTTTGCTGCGGGACTGTAAAAATCATCACACAGATGTGCTAATTTACAGGCAGACTAAGGGGACCCCCAGGCATGATATTTAAAGGAATATTTCATTTTTATTGTTTCACTTTAAGCATTATTAATATCACTGCTCCTGAAAAATGGTTGTTTTTAAAACTTTTCATTGCATTGATACATGTCTCCTGGGGCAGTACCATGGGTCCCCAGTCACTTTTTAAGGCCTTTAAAGTGTGCCTGTAAAGTAGCACATCTGTGTGATGCGTTTTATAGTCCCGCTTTAAAATTACATTTCTAAAGGAAAAAAATCGAATTTGAAACTTGCTCGCAGCTGTAATGTATTGCTGGCTCCCGGTAATATAGATAAAAATCAAGGAATCCCTCCCCCCCCCCAGTTCATACCAGGCCCTTTGGGTCTGGTAGGGATTTTAAGGGGAACTCCATGACAAAATGTAAAAAAAAAAAATTGGCGTGGGGGGGATCCATACCAGACCCTTATCCGAGCATGCAGCCTGGGGGGGGGGAGAGAGAGAGCACCCCCCCAAACCATACCAGGCCCCATGCCCCTTAAAATCCATGGGGACAAGGGCCTCATCCCACAACCCTTGTGGTTGTGGAGGTTTGCAGGTGGGGGGCTTATCAGAATCATCCCCTCCCCCCATGTGAATGGGTATCGGGTACATTGTACCCCTACCCATTCACCAAAAAAAGTGTCAAAAAGTAAAAAACCCAAAAGATAGTTTTTGACAAATCCTTCTTCAATCACGGCGCCGGCGGACCAAAAAAGTAGAAAGAAAAAAAAGCTCTGCCTCGATAGGAGGCGTCCCACCGACTGCTGTCTTTTCATGGTGACCCCACCCACTCTGATGGCATATGCCGTCAGAAGAGGCAGGGTCACTGCGCCTTGATTGAAGAAGGATGGACATTGTGGGACACTTTTTTTTTCTTTTTTAAGAAGTTCCAACTTACCAACCAGCCAGCGACCAACAGAATTGACTTGTCCAACAATATGCAATATGCGTTAAGAACATGTAGTTGCACATATTTGCAAATACATGTGTAAACTGCAGGCCCTGCCAAGGCACCCTGTTTCCTGCATTTCCTAACTACTGAAAGTGTCCACCTTGGAAGCACATGCATTTATAATGGATAGATAGGGGACAGGTGAGCCTGGAAGGAGCCACCCTCATTAAAGCTACAGGGTCACACTGAACACCCAGCACATAGCACTATGGCAGCAAGGGCGTCAGTGCATTTCCTGTCCAATATATATACAACAATATAGGTTGCTTTCTTGGATAAGGGTCTGGTATGGATTTTGGGGGGATCCCCCCACGAAATTTTTTAATAATTCTGGCGCGGAGTTCTCCTTAAAATCTATACTAGACCTGAAGGGTCAATCTATCTCCGTTCACACACTATACATTGCCACTGTGTAAGCAGCTTTATATAGTGTGGGGCGTGGACTTAGTCCCCCTGAGCCATGATTGGCCACAGCCAAAGCACGCCGTGATTGGCCAGAGCATGCAGGTCAGGTGCATGCTTTGGCCAATCATTAGACCTCAATGCACTGCAATCTCACAGTGCATTATAGGGTGTTCCGCGGCGCACAAATTTCCTGTGAATGCCCCATATGTTCGGTTAGGTTGCAAGCAAACGAACACCCAAACTTACGTTTGACACAAACCACAGGCTCATCCCTACTCCTGGCACTGCACTGTTTATCCTCCCCTTGCCTTGTTCACATGATGCCTTCTTCTCAGAAAAAACATTCACAAAATCCAGACTTCTGTGAATAGGCAAGTGGAGAGAGGGGCTAACCAACAACGCTGGCTTTCCTATATGAGAGCTGTAAATCTAATAGCCTTTTTTGCTATACTTCTGGCCTCAATGAAGGTGTAAACAGGGCTCAAGTCCTGCGGGAACGCATGGGAACGGAGTTCCTGTACTTTTTCCACAACAGGAACTCAGTTCCCATTAGCAGCCTCATCCTGCAAGACTTTGAAGTATGCGAGCTGTGTGGCAGGTGCAACACCAGCAACTGCTGACACAGCTCGCAATAGTAAGTGCCGCACACCTGACCATTCAGGCATTGCCAGTGGGGGGCCCCATGACAGCTTTCGCTTCAATCAACCTGTCAATCACAGCTAGCTGATGGGTAGATCAGCTATTCTGCTCACAGGACATGCAGGGAGAGAGGTGAGCTGAGGGAGGAACATCAGTTTGGGATGGTAAGCTGAGCACAATACCCGGCAAAGTTTAATGCCAGGAGGGAAGTTTATGTGGAAATATGTGAAGGGTTGGAATAGCAGCGAGTGTGTGTTGGAGCCCTGCAGAGTTTGCAGCCCCCCAAGCTAACATACATCTCCTAAGCAGGAACACATTACTATCTCCCCAAGCATTCTGTACAGATAATATGCAGTTAATTTATGACCTTTCCGTTTAACCCTGTGTTATCCAAACTCTGTTCAATGAAAAGTGTAAACTCACCACATAAACACTCTATATACAAAATAACATTCCCCAGTAAAGATCAGAACATGATGTTCACATTTGCATGGAAGCACAACTGAATGAATGCTGATTATTCAGAGAATTACCGTATTTATGTTTATTGAGGATTGTTTTTTTTATGTACTAACAGTTAAGCTTCATACACACAATACGAAAATTGGATGAAAAATACCACTTTTGAAGCGTTCGTGCATATGAGCGTATCATTTTTATTTTTTTTAGTGGGGGAGTGGATCTTGGGTAGGAGTTCCCACACTTTTTTCACCGGGACTTGACCCCTGGGTGTAAATATTACAGACATGACAAGCATACCTCAAGAGGCATACACCCCCTAAGGTTTGTATTTACAAAATTAAAGGAGAAGTATGGCCTAAGATATTTTGGCTATATTTATCCTGTAAGTCACAGGAGTGTGGTTCACTCTGCACTCCTGTGACCCATTTTCAGCAGACAGTGGGCTTTAGCTGGTCCAGGCTCAGGAAAGAACACAACTTTACAGTCAGGATCCACCCCGATGCTGGATTGAATAAAGATTGGATCGATGCTGCATCCACCTAGGTGAGGATAAATTAATTTTTTCTGAAACCTGAACTTCTCTTTTTACATAGTTACATAGTTAGTCTGGTTGAAAAAAAGACACAAGTCCATCTAGATCAACCAATAAAAGGGAATAAATTGTTTTACAATCCTATATACATAATCTTAAACCCACAGTTGATCCAGAGGAAGGCAAAAAAAAAAAAAAACAGCAAAGTATGAATCAATTTGCTCCAGCAGGGGAATGAATCCTTCCTGATCCCCAAGAAGCAATTGAATATTCCTTGGATCAACTTTACCTATATATATTAGTATCCATTAATATTATGTACCTTTAGGAAAGGTTCCAGGTCTTTTTTAAAGCAATCTACTGAGCTGGATAGAACCAGCTCTTGAGGGAGTCTATACCACATACCACACAGCTCTTACTGTGAATAAGCCTTTCTGTATTTGGAGATTAAATCTCTTTTCCTCCAGGCATAAAAACGTGCCCCCTTGTCCTCTGTGATGGCCTTAAGGTGAATAAATCAACATCAAGTTCACTATATGGACCACATATGTATTTGTACAAGTTGATCATATCCCCCCTTAATCTCCTCTTCTCAAGAGAGAACACATTTAGTTCCTCTAACCTTTCCTCATAGCTGAGCTCCTCCATGCCTCTTATCAGTTTGGTTGCCCTTCTCTGCACTTTCTCCAGTTCCCCGATATCCTTTTTGAGAACTGGTGCCCAAACTGAACTGCATATTCGATATGAGTTCTTAATAATGATTTGAATAGGGGCAAAATGATATCTCTCTCTCTGGAGTCCATACCTCTCTTAATACAAGAAAGGACTTTGCTCGCTTTGGAAACCGCAGCTTGGCATTGCATGCAATTATTAAGCTTATGATCTACCAGAACACAGATCCTCCCCACCATTGATTCCCCCAGTTGTACTCCCCCCTAGTACAGTGCCCTGAAAAAATATTCATACCCCTTGAAATGTTTCTAATTTTGTCATGTTACAACCAAAAATGTAAATGTATTTTATTGGGATTTTATGTGATAGACCACAACACAAAGTGGCACATAATTGTGAAGTAGAAGGAAAATGATAAACGGTTTTCAACATTTTTTACAAATAAATATCTGAAAAGTGTGGCGTACATTTGTATTCCGCCCTCTTTATTCTGATACCCCTAACTAAAATCTAGTGGCACCAATTGCCTTGAAAAGTCCACCTGTGTGTGGTTTAAGCTCAGTATACAGTGGGCATAAAAAGTCCACACACCCCTCTTAAAATGTCAGGTTTCTGTGATGTAAAAAAATGAGACAAACAAAATATATTTCAGGACTTTTTCCACCTTTAATGTGACCTATAAACTGTACAAAGCAATCACATTCAAGTGTTAAAGCGGTTCTCCACCCTAAAGGGGAAGTTCCGCTAATCAGATCCCTCCCCCCCTCCGGTTCCACAATCGGCACCTTTCAGGGGGGAGGGGGGTGCAGTTACCTGGATAATCCAGGTATCTGCACCCACTTCCAGGACAGACCGCCGCAGACCCCCGCAGATGCCCCCCCCCCCCCCATTGTGTTCTGGGAAACACACAGTTCCCGGGACACAGCTGGGACCAGAAGAGACGCGCAGCGCGACTCGCGCATGCGCAGTAGGTAACCGGGCAGTGAAGCCGCAACGCTTCACTTCCCGATTCCCTGACAGAGGATGGCAGCGGGGGCAGCAGAGAGACGAGCGATCGCTCGTCATCTGCCACCGACATCGCTGGACCCTGGGACAGGTAAGTGTCCATTTATTAAAAGTCAGCAGTTGCAATATTAGTAGCTGCTGGCTTTTAATATATTTTTTTTAGGTGCAGAACCGCTTTAAATAAGAGTCAGTACACACCTGCCATCATTTAAAGTGCCTCTGATTAACCCCAAATAAAGTTCAACTGTTCTAGTAGGTATTTTCTGACATTTTCTTAGTCACATCCTACAGTAAAAGATCTACAGAGAGCTTCCAAAGCATCAGAGGGATCTCACTGTTAAAAGGTATCAGTCAGGAGAAGGGTACAAAAGAATTTCCAAGGCATTATCTATACACTGAAACACAGTGAAGCCATCAGCAACATTAAAGAAGCTGCAGGAATATCTGGCAAGTACTGGCTGTGTGGTACATGTGGCAACATCTATTCTTCATATGTCTGGGCTGTGGGGTAGAGTGGCAAGTCAGAAGCCTTTTCTTATGAAGAAAAACATCCAAGCCCTGCTACATTTTGCAAAAACACATCTCAAGTCTCCCAAAAGCATGTGGGAAAATGTATTATGGTCTGATGAAACCAAGGTTGAACTTTTTGGCCATATTTCTAAAAGATATGTTTGGCGCAAAAACAACACCTGCACATCACCCAAAGAACACCACACCCACAGTGAAGCATGGTGGTGGCAGCATCATGCTTTGGAGCTGTTTTTCATTAGCTGGAACAGGGGCCTTAGTCAATGTGGAGGAAAGTATGAACAGTTTCAAATACCAGTCAATATCGGCACAAAACCTTCAGGCTTCTGCTAGAAAGCTGAACATGAAGAGGAACTTCATCTTTCAGCATGACAACAACCAAAAGCATACATCCAAAGCAACAAAGCAATGGCTTCACCAGAAGAAGAATAATGTTTTGGAATGGCCCAGCTAGAGCCCAGACTGTGATTTCTGTGAAGCCCTCAGAGGTTTGTTAGAGAACCTTAGTGAACAAACAGCATTATGAAGGCCAAGAAACACACCAGACAGGTCAGGAATAAAGTTGTGGAGAAGTTTAAAGCAGGGTTAGGTTATAAAAAAATATCCCAAGCCTTGAAGCCACGGAGCACTGCTCGATCCTTCAATTCATCATCCGAAAATGAAAAGAGTATGGCACAACCAGTGGCGTCACTAGGTTTGGTGTCACCTGGTGCGGAAAACCATGACGGCCCAGCTACTATACATATATATATTATAGCTGTGTCCAGCAGCACTCCCCCCTTATCAGACCAGCTCAGGGGGGGGGGCAGCTCAGCTACTATGTACAGTATATATATATATATATATATATATATATATATATATATATATATGTGTGTGTGTGTGTGTGTGTATTTATATATATATATATATATATATATATATATATATATATATATATATATATATAAATATAGCTGTGTCCAACAGCAACCCCCAGATTAGCAGATTAGCTCAGGGTGGGCAGCTCAACTACTATATAAATATAAAATATAGTTGTGTTTAGTTGCGATCACCTACCCCCCCCCCCCCCCGATCACCCACCCCCACTTATCACAGCAGCTCACCTCAAGTTTGGGCAGCAGAGGACACCCCCATTGCAATCCATCACCCCCCTGCCCGTTACACCAGTTCATGGCCAGGTGTAACAGGTGGAGAATAGATGTGTGACAGTCTCAGGCTCAGCAGTGCAGTACCGAGGAATGCACAGAAGGCTAGGTACAGTGGCGGCGCCAAAGGGGGGTTCCAGCTAGAAAAAAAAACTGCCACAGGAAGCCAGGGCCACCCTTGTTATGGTATCCCCGCTCTGGCGGTTGTCACCCGGGTACGAACCGCACCCCCTGCACCCCCCTAGCAACGCCACTGGGCACAACTGCAAACCTAACAAGACACGGCCGTCCACCTAAACTGAAAGACTTGGCAAGGAGAGCATTCATCAAGCAGCCAAGAGGCCCATGGTAACTCTGGAGGAGCTGCAGAGATCCACAGCTTAGGTAGGAGAATTTGTCCACAGGACAACTGTTAGTTGTGCACTCCACAAATCTGGCCTTTATGGAAGAGTGGTAAGGAGAAAGCCATTGTTGAAAGAAAGCCATAAGAAGTCTCGTTTGCAGTTTGCGAGAAGCCATGTGGGGGACACAGCAAACATTTGGAAGAAGAGGCTCTGGTCAGATGACTAAACTTTTTGGCCTAAAAGTAAAATGCTATTTGAGGCGGAAAACCAACACTGCACATCACCCCGAACACACCATCCCCACCATGAAACGTGGTGGTGGCAGCATCATTATGTGGAAATGCTCTTCTTCAGCAGGGAAAGGGAAGCTGGTCAGAGTTGATGGGAAGATGGATGGAGCCAAATACAGGGCAATCTTAGAAGAAAACCTATTAGAGTCTGTGAAAGACTTGAGACTGGGGTGGAGGTTCACGTTCAAGCAGGACAATGACCCCAGAAATACAGCAAGAGCTACAATTGAATGGTTTCAATCAAAGCATATTCATGTGTTAGAATGGCATAGTCAAAGTCCAGACCTAAATCCAATTGAGAACCTGTGGCAAGACTTGGAAATTGCTGTTCACAGACACTCTCCATCCAATCTGACAGAGCTTGAGCTATTTTGCAAAGAAGAATGGGCAAAAATGTCATTATCTAGATGTGCAAAGCTGGTAGAAACATCCCCAAAAAGACTTGCAGCTGTAATTGCAGTGAAAGGTGGTTCTATACAAACATTTACTGTACAAAGTAAGGTCCATTGGCATGGACCATAGAGTGAGTACATGGATTGAAAAGTGGCTACAGGGATGAGTTCAGAGAGTGGTGATAAATGGGGAGTACTTGGAATGGTCCGGGTGCATTCTGTCCTATGACCAATCCTTTTTAATTTATTCATAAACAACCTGGAAGATGGGATAAACAGCTCAATCTCTATATTTGTGGACGATACTAAGCTAAGCAGGGCAATAACTTCCCCGCAGGATGTGGACACCTGGCAAGAAGGTTTGAACAAATTATTTGTCAGGAAAGTTTGGGCAACTTCATGAAAAATGAGGTTCAATGTAGAAAAATGTAAAATAATGCATTTGGGTGGCAAAAATATGAATGCAATCAACTCACTAGGGGAGAAACCTCTGGCGGAATCTAAGATGGAAAATTACCTGGGGGTCCTAGTAGATGATAGGCTCAGCAATAGCATGCAATGCCAAGCTGCTGCAAGCAAAGCAAACAGAATATTGGCATGCATTAAAAAGGGTATTAAGATAGAGATCAAATGATAATTCTCCCACTCTACAAGACTCTGGTCCGGCCGCACCTGGAGTAGGCTGTCCAGTTCTGGGCACCAGTCCTCAGGAAGAATGTGCTGGAACTGGAGAAAGTCCAGAGAAGGGCAACAAAACTAATAAAGGGACTGAAGGACCTTAATTATGATGAAAGGTTAAGAACACTGAACTTCTAGAGAACCTCTAGAGAGAGGAGATTCTTGAGAGGGGATATTATTTCAATGTACAAATACCGTACTGGTGACCCCACAATAGGGATAAAACTTTTCCGCGAAAGGGAGTTTAACAAGACTGGTGGCCACTCATTAAAATTACAAGAAAAGATGTTTAACCTTGAACTGTGTAGGGTTCTTTACTGTCAGAGTGGTTAGAATATTTAATTCTCTTCCACAGGTAGTGGTTTCATCGGGGAGCATCAATAATTTCAAACAACTATTAGATAAGCACCTGAACGACCACAACATACAGGGATATACAATGTAATACTGACATATAATCACACACACAGGTTGGACTTGACAGACTTCTGTCTTTTTTCAACCTCGTCTACTATGTAACTACAAAGTATTGACTCAGGGGGGCTGAATACAAATGCATGCCACACTTTTCACATATTTATTTGTAAAAAAATGTGAAAACAATTTATCATTTTCCTTCCACTTCCAATTATGTGCCACTTTGTGTTGGTCTATCCAGGGCCGTCTTTAGTGCAGGGCAAATGGGGCACCTGCCCTGGGCCCAATGTTTGTAGGGGGGCCCACACTGCTACCCGCGAATTGGAGCCCCAATGAAGGTTTTGCAGAGTGCACAGAGGACACGGCAGGCTGTATTCCCGTGCTAGCCAGCTGAGAGGGGGCGGGGGCGGGAGCTCCACTGACGCTCTGACCCCGCCCACCTGCAGCCTGTTTTCTCGGAACAGAGCGGCTGTAGTGAGAGCCAGTGATCGGAGTGGGAGCATCAGTGGAGCTCCCGGCCCCACCCCCGGACCTCTGTATTCCCCAGCCAGTATAGAGGGGGCGGGGCCGGGAGCTCCAATGACGCTCCCACTCCGATCACTGGCTCTCACTACAGCCGCTCTCTTCTGAGCATACAGGCTGCACAGGGCGGGGTCAGAGCGTCAGTGGAGCTCCCGGTGCCGCCCCCTCTCAGCTGGCTAGTGCGGGAATACAGCCTCCCGTGTCCTCTGTGCACTCTGCAAAACTTTCATCGGGGCCCCAATTCACGGGTAACGGGGCCCCCCTACAAAGCATCAGTGGAGCTCCCGGCTGTTGTAGTGAGATCAGAGAATGGAAGCCCCGCCCACATACCTCTAAATGTATGTAGTGAGTTTGGCTGCCCAGGAATGTCCTTGCACCCATAAAATGCCTGACTGCTTAAACCCTGAGCTGTGTTATTCAACTGTCAAGCTGTGCGTTGCTGAAAGTTCTCTGACCATCACCTGTAGCATGTCCGCAGACTGATTGTCTCCTGCAGTATGTCCGCAGTCTCTGATTGTCTCCTGCAGTATGTCCGCAGTCTCTTATTGTCTCCTGCAGTATGTCCGCAGTCTCTGATTGGCTCCTGCAGTATGTCCGCAGTCTTTGATTGTCTCCTGCAGTATGTCTGCAGTCTCTGGTTGTCTCCTGCACTATGTCTGCAGTCTCTGATTGTCTCCTGCAGTATGTCTGCAGTCTCTGATTGTCTCCTGCAGTATGTCCGCAGTCTCTGATTGTCTCCTGCAGTATGTCCGCAGTCTCTGATTGTCTCCTGCAGTATGTCCGCAGTCTCTGATTGTCTCCTGCAGTATGTCCGCAGTCTCTGATTGTCTCCTGCAGTATGCTCGCAGTCTCTGATTGTATCCTGCAGTATGTTCGCAGTCTCTGATTGTCTCCTGCAGTATGTCCCCAGTCTTTGGTAATCTCCTGCAGTATGTCCGCAGTCTCTGCTTGTCTCCTGTAGTATGTCCCCAGTCTCTGATTGTCTCCTGCAGTATGTCCCCAGTCTTTGGTAATCTCCTGCAGTATGTCCGCAGTCTCTGATTGTCTCCTGCAGTATGTCCCCAGTCTCTGATTGTCTCCTGCAGTATGTCCGCTGTCTCTGATTGTCTCCTGTAGTATGTCTGCAGTCTCTGAACCTCTCCTGTAGTATGTCTGCACTCTCTGCCACTCTCCTGTAGTATGTGTATTAATGTGCCCCTTTACTTGCTCAATTATTTAGGATTGCTCCACTGCTCAGTGAGAGGTAATGATGTGCATTAACCTGTAGCAACCATTCAGCGAACAGTAGTGATCTGCTTTAATCTCTAGCAGCCAATCAGTAAGTGGTAATGATGTGCATTAACCTCTAGCAACCAATCGGCAAGCAGAAATTATGTGTTGTAACCTCTAGCAACCAGCGTGCAGTAAGGATAGGCTGTAACCTCTGGCAAACAATTGCAATCACTGCGTCATCTGCTGCAGTAAACTGATTTTGTATGTCTCAGAATGGAGGGGGGGGGGGAGAAAATGTTTGCCCAGGGCCCAATCAAAATTAAAGATGGCCATGGGTCTATCACATAAAATCCCAATAAAATACATTTACATTTTTGGATGTAACATGGCAAAAAGTGGAAAATTCCAAGGTGTATGAATACCTTTTCAAGGCACTGTATGTATATATATATATATATATATATATATATATATATATATATATATATATATATATATATGTGTGTGTGTATATATGTAATGCCTGCATATTCTTTACATTTATCAACATTAAACCTCATTTGCCACACGGTTGCCCAATTAAACAGTGCATTTAGGTTGGCTTGTAAATTGGAGCCAGGACGTTATTCCACTGCATAGCTTGGAGTCATCTGCAAAGACCGAAATGGTACTTTTAATCCAAAACTCTATATCATTTATAAAGATATTAAAAAGTAAGGGTCTCAACACTGAACTACACTTCGACCATTCAGCATATGAATAATTTTCCACTACCAGTGGTGTATTTAGGTTTTGTGCTGTCCTAGGCCTGACTAAACTTGTGCACCCCCTAATTTAAATGTGACCCACCCCTTCCTCTTAAGGCAAACCCCTTCCTGTTTAAGACCCACCCTGTCATCTTTGTGGGATGTCCCCCCTCCCAGTTATTGTGTCCACCTCCACTGTAAACAATACACAGACCTCAGAACAGCAGAGCGACTCTTGCAGTTCACTCATGTCCCTCCTCTGTGGCTCCTCCTCCTCATGGCTGTGTACACAAGAACATTGGAGCTGAGGAAAGGAGTCCTTAGTGAGCTGTGCGTGCCTGTTAGTGGGAAGAGAGGTGTCAGCTGCCACAGAAAGGTGATCACTGTGTGTGGGACCCCGGGCCACAGATGTCCCACGTGGCCACGCTAGCACGCCCCTGGTTAGGCCAGTTCCCAGAGCTCAGTGCCAGAACTTGTTGTGGCTCTGGGCTCCGAGATTCAGCCCGAGTACCCTAATAGCTGGTGCGGCCCCGGTTGGGACCCGAGCCCCCTGCATGGCGCCGAGACTTGGGGGGGAGGGGGCTTTTTTGCTGCCCCCCCATAAAGTACCACCCTAGGCCTGGGCCTTATCTGCCTAGGCTAGGATACAGCGCTGACCACTACTCTCTGAATACGGCCTTTTAGCCACTTTTTTTATCCATTCACAAGAGGATTTTTCTAAGCCTGTAGATTTTACCTTACATATTAGCCGTGTGTGGGGAACTGTGTCAAACACTTTTGCAAAATCCAAGTACACCACGTCCACAGGCACTCCTTTGTCTAAGGTTTTACTTACCTCCTCATAAAAAGAAATCAGATTTGTCGTTTAAAAAAAAAATGGCATTAAATGGTATGTAGTACTTAATTATTATCTGTAGATGGCTCCATAGCCTTTAAAGCGGTAGTAAACCCGCATTTTTTTTTTTTTTTTTTTTTAAACCTGCAAAGCAAAAGGCATAATGAGCTAGTATGCACCGCATACTAGCTCATTATGAAATACTTACCTTAGAACGAGGCCCCGACATCTCGCCCGATCCACGCCGAGGAAGCCGACATGCTCCCTCGGCGTCTCTTCCGGGTATCGCGGCTCCGGCGCTGTGAGTGGCCGGAGCCGCGATATCGTCACTCCCGCGCATGCGCGCGGGAGATTTAAATCCGGCCGGACGAGCACTGCCGGATTTTCGCGGAGAGAACCCCCTTGTGCGCATGCGCCGCTGCAGTCAGCGGCGCATACCGAGGGGAATATCTCCTAAACCGTACAGGTTTAGGAGATATTTTTTTTACCTACAGGTAAGCCTTATTATAGGCTTTCCTGTAGGTAAAAGTTAAAAAAGTGGGTTTACTTCCACTTTAACTACAGCAAGTCCTGAGACCAAGAGATAATTAAAACAGCAGCACAAATATGAGACTGTTTGGAATTTGCTTACAAAGGACCAATATAACGGTCTGTCTAATAAATTGCAGATTATACCAGATTATACCATATTATTTTTGAACAGTCAAAGTACAAGCGGTAACATTTTGCAGTGGATTTGCTGAGTAATGATGATATAAAAATATGATTCTTACCAGTTAGGCATGTAAGATGTTCTAAAAGAATAAAATTTACAATCAAAAGCACTTCCATTGATGAACAACTGGTATGTAAGTTTTCATAATAACCAGGATTACTTGTGTCAGTAGCAGTTGGAGGTAAGACTATGACTGTAACAATAGGTGATAATATGAAACTGAATAGAGTAAGGAAAGGGTTATTTCCTTACTCTTTTGTGTCATCTGTGTCCCATTTGGAAATCCTATCCCAAAGCCACAACAGAAAGTGAACATGAATCCCTCAAAAGTGAGAAAAATTCTTGGTTGTCACCAGAAACAGTGGTTCTATTCAAAGATTTCCCTTCTATTACTATGCTGGTAACCACTCAAAATGTGGGATTTGCTTTAACTTTCAGTGATAATGGTAAACAGGACAAATGGAGAGGGTGTCCCTAACAGGAGAACCTGTTTATTGTAATGGAGTTTATATACAGCTCATGTTAATTTAGTTAACCCTGACGATTCTGCTCTGGAATTCAATAGCAAGGCTCACTAATTATAGTAACTATAGCATAGGCTAGAGCTAGGTGAGGCATCCGATGGACACCTCTGGTAGTTAAAGATCCAGTTGCAAGTAAGGTTAGAAACTACTAGGGACCAGGGCTTTTTTTTCTCAGAAAAATAGGTGCAGGAACTCAACCACGACCCCCCCCCCCCCCTCCACAACAACCAACCTTCCCCCCACACATGCCCCAAACCGCATCAAATAGTAGGTGTGGTCAAATTTCACTAATAGTGGAAGGGTATTAAAGGGGCATAAAAAATACTAGGAGTGCATTACGTACAGAGTGCAGAGTTTGGGGGGAGGGGGATGTTACACACAGAGTTCCACATTCCAGGGTGTGCTACATACAGAGTGCAGAGTTCAGGGGTGCACTACACACAGTGCAAAGTTCAGAGGTGCACTACACACAGAGTGCAGAGTTCCAGGGTGTGCTGCATTCAGAGTTTGCAGTTGCGCTATGTACACAGTGCAGGGTTCAGGAGTGTGCTGAATACAGTGTGCAAAGTTAAGGGGTGCACAACACAGAGTCACCCCTCTTCATCTCTGACCTCTGCATGCAACCCCCCTTCCACTGCCCCATCTTCTCCCTCCTTAAAAGCTCCACCATTTTCCACATAACTTACTTGTGTTTCTGTATTAAACTGAAACACCCTGTTGGCTCTAGTATCTCCCCACACACTGTAGGTGGCTCCTTTCTCACTTGTAGGGAGATGATCCAGTGGGGGAGTTGGGATCTGCTCTGCACTTGCATCCTTCTTGTCCACTTAGGAGATCAGATCTTTGGGAGCCATTGAGAGTCAAGCTGTCCCTTGTAAACACAGAAGCCCTACTCCAGGCATGTCCAAAGTCCGGCCCGCGGGCCAATCGCGGCCCGCAGTCCGGTTTTGAACGGCCCGCCTGGTGTGCTGCGGGATCAGGGCTGTCAAATGAGCCGATCCCCGGCACTGTGTGAAGCTCCGTCGGCTTCAAAAGTGAAAGTAAAGTGCAGAGGAGTGTGCTGTGCTCTCTGCTTCCCCCTACAGTGCAGTACCCGGCTGAATGAGGAAATGGAATGGAAAGGTACTGTACTACAAGCTAGATTCGTTTTAAAAAGGCTTTATTTATGTGTATGTGTGTATGTGTGTCTGTATGTATGTATGTGTGTGCATGTGTGTCTGTATGTGTGCATGTGTGTCTGTATGTATATGTGTGCATGTCTGTCTGTATGTATGTGCATGTCTGTCTGTATGTATGTGCATGTGTGTCTGTATGTATGTGCATGTGTGTCTGTATGTGTGTGTGTGCATGTCTGTATGTATGTATGTGTGTGCATGTCTGTCTGTATGCATGTGTGTGCATGTGTGTCTGTATGTATGTATGTATGTATGTGTGCATGTGTGTATGTGTGTGTGTGCATGTGTGTCTGTATGTATGTGTGTCTGTATGTATGTGTGTCTGTATGTATGTGTGTCTGTGCATGTGTGTGCATGTCTGTATGTATGTGTGTGCATGTGTGTCTATATGTGTGTGTGTGTGCATGTATGTATGTATGTGTGTGTGTGTGTGTGTATGTGTGTCTGTATGTGCATGTGTGTATGTGTGTCTGTATGTGCATGTGTGTCTGTGTGTGTGTGTGTGTGTGTGTCTGTGCATGTATGATTGCATGTGTGTGTGTGTCCATGTATGTCTGTATGTATGCGTATGTGCATGTGTGTCTGTATGTATGTGCGTGTATGTCTGTCTGTATGTGTGTGCATGTATGTGTGTTTGTATGTGTGTGCAGCATGTGTGTCTGTATGTATCTGTGTGCATGTATGTGTGTGTGTGTGTGTGTGTGTGTGTGTATGTATGTCTGTATGTATGTGCGTGTATGTATGTGCGTGTATGTCTGTATGTATGTATGTGTGTGCATGTGTCTGTATGTGTGTGTGTGCATGTGTCTGTATGTATGTAAGTATATGCATGTGTCTGTATGTGTATGCATGTGTCTGTATGTGTGTATGTCTGTGTGTATGTGTATGCATGTGTGTTACTTTTAATCCAGACCCCCCCCCCCATTCTTGTACCATCAGAACTGCTTTTGTGGTGCTTGTGTGTGTGATAGCAGCCAGGACTGCTGCTCCTCTGAAAAGCAATCCATATACAGATCGCTTTTCAGAGGTATTTGAAAGGTGGTAAAGAGGCATTATGTTGCCTCCTCACCACCTGTTTTAAGCCCGTAAATGTAGCATCACTATACCGCAACTGTGCAGTCTACACAGTTGCGGGGTAGTTGCAGTGCAGGCCCATTCACCCTGAGCATACCTCCAGCTGCAGCCACAGCATGTGTACACCCCCAGCTGCTCCCTCTGCAGCTAAAGGGGGAGAAGTTGGGGGTGGTAAAAACAGCTTAACCATGTAGTTTTACTGCCCCTCCAATAAGCCCTTGGTTCACATCTGCATGGCTGCATGCTGTGTGTAGGGCAGCCCATGCATTTCAATGGGCTTCCATACCCACAAAAATGCAGGGAAAGAAGTCCCAGAGCTTTTTTTTTTTTTTTAATTGCGCTGCACCAAAAGCACCCCATGTTTCCAATGTGTGGGGTACCATTAAGACTTAACGGTACCCCTAAAGAACAGAGCATTCGTCTGTGTGTCAGGCAAACGAGCGCGACAAAGGCACGAGAATTTTTGTTGGGCCAGGTATGAGTGCTCGAATGACCGAATTTTAATGGTTCAAAGAATGTCGGGCAAAATGGTCGGCCCTCACACATGTTCACTTCATCGAATCTGGCCCTCTTTGAAAAAAGTTTGGACACCCCTGCCCTACTCCAATGTTTACAAGTAATAGTGGCAAGCAGGGAGCAGAGGGCCTGAGCCAAAGGTAGTGAAACTGAGTTCCACCAAGTTCCAGCTGAAAAAAAGCCCTGCTATATGTGAGAAGCTGTGTTTCAAGCTGGTTGGGCAACAGAATGAGGAGATCTGCTCATCAAAGCTGATCTTCACTTCAGGTCTCCAACACAAACATGGACACTGCATCCTGAGAATTCTCAGGGGCTCCTGCAACTGAACTTTTTTGCAACATTCATTTAGAGGTACTTACTGTACATAGGTGGGGCATTGTCACAGATGCAGTGTAGTAGTGGCTGGGGACCGTCTCACTGGGCAGCAGATACAATCAGGGTTTGTTGGAATTTTCAGTGTCTTCAAAGACCCTGGTTAGGAGCAATGACTGTTCTGTTAGTACATTGAATGTATTGTATGCATTGACTGCATCATTCTCTTATATTGTATGCCATTCTGTTTTGTTAAAGGCTACTATTGTCATTTTATTCTCCAAAACTGAGATTTTGTTGATTGGTTATGTTTTTATGAGGGATTATGAGGTCAGGGGTAATAGAGCCTCGGTATACTGCCTCAGTCATGTGTCTACTTATTTTGCCTTGGAGTCTCACCACACCATTTTGTGCAATGTGGCTCTAGAGAGAATGACGCTTTTTAGAACTGGCTACTTTGGTAGATAAATTGTAAGTAAAACAGAGATAACATTCCCCTTTTCCAATCGACAGTGTCTGTGCCTTGCAAATTGGCCACTCAGGTGCCAAGCACTGCATCATGGGAATAAGGTCACATACTTCCTCATACCCTAGAATATACAGGATTTCAAAGGACTCAAGCAAGCAGAACAGCAGGCAGCATGGGGAAGGTAGGTAGCAACAGGAGAGGATATCTAGTTAAAATGCACCTGGACCCCAAACATGAAGATTGACTATGTTATAGGGAAATTTAGAAGTGTTAATTGTGTGTAAAAAAAAATTTGCAGTGCACTTCTATTCCTGGTACAGAAGTGTGGCTGGCCACTCTTGTGCCTACAACCCCATGGCTGTATATCTGCAGAGTTCAATAATACACTGTTGCCACTAATCTGAGGAGATTATTGTGAGATTTTGTGATGTTACTACAGTACTGTCTCACTCTCTACCATTATGGCCATCTCCACATAGAGACCCAATGCAGGACAAGACATTGTAAATCAGCAACGGCAGGGAGAAAACTGCTGATGAGTCCTTTGCCCTTTGCCTGTCTTTTTTTGAGGTATAGCTTCCAGAGTTTAGCTTCTCTTTAAGAATGGGCAAGTGACGGTTTTCCTTTGTTACTTCTATTACTACTATGACATTTTTCTCCCAGAACTACAGTGGCTGTTTCTCCTTAAAGTGGTGTTGCCATTATACTGTAGCTGCTGACTTTTAATAATCGGACACTTACCTGTCCCAGGGTCCAGCGATGCGGAGGATCAAAGCCCCACTCCTCTCCCCCTCCGTTCGGCGGCGCCAGCATTGTAACTATGGCTTCACAGCCAGGCACCCACTGCGCAATCATCTGGGATCTGTCACGTGTCCCAGATGATTGACAAGAGGGAGGGGGCAGAGCTGCGCCCTTCCTGCGCTGAGGGGAAGTGATGTCACAAGCCCAGGCACCGAAGGAGGCAGACTACGAGGGACCCCCTAGCAACAGCCATTTAGAGGTGAGTAAAAAAATATAAAAAATTCAAACTTTTTATTTTTTTATTTATTTTGAGGAACATTCATGAATTATTATTTTTTTGGGTGAAACTCCACTTTAACAAATCAAGTTTAACTCTCTTGAGAAAACAAACATGCCAATACTCTTGCGTAATAGATAGTTCATGTGTTAGTTGTTTTGAAATGTTGAAATGAGTTACACAAGTATTTGGTATAAAGAAATAAAATCAGTTAACAGCAGGCAATCAACAGTATTAAGCTGTACATTGTTGTCTACAGTTGCTAGCTGTGTCCACCATTGATTCAGGGAAGTGGGGTCTCAGGAAAATAGCTGGGATTTTCTATGGGCTGAAAGCTTAGTTGGTACTTTTGTTTTTTTTGTTTTTTTTTGGAGGCTGTGTTTGGAAAAATAAAAATTATTACTGAATTATGTGAGTTCCTACATGTTTTATTCTGGAGTTCTTTACATGTTCTTTAAAAAGAGATTCTATATCTCTATATGCCCACATTCTAAAATATTATCCACAAAACAACATCTAGAATAGCACAGGATTTTCAAGGGCATATAGGAAATGTCACCACAAGAACAATATCGTAAAACCTATAATGTTTATTGTACAAAAAATATTTTTATTAACATATGTAACGCCATATCCAATATGATTAATATAAGGTTCTAAATATTTTCCACATGATTGCATAGCATGAAATAACATTTCACATGTCCGCTGAAGGTGTTTTGAAAAATCCCAATCATGTTAAAAACATGGAATATACACATGTATTGAAGAGTGGTTAAAAAAAGGCCTTTATTTACAGGAGGGGATCATGGAGAAACAGCAGAAGACTGTAGGAAACTCCATTATTATACAAGGGACACCCAAAGGAGCCACCAAGCCCATCCAACAGTCATTACAGTCTCAGAAAAGAAGGTAGTTCTTAAACCAGAATGGATTCACAGGGGAAGACTGTAAAAGGTCACAGGGTGTCATCAATCTGTAACTTCACATGATGTTCCAGCCTGCATGTCCAGTGATCTCCACTTGGAAATCCCTCCTTTGGACATCCCTTCTGTAATAATGGAGTTTCCTCCGATCATCTGCTGTTTCTATATGTTCCCTTCCTTGTAATGAAGTCTTATTTTAACCACTCTACAATGTTTACATTCCATGTTTTTAACATGATTGTGTTCAACTGCACGGATCTCATCCACCCATGCTCCTGATGAAGATGTAGGATTATTCGAAACACGTTCAGCTAACATGTGTATCATGTTATGTAATCATGTGGAAAATCTTGAGAATCCTATATTAATTATATTGGATATGCCATTACATGTTTTTTAAAGCATTTTTTGTACAATAAACTTTATAGGTTTTACAATTTTGTTGTTGTGGTGCCATTTCCTATATGCCTTTGAAAGTCCTGTGCTACTCTATACGTTGCTTTGTGGATAATTCTGACTATACCTGGCCATGTTTTAGGGCAATACAAGAAGTTTGTATAAACAATAATCAGCTACACAATAGAAAAGTGGGGACTGTTTTTTTTTTTTTTTTTGCTGTAGTCTCTCTGAGAAGGAGGGAGCAGCTTGCATGATCCAGAGTGGTCACTAGGGGGCACGCAGCTATAATGTTTAGCCCACTCTATAAATAGTAGGACAGAGGGGGATTTTTTTGTGGAGAATCCCCTCAACAGTTGCATGTGTAATGGGAAGTCATGCACTATTTAAAATAGGAGGAGTGCTGGTCTCAGTGCTGGTATGTACTAATAAAGGATAAGTTCGCCTTTGTAACATATTACATGTTGCACCTATATTTTGTGACAGCGAGCAGGGGATCCTCTCCCCGCACCTGCTGTTCCAAGTTAAAAACAGCATGGCTGTGTGAGGCTCTGCCCACGCGGCTGCATCATTTATTCGTAGAGTTCTGTGATTGAATGAACTACAAGTACTGTTAGCCGCAGCAGCAGATGGCTTGGAGTTCTCCATGAACTACAAGGGCACTGGTAAGCAGATATGGGCAGATGGCTAACTGAGAGTCTGCAGGAGCCTGGCATTGCAAGAGCCCGGCATTGCTCCCATGATCTGATGATTGCGGGTACAATGCTTTACAGGCTGCAGTGTAAAAAAAAAAAATGCAAATGTTTTTTACCTGCAAAAAAATGTGCAAATCGTTTTTATGTAACCTATCCTTTAAAGTCATACTAAATCCTAAAAGCTTTTTCCCTTAACCACTTGCTTACTGGGCACTTAAACCCCCCTCCTATCAAGAAGAATTTTCAGCTTTTTTGTTAACAAAATGTAAAAAGACAGAATTTTTATTTTGTTATAAAATTTTAAAACGGGTAATTTTTGCCCGTCATTGATGACGGGCTGATGAGGCGGCACTGATGGACACTGATCGGTTACACTGATAGGCAGCACTTCTAGGTGGCACTGATTGGCACCACTGGTGGGCATTGATAGGTGGCACTTGTGGGCACTGTCAGATGGCATAAATGAGGCATAATTGCTTCTTCCTCTTCGGGAATGATGTCCCTTTTAGATGAGCCGGTGATCGGCTTTTTTTTTCTCCTCCACTGTCAGCCTGAGATTCCCTCAATGAACTGTAGCTCCTCAGTGCTGGCAGCACTCATGCAGCCCCAGACCATGATACTCCCACCACCATGCTTGACTGTAGGAAAGACACACTTGTTTTTGTACTAATCACCTGGTGGCTGCCACACACGCTTCACACCATCTGAACCAAAAAAGTTTATCTTGGTCTCATCAGACCACAGGACATGGTTCCAGTAATCCATGTCCTTAGTATGCTTGTCTTCAGCAAACTGTTTGAGGACTTTTTTGTGCATCTTCTTTAGAAGAGGCTTCCTTCTGGGATGACAGCCATACAGATCAATTCAATGCAGTGTGCAACATATGGTCTGGGCACTGACAGGCTGAACCCCCACCCCTTCAACCTCTGCAGCAATGCTGGCAGCACTCAGGGCCGTCTTTAATATTGATTGGACCCTGGGCAAATCTTTTCTTGGGGGCCCCCCATGCAGTTTCGCTCTCCACCTGCTCTGAGACATACAATAAATAGCAGTTAGACTCAAAATCAGTTTATTGAATCAGATCAGGCAGCTATTGCGATTGGTTGCCAGAGGTTTCAGTGTATCATTACCACTCACTGACTGGTTGCTAGAGGTTACAGAACACATTACAGCTCACTGGTTAGTTGCTAGAGGTTACAGCACATGATTTCTGCTTGTTGATTGGTTGCTAGAGATTACTGTGGATATGACCACAGGGGGGCATGATATACATATCAATGCCGCCGGCCACCTCTATTTACATATGAATGCTGGTAATTTACATGTAAACACAGGGTCTCCAGGTGAGTCATCTGGGACACAGCACAGGACTAAAACCTCAAGGGGCGAGCAAATTTAAACCAGGATAGTTGGCAAGTATGAAGCAGCTGCTTTGGGCCCCACAACAATGACAAGGCCCAGGGCAGCTGCCCCTTTTGCCCTGCCTTAAAAATGGCCCTGGCAGCACTCATACATCTATTTCCCAAAGACAACCTCTAGATATGATGCTGAGCATGTGCACTCAACTTCGTTGGTCGACCATGGCCTGCTCTGAATGGAACCTGTACTGTTAAACTGCTGTATGGTCTTGGCCACAATTCTCTAGCTCATTTTCAGGGTCTTGGCAATCTTTTTATAGCCTAGGCCAGGGATATGCAATTAGTGGACCTCCAGCTGTTGCAAAACTACAAGGCCAATCATGCCTCTGCCTCTGGGTGCAATGCTTGTGGCTGTCAGAATCTTGCTATCCCGATGGGACTTGTAGTTCTGCAAAAGCTGGTGGTCCGCTAATTGCATATCCCTGGCTTAGGCCATCTTTATGTAGAGCAACAATTCTTTTTTTTTCAGATCCTCAGAGAGTTCTTTGCCATGATGCACTGTGTTGAACTTTCAGCGACCAGTATGAGAGAGTGAGAGCAATAACACCAAATTTAACACACCCGCTCCCCATTCACACCCGAGACCTTGTAACACTAATGAGCCACATGACACCGGGGAGGGAAAATGGCTAATTGGGCCCAACTTTCACATTTTCACTTAGGGGTGTACTCACTTTTGTTGCCAATGGTTTAGACATTAATGGCTGTGTGTTAAGCTTTGAGGGGACAGCAGATTTACACTGTTATACAAGCTGTACACTCACTACTTTACATTGTAGCAAAGTGTCATTTCTTCAGTGTTGTCACATGAAAATATATAACAAAATATTTACAAAAATGTGAGGGGTGTACTCACTTTTGTTAGATATGATATAGATATATATATATATATATATATATATATTGTGGCAGCATGCAGGTAAAGTCACCTGGTTGTATCCAGGATGGGAAATATGTGTGCCCTAGATTCAGGCTTTATGCAGACCTTTACAATTAAAGGGGAAGGGTTAATGAGCCCAGCTGAAGTAAGTGGGCTCATTAAGACCTCTACAAAAAAAAACAGCATGCTTAGGGAGATGCTCCATCCTGGAACCAGTTTTGTGTTGTATAGACTGGGGAGTGTGATATCTGTTCTGTGTGGTGAGTTAACGCCTGTGTGGCAAACCTCTACAACATAGACAGGGACTGGTGCAGCACAAGGCTGCACTCAGTTGTTAGACAGGGAATCTAAGTGTGTAGTTAGAGGTCAAGCTGACCAGGATTTATTTTCATGTTTTATTTTTTGTTTGGCTGTTATATGTATCACTGCATGTAGCATAAATAAACGGCATCTTTTGTTTTTTGCACCTACAACGCTGTCTGCTGTGCCTGATTTTGTGTTGTGAACCCATCCAGGGGGTCACACACACCCGCTGCCGAGCTAACCCCTCACAATATATATATATATATATATATATATATATATATATATATATATATATATATATATATATTACAACAATTTTAATATCACTTTAAGGACACTTGCATGCGTGTATCAAAATTTACTGATGTGTGTAAAAACCTGAGTAATGTTGAGTATACATGTGCAAAGATGCATAAGCGTATAGAGTAAAATTTCTTCTTCATTGCTAGTGTTGTAACATACTCATTTATACTCACTTAAACATACTTAGTGCCCTTTCTCACTGGGGCAGTTTTCAGGAGCTTTAGCGCTAAAAATAGCCTCTGCTAAGCGCCTGAAAACTGCCTCTCATTCATTCCAGTGGGCCTTTTCACACTGGGGTGGTACGCTTACAGGACGGGAGAAAAGTCCTGCAAGCAGCATCTTTGGGGCAAGTTGGAAGCGATGTATACAGTGCATTCCATTGGAATGAATGGGCAGCGCTTTCAAATCGCCTTAAAAGCACTTTGAAAGCGCAGGAAAACTGGAGTTTTTAACCCCTTTTTTGGGATTAAAAAGTGTCCCTTCACAGCCCCAGTATGAAAGGGGTCTTATAGATGCGTAAACTGCTGCACTCAAATGTAACATTTACCATTTTTGTTTTACAGCACTTGTTTGCATTGTTCCATAGAAAATAATGCATCTAATCTCAAATTGGTAAAAAAAATGTTTTTAGTCCCATGTGCAAGAGGCCATAGGGCATATAGAATGGCATAGGGGGACTTTGGAAAAATCTTCCTGAAGATGAACTTACACTTTAAAGAAAATGCACGTCATACAATAAGACACAAGTTTAAATTTTTGCTTATTAGAAGTATATACTGGAGTACTTAAGGACTCCCAAGACATAGTTTAAGGCCATAGATGTAACGTGTTTACTAATCTAATGTAATGGTATGTACACAGAATGGTGATAATTTACTAACAGATTCATATTCACTCTTAAAGTTTAAGCTAAATTATCCAGTGAGTGCAGTGAGCACAGGTCAGGGTGAAAATGAACCTTTTAGTAAAATCTGAGGAGCATTCTGTTTTTTTTTTCTAATAAGGACCATGTAAGATATATACATTGATGTGGTCCTAAATGCCAACTGCTCTACAGATCCTTTGTTGAATAATTAGATTAGTTAAGTTCAAAAAAGTCCAGCTAGTTCAACAAGTAGAAAAAAAAAAATAGAAAACCTCCATATACAGAACCCCATGTCAGTGTTTCTCAGCTGGGGTGCCGTTTGGGTTCCCTCAGAGTGTCACACTGGACCTAGTTTAAGATTAGTGAGTTGCCATGGAGTGAGCAGACCAGTCACCAGCACCATAACAAACAATGATGTTCTACTGCCAGGAAGCATTGTGTGATTTGCTGCTATGGCCAGCCTGCCCACACCATGGCAATACATGATGCTGACCCAGGGAAGGTGACATGCATGACCTCCCCCAACATTTAAGAGAAGATGTAAGTCTGCCTCCTTCAAACCTGCTCCACCTTCCGCCCTCTGCCATGCTGAAAGGTGTCATGTATAGGGGGGGCTCTAATGTAAAGGGGGACTGTGACGTGAAGGGGGGACCTCTGGCAAGATGGAGGGCCTCTGTTGTGAAGGGAGAATTCTATTGTGAAGGGGGACTCTGATGTGGGGGGGGGGGGTCTTCTGATGTCAAGTTAATTGCATCAAAGCAGTTGTGTGCATCACAGTTGTGTTGCCATTGAAGTAACATTTATGTTTTTTTACATTTAAAGTTATTGTAAATGATCACCTTGTAAAACAAGCCATTCAGTTTAAAATAGAAATAAAAGGAAAAACATTTTTGTATAGATAGAAAAAAAGGTATTTATATATATTTTTTCTAAGTGATCACATTCCATCTGTTCTCAGCTGCATAAGTGCGGGGTGGAGGTGAAGCAGCAGCACAATGAGCTTGCCAGTGAATGTCTGTGCAGCAGGGTCATGTCAGGACAAATCTTATCATTGAAGGAGAATAGGTTGTGTTCCCAGCATAGCTAGAGAACTGGCCACACTGCATTCTCCTGCTTAGTGTGGTCAGTTTTTAATAGGAAAGCAGAGGGACTGACAGATTCACCAGGGATTTCACACAAAGGAAGCAATACAAAGAGAACAGGATACTTTCTCATACCAGTACATGGTACAGCAGGCACCTATCAGGAATATGAAGTGTTGGGGTAACAAACACTTTAGGGTTCAGGTGCCTAATTTTTCAAGGGTGACGGTACTGAAAAAGGTCAAGAAACCTTTCCCTTTACCCACAGTTAATCCAGAGGAAAGTAAAAAAACCCTAGCTTGATCCAATTTGTTTCAGTGGGGGAAAATTAAACTCATCCTGATCCCTCAGGAGGCAACCAGATATTCCCTGGAACAACTACCTCTGGTGTTACTACCTATAAATGTCAGAATGCAGTTATATTTTGTGCATTAAGGAATGCATCAAGCTCTTTTTTTTAAATCTAGTGAGCTGGTTAGAGCTAGTTTTTAAAGGAAGTCTCTTCGAAATCTTGATAAAACACAAAGGCAATGTGTTTTGAGGGCAGTG
Organism: Lithobates pipiens; assembly: GCF_037356315.1. Classification (NCBI taxonomy): domain Eukaryota; kingdom Metazoa; phylum Chordata; class Amphibia; order Anura; family Ranidae; genus Lithobates; species Lithobates pipiens. The sequence goes on along the minus strand of NW_027507789.1, from coordinate 123,670,163 downwards.
CGGGAAACATGCATGGAGCAAGTCTGTCCCACAATGTGTTATGTGTGAACCAGCCCTAAAGCAAGACAGAATAGTAATTGTGGCATGTACAGTTTTGGACACTTGGTTCGCAAGGTCTCTTTTTCCTTTAAAAGCGATTTTATTTTTTTATTTAGTAATTCTTTAAAAAATAAAATAAAATACCGATCCTGATATAATCTGACGCTACAAACTTTGGACTGTTACTCAACAACCAAGAGCAACTAGGAAAGGATGCTAATTGATATTTATTAAGTAGATAAAAACTATAAAATGCTTCAAGTTTGCAATTTACGCTGTCATTTTATTGGAAAATGTGAAACTCAGAATGAGATCTATTTTAGAAACAATGGTTTCCAACCACTGGACCCCATCCTGGAGCTCGGCCTCAGTGTCCGTCCTGCCACACTGCAGCTGTCTGTATGTTCTGGCAGGTTCTGCTGTCATACCACATATGGAATGGAAAAGCACAACAGCTATAATAGTCTGTGGCTCATATAACAGAGAAATGCTTGTATGCTGGCTATAAAGGCAAACCTTCAATGGCGGTGAAGGACCTGCAAAAAGGTTCGTCTGACACAGGAGTAGTCTTGCATCATTCCATGGTGCAGCATTGCTTGTATCTGTATTTGCAACCTCATAACAAACCTCAACATCGGAGGTAGCTGCAGCATCTAGACAAGCCAGAGACTTTTTGCAAACAAGTGTTGTGCAATAATTAAGTAAAATTGAACACTTTGTCCACAATCACCAAAGATTTGTTTGGAGAAAAATTGGATAGGCATTTAATTAAAAAACACCTTGCCAACTGTTAAACATGAGGGAGGGATCCATTATGCTGTGTTTGTGTGGCAGCCAGTGGTGTGAGCAAAAAATTCCACCAAATGTTAAATTCCGGTTTCGAAATTTGAAACAGCTATGAAGCTGAAGCTAAAAAAGGGAAAAGCTATAGACAGGTTTATAGATGGGTTTTTAAGCTTGATGTAAATGTACAATGGGTAAAGCTCTCCATATATTAGTCAACACTATATGAAATACCTATAATAATATATTTATAATGGGCTTAGATATAATTTAAACATGCTGCACATGTCACACAACCCAAGAACATCTCAGAATTATTAGGGATCTGCAAAGAAGAGTAGTCAAGAATCCCTTCAAAAACACCTGAAGGACACTTTGCGGAGTACAAAACGTATGTACAAGCTGTGATCAGTCCACAATGGGATGTTATTGATTACTAGGGTTACATAGGTTGAAAAAAAGTCCATCTAGTTCAACCAATGGGAAAAAACAAGAAAAAAAAAATTGAAAACCACCATATACAGAACCCTTTTTGAAAGTTTGTAAAATAAAAATCTACCGTGCATTATCATTTAAACCCCATGGTGTCTTTTTTCCTTTTTTGCAATTTTGTTATATTTTGTTGATTTTGGTTTTTGATTTTTCGGAAGTTTTCTTGTATACTCTTGTGAAAACTTAATAATCATATCTTTAAAAAAAAAAGTAAAAATACATTATTTTGTACTGCACAAGTTGTGTGGTTGTTGTTTACTACTACTTTTGACTTACAAAATTAACTAAATACGTAATTTGGCCAGGGGTGCCTAAGCTTACATACATACAGCTGTGTGTGCATATATTTATGTATATATACAGAAGAATATATAAATAAGTAATGCACAGTTTAAAAAATGACATTTTGTAAATATATATATTACAAGATAAATGCTCAGTATCTTGATATCTTGAGTATGCCCCATTATGTGCACAGCAAGCAAGGACTATAGGAAACCTAAGATACTATAGATATTATTAGCCACCCAGTAAGTGGTATGCTTACTACAAGACAACATGCATGAAAGGAAAATATAGAAGCAGACACTAATATTGTGTAATATAAATTAAGTGATTTACCTTGTTGCTAAGAAATTCCATCTCCTTATTGGAAGCCTGTAGCAATTGCAACAGGTTGTGTACTTACTTCTCTGATGCTTCTGCCTAAAGAAGAACAAGGCACCTCATTATATAGATGGTGTTGTCTGTCTTTGTGCTTTAAGGACAGTGGTGCTTGATCTGTGTTTTTTTTTTTTTTCTATTTTGCTGTTCTGTCTAGAGGAGGTATAAAAAAAGGATACCATTTACAGAGCTCCTAAGAATAGATGGTGGACAATGGGAAGGGTTGCCTATAATTACATGGATATAATTTGGCCACAGATCATCTCCAGGATACTTGAAGAACATCTTATAGGACAAGGTGCACTTTTATTGTGAGGGTCTCTTATTAGACATTTTCTCAGTGTAACCAGGATTTAACAAGGATTTGATGGCATATGGAATGCAGAAGGTTTTAAGACACTCATTTGGGTGGATATAAAGTCCTAATGATTACACGAGATTTTTTCACCTATTTTGTGAGGTTTTTTTTTATTTTTTTTATTAAAAGTCTCTTTTGTCATATTATTGACCACACTAGTGGATGTACGGATATGACAACCTATTACACTAATGAGTATCGTTCCTGCAATATTGATTACAAGAGAAAGCTGCCCTGGGCAACAGTTGAATTGTCCTAACCAAATACCAACAGACCCAATCTTAATCAGATCATCCGTCATACTCGTCTTAGATGACGTTGGAATGCTTCTGTAGCCATTATATGAGACTATACAATGGTAACTGTGAGGAAATGTTAGTTTACCTTTCTATTCTTTTCTGCAGAAAGAAGGCTTGTACCTTTAAACTTAGCCTAGAATAATTGCAGGAACAATATGGTTGTTAGGTGCAACAGAAATCAGTATTGTGTCCTGACTTTTCAATGCACATGCCAATGTTTCCTATGGCCACTAACCAGAATCTCCATCATTTTCCATTTTCAGTACTGATCATCCACATTGGCCCTACAAGCTGGAATAGCTTTGGCCTTTTCAAATAAGTTTTTTCATTCCAGTTAGCTGCTAGCGACTGCTTTCCAATTTCTACAACTTATTTGTGGTGTGTCTTCTTGAATTCCTCATCTCCATCACCATTTAGGTTTCTCTTTGGGATATAGGCCCAATTAATAGAATGCTCTTGGTAGGATGTGATTTTTTTTCATTCAATTTTTAATGCTGTTGTGAATTTATATAACAGCGATGTTACCAAACAACTAAGCCCTTGTACACACGGTTGGAAATTCCGTGTTTTTGGATAATCCGACCGTGTGTGGGCTCCATCGGACTTTTTCCATTGGAATGTCCGACCAACAAAGTTTGAGAGCTGGATATAAAATTTTCCGACAAAATGATCCGATGCGCGTCAATTCCGAACGTGTTTAGCCTAGTCCGACGGACAAAGTACCATGCATGCTCAGAATAAATTCTGAGATGGAAGCGCTCGGTCAGGTAAAGCCGTTCGTAATCGATATTGCACATTCGTCATGCTGCAATGTTAAAAGTGGTTTAATGCAGTGCATTCTCTTTTTCTTTATAATGCTACAAGAATGAAGTTGTTTTGCTGCTCATATTCACACACACTTCTCCTAACCTTATTTCTTTATTCTTTTTCCTGATTTCATTAATACAATATTTAAATTCGTCAGATCTCCCCAATCATTTTAGATTTTTTTTTCTGTAAATTTTGTGGTTGGTTTTTTAATCAAGATTTGACATTTTGCTCATCTTCGTAATTTTTTTGGTGTTGGGTTTTGTGTGTCAACTTATTACCTATTTATTTTATTGTTTTCTTTTTTAATCTCCAGGTGTTATTAATTTGACTTTATATTTTTGAAATGTACTACTCACAAACAAACTGTCCTTTTTGAAGTAAAACACATAGGCAAGTATTTCTTGAACCAAAAAAAAACCTTTATTTAGGTGTCATAAACAAATAAAGAGGGAGGCAGCGCAGGAGAAACTGGGGAAATTAGCGAAGCCTTTGACCCCCAGGGCACATATCAACTATTTAAATGCAAAAATTGGTGGCCTGAGGAGTACATATCTGAGGGAGAACAGTCTGGTCCAAAAGTTCAAGAAACCCGGAACAGCAGCAGATGACAGGCTGTGGTCATACAAGAGCCTGCATCTTCTGTCAGATCAGACTGAACCCAGGTCATCACTCTCTGGTCTTCTTTCCACGCTGTGGCTGTGGTGCTGGAGGTGTGGAGGAGGAGGAGGAGCATGGTCCAAGTCACACAAGTGTGTTGTTTGTGTCATTTGGCCCTTCAACCCCTTATTCAGAGTTTGTATAATTAGCTCCTCACACATGAGGCATTATCCCTCCTCCATTTGCTGCAGTTTTCACGCAGCCAAGGCGGCAAAGGCCTCTTGATATGTGGGGGTGGCTTTGAGGGCTGCAGAAGCCTCCCCAATTAGCTTGAGCGCTGACTCCTCCACATTCCCCCCCTTTCTGGCCCTTTTGGGTGGAAGGTGGATGGGAGGGACTTGTGATTGTGTCAGGCTCCTAGGCCTGCCCACCTCTTGGCTGCCACTTACCCCTGCCTCCTCCTGGCTGCCACATTCCACAGCCACCTCCTGGCTGCCACATTCCACACCCTCCTCCTGGCTGAGGTCTTCCTGTGTATGAAAAAGGGACATAGTTTTAGTTTTTGGTTCATCAAACACACACAATTTTCAGCTCTTGACTGTTGCAAATTGTTAACAAATAGAAAAGACTCATTCTGAGCCCAGCATTTTTCATTCTTGGCCCAAATATTTTGGCCACTACTGTCTATTGATATGTGAAACCCTTTCTAAAATCAGCAATTAGTGAGCAAAAATCAAGTTAACATCATTAATTTTTACTCCAAAAATATGTACAACAATACTATACCTGGCTCAAATTGGGCTCCTCCACACCTTCCTGACTGGAAGGCCCAGGTTGGGCGTCAGAAGCTTCAGCAGGGGTGGAATGAAGCGTAGAAAGAAGCGTGGAAGGAAGAGTAGAGAAGGATTCCCTGACCTCAGCCTGGTCTGACAGAAAATGTATCCTCTCATGGTACCACAGCCTAGGGACATAAACTTCATCTGTTGCTGCTCCAGTTTTCATGGACTCCAGCACCTTCTTGCACTCCCTCAGAAATGTACTCCTCAGGCCACCAATTTTCATTCTTAAATAGGTGATGTCTGCCCTGGGGACCACTGGCTTAACAAACTCCAGCAGTTTCTCCATCACTGCCTGCCTCTTTAATTTGTTGCTGTAGTGGGGATGTTTAGCTTGCCACAGACAGGGCAGCTCCCTGTACTTGTCGATGAACTGGGGGAGAAAGCTGTGGTCGTTAAACCTATCCATATTATTATCTGCAAGACACAACACAAGACAAACACTAACGTCAGGCTAAACTCTCCTAATCTTGTCCCAATATAGGCCTCAATCTAGAAGCAGTATAGGCTAGTGATGTACCAAGTTTGTTTGAACGATTGGCGTGTCAGCTCCTCCCTCTGCTCACAGATATGTGTTGTGCATTATATATAGTGCGCATGCGTGAAACTCTGCCTGCTCCTGACGTTCTTTCTAGTCTATTCCCCGCCCCTTCTCTTTCGGTGCAGTGGGGAGAGAACATGGCGGAGACACAGCAGGTGCGCACAAAGCATACTAGTAACGAGGAGCAGGAGGACGAGGAAAGCCTGGAGCCAGAAACGTCCCGATCCCGGAGGAGGAGATTTAAGGCCTCAAATATGTCTTTTGGAGAGATGTTGGAGATGGTGGACATATTTAAGAGGAACGACTATGATGGGAAGTATGGACCTTACCCAAACCCAAATGTCAGAAAGGCCAAGATCATGACTAAAGTTGTGAAGAGTCTTCAGAAGAATTTTGGGGTACGACGATCCATGGATCAACTGAGAAAACGCTGGTCAGACCTGAAACTGAGGGAGCACGATCAGTACAGAAGGATCAAGAGAGTTCTTCAAAAAAAGTAAGTAGTTGTTGTGTTCATATTATTATTGTTTGCATACTGCTCCATGTGCTTTGATTTAATGTTGTGCAGTTTAAAATGGCCATTTTCATGTTCATGGGTTCAGTCCTTCGTAATAAACATTGTTCGTTAGCCCACTCCAAAGACAATGTTTTGGCAAGTTGCACTTGACTACATTTGTTCACACAACAGGTAAGTATTCCAGTTTTAGAAAGTGTCAAAAATAATGTTTTCAGCTTTAAACTCTGCCAAAAAACACAATTGTTCGACACTTCCAAGCAATGTTTCATATTCCTATTTCTGCCCTCAAATATCTGTGTGCTAAGTATTCCTTTTTTTACATTCTCATAGGGGAGAGAAGACTCGGGACGTCTGAGGACACCAGGGACCCCACACCTCCAAAAGAAGGGGAAATACCAACACCAGAAGCAGAGGAGGAAGGTGAGATTGTAGAGATTGGCGAAATTGGCACCACAACAGGTGAGTGTCTGAGACCACAGCTTCAGGTAAGCTAATCAATGTATGCCTGCATATTTGTAATACACAGTGGTTTTTTTTGGTTTATTTTTAGGTGATGTGGATGTTGTGGAAGAAGAATCACATTTCACCAGTGAAAGTGCCCAGATCCTCATCGGGGAGATAATGGGGTGCAATCGCGATTTAGATAATATCAAGAAAAACATCAATGATGTTCAACAAAAAATGAAGAACATCATTGATATTGTAGGGAGAATCTGAAACACCCAAAACTAGCTAGCATCCATTTTCATTTTTAAAAAACACTTTTATATTTTTAGAAAAGCCAAATTTGGAAGATGCACACAGTGTGTCAACATGTGCTATCTCCCATCATGGAGGATCAATGTACCTGTTTTGTGGATGCAACCCCTTCCTTGCTACTAAAGTGGCTGAGATGAAGGGGTTGCACCCCCTAAACACGTACATTGATATCCCATGATGGGCCACATGTTGGCATTAGGCATGGGATCAGGAGGAAAATGGCCACTTTTTGATTCACAATTTGTGTGTATCTTCCAAATTTGGCTTTTACAGGGGTGACACCCCATGTGATGAAGGCAATATCAATACAGTTTGTACATACTCATGTCTGATATTGTCTTCACTTTTCAAAGTTGAACTTTGTAAGTTCCTGTGTTCTGTATGTTATGCTTTGATACATGCCTGTTTACACAAAAACGCCAAGTTATATAAATGTTACCATAAATAATGTTTAATATACACCAAATGTTGGTTTGTTGTAAAACCCTTTTATAAACGCACATGTGAATGTGCTTTGAGTAAAAAGTTTAATTATCAACAATGTGTGGCTCCTTTTTCAATGCGCAAAAGCAGTATTTGTAGTAAAGTTGTTGTTTTCTGTGACAATGGGTGTTATTTACTAAAGGCAACTTCACTTTGCACTCCAAGTGCAGTTTCAGGTGCACTTTTGCAGTGCACTTGTAGTGCATAGTGGAGTTGCCTTTAGTAAATAACACCCACAGTGCTTTTTAAATTACTCCAATCATGCCATTTTCATGACCCCACACATTTCTGCCATGGTGCTGAAAAATTAGCAATATTTTTGTCAGTAATGCACTACATACATTAACAACAAAAATATGGTGTGTGTGTAGCAGACCCACAACATAATAATATTATCTGAAGAAGAGACTGTCACCTCATCTCACATAGAAATTCGGTTTGCACTGTTGTAGAAAAAGGCCCAAAAAAACACAAAAAACTTGGGAGACACCAAAAACAAACCCAAGTAGTAAATGAAAACAAAGATTATTGCAGTTTGGAAGAAAAATGTATTTAAAAAATGCCTCTCGGACATTGTCTGGCATATCAATGGCCCCCCTACCCACAAAGTACTCCATATATCTTGTTCTGACCTTGCGGGCGCTTTGGGGGGGGGGGAGCCAGTACATGCTAGCTTCAACGGCCGTCAGGTTGGCATGTTCAGGCAAGTCTGCATCAGGCCCAACTGAGGCCACATAGTTTGCTGAGTGTCTCTTAAAACAAATTGTGCAGAATGCAGCACGAAAGCACAATATGATTGAGTTTATATTCCGCCATGTGGATTGGAGTCAAAAATAGGCGGAACCGGCTGTCCATTATATCGAAAGTGTTCTCCACTACTCTTCTGGCTCTGGCCAGCCGGAAATAAAAAATCCTCTGGTCCGGCGTGAGGGTCCTCATCGGGAAAGGCCGCATCAGATGGTTTGCCAGAGCAAATGCCTCATCCGTGACAAAAACAAAGGGGAGTCCTTCCACATTCTCCTCTGGAGGTGGCAAGCCCAGACTGCCACTCTGGAGATGCCAGCAGAACTCCATCTGCTTGAACACTCCACCATCCGACATCCGGCCATTTTTCCACACGTCCACATACAGGAAGTCATATGTTGCTGACACCACCGCCAACATCACAATACTATTATACCCCTTGTAATTAAAATAGTAGGACCCAGAGTTGAGGGGTGGGACAATGCGGACATGTTTCCCATCAATTGCACCTCCACAATTGGGAAAGTCCCAAAGGGTGGCAAAGTGGGAGGCCACAGTCCGCCATTCCTGTGGCGCTGAAGGAAACTGTGGAGTCAAACAAGAAAAAAAATTAGTAATTTTGCACATCAAAATTGCAAGCAGATTAGACACAAACATTTCTGCCCAGGATCAGTATAACATTTTTGGAAATTAGTATTTAAAGCCAAAAGTATAAGGTCCCCTTATCAGATTCCTCAACCCCCCCCCCCCCCATTCGATGGCCCATTGCAAAAAATTAGAGGGGGGATGTTTTGGACAGGTAACCCTCTCCACTTTCTTGAGAGCTGAATGCCTAAATAATTGTGATACTTTGGCCAGCCCCTCCTTACTTACACTATCGGCAGCCCACTGGACAAGTAAGAAGTGTCATTGTCAGGTCACCTTGAGGTGAGGTGACAGATGCACACCGTAGGGATCAAGAGTGCACCGCAAGGTTTTGGACCCTAAGGCTGACTGCTGCGGACGGGAGACAGATCCCACCGAGGTTAGAGCGTAAGATTCCCTGGGGCGCGGAGTCTAAGAGCCAGCAGGTGTTCACCAGAGCCTCTAGTGGTGAGGATGGACTTGGCTGAAACTGGCTCCAGGTCGCGACCCCCAGGGTCCCCCAGCTCGCACCCACAGTAGGCAACAGGAGGATAGGGATAGTGAGGGATAAAGCCAAGGTCGGGGCCACAAGCAGACAGGAATAGTCAGGGACACGCCAATAGGTCAGGATCACAGGCAAACAGGGATAGTCAAGGACATGCCAAAGTCGATAACGGAATAACAGAAGAGCACACGGCAGGTAACAGGAAGCTAAACACACAAAGGAATACACAATGGTTGATCAGCAGGGTTGGCCTGCAGTGCACAGGTTAATATAGAGTTCTCTGATAGGAGCTAGGGTGGAGTCATGCCAGAGGATGGATTACAAAAGCAGTCAGGTGAGGGTCGGCTGGTCTCTAGAGATGAACACATGGAAACAGGTAAGCAGACAAACTCTATTGCATAACCATGACAGTACCCTCCCTCTTAATAGGCCTCCCCCTCCCCCGCCTGGGTCCAGGCTTAAAAGGAAACTCCAGATGGAACCTCCTCAGCAGACTAAGAGCAAAGACCTCAGATGCAGTGATCCAAGACCTCTCCTCAGGGCCAAACCCTTTCCAATGTACAAGGTACTGAAGAATGCCTTTACGGAGCCAGGAATCCAAAACTTGACTAACCTCGTATTTTAGATTATCCTCAGAGACTGGAACCGAGGTAGGGAGAGGACGAGAGGACTTGAGGACTAAAGGCTTTTTAGGAATGGGTAAGGGCATGAGAAGATCAGGAGCCTGAGCAGGGTCCCCCAGACCCTTAAAGATGAGCTGGGCATCCAGAACAGGACCACCAGAGTGGGCAGAGGTCAGTTGATCCCTGAGGTCAGGTTGGTTAGAAGGTGACATGTCACAAGAGTCAAGCTGGATAGCTGAAACACAAACAGAATGCAGAGAGCCCTGAGAAAAAGATTGAAAACCCCACCTGGCCGAATGAGGCAGTCTATCCAAAGGATGGATTGAGCCTCTTAAACGGGTTTGAACTGACATAGTAGAAGTAGTGTGAGGCCAGGTCACAGAAGGTCCTGAACAAGAAGCAGGAAGCTCATTGGACATGGGCTGGACTGGCATAACTGGTGCAGAGGCCGACTGAATAGTATTGTCAGGTGTAGCGACCATCTCAATTGCATCACAGGGCATAGCGACTGTGGAACTTGCAGACAAGTTAGCCTGGCTGTGCGTCCAAGGGAGATTAAGGACAGGCAAAGGTAAATGGTTATGCAAACTGGAGTGAATGATCAACTCAGGTTCATAGGTGGGCCCCTCATCCAGAGTACCACATGGCCTAGAGAGAGCAACAGTCCGACTATTGCAGGACACATCCCAGAGATCGCTATATACAGCGGGAAGAGCAGAAGATACTGGGATGGTGGTAACAGGAAGTTTCTCTTTTGGGGTACCCTTGAGTAGGCAGGAAGAGGAACAGGAGGAACCCCAAGCCAGGATCTGTCCAGCAGACCAGTCAACGTGTGGAGAATGGAGCCGTAACCAAGGAAGACCTAATATGATAGGAGATGACGCCTTAGGTAAGACAAGGAAGGATATCCACTCCTGGTGGAGTGTCCCTACTGACATCTTAACAGGAAGGGTCTGGAAGCGGATAGGGCCCCCTGGGAGAACAGTGCCATAAATCGCCAAGACCACCAATGGCGTTGTAAGGGGCAAAAAGGTAAGTCTTATGGAGGATGCAGTTTCCCAATCCATGAAATTGGCAGCAGCTCCGGAAGCCAGATGTGCTGAGACCGAACGAGAGGAAGCACCGACATGAAGCAACACAGAAAGGAGAAGACGAGAAGGTGAAGGTGATATTTCAGGGTCTAATACTCCACCTTCCAGATGTACAGTATTAGCCCTGAGCATTTTTCCGGACGAAGAGAACAAGTGTCACGGAAATGACCTTTGGCCCCACAATAGAGGCATAGGCCCAGAGTTCTGCGCCTAGTGCGTTCTTCGGGAGATAACTTTGTCCGGCCCAACTGCATAGGTTCCTCAGCAGGCAGGGGGTGCTCCTCGGATTGAAGAGAAGGTATTGGGAGCTCAGGCTGTCTAAAGAACAGGGAGTGCTGGCGTCTTTTTTTCAGGACCCTCTCCTGAAAGCGAATATCGATCTGGTTACACAAAGTGATGACACTGTCCAGATCAGCAGGAAGGGATCTTCCTGCTAATTCATCCTTCACTCTATCAGAGAGGCCATGTAAAAAGGTTGCAACTAGGGCCTCATTATTCCAGCTCAATTCAGCTGTAAGCATACGGAACTGAAGAGCATACTGTCCCACAGAAGCGGACTCTTGACGGAGACGTAAAAGAGCGCTAGCCGCTGAGGAGACACGACCCAGCTCCTCGAAGATATTCCGAAAAAGTTTCAAGAAATTAGACAGGCTAGAAACCACTGGATCATTCAGTTCCCACAGAGGGGCAGCGCAAGCTAGCGCCTCGCCGGACAGGAGGGATATAATATATGCTACTTTCGCCTGATCAGACAGGAAGTTTTGGGGCTGAAGTTCAAAATTAATTGTGCACTGGCTAAGGAACCCCCTGCAAGCCTTGGAGTCCCCAGAGAAATGAGCCGGAGCTGGTAGTTGTAATGAATGTGTGGCTGCGACTGATGTGACAGGTGCAGCGGCAGATAGCGGTTGAGGTTGTCGAACCGAGGATCCTAATGAGGCCTGAACCTGTTCAACATGGGATGCCAAATCCTGAAGGAATCGCATCACCTGGGTCTGATGCGATTCTTGGGCCTCAAGTCTGCAAACTAAGCCCTGCAATGGGTCATCTGCGAATAGAAGCACATCAGCTGGGTCCATGGCTGATCAAACTGTCAGGTCACCTTGAGGCGAGGTGACAGATGCACACCGTAGGGATCAGGAGTGCACTGCAAGGTTGTGGACCCTAAACCCGCGTACACACGGGCAGATTGTATGGCCTACTTAGTCCGTCATACAATCCGACGGACAGTCCGTCATACTTTCGAATGAACGGACTTGACCACACACGGATGCACAAACAGTCCGTCGAAAGCTTGCGCGATGACGTGTACAGCACGTACGACGGGACTAGAAATAGGAAGTCCAATACACAGCAATGCAACCTTTCGCCGTGTAAATCCTTTCTGAGCATGCGCCATTCTTAGTCTGTCGAACTAGCCTACTGACGAGCGGATTGTCCGCTGAAACCAAAGTATGACGGACAGTATTACGGAAATTCCGAAATACTTAGTACGCCAGACTGCACGCTGAAAAAGTCCGCTGAAGCCCACACACGAGCGGACTGTCCGCTGAAATGTGTTTCGACGGGCTAAGTTGGCCATACAGTCCGTCCCTGTGTACGCGGCTTTAGGCTGACTGCTGCAGACGGGAGACAGATCCCACCGAGATTAGAGCGTAAGATTCCCTGGGGCGCGGAGTCTAAGAGCCAGCAGGTGTTCACCAGAGCCTCTAGTGGTGAGGATGGACTTGGCTGCAACTGGCTCCAGGTCGCGACCCCCAGGGTTCCCCAGCTCACACCCACAGTAGGCAACAGGAGGATAGGGCTAGTGAGGGATAAAGCCAAGGTCGGGGCCACAAGCAGACAGGAATAGTCAGCGACACGCCAATAGGTCAGGATCACAGACAAATAGGGATAGTCAAGGACATGCCAAAGTCGGTAATGGAACAACAGAAGAGCACACGGCAGGTTACAGGACGCTAAACACACAATGGTTGATCAGCAGGGTTGGCCTGCAGTGCACAGGTTAATATAGAGTTCTCTGATAGGAGCTAGGGTGGAGTCATGCCAGAGGATGGATTACAAAAGCAGTCAGGTGAGGGTCGGCTGGTCTCTAGAGATGAACACATGGAAACAGGTAAGCAGACAAACTCTATTGCATAACCATGACAGTCATAATACAAAAAATTAAATAAAAAAATTAGCAAATCGAAGCACATTTTTACATTCTGCTATTACCTATCAAGATAATACGAGGAGAAAAAAAACTTTAAACAGTAGCATTTGAGTATTGAGGCAGGCCCTTGCACTACATGTTTTGGTGAATTCATCCATAAATATGACCACAAAAGAGGTAGGTATAGTGTGTAAAGGCAATGTCAGCAGATAGAGGATTGCTATCAGCTGAGCTAGCAGTTGGGGGGGGGGGGGGGGTTCCTAATGAGTTTGGCCCACCAAAAAAAATACCTCTGGCACTCCGCATGAATTTAAGCACACACATAACATTTGTACACATTTTAGGGGGTGTTTAGGGGAAAGCATTACTATGGAGCTGACAAAATACATTGCTAAGTGACTAGGCTATAGGTTTATGGGTCCAGAGGAGCATGCTGGGGAAGTTAGTGAAGGCAAATATGCATGAAGGACAAAAAAGGAACTTTAAAAGCTTCCAGCATGCATGAGGACAAAGGGGCACAGCATATCAATTACAGCATATTGCAATCATGGTAATTAGGGAATGAGGAAAGAAATACAATACATTAGCAAACATTAAATACATAGAATGTGATGTTAAAGGAGAAAACTTACCTTAATATAGTCCTTCTGCAGGACCTGTATGATGACAGAACAGGTCTCTGGAATAATGATTCCCAGAGCCTGGGGGGAGATGCCTGTCGAGAACTTGAGGTCCTGAAGACTTCTCCCTGTCGCCAAGTACCGCAAAGTGGCGATGAGCCTCTGCTCCAGAGTGATGGCTTGTCGCATTCAAGTATCCTGCCTGCTGATATAAGGGGACAGCAAAGCCAGCAGATGGTGAAAAACAGGGTCCGCCATCCGGAGATAATTCCTGAAATCATCAGGATTATTCTCCCGGATCTCACGAAACAAAGGCATGTGCGAGAACTGGTCACGCTGGAGCAACCAATTCTTGCTCCATGAACTCCTCCACACCCTGTTCATGGACTGGGTTTGTGTCAAAGCTAAAAGCCCAACACCAAGTCCCTGCACAGCAAAAACTCTACGACGATGGCTTTAAAGCGGTCGGCTGGTCAGAACGGACAACAGACAGCACAGATAAACAGCAAGGCCTGAAAGAATGAACTGAAAACCAGAAACGAGCGGACAATAAGCACTGAAAGTCAAAGTGTACTATACCAAGATATAGTCCGTAATGACCAACAAATGCGAACTGACTACACACACTGATAAGCAAATACGCACCCACAAGCACAAACTGAAGAGCAGTAACAATCTGAAGCACAAATCTGAAAAGCGTGAATCGTCTCTAACCAAACTTCTACTAACACGCGATAAACACGAGATCAGCGTAAGGAGCACAAAGGGTGCCACACGTAGTGCTGAACTTCCCTTTCCTAATCCCGTCGTATGCGGTTTACGCCACCGCATTCTTGTCGACCGGAAATTCTGACAACTTTGTCCGACCGTGTGTATGCAACACCAGTTCTGGACTAAATTCGTTGGAGATGTGTGTACAAGGGCTAACAGATCTCCTAGTTGGTTCTGAAACTCCCAGTTTTCTGCTTTAGATTCTGTACAAAACATTTTCAAGACTTTCTTCTTGAAGCAATTATGACATACTTCATCATGCTATGAGAGCACCCAGGTTTCAGTTTCATATGTTAGCACTGGCCAGATCAGAGTCTTCTAGCAAAGAACCTTGGTTTTTCTTTGTCGATACCTATGTGGGTAAAGGGATGTTGTAACCTTCCCTTCCAACAAGAATCAAAGCAAATGGATTTCATACCGGGCCCTTCAGCAAAATTCCGCCAAAATTCCCCAAAAAATTTACGTGGGGTCCCCCCCAAAATCCATTGCAGACCCTTATCCGAGCAAGCAGCCTGGAGGTCAGGAAAGGGGGGAGGAGCGAGTGCCCCCTTCCTGAACTATACCAGGCCACATGCCCTCAACATGAGGAGGGTGCTTTGGGGTCCAAAATAAAAATGAAAGGCATAGAAATTATGCTCCAGCATTTCACAATATAGTTAGAAGGGCCCTGCTCAAAAGAGCTTACATACATGTAGTTACATACATAGTAGAGGAGGTTGAAAAAAGACACAAGTCCATCAAGTCCAACCTATGTGTGTGATTATATGTCAGTATTACCCAGTATATCCCTGTATGTTGTGGTAGTTCAGGTGCTTATCTAATAGTGTTTTGAAACTATCGATGCCTCCCGCTGAGACCAGCGCCTGTGGAAGGGAATTCCACATCATTGCTGCTCTTACAGTAAAGAACCCTCTACGTAGTTTACGGTTAAACCTCTTTTCTTCTCATTTTAATGAGTGGCTATGTGTCTTACAATCTACAAGGGTAGGACACTAAAAATTAGACACATTAAACAAATCACATTATAAAAGCAGGGACCAATGGCGAAATGCTGCATCCCCTTATTCTGGAAGCAGACACAGCCACCGTCGTTAGCCATCTGGTTAAAGAAAGTAGCGGAAATTAATGCAATGGAGGACTTGGTGGTCTAAGTGAGAAATTTGGTTTTATTGGTACAAATTTGCCTACTCCAAGGAGTTTAGGAAGCTGGTAGCTTAGCTACGACTCTGGAGGCTCCCCAGAAGGAATTGGGGTGACTGGTTGGGGGTATTTTCTCTTACCCTCCCCCTTTTTTTTATTTTTTCCTCTCTTTCTCTTCTTCCTCCATCTTCTTCCCTCTGCTATTCCTCCAATGCATTTCTGAGATTGCTAGTTTGGTTTTGTCTTTACTTCTATTTACAAAAACGGTGATTGCTGTGAAATGTTTTTTTTTTTTAAAAGAATTAAAAAAAAAAACAGGGTCACAAATCAAGCTAATAACCATGACAAACCTTTGTGGTGATCAGAAGTCCTTGCCCAAAACCCCTAAAAAGGTAAATAGCAGGATTATCATAAGCAAAAACAGACAAAATGAATACAAAAGCCAAAAAGGAGCACACAAACTACATCGACACACACAGCAGGAATGAATTAGCAGGAACCTTCCTTTCCATCTAAACCATTACATAGCATTTCTAATGCCACGTACACACGACCAGACTTTCCATCAGAATAAACTCTGGCGGTTTTTCAGACCGAACGGACTTGCCTACACACGATCATACCAACGTCCATTCATTTTGAATGCAATGACATATGACTGGACTAGAAAAGGAAGTTCAATAGCCAGTAGCCAATAGCTGCCCTTGCATTGTATTTGGTCCGTCGGACTAGCATACAGACGAACGATTTTCCCGATAGGAATTAATTCTGTCGGAAAGATTTAACACATGTTCTATTTCGAGGTCCGTCAGAATTTTTGAAGAAAAAAGTCAGATGGAGCCCACACATGATCGGAATATCCGATTAATTTATTCCATCTGACCTTTTCTTCTGAAAAGTCCGGTCGTGTGTATGCGGCATAAGTCTAAGCCCTTGTTCCGATGGAAAATGTCCGATCGGACCGTGTTGTCAGATAATCCGACCGTGTGTGGGCTCCATCTGACTTTTTCCGTCGGAATGTCCGACCAACAAAGTTTGAGAGCTGGATATAAAATTTTCCGACAACATGATCCGATCAGACTTTGTCCGATCGTTTGTAGAGAATTCCGATTGGACAAAGTGCCATGCATTCTCAGAACAAATTATGAGACCAAAGCTATTGGCTACTAGCATGAACGTAGTCCCGTCGTAATGAACAAACGTCATCACCTTCCGAACGATCGGATTTTCCGACAACTTTGTCCGACCGTGTGTATGCAACACCAGTTTCGGACAAAATCCGTCTGAAAAAATCCAACGGATTTTGTAGTCAGAATGTCCGACGTGTGTACAAGGGCTTACATGTGAGATTTAGAAGCAATCATCAAACAACAGCCTTAGTGGGGTGTGGGTCAGGAACTATGCACAACCCCCCAAAAAACACAAACAAAATAAACATATCTATTTGTAACCCAATATACACACTGCAAAGAAAGATTCAGGCCAGTTCTTAGGCCAAACAAATGCAGACCTACTTGCCCACCAGACCAATTCTGACAGTTCTCTCTTACATGTAAAAATCATATTTTTTTTGCTAGAAAATTACACAGAACCCCCAAACATTATATATTTTTTTTAGCCGAAACCCTAGAGAATAAAATGTCGTCATTGCAACTTTTTATCTCACATGCTATTTGCACAGCAATTTTTCAAACGTGTTCTTTTTGGGGAAAAAAAAAACAGTTTCATGCATTAAAAAAAAAAAGAAAACAGTAAAGTTAGCCCAATTTTTTTGCATAATGTGAAAGATGATGTTACACAGAGTAAATAGATACCTAACAGGCAGATCACTGGGCAGACAAGCCTGGTGATCAACTTGTGGACCTAGAATCATCACAGAGGGGGAGTTAGACCTTCTGTCCAAAGATCTTTCATTTTGTCCTACAGCAAAATTTGATTGTTTTAAGTTTGAAATAGAATTGTTCAAGTTTGAAAGGGCACTAAAGATAAAACAAATTTTCCGTACGCAAGCAAAAACTGTAACTGGGTCTAAGGGCAAGCATTTAAGATGAAAAGTAAATACATGCCTCCTGGCCAATATCAATCTATAGAAAGTTATATTCGCACTCTGAAACATGATGTTTGCTCGAGTGCCTCCACTATGAAAAAATACACCAACTTGAGTCCAGCGAAATATAAGGCTTTGAAATCATTGAGGGACAATAAAAGTCTCATCCTTAAACCTGCCGACAAAGGCGGGGCCATTGCCGCAATGAATTACACAGACTATAGGGATGGCATGCTGCTGATGCTAGCAGATACACAAAGCAAAATCAATGCCCTGTCATCCCTTATTAATATTGGTCTCTCAAACGATTGGATCTCTAAAGAGACAGCTGAATTCCTGATGGATGAGCATCCTAGACTGCCCATTATATATGGGCTACCAAAGGTTCACAAGGGAACAACACCCTTGAAGTTTAGGCCGATAGTTTCAGGAACAGGATCGATTATGCAGCACTTGGCCCGGTTGATTGACTTTTATTTTCAGCCCCTGATAAAAAATTTGTCATCATACATCAGGGACACAAGTGATTTTTTTGGAGAAATTTAGAAGTTTCTTTACCTTTGATGCCAATTGGAAATTGGCAACCATAGGAATTTTGTCCTTGTACACAAGCATACCAAACAAAGCTAGCTTGATGGCAGTGAGATATTACTTATCCAAACTGATAGACCATAATCCCCTAGATGAATTTCTTATCGAAGGTTTACAGTTTGTTCTGGAGAGTAATTTTTTCTCGTTCAAAGGAACAAAGTTTGCCCAAATCCATGGTACGGCCATGGGCAGTTCAGCAGCCCCTTCATTTGCAAACTTGCTTATTGAATACATGGAGGAACATCACGTTTATCCTATGGCTCTTTTTTCTCAGCATGTCAAGTGTTGGTTAAGATACATTGATGATTTTTTTTTAATCTGGGATGGTGAAGTTTGCATTTTTCATGAGTTTTTGGGGCATTTGCATAGGATATGCCTGGGCATAATATTTAATCCAGAAATTTCCCAGGATAGTATTACCTATCTGGACATCAGAATTACCAATTAGTAGGGTACAGACATCACACCCAAAACAACAGCATGATAGCCTACCCATTTCTCAGTTTAAAAGGGTAATGCGTATCTGCTCTAATGAAAGTGAGAGGGATATACTATTAGAGGCCATGTATGGGAAATTCATTGAGCGAGGGTATCCCATTACGACACTTGACAAGCTCTTAGCAGAGCCACTTCAAATTTGGTTAAAACAAACAAAACAGCTGATAGAACTTTGTTCATACAGGGTTCTAACCAGGAATCAGATCGTATTAAGCAGACAACCACACGCAACATTAACATTTTGAGAGCTGATGGTACATTCACAGCCAATAGGCCTTTGTTTATACATGATTCTAACCAGGAATCAGATTGTATTAAGCAGGCGACCACACGCCACATTAACATTTTGAGAGCTGCCGGTACATTGACCGCAAGTATCAATAATCAACCATTACTAGTCCACAAACAAAGCAGGTCCTTGCATGACATATTGGTACAGGCAGACCCAAGATCTAAATATGTTAAGCCAAAGGTTAGAATCTCACAAAAAAGTGGTTATTACCAATGTTATAATTGTAGCGTTTGCAACTCTATGATTTGTGGTGAACATTTCACCCACCCACATAATGGCAGACAATATCGCATACAAGGATATATGAACTGTAACACAGAGTTTTGTGTCTACATTTTGAAATGTCCCTGCTCATTGGTGTATGTAGGGAAAACAGTTGGTCCTTTTAAAAGACAATTCCAGAAACATAGGAGTGATAAAAGAATAGTGCTGTAGAGGACCCTGAAAGGTGAAGCCCCCGATTTAAACAAACCTGTAGCAATACACTTTGTCGCTAAGAAGCATCAAGTACACAAATTAAGGGGCATGGTCATTGAACAAATATCACAAGCAGTGAGAGGAGGGAGACCGTGATTGTCTCCTCCTTCACCGGGAGGCATACTGGACATATTCCTTGGGCACAGTCCAGCCAGGGGGCCTTAATACCGCTCTATCCTATCTGTGTTTTCTTGAAGACAGATAATTTGGATTGTGATGTTGCTTTTGGTTGTAATGTATCAACAATTTTAATCTTTTATTCTATACTTTATCTGCGTGTAGCACTGACCCCCAAAGGAGCTGCTGGTTTGAATTGGACCTGTACTCTACCTAGAAACCCCACCAACTTGACTCAATCCCCTTGGCACAGCTGTGGTACAATACAACAAAGTACAATATAAAGCAATGCAAAGTAACTGTATGTACCCTCAGCATCCACTGGCTCCACCTGGTGGGGAAAAACAATACGCCACACAACTAGATACTTAACCAGAAATATTGTTTACTAGAAAATATTAAGACAGGTGGTTAGAGTAATTGTGCTGTCATCCCAACATAGGATGACAGCACAATATATTTCAATATAACAAAATATAAAATATGTATGTATTTATTTATTTATATAAACCTGGGAGCTCCCCTTGCTTTAAAGGCTAAACGCGAGGCCTTAAAGTACTTTAATCCAGGGTCTTCTTTTCTTCGCCAGCTAAATCACTCCTTTGTATTTCTAATCCAAAGTTCATGGAGGATTAAGCTGAAATGCTCCTGATGTAACTCCAGTAACTTATTTACAAATGCTTGAGGCGCCAAGGTAGATAGGCCTCAAGCCTGCTCAGTGTCAGTTGGTCTGCTGTGCCTCTGTGGAACTACAGGTTCCAGTGAGGCCTGTATATGAGTCTAACTGCTTGCAAAAGTTAACAAACGATGGGCTGCAACCCGCTCACCAACTGGATTAGGGTTCCGCGTGATCACTTTGGTCTGGTGACCGTAGCTTGCCTTTCCACCAGCTTGGCCAGATGCTCTGTATCGCTCCGCTGAATCGATCAAGTTCTCTGATTCTCTGCTGAGTGTCTTTGGACCTTCTCAATCCGGCTACCGTCTTTCAGGCTCCATCAGGTCACCTCCAAAAACAAACAGGCTCGTGATCTGCAATAGCTGTCAGCCGCTGTCTCTCGGGAAGCCTCTTCACAAATCCACACAGGCAGGCAGCGTGGTCCCAAGAAACCTAAAAATGGCCGCTCCAGTGCCTTTTATTCCCTACCCAGCATGCACTGTGTAAGAGAGTGTTCATGGGTAGGTCAAACGGACTCCTGGGTAACCAGGTCAACCTTCAGAATCCAACAAAACAATCACTTCCTGCCCAAGTCTTTAGATTGTTCTGAGGTAGTAATAAACAGGTGCGTTACCCATATTTGGTCACTAGATGGCTCTGGTATGAAACCACTAGGGATGGCCGAACGGTTCGCCCGGCGGTCGTTTCGCAGCGAATTTCGGCTGTTCGCGGTCCGCCCAATCGGCGGACTATTGCCGCCATTCGCCCGGCGGACTTCCGTGTTTACTGTGTAAAAGAACTTTGACCTATGATGACACATCCATCATGGGTAACAGGACAGCCAATTGAGACATTACAGCACATGGACACTTGGACATCCCCCCTAACTTATAAATAGACCCAATCCGGCGGCCATTTTACATTCTTTCGTATGTCACTATAGGGAGAGGTTGCTGTGTGGAGCAGGGAGAGACTGCAGTGACCCAAATCGCTAGCTATTAGGTCCACAAAAGTTATTTTCAGGACTGGTATGGTATAGGTGTTAGGTGTAGTTCAGGATATAGGTTTGAGGCACTGCTGTGCTAGTGATTGTTGCAGCAGCCTGTCTTTTGTCAGTGTAGAGAGAGGGACAGGACGCTGTGTGCAGCAGGGACAGTCAGTTTAATCATTAGCTGTTACTATTAGGTCCACAAAAGTCCTTTTCAGGACTGGTATGGTAAAGTAGTACAGGATATAGTTTTGAGTGCTATTCAAGTTATTGTTCCAGCAGCCTGTGTTTTGTCAGTTTAAATAGGGACAGGCAGGAAGCTGTGTGTGGCAGTGAGGGACAGTCAGTTTAATCAGTAGCTGTTACTATTAGGTCCACAAAGGTTCTTTTCAGGACTGGTATGGTAATAGGCTTGTACACGTATAATATTCTTTCTTCCAAATATGGAAAGAATATTATACTTGACTGCTGCCCTTCTGCTGCAGTAGTCCTTTATGAGTATAGGGACTGAGGTACAGTCTGCTAATCATTCACAACCTACTAGTTCCACAAAGGTCCTTATAAGGACTGGTAAGGTATAGGGTACTACAGTACATAGGGTTGAGTGAGGTACAGTCTGCTATTCCTTAAGGACTGGTATAGGTCCACAATATATAGGTTTGAGGTGCACCACTGCTGACTGCTGCCCTTCTGCTGCAGTAGTCCTTTATCAGTATAGGGACTGAGGTACAGTCCGCTAATCATTCACAACCTACTAGTTCCACAAAGGTCCTTATAAGGACTGGTAAGGTATAGGGTACTACAGTACATAGGGTTGAGTGAGGTACAGTCTGCTATTCCTTAAGGACTGGTATAGGTCCACAATATATAGGGTTGAGGTGCACTACTGCTGACTGTTGCCCTTCTGCTGCAGTAGTCCTTTATCAGTATAGGGACTGAGGTACAGTCTGCTAATCATTCACAACCTACTAGTTCCACAAAGGTCCTTATAAGGACTGGTAAGGTATAGGGTACTACATTACATAGGGTTGAGTGAGGTACAGTCTGCTATTCCTTAAGGACTGGTATAAGTCCACAATATATAGGGTTGAGGTGCACTACTGCTGACTGCTGCCCTATTCTGCAGCAGTCCTTTATCAGTATAGGGACTGAGAGTTTTGTCACAGGGTCATTTAAAAAATGACAGGCAGAGGAAGAGTCAGGCCCTTCCGCAGGGGTGGTAGGGGTAGGGCAGGAGCAACAGGCTTGAGCCAAAGTGGGAAGTTGCAGAAGGTGCGTTCAATTACTTTAAAGGATGCACCAGACTTGGTTGAGTGGCTCACTCAGCCTTACTCTTCTGCACCCTCCTCATCCTCTCGATCTGCACCCTCTTCTTCGCTCTCTGCTATGTGCACCCCCAAAGACACTACCACCAACAACAACACCACCACCACCACCACATACCTTCCGCTTGAGTCACAGGAATTATTTTCCGATCCATATCAAGACATTTCTGATGCACAGCCACTCTTGGCATTGGATCAGGAAGAGGAGGTAGCAACAACCGCCACTCAGCAGTCTGACGACAGTACCCAGATCAGCCAAAGGAGGAGGTTCGTCCCCGGTGTTGCTGCCTACTCCGAGATCTCTACTTATAGCGGTGGGGAAGGTGACGTCGATGATGACGTGTCTAGTGATGTCACGTGGGTGCCCACAAGAGAGGAAGAGGAGGGGAGTTTAGAGGGAGATATGGACCAGCAGATAGGGAGGAGAAGCAGGAAGAACTTACATTGCACAGGAGGGACAAAGCAGACTGCTAATGTATCAGGAGCGAGTCATCGACCATGTACGGTCACATCTGGCGCTCCCAGGACGCCGGCACATGGCTCCGCAGTGTGGGCTTTTTTTAACGTGTCCGCTGCCGACAATAGCGTTGCCATCTGCAATCTTTGCAGTCAATGCATTAGTTGCGGTAAGCCCAACACTCACCTAGGGGCGACCGCCTTAAGAAGGCACATGAGCAGCCATCACCAAACCCAGTGGGAGCAACGGAACACACAAAGCCACACTCCAGGCTCTCACCATCCAGCCTCATCTTCTACTTCTCTTCTCTCCTCACAATTGTCCTCCACTCCACCTTCCATCAAGCCAAGCTCACGTTTTTCTGCAAAAAGGCAGGCTTCCGTGGGCCTAATGGTCGAGCGTAAAAAAATGATGACGCCGGATAACCCTCTTGCCCAACGGTTGACAGCTGGCTTGTCAGAACTGGTAGCCCGCCAACTACTGCCATATAAACTGGTGGACTCGGAGGCCTTTCGAAAATTTGTGGCCATTGGAACACCACAATGGAAGGTCCCAGGAAGGAAGTATTTCGCAGAGAAGGGCATCCCAGAGCTATATGGCCATGTTCAGCGGCAAGTGAATGTATCTCTGGCACACAGTGTCGGTGCCAAGATACATCTGACCACAGACACGTGGTCTAGCAAACACGGGCATGGAAGGTATATCACTTTTACTGCCCACTGGGTGAACCTTCTGACGGCCGTCAAGCATGTAACCCGTGGCACCCGTGTAGATTTGGTTTTACCGCCACGGATTGCATGCAGGCCTGGCTCTTCTTCTCCTCCTCCTCCTACTCCATCCTCCTCCCTCTCCTCCTCGGCTGACTCCTCCTTTTCCGCTGCTAGCGTCTCTTCTGCTGCGCCGCCCAAGCTCCCCAGAACCTATTCGACATGCCAGGTGAGACGTTGCCATGCCGTGCTGCGTCTGTTGTGCCTGGAAGCCAAGAGCCACACTGGCCCGGCACTCCTTTCAGCTTTGCGTTCACAGGCAGATCAGTGGCTAACACCGCTCAATTTGACAGTTGGTAAAGTGGTGTGTGACAACGGTGCCAATCTGCTTAGCCCATTGAAACAGGGCAAAATGATGCACGTGCCATGCATGGCACACGTCTTAAACTTGGTCGTGCAGCGATTCGTTGTCAAATACCCTGGGGTCCAGGACATCTTGCGGCAGGCAAGGAAAATCTCGGCGCATTTCAGAAGATCTTACAAGGCCATGACTCGCCTTGCTGACATTCAGCGCCGACACAAGCTGCGGGTCAGACGTCTTATTTGCGATTGCCCGACGCGATGGAACTCAACCTTCTATATGCTTGATAGGCTGCTCCAGCAGAAACGGGCAGTTAACGTCTACCTGTATGAACTCTGCGGCAGAACAGGTTCTGGGGAGCTGGGTTTTTTTTCACCACGCCAGTGGCTGCTCATGCGTGACGCATGCAGACTTCTGCGCCCATTTGAGCAGATCACCAAACTGGTCAGTCGCAGCCATGGCGCCATCAGTGACATGGTACCTTATGCCTTCTTTATGGAGCGTGCATTGAGTCATGTCATTGATCAAGCTGTGGAGGAGCAGGAGCGGGACGATGAGGAAGTCGCAATGCTGGATGAATTCCCAGGGGGGGCTACTCTATCTGAGACAAGTGAACAACAGGAGTCTGAAGAGGAGTCAGAGGAGGATGGTGCCGGGGCGGATGAGGAGGAGCAAGAAGAGCTGCTTTAAACCTTTCTGGGATCCCTGTTGTGCGTGGATGGGGAGAGGAGAATGAAGAGGACGACATTATCCTGGATGATGAGCAGGAGCCAGGCCACCACACCGCTTCCAGTTGCAAATGGGGGCCTTCATGCTCCAGTGTTTTAATAGAGACCCCCGTATAAAAAGCATAAGGGCCAAGGACCAGTACTGGGTGGCAACGTACTTAGACCCCCGGCACAAACACAAAATGGCGGAAATGTTACCGCCGTCACAGAGGGCTGTCAGAAAGGGAGCACTTCCAGGCCTTGGTTCGAGAAATGCTGCATTCTGCTTTTGCGTGCGCTGGCAGAGGAGCAATTCCCACTCCCAGAGAAGGAGTTGCGGGTACCAATCCAACAGCGCCTGCATGAAGAGGCCGGTTTGAAGATGTGTTGGTGACTTCAGATATGAGGTCATTCTTTCAGCCAACCCATCGACAGGTGTCATCCGGATCCAGCATCAGGGAACGCCTAGACCGCCAGGTGTCCGACTACATCAGGTTAACGGCCGATGTGGACGCTCTGAGGAGTGATGAACCCCTGGACTACTGGGTGGGCAGGCTTGACCTCTGGCCAGAGCTTGCCCAATTTGCAATCGAACTATTGGCTTGCCCCTCGACCAGTGTCCTGTCCGAAAGGACGTTCAGCGCAGCGGGGGGGATCGTGACCGATAAGCGCACTCGCCTAGCTCACGACAGTGTTAACTACCTCACATTTCTAAAAATGAATGAGGCATGGATCTCGGAGGAATTCAACACATGTGACCAGTAGACCATGTATATGTCTATAAACAATTTTTTTAATCAAGCACACAGACCTTCTTTCTTCATTTGGCTCACTTCCTTGTCCAAAAAAAGCACACCGTACTATATGCCCGTACCCTCCTGTTTAAAGAGGTTGAGCGGTGTCATATTTCTACTGGTGCTGCTTATTATGAGGGGCTCCCACCATCCCTGTGCTGTGCTGACTTCCTCCTGGGGCTGCTTATTATGAGGGGCTCCCACCATCCCTGTGCTGTGCTGACTTCCTCCTGGGGCTGTATCTCTGCTGTGCATATTATGAGGGGCTCCCACCATCCCTGTGCTATGCTCATTATGAGGGGCTCCAACCATCCCTGTGCTGTGCTGACTTCCTCCTGGGACTGCTTATTATGAGGGGCTCCCACCATCCCTGTGCTGTGCTGACTTCCTCCTGGGGCTGTACCTCTGCTGTGCATACTATGAGGGGCTCCCACCATCCCTGTGCTATGCTCATTATGAGGGGTTCCTACCATCCCTGTGCTGTGCTGGGGCTGCTTATTATGAGGGGCTCCCACCATCCCTGTGCTATGCTGACATCCTCTTGGGGCTTCTTATTATGAGGGGCTCCCACCATCCCTGTGCTATGCTGACATCCTCCTGGGGCTGCTTATTATGAGGGGCTCCCACCATCCCTGTGCTGTGCTGACTTCCTCCTGGGGCTGTACCTCTGCTGTGCATATTATGAGGGGCTCCCACCATCCCTGTGCTATGCTCATTATGAGGGGCTCCCACCATCCCTGTGCTGTGCTGACTTCCTCCTGGGGCTGCTTATTATGAGGGGCTCCCACCATCCCTGTGCTATGCTGACATCCTCCTGGGGATGCTTATTATGGGGGGCTCCCACCATCCCTGTGCTGTGCTGACTTCCTCCTGGGGCTGTACCTCTGCTGTGCATTTTATGAGGGGCTCCCACCATCCCTGTGCTATGCTTATTATGAGGGGCTCCCACCATCCCTGTGCTATGCTGACTTCCTCCTGGGGCTGCTTACGGTGCAGGTGTCAGTGCTGTATATCACGGTGCTGGTGTCAGTGCTGTATATCACGGTGCTGGTGTCAGTGCTGTATATCACGCTGCTGATGTCAGTGCTCTCTATCACGGTGCTGGTGTCAGATCACTCTATCACGGTGCAGGTGTCATTGCTGTATGTCACGCTGCTGATGTCAGTGCTCTCTATCACGGTGCAGTTGATCATCTCCTGCACCCTCTTCTTTGCCTACCCTGACCTTCCCTCTCCTCCATTGCCTTCATGTGCTCCACAGTCCTGAATTGTCACAATTTCACATATAAAAAAAGAATGCTTGTAGTTGTCGATCCCAGATTCACCTCATACAAGTGTTATGTCATTGGCCATGTGGTGGGACTATGTTTGCACAGCTAGTAATTATTTTGTGGCTGCAAATTTGACCTGTAGGTTTGCAAAGTGCGCCTACCATTGAAGTCAATGGGGCCCGCCGCGAACGTTACGGTTCGCGAACTATCGGCCGCGTTTGCGGTCCACGTTCGCGAAACGTCTCGTCGGAAGTTCTTCCATCACTAGAAACCACATTAATGTCCATATATCTTACATTAAAGCATGCACAATCACATCAATATGCAAGGATGTCAGCTCTACATGAGCATCTATTTTGCAGCTATCCTGCTTCTTTGTCTATCATGGCAGCTGGCACAGGGAATTATTTTCTTTTTTTATATTTCTCATTTCTCATCTTTTATTATATTCTATTTCATTTTATTTTATTTTATTTCTTCTATATTTATTTTTATTTACATTTTTGATTTTTGTTTTTGTTTCCTTCTTATAACTTGTATATATATATTTTTTCTTATTTTTTTCTTTCTCTTTTCCATTATTTTCATATTTTATTTAAATTTTTGCCTTTTGTTCACTTTCCATATCTTCAAGGTGCAGCGGCCATGATTCTCTCTTAGCTCCAATGTGCTCCCTCTCTAATTGCAGACCGCCGCCATCTGCATTGATCCCCTAGGGCACATGTGCATAGCGTGTCACCAGATTGGAGTAGAAAGGAAAGCCCCTAATGGTCACCTAGAAATGGTAGGCACAATTAAGGAAAGGAACAGACACTATGATGAGGCTGCAATTACTGGTTAGTTCTCTGTTCAAATAGGATTCATTTTAGTATGAACAGAATACTAGTACACTGATCCACTCTGGCCAAAGTGGTTATGACAGCCTGATGGCTGTTTTATGTAAATAGGAAGCACACACACAGGTTTAAGGATGGGATATGATGTCATTAGATGACAGGGGCAGGCTGGGCATTATTTCCTCTTTGCACTGATTGGTGAATGGTTGTTTAACCAGTTCCCGACCGGCACACGCCGTTGTACGTCGGCAGAATGGCACGGGCAGGCATATTGATGTACAGGTACGTCCATTTTTATACGCTGCCCTGCCATCGTTCGGGGCGGCTGAACGGGGAGATGCCATTGTAAACAGCATCTCCTCGTTCTGCCTAGCAACAAGTGACACTAATCTCTGCTCCTTGTGATTGGAGCAGAGATCAGTGTTCACTAAAACAATGCCCAGCCCCCCACAGTTAGTAACACGCCCCTAGGAACACTTAACCCCTACACTGCCACCCCCTGGTTAACCCCTTCACTGCCAGTGTTATTTACACAGGAATCACTGCATTTGTATAGCTCTGATTGTGCCCCTGTTCTGGCTCTTCTGTCCGCAACCACGTGTGGCTGGGAGTCATCGGGTCCCCCACCATGCATGTTATGGCTGTTTAAAGGGCCAACGTACAGCTACGGCAATTTGCGGGAGAGAACCGACCTGCCTCAGTATAATGACGGCATCTGGTCGGCTAGTGGTTACATTTAAAAAAAATGTGTTGTTAATTTTAGTTTTATTTTTCTAGTTTAATGCTCTTTTTTTTAAATTCAATCTTATTTTATTGAGATAGAAAAAGCAAGATAGAAAAAATTACAAAATAAACATACACGTCTTACATTAATACGTAAATAGAAAAATCCAACTCTGCTACAGTGGTGTCATACTGTCACGTGGTTAAAATGATTTTTGAGCTTCAGTTGGTTTAGTATGGTATAAGAGCCTGTATACCTATAGTGTCTAGTCCAAGTTAATGTGGGTGTGTGCGCACCACTATCCACTCAACGATTGATGCCCACTCATTACAGGTAGGCTAGGGCTATTGTTCCTATTCTGGCCATGCTCTCTGAGAGGGAAGCTCTGTGTGTGCCACCATTCCAGTCTGATGAGACTAGAGGTTATGAATTAAATAATCGGGTAGTACTGCAACATGTAAAAAGAGGGTCAGGACAGTAAAGAGCTTAGGGATCAAGAGGTAGACATTCCACCCTGATTACACAGGTGCATCGGTAGAGTCCTCTGTGGCCCATGGGAGAAATTCTGAGGAATATCGAAACATAGACCACGAGGTCCAGGTGTTGAAGAATTGTTCCTCTTTACCCGTTTCTTGTGACAACATTCGTTCCAAACTATTAATTCGGTCCACTTAAGTTGCCCAATCCCCCAGGGAAGGCATGCTCATCGACTTCCAATGTCTGGGCAACACCGTTCTAGCAGCCACCAAAAAGTGACGCAGAACATCTTTCTTGACTGACTTAAGTGGTCCCAAGGGCAGAGATAACAGAACTACCTCAGGAGAGGGTGTGATTGAGGGCGCCATGAGTCTGCAGTACAAGTCGAGGATCTTTTACCAGAACTTCCTCACAGGGGGGCATTCCCACCAAATGTGAAGTAAGGTTCCCTTAGATGACAAGCAACGCCAGCAGGTATCCGGAAGCAACAAGTTTATCCGGTGCAAAGTCGAAGGACATCTGTATCAACGGGTAAACAGCTTGAACCCCTTTTCTTGAGCATTGGAGGCTAAGGACATTTGTGAGTCAGTATAAAGCACTTTTGCCAGTCTACATGCGAGATGACGTGGCCCAGGTCTTCCTTCCATGCCTGTGTGTATGGGGGAAGGTCAGGATTATAAGCCATATGTAAGAGAGAATATAATTGAGAGACTACATGTGTAGGGGGGGGGGGGGGTGGCCTGGAGTAGCATGCTCTCCAAGTCTGTTAAGTCAGTGAGTACATCAGGTAACAATGGGAAGGTGCGAATTAAGGAAATCACCTGTTGCCTCTGCAGCCAATGCGTCGAGGCGTGAGAAGATGGGTCGGAGGGAACGTCATGAGTCAGAGAGGAGTCTGAACGTAGGACTTGGGCAAGTCGTCTGTGGTCCTCCTTACACCAAGGTCCAAAACTCGCACACTGTAGGGCTGGTGGAAAAGCCGGAGTCCCAAACAATGGAGTCATGGGTCCCTTCAGGGGAGATAGGGTCTTGGAGGAATTCATTCGGGTCCAGATTTGTATGGTTTGTCGAGTGAGGTCGCTCAGGGGTATCTCTCCTTTCAGGAATTCAGTAGAACGGTAAAGCACAGAGATCTATTGGGTTAATAGGGCTCTCTATTTGTACCCACTATTTGGAAGAGGAATGATGGAACCAGTTAAGTATATGCGTGAGCACAGCTGCTCTATAGTATATGGTGGCATCTGGAGCTCCAGCTCCGACATGTATCTTAGGGAGCGATAGAGTCTCATAGCTTATCCGGGGACGAGCCCCTCCCCAAATAAAGGAGGAGAATAATTGGCGGAGCTTCTTAAAAAACCAAGAGGGTATGGAAATGGCAATTGTTTGGAACAGAGAAACCGAGGGAGGACGTCCATTTTTAGGGCATTCACTCTGCCTAGCCATGATAGGCATTTCTTTGTGTAGTTTGAGAGATCCGTCTTGGTTCTAAGCAGAAGGGGTGCATAGTTCAAAGAGAATAATTGGGATCTTTCCATGGGTATTTGGATTCTGAGGTAACAGATGGAGGTAGAGCCTGTTTTAAACGGGTACCTAGCAGAGACCTGGCAGAGGACCTCCTGGGACAGTGAGATGTTCAGGATTTCTGATTTAGTATGGTTTACTATGAAATTGCTCAGCATGCCAAACCTTGTGAATTCCTGCATTATATGCAGTAAAAATAGATGGGGTTGGTTTACAAACAATAGCAGGTCATCCACGAAGAGCGCCAGCTTAGAATGAGTGGGGCCTATCGATACACCTGAGATGTTGGGGTTATTGCGTAAGGCTATTGCCAGGTGTTCCATGGCAAGGACATAGAGAAGGGGAGATAGAGGACAGCCCTGTTGTGTCCCATTATGAATGGTAAATGTAGATGACAGTGAACCATTTACCCAAATTCTGAAGGTGAGGAGTAAAGGGACATAATTCAGGATAGCATTTTGGGACCCAGGCCTATCTGCTGCAGAGACATCCGAAGGAATTGCCAGTTGACCCAGTCGAATGCTTTTTCCGTATCGACCGTCAAAAGGCATAGAGGGATTTCATGGGTACGGGCATAGTCGGTAAGAAGCAGGATTTTCAGGGTGTTATCCCTTGCCTCACGGCCACTTACAAAACCCACCTGGTCCAGATGTATAAGACAGGGGAGCAGCGGTTGCATTCTAGTAGCTAATATTTTGGCATATATTTTCAGTTCCACTCCAATTAACAATATGGGCCTATAATTTGCGCACAAAGTAGGGTCCTTATCTGGTTTTGGGATAATGGTAATGTGGGCTTCGAGTGTTTGTGGAGGAAACGCTGAGCCTTTCAATAGGAATTTAAACACCTTAGCCAAAAAGGGGTCAGTAGGAGCAAATGTTTGTAGAATTTAGGGGTAAAAACGTTGGGTCCTGGGCTTTTACCGGATGGGATGGTCGCTATTGCTCCTACTACCTCATCCACTGTGATTACTTGCTCTAGCACTTCTACAGTATCGCCATCTAGTATAGGGAGCTCAGTTTCCTCAATATAGGACTGTCTGTCGGGCTCAGGAGTGTGGGATGGGCTAGAAGTGACGCCGGTCGGTAGGTTGTACAGTGTTTGGTAGAAATCTCAGAATGTTTGTGATATCTTGGAGGGCTCGCTAAGCATTTCTCCAGAAGGGGCCCGAATATGAGGTATAAATGTGGAAGACTTGTTTGGGTGAAGGGTGCGAGCCAACGGTCTACCGCATTTATCTCAGAATCGGTACTGATGTAAAGCAAGTCTGTCCGCATAAGTACGAGCTGAGGCCTTGTACAGGTCCTTGAGTTGGGATCGAGCCAATGAGACCTCTGCCAGAGTCACCAGCGTAGGGGCTCGTTTATGCTGGGTCTCAAGTCTCTAAGCTTTTGAGTTGCTGAGGTTATTGCAGCTCAACGAGTCTTTTTCAAGCGGGTCCCCACCTGAATAAAGATTCCTCACAGGACAGCTTTAAGCGCCTCCCATTGTAAGGGTAGCGAGGTGGTGTCCGAGGTATGATCTATTAAGAAATTAGAGATGGTTTCTGAAACCTTGTGAGAACATTCAGGGTTCGCGAGAAGGGAATCATTCAGCCTCCATGTCCTTTCCCTCACCGGTGTGGAAGGGATCGATAGTGTCCAATAAATAGGCGAGTGGTCAGACCAGACCATTAAGTCTATTTCACATTCAGGTGACCAATCTAAGCAGCTATGGTCAAGAAGTAAGTAGTCGCTACGACTATAAGAGTGATGGACCTGTGAGAAGTGGGTATAATTGCAATTTCTTGGAAACAGAACCCGCCAGCTATCAATTAAACGGAGGTCGTATATAGTCCGCTTAAAAGCCCTCAGCTTAGTAAAGGAGATGGATGAGCGAGAGGTTGACGAGTCCAAGAGTTGGTTTAGGAGGGCGTTAAAATCCCCGCCTATGATTAGTTTACCTTCTGCAAATTCTGACAAGATCTTCATGTATCGCAGAGCACTCAAGATTTGGTTAGTGTTTGGTAGGTAGAGGTTGGCTGTAGAGAATTTGGTGCCCCATAGGGAGAACTTTACGAACACATACCTTCCCTGGGGGTCAGCGAGCTGGTCTATCAGGTCAATTGGGAGCGTTCTGTGGAAAGCAATAGAAACGCCTTTAGTTTTCTGAGAGGGGTTTGTACTGTGGAACCATCTGTTAAAGTACCTGTTGGAGCAGGAAGGGGTGGAGTTTGTGTGGAAATGAGTTTCCTGTAACAGTAACATGTTGACCTGTTGTTTATGCATTTGGTAGAGGATTTGTCCTCTCTTGGATGCAATATTGAGGCCATTTACATTGTAAGAGCAATACTTCAGGTGAGGACAAGATAGTACTGCATGGGCCATAGTTAAGAAAATCAGATTATAGACAGTGGGTGGTGGGGGAGGGGGAACTTATAAGGTAGCAAAAAGTATACCAGGACAAAACTAAGGAAGGAGGACACCTAGGTAAGGAGCCTAGCAAATCTAAGGGTTCCACGAGAACGGGACACCACGTGAAAATTCACGTAAATAGGCACTATTCGTGCCTGGCCTATTGAGGGTGGAGGGTCGAAGTGGAGAACCTGAGCCGTGAGCCCAGTAGCATGACAGGCATGTATAACTTTACTGAGGCACATCAGTGTAACAAGACATTTAAACAGAGCACACATCAGATCCTCCATGAAGGAGGGCGGCGGTCCGCATGGGCAAATAGCTCCATATTAGCCCGGTCTCTCTCCTACACAGAGGAGATATCAGTCCGCGAGATACCTCACGGGAATGGAGAAAGCACATGTTATCTACATACCCCAACAGGGGGCCCCGAAAACAAATCCGTGTAATAATACTGAGAGCATGTTAGGGTGAAACTATCTGGCGTATAAGAAACCATGAGTAGACAACTATGGGAGCCCACGTGGATAGTGGTAAAAGACCATGGACCCAGTCGGTCCATCTGTCGCACCTCCACCGGTATCCAGGTGGGCCATTACTGCTAAAGACCTAGAGAGTAGACCTGTACAGTAAAGCATATTAGAAACTCAACATTTGCATAACTAAATCAAACAATAGCAACCTGCTGTTCCATTGCCTCTCCCGAACCCCAGCCAGGTACAGTACACTAGCAAAGGGCAGGGAGAAGGCCCGCCATTTTGGTGCACCAGGTGTCTTGAGGCATTGGGTATGTAGCCAACCACTCCATCTCCCATCGTGGCATATCCGGCAGAATATATGGAGGAACAAGTAAGATGAGAGGAGGGGAGAAACAACAAAAAATAAAAACTTCCCCAAGAAAGAAAAAATGCGGCCTGTCCAGGAGACAAGGCATAGGCATTATACTGAGAGGGTGCTAGTCATACGGTGAGCGTTGAGATAAGTCCAAAAAGTTGCTTGTATCTACTTTAATCTTCCGGACAGGTAGCGTGACGTGGTCCAGGATCAACAGAGTGTGATCCGTACCTCGGATGTCTGCGGCATTGTGGGAGAGGGTCACGTGTTTGTAGCCTAGCATGGTCGTCTGGCTGGTCCAGCCAGTTAGGTACATCAGTTGGATTTTGCTCCAAAAAGCTGAAAAAGGCTGGAAGTTTATCTGGATCAGAGAGGACAAATTTATGCTCGGCCCTGGTCACCTTGATGCTGAAGGGGTGCCCCCAAGTGTAGGTTGCTGCGGCTTGACGTATCAGGTCTAGCAGTGGGCGGACCATTCAGCGCATGTGGAGAGTGTCGTGAGAAAGGTCTGGGTATAGGTGGATAGCAGAACCGTCAAATTCCACAGGACCCAAACGCCATGCCTTGCGCATCATTTCTTCTTTAAGGGTGAAATAATGAATCCTGCATAGGCGTCACGTGGGCGGTCACTATGATCCCTCCTGGGCCCCCCCAATCTGTGCACCCAGTCTATCTCAATAGGGGACAAAGTCTCTCTTCCCAGGATTAGGTTGAGGATGGCAGAGACAGATGGTTTCAAGTCCGTACCCGCCGTGGCCTCCGGTGTGCCTTGTATATTATTCCTGTGGTTCCTATTCTCCCCGTCTTCTATGCGTAGTTGATGTTAACGAATACGATGCAGGTGTTCCTTGGAGGCCCGCTCAAGGGATATGTAATATGGGCTGCATGGTCAGATTGAGTGTCAGTTAGGGCAGAGATTGCGGTCTGATTAATGCAGACCTGCTGTTGGATGGCCCGGACGTCTTTGTGGAGTGAGGTCTCCATTTTGACCGCCCAGGACTCAAACTCCGCTCGGAAGGCCGCCAGAAAAGTCGAGGCTTCTGATCTAGGTAATTCTCCTGAGGTTTGAGGGGCCACAACTCCAGGGCCTGCGTCTGGAGGCGGGACAATAGAGGTGCCAGAGCTGGACGCTACATTTGGAAGGTCCGAGTGCTGGGTCGGGGGTTATCTGATTCCTCATCGCTATCTGTTGCCGGCTGAGTAGGGGGAGGAGGCTTGCTCTTCCCTGGGTTACGCATGCCATCTTGTCTTTGGGAGTGTGGGGATCGGGCTGAGATGTGCAAAGCAGGTATCGGTGGATTGTACCCTGTTGTAGATCCGCTGACTCAGTAGATCGAGAGCTGTGCGTGGACATGCTTTTCAGGGATGTGCAATGAATGAAGTATAGCCTGTCTGCTATGGGCGGTCATGGGACTGCTGGACTGATTTTGTGGCTGTGTAGGTAGAGATCCAGGCTCACAGGGATGAGGGAGCTCAGGAGTGTGTGTGCATAAAGCAGCTTGGGTGAAGATGGCCGCCTTTGCTGGTTTCTGGGACCGTATCAGCAGCCCACGTATTAATGGGGGGTAGATGCTTGAGGGTATCCCCATCGATGTCCACAGACCGCCAGGACAGGATTTCCCAGGGGGTTAGTGAGACTAGGATGGGGCTTAGAGGAGATGGAGGTGTAGCAAGATGGCCGCCACTCTAGGTCTCCGTAGCCAGCGCCCTGGCTGTAAATACAACCAGATAAAAGTGTATGCCCCCTTAATAACCCCTTTGGGGGTCTCTGCTGATCAGGCTAGCGTGCTCCTGGGGGTGAATGGGGGTGGATTGAGCCCAGGGAAGATAGAGAGGCCGCTGGGTGTACCAAAATGGCTGCCGTCACTTACCAGGACCCTTCTGGCTGATCCCAGGGTGACACAGGGAGGAATCCAGGCCCCAGGTGGCAAGCTGGCCATCCCCCGGAAATCGACAGGGAAAGAAAAACTGTCCCTGGGCTGTGTATTCTGCCGGAGCTCGGCCTCCAGGTGGAACAAGATAGCCACCGCTATCTGTCCCGCCGGGGGGGGGCGGAGCTCCTCAAACAGTGCGCCCGCTCTGAATGTGTGCCCCAGCGTCCTGTGTAATGCCCAGGGCCTCCAGTGGGGTTTGGTCCACTCTGGTGGACGAGAAGGCTCTGGGTGTGTGCTCTATTAGCCGGAACTCACCCCAGGCACGTCCACTTGGGTCTTCCGCTTGGCCACACCCCTAATGCTCTTTTTTTTTATGACTTTTATTCCTATTACAAGGAATGTAAACATCCCCTGTAATAGGAATAGTGAGTGACAGGTCCTCTTTACAGTGACATCTTGATGCATAGTAGTCCATTATGTTTTGCCTTTG
This sequence comes from Lithobates pipiens, assembly GCF_037356315.1. Classification (NCBI taxonomy): domain Eukaryota; kingdom Metazoa; phylum Chordata; class Amphibia; order Anura; family Ranidae; genus Lithobates; species Lithobates pipiens. The sequence goes on along the minus strand of NW_027507789.1, from coordinate 123,634,281 downwards.
CAGGGAATGAAAGAGGAAGTAAACCCATCAGGGTTTACTTTCTCTTTAATGGCATTGGGAAGCTTACACGCCTAATAAATGGTTGCTAGAGGTAGTACCAAAGGCTACTAAAAGAGTTGAACCTTTGTCCTCAATCTAATTTCTTTGATTCACATCTTCCCCTGCTTCAGCATCATAGAACTGTTTTCTTTTTTTGTTCCTTTTCCAGTTAGAGCAAACTCCACTAGAGCAGTACATCTTGGGCTTTTTGTCATCTGGCTCCTGTGTCTCAGATCTGTGCGACTGCAGCCTAGTCTTTTGTACATTCAGTATGTCTTATATAGGGATGAGCTTTGTGTTCGAGTCGAACATACGGTCGACTCGAACATCGGCTGTTCGCACGTTCGGTGAATACCGAACGTTATGGGCCGTTCGCGCCTAATTCGTGTGGCGCTCACGGCCCACAATGCACTGCGCCATCGCCTGTACCTTCAACACAGTATACACCGTTCGTTATTGGCCGATTTTGCGTTCTTGCTCTTCTGTAATTGAGCTTTTAGCAATCTGCAGGAGTTTGTGGGTGTTTTCTGCGTGCCCTGACCACAGTATACACCATTATATCCACCTATATAACTAGATATATTGCTCTTCTGTAATAGAGCTTGCAGTTAGTTGTAGGAGATTGTGCGTGTTGTCTGCGTGCCCTGACCGCTGTATACACCATTATATCCACCTATATAGCTAGCTATATTGCTCTTCTGTAATAGAGCTTGCAGTCAGTTGTAGGAGATTGTGCGTGTTGTCTGCGTGTCCTGACCGCAGTATACACCATTATATCCACCTATATAGCTAGCTATATTGCTCTTCTGTAATAGAGCTTGCAGTCAGTTGTAGGAGATTGTGCGTGTTGTCTGCGTGCCCTGACCGCAGTATACACCATTATATCCACCTATATAGCTAGCTATATTGCTCTTCTGTAATAGAGCTTGCAGTCAGTTGTAGGAGATTGTGCGTGTTGTCTGCGTGCCCTGACCGCAGTATACACCATTATATCTGTAATTGAGCTTTTAGCAATCTGCAGGAGTTTGTGGGTGTTTTCTGCGTGCCCTGACCACAGTATACACCATTATATCCACCTATATAACTAGATATATTGCTCTTCTGTAATAGAGCTTGCAGTTAGTTGTAGGAGATTGTGCGTGTTGTCTGCGTGCCCTGACCGCTGTATACACCATTATATCCACCTATATAGCTAGCTATATTGCTCTTCTGTAATAGAGCTTGCAGTCAGTTGTAGGAGATTGTGCGTGTTGTCTGCGTGCCCTGACCGCAGTATACACCATTATATCCACCTATATAGCTAGCTATATTGCTCTTCTGTAATAGAGCTTGCAGTCAGTTGTAGGAGATTGTGCGTGTTGTCTGCGTGCCCTGACCGCAGTATACACCATTATATCCACCTATATAGCTAGCTATATTGCTCTTCTGTAATAGAGCTTGCAGTCAGTTGTAGGAGATTGTGCGTGTTGTCTGCGTGCCCTGACCGCTGTATACACCATTATATCCACCTATATAGCTAGCTATATTGCTCTTCTGTAATAGAGCTTGCAGTCAGTTGTAGGAGATTGTGCGTGTTGTCTGCGTGCCCTGACCGCACTATACACCATTATATCCACCTATATAGCTAGCTATATTGCTCTTCTGTAATAGAGCTTGCAGTCAGTTGTAGGAGATTGTGCGTGTTGTCTGCGTGCCCTGACCGCACTATACACCATTATATCCACCTATATAGCTCTTCTCTAATTGAGCCATCTGCCATCTGCAGGAGTTAGTGGGTGTTGTGTGCGTCCAGCACAATATACACTACCCAATTGCTGGTTTTCCCATCTACCTTCAGGCCATTACCATGTCTGGAAGGCCAACAAGGAGAGGCAGACAGGCACGAGCTGATAAAAGAGAGCAAGCAGGCTCTGCATCTAGAGACAACAGTGCTGGTCGTGGACGCGGTGCATCGTCATCATCAGCACGTGGCCATGGGACACATTTGTCCTTGTTTTCGGCAGCTGGACGTGTTAAGCCGCATCATGCCGAAGACTTGGTAGAGTGGATGACCAAGCCCTCTTCATCCTCCTCATCCTCTCTCACCCAGGCTCAGGGTACTATCAAAGCAGCTGCCAACGCATCGTCTTCCCTCATCTCAATGTCATCATCAGTGACTCCTTCCCTAGACCCACCACGTCCTCCTGAGGGAGTTCCCTGAACTCTTTGAGCACAGTGTTGGGTACATGCTCCAGGAGGATGCCCAGTGTTTTGTAGGCTCTGATGATAATACTCAGCTAGAGGAAGGCAGTAGCGTGAGCGCAGAGAGAGGGGATGCTCAAGAAGGACAGCAATCTGGCAGTCATGTTCCACAAGCTGCAGCATACTGCCAGGTTTGCTCCAGCGATGAAGAGGGAGGGGATGATGAGGGCACTGATTCCACATGGGTGCCTGGTAGGAGAGAGGAGGAGGAGGAGGAGGCACATGTCCAACGAGGCAGGATGCCCTCCAGGGGCCAGCTTAGGGGCAGCACACTGACTGAATCCCAACGCAGAGCTCCGCCTGTGCAGGGCGTGTTATTCTAAAAGTTCTTTGGTGTGGGCCTTTTTTAAGACGAGTGCATCAGATCACACCGCTGCTATTTGCAACATATGTCTCAAGCGTATCTCGTGTGGCCAAAACATCAGCCGCTTGGGCACCACATGCTTGACCAGACATATGTTGACCTGCCATGCAGCTCGTTGGCAAGCGTACCTCAAAGACCCACACCAAAGAACAAAGCGGATCTCTCCTTGCTCCTGATCAGCTGGGATCTCCAACCACACTAGACCTTCAGTCCTCTCTGAAACCTGCTCTGAGAATGAAGGTGTAGAATTAGGTGTGTCACAGCCAAGTGCTTCCGGGCAATCTGCTAGCAGTACACCCACGTCCGATTATAGCAGGCAAATTTCCCTGCCCCAGCTGCTGGACCATCGAAAGAAGTTCACTCCCAGTCATCCACATGCCCAGCGGTTGAATGCTAGCTTGGCTAAATTGCTAGCACTTCAACTGCTGCCTTTTTAGTTGGTAGACTAAAACCCTTCCGTGAGTTTGTACAATGTGCGGTTCCTCAGTGGCAGGTCCCCAAACGCCACTTTTTCTCACAGAAGGCGATTCCGGCTCTCAACCGGCATGTGGAAGGCAATGTCCTTGCCTCGCTGGACAGGGCGGTCAGCGGTAAGGTGCATATTACCGCTGACTCATGGTCCAGCAGGCATGGACAGGGACGTTACCTGTCTTTCACGGCCCATTGGGTCACACTTCTGGCAGCTGGGAAGGATGCAGGAAAAGGGGCAGTAGTGTTGGAGGTTGTTCCGCCACCATGCCTCCAAAATGCTACTACTGGTTGTGACACACCTCTCTCCTCCACCCCCTTCTCTTCTTCTTCCTCCATGGCCTCTTCCAGTGCTCTGTCCTCAGAACCAACGGTGCTCCGTAGGTGTTCAAGGGGCTACGCAGGCAAAACTATGCCATGCCGTGCTTGCGCTGGTTTGTTTGGGGGACAGGAGCCACACTGGGGCAGATATTTTATCAGCTCTGCAGGGGCAGGCCGAGAGATGGTTGACGCCACGCCAGCTTAAGCCAGGAATGGTGGTTTGCGACAATGGCACCAACCTCCTCTCCGCCCTCCGACAGGGACAACTGACCCATGTGCCCTGTGTGGCTCACGTCCTTTTTTTTTTTAACTTCTTTATTTATTTATTTTTTTTCCCCTTTGTACAAAATATCATAACAAACAGCTTATATACACATCAATTAAGCTTATCCACTATATGTATTCACACTTCCTTTGGTGTCAATTTATCCCGCATTCTGTTACCCCCCCCCCCCTCTTTTCCTCCCATCCCACCTCCCCTACCCCATCCTCCCCCTCACCCTCCCTCTCCCAATGTCCCTCTTATCTGGATCTATCTTGTTATCTCTGTACTTATTTTTAAGCCTGTATTTCGTGGTTTTCAAGCTACTTTGTACCTCATTTACCCTTATCCTTCTTCTTTTCCTTCCTTCCTTTTCTTCCTTCCTTCTTTTCCTTCTACCACTATTGTTGGTTAGGTGGGTACCCTATTTCATTCAGCCACGGCCTCCAGATTTTCTCAAACCCTATGAGGTTTCCTCTACGTATATATACAGTTTTCTCCTTCCAAATTAAGTCATTGATAACTCGGGACCACTCACTCACAAGAGGTGCGCTCTCGGACTGCCATTTCTGTGCTATCAGTTTCCGTGCTTGATATAAGCAGCGTATAACTGCAAGCGTAGTGCTTTTCTGTTCGCCCGGTGCTTTCCTATGTCCTAGTATACAGGTTTTAGAATCGAGATCCAGATTAATCCCGAATGTTTTATTTATAGTTTCTGCTATTCCTTCCCAGTATCGAAACAGCTTTGGGCACTTCCACATCATATGTAGAAGGTCCCCGCAGCCTCGGCATCTAGGACAATTGGCGTCCGTCCTCCTTCCGAACAGAAACAATCTCTTGGGAGTATAGTAGGCCCTGTATAGCAGCATCAAGTGTGACACTTTCTGTGACGGAGAAACTGATAATAGAGGCCCCAGTTCTAATATTCTCTTCCACTGTTCCTCCGTGATCTCTCCTATGTCCTCTTCCCACTTCTTTTTTTGCTTGGCTAAGCCAGGTTCTATTTTTAGTCCCCTACCTAGTAGCCCGTAGAGGGTGGATATAACTCCCCTAGATTTATCTACCTTAATTATCTCCTGGGATAGGGATATCTTATCCCACTCAGGGATCTGTGGTCCAAACTGCGCTTTCAGAGCATGCCGGAGCTGTAGATATTGAAAGAATGTTTGTTGCGGTAAATCATATTCCTTTTTTAAATCCGTAAATGTTTTCAGTATTCTACCCTCATAAATTTGACCCAACCTGACTATTCCTTTCTTCTCCCATATATTAATTCTCCCCATTAACAATATTTCCTGCAAGTTCTTATTATCCCACAGGGGCGTATGTTCTGACCAGCCTGTACATCCCAGCATCTTTTTTACTGTTCTCCATACTTTACTTAGCATATTTATTATGGGATCCTTACGCTGAATGGAACTTGCTTCCAGTGCATCTACCAGTTTTTCATGTGGAGCTCCAATCAGCATTGCTCTGCCATTTGGGTTACCCTCCCCCTCCTGATTACATCCCACCAGATGTTGCAATTGCGCTGCTAAGTAATAATTCCTAGGGTTAGGCACGGCTAGTCCCCCCTTATCCATTGGCTGCTGTAACGCCTGGAGTCGAATTCTCGCTTGTCCCTTTTTCCAAATTAACTCCCGAAAGAGAGTTTCAAATTTTTTAAACCACTTTTTTCCTATCCACACCGGGGCGTTGTGCAGAACATACAACAATTGTGGCAGCCATATCATTTTTATCAAGCTGCAGCGACCCGCCACCGACAAGGGAAGTCGACTCCAGACGTCACAGCTTCGCTTGAATTTTCCCAATAGCGGAAGCATATTTTTATCAACGTATTGCTCTAAGTTTACTGTTAAGTATATACCTAGGTATTTCATTGAGTCTACCATTTTCAGTTGCGGTATCCCAGTCGCAATCACTGCGGCTGGGGTATCCACTTGGAGCAGTTCTGACTTCCCCCAGTTTATTGTCAAACCTGTGAAGCCTCCAAAGTCCTCAACAAGTTTAATTGCCTTTGCCAGAGAATGACCAGTGTCTCCTAGAAAGAGAAGAACATCATCTGCATAAAGTGCAATCCTCTCCTCTCTATCCTCTTCCCTTTGAAAACCAGATATCTCAGGGTCTGACCTAATAGCAATCGCCAACGGCTCCATTGCAATAGCGAAGAGCAGAGGGGAGAGAGGGCACCCCTGCCTTGTCCCCCTGCTCATCTCTATTCTTTCAGATTGTTCTTTATTTATTCTTACTTTTGCACTGGGGTCACTGTACATCATTTTAATCCATCCGATGAACGCGGGGCCGACCCCACACCCCTCCAGGACTCACCACAAGTATCCCCATTCTAGACTATCAAAAGCCTTTGTCATGTCCAGAGATAGGATGGCCCTCGAGCCCGCGTTCATCGGAGGGGTCTGAATGTTTAAAAATGCCCTTCTTATATTCATACTGGTTGATCGTCCGGCAATAAAACCTGTCTGATCTATGTGTATCAGTCTATTAATGACTTTATTTAGCCTATTTGATAATACCTTCGCCAAAATTTTAGCATCAGAACATAAAAGTGATATCGGCCTATATGAGGCTACCTCTTGAGGGTCTTTCCCTTCTTTAGGTATTACAATAATGGTCGCCTCCAGCATGGATACTGGCAGCTTCCCCTCTACCTTAGCCCCTTTCAAAGTCCTAAGTAGTTCTGGAAGTAAAATTTCACTGTATTTCTTGTATAGTTCCACCGGTAGGCCATCTGGCCCAGGGGACTTTTGGTTAGCCATACCAGTCACTGCCTGCTGTATCTCGCTAAGGGTTATAGGGGCTTCCAGATCATCCCTCTCCTCTTGAGTGAGGGTTGGAAATTTCACTTTTTCCAAAAATGCGCCCATGCCTTCTTCGTTCCTCTGGCCTCGAGTTCTATATAGTTCCTCATAGAAGACCCTAAAGGCCTCTACTATCTCCTTTTCACTTGTAAGAACTGTCCCGTTCATGGATTTAATCGCTGGGATTGTAGCTGAGGGGGAATTAGTTTTTACTAGCTGGGCTAATGTTCTCCCGACGCTCTCTCCCTCCCCAAAATAGCGTTGCTTCTGAAATAATCGCTTATTTTCTTCCCTTTTTATAATTGCCGACCTATACCCGTGCTGTTTGTTTAACCATATTCTTTGTTTTTCATAGGTGGGATCCTGGACATAGTTCTCCTCTGCCTCTATTACTTCCTTCCTAATTTTTTCCTCCCAGCTCCTAGATTTTTGTTTAATTTTAGTCACCTGGTGAATCAGAATACCTCTAGTGTATGCTTTTAATGTATCCCATATTGTGTTAGTTGGGGCAGTGTCTATATTGAATACTAAAAACTCTTTTAATCTTTTTGGAATTTCTTCTACATCTTTCATTAATTCAAGCCAGAACGGGCTTATTCTCCAATCCCCCGGTGTTTTTCTTTTTTCCCCTGTTCTCAGTACTATTTTCAAAAATGAGTGGTCAGATATTCCCCTAGGTAGATACTCTATATTTCTTACGTCTTGCAGCGCTTCCTCATTACCCAGGGCTAGGTCTATTCTGGATAGTGTTGAGTGAGAACTTGAAAAGCAGGAATATTGCCTTACATTCATATTCCTCGCCCTCCACATATCCAGTAGTCCTACTTCCTTCAGGAAGTGACTTAATCTTGTTAACCCCGTTTCTCCTGATTGAAGTTTACTGGGGAGCCTGTCAGCCCCTCTATCAAGCACTTCATTGAAGTCCCCCAGAACTATTACCGGTACCTCCTCTTTATCTGCCAAAAAGTCCATTAGTCTATACACCACCTCCATCTTAAACGGGGGTGGCACATAGACACACGCCAGAACACATGGCCTGTCCTCCAAAACACAATACAAGAAAATATAACGGCCCAGTTCATCTAAACTGGCCTGTCTGCAGATGAATCTAACCCCTGTTCCTATCATCACGCACACTCCCCTCGAGTAGGATGTGTGGGTGGAGTGGTATTGATTTTGATACCTCCTATTTTTAAATTGGGGAATAGTTAATTTTGTTAAATGTGTCTCCTGCAGACAGGCCAGGCCGATCGCATGTCTATCCAGCATCGAAAACACTGCTGCTCGTTTAATCGGGCTCCCCAAGCCTCTTACGTTCCAAGAGGCAACATTAAGTACCTTATCCAACATTATTCAACATATACCGGAACAAAATTAAAATAAATAAGCAAAAAGGGGGTGGAACTTCAAACTTTGTGAAAAATATCCTATAGTATCTCATTCTACCCATATTCCCCCCATATCCACCTAATTTACAAAATCCATACCAGTGTATCATCTTTATAATGGTAGCTTCCAATTGGGCCACTATTTGTGTGCAAAATATACAATATATAGCTTTCAACCTTCTGTGATCTTCTGTGTTCAAAATTTTTTTTTTTTGATCCCTTCTACCCTTTCTCCTTTTGCAGTCCCTCCCAGCTCCCCCCCCTCCCACCCCATCCCTCCAGCCCGCCCCCTCCCTCCCCATCCCCCCAACCCACCACCACCTATCTAGGTACTCCCTTACGGGGGTATACATGGCCCTTACACACTCCTCCCTTCCATCCTTCCCTCCCTTTGCATCCCCACACTTATTACACTCTACTTCCACCCTAGGGGAGACAGACACCACAAAAGTAAAACAGATAAGAAAAAAAAGAAATGAAACCTTAATCCCTATCTCCCCTATTATCATTGTTTCATACCTCATTTAAGTCTCCCGCAACTCTCTCCCTGTACTCCTAAAAAAGAATTATTCAAAAAGAAGAGACCCCTATTCCCCTCCCCCACCCCCTTAATGCGTCTGTAATGACTCCTTGTTAGCCTCGAGCCATAAGGTTACATCTCCCGGGGCGTCAAACACCCGTGTTCCCCCCAGTGTCGCTATTCGCAAGCGTGCTGGGTATAAGAGGGCATATGTAATCTTATGGGTTCTTAAGATACGTTTAACCTCTAAGAAATCGGCCCTTCGCCTCTGCAGTTCTGGTGAATAATCTGAATAGAAAGAAATCTTTACACCATCATACATAACACTCCCCATGTCTCTAGCCTTACGCATCAATGTCACTTTGTCATTGTAATTAAAAAATTTCAAAATCATTGGTCTAGGACGGCCTCCAGGAGGCGGGGCTTTAAAAGGGACCCGATGGGCCCTTTCTATTGAAAAGAAAGGTGAAAATTTTTCTCTGCCAAATAGTTCTATGAACCATGTCTCTAAAAATTTTATAGGGTCAGAGCCTTCGCATCTCTCAGGCAATCCTAGCACCCTAATGTTGTCTCTTCGAAGTCTATTTTCTACTTCATCCATTCTGGCAGTTTGGCTGGTTAATTGTTTTCTCAAACTGTTAACCTCCTGATGTAATGGGTGTAAAACATCTTCCATTTGGCTTATCCTTATTTCTAATGCTGCCGTTCTTTCCGCTGCGTTATGTATGTCCTGTCTAATCAATAGTAGCTCTTCCTTCATATTTTTAAATTGGCCGCATAGATCTCCCAGCGAGTTTTTGCATGCATTAACAGCTTGAAGGACCTCTCTTAATGTTGGTTCCTCTTCAATAGGGGGGTTACTTTTGGTACCTAATTCGGTCTCATTGTAGGTTATTCCTTGATGTTTGCTTGCATTCTTTGAGCTGGGTGCTGCTACAATTTTTGAGCCTGAAGGACCTTGGCTTTTTCTATCCACTGATCCCCCTTGTTGAATTTTTACTTGAATAGGCTGGGCTTGTTGTTCCGTTTGCTCCCCCTTCATTGGAGATTGACCCGATGTACGGGTATATCGCTCTAGTTTTGCTGCAGCTGATCGTGCAACCTGGGCGTTTTTTTCCTTTGAGGAGCGGAGGTGTTGTGCCCCTTCGTTCTCCTCCAGTGCCTGATCCTCTCCTCTTCTCCTTGACATCTTTAATATTCAGGTGTAATGCAAAGAATCTAGGCCTACCCCCAGAAAAAAGGCAAAAAAATAAAATAAAATAAAATAATAAATGGGGGGTAGTAATAGTAGTAGAGCAATAGCTCAAAGCAGCTCAAAACAGCTAAAAAATATAACAAGAGGGGGGGGGGGGGAGGGGTGAGTCCCTGTACTGAGTCAGCCAAATGTATATAGACCAGTCAGTTTTTCCCTTCAGCGAGAGCGTGCGTCAAGTATCTTGTTTATAGGACCGCACCTGCGGAGGGCTTATACCATTTGACCTTTAAGCAGCTGTCCTTTCAGAGTTCTTTTTGCCCAGGTATCAAAGCGCTGATTCACACAGTCATTATACCTCCCAGTCAGAATTACAAAGATATTAACCAGCCTGGGATATCCTTTAAGAGTCTCCTCAGATAGACAGCTTATTTCCACAAGTAAAAACAAAAGTTTTCCTACCAGGAGGGAGAGTGAGTGCTTACTCCAGTCCTGGTCCCAGCTGCTCAGCGCTTCTGCATTCCGTCAGGCCTCCCCCACCTCCACTTCACATACCTCGGGAGCCTTCTAGTTTCCTCCGGGCTCAGCTGCTGGGGCGTCTCTCAGAATGATATTCGACTGTGCCGCTTCTCGCTGTGTTCTCGCGGTCTTTGCGCTGCTCTCCGACAGTCCTCGGCTTCTCTCGGCGACCTTCGGCGTGCCTCGGCGATCTCCGGCTGCTTTCCGGATGCATGCAGGTACCTTCGGAAATCTCCGACCTCAGTAAATTCTCCGGAACTCCTCAAGCGTTCGTATATACGGCCGCCTCGCCGCTCTGCCTTCCCAGCCAGGGTGCACTAGACGTCGGAGCACAGAGAGAGAGCCCGTCGGCACGCCATTCACCTCACATCACCTCGCCGTCTCCACACCTCCCACACCTTCCACATCCGGCCACTCCCCCCCCGGGCTCACGTCCTTAACCTGGTGGTGCAGAGGTCCTTGGGCAGGTACCCAGGCTTACAGGATGTCCTGAAGCAGGCCAGGAAAGTCTGTGTGCATTTCCGCCGATCATTTAATGCCTGTGCTTGGCTGGCTGAGCTCCAAAAGGATTTGAACCTGCCCAAGAACCGCCTTATATGCGACATGCCCACCAGGTGGAACTCAACGTTGGCCATGCTGCAGCGGCTGCACACGCAGCAGAGGGCCATCAATGAGTACCTGTGTGACTACGGCACCAGGACAGGGTCAGGGGAGCTCGGTTTTTTCTCACCACGCCAGTGGGGCATGATCAGGGATGCACGCACTGTCCTGTCACCATTTGAGGAGGCCACAAGGATGGTGAGCAGCGACAGTGCATGCATCAGTGACACTGTACCTCTTGTCCACCTGTTGGAGCATACGCTGCGTGGAATAATGGACAGGGCACTTGAGGCAGAACAGAGGCAGGAAGAGGAGGACTTCCTTGCCTCTCAAGGCCCCCTTTATCCAGACAGTGTTCCTGCCGCCCCACCCATCACACAGGAAGAAGACGAGGAGGAGTAGGAGGAGGATGATTGTGTCAGCATGGAGGTGTAGGCTGGCACTCAGCATCAGCAGCAGCAGTCTTGTAGGGATGATTTACAGTCCCAAGAAACCCGTGGACTTGTACGTGGCTGGGAGGAGGTAGCTGCGGATCATGTTGTCCTTAGTGACCCAGAGGACTCCGGACCGAATGCCTCAGCTAACCTACGCTGAATTGCCTCCCTGATTCTGCAAAGCCTGCGGAAGGATCCTCGTATTCTTCGGAGGGACCATTACTGGCTGGCCACTCTCCTTGATCCACGGTACAAGGGTAAGGTTGCCGACCTTATCTTGCTGTTGCAGAGGGAGCAGAGGATGAAACATCTCCGGGAGGCCTTGCAGAAAGGTCTGTGCAACGCGTTCCCAGAGACTGGGAGGTTACAAACGAGGAGGAGCGGTGGAGAAGTTGGCCATCTGATCGATGCGTTCAGACAATTTTTTAGTCCGCAGCCCCAAGGTATGATCGGTTCCAGCAACCATCGCCAGCGTCTGATTTACATGGTGCAGGAATACCTAGGGGCAAGGTCAGACTTGGACACCTTTCTCACCGAAAATCCTCTGGCTTACTGGGTCTTGAGGATGGATCACTGGCCAGAGCTTGCACAGTATGCAATTGAGCTACTGGCCTGTCCTGCATCCAGCGCTCTTTCGGAACGCACCTTCAGTGCTGCTGGTGGCTTTGTTACCAATCACAGGGTGCGCCTGTCCACCGACTCGGTTGATCGACTGACCTTCATAAAGATGAATCAGTCGTGGATCACCCACAGCTACCAAGCACCTGAAGCTGATGTAACCGAATAATTTTTTTTTAAATATCACATCCCTTCAAGACTGCCTATGCTGATGCTGAGTGACTGTCCTGTTATGTTGATTGTCTATCCTCTTCCTCCTCCACTGATATGTTGGAAGAACATTTTTTGTTCTGGGTGATGCCACCAGCCCAATTTTTCAGTCCCTGTTTAACAGGGACGTTTAATTACAATTTTTGATGCAATGCTTTGCAGCAGGGCTCATCCCCGCACCACCACTAGAGTATATGGGAGAGGTTGCAGTGTCGTGGCACCAGCACCAGTGCCTAAGGCCCAATTTTTCAGCCCCTGTTTAACAGGGGCATTTAATTGCAATTTTTGATGCAATGCTTTGCAGCAGGGCTCATTCCTGCACCACAACTACAGTATATGGGAGAGGTTGCAGTGTCGTAGCACCAGTGCCAGCAGCCCAATTTTTCAGCCCCTGTTTAACAGGGGCGTTTAATTACAATTTTTGATGCAATGCTTTGCAGCAGGGCTCATTCCTGCACTACAACTAGAGTATATGTGTCAGAGAATCAACAGCAGGAGAAGGACTTTAGGACCCAGCATCTCTGGCAGGAGAAGGACTTTAGGACCCAGCATCTCTGGCAGGAGAAGGATTTTAGGACCCAGCATCTCTACCAGCAGGTCACATGGGTCTATATAAGGAAGTCTGCTAGAGTCTGCAGTTGCTGGTTTGTCTTCAGCTCACCCTGTGTTCCTGTGCCCTGTATTATCTGCTGATCTGATCTCCTGTGTACCGACCTGGCTTGTTTTGACCTGTTCTTCCCGATCCTCTGGCTTGACCCTTTGGCTTGCACCTGACTACTTCCTGCCTGCTCCCAGCATCTGATCCCGGCCTGGCTATTGGACTCTGCTTATCCTGCTCCCTGTACTAAGACGCCGCTGACCTTAGGTCATTCTGATCCTGGACTGTCTCTCTGTGAATGACCCCTGATCTGGCTCCCGGCTTCGCTATTCAGTTATTCCACTGGACTTTGTCTCCTGGACCTTCCAAGCACGCCTGTCCCCAGCATCCCAGCACCTGTGCTTCTGTGGGCACCACACCTGCTGTTCCACCTTCAGTGGTGTGCTGCGCTCAGCCGCAAGGGGAGCCCTCCCAGCATCTCGGCCTCCTACCAAGTTATTGACAGTACAAACCAGCCATGTCAGAGGCCGACAGAGGTGTCTCCCCGCTGGAAACCGCATGTCTACAGATCACGGCCCTCACTCAGGTCATCCAAAAACTTCAGGAAGGATACCTTCTGTTAGAGGACGACTTGCAGCACCTGTATGCAACACCTACCGCCACAGATCGAGGGTTGTCTGCAGCCAACCCTCTGGTAGTTACACCTACTGTGGTGATGCCCCCTCCGGAACCACAAGTACCAACACCAGAACGCTTCTCTGGTGATCGGAGGAAATTCCGATCCTTTAAGAACGCCTGTTACTTATACTTGGCCCTGCAACCACTGACTTTTTCCACTGAAACAGTGAAGGTGGGATTCATTATTTCTTTGTTGACTGATGAACCCCAAGTGTGGGCTCATGGCTTATTGGAGCAGGAGAGTCCTCTCATTAACTCTGTGGACCAGTTATTTGAAACCATGGCCCAATTATACGATGTCCCCCTGCGGGTGGCCACTGCTGAAGCTGCTCTGCATACGCTACGGCAGGGTCAGCGACCTGCGGAAGACTACATGGTGGAATTCCGTACCTGGTCCTCAGACACAGGTTGGTTGGAACGAGGCAGCGTTAAGTTATCAGTATCGGCTGGGGCTGTCCGAATCCCTCAAGGATGAACTGTCCAGAATCGAGACCCCCTCAACACTAGAAGGTCTCATCCTACTGACCATTCAACTCGATAGACGCTTACGGGAACGCCAGTCTGAGCGTATCCAAACCTTTCGGCAGCCCGAAGTCCCGCCTACATCCAACCCCATGAAGCTTGGCCGGGCCCCTACCAAACTAGACCTACGTGGAGCTTACAATCTTGTCCGTATCCGAGAGGGTGATGAGTGGAAAACCGCATTCAGAACCAGATTCGGGCACTTTGAATACTTAGTAATGCCGTTTGGACTATGCAACGTCCCGGCCACATTCCAACATTTCATAAATGATATTTTTCGGCAACACTTAGACCACTTCGTTATCGTCTACCTCGACGATATTCTCATATTTTCAGCTACTCTGGAGCTTCACAGAACGCATGTAAAAAATGTACTGGGCATCCTCAGAACACATGGATTGTATGTAAAAGTCGAGAAATGCGACTTTGAGAAGACGAGAATCCAATTCCTCGGACTCATCATTACCACTAATGGGGTAGCTATGGATCCTCAAAAGGTGAAGGCTATCCTTGAGTGGTTGACTCCATCTGATAAGAAGGGTGTTCAGAGGTTCATCGGCTTCGCAAATTTTTACAGGAGATTCATAAAAAACGTCTCTAGCATTGTAGTGCCTATCACCCAGATAACCCGCCAACATACCAGATTCCAGTGGTCCGTAGCAGCACAAACTGCCTTCGATCAACTGAAGCTCCTCTTTACCTACACACCTATCTTACAGCATCCTGATCCTACCTTACCCAATGTCCTGGAAGTTGATGCCTCCGAAGTAGCCATGGGGGCAGTTCTTTCCCAGCATCAGGGGCCCAAAGCCCTACTTCATCCTGTGGCCTTCTCTTCACGGAAGATGAGTCAGCCGGAGAAGAACTATGACGTGGGGGATCGGGAGCTCTTGGCGATTAAGACTGCACTGGAGGAATGGACATATCTCCTAGAGGGTGCCACCTACCCTATATTAATCCTTACAGACCAAAAGAACCTAGAATATCTCCGCACGGCCAAGCGACTGAGACCCCGGCAGGCTCGATGGGCTCTATTCTTTTCTAGGTTTAACTTCCATATCGCCCAGGGTCTAAGAATGGAAAAGCCGACGCCTTGTCCCGAATGTTCCCTGATACCCCAGAAGAGGTCACACCCAGTTCAATTCTGTCCCCTCAAAATGTCCTCTTGATCCAGCCTGATTTAAGGATTTCAATTGAACAGGCATCCACCCAGTGCACGGAGGCAGAAATCTCCTCTCTAAGAAGCCAGGGGAGGCTCCTTTGGCATCAAAACAAGATTTTTGTCCCACAGCAAGCCAGGCTTCAGGAACTTTTCATGACCACTAATTTGCTGCCCACTTTGGGGTCTGAAAAACAACAGAACTGGTCCAACGGTCTTTATGGTGGCCCACTCTGAGATCTGATTGTAAGGAGTATGTAAATTCTTGCACAACATGCCAGCGGAACAAGGGGTCCAACGCTAAATCCTGGGGCCTGTTAAGGCCTCTGCCAGTTCCGGAACAGCCTTGGAAGAACATTTCATTAGACTTTATAGTGGATTTACCCCCTTCAGAAGAATTCACAATTATCTTGGTAGTAGTAGACCGGCTATCCAAGATGGCACACTTTTTGCCAATGATGGGCACACCTTCCGCCATAGATACAGCAAACACTTTCATCAAAGAAATAGTCAGATTGCATGGTGTACCAGACAACATTGTGTCAGATAGAGGTGTTCAATTCACCTCTAGGTTCTGGAGGAACCTTTGCAAATTGCTGTCAATTGAAACATGTTTTCTCACAGCCTACCATCCCCAGAGCAATGGTCAAACGGAAAGGACTAACCAAACGCTAGAACAGTATCTAAGATGTTTTTGTTCCTTTTCTCAAGACGATTGGATTTCATTTTTGCCCTGTGCGGAATTCGCATACAATAACTCTGTGCACGCTGCTACCAACCAGTCGCCCTTCTGGGCGAATTATGGCTACCACCCCTAATTTCTACCCAATATCATCCCCGAATCTTCCACTGTCAGGGAATCAACAGCAGGAGAAGGACTTTAGGACTCAGCATCTCTGGCAGGAGAAGGACTTTAGGACCCAGCATCTCTGGCAGGAGAAGGGCTTTAGGACCCAGTATCTCTACCAGCAGGTCACATGGGCCTATATAAGGAAGTCTGCTAGAGTCTGCAGTTGCTGGTTTGTCTTCAGTTAACCCTGTGTTCCTGTGCCCTGTATTATCTGCTGATCTGATCTCCTGTGTACCGACCTGGCTTGTTTTGACCTGTTCTTCCCGATCCTCTGGCTTGACCCTTTGGCTTGCACCTGACTACTTCCTGCCTGCTCCTAGCATATGATCCCGGCCTGGCTATTGGACACTGCTTATCCTGCTCCCTGTACTAAGACGCAGCTGACCTTAGGTCATTCTGATCCTGGACTGTCTCTCTGTGAATGACCCCTGATCTGGCTCCCGGCTTCGCTATTCAGTTATTCCACTGGACTTTGTCTCCTAGACCTTCCAGGCACGCCTGTCTCCAGCATCCCGGAACCCGTGCTTCTGTGGGCACCACACCTTCTGTTCCACCTTCAGTGGTGTGCTGCGCTCAGCCGCAAGGGGAGCCCTCCCAGCATCTCAGCCTCCTACCAAGTTATTGACAATATGGGAGAGGTTGCAGTGTCGTAGCACCAGTGCCACCAGCCCAATTTTTCAGCCCCTGTTAACAGGGGCATTTGATTAAAATTTTTGATGCAATGCTTTGCAGCCGGGCTCATTCCTGCACTACAGCTAGAGTATATGGGAGAGGTTGCAGTGTCGTGGCACCAGCACCAGTGTCTAAGGCCCAATTTTTCAGCCCCTGTTTAACAGGGGCATGTAATTACAATTCTTGATTTAATATTTCACAGCAGGGCCCGTTCCTGTGCCCACCCAGAGTAACTGTGAGGACTTATAGTGTTGTGGCACCAGCACCAGCACCACAACCACCAAGGGCCCAATTTTTCTACCACTGTTCAACAATGGCATGTAATTACAATTCTTGATATAATCGTTCACAGCAGGGTGTTCCAGCGCCCACCAAGAGTCACTTTGAGGGCTTACAATGTTGTGGCAGCACCAACACCTTGTTCCGCCATTTCTGTAGAGCATATAGGGCAGGCCCCTACTTTCAAACATCCAACTTACAAACGTCTCCTACTTGCAAACGGAAGGAGACAACAGGAAGTGAGATGAAAAAAGACGTACGGCAAAAAAAATTATACAGGGGTGATAACCCTTCCCTATGTTTTCCAAAAAGCTTAAAAATAGATTTTTTGACTGGAGCTACACTTTAAAAATGTACCAGTTCAAAATTACAAACAGATTCTACTTAACACAACAAATCTACACAGTCCCTGTCTTGTTTGCACTGCCTGTATACTGCTGTTCTGAGTATATAGGGCCTGGGGGCTCCACGTCTTTCCTTTTTTTAATATGGGTACGGGGTTCCCCTTAATATCCGTACAAGACCCAAAGGGGCTGGTAATGGGCAGGGGGGCATTTTTCTTAATGATTTTCATCCATATTGCCGGAACCAGATATTACATTAAAAATGCAAGCAGTTTGAAATTAGTTTTTTTCCGTTAAATGTCATTTTGTGCAGGGACTGTTCTAAACACGGGAAACACGTGGCACTTCACAGGCATACTATAGACACCCCCCAGGCACGATATTTAAAGGAATATTTCACTTTTTTTCCACTTTAATCGTCATTAAAATCAGTGCTCCCGCCAAAACGGCCATTTTTAAAAACATTTTAGGCATTGACCCATGTCCCCTGGGGCAGGAGCCAGGTCCCCAAACCCTTTTTAGGACAGTATCTTGCATATTAGCCATTAAAATTAGCACTTTTTCACCTCTCTTCCTCCTGGAATTTGGAAGGGCTGCATTAGTTCTTCCCCTTTATTCTTTTTTTTTAGCTGCTTTCTCTCTCCCTCTCCTCATTATAACCTAATAAGTGAGTTAATATGTCGAGGCGACGAGGAGAGGAACCACCGCAGGACACTGTGGGGTCACAACAACTGCGCTCCTCTAAAGAAAAAAACACCCAGTCTGCAGCTGCTGCTGCGGCAAAGCTAGAGCGGTATGCTCATACACCCGGTCAAACTCCAACAAAGGCAGGACAGACAGTGCAATTAAAAAATTCACAGGGGGTCCCAGCTGATAGAAAAAGCCAAGGCCAGCCATCAACAATGGCTGTGGTAGCTGGTGGACCCAAGAGTAAAAGTAATAAAATTCAGGGGGACACCCAAAGCGATTCAGAACTTACACTTAGTACTAGTATATCCGCGGAGGAATCCCCAACACTGAAGGACGTTTTACAAGCAGTTAATGCATGTAAATCTGCACTAGGTGAAATGGCCGCTCAATTAACTAGAATGAAGGAGGAATTGGCAATGGTCCGCCAAGACATTCAAAAAGTAGTGGAGAGAACTACTGTTTTGGAAACAAGGATAAGCCAGCTGGAGGACGACGTTTACCCAATACAGTTAGAGATTAAGAGTATGGGAAAGCAACTGGGCAGTTATGCTCTCAAAATGGATGAAATAGAAAATAGATCCCAAAGAGATAATATTAGGATGATGGGGTTACCTGAGAAAAGCAAAGGCCCTGATCCAATAAAATTCTTGGAGGACTGGTTTATTGAACTCTTTGGTAGGGAAAGCTTCTCATCCTTTTTTTCGCTAGAACGGGCCCATCGGGTTCCCTTTAGAGCCCCGCCCCCAGGTGGCCGTCCTAGACCTATGCTGCTGAAGTTCTTCAACTATAAAGATAAGGTGACATTGATGTGTAAAGTGAGAGAGATGGGGGACATCTTCTAAAAAGGCATGAAGATCTCACTTTATCCAGATTACTCCCTTGAATTGCAGAGACGCAGGGCGGAATTTCGTGGAATTAAATCTACATTACAGATATATAGAGTACCATATGCACTTTTATATCCAGCGAGACTGCGGGTGACGATGCCGAATGGGACTCAGATATTTGATTCCCCAACTGGGGCATCACTATGGTTGGAAGCTAACAAGGAGACCCTGCAGAGAAATCATGGGGAAGGGGAGGGAAACCAGCGGGAGGAGGTAGGAAGGGGGGAGCGGGAGGGGAGAGGAGAGAGGGAGTAGGAGAAGAGGGGCAAAGATGGGTATAAGAAAAATAGGGAGGGGAACAGCGGCTTGATAAAGGAAATAATGGAATAAGGGAAAAAAAAGGAAAAAAAGAAAGAAGAAAAAAAGTGATAACGAAAAGTGGGAGGTAAATTTGAGAAATGTTGGTAGGTAGACAGCGGGGGCGGCACATGGGATTGGGAGGGAGAAGAGAGAAAACAAGAGAAGGTGTATGGAGGGTAAGGTCACGTATAATCCCCCTAGGGAGCACCTAGGTAGGTGGTGGAAGGGGAGGGTGGTAGGGTTGGGAGGGAATGGGGGGAGGTAGAGGTGGGGGGGGGGAATGGGGGGAGGGAGAGGTGGGGGGGAGGAGGGAGGGGTAAAATGTTTGTAAAAAATGAATATTACACGATAGATGATCAAAAAAATGAAATTAACACTAGTTCGCACATTGATAAAGATACACACCCAAGGGTTAAAGTTAATCTACAAGTAAATAGTGCACTGAAATGTCAGAAGGAGGAGAAAAGTATACGGGTGCACAGGGTTTTTTTTTCTTTTTCTTTTTTCTCCTTTCTTTCTCTTTTTATATATACTTGCCCTGCTTACCTGCTCCGCTACCTTCTCCTTGGGCCAGCCTTCTCCCTTTCGCTTTTTTTTTCTACTCTCTCCTTTACCTGATAGATGATACAGTTTAAAACACTTAATATCGGGTCATGGAATGTGAGGGGCCTGGGTAGTGTGATTAAGAAAGCGACTGTTTTTTCCATGTTAGAGAGGTTCAATGTTGGACTGGTCTGCCTGCAGGAGACACACTTGACAAAGTTGTCTATATCACAAATAAAAAACAGGAAATTTCAACAGCAGTATCATTCTGTATATACCTCTTATTCAAGAGGAGTGAGTGTGCTAATAAGAGACGGAGTGAGTTTCTCCTGCAGACAGGCCAGTATCGATGAAATGGGCCGGTATATTTTCCTATACTGCCTACTGGAGGGTAGATGTTGTATCTTGGCAAATATCTATATCCCTCCACCGTTTAAAATGGAGGTCATGTACAGATTAATGGAATTTATCGGGGACAAGGAAGATACCCCAATTATAGTGTTGGGTGACTTTAACGAGGTCCTTGATGAAGAGATAGACAGGTTTCCCCCCAGGATGAGATCTAGGAATACGGGAGTAACCAGGTTGAGTGGTTTTTTGAAGGAAATGGGACTAATGGATGTATGGAGAGAGAGAAACCAGAGAATTAAACAATACTCTTGTTTTTCAGGATCGTATCATACCCTCTCTAGAATAGACCTGGCCTTAGGAAACGCAGAATTAGTACAAAATATAAGGAACATAGCATATATGCCCAGAGGAGTCTCTGACCATTCATTGATGGTGGTGACCTTAAACACCGGGGAAAATACTACACAAGGAGGATGGAAAATCAGCCCATTCTGGCTTGAAATAATAAAAGATGTTGAGGAGATCTCGTTAAAAATGCAAGAGTTCATAGGGTTTAATACGGGTACTGCTCCAATTAGTGTAACATGGGATGCCCTAAAGGCCTTTCTTAGGGGCACCCTGATCCAGCAGGTAGCAAGAACCAAGCGAAAAGCAAGGGTCTGGGAGGAATGTATTAGGAAAGAATTGATAGAGGCCGAAAATAACGTATATGTAATAGACCCAACCCCAGAAAATCAAAAAATATGGTTAACCAAACAACAAGGGTATAAAATAGCAGTTACAAAAAAGGAAGAGAGTAAGCGTATATGTCAGAGGCAGCGTTATTTTGGGGAGGGGGAGGGGGTGGGTAGAATGTTGGCCAAGCTGGTGAAAACAAACTCACCGCCGTCAGTTGTCACCAGAATTAGAACTCGGATGGGGGTGTTGTCCCTAAGTGGTGAAGATATAGTGGAAACCTTTAGAGCCTACTATCAAGAATTGTATCAATCACAAGGGATGCGGGAGAAAAGGGAAATGGATAGCTTTTTGGAGGGAGTGGAACTGGTGACCCTTACCCAAGAGGAGAGGGAAGTCTTAGACGCCCCGATAACCCTTAGTGAATTACAACAAGCAGTGTCCGGGATGGCTAACCAAAAGGCCCCGGGACCTGACGGGCTACCGGGGTAGATTTATAGATACTATGGAGAAACGCTGCTCCCAGAATTGCATAGGACATTAAGGGGTGCCGCGGAGAAGGGTAAATTGCCTTCCTCGATGACAGAAGCTATCATTATTGTGATTCCTAAACCAGAAAAGGACCCATTAGAGGTAGCCTCTTATCGGCCGCTATCGTTATTGAATTCGGATGTCAAAATATTAGCTAAGGTTTTATCAAATAGACTGAATCAATTTATTATTAAACTGGTTCATTCAGGGAAGAACTACTGGTATGAATATTAGAAGGGCTTTTTTGAATATGCAGACTCCGTCAGAGAATATGGGGGCAAGAGCTATAATGTCATTGGATGTAACTAAGGCATTCGACAGCATAGAGTGGGAGTACTTATGGCGTGTATTGGAGAAAATAGGATTCGGGCCCTCCTTTATAGGATGGATCAAAATGATGTATTATGCCCCTAGTGCAAGAGTAAGGGTTAACAACAAGCTTTCCGAAAAGATTGAAATGAGCAGGGGGACAAGGCAAGGTTGTCCATTGTCCCCTCTGCTCTTTGCGCTTGCTATGGAGCCACTGGCAATAGCTGTTAGAGCAGATCCGGGGATAACAGGGTTCCAAATAAAGGGAGAGAGACAGGAAAAGATCGCTTTATATGCGGATGATGTCCTCCTCTTTTTGGGGGATACCAATCAATCCCTGGGCCAAGCAGTTAAATTAGTAGAAGGCTTCGGAAGGTTTACGGGGCTTGCTATAAACTGGGAGAAATCAGAACTGCTCCGAGTCGATCCCCTAGAAGATGTGATTGCGCCAGGGGCTCCCCAGGTGAAGGTGGTGGAAGCTATGAAATACCTAGGTATATACCTGACAGTAAATCCCGATCAGTATCTTAATAAAAATTTAATGCCGTTATTAAATAAATTCAAACAAAAGTGTGACGTCTGGAGCCGGCTTCCTTTATCGGTGGTGGGCCGGTGTAGCCTGATTAAAATTATATGGCTGCCTCAACTGCTGTACATTTTGCACAATGCTCCAGTATGGATATGTAAAAAATGGTTTAAGAAACTGGAAACCCTCTTTCGGGAACTTATCTGGAAGAAGGGCACAGCTAGGATCCGGCTTCAGACGTTACAGCTCCCAATAGATAGAGGGGGCTTAGCAGTGCCGCAGCCTAGGAACTATTATCTGGCAGCGCAGCTGCAGCATTTGGCAGGCTGCGACTTGGAAACTGGTAGCAACTTAGTAAGAGGGATTATGATGATAGGCGCCCCTCATAATACAGTGGCTGAGGTATTAGAGGCTGACTCCTTTCGACATAAAAATTCTGTAACTCTTATGATGGGTAAAGTGTGGAAAACTGTAAAAATATTAATGGGGTATATGGGTTTGTCAGAATCTACACCACTGTGGGATAATAAAAATCTCCCGCAATTAATTTCAATAGGAAAGATTAAAAATTGGGAAAGACAGGGTATAACGAGGCTGATCCAACTTTATGACGGTAATACCCTAAGGTCATTTACGGACCTAAGGGACGAATATAACTTACCACAACAATCCTTCTTTAGATACCTTCAGATGAGACACGCGCTGGCAGCCCAGTTTGGGGTACGTATGCCAGTATGGGATAAGATACCTATGCTTCAGGAGTTACCTACAATGGACAAGGCCAGCGGGTGTATATCGGCAATATATAAACAATTATGCTGAAACGTCAACCAGGAAGGGGACCACTTAAAACAGAAGAGAAGATGGGAAGAGGACCTGGGGGAAATATCAGATGAGCAGTGGAGGAGAATAATGGAATTAGGGCCAATGACATCAGTCTCCCCCTCACAAAAAATCTCGCATCTGATGTTGGTGCACAGGGCTTACTATACCCCTAAGAGATTATACCAATTCGGTAGGAGAGATGATGATAGATGCCCCAGATGCCAAAGACAGGGAGATCTCATGCACATGGTGTGGCGTTGCCCGAAGTTGTTTCGATATTGGCGGGGAGTGGTGGAAACTATAAATAAAATCTTTGAGGTAAAACTGGAAATGGACCCGATAATCTGCGTGCTTGGATATAGGGAGGCGCGGGGAGAACAGAAATGCACTACGGTGGCAGTTGTGCGCTGCCTATTCCAAACACGTAGAATAATAGCACAAAGGTGGCAAGCGCAGAGGCCTCCATTGGTGAGTGAATGGATCCAAGATATCTGTGAATTAATTTGGAAGGAGAAGACAATATATGTAAAAAGGGGGAACCTGAGAGAGTTTGAAAAAATATGGAGACCATGGGCTGATGAGATGGGATACCCCTTGGATTAGAAATGAGTCGGAGAATCAAGATCAAAATTAAGAAAGGGGAAGTAGACCTTAATTTATGTTATGAGTAAACCGCCTAAAAAGTAATATAAAGACGAGGTAATGGTGAGGGTAGTAGGAAGTTGGGAAGGGAGGGAAAGAGGGGAGGTGGGGGGATGGTGAGTTGGAGAGGAGGGGGAGGAGAGGAGGGGAAGAGGAGGGAAAAAGAAAGAGAAGACTGCAGTAGCCTAGTAATGTTAAAGGGAAAGGGAGAGGAGGGATAGGTTAATGATTAAAAGGATGCTAATTTACTTATAGAAGATAAGGATAACAGTAGACTATGTGAAATTAATCTTGTAATAGTGATATATTATTGTTTTTTTTTTAAAGTGCTTACGTACACTAAGAGAAGATAAGGGAGAAAAAAAAAAAAAATTAATAAAGATCATTAAATGTAAAAATTAAAAATAATGCTACAATGATGTGAAGACGAGGAAGATGCAAATGAACGTAAAGTTGATTGGGGCCTCGTGGAAAAAAATCGCTGACGTAGCAAAAAAAATTAAAATAAATAAAAAAAAAAAAAAAAAAAATTAGCACTTTTTATTTCGAACGTTCGAGTCCCATAGACTTCAATGGGGTTCTAAAGTTCGTACGAATTTTCGGTCCGTTCGAAAATTCTGGTGCGAACCGAACCAGGGGGTGTTCGGCTCATCCCTAGTCTTATATGGTCAATGTATCTGCTTCAACAGATGATGGTTTAGGTCAAAATGTTCTGCAGGTGGCTGTTTAATGCTCTTGGTTTCCTCTTGTTTATCTGTGTTTGGTGCGCTCTCCCCTCCCTTTGGACTGTTTTGGACATCCCTACATTGCTTAATTATCATCAAGCTGTGTCCCTCATTGGCTCTGAGCAAAGGATTTTACAATTTTAATTACAGCTACAAAAATATTGCCCATAGCCTACCAATTAAAGCTGAATTATATGTAAGGGTTTGCATAATTACACTGGTACAGCCTGTAAGTATGCATATGCAATACCTGTGGGATCCCTGTGCAAGATTACGTTAGTAGCCACGGCTACTACAGAGATCACTGCTGTCTTCCCGGGATCAATGCTGAGCAGCTAATAAAAGCAAAAGTGATCTCGCGTAATGTAAGAACAATCACCTAAAAATATGAAATATAATTCTCTGATGCATAAAACATGGTGAATAAAATAATAGTGCAGCAATAACTAGTGCAATGATATTGAAGTGAATAAAGTGTCCGAATGCAGATAATGGATGAAGTACCAGTAAATTAAGTGACAATGCAAACAATGATATAAAAATATATCATAAAAGTGTCTCCATCAAAAAGTGGAGAAAAATAAATTAAAAGTAAATATTGAAGAAAAAACAACAATAAAAAATCAAGTGCTCAAATAGTCCAAATATTTAAACGTGATGGGTTAATAGTCTATAAAAAGTGTATAAAAAAGTCCTCCAAATCAAAGTAATAAATTTGAAGGGAATTCCAAATATGTGACTTGGTGTTATTGTTAGAATTGGTGAATAGTATTGTCCATATAGAATTCCATAAATTCTCTCCTAGACTGTGGTCTCACAGAACTCTCACCTTATAATTATGTAGTGTCTCGCATCAACAAATATGTATTATCCACATTCTTCTATCAGGGTCCTATTAAGTTGATATATACTGCAGGTAGTGCCATAGCTATTTCTCCCTTTCAAAATCCTCCACAAATATATCCGGGATCACATGATCTGCTAAATCTAGGGTGGGCCAATGAGCGGCTGCCCTGCTACATGGTAACCACAGGGGTCATTCAGCATGGGCACAATTCACAGAATGTTTTGCATTTTTCTCAAAGAATACAAGGCGTTCTCTGATTGGACAATGTGGAGATTATGGCATCCCGCCCCTCTCCTCCACCACAGAGAATGTTTTGCTTTCATTCAGAAAAATTTCCAAGTGGTTATTTCCTCTGTGGTTACTACGAAGCAGGGCAGTCGCTTGGCATGGAACTGAAAGACAGTGGTGCTCACTGTAGTAGCAGCGACTACTACAGTGAATTCCAGCTTCCACAGGTATCACACAGGTATTTCATGTGCATAGGTCAACGCTAGACCAATGTAACTATACTATAAAATACATAACAGCGATTCATCTTTAAGCCTCCTAAGCTGTCGTGATAAATCGGTAGCTGAAATCAAGTTGACTACAAGTTTTAAAATGTAACTTTTCCCTATTTTTTTACAATATCAGCATTTTGACTGCCATGTCGCTACTCATTTCGAGTTGTCAGTAAACACGTTTTCATAAAAACTACAGTAGACAGCAAAGAGTTGTGTTATGTGCTTGTTAAACTGAGATGTGATTGTGCAGATATATCTGTAAAAGCTGAATAGACTAGGAAGGTGTGAAAGCATACAGAAGTGAAAATAATATGAAGGTGTGAGCAATGAATTGGTGTGGCTAACATCAGAAGCCTCAAACTAGAAGACACAAACCAAGAGCGGCTGCAATTCTAGAATAAATCTGAAAAAAGCTGTATTGCAGGGAACATGTAACTAACTAAAATAAGGACATTTTACCCCAAGATTGTTTTTTGAATTTTATATTTTCCATCTATGCAATTTTTAAAAACGTATATCCTGTTTAGCTGATAAAGTACCGGTACTTCATTATTTGCAACTCGTCCCTTCATTCCTAATTACCAAATGTACATTCATGTGAAAAGGTAGGTACACTCCATGGAAATTGTTGACTTTTTCAGTGCTTACACATAAAGGTTATATAAGAAAAAAATGCCTTTTCAATCAGTTAATCAATAACAATATCAATAGATGATAATGG
The DNA here is from genome assembly GCF_037356315.1 of Lithobates pipiens. Classification (NCBI taxonomy): domain Eukaryota; kingdom Metazoa; phylum Chordata; class Amphibia; order Anura; family Ranidae; genus Lithobates; species Lithobates pipiens. The sequence continues at coordinate 123,608,112 of NW_027507789.1, read as the reverse complement.
TGTACTGTGGAAATCGCAAGTACACCCTTGGTATCAAAAACTGGTATTGTCCCCTGTAGCAGTCAATAATGACTTCTTATAGACATTTTGTATAACTGCCCCACCAGTCGCTGACACTGAATATTTAAACAAATCTCCATGCAAAATTCCTTCAGCTGCAAAATGTTGTGGGCTTTCTGCCTGTTTTCAAAATCCCTCTACAAAATTTAAATGAGAATCAAATTAGGATCTTGGTTAGGACAGCCCATTTGGTTAGGACAGACCCAAACCCTCATTTTCGAGCCATTCTTTCATGGATTTGCTAGTGCACCTCGGCTTGGTATCACATTGAAAGACTTATTTCCATTTCAGCTTCAACATTGGCCTCACATTTTCGTCTATCACATTTTGGTATGATGCAGAATTCGTAGCTGACATAATAACTACAAACTATCCAAACCTAAACCAGAACATTTCCGCCACCATGTCTCACAGTTATACAATTTTTTCCCCCCCCTGTTACTGTGACCAAAAAAAACTAATCTTTTATTGATAAGTATTTAGTATATCCTAAAGGCCTGGTCTTTGCCTATATATTCAATAGCAAGCTGTAATCTTGTTATAAAGGTTTTTGAACCACAAAGACTTTTTCTTAACCACCTCAATACAGTGCACTTATACACCCTTCCTGCCCAGATCAATTTTCAGCTTTCAGTGCTCTCACAGTTTGAATGAATATTACTCAGTCATGCACAACTGTACCCATATGAAACTTGCGTAATTTTTTCACACAAATAGAGCTTTCTTTTGGTGGTATTTAATCACTAGTGGGTTTTTTATTTTTTGTGTTGTAAATAAAAAAAGACCGTAAATTTTGTGAAAAAAAATGCTTTTTTCTTTGTTTCTGTCATAAAATTTTGCTAATTAGTATTTTTTTTTTTCATAAATTTTGGCCAAAATTTATACTGCTACATATCTTTGGTAAAAATAACTCAAATTAGTGTATATTATTTTGTCTTTGTGAAAGTTATAGAGTCTACAAAACTATGGTGCCAATCACTGAAAATGAATCACATCTAATCAGGCTTTCAGTACATCAGGTGTATCTCATTTCTTGAGACACTAACAAGTCAGTAAAGTACAAATACCCCCCAAATTACCCTTTTTTTAGAAAGTAGACATTCCAAGGTATTAAGTAAGTAGCATGGTGAGTTTTTTTAAGTTGTACTTTTTTCCAACAATCCTTTGCAAAATGAAGATTTCTTTTTTATTATTATTATTATTTTTTTTTTACAAAATTATCAAATTATCAGGTTATTTCTCACACACAGCATATGCATACAACAAATTACACCCCAAAATACATTCTGTTACTCTTCCCGAGTATGGCAATACCACATGTGTGAGACTTTTACACAGCCTGGCTACATACAAAAGCCCAACATTGAAGTGGCACCTTCAGGCGTTCTACGAGCATAAATGACACATCTCATTTCACAGCCACCTATTACATTTTTGAAGGCCCTGGAGTACCAGGACAATGGAATTGCCCACAAAATGACCCCATTTTGGAAAGCAAATATCCCAACGTATAATCTATGGGGCATAATGAGTCTTTTGAACAGTTCATTTTTTCCAGAAGTTTTTGGAAAATGTGGAAAAAAAATGAAAACACATTTTCTTGATCATACATCACGGGACACAGGAGCTCATTACATAGTGGGTTATATAGGCACCTCTGGTGATTGGACACTGGTTAACCCCAATTAAGGAGAATTCCTCCCCTATATAACCCCTCCCATATGGGAGGCACCTCAGTTTTTTCGCCAGTGTCTATGGTGGTTGGCCACGTAAAACATGTGCTATGAAGAAAGCTCTGTGCAGGTCCCTGCGGGGGCCTAAGGGCTACAACAAACCGGATCCATATCTCGGGCCGATATTTGACTCCCAAGATGGTATGGTACCCGGGCCTCGTCATCCGAAGAAACGAGGTTTGGCCTGTAAGTCCTCTCCTATTGGAAGACTGGGCTCTGGGAAAACCAGACTTGGTGTACTATTTACATAGTGGCACGAAAGTTTCTGGCAGAGTCTTTTACAAGGTCCAGGTAGGAGGTTCTTCTGAGAAAGAACCCCAAAAAAACCTGAAGGTTGGCACAACTCTGCCCGCCGTGATGGATGAAGGCTGGAATCTGTCTGTTTTCAGCAATTCCTGCGGCGAGGATAGGTAAGGGAAGTTAATCCTATATATAATTATATTATGGATTTCTTCATTTGAGTAGTATGTCTTACCTGGTTTCCACCACTAGAGGGAGTAAGAGCAGCCTGATGCATACTTACATGCCTTTCAGTACACACGCTCAGTGAAGCCTGGTTCTCCAGAGGTCTCACGTCTCCACTGCAATCCCTGCCACAATAAAGGTAATACAGGGGTCCCACATAGTCTGGGGGTCCCACGCAGCTCTGATGGAGATTCCCTTTCCCCCCTGGATTCCGGCGGTCCTCGTGCACGCGCACGCGCACGCTCCCGGGCTAATGGAGGAGGAGGGAGTGTGGTTGTGAGCCGTGCACGTTGGTGTGCACGGCGCTGTACTGCGCAGGCGCCAGGCGGCAGTTTTTAAAAGCCCAGAGCGTCAGGGGGCTGTAAGTGTGAGACACAGGAGCTGTAGGCAGTAAGCATCCCAAGGGATTGGATCCAGGCAAACCTTAGACACCTACTCAGAATCAGGTTGTGCAGTTTTAAGCATATATATTTATTGTGAGACTTTAACCACTTTCAGACCGGACCATTTTGCTGGTCAATGACCAGAGGTCTTTTTACAATTTGGCACTGCGCTGCTTTAACTGGTAATTGCGCGGTCATGCAATGTTGTACTCAAACAAAATTTGCGTCCTTTTCTTCCCACAAATAGAGCTTTCTTTTGATGGTATTTGATTGCCTCTGCGATTTTTATTTTTTGCGATATAAACGTAAAAAGACCGCAAATTTTGAAAAAAAATGATATTTTCTACTTTTTGTTATTAGAAAAATCCAATAAACTCAATTTTAGTCATACATTTAGGCCAAAATGTATTCAGCTACATGTCTTTGGTAAAAAAAAAGTCAATAACTGTATATTTATTGGTTTGCGCAAAAGTTGTCACATCTACAAACTAAGGTACGTTTTCTGGAATTTACGCAGCTTTTAGTTTACGACTGCCTATCTCATTTCTTGAGGTGCTAAAATGGCAGGGCAGTACAAAACCCCCCCAAATGACCCCATTTTGGAAAGTAGACCCCCTAAGGAAATTGATAAGTGGCATGTTGAGCCCATTGAATATTTTATTTTTTTGCCTCAAGCGATTGAATAATGACAAAAAAAAATTTTTTTTTTTTTTTTTTTTACACAAAGTTGTCACTAAATGATATATTGCTCACACATGCTATGGGCATATGTGAAATGACACCCCAAAATAAATTCTGCTGCTTCTCCTGAGTACGGGGATACCACATATGTGGGACTTTTTGGGAGCCTAGCCGCGTACGGGGCCCCGAAAACCAAGCACCGCCTTCAGGCTTTCTAAGGGCGTAAATTTTTGATTTCACTTCTCACTACCTATTACAGTTTTGAAGGCCATAAAATGCCAAGATGGCACAAAACCCCCACAAATTACCCCATTTTAGAAAGTAGACACCCCAAGCTATTTGCTGAGAGGCATGTTGAGTCCATGGAATATTTTATATTTTGCCACAAGTTGCGGGAAAATTACAAACTTTTTTATTTTATTTTATTTTTTCACAAAGTTGTCACTAAATGATATATTGCTCACGCATGCCATGGGCATATGCGAAATGACACCCCAAAATAAATTCTGCTGCTTCTCCTGAGTACGGGGATACCACATATGTGGGACTTTTTGGGAGCCTAGCCGCGTACGGGGCCCGAAATCCAAGCACCGCCTTCAGGCTTTCTAAGGGCGTTACAGTTTTGAAGGCCATAAAATGCCAAGATGGCACAAACCCCCCCAAATGACCCCATTTTGGAAAGTAGACACCCCTAAATTTAGGGGTACACTAGTGAGACTAGGTAATAAATGGCGGGTGCCCTGAAACTATAAAAAAATAACTAACCAACCAGCGTCACCTGTAACAGTTATATGGTGATCACTGGTGAAAGGGTTAACTAGGGGGCAATCAGGGGGCTTTATGCGGTAGTATATGGGGGTCCCTGGCGCTATAAAAAGCTGCGGCGAACCTAAATACCTACCTGCCTAACTAGCGTCACCTGTGACACTAATACAGCGATCAGAAAAACGATCGCTTACTAGGCTGGGTTCACACTGGAGCGATGCAGGAACGCCACAAATCCGCGGCGGGTTCCCGCATCGCATGCCTCCTGGCGGCAGTTCACACTGCCCTATGCGAACTGCTGGGAGTGTCAGTGAAATGTTAATGACACCCCCAGATCAGTTCGCATATCGCAGTGCGATCTGCAAACTCGGATCGCATGGTGTGAACACCCATGCGATCCGATTCTGCTGCGGACCAAAAAAAGGGTCCCGTGCGAGTTTGCGGCGGGTGCGGCGGGTGCGACACGAATTCAGCCATACTATCTGTATGGCTGAACTCGAATCGCACAGAGATCGGATGTGATTTGCACTGCAGTGCGGTGTGAATCACATCCGTTCTCATAAACCGCTGCAATGTGAACCCAGCCTTAGTGACACTGGCGACGGGGGGTGATCACGGGGTTAAACCTTTATTGGGGGGGTTAGGGGGGTACCTTAGAACTAAAGGGGGCTAACCCTAACTGCCCTAACAGTTATTACAGTCACAAATGATACCAATGCAAAAAAAAAAATGCAATTGGTGTCACTGTGACTGGGGGGGCAGGGGTAATTGGGGGGGTGATCGGGGGTGAAGGGGGGGTGTGAGTGTACCTGGCATGTTCTACTGTGTAGTGTCGTGTTGGTGCAACTCACCGATCCTCTCTCCTCGGTGCCGGAACGAAAAATACCGACATGGAGGAGAGATTACATCACTTCCTCTCCTGTGTTTACATTACAGGAGAGGAAGTGATGTCACGGAGCATTTCCATTCGTCGGGAGCGATCGTGAGGGGGTGGCCATGAATGAATGGCCGCCCCCTCATCCCGGATCGCTCCCGAACGAATACCGACCGCCGCAGGCACTGGGGGGGGGCCCGATCGGGCCCCCCACCCGCGGGAAGGCAGGGACATATATATACGCCCATATGCCTGCCCGTGCCATTCTGTCGACGTATATCGTCGTGCGGCGGTCGGCAAGTGGTTAAGCACAACAGTGATTGCACTTTGTTCTAGTACCTCTGCTTTGTAGCTTAGGACTATGTCTCCTCGTAAGAGGGTCTCAGGGGGAGGTAACAAGGGCACTGGTAAATCACCACCTAGGTCCAGGGGTTCTAAAAATGCCTGTAAGCTACTATCCCCCCCTGCAAGACTGGAGCCAGCCTCACAGGATAAGTCAGTGCCCCTGTCAGGTTTTGCAGCCTCTCCTAATGTCTCAGCCCCGGTATACGTCACTGAGGACTCCCGTAGGGCTACATTGGAGGGTTTTGAAGGGAGAATCATGAATTTTATTTCTGCTTCCCTGAAAGATAGCAGGAAAAGGGGTAGATCCCCTCCCTCTGCTGAGATTCCTCTTTCAGGCGATTCTTCTGACAATGAGGAGAGATCCCTATCTTGGGACAGGGAACTTGAGCAGTCGGAGGAATCAGAGGAAGAGGAGAGAGTCCCCTCCTTCCAGGCGCTCAGAAAACAGGTGCAGTATTATACTGAATTGGTGCGTACCACATTCAGAATGCCTGCTGCTGAAGTCGCGACGTCCTCTGTTTCTTCCCTGGGAGTCAGGAAAGTCCCACAGACTGCTTTTTCCTTTCCGATTCATCCCTTAATGGATAAATTGATGTATGAGGATTGGGGACATCCCGATAAACTGTGTGCTCCTCCTAAAAGGTTTTCTATGCATTATCCTCTGGAGGAAAGTTTCACCAAGAAATGGGGGGTCCCATCTGTTAATGCGGCTGTTTCTTGCGTGAATAAAAACCCGACCTGTCCGTTGGATAATGCTCAGGTATTTAAAGATCCAACTGATAAGAAGTTGGAAACATTATTAAAAGCCTCCTTTTCCATGACTGGCGCTGTAGTGCAACCTACAGTCGCAGCCGTGGGGTTGTGTCAGTTCCTCAAGGAACAGGTTAAGCAGATGCTTGGCCTCCTTCCCAGTGAGGAAGTGGAGAATTATGCAGAAATACCTCAAATTCTGTGTTTCATGATTGATGCGATTTTGGATTCTGTCCAACAAGCATCTCGTTTGTCTCTCCTTTCGGTACACATGCGAAGGGCCCTATAGCTAAAGAATTGGGCAGCTGAGCTATCATGCAACAAGCATTTGATTGGGTTCCCGTTTAAAGGGGAACGTTTGTTTGGAGAAGAATTATGCCGCGTACACACGACAGGACTTAAGTCCGGCAGACTTTCGACGGAGTTCTGACAGAGTTCTGACAGACTTTCCGAATGAACGGACTTGGCCACACACAATCACACCAAAGTCCGACGGATTCGAACGTGATGACGTATGACTGGACTAGAATAAGGAAGTTCATAGCCAGTAGCCAATAGCTGCCCTAGCATCGGTTTTAGTCCGTCAGACTAGCACACACACGAGCGGATTTCTGGGTCCGGCAGAGTTCTGTCGGAAAAATTTGAAACATGTTCCATTTCTAAAGTCTGTCAGACTTTTGCAAATCAAAAGTCCGCTGCAGCCCACACACGTTCGAATAGTCTGCCGGAATCATTCCGTCAGACTTTTGATGTTAAAAAGTCTGGTCGTGTGTACGGGGCATTAGACAAATTCGTCCAAAAAATTTCAGGGGGTAAATCTACTCTCCTTCCAGTCAAAAGGAGCAAACGTTCATCATTTAGGCGTTCTTTCTCTCCCGGAGCATCAAGCTCTAAGCAGTGGCGACGGCCTTCTCAACTCTCCTCTACAGGAAAGGCTCAGGGCCGGGCCCAGGGGCAGAAAAAGACTTGGGGGCAAAAGCCTGCCAAGCAGAGCCCAAAAGCTTCCTTGTGAAGGGGCGCCCCCGCTCGGCCGAGTGGGGGGAAGGCTTCTGCAGAAGCCTGGCGGGAAGAGATCCGGGACAAGTGGGTGATCTCTTCGGTATCTCTGGGCTACAAGCTAGAGTTTCAGGAGATTCCACCTTCTCGCTTTCTAAGGTCAAGGATCCCCAGGGGCCCAGTAAAGCAAAAAACGCTATTTCTGGCCTTAGATCACTTACTATCCCAGGGTGTGATAGTAGAAGTGGACCCAAAAGAACAGGGTTCAGGGTTTTACTCAAATCTCTTCACCGTTCCGAAGCCAAATGGAAGTGTCAGACCTATCCTGGATCTGAAGGATCTGAACCGGTTTTTACGCATCCGGTCCTTCCAAATGCAGTCAATTCGCACTGTGGTCTCCTCCCTGCAAGGGGGAGAGTTTATGGCATCAATAGATATCAAGGATGCATATCTCCATATGACAATTTTTCCCGCACACCAAAAGTATCTAAGGTTTGCGGTAGAGCGGCGCCATTTTCAATTTGTGGCCTTGCCGTTTGGGCTCACTACGGCCCCTCGAGTCTTCACAAAGATTCTGGACCCTCTCTTGGCAAACCTAAGAGCTCAGGGTATTGCCGTCATGGCTTATCTAGACGACTTGCTTCTCATGGAGAAAACAGTAGCGTTCCTGAACCACAGTGTTTCCAGAACGCCTAGGTTGGATTATAAACCTAAAAAAGTCGTCCCTACAGCCTGCTACCAGGTTGGAATACCTGGGTATGTTTATTAACACCGCTCAGGGCAAGATGTTTCTTCCAAGGCCAAAAGCCTTGGCCATCAGGGATCTGGTGCGCCTAATTCTGGGCAGGAGATCTTCCCCCATTCGGTTGTGCATGAGACTGTTAGGGAAAATGGTCGCCTCCTTCGAGGCCGTTCCATTCGCCCAGTTCCACTCAAGGCCTCTGCAAAGATGCATCCTTGCGGCTTGGAACAGGCAGCCCCAATCCTTGGATCTTCCTATGCATCTATCCCCAGGGACACGCAAGAGTCTCGTCTGGTGGTTACAAACTGAGAATTTGCTGAAAGGCAAAACTTTTCTTCCTCTTCCATGGAAGGTTATTACGACAGATGCCAGCCTGACAGGCTGGGGAGCAGTGTTAGAGGAGACATGCTCGCAGGGGAAATGGTCTGCGATTGAGAAGCTATTGCCCATAAATGTCTTGGAGATCCAGGCAGTTTATATGGCTCTCATAAAGTGGTCTTCCAGACTACGGGGTCTCCCTGTTCGGGTTCAGTCCGACAATACCATAGCAGTGGCCTATATCAATCATAAGGGCGGTACCAGGAGTCTGGTTGCGCAAAAAGAGGTGAATCGCATACTTGTCTGGGCAGAAAAGCATGTTCCATGCCTTTCTGCAGTCTTCATTCCAGGAGTGGAAAATTGGCAGGCGGATTTTCTGTGCCGCCAGCAGTTGTGCCCAGGAGAATGGGCTCTGCCCCCCGACGTGTTTTTGGACATATGTCGCAGGTGGTGTACTCCAGACGTAGATCTGTTTGCGTCCAGGTTCAACAGAAAACTGGACAAATTTGTGTCAAGAACAAGAGATACACTTGCTCAGGGGTCAGATGCTCTGACAGTTCCCTGGGATCAGTACAATCTGATTTATGCCTTCCCCCCGTGCCCGCTTCTGTCGCGGTTCCTGGGAAGAGTCAAGAGGGAGACAAAATCGGTTCTTTTGGTAGCCCCGGCTTGGCCCAGGCGACCAGGGTACGTAGAGATCATGAAGTTGGCAGTAGGCAGGCCATGGATCCTCCCTCTCCAGCCAGATCTGCTCTCACAGGGTCCAATTTACCATCCTGCTTTACACAGTCTGAATTTGACGGTTTGGCTGCTGAGACCCACATTCTGAGAGACCGTGGGCTTTCGGGGCCAGTCATTTCTACTCTGGTTAATGCCAGAAAGCCGGCCTCCAGGCTTATTTACTACAAAATCTGGAGGGCATATGTTTCCTGGTGTGAACTCAGGGAATAGCATCCTAGAAAGTATGTCATTAGCAGGATCTTGGCCTTCCTCCAGTCAGGCCTAGAAATGAATTTGGCCGTAAGCACTATCAAGGTGCAGATTTCAGCCTTGTCAGTGTTTTTTCAGAAGCCACTTGCATCGCATTCCCTGGTGCGGGCTTTCATCCAGGGGGCTATGTGGATAAGGCTGCCAGTCAAACCTCCGGTATGCCCATGGGATCTGAATTTGGTTTTCTCGGCTTTGCAGGGGCAACCTTTTGAACCTTTGCATCTGGCTTCATTAGTTCTTTTGACCAAAAAATTGGTTCTCTTGGTAGCCATATCCACGGCTAGAAGAGTGTCAGAACTAGCAGCTCTCTCCAGCAAAGAGCCGTATCTAACAGGTCCTTTCTACCTAAGGTGGTTTCGGGATTCCATTTGAATCAAGATGTAATCCTACCATCCTTTTTTCCGGACCCACAGTCCGCAGAAGAAGAATCTTTGCACACTTTGGATGTGGTTAGGGCAATCAGTATCTATCTTCAAGCAACTGCTCAGATAAGGAAAACTGATTGCTTATTTATTTTGCCGGAAGGCCCTAGGAAGGGCCAGGCGGCATCAAAATACACTCTCTCAAGGTGGATTAGACAGATTATTTCTCAGGCCTATAGTGTTAAAGGGAAAATCCCTCCTTTTCAAGTGAAAGCGCACTCTACTAGGGCTGTAAGTGATTCTTGGGCAGTGCATCACCAGGCCTCCCTGGCTCAGATCTGTAAGGCTACAACTTGGTCATCAGTCCACACATTCACCAGATTCTATCAGGTGAATGTCAGAGGGCAGGCTGCAGTTTAGGTCCTCCGGTCCATGGCGGTCTATAATTATGATCTGTGTCTCCCTCCCCTCAATCTGAGCATTGCTTTGGGACATCCCACTATGTAATGAGATCCTGTGTCCCATGATGAATGATCAAGAAAATAGGATTTTTATATACAGCTTACCTGTAAAATCCCTTTCTTGAGAGTACATCACGGGACACAGGGCTCCCGCCCCTCGTGGGTTTTACGTGGTTTCCTATTGCTTTGCTCCAAAACTGAGGTGCCTCCCATATGGGAGGGGTTATATAGGGGAGGAATTCTCCTTAATTGGGGTTAACCAGTGTCCAATCACCAGAGGTGCCTATATAACCCACTATGTAATGAGCTCCTGTGTCCCGTGATGTACTTTCAAGAAAAGGATTTTACAGGTAAGCTGTATATAAAAATCCTATTTTTTTTTTTTTTTTTACACAAAGTTGTCACTTTATAAGATAGTTCTAACACATAGCATGTATATAGCAAAAATGACACCCCAAAATACATTCTGCTACTCTTTCCGGGTATGACGATACCACATGTGAGACTTTTACACAGCCTGGCCATATACAGAGGTCCAACATTGAAGTAGTACCTTCAGGCGTTCTAGGAGCATAAATTACACCTCATTTCATTCCTACCTATCACACTTTTGAAGGTCCTTGACCCAGGACAGTTGAATTACCCACAAAATGACCCCACTTTGTAAAGCAAACACCCCAATGTATATTCTATGAGGCATGGGCTGCAGATAGGTACTCGGGTACTCTGATGGGCTGAAGACAGGTACTCAGGTAACTTGATGAGCTGCAGACAGGTACACGGGTAACTTGATAAGCTGCACACAGGTACTCGGGTAACTTGATGAGCTGCACACAGGTACTCAGGTACTCTGATGGGCTGGTGACAGGTACTCAGTTACTCTGATGGGCTGGTGACAGGTACTCAGTTACTCTGATGGGCTGGTGACAGGTACTTGGGTACTCTGATGGGCTGGTGACAGGTACTCTGATGGGCGGATGACAGTAACTCAGGTACTCTGATGGCCTGGTGAAGGGTACTCGGGCACTCTGATGGCCTGGTGAAGGGTACTCGGGTACTCTGATGGGCTGGTGACTAGTATTCGGGTACTATGAAGGGCGGAGATAGGCACTCAGGTACATGGTACTCAGATGAACTGTGACAGGTACTCAGGTACTCAAATGGACTGTGACAGGTACTCGGGTACTCACATGGACTGTGACAGGTACTCGGGTACTCACATGGACTGTGACAGGTACTCGGGTACTCACATGGACTGTGACAGGTACTCGGGTACTCACATGGACTGTGACAGGTACATGGGTACTCACATGGACTGTGGCAGGTACTCGGGTACTCACATGGACTGTGACAGGTACTCGGGTACTCACATGGACTGTGACAGGTACTTGGGTACTCTGATGGACTGTGACAGTACCCGGGTACTCTGATGGACTGTGAAAGGTACTCGGGTACTCTGATGGACTGTGACTAGTACTCAGGTACTCAGATGGACTGTGACAGGTACTTAGATGGACTGTGACAGGTACTCGGGTACTCTGATGGACTATGACAAGTACTCGGGTACTCAGATGGAGTGTGACAAGTACTCAGATGGACTGCGACAGGTACTCAGGTACTCACATGGACTGTGACGGGTACTCGAGTACTCTAATGGACTGTGACAGGTACTCGGGTACTCTAATGGACTGTGACTGGTACTCGGGTACTCTGATGGACTGTGACGGTACCCGGGTACTCTGATGGACTGTGACGGTACCCGGGTACTCTGATGGACTGTGGCGGTACCCGGGTACTCTGATGGACTGTGACGGTACCCGGGTACTTTGTTGGACTGTGACGGTACCCGGGTACTCTGATGGACTGTGACGGTACCCGGGTACTCTGATGGACTGTGACGGTACCCGGGTACTCAGATGGACTGTGACAGGTACTCGGGTACTCAGATGGACTGTGACAGGTACTCGGGTACTTAGATGGACTGTGACAAGTACTCGGGTACTCAGATGGACTGTGACAAGTACTTGGGTACTCAGATGGACTGTGACAGGTACTTGGGTACTCTGATGGACTGCGACAGGTACTCGGGTACTCAGATGGACTGTGACAGGTACTCGGGTACTCTGGTGGACTGTGACAGGTACTCGGGTACTCTGGTGGACTGTGACAGGTACTCGGGTACTCTGGTGGACTGTGACAGGTACCCGGGTACTCTGGTGGACTGTGACAGGTACCCGGGTACTCTGGTGGACTGTGACAGGTACCCGGGTACTAAGATGGACTGTGACAGGTACCTGGGTACTAAGATGGACTGTGACAGGTACCCGGGTACTAAGATGGACTGTGACAGGTACTCGGGTACTCAGATGGACAGTGACAGGTACTCTGATGGACTGTGACAGGTACTCGGGTGCTCAGATGGACTGCTACAGGTACTCGGGTGGACTGTGACAGATACTCAGATGAACTGTGACAGGTACTTTGATGGGTGGTGGCAGGTCCTCTTTATTGAGGGGGGTAAAATTAGTGTGATTGGTGTACACTGCAGGCAGTAACAAGATGTTACTGCAATCTCCTCCTCACTCACGATCGGTGTGTGAGGAGGAGAACCCGGTAACATCTCCGCGGTTTGTTGACATTTAGTGATCGGCTGTGAAAGGATCACAGCCGAGCACGTGGTAAACAGCCCCCAGCCAATGGCTGTTTACCAGCGTCTGTGACGAGCAGTGTTTCTGGGAACACGCCACCACTGACGTGCACGCACAGCGTGCTCCCATTCGCCCATGCACTGTGCATAGTGGGGCAGTACCACCTGTGATCGGCCGTGACTTCATCATGGCCGATCACGTGGCAAACAGCCATGCCCAATGGCTGTTCACCCCCCTCAGTGGCGAGCGGTCTCTCTCCATGACACACCGCCATCGAAGGAACAGGGATGCACGTGCACGTTCACGCACATTCCCTGCTTAAATGGAGGGACATCATATGACACCCTCCCAGAATGAGAGCTGCACCGTCTGCCGTCATATGACAGCTGGTGGGCGGCTAGCGGTTAAAGTGATACTAAACACACACTGTTTAATTTACACTGTCCATTCTATTTATGTATATGGATGATGGCACTGTAATTATTTTATTTAAAGAAAAAATTTAGTTTTTCCTAATAACATAGTGTGGGTGGATTTCTTCTGTGCCATGCCTCTCCAGCCTGCATCTTACAGGGAGGTGAAGCCTTGAAGCCTTCATCAATCTACATGTAACATCCCGCCACTATTGTGTTATGCTGGTTAGTGGGCATGGAGGAGGGGGGAGGGAGTTGACTGTCATTTACCACTGTGTATACGCCCACATGTGTGACTCTATAGTCACATGGGCTACTCAGATGTGATAGGGAGGAAATTCTAAGCATATGAATTCACTGAAAATCTGAGTATGTGTAGAGCTGCCAACACTGCTCTGCAAAATCCCTAGCTGCACTGGGAACTTGGACGGGGGGGGGGCAGAGAAAAGCAGGATGAACCAGAGTACAGAAAATGAATCTCATAGTGCCTGAGTGAGTATGAACAGCATGTAACACAGCATTTATTGATATTTTGTTTATGATGTGGGTTTAATGACACTCGACGCTTCTCTAATGTGTGTTGATTTGGTGCTTTTGTTTATTATAGATGCATGCATTGACACTAACTGCTGCAATAGTTGAACACCCCACAATGACAATTTGGGGTTCTTCAAGAATTCTTTTAGCATAAAACTGACATCATTTGGGGTGAATTTGCTGGGCTGGCTATTCCTGGACAAACTAGCAGTTTTTTTTTAAATGTATGATACTGTATGTATGAAACGTATAATTGCAGATTATTTTCCTTACATCCCTTGCCAGACTCCTAGACATCCACAACTTTCTTTCTCATTGCCTTAAGCCGGCCAAAGATTGATCAAACCTTGGCCGGTCCCTGCTGAACTGTCCATCTATGGGCAGGCTGGTTGTACCCAAGTTGATCCATTGATCAACTTGGGTACAACCAGCCTGTTGTATTTTTATACATATGATTATTACCAGCAACTTTAGCTGCTAGCAATAATCCTGTTCTGCTGGCTGGGTAGGCTCCCCACACCTTCCCTTCCCCACTGGCAGAACACAATAGTGCTGATTCCCCCATCAACACTCCAAAGACATGCTGTTAGGTTAATTGGATCCTGTCTAAATTGTCCCTAGTATATATGAATGTGAGTTAGGGACCTTAGATTGTAAGCTCCTTGAGGGTAGGGACTGATGTGAATGTACAATGTATATGTAAAGCACTGCGTAAATTGATGGCGCTATATAATGCAGGCCATACACGGTCGAATTTCGAACGAATTTTCTTTTCAAAATCAGAAAATTCGTTTTTTTTGTGATCCGATGATGCCACCATTGATTTTCGAAATTCGGCCGACCAAGCCTTCAATTTCACCTCATGTTGCTACAGAAAAGAATTTTCTTGGCTGGGAATCTTCTTTTCTCTCCGTACATTTTCTTTTATCTCCGTACATTTTCTTTTATCTCCGTACATTTTCTTACGTTTCTCGCACGATTCTCCCATCATTGATCAGAAAATCGTTCGTTTTTCTAAAAATTTCCAACATGTCCGATTCCTCAAATTTTATTTCCGCACGAAAATCGGCTGTTGCTGCAGCCCACTAATGGTGCGAAATTCATACGAAAATTCTTAGATACGATTTTCGAAAGAAAATTCTTTCGAAATTCGAACCGTGTATGGCCGGCATTAGTAACTGAAATAAAATCAACACTGACAGTGTTGATGGGGGAGTTAAGTGATTTTCTTTTTTTCCAGCTGTGGTGGAAGGAAATAAAATTGCATCATCTATGGCCTGGTTTACAGAGCTTAGTTGATCTTGACATGATGACACCACATGTCTGGCAAAGAAAACACCAGAACCTAGATTGTCCGAGGTTCAAATGCAGTTCCATCTGCATACTCCCTAAGGAGGATTTAATCATAAACACTCAAGCTGGAATACCCAGTTCTAATTTCATAGTTTTAAAGTGGTAGTATATATAGGGGTATAGGTAATACCAAGTCCAAAAAAAATCATAGAAAAGACAACAGAGGTAATAATCAAGAACAGAATAACAGAACTCATGGAGGTGTAGGAAACAAACCATGTTAGTAAACTAGCTAGTGTGCCCAAGTTAGGGAAGAGTCAATGCTAGTGTCTGCAGTCCCTGCTTTTTTCAGGCTCTGCCTCTCTCTCTGTGCTGTTATAAAAGGGAGGAAGGCTTTGTTCACACAGGTTTTGCATGGGAAGAACACCAAGACAAGTCATAAAAATGTCATCTCCAGCTACTTTACAGAGAGGGCTCTATTCTAGTTCCAGCTACATTAGAACCAAAGCCATATGTCAGAAACCATGAATCAGACTGAGACAGAAAATGCAGTAAAAATCACACCTTTTAATATAATGGTAAAAATAGTACAGAACAATAAACGTAGTCAGGGTTCGAAAGGTAAAGCGGATAGTCAGACAAGCCAGTAAATCAGGAAACCAGAGATAAGCATAGTTAGTAGCAGCAGAACAGATTAAGGAATCAGAAGGGAAGTCAGCTAGGCAAAGTCTTCAACAGGAACACAGCAGATAATCTCCAGATATGTTGACCAAGGAGAAGGCAGGGGAGGAAGGCTGTAGGTGGGACTGAGGAGCAGGTAATGATAACCAGGTGAGCAACTGGAGGATCAATGATTGCTGACAATTCTCCGACAGCTGAGCAGCCTGAGTATTGAAAAGGGAGCTGCCAAAAGCCCACCCCTGACACCAGAGTCTCAATGAAGATGTAACTCTTTACAGTCAGCAGCCACCCAGGAGCTCCCTGGGGCTCCCCTGCCCCAGTATGGATTTGTACCAAGTAATGGACTTTCACCTTTGCAAGTTATGCCTGGGCATTCACGCTCTAGAGCAGCAAGTTAGGGATGGATGCATCAAATTGTGTGCACTTTACCTGTTATGCTGCAGAAATTTCAGTAAAGTTTGTTAACTGTTTCCTGTGCCTGGTCTAAATTCACTAAAGGAGTGCAGGAGTGTCCAATGACAGATACACACTACACTACTTGGGGTCAGTAAAAAACATATGGTGTATGAAGCAAGTCAGTTGTAAGGGGTTAACTCTTGGGTACAACCAGCCTGTATTTTTATACATACGATTACTGCCAGCTTCTTTATCTGCTAGCAATAATACTGTTCTGCTGGCTGAGTAGGCTCCCTGCACCCCCCTCCCCACTATGTACCAGCTACGTGCATGGCGGGACTCCATTCTGTTATTGGTAATGAGCTAATAGAGGTATGCTGGGCTGGTGGAGTGGGTGCAGGCTCAGCACATCCCTCCTAAATGCAAGCATACAAGTTAGAGTGTGTAGTGACATAAGACAAGTCACATTTCAGATTGCTGCACACAAACTCCGCTCCCCATTGAAGCCCAAACTATGGGTGTTCCTGTGGTAGGGAACAGAGCCCCACCCCCTCTCTAAGCTGAGTGTTCTGTCGCTAATATTAATGACCGATCAGTGCTGCTTCTTAATTAATAATGAGTAAAAGATCATTCAGAGCTATGCTCTGTGTAAAGTATCTGCCCTGTTTGTGTACAGTACAAGCAGCTGCAGATACATTACACAGAGCCGCACCTCCAAACGATCTTTTACTATTATGAATGAAGAAGCACCTCTGATTGCTCATCCGAAATAGTGACAGATCACCCCATTTGTGTCATCAGTGGCTTCTTTTCCTCACCTTTGCTCTGCCAGTGGATCACAGAGCACTGCAGCACTGTGTGTGAGCTTTTAACATTTATGAATGAGCAATCATCGTGCGTAACACAGCCCAATATTGCTGATCACGCATTCATAAAACTGAAAGCTCACAGTCACGTACCTGGTGATGGAGCCTGATATCCAGAGGACGGCCTCTCTTACAACTCTGACTTGGAGCCCCTGATAGAGCTGACAGGAAGCACTGAGATGTAGAGTCGCACGAGTACCTGGCGGGATCGCTGAACCTGGAGCTGGATCAGAGCACTCGGCCGGGCTGTAGAGGTGTCTGTAGGAATCCCAGAGCAGTGGCAGGCAGGTAGCTGGAACAAGTAGACAACCGGTCCCCACAGGCAGGAGTGCAGATGCAGCAGAAGGGATGGTGGCACCCTCAAGGCTGAAGAGAAGGCAGGTACAGGCAGGACGGGTCATACACAACGGGCGCGTCAGGAACAGGGGCTGAAGCAGAAGCGGAATCAGATTACAGGCCGGGTTGTCAACAGGCTGGCAGCAGAGTGGCAGAAGCAGCAGGCAGGTGTGGAGTGGGGGACAAGCCGGGGTCGGATGCAGGCAGGAAACAGGAACGTCAGGAAGCAAGCCGGGTCACAACAGGAACAGAAGGCCGGTAAGTAATTGCAGGTTACACAGGGAACGCTGTAGAGCAGACAGCACTGAGTCTGGAAACTGGCTGAGTTTAAATAGCCTTTTTGGGCAGCAAAAGCTGTCACATGGTGCGTGTGCACCAATGGCATCCTGACAGGGGCAGAGGTAACAAGTCATCTTCTTCTGCAGCCATCTTGGGTGCTGGCATGCCCTTCCTGACATGAAGAGGTAACAGGTTGTCTTCTTTGGTAGCCATCTTGGGTGCTGGTATGCCCTTCCTGACACTCACACAGCGCTGCAGCACTGTTCATCCATTGGCTGGGCTATTAAAGTGTTACTAAACCCAGGACCCTGCCTTCACTATATCTGGTCTTCCACAGTACACAGAATATGGGAATGCAATTATTTTAGTAAATATAAACTGCTAAATACCTTTTCTCATCAGCAGTGTATAGCAGTCTTGTGACTTCAATCAGTTCCTGGTTAAAGCTTGTAGGAAGAATTTTCATACTGCACTGATCTGTCCTATTAGGATTCCTCTGACCCTCTGTCTGGACAGTGCTGATCACATGCACCCTCCCAAGAAAAAAATTCTCTAGCAATACACACCAAACTGAACATGTGCAGCCTGACTCCAGTGTCTTATCTGGACCTGTTTTGGAGTCAGTGAAAAAGAGGAGGATCTGTGCATACAGGATCAAACAGCCTTTTTACACAATGCTGAGGATTAATCCCTTAGGTTCCACGGTGAGTATAACAAGCATACTTTACTGCATATACACACTGATTTTACTATTGTGGGTTTAGTAACACTTTAAGCAGCCCTGATAGACATGTAGCTTTGTAATCATTTTTTGTAATTGGCAGAACCGGTCTGTGGAGCGGCCCTTGCTGCCAGAGATGAGAGTTGTCCAACACAAATCTGTCTTCCTTTCTAGCAGTGTTGTTAAATGAGGGGGGTGGTGGGACGTGTCTGACCATGCTGCTTAGAAAGTAAGGCACAGATTTGAACAAGAACTGCATGCTGTATGTACCTGGTCCCCTAAAGAGTTAAAAACAACAATAAAACATTTGTCACAACAGAGCTTCTCTAAAGTTTAAAGTGGGGTTCCACCCTAAAGTGGAACTTCCGCTCATCGGAACCCCCCCCCCCCCCTCCAATGCCACAGTTGGCACCTTTCAGGGGGGTGAAGGGAGCAGATACCTGTCTAAGACAGGTATTTGCATCCACTTCCATGGGAGTCTATGCCTCTTCCTGTCCCGGAGTGCTGTCTGCTGGGACACACACGGGTCCCAGAGACAGCGCAGACCATTCCTTTTGCACTGCGTGACTTACGCATGAGCAGTGGGGAATGGGGAAGTGAAGACGCAATGCTTCACTTCCTGATTCCCTCACCTAGAATGGCGGCGGCAGCAGCCGAGAGCCGAGCGATCGATCGGCCTCGGCTGCCGACATTGCTGGATCCTGGAACAGGTGAGTGTCCATTTATTAAAAGTCAGCAGCTGCAGTATTTGTAGCTGCTAGCTTTTAATATTTTTTTTTTTTTTTACAGTGAAATCCCTCTTTAAATACAGGCAAAGGTTTTTTTCAGTTTTTTTGGATAGAGTGGAGAGGGATTAGAACAACTGACAGTTTTTATTGCTTTCTGTGCCCCAATTAGGGAGATTTCAACCTCTCTTTTCAGTTTACTATTATCACGGAAACTGAAAGTGAAAGAAAATCCCACATTTTTGGTTTGATACCAGAACAGCGGATATCTTCCAATGGGGACACTAGTTTGGTGACACCAAGGGATTCCTTTTGAAGGAATTTCTTTTCACTTCCTGTTTTGGCTATGAGACAGAAATAGTCCCTTGTGTTCCATAGGGAAGATTATCTCCCACTCTTAAGTGGGGTACACACTATAAGAAAATCGGGCAAATGTTCGTCTGATTTTTTTCCATGTTTCACATCAAAAACTAAAATTTGTACGCAAATTCTCACGAAAATTCTCATATGACAAAGGCTATTTTTTGTTTATTGTTTTTGATCATGCGCAGTTTTTCTTTTCTGAATTTTTCTGAAAATCGTACAAAAACGATACATATTAAATGAAAATCGTTCGTTCTGTTCCCGTATGAGGAAAATTTTGGAGTTTGTCCCTTCGGGTATTTTCAGATGAAAATTTGTAATCGGCTGTTGAAAAGTTGTGTACACACAATACGAAAATCATACGAAAATTCTTTGGACGAAAATGTTTGCTCGATTTTTCTTATAGTGTGTACAAGCCTTTACTCTATCCAAAGTGAAAAAAAAAAAGTTTATCCATTAGTTTTACTTTAAGGCTCTCACTGAAAAGAGAAATGTGACTGGTGGATAAGGGTGGGGCATTTGTGATTTTAGATAAAGGCAACTATGTCACCTTCAGGTCTCGTATGGATTTTAAGAAACCCCCATGCAAAGAAGGAAACCTTGGGGTCTCCCTTAACCCCTGAAATCTATACCAGACCCTTAGCCGAGCATGTAGCCTGGCTGTCCAGGCAAGAGCAACAAGCATGCGGCTTCCCCCTCCTGACCCATACAAGGCCACAAGCCCACATCATGGGGGATACATTGCCATGGGGAACCCTGGTCTGCGAGCATTTTGGAACCCCCGTTAAAAATATTGGATCCCCACACACTGTAAATGAGTAAAAGATACATAGTACAAATACAGTACTCATCCACAAAATTGTCAATAGCAAATAAACACACATACACAGTTTGTTACAAGTCCTTTAATAATAATAGAATTTTCCAAAAAAAGTCCTAGGATGTATATCTACCATTGATCCCATCATCTAGCGATGCAGATCCAGGTCAACCATAATGCCCAATGGCTCCTGTCCTGCTAAAAGAAAAAAAAATGTCCACAGCCATCACTTTACTCCCCTTGAATGATACATCTCATGGTCCAGCCACCAATGTAAGCAAAAGGGTGGGGGCTCCCAGATGACATCATTGACCCTATATAGACATGGTTTTTGGTCAATGCCGTCACTTGGATCCCTGTGACATTGTTGTGACGTTGAAGCCTGCTAAAGTAAACATCATGTTACATGTTATACCCTAAACAAGGGTGTAACATGAAAAATGCAGTGAAAGGTGGACTTAACCACTTAAGACCCGGACCATTTTGCTGGTCAAAGACCAGACCACTTTTTGCGATTCGGCACTGCGTCGCTTTAACTGAGAATTGCGCGGTCATGCGACGTGGCTCCCAAACAAAATTGACATCCTTTTTTTCCCACAAATAGAGCTTTCTTTTGGTGGTATTTGATCACCCCTGCGGTTTTTATTTTTTGCGCTATAAACAAACATAGAGCGACAATTTTGAAAAAAAACGCATTATTTTTTACTTTTTGTTATAATAAATATCCCCCAAAAATATATATAAAAAAACATTTTTTTCCCTCAGTTTAGGCCGATACGTATTCTTCTACATATTTTTGCTAAAAAAATCGCAATAAGCGATTATTGATTGGTTTGCGCAAAAGTTATAGCGTTTACAAAATAGGGGATAGTTTTATGGCATTTTTATTAATAATTTTTTCTTTACTAGTAATGGCGGCGATCAGCGATTTTTATTGTGACTGCGACATTATGACGGACACATCGGACATTTTTGACACATTTTTGGGACCATTGTCATTTATACAGCAATCACTGCTATATAAATGCAGTGATTCCTGTGTAAATGACACTGGCAATGAAGGGGTTAACCAGTGGGTGGCAGTGTAGGGGTTAAGAGCTCCTAGGGGTTTGTTACTAACTGTGGGGGGCCGGGCTTTCATTTAGTGAACACTGATCTCTGCTCCAATCACATGGAGCAGAGATCAGCGTGACTAGTTGCTAGGCAGAATGGGGAAATGCTGTTTACAAAGTCATTTCTCCATTCAGCCGCCCCGTGAGACGATCGCGGGTATCCCCGCAGCGATCGAGTCCACGGGACCCGCGACCAGACTCACGGGGTCCTGACCGGCGCGCCCGTGATGGCAGGGCGGCAAATTTAAAGGGACGTACAGGTATGCCCATTTGCCTGCCCGTGCCATTCTGCCGACGTACATCAGCGTGCGCGGGTCGGGAACCAGTTAAAGAGGAAGTAAAGTGAAAGGATAATGGGCTAGTATACATCGCTTTTTATTTTTTGCGCTATAAACAGAAAAAGGCCAACAATTTTGAAAAAACAATATTTTTGTACTTTCTGCTATAACACATATCCAATAAAAAAAGTAAAAAAAAAACAGATTTCTTCAAAAATTTAGGCCAATATGTATTCTGCTACATGTTTATGGTAAACGAAAAAAATCCCAATAAGTGTATATTGATTGGTTTGTGCAAAAGTTATAGCTTCTACAAACTATGGGATATATACTGGATTTTTTTTTTTCTTAGGCCGCGTACACACGGGCGGACTGTTGGCTCAACTTTGTCCGCTGAACAGTGTTTCAGCAGACAGTCCGCTCGTGTGTGGGGCTTCAGCGGACAGTTTCAGCGGACAGTTTGACGAACAAAGTTTTTCGGAAATTCCGAAAAACTGTCCGCTGAAACTTGGTTTGAGCGAACAGTCCGCCCGTGTGTAGGCCACTTTCGAAATGAGCAAACTGTTCCCGCTCGGAGGGAAGTCTGCTCATTTCGAGCGCGTGTGCAGGTAGGCGGGGGCCCGCGACGGAGACGTCGCGGGCTCCGCCGCCTGGAATGGACTTAAAGGGGAACCCCAACGCCGAAAAAAATCGGCGTGGGGGTCCCCCCAAAGTCCACAACAGACCCTTGTCCGAGCACGCTACCCGGCCGGCCAGGAAAGGGGGGCGAGCGAGTGCGCCCCCCCTCCTGAGCCGTACCAGGCCGCGTGCCCTCAACATGGGGGGTGCCTTGGGGAAGGGGGGGCCGCGCGGCCCCCCCACCCCAAAGCACCTTGTCCCCATGTTGATGAGGACAAGGGCCTCTTCCCGACAACCCTGGCCGTTGGTTGTCGGGGTCTGCGGGCGGGGGGCTTATCGGAATCCGGGAGCCCCCTTTAATAAGGGGGCCCCTGGATACCGGCCCCCCACCCTATGTGAATGAGTATGGGGTACAATGTACCCCTACCCATTCACCTGTAAAATAAAAGTACCCAAAAAAAAACACAACACACGAGATAAAATATTTTATTGCACAGCTCCGGGGGTCTTCCGTCTTCGGGGGTCTTCTCGCCGGACTCCTCCGCTATCTTCTTGTAGCTCTTTTGCTAGCGGAGGAGTCCGGCTTTCTTCCTCCCCGCCGCCGGCTTCTTCTCCCGACTTCGGGGGTCTTGTCCCCCTCTTCGGTTCTTCTGCCGGGCCACCGCGCCTTCTTATAGCTCTTTTGCAGGCGGTGGCCCGGTCTTCTGTCGCCGCCTTCCGTTCTTCTGTCGCCGCCTTCCGTTCTTCTGCCGGGCCACCGCGCCTTCTTATAGCTCCCTTACGATGTCATAGTCCCCATGTGACATCAACCCATGTGACCAACCCATGTGACATATACCATGTGACACCGCCCCATTGTCACTATATAAGTGGCCGCACAGCGCGGCTCTGGCATTCCGGCCGGAGAGAGCGACGTGTCAACATCTCCTGGAGAAGGACAAGAAGAACAAGAAGAAGAACAAGAACGGAAGGCGGCGGCGACAGCGGCGACAGAAGACCGGGCCACCGCCTGCAAAAGAGCTATAAGAAGGCGCGGTGGCCCGGCAGAAGAACCGAAGAGGGGGACAAGACCCCCGAAGTCGGGAGAAGAGGCCGGCGGTGGGGAGGAAGAAAGCCGGACTCCTCCGCTAGCAAAAGAGCTACAAGAAGATAGCGGAGGAGTCCGGCGAGAAGACCCCCGAAGACGGAAGACCCCCGGAGCTGTGCAATAAAATATTTTATCTCGTGTGTTGTGTTTTTTTTTGGGTACTTTTATTTTACAGGTGAATGGGTAGGGGTACATTGTACCCCATACTCATTCACATAGGGTGGGGGGCCGGTATCCGGGGGCCCCCTTATTAAAGGGGGCTCCCGGATTCCGATAAGCCCCCCGCCCGCAGACCCCGACAACCAACGGCCAGGGTTGTCGGGAAGAGGCCCTTGTCCTCATCAACATGGGGACAAGGTGCTTTGGGGTGGGGGGGCCGCGCGGCCCCCCCCTTCCCCAAGGCACCCCCCATGTTGAGGGCACGCGGCCTGGTACGGCTCAGGAGGGGGGGCGCGCTCGCTCGCCCCCCTTTCCTGGCCGGCCGGGTAGCGTGCTCGGACAAGGGTCTGTTGTGGACTTTGGGAGGACCCCCACGCCGATTTTTTTTGGCGTTGGGGTTCCCCTTTAAGTCCATTCCAGGCGGCGGAGCCCGCGACGTCTCTGTCGCGGGCCCCGCCTACCTGCACACGCGCTCAAAATGAGCGGACTGTTGCCTCGTGTGTGGGCGAGTCCGCTCATTTCAAAAGTTGCGCGGACTTAGTACGACGAACAAAGTTTGCCGTATTTGTCCGCTCAAAAAGTGCCGTGTGTGGGCGTGTTCGTTCATTCAAAAGTTTGAGCGGACTGTTTGACGAACTTAGTTTCGGCAGACAGTCCCCGCGTGTGTACGCCGCCTTACTAGTAATGGCAGTGATCAGCTACTTACAGCTAGACTGCAATATTGCGGCGGACTTTCGGACACTGACACTTTTTGGGAATCAGTGACACTAATACAGTGATCAGTGCAAAAAATATGCACTGATATGCGCTTGTACCTACCCTGTTTCCCCGAAAATAAGACCTAGCGTGATTGTCGGTGATGGCTGCAATATAAGCCCTACCCTCCACATAAGTCCTGCCCTGTTTCCCCTAAAATAAGCCCTACCCTGAAAATAAGACCTACAAGGACTTTAACTAGGGCTTATTTGGGGGGTAGGACTTATATTGCAGCCATCACCGACAATCACGCTAGGTCTTATTTTCGGGGAAACAGGGTAGTACATGATCTGGCACAGGAGAGCTGCCTTGCTGCCGTATATATATGTTGGCAAGTGGTTAACTTTTAAGCAGTGATGTCAGCCCTGCACAGTTCTCCCCTTCCATATTACAAAACTCCTCCCCCCTCTCCTCATCCCTACAATATATGGGGTAAGGGTTCTGTTAAAAATAGTTGGGGACTGCTTAGCAGCCAGCAGCTATTGAGACCATAAATACTTTGGTAAAGAGTATGTAATGTACAACATAGTGTATAGAGTACAGTGGTCAGGAGTATTTAACATACAACACATAGAGTACAGACCTGTCAAGTTACCTGATATTTAGGGGTCTCCCAGGGAAGTTTAATCTTCCCAAGTCTCTTGCCCTCTGCATTTCACCCAGCACTTTCACCGCCTCCCAATTATCTTGCTGAATTCAGCTGAATTCAGCTGTTATTTATATAAGCCTTCTATCCTCACTGCTTCTGTTTCTGAACATCATGTCACATAAGGCAGACAGAAATCTGGGCATAGATTGTGTAGTGTAAGTAATGCCCATTATAGGGTAGTATAACTCATCATTCTAAGCAGGACCTTTTTGTTAGAGAATAGATGCAAATACTCACACTTGGGTCCCTGGAGGAGACTAATAAAGCAGAGAGTGCTGGGCTCTGGCCCAAATGGTGGGTATGGCCAAATTGCAGTACCAGTGGGAGGCAGTGCCGGATTAAACTCTGTGGAGGCACCTAGACAGTTGAAACCCCTTGCAGGTTTTTAGAGGTTTCTTGTGCATGCGTTCTAGTGGGCTAACATTGGACTAAGTAGTGTGCATGTCAGCCGCTAGATGGACATGACCATCACTACTCTACATTACATGTACATAGATTGCACCAAGAAGATGAGCTTTTAACGCGGGAGTCCGCCGGGACTCCGCGTTTTTTTTTTTTTTTTAAAAGCCAGCAGCTACAAATACTGCAGCTGCTGACTTTTAAAATAGTGACACTTACCTGTCCAGCGCGCCCGCGATGTCGGCACCCGAAGCCGATCTCTCGATCGTCTCTCGGGTGCTGCCGCCGCCATCTTGGGTATGGGAATCAGGAAGTGGAGCCTTTCGGCTTCATTTCCCGGTTCCCTACTGCGCATGCGCAAGTCACGCTGCGCAATAAGGATGGACCCGCTGCCTCTGGGATCTGTGTGTTTCCCAGCAGGCAGCGGGGGACTTTCAGAAAGGGGCGTAATCTACGCCCCTTTCCGCAGAGAGCTATCCCGGAAGTGGGTGCAGATACCTGTACTGTACAGGTACCTGCACCCCCCTCCCCCCTGAAAGGTGCCAATTGTGGCGCCGGAGGGGGGGGGGGGGTTCCGATGAGCGTTTAGGGTGGACCTCCGCTTTAAGAAACAAAATGTGTACCTGAGTTATGTACCTTAAGTTAGTATTTAGGACATTACACTAATTCAGTATTTTCTCTTTAACGTCTTTAATTTAAACTTTAATTTCTTTAAGTTGATTAATTTGTAAACTATTTAAGAAAACTTCATTGTAATTTTCAGGATCAAATCAATATTATTTTGTTCCGTTGTCACGGTGGCTCTTTAACGGTGTGAGGCCCATAGGCCGGTGCCTACTCTACCTATTTGGTAAGGCGGCACTGGTAGGAGGGACATAAAGGGGCAGGTTGAACAAATGAATGGCGGGGTCTCACTAAGGAGGTGTAGCTCAGGATGCTGGAGTTATTTATTTATTAAAATGCTTGACCTATGTAATGTTACCCGAAGGCCTCAATGTGCAAAAAACAGAAGGACATTGACATTAACTAGTAGCTGACCGCCGGCCGTCAAATGACGGCCAGGCGGCGCACCTATTGTGGCGGGAGGCCGTCATATGACGGCCTCCTGTTTAAACAGGGATGCGCGCGATCGTGCGCGCACATCCCTGTTTCTTCGGTGGCGGCGTGTCACGGAGACACCACTCGCCACCGAAGGGGGTGAACAGCCATTCGTTATGGCTGTTTACCACGTGATCGGCGGTGATGAAGTCACGGCCGATCACAGATGGTCACACCCCGAACGTGCACGGCGCATGCGCGCGATCGCGAGCGCGCTGCGCGTGCACGTCGGTGGCGGCGTGTTCCCCGGGAACACTGCTCGTCACCGACGCTGGTAAACAGCCATTGGCCGGCTGTTTACCCACGTGATCGGCTGTGATCCATTCACAGCCGATCACTAAAATGTAAACAAACCGCGGTAACGGGATGTTACCGGGTTCTCCTCCTCACACACCGATCGCATGTGAGGAGGAGATTGCGGTAACATCTCGTTACCGCATACAGTGTACACCAAACATACTGATTGCCCCCCCCCCAATAAAGAGGACCTGTCACCACCCCTCATAGTACCTGTCAATCACAGTCCATCAGAGTACCTGTCACAGTCCATCAGAGTATTTGAGTACCTGTCACAGCCCATCAGAGTACCCGAGTACCTGTCCCAGCCCATCAGAGTACCCGAGTACCTGTCCCAGCCCATCAGAGTACCCGAGTACCTGTCCCAGCCCATCAGAGTACCCGAGTACCTGTCACAGTTCATCTGAGTACCCGAGTACCTGTCCCAGCCCATCAGAGTACCCGAGTACCTGTCCCGGCCCATCAGAGTACCCGAGTACCTGTCACGGCACATCAGAGTACCCGAGTACCTGTCACGACACATCAGAGTACCTGTCACGGCACATCAGAGTACCCGAGTACCTGTCACGGCACATCAGGGTACCCTAGTACCTGTCACGGCCCATCAGGGTACCCGAGTACCTGTCACGGCCCATCAGGGTACCCGAGTACCTGTCACGGCCCATCAGGGTACCCGAGTACCTGTCACAGTCCATCAGGGTACCCGAGTACCTGTCACAGTCCATTAGAGTACCGAGTACCTGTCACAGTCCATTAGAGTACCGAGTACCTGTCACAGTCCATTAGAGTACCGAGTACCTGTCACAGCCCATCTGAGTACCTGTCACAGTCCATCTGAGTACCCGAGTACCTGTCACAGTTCATCTGAGTACCCGAGTACCTGTCACAGTCCATATGAGTACCTGTCACCGCCCTTCAGAGTACCCAAATACCAGTCACCAAACCATCAGAGTACCTGTCACCAGGCCATCAGAGTACCCGAGTACCTGT
This sequence comes from Lithobates pipiens, assembly GCF_037356315.1. Taxonomy (NCBI): domain Eukaryota; kingdom Metazoa; phylum Chordata; class Amphibia; order Anura; family Ranidae; genus Lithobates; species Lithobates pipiens. Next base: position 123,580,666 of record NW_027507789.1, on the reverse strand, counting down.
CACCAGGCCATCAGAGTACCCGAGTACCTGTCACCAGGCCATCAGAGTACCCGAGTACCTGTCACCAGGCCATCAGAGTACCCGAGTACCTGTCACCAGTCCATCAGAGTACCCGAGTACCTGTCACCAGGCCATCAGAGTACTCGAGTACCTGTCACCAGGCCATCAGAGTACCCGAGTACCTGTCACCAGGCCATCAGAGTACCTGAGTACTTGTCACCAGGCCATCAGAGTACCTGAGTACTTGTCACCAGGCCATCAGAGTACCTGAGTACTTGTCACCAGGCCATCAGAGTACCTGAGTACCTGTCACCAGGCCATCAGAGTAACCGAGTACCTGTCACCAGGCCATCAGAGTACCCGAGTACCTGTCACCAGGCCATCAGAGTACCCGAGTACCTATCTCCAGCCCATCAGAGTACCCGAGTACCTATCTCCAGCCCATCAGAGTACCCGAGTACCTATCTCCAGCCCATCAGAGTACCCGAGTACCTATTTGCAGCCCATGTCTCATAGAATATACGTTAGGGTGTTTACTTTCCAAAATGGGGTCATTTTGTGGGTAATTGCACTGTCCTGGTGCTCCAGGACCTTCAAAAGTGTGATGGGTAGGAATGAAATGAGATGTGTGATTTATGCTCCTAGAACGCCTGAACATACTACTTCAATGTTTGGCCTCTCTATGTGGCCAGGCTGTGTAAAAGTCCTACACATGTGGTATCGCCATACTCGGGAGGAGTAGCAGAATGTATTTTGGGGTGTAATTTTTGCTATATACATGTTATGTGTTAGAAATATCTTATAAATTGACAATTTTGTGTAAAAAAAAAATGCGTTTTAATTTTTTTCCACATATTCCAAAAACTTCTGGAAAAAAATGAACCGTTCAAAAGACTCATTATGCCTCACAGATTATACGTTGGGGTGTTTGCTTTCCAAAATGGGGTAATTTTATGGGAAATTCCATTGTGCTGGTACTCCAGGGCCTTCAAAAGTGTAATAGGTGGTTGAGAAATGAGATGCGTCATTTTTGCTCATAGAACGTCTGAAGGTATTACATCAATGTTAGTGCTCTGTATGTGGCCAGGCTGTGTAAAAGTCTCACACATGTGGTATCGCCGTACTCGGGAAGAGTAGCAGAATGTATTTTTGGGTGTAAATTTTGCTATATACATGCTATGTGTTAGAAATATCTTATAAATTGACAATTTTGTGTAAAAAAAAATGCGTTTTAATTTTTTTCCACATATTTCAAAAACTTCTGGAAAAAAATTAACCATTCAAAAGACTCATTATGCCTCACAGATTATACGTTGGGGTGTTTGCTTTCCAAAATGGGGTCATTTTATGGGAAATTCCATTGTCCTGGTACTCCAGGGCCTTCAAAAGTGTAATAGGTGGTTGAGAAATGAGATGCGTCATTTTTGCTCGTAGAACGTCTGAAGGTACTACATCAATGTTGGTGCTCTGTATGTGGCCAGGCTGTGTAAAAGTCTCACACATGTGGTATCACCGTACTCGGGAAGAGTAGCAGAATGTATTTTGGGGTGTAATTTGTTGTATGAATATGCTGTGTGTGAGAAATAACCTGATAATATGACAATTTAGTAAAAAAAAATAAAAAATCTTCATTTTGCAAAGAATTGTGGGAAAAAATGACAACTTAAAAAAACTCACCATGCTACTTACTTAATACCTTGGGATGTCTACTTTGTAAAAATGGGTCATTTGGGGGGTATTTGTACTTTCCTGACTAGTTAGAGTCTCAAGAAATGAGGTACACCTGATGTACTGAAGGCCTGATCAGAAGTGATTAATTTTCAGTGATTGGCACCATAGATTGTAGACTCTATAACTTTCACAAAGACCAAATAATATATACTAATGTGGGTTATTTTTACCAAAGATATGTAGCAGTATAAATTTTGGGCAAAATTTATGAAGAAAAATTACTAATTAGCAAAAATTTATGACAGAAACGAAGAAAAAGGATTTTTTTTCACAAAATTTACGTTTTATTTTATTTATAGCACAAAAAATAAAAAACCCACTAGTGATTAAATACCACTAAAAGAAAGCTCTATTTGTGTGAAAAAAAGGACGCACGTTTCATATGGATACAGTGTTGGATGACTGAGTAATTGTCATTCAAAGTGTGAGAGCGCTGAAAGCTGAAAATTGGTCTGGTCAGGAAGGGGGTGTAACTGCACTGTATTGAGGTGGTTAAAAAACCTTAAGAGAACAAACAAACCAGCATAGCAAGATACAGAATAAAAGCCAGGAAGTCTGTGCATCACACCTCAATTAAAAATTAGGTGACTTCAAACGCTTGTACAAAAACTACACTTTTCAATTTCTTTTGAAATTTCAAAAAGTCGTTCTCAAATGCCAATGCAGGGCCCTAAGGGATGAAGTGATGTGGTCACGGCGACCAACACCTGTCAGTAACCTTGCTGCGGCATTCTGAATAAACTGGAGCTTGTGGATGGTACAAGCAGGCAAACCCAAATACAGGGCATTACAGTAGTCCAATCGACTGCTGATAATGGTATTGACCATGGCGATCTTATCAGAGTCTGCGATATAGCGAAAAGTTGACCTCAGGAGTCTCAGGTAGAAGTGGCATGAACTCACCACCTGATTTACCAGAGGGTGCAGGTTCAACCTAGAGTCAAAGATGACACCCAGGTCCCTGACCTGAGTGGCCGGAATCGGTTGATAAATGACCATAGGATATTAGTAGTTCTGCATTCAGGACCAGTGCCAGTTGAAGGTGGTAGTACCAGTGTCAGAGTTACTGGTACTGAGTACTGGTGCGTTTTGGCTGAAAAAAAGTTGTGAATGTAAGTATTATAGAGGGAACCTATGGGATTCCTTGTCACAATACAACCTCATGTTACTAACAGGACATTCGTTTTATGTACTCATAAATAGGTTATTCTGATTGGCTATAAATGAGCACTTTTTGAACCAGGTTCCTACAGATCAGCACATCTAAGTGAATGAATTTAAATGACATAACGCTCCTGCTTAATTGTTATCCCTAGTGATGATTTTAGAAGGATAGAGAAAAGTGTTATACAGCAGCTGGTTTCCTTTTTCCACTGTCTGATGTTGAATTTTAACAGTTTCCTGAAAAACAAGAACCTTTCAGGAGTGATAAGAGAGGCCACTTATGGCTAGAAGTGCTGGGTGTCATGCTGACCCTCTGGTTTTATTACCTTTCAGTCACTAATCGGTGAAAAGCATGCAGATAATGACTTCTGATTTTTGCCAATTTTTCTGATGTGCATTCTTGTTACAGCTCACAGAATCAGAAAGCATTAAAGCTAGTGAGTTAGAAAAATCAGCCACGAAACTAATACTCATATTAGTATCATTATAATATTGTCAGAAGACAATCAGCACGCAGTGTACAGGGACCCTGTACACCGAAGAACTGAATCAATCATTGCTGCTAGGGTTGCTGCCTTTTCATGAAGCCAAATCCAAACTCTTTAGCAGCACAGGGACAATTTATTCCGTAGTATAAATTATACTTGGATTATAAAATAACTTTGTGTGCTGCAGTGAACAGTGGGTGTGGCCAAACTGCTTTTGACATCATCGCCCTGCCCCCAGTGATGTCAAACTGGCAACATATTGGAGTGCAACTATCTCAGTTACTTGGGGAGCCACAGCCCAGTCTGAATAATGTGTCCGGGTTTCAGGCAGACTGAAACCCAAACTGTCTGGGTAAATCCTGGACAGGTGGCAACCCTAATTCCTGCAGAGGCAGTGAATTCCTCTCTCAGGAAGATATTATGTGGATATATTTTGGATAAGTCAGTGTGTGAATGAAACCTAATGAAAAGATGAGGGGATGTTGCTTAGACATATACGCAAAACAAAAGAAATGTTTAGTTTAGTTTTAGATAGATTCGTTAGGTTACTGATTTTGTGTTGTTGATTTGTTTTAGAATTTGTTTGGTTTCCTCTGGTTTATTCATTTTCTAAAGAATTACACATTTTCAGAACAGTTTTTTTGTGATGGTCTGGGGAGGCATATCTATAGAGGAACACACAGACCTCCACAGGCTAGACAGTGGCACCCTGACTTCCATTAGGTATGTGGATGAAATCCTTGGATCCATTGTCAGACCCTATGCAAGTGCAGTGGGTCCTGGGTTCCTCCTGGTGCAAGACAATGCCCGGCCTCATGTGGCAAGAGTATGCAGCCAGTTCCTGGAGGATGAAGGAATTGATAACATTGAATGGCCCCCACTCTCGCCTGATCTAAATCCAATAGAACACCTCTGGGACATTATGTTTCAGTCCATCCGATGCCACCAGGTTGCACCTCAGTCTGTTCAGGAGTTCAGTGATGCCCTGGTCTAGATCTGAGAGGAAAGTCCTTTAGGACACCATCCATCATCTCATTAGGAGCATGCCCTGACGTGAGGCATGCATACAAGCCTGTGGGGACCATAAAATGTACCATTCTGAGTTGCTGCAATGAATTTTCAGCAAAATGGACTAGCCTAATGCATGATTTTTTCACTTAGATTTTTGGGATGTCTTTGAATTCAGCCCTCTCTGTAGGTAGATAATTTTCATTTCCATCAAACAATGTGGCATCCTTTCATTTCTAACACTTTACCCAGTCCATATCAGTATAGATATCCAGCCTGAGCTTTTTCCCCATTGGGATCTGATGTTTTCAACGTGTTCCTTTAATTTTTTTGAGCAGTGTATATAATATTTGGGGGGTATAAGCAATTTTCTAGCAGAAAATTGTGATTTTAACCATTTGCCGACCGCTTCACGATGATATACTTCGGCAGAAGGGCTCGCACAGGCAGAATCGCATACCTGTACGTTGCCCTTCAAGAGGAGGCCAGCGGGCACGCGTGCCTGTGACAAGCTCCGTGAGTCGGGTCACGGGTCCCGCAGACTCGATTGCCGCGGGGATACCCACGATCGCCTCACGGGGAGGAAGAACGGGCAGATGCTAATGTAAACAAGCATCTCCCTGTTCTGCCTAGTGACAGTGTCACTGATCTCTGCTCCCTGTGATCTCAGCAGAGATCAGTGACATGTCACACACAGCCACGCCCCCTAATGTTAGAAACACGCCCCTAGGACACACTTAACCCCCACACTGCCACCTAGTGATTAACCCCTTCACTTGCAGTGTCATATACACAGGAATCAGTGCATTTGTATAGCACTGATTGCGGTATAAATGACAATGGTCCCAAAAATGCGTCAAAAATGTCCGATGTGTCCGCCAAAATGTCACAGTCATGATAAAAACCAATGATCGCCGCCATTTAAAAAAAAAAAAATATATATATATATATATGTTAATAAAAATGCCATAAAACTATCCCCTATTTTGTAAACGCTATAACTTTTGCACAAACCAATCAATAATCGCTTATTGAATACGTATCGGCCTAAACTGAGGAAAAATTTGTTTTTTTATATATTTTTTGAGGGATATTTATTATAGCAAAATGTAAAAAAAAAATGTGTTTTTTTCAAAATCGTTGCTCTTTTATGTTTATAGCGCAAAAAATAAAAACTGCAGGGGTGATCAAATACCACCAAAAGAAAGCTCTATTTGTGGGAAAAAAAGGACGTCAACTTTGTTTGGGAGCCATGTCGCACGACCACCCAATTGTCACTTAAAGCGTCGCAGTGGCGAATCGCAAAAAGTGCTCTGGTCAGGAAGGGGGTAAATGCTTCCAGGGCTGAAGTGGTTAATGTGTTTGAAAAATACAGAAACTGACCCGGGCGCGAAGTGGTTAAAGTGAAAGGAAAACTGGTCTTCAGCTTTGAGCACGAAGTGTACTAACCAGAGGGGAGTGCTGTTTACAATTTGTGACAGTAGGAGATGCTGTCAAGGTAAAATTGATCGTTTGGGGGGCACAGGGTATGCACATTTGCTTGGTGCAAGGCTACAGAGCATAAATGTGGACTGGAGAAAACTGCTTTTGCAGCTTTCTTCAGGTTTTGGTATTCAGTCATGGGGCTCTGTAGTTTGGAGATTCCATAATGTGCTGGGTGGGATGGGATCTCCAACCTTGTGTTCAGACTTTGTAGATTACCAGAAGGGTGTGTGCTCAGGTGAGCACAGCACTTATAATGAGGGTATGGGAATGCCTCAGGGCTCCCAATTGGAGACTGCTCCACACCCAGAGAGACAGGAGGTCTCCAGGAGTCAGAGGGGCTGCAGGAGGCAGCCAGAACATGTGACTGCAAGAGGCAGTGCAGCGACCTGAGGACTAAGGCCAGAGCGGAGATGTGGGCAGAGGTACTGCTAAAGAGAGTTAGGTGGGCTAGCATTTTCTGTTGTGTTTATTTGCTGGAGAAGAACCCCTGTGTGGGAAACCTTTATGTTACAGGCTTTTATTTGCCTTTTTAATAAAAATGGGCTACCACGCTCTTAAATATAGTTCCTGACTGGCTTGAATCACTGACAAACGCATCTGCCACGAGAGCTAATGGTCCCCGATATTACAACTTGCTAACTGTCCCCAGATTGGGGAATTTGGGACTCTTATGATAATTGGGGATCTCGCTGGCCAATTCTAGGGAACACACAATAGACATGTACTAATCAGCGATACCTCAAATAGAAAGTGATTAGAAATAAAAAATATTTTGCTTAAAGCAGTTGTATACCCTTTTTTTTTAATTTTTACCTACAGGTTATCCTATAATAAAGCTTAACTATAGGTAAATATATATTTCCTAAACTTGTACGGTTTAGGAGATATGCACTTTGCATGCAGCTGCTGACGCCAGCGGCGCATGCGCTGTGAAGGCCTGACTGAAAATCTGGCAGATGCTGCCGGACTTTGCTCGGAAGAAGACTTCCGCGCACATGCGCAGGATCGATGCTCTGGCCACTCACAGAGCTGGAGCCACGAACCCGGAAAAAACGCTGAGGGCAAAACATTCCCACAAATGTGTATGCAGTGCATACTAGCTCATTATGCCTTTGCCTTACAGGGTCTTTTTTTTTTTTTTTTTTCATGTGGGGGTATACAATCGCTTTAAGTTGCATAGAAACAGAATTTTGGGGGAAATCGTGCAATGCAGACAACTGTTCTGTTGGCAAAAAAATTGATCCTGGGAGTGGGAATATTAATGGTGCCTAAACTCATAAATCAGGGGAGGTGTATCCAACAAAATATACTAGAATTACACACCACAAAGGATATAACACCTACAATAGGCTACCAAAACAATGTATTAACAATATTAGAGATCATCATATATCTTCGAGTGAAAATGCCAAAACCCCCAGGGTGTAAATCCTCCCCTCTCACCCCACTCCCTCAGCCCAAATGCCCACCCAAAACCTACTCCACCCACTAAAAACCCCTGCACCCCCTCAGATGTTGAAGCTCCAACAGTCCCAATTGACCCACTATGGTGAATGACCACCATCAATTAATCACAATGTGTAAGAGGAAGTCTCTTTTTTTTTTGGACAAAGAGCAAGATGATGGACGCCCCCTTAAAGCTCAGAGTCCTTCTGGAGTCCTGCGCAGGTATGACCAGCTGGCCATGATATAGTACAACACACTGCTGCGGCTGGATGCACTGGTGCCTATTGCCTAGCCACCACTGACAACACTCACAGGGATTTTCGAAAGGAGGACTTTAGCTACAGCAAGATGTGGTGAGATACTGTGTATATATAATACAAGGGGGTTACAACACAGAAAGTGTTATACCTAAAGGGTTTCACATGTACTGCCACTTTAAGGCTGGCTCCACCCAGGAGTGATGCCAAGGGTCAAGGGGTATAGTAGCCATCTTGGACACATGTAAGCAGCCTAATAAGATGTACTGTCCTGAGATGCATGTTGCAGTGTACAGTGAGTACTGGAAATAAACTTCCATTGTTCCAGACCAGAGTCTTGTGTCTCTCACAACACAGAGGATATAACAGTGGCGACGAGGATGGGATTTACAAAGTGTCTATCAGTCTGAGAGAGAGACAAAGACATTGTGGATTGTTACCTGGATAAAAGCAATCACAGATCCCAGCAGGAAAATGTCATTGATCGGGACATTAAGTGAATTTGATGGAGAACCGACATCCTGGAGTTCCTGGGTGGAGAGACCGGAACAGTATTTCAGTGCAAATGCCATCCCAGGTGAAAGGCAAGTAGCAGTATTTCTGACAGTGGTCGGTGCTCAGACATATGACACTCTCAGGGATCTCCTTTCCCCTGTAAAACCAGCAACTAAGACATTGGCAGAGCTCCTGACACTGTTAGAGGGTCACTTCCAGCCTAAACCACTAGAGATTGCAGAAAGATTTCGTTTTTATCAGAGGCAGCAGCAGCCAGGTGAAGAAATTAAAGCTTATGTGCTCGCCCTTCGCAGACTAGCCTCTACCTGTTCTTTTGGGGAGTACCTACCTACTGCACTGAGAGATAAGTTTGTCATGGGACTGAATTGTGACTCTAGCCAAAAGAGACTGTTAACAGAGAAAGACCTTACCCTTGCAAAGGCAATTGATATAGCTTCAATGATGGAAATGGCTGTGAAAGATACAGAGGAATTGAACTCTCAGGGCAGAAGAGAAGAGGTGAAACAGGAAGTTTTCAGAACAGCAGTCAAGCCCACAGTCACAAACTGGAAATACAGACCTCCACCAAGCCGGGGGTCAGCTTGCTACCGTTGTGGGAATACAGACCATGATCACAAAGTCTGCAGGTTTAAGGATCAGACCTGTCATAATTGTGGTAAAACATCACATCTGAAACGAGTTTGCCGGAGCAAGAAGGTGCGAGATAAACAACCTCTGAACCCCAAGACAAAGACATATATGGTGGGAAGATATACATCATCATCTGAGTCAGAGGATGAGGAAGTGCTCCACAGTTTAGACATACATCATATGCATTCAGCACCCTCTGCAATGACTGTAGAGGTAACCATTGAGGGAAAGAAGCTAAAGATGGATGTAGACACAGGAGCAGCAGTTTCAGTTATCACTCAGAAACAATGGAGACAACTTCAGACCCGAACAACTGTCCGCCCAACGCCAATCAAACTGCAGACATACTCAAAGCAGATACTCCACCCACTGGGTTATGCAAAAGTGCAGGTATTGTACAAGGGTCAGACAAAGAGACTGCCATTATATATACTAGAGAATGGGGGACCCCCTCTCTTTGGGAGAGACTGGATTGCTCACTTTGGTATGCCAGACATCGCCATAAATCAATGTAACACTGTGACAATTCCATTAGGAGATAATGAGGGATGGGTGGTGTCCCTGAAGCAGCGGTTCCCAAAGATCTTTGATGACCAGTTGGGAAAAATAAAGCATGACTGTGTGAGACTTAAGCTGAAACCCAACGCCCAGCCTAAGTTCTTCAAAGCTCGCACAGTACCTTTCGCACTCCGAGCAGGAGTGGAAGCAGAACTGAGTCGGCTGGAGGAACAAGGTGTCATCTCAAAGGTAGAGCACAGCGAGTGGGCATCACCTGTTGTACCAGTGAAGAAAGTGAATGGGGACTTGTGCATTTGTGGCGATTTCCGCATGGCACTGAACTCCCAACTGGAAATAGACCAGTATCCTCTACCCAGAGTAGATGACATTTTTGCCTCTCTTGCAGGGGGTCAAAAGTTCACCAAGCTTGATCTCAAACAAGCATATTTACAGTTTGAGGTCCATCCTTCTTCCCGCAAGTTTCTGACCATCAACACCCACAAGGGACGGTATGAGTACAATCGGATGGTGTTTGGTGTAGCCTCTGCCCCAGCCATTTGGCAACGGAAGATGGATGAGATTTTGGCGGACATTCCTTTCACTCAGTGCCTGTTAGATGACATGCTCATCACGGGACGGACAGACCAGGAACACAAGCAAAACGTGGAGCTTGTGTTGGAAAGACTCCAAGAGCAGGGTCTGAAAGTGAACTTAGCAAAATGCCAATTCATGGTGCCGAAATTGGAGTTTTGTGGCCACCTTGTGGATGCAGACGGTATACACACCACAGAAGCCAAGGTTAATGCCTTAGTCAAAGCTCCTGCCCCAACCAATGTCCAGCAGCTGCGATCATACCTTGGCTTGCTGAACTATTACCACAAATTTCTGCCAGATCTGGCACACACCTTGTTTCCGTTGAACAAGCTTTTGGAGAAACACTCCAGATGGGACTGGTCGGCTGCATGCCAACGCGCTTTTGAAGTCTCTAAGCGGAAGCTGTTGGCGTCACGCATGCTTGTTCACTATGACCTCCAGAAGCCTCTGACCTTGGCTTGTGATGCCTCACCCTATGGTCTGGGGGCTGTACTGTCTCACATCTTACCTGATGGGTCAGAAAAACCAGTGGCATTTGCCTCCAGGTCTTTGACAAAAGCAGAAAGCAATTACTCTCACATTGACAAAGAGGCTCTTGCGCTGATATGGGCTATTAAGAAGTTTCATCTTTACCTGTATGGTAGGGAATTCGCCATACTGACAGACCATAAACCACTCCTTCAGATCTTTAGCCCTGACAAAGGCATCTCTCAGACTACTGCGGCCCGCCTCCAACGCTATGCCCTGTTCTTGGGAGCGTACAGATATAAAATCCAGTATCGCGGTCATGATGCCAATGCTAATGCGGACGCAATGTCCCGACTGACAGGGAGGTCAATGGACTCCTCTCCACCGGTCAAGAGTTGTCGTTACACCAGCCTGTCCTTCTTGTCTTCTGGGGAGATAGCAGCCCATACAGCCAAGGATACCTTTCTGAAAACAATACTCTCCTGGGTACGGTCCGGTTGGCCTGCAACCGTCACACAGGATTATGAACCTTATTTCCGTAGGCGTATGGAATTAACTGTGGCTGGTAACTGTGTTTTATGGGGAGACCGAGTGATCATTCCACAGACCCTCCGGAGACACATTCTGGACTTGCTACATACTGGTCATCCCGGGGGCACACGTATGAAACAAAAGGCCCGAGGCTATGTGTGGTGGCCAAACTTAGACTCGGATATCACAACATATGTGAATGCTTGTGCTGGATGTGCACAAACTGCAAGAGACCCTCCTCAAGGGTGTGTCCAGCCCTGGACTTGGCCCACGGTTCCTTGGTTTCGACTACACTTGTACTTTGCAGGTCCGATCAGAGGACACACCTTCTTGATCATAGTGGACGCCCATTCAAAGTGGCCTGAGGTCATTCCTGTTACTCAGCCAACAACTAAGGCAACAGTTTCCATACTGTTACATCTCGCTGCTACATTTGGATACCCCAGAGAAATCATCACAGACAACGGTGCACAATTCTCCAGTCAGGAGTTTCAGCGTTTCTTGACTGCCCACAACATCAAGCACAAGTTGACCGCACCTTACCACCCAGCTACAAATGGTCAAGCAGAGCGGTTTGTGCAGACTTTTAAACGCTATTTCAAAGCTACAGTGGCTACAAGTAAACAGCAGTCCCTGTCACCCCAGCAGCTGGACTCCTTCCTTTCTGCTTACAGAAACACACCACATGCAACCACCGGGAAAACTCCAGCAGAACTCCTTCTGGGTCGGCAGCCATGGACTGTTTTGGACATGCTCCGCCCACAAACAGTCCAGGAACATGTACTGCAGTCCCAAGACAAGATGGTCAAACACCATGAGATCCCCCGATTCACAGCCCAACAAAAGGTATGGGCCCGATCTTATGGGGCTTCCAACACCCGTTGGCTTCCTGCTGTCATTGCAGAGACTTTGGGACCCAAGATGTATAGGGTCTGCCTGGAAGATGGTTCCATTTGCAGAAGGCATGCGGACCAACTGCGCCCTCGTTTTCAACTGCATGAATCCCTGACGCCGGCTGAACCACCAGTGTTGCAAGGAACTGCTCCCAGCGGATCAGGATGCATGGGAACTGATGATTGGGGGGACTCTGATCTTTTGAACTCAGCTCCAACAGAGCCCTCCAGCCCTGGTCCGGAGGTTGGTTCACCCACTGAGCTGGGGGCAGAGGCGTAACTAGAAACCTCAGGGCCCCGATGCAAGAAATCAGGAAGGGCCCCCCCCCCCCGAAAAGCATGATTTTGATACTATATTTTTTTCCACTGTAGAACAAAGTAAAACATTTCTGTGCAGCCTGTGTCCCAAGTGAAACCTGTGTCACCAGTGCAGTGGTGGTACTGGAGGGGGGTGGCGGTGGTACTGGAGGGGGATGGTGGTCCTGGAGAGGGGTGGTGGTCCTGGAGGTGGGTGGCGGTGGTGGTACTGGAGGGGGATGGTGGTCCTGGAGAGGGGTGGCAGTGGTACTGGAGGTGGTGGTACTGGAGGTGGGTGGTGGTGGTGGTACTGGAGGGGGGCTGGTGGTGGCACTGGAGGTGGGTGGCGGTGGTGGTACTGGAGGGGGATAGTGGTCCTGGAGAGGGGTGGCGGTGGTACTGGAGGGGGATGGTGGTCCTGGAGAGGGGTGGCGGTGGTACTGGAGGTGGGTGGCGGTGGTGGTACTGAAGGGGGGTGGCGGTCCTGGAGAGGGGTGGCGGTGGTACCGGAGGTACTGGAGGGTGGGTGGTGGTACTGGAGGAGGGTGGCGATGGTACTGGAGAGGCATGGTGGTCCTGGAGAGGGGTGGCGGTGGTACTGGAGGTGGGTGACATGGTGGTGGTACTGGAAAGGGGGTGGCGGTGGTACTGGAGGGGGGGTGGCAGTGGTCCTGGAGGTGGGTGGTGGTGGCACAGTCTGGAGGGGGGGATGGTGGCATTGGAGGGAGGGGTGGTGGCAGTCTGGAGGGAGGGTGGTGGGCTGGTGGCACTGGAGGGGGGATGGTGGCATTGGAGGGAGGGGTGGCACTGGAGGGCGGTGGTGGAACAGTCTGGAGGGGGGGTGGTGGAACAGTCTGGAGGGGGGGTGGTGGTGGCACAGTCTGGAGGAGTGGTGGTGGTGGCACAGTCTGGAGGAGTGGTGGTGGTGGCACAGTCTGGAGGGGGGGTGGTGGTGGCACAGTCTGGAGGGGGGGTGGTGGTGGCACAGTCTGGAGGGGGGTGGTGGTGGCACAGTCTGGAGGGGGGGGGTGGTGGCATTGGAGGGAGGGGTGGCGGCAGTCTGGAGGGGTGGTGGCACAGTCTGGAGGGGTGGTGGTGGTGGCAGTCTGGAGGGGTGGTGGTGGTGGCGGCACAGTCTGGAGGGGTCTGGAGGGGTGGTGGCACAGTCTGGAGGGGTGGTGGTGGCACTCGAGGGGTGGTGGTGGCACTAGAGGGGGCTGGTGGCACAGTCTGGAGGGGGGATGGTGGCATTGGAGGGAGGGGTGGCACTGGAGGGCAGTGGTGGCAGTCTGGAGGGGTGGTGGCACAGGCTGGAGGGGTGATGGTGATGGCACAGTCTGGAGGGGTGGTGGTGGTGGCACAGTCTGGAGGGGGGGGTGGCACTGGAGGGGGGGGTGGAGGGCTGGTGGCACTGGAGGGCGGGTGGTGGCACTGGAGGGGTGGTGGCACAGTCTGAAGGGGTGGTGGTGGCACTGGAGGGGGGGTGGTGGGCTAGTGGCACTCGAGGGGTGGTGGTGGCACTAGAGGGGGCTGGTGGCACAGTCTGGAGGGGTGGTGAAGGCACTAGGGGGGGGTGGTGGTGGCACTGGCACAGTCCGGGGGGGTGGTGGCAGTCTGGAGGGGGGGCGGTGGGCTGGTGGTACTGGAGGGGGGGTGGTGGCACTGGAGAGGGGATGGTGGCATTGGAGGGAGGGGTGGCACTGGAGGGCGGTGGTGGCAGTCTGGAGGGGGAATGGTGGTGGCACAGTCTGGAGGGGGGGTGGTGGCACTGGAGGGGGGATGGTGGCATTGGAGGGAGGGGTGGCACTGGAGGGTGGGTGGTGGCAGTCTGGAGGGGTGGTGGTGGTGGCACAGTCTGGAGGGGTGGTGGTGGCACTGGAGGGGGGGTGGTACGCTAGTGGCACTCGAGGGGTGGTGGTGGCACTAGAGGGGGCTGGTGGCACAGTCTGGAGGGGTGGTGAGGCACTAGAGGGGGGGTGGTGGTGGCACTGGAGGGGTGATGGCACAGTCCGGGGGGTGGTGGCACAGTCTGGAGGGGTGGTGGTGGGCTGGTGGTACTGGAGGGGGGGTGGTGGCACTGGAGGGGGGATGGTGGCATTGGAGGGAGGTGGTGGCAGTCTGGAGGGGTGGTGGTGGCACAGTCTGGAGGGGTGGTGGTGGCACAGTCTGGAGGGGTGGTGGTGGGCTGGTGGCACTGGAGGGCGGGTGGTGGCATTGGAAGGGTGGTGGCACTGGAGGGGGGTGGCGGTGGCACTGGAGGGGGGTGGTGGGCTAGTAGCACTCGAGGGGTGGTGGTGGCACAGTCTGGAGGGGGGGTGGTGGCACTGGAGGGAGGTGGGGGTAGCGGCACTGGAGGGGGATGGTGGTGGCACTGGAGGGGGATGGTGGTGGCACTGGAGGGGGGGTGGTGGGGGCACTGGAGGGGGGGGTGGCACAGTCTGGAGGGGTGGGCTGGTGGCACTATGGTGGCACTGGAGGGGTGGTGGTGGCATTGGAGGGAGGGGTGGCACTGGAGGGGCGGTGGTGGCAGTCTGGAGGGGAAGTGGTGGAACAGTCCGGAGGGGGGTGGTGGAACAGTCTGGAGGGGTGGTGGTGGCACTGGAGGGGGTGGTGGGCTGGTGGCACTGGAGGGGTGGTGGTGGCACTGGAGGGAGGTGGTGGCACAGTCTGGAGGGGGATGGGGTGGAACAGTCTGGAGGGGGATGGGGGTGGAACAGTCTGGGGAGGGGGGGATGGGGTGGAACAGTCTGGGGGGGTGGGGTGGAACAGCCTGGGGGGGGATGGGGTGGAACAGCCTGGGGGGGGATGGGGTGGAACAGTCTGGGGGGGGGATGGGGTGGAACAGTCTGGGGGGGGGATGGGGTGGAACAGTCTGGGGGGGGATGGGGTGGAACAGTCTGGGGGGGGGGATGGGGTGGAACAGTCTGGGGGGGGGGATGGGGTGGAACAGTCTGGGGGGGGATGGGGTGGAACAGTCTGGGGGGGGATGGGGTGGAACAGTCTGGGGGGGGGGATGGGGTGGAACAGTCTGGGGGGGTGGTGGGCTGCTGGCACTGGAGGGGTGGTGGTGGCACTGGAGGGCAGGTGGTGCCGTGGTGGCACTGGAGGGGGGTGGCGGGCTGGCACAATCTGGAGGGGGGATGGCGACTTACCGCCAATCAATCGATGATGATCGATTCCCCCTCCTCAGAATCCTGCAGAGTGACACAAAGTTCCTCCACGAAGCGTGCCTCCGCTCCTCCAGGAAAGCCTTGCTTCAGAGAGCTCCTCCCCCGCCTTCACTAAATTGGCTGTTTTTTTTGTGTTCGCCCCGCCTCCCTTACAGTCGCTCTGGATAGGCGGGGGCGGAGCCAACGGAGCACTTCTCTCACGCTGGTGAAGGAAGCCCCCCCCCCCCCTCTCACCACGGCATGACAAGCGACAATGAGTAACACCACACACGCACACCCCCGGCCGGACAGTCAGGTGGGCCCCTCGGGCGGCGGGCGGGCTGCCGGTGGGCCCCCTGAAGTGGCAGAGAATTACAGGGCCCAGTCGCACTTGCGACTGTTGCGACCCTGATAATTCCGCCACTGGCTGGGGGATCCCTTCTTGGCACCGCCAGTGCCCATTCCAGTCGACCCTGTTTCCTCCGATCCCGAGTCGATGGGTGCCCGCCCTCAACGACACTGTCGCCCTCCTGACCGGTTTCAGCTTCAAGACCGGTTACGAGACTTTCGACGGGGCCACCGAAAGTGATCCAATGACATTGTATCCCCGCAACTGTCCCTGGAATCTTGCTCTCACATCTGGATGCAGGAAAAGTCCTGTGCATCTCCTGTGTTTGGAGGACTGTTATTGGACAGTTATTAGTTAATGTTTTGTGCCTTTTCTCGTTTTGTTTTTTTTTTTTTTTTTTTTTTTAGGGATGGATGGAAGGTGTTATACCTAAAGGGTTTCACATGTACTGCCACTTTAAGGCTGGCTCCAACCAGGAGTGATGCCAAGGGTCAAGGGGTATAGTAGCCATCTTGGACACATGTAAGCAGCCTAATAAGATGTACTGTCCTGAGATGCATGTTGCAGTGTACAGTGAGTACTGGAAATAAACTTCCATTGTTCCAGACCAGAGTCTTGTGTCTCTCACAACACAGAGGATATAACAGAAAGCATAGCTTATATCTGCATCAAACTGCACAGTGCAGGTCAGTAATTAAAAGGGCAGGGATGTCTAAAGTTGTTGTATTTCTAACCATGTATTGCAATATATAAAAACTAAGAATCCCCTTCTTTTTTTTTTTTTTTTATAAGTGTAGTGCCGGTACTCCTGGAGAGTATGCGCTATGTCTGTAAATTTAGCTTTTTGCCAAGACTATAGTTGAGTCTTGGGGTTAATTGTTCTAAATTGTGGTTTTGGCATCAGTTTGGCTGGGCTGTACTAATTTTCTGCCTGGTCATAGGTGTAGTTAGCACCTTTTACAGGCATTGAAACGCAGTCTGGTTGGACGCATTGGGTACCAATCTCTCTCTCTCTGAGCCAATCAGTGGGTGCGTTGTCTCTCTGTGAATTCTGGGAGAGGGTACTTAAAGTGCTGAAGTCACATGGTTCTGGGTTTTGGTCCAGAAGTATGTTTTGACTCCATGGTCCTGGTCCTCCTGACCAGCCCCCAGAGGCCCTCATGGCCTGGGGTGCGGATTTCTGAGTCTCGGAACTGGCTAGTCCGAGGCACAGTAACTGGAAGGATTCTTTTTTTTTTTTTATATTAATCTTTATTAAATTTTCACAGTATACAGACCACATCTTAAGATAACATTACCTAAATTTCAATACATATTCCTTCCTTTCAGAGGCCTGAGTTTTAAAGTTCTAGGAAGGGGGGGAGATGAAAAAAAACATCCATACATCACATCTACTTAGCAAAATTAAAACAATATCTAGTCAATACCATAATCCCCTTTATCCTTCCTCGAGTATTTTTGCAGTTCCTACATTTTTCCTAGTGATATACCTCGCCCCCCTCCCTCCCACCCTTTCTATCAATACAAACCCCCCCCCCCTCCCCTCCAGTATATATCTTTTGTGCTTTTATCCTACCATGTGTCGTGAATATGTTATAATGCTTCCCATACCTTTAATGTCCTCTACCCAGCTCCCTCCCACTACCCATCCCCCCACCCTGCTCTCTCCCAGTACCCATCCCCCCTCCCCCTCTCTTCTTCCTTTTCCTATCGTGATTTAAACTGGGGTGTGCATCTCTTCTATCCAATCTCTCCAATTTCTATTGAACTCTTAAGTTATTTCGTTTTGCGTATACTGCTCTCTCCTTATATAAATATTCATTTACAGCACTCATCCAATCCTCTACTGTGGGGGCTAGATTTGATTGCCATCTCCTAGCAATCATTCTTCTGGCTTGGAATAGACATCTTAAAATTACCGTTGTTACTCCCTTTCTCTCTACTTCCTCATTTCTATATCCTAAAATACACACTATGGGGTTTAATTCTATCACAGTCCCAAAGGCCCTACTTATTGTCTCTGCCACTCCTTCCCAGTATCTGAATAATTTAGGACATTTCCAGAGCATATGTATTAAATTCCCTGACCCCCCACACCTGGGGCAACGGTCATCCGTTCTCTTGCCAAATCTAAATAATTTCTGGGGAGTATAATATGCTCTGTTAATTACCATCAGATGGGAAATCCTCTGGGGAGGAGAAACCGAGACCTTTGGGCATGCTGATAGGATATTTTTCCACTGTGCCCTTGTTATATTGCCTAGATCATGCTCCCATTTCCCCTTCTCAACCCTCCCTTTCCTCTCGCTGTTAGTCTGTTCACTCAGCTGGGCATAGAGTTTAGATATTAATCCTTTAGTGGGTCCTACTTGTGCTACTGGATATAGCAAGGGCAGTTCTTCCCATGTTAATGATACATTTCCAAACTGGGTCTTTAAGGCATGCCTCACTTGTATATAAGCATAGAATGAATTTTGTGATATCTTAAATTCTTTTTGCAGTTGATCAAAAGATTTGATACCCCTGCCGCCATATAAATGGCTAAGCCTTACAATACCACATTTTTCCCATTCTAAAATTTTTCCAACCCGCCATATTTCCTGTAGCTTCTTATTGTTCCAAAGAGGTGTATACTTTGTTATTTTACTATATCCCATTTTTTTTTAAACTATATCCCATAGCTTTAACATCATTTTTACTGTGGGACATCTACACTGGAATGAGTCCGCTTCCAGGGTCTCAATCAGCTTGCTATGTGGGGAGCCTGTTAATACTAATCTCCCATTTGGGGTTCCTCCGTTCATCTCATCAATCCCCCCTAGCTGTTGTAATTGGGACGCCCAGAAGTAGCACTCCGGATAGGGGACTGCGAATCCTCCTTCCTCTCCCGGTAGCTGGAGCATCGGCAACCTCAATCTAGCCTGTCCTCCCTTCCATATTAACTCCCTAAACAACATCTCGATTTTATTAAACCAACTTCTATTGATCCATGTTGGGGCATTATGCAATATATATAAAAGTTGGGGCATCCATATCATTTTTATCAGGTTACATCTACCAGCCACCGAGAGAGGCATTCGCTTCCATATAGCAATTTTTTGTTTGAACTTAACCAATAATGGAACTAAATTATAACTTATAAATTGCTTAGGATCCCTTGTCAAGGTTACTCCCAGGTATTTCAACTTGTCCACTATTGGCATTTGGGGGGTTCCCAGGGCCGTTTGCTGATCAGTTGGGTCCAGAGGGAGACATTCCGACTTTTCCCAACTAATCTCCAGCCCTGAGAAGCCTCCAAACCTTTGCACTAATCCCATTGCCCTTGGTAATGAGTACCTCATATCCCCCAGAAACAATAGGATATCATCTGCATAAAGTGAGATTTTTTCCTCTCCAGTTTTCCTTACAAAACCGACTATCTCCCGGTTTGCTCTAATTGCACATGCCAAGGGCTCTATAGCCAACGCAAAGAGCAGGGGCGATAATGGACACCCCTGCCTAGTCCCTCTCCCCAGCTCTATTTTCCCGGATAACTCATTGTTAATTTTTAGTCTCGCACTAGGTTTATCATATAACATCCTAATCCAACCTATGAAGGAAGGACCCATGCCAAATTTCTCCAAGACTTTCCATATGTATCCCCATTCTACGCTATCAAATGCTTTCCTTACATCTAATGCCACTACTGCACCCGGAGTATCATTATCCATTGGGATCTGCAGATTCAAAAAAGCTCTTCTAATATTTATACTCGTTGACCTGTTAGCTATGAACCCTGTTTGGTCCATATGGACTAATCTTGCTATAACTCGACTAAGCCTATTCGCTAATACCTTAGCCAGTATCTTTGTATCGGTACACAAGAGAGAGATTGGTCTATACGCTGCAACATCTAGGGCGTCCTTTCCTTCTTTATACAACAGGATTATAACCGCCTCCATCATTGATGGTGGCAATTTACCCTCCCCACATGCTCCTCTTAACATCTCAAGGAGTTCAGGAAGCAGT
The DNA here is from genome assembly GCF_037356315.1 of Lithobates pipiens. Lineage (NCBI taxonomy): Eukaryota > Metazoa > Chordata > Amphibia > Anura > Ranidae > Lithobates > Lithobates pipiens. The sequence goes on along the minus strand of NW_027507789.1, from coordinate 123,561,154 downwards.
ATCTCGCCAAAATTTTTATAAACTTCAATCGGTAGCCCATCCGGCCCTGGCGACTTCTGGTTTGGCATACTCGCAACTGCTTCCTGAAGTTCTTTTAAAGTTATTGGGGCTTCCAGTTCTTCTCTTTCTTCTTGTTTCAAACATGGTACCTCTAATTGACCTAGAAATGTTTCCATTTGCTCCTCCATCCCCACTTTCTGTGCAGTATATGATTTTTTATAATATTCTTCAAATACTTGGCATATACTCTCTGTTTCCGTTGTAACCTCACCCTCAGGAATCCTAATCGCCGATATTGAGGAGGAACCCGTGTTATTCTTCACCAGTTGTGCTAGCATTTTCCCCACGCTTTCCCCCTCAGCAAAGGAGGCTTGCCGTTGGAACATATGTTGTATCTCTGCTTTCTTCAGGGTTATTAGCCTAAGTTCTTCTTGTTTATCTACCCAGATTTTTTCTTTGCCCTGGATGGGGTCACTAATAAAATCTCTTTCAGCCTCTAACACTTCTCTCCCTTTTTGTACCTCCTGCTCCCTAGACTTTCTATTTATTTTTGCTATTGATTGGATCAGGAGACCCCTCACAAAAGCTTTCAGGGTATCCCATAGGATCCCTGACGTTACTGTGCCCCGGTTATATTTTAGAAATTCTTTTAGTTCCCAATGAATTCTCTCAGGGCGTTCTTCTGTCTCTTTTTTTATCAGTTCCAACCAGAGCGGGTTCACTTTCCACATCCTTTGAACCTTTCGTTCTCTCATTTTTAATACTGCTGTTACTGGGGAATGATCTGAGATCCCCCTGGGCTGGTATTCAATCTTTTCCACCATTTGTAAGGCCAGGTCATTCCCCAGTATCATATCAATCCTGGATAGTGTAGCATGCGTGACCGAGTGACAACTATACTGCCGGGCTCCCGGGTTCCCAGTTCTCCATAAATCCAGTAATCCTACTTCTTCCAGGTACTGACCCATCCTCCCCTGCCCAGCTGGTTCTGCCAGTATTTTTTCTGGGAATCTATCAATTTTAATATCCAGGACCGTGTTGAAGTCCCCTACTATTATTATAGGAACCCCATCTATCCCCACTAAGAATTCCTGTAACTTAAAGAGCACTTCCATTTTAAATGGTGGAGGGATGTAGATATTTGCCAACATACATTCTCTATTTTCTATTAGGCAATGTAAGAAAATATATCTGCCCTTTTCATCCAGGCTGACCCGTTTACATACAAAATTCACCCCCGTTTTTACCAAGACACTCACCCCTCTACTATATGTCGAATAAACAGAGTGGTATTGAAATTGATATTTTCTACACTGCAACCGGTATATTGTATCTCTATTTAAGTGGGTCTCCTGCAGGCAGAACAACTCTACTCCATATCCCTCCAACATAGATAACACAGCTTTTTGTTTCACCTGCGTCCCCAGGCCCCTCACGTTCCAGGAACCTATCTTAATTTTTCCATCCTGCATAACCATAAACAAATAAAGACAAACAATAGAGCAGGTAAAAAAGAGAGCAGGATAACCAATCTGCTGAGGATACTATTGAGATCCACTTGTCTCCCAGTGCCCCCCACCTCCCCCTTACCTTCTTTTATTAACTTCTCGTATATTATGTGTCTCTTAGTGTAAATTATTCTATATAACTGTTTAATACCATTTACCCCCTTGTACTTAATAAGTTTTCCTTGTTTTTTACCACCCCAAGTTTTACCACCCCATATTTTGTGTCCTTTCTTAATTTGAGTTATTTCCTGCACCCCATTCATTAGTGCGAACATATTTTTTTTCCCCTTCAACCTCCCCCATATTTTCCCCCCCTCCCCCCCCCCGTTCCACCTCCCTCCCACCCCTCCCCCACCTTCCTAGGTGTTACCCTAGGGGCTATTAGTGACCTTATACCACTCTCTTCACGACCTATTCGACACCCACACCTGTTACACGCGCCGTGTATTACCTCCCTCCCGCCCCCCTCCCATACTACACACACACAAAAAAAAAAAAAAAAAAAAAAAAAAAAAAAAAACACACATACTTCATCCCCCCAACTCATTCTAACCTCCTGACCCTCTTACTACCGAGAACCCCAACGTCTAAAATTTTTCTTTATTTTCTTCTATCCATTTTTCCACTTCCATTGGGGAACCAAAAACCTGGGTATACCCCAATGCATTAATCCGTAACTTTGCAGGATAAAGAAGAGCGTACGTCAATCTAAGTTTCTGTAGCCTACGCTTCACCTCAAAAAACTCCGCCCTTTTTCTCTGAAGTTCTGGGGAAAAATCGGCATATAGTGAGATTCTAACCCCCTTATACAACATATTCCCCATTTCCCTTGCTTTCCGTAACAACACCACTTTATCTTTATAATTTAATAATTTCATCAATAATGGCCTAGGGCGACTTCCCTCAGGTGGAGCTCTAAAAGGCACTCTGTGCGCCCTTTCTATAGAGAACATTGTTGAGAATGTGTCCCTTCCAAACATATCAATTAGTAAGTGTTCCATGAACTCAGCAGGATTTACACCCTCGCTTTTTTCAGGGAGACCCACTACACGCACATTGTCCCTCCGAAGTCTGTTTTCCATATCGTCCATTTTTATTGTGTATCCTGTAAACTGCTCCTTCATAGTTTCTAGCTCTTTAGTTAGGAAGGTTGTATCATCTTCTAACCTACTGGTCCTTGTTTCAAGTTCTACCGTCCTCTCCACCACTTTCTGTAAATCTTGCCTTACCACCAGCAGGTCATCCTTCACTCCCTTCATTTGAGTACACAATTCTTTTAGTGAGATGTTGCATGCATTTACGGCAATTAACACATCCTTAATAGTAGGCTCTTTTTCCAACGGAAGGGGGTCACCTGTTATAGTCTCTAAATTTTCTAAATTCATTTCCCCTGCACCCGGATTCTTATTAACTGAACATTTTGCCACTACACCTGCCTGCGTGCTAACATTGGTATTAACATGTCCCGTGCTTTTCCTTTCAGGCAGTATCCCTTGTTGTCCCTTAGTCTGCCCCTTTTTTGGAGGGGTCTGAGATGATTGTGCAGGGTTATGAGTGAATTGTTCCAATTTAGCTGCCGTGGCAGACTGTTGCATGTTTTTTTCCCCCCTCTCCTTGGCCGAGCGCAGGTGTTGCATCTTTCTTTCTTTCCTTTTCCCCCTTCTCGCCACTTTCCTCCCCCCTCTCTTTGGGTATTCCTTCTCTATTTATCTTATTCCCATCCGATCTTCAAATCAGTCCTGAATATTGCTTTTAACACTTTCTTAACCTTGTGACACAGCCGTCCTCCACCATCACTCATTCAGAGGTTTAATACAGTGTTAGCGATATCTTATACCCAGCTCTCCAGCGTACACTTCATGAATCACATTTAAATCCCTGCTTTTTTACTTCACAGCTGGTGTTGTGTTTTTTTTTTGTTTTTTTTTTCACATGCACTAATTCAGAAAATCAGTTAGTTTTTCAGGACTGCCACCATCCCTTAATAAATCACTTAGTGCACCCGCGGTCTTGCCTTATAGCCATTCCATAGTTATTCAACTCCAGCGTCACAGTTTTCCTGGCTTCACTAGCCACCAACTCTTGCCTTTACAGCAGGTAATTAATTGCATACACCTCTTGATTACCATTCGTTCAACTTGGTAGGCAATACGTCCTGGTGAGCAATACAGGGTGATACAAAGCAATGTACTCCAGAGAGGGGAGGGGAGAGGAAAAAAAAAAGAAAAACGCTCAGGGACCTCCTCACCCCCAGCCAGCACTTCTCCTGTTAACTTTTGCCTGGTTTCAGACACCACAATGTCTACTATGTCCGCAGCGTTGTTTTGCCACACCTCATTCCTCTATCTTCTTCTCCCCCCCGCACACCACCGCTTACCTCCCTCCTTCTGTCTCGGCTTACGGGCGGGCGGGGAGAGCCACTTGTTGTCAACTGTATGTAGCGTTGTTCAGCGAGAGTCAGCAAGGTTCGGTGGCTCTGATGCGGTCGGCGCTGGGGGGTGCTCGTGTGTCCTCGTGTGTCCTCGGTCGTTTCCGTCAGGGACTCGGGACCCGGAAGTGAACGCTGCTCCCCGAGGGCTCGGCTTAGCTCGGCTCCGTAATGCGGACGTATGTCATCATCTCTCCTCCCGTCCGGCTTCAACAGGTAACTCCGACCCTCCTCACCGTGCGTCCAGCCACAGCATCAAACACGCCACACTCTCCTCATGGGGCTCGGGAGGAGGTAACACACGGCGTCTCACATCCCTCACTCCACCTTACACCTTACACATCCTGTCACGCCCCACTGCAGCCGGAAGGATTCTAAAGTGGTCCGGTGCCGTCTCGGTTTTGGAGAGGCCCAGCAACTTGTCATGCAACCAGGGGAGGACTTTTTGGAAGAGGGCCACGCGCGAGGCTGGCTGCTCGGTAAGAGCCTGGATGTTGAGCTGTATGGACACTAATTGAATCCAAATTTCTTACGGTATCGCCGGACCGGCTGCAAGATACTGGTACCGCAAGAAGGTTCCTATTTCTATCCTTCTGTTACAACTAATTTCCTGTGAGAGACTTTCTGTGTTCATCTAAAAGTTTGCAACCAAGTCTGTGGCAGAGACTTCGCTAAGTTTGATTCATGTGTCGGCTGCTCCCATCCCGTGGTGGTGGAAAGAGCCAGGCTAACGGGCTTAGAGCTTACCTCCTACCTCAGAGTGTGTGGATCCTGGGAGCACAATTAAAAGAACCCCGGTCCAGGAGGGAAGGAAGTTTAGCTCCCCTGATCAGAGGGGGAGACCGGGGAGGGTTGGATGTGATTCCCCCCCCCCCCCCCCCCGGTACAGGGCCAAGGAGTGACAGGCTTTGGAAAGGGTATTGCAGCACATGGAAATGGGCAAATACCTCTGAGCCCAAAGCAGAGCTGTACAACCCTGGAAAGGGATCTCCCAGGAGAAGGGAGAGACACCTCGGTTTATGCCGGTGCAATGGAGGGTCCGGAGGGGAAGTGTATTGGAGGGGACCGAGTCTTCAGGAGGTGGAAGGTATCCTAGGATGGATGGTTGAACCCCCGGAAGTTGAAAGTCGTTTTACTACAAAACCCAACAGTGAATCAGCAAAAATCAGTATGTTAACCCTTTGTATGGTGATCTTAATAATGAACTAATTGCATCTCAGTCAGAGTTAATAGAGGATTGGGATTTAAGAGAACATTTGAGAGTACTTTCTACAAAGAAAGACATTCAGTTATTTATAACTGCTGTTGAATCATCCTGCAAACAGGCTGTGGAGGGGTCAAGAGAGGAATAAGGGCACTGGGACTGTCAGGAAAGGCTGGCTGGGGACAGTGGTCCGTCACCTGTCTGTGTGCGCCTGCGGGTGCCTGTGTTCGCGGTCGCGCGGGTGCGTGCGCACGTTCGCGTGCGGGCGCACGGTTACCGGCGCCAGGCGGGCTATTTGAACCCAGTTCTCCCTTCTGATTTTGCTGCTTGATCTACAGCGTTCCTGAGACTATTACCTGAATCTGATCTGTTTGTGTATTGACCCGGCCTGACCTGTGACCTTCCCTGCCTTCTGCCTGCCTCTGACCTCCGGCTTGTCTACGACTCTACACCTGTCTCATCCTCTGGTCCATCCGTGCTCATCCATTACCGACCCGGCCTGTTCCACGTTCCTGCTTCTGCCTGCTGCATCTGTTCCTGTACTGACTGTCTGGTTTGACCCGGCTTGCCTGACTCTTCTGCGTGCCTGCCCCTGAGTTATCCACCTGTTCCTGTTGGTCTCCTGCTGTCTACTGGTTCCTGTCTGCTGCCACTGGGGCCTGCTTGTCCAGCTACAGTTCCTGAAGTCAGCCTGATCCATCCACCGGCTGTTGATCCTGCCAGGCACTCATGCTACCTTTGACTCCCGTGCCTTCTGTCACCATCATCAGGGGCCATGAGTCGGGGACGCAAGAGAGGTCTCCTTCTGCATTCCGGGCTTACCACTAGGTACGTGACAGTATCAAGCAGCCATGACTGAGCCCGGGCAGGGAGCCTCTCCTTTGGATGAACTGTGTTTGCATTTGGCGGGTTTGACCCAGGCAGTTAAAGGTCTTCAAGAAAGCTATTCCCGTTTGGAGGAACGTGTTCAAGCCCTCTCTCCGCCAGCTACTACCCAGGGGTCACCATCTGCCTCTGCCTGCATACCTGCTCCACCAGCAGTGGTGATGTTACCCCCTGAACATCGAGTGCCCACGCCTGAAAGATTTTCTGGTGAACGCAGCAAATTCAGGGCCTTTTGCAACTTCTCCGAGCTATATTTTGTTCTTCAGTCACTGACATTTTCTTTGGAAGCCACCAAAGTGGGCTTTGTGATCTCCTCCTTGCTCCAGAACGAACCCCAGATATGGGCACATCGCCTTCTTGAACAAAAGGCTGATGAACTTTCCAACCTGACCACCTTTTTTGACGCGATGGCCCGAAACTATGAGGACCCTCAGCTCTCAGCAACAGCTGAAGCCGCTCTCCATGCATTACAGCAGGGTCGCAGGGCCGCAGAGGACTACGTTGCAGAGTTCAAGCGTTGGAGTGCAGACACCAACTGGAACGATGCTGCTCTCCGCTACCAGTTCCGGTTGGGTCTGTCTGATCCCCTTAAAGATGAACTTGCCCGTGTAGGGGTTCCTCAGACTCTGGATGAATTAATCAATCTATCCATACAGATTGACAGGCGGGTACGTGAACGCAGGTTGGAGAGAGCCGCAGGTCCATCAAGGCCCACCTAGATGTTGCCGAAAGTGCCCAGTTACTCAAGTACTATGCCACCAGCTCAGTCTACTCCTACTACTGATGTGCCGGAGCCTATGCAGCTGGGTTTTCTACGACCAACGCTCACACCTGAAGAACGTCAGCGTCGCCGCATGAATGATCTGTGCATGTATTGTGGGGAGCCTGGGCACTACGTGAGGTCCTGCCCAACCAAGATCTGTAAGTGGTTTCCTCCTTCTGCTGATCAAGTCCTTGCAATCACCAATGCTTCCCCTCATCTTGCTCTTTCCGTTTTGTTGCAGCTCCCCGGAAAGAACATCCAGGTTCCCGCTATCGTTGACTCGGGAGCATGCAACTGCTTTATGGCCTCTGCTTTTGCAGCGAAACACCACATACCACTACGCTCCAAGACCCAAGGACTACTGATACATCTTGCCGATGGATCTGCCATCCGGTCTGGTCCTGTCACCCAGGAAACCATCCCCATCTCTGCCAGCATATCCAATCTTCACCATGAACTTTTATGTCTTGACATCATCACTTCACCCTTGTTTCCTGTTATCCTGGGAATGCCCTGGCTCCAGGCCCACAACCCTTGCATTGACTGGACTACCAGAGATGTTACCTTTCCTTCACCTTATTGCTTCCAACATTGTCTACCAAGGACTTCCAACCAGCCCACAGCTCTGATGTGCCTGGATACGGAAGCTCGCCAATTAGTTCCAGAGGCATACCATGACTTCATGGATGTCTTCAGCAAGAAAGGTGCAGAGACTCTTCCCCCTCACCGGGTCTATGACTGTCCTATCGAGCTCCTCCCTGGGGCCGAAGTACCATTTGGAAGAATTTTTCCTTTAACTGAACTGGAACTGGCAGCACTTAAGGACTATATTGACGAAAATCTTAAAGGATTCATCCGCTCTTCCACATCCCCTGCAGGAGCTGGCATTTTCTTTGTGGAAAAGAAGGACCATACCCTTCGGCCATGTGTCAATTACTGGGAACTAAATAAGGTGACTAGGGATGAGCTTCGTGTTCGAGTCGAACGTCCGAACATTTTGGTCAGTTCGCGTCAAATTCGTGTGGCGCTCACGGCCCACAATGCACTGCGATGGCGCAGTGCATTGCTGGCTCATGATTGGCCAAGCATGCACTGTGACCCCGCATGCTTGGCCAATCGCAGCGCCAGCAGCGAGGAGAGCCATGATTGGCCACAGGCAGGATGCCTGTGGCCAATCATAGCTCAGGCTGTGTAGTGCACGCCCCACACTATATAAGGCCGCCAGCGCGGCGGCCTCGTGTAGTGTGTTGGCGTCTGAAGCAGTGTGTGTTCTGTGTACCTTCAACACAGTACACACCGATCGTTTTCGGACGATTTTCGATCTTGCTGTTGTGTAGTGGTTATTGTCTGCGTGCCCTGACCGCAGTATACACCGCTATATTCACCTCACCTAGACCTAGTGATCTATCTTTTATAATAGAGCTTGCAGTCAGTAGTGTTAGGAGCTAGTGCGTGCTGTCTGCGTGCTCTGTACCCAGTAGTGTTAGGAGATAGTGCGTGCTCTGTACCCAGTACATACCGCTATATCCACCTACATAGCTGTTCTCTATTTGAGACCACTTGCCATCTGCAGGAGTTATTGGAAGTTGTGTGTGCCTCCAGCACAGCACAGTATACATCTGTATATACCCCTTTATCTCTGGTGTTCTATAATAAAGGCATCTGCAGGAGTTAGTGGGTGTTGTGTGCCTCTAGCACAATATACACTACCCAACTGCTTTTTTACCCAACTCCCTTCAGGCCATTACCATGTCTGGAAGGCCAGCAAGGAGAGGCAGACAGGCGCGAGCCGATAAAAGAGGGCAAGCAGGCTCTGTGTCTAGAGACAACAGTGCTGGTCGTGGACGCGGTGCATTGTCATCAGCACGTGGCCATGGGACACGCTTGTCCTTTTCGGCAGCTGGACATGTTGAACCGCAACATGCCAACGACTTGGTAGAGTGGATGACCAAGCCCTCTTCATCCTCCTCATCCTCTCTCACCCAGTCTCAGGGTAGTAGCAAAGCAGCTGCCAACGCATCGTCTTCCCTCCTCTCAATGTCATCATCAGTGACTCCTTCCCTAGACCCACCACGTCCTCCTGAGGAGTCTCCTGAACTCTTTGAGCACAGTGTTGGGTACATGCTCCAGGAGGATGCCCAGTGTTTTGTGGGCTCTGATGATGACACTCAGCTAGAGGAAGGCAGTAGCGTGAGCGCAGAGAGAGGGGATGCTCAAGAAGGACAGCAATCTGGCAGTCATGTTCCACAAGCTGCAGCATACTGCCAGGTTTGCTACAGCGATGAAGAGGGAGGGGATGATGAGGGCACTGACTCCACGTGGGTGCCTGGAGGGAGGAGGAGGAGGAGGCACATGTCCAACGAGGCAGGATGCCCTCCGGGGGCCAGCTTAGGGGCAGCACACCGACTGAATCACACCGCAGAGCTCCGCCTGTGCAGAGCGCTGCCTCTGTGCGTTATTCTAAAAGTTCTTTGGTGTGGGCCTTTTTTGAGACGAGTGCATCAGATTGCACCGCTGCTATTTGCAACATATGTCTCAAGCGTATCTCGCGTGGCCAAAACATCAGCCGCTTGGGCACCACATGCTTGACCAGACATATGTTGACCTGCCATGCAGCTCGTTGGCAAGTGTACCTCAAAGACCCACACCAAAGAACAAAGCGGACCTCTCCTTGCTCATCAGCTGGCATCTCCAACCCCACTAGACCTTCAGTCCTCTCTGAAACCTGCTCTGAGAGGAATGAAGGTGTAGAATTGGGTGTGTCACAGCCAAGTGCTTCCGGGAACTCTGCTAGCGGTACACCCACGTCCGATTATAGCAGGCAAATGTCCCTGCCCCAGCTGCTGGACCGGCGGAAGAAGTTCACTCCCAACCATCCACATGCCCAGCGGTTGAATGCTAGCTTGGCTAAATTGCTAGCACTTCAACTGCTGCCTTTTCAGTTGGTAGACTCGGCCCCCTTCCGTGAGTTTGTACAATGTGCGGTTCCTCAGTGGCAGGTCCCCAAACGCCACTTTTTCTCACGGAAGGCGATTCCGGCTCTCTACCGGCATGTGAAAGGCAATGTCCTTGCCTCGCTGGACAGGGCGGTCAGCGGTAAGGTGCATATTACCGCTGACTCATGGTCCAGCAGGCATGGACAGGGACGTTACCTGTCTTTCACGGCCCATTGGGTCACTCTTCTGGCAGCTGGGAAGGATGCAGGACAAGGTGCAGTAGTGTTGGAGGTTGTTCCGCCACCACGCCTCCAAAATGCTACTATTGGTTGTGACACACCTCTCTCCTCCACCCCCTCCTCTTCTTCTTCCTCCATGGCCTCTTCCAGTGCTCTGTCCTCAGAACCAGCGGTGCTCCGTAGGCGTTCCAGGGGCTACGCAAGTACGCAGGCAAAACTATGCCATGCCGTGCTTGCGCTGGTTTGTTTGGGGGACAGGAGCCACACTGGGGCGGATGTTTTGTCAGCTCTGCAGGGGCAGGCCGAGAGGTGGTTGACGCCACGCCAGCTTAAGCCAGGAATGGTGGTTTGCGACAATGGCACCAACCTCCTCTCCGCCCTCCGACAGGGACAACTGACCCATGTGCCCTGTGTAGCTCACGTCCTTAACCTGGTGGTGCAGCGGTTCTTGGGCAGGTACCCCGGCTTACAGGATGTCCTGAAGCAGGCCAGGAAAGTCTGTGTGCATTTCCGCCGATCATTTAATGCCTGTGCTCGGCTGGCTGAGCTCCAAAAGGAGTTGAACCTGCCCAAGAACCGCCTTATATGTGACATGCCCACCAGATGGAACTCAACATTGGCCATGCTGCAGCGGCTGCACACGCAGCAGAGGGCCATCAATGAGTACCTGTGCGACTACGGCACCAGGACAGGGTCAGGGGAGCTCGGTTTTTTCTCACCACGCCAGTGGGGCATGATCAGGGATGCATGCACTGTCCTGTCACCGTTTGAGGAGGCCACAAGGATGGTGACAGTGCATGCATCAGTGACACTGTACCTCTTGTCCACCTCTTGGAGCATACGCTGCGTGGAATAATGGACAGGGCACTTGAGGCAGAACAGAGGCAGGAAGAGGAGGACTTCCTTGCCTCTCAAGGCCCCCTTTATTCAGACAGTGTTCCTGCTCTGCCACCCATCACACAGGAAGAGGATGAGGAGGAGGAGGATGATTGTGTCAGCATGGAGGTGGAGGCTGGCACTCAGCATCAGCAGCAGCAGCAGCAGTCTTGTAGGGATGATTTACAGTCCCAAGAAACACGTGGACTTGTACGTGGCTGGGAGGAGGTAGCTGCGGATCATGTTGTCCTTAGTGACCCAGAGGACTCCGGACCGAATGCCTCAGCTAACCTACGCTGCATGGCCTCCCTGATCCTGCAAAGCCTGCGGAAGGATCCTCGTATTCTTCGGATCAAGGAGAGGGACCATTACTGGCTGGCCACTCTCCTTGATCCACGGTACAAGGGTAAGGTTGCCGACCTTATCTTGCTATCGCAGAGGGAGCAGAGAATGAGACATCTCCGGGAGGCCTTGCAGAAAGGTCTGTGCAATGCGTTCCCAGAGACTGGGAGGTTACAAACTCCTGGTCCTGGACAACGTGTTGCTGAGGCATCGGTCAGAAGGAGCGGTGGAGAAGGTGGCCGTCTGACTGATGCTTTCAGACAATTTTTTAGTCCGCAGCCCCAAGGTATGATCGGTTCCAGCACCCATCGCCAGCGTCTGATTTACATGGTGCAGGAATACCTAGGGGCAAGGTCAGACTTGGATACCTTTCCCACCGAAAATCCTCTGGCTTACTGGGTCTTGAGGATGGATCACTGGCCAGAGCTTGCACAGTATGCAATTGAGCTACTGGCCTGTCCTGCATCCAGCGTTCTTTCGGAACGCACCTTCAGTGCTGCTGGTGGCTTTGTTACCGATCACAGGGTGCGCCTGTCCACCGAATCAGTTGATCGACTGACCTTCATCAAGATGAATCAGTCTTGGATCACCCACAGCTACCAAGCACCTGAAGCTGATGCAACAGAATATTTTTTTTTTGAAATATCACATCCCTTCAAGACTGCCTATGCTGATGCTGAGTGACTGTCCTGTTATGTTGATTGTCTATCCTCTTCCTCCTCCGCTGATATGTTGGAAGAACATTTCTGGTTCTGGTTGATGCCATCAGCCCAATTTTTCTGCCCCTGTTTAACAGGGGCGTTTAATTACAATTTTTTATGCAATGCTTTGCAGCAGGGCTAATTCCTGCAATCAAACAAGAGTATATGGGAGAGGTTGCAGTGTGGTGGCACCAGCAGCAGTGCCTAAGGCCCAATTTTTCTGCCCCTGTTTAACAGGGACATGTAATTACAATTCTTGATATAATATTTCACAGGAGGGCCCCTTCCTGTGCCCACCCAGAGTAACGGTGAGGACTTATAGTGTTGTGGCACCAGCACCACAACCACCAAAGGTCAATTTTTCTACCACTGTTCAACAATGGCATGTAATTACAATTCTTGATATAATCGTTCACAGCAGGGCGCTCCAGCGCCCACCAAGAGTCACTTTGAGGGCTTACAATGTTGTGGCAAAACCAACACCTTGTTCCGCCATTTCTGCAGAGCATATAGGGCAGGCCCCTACTTTCAAACATCCAACTTACAAACATCTCCTACTTGCAAATGGAAGGAGACAACAGCAAGTGAGATGAAAAAAGATGGACGACAAAACAAATTATACAGGGGTGATAACCCTTCCCTATGTTTTCCAAAAAGCTTAAAAATAGTTTTTTTGACTGGAGCTACACTTTAAAAATGTACCAGTTGAAAATTACAAACAGATTCAACTTAACACAACAAACCTACACAGTCCCTGTCTTGTTTGCACCGCCTGTATACTGCTGTTCTGAGTATATAGGGCCTGGGGGCCACACGCATTTCCTTTTTTTTAATATGGGTACGGGGTTCCCCTAATATGCGTACAAGACCTAAAGGGGCTGGTAATGGGCAGGGAGGGCTACCCATGCCATTTTTCTCAATGATTTTCAACCATATTGCAGGAACCAGATATAACATTAAAACCGCAAGCAGTTTTAAATGGTGTCATTTCCGTTTAATGTCATTTTGTGTGGGGACTGTTCTAAACACGGGAAACACGTGGCACTTCACAGGCATACTGCAGACACCCCCCAGGCACCATATTTAAAGGAATATTTCACTTTTTTTTTCACTTTAATTGTCATTAAAATCAGTGCTCCTGCCAAAACGGCCATTTTTAAAAACATTTTAGGCATTGACCCATGTCCCCTGGGGCAGGAGCCAGGTCCCCAAACCCTTTTTAGGACAGTATCTTGCATATTAGCACTTTTCATTTCGAACGTTCGAGTCCCATAGACTTCAATGGGGTTCTAACGTTCGTACGAATTTGGGGTCCGTTCGAAAGTTCTGGTGCGAACCGAACCGGGGGGTGTTCGGCTCATCCCTAAAGGTGACCATTAAAAACCGATATCCTCTCCCTTTGGTGCCGGAACTTTTCCAGAGACTGGGGGCAGCAGTAATTTTTTACTAAATTAGACCTACGGGGGGCCTATAATCTGGTCCGCATAAGGGAGGGTGACGAATGGAAGACAGCTTTTCGCACCCGATTCGGACATTTCGAATATCTAGTTATGCCTTTTGGGCTCTGCAACGCCCCTGCCACCTTCCAGCATTTTATAAATGACATCTTCAGAGACTTCCTGAACCTATTCGTCATCATCTACCTGGATGACATTTTGATCTTTTCTGCCTCCATCAGTAGCCATCGTCAACATGTCAAGTGTGTGTTAGAGCGACTCCATCAGCATGGCCTTTATGCAAAACCTGAGAAATGTGAATTTGAACAACAGAGCATACAGTTTCTGGGACTAATCATTTCTGTTGAGGGCATTAAAATGGACCCTAAAAAAATTTCCGCTATCCTTGAGTGGCCTGCTCCTGTGGATAAAAAGGGTGTTCAGTGGTTTGTGGGCTTTTCGAACTTTTATCGGAAATTTATTAAAGGATTCTCAGCCATCATCTCACCTATTACCCAGCTGACCAAGCAGGGAGTTCGATTTCATTGGACTCCCGAAGCCCAAACTGCTTTTGACACCCTTAAGAGACTTTTTACCTCCGCTTCTGTACTGAAACACCCTGACCCGGCTCTCCCGTTTGTTCTGGAGGTTGATGCATCCGAAGTCGCCGTTGGGGCAGTACTCTCACAACGACAAGGCCCCAAGTCTCTTCTGTTCTGTTGGCTTCTTTTCACGCAAGCTTTCTGCTCCTGAAAGAAACTATGATGTGGGAGACAGAGAACTATTAGCAATAAAAGCGGCTTTGGAGGAGTGGCGGTACCTTCTGGAAGGAGCAGCTCACCCGATCCTGATCTATACGGATCACAAAAACCTGGGGGAACCTGAAATCTGCTAGAAGGTTGAAGCCGCGTCAAGCCAGGTGGGCGCTGTTCTTTTCCAGGTTTGCCTTCCATGTCACCTACAGACCGGGTTAAAAAAATACCAAACCGGACGCATTGTCCCGCATGTTCAATGATCCCAAAGTACCTACCTCTCCGGATACTATTCTGTCGGCGGAAAACGTTCTCCTTATTCAGGAAGATCTTTTAAGTCGAATTAAGCAAGCTTCCAGTGAAGACCCCCCTCCTGCAGAAGCAAGGCTGCTTGCGAAAGACGGTCTGTTCTGGCTTGAGGACAAAATCTTCATTCCAGAAAATCTTTGGGCCACCATTCTCGGGCTCTGCCACGACCATGTACTAGCCGGCCACTTTGGTGTCTCCAAGACATCTGACCTCGTGCAACGCACGTTCTGGTGGCCGCAAGTTGCAAAGGACTGCAAAAGATACGTGGAGTCTTCTACCATCTGTAATCGCAACAAGGGTAATAAGGCCAAGGCTTGGGGCCTGCTCAAACCTCTACCTGCTCCAGAGAGCAGGTAGAGGTGGAGCTGGAAATTAAGCTGGAAATTAATCTCCATGGACTTTATTGTTGAACTCCCCCCTTCAGAAGGCCATACGGCCATCTTTGTGGTAGTGGATCGGCTGTCCAAGATGGCACACTTCATCCCCTTGAAAGGAATACCATCGGCACCGGAAACTGCACAAGTTTTTATCAGGGAAGTCATCAGACTTCATGGAGTTCCAGCCAACATCATATCAGATAGGGGGGTGCAGTTTACCTCTCGTTTCTGGAAAGCACTATGCAGTTCCCTTGGCATCGAGCTATCTTTTTCTTCTGCATACCACCCTCAGACAAATGGGCAGACAGAGAGAACTAACCAGACTTTTGAGCAGTATCTTCGCTGCTTTTTTCTCCTTTTCTCAGGACGACTGGTTCTCTCTGTTGCCACTGGCCGAGTTTGCTTATAATGATTCCATCCATTCTACCATCAAGCAGACCCCGTTTTTTGCCAATTATGGTTACAACCCATCATTTCTACCTAACTCTGTTCCTGAATGTTTTGTGCCAGCCGTTCTCAAGACTGTGGATTTTTTCAGTACCAACAATAAACTGTTGCAGGAAACCATGACCAGAGCACAAGCGCTAAACAAAGAGACTTTTGATAAAAACAGACGGGGGGAACTGATTCTGAAACCTGGAGACCAGGTTTGGCTGTCTACAGTTAATCTCCGACTCTCTTGCCCTTCAAAGAAATTGGGCCCTAAGTTTCTGGGTCCCTTCACAGTCAAGAGGAGAATCAATGAGGTGGCCTACGAACTGGAACTGCCAGAATCACTTCGGGTACACCCCGTTTTTCATGTTTCTCTCCTGAAACCCGCCATCTCTAATCCTTTCCCAGGACGAGCCACAGATCCCCTTGCTCCTATTTTGATCAATGGTGAAGAGGAGTTCGAAGTGGAGGCAATAATGGATTGCAGGAAGAGAAATAACTGTGTCCAATTTCTCATTAAATGGAAGGGGTAAGTTTCTGAGGAAAACTCATGGGAGCCTGAAAGCAACATACATGCCAAGCATCTGATACAAGCCTTCAAGAGATCCCATCCTGAGAAAATGGCCGGTTGGGCATCCAGAGGCTGCCCCTTGGGAGGGGGCAATGTCAGGAAAGGCTGGCTGGGGACAGTGGTCCGTCACCTGTCTGTGCGCGCCTGCGGGTGCCTGGTGCGCGTGTTTGCGCGCGATCGTGGGTGTGCGTGTGTGCGGGCGGGTGCGCCCGTTCGCGCGCACGGTTACCGGCGCCAGGCGGGCTATTTGAACCCAGTTCTCCCTTCTGATCTTGCTGCTTGATCTACAGTGTTCCTGAGACTATTACCTGAATCTGATCTGTTTGTGTATCGACCCGGCCTGACCTGTGACCTTCCCTGCCTTCTGTCTGCCTCTGACCTCCGGCTTGTCTACGACTCTGCACCTGTCTCATCCTCTGGTCCATCCGTGCTCATCCGTTACCGACCCGGCCTGTTCCACGTTCCTGCTTCTGCCTGCTGCATCTGTTCCTGTACTGACTGTCTGGTTTGACCCGGCTTGCCTGACTCTTCTGCGTGCCTGCCCCTGAGTTATCCACCTGTTCCTGTTGGTCTCCTGCTGTCTACTGGTTCCTGTCTGTTGCCTCTGGGGCCTGCTTGTCCAGCTACAGTTCCTGAAGTCAGCCTGATCCATCCACCGGCTGTTGATCCTGCCAGGCACTCGTGCTACCTTTGACTCCCGTGCCTCCTGTCACCATCATCAGGGGCCGTGAGTCGGGGATGCAAGAGAGGTCTCCTTCTGCATTCCGGGCTCACCACTAGGTACGTGACAGGGACACAGAGTAGAGGAAATGGAGATGGGCCAGGATGATATTAGGCAAGGAGTGTCTGATATCCAAGATATGACAAAACATCGTGAGGAAGTGTTGAATTCTCTGTTAGATCAAATGGATAATCAAGAAAATAGAGATAGTAGGCAAAATATATGTATAAGGGGCCTGCCTGAAATAAAACAACATTTTGAATTGCTTCCAAAGGTGATCAGTCTGTTCCAGGTAATTCTGGGGCCATCATGCAGGAAAACCAAGAGATTACATTTGTAAACTACATAGATATCCAGTGAAAGAAGCCATCATGAAAGCAGCCCGTCATGAATCCATGGTTGAATTTGAAGGTGCACAAATAGCCTTATTTCCAGATTTATCACATAGAACTCTTTTATGCAAGGCAGAATGATTAAACCCTTGCTGGAAGTTCTACAAGCAGCTGATGTTAAATATCATTGGGGATACCCCTTTAAGGTTGTAGTAACCTGGAATGGGAAAACAGCAATACAAAAGAGGATTTGCAACACTTCACAGAGGTGCTGGAGCTCCCCCTGGTGGACTTTCCGGATTGGAGCTTGAATAACTACAAACCATCACTACAACAACCAGTATGATGGCAACAAGTGCCAGTTAACCACTTAAGGACCGGGCCTCTTTTTCAGACTCGGTGTTTACAAGTTCAAAACTTTTTTTTTTGCTAGAAAATGACTTAGAACTCCCAAACATTTTTTTCTAACACCCTAGAGAATAAAATGGAGGTTGTTGCAATACTTTCTGCCACACCGTATTTGTGCAGCGGTCTTACAATCGCACTTTAAAAAAAAAAAAAAAAACTTTTTTGAATTAAAAAATAAAACAACAGTAAAGTAAGCCCACTTTTTTTATATTGTGAAAGATACTTTTATGCCAAGTAATTGATACCCAACATGTCATGCTTCAAAACTGTGCCCACTTGTGGAATGTCGACAAACGTTTATCCTTAAAAATCTCCATAGGCGACATTGAAAAAATTCTACCGGTTGCATGTCTAGGGCTAGAATTATTGCGCTCGCTCTACCGATCGCGGCTATACCTCACATGTGTGGTTTGAACACCGTTTTCATATGTGGGCGCCACTCACACATGCTTTCGTTTCTGAACACGAGCTCGGCGGGACGGAGTACTTTTAAAAAAATAAATAATTCTTATTTTACCTTTTTATTTTTACATTGTTTTAAAAAAAAATTGTGTCCCTTTTATTCCTATTACAAGGAATGTAAAAATCCCTTGTAATAGAAAAAAGCATGGCATGACCTCTTAAATATGAGATCTGGGGTCAAAAAGACCTCAGATCTCATATTTGGACTTAAATGCCCAAAAAATAAAAAAGTTTTTGGCATTTTGAACAAATGACATAAAAAAAATGGGCCTTTAAGAAGAATGGGCGGAAGTGACGTTTTGACTTCGCTTCCGCCCTGCTATGGTATGGAGATGGGTGAGGGACATCTTCCCCTCACTCGCCTTCATACCTAGCCACGACAAGGACGCGATCGCCTCCGCCGCCGGCTCCGGTAAGCGCCACTGATAAAAGTGATCTTGCGGCGAATCCATCACAGAGACCACTTTTATCCTGTAGCCGTCCGCCGGCTGAACACGGGGATACCGGGTTTATGGCAGCTAGCTGCTGCCATAACGATATCTGTCCCCAAAGTAGGGACGTACATCGGCGTGCGGCAGTCGGCGAGTGGTTAAAGGTCAACAGACAATTGATGTGGATAAGACAGGACTATAATCCGGTCATAGAAAGATATGCCTGAATAATGGTGTAAAGTGAAAAAGGCTAATGTCGCGTACACACAAACGGAATTTCGGCCAGCAAAAGACTGATGAGAGCTTTTCATCGGAAAATGCTCTATGCGTGTATGCTCCATCACAATTTAGCTGGCTGAATTCCCGCCAGCAAAAATTTGAGAGCATGTTCTCAATTTTTCCCACGATCAGAAATTACTATCGTGTGTATGCAATTCCGACGCACAAAAACACAAAACCCACAGGACATCTCGGCGGCGCCATTTTTAAAAATAAAAGCTGACAACGATTCACAAGGCTGCAATGATGGACAGGCTGCAATGACGGACAGGCTGCATGACAAGGCTGCAATGACGGACAGGCTGCATGACAAGGCTGCAATGACGGACAGGCTGCATGACTAGGCTGCAATGATGGACAGGCTGCTTGACAAGGCTGCAAATGACACTGACGAGGCTTCAGATGGACACTGATAAGGCTGCATTGATGGGCATTTAAATGTAAGGTTTTTTTTTTTCCTTAAAATTCCCTCCTAAACTTGGTGCGTGTTATATGCCGATAAATACGGTACATAAACTTAAAATTAAACATAAGGCCCATTTAAAACCTGGGGACATGCAGAGACTGGAGGAACTGTGGGCAGACTTAAAGTGATATCAAAAACTGATGGTTATCAAGTTCAATCCGCCCACACTTGAAGTTCCATCACCGCGCCTCATAAATAAAAAAAATGTTTTCAAATTAGTAGAGCTGCCACTTTTAATAATATATAATGTGAATGGTATTTTACCCCTTATCAACTTTGAAGTGAGAAAAATAGTTGTTCTTAAATCACAACAATATAATTCATACATAAATGCTCAATACAGCAAAAATGAATATGAAAAAATGAGATATATATATATATATATATATATATATATATATATATATATATATATAAAAAATCAAATTAATTGTTTTAGTGTAGTATCTTCCTAATCATCCACCACACCAGTGTTCAAGTGATTCAGCTCCCTTCAGAAAACGCACTCACCGAACGAATATGCCTTACACTCTCCTGTTTGGCTCAAATGCTTTAAACCACACAGAAAAGGATAAGAAAATATCCAATATCCAGCCATGTTATATAAGGGATCTCTCCACATGTAAGTAATAAAAGGTGCTCCAATAGTGTAATAACATAAAACCAGTTTAATAAAACACTCAAAACATCTTCAACCTTTACACTGACATTAAATCAATTCAAAGGAAGCAGAAATACCACACTGGGGGTTAGTTATGAAAGGAAAATCCACTTTGTACTGAACGTGCACTTGGAAGTGCAGTCGCTCTAAATCTAAGGGATAAATCTGAAATGAGTGGAAGCTCTGCTGATGTTATCATCCAATCATGTGCAAGCTAAAATGCTATTTTTTATTTTCCTTGCATACCCCCCTCAGATCTACAATGACTACTTCCAAATGCACTTTCAAGTGCACTTGCAGTGCAAAGTGGATTTTCCTTTAGTAAATAACCACCAGTAAGTCCCGAGGACCGGACCCGAGGTGTGCAGGTGTACTCACTCTCACCCACTCCACAGATTCGGACCTCCACTTCCTGGTTCGGCATATCGCGTCAAACGTTAGTGATAATGGTTGCCATACAGCCACGCCCCAACATGTTTCATCATACAGACTTAATCATGGGATTGGCTGTAGGGCGTGGCAACCCTCCCTCTTATACCCTCACGTCAATCATGGACGGAAATGTGCAAACTGTGCCTGCGAACACCTCTTGTCCCTGTGCCCGCAATGCCCCGACTGCTACATCGATTCAAGGCGGTTAAGGGGATAGCATACAATAATGCATCATATGCGTAAACTGATTTCTCATGCTTTATACATTCCTTAACTAGTTGAGCATATCGGTAGCTGAGGATCACACTATATAAGTGTCCTTAAGGTGCACATCTCCATATACCTGTCAAAAATGTCAGACAATCTAAAAATCAAATGTCATAAAATACAATAAACAAATATTTTGGAGAAGTGGCTGAAATTCTACACATGCATCAATGTAATTGTCTACACGTAATTCCCAATTTTCAGGGGGACAAAAAATGTAATATAATGAGAAGATCATACTATATAAAGCCAAGGTGAGGTGGCTAATAGAGATGGCCGAACTGTTCGCCCGGCGGTCGGTTCGCGGCAAATTTTGCGTGTTCGCGATTCGCCCAATTGGCGGACTATTGCCGCTGCTCGCCCGGCGGACATATGTGTTTATAGTGTGAAAGAACTTTGACCCATGATGACACATCCATCATGGGGTACAGGACAGCCAATTGAGACATTTCAGCACATGGACAATTGGACATTCCCCCTACCTTATAAATAGACCTGATCTGGTGGTCATTTTACATTCTGTCTTATGTCAGTGTAGGGACAGGACGCTGTGTGGAGCAGGGAGAGACTGTAGTGACACACATCGTTAGCTATTAGGTCCACAAAAGTCCTTTTAAGGACTGGTATAGGTGTAGTACAGTATATAGGGTTCAGTGCACTGCTGTGCTGGTGATTGCAGCTGTCTTTTGTCAGTGTAGGGACAGGACGCTGTGTGGAGCAGGGACAGTCAGTTTAATCACTAGCTAGTGTCATGTATCAGATAAGACCAGAACTGTGTGGACTGCAACAGAGGAAACCCAAACGTGTATAAGTGAAATATAATGATTTATTAAGGAAAGTGAATAATATAAATACAACCACACAGTGCAATAAATCAACCAACAGAGACCCCCAAATAACAGACAGATATGTACAATAAATGGGAAATACCAAGATCATAAACGATAGGCAGGCCAGGGTCCTGCACAGAGGATAAGTAGATAAACACAGGGCAGTCTAGAATCAGAGACACAAGCCAGGCCAAGGTCATACATGGGGAGATGAGCAGATGGGGTAAGGAACACAGGACAGGGAGAGGATGGACGGATCAGACTGCAGGGCAGGGATTATGGTAACAGGTGGGACAGGGTAGGGACCAGGACAGGGAAACAGGATCAGAAACACGGGTCACAGGTTCAGGGCACAGGAACAGGTTCAGAATCAGGCTCAGGATCACAAGCAGCAGGTCAGGGCACAAGGACAATACCAAGGCAAACATATTTTCACATTTTCTAATTGCAGCTACAACTGCATGGGGCTGTTACCCCCATTAGGACACAAGGTTTTACAGTTTGCCCCAGTTCAGAGGGCCAGTTAATAGGTGCCCTGTTGGCATGAGTCTCCTGAAAGACTCTCGGCGCGAGGCTGGGAGGGTGGATTCCACGCCAGCCTTGCGCGGGTTTGTTGCTTGTTCCTGGCAGTCCAGTTCAAATCAAGTTTTGTTGCCCACAGTGACCTCATTGCCACGTTTTGCCCCCAACCCAACGTCCGCCTGTTGTCGTCAAAGACAGACATTGCTACAACTTTCTGGCCGCATCCACAGCCGGGCAATTAGCTTCCTAGCACTGAATAACGTTTCTTGAATGAAAACAGCACTCGAGGGGTCCGCCGGGACGTCCAGCTCCAGGCCTACTAAACAAGTTTTGGGGTCCACCTGAAGGGGGGAGCCCATATGATCGTGGAGAAATTGAACCACCTGCAGCCAGAAGGCCTGGACGTCCGGACAAGACCACACCAAATGATAAAAGGAGCACGGGAGACTCCCACAATGTGGACACCCCGGTTCCAGGGAGGGTTTGTATTTGCAAATTCTGGCCGGGGTAAGATAGGATTTATGTAGGATGTACAGTTGAGTCAGTCTGTCGGTTATCCTAGGGGAAGCTAGCTTAACCTTATCTAAGATCTCCTCCCATTCCTCACTCTCAATCGGGCCCACATCCTCCTCCCACCTATATCTTGCTACCTCTGCAAGTCTGGCTACAGCACGTCTCCTAAGGGAGTCATATAGAGTAGAAATTTGTTTCGTGGGCTCCTCACCAACTATAACACCCACTACTGACAGTTCTTGAGGATCAGGGAATCCCCCCTCTAATTGAGCCCGAAGGGCATGGGATAACTGCGCAAAACGAAAGACCATATGCGGGGGGATCTCAAACTCTCTCTGCAGCGCCTGGAAGCTGCGTACCCCCAGTGGGGTGACGACCTGATACAGGTACATCACCCCTCTGGAGGCCCAGAGACTCGCACCCGGCAGCCCTCGAAGCTCCCTCAGCTGGGAATTGTACCACAGGGGTGTATGGGAGTGCACCCAATCCGCCCCCAACATCTTTTGTGCGATTCCCCATACCCGCCTATGTTGAATCAGCAATGGGGCATGACTCTTCACATTCCTGTTGGGCTCCCTCCCCCTAAACAGAACCTGAAGGGGGGAGTGGGCATGGCTATTAGGCATTCCGCATAGCAGTGCTTGGTACCTGGAAGCGTCTGCTTTGTGTAGGTGAAAGAAGTGGGAGAGCTGGGCAGCAATGTAATAGGCGTGGAAGTCTGGGAGTGCAGCTCCCCCCATATTGGTAGGATTCTTAAGTGTATTCCAAGCCAACTTGTGTCTGCCAGAGCCCATGATAAAGGAATTAAGGATAGTATCTATGGTTTTAAAACATTTAAGGGGGATAAGAGTAGACGCTTGCCAGAATTTGTATAGGAACTTGGGCAGGAGAATCATTTTGATTAACCACTTGCCGCCCGCCCTATAGGCAATTGACGGTGGCAAAGTGGTTTCATAATCCTGACTGGACATCATATGACGTGATCAGGATTATGAGCCACTGCGCGCCCCCGGGGGCGCGCATCGCGGCGATCGTTGTTGCGGGGTGTCTGTCTGACACCCGGCAACTACGATCTCGGTAAAGAGTCTCCGACGGAGACTCTTTACCATGTGATCAGCTGTGTCCAATCACGGCTGATCACAGTGTAAATGGGAAGAGCCGGTGATCGGCTTTCCCTCACTCGCGTCTGTCAGACGCGAGTAGAGGAGAGCCAATCGGCTGCTCCTCTGACAGGGGGGGTCTGTGTTGATCGATTATCAGCACAGCCCCCCCCCCCCGAGGATGCCCACACTGGACCACCAGGGACGCCACCAGACCACCAGGGAAAAGGTAATAAAGGTCATAATCCTCCCTAGACCACCAGGGATGCCAGTCAGCACAATGGATGCCAATCAGTGCCCATAATGGATGCCAATCAGTGCCCACAATGGGCATCACTGATTGGCATGCATTATTGTTTGGCACTGATTGGCATCCATTACTATAGTATAACACCTGTGCCGCCTATGAGTGCCCACCTGTGACGCCTATCCATGCCCACCTGTGCCGCCTATCCATGCCCATCCGTGCCGCCCATCCGTGCCAGCTATCAGTGCCAATTTGTGCCACCTATCAGTGTCCGTCCGTGTCGCCCATCAATGCCGCCCATCAGTGCCACTTCATTGGTGCCCATCAGTGCCGCCTTATCAGTGCCCATCAGTGTAGCCCCATCAGTGCCCATCAGTGAAGGAGAAAACGTACTTGTTTACAAAGTTTTGAAACTGAAACAAAAAAAAACATTTTTTTTTTTTCAAAATTTTCGGTATTTTTTTATTTGTAGCGCAAAAAATAAAAACCGTAGAGGTGATCAAATACCACCAAAAGAAAGCTCTATTTGTGGGAAAAAAATGATAAAAATTTCATTTGGGTACAGTGTAGCATGACTGCGCAATTGTCATTCAAAGTGCGACAGCGCTGAAAGCTCAAAATTGGTCTGGGCAGGAAGGTGTTTAAGTGCCCTGTATTGAAGTGGTTAAGTTTATCCTTCCCATTACACCGAGGGGGAGTCTAGCCCAGGATTGAGTTTTATTTTTCAAATACGAAATCAGAGGTTCAATATTATGAACTATGTAATCAGAGGGTTCCCTAGTAATCTGGACTCCCAAATACTGAATGGAAGACACCCTGCACAATGGGAGGGAGGCCGCGTCACGCTCCGGCGGAGATAGGTCAATGGGGAGAATTAGCGACTTTGCCCAGTTAATAGTAAGGCCCGGGTGTTTACCAAAGTCTTCGATGGTACTAAGAGCAGCTCTCAATCCTCAAGATATAGGAGCATATCATCTGCGTACATGCTCACCGTCTCCGTTATGGACCCCGCTCTAAGGCCCTTAATAAGGGTGTTGGACCTGAGGGATATAGCCACCGGTCCCACCGCCAGGGCGTATAAAAGCGGGAATAGTGGGCACCCCTGTCTGGTCCCCCGTCCCAAGGGAAGAGGACCAGACAGGCAACCGTTTACCGCCACACGCGCCTCCGGAGAAAAGTATAGGATTTTGACCCATTTTAAAAAATTAGGCCCAAACCCAAATCGTCTAAGGCATTCCCACAGATACCCCCATTCCACTGAATCAAATGCCTTAGCCGCGTCCAATGCCACCACGGCCCTAGTACCCCCATTGTCGTGGGAAGCTTGCAAGTTCATGTGGAGTCTGCGGATGTTCATCGCCGTGTTTTTACCGGGCATGAAACCTGTCTGATCTGGGTGGATAAGGGACAAGATATGGGGGCACAACCGGGATGCTAATATTTTGGCTAAAATTTTTATGTCCACCTGCAACAGTGAAATCGGGCGATACGAATCGGGGCGGTGCGGATCTTTACCTGGTTTTGGAATGACTATAATTGTCGCTTGTCGTAAGGTGTCTGGTAGGGAGTCGGATTCAAAAAGGTAAGTATACAGATTTAGTAGCTCGGGGGCCAATACCTCAGAATATGCAGCATAGAAATCTAACGGTAGACCATCATGCCCTGGGGCCTTGGACACTGCCAAGGACGAGAGTGCCAGCTCAATTTCCTCAAGTGTAATCGGAGCCTCCAGGTCTGTGATCTGGGCTACCGAAAGTTGAGGAAATAAAACATCCTGTAGAAAGTCCCGGGTCTCCTGTGGCGTGACCTCCACACGAGAGGTGTAGAGGTCAGCGTAGTAAGATCGGAACATCTCAGCAACGCTCCCCGGGTCAGAGACAAGAGCTCCACGCTCATCTACTAGAGACACCACTACCGGCGGCCTCGCATCCTGGTGAGCGAGGTACGCCAACAGTTTACCCGCTCTCTCACCCTGCTCAAATATCCGCTGTCGCGTAAAAAAATGTTTTCGCCTGGCCTGTTCGAATTGCAATTTGGTCTAAAACACGTGTTTGGAGCTTGAGAGCCGAGACGTTCACCGCACTGGGGTGCATTACGAACTCCCGGGTGACAACCTCCAACTGCTCCTCCGCCTGACTGATTAGCAGTTTAGAGGAACTTTTCAATCTGTTGATTCGCCTTATCAGAGTGGATCGTGCATGAATCTTGAATGCTTCCCAGACACTACCACCCGTTGTTGTCCCCCTATTAACTGCAAAAAAGCGACTCCACTCCTCAGACAGGTCATCCCGCTCCCCCAGCGCCTTCAGCCAAAAGGGATTGAGGTGCCAGACCCGAGGTCCAGTCTGCTGTGCCAGCATAAAGGTAGCCCAGCAGGGAGCGTGATCTGATAAGGATCTCGCATAGAACCCCGCATCCTCCAACTGGGGGAGGAGGACGTTTGACGCCAAAATATAATCAATGCGGGACATAGTAGAGTGTGTGGCTGAGAAGCATGAAAATGCCTGGGTCGTGGGGTACCTGTGTCTCCATACATCAGTCAGCGAAAACTCCCTAAGGGTGCGGCATAGTCTAGATCCTATCTGGGCCGTAGGAGCGGAACCACTCTGCAGCCTATCCATGTTTGGGTTGAGGGCAATGTGTAAAGACAAACCGGCCCTGGGGATCTGTCCGCAAGTTAAGCAGATGAAATTGTAATGTTTTAGCTATTAACAAGGATACGCCCCGAGAATAGGGGGTGTGGGTTGCGTGGTACGCCCAGCCAACCCACGGCCTCCTAAGTGCCAACTGGAGCCGGCCCGTAACATGAGTTTCTACAAGTACTATAACATCTGCTCTGTAAGATTTAAGGCAAGTGAAAATGGCCGTACTTTTGAGCTTATCCCTGATACCCCGGACGTTCCACGTCAGAAATTTAACCGGAGCCATATGACAGTAGTGTTCAGTCTATGCATCTGGCTGGGCGGACCGATCCCCAGTGCGGGATCCATCCCACTCCCCCCCATCCACCAACCACCAGCCCATCCGTGAATATAGGAGCACATTGCTTTGTACCATAAACTCAGAAATTAACCAAAAAAACAAATACAAACCCATACCCCAATCTCAACCACCCTCCCCCCACCCAGCTCTCAGCCCCCCCAACTGGGCCGGAGCATACATCCCCAACTTGCCAAACTTTCGCCCGCACCCCCTGCATCGAAGGCGTCCAGCGTAGCCTCCTCCCACCGCCTGGATTATTCGATTCCACAAGGGGACAGACTAGGCATTTAACTATACACGGGGCGGTCACTCGCTGCATAAGGCTCAGAGAATAGCCCACCGGGCTAAGCCGTAAAACAAGGGTCGCGGCCTCCGCCCCCGGTATCAATGAAAGAAACATTCCAAGCAAAGTACGGTTAACAGCTATGACAATAATAAGGTTAAGAAGAGGAAGAGATGAGAGAAAGAAAAAGGGAACAAAAGAATTAAGAGAAGAGAAGGAGAGCATATGCCTGAATAAAGTGTACTCATAATGCAAGATCAGTCAGCCATGGGGAGGCAAGGAGACACAGCACAGGAACTACTAGACCCACGCAGACAGTCACAGAGGAAAGATAGTGGTCAGGCTTTAGATCATCAAACCGCGCTGGGACAGTCTCAGTTTATATGGTGAGGCCTGGCACACATGGTGAGGTTGCAGGTAGAGATGCATAAAGCCAAAAGTGCCAGCAGACATCAGCAGGCCAGTGCGTGGTAGTAAGTAAAATAGCCCAACCAATAGTCGG
Organism: Lithobates pipiens; assembly: GCF_037356315.1. Lineage (NCBI taxonomy): Eukaryota > Metazoa > Chordata > Amphibia > Anura > Ranidae > Lithobates > Lithobates pipiens. The sequence continues at coordinate 123,533,957 of NW_027507789.1, read as the reverse complement.
TAAAATCCTACCCCCGGCGGTGAGTACACAGTGATGGGAAGGGATCCCCAGGAGCAGTGGCATAGAGCAGAACATCTTACCAGCACGAGGCGGAAGGGCAATCCATCCGTTAGGCCCGACGATTCCTGTCAGCCTCCCTCCTCTCCAGCCATTCCACTGCCTGCGCCGGGTCATCGAAGAAGTGTGCTCGGTCTTCTCCCAGGACACGGAGTCTCGCCGGGTACATCATGGCATATTTGATGTGGTTGATTCGCAGCCGTCTCTTGACCTCGGCGAAGCGAGCCCGTTGCTTCTGAACTTCTGCGGAGAAATCCGGGAAGGCCATGATGTGACCTGCCTGATAGGGGACGTTGCCCTTTTCTCTGCTCAGGCGCAAAACGGTGTCTCTGTCCCGGTAATTGAGCAACTTGGCAATGAATGTGCGGGGCGGTGCGCCTTCGGGCGGGCGCCTCGCAGGCATACGGTGCGCCCGCTTCACTATAAAGGTGGTGGAGAATGCTTCCCTTCCGTAGGTTTTTACCAGAAGATTCTCAAGAAAGGTAGGTGGATCGGAGCCCTCTGCACCCTCCGGCAGGCCTATAAAACGAAGGTTCGACCTGCGTGATCTATTTTCAAGATCGTCCTGTTTTTGGGCAAGGAGATGAAGCTGGCGCCTCACCTCCTCGTGGGAGTGCTGGAGCGGATGTAGCACATCTTCCGCCCGGCCGATCCTATCCTCCGTCTCCTTTACCCGGTCTTTAAGTTTAGACATGTCCTGTCTGATGAGGGATATGTCGACTCTGATCTCCTCAATTTTGGTAGTAAGGGAGGACTGGCAGGTGGATATAGCCTCCAGCACTTTATCAGTATCATTCGCCGCTGGTTGAGCTGTTGAGGGCGAGGAGGCGCCATCTTGAGCCGACTCCCTATCTTGCCTGCGGTACTTATCCAGGGAGGCCACTGCCGCGCCATGCTTTTTCGTAGGAGACATCTCGGGATAAGTGGCAGGGTCTCAATCCACCGATTCCCTTCAGTTTTTGGCTGTTACCGAAGCACAGGATAGCTGTTCAGGATAAACCGGGAGCGGAGCACAACTCACTTGCGACCTACTCCATCGCCGTCCAGGCCACGCCCCATAGTGACCGAGTTTAAATATTTGGGAGTCCATATTTCCCCTAGGCTGACAGACTTGTGCAAAATAAATGTATATCCCATGCTGACTCGCTTTAGAGACAAAATAAATGTGTGGACCTAGCTTAAAATGTCTCTGGAGGGAAAATCAAACCTTATTAAGATGATATTGATGCCGCAGTTCCTGTACCTACTGCATAATACACCAGTGGTCATACCACTGAAGATATTCAGAGTGGTGAATTCACTCTTTAGACTGTTGATATGGCATACTAAACCCCTAGAATCAAACTCGAGCAGTTGCAATACCCAAAAGAGAGGGGGGAATCAAACTCGAGCAGTTGCAATACCCAAAATAGAGGGGGGGACTTGCCCTACCTAACCCCTGGATATACTATTTGGCAGCGCAGCTACAGCACTTGATAGGAGCTATGGCTTCCTCGCCGGGGGGCTCATCCAGTAGACAAATGCAAATTGGTTCGGGGGCGGGGTCCATACCTGAGGGCCTAGAAGCACAAAAATTTCAAAAACCCAACAACCCCATGCCAACCTACGCACTCCTTCAGAAGGTGTGGAATAAAGTCAGGCAGCTACAAAATGTAATGGGGTTTACAGCGTTTAGCCCAATATAGGGAAACAAAACATATGTAGAACTAGCCAAAATCCAACAAGGATCTAGATGGATTCCCCTGGGTGTAACCCATTTGTGGCAGATTTTTCATAACGGGGCTTTGCTCCCTTTTAAAAACCTACAATCCAAATATGGCTTAGCACACAACATGCTCTTTTATTATGCACAACTTCAACACGCAGTTAGGGCTCATGGGGAGGCCATGGAATGGACCCTGTCGCCCACTCTGATCTTCCACATGCTACAAGACGCAGTAGAATCTAAGGGCATGATCTCCCAATGTTATAACATGCTCCTGTCATCATTCCTAGAGGGGCACCCCATGAAGGCAGCAACGCAATGGGAGGTGGATTTAGGGCCTATTGAAGGGGAATTATGGGAGGAGGCCCTGCAGGTGGTTAACAAGTGCTTGCTGAATGTAGCGCAGAAGGTATCCCAATTATATATCCTGCTAAGAGCTCATTACACTCCAGTGAAACTACATAGAATGGGCAGGAGGCCCGACCCACTGTGTGACAGGTGCGGGACAGCGCCTGGGGATATGATTCACCTCCTCTGGCGCTGTCCAAAACTTCATAGATACTGGGCGGGGGTCTTGGTCATTAGGGATGAGCCGCACACCCCGCGGTTTGGTTCGCACCAGAACTTTCGAACGGACCCCAAATTTGTACGAACGTTAGAACCCCATTGAAGTCTATGGGACTCGAACGTTCGAAATTAAAAGTGCTAATTTTAACGGCTAATATGCAAGATACTGTCCTAAAAAGGGTTTGGGGACCTGGCTCCTGCCCCAGGGGACATGGGTCAATGCCTAAAATGTTTTTAAAAATGGCCGTTTTGGCGGGAGCACTGATTTTAATGACGATTAAAGTGAAAAAGTGAAATATTCCTTTAAATATCATGCCTGGGGGGTGTCTATAGTATGCCTGTGAAGTGCCACATGTTTCCCGTGTTTAGAACAGTCCCTGCACAAAATGACATTTAACGGAAATAACGTCATTTAAAACTGCTTGCGGTTTTAATGTTATATCTGGTTCCTGCAATATGATTGAAAATCATTGAGAAAAATGGCATGGGTAGCCCTCCCTGCCCATTACCAGCCCCTTTGGGTCTTGTACGAATATTAAGGGGAACCCCGTACCCATATTAAAAAAAGGAAATACGTGTGGCCCCCAGGCCCTATATACTCAGAACAGCAGTATACAGGCGGTGCAAACAAGACAGGGACTGTGTAGATTTGTTGTGTTAAGTTGAATCTGTTTGTAATTTTCAACTGGTACATTTTTAACGTATAGCTCCAGTCAAAAAATCTATTTTTAAGCTTTTTGGAAAACATAGGGAAGGGTTATCACCCCTGTATAATTTGTTTTGCCATCCGTCTTTTTTCATCTCACTTGCTGTTGTCTCCTTCCGTTTGCAAGTAGGAGATGTTTGTAAGTTGGATGTTTGAAAGTAGGGGCCTGCCCTATATGCTCTGCAGAAATGGCGGAACAAGGTGTTGGTTTTGCCACAACATTGTAAGCCCTCAAAGTGACTCTTGGTGGGCGCTGGAGCGCCCTGCTGTGAACGATTATATCAAGAATTGTAATTACATGCCATTGTTGAACAGTGGTAGAAAAATTGACCTTTGGTGGTTGTGGTGCTAGTGCCACAACACTATAAGTCCTCACAGTTACTCTGGGTGGGCACAGGAACGGGCCCTCCTGTGAAATATTATATCAAGAATTGTAATTACATGCCCCTGTTAAACAGGGGCTGAAAAATTGGGCTGCTGGCACTGATGCCACGACACTGCAACCTCTCCCATATACTCTAGTTGTAGTGCAGGAATGAGCCCTGCTGCAAAGCATTGCATCAAAAATTGTAATTAAACGCCCCTGTTAAACAGGGGCAGAAAAATTGGGCCTTAGGCACTGGTGCTGGTGCCACGACACTGCAACCTCTCCCATATACTCTAGTTGTAGTGCAGGAATGAGCCCTGCTGCAAAGCATTGCATCAAAAATTGTAATTAAACGCCCCTGTTAAACAGGGGTAGAAAAATTGGGCTGGTGGCATCACCCAGAACCAAAAATGTTGCTCCAACATATCAGCGGAGGAGGAAGAGGATAGACAATCAACATAACAGGACAGTCACTCAGCATCAGCATAGGCAGTCTTGAAGGGATGTGATATTTAAAAAAAAATTATTCGGTTACATCAGCTTCAGGTGCTTGGTAGCTGTGGGTGATCCAAGACCGATTCATCTTGATTAAGGTCAGTCGATCAACTGAGTCGGTGGACAGGCACACCCTGTGATTGGTAACAAAGCCAACAGCAGCACTGAAGGTGCGTTCCGAAAGAACGCTGGATGCAGGACAGGCCAGTAGCTCAATTGCATACTGTGCAAGCTCTGGCCAGTGATCCATCCTCAAGACCCAGTAAGCCAGAGGATTTTCGGTGGGAAAGGTGTCCAAGTCTGACCTTGCCCCTAGGTATTCCTGCACCATGTAAATCAGACGCTGGCGATGGTTGCTGGAACCGATCATACTTTGGGGCTGCGGACTAAAAAATTGTCTGAAAGCATCGGTCAGATGGCCACCTTCTTTACCGCTCCTTCTGACCGATGCCTCAGCAACACGTTGTCCAGGACAAGGAGTTTGTAACCTCCCAGTCTCTGGGAACGCGTTGCACAGACCTTTCTGCAAGGCCTCCCGGAGATGTCTCATCCTCTGCTCCCTCTGCGATGGCAAGATAAGGTTGGCAACCTTACCCTTGTACCGTGGATCAAGGAGAGTGGCCAGCCAGTAATGGTCCCTCTCCTTGATCTGAAGAATACGAGGATCCTTCCGCAGGCTTTGCAGGATCAGGGAGGCTATGCAGCGTAGGTTAGCTGAGGCATTCGGTCCGGAGTCCTCTGGGTCACTAAGGACAACATGATCCGCAGCTACCTCCTCCCAGCCATGTACAAGTCCACCGGTTTCTTGGGACTGTAAGGCCTCTTTCACACTGATGTCCCGTTCAGGCCCGCCTGTCAGTTTTTCAGGCGGACCTGAACGGGTGCTCCATAGAGGTCTATGGAGCGTCGGATGTCAGCGGTGACATGTCCGCTGACATCCGACCCGCTCCGATCCGAAAAAGTGTAACGGAGGAAAAAGCTATTTTTCCATCCGTCTGCGGATCGGATCGGATGACGACGGGCACTGCGGTCCGTCGTCATCCGATCTCCCATAGGGGAGAGCGGCGCTGTGACAGGTCCGTCCCTGCGCAGTGTGCAGAGACGGAGCTGTCATCTCCCTGCTCAGCGGGGATCGGCGGAGTGATCCCCGCTGAGCAAACGGATATCCACGGGGCGGATCAGAACTGATCCGCCCCGTGTGAAAGGACCCTAAATCATCCCTACAAGACTGCTGCTGCTGCTGATGCTGAATGCCAGCCTCCACCTCCATTCTGACACAATCATCATCATCCTCCTCCTCCTCCTCCTCCTCCTCCTCTTCCTGTGTGATGGGTGGCACAGCAGGAACACTGTCTGAATAAAGGGGGCCTTGAGAGGCAAGGAAGTCCTCCTCTTCCTGCCTCTGTTCTACCTCAAGTGCCCTGTCCATTATTCCAAGCAGCGTATGCTCCAAAGAGGTGGACAAGAGGTACAGTGTCACTGATGCATGCACTGTCACTGCTCACCATCCTTGTGGCCTCCTCAAACGGTGACAGGACAGTGCATGCATCCCTGATCATGCCCCACTGGCGTGGTGAGAAAAAACCGAGCTCCCCTGACCCTGTCCTGGTGCCGTAGTCACACAGGTACTCATTGATGGCCCTCTGCTGCGTGTGCAGCCGCTGCAGCATGGCCAACGTTGAGTTCCACCTGGTGGGCATGTCACATATAAGGCGGTTCTTGGGCAGGTTCAACTCCTTTTGGAGCTCAGCCAGCCGAGCACAGGCATTAAATGATCGGCGGAAATGCACACAGACTTTCCTGGCCTGCTTCAGGACATCCTGTAAGCCCGGGTACCTGCCCAAGAACCGCTGCACCACCAGGTTAAGGACGTGAGCCACACAAGTCACATGGGTCAGTTGTCCCTGTCGGAGGGCGGAGAAGAGGTTGGTGCCATTGTCGCAAACCACCATTCCTGGCTTAAGCTGGCGTGGCGTCAACCACCTCTCGACCTGCCCCTGCAGAGCTGACAAAACATCCGCCCCAGTGTGGCTCCTGTCCCCCAAACAAACCAGCGCAAGCACGGCATGGCATCGCTTTGCCTGCGTACTTGCGTAGCCCCTAGAACGCCTACGGAGCACCGCTGGTTCTGAGGACAGAGCACTGGAAGAGGCTATGGAGGAAGAAGTGGAGGGGGTGGAGGAGAGAGCTGTGTCACAACCAATAGTAGCATTTTGGAGGCGTGGTGGTGGAACAACCTCCAACACTACTGCACCTTGTCCTGCATCCTTCCCAGCTGCCAGAAGAGTGACCCAATGGGTCGTGAAAGACGGGTAACATCCCTGTCCATGCCTGCTGGACCATGAGTCAGCGGTAATATGCACCTTACCACTGACCGCCCTGTCCAGCGAGGCAAGGACATTGCCTTCCACATGCCGGTAGAGAGCCGGAATCACCTTTCGTGAGAAAAAGTAGCGTTTGGGGAACTGCCACTGAGGAATTGCACATTGTACAAACTCACGGAAGGGGGCCGAGTCTACCAACTGAACAGGCAGCAGTTGAAGTGCTAGCAATTTTGCCAAGCTAGCATTCAACCGCTGGGCATGTGGATGGCTGGGAGTGAACTTCTTTCGCCGGTCCAGCAGCTGGGGCAGGGACATTTGCCTGCTATAATCGGACGTGGGTGTACTGCTAGCAGAGTGCCCGGAAGCACTTGGCTGTGACACACCTAATTCTACACCTTCATTCCTCTCAGAGCAGGTTTCAGAGAGGACTGAAGGTCTAGTGGGGTTGGAGATCCCAGCTGATGAGGAGCAAGGAGAGGTCCGCTTTGTTCTTTGGTGTGGGTCTTTGAGGTACGCTTGCCAACGAGCTGCATGGCAGGTCAACATATGTCTGGTCATGCATGTGGTGCCCAAGCGGCTGATGTTTTGGCCACGCGAGATACGCTTGAGACATATGTTGCAAATAGCAGCGGTGCGATCTGATGCACTTGTCTCAAAAAAGGCCCACACCAAATAACTTTTAGAATAACGCGCAGAGGCAGCGCCCTGCACAGGTGGAGCTCTGTGGTGTGATTCAGTCGGTGTGCTGCCCCTAAGCTGGCCCCCAGAGGGCATCCTGCCTCATTGGACATGTGCCTCCTCCTCCTCTCTCCTACCAGGCACCCACGTGGAGTCAGTGCCCTCATCATCCCCTCCCTCTTCATCGCTGGAGCAAACCTGGCAGTATGCTGCAGCTTGTGGAACATGACTGCCAGATTGCTGTCCTTCTTGAGCATCCACTCTCTCTGCATTCACGCTACTGCCTTCCTCTAGCTGAGTATCATCATCAGAGCCTACAAAACACTGGGCATCCTCCTGGAGCATGTACCCAACACTGTGCTCAAAGAGTTCAGGAGACTCCTCAGGAGGACGTGGTGGGTCTAGGGAAGGAGTCACTGATGATGACATTGAGAGGAGGGAAGACGATGCGTTGACAGCTGCTTTGCTAGTACCCAGAGCCTAGGTGAGAGAGGATGAGGAGGATGAAGAGGGCTTGGTCATCCACTCTACCAGGTCGTTGGCATGTTGCGGCTCAACATGTCCAGCTGCCGAAAAGAAGGACAAGCGTGTCCCATGGCCACGTGACGATGCACCGCTTCCACGACCAGCACTGTTGTCTCTAGACACAGAGCCTGCTTGCCCTCTTTTATCGGCTCGCGCCTGTCTGCCTCTCCTTGCTGGCCTTCCAGACATGGTAATGGCCTGAAGGAAGTTGGGAAAACCAGCAATTGGGTAGTGTATATTGTGCTGGAGGCACACACAACATCCAATAACTCCTGCAGATGGCAGATGGCTCAATTAGAGAAGAGCTATGTAGGTGGATATAACGGTGTATACTGGGTTCAGAGCACGCAGACAGCACACACAATCTCCTACAACTGACTGCAAGCTCTATTTAAAAAGAGCAAGATAGTTAGCTATATAGGTGGATATAGCGGTGTATACTGGGTTCAGAGCACGCAGACAGCACGCACAATCTCCTACAACTGACTGCAAGCTCTATTTAAAACGAGCAAGATAGCTAGCTATATAGATGGATATAGCGGTGTATACTGGGTTCAGAGCATGCAGACAGCACGCACAATCTCCTACAACTGACTGCAAGCTCTATTTAAAACGAGCAAGATAGCTAGCTATATAGATGTATATAGCGGTGTATACTGGGTTCAGAGCACGCAGACAGTGCGCACAATCTCCTACAACTGACTGCAAGCTGTATTTAAAGAGCAAGATAACTCGCGTATTGATCATGTGTTTCTCGCCTCGGGACTATTGCCTAAATTGACTGCAGCCAAAATTGTATCTACACCTTGGTCGGACCATGACCCAGTAGTATTACTGTTTTCGGATCTAACGTTTAAATTAGCGAAGTCCCACTGGAGGCTAAATGAATCTGTCCTCTGCAATGAATCTCACTGTATAGAGATTATAGCCCACCTAAAAGCATATTTTGCGGTTAACAGAGCAGAGGACACCAACCCTGCTAATAATTGGGCGGCGCATAAAGCCTCCATACGGGGTTCCCTGATTCAATTGGCATCCAGACTTAATAAAGCTAACAACACACTGATCTTGACCAAAACTAAGGAATATGAAACCCTAGCTGCCCAACATAAACGACTCCCTCATCCGGACTTATTACTTAAACTTGAACAGGCCTGCACCGAACTTAATATATGCCTTACTACGAGGGCCGAAAAATGTCTTTGTTGGGCCAACCATAGGTTCTTTACATGGCGCGATCGTCCGGGTTCGTTATTAGTGCGCAAACTTACCCCTAAACACACGCATACGGCTCTTCCTAAAATTAGAATTTCAGGGGGTAACCTTTCTCAAAATCCTCAAAGTGTCCATAACGAATTCCAGAATTTTTATACTACACTATATGCTCCAACTGATGACAGTACGTCTGTTTCTATCAATAATTTTTTGAGCACTTTATCGCTACCGTCCCTTACGGAATCTCATAGAGAAATTATGGACCAACCTATCACTTGTGAAGAGATGAGCCAAACCATTAAATTATTGTCTCTGCATAAATCGCCTGGCCCTGATGGCCTCCCTAATAGTTATTATAAAAAAAATTCTGAATATCTGGTCCCTCATATGGCTCTCTATTTTAATTCCTTACGGGACGGCGGCGAAGTACCTCTAGACGAAAACAGGGCCCACATTAGTGTTATACCTAAACCAAACAAAGATACTACAGATATTCTTAATTATCGCCCTATATCATTGATTAATTGTGATCTCAAAATCCTTACGAAATTATTAGCGTTACGATTAGGCGCTTTTTTACCGCAATATATACATAAAGACCAATCCGGCTTTATAAACCAACGCCAAACTTTAGACCAAATTCGCCGATCTATAGCGTTGATCTCTGCAGTTCGCTCTCAATGGGATGCTCCTGGATCTCGGGAACTGCTACTGCTGTCATTGGACCTCCATAAGGCCTTTGATAGCCTTAATTGGGACTATTTATTTACTACTCTCTGGGCCTTTGGTTTCGGTCCTGTTTTTATTTCACTATTACAAAAACTTTATAGCAAACCGTCGGCCCAGGTCGCTATCCGGGGTTATAGATCATCCTCATTTCCCATTAGACGTGGCACAAGGCAGGGCTGTCCACTTTCCCCATTACTTTTTGCGCTAGCAATTGAGCCTTTAGCTGTCGCGATTCGATCCCATCCCCGAATCCATGGAATATGCTGTGGGCAGCAGGAACATAAATGTTCCCTGTTTGCCGATGACGTTCTTATGTATGTTACCAACCCTACAGTTACCCTACCTACTTTGTTGTCCCTATTTCATCAGTTTTCCCAGCTTTCAGGACTCACTTTAAACACTCAAAAAACGATGGCCCTTAACGTCTCTTTGCCCCCCTTAGTAGAACAACAGTTGCGACATGATTATAATTTCCAATGGACCTCAACCTCTATTCCATAATTAGGCATCCAACTGACATCCTCGATTGGCACTTTATACAAAGCTAATTATCCCCCACTTTTTCGCCGACTGCGGGAGGATCTTCGGTGTTGGGCAGATTATCCCTTTTCTTGGTTTGGTAAAATTAATTCCGTCAAAATGACGTTTCTCCCCAGACTACTCTATTACTTTAGGACCTTACCCATTGCAGTCCCGAGGAGAGAATTACAACATTTACAAGGAGATGTTCTCCGCTTTATTTGGGGTAATAGGAAACCTCGCATGAATAAATTAACGTTACATACCTCAAAATCATGCGGTGGGCTTGGCCTCCCTAATCTGCAAGCTTATTATCAAGCGGCTCAAATAACACAGCTTTCATATACCACGGCAAGGGGGCCTCAGCCCCTTTGGGTGTCTATTGAAGCTCTTTCGTGCCACCCTTTTGCTATTGGCTCCTTGATGTGGCTGCCAAGTCGCCTTCGCCCTCCCATCTTATGCCCCACCCTGTCTCACTCCCTAGAGGTCTGGGACAGGGTGCGACATCGTAAACCGTTGGTGTCTTCGCATACTCCATTGGCCCCGGTGTTCTGTAACCCAGAATTTCCACCTGGCTTGACTCCACACGCATTCCAGTGGTGGCTCAATAAAGGCCTCCTACGGATAGGTGACTATCTAGAAGGGGACCGACCTCATTCATTGCAGTACTTTATGGAGACAATACAGATGCCCTCTAGTGAACTGTTTCAGTATAATCAAATTGTATCCTTTATACGTTCTAAACTCGGTTTGCTAGATAGACCGTTTACACTTACGAACTTTGAATTATCTTGCCAATCAAAGGACCTATTACGGGGACGTATATCTACTATTTATGCCGCTATTACGGACCCAATTACCAAACTCCCCTATATGACCCATTGGGAACGGGACTTGAATCTTACTTTTGACCTGACTGACTGGCAAGACATAGCTTATGCTTTATCTAAAGTATCTGTTAATACTACACTGATTGAGGCAAATTACAAAACTCTACTACGATGGTGCCAACCAGGATAGCTAAGATGCATCCATCTGCATCCCCCATGTGCTTTAGACGGTGTGGTCAGGTAAGTACAATGTGCCACATTTGGTGGCAATGCCCAACAATAGTTACATTTTGGATTCGTATATTTAACCTTATATACACGGTTACTGGGGTCAATATTCGTAGAGCCCCGGAGGTAGCGCTTTTTCAAAAGCTCCCTGCTGGGGTTCCCAAAAAATCTTCAAAACTGATAACATATATAATTTTGGCCGCTAGGATAACTATAGCTAGATATTGGAAGCAGTCGATGGTTCCTCTTGACTCTGTGAAACTTAAGCTTAACTGGATCATGGTTAATGATAGACTCACCTGGACCCTCCGTAATAATTCCAAGAAATTTGATATGATTTGGGATCCGTGGATCAAATATGTCTCTCCCTTGTGATCTGCCGCTGGTTGACCCTCTCCTTATTTTTTCTTTTTTCTTTTTTTCTCTCTTCTTCCTCTTTTTCTTTCTTCTCTTTCTTTCCTTTCTGTCTTTTCCTTTTCTTCTCTATATTTGCTGTCTAACAAGACATTTTTTATAACATTTTTTATAACCTGGAAAAGGTCAGGCGTAACTCCATGAGGTCGTTACTTGTGGTAGGGGGGTGTAGGGGAGTTCCCCCCTCCCTGCTTTTTTTTCTTTTTCTTTTTTTTCCTCCCCCTTTACCCTGCTCTGTTTTCTACACTGTTATTACTCATGACAATGTAGACATAAAAGGTTCTCTGGACGAGATCTAAATGGGCCTAACAGAGTATGGGGCATGCTTGTAAATCTGATTTGCGAAACACCATACTCTTCTGGGTTACTCTGTAATGTGCAGCCTATCAATATTTTGATTATGTTTAGTTTATCTTTGACTTATGGTTTTAAGAGGCTACACTCCCAAGTTTTACTGTTGGAGGACCTGGCTAATGTTTAGGTTGGGGGTCATATTCTCCAGATTTTGATTGTTCACTGATCGTACTATTTGTGATATTTTCTTGCTGTCTTACCTTGCATTATAAATAAAAACATATTGAAAGTAAAAAAAGCAAGATAGTTAGCTATATAGGTAGATATAGCGGTTTATACTGGGTTCAGTGCACGCAGACAGCACGCACAATCTCCTACAACTGGCTGCAAGCTCTATTTAAAAAGAGCAAGATAGTTCGCTATATAGGTGGAAATTTTTATTAAAATAAAACTGCTACTGATTTACATAATCAAGAACTTAAGAAAGACTCATACTTGAGCAAAAAAAGAACAAAAGAACAACTTGTACAAATGCTTTTAGATAGACAGGATCTATTCAAACTGCCCATAACGCCCATATCGGACGACCCCTAGTCCCATGATCATCTGGACAAAAAAAAAAAACCTATTCCAACCATTATCCTAACTATATACATTTATATTACATACCCCCTATAGGCAGGAATGTAACGAAACTGACGGTGCATACCATGTTTTTAAAATTAAGTTGCCAAAAAGCTAAAAAAAAAAGGGGGGTGAAAGGACAGACAGACCTCCACCTAAGGAAAAGAAGGGGGAGATCATCAAGGTGGCCGGAAAGAGAACCCTCTCCACAACCTAGCACACCTTTCCCTACCCATTCTTTCCCCCTCAAGAAACCTCACCTTACCCAATTCCCGAACGATATCACCCGCCACCTCATGCATGGGCAGGAACTTGCCCCTAGTGGACACTAAACACTGAGCGTGCCAAGTGTAGTAAAGGCATATGACACTAACTAAATACAGTGATGATAACACAAAACCCCTCCGGGCTCTGAAGTCACCGTACACCCTCTCAGGATAGGCAAGGGCCCGGAGACGGGGATAGCCAATGGCATCTCCAACCTCCCCCAGAACCCCCAAGTTGAAGGGGCACTCGACCAAAAAGTGGTCCATGGTCTCTAGCACCCCACCACACTCAGGGCGAGGACAGCCTCTGTCCTCTGGGCTCCGGTACTTCAAGTTCGATCTCACATAGAGTCGTCCGTGGAACGCCCTCCATGCGAGATCCCAGAACTTGGCAGGAATTCTCTTGGAATTCAGGAGGGCTAGTCCCTCCCTGAGAACCCTGTCTGGACAGTCCCTTAAGGCCAGTGGTCTCAAAACGTCCGAGGCCATGACCCTCTGGTACAACTCACGCCGGCCCAGGGAGCCTACCTCTAAGGCCGTTATCCTCCACCGCCTTAGTACCTTCAGGGCGGTTGGGACATAGGCGGGGAGGTACCCGTGGGACCTCCGAAGGTCACCCGGGCGACCGCCCCCTCCCACCTGCTCAGGAACACTAGGAACCAATTCTTGCACGAACGTTCCCACAGAGAGGGTTCGTCCACAAAAATGGATTGCAGATTGAACTTCAGGAACACCACAGTGAAAAAAACCGTGGGGTTGATCATGTCCAAACCGCCCTCCCCTCTCCGCCGATACGTGACCTCCCTTTTTATCAGGTTCAGTCTGTTTCCCCACAAAAGTAGAAAAAACAGACCGCAGACCCGCGCATAGAGTGATTCTGGCAACAGACATGCGTAGCTGACATAGAGGAACTCGGGAAGCAAATAGGTTTTAACCAGGCTCACCCTTTTCCCTCAACGACAGCTTCCAGCCTTTCCAGGCGTTAACTTTCTGGGTGGCACTTACCAGCCTGCGCTCCCAATTTAGCTTGGGATAATCACCCTGGCCGAAATAAATGCCTAAGATTTTAACCTCTGGTCGGGGCAGGGGAAAAACGTCCGGGAGGTCGAACTGCTCACCCTCCCTTCCCAACCAGAGAGCTTCACTCTTGTCCCAGTTGACCAACGAACCAGACACCTCGGAATAGCCTCCAATCTGTGTTTCCACAAACTGGGCCTCCTCTCGGCTAGCCACTACCACCGAGACGTCGTCCGCGTAGGCCACCACCTTCACCGCTTTATCTGGGCCACTGCCGGGCTCCATCAGGACCCCCCTCAGCTGCCCACAGTCTAGCCTTCTTACGAAGGGGTCGACTGCAAAGACATAGAGCAGGGGACTCAGGCAGGGCTGTCCGCTAACACCAGAGTCCACCGGAAAGGTAGGACCCACCCAACCATTGACCAGAGGGAAGCTCTCGGCCCCTCTGTACAAAATCCTGAGCCAATCAATAAATCAATCAGGCAGGCCGTATCTACCCAGGAGAAGCCAGAGGTACTCGTGGTCTACCCGATCAAAAGCTTTCGCCTGATCTAATGCCAGCAGATACCGCCCATCACCTGTTGCCCTGCACCTCTCCACAGCCTCCCGGACGTTGAGGACTGCACTAAAGGTGCTACGGCCGGGAACTGTGCAGTGCTGGGAGGCAGACAGCAGCTTGCCTGCAACAGCAGACATACGCGTAAACAAAATCTTTGCCAGAATCTTTCTATCCGTGGACAGAAGGGCGATAGGACGCCAATTCTCAACCACGGACGGATCTTTCCCCTTGGACAGAAGGATCAAGGCCGACCTTCTCATCGAGGGAGGGAGCAGGCCAGATGCCAAACACTCACTGAACACCTCCCTCAGACGAGGAGCCAAAAGGCTCTTAAAGGCTTTATAAAATTCTGCCGTGAACCCATCAGGCCCCGGCGACTTCTTTAGAGACAACGAGTCAATAGCCTGCTCAATTTCGGCCACTGAGATCTCTTCCACCAAGGAGTCTAGGGGGTCAGACCCCACCTCAAGTGGAGTCCCGTCAAGAAATTCCTTGGCTCTCCTCAGATCCAACGGCTTCTTCCGAAGGATGTCTGAAAAATGGTCTCTGATGATCCCCAGGATGCCTGGCTTGGACCTTACCAGGGAACCCGAGGGATCTCTCAGTCCATGTATGACCTTCCCACTCACCGCGTCCCCACAGCTTTTGTAGGGATCCGGGTTGGTGAACTTCCCGTAATCCCTCTCCAGCATCAGGGAGGCGAGACGCTCATACTGACACTCCCTCATCTGGAGCTTCAGATCCGAGATCTGGTCCTGAGGGCCACCATCAGAAACCAAGCGATCTAGCTGCCTGCGTAACTTCTGGTAGGCCTTATACCGGGATGCTGCCCAACGGCCCGAGACTTCCCGGAAGAAGCCCTCCGACCTCTTCTTCACCACTTCCCACCATTCCTGGCGGGAGCAGCCGCTCTCAAGGAGCGAGGCTTGTTCTAAAAAGAAGTCCTCATAGGCCAATCTGATTTCAGGCTCCTCAAGTAGCGACCCGTTTAGTCGCCACAGGCCCCTTCCTTTCTGAGGGGTGTCCGCCACATTCAGAGTGACCGACACCATACGGTGATCAGAGAACTCAACCGCATGCAGCGCAGGAGCTGCAAAGGATGAGTCCCCCTTCAAAAAAAAACCTATCTAACCTACTCCTACAACTACCTCTGGAATATGTGAAACCAGTGAGGTTGGGGAAGTGGCGAACGTGCACATCCACCAACCCAGCTTCCCTCACTATTCTATTCAAGAAGATACTATCATATCCCAGAGGGCCTGAGGTGCCTGCCAGGTCCTTTGACCTGGTGACCATGTTAAAGTCACCACCAAAGACCACCTGCTGGGATGTAAACAGGTATGGTTTCAGCAGCGTAAGGTCATTCCTCCCCCTCTGGGACTGAGGTCCATAAAAATTGATAAGGCGGAGGGATTCTCCTCTCACGACTGTATCCACAATCAAACACCTACCGATTTCTAATTCAATCACTCATCGACAAGCCACGAACCAGTCTTAAAAAGGACCGCAACACCACTGCAGGGCTCAGCCGCAAGAGACCAGAGGGAGGGCCCATGTCTCCACTCCCTCTCTGCTAGGTGCATCTCTGCCACAGAAGCCAGCCAGGTCTCTTGCAAAAACAAAATGTCGGCTTCAACCCGGCCGAGAAAATCAAAGGCTGAAAATCTAGCCGCCGCAGAACGCACACTTGCGACATTAATGGTCGCAAGGCGTATTGGAGCAGGTACTGCCATCCTTAGTGATTGAATTTTACGTTCCTCTCTATTTTACATTTCTAAAAGAATCAATCCTCCTCGGAGTCCGAGGAGGAAAGGATCCCGTATCTGTTCCATAGGGCCAGTGAGGAGCCCCCCCCTGCCCCTGAACTCGTACTGGGCTGGGGGTCCTCACCACCCTCCTTCCCCGAAACCTTCCTCTTCCTCTTTTTTTTGGTTTTCTTCTCCCATTCCACTTTGGGAGGTTCCCTCCCACTCTCTTCATCGGACCTCCCACTGGAGATCTCCTTAATTCTCTTATTAACCCCCTTACCGGCCCCTGAGATGTCCATCGGGGTCACCCCTCCTGCACCAGCTTGCCGACCACTCACGACCACCGAAGAGGCCGGAGGGGGCATTAGTATAGCCGCCTGATCCAGGGGTGGGTGCAGTTTAGGGGGGGGAAGGGGGCAAAGGAGAAGAAGGGGAAGCTGGGAGGGGAGAGACCAGGGGGGGGAGAGGGGAAGGGGGGCAGGGGAAAGGGAGGAGGACGGGGGGGAAACAGGGGGAGGGTGATTTTTGGGCGAGGGCTTTTTCGCCTTGGCCGGCTTCCCAGGTGTTTTTGTTGCCGTTGCCCCATCTGACACAGGGTCAGACGGGGCCGGAGAACTCGCCGGCTCCCTCACTACGCCAGTTCCTGTCCTTGATCCGCGCCTGGGGGGTCTGACCCTTTGAGGGAGGGTGGAACCCTCCCTCTGTGACCCTGAGGGGTTGGGATCCCCACTTCGTCTAGGGACCCCCTCACCCTCCGGGCCTGGGGCACCCCCCTCAGCCTGGTACTCCCTGAACGCCTTGGGGCACCGACTAAAGGGGTGTCCCATTTCCCCACAGAGGTTGCAGACAATGAGCCTGCAACCCTCAGGTGAGTGGCCGAAGCCATTACACCTCACACAGTGGGCCATTGTGCAGTCCGCGCTGAGGTGCGCGGGACTGCCGCATTTGAAACAGCGACGGGGCTGTCCAGGGTAGAAGACCAGGATCCGGTCTCTACCTATGAAGGCGCTGCCAGGTACATGCGCCACGGTATTGTTGTGGCGCTTGAGCCGGATCCTGACCAACCACGCACCTGTCCAGACCCCACGCTCATCCAAACTTTTCCTCAGCCCTGTCTGGAGCTGCCCGTACCGCGCCAGCCAGGTCGCGATGTCCTCAGGTGGGAGGGACTCATTCCTGACTAGTACAGTGACATTCTTTACCTCCTCCTGCCTCGAAAGAGGTATCACCCGGAAACTTTTCCATGGATCTGACTTCCTGACGAGCTCGTACAGTGTCAGGAAAAGCTCCATGGAGACCAAGGAGACGAAACTTACATCAAACTCCTTCGAGTTTGTGGGATGTATGACTGCAAATCAGAAACTTTAAAGCGCAGCCCCAGCAGATAGTCGATGACCTGACCCCTGCTGGGACATGCAGACATCCCTTCCCACCTGAGCTGCACCACATTCCGTCTGCGCCTCTCAGGGCCCCCCGTACCCCTCGTCCAGGCCTGCGCACCCTGGGGCTGATCCCCAGGGGGAGCCCGGAAATTCTGGGCGCCAAACTGGCCGTACAGGGGACCCAGGGGGACAGAGGAACCTGCCACCTGTGCAAACGAGCGCCCAGCCTTCAGGGCACCTAAGAGGTTTGCCTCCTCCTGTGTGCCCAAGATGAAAACTGGGTCTGTGGGGGAAGGGCCAGACCCCTGACGGACCGGACTCCCTGGCTCAGTTCCACTACCCACCGCATCCCCACCAACCGGCATCTCACTCCTTACCGCGGAGGAAGGAGCAGTACCCCCTATAGCAATATGATCCTGGGGGGGAGCCACCTCCATTTCTTCAGAACCCCGCTCCTGTGACCCCTCCAAACCCCGTATGAAATTCAGGGCCGAGCACTCGCTCCCCAAATCCCCCATCGGGGACTCACCCCAGCTTACTTGTCTTGCTGGAAAGAAACCCCCAGAGGACGCTAAAGCTGTCATCTCCAGGGAGGTCTCCGACACCACCGCCACCCCTCCCCCAACGAGCGACACCAACGGCCCCTCTAGTTGAACCCCAGGTGTCCCCATTTCCGTTTTAGGCCCTCCCGGGACTTCCGGGGTCACCGCTGACATCACTTCCGGTTCCCGGAAGTCGATCAGGTCACTTCCTGTCTTGTCACCCGCAACAGGAAGTGACGCACCCGACCCCATCCCACCACTCCTCCCAGTGTCAGCAGAAGATGCTTGTCCACATTGTCTATCCGAGACCGCACATGTGTCCGTTCCCATCAGCACCTCCCCCTCTCTCCATGCGGCCGCAGCGGGGGCCGCCATTATGGCCGGTTTTCCTCGCACCGCTATGGGTCTGGCGGGAGTCATCAAGGTCACCGGGGGGGCCCCGGAGGGGGGTCGGACTGCACTATCTGCTGGGGACCTCTGACCATTGGCCTTCACTGGCCCCTCCGACGGCTCTCTGGTGAGGACCACCATCAGTTTTTTGTTCCGCTGACTGTGACTTGCAATTCCACCGGAGCTTTTACGTGCTTCATCGGGTACCCTACCCGGATCCTCCTGGACTGCGGCCATAGGCATAGCAGGTGTTAACACAGGAATCCGGGGACCCTCCGCACTGACAGCTCCAGGGGTCATACTTTCCTGACAGGCCATGGATTGGTTGTCACCGGAAAACGCTGCTTCCACTGGGGTCTGTGGCACTGTTGCTTCAGGTGAGAGTTTCAGAGGGGACTTCAGCCTCGTCTCACCGCCTGGGTTCCTTCCTGGCTGGCCTTTAGAAGTTCTTTCTTCACCTCTGTCAAAAACCTTCTCTCACCCTTTCCACGTTTGCAGAGACCGCCCAGCAGCCACCAGAGGTCCCTGCATTCATGCTTCAGGCCATCTATGGTCTCCCTATATTCACCACGCTTGCTGCTGGCTGAGCGGTCCCTGCGATTTCGTAGGTCGGCCAGTCGCTCCGAGCGCTGTACATAAGCTGCCGCGGCCTTCTGTATTAGGGTTTTTACCCTCTCTCTCCTCTTCTGGAGCTTGCTTGGGCCCTCTCCCGGCTGGGCCCAGGTCCAGTCCATTAGCTCAGACTGTGTGACCAGGAACAACTTTTCCTCCCTGGAGAGGTCCCTCACCCCAGGGGGGGGTTGTCTGAGACCCAGGCTGGGGAAGAGGCCCCGGGCCTGGGCTGGCCGATGCCATGAGGCCGGATGTCCAGGACAGCCGTGGTTCTCCACAGAGCTCCTCCACGCACGTCTGCTCTCTTGGAAAGCCTCTCCAGGTGTGTGCTGGGTTCAGGGCACGCACAATATCCTACAACTGACTGCAAGCTCTATTTAAAACGAGCAAGATAGCTAGCTATATAGGTGGATATAGCAGTGTATACTGGGTTCAGAGCACGCAGACAGCACGCACAATCTCCTACAACTGACTGCAAGCTCTATTTAATAAGAGCAAGATAGTTAGCTATATAGGTGGATATAGCGGTGTATACTGGGTTCAGGGCACGCAGACAGCACGCACAATCTCCTACAACTGACTGCAAGCTCTATTAAAAAAGAGAAATATAGCTAGCTATATAGGTTGATATAGCGGTGTATACTGCGGTCAGGGCACGCAGGGAACAACCACTACAGAAGAGCAAGAACACAAAATCGGCCGATAACGATCGGTGTATACTGTGTTGAAGGTACACAGAACACCCACTAACTCCTACAGACGCCAACACACTACACAAGGCCGCCGCGCTGGCGGCCTTATATAGTGTGGGGCGTGTACTACACAGCCTGTGGCCAATCATGGCTCTCCTCGCTGCCGGCGCTGTGATTGGCCAAGCATGCGGGGTCACAGTGCATGCTTAGCTAATCATGAGCCAGCAATGCACTGCGATGGCGCAGTGCATTGTGGGCCGTGAGCGCCACACGAATTTGGCGCGAACCGCCCATAACGTTCGGAATTTTCCGGGCGAACAGCCGATGTTCGAGTCGAACACGAAGCTCATCCCTATTGGCCATAGATCCACTACAATGTTTGCTGGGAGTACTGGAGGATGTAATAGAAGAGGAAAGGAAGAGGACCGTATTTGCTAGAGCACTGTTTCAGGCCAGAAAAACAATTTTATTGAATTGGAAATCCGTAACACCACCAACAACTAAAACCTGGATGCAGCACATGGGTAAAACACTCATAATAGAGAAGTACATCTATCAACATAAGGGGAACCCTGACAAGTTTGACAGACTGTGGGGTGCATGGCTTGACACTCCGGGACTTAGCCCTGTGGAGTTGGTGCAAATGAGACTGATCAGTGGGCTGTAGGTGATGAGGGCACTATATTCTCAGGTAGCAGGCAAAGATGGGGAAAAATTAGAGGAATTATGTAATAGATGGTGAGGGGGATGATCATGAGGGTGGCTCAAATGGGGGGGAAATAATGTCTGTAATTTCCATGTATGGTGGGTGAAAACTGGTAATGAATATGAGCACTTGTACCCAAAGATGGATATGTGAAACACTGAAGACTGTCTGTGAATTGAGTTTTCATTCTGTTATGTAATGTTTATTGAGTGAGCAATAAAAACCTTTTTGATTGAAAAAAAACATCCACTGGTAAGTAGTAACTTGTAACTCATCTCATCTCTCTCCTCTGTTTCCCTATAAATTAACTATTACTCTTACTAAAATATATATTCCTTAAAAGTTGCATGTAAAGACTGCCTATTACATGCATGCAGCCATTCTACAACACCTACTTTTTATAATCCTACTACAGAGAGTCTAATTGAGCCTCATCATGAGCACCAATTATATTCATTGGACATTAAAAATGATTGATAAAGCAATTAGGATCTACCGCAATTTTCAACCCTCTAAGAAAAAGCCAATTCAACAAAAAAAATCCACGAGTTTGAGCCAGGATGGGTATACACAGTCAATCCCACAAAATTGTAATAAAGATGGATCCTGACCATGTTTTTCTTTAAAGTGCAGGGACACACTGTGATGTTTGAAACCCTTTTTAATTTTTGCTAAGTGTTCTGCAATCCGGACTTTTAGGAGTCTTTTCGTTCTCCCCACATAGAACAATCCACAGGGGCACCACAATAGGTACACTACATGTGAAGAGTTGTATGTAAGAAATTCCTTTATTTCAAAGGTTTCATTATCAATATTTGTAACCCTAGACACAGTGGCGTAACTAGAACCTTCAGGGCCCCGATGCAGGAAACCTTGGAGGGCCCCCCCCCCCCCCGACCTCCGGACAGGGCTCTTTTCTCCGAGCCCGATGGTGGAACACCAGGGCCCAGTCCCAAGTGGGTGGCCGCATATAAAGGAACCGATTTAAAAAACATAAATTGAAGCCACTGTGCCCATCAAGCGCCACCACTGTACCATCAAGCGCCACCACTGTACCATCAAACTCTGCCACTGTGCCCATCAAATGCCGCCACTGTGCCCATCAAATGCCGCCACTGTGAATCCCCACCACCCGCTCGCTGTCTGCCCGCCACTTACCCTGTCTTGGTGGGGCAGTGGGTAACGGCCATGAGCGGGGTCCTCCATGCATCTCCTGCCATCCTCCTCTCCTGATAGGCGTCCAATAGGTGCGCCTATCGTTTCAGCCAATCAGGTGATGGGTAGCAGACCCGCACACCTGATTGGTGGAGAGGCGGTTCAGTGTTAGGAAAGTGAATATTAATTCACTTTTCTAACACACCTGGGTAGACTGTGAGCGTCAAGCATGGCGCTCGCAGTTCACCTATTTTGAAGCCTATTAGAGCCCATGGCTCTAATCAGGTGCTGCAAAAACACCCCCCGTCGCTGTAATTCAGGCGCCTGACACCTCAAAAGGGACCAGACACCTAAATATGGGGGTGCTAGCGGTGGCCATGGATAGATTCATGCTATGCTATGCATGAATCTATCCATTGGTCATAGAGGGTGTGGCTGGAGAGAGGGGGTGGCACCTGTGCACCCTTTTGGATGCACCGCCACTGATAAACACATGCACATTCACATACATACATATGCATACATGCACACTCACATACATGCTCACACACATACATGCTCACACACACATATACATGCATGCACACACACATGCATACACACACACACAAGCATACTCACACACACACACACACACACACATGCATGCTCACACACACACACACATGCATGCTCACACACACACACACACACATACATGCATGCTCACACACACGCACATACAAGCATGCTCACACACACACATACAAGCATGCTCA
Source organism: Lithobates pipiens (assembly GCF_037356315.1). NCBI lineage: Eukaryota > Metazoa > Chordata > Amphibia > Anura > Ranidae > Lithobates > Lithobates pipiens. Next base: position 123,511,853 of record NW_027507789.1, on the reverse strand, counting down.
CACACACACATACAAGCATGCTCACACACACACACACACACATGCATGCTCACACACACACATACATGCATGCTCACACGCACACATACATGCATGCTCACACGCACACATACAAGCATGCTCACACACACACATACAAGCATGCTCACACACACACACGCACATACAAGCATACACACACACACATACAAGCATGCTCACACACACACACATACAAGCATGCTCACACGCGCACATACAAGCATGCTCACACGCACACATACAAGCATGCTCACACGCACACATACAAGCATGCTCACACACACACACACATACAAGCATGCTCACACACACACGCACATACAAGCATGCTCACACACACACATATAAACACAAATGCAGTAGCTAGTTTTATAAAAAAAAAAACGGCAGACATTTACAGTACCTTGGCTCTTCCTGCCGGGTACTGCACTGTAGGGGGAGACAAAGAGCACACACTTTACCCTAATGTGAGGAGCTCCCGCACAGAGCCGATTTCAGTTCGGCTGATGATTGAGAAGCTCCTCTCAGCCTCCCCTCCTACGCAAGAGTACAGGGGGCCTGAGGGCCCCCTGCAGCAAGGGTCCCGGTCGCCATGGCGATCTTGGCGACCCCTATAATTCCGCCACTGCCTAGACATGCCTCTATTGTTCACCTTCAACGTTCTACAACAAATGCACCTTTTAAATCAAACACTCTTGAGAAGTGAGAAATCAGTTTGCGCATATGATGCATTGCTGTATGACATCCCCTTAACTCGTTGTAGCAATCGGGGCATTGTGGGCATAGGGACACGAGGTATGCGCAGGCGCAGTTTGCACATTTCCGTCCGTGATTGACGTGAGGGTATAAGAGGGAGGTTTGCGGCGCCATACAGCCAATCCCATGATTAAGTCTGTATGATGAAACATGTTGGGGTGTGGCTGTATGGCAACCATTATTACTAACGTTTGATGCGATATGCCGAACCAGGTAGTGGAGGTCCGAATCTGAGGAGTGGGTGAGAGTGAGAGTACACCTGCACACCTCGGGTCCGTCGTGACCACAGTATACCTCTTTAGATGTTTATGGAAGTCTTGATGTGGTATTCCTGCTTGCTTTGAATTAATTTAATGTGAGTGTAAAGGTTTAAGATGTTTTGAGTGTTTTATTAAACTGGTTTTACTTTATTAAACTATTGGAGCACCTTTTCTTATTTACATGTGGAGAGATCCCTTATATATCATGGATGGATATCAGATATTTTCTTAACCCCTTCTGTGTGGTTTAAAGCATTTGAGCCAAGCACGAGAGTGTAAAGCGTATTCATTCGGTGAGTGCGTTTTCTGAATGGAGCGGAATCACTTGCACACTGGTGTGGTGGATGAATAGGAAGATACAACACTAAAACAATTCATTGGATTTTTTTTTTCATGGACTCTTTATTATAAGATTTGTTTATTATTTATTATTCACTTGTCACAGGGTGATTTATATATATATATATATATATATATATATATATATATATATATATATATATATATATATATATATATAGAGAGAGAGAGAGATCATTTTTTTCACATTCAATTTTGCTGTATTGAGCATTTATGTATGATTATATTGTTGTGATTTAGGGGGCCACTATTTTTCTAACTTTTCAAAGTTGATAAGGGTAAAATACCATTCACAGACTTAAAATGATACTAAAGGATTTTGTATTTTTTTTTAAATAACAAACATGTCATACTTGCCTCCACTGTGCAGCTCGTTTTGCACAGAGTGGCCCCGAACATCCATTTCTGGGGTCCCTCGGTGGCTCTTGCGACTCCATCCCGCATTAGTTAATTCCTTCAAGAAGCGTTATCCCGAGGAGGCTACCTTGTGGGTTCGTTCCCTAATCCAGCATTCGGTGTCCATAGAGGCCGAATACAGGACTCGGCACCCCCCCCCCCCCCCGTTGACCGTGTCATATTTGATTGACAGCAGCGGGAGCCAATGGCTGCGCTGCTATCAATCTATCCAACCAAGAGCAGGGAACAGGTGGAGAGAGGGATGGCGGGGATGCGCCAATGGAAATTCGGGGCTCAGGTAAATAAAACGGGGGGGACTACTGACTGCAAGGTGAGAAAACACGAGCCTTCACAACCCCTTTAAAAAAGCTTCTAGATCAAAAAGTTCAAAATAAACATAGACTTTGCCCACCGATTCTATGAACAGGGGAATAAGGGTGGGAGACTATTGGCTAGACAACTAAAGAATCAAGATTCATGCCATGTTCACACTATAAAGCGATACGCAGATAGTGGACTCTCAAGCAATAGCAGATGAATTTCATCACTTTTATGCTTCTTTATATAACATAGACTCAGTTCCTGTGGGGGCGAAGGAGGCTGGACGTTTTTATAGAATATTTTGAGGCCCCAGGGCTACAGGTCATTCCATCTGCAGCCTTGGAGGAAATGGAAAAAGCAATCTCCATTGATGAGCTGGGCGGAGCGATTACTGTTTTGCCATTAGGTAAAAGCCCAGGACCTGATGGTTTCGCAAATATGTATTATAAAAAGTTTTCCTCAATCCTGTTGATTCCTCTTTGCAGATACCTTAAGGCTCGGTTCACACAGGGGGCGATGCGAGGCGACACAACTTGCCGCGCCGCGACCTCAGCGGCGACTTGCAAATGACTTCTGTATAGAAGTCAATGCAAGTCGCCCGAGGTCGCCCAAAAGTAGTACAGGAACCTTTTTTCTAAGTCGGAGCAACTCGAGTCGCTCCTTTTAGAACGGTTCCGTAGTACAGAACGGGGGCGACTTGTAAGGTCGCGGCACGGCAAGTCATGTCGCCTCGCGTCGCCCCCTGTGTGAACCGAGCCTAACTCTATCTCGGTCTCTAACCCACTGCCTCCAGAGGCATTGTTGGCTTATGTGACGGTTCTCCCGAAGGTAGGGAAAGACGGTCAGTCCTGTGCCAGCTACAGACCCATCTCACTCTCTAACTCTGACACTAAGCTCCTGGCTAAAATTATGGCCCTAAGTTTACAATAACATATAGTTAAATTGATTCATCCAAATCAAACAGGGTTTATGAAGGGTCGAGAGGCTAGAGATAATACTGTTTGGGCCCTGCATATATTGCATTGGATGCATAATTGACTGAACCAGACCCTGAGTGTAGTAATTTCAACGGATGCTGAAAATGTATGCGATAGTGTGGGGTGGAAGTTTATGGTCAGAGTTTTGAAGGAGATGGGTCTGGGAGAGTGGATGATGGGATTGGTAAGGGTATGCAGACCCTAGAGTAAGGGTTAAAGTTAATGGTAGACTATCAGATTATTTTGAGATACAGAATGGGACTAGGCATGGATGCCCACTGTCCCCATTGTTATTTGCTATGGTGCTGCATCCCTTTCTGTGAACGATTAGGGGAAATAGGAAGATCAAGGGGATTTGTATTGGATCAATGGAACATAAGATCTCAGCTTACACAGATGATCTACTGTTGTAACTCTCCACTCCTCAAGAGTGTTTGACAGAACTGATGTTGGAAATAGACAGGTTTGGCCTTATATCTAATTTTAAAGTAAATATTGAGAAATCAGTGTTGATGCCGAACCAAGTGTCTTTGAGGATGAGGACAACCTTGCAACAATTTTCTTTTTGTTTGGCGCCTTGATACTATATTTTATTTAGTGATCTATATCTCTTCAGATATAAAGCACCTATATGAAGTAAACTATGGACCCTTGATGGTATCCATAATAAAAGATTTGCAAAAGTGGAGAAGTCATACTCTGACATGGTTTGGCAGGGTAAACGCACTTAAAATGAGTGTAATTGCGGGCGTGGCTTGGACATAGCTGAGTGAGGAAGCAGAACTCCAGAGGTCCTCACATACAGCAGCTAAAACAGCCTGTTCCTGGCGGACACCTTGCTCTTACACAGATCACACAGCTATGTTCCAGCACCGGAGAGCCTCCTCAAGGAACAGGGGCACTTCACAGCACGACCCCAGCTCCATAGGAGCATATTTCGGCGGCTGAGGGCAGCCGTGTGGCGGGACACCTAAAATGGCGGCCGGGATGGGTTGCGGGACAGACGCTATGGCGGGGACCCGAGTACAGCCACAACCAGCTATGTCCCCCATCCAGACTTTGCAAATGGTAAGTGATACTGCCACCCCTGCTTCCCCTGGCTCCGCAGCCTCACTAGGCCAGGGCTCGGACTCCTCAGAGTTGGTGGGGGACAGAGACTTAAAAAAGCACATATGGTCTCTCCCCACTAGAGAGGAACTGGACCGTTTTGCTACCAGGGTAGAAAAAGCCTTTAAAAAAGACATAGAGCAGCTAAAAGAGGATACCACTCAGGTAGGCAACAGGCTGGAAACACTAGAAAAGACAGAGGAGGAAAAATTGCCTGCCATCACACAGCTAAGGGACAAATGCACATCACAGGACCATCAAATGGAGGCTCTAATCTCACAGCTTGATGATTATGAGAACCGTAGCCGCAGGTCCAACATACGCATAAGGGGGTTACCAGAGGCAACAGGAGCTAAGGACACATTGCAAGGAGCTCCTAGGCCTCCCTCCTAATGCAACAGTGGAGATTGACAGGGCACACAGAGCCCTCCGACCCCCCTTGTAAGATGCAGATAACTCACGTGACAATTTGAAAACTGCATAAATACACAGTAAAGGATCAAATTATGCAGCTCGTCCCTACTTTGACTTCAATGGAGCCCGCTTGTTCTTCTACCAGGACTTATCCCAGTGCACTCTGATGCAGCGCAGAGCACTACAACCTCTCCTGGAATCACTACCGACAGCAGGCATCACCTACAGGTGGGGTTCCCTTTCAGCCTACATGCAGGAAAAGATGGAAAATCTGCCACCCTGCGCACTAAGGATGACCTCCCAAGTTTCCTGTCGCAACTGAACCTGGAACATGTAGACTTGCCTGATTGGATACTTTCCACAGATATTCAGACGGTGCCAGCACCCCAGCCCTGGGTGCAGGCTCAATCCAAACGAAACCCACGAAACCGCAAATGCTCTTCCTCTACAACTGCGAGGCAAGAGCCCCTCGCAGAGAACTGAAAGTGCCACATGCACCACCACATTTTCAGGGATACACCTTTGGCAGCCTCTAGTCGTACCCACTGACTGCACGCAGCAGGAACGTGTGACCCAGTTACCTCATTTGAAGCCCCTTTTTGTCTCTGTTAGCCCTACGTTAAAGGGCAAATAGCCAATGAGGCTGTTGAATGACACTACAATTTTAGCGCATTACTAAGTATTCAGATTTTTTTGGGGACCTAGCCGAACATTGATCCCCCGGACAATTACCGCCTTTACTTCAGTGGGGAGCAGGAACTTCCTGTCTTCCCATGTGCGATCACGACCCCCACATAGGATTAAGCGTATTAGGTATTAGCCCAGACATGGGCATTTTGCCACACTCAGGTGACTCCCCTATTAGGGATGAGCCGAACCCCCGCCCCCCCACCCCGGTTCGGTTCGCACCAGAGCCTTCAAACAGACCGAAAATTCGGACGAACTTTAGAACCCTATTAAAGTCTATGGGACTGGAACGTTTAAAATCAAAAGTGCTAATTTTAAAGGCTAATATGCAAGAGACAACACCAGCAATAAGGGGTATCTTCAGGTGTATACTGTGCTGGAGGCACACAACACCCACTTTAACTGCTGCAGATGTCTGTATTAGAGAACACCAGCAATAAAGGGTAGATACAGGTGTATACTGTGCTGTGCTGGAGGCACACAACACCCACTAACTCCTGCAGATGCCTATATTAGAGAACACCAGCAAAAAAGCTTAGAGACAGGTGTATACTGTGCTGGAGGAACACAACACCCACTAACTCCTGCAGATGCCTGAGAAAAGAACACACTGTCCCTGCCTATCTAGCTCTTTCCCTGCACGCCAGAACACACTACACAAGGCTGTCACGCTGATGGCCTTATATACTGTGGGCCGTGTACTAAACTCCCTGAGCTATAATTGGCCACAGGCATCCTGCCTGTGGCCAATTATGGCTCTCCTCGCTGCCGGCGCTGTGATTGGCCAAGCATGCGGGTCACAGTGCATGCTTGGCCAATCATGAGCCAGCAATGCACTGCAATGGCGTAGTGCATTGTGGGCCGCTCGTGCCACACAAATTTGGTGCAAACGGTCCACAAAGTTCTGAATTCGCCAAACAGGTGAACGGCCCGTATTCGAGTCGAACACCGAGCTCATCCCTATCCCCCATATTATCCCCTATATTAGGGGGGCTACAGGAGTCGGGGAAACAGCTTAGGGTAAACCCACACAGAGCCTTTGAGGCATTAGTGGACCCATACTGCAAAATGTTATGTGCATTTTATGTTATGCTAACTCTCTCTCTTTTTCTCTTTCCCCCTCTCTTTCTATTCTCCCACTCCCCATCCTACCTCTTTGTCTATTATCTAGAAGCAGGATCCACACTTACCCTCACCAGATTTTACAGACCCGAGAAGGTCGCCTGGACAAACCCCTCTGATGCAACATGGCTACAATTAAGGTAGCGCCATACAATGTACGTGGTGTGTGCTCTCCTAACAAACAAAAAATAGGCTGTGGTTAGAACTGAGAAGACTGGTGTTGTTTTGCAGGAGACCCATTTCAGGGATTCTTCACTCCTCAAATTACCCACCCACTTATATCTACAATGGTACATGAGTAACTCCCCAAAACCTAAATCCAGGGGTACGGCCATAGCTATACACAAAAATTGCCATTTCCAGACATCAAATCACAGAATAGACTCTCAGGGTCGCTACGTGTTCCTGAAGGGCACCATAATGGGACAAACATACACATTTGCTACTTTATACGCCCCTAATACCCAACAACTCACATTCATAGACCAAGTTCTCTCTAAGCTGGCAGACTTTCGAGAGGGTAGATTAATCCTGGATGGGGTCTTCAACGTCAGCCCTGACCCTTCATTGGATACCTTGGCAAATAGATCAACACACTCTCACGTCTTCTTGTGACATTTCCGGAGGACCCTCCAAGGATATACATTGGTGGACTGCTGGAGAGCATTACATGCTTCCGAAAGGGACTATAGCTACTACTCTAGTGTAGAATTGATCTATTACTAGCAGACCAAGGTTCCCTTGACTTAATATTAGGTGCAACCATAGACCAGATAACAATTTCTGACCATGCCCGGTGACACTCACACTCTCAATATCCCAGGCCCTGACCAAAGCAAGGACCTGGAAACTGAACAAGAACTTGCTAGATGACCTGGGAGTGGTGACAGGGGTACAGGAGACTCTGACACACTATTTTGCAGAAAATACAGATGGGGAGGTCAATGACGGCACTCTCTGGGAAGGCCACAAAGCATTAGTCCGTGGCTCCTTCATTACCCTGGGAGCAAAACTTAATAGGGAGAGGCAGGTGGACTTCCAGAGGGTACTGCAGGCATTACAGCGAGCCGAGCTCAGCCATAAGTGAACGTCGGATCCTGTAGAATTCCAACGCCTGAGTGAGCCACAACAGCTTATCTCTAAACTGCTAGACTGCAAAATAAACCGCAAACTACGCTACCTGGACCACACCTACCATGAGCATGGTAACAAGTGCGGCAGGCTACTGGCACAAGCTCTCCATAAAAAAAGACTCCTAGCTCACGTGCATAAGCTTCACTCCCCTACGGGAGAACCTACACAACACACAACTAAAATAGCATCTATGTTTCGCGACTACTATGCGACCTTGTACAATCTGGCCTCTCCAGCAGATATAGCTCTTAAACAGTTCTGCATAAAAACATACCGTTCTTCAATAGGGCTCCCCACCCTATCACCACAACAGGCGACTGACTTAGAATGCCCAATTACTACAGCTGAATTACTAGCCATCATTAAATCTCTGCCTACCGGCAAAAGCCCTGGGCCTGACGGCTTCACTAGGGCCTATTAGCTAAAGTTCTTTGACAAATTACAGGCCCCTCTCTGTACCCTCTTTAACTCCCTTGCTACCAATGAATTCCTACCACAGGAGACTTCACTGGCGCACATTACAGTGCTCCCAAAAGAGGGAAAAGATCCCACCCTACCACAAAGTTATCACCCAGTCTCCCTACTAAACATGGACCTTAAAATCTTCTCTAAAATTATAGCCAACCGCTTGAAAAATGTATTACCCGCATTGATACAGGCAGGCCAGATGGGTTTTATAATGGGAAGGGAAGCTAGAGACAACTCCTACAGAGCCCTCCAGCATATCCACTGGGCACGTACACACGATCGGATGCCTCCATACCTGATTCTGTCCACAAATGCGGAGAAGGCATTCGATTGCGTAGAATGGGACTTCCTGGGCACTGTGCTTAGGGGCACCGGTTTGGGCCCACACATGCTGCAATGGATTTCGACACTATACGTGTCTCCCACTGCCCAGGTTAAGGTGAATGGTGGCCTCTCCTCAACATTCCCCACCCAGAACGGTATAAAACAGGGATGTCCTCTTTCGCCCCTTGTATTTGCACTGGCCCTAGAACCGTTGCTGCAGAAGGTCAGAGCTAACCCAAACATCAAGGGGATACAGGTGGGCTCCCTCAAGCACAAACTCTCTGCCTATGCAGATGACATATTATTCCACATAGTAGACCCACATGTCTCATTGCCGAACCTGGTGGAAGAACTGACAGCCTATGGAGAGGTATCCAATTTTCGGATAAATTACACAAGTCGGAAATATCGCCGATCACTATTCCACCAACCATGTTGGCCTCCCTGAAGGGATCTTTCCCTTTCACGTGGGCCAACCCCTCCATGAAATATTTAGGCGTCCAGCTCACGGACCAACCAGACTCCCTGTATACACACAAATACATACCCCTACTTAAGAGGATCTCGCATGATTTAAAGACATGGGACAAGACACTCTTTACTTGGGTTGGATGAACGAACATTTTAAAAATGACAATACTGCCCCTTATCCTTTTCCTTTTACAAATGATGCCAATACAAATACCAAAACGCTTCTTTACGGACCTACGCAGCCTCTTTATTAAGTTTCTGTGGGGCGGCAAGAAAACACGTCTCGCTATGGCAACGCTACAAAGAACTAAGCTGGAGGGGGGACTGGACATACCCAACATATTCCAATATTACCAGGCGATTGCCCTACAGCGCATTTTGAACTGGAAGTTCCACAAACCCTTTAAGCCAGGGGTGCCCAACCTTTTGAAGCAGGAGGGCCACTTAAGTGACTTGGTAACGGACCACAATGAGCAGAGCAGGCAGATGGCAGGTCCGTGTCCGCTCTGCATAGACACAGCCCACTAAACTCTTTATTTTTTTAGCAGATCGGATTGGAGGTAGGACACAAGTCGGTTTACATCTGCCACTCCATAGAGGTGAATGGAGAGTCCTATTGGGTCACACTGACTGTGTGAAAGAGGCCTAAGGCTGCTTTCACACTGATCCACTACGGTTTTCCAGCACTGCGGGTGCAACACAGTGTACCTTTGGCTTTCCTGCACTTTCCTGCACTGCGGCTTTCCTGCACTATATTCTGTAGGTTTGGTGCACTCTCAGAAAGTTCACTAAACTCACAGGTAATAACAGAAGTCTATGGCTCAGTGCAGGTAACCCCCGCAAGTTCATTGCTCTGCATCTGCGGATCAGTTTGAAAGCAGCCCAGGACCACCGCAGAACAGATATGCCTGTATATACACTGTGATTTTAGTAATAAACTGAGCTTTAATAACAGTATTCTATTCTATCTCAGAGCAGGAGGTCGCTGGCCACATCAGAGTGCTCCGCAGGCCACATGTGGCCCCCGGGCCACTGGTTTGGCACCCCTGCTTTAAGCTATGGGTTCCCCTGGAGAAAACGATGGTGGGCAGAGACCTATCATATGCACCCTGGGTCCCCGCAGGGGATAGGGGGCTTTCTGACTGGGTATCCCCACTGACAGTTCACTCCCTGGAAATATGGGACAGAATAAACGCACACTTAGGTCTGACACCAGAGACATCCTCACTGTCACCAGTGAGCAGGTACCCATGGTTTCCTCTGGGAGAACAGGTAGCCTCGCTCGGTACATAAATGAGTGATAGGATTGTTAGCCTGGCAAGATTTGTGGAAGGGGGCTTGGTGACGTCACTCTCCATCCTGCGAGAGCGATACGGTAGCTACCCATTTGACTTTTGGAGACACCGCCAACTAGAGACCTTCAAATTAAAACCACGCTGACAGAATTGGAAATATGTGGGCATCTACAGATCCACTGCCCCATGTGATCTCAGCACTATACAGGATGCTAGAGACGGCTACACCCAGCTCCAAACCCCTCTATGTTAAAGAGTGGGAAAAAGATCTCCAACACAAATTCACAGAGGATAAGCTCCATCACCTGTACCGCCTTACTCACTCGAGCTCAATAGACTCTAAGACCCAAGAAAATAACTACAAAATCTTGTCGCGATGGTACGGGGTGCCCACTACATTGGCTAGAATTTTCCCCACTGCTTCCGTTAGGTGTTGGAGGGGGTGTGAAATGAAAGGCACATTCCTCTACATTTGGTGGAAGTGCCTTGTGTTAATGGTTGGCAAACACATTTCAGATAGCCTGGGAATAGACATCCCGATTCTATCAAAAAATGTTCTGCTCCATCCCGCCCATGCCCCTGTCTCGATATAAACAAAGTGCTCCCCCCCACGTCCTCAATGCAGTAACACTGGAAGAGCATGCATATTCCAAGCAGGACTGGTTGGGGGAGGTGGCGGAGATCATGGAGACAAAGAGTTGGCTAGCCACTTGTAGAGACACCCTTGAATGATTTGAACTAACATGGGCAGCCTGGAGAACCCACGTACATGACACAACTATGGCCTCATCTAGTCTAGATGTTGCACTTCTTGCTTTAGTGGATTCATCCTTTTGGAGGTCCAGGCGAACCTTCCGACAACAACTAAAGGCACTACTAAAAGTAGACATCCGCAAATCTGGTGAGACTCATTACACATGCTTCTTCCTCCTCCCCTAGCTTTCCCTCCCTACTACTCTCCCCTCTTTCTTATTGGTAATGTGTTGTTTTTTGCTGTTACAACCCTAGGATACCCAGTATCCACCTTTTGAGTTACCTGGACGGTCACCAGGTTTTGGACCGATCCAGGTACTCCGAGTTACAAGCATCCTACTCCCTTCCAGTTTGGAGGGGAGGCCTGTCCATATAGATCGAATGTCTGGGACAGGATAGGTGTCCTTCTGGTTACCTCAGGTAGATATGCCTCCCAGTTGAGACAGTTGTCTGCAATCGGACCATGTTAAATGGACCCCCCCATTAATGTTACCTTATTGTGATGTTACTCTGTGCAAAATTTGAAAATGAGTGTAATTCCCAGGCTTATTTTCATTTTACATACTGTATCCATAACACTCCCATAGATATTCTTTAAACAAATATAAAGGGCTTTTATGACTTTCGTATGGGGAGATAAACATCCCAGATTGGCACATGAGATTTTGAGGAGACCAAAACGGGAGGGTGGGACTCCCGGATATAGTGCTTTATTACAGAGCAACGCCCCTGGTTTGTATAATGAGCTGGTGCCATGACTCTGCTGGTAAAATTTGATGAAGGCAACATTATCCATTTGGGATAGAATGAACTGTAGGGGAGAGTTTGCCCCCCCCACAATATCCCCTATAACACCATTGGAAGGATTTCCCTGGTTTTCCCCGGGGAAGAGAAAGGGAGTTTAGATCGCTGGGGAATGGGCGGGAAGGGTAATTGCGCTGGCGTGGCCCCACAGGGTAAACTGCTTCCATTGGTGGATTTGGTTTGAATACTGTGGGAAGTACCCATGGCTCTATGGAAATATTGTCAACTGACAGACTTGTTCAACAAGTGGAAGTACCAGATCAGGCCAGTGAACCCACTTACTACTTTTGAGGCATGGTGTTAACTTATCAGAGCCGAATCATATGTTGTCTCAAATGTATAGGCTGGTTCTGAGTTCCCAAAATATGACAACTCCCAATTTCATTTGAGAATGGGAGAGAGAACTGGGTTTATAATTTTACATCAGAGACACACCATACTTCAATAAGTTCCCATATACAAGAAATGTCTTACAAGTTCCTGACAAGATGGTATCGTACACCAGCTCGATTGGCTCAGATAAACCCATCGGCAGATGTTAACTGCTGGAGGGGATGTAACCAAAGGGGTTCATTTCTGCATTTATGGTGGCATTGCCCAAAGATTAAAGTTTTCTGGGAGGAGATAGCCCCTTGGATTAAGAAAATGACACTAAGACCCATAGAATTCTCTCCATTACATTTTATTTTTCATGGGATGCCATCATCTTCTAGGTTTTATAAGCGTTACTCTCCATTTGCAAAATGCAGCCAAAATATTGATACCTAGATTTTGGAAACAGTCTTGATGACCCACTATAATGGTTTGGAAAAGGGAAGTAGAAAAAATAATGGAAGCAGAGAGATGGAAGGTACATGGGCAGGATGGCTGTATTACTCCTCAGAAATAGGGGTGGATTAAACCCTTTTGGTGGTAATGTGTTATGGATCAGATAGTTTATAGTCTATGGCAGGGATATGCAATTACCGGACCTCCAGCTGTTGCTAAACTACAAGTCCCATCATGCCTCTGCCTCTAGCTGTCATGCTTGTGGCTCTAAGAGTCTTGCTATGCCTCATGGGAATTGTAGTTCTTCAACAGCTGGAGGTCCGCTAATTGCATATCCCTGGTCTATGGGATGTGTCTGGTGGGGGGGGGGGGGGAGAAGTTGGGGGGTTCCTTTTTTGTTTTTGTTTTTTTTTGTGTTTTTTTCTTTTTTCTTCCTCTGGGAGGCACAGTGGAGAGATGACTGATGTCCTTAAAGATTAAATGACTGGTGTCATTATAATAATAAATTATTCACGGGATGGACAACACGTAATGGAATCACATAAAGCAATGATAGGTGGACAGGTATAAAAATTAAATAGTAGAGATTATATTGAATTAAAACACTAAGTAGGACACGAAAATAGTAATTCAAAATTATTCACTTTTTTTTATTTATTGTATTGTTGGTTGGTTGGTTGTTTGACACATGTAATAGGGTGCTGTAAAGCCCCCTTCTTTTTTTTTCCTCTTTATTTCTCTCTTTTGAAGAGGACATGATTGTGGACCTGGCATGGTTTCTTGGGGTGGGGGTATTAGTGTGGTGTATGTTAATGAACATATTTATATATTGTGCAATGTGTATTTTTATGTTGTATGTTGGAACTTCTCTTAATAAAGGAAAAGTGATTATAAAAAAAAACTATAAGTTAGGCTTACTCTCCTGTAACCCTACTGCAGATGATATCCCTACCATCCTGGCAGCCTTTTTGGATGACAGAAGCTTACAGGTGTACCTGATATTAAGGTGTAGAAAGCCAAGAGTCAGCTGAAGTGAATATAACCAAACTTGTGGATGCTATTGCAGTTGTGCGTTTATTTACAGCCCATTACGGATGTTCTGTAATATGGTGATGGCAGTAAAACTAATTGTGCCACGTTTATTTTTGGATCAGAATGGTGAGACATCATGAAATCCTTGTTTACCAAATGTGCACATTCATGCTCAGGTTAGTTCTCCATAACAGACTTAACCTTGGAGCAACTATCCTCTTTCTTCTGCCTAAAGAAACAATATACAGTATCTCACAAAAGTGAGTACACCCCTCACATTTTAATAAATATTTTATTATATCTTTTCATGTAACAACACTGAAATTGCTACAATTGAACGTAGTGAGTGTACAGCTTGTATAACATTGTAAATTTGCTGTCCCCTTAACACACAGCCATTATTGTCTAAACCGCTGGCAACAAACGTGAGTACACCCCTAAGTGAAAATGTCCAAATTGGGCCCAAAATATTTTGTGTGGCCACCATTATTTTCCAGCACTTCCTTAATCCTCTTGGGCATGGAGTTCACCAGAGCGTCACAGGTTGCCACTGGAGTCCTCTTCCACACCTCCATGATGACATCACAGAGCTGGTGGATGTTAGAGACCTTGCGCTCCATAGTTACATAGTTACATAGTTAGTCAGGTTGAAAAAAGACACAAGTCCATCCAGTTCAACCTTAAAAACAAATAAATAAAATAAAAAATAATCGTACAATCCAGATACCCAATTTTATGCCCACAATTGACTCCACCACCTTCCATTTGAGGATGCCCCACAGATGCTCAATAGGGTTTAGGTCTGGAGACATACTTGGCCAGTCCTTTACCCTCAGCTTCTTTAGCAAGGCAGAGGAATTTAAGAAAAAGTTGGACAGCCGCAATTCGTTGTAAAAACTTTCTTAAAGACGATAAAATCCATATGGTTACAGAGACATCAGAGGCATAGGGACAAAAGCGCTAACGCAATTCACACCACTGTAGGGTGCTTAATCATAGCTGCCAAAAGATGGGCGGACTGTTCATATATATGGGGTTAGAGAAAATCAATCAATTAGAAGAACCCAATGTAAGGAGTCACCCACACGGGAATGTCAGTCCAAATTCCGAACCATGTGGGAAACACCTGAGGTAATGCAGGTGATGGGATATTCAATCTAAATTAGACACACAATCCTAATGCAAAACTATCAGGATTCCCATACAGCTCAAAAAAAATACACATAAAACAAAACAAAGGACATTTAAAAATACATAAACATACAGAGGCCAAAACAAAGTCCATATATATATAAATGTAAATGTATCAATAAAAACATTACAACACAATGATCTTTTTCTTGTATTCATTCATTGTAACACAGGGTTATCAGAGAAAAATTGCACAATTAACGCTAAAATATAGTAATGGTATTATAACCATATACCTACAACTATATACCCTATGCCAGGCATGTCCAAAGTCCGGCCCGCGGGCCAATCGCGGCCCGCGGTCCGGTTTTGAACGGCCACCTGGTAATCTAAACATATATATCTTTTGTGGCCCCCGACGATCTCCCAGCGCCGGGGCCACAAAAGATATATAGTCTGGCTGCATTGGAGATAGGAGGCTGTACGAGCGCTGTGCACACAGGAGTATTTCCTGTTTACACTGCAGCCTCTGTAATAGGAAGTCCCATTTCCGCCATTGGACGACTGTTCTGTGCATCAAAGGAGGCGGGACTTTCTCTTAAAGAGGCCGCTGTGAAAACAGATTCTCCTGTTCTTTGGCGCTAGTCCAGCCCCCTCCATGTCCCCTCCAAGGCTGCACTGATGGCAATGGTAAGTACATTCCTGGCTAATAGTGAGTGAAATCCTGGCAATGGTGGCTGCATTCCTGGCAATAGTAAGTGAAATCCTGGCAATGGTGGGTGCATTTCTGGCAATAGTATGTGAAATCCTGGCAATGGTGGCTGCATTCCTGGCAATAGTGAGTGAAATCCTGGCAATGGTGGCTGCATTCCTGGCAATAGTATGTGAAATCCTGGCAATGGTGGCTGCATTCCTGGCAATAGTATGTGAAATCCTGGCAATGGTGGCTGCATTCCTGGCAATAGTGAGTGAAATCCTGGCAATGGTGGCTGCATTCCTGGCAATAGTGAGTGAAATCCTGGCAATGGTGGCTAAATTTCTGGCAATAGTATGTGAAATCCTGGCAATGGTGGCTGCATTCCTGGCAATAGTGAGTCAAATCCTGGCAATGGTGGGTGCATTCCTGGCAATAGTAAGTGAAATCCTGGCAATGGTGGCTGCATTCCTGGCAATAGTATGTGAAATCCTGGCAATGGTGGCTGCATTCCTGGCAATAGTGAGTGAAATCCTGGCAATGGTGACTGCATTCCTGGCAATAGTATGTGAAATCCTGGCAATGGTGGCTGCATTCCTGGCAATAGTATGTGAAATCCTGGCAATGGTGGCTGCATTTCTGGCAATAGTATGTGAAATCCTGGCAATGGTGGCTGCATTCCTGGCAATAGTGAGTGAAATCCTGGCAATGGTGGCTGCATTCCTGGCAATAGTATGTGAAATCCTGGCAATGGTGGGTGCATTCCTGGCAATAGTAAGTGAAATCCTGGCAATGGTGGCTGCATTCCTGGCAATAGTATGTGAAATCCTGGCAATGGTGGCTGCATTTCTGGCAATAGTGAGTGAAATCCTGGCAATGGTGGCTGCATTCCTGGCAATAGTGAGTGAAATCCTGGCAATGGTGGCTGCATTCCTGGCTAATAGTGAGTGAAATCCTGGCAATGGTGGCTGCATTCCTGGCAATAGTGAGTGAAATCCTGGCTAATGGTGGCTGCATTTCTGGCAATAGTATGTGAAATCCTGGCAATGGTGGCTGCATTCCTGGCAATAGTATGTGAAATCCTGGCAATGGTGGCTGCATTCCTGGCAATAGTATGTGAAATCCTGGCAATGGTGGCTGCATTTCTGGCAATAGTATGTGAAATCCTGGCAATGGTGGCTGCATTCCTGGCAGTAGTGAGTGAAATCCTGGCAATGGTGGCTGCATTCCTGGCAATAGTATGTGAAATCCTGGCAATGGTGGCTGCATTCCTGGCAATAGTAAGTGAAATCCTGGCAATGGTGGCTGCATTCCTGGCTAATAGTGAGTGAAATCCTGGCAATGGTGGCTGCATTCCTGGCTAATATTGAGTGAAATCCTGGCAATGGTGGCTGCATTCCTGGCAATAGTATGTGAAATCCTGGCAATGGTGGCTGCATTCCTGGCTAATAGTGAGTGAAATCCTGGCAATGGTGGCTGCATTCCTGGCAATAGTGAGTGAAATCCTGGCAATGGTGGCTGCATTCCTGGCAATAGTGAGTGAAATCCTGGCTAATGGTGGCTGCATTCCTGGCTAATAGTGAGTGAAATCCTGGCAATGGTGGCTGCATTCCTGGCTAATGGTGGCTGAAATCCTGGCTAATGGTGGCTGCATTCCTGGCTAATGGTGGCTGCATTCCTGGCTAATGGTGGCTGCATTCCTGGCTAATGGTGGCTGAAATCCTGGCTAATGGTGGCTGCATTCCTGGCTAATGGTGGGTGCATTCCTGGCAATGGTGGGTGTATTCCTGGCAATGGTGGGAGCGCAGATGGGCACTGACCCTTATTTTGCTTCAGAGTTTATTATTTAAAATTGTAAGGTTTTTTTTCCTGAAACTTCCCTCTTATTCGCCAATAAATACGGTATATCCAAATAACACGCCCGAGCTCATCTCTTCAACACACACAGCCACAAAGGCAAGAGAATTCTTGTTGGGCCGTGTATTAGTGTTTGAACGAACACACTTAGACCGATTTTTAATGGTTCAAAGAATGTCAGGCAAAATGGTCGGCCCTCGTGCATGTTCACTTCATCAAATCTGGCTCTATTTGAAAAAAGTTTGGACACCCCTGCCCTATGTGAACAAAGGACCATGGATAAGACATCTCAATCTCAAGTAAGAGAAAATATTGAACTCAAATCTGCACATGGATAGATGAGTGTGAAAACTCCCTAAATAATGCAGACGGGGCACGGGAAAATAAAGGATGCCGGGGACACAAATTAAACAAAAATAAAACTGAAATAAAAATAAAGCAAAGCAATTGTTGTTGTTGTTCTAATTTTAAATTTTATTTATGACTCTGGTTCTCATATACCATCTTTTAATCTACCCGATTAAATATAGTACAGTAATGAATTAAATAAATTATTCTATGTCACTTTCATTAATCAAAATTAATTCAATTCATTATCATAGTGCGTTAATTCGTTTATAAAAAGTTCATAAAAATACAATTATATATTGGATGGTAATTGATATGAATTTAAACTTTAATCATACCAAAACTATAACTATAGTACAGGACAAAAATGAAATATAATTAAACACACTGAAAGGTTCCCATATATAACTGTCATGTCCAAAAAGGACAAAAAATTATTGTGAATGGATGCGATTGCTCTAGGCTGTTATTATAATATTGTGAGTGCAGTGCTTGTGCAAAAATATATACACTGCACATAAAGATTTTTATCCTGCAAGGCGCAATTTGTTTAAGTATATTAAATTTATCTACTTAAATACTACACTATGGGAGCCCATTTGTGTTTATGTTTTTGAGTGACATGGCACTAGCAGCTCCAGACATCTACACAGGTCTTTGGGAGACTGAATTCCATGTGCTTGGTGAGACCGCCTTGGTGGTCAATTAAGTCAGTAAGGAGATTACATACTAACGCGGGTGTAAAGCAATCTGGAGGAGGGATTTCTCTTCACAACTTTTCCTTGACATCTTGTTTCTACACCTGTATGAAAACCTACCGGTTAACCCTTTATCACATGAATAACCATTTGGGACCGTGCTCCAGTTTCTCGATTTCCATTCTTTGGAACTCTGCCTTTGTATTTGAGAATTTTTATTATTTTTATATGGTGTTAGTTTATTTTTTATACACTCATGAATACTCTCTACAGGTTTTTCAGTATTCAATACTCATTTGTTATTTCATTAGAGCACGTTATTGGTTAATGCATTTTATGTGTTTCCCATCTTATTTGGTTGTAGTTTTACACTTCCACGCATTTGAACTCTACCTTAGTTTTTTTTTTCAGACTTTTTTCACCATTATCTGAATTACATTTTTTTGCCTTTTTCAAGGTATTGGGAATATATTTTTGTGCTTCACCCACATTTTTTCCACTTATTTAAGTTTTGCATTTAAAGCGGAGTTCCAGTCCCCCAAACTTTTTTTTTTTTTTAAGGACAGCTCTGGAATTGTCATAACATGTAGATGAGGGGCGTGGTTTCACTATGCAGCAGTGAAGACGTGTTGTCTCTGAGCTCCGACCCTGACCCCGTTTTCAACGCACTTTCTCGCCGCATGAACACCGCCACACGCCTGGGAACGATGGGCAGGAGAACCGGCAAGTCCTTGCCGAAAAAGGGCGCTCCCGATGGCTCGATTAAGCGCTTCTTAGCGGAGCCGGACGAGGTAGGAGATATGGATGGCCTAGGCCGCTCTCCGTTGAACTCGAGCGGGATGGTAGGTCCCGCCCCCCGCCTCAGGCCTGAACACAGATCTCAATCCCCGGCCTCGTCGGCGGGCTCTGACGGGGAAGAGTGTGGACCACGGCACTCGGAAGTGGCAGCACTGGTGAGCGGACTCCCCAGCAAGTCTGAGCTGGCCTCCATGCTCTTAGGGCTCAAGAAATCTATTAAGCGGGAGGTGTCCGCTGTCCGCTCGGACCTTGCACAAGTTTTGGATCGGGTGGAAGAGACGGAGCTACGGCTGGACAGGCATGCAAACGGCATTAGGTCCTTACAAACGACCACCCGCTCGCTTGCCATAGCTCACCGGTCGGCCCTCTACAAGATCGAGGACCAGGAAAATCGTAATTGACGAAATAACATCCGTATCCGTGGACTACCGGAGGCGACCGGTGATGAGGATCTACTCTCTACGGTCAGGGGTATTTTTAACGGTCTCTTGGGGAATGCAGCGGATCACCCTCTAAAAATTGACCGCGTCCATAGGGCCCTTCGGCCGCGTAACATGGCAATGGAGAATCCGCGGGACGTGATCTGCAGGGTGCACTATTTTGAAGAAAAGGACCACATCATGAAAAAACTCAAGGGGACGCAAGTCTTGAACTTCGATGGGGCATCGCTTTCCTTTTTCCCCGATCTAGCCAGAGAGACTCTGGAGCGACGCAGGGCACTGCGGCCTCTAACTGAAAAGCTGCGCTCAGCCTCCATCAACTATCGTTGGAGTTTCCCTGCCGCCCTAATCGCACACAGAGATGGGAAGACGGCGATTCTGCGATTCCCAGAGGATCTGGAGAAATTCTGTTCAGATGTCAACATTTCCCCACCGGAGCTACCGGGCTGGCAGGAAGGTATTCCGCCTCTGGAGAACACCCCTGAGGAGACATGGCAGAAAGTAGCCCGTAAGCAACGTGTCCCCTCTTTCAGCCCGCCTGCTAGCCACCCATAGAAGGCACTCCTGCTGATACTCTTCTGACAGTTTTTTCGTTCTGCTGACCTGTCGTTCCTGGTTCCGCAAGTACAAAATATTGCTTATATAATTTTTTCATGTTGCTTTTTGTTCCGGTTTTTCTACCCATACTCTCAAAGATGCCTACGGCGTGCCGATCTTAAGGAAACTTGGTTCCCGGGCTCTTTCGGTTAGATACGCCTTTGAGATACGTAGACTATGAACATGTTCATGTATGACTTATGACAAGGGGTTCCCTTATTATAATTATGGGTGGTTAGTGTTCTCAATTTTAGTTTTTCCTTTGTTTTTATTTTTATTCTCTATGTGTGGCTAATTTGTCCTATGTGAGGTGTCTTTTACCTGAGTGCGATTATGTGTTTGGTATTTGGGGGTTGGGGTCGGGGCTGCGGCCTGCGATGTCTGTCTTAGACGGATGCGGGTTGCTGCTGGCCGGCCCCTCGTTTTACCCAGATGGGGGGCGTCGGGTGGGTCCCGGCCTCCAGGCCCCCGCCGGATTGTCGGCGTGGGGCCTGGGGGTGGGGTCCCGGTAGACTGCCCCTGTACTACATTACAGGCGGCTGCATGACCATGCTGCCCGCGGCCCGACTGGGGCTTTGCCTCCTGTGCCGCAGGGGTTGTTGATACTGTTAATGCTGACCTGTACTCTTTACCTTATCATTATTTTCCTTTTTCTTTTCTGTCTTCTTCTTTTCACCCCCTCTCTCACCCTCCTGTCTCTCTGCCCCTCTGCCTTTGGTCCTGTCTCGTTGTATCAGTTTATATGTGATGGGCTCTGACGGAACCCCATGGCCATGATAGAATTAATATCGTTTAATGTGCGGGGTCTCCACGCCCCTGGTAAACGCCATAACCTATACCGGGAACTGGGTCGCCTGCAGGGAGACGTTGTCTTTCTGCAGGAGACCCATCTCACTCACACCACTTTGGTGAAGTTGTTCTCCCCGCAATACCCAACCTGGTATCACAGCCTATCTGATGTGCACAAGGCGAAGGGTGTGGCCATTGGGTTCCGCAGGGGTACCCCCTTTAATTTGGTGGACATGAAGAGTGACCCTCACGGATGTTTTCTGTTCCTCAGGGGTAGTCTGGGTGGGATGCAGTGCACGCTGGCGACCCTCTATGCGCCTAATCGAGATCAGGCCACCTTTATAGCATCCACGCTGAGGAAGCTGAGGGACTTTGCTAGCGGATGTGTTGTCCTAGCTGGGGATTTTAATACCCTGTTGGAACCTGTACTAGATACCTCCCTGGGGAAGTCCTCGGTTCCCCATAAGCGTCTCGCATTTATACGTAAATGCCTGTTTGACGCCCAGTTGCTAGACGCGTGGAGGACGATGCATCCGCGGGCGAGGGACTACTCATATTTCTCGAGCGTTCACCAATCTTATTCTAGGATTGATTTTTTCTTTCTTGACCACCATCACCTTTCCCTTCTGACAAATTCAAGTATTGCTTCATCACCCATCTTAGACCATGCCCCCATTCTGCTTACCCTTAATATTTCGTCGCTGCCCCATAAATCCACCAATTGGAAATTGAACGAGAACCTTATTAGTGAGGAGGCAGACATAATATCCATGCGAGAGGAACTCACACAATATTTCATTGACAACGCCCACCCGGAAATTTCCCCGGGCGTACTTTGGGAGGCCCACAAGGCCCACATACGGGGTAAATTCATGGAATTGGGGTCCAGGAGGAAAAGGGAAGTCGCACAGATCCAATCTAAACTATTGTCAGATATCGCTGCCCTTGAGTCACAACACAAGGCCAGCCTCGCACAAGCTTCTCTTCACTCTTTGACAGTAAAGCGGGAGGAGTTGAAAACTTTATTTCATGAGCAATGGAAACGGGAGGCCCGTAGAGTGTCCCAAAAATTTCATGAATGGGGTAACAAACCGGGGAGGCTCTTGGCGCATTCCCCACGACAGGCTAAAACTAGGGCGTTTATCGAGAAAATTAAAACACCTTCTGACACCCTCACGTATGAGACCACTAAAATAGCTAAGGAGTTCCATGCATTTTATCAAAGCCTATATCGTGTCCCATCAGCTGTGCCGGACTTGGAGACTAAGAGAACCCTAATCCGGGATTATTTACAACAAGCTAATTTACCCAGACTGGACTCAGAGGTCCTCGCTATATTAGATGGGGAGTTCTCTGTCCAGGAATTCAGTGTGGCACTGAAGGCTATGGCGAGTGGCAAGGCCCCTGGACCAGATGGCTTTACCGCCTTGTATTATAAGACCTTTGCGGGGACTTTGCTGCCGCGCCTTGCCTCATATGCTAATACGATCTCGCGGGGAGGGACTTTTCACCCAGAAACTTTGCATGCACATATCTCGGTGATTCCTAAACCGGAGAAGGACCCTAGTCTCTGCGGGAGTTATCGTCCCATATCCCTCCTGAATTTGGACGCCAAACTATACGCCAAAGTCATTGCAAATAGATTGCTTCCTCTTCTTCCGAGCTGGGTCTCTAGTGATCAGACTGGGTTTATTCCGGGTAGGGACGCACGCGATAATGCCCTTCGCACCCTTTTCCTGATGGACTACGTGCGGAAGACCTCCCAGTCCACCCTGTTACTTTCCACGGATGCTGAAAAAGCGTTTGACAGGGTGGACTGGGAGTATCTGATGGCTACCCTATCTCATTTGGGAATTGGCCGCACTCTCCTAACTCACATCTCAGCATTGTATCATTCCCCAACGGCTCAAATTCGTATTAATGGTTCCCTAAGTGACTCTTTTACACTCCATAATGGCACGCGTCAGGGTTGCCCCCTCTCTCCGATTCTCTTCGCTCTCTCCCTGGAACCCTTTCTCTCTACAATTAGAAACAATCCGAACATCCATGGAGTCACAGTTGCTGCCACCGAACATAAATATGCTGCGTATGCAGATGACATTCTGTTTTACATACAACAACCCCTGATTTCCCTCCCTAATTTGATTTATGCCTTCTCACAGTTCGGTCTTATATCTAATTTTAAAATTAACATGTCCAAATCTGAAATTTTGAATGTCACTGTTCCCGTGGAAACTGTTCATCTCCTTAAAGCTTCCTTTCCATTTAGCTGGCAAGAACACAAAATGAAATATTTAGGCATCTATCTCACATCCAAACCCCAGGCCCTTTTTAGTGCTAATTACATACCCCTTATTAATGCCATTAGATTAGACTTACAACGGTGGTCCCAAGTTGCTCATTCGTGGTTAGGTAAGATTGGTGTGATTAAGATGAATGTCCTGCCCAGGGTGCTGTTTCTGCTTCAGATGATCCCAGTGGGTATCCCGGCGAGTTTTTTCACGCTCATGGATTCTCTGATAGGCAAATACATATGGAACAGAAGACGTCTGAGATTGTCCAGAACCCTTTTATTCAGGCCCAAACGGCTGGGGGGCTTGGCTTTACCGAACACTAAACTTTATTTTTTGGCAGCTGTTCTAAGCAGGATATTGGATTGGAAATACCACAAACACTCAAAACTTTGGGTTGCCCTCAACCGGGCGCTCAGCGGCACAGATTTATACACTCAAATTTGGATCCCTCGGAAATATAGGTCGCTGGCACCCACCATCTCCCCCCTCACCCACTCTACTCTACAGAACTGGGACTTGATATGTAAAAAACACAAGTGGCTATACAACTCCCCCATTATGCCTCTGACTGGCCATAACTACTTCCCTCCGGGAAACATTGATCCCAGAATATATTCTTGGAAACTGGACAACACACCCCTTTTACACCACGTCGCCAATCAAGCTGGCATTTCGCCCCTATCTCACCTTATACCCCCTTTGCAGGTAACTCCCATGGATCACTGGACTTACCGACAACTGGTGGACTTTGTACACTCCCTTCCGAAACCACTTCGCTCCTCAGCTGACTTAACACCAATTGAATCTGCTTTCTTGGAAGACCAACCGATGGAGAGGCCTTTGTCCTTTTTTTATCACACCCTACAGCTTCTATTGATTGAAAGGCAACCCCACCTTTTTGTCCAATTGGGAGCAAGATCTGCACAGCATGGTTTCGGAGGCACAAAAATCGACTAT
This sequence comes from Lithobates pipiens, assembly GCF_037356315.1. Classification (NCBI taxonomy): domain Eukaryota; kingdom Metazoa; phylum Chordata; class Amphibia; order Anura; family Ranidae; genus Lithobates; species Lithobates pipiens. Next base: position 123,487,780 of record NW_027507789.1, on the reverse strand, counting down.
GTTATCCATGGCTCATTTATCTTCTACGGCCTCTAAAACGGCAGAAGTGAACTATAAGTTGTTGACGAGATGGCATTATACCCCTGTTGTTCTAAATAAATTCTTCCCGCAAACATCACCTCTCTGTTGGAGGGGATGTGGGGAATATGCCTCACACGCCCATATTTGGTGGTACTGCCCCTTTATCCGACCTTATTGGTTAACTGTCTTACACTGGATGAAAATCATTCTGGGTTATGAGATACCAAATGATCCATGGGTCATATTGTTTCACTGCACAGGCTCCCCAGCAGGATCCTATAAAAAGTATGTGACCCCACACTTGCTTAACGCTGCAAAGGCGCTTATCCCACGTCATTGGAAGCAACCTACAGTCCCATCTATACGTCAATGGTTCATGGAGGTTGACCGCACATATCACTTGGAGGATCTTACTTACTCCCTCCGGAAAAAGGCAGATCTGGGGAAACGGATTTGGTCCTGCTGGGTAGCCTTTAACCACTTGCCGCCCGCCCTATTACAAAATGACGGCGGCAAAGTGGTTTCATAATCCTGACCGGACGTCATATGACGCCCCCGGTCTGACACCCGGCAACTACGATCTCGGTAAAGAGTCTCTTTACCACGTGATCAGCCGTGTCCAATCACGGCTGATCACAGTGTAAATAGGAATAGGAAGAGCCGGTGATCGGCTTTTCCTCACTCGCGTCTGTCACTCGCTATTGTCAGCACAGCCCCCCCGAGGATGCCCACACTGGACCACCAGGGACGCCACCAGACCACCAGGGATGCCCAGGATAAGGTATGCCACCCTAGACCACCAGGGATTCCAGTCAGTGCCACAATGGATGCCAATCAGTGCCCATAATGGATGCCAATCAGTGCCCACAATGGGCATCACTGATTGGCATGCATTATTGCTTGGCACTGATTGGCATCCATTAGTACAGTATAATAATACAATGGCGCCTATCAGTTCCCATCCGTGCCGCCTATCAGTGCCCATCCATGCCCACCTGTGCCGCCTACCCATGCCCACCTGTGCCGCCTACCCATGCCCACCTGTGCCGCCTATACATGCCCATCCATGCCACCCATCCATGCCCATCCATGCCAGCTATCAGTGCAAATTTGTGCCACCTATCAGTGCCCATCCGTGTCGCCCATCAGTGCCACCCATCAGTGCCGCCTATCAGTGCCCATCAGTGCTGCCTATCAGTGCCACTTCATTGGTGCCACCTCATCGGTGCCCATCAGTGCCGCCTTATCATTGCCCATCAGTGTATCCCCATCAGTGCCCATCAGTGAAGGAGAAAATGTACTTATTTACAAAGTTTGGAAACTGAAACAAAAAAAACCTTTTTTTTTTCAAAATTTTCGTTATTTTTTTATTTGTTTAGCAAAAAATAAAAACCGCAGAGGTGATCAAATACCACCAAAAGAAAGCTCTATTTGTGGGAAAAAAATGATAAAAATTCCATTTGGGTACAGTGTACAATGACCGCGCAATTGTCATTCAAAGTGCGACAGCGCTGAAAGCTCAAAATTGGTCTGGGCAGGAAGGTGTTTAAGTGCCCGGTATTGAAGTGGTTAAATATACTTCAGATTATGCAGAGGTTATGGCACAAAATGGTTAAGTTCTTGTGACTTTCTGTGTTTTATTTCTAGGACGGAGGCAGGACCGGGCAGATCCCTACTATTCCTCCCCCTTCCCCCCTCCCTTTCCCCTTTTTTCTATCTTTGACTTTCTCCTCTTTTCCCTCTTTTACTATCGTCTTTTTTCTCTCTCTTCCTTTTTAGTGACTTGGTTTATTGCGTTCAGAGTGGTACACCAGAGGTTATATGGTTATGCATTTACAATCCCAATCTTTGGTTGGGGAATAATTCTGTCATATAGAATGGGCGGGCTTCACATATCCTCAGGAGTTTATTATTAGTGTTGTGCTGTTAGCGACTTACTGTCACATGCCTCGACCTATGTCTTCTGTAACCCTGGTTTCAATTTGTATTGTATATTGTATGTAACGCGCTGTCTGTTACTATTTATTTCTACTTCCTTCTTCAATAAACACAAATTAAACAAAAAATAACATGTAGATGAACAATTCTAATATGTCATATTTTTTTCACTTTTACTTTCTTTAAAAAAAGTAAATTACTCACTGGTCTCGGAAGCAGTGGGCATCTGAAGCCCTCCTGTGTTAACTTCCTGTATTTCTGTGCAGCTGATTACCCAGCATGCACCTCTAAATCCCACACCTATTCTTCCTGATAGGTTGCTATAGCAACGTCAGCATCGCCGCAAGTTTCTGCCCCATTGCTATAGCAACCTGTCAATCAAAGGACAGGAGAGGAAGTTTACAAGTCTCTCCAGCTGCCGCCAAGTGTACTGTGTACCGCAGGCTGTAAGAATGTTAACCCCGGTCTTCCCCCTCCTCCTCCCATTCTCCTATCAACAGAGAAGAGAGTGCGGCTCTCTCAGGTTTGCCGCTCCAGTTTTCTGCAGGATATTTTTTTCCCTCCCCATTGCCTACAACTCCCAGCATGCACTCAGCTGGGCTAACTCCCATTCGTGTAAAATGTCCATTGTGAAAAGTGCTGCATGTCCTTAGCTCATACAAAGTAAAAAAAAATGGGTGGAACTCCGCTTTAAGACTTTTGGTGCTGGCTGCTTTTTATTTACTTTATTCATCTTTTTTTTCATATCTATTTCTAGCACAGCGTTAACCTTTGTTTTATTTTTACAATGTGTTTTTATAATATTGTCACCATAACATAAAAAATGTGAAAAAATGTAGATCTTTTGCTTATTCATAGAAATGGGATACATCCCAATTTAAAATTTAAACCTGTCGGCTTTCTGGTGTTCAAATTGAATATCCAGAACACCTCTCGTTTACACAGTAACCTAAATTTATCCACCCCTTAGTGGCATAGTAATCTGTTCCATACCCTGAATGACTAGACTAGATACATCTTTCTGATGGTGTTCGTTGCAGTGTCTCGCTATATTGGTGGATTTTATAGGTCATGTAGGCGGTCTCTTAACCTACGTGTCGTATGGCCTACATATTGTATTGGACATAGTGTACTTGTAATCACATATACTAAAAAACGTGTATTACAGTTAATAAAAGATGACATTTTAAAGGGTTTGCCTGTACTTACTGAGAACACCTCCTCCCCTCTTTTTATGAATGGACAATAAGAGCAGGTTTTGACTCCACATGCAAAAGTGCCCTTAACTGTAGCCAATGTGTAGCTCAATTGCGGCTAGTGTATAGATTTGGAGACAAAAATCTAAGCAGGGTCGGAGCTCTCCTAGACACTGTTTGTATACCACTTAACAGAATGTTGGAATATATTTGGCCATTAGATAGAACGGGAAGATATTTGGTTACAATTTTGTGGTTTTTATTAACCACTTCCCGACCGCCTCACGCAGATATACTGCGGCAGAAGGGCACGTACAGGCAGAATCACGCACCTGTATGTTGGCCTTTAAGAGGCAGCTGCACGCATGCCGCGGGCTTTGTGAGCGTGATCGCGGTCTCTATGTCTGGTGGGATACCCCCGATCTTCTCATGGAGAGGAAGAACGGGGAAATGCTAATGTAAACAAGCATTTCCCTGTTTTGCCTAGTGACACTGTCACTGATCACAGCTCCCTGTAAATTGAAAACAGTGATCAGTGTTGTGTCACACGTAGCCCCTCCCCCCACAGTTAGAATCACTCCCTAGGACACACTTAACCCCTACAGTGCCACCTAGTGGTTAACCCCGTCACTGCCAGTCACATTTACACAGTAATCAATGCATCTTTAATTTCACTGATTGCTGTATAAATGGTCCCAAAATCATGCCAAATGTGTCCGATGTGTCGGCCATAATGTCGCAGTCACAATAAAAATCACTGATCGCTGCCATTACTAATAAAAAAAATATATTAATAAAAATGCCATAAAGCTATCCCCTATTTTGTAAACGCTATAATTTTTGCGCAAACCAATCACACGGTTATTGCGATTTATTTTTTTTACCAAAAATATATAGAAGAATACGTATTGGCCTAAACTGAGGAAAATAAATGTTTTTTTATATTTTTTGGGGGATATTTATTATAGCAAAAAGTAAAAAAAATTAGTTTTTTTCAAAATTGTCGCTATTTTTTTTTGTTTATAGCTCAAAAAATAAAAACCGCAGAGGTGATCAAATATAAAAAATATAAGTACGCTAATATCATATATGACATTGTGCCAAAATGAATAAATAGAATAAATAAAAATCCGTGTACACAAACAAACCATAAATACTTCACAATACATGCTCCGTGAATAAATATAAATATAAATAAGAATATGAGCAGACTAAAGTTCCCAATCACTGTGTTCACCGGGCAGCTGCAGAAGGGATGGATGGATGGATCACAGATATTATCAATTATATGACCGCGGAATTGTCAGTTAAACCGACGCAGTGCTGAATTGCAAAATATGCTCTGGTCTTTGGCCAGCCAAATGGTTCAAGGCTTAAGTGGTTAACTTCCACACTACATGGAGTTGAGAAAACGGGAGCATTTGAGTACTGGGGAGACCTGGAATCACGTAAATGATTTTGAAGTTCTTTCAGTTAGTAAATTCATTTGTGGCATGTTCTTCACGATATTGAGGGCCCTATTGATGGTGGATCCAGGGTAACCTCTCTCCTCAAATCTCAATGCCATATCTGTGGCTTATTTCCTCAAATCTGAATCTTTGCTTCTTATCAGTTTTAACCCTAAAAATGTACCTACTGGTATACTTTTGATGGTGGGTTTTGGATGGCTAGAATCCGCTCTTGGCAAAATATTACCCGCAGAAGGCTTTCTATAAACACTATATGCTATCTCATTGCAAACGCCAATCAATAGAACATCCAAAAATTCTATCTGTTCAAAACAACAGTGACCATTGAACCGTAGGTTCAAATCATTGTCATTCAAGTAATACAACCAATTCTCCAATTCTTTGTCCTTCCATGACACCACAAACAGCAAATCATCTACGTTGCGACAGTAAAACATAGTGTCTTTCCTCCGGGGGCTACCATGTCCAAAAATGCGGGACCTCTCCCACCATCCCATATAGAGATTCGTTAGGGATGGTGAAAATTTGGCTTCCATGGAGGCCCCGCACTTTTGGAGATAGTCCCCACCAAACAGGAAAAAGTTGTAGGTGAGTAAATATTCCAGACACATAAAATAAATTCTTGAAGGGCAAGAGAGAACCGGCCTGATTTGGCCAAAAAGAAAGAAACAGCTTGTAGAACTAAAGTGTGTGGGATAGAAGAATAAAGGCTACCGACATTACATGTAATCCATCTATATCCCTGCTTCTATTCAAAATGTTGTAGTTTATTCAGAAGTTGTTTGGTATTCCAAAGAAACCCCGGCAATTCAACCACTAATGGCTGTAATTGCTGGTCTACCCATTGACCCAAACTTTCATTCAGGCAATCGATACCTGTCACTCTCAGTCTACCTGTTAAGGGACTTAACACTTTATGTATTTTTGTGGAGGTGATGGAATACAGGCATTACTGGAAATTTGAGGATAAAAATGTCCCTCTTTGTGAAAAAAAAAAAAAAAAGTCTATTGCTACTGCCCTATTCAATAGGTTCCCAAGTTCTGTTTTAAAGGATGTAGTGGGGTCACCCCTGAGTTTAAGATAGGTTACTGTGTCAGACAATTGGCGTATAGCTTCTCCTTTGCACATAACAGAATCAAGGACCACTACAGATCCCCCTTTATCTGCATTCTTTAGCAAGGCAGTGCTCGTCTTGTTTGGGATCATTATGTTGGAATACTGCCCTGCGTCCCAGTCTCCAAAGAGAGGGGCTCATGCTCTTCTTTAGTATGTCACAGTACATGTTGGCATTCATGGTTCCCTCAAACTGTAACTCCCCAGTGGCGGCATCACTCATGCAGCCACAGGCCATGACACTCCCATCACCACCATGCTTAACTGTAGGCAAGACAACCTTGTCTTTGTACTCCTCACCTGGATGCCGCTCAACATGCTTGACAGCATCTGAACCTCTGCAGCAATGCTGGTAGGACTCATACGTCTATTTCCCAAGGGCAACTACTGGATATGATGAGGATCACATGCACTCAACCTCTTTGGTTGACCATGGCAAGGCCTGTTCTGAGTGAAACCTGTCCTGTTAAATCGCTGTATGGTCTTGGCCATCATGATGCAGCTCAGTTTCAGGGTCATGACGATCTTCTTATAGCCTAGGCCATCTTTATGTAGAGCAACAATTCTTATTTTCAGATCCTCAGAGAGTTTGCCATGAGGTGCATTGTTGAACTTCCAGTGACCAGTATGAGAGAGTGAGAACACCAAATTTAACAGAAAAAACAAAGCAACGGGTGCCTCCTAGTAAGACTGAAATTTAATAGCCAAATGCATTAAAACACTCACATGTAAGCATATGTTATGAGGCACAGGGGAGTCCAGTGAAGTCACATTTGATCTCTGCAGTCAGGATGGTAGTAGGCACCTGTTACTTTGTTTTTTCTCTTTACATATTTGGAGAGGCTTCAACTCCCTTCACAAGGCTGCCCTTCAATACAGACTGGACATCTTCACATAGAGCTGTTTATACTCAAAGGACTACTGTATGAACTTGCATTGCTTACTATCATACTATAACCTGAGCCGCTATCCATTGTTTTTTCACCAAATTTAACAGACCTGCTCCTCATTCACACCTGAGACCTTGTAACATTAACAAGTCAGCGGTTTAGACCTCAATGCTCGTGTGTTGAGTTATTTTGAGGGGACAGCAAATTTACACTGTTATACAAGCTGTACACTCACTACTTTACATGAAATGGATAATGTGTGTGTAATATCTATAATTCTAATCATCATTCAGTATGTGCTCTAAGGCCTCATGCACACTGGATGTTTTTACAGCTGCTGTTTTTGGCTGCAGACGTTTTTTTTCTACAGTCAATAAAATCCCCATCATGTTATCCTATGTGTCCATGCACACATAGGCTGTTATCAACTGTTTTTGATTGGCAAAAAAACCCCCCAAAACTAGTGGGTTCTGAGAGGCGTTTTACAGCTGTAAAAATGCTCTAACGTCAAGAAAAACCTAAAAACCCAGATAAACGCTCAAAAATGCAGCTCACCAGCGTTTAAAAATTTTCATCCATTGATAAAAAAAAATTAAAAATAAATAAAAACGCTAATGCTGGGAATTATTGCAAAAACTTTGAAAAACGTTGAAACACTCATTGCAAAGCTACTGTCATTTTTATAACATTAATACAACGTCCAGTGTGCATGAGGCAGTGTCAACATATGTTAGTAAAACAAAGGCCGAGTTCTCAATGCAAAAACACTTCCACCACCATCATGAGATCAAAACAAGTGTCTTTATTCTAGGAGTGTTCTCATACACTACAGAGATAGGGGCATGGGGAAGGTGACCAGAGGTAGCAATACACTCGTTCCCCCCCCCCCCCCCAACCCAAATTTTCACTGCGTTTGGGAAGGTGCAGACTGAGGGGAAGTGAGGCTGGTTCTGTAATGCACAAAAATAAAGCTGTATGTCTTCATATAGACATCTGCCCTTCGAATTCGCTCAGTCATCCTTCAAAAGTCAACGGGTTGGCTTTAGTGGAAATGTTCCATAGAGGTGTGGTCAAGAGATGGAGATAATGGAGGTCCTAACATTTACCCTGTAGTTGTGCGAAAAAAACTGGAACACACTGCATGGCATAGTTCTGAAGAGGGCTTTGCCATGCAAGGGGTTAAGTTCTATGCTGGCATCAGAATGCATCTTCAAGAGCCAGTGCTCCCCCCACTTTCGGTCTCAGGGATGGGTTCCAGGGCCCCTCGTGGCCTAAATACATCCAGGGAGGGGGAGTGGGAGCTGTCCCGGCTTATCCCGCAGGATTGCCCTGCATGGTGGATCTGCCTGACGTGGTCCACAGCTTCATTCTTGGCATGCTTGAGGAGGTCAGCCTGACCCTGTGGGATAAGAAAGAACAACAGTGAGACAACTCTGTGTGAAGATTGTAGCAAAGTGATTAAAGAAACCCACAACAAAAAGAGAAAATGACATTTAGGATCATAGACATGTCAACTATCTGACAAGCAGCCAGCTTTCTTAATTTTATGTATTTTCAGGAAAATGAATGTAAGCAGCTTAATGAATATACTATCCAGATATCACAAGTCATTTTTATATTCATTGGCATTTCAGCAACTACAGGTGCATCTCATAAAATTAGAATATCATCAAAAAAGTTAATTTATTTCAGTAATTCAAATAAAAAAGTCAAACTCATATTTTATACAGATGCGTTACACACAGAGTGATATATTTCAAGCATTTATTTCTTTTCATTTTGATGATTATGGCTTACAGTTAGTGAAAACCTAAAATTCAATATCTCAGAAAATTTGATTACACAAGACCAATAAAAAAGCAAAAAAAAAAAAAAAAGGATTTTTAATACAGAAATGTTGGCTTACTTAAAAAGTATGTTCATGTACAGTATAGTATGCATTCAATACTTGGTCGGCCGGAGCTCCTTTTGCATGAATTACTGCATTATTACGGTGTGGCATGGAGGCAACCAGCCTGTGGCACTGCTGGGATGTTATGGAAGCCCAGGTTGCTTTGATATCGGCTTTCAGCTCATCTGCATTGTTGGATCTGGTGTCTCATCTTCTCTTGACAATACCCCACAAATTCTCTATGGGGTTTAGGTCAGGCAAGTTTGCTGGGCAATCAAGTACAGTGATACCATGATCATTAAACCAGGTATTGATACTTTTGGTAGTGTGGGCAGGTGCCAAGACCTGCCGGAAAATGAAATAAGCATGTCCATGAAGCTGGTCAGCAGAAGGAAGCATGAAGTGCTCTAGAATTCCCTGCTAGAGGGCTGCGCTGACTTTGGACTTGAGAAAACACAGTGGACCAACACCAGCAGATGACATGGACCCCTAAATACTCACAAACTGTGGAGAGGAACAGATTCCAAGTTGCATGAGGTCCACTGTGAAGATGCCACATTCTGTGATGATTTGGTGAGCCATGTCATCTGCTGGTGTTGGTCTACTGTGTTTTATCAAGTCCAAAGTCAGCACAGCCCTCTTTTAGGAAATTCTAGAGCACTCCATGCTTTCCTCTGCTGGCCAGAGATGAGATGTTGATTTCATTTTCCAGCAGGACCTGCCAAAAGTACCAATACCTGGTTTAATGATCATATCACTGTGTTTGATTGGTCAGCCATCTCACCTGACCAAAACACGATAGAGAATATGCACTGTCACTGTACTAATGACACTGGGCAGGAAGGGGTTAACGTCCAGGGTAAGCAATGGGTTAAATGTGTGCCTAACAAGTTTTTATGTGTGTACTGTGTGCTGCTTGCACTGGGGATCTTGTTGTTTTCATTCCCTGCTTAGTAGGGAATGAAGAAACAGATCTGTGTTGTTTACATTCACAGAGCTGTGTTCAGGGAAGCTCAGAGCTGATCACTGGGTGCTGGAAGTCAATCAATAGCCAGGACCCGATTGGCATGTGCTGTGATGAATCCCCCTACCCAGAAATACAGAATCACGTATATACAGTATCTCACAAAAGATCCCTATCATTTTTGTAAATGTTTTATTATAGAATTTCCTGTGACAACACTGAAGAAATGACACTTTGCTACAATGTAAAGTAGTGAGTGAACAGCTTGTATAACCGTGTAAATTTACTATCCCCTCAAAATAACTCAACACACAGCCATTAATGTCTAAACCGCTGGAAACAAAAGTGAGTACACCCCTAAGTGAAAATGTCCAAATTGGGCCCACAGTGTGAATATTTTGTGTGGCCACCATTATATTCCAGCACTGCCTTAACCCTCTTGGGTATGGAGTTCACCAGAGCTTCACAGGTTACCACTGGAGTCCTCTTCCACTCCTCCATGATGACAACACGGAGCTGGTGGAAGTTAGAGACCTTGTTCTCCTCCACCTTCTGTTTGAGGATGACTCAGAGATGCTCAATAGGGTTTAAGTCTGGAGACATGCTTGGCCAGTCCATCACCTTTACCCTCAGCTTCTTTAGCAAGGCAGTTGTCATCATATTGGAATACTGCCCTGCGGCCCAGTTTTGTGAAGGGAGGGGATCATGCTCTGCTTCAGTATGTCACAGTATATGTTGGCATTCATGGTTCCCCCAATGAACTGTAGCTTCCCAGTGCTGGTAGCACTCATGTAGCCTCAGACCATGACACTTCCACTACCATGCTTGACTGTAGGCAAGACACGCTTGTCTTTGTACTAATCACCTGGTTGCCGTGACACATGCTTGACATCATCTGAACAAAATACGTTTATCTTGGTCTCCTCACACCACAGGACCTGGTTCCACTAATCCATGTCCTTAGTCTGCTTGTCTTTAGAAAACTGCTTGCGGACTTTCTTGTGCATTATCTTTAGAAGAGGCTCCCTTCTGGGACGACAGCCATGCAGACCAATTTGATGCAGTGGGGTGTCCAACCCTTCAACTTCTGCAGAAATACGTCTATTTCCCCAAAACAACCTCTGCATATAACACTAAGCTCGTGCACGCAACCTCTTTGGCTGACCATGGGGAGGCCTGTTCTAAGTGGAACCTGTCTTGTTAAACAGCTGTATGGTCTTGGCCACTGTGCTGCAGCTCAGTTTCAGGCTCCTGCCAATCTTCTTATAGCCTAGGCCATCTTTATGTAGAGCAACAATTCTTTTTTTCAGAAAGTTCTTTGCCATGAGGTGTCATGTTGAACTTCAAGTGACCAGTATGAAAGAGTGAGAGCGATAACACCAAAATGTAACACACCGCTTCCCCATTCACACCTGAGACCTGGTAACACTGAGTCACACAATACCGGGGAGGGAAAATGGCTAGTTGGGCCCAATTTGGACATTTTCACTTAGGGGTGTACTCCCTTTTGTTGCCAGCAGTTTACTGTTCTGTTCACTGATAGGGGTAAAAAGCAGCTCATATCACACACATTACATATTGTTAGGCACGCATTTAACCCCTTGATCAACCTAGATGTTAACCCCTTCCTACCCGGAGATATTAGTACAGTGATCGTGCATATTATTAGCACTGATCAATGTATTAATATAACTGGTGATGACAGTGGCAGTTCCATTATAAGTCGCTGATTACTGTCGTCAGTAGTATAAAAAATGAATAAATAAAAATTCCAATATATATATCCCATAGTTTGTAGATGCTATAACTGTCACACAAACCAATCAATATACACTTATTGGGATTTTATTTAAACCAAAGACATAGCAGAATACATTTTTCTAAAATTTATAAAGAAATTTGATGTTTTTTTTTTTTTTTTTTTTACTGGATATGTATTATAGAAGAAATAAATTATTGTTTTCTTTTGAAAACTGTCTTTTTTCGTTTAGATCACAAAAAAAAAAAAAAAAAAAAAAAAAAAAACAACCCAGTGGTGATCAAGTACGACCAAAAAGTGAAAAGTATTTGTGTAAAATGATAAAAAAATGTTTTGGGTACAGTGCTGCATGACCACATAATGACGTGGCACTGATATGTCAGTTAATGATGGGGAAAGGACAGACAGTATGTGATGGTCAGCGATGTACACAGCAGTCTCCAGCTGTCTGCAGCATATCCCCTTCTCCAGTCCATGCACTCTACCTGGTACAGGCCGACGCACACTGCCCACATTCCTCAGCATAGAAGCGCCTGGCGCATGTCTCCCATCATCTGCCACTATCACTGGGTCCTAGTGCCGCCCGGTGGCACATAAAAGCTCAGAGGCACAGCAGGGATCATACTGATCACTACCAACACCATCATCGCAGACATATTACTACTGCTGATAGCGAAGGTGCAGTTGAATGCCCCCCCCCCCCGGCACTCCTCTCAATAAAGTGCCCGGGGCACATCCTAGTTTTGGCCCTGCAAGTAGGGCAGACAGAACCACTTTAATAAATCTGCCCTTTGTTTATATTTATTATTTAACTACAGTATATATGTGCATGGAAGCATCTATATATGACCTGAACCAATGCATCTTGTGCTGGCTTCCTGTTTTTCTTAAGTGTTGAAGAAGATCAACTCACAAAATTAGAGGTTCTAGTCCAATTTTTGGCAGATTACAAATTTGGTCCACAGAGAGTTGCATAATCCAAGCAAATGAGAATTCTTTAATTGCATGACAATGCGAGGCCAACTAGAAAATGCTCTATTTGCTGAAAAAAATTTGGTTGAATCTTCACTGACAGGTCACATATATATATTTTTTTATTAAAAAAAAAATATATATAGTATGGTACATACAAAAAATAAAGGGTATCGAAATGAAAACATATGTTTGTCTCAGTTTAAGTTCTTATACATAGTAACAATATGCACTTTACAAAAATAAGTACATCAGTACATAGTATTTGAATTATTATCAGAGCCATACAAACAACTCCATGGGTCTACCCACCCCCCACTCACCCCATCCCACCAACTCCCGGCTCTTCTCCATATACTTAACCAGAGTATAGAACAATACCCATCTAAAATCAATCTATTATGTGCATGTTGCAGAGTTCTTGAGCCATCTGTCCCAAACCTTCTCATATTTGGAGGGGCATCCCCTATGGGTGTATATACGTTTCTTATACAGCAAGACATTATTAATCTCTCCGAACCATTGTGAGACCGTTGGAGGATCAGGTCTCATCCAGACTCTGGCAATAACTTTCCGTGCAGAAAATAGCATTTCATGCAAGAATATTTTAGTATATTTATTTGAGTCAGGACGGCATCGGCTGAAGTGTTATGGGGGAGCCCATCGTGTCGTGTAGGAACCTCACCACCTGCAACCAATACGTTTGAATTTTAGGGCATTCCCACAGGAGATGAAAAAAAGTACCAGGTACTTGTGTACACATGCAGCAAGTACTAGAATAGGTGTGTTTGTATTTTGAGATTGTAAGCGGTGTGAGGTATGCTCTATGTGTTATGAAAACTTGGGTCAGTCGGTCAGAGAGTTTGGGCGATGCTAGTTTACAGGTGTCCAATGCATCACTCCATTGGTCATCTGTAATAGGCCCCAACTCTCTCTCCCATCTATTATTTAGTGCGTAGCCAGCCACGGTCATGGAAGGAAGCGACAACATAACATAAAACTGTGAGATGAGTTTTTTGGGATCTGGGTTCTTAATCGCTGCCATCAGAGGATTTTGGGCTAGGGATAGATCATCTAGGGGAATTTGAGCACGATATGCATGACAAAGTTGTATGTATCTATAATAAAAGTGATTCGGGAGCCCATACTCAGACTGCAAGTCATGAAAAGATTTTAGTTTACCACCAGAGATTATGTGAGACAAATAAAAAATGCCCCTTCCGCTCCACATTCCACTACCCATGATCCGTCTAAACTCTGGGATAGTCCCGTTACTCCATATGGGGGTATATTCATGCAAGGGTGGCAGGCACAGTCTCGCAGAAGCTATGTTCCATACCTTCCTATACTGGTATAAAAGAGATGTAGTGGTGTCTTCCTGCCCTCCCTCTCCGTCCCTCCAACAATCGCCACCATAGGGTCTAATGTTAGTTTAGTCCATGTCGGGCATAGAAAATGTAGAAACCTGTCTTTGTCTGTTTTGTCTATGTGGAAAATTTGTGATAGCTGAGCTGCTAGATAATACAAATTAAAGTCTGGCAGTGCCAGTCCCGCTAGGTCTGTGGGTTGTTTAAGTTTCTGCCATGGGAGTTTGTGCCTAGTATTGCCCCATACAAAGGGTTTTAGAAGGGTTTCTATCACCTTAAAGTGTTTGAGGACCAGGTAGACAGGAGAGTGCCAGAGCATATACAAGATTTTCTGAAGAAGGACCATTTTAATCAAGTTTGTACGACCCATTACCCCCAATGGGAGACGTGCCCATAGCAGCGTCTTCTGCTTGATCATGTCAATTAGAGCAGTTATGTTAAGTGGGATATAGTCTGACGGGGTTCTAGTCGTCCTAATACCAAGATATTTAATGGTATCCACCCTCTGTAAAGGAAACAGGGCACTGTCTCTGGGAGGTGGAAAACTGTCCAGGGGAGAATTTCGGACTTGTCCCAGTTGATTTTTAGACCAGAAAACGTGCCAAATTCTTCTATCAGTGCTAGAGCTAGGGGGAGTGATTGGTCTGAGTCATTTAGATAAAGTAGAGTATCATCTGCATATGTGCTGATCTTCTCCGTGATCCCACCCCTGCGCAAACCCACTATTCCCGTATGCGCATGGATCGCCATGGCTAGTGGCTCCGCTGCCAGAGCGTAAAGCAAAGGTGATAAGGGGCACCCCTGTCTAGTGCCTCTAGAGAGGGGGAACTGCTCTGAGGGCCAGCCATTTGCCAGTACCTTGGCAACTGGATTCTGATAGAGTAATTGGATCCACTTAATAAATTTGGGCCCCAGGCCGAACTTGGCCAAGCAGGTCCATAAGTACTGCCACTCAACGGAATCAAACGCTTTGGCGGTGTCCAAGGCAACTATTATCCTAGTACCGGCATCCTGTTTCTGTAGGATTTGATTCACTTGGTGCTGCATGGCCTCCGACGAGATCTGCAGGGGGGGGGGGGGGGGGGGAGTCCTCTACATTGCCCAGGCGGGTCTCAGCCTCTGTAACCCTCTCTCTTAATTTCTGAAAATCTTGCCTAACCAGCGATATGTCTACTTTTACCTCTTCAATCCTGGCTGCGAGTTTGGTTTGGCAATTCGTGACAGCTTCTTGACATGCTGTGATAACATCCAGGAGTCTCGCTGTGTCTGTGTTCCGCGCACTCACCTCCCCCAGCATGGCGGCGCCATCTTGGTCTGCTGGGTCTGCTTTATCATGCCGGAATTGGGACAGTCTAGCAGCCGCTGTAGTGTTCCTTTTTGTCAGCGACATGTGCCCAGAGGTTGCCCGGTCAGGGGAGAAAATTGCAGTCTGTGTCTCAGGATGTGCGAGCAGGTTATTCGGCCGGCGGAGCTCAGCTCACTTGCGTCCTATCTCATGCCGCTCCAGGCCACACCCCCGTGGTCACATATATTTAATTAATGCAAGTCATCGCTGTTTCCACCAGGACTTTTGTAAGGCCACTTTCAAGGACAAGCATCATTTTTTTTGAGCCATACGCTCCAATTTGTGTGTCTTGTGACATTCCATTTATTTCTGCTTTTCTAAGCAATGTAGTACAAGGTCATACTAAATAAACAGCATACATCAGTTTAATGGAAAGTTGAGTAATAAAGAGTTGGAATTATCAGTAGAAAACTCCTGGAGTCCTGGTGTATGTGCATGAATGGAGGCGGAAAAGTGTTCATATCAGCCTGAGCTTAGATAGGCAAGTTCACACCACAATTTCAGAGCAAGCACCAAAAGACCTAGCCATAATTTTTTTGTTGTGATCACCTGCTACTCTACAGCAAATACAACACGTATGTAGTATATCTTCCTTTACTTGATTGATCACAGAACTAATCTGACTAGTGCATTTTGACAACTGTGGCTTTTAAACACTTTAGCCCCTAAATGACCAGGCCATTTTTTGTGACACGCACTGCGTCGCTTTAGCCGACAAACAAAATTGATGTCCTCTTTTCCCCACAAATAGAGCTTTTTTTTTTTTCCTTTTGGTGGTATTTGATCACATCTGCGATATTTATTTTTTTGCACTATAAACAAAAAAAGACCGAAATTTAGAAAAAATAAATATTTGTTACTTTGTTACAGAAAATATATAAAAAAAAGTATTCATCAGTTTAGGCCAATATGTATTCTGCTACATATTTTTGGTAAAAAAAAATTGCAATCAACATATATTGATTGGTTTGCTCTAAATTTGTAGCGTCTACAAAAAAGGGGAAAGATTTAGGGATTTTTTTTATTTGATCACTGTATAAATGGCACTGGCAGAGAAGGGGTTAACACTAGTGGTGATCAAAGGGTTAAGTGTTCCCTAGGGAGGCATTTCTAACTGTCAGGGGGGATGGGCTCATTGATCACTAGGAACAGCTGATCTCTCTAACTCCTCTCCTGTCAGAATGGGGATCTGCCCTGTTTACTATGGGTGTTTAAATTATTCGTAGCATTGATGCATCACGATTCGACCACCCACAATGCAGCATTGATGCTACAACTTGCATATTGTATCGATTAACGTCACCCGCGTGCCGCTATATGCCCCGCCGATGAACTGAAAGGAGCTGTGGGCGTTAGTCACACCTCTTTTCCCACCCCCCACTGATGGCACCCCCAGCCGCCCGGCGTCAACGTGCGAGACACGAGGAGCAAGTGTCCCCCAACTTCCGTCAAGTCATGACCCGGTCTCGGCTCCCCAGAGCCTTCCTCCTTGGCTCACCTCACACTGTGTGCAGTGTGCACACACACAGCCTGCCTCCATCCTCCTTACAATAGGCTGCTGTGGCAGACCGGAGATGCCAGATGGCCGTGGTTGTCCTCCATTCCCCCTCACAGGCTGCTCAAGAGTCGTCATCATCAGGTACTTACTTGGGGGATACACATTGCCAGCATTTGATGGGGCACAGTAGCGGCATTTGATGGCACAGTGGTGGCAATTTATGGGTACAGTGACTGCATTTGATGGGCACAGTGGTGGCATTTGATGGCACAGTGGCTGCGTTTGATGGGCACAGTGGTGGCAATTGATGGCACAGTGGTTGCCTTTGATTGGCACAGTGGTTGCTTTTGATGGGCACAGTGGCTGCGTTTGATGGGGGTTTTTTTTCAGTTTGTTTGCGATTGATGATTTTTGATTTTGCTCATCTCTGCCCCACACATGCAGCCATGCAATGCATGTGTGGGGCAGTAATGTACAAAAACCATAAATCATACAAAAAAAAAAAAGGTATCAATGAAGTTGTGATGCGAATCAATCACTAAGACAATAAGACATACATAAACCATAATTTATGAAATGGCATACATTGTCGTTTGGGGGGATGTTATGGGGACATTGTCCGCAGTCCCTGAGCCTCTCTTGTATTATGTCTGCAGTCTCTGACCCTCTCTAGTATCATATCTGCAATCTCTGATCCTCTCTAGTATCATGTCTGCAGTCTCTGACCCTCTCTTGTAGTATTTTGGTGTCAGTCTGGAGCTCCTCTTTAAGTTGTCTGCTGTGTTTATACTTTGCTACATGCAGGGTTTTTTTTTTTTTTTATAAAAAAATTGAGTTCTTCTGACTGCTTGAATTATTTGGATGAAAACTGTGTGCAGTATATGTGCGGTGGGTGGTCCGGAAGTAGTTAAAAACTGATCCTGGCATTGGTTGCTAGACGTGTGCAGAATGAAAAACATTTTTTTTGTTTTGTTTAGATTCATTATTTAGATAAAATTGTTTAGTTAAATTTGTTTAACCCATTTTAATCGTTTTCGGAATTTGTTTTGTTTGTTCATATTCCAATTGTTTTGAATTCGAATAGTTTTCGAATTTCCAAAGAGAATCTTCCTATTGTAATCAATTTTTTTCTATTCTGTTCAAATTTCAAAAAATACCCTTTTGACACTTTTTGAGAACCAGTGACATTATTACAGTGATCAGTGTGAAAAAAAAGAACTGTCACTGTACTAATGACACTGGCTGGGAAGGAGTTAGCATCAGGGGCCATCAAAGGGTTAACTGTGTGCCTAGCCAGTGATTTTGTGTAGTGTGGGAGGTGCTTTTACTAAGTGAAGGCATGCATCCATGTCCCTTGCAGAAACACAGGATCAATGCCTTTCTTACTGACAGAACGCTGATCTGCCCTGTTTACATGCCCTGTTGCCTTCTGCCCTCGTACTGAACAATTGGCGGGTGATGGTGGACACAGAGTCCCCGGTACCCTCCGCTGGGTTCCCACTGTGTGTAAACACAGAGGCACGCATGTACGCACCCTACCCTGAAGAGCCAGATCACGTATATATATATATATATATATATAAATATATACGTGATCCGGCGCACAGGGGCCGTCCTTTAGCAGTAAAACTACTATTGGGCGGACCCGAAGAGGTTAAATGCATGCCTAACAAGTGTTTATGTGTGTAATGCTTTTATTGGGGATCTAGTTGTACAATTCCTTGCTTAGCAGGGAATGAAAAAACAACTAGATCCCCTGTCACTGAACCCCACCCTATGCTGTTTATACTCACTGTTCTGTGAATCTTAAGAGCCGATGACATTGATGGTCAATCACTGACCGGGGCACAGTGATCAACATGTGCTGTGACTAATCACAGCACAGCCGGGACTGTGAGCTCCCTACCCAAAAATGCGGAATCACGCATTATATATATATATATATATATATATATATATATATATATACACATATACACGCATATGTAATATATATATATACATATATACACATATAAACACACCTGATTCTGTGCAGCCGGCCCACACTGTTGCATGTACAGTCTGCGGCCCGCAAGTGGTTACAGCTGATCTCCAGCTTTTAGTAAAGTTTATATTGTGTTTGGACCAAGCTGGTATAAACTATTACCTTCACTAAGAGATGCAGCGGCTGGAAGTGCTGTGTAAGCTGTATGTAGCCTCAGCAAAATATGAGGGTTCTTCAAAAAGTTTTCACACTTTTTGGGCAGCCTTTTTCACCACAGCGAGACAACTCTGTTATTATTATTATTATACAGGATTTATATAGCGCCAACAGTTAATGCAGCGCTTTAAAATATACAGTACAGTTACAGTACAATATAATACAAGAGGGTTAAGAGGGTCCTGCTCATAAGAGCATACAATCTAAGAGGGTGGGACAAGTGGTATAAAAGGTTAGAACTGTAGGGGATGAGCTGATGGAGGTGGTAAAAGATTAGTTGGAGACGCGATGGGCTTCCATGAAGAGATGAGTTTTCAGGGATCGCCTGAACGTAGCAAGAGTAGGGGATAGCCGGACAAATTGAGGTAGAGAGTTCCAGAGGATAAGAGAGGCTCTGGAAAAGTCCTAGAGAGGAGCATGGGAGATTGAGAACAGGAGGAGGAGACAAGTAAGCTAGAGAGTAGGAGGTCTTGACAAGAGCGGAGAGGACGGTTTGGGTGATATTTGGAGAAGGTTGGTGATGTAACTTGGGGCAGAGTTGTGAATGGCTTTGTATGTTGTAGTTAGTACTTTGAATTGAATTCGCTGGGTGATGGGAAGCCAGTGTTAAAAAGGGGTGAATTTTAGAGATGTTTGTTATGATGTTGGATATCAGTTATATCAGAATAACTTCAAGAAAAAATATGATAGACGCCCTTCTAGAAATAATCAGGGCCATGTTTTACTTGTGTAGTGCTATATGTATGAATCTGGCTGTGTATTTATAGTACATTTGCCATCTAATTTGTCTCCTACTCCTGTGTTGCAAGGCCTTGCAGTGAGACAATGTTGATGAACCTTTCCCAATGTTTCTATAGTAAGGGGATGGGATGGGTTCCACATGGGCATGCATGAAGATAGTTCCACCCATAGAAGCCTAACATCTTATACATCAACTAATTACTGTACATTTCCCCTCTGAAATCTCAAATGCCAGACTAATGAATATAGAATATCATAATTTATGTACTGCTAACCGTTCCACAGCGAGACGCCAGCAGGCAAATCTCTTGATATTTAATCACGCAAGATTTTAAACACACTGTTTGTTCAAGCAGCTTAATGACTAATTTAGATGACCCAGACAGGATTTCCATAAGCAAGGTCTAAATAAAGCCATTTTCCTGGATATGCACATTAGAACAACAATGTTTTTAAGAGAACAGATCTATGTATTATTTAGATAATTGAAGGACTTCATTTCAAACAAAAACACTCCAAGTTCCTTAATGCGGTGTTCCGCCCCCCCCCCCCAAAAAATTTTTTTACACATACTGCAGCTGCTGGCTTTTAACAATAGGACACGTACCTGTCCTGGAGTCCACTGATCTCGGCACCGCAGTTGATGCTTCCATCAGCTGTTGGGTGCTGCTGCCACTGTGGGTGAAGCCTTACGGCTTCACACCGGGAACCCCACTGCGCATGTGTGAGGCCCCGCTCCTCTCTCCTACTGGCCTGGTGACAGGGAGAGGAGGAGGTAGCCCCGCGGTGATGTCACGGGCTGTGGCCCAGACATCCTGTCCCTCCTCCCCCCATCGAAAGGTGCCAATTGTGGCACCGGAGGGGGAGAGGAGGAAAATTAGCGGAAGTTCCACTTTTGGGTGGAACTCCGCTTTAAGGCCTCATGTACACTGCTGCTGCTGGTAAACGGATGTTTAGGAGCAGTTGGGCTTTTTTTTCAACTGCTCCTGAACTCTTCTCTATGTTATCTTATCAGTACATGTATACAGGGGCGTTTAGTTTATAGTTATTTCCAGGCAGTTCAGTTTAGAGGCTATTTTTGGAACGCAAAAAAATGGGTCCAGAAGCTGAGTTTAGAGGCATTTCAAGTGCCAATGTTTCTAAACGCGGTAACTTTACAGGTATTTTTTTTTTTAACGCTTCTAAATGCAAATGTGGCAAAATGCAGCAAAACTGTTTTAAACGTATCTGTCAAGATAAATCGTTCAGGAGAAGTTGTAAAAACATTCCATGTACATGAAGCCTAAGACAGCTGAAATCTTCTGACTACCAGCAGAGGCACTTTAGGGGGAAAACCACTGACCTATACAGAGCAAAGGCTAGAGTGCTTATCAGTGGTTTCACCAAAGTTCACTTTATGCATGATCTGAAGATTTGGAAAAATGTCTCAGACCGTTCTTCATACAGATTTGCAAAATCTATTTGGAATCCTTTGATTATTTTTGTCCCAGAAAAGAGCAGTTCTTTTGCACTTGGAAATCCCCAGAATCACAGCATTTCAGTCCCAGGAAATGTCACCATTGCAGCCTTGTTATGTCATGTCACCTGTCACTGCAATGCATTGTAGACACCAGCATCGGCTGACTCTTCATTCACTTTATTTCAAGATACTGCTTATGGCTGCACCACAGTCTCAAGATATATAATGCAGAACTGGAACCACAGGATATTTCTTTGCAGGCGGCCTTTTTTTTTTTTTCATATATATTACGATGTTGGACCCCCTTACCTTGCCTCCTCAATAGCTCAGTATTTTTCTTAATGGGACCTAGACTAAAAATTTAGATCCACAAAAAAAAAAAAGAAAAATTATAATGACAAAATATATAGGCTGCCATTGTTGACCTCTCTTTTTGAATATTACCTGGCTTTGAATAATTCTTAGCCGCCTACAGGGAAATCAGTACACCAAACGTCAGTTGTGGCCTCCCTCTGAATTTTTTTGTGACATGTTTGTGTAGCAGGTTAGTGACCAAACGTATGACAGCCATTGGCACAGAAAGCTAGGAAACCAACAATTGCATAAGGAGATCAGCAATGGCAGAATACATAAGCCATCCCCTTCAAATCGTTCTCTGCAGCTATTAAGCTATCTACGAGCCGGGCCCTCCCATACCTTTTGTATTGAACTGTACTGTAATTGCGATGGCCCCCTATACATTGTAAAGCAATGCGTAAACTGTTGGCGCTATATAAATCATGTATAATAATAAGTCTCTCAGTACGTTTCCTTTAAAAATCACAATACTCGTTGAAAACACAAGAGTTTGTAAGGGTTTCATATAATGGAGAGCATTAGTAGAAGCTACTGCTCTCCAGTATATGAAACCCTTACAAATTTTGCAAGCATACCAAGTAAAAAATTAGATTTTTGTACTCATCATAAAATCCATTTCTCTAAGTTCATCGACAGACAGAGCACCTCCTTAATCTTGACCATTAGGTTATAGAACCTCCGCAGGAGTAGGACTAGGCAGAACAAAAAACACCTGGCTACGCCCATGGGCTGTCCTCAGTCAGTATATAACCACCTCCCTGCTCTAGATATTCAGTTTAGTAGCAAGCTGTAATAGAAATATCAAAAACTCCATAGAGGGGTGGGTGCTTTGTCCTTCAATGAACTCAGAGAAATGGATTTTACGGCGGGTACAAAAATCCCATTATTTTTTAATATATGACTTTGTATATGTGAATTTAGGAGCCACCGCTCCTACTTGGTATGCTTGCAAAATTTGCAATGGATTTTACAGTGAGTACAAAAATTCCTTTTTCTCTTTCGTTCATGGACGGACACAGTGCCTCCTTAACCACTTGCCGACCAGTGCACACTGATATATGTCGGCACAATGGCAGCGGTAGGCAAATGGGCGTACCTGTACGTTCCCTTTGAGAGACGGAGATAGCAGGCGCGTGCCCGTCGCTTACACGGAGCCGCAGAACGGGGAAGTGCCTATGTAAACAAGGCATTTCCCCGTTCTGTCATCGGGAGCAGTGATCACTATCATGTGACTTGAAGCTCACTCCCCCCCTAGTTAGAATCACTTCCTAGGACACACTTAACCCCTTAATAACCCTCAGTAATCCGTGCGTTTTTATAGCTCTGATCGCTGTATAAATGACAATGGTCCCAAAATAGTGTTAAAAGTGTCCGATGTGTCCGCCATAATGTCACAGTCTCGATAAAAATTGCAGATCGCCGCCATTACTAAGGCCGCGTACACACGGGCGGACTGTATGGCGTACTTAGTCCGTCAAAACACATTTCAGCGGACAGTCCGCTCGTGTGTGGGCTTCAGCGGACTTTTTCAGCGTGCAGTCCGGCGTACTAAGTATTTCGGATTTTTCGAAATTCTGTCCGTCGTACTTTGGTTTCAGCGGACAATCCGCTCGTCAGTAGGCTAGTTCGACGGACTAAGAATGGCGCATGCTCAGTAAGGATTTACATGGCGGAAGGGTGCTTTGCTGTGTATTGGACTTCCTATTTCTAGTCCCGTCGTACGTGCTGTACACGTCATCGCGCAAGCTTTCGACTGACTGTTTGTGCATCCGTGTGTGGTCAAGTCCGTTCAGTCGAAAGTATGACGGACTGTCCGTCGGATTGTATGACGGACTAAGTACGCCATACAGTCCACTCGTGTGTACGCGGCATAATAAAAACAAAAAATAATAAAAATGCCATAAAACTATCCTCTCTTTTGTAGACCCTATACCTTTTGAGCAATCCAATCAATATACGCTTATTGTGTTTTTTTAACCAAAAATATGTAGAAGAATACATATTGGCCTAAACTGAAGAAAAGAAAAAAATAGTTTATACATTTTTGGGGGATATTTATTATACCAAAAAGTTAAAAAGAATGCGTTTTTTTCAAAATTTACACTTTTTGTTTATAGCGCAAAAAATAAAAAACGCAGAGGTGATCAAATACCACCAAAAGAAAGCTCTATTTGTGGAAAAAAAGGACGTCAATTTTGTTTGGGTGCAACATTGCACAACCGTGCAATTGTCAGTTAAATCGACACCGTGCCGAATCGCAAAGAGTGCTCTGGTCAGGAAGGGCTAAAATCTTCCAGGGCTGAAGCGGTTAATCTTGACCATTGGGACGTCCAAAAGAAGTGCCAAGGGGTGGGCAAAATAACCCAAGGCTAACCACAAGAGCCCTAACCAGGACACAGGAGCTTTAACCGGATCACAGGGAAAGGGGGAACCCAACCCTGGTAGAATAGGCCTGAGTCACAATCTATCTTATCCATCTGGAGATGGTAGCCGAGGAAACTGCCAGCCCTTTCCTTGGTCCCTTGTGTAACCAAAAAAAGTGAGTCTGACCTCCAGAAGGACTCAGTGACTGCCAGATACACCCGAATCGCTACATCCTAGTATGTAAAGCAAATTCCTTGGGATGAATCGGCTTGGGACACAAGGAAAGCAACACAATGTCCTCATTCAAATGGAAGTCAGAGACAACCTTGGGTAGAAATGACGGACAGGGACAAAGAACCACTTTATCTCTATGGAGTACTAAATAGGGACTACAACAGGATAATGCCGCCAACTCTGAAACCATGCGGGAGGGGGGAAGCCCAGTTTATCCAAGGGACTTCAGGAAGGTCCGACCATCCCTGGAGGGTACTCGTTTCCACCCCAAACCGCACAATGGGGGAAAGGGGGACTTTACTTACCAATCCACGGTACAGGGTACCCTCCAGATAGAACTCCTCACCACCAAAAGAGGGGGCTGTTGACCAAGAGGCCGCTGCCTCTCGCACCAGAGCCCGTTCGTTTTCGACCCTGGGAGAAGTTTACCTCGCGGACCAGCCTCCGTCCATTGAGGCTATGTCGCAGCCGACCTATTGCGTAGCTGTGGTCTGTACATGCTCGCTGGCTGGACTGGGGAGACCACTGGATCTAGATTATCCAGCCCGTAAACCAGCCTGAAAGTTGATTGCAGATCTTCCAGGAGAAAATGCACGGAAGAAAGACAAAAGGTAAAATTTGCTAGGACCAAAAGATCCCAGTAAGGAGCTAGGTCCTTACTCCTGATTAGACAGAAATAAACTGAATGCCTAGAGCAGGGAGGGGGTTATATATTGACTGAGGACAGCCCATGGAGGTA
Source organism: Lithobates pipiens (assembly GCF_037356315.1). NCBI lineage: Eukaryota > Metazoa > Chordata > Amphibia > Anura > Ranidae > Lithobates > Lithobates pipiens. The sequence continues at coordinate 123,463,259 of NW_027507789.1, read as the reverse complement.
GTCAGGTGTTTTTTTGTTCTGCCTAGTCCTACTCCTGCAGAGGCGATATAACCCAATGGTCAAGATTAAGGAGGCGCTGTGTCCGTCGATGAACTCAGAGAAATTAACATTTAAAGTGATACTTGTTACAGGTAAATATTCTAACATTACAACTCAAAGTTGCCATGATCCTTTGTATTAAAAAAAAATGGCCTCCTGACATCGAAATACCAGGTTTAGTTTAAAGTGGTTGTATACTCATTTTTTTTACTTTTACCTACAGGAAAGCCTATAATAAGGCTTACCTGTAGGTAAAAAAAAATATCTCCTAAACCTGTACGGTTTAGGAGATATTCCTCTCGGTATGCGCCGCTGACTGCAGCGGTGCATGCGCACAAGGGGATTCTCGGCTGAAAGCCCGGCAGGATGAAATCTCCCGCGCGCATGTGCGTGAGTGACGATATCGCGGCTCCGGCCACTCACAGCGCCGGAGCCGCGATACACGGAAGAAACGCAGAGGGAGCATGTCAGCTCCCTCGGCGTGGATCGGACCAGATGTCGGGGCCTCGTTCTAAGGTAAGTATTTTATAATGAGCTAGTATGCGGTGCATACTAGCTCATTATGCCTTTTCCTTTGCAGGTAGAAAAAAAAAAAAACATCTGCGGGTTTACTCCCGCTTTAATGAATCGTGTTTCCTATAGGGTTTCTATAGATGCCATACCACTCGCTAAGGAAGCAAGACATTTGGCTACAGGCTTGTTCAATTTGCAAGAAGACAGATAGCAAGTGATTAATGCAGTCAGTGGAACGAAAATGAGACTACCAACCCAAGTCAGTTGCTAAGATGCAGAGAGCTGAATTTAGAGCAACTAACTTGGTTAGAGCCTAGAGAGAGGTTAGAGTTTAGAGCACTAATTTGGTACAAACTACTCCCACAAAAGAAGACACGGTATACACTCCTCTCCAATGACCATTGTCGCCTACCTCCCATCCCTTCTAGCACCATGACCCCAGTAAGCCTTTTTGGCACTCAAAACTTCAAGGAGTGTAGGATGCATGATTTCCCTGCTTAGGCTATGGTTCCTTCCTCCTTCTCCTGACCCATACATAGTAACATAGTCAGGTTGAAAATAGTCCATCTAGTTCATCCATTAGAAAAAAAAAAAAAAAAAAGCTGAAAATCTCCATATACACAATCCTATACACGCCGTTTATCCAGAAGGCGGCAAAATCCCCCATTATGCAATGGGATATTCCCTGGATTAACTATCCCTGGTGTTATTACCTATAGATGTTAGTATCCAGTCATATTTTGTGCATTTAGGAATGCATTGTGCATTTAGTTATGGACCCCAGAGAGAGATATCATTATGCCCATGTACAAATCATTAGTAAGACCTCATCTGGAATATGCAGTTCAGTTTTGGACACCAGTTCTCAAAAAGGATATCGTGGGAACTGGAGAACGTGCAGAGAAGGGCAACCAAACTGATAAGAGGCATGGAGGAGCTCCGCTATGAGGAAAGATTGGAGGAACTGAATTTATTCTCTCTTGAGAAGAGGAGATTAAAGAGGTTTTTAAACCCTCGTGTTTTTTCACCTTAATGCATCCTATGCATTAAGGTGAAAAAACACCTGGCAGTCACCGGCCCCCCGTTTTACTTACCTGAGCCCCTTCATCGCTTCGTCAGGAACGCACTGTCCCTCTCTCCCCAGGGTCCCGGCTCTTGATTGGATAGATTCATAGCAGCGCAGCCATTGGCTCCTGCTGCTGTCAATCTAATTCAATGACGTGGGTGCGGGGGGCCGGGGCCAAGTCCGGCATTCATGTCTGTGGAAGTAAATGCTGGACTCGGGAGCACGCCCGCAAGGTAACGGCCAGGATTGTCGGGAAGAGGCCCTTGTCCTCATGAACATGGGGACAAGGTGCTTTGGGGTGGGGGGGCCCGCGCCCCCCCTTCCCCAAAGCACACCCCCATGTTGAGGGCACGGGGCCTGGTACGGCTCAGGAGGGGGGGGGGGGCGCTCGCTTGTCCCCACCCCCTTTCCTGGCCGGCCAGGTAGCGTTCTCGTATAAGGGTCTGATATGGACCTGGGGGGGACCCCCATGCCATTTTTTTGGCGTAGGGATTCCCCTTTAAGTCCATACCAGATGACAGGGCCAGCGACGCCTCCTTCGCTGGTCCCGGCTACCTGGAGCTGCGCTCAAAATGAGCGGACTTTTCTCTGGGCGGGAAAAGTCCATTCATTTCAAAAGTATGGCAAACTAGCACACACATGGCCCTATTGTCCGCCGGACTAGCACACACGGCCGTATTGTCCGCCAAAAAGCGAGTCCGGTGGACAGATTGATGTGCAAAACTACTTTCTTAGTCCGCCGGACTTTTGGGTAAAAAAAAGTCTGCCGGAGCCCACACACCGGATTGTTTGATCGTGTGTGCACGGCTTTATACGTACACAGATGGATCAGCTATACACTGCTCATACTAGTAAAAAAAGTGAGTCTTTTTACAAAAAAAATAAAAATCTGATCTTTGGGAGACTTTAACCACTTCAGCCCTGAAAGGATTTGCCCCCTTAATGACCAGACAATTTTTTTTCAATATGGCACTGCTTCGCTTCAACTGACAATTGTGCTGTTGTGCGATGTTGTACCCAAACAAAATGTATGTCCTTTTGTCCCCACAAATACTGCTTTCTTTTAGTGGTATTTGATTACCTCTGCTTTTTTTTCTTTTTTGCGCTATAAAAAAAAAAAAAAAAAAAGACACTTTTGAAAAAAAACACAATATTTTGTACTTTTTGCTATAATTTCTATCCAAAAAAAAAGTAAAAAAAAAATGTATTCATCAGTTTAGGCTGATATGTATTATTCCACATATTTTTGGTAAAAATTAATTGCAATAAGCATATATTGATTGGTTTGCGCAAAAAGTTATAGCATCTAAAAAATAGGGGATATATTTATGGCATTTTTATTATTATTATTATTTTTACTAGTAATGGTGGCGATCTGCAATTTTTATCTGGACTGCAACATTGCGGCGGGCAGATCAGACACTTTTGACACTTTTTTGGGACCAGTGAAATTTATACAGCGATCAGAGCAAAAGTAGCCACTGATTACTGTATAAATATTACTGGCATGGAAGGGGTTAACACTAGGGGGCGATCAGGGGACTAAATGCGTTCCCTCACTGTGTGTTCTGTGGGGGGATTGGACTGACTGGGCGAGTAGGAACACACAATCTGTCTCTACTCTCCTGACAGAACTGATTTGCGCAGCTGTGCCAACCTGCTGCAGTAAGACTGCGGCAGCTGGTCAGGAAGTAGATAAAAAAGCTTGAAATATTCTCTGGAAGAGTAAATCATTGTAAAATGTTGAAAGTCCCTTTAAACATGACAAGGTAAATATTACAATCTTAACTTAAAATATGTACACACTGAAAATGCACTTTAGTGGATTGAAACAGACAAGTCAAAAGCTTGATTGCACTTTCATATTTAATCAGTAGATGGCAGAAATCATCCACAGAGTGGAAGACAGGCGCGTCTGTACATACCTTTAGCACAGTAATGTTCCAGGCAAAGCTTTCCATGGCTTTCTGAAGCTTTCTACCCTTAAGTCCTTCTTTGGCACCAATCCGATGGAGGTCTTCATGAAAACCCATCCCTAAAGAACAAGAAAAGATGTTTACAATATATTCTTTATATGTATTTTATAAAAAGAACATTAAAGAAACTCTCAGTTCATTTTTTAAGACTTATGACAGGATAAGCATCCTTCAAGAAATAAAACCTCCAAACTTGCCCCTTGATTCCTGGCGAAGACCTGGCAAATGACACTGCACTGTAGGAGAGCTCATGCCTGGCAACAATGATACAAAAGATCTTCACCATTGTGTGACTGTTATTCAGGTCCTAGGAGTAAACCCATTGCAAAGACTACACACACTACTCAGCCCCACACCAAACTTATGCCAGGATAGACAACATTTTTCTGCAGGCATCCACCATCCCTTTAGTCACTTCCTCTAAAATCCATGACACCTATCTTTTGGACCACTCCATAATGTCCTTAACTATGGACCGCCCCCACAAACGGCATCTTAACAAGTCTTTCCTGAGTGACCCATTGCAATGCACTACTGGAGTACTCTGCTGAAAATGATAATGGTACAGTCTCACCTACCACTCTGTGGGTGCCCACAAGTTGGTGATGAGAGGGAAACGTATCCAGCGGGCCTCTCAGTTGAAACGGGAATGCAGAGCAGACATCCAGAAACTGACAAAGGAATTTCTCCTCATAAGCAAATCCCACAAATGGAATCCCACACCCGACACTCTGACCAAGTTGGAGACAGCCCAAGTACACTGTACCTAGCACTCACCACTGCAGCAGAAAAACACCTTAGATGGACGGGCGCAACATTTTATTCTCAGAAAGACAGAATTGGCTCTAAATTTGCAGCAAAATGAAACCCTAAAGCACGCACTCTTGTCTTTCCCCAAAATCCGCACAGCTTCAGGTGACTTGACCCAAAATCCCATTCGGATTATGGAATACGTCTACTGAAGATTAGATTTCTAGTCAAAATTATATACGAAACAGGACTCCCCCCTCCCCCTCCTCCAGTAAACTAGCACTAAACTTTCTTGGGGAAATAACCCTTCCACAGATCACTAGACCGCATAAGGAAATCCTAGATTAACCTATTACAGCGGAATAGATCCTGGAAATGATTAAAACTTCTCAGAATGCTATTATAATAAATTCGGACCTTCCCTGGCCCCCTATATGGCACGGTGTTTTAATTCTCTCCCCTGGATAAAGACCTTAACACAGCCTTTGTTATTCCCAAACCAGGGAAAGACGGGAGTGATGTCTGTAACTACCGCCCGATATCGCTCATTAAAAATGATCTCAAAATCATGATGAAAATCCTGGCATCTAGACTTTCTAGTTTTATTGCATATTATATCCATAAGGACCAGGTGGGCTTTATCCCAGGGAGACTGCCCTGATCAGGTCAGGAAAGCCATTGACATAATATTCTTACTGCAATCACAATGGGACGGAGGGGTACCCCAAAAAGTTTTTTTGATCTCGATTGATCTACAGAAGGCCTTAGACTCCGTCTCATGGTCCTATCTATTCGAAATTGTGGAGAGTTGGGGCTTCGGCCCTGAATTTCTAGGAATTATACATTCACTATATTCTACTCCTAGTCACAAAATCGTTTGATGGGTCACTACGCCAAAGCTTTTCACATCAGAAAAGGCACAAGGTGTGGTCTGTTTTCCCTGGGCAAGATTAATGCAGTCAAGAAGATACTACTCCCTCAATTACTCTATATTTTTAGATACCTCCCCATACCTATCAAAAAAAATGACTATCGCCAAATTTCAATCTAAAGTTATTAGTTTTATCCGGGGGAAAAAGGGACATCGTTGCTCTAAAGAAAGGAGGGCTAGGCCTCCCCAACATATGGCGGTACTACTAAGCAGCCCAACTAGCCCAAATTTACGCATTATATTCCAGGGGCCCCAAACCCGTTTGGATAGCTATAGAGAGACAGGCAGTCCCCCACAACACCATTGACTACCTTCTGTGGTGCCCCACACAAATTAGACCCCCTGTACTTTATCCCACTACCTAGCACTCTGCAACATCTTCCACAAACAGACCGCTGTCCAACATAAGGCCCCTCTCACATTTATTCCACAATCTGCATTTTCAGCCAGGGATGAACATCCTCGCCTTCTGATGGTGGCTGAACAAAGGACTATTCAAAATAGGACACTTCTTTACAACATCAGGCCCTATTTCCGTCGGTCACCGCATCAGTAAACTAAACATGCTAAATATCGAGTAATTCAGATTCATCAAATCACGTATTTCTTACACACAATATGGACAGACAAACCACAACCCTCCAAGCCAACTATATATGAACAATAGTGTTCCGACATTAGGGATCATAAGGGAAGCATCTCCATTATATACGCCTCTTTAGCGGAGAGGTCTACAAAACCTATCTATGCCCGTGCCTGGGAGTCTGAATTGGAGACCCACCTGGATCCTGAAAAATGGTACCAGCTCTTTCAATGCTCCTACAAAGGTATTATGAACATTGCGCTAATTGAAGCGAACACCAAAATCCTCACTAGATGGTACTATGTTCCCCTTCAGTTAGCCAAAATCTCTCCAGATGCCTCCAATATATGTTACAGAGGCTGCAATCAGGTTGGTTCTATGTACCATATCTGGTGGGCCTGCCCTTGCATTAGAAATTTTTGGAACAAATTCTTTCACATAGTCAGAAAGGTCACCAGAGTAGTGGTGCCCCAGAACTCCAGGATCGCTCTATTGAACCAGAGAGTTGGAATGACTCCTAAACACACCCAAATTTTGATCTTCTTTATGTTCCCGAGAGACAAAATTACCTTGGCAGGGGCTTGAACGAAACCCAGGGTTTCGATCCTAGCATCTAAGCGCAAGATCTCCTGGATCATGACCCAGGAACAACTGGTAGCTAAACTCTTGGACAAATTACCTAAATTTGAAGCTATCTGGGAACCCTGGGCACACTACATTAAAATACCACTTTACCCAGAACAAGCAATTCTCTAGGGGAAATATCCTGGATACCTTGCTCCCCTTCTCCCATTCCTCTCCTCAACTTATCTCTGCCTTTCTCCTCTCTAATGCCGTGTACACACGTTCAGAATTATGGTTGGAAAAAGGTCTGATGGTTTTTGGTTTTTCCGACGGAATTCCGCTCAAGCTGTCTTGCCTACACATGGTCACACCAAATTCTGACCGCCAAGAACGCGGTGACATACAAAACGTACGAAGGGACTAGAAAAAGGAAGATCAGTAGCCAATAGCTTCCATATCGTAGTTGAATCTGAGCATGCGTGAGTTTTTGCGCATCGGAATTGCATACACACCATCAGAATTTCCGATAGAAAGTTTTTCTGTTGGGAAAATTGAGAATATGCTCTCAAATTTTTGCTAGCGGGAATTCAGCCAGCTAAATTCCGATGAAGCATACACACTGTCGCATTTTCCGATGAAAAGCTCTCATCGGTCTTTTGCTGGCCAAAATTCTGATCGTGTGTACGTGGCCTAACTTTACCTTTTGCTCTCTCTTTCCCTAAGTTAATCACAGTGCTTTAGTGTTGTATCTTAAGTTAGTTCTTTGGTTCACACTCTGGAGCTCTAAGGTTCATTAGTAGTTAATTCAAACCCAGGTCCTATTCCGCAGGAACGAACACCTATTATATAGTAGTGACACTTGCAGAGCAACATGAAATGTCTCCAGAACCTGAAATGGAAACAAGGAGGACATCTTGGTTGATGGCTCTTGCCAGCCATAGGAGACCCTTATGGGCCATAAGGGTGGCCTGTGGGGTCTCCTGGGGAGCTGGACAGAACCCTGAAAGCCACAGTACTCTGTTATGCCTTCCCCCACCTCTACGGTCTATCATACGCATTGGTAGGATAGCGCTACATCTTTTCTAGGCTGGGTTTGGTAGAACTGAAACGCTCATCATAGAAAAGTTAGCCAAGCTCTATTTCTGAACCGTTCTGTTAATTACCTAACCTGTATATGTTTCCTTATTGTTGGCTGCCCTTGCAGACCTTCATAAAATGTCTGTATTGTTATTATACTTTCTGACTTTACACTCTCAATAAATATTTTGAAGAGCAAGGCCCACTTAAGCGACTTGGCAACCAGTCACAGACCATGAGTGGAGCTCTATTCTAGGGGCCCTCCCATCCAATCTGACCAGATGGAAGGGGACAGATGCCCTTCTGTTTTTTTTAGTGGATGGGATTGGAGATAGGTGGGTGTAAAACAGACACAAGTCCAACATAGAGGTGAATGGAGGGTTCCGATTGGGTCCACCTGAAAAACGGACAGGCGGACAACATTGGGTCAATCATGTGAAAGGGGCCTAAGGATGCTTTCACACTGATGCGCTGAGGTTTACCCACACCACGGGTGCAGCACAGTGCCCATATGGCTTTCCTGTGGGTTAGCTGCACTTTACTGTAGAGTTGTGTTATATCCTGCAGGTGTGGTGCTCTAAAACTCCTCCATTCAACCTGCAGGTAATAACAGAAGACTATGGCTCAGTGCAGGTAACATACAGGTGAACTGCGCTGCATCTATGGATCAGTTTTAAATCAACCCAGTGTAACCAGTGCAGAACTAGAACAGATATGCCCATTGCTATGTAACTTTATAAAAAAAAAAATAACCTACTTTTAAACACAATTTTCACTTCAGGAATCTTGCAGATATTGCTGGCTGTTGCTGCATTTGGTATCACTCAACCAGTGACAGGAGACGGCGCTATACAGGAAGCATAAGCTCTGCTCTCTACTGCAGCCGCATGCTACCTCTACCGCTGGCTCCATTCTCAACACTGATGCTCTGGTATAGTGGGTCGGGAACCCTCAATCTGAGCTTGCTGACCAGCCATCCTAGAGCAGAAGGTTGTGTGCCACATCAGAGGGCTTTGCGGGCCACATGTGGCCCACAGGCCAGTGGTTTGGCACCTCTGCCTTAAAGCATAGGCAAGAGCAGTTTTCCACAAGTAAAGCAAATATCTATATACCGGGTAGAGGCGGCTTATCCTGCTTCATACCAGTATTCTAATACCAAGACTTAGTGAGAACACGTATGTATCACATATATATAATGTACAGTCTACAGAACACAAAATATAGATGTAAACATTTAAAAAATAACTTCCAGGTATTGTTGCTGAAACTATGCCCATTATTTGCTAATTATTAAACATACTAGCCAAGCTACATTATAAAGCCAGTTATGACAATTATTTTTCCATTTGAAATGATGCCCATCAATTACCATCACTTGGAAAAAGCCACAGTGGCATTAACAAACAAGTGTCAGTAATGCAGTGAAGAAAGGATCTTGGGTACTGTGAGTGACGGTCACTGAAAACCAGGGCAAGCCTTAAAAACCCAACTATCACTTGATATCACAGACAATTGACAAGTATTCTGTTCAGCAAAAGATCTTATAATATTTTACGTAATGGCAGGGCCGTCTTTAAGGCAGGGCAAAAGGGGCAGCTGCCCTGGGCCCTGTCATTGTTGTGGGGCCCAAAGCAGCTGCCTCATACTTGCCAACTATCCCAGTTTACATTCCCTTGTCCCTTGAAGTTTTAGTCCTGTGCTGCTACTAATGCTGCCCAGCTCTCCCTATTGTTGTGTACAGATGACTCACCTGCAGACCTCTGTTTACATGTAAATACTGCCATTCATATGTAAATAGCAGTGACATGCATATGTAAATAGCTGAGGCCAACGGCATTGATATGTAAATAATGGCAGCATTCATAGGTATATCATGCCCCCCTGCAGTGAGGAGAAGATGTGCTGTAACCTATAGCAACCAGTGAGCAGTATTACTGTACAGTAATCTCTAGCAACCAATCAATAAGCAGAAATGTGTGCTGTAACCTCTAGTAACCAGCCAGTAAGCAGTAATGATATGCTGTAACCTCTGGCAACCAATTGCAATCGCTGCCTGATCTGATACAGCATCTTGATACAACTGATTTTAAGTCTAGCTGCTATTTATTGTTTGTCTCAGAGAAGGCACAGAGCAAAATTGCATGGGGGGAGGGGGGCCCTAAGAAAAATTTTGCCCAGGGTCCAATCAATATTAAAGACGGCCCTGCGTAATGGTGTAGCCTTTTAGAACACAACAGAACATTCAACTTGTTTTCTAGCCCATTATGATGTAATTTATCAAATGCAGATTTTTTTTATTCTTTCCTACTAATGTATTATTGTCTCTCCTGGGTGTATATATTGGGTACACATTTACAATGTTATAAGATTAATTTCTAGCTGCTTGATAGCATTTGTAGGAGTGGGTACTCAGTTAAAGCTAAACACCAGCAAGATATAAAACACATTTAATGCAGCTCTAATCATGATCACACCCTTAAAGCGGAGTTCCACCCAAAAAAACTCCGCTCATTTGTCTCCTCTCCTCCTCCGGTGCCACAATTGGCAACTTTCAGGGGAAGGAGGGGACAGGATAGCTGTTGACAGCTATCCTGTTCCCACTTCTGGGAGTCTGGGTCGTGGGCCGTGACATCCCCGCGGGGCTCCCTCCTCCTCTCCCTGTTGCCAGGCTGGTAGGAGAGAGAAGCGGGGCCTCGTGAATGCACAGTAGGGTTCCCAGCGTGAAGTGAATGGTGGCAGCAGCACCTGACAGCTGATGGAAACATCAGCTGCGGTGTCGACATCGCTGGACTCCAGGACAGGTAAGTGTCCTATTGTTAGAAGCCAGCAGCTGCAGTATGTGTAGCTTTAAGCCTAGTACACACTACTCGTTTTTTTTTTGTTCAATCCGGCAGGGCTGAACGAAAAAAACTGACAGGAGGTGCTGCTGTACTTACTATGTGATCTTAGTAAAGCAATCTCCCCTGCTGTGCTCTTGTGTTCTGACAAGGGGATGGCCCCCACCAGAACAATTTAGTCATTGGAAGCCAATCGGCAGACCTTTTTCGGTCATGTCCCTTTGACAGAAGCCGGCATAATGGCGACTTCAGTAGGACCGGTTACAGTATACATGGGCCGAATTATGGCCAGTTTCTATTTAACTGGCCGATGCTGCCCAACGTTCGGCCCATGTTTATTAGGCTTTAAAGAGGTTCGACAGCCTAAAAATGTCATACTTTTTGCGATTCTGCACTGCGTCGCTTTAACTGACAATTGCGTCCTGGCTCCGAAACAATTGACGTCCTTTTTTTGCCACAAATAGAGCTTTCTTTTGGTGGTATTTGATCACCCCTGCAGTTGTTTTTTTTTTTTTGCGCTATAAACAAAAAAGTGCGACAATTTTGAAAAAAAACACATTATTTTTTACATTTTGCTATAATAAATATCCCCCAAAAATATATAAAAAAACTTTTCCTCAGTTTAGGCCGATATGTATTCTTCTACATATTTTTGGTAAAAAAAAATCGTAATAAGCGTATATTGATTGGTTTGCACAAAAGTTCTAGCGTCTACAAAATAGGGTATAGTTTTATGGCATTTTTATTAACTTTTTTTTTTTACTAGTAATGGCGGCGATCAGCGATTTTTATTGTGACTGCGACATTATGGCAGACACGTCGGACAATACTGACACATTTTTGGGACCATTGGCATTAATACAGCAATCAGTGCAATTAAAAATGCACTGATTGCTGTAAAAATGTCTCTGGCAGTGAAGGGGTTAACCACTAGGGGGCAGTGTAGGGGCTAAGTGTGTGTGTTTTTTTAACTGTAGGGGGGAGTGGCTTGGCGTCGCTACCCACGGTTGGGCACTTAAAGGGTAACGTACCTGTACGTGCTTGTGCCCAGCCGTGCCATCCTGCCAACGTACATTGGTGTGAGGCGGTCCTTAAGCAGTTAATGCATTCTCTGCATTAAAGTGGTTCTAAAGGCTCATGGTTTTTTACCTGCATAAAGGTACAAAACCTTCCGTGTGCAGCCCGTAATACTTACCTGAGCCTCATGTCAATCCAGCAATGTGCACAAGATCCTCGGCTCTGCAGGGACTCTCCCTCCTCATTGGCTGAAGCAGCAGTGGGAGCCAGTGAGACAATCAGTAGAGGAAAGGGTGGGGCCGAGCCTTGGCTGTGTGTGTGAATGGACACGCAGAGCCGTGGCTCCAGAGAGAGCCTGCTTGGGTGCCCCCACACCAAAGCAGGTATATATCCATTTATCTTGAGTTCAGATTTAATTACTAGCCAGGCTAATGGTATATAGTAGCAACCACACCTTGCCCTGGCACAAACTTTGGAAAGGAGAAGGTAACTGTTATACTGGCTCAACAATGATATCCAGCAGGTGGCCAGGGATGAAGAGTTGTAGAAAGCTATGGAGGTATGCATGCCATTCCCAGGCTCTGCGGGATTTCTGGTGTTCGTGTCGTTCACAGGTTTTTTTGATCTATAGAAAATCTCAGAGTACAATTTTGAAAACAAATCTAGTTTAATAAAATGCAATTGCTCCATGCAAGCTGTCATATTCAATGTGTATAGCTAGTCAATGCAACCTTGCATAACAAGAGTGCCTTATATATTCCTTGACTGGTCTAATAATTCTAATACCTTTGGACACAGCCTGAAGATTCATTGGCAGCATCTGTCAGAATGTTACCCCCCCAAGTCTTTTTGTCCGAATTGTATTCCAGTACCTGGTCATGTGACCAAAAGCATCTCAGAAGAGCAGTTCTTACAGGTAAGGTAACTCCCAAGTTCTATTACAACCTATCAGTATATGCAGCAAGACTGGTAATACAGGTTATGTTTTTTTTTTTTTTTTTAGTAGACAGGTCTGCTTTAAGCACACCTACTAGAGCAGTGGTCCCCAACCTTTTTGGTACGGGGACCGGCTGCATGAAATTGTGCCAAGGTTGAGATGGTGTCAGGATGATTGAGGGGCATTATTTCTATTATTACACTGTAGTAATAAATGGAATAGTTCAACTCACCATAATGCAGAATCAGTGGGAGCCCTGAGCGTGTCACTTGCCACTGTCACCAAATGCGGAATGTCACTTGCCACATCCCCTGCCTTGTTGCCTGTCACCAGATGCAGAATGTCCCTTGCCACGTCACCTGCCACGCTGCCTGTCAACAGATGCGGCATGTCACCTGCCACGTTGCCTTTCACCAGATGCGGAATGTCACTTGCCACGTCGCCTTTCACCAGATACAGAATGTCACTTGCCATGCTGCCAGCCACAAGATGTGAATTGTCACTTGCCATGTTACCTGCCACACTGCCTGTCACCAGATGCGGAATGTCACTTGCCATGTTGCCTGTCACCAGAAGCGGAATGTTACTTGCCACGCTGCCTGCCACCACTGCACTGGTGGCAGCACTGGTCCATTTAGCACAAAGGCAGGCCTCTGTGCAGTGGTGGGTTCCGTATGAAAGCAGGAGAGCAGTGATGCAGGGTAGGCAATGAGAGATGATGTCATCTCTCTGCTCCCCACCGCACCTCCAACATTGAGGCTGACAGAACACCGGCTGTGAGGGCGGAAGAGCGGTGATGCGGGGGCGGAGAGAGATGATGTAATCTCTGCTTGCCCGCCAGCTTCTTCCATCCAGCTCTCATATGCCCACCACTCGGCTGTCACATGCCGCCCGCCCACACCCATGGCTTGGCTGCAGAGAGGCCACGGCCCCGGGGTTGATGACCCCTGTACTAGAGAATGCTTAGGATTTGATGGAAACAGTAATTCCCCGACTCGCATGCTGCATACTAGTTCAAGAATATGTACTCATTGAATAGACAGTTCCAGAACTAGTATAAGATAAATAAGTTAAAGTGGAACGTTATCTAGAATTAAAACATCTGCAAACAGGCAGACATTTTTATTTCAGAAGAGACATACTATGTTTCTTCTGTAATAATATAATCCTATCTGTCTACTTGCAATAATCTTTACAATAGACAGTGAGCCAATCAAGATGGCTGAAGATTCACAGCCCAGAGGAGGACTGGGTGAAGACAAAGGTGCTGAAGACACTACATTATTGGAGGGAAGGTGACTATAGTACCATTTTAAGGAAGTTTACATTCATCACACCTTAAAGCAAACATGCTCCGCCATGCAAAATAGGATTATCCACTGTACTTTTTATTAACCACTTGCTTACTGGGCACTTAAACCCCCCTCCTGCCCAGACCAATTTTCAGCTTTCAGCGCTGATGCACTTTGAATGACAATTGCGCGGGCATACAACACTGTACCCAAATGAAATTTTTATCATTTTTTTCCCACAAATAGAGCTTTCTTTTGGTGGCATTTAATTACAGCTGGGAGTTTTATTTTTTGCTAAACAAACAAAAAAATGCAAAAAAAAAAAAATCATGTTTAATAGTTTGTTATAAAATTTTGCAAACAGGTCATTTTTCTCCTTCATTGAAGTGCACTGATGAGGCGGCACTGATGGGCTGCACTGGTGGGCACTGATAGGCACAGATAAGGCGGCACCGATGGGCACAGATAAGGCGGCACTGATGGGCACAGATAAGGCGGCACTGATGGGCAAAGATGGGCACAGATAAGATGGCACGAATGGGTGGCACGGATGGGTGGCACTGATAGGTACCACTGATAGATGGGACTGATGGGCACTGATAGGTGGCTCTGATAGGTGGCACTGCTGGGCACTGATGGGCGGCACTGATGGGCACTGGTAGATGACACTGATGGGCACGGATATGTGGCACTGGGGTGCAGCACCTTTGTTGAGGCAGATTGTGGGCACTGCTGGGTGGCACTGTGGGCACTGCTGGGTGGCACTGTGGGCACTGCTGGGTGGCACTATGGGCACTGCTGGGTGGCACTATGGGCACTGCTGGGTGGCACTGACGGGGGGCACTTATTTTTTATTGAGGTGGCACTGGCAGGGGGCAGGTGGGCACTGGCAGGAGGCAGGTGGGCACTGGCAGGGCTGGCCGTGATCGGGACTGATGTCCCGATCACGGCCGCCGGTGATCGGCTCTTTTTTTTCTCCTCGCGCTGGAATAATAGCCGATTACCGGCTTCGTTGTATCACATGATCAGCTGTCATTGGCTGACAGCTGATCACATGATAAGGGGTCAGGATCGACCCCTTGCTCGGATCAGTGATCAGGCGAGTCTCAGGGGGCGCGCAGGCCGATCGTGCACGGGACGCCGTCAATAGACGTAGTCCCGGCAAAGGAGGTCCGCGCTGTAGCCGTCATTCGGCTATAGCGCGGGTCTCAAGTGGTTAAAGGCATGGGGCCGGGGGCCTAAAATATTTAATGTTTAGTTTAATGTGAATTGTGTATCATTTCAGTATAGGATTGAATGGCAAACTGCCATCAGGCAGAACCTTGTCAAAAGGTGGAAGTTGTAGAACCAGGAAAGATTAATTGCAGCAAGAAAAACTATATTTTTTTAACAATACCTTCCATGAGAAATGGCAATAAGCACCAGGAAGGAAGCATTCAGAGGAGGGTAACCTCACAATGTGGCTAATAATGGCTGTCTCAGGGGAATAAGGAGGAAGTGTAGAAACGCCAAAAGACAGAATGGGCAAGCCTAGAAGACAATAGTCTCCAGACAATGCCACAGTAAAGACTGGACAGCCTTGCTAGACTTATTATATGCAATCCTAGAAGGTGAATAGTGAGGAAATTAAAATATATTTCAAAGAACAAGAGATATTGCCTTCTAGCTTCATGGCTTGTACCCAAAGGTATTGTTTTTCTGTGTTTAAAATGCACATCAAATTCAGGTCAATAGAATACCCTACACTTTAATGGTGCAATGTGGGTGCAGTTTGTGTCGAAGGCAAAGCATACTAAACTAGCCTTTTGCTGCAATTTACATTCACTCATACATGGCTTCCTCAGTGGAAAGTGGCATGCAATTTAAAAGAATCTCCAGCAGGAACAATATACAATCCATACTATTTATTTTACCATGCTATCCTTGTCTGAAGAAGACCCATGACCTTGTGGCAAACTACATAGGGGAGGGGCTTGCTGATGTCATAATGCACTGAGAGACGAGGATAGTGTGTAAAACGAACACTGTGCATTGTATATTTTTCCGGTTGGAGATTTATATAAATTGCATGCTGATATTGAGTGGGTGTTTTTAAGTCAAAGTGTGTATAATAAAAAAAAGTTATTTAAAAAAAAATAAAGCACTATGTATAGTGTTCTTTTTCTATAATGCATTGGCTTAGCGGAGGAGTATTTAAGAAGGAAGTTGGTATAACCTTCATATTAAAGCTATTTGGAAATTAAAGAGGATCCCTTGTGTGAATCAGAGGCGCAGTTAGACCACACCAGTGGTCATATATTCCAGGTGAGGGCACATCTGGTGAAGGGAACCTCATGCTGTATGATATAAATCAGTACACATGGTGGTGTAATACGAAGAGGATTATTATTACTGCTCTTATTTAGTTTGTGACTGCACAAGTGGATATTTTTTTATATATTTATATCTGTATTTTTAAAAAATGTTTAATGCAAAAAATCTTTTTTGCACGTATATGTGATTGAATATATATATATCATTTGTTGTATTTTGATATACAGTATCTCACAAAAGCGAGTATAACGCTCACATTTTTGTAAATTTTTTATTATTTATTTTCATGTGACAACACTGAAGAAATTACACTTTGCTGCTAAGTAAAGTAGTGAGTGTACAGCTTGTATAACAGTCTAAATTTGCTGTCCCCTCAAAATAACTCAACACACAGTCATTAATGTCTAAACCACTGGTAACAAAAGTGAGTACACTCCTAAGTGAAAATGTCCAAATTGGGCCCAAAGTGTCAATATTGTGTGTGGCCACCATTATTTCCCAGCACTGCCTTAACCCTCTTGGGCATGGAGTTCACCAGCGCTTCACAAGTTGCCACTGCAGTCCTCTTCCACTCCTCCATGACGACTTCACTGAGTTGATGGATGTTAGAGACCTAGCGCTCCTCTGCCCTCCATTTGAGGATGCCACTCAGATGCTCAATAGGGTTTAGGTCTGGAGACATGCTTGGCCAGTCCATCACCTTTAACCTCAGCTTCTTTAGCAAGGCAGTGGTCATCTTGGAGGCGTGTTTGGGGTAGTTATGTTGGAATACTGCCCTGCAGCCTAGTCTCCGAAGGGAGGGGATCATGCTCTGCTTTAGTATGTCATAGTACATGTTGGCATTCATGGTTCCCTCAATGAACTGTAGCTCCTCAGTGCCAGCAGCACCCATGCAGCCCCAGATTATGACACTCCAAGCACCATGCTTGACTGCAGGCTAATTAAACACACCTGCTCCCCATTCACACCTGAGACCTTGTAACACTAACGATTCACAGGACATCGGGGAGGGAAATGGTTAATTTGGCCCAATTTGGACATTTTCACTTGGGGTGTACTCACTTTTGTTGCCAGCAGTTTAGGCATTAATGGCTGTGTGTGGAGTTATTTTGAGGGGACATCAAATTCACGCTGTTATACAAGCTGTAAACTCACTACTTTACATTGTAGCAAAGTATCAATTCTTCAGTTTTGTCGCATGAAAAGATACAATAAAATATTTACAAAAATGTGAAGGGTGTACTCACTTTTGTGAGATACTGTATATACGCCCATATATTTTTTTTCCAAAGGTAATATAAGATTGCACAAGAGGATATGTTTAAAGTGAGAGTACTCACATTTTGATAATATTGTTAATTTTCTTATATATTATTTAGGCCCCTTTCACACTGTGGCGGTGCGGGCGTCGGCGGTAAAGCAGTGCTATTTTTAGCGGCACTTTACCGTCGTATTAGCAGCTGTATTCGGTCGCTAACGGGGCGGTTTTAACCCCCGCTAGTGGCCGAAAAAGGGTTAAAACCACCCGCAGAGCTGCTGCAGCGGCGCTTTGCCGGCGGTATAGCCACGCTGCCCCATTGATTTCAATGGGTAGGAGTGGTTTAGGAGCGGTGAATACACCGCTCCAAAGATGCTGCTGGCAGGACTTTTTTTACCGTCCTGCCAGTGCACCGGTCCAGTGTGAAAGCCCTCAGGGCTTTCAAATTGGAGTGAAAGGAGCCGCTTTTTTCAGGCGCTATACAGCCGTTATTTTTATGTAGCACCTGAAAATCGCCTCAGTGTGGAGCGTGGCATCATTGGTTGGATATAGCTTGTTCAATTAATCTTAGCCAGAATCTTACCTAGAAGCTAATTGGTTACTATGCATAGCAACAACCGATTTTGTTGCACCAGTTTTTAGAAATCTCTCCCTATGTTTTAACTATATAACTGTTAGACACAGCAGACTATTTAGGGCCATGCATAATGTAATATTACTTGGGTTGTCCATTATTGCTGCTATTATCCCTCCATCTATAACCATTATCAAACATAATAAAGATCATTAATAAATAACAAAGCCCACGCTGACCTGCTATTACCTTCTTCATTAAATAAGCTAAAACTTTACCTAAAAAAAAAAACAACAAAAAAAAAAAACCTGCCCCTTTGTTTGCTATAACAAAACTCCATAAAAGATAACATTTAAGTACAAAGAAAGTATTTTCCAAGATGGAAGCATCCCTTACAGGCACAAGCAATGACAGATTTCTTTATATTTTATGTATAACAGCAGGATTACAAAGGAAAGATGGATGTGGTCTGCTGAGTTATTGTAAACAGCCACATAACAAAGGTCCATTTTACTTAGAAAGGTTTGAAGTCAAGACTTCAAACTAGGGTTCCACTTAACCACTTCGTTCTGCTGCTAATCATCTGAACTTTCTGGAGGTCCAGTATCTTGACAATGAAACAGATATATTGTACTTTGGCACAGTATTGCAGCAGCAGTGGTATCCGAAAGGTGGAACTTACCTCTAGGCCTAGAAAAGTTGGTTTCTTTCTGTAACACAGCAGTAGTGGAATGATCATAGTCAAGTCTGGTACACACTAACCACTCTGGTCAGAGCCGTTATGCTAACCATCCGACATACAGCAATCTCTGTCTGTTGTGTTCTGACAGGGGGACCAGAATATATTCGATCAGCGCTCTTTGCCATTGGCCAAGAGTGCTGATCGGTAGTCGGCCGGCTGCTGGTTTTCCAGCATGCCCATCCGACAGAAGCCAGGCAGACATACACACACACTGGCCAAATGTCGGCTGTTTTTCTTTTTTTTTTTTTAACCTGCAAATGTCTCCAGACATTCGGCCCGTGTGTACGGGGCTCTATTACTCACTGGAGGCTTCCACCCCCATAACGATGTGCGATGGGTTTGTGTGTATAGTAAGTGATTTTATTGTAGATACTCATTAAATATTGAAAACCGTTTACTCACATCTCGAATGAAGGTCTATTTAATAATCGACTTATAAAGTTACATGTTTCCGAGACAAATCTGCGCTTAGCAAATATGATTCCAGAACAGTGGAATAGGGTAAAGAAAATAGATTTTTGCCTTGTATTTTGGCTGTATCAGTACAATGAGACTTCACATGGAGGAAAAAAAATGTTACAAGTCTGTGGGAACTGCAAGTATCTGCACTAAAAATAGATGGAGGTATGTGATTAACGGGTAGAGACAAGGGGGGCGTTTGCAGATTCTTAACCCCTGGCCAGCAGGGATGTTGCAGCGGAAGGTTCATAACACCCTACTTCTCTCTGGGTTAGTGAAGTGTCTATCACAGGGGAAGACTGACACACATCTTCCCATAGCTCCGTGTCTCCTCATGTACAGATAGAGAAAACTTTTTCACAGATTAGCAAGATGTAGT
Source organism: Lithobates pipiens (assembly GCF_037356315.1). NCBI lineage: Eukaryota > Metazoa > Chordata > Amphibia > Anura > Ranidae > Lithobates > Lithobates pipiens. The sequence continues at coordinate 123,443,952 of NW_027507789.1, read as the reverse complement.
AATATATGTTCTTGTCACATCAAAGGCTGAATGCTGCAACAGCTGCCAGAATTATCTGCATAGTCTTTTTCTGGAAATCTCATCATAGCTAGTGCACTGGGTCTGCCACAAAAATTGTATTTACACAATTGCTTCAAAAAAAGGTCACACACCAGTGTAGACCCCTCAGTATAGAACCCCAACCCCCCCCAAGCACAGACCCCTGTGGACTTTCAGCAATCCTCCCCAGTACAGACATCTCCCACCCAGTACAGACCCCTCAGAACAGTCATCATACTCCCAGTACAGACCTCTGAGGATTGTCCCCTTCCCAGTATAGACCTCTGAGGACTGTCACTCTTCAGGAAGGACAGACCCCCTTCTCCAGAGTAGACCCCTATGGACAGTTACGCCCGAGTACAGACCCCCCTTCCCCAATACAGACTCAAGTGCAGAGACACCACTACTCCCCCTTCGCAATACAGACCTCTAGGAGAGGACTCCCCTCTCCCTTAACTTACTAGACCAGATGCATTGGCAGCTTAGAGTGAGGAAAATCCTCCTGTTGGCCCTGTAATATGACTGGGGCAGGGAATGAGACACCCCTCACTCTGAAGTGCCGCTATTGTCAGGGAAGCACCGGGGGTCAACTAGCTGCGGGTGCTGTGTCCATCCGACATTTTTTTGCATGGCAACACAAGATCAAAATGTCAGGCAGAGATAGCACCCCCAGCAATTCAGGACCCAATGCAGACTGTACATTCCCACCATCCAGTATGCCACTGGTAGGAGCATTGATTTGTAAAGGGACTAGATTGCTCTCTAGTAACATGCTTCCACAATCAGTCTCTGTCCTGCAGAATGTCTCCAATTTCCAAGTACACCTGTAGCATGCCCACAGTCCCATCAGACAGAGCTCCTCGATGACGTTATGTCCCAGTTATATCCCACAATTTAGGCTTCCTAAACCTTGTAAATTGGCCATCACAGACCTCCTCTGAAGATAACTTCAGACACCAAATCCGACAAAATTATTGAACAGCTGCATGCATCCTGGTGTGTCACAAAAGGTGTCAGGGTTCACAAATGCATTTACCACAGAGGAATGTCTTCTTTGTAGTGGACTACATGCTTGGTATAATCTAACTGATAAGAATCCATGAGTATAATCTTTAGATATAATATTACATCACCATCTGCAAAAATGTACAACGTTATATAGTTTAACTATAGATTTTGCAAAGGAATGCATTACAATGATCTTCTGACGAGGACAGTCAAGTTTCCTGCTGCTTCTCCTTTCTGTATTCGTCACACAGACATATTAATTTGCTGGCTATTATAAGTAATGTATCAAATATTCATCATAGCAAAGGAAAGTAATCTACCCCATAACGCATGCTTCCTGCCATTGCTGCATGAGCAATTCTAAGACACGGAATCTACATTCAAGGCAAGCAGAGCAGGCCGAAAAATGGATTTAAATTCATGTTGCCCATGCTAAGTAAAAAGCAATGAAATAATGTCAGTTCCCTACCTTTTATTAAAGTAAACTTCCACTTTAATTAAAAAAGCATATCAGGTATAACATTTTTTACACATGCCAATTTCTTATTAAAATCTTATTGAAATCGCTCTATTTCAATAGGCAGCCAGCTGTGATTTTCTAAAGCTGAGAAAAAGAAAGAGAAATGTTTGTTTCCTTGTAAATGTGGCAGCCATGACAACTCTGGAACATTGTGAGCTCGGTTTGTTTACCTGCTCACTGTGTCTTTCACCATCTTACTCTCAACTGGGACTCATTATGTAAGTTAAGTAGACCCTTCCACTTAGCACTCAGGAAGTAGCATGGGATACATGAAATCCATGTGTCAATTTCAGCAAAACAGAAAAAAAAAACCTTTACAATGAAGTCTGCTAAAATCCTCGCAATGTATTTCACTGTCCGGTGAAGGATTTTTGTTTTTAGTCTTTTTAAATTTACAACATATTGGCTGGCAGTAAAGAGTCACTGCGCCTCTGTGCCTGAACAATGCGGAGAAAGAGCACCGCCTACTTCCTTATTAAATATGAATTATTTCGATACCGACTTCGGAAACAAACACAGTGCCTATAAAAAGAATTCCAGGATAAACATTGTTTTCCCCCTAATAAACAGGAATATACTTTTCTTTTGTCAAAGTGGAAACAGAAATCTGGAAAAATACATAAATAATTACAATGAAAAACAACCAAAAGAAATAACTGACAGCATCACCGCACATACTGCAAAAGTCAGTATTGAGTAGATGCACTTTCTACAGCAATTACAGACTTGGGTCTCTATCAGCATTACTATGCAGACATTAAAGTGAAGTTCCACCCAAAAATTGAACTTCTGCTTTAAGCACTCCTCGCCCCCTTACATGCCACGTTTGGCATGTCATTTTTTGGGGGGGTGGTAGGGGCTTCATTAGGAGGGGGGCTTCCTGTCCCACTTCCTCCTTCCGCCCAGGGACCAATTAGGTGACTCCTCCTTACGCCTCCCTCTAGACGATCTCCTGGGACACGTAACAGGTCTCAGGAGATCGCCTGTCCACTCCGGGAGCACATCGCGACTTGCGCATGCGCAGTGCGTGCCCGGCCGTGAAGCCGAAAGCTGTCATGGCTGGGTAGCCAGAGTGGCAATGGAGGCACCGGCAGAGAGGAGGGGGAGAGGAGTGACACCCCGTTCGGCCGCATCGCTGGACCGTGGAACAGGTAAGTGTCTGTTTATTAAAAGTCAGCAACTACTCTTTTTTTAGCTACTGACTTTTAATAAACATAAAAAGCCTGGAACTCCCCTTTAATATTTTCCTTATTCCTCTCTGTAAAACTGTCCAAGCTCTTCAAGAATGTATGGGGATTGAGTCAAGAGCCTGTCCAGCCACACATTCTCTTTTTTCCATTCCTGGATATAAACACTGTTCTAAGCCATTTCTGTATAGAATTGGCTTCTTCCTTGTGGGTCATGGTCTTGCTGGAAGACAATGACCCTAGCTCAGCTTTTTTTGAGACTGCATCTGGTTTTGTCAGAGGTTTTCCCTATTTGGTTGTATTTATTCTACCCTCATAAATCTGCTGCAGAGAAATATTCCCACGGCATGATGCAACCACCATGCTTCACGGTGGGGATGGTGCACTTATAATTGCATTGCAAAGCTGGGGCTACACTGCTACAAACCTTTATTAAGATAACATGTTATAAAGATGAAATTATATGGAATATATTGCAAAGGTAACATGTAAGAAATTTGAGGGCTGTATTGAACTACTGAAAGTTTATTTATTTTTTTAACCACTTCGGTATAGGGCACTTTTATCCCCTTCCTGCCCAGGCCAATTTTCAACATTCAGCGCTATTGCACAAAACAATTGTGTGGTCATGCAACACTATGCATAAGAAATTTTTATCATTTTTTTTTCAGACAAATGGAGCTTTCTTTTGGGGGTATTTAATCAGCACTGGGGTTTTTATTTTTTTGCAAAATTTATGAAAAAAGACCAAGAATTAAAAAAAAAAAAAAAAAAAAAGCTTTTCTTAATTTCTGTTATAAAATCTTGCAAATAATCTTTCCTTCATGCATTTAGGTCAAAATGTATTCTGCTATATTAATTTGGTGAAAATAACCCAAATCAGTGATTATTTAGTCTGTAGGAAAGTTATATTGTCCACATATATATGGTATATATGGTGCCTTAAAAAAGTATTCATACCCCTTGAAATTGTTCACATTTTGTCATGTTACAACCAAAAACATAAATGTATTTTATTGGGACTTTATGTAATAGACCAACATAAAGTAGAACATAATTGTGAAGTGGAAGGAAAATGATGAATGATTTTCAAACTTTTTTACAAATAAATATGTGAAAAATGTAGCGTGCATTTGTATTCAGCCCTCCTGAGTCAAATACTTTGTAGAGCCACCTTTTGCTGCAATTACAGCTAAAAGTCTTTTTTGGGGATGTCTCTACCAGCTTTGCACATCTAGAGAGTGACATTCTTCTTTGCAAAATAGCCCAAGCTGTCAGATTGGATGTAAACCGTCTGCGAACAGCAATTTTCAAGGTCTTGCCACAGATTCTCAGTTGGATTTAGGTCTGGATTTTAACTGGGCCATTCTAACACATGAATATGCTTTGATCTAAACCATTCCATTGTAGCTCTGGCTATATGTTTAGGGTTGTTGTCCTGCAGAAAGGTGAACCTCCACCCCAGTCTCAAGTCTTTTGCAGACTTTAACAGAGTTTCTTCTAAGATTGTCCTGTATTTGGCTCCATCCATTTTCCCATCAACTCTGACCAGCTTCCCTGTTCCCGCTGAAGAAGAGCATCACCACAACATGATGCTGCCACCATGGTGGAGATGGTGTGTCGGGGTGATGTGTAGTGTTAGTTTTCTGCCATACATAGCATTTTGCTTTTAGGCCAAAAAGTTCAATTTTGGTTTCATCTGACAAGGGCACTTTCTTCCACGTGTTTGCTGTGTCCCCCACATGGCTTTTCGCAAACTGCAAACGGTACTTCATAATAGTTGTCCTGCCAAAAGATTCTCCCACCTGAGCTGTGCATCACTGCAGCTCCTCCAGAGTAACCATGGGCCTCTTGGCGGCTTATCTGATTAATGCTCTTCTTGCCTGGCCCGTCAGTTTAGGTGGACGGCCATGTCTTTGTGGGTTTGCAGTAGTGCCATCTCTTTCCATTTTCGGATGATGGATTGAACAATGCTCTGTGAGATGTTCAAAGCTTGGGATATATTTTTATAACCTAACCCTACTTTAACCTTCTCCACAACTTTATCTCTGACCTGTCCGGTGTGTTCCTTGGCCTTCATTATATGCTGTTTGTTCACAAAGGTTCTCTAACAAACCTCTTCACAGGGCTTGCAGTGATTAGCTGTGATTGGCCAAAGCTAACCACATGGCACAGATGGGCTGTGATTGGCCCTGTCTGTACCATGTGATTACTATGGCAATCACAGCTAGCAACACAACTGTATACAGTGGATGGCATGAAAGTAAAAAATCCATTGTTTAAAACTGTCATGTGATCTGCTGCAATTGGTCACAGCGACCACATGGTACTGCCAGTGGCCGTTACAGTGACCAGTCATTGTCCTGTGGACACGGCTGGTGACAGATTGTGCTGCTGCGGGCACTGCAGCTGAGTGAGAAGCGCATTCTGGGGTGACATCATATGACGTCTTCCCAGAACAACAGTGCTCCCCCCCGGCCATCATTTTACTATACGCTGGGCAGGAAGGCGTTAACTTACATAGGACATTCAAATTACACATATTGATTGAGTAACTCTTCCGCTATAGTAAATCATTGTCTTCTTCATTGAGGCTAAATAATGGTTTCCAAGCAGAAGCAAACTGTCATCATTCAGTTTTTGAAGAAGGGGTACAGGCATTCCAACAGCCACAGAAGGCTACAGAATGCTTACAGAGATAACACCTTTGACAAGAGCAATGTCTTGTTACTAGTGACTCTTGAAATGGTGTCATCTCCCTAAACATTATGTAGCCTTCTGTAGATGTCTGTCAGCTTTCACCCCTCCTTTGTCAAGAACTCAATAACTGCATGTTGCTTCTGCTTAGAATTCATAATTTACCGGCAATGAAAAAGAAGAAGAGTTACTCTACTTGCGTTACACTTAATTTTAACAACCTATGTAGGCCAATAAAAAGGCCCACTTTTCTATTACAGCCCTTGCATGTTGTAACACAGCCTGTTAGGTGTCCCTGACAATTTTTCACATGGACAACAGACCACATTATGTATATAAGATTAGGAAATTAATTGACAAGCGAACAAGGTTAAGCCCCAAACATGGATAAGTGGAGAACCCAGTAGGAGGGAGTAACATGACTGCTCAGGCTTAAAGCGGGAGTCCGCCGGGAGTTCCGCCGTTTTTTTTTTTTAAAAAGCCAGCAGCTACAAATACTGCAGCTGCTGACTTTTAAAATAAGGACACTTACCCGCCCAGCGCGCCTGCGATGTCGGCACCCGAAGCCGATCTCTCGATCGTCTCTCGGGTGCTACCGCCGCCATCTTGGGTATGGGAATCAGGAAGTGGAGCCTTTTGGCTTAATTTCCCGGTTCCCTACTGCGCATGCGCGAGTCGCGCTGCGCAATAAGGATGGTCCCGCTGCCTCTGGGATCCGTGTGTTTCCCAGCAGGCAGCGGGGGACTTTCGGAAAGGGGCGTAATCTACGCCCCTTTCCGCAGATAGCTATGCCGGAAGTGGGTGCAGATACCTGTACTGTACAGGTACCTGCACCCCCCCTCCCCCATGAAAGGTGACAATTGTGGCGCCGGAGGGGGGGAGGATTCCAATGAGCGTAAGGTCCACTTTAGGGTGGACCTCCGCTTTAAGTCAATCATTATAGCAGGGACATAGGAGAAGTTGGTGGGTATGCAACCAACCAGGATTTATCAAAAAGAGATACATGCAAATTAATTGAAAACATAACCAATGGCCAAAAGAATATGAGAACCCAATATTTGTTGATGTGTAACCTCCACAAGGTCAATGGACTGATGTTCTCAGAACCCTGACCAAGATGTATCTAAATGCTGCTGGAAATTCAGATAGTATGGATCTGAATTCCTGACCGAAGGCAGTAAACCTCTAGCAATGACAACTGTCTACGGTACTCACTTGGGTAATCGCTAGGTCTTACATTCAAGGATGTATCATCTACTTAGTAATAGACTTACAGATCATTACTAACTCACTGGCAGTAGCTGGAGTTTATTTCTTGCCTCTCAAGTCTGCAAGAACATACAGAGTTCTTATGTTCACTTAATACATCCATTCTCTGCACACGCACAGTAATTAGGATAATCAGCATAATTATTGGCTGGCGTGAGAAGAGCGCTTGCTGCAGTGTCAGCGGCAAAGAAGAAGAAAAGAAATGAAGACAGGGAAAGAGTAATTGCCTAATGACAGGCGACCTATTAATGGGTAGATGTATATCGATGGGTTTCTATAAACATCTACACCTTTCACACAGCTATGTATAAGTATAAATATTCATAATAAAGGGGGACACAAATGAAGGAACAGAGGGATAGAAGACACATTTTAAAGAAAAAACTGGACAAAGGAGTTAAAATTAAAGAAGTATTATTTAGAGCAGCCTTTTTCAACCAGGGTGTGCTTGGCAAAATGCCTAAAAATTGTCCCAAATTAGCCAAAAATTGTCAACAAGCCAGTGGGCAGATCAAGCCTAGCGCTTCAACGTGCCTTTTAATGTGTTTTTGATGCTTCAGTGGTGCTTCGGTGATGCTTTTTTGAAGCTTTAATGAAGCTTGGCAGATGCCCTGTGTGTGTGTTGATATATCATACCTGCAATACCTCAAAAACAAAGTGAAGCTAAAGCTGAATAAAAGCCCCTCAAAAGCTGCAGGTGCTTAAAGGGAGCTTTGTCATACACTTCTATGGAGTCTTTGAAGATGCTTTGAAGCACCACTAAAGTGACATGGGGGAGAATTTTTGAAGCAAGTTATTTTTGTGCAGCATTACAACCATTTTTTTCCCACTGACATCCAACAGATTGGATTTAGCAGGAGTTCTCTGAGCCCTGAAAAATCATTTTCCTCTGAGGTAAAAAGATTAAAGTGGATGTCATAATGTAGAGTATAAGATTTCCTATCACTTGAGCCCAGTCTTGCCACAAAGAGTTAATCCATCTCCGAGCAATCATCTGTTATTGTTCAGTCAGATAAATCTTGACAAACAGAGAAAAATTTTGTCAAATTCTCCCCCTTGCTGTGAGTGACAGATGATTTACATATCTCGTGCACTAGCCTAATGCCCCGTACACACGAGCGGACTTTTCGACATCCAAACTCCGACGGACTGAGTCCGTCAGACTATCCGATCGTGTGTGGGCTGCAACGGACTTTAGCTTCGCTAAAGTCTGACGGACTTTAGAAATGAAGCATGCTTCAAATTTTCCCGACGGAACTCCGCCGGACCCGGTCCCCTTCGAATAATTCGCTCGTGTGTGTGCTACTCCGACGGACTAAAACCGACGCTAGGGCAGCTATTGGCTACTGTCTATGAACTTCCTACGTCGAATCCAGTCGTACGTCATCACGTTCGACTCTGTCGGAGTTTGGTGTGATGGTGTGTGGTCAAGTCCGTTCGGTCGAAAAGTCCGCCAGAACTCCGTCGGAACTCCGGCGGAACTCCTTTGGAGGTCTGTCAGACTTAATCCCTCTCGTGTGTATGGGGCATTAGGCTTTCACACTGGGGCGGTGCGGCCATCGTTTTAGCGGCAGTCTGCGGGCGCTAGTGGGGTGGTTTCTAACCCCCGCTAGCAGCCGAAAAAAGGGTTAAAACCGCCCGCAAAGCGCCGCTGCAGCGGCGCTTTGCTGGCGGTATAGCTGCACTGTCCCATTGATTTCAATGGGTAGGAGTGGTTTAGGAGCGGTGAATATACCGCTCCAAAGTTGCGGCTAGCAGGACTTTTTTCACCGTCCTGCTAGCGCACCGCTCCAGTGTGAAAGCCCCTCCAGCTTTTACACTGGAGTGAAAGGGGCCGGTTTTTTCAGGCGCTACACATGCGCTATTTTTAGCGCTGTAGCGCCTGAAAACCGCCCCAGTGTGAAAGGGGCCTAAGAGACATGCATTATTTTTTAATTCTCTCCCACTCCTTTCTTCTGCTGCTCTGCCAGATTTGGATGTTCCACACCTCAGCATGATTGGGGCATGCTGAAGTCATGTGGTTACTTTCCTGTCTTTTCACTGGATGTTAGAGATCATAGCAGAAGTTCAGTGTAAGAAATACACAGGAAAATCTGCATATTGACAAGGGGAGTGTAGAGGTGGGTGGGGAGTCTACTGACATCACGACTCCACCCACCGAGCTCCAGACAACAGACCCACCCACAGAATATGCAGTTTTTCAGGTCTAATAGCAGACAGAGGGGAGACATTTGACAGGTAAAGATACATGCAGGAGGACTGTATATACTTCTAGATAACCCTTATGGCAGTAGTTTAGAAAGGGTGACATTGGGTTTACATCCACTTTAAAAGCCAAGATCACCTTTTGTATAAAAAATAAAATAAAAGCACATAATTTTTTGGGTAAAAAAAAAATGTGCATTTATATATATTTTACACTGTAGCCAGCGATCAGCTGCTCATGGGTGCAATGTCAGGCTTCTGTAGACACTCAGTACAGTTATTAAAGTACAGGAAGTGTCAATGAACTTTGAGAGCACTCACCAGCACCCTTGGAGCATCTTGAGAACTACAAGCCTTCTGCAAGGGGAGAGAGGGGACCAGGGGACGCAGACAGGGGCTTTAAATATGGTTGTAACATGTAACAGAAGCCATCCCCACTGGGAGAACGCAGTGATTATTGCTGGCGGCTATAACAACTGCTAGCAATAATTGCATGTAAAATCAATCGATCAACTTGGATACATTCAGAATGCCCATTCATGGTTCGGAACTCAGGCTGGTTCCTGCTAAACTGACCGAGATCCGAACCGTCTATGTCTGGCTTAAAACAATAATAAATAAAAGAACTGAATGACAGTATGAGAGTGCAGAAATAGATGAACAAATGGCAAGTACAATATGAATGTAACAAGGATAAAGGAGCTAAATAGCATACTAATGAAAAAATAAAAAATAAATAAGGAAGATGCTTTTTAAGTATCTATTTTATCAAATGTGAAATGGTATTTGGTAAATGGTATTTGCTCCAGGCAAATTATAGTGACAGACATCTACCGTTGTCTATGGATTTCTTGCAAAAATACCATAAGCTTCAGGATGATGGTACCTATACCCTTACTAAACCTTTTTTGGGGCTAATTTTCTTTCTTACTGTTCCCTTTTGGCAGAAAAAAATCTAAAATCAAATATTTCCCATGCTTCAAATGCCTCTACAAGAAAAAGAGAAGAAATACAATGTGCTGCCTACAGTATCCAATCTTTTGGAATGCTATAGACCATCTATAATTCTGTACAACTTTAGTTTAATAAGTAATAAACATGGCTTTACATTTAAGTAGACAGATGGTGGGAATGTAAAGAATGTGAAATATAGAATCATACATTTTCTTCCTATAAATGAATTACAGCAAATGTTTAAATTGTCAGGACATGGTGTAAATGGGGTTTATCCCTCTGTATAAATAAGCCCTTTGGGCAGGAGTCTGATTCTAATTCCACAGCCTGGTGGTAGCTTCAGACTCTGAGTCACTACTACATTTAAATAGGATGTTTCAAAGCCTTTGCTCTCAATCTGCGTTACAGTTTAATTGTAGAGTGCTGCTAAACACACGAAGGGCTTAAACCAAATCCACAGAAACGAAATGTGTAACTGTCGAAATACGGAATTGTTAAATCACATTGACGCTCTAATCAATCTTCAAAAGTCTCTTTGCGGAGATGACAGCGGATTAGAATAGTGCACCAGTGAATATAATTCCTTTCCCTTTTCATGACAGGTTATAGCTGACATAAATTTATGTGCCTATGCGATACTCCGGAGACAAACGCTTTAAAAAGGAAAAACATAATCTGAGGGAGGCCTTTTTATGCATACAGAGTAGATGCCTGCCAAAAGTTTAGAGGACTGACCTATAGATTGACGGTATATACTACAGATTATGGTCTGTCATATGCAAAATCAGGCAGGTATATGTTTCTATGAGATTTACACCTCCAGTATATAGTATTTACACTGACCGCGAGGAACAGGGCATCTGTTATATATACTATAGAAAGAGATAAAATACAGGTTAGGGAAAAGATTGAAACTTGACAAAGAAATATCTTGGCATCTTTTCTGTCTAGTTTTCCCAAGCCCCCATCCATTTACTCAATCTCACACCAGTAACAGGGCCAGTTATACCAAATTCTTCCACAACCTAAACGCCTAACAATGTCACAATAGCAAGTTAACAGGGAGGAAGAATTTAGCATGGCTGGGGATCAAAAAGAATGTTATGTAAGCAAAACTACAGCAAAACAGGACCGATTGCAGGCTGGGAAGCTGATTTGCCTATGTTTAGGGAGCATTCGGGGAGCATGTGATGTGCCCATAAACAGGCCCACTCTACAGTCATTTGTCAGTGGCTCCTGTCTTTTTCTTTTTTGGGCAGGAACGGGGGACAACTGGGCGGTGCTTTTTCGGCACCACTGCGTCACTTCCAGTTTTCCGACTGGCTCATTCTGTTGTGGAAAATGACTGACTCTGACCAGGACCTGGGACCAGGATGCGAGGTGGGGAGCAGATCACTAATGAGGCAGATGGGCACGGAGCTGGCAGTGCTGAGCCTGAGCGCAGTGTACTGGTGAGTACGTGGATCGGAGGTGATCTCTCCGCAACAGCTGAAGAGTGTACCTGCACTGTTCTCTCTCTCTCTCTCTCCAGGTTCAAAGGAAAAAAAATAAAACATTTCTTGCACATACACACAGTTACATGCTGAAGTCAAGAGTAATAAATGCACAGGGTGCCTCCCAAGCAAAACCACCTCCAGCATAATACATTTCCTCAATTCTTGAATTGTATTCAACAGCCTCTGTGCTGTATACTCTGTCCTGTGATTCTGGGGCTGTATACTCCTGTCCTGTGATCCTGGGGCTGCATACTCCTGTCCTGTGATGCTGGGGCTGCATACTCCTGTTCTGTGATGCTGGGGCTGCATACTCCTGTTCTGTGATGCTGGGGCTGCATACTCCTGTCCTGTGATGCTGGCGCTGCATACTCCTGTCCTGTGATGCTGGGGCTGCATACTCCTGTCCTGTGATGCTGGGGCTGCATACTCCTGTCCTGTGATGCTGGGGCTGCATACTCCTGTCCTGTGATGCTGGGGCTGCATACTCCTGTCCTGTGATGCTGGGGCTGCATACTCCTGTCCTGTGATGCTGGGGCTGCATACTCCTGTCCTGTGATGCTGGGGCTGCATACTCTGTCCTGTGATGCTTAAATACGAAGTTAAATACTACTGACACTATAGGTCAGCCCTCAAATTTTCCACTCTCCTAGTGGAAAATGAGGTCTGGCGAGGAGCTGGGCTGCCTGGGAGCACGGCAGTGGGGTTGGAGGGTCGAGCACCGCCATCAGGGGGGGATGAATGGGAGCCATTCTCCCAGGGAAAGAGAGAGAGTGTGGAGAAACAGAGAGGGCAGCTGGATCATTATAGCGGAAGAGAGCATGGAGGAAGAGGAGATCCGTCTTGATCACAGAGCGGGGTTTGCATGCTGTAACAGTTTACATTACAATTGCAGTGCATGCGACGTCACACGCAGCCCCACCCTCCTGACCCCACACCTGTGACAGAACGTCAGTCCAATGCCAGGGCACGTTCTGCACAGGTGAGGCTGCAATGATGGACTCAGGTGAGGCTGCAATGATGGACACAGGTGAGGCTGCACTGGTGCATGAGGGACACAGGTGAGGCTGAATGAAGGACACAGGTGAGGCTGCAATGATGGACACAGGTGAGGCTGCACTGGTGAGGCTGCAATAATGGACACGGGTGAGGCTGCAATGATGGACACGGGTGAGGCTGCAATGATGGACACGGGTGAGGCTGCAATGATGGACACGGGTGAGGCTGCATGAGTGAAGCTGCAATGATGGACACAGGTGAGGCTGAACGGATCAGGCTGAAATGATGGACACAGGTGAAACTGCACTGGTGAGCTTCTCGCTTTCTCTTAAGCAGCTTCAATTGGCTTTTGCTTTTTATTGACTTGTATGGGGAGAAAAGCAGATCCAATGCCTTATACTAAATGTATATCAGTGAAACAACTGGTTAAAGTGACGCTGTACTGTACCTACGCAAAGGAAAAGGTAATTTAACTAAATAATAATACTGCATTAAATGCCACATGTGCATCTGATTTTGCAGAGACTGGATCATATGACCAGCTTTTCCGCTGAGTGTCTGCAAGGAGGTTAAAAATACATTGCACCCAAACTAAAACAGATTTTTTCTGTAACAGGCAGATGAGTCTGCTGCTAATTGATGTCTACTACCAAACAAACCTTGCAATAATTCTGCAATCTGTTGACATAGTGTCCCAATGGAGACTCTTGTGATTTCCCTCTCTGGGAAGTGATTAGTGTCATTGCCTGAACACAAGGCCTATTTATGGTACTCCAATCTGTCCAGTAGCAAGTTTGCTTCTTTACATCTATTTCCTGTATAAGAATAATTATAACAACCCTTGAAGTTATAATTTATTACCGGAATTAATTTTCGGTTATAACATAAAAAATATAAGATTTCCAAGAGCCAAGTTACATAAGTGGCCCCCTCCTTTTCCTAACCAGCCTCTTAAAATCTACAATTACAGCTGGCCAGGGCTGTACACATGCCACGGCTACGATGCTATGCTTTGTGGCGATTTTAAAGTCCTACTAAACCCACAACAGTAAAATGTGTCTGTAAATGCAGCATATTATGCTTGTAATACTCACTGTGGAACTTAAGGTGTTAATCCTCTGCATTGTGTAAAAATGCTGTTTTATCCTGTATGCACAGATCCTCCCCTCCGTACACTGTATCTGGGGAAGCCAGCTAACACAGGCAAAGTTGCCAACCTGCACATGCTCAGTAGCGTCTTTTATGCTGGAGAGAATAATTACTTGTTGATCAGAGCTAGCCAGGTCACATGATAATGACATCACACGTGGGAGTGTATACAGGCTGCAGTGGAAATCTCCACCTTCCTGAACTCTCAGCAATAGAGAAACTGTGCAGTTTATCACTGACCATGGTATACAGATCAGCCAAAAAGGTATATAGTGGCAATATTTTAATGTAGAAAGAAGATTTACAAGCTGTGGGCGCTGTGGGCGCTGTGGGCACTGTGGGGGGGGGGGGGGGCAGATGAACTATTTTCATATTACTGAGTTTAGTAACACTTTAAGGGCTCGTGTAAACACAGACTAGGTTGACTGCCAGCCATGGGAAAACTCAAAATGCGTTTTGCGGCCGGCGGTCCAAACGGTCCAATCCTGAAAGTGTTTTTTCCGCATTCAGGAGAGGGAAGCAGCAGCTTCTAAACTCTTGTAAAGGCCTATGTGTACATGGACACATAGGCTTTTATGGAGTTGAGTTTAGGAGCTGTAGTGTACATGAGTCCTAACAGCCTGGTACAGTTTGACAGGTGAATGTCAGACATGCTCATTAAACCTAATGGGAGTGCAACTAGGGTTGCAACAATGCAACAAGACAGAGAGAGAAAGCGGGGGGGGGGGGGGGGGGGGGTTGGGGGGAAGACATAATTTTGCCCCTATACATAGTATCATTAGTAAGACCTCATCTGGAATATTCAGTTCAATTTTGGGCACCAGTTCACAAAAAGGATATCGGGGAATTGGAGAAAATGCAGAGAAAGGCAACCAAACTGATAAGAGGCATGGAGGAGATCAGCTATGAAGAAAGATTGGAGGAACTGAATTTATTCTCTCTTGGGAAGAGGAGATCAAGGGGAATATGATCAACATATATACAGTGCCTTGAAAAGTATTCATACCCCTTGACATTTTCCACATTTTGTTATAACCAAAAAGGTTGTTTTTTTGTTTTTATTTTATTGGGATTTTATGTGCTAGACCAGCCCTAAGAGGCACATAATTGTGAAGTGGAAGGAAAATGATAAATGGTTTTAAACATTTTTTTACAAATAAATATCTGAAAGTGTGGCATGCATTTGTATTCAGCCCCCTTTCCTTTGATATCCCTAACTAAAATCTAGTGAAACCAAGTGCCTTCAAACGTCACCTAATTAGTAAATAGAGTCCACCTGTGTGTAATTTAATCTCAGTTTAAATACAGCTGTTCTGTGAAGCCCTCTGAGGTTTCTTAGAGAACTTTAGTGAACAAACAGCATCATGAAGGCCAGGGAACACACTTGACAGGTCAGGGATAAAGATGAGAAGTTTAAAGCAGGGTTGGGTTATCAAAAAATATCCCAAGCTTTGAACATCTCACGGAGAACTGTTCAATTCATCATCCAAAAATAGAAAGAGTATGGCACAACTGCAAACCTACCAAGACATGTCTGTCCACCTAAACTGACAGGCCGAGCAAGGAAAGCATTAACTTCATGTCAAATCACATACCTGTATGTCATTTGGTTGAAGTGGTTGTAAACAACAAGTGTCAGAACTAGGCTTGGTCCAGAAGTGGTTATTCAGAGAAGCAGCCAAGAGGCCCATCGTAACTCTGGAGGAGCTGCAGAGGTCCACAGCTCAGGTGGGATAATCTGTCCACAGGACAACTATTAGTCATGCACTCTATAAATAAATACATTTCACATGGTCCTAAGTATTCAGACCCTTTGCTGTGACACTCATACATTTAACTCCGGTGCTGTCAATTTTTTCTGATCATCCTTGAGATGGTTCTACACCTTCATTTGAGTCCAGCTGTGTTTGATTATACTGATTGGACTTGGTTAGGAAAGCCACACACCTGTCTATATAAGATCTTACAGCTCACAGTGCATGTCGGAGCAAATGAGAATCATGAGGTCAAAGGAACTGCCTGAACAGCTCAGAGAAATATTTGTGGCAAGGCAAGGTTACAAAAAAAAATTCTGCTGCACTTAAAGCGGTTGTATAGTTACATTTTGCCCCTTATTATAGGCTTACCTGTAGGTAAAAAGAATATCTCCTAAACCTGTACGGTTTAGGAGATATTCCCCTCGCAATGAGCTGCTGACTTCAGCGGGGAATGCACACAGGGGATTCTCGGCTGAAAGGCCGGCAGACGCCGGACCTTGCCGGGAAGAGAACTCTTGTGCGCATGCGTGGGAGTGACGACATCGAGGCTCCAGCCACTCACAGCCCCGGAGCCGTGATACCTGGAAGTCTGGAGGGTCAATTTAGGCTTGGTATAGATGTCTTTATGATGGTATGCGGAAAGCCAGGTCAGCAGATCCAGGGTTCCTCAATGAAGAGTTTAAGCAAAATAGACATGTACCCAGAAGTAAAGAAAGGGGGAACTAATAGTGAAGTACCATCAAAACCGATTTATTTGAACAAAAGATGGGTACTTACAAAACGAAGGGATTACCAAGCATCAAGCATGGAACAGATCGTATGAAACCATCATTAGTAGCATGCGTCCCAAACAATCGGAACGGACATCAATGTTCCCAGAAACAGCGTCAGCGTTTCGCCCTCCCACAGGGCAAAACGTTGATGCTGGATGATGCTCTGTAGGAGGGCGAAACGTTGATGCTGTTTCTGGGAACACTGACGTCAGTTCCGGTCGTTTGGAATGCATGCTACTAACGATGGTTTCATATGATCTGTTCCATGCTTGATGCTTGTTTATTTTTTAATAAATCTGCAAAAATGTCAACAATTCTGTGTTTTCTGTCAATATGGGGTGTTGTGTGTACATTAACCACTTGCAGACCGGACCATTTTGCTGGTCAAAGACCAGACCACTTTTTGCGATTCGGCACTGCGTTGCTTTAACTGACAATTGCGCGGTCGTGCGACGTGGCTCCCAAACAAAATTGACGTCTTTTTTTTCCCACAAATAGAGATTTCTTTTGGTGGTATTTGATCACCCCTGCGGTTTTTATTTTTTGCGCTATAACCAAAAATAGAGCGACAATTTTGAAAAAAAACTCATTATTTTTTACTTTTTGTTATAATAAATATCCCCCAAAAATTTATAAAAAAACATTTTTTTCCCTCAGTTTAGGCCGATACGTATTCTTCTACATATTTTTGGTAAAAAAAAATCACAATAAGCGATTATTGATTGGTTTGCGCAAAAGTTATAGCGTTTACAAAATAGGGATAGTTTTATAGCATTTTTATTATTAATTTTTTATTATTATTTTTTTTACTAGTAATGGCGACGATCAGCGATTTTTATTGTGACTGTGACATTGTGGGGGACCCATTGGACATTTTTGACACATTTTTGGGACCATTGTCATTTATACAGTAATCACTGCTATATAAATGCAGTGATTCCTGTGTAAATGACACTGGCAGTGAAAGGGTTAACCAGTAGGTGGCAGTGTAGGGGTTAAGTGTTCCTAGGGGTGTGTTACTAACTGTGGGGGGGGTTGGGCTTTCATTTAGTGAACACTGATCTCTGCTCCAATCACATGGAGCAGAGATCAGCGTCACTAGTTACTAGGCAGAATGGAGAAATGTTGTTTACACAGCATTTCCTCCATTCGGCCACTCCGTGAGGTCCCGCGGGTTCGATCAGCAGGAAGTCATTGAGGTAGTGGATGACTACTGGTACTGTACTTGGTGAGTTAGGATCCAGGTGGGTGACAGAGAACATATTGGAGAGCCAAGGACTGCCCTTAGAGCTAAAGATCAGTTTAGTGGTGAAGTAATATGAGCCTTCTATTTGATGCCGTGCCATTGCCACAAGAAGGTTCGATGGGTAACAGTTTGAAGGCATGCAAAATGTCTGAATTGGACAGCCGTGTGTCCATGCCTATGCTGATGATGCTTTGTATGGCTAGGTCGGGGATGTGGAGCAGATGGTATTGGCTGTACGAGGGGGATGCGTCGTTTAAATTGTTGCAAATCTGTGCATTCCCCAGCGACTGGACAGGCTGCCCTGATTTGTCCACCTGTGAATGCCAAGCAGTGGTAGGCATGCTGTGGGCAGTACGGGAGGTGGAGGGGATGGTCGGGGGATATCTGGAATCTGCATTGGAACACCCATTCGCAGTATGTGTGAAGGATTGGCAGATGGGGCAGAGCATGAAAAATAAGCCCACAAGTGGTCGGCAGAAAAGTTTGGTGTCCAAGATGCACCTATTGGAGCCGACTTGGAACTGAGAGTGTTTGGCTGCAGCTGCATGTGCGAATGACTGATGGTAATCGTAGAAAGTGAAGCCTCCAACCCCTCAGAGACTGAGCGCTGCCATGCTTTGTATCCACGGGGGGGTGTCGGAGGGGAGGAGGCAAGATCTATGCTGTCGGCCCGTGACACAGATGGGTCAAGCTGAACCCAGCTGACCTGAGAGGGAAAAGACAGACATGTAAATGAGTGGCTGCGAACGTGTGCCATCGGTAGATAAGTGGGCGTAACCATGCCACTGGTAGACGAGTTGCAATGGCATGCTGCCTCGAACCTTGTGAGGGAGGCAGAGAACAAAAGAAAGTAGAGAAACTGAAGCGTGGGGAGGAACCATGGACCATGCTAGTCGTGTATCATGATCGTATGTTGGTAAATGAGAACAGAACGTGCCGACTAGTGTCGGAACTGCAAACTGGAGCATCATATGAGCAGCGAGTGTTTGCAAATGCACGAATGAGTGGCATGAGTATCGACTGGGTGCTTGTCACAAGTGTCTCGAGGGAGAGGCGGAAGCTTGTGATGTGTGTAAAAGAAAAACGCGTCGTCTTGAGCCATGGATTTGAAACGCTGTGCCGCCGGTGCGACTGGGATTCGAATTGGGCTGACATGGAGTTTGTATGTTTAAGAAGAGTTGGAAAGGTAAAAACAGAAGAGGAGAGACGGAGTAGGTAAACATAGATAAGAAAAATGTGAAGATAAACAAAGGAAGGACGGGTGCAGTGAAGAAGCCGTTTTGCGTTTTGAAGCGCCGAACGCTGTTGAGTGGATATTTAGAAAACTCAAAAGAACACGTGGCAACCGAGGTGAGCCAGGAGGTGACAGGCCAGGTAACCGATACTTGGGTGGCCATCTGCGCTAAGCACAAACCTGTAGACCAGAGCCCCAGGGGCGAGAAGCTGAGGTCTAGTATGGCCTAAGTAGGAATGTTGCATTCTGCAGTTCATGAAGTATGTTCGGCCTGCCAACACTTGCACTGTCTACAAGCCCGATGTTTAGCGGCCTTGTCAGCGTAGATGAAGGGTCGCCCTTCGAAAACAGAATGTAGTGCAAATAAACATGTGACAGTAGCAAACACCTGATGAGCAGCCCAAATCATGTATGAGAAGTGAACGTGGTGAAAAGGGTGCTGCATAATGATGTGAGGGTGGAACCCTCATACTACACACCTGACTTAACGCCCTATTTGCAAAGTCCTGGTTGATCCTGAGAAACCCAGTCAACCGAGAACCTGTGGAAAAGGTGACATAAAGAATCCAGGTTTTAACCTGGCATGGCATTAATCCTGACCCTCCCCCTCATATGTGACTGACCTTTTTTTTTCCTAGAAAACGACGTCCAACCTGGTGCAAGATTAAGAACCTGAACTCGACTGACCTAAAAATGTGAGTGGCCGGGTTGAGTGCCACTGGAGACGAGCACTCCAGTGGCACTTGTAGAGTGTTAGGGTGCCAACCCCTCCTCCAAAATCGAATACATACCAACCACTCAGCCCCGAGGCTAATCAAAGTGCAGACATGGCACCAGGTGGGTCTAATTACCACCTCAATCAGCCACAGAACCCGTGCAATCAATACATGCTAATCTCCAAATGGATGAGACAGCAATCCCATGGACTGTGAATCCTATAACCAGCGAAGCCTGTGTCAAGTGATATCGGACAACGACCGACAGCAGCTCGAAGGCTTGGATCTACCAACAAATCGCATCTTTGTGGATGGGATGAGAAACAAGGCAGAGGGAACCTACGAATATACTACGCCTGTGCCAAATGATGTTGGGACATGACTGACGAAGACTCAGAGGTAACCAACTACGAAAGGGATGCAGCCTAGGAAACATAATGAATTGCAACATTGTGTATGATACAAAAAAGTTTTGAATCCTACCTGCAAAAGCGAGCAAGAACTGCCGACGAAGACCACAACGGAGAAGCCGCAACACTCTTATAATCGAACACACAGACTCACGAACACGAAGTGAGCTGGGAAGAGTCAGCCTAGTGACATGTAGTATCACACACTGGAACCGACAAGGCATACAGGTGAGTGGGCTGCTTATATACCCCTCCCGGCTTTTCCCATAAATTCAGGCCACCATACTGGCCTATATATATATATATATATATATATATATATATATATATATATATATATATAGAGAGAGAGAGAGAGAGAGAGAGAGAGAGAGAGAGAGAGAGAGAGAGAGAGAGAGAGAGAGAGAGAGAGAGAGAGAGAGAGAGAGAATACGTGTATACATAATCTGTTTTAAACTATACCTTGTTTGCCTTGAAAAAGTTGTGTATTTTTTATCATGTGGGTGTTTTTTCTATCAGAAGTCATTTTTTATGTCAGCGCTGTCTGTATATTCCATGTTTCCTAAGCCAACACAGTTCCCTGTAACACTCACCCCCACAACACAGCAGAACATAATGACTAAAAGTTAATTAAACTGACACTTGTGTTTGTACCAATTAATCCCAGAGAGCCCTCTCTCTCACATTGAGCAGCTATGGTAACTACGGTACTCTTCAGCCACCACTTAGGAGCTCTAACACATTAAAGGATTAGTATTATCAGGAAAGAGCAAGGCTGCCTATTTTGTCCCTAACTTCAATTACTCAGCTGTCTGGAAATGCATCTGTGGATATACACATCTAAGACTACTATATATACTGAACATACTGGGATTTGAAGGTAGTTACTTGTTTTCTGCCAATACTAGGTCTCTGCACATTGCGTATATTTCAGGTCTGGGTGGTATATTCTCATCACTAGTGTAGCAGGTTGTAATGCATTTTCTCCTTTAGGCCACAAGATGGAGACAGAGAGATGCTATCTGGTCCTTCCAGAAAAACTCAGAGACACAGAGCATACTGGGAAAAATGGGAGTTTCAGGAAGTGTTGAGAGGTGCCAGAGTGAGGAGAGAGAGACAAACGCTGACACCAGGGACTATGTGCCCCAACAGAGAAGGAGGGATATCCTAAAGCATAGGAAAAGGATAGATGTGAGGAGAGCGAGAGGGGATATGATTTTAATATACAAATATCATACTGGTGACCTTACAATAAGAATAAAACTTTTTCGCAGAAGGGAGTTTAACAACTCGTGGTCACTCATTAAAATTAGAAGAAAAGAGATTTAACCTTAAACTACGTAGAGGGTTCTTTACTGTAAGAGCAGCAAGGATGTGGAATTCCCTTCCACAGGTGGTGGTCTCAGAGGGGGGGCATTGATAGCTTCAAGAAACTATTAGATAAGCACCTGAACGACTGCAACATAGGGATATACAATGTAATACTGACATATAATCACAAACATGGGTTGGACTTGTGTCTTTTTTCAACCTTGCCTGCTATGTAACATTGTAACTATGTGAGAGAAAAACGCTGGGATTTTTGGAGCTGAGGGGAGAGAGAGACACACATTGACACCAGAGAGAGTGTGACCTATTATAAAGGAGGGATAGCTGTCTGAGGAGAATGGGCTGAGGTACCAGCATCAGGCTAAAGGAGAGAAAGCCACACACTGACACCAGAGAGTGTATGACCTATTATAGAGAGAGAGAAAGCCAAGCCTTTCCAGAGACGGTCAAGAGAGAGATAGAGTGTGGTGAGGTGACCAGACTGTGTGGTGGAACTCCACCAGAGAGAGAGAGAGAGAGACGTTTTTCCTGAGACAACCAGGAGAGCGCTGCAAGAATATAGAGGGGAGCCAGGATTGGTGTCACCCACACAATCCACCACCGTTAAGCTCAGGAACCCTGATTGGTGACCCAAGCAGCACCCAGCTCAGCGGAGATGACCCACGTCGTTTCAGCGATCGAAATATCTATCTAGGTATCAGGTCGGCTGCTGCCTCTTCACCTTGTGAGTTTTGCTACCAGTCATCTCGGTCGGCCCTCAGAAGGGGATCCATTGCCTTACAAACTCGCTAGGAACAGAGGATTGGTGAGAGGGTGCAAACCCAACATCCTTCTTGACACCATACTGACACTGCATGCAGACACCAATTTCCCTTTTCAGTGTCAAGGGATGCTTGTTTGGAGCTACCATTTCTAGTAGTTTGAGCTTTTAAATTTCTATGGAACATTCTAGAGGATTACTGCTCCATGCAAGCTTATTTAAACCTACTCTTTCAAACAAGGGCCCCACCGTTTGCTAGCAGAAGACACTAGTATTCTTCACCTCAGGACCTGCAACATTACAGAACTGTGCTTACTGTACCCCTTTTTTTTGTTGTTGTGTTTGCCTCTTAAAGGTGTTTGTGGCCCAGAAGGAGCTGAGAAGACAAGTCTTCTCTTCCTCACAGCGCTTGTGTTAAGGGCATATAGATTACTGCTCTTTCTATACCTGCAGTTGCTAAATATTGGAGGTTGTCTTTTCTAATGTATTAGTTATTTGTAGCAAGGTTTAACAGTGTTGTAAGTTTCCACATGCTTTAAACCGTGACAATATATTCAACTTGTTTATCACTACCAGGTGTGTGTCTATTTTTGGCGATAATCCACAGCCAGGATAACAGTATTTACTGCATGCGTCCTTAAATGTGTTTGCAATAATTTTAAGCAGGTGTGTCTTAGTGGGGCTGAGGTCATTTTTGGAATTGAGGCGGAGATCAGAGAATCCAAATTCACCAAACGGCTCCTTCGGGGGTGGTGCTAAACTAGGTATCGCACATGATCCAGTATTGTACCAGCTCCTCAAAGAACTTAAAGTGGTTGTACACCCAAACATGAAATATGAACAAAGCATATCCATCTATAGCGGGAATATGCAATTAGCGGACCTTCAGCTTTTGCAGAACTACAAGTTCCATGAGGCATAGAAGGACTCTGACAGCCACAAGCATGACACCCAGAGTCAGAGGAATGATGTGATTTGTAGTTTTGCAACAGCTGGAGGTCCGCTAATTGCAGATCGCATATTGCATATAGATTGCTACTTTGTTCCTCTGCTATCAGCATGAGTCACTTCTGACAAGTTTTCCTGACACCAAGAGAAAAATGGTGGCAGGGAAGGGAACTTAAGCTGATTGATAGCCTAGGCTCTGCTCCTGTGTGCTGTGAGAATGGGGTGTGTCTCTTCCCTCCAATAAGCTCTCACAACTCTCTTCACTGAGCTCTGCAGATGTAAGTTAAGCTCTCCATCCTCTTTTTTCTGAACTCTCAGACAAGCTTATACATGCTTCACTTTGAAGGGGTGTAGAGAAGAGAATACTGCAGATAAACAGGTACAATTTATGTAGGAGCATTTGTTTCATCTCTGTATCACCCAAGGCCAGTCACAGGGTATATGGAAACACCCAAAACAAAAATCTTCCCTGGCAGTGAGGTTGCCCCCACTCATGTTCCCTCCAAGTTGTAAGATCAGCATCTGCAACCCCTCCCCCCTATGCTTAACAGATGCATACCATCTGACATCAAGTACAATGCAGAGCTCTTGTCTAGGGTACTGGAAAAAGTCATTTCACTTATCCTCTGCTGCACAGGAAGCCAGATTTCACCTCATCCCCCCTCCACATCAGCTTGTGGACTGCCCTCGGTGTCCATAAACAATTCATATTCCTGATGTGAGCCTGCTGTACCACTTACTTGTATAAAAAAAGTGTCCTGCTATTTCTGTATGGTTTCCTGTATGTTAAAGAGGAAGTAAACCCTGATGGGTTTACTTCCTCTTTCATTCCCTGTAAAGGCAAAGCATAATGGACTACTATGCATCGCATAGTAGTCCATTATGTGTCACTTACCTGACACAGGAGCCAGCGATGTCACCGCTGTCCCCTCTAGTTCCGAGCGTCCATCTTCTTGGTGGGTCTCGCTGCTCCGGCTCTGTGATTCGCCGGAGCAGCGATGACGTCACTCCCGCGCATGCGCACGGGAGCTGAGACTCGCGGCATTGCGTCATCGACGATGCCCCGCTCAGGGCGCCTGCGTGCCGCTGTCTACGGCGCATGCGCCGTAGATAGCGGTGCCCGTCTTCGGGCAAAAATCTCCTAAACCGTATAGGTTTGAGAGATATTTCTTGGACCTACAGGTAAGCCTTAATCTAGGCTTACCTGTAGGTCAAAGTGGTTTGTAAGGGTTTACAACCACTTTAAATCCCTGGTGTTCCTCCTAGTTCCCTTGCTATCCTATTAAAAACTGACCACACTAAGCAGGAGAGCACACTGTGGTCAGTTCTCTAGCTATGCTGGAAACTCAGTGTACTCACCTCCAATGATCAGACTTGTCTTGACATGCCCCTGCTGCACAGCCATTCACTGGGAAGCTCAGTGTACTGTTGCTTCTCCTCCCTCCAGCTCTCATGCAGCTGAGAACAGAGGGAATGCGATTATTTATAAAAAAAGGGAAAAATATTATTTGCAGTGGTTTTTTTTTTCTTTTTTTTAATCTTTACACAAATGTTTTGACTTTCATTTCTATTTTAAATTGAATGGATTGTTTTATAAGGTGATCGTTTAAAATCACTTAAAGACCCCTTTCACACTGGGGCACTCTTCAGGCGTTTTAGCGCTAAAAATAGCACCTGTAAAGCACCTCTCAAGTCATTCCAGCGTGAAAGCCTGAGTGTTTTCACACTGGGGCGGTACGCTTGCAGGATGGGAAAAAAAGTCCTGCAAGCAGCAACTTTGGGGCAGTGCGGGAGCGGTTTATACAGTGCTTCCAAACGCCCTGCCCACTAAACGCCCTTCCCACAACATAAGCGCCATTAACCCTTTCTTATGTCGCATGGGGGGGTTAAAAGTGCCCTGCTATGTGCCGAAAAGCCCCCCTATAACGGAGGCAAAGCACCGATAAAACTAGCTTTACCGCTAATGCCTGCACTGCCCCAGTGTGAAAGGGGTCCGAGCCCAGGCCTTGCATTGTACTACAGTGGATATAAAAAGTCTACATACCCGTTAAAATGTCAGGTTTCTGTGATGTAAAAGATTGAGACAAAGATAAATCATTTCAGAACTTTTTCCACCTTGAAGCTGCTTTCACACTGAGGCACTTTACAGGTGCTATAGCACTAAAAATAGTGCCTGTAAAGAGACTCTCCTCTCACTCCAGTGTGAAAGCCTGAGTGCTTTCACACTGGAGCGGTGTGCTTGCAGCACGGTAAAAAAAGTCCTGCAAGCAGCATCTTTGCGGCACTTTGCAGGCGGTTTTAGCCCTCTTTTTTCAGCTGCTAGCGGGGGTTAAAAGCGGCCTGCTAATGGCTGAATAGCACTGCTAAAACGACGGTAAAGCGCGGCTATTAGCGGCACTGGCACTTTACCGCCGACATCCCCAACGCCCCAGTGTGAAAGCACCCTTAATGTGAGCTGTACAACTCAGTTGGAATCTTTTACGGGGAAGAAGTAAAAATAAGAAACTAAAATAACGTGGTATCATAACTGTGCAACACCCTTTTATAACTGGGGACGTAGCTGTGTTCAGAGATAAGCAATCACATTCAAACTCATCTTACAGTCAGTACACACCTGCCATCATTTAAAGATTTGATTAACCCCAAATAACGTTCAGCTGTTCTAGTAGGTCTTTCTTAACATCTTAGTCGCATATTACAGCAAAAGCCATGGTCCGCAGAGAGGTTCCAAAGCATCAGAGGGATCTCATTGTTAAAAGGTATCAGTCAGGAGAAGGGTACAAAAGAATTTCCAAGGCATTGGATATACCATGGAATACAGTGAAGACATTATCAAGTGGAGAAAATATGGCACAACAGTGACATTACCAAGAACTGGACATCCCTCCTAAATTGATGAAAAGACAAGAAGAAAACTGGTCATGGAGGCTTCCAAGAGGCCTACAGCAACATTAAAGGAGCTGCAGGAATATCTGGCATGTACTGGCTGTATGACAACAATCTCCCGTATTCTTCATATGTCTGGACTGTGGGGTAGAGTAGCAAAATGAAAGCCTTTTCTTACGAAGAAAAATATCCAAACCTGGCTAAATATTGCAGTCTCCTGAAAGTGTGGGAAAATGTGTTATGGTCTGATGAAACCAAGGTTGAACTTTTCGGCCATAATTCTAAAAAATATGTTTGGTGCAAAAACAACACCTGCACATTACCAAAAGAACACCATACCCACTGTGAAGCATGGTGATGGCAGCATCAGGCTTTGGGGCTATTTTTCTTCAGGGGCCTTAGTCAATGTAGAGGGAATTATGAACAGTTCCAATTACCCATCAATTTTGGCACAAAACCTTCAGGCTTCTGCTAGAAAGCTGAACATGAAGCGGAACTTCATCTTTCAGCATGACAAAAACCCAAAGCATACATCCAAATCAACAAAGGAATGGCTTCACCAGAAGAAGATTCAGGTTTTGGAATGGCCCAGCCAGAGTCCAGACCTGAATCAGTTTCAAAATCTGTGGGGTGATTTTAAGAGGGCTATGCACAGGAGATGCCCTCGCAATCTGACAGATTTGGAGTGTTTTTGCAAAGAACATTGGGCAAATTTTGCCAAGTCAAGATGTGCCATGCTGATAGAATCATACCCCAAAAGACTGAGTGCTCTAATAAAATCAAAAGGTCAACAAAGTATTAGTTTAAGGTGTGCACACTTACTGTATATAACCATATTATTATTATTATTTTTTTTAATTACCTCCACCTAAAAGATTTCTATTTGCTTTTGAACCGAGTTGTACAGTTTATAGGTCATATTAGGTGGAAAAAGTTCTGAAATTAGTCATCTTTGCCTCATTTTTTTTCCATCACAGAAACCTGACATTTTAACAGGGATGTGTAGATGTCAGATAGCCACTGTAGATGTCAGAGAGCATGTGGCTCCTGAAGCATAGGGGAGATGAGGCTGCAGGCACCGATCTTACAGCCTGAAGGAAGCTGAGGAACAGGTGGGAAAGCGTGATTTTTCCAGTACCTTAGACATAACTGAGCCTCGCTGTTGATACTTTTAAAGGATAGGTTCACTTTAGACTGGCCCGCACAACTCCTGGATCTGACAGCCAGCGGGATCCTCAACTTCATTGAACATCAATTTGGTTTTAAGTCTTGACATGATCAGGCACCACTGTTGCGGTTTCTGTAAAGCCGGGTACAGACTATTTGTTTTTTGTTCAACTGTCAGTTCTGGTCGGAGGCGCTGTACTAACCATGCAAGGTTAGTTCATCAATCACCCCCGCTGAACTGTTGTATTCTGACAGGGGGGCGCCCCCCCCCACCGCCAGAACACTCCAATATGCCATTGGCTGAGAACGCTGATCAGGAGTCGGTTGGCTGCTTATTTTCCAGTTTGGACAGACTGTCATACACCTGGGCCGAATGTCAGACTTTTATTTTTAAACAAGCCTTTGTCTCTCGACAATCAGGCCTTGTGTACCCGGCTTAAGGGTTGTCATTTTCTACAAGCCTGTAGTGATTGCTAACTCTATCACAGCATAGGCTTGCTACAGAAGGAAAAGAAACACTTATTAATTGGTTAACCACCAGTATATTTTTGGGTTGTGGAAAGGAGCCAGATTACCTGCTTCAGGTAGCCTCCACAGTAACCTACACAAACATAAGAACATCATACAAAATACACCTACACAAGCACAAGTACATAATACAATACTGCAATAATAGCCGAGAAACGGGTAAAAAAAAAACAAAAAAACACAAGAATGACGCAAACACAAAAAATACTAAAAATAATATAGGCATTGCTTTCCCTTTACTAGCTAGGTCCACTACTGTCGCAACTAAACTTTAACTAAGTTGGGCTAAGAAAAAACAAAAGTGGTTTGTGTTCACAACTGAGGCTAGAAATTTAATCTATTTTATATTCACAATATACCCAAAACACATCTTACTTTGCTAGCATGTTTTCCTGTTTTTTTTGTAATCCCTTTTCCCATCATATTAATAAAAAAAACAAGCAGTCAGCTGTACATCTTGTGCAAAGCATTCACTCTTGTGATAGATGTAGAATGGTCAGCTCCTGGTTTCTTATGAAAGAGGCACATGCGTTCATGTTCTGGGTCTAGTAGCTTGACTGGGTATCCAAAAAAGAGGAGACCATGGGTTCTACACACCCCTGTTAAAATGTGAAAAATCTCCGGGCCCTGCTACAAGATCGAGCTCTTACAGGAACCCATGAGCTACCCTTTTTGGATACCCAGTCGGGGTACTAAACCCAGAACATGAACTCTGATAAGAGGACTCCTCTTGATTGGGTGAGACGCCCACTGACTGTTGGAAGTTTTCTGCTGTTTGCTGTATGGGAAACGTTAACAGATGCAAGCTTTGTATTATGATTGAGCCATCTACATATCAGTGATTGAAGAGTGAAGAGTGTGATCCCCTGGAAAGTTGTTTTGCCTGCTTTATGCTGATTTCTGGTAAGCAGATTGGATTCTCACGTGGTGTGGTGTGCTTCTTTCTACAAATTGAATACTGGTGAAGGGATTACATCTCTCATCCTTTTCAAGAACTTAAAGCAGGGTGCCCATTTAAAAAAAAAAAAAAAAGTTAGCGGCTACAAATACTGCAGCTGCTGACTTTTAATAATTGGACACTTACCTGTTACAGGGTCCAGCGATGTGGGGGATCGAAGCCCCACTCGCCCCCCCCTCCGTTGGGCAGCGCCGGCATTGTAGGTGTGGGCACCCGGCTGTGGCTTCACAGCCGGGCACCCACCGCACATGCGTGAGTGGCCGCGCAATCATCTGGTACAGGAGGGAGGGGGCAGAGCTGAGCCCTTCCTGCGCCAAGGGGAAGTGAGATCACTGGCCCAGGCACTGGAGGAGGCAGACTATGAGGGGACCCCCTAGCAACAGCCATTTAGAGGTGAGTTTATAAAAATATCCAAATGTAAAAAAAAAATTTTTTAGGAATATTAATGATTTTTTTTTTTTTTGTGCAACCCCACTTTAAAGACTGTTGGTTTTATATGTTAGCGCCACATGTGGACTTTTCAACAGTTTATACCAATCACTTTGCATTGATACAAAAGTAATCAAAGATGCAAGGACTAGGCTAGGACTGTTTTAGGGATGGTTCACACCAGAATTCTGTGTGATTCATTGTGGTATGATTTTCGATTTTCATTTGAATACTCTGAAATCGCATTGGTTGTCACCAAGAGTATTTATTGCAAAATGTACTGCAAACGGATCGCATGGTACTGCAGTTTCATGTGATCCAGTGCAGGCAGTCACACTGTGTTTTTGATATGCATTTGGGATGTCGTTAGGAATACACTGACACATGCAGAATATTGCACACCCAATGCGCTCTGACCGCCGTGTGTCAAATGCGCACAGAACATGGGTTTCCTGCACCGCGTTTTGGTGTAAACACACAATGGGGGAGATTTACTAAAGCTGGTGTGCCCAGAATCTGATGCAGCTGTGCATTGTAGCCAATCAGCTTCTAATTTCAGCTTGTTCGATGAAGCTTTGGCAATGGAACCTGGAAGCCGATTGGTTCCTATACAGAGTTCCACCAGATTTTGCACTCTCCAGCTATAGTAAATAACCTCCATAATCCTTATGTTTAGCCATACATATAAATCACACACATAAGCAAAAAACCATCATCAAGCAAAAGAAAGAAAGAGCAGTCAGAGTCAGAAGGAGAAAATAAAAGAAATACACATAAAAGAAAAGAAGTGGGTGATAGGTGGCAGGAATCAATGAGAAGAAAGGAAAGAGTAGTTATTAAAGACTATGAGAAAAAAAAAAAATAAGTGAATGCAGCACACAGCGAAACCCAGTCATAGGGCACGGAGAAAAGGAAAAAAGGAAGGGAAAATTAGAGGTGACAGGCAGCAAAAAAAAAAATAATAATTTCATGTTTTAAGCCTACAGCAAAGGAAGTGAGGGTTAATCTCTCTAATTAGACACAGATGGCAAAAGGAAAAAATTGATTCCCTCACATACTGTATATGCATCCCTTACTCAGAAGGAATGAACACATCAGACATGACCTACGTTTCTCCTTGAACTTACGCTCACTCTTTTCCCCATTATTTCCATTTTGCCAAAACTTTAAATTTAAGGATCCTTCATTGCACCATCTGATGAATTTCTTTATGTCACTCATAGAAAAATATAACGTGTAACATGGTTTTTACTTTCAGGAGTTCGATTTTTTGATGATATCATTGTTACATGGACTCTCCTTGTTACACGTAGATGCCACAAACTGTTGTATTCTGACCAACTTATAACACTAACCTACCAAGTTTAATAAACATGCTGCTGCGCACCTGTTACTATGCTAATACACCTCACTAATTGATCCGTGACTGCCGCCCCTCTCTGTCAATCCCTTCACTGGCTTCCCTTACCCCACTGTGTAAAATTCAAAATGCTAACCATAACATACAAGGCCATTCACAACCTCGTCCCCATCTACATCACCAACCTCATCTGCAGATATCGCCCAAATCGTCCCCTCCGCTCCTCCCAGGGCCTCCTGCTCTCTAGCTCCCTTGTTACCTCCTCCCATGCTCGCCTTCAAGACTTCTCCAGAGCCTCTCCTATCCTCTCAAACTCCCTGCCCCAGTATATCCGATCAGCCCCTAACCTGTACACCTTTAGGAGATCCCTGAAAACTCATTTATTCAGGGAAGCCTACACCACACCCACCTAACTGTCCCCGAGCCACCCCCATCACATCATTCTCTGCAGCTATTACCTTTTATACCACCACCCCCTCCCTTTAGAATGTAAGCTCTACGAGCCGGGCCCTCCTGTACCTTTTGTATTGAACTGCACTGTAATTGTGTTGTCCCCCCCCCCCATACATTGTAAAGCGCTGTGTAAACTGTCGTTTATAATAATAACGCCCTCAAAGTATTTATAAGTCATTTCATAAGAGCTCTTTCAAATCTAAGAATGAGTTATACCAAAAGGATTGTGAGAACATCTACTAAATTACTTTAAAGTAGTAAAGGAGTAAAAGTTAAAGTGTATGTCAAGGCAAAGAAAATGTTAAAACATAAAACCAATGCCGTACAGCTCTGCAATACAGCATATTTCCCCCCTATTTTGGCATTGATCCCTTTCACTGCTAAAACATTTTTTGGACACATAAAATAATAATTTTAGACCTGAAGATTGGTAAGAAAGAAAAAAAAGTTGTTTTTTTTTTTCTGAAAGGAGTGACCCTGGTGAATAAAAATTGTGTTTTTTCATACTTTTTGTGTCACATGATATTAGTGCAACCATTTATCGAATGCAAATTTTCAGTTAAAAAAAAATAAAAAATACACTAAAGTTAAAGTGGATCTAAACCCATTTTTTTTTTTTGATGTCATGATGTAGAGTATAAGATTTTCTGTCATTTGAGCTCAGTCTTGTTAATCCAGCTCTGAGCAATCCTCATATCTTTTTTCAGTGAAATAAAACAGACAAACTGTGAAATCTTTGTCTGTTCTGCCCCTTTGCTGTGATTGACCAGCGATTTACATATCTCGTGCACTAGCCTAAGGCATGCATTCTTTTTTAATTCCCTCCCCCACTCCTTTGTTCTGCTGCTCTGCAAGGATTGGCTGTTCCACACCTCAGCATGATTTGGCATGCTGAAGTCATGTGGGGACTTTCTGGGTTTTGACTGGATGTTAGTGATCATAGCAGAAGTTCAGTGTAAGAAATACACAGGAGAAAATGCATGTTGATAAGGGGAGTGTAGAGGTGGGCAGGGAGTCTACTGACATTACGACTCCACCCACTGAGCCCTGGAAAACCGACCCACCCACAGAATCTGCAGTTTTTCAGGTCTCCTAGCAGACAGAGAGGAGACATTTGACAGATAAGTATACATGCAGGAGGCATGTATATCCTTCTAGATAACCAATATTGCAGTAGTTTAGAAAGGATGAGAGTGGGTTTACATCCACTTTAACTGTAGCATGTGCAAAGAAAATATATTACCCAATGTTTTGGTAAAATATAACAGATAAGGTTGCACCGAGCAAATAGATACCCACCTTGTCAAGCCTTAAAACTGTGTGTGCCCGTAAAACGGCAACAAACTTTTATACCAAAAATTGTCCATAGGAGCTGCTTTAAAGAAGAACTCTGGGCAAAATTTTTATTTTCCCCTTGGAGTGGGACTGTGCCGGAACTGCATGGGTTAACTGCTCGATTTTGTCCAGGGGCACAAGGAAAAGCAATACTTACCCAAACCTTGAGTTCTTCTTTAAAAGCTCTTGCATCATTCAGAGATAACCATGAATCCTAGAACAATTGCTCTCATTTCTCACTCCACAAAATGTAGTGTAATCAATGTTTTTGTACATAGACGCCCTAGATATATACATTTACATATGTTTTTGCATGTACACGGGGGTGGGTCAACAAAGATTTTGGGGGGGGGAGGCGCGCATGTGAGTAAGTGCTTCAGTGTACCTCAGCATATCTACAGTGACAGGTTCTGTTTAATGAGGCATCAGGGGTATAGACCCCTGATATCTTCCCTGCCCTCCAACGAAATGGAGCAAAGATCCATTAAATTTTTCCCTGGTCACAACAACCAGAGAAAGTGGAAACTAACAGATCACTTCTATCTGAAAGGCAACAGTCACCTTGTGAGATGTACATGCATGCATGACATATGCTATTGGCAGCAAAAGAGTTAAAGACCACGCACATACAGAAAAGTAGCCTGCATATTTGACATAAATGCACAGTGTTCCTACTTTCTAATGACAGAAAACATTTTTCTAAGCTAAATGGTGTCAGTCCTCATCCCTACAACAGTAACCACTTAAGCCCCAGAGGATTTGGCTGGCCAAAGACCAGAGCACTTTTTGCGATTCGGCACTGCGCCGCTTTAACTGGCAATTGCGCGGTCGTGCGACGTAGCTCCCAAACAAAATTTATGTCCTTTTTTTCCCACAAATAGAACTTTCTTTTAGTGGTATTTGATCACCTCTGTGGTTTTTATTTTTATAAACTATAAACAAAAAAATAGCAACAATTTTGAAAAAAATGCAAGGTCACTAGGCAGAACAGGGAGATGCTTGTTTACATTAGCATCTCCCCATTCTTCCTCTCCGTGATCGAGTATCCCCGCGGCGATCGAGTCCGCGGGAGCCGTGATCCGACTCACGGAGCTAGCGGCGGGCACGCGCCTGCTATGCAAGCCCCATGAGATCACGTAGTATAATGTGATTTTGCACAGCGGAGCCAACCTGCCACAGTAAAACTGCGGCAACAGGTCCACAAGCGATTAAAGTAGTTATAAAGGCTCAAGGTTTTTTATACATTCTATGCATGAAGGTAAAAAAGCATGTACAGGACAGCTCTGAATGTTTACACAATTAATGGTATTTTTTGCACCTATTGAACATACATAACAAATTGCTTTCGATGATTTTAGACCCAAGGGGATTAAATGGGAGAAGTTTAGAAGAGTTTACATAAAATTTTACGAGGTCTAAAAAAAAAAAGTTTTTTTCCCCCCTTGCTAGAGAATTACTGTTGTAAAGAAAAACCAAGTCTAAATCTGATAAGATTTATTTTCATGGGAACTACAGGCTACTTTCAGGCAATATAAAATAGGTGGAAGGGGAACAGACTCAACT
The DNA here is from genome assembly GCF_037356315.1 of Lithobates pipiens. NCBI lineage: Eukaryota > Metazoa > Chordata > Amphibia > Anura > Ranidae > Lithobates > Lithobates pipiens. Next base: position 123,410,580 of record NW_027507789.1, on the reverse strand, counting down.
GATATTGGCAGTGGTAAGCCATGCACAAGATAAGTACACCCAGGAACAGTCCAAGCAGATTTGTTCTACGCTTTTATGCAGGAAGGCCACAATCAAACACAGTACCATAAAAAAAAAAACTGCCTAGGGGTCCACCTTACACCTACCATTCAAACCTTATATAAGGCCAATTTCCCTCAGCTTTACACAGATATTAGGGCCTCCCTCGCATAACCCATAAAACCCTAAAGCTGTCCCTATTTGGCTGTCTAGCGACCATTAAGATAGCGATCCTATCCAATCTCCTCTATCTTTTCGAGACACTTCCCATCCCAATCCCAGCTGCACACCTTAGGACACTCCAAGGAGAGCTGATAAAAATCCTTCTGGAACTATAAGAGGCATTGGATCACTTGATCCATACTATACGCCCCCCCGGAACCAAGGAGGACTCACCTTCTCCAATATAGCCAAATACTATTTAGCAGCCCAACTGCGTCCAATTGCCTCTTGGTGCACACTTCATGCCTACAATCGGTGGATCCAAATTGAAAAGCTATGGCTAGCCCCTACCCACCCAAACTCTATGCTATTGAGTACTGATATAAACCTTGGAGGGTCCCAGCTGCTAGGACCAATAGCACTTGTACGAAAGTTGTGGTGTCGTGCTAAATTAGTGCATCCACTCACCTCCACAGCATCCCTGGTCACTTCTTTTCTGTTTACTCCCAATGCCCCAGACAGCTTGACATCACAGATGTCTCAACACTGGATCAATAGGGCCCTGTTTCGGTATGGTCAGCTGGTAGACACTAGGACCAGAACAGGTCATTTCAAGAACTGAAAGATACTTTCAATCTGCCCAGACAAGCTTTCTTTAGCTACCTACAAATCCGACACTTTGCACAATCTTTTACGCCGAACCTACAATTCTCCCCCTTAACCGAGTTCGAGAAAATATGCTTGGAGGGATCGTCCCCCAAGGGTAGGATATCGCGCACCTACCAAATTTTGGTAACAGACATGTTGCCAACAGGACCACGGCATACCTATATGGACAAATGGGAGCGGGATTTGGGGGAGGCCGAACCTCTGAAGACATGGCAGCTCATTTGGTCACAAGCCTCTAATAGCTCCATATGCACCCTATACAAAGAGAATCAATATAAGATTCTACTTCATTGGTACCAAACCCCTGACTGGCTCCACTCTATATCCCCATCAGCTGATCCCTGCTGTTGGCAATGTCGCGGAGAGGTGGGCACGCTATACCATAACTATTTGACATGCCCGCAGATCATCCCTTTCTGGGAAACAGTCCAATCCCTCCTACAAGCTGTTTTTGATGTGGGAGTGCCACTTGACCCTAAAATGTTCCTACTGGCCCTCCCTCCTACCTCATTCTCAAAATCATCCAAAAAACTCCTAGCCCAGATGCTGATGGCCGGGCAATGCTTATTAGCCCTGAAATGGAAAAAGAGGGAACCCCCTCACTGGTTGAACTACACACCAGGATAAGGGACATCAAACGGATGGAATACTTGAAAGCCTCCCTGAATAATACTCTTGCTAAACATAACAGGATATGGGAACTATGGGATAGGATGGAGGCTCCCAAACCCAGCTGACCCAGGATCGATCCCCCTCCCCCCCCCAGGCGGTGGTCGGGTAGGCGTCCTCTTCTCTCTTGCCCTTTATCACTTATCCTTTTCTCTTCTCTTGCCTTTGTCTCAGCTAGCTCTTCTCTACCCCCCCCCCCCCCCTCCCGGTTATCTCAGTCACATAATCAAAACAATGTTTGGAAGAGTGGTTATATATTGACTTTAATTCTCCCCTTTAACATTCTTATATGGATATGTAATGTTTTTTTCTTTCCTATATTCCTATTTCGTATTCCACGGGCTCCTGCAGCCCAGATGGCATTTCTTTACAGGTGAAATGATGTATAGGCGGACTGTTGGTTGTATACCACTAACCACGCTGTGAGACTTTATAAGTGACATCCTTTTACTACCATTTGTTTCCTTTTATTTCCTTGTACTCTTGTTGGAAAATTTGAAACTCAATAAAATGTCAGTTTTCAAAAAAACAAACAAAACATCCTCTTGCCCAAGCCATTAAATAAAATCTGGTCATTCCTGTCTAACATGGTGCCCCAATTGGTTCTGCAAAAAAACTGGTAGCACTTGTCCTTTTTTAGTATTCTGTCAGCACTCTGCCTTTTCACAGAGCTACAACTGACTCCCACAGCAAAGAGAGCAAGTAAGAGCACTGAGCATTAATGAGCTTGCATATTTAAAAGGCCGTGGACAGTTGAGATTAATAATGAGGTTTGGCTACCAGATAAATGCTCTACAAAGTCTCCAGAACCAAACATATTAGGATTCTGAGAAAACAAAGTTTGTTTTCCCCATATCAGACATAGCCCCACACCATGTTAACATGAGAAACCTAGTTGATACCTTTACACCATCCACAAACATGCCCACCAGTTCGTGTGTAAGTCTCAGTTTCCTTGAAATATGTACATTAAAGTGGAAGTAAACCCACTTTTTTAACTTTTACCTACAGGAAAGCCTATAATAAGGCTTACCTGTAGGTAAAAAAAATATCTCCTAAACCTGTACGGTTTAGGAGATATTCCCCTCGGTATGCGCCGCTGACTGCAGCGGCGCATGCGCACAAGGGGGTTCTCTCCGCGAAAATCCGCGCAGTACGGAGCGGACACATATGGATGGCCGGACTCCATTAGGCAGAACACCGGATTTAAATCTCCCGCGCGCATGCGCGGGAGTGACGATATCGCGGCTCCGGCCACTCACAGCGCCGGAGCCGCGATACCCGGAAGAGACGCCGAGGGAGCATGTCGGCTTCCTCGGCGTGGATCGGGCGAGATGTCGGGGCCTCGTTCTAAGGTAAGTATTTCATAATGAGCTAGTATGCGGTGCATACTAGCTCATTATGCCTTTTGCTTTGCAGGTTTAAAAAAAAAAAAAAAAAAAAATGCGGGTTTACTACCGCTTTAAAGGATGCAATCTGTCCAATCAGGGTAGATTTTAAAATACCCTAGCACTAAACAACAATTTTTGCAGACCCCCTTTTAGGGCACCACCATCTGATTACATTGTGGTAATTGCAAAAAGGGCAGTCTATTTGCCTTTAGTAAATCAACCCCAATCTGTCTCAGAATGAAGGCTACAATGTAGATAGAAGAAGCATCAAAGGGAAGGGATTTGCCTGCTTGTAAAACCAGACCAGCTCTGACTAAGCTATCGGGGAAGACTGTGACAGCGTGTAAACTGTATGCCTACATATAAAAAGTAAAGATAAACATTTCAATATGCTTGCTGAGGTTTATTATGCAGCACTTCACCTAAGTGACATTGTTGAAGTTCAAACATTTCCACAAACTGATAAAAGCACAAGAAGAAATTAAGGAATTATTATGGATAATTGTGCGCTGCAGGAACCCACTGGGACATTAAAATGATAGATAATAGCCCAGATACTATTTAGTAGCAAATCAGCATCCATAATAAAACGTAATACCTGAGTTACAAAAGGGGCTACAAAAGTCTCAGGTTTTGTATATTGGAAATGTGTATTGTTAAAGCACACCTGTAGCGTCACAATTTCAATGTGTATTACTGTATCCAGTTGCCGACTGCTGTGGACACTGCAGACGGGAGGCACCCACAGGCTAAGCCAGCCATACACTGTTAGCTTTTATTTTGTTCAGTCACAAGGCTGCACAAAAACAAAAACAGATCCATACACACAAACAATGTGATTGGATCCCCTCCCCCCATCTGAGACATTTATTCTAATAGTGGGACCAGCCACTATCAGAATACATTGATCATCGGCTGTAGCAGCTGATCAAAAAAAGTTTCCTAGCATGTCCCTTTGACTTCTGTCAAGTGGGGACACAATATTCAGGCATCCGGACCCTTTTTGGATGCCGGGCATCTGAATTCCAATGTGGCTGCATTTTATGGGCCCAAGTGGCAGCATATGATGGGGCACAAGTGGCAGCATATGATGGGGCACAAGTGGTGGCATATGATGGGGCACAAGTGGTGGCATATGATGGGGCACAAGTGGTGGCATATGATGGGGCACAAGTGGTGGCATATGATGGGGCACAAGTGGCTGCCTTTGATGGGCACAAGTGGCTCTATTTGATGGTGCACAAGTGGCTGCATTTGATGTTTTGTTTTTCAGTATTTTTCACTTTGTTTGTGCCCCCCCAAATATTATGAGCACCACCTGCCACTGCTTGTAACCTGCCACAAAGGCCCATGTTTAGACACTTCCTGCTACAGGTGACAACTCTTTCAGCTGTGGTCCTGTGTTGTCGCCCTTTCACGTGTGCTTGTTGTGAAGACAACAAGCAGCCTTTGACACACTTTTGTTAGGCTACACTGTTTTAACCATCAGGAAGCTGATGCTGATCAATAATGTGCATATGGTGCTGGAGCATGTTTATGGAGACAGGAAGTATATGAAAGAGAAAAAAAATGGCTCCAATTTTTTTTTTTTTGAACATGCCAATTGTTTTGAGCACACAATGCTTTAGCAAACTAAATGTCATCTACCCTGTTTCCCCGAAAATAAGACCTATTGTGATTCTCTGTGATGGCTGCAATATAAGCCCTACCAGTCCCCAAATAAGTGCTAGTTAAAGTCCTTGTAGGTCTTATTTTCAGGGTAGGGCTTATTTTCGGGGAAACAGGGTAGGGCTTATTTGGTGGGTAGGAGTTATATTGCAGCCATCACCGACAATCGCGCTAGGTCTTATTTTCGGGGAAACAGGGTAGTAAGGATTTAAATCTACATTAGAATATATTAGAATATGTAACAGATTCAGATCTTTTTATTTTAACTATTTGTCTGATGCCTGGCTTTAAAAGGTGTTAATTGGTGCCACTTGTTTAGAAGAAAATGCATCTTTTAATTGCAAAGCTTACCCAACATCCATAAGGCAGGGTTACATATCCAATTTAATGTTCTCCAAAGCTATGTACATAATTATATATTTAGAGAGAGATAAATAGGATTGCATCATTCTCCCTGACATTTCCTTGAACCCACCAAAATATGTGTATTTGCAATTCTCGATGAATTACTTCAGCCGTAACACTAAAAATAATACACAGTGCATGTACTGAGAACCGAAGAGCTGAATGTGCGGCTTTATTCATCATCAACTCCATATTAACAGGTACAATAGAATCCATAACAATATTTAATTCATATTAACACTCAGAAAAAGAGGCCTGTTCTGTTCTGTTTGGTAAATGTGGATTTCTATAAATGTATTTTTATTTCATTTTTTTACCCTCAATACTAAAGTAAAAAGACCTGAATGACTCAGAGGAGAGACACCCCTTCTTGCAGAGATGACAATGTCTTAAGACAATGCTTTAGTAGATTAGTTGAGTTACCAATGTTGCTGCAATTAAGTGCTTTTAAAATGGTAATTATTCACTAACACAGGGAAAAATGTCTTTGTATGATGTAAGCTACACAAATAGCAGCAATTAATTGTGGACCATTCTAGAATGCTGCAACTGTAGAAGATCAGTCTCCATTACATACTAACTTGTGCACTTTACTCCAAATGCAGCCATTCATTTTATCAGTTGGCAACTGATTGTTGTTCTTAGGAACTATTCCCAGGAAACTTTAGTAACATGATATAATGCAACTGCTAAAACTCTGCAATTTCGCTTAGACCTTGGCTAGTGAGTACAGTCAGCATTGGTTACTTTTGGAATACATATTATGTAAAAATAATTTAAAAATTCAATAAAAAAAAAAAAAAAAAAAAAAAGAAGATTGAAATCTTTCAAATCAATGTAAAATATAATTGTCCAAAACATATTAAAAACACATTAAAAAAAAAGCCAACCCAGGTAGCAGTCCTTGCTTGTGGCGAAAGAGCCCTCTAAGCCCTTGTACACACGGTCAGACATTCTGACAACCAAATCCGTTGGATTTTGTCAGACGGATTTTGTCCGAAACTGTTGCATACACACGGTCGGACAAAGTTGTCGGAAAATCCGATTGTACATAACGTGATGACGTTATTTCGTTACGATGGGACTACGTTCAGGCTAGTAGCCAATAGCTTTGGTCTAGGAATTTTATCTGAGCATGCGTGGCACTTTGTCCGTCGGAGTAGGCTACACATGATCGGAGTATGTCCGATCGGAGCATATTGTCGGAAAATTTTATGGACAAGTTGGAAAACTTGGTCCGTCGGATACTCCGACGGAAATAGTCCGATGGAGACCACACACAGTCGGATTATCCGACAAAACGGTCCGATCGGACACATTCCGTCAGAATCTCCGACCATGTGTACAAGGGCTAACTCTGGAAAAATGTATTAGCCTAGTAGCTTAGAGTTAGGACATATCATTTATCTCTAGGAAATACTAATTCTGTTGGTTTCAATTCAAGCAAATCACTGGCTGGATGACAGACCATATAATATGGATCTTGTAGTCTCCCCAGTTTTATCCAAAGAGCCAATGTCATTATTTACAAAAGGAAGCAGCATTCCTTTTGTACTGTCTCAGCGGGTAATGAGGAGTCAGATATGGGGTAAAGGCCTGGTTTCCTTGTGAGTAGCATGTGGCATTCTTACCCAGCCTGTCAGAGGCACATATGTGCCAAACAGTCAGACACGGTATTCCCTTACAGGCTAGCAGCACCTCAGCTTTGGTTGGTGGCACCCTGCCAATGTCTTAAATGAAGGATGGGGAGTGTGGACAGGGCTTTGCTTGTAAGTTGGAAAGTTGGGGGGGGGGTTTCCCTTTCCAGTATGCCCCCACACCACTTCCCTACCCCTTCCCTCCTGTTTTTCTTATGGGGGTATAATAATGTTTCGGTGGTCCCTCAAAAGGGGTTAGCCCTTCAAAGCTCTATTGGAGGTGCACTGGCTCTTTAAGGAATTCTGCAGATCTTGCCATAGATCTCCTGCATGAAGGGAATCAAAGTTTACAGTATTCAAAGCACCTTTCTCTAGGCAGTTTGGCTACAAGCTCTCAAGCCAACCTTTGTTGAAGGATTCCACCCTCAGTAGAGCAGCAAATGAAGAAAGGCCGCAGAGGAAGAAGTGGCCCTGCAGTGTACAAGCTAGCCAAAGGCTCTACAGCAAGCTGCCCCTCTTGCCTTGTCAGCTAAAACCAGGGCTGTAAGTGCCGCGGAGGGTCCGGCTAAGTGCCGGGGTGGGTCCAGCTTCCATTGGAGCTTGCGGAACAGAATTTTTTTTTTGGCCCATAATGTTGTTTGGCGACGCAGTGGGCAGTAGGGTACATATTTTATAATGCAGAGCATCACCAGCAGTATACCCTCCCCCATACTCTGGTTCCCCATTTCCAGCCTCAGGTATTCTGAGGTCATCCATATATTTGGGCTTTCTGCCATCTATTTTCTAAGGTTTTGTGTCTCAGGTAAAACTCACTTTTTTCATCCACAGTGAGGTAAGAAATGGCCACCTCTGCCCTCTGTGCCCTGAGAGGACTCCAAGGAGGAGTCTTTATAGGTAGTGGTCACGGTCTCAGCAGGTAATGAGGCGTCAACCAGGAGATAAGGGGTCAACCTCCTCGAGGAATGACAAAGCATCCACATCGATTTTGCAACAGAAGTAGTTAGTGTTGGTGCTAATTAAGGTGGACAATGATATACTTTAGATGGTATATTGCCCCACTGTGGAGTCCAATGCGTCAGTATCTTTTGGAGGACATAAGAGAGCTGAAGAGCTCCATTAAAGTTTTTCCACGGTCACCTTTTTTTTTTTTTTACACGTTTTTCCTGTGAAGAGTGATTGATGTGGGTGTTTTGTTTTTTCACAGTGGGGTTGATTTACTAAAACTGGAGAGTGCAAAATCTATTGCAGCTGTGCATGGTAGCCAATTGGCTTCTGATTTCAGCTTGTTCAATTAGGATTTGACAACAAAAAACCTGGAAGCCGATTGGCTTCTATGCATAGCTGCACCAGATTTTGCACTCTCTAATTTTAGTAAATCCACCCCAGTGCTTTTCGGTGCATTAACCCTTTAAGGAAGAATTTGCTAAAAGGTAGGCTTCTTCGTCTGTGTTAAGTCCTGATTAAACAAGGATACAGTAAATCGAGTGTAGGTTACTCCTAAAGATCCTACAGATAGGAAGGAGAAAACAGTCCCTAGATTTGTTCATGGTTACAGGTCTATTCCATTACTGCACTGGGTTTTAGCACAGATGTTTGTTTCAAAAACCTTGAAGTGGAACTAAAAACCCACTTTAAAAAACTGAATTGGCACCCATGCCACATGGCACGGTCCAGCTGTCTACGCCTTTTTTGGCAATACCTTGTCTATTAAACTCAATTGTATCCAAGCATCACAAACTGAAAACGCTAATTTAAAGAGGAACTGCAGCCCGCTCACATAATTTGTAATAAAAATATCTTTGCCATTATGAAGCTTCCCTCCAACTTTGCATATTATTTTATATATACTGTACTTGCCATATGTGTTGCAGAAATCTCCCTCCACTGAGTCTGGCTGCAACCATTTTAACTGTGGGCAGCTGAAGCTCACTTCCTGGATTTACATTCCTGGATTGACACAGAGGCAAACCTCCAGCTATGCAGATCTCGTTGGCCCTCTTATGACTCATCCCCCCTCCCTTCATGGTAAACTCTCACGAGTGTGAGAGAGAGAGCTGTGCGTGATGTCATAAGCCTAGGCCAAGAAAGGGGAAGTGGGCTGTATAAGGTATTTACTGCCAGAAAAAAAATGTTTTAGTAAACAAAGTTAAAACAACAAGGGCAGGAGATTTCATAGACGGAAAGATGAAAAAATGACTGAAGTTCCGCTTTAACTAATTTTAATTATCAAAGCAAACTCAACCATCCAGGTCTTCATTCTTTATTTTGTTAAGAATCACTTAGAAAAACACCTACCTAGCCATAACCATCTTGAGTAAGGGAAGATGATTCATGTAATGCCTACTTCCTGGAATTCATCTGCGCTTACCTCAGGCATACAGACAGGAGGGTGTGCTTAGCTGAAAAAGCCCCTCCTTCCAATAATAGAAAAACAGAGCCCATAAAGACACCTGGGATGTATGACATCTTTTTTGTCTAGGCTGGAAACCAGGAAGAAACAATAAATGCAAAAAAGAAAAAAAAGACTTTAAACAGCCAAATATAATATACCTTCTTATCTGTAGGATTAAAGTGGTTGTATAGTCAAATGTTTACCTTTTACCTACAGGAAAGCTTATAATAAGTCTTACCTCTAGGTAAAAAAAAAAATATCTCCTCAACCTGTACGTTTGAGGAGATATTCCCCTTGCAATGAGCCGCTGACTGCAGCAGCGCATGCGCACAGAGGATTCTCGACTAAAAGCCCGGAAGATGCTGGGCCTTGCCGTAAAGTAGTCTCCCGCGCGCATGAGTGACAACACTGTGGCTCTGGCCACTCTCAGCGCTGGAGCTGTGATACTCAGGAAGACACGCCGAGGCAACGGGTCAGCTACCTTGGCGTGGATCAGGTGAGATACCGATGCCTCGTTCTAAGGTAAGTATTTCATAATGAGCTAGTATGCGATGCATACTAGCTCATTATGCCTTTTGCCTTACAGGGGTATAAAAGACAAAAAAGTGTCAGCGGGTTTACTACCGCTTTAAAAATAGTTAACATTGATAGAGAGAGTTTAGTTCAGTTGTAAAGCCCCCCTATTGACATTCGATTTTGAGTTCTTCATTTTTGGACTTTATTCAGGATCCTGTGGACCCCCCACAAACCAAATTCAGGCACATTTGTTTATCCCAAATTTTGAGGGAAAGTGATGGCCAGTGGTACAGTGACTTACCTTTTAATTACTATAGTATGCTGGACAATACCAGGATTTTCACATCAGACTGAAGAGTGAAAACAGTGGGAAAACACATCTTACCTGTTTTTTGCACTTGAATTATTTTGTTGTAAACGGCATCTGAAGTCTCTATTAATGTCCGACTTGCTTGTATAAACTAAAAGATAAAGAAGCCAGAGTTAGTTCTAGCAACGCTGTGTTTTTCATACAGGCTTTAGGCATCTGTCTAAAGCAGTAGGCTAATGCCCTGTACACATGACCGGACTTTCCGGCAGAAAACATCTGACGGGATCATTCTGTCGGACATTCCGATCTTGTGTGGGCTTCATCTGACTTTTTCTTTCTAAAATTCTGATGAACCTAGAAATAGAACATGTTTCCATTCTTTCCGCCGGAACTCCCATGGAACCAATTCCTATTGAGAAAACCGTTCGTCTGTGTGCTGTTCCGACGGACCAAAAATGACGCAAGGGCAAGCTATTGGCTACTGGCTATTCAACTTCCTTTTTTAGTTCTGTCTTACATCATCACGTTCAAAACGAACGGACTTTCGAATGGACGTTCGTGTGTGGTCAAGTCCGTTAGTTCGGAAAAAGTCCATCGGAACTCCGCCGAAAGTCCGTTGGGAAAACCATCGGACCTAGTCTGCTGGAAAGTCCAGTCGTGTGTACGCAGCATTAAAGTTGTTATCAATCAAATGTGTATATGCTCTTCAGCACAGTTATTGTGCTTTAGTATTCCTTATAGGTCTGCAAATTTGTGGATAGACCTGTGATCATAGACTTAAGTGAATACAATATACATGGTACATAGTTACATAGTTAGGTTGAAAAAGGACACAATCCTTCACCCACAGTTGATGCAGAGGAAGGGGAAAAACCCTAGCAAAGCATTCTCCAATTTGCTGCAGCAGGGGAAAAAAATTCCTTCCTGATCACCCTAAAGGCAATCAGATTTTTCCTGCATCAACTTTACCTATGTATGTTAGTACCCAGGTATATTATGTACATTTAGGAATGAATCCAGGCCTTGCCAGCTTGCCAGAACCACCTCTGCAGGGAGTCTATTCCACATTTTTACAGCTCTTAATGTTAAGAAACCTTTCCGTATTTGGAGATGATTTTTTTTCCCTCTAGACGTAAAATTTGCTCCCTTGTCCTCTGCAATGACCTTAAAGTGAATAACTCAACACCAAGTTCACTATATGAACCACATATGTATTTGTACATGTTGATCATATCCCCCTTAATCTCCTCTACTCAAGAGGGAATAGATACAGTTCCTCTAATCTTTCCTCATAGCCGAGTTCCTCCATGCCTCTTATCAGTTTGGTTGCCCTTCTCTGCACTTTCTCCAGTTTTCTGATATCCTTTTTGAGAACTGGTTCCCAAAACTGAACTGCATATTCCAGATACTAATGATTTGTACAGGGGGGAAATTATATCCCTCTCTCTGGAGTCCATACCTCTCTTAATACAAAGAAGGTCTTTGCTCGCTTTGGAAACCGCAGCTTGGTATTGCATGATATTATTGAGCTTATGATCTACCAAAACCCCCAGATCCTTCTCCACCATGGATTCCCAATTGCACTCCCCCTAGTATGTATGATGCATGAATATTCTTAGCTCCCAAGTGCATAACTTTACATTTATCAACATTAGATGCCCTAAAGGATAGAGTAAGTTCAACTTTCATAACATGTTACATGATACACCCATATTCAGGGTGTAATATGTAACATGTTATGAATGCATTGGCTCCCGTGCCCCCCCCCCCCCCCATTCCCACTGTGACAGCAGAACTGGCATCTTCTACCCATGTCTGCTGCCACAATTTAAAAAAGACATGGCCCCGCCCACTTGGTTGCATCCCTCTTTCACAGTCCTTTGTGAAGGGAAAGCTACAATGTTCAGCAGCCTTTGCGGCTAGTTCATTGAGTCTGTCAGAATGTAAGGGCTTTCTTGTACGAGGAACGAGCAAGCCGATACACCGACAGATCTGCAGGAGACCTGCATGACATCAGCGTTTCAAGCTAAAAATATTTTCAGCAAGTAAAAGGAAACACCTGTTGATTTTTGTCAGAAATGCAGTATCCCCATCACTTCTGGTGAACTTAAAGTGGATCTTGCATACAAAAAGCAAAGTCCGCCGTTTAGACTTGCCCCACCTCCTCCTAGCAGAGCTTGCAATGAGTATTTTTGTTCCGTACCCACCTACAATTTCAGGGAACAGATCACTGGTATTTTTATGATCAGTGGTCTACAAATGATGGCCCTTGGCTTGCCTTTAACTGGCCTTTGGGGGCACTGTTCCTCCAGCTGACACCAATGATGGGGCACCGTTCCACCCACTGATTCCTCTCACTAAACAAATGATGGGGCATTGCTTACTGCCACTTGCCACACCTAAAGCATGAAGGACAGTAAACTGGCCCTTTTTCTTTAGAAAGTTTGAAGACTCCAGCTTTAGTTGGATCCAATGCCTGTGTTTTAACTTCTGGGTCCCCTATTTTCAGAGGATCACCCTCAAAAAAGTTCTATAGTTCTGCTATCTGTGCCTTAGAATTGTTCAATTGTCTAATTGGCCTTTTATAACAACGTCTGACTTGTGCCATTCTGTGTAAAATTAAGCACAGGTTCTGCTGACAAATTTTCAGATTTTACCATTTTCTCTGACTCTGAGCATTTACAGTCTGCTTTTACAAAGCCTGTTTATTTTACATCTGGAATGCCTTTGATAGGCACACAGTTGTTTTCAATTTAACGGAAGCCATGCACTGTGCTATCCTTTGAGAGGAACAACTTGCTGTACTAGGTAAAGGGTCTTGGTTATTTCAAAATACCTTCTTTACCTCTTCTTTTCAAAACCAGTTCCTCTGAGGATCAGGGTTGCACCATTTTGTTTGTGTGCTGAGGCATTTTTCGCTAAAATGCAAATTTCTTGAGTTTAATAAAAAAAAAAAAACATGTCTCAGTGGACCACATCCTCGTTCATGCACATTGAACACCTTAGCTTTGTCCTGGGATGTAGAAATATGCTCAAACTTCCTGGTTCCCTATTTGGTCTCCTGCTTCAATGCGGACTAATTGTAATAGGAACAGAAGAAACTTAAAGTGTTAGTAAACCCATGACCCTGCATTCACTATATCCAATGTTCCACACAGAACATGGAAATGCAATTATTTTACTAAATATAAACTGCTAAATACCTTTTCTCATCAGCAGTATATAGCGGTCTTGTGACTTCTATCAGTGTCTGGCCAAGACCTGGTTAATTTAGACAGTCCTATGTGGCTGCCTAACCCCTGACCCTCTGTCTGGACAGCACTGATTGGCCCTGTGCTGATCACATGCAACCTCCAAAAAAATGGTTTGGGGACTATGGAAAACAGAGAGGTTCACAGAAAACAGGTTCAAACATTCTTTTCCCACAATACAGAGGATTAACTGTTCCACAGTGAGTATAAAAAGCATGCTTTACTGCATACACAGACTGATTTTAGTGTGGGTTTAGTAACACTTTCATTTTCATCCACTACAGCTATGCTACCTTGGCACTGAGAGTTTAGAAATCAGTAGCCTTCTGTTTGAGGATACGCCCCCATTTTTATTGGCGACTATTGATTCTTTACTTTATGGTCTCTTGAAAAGTAACTTTATTTTGATTTATATACTCAGGTTTAATGTAGCTCTCAATCTACACCCTAAAACTGAGCATCTTGTTCTTTTTTCCCTTCTAGTATCACTGCACCTCAGACCAGACAGAGACTATTCGAACCATATGTGGGCACAGGTTGCAGGAAAGAAATTTGCACAATTCCCCCATCAACACAAACAGTGATGACAGGGCAATCAGTAATTATCTTCTCGCTATGTGTGTCGCTGGAAAATAAAATGTGTCATACTTAAGGCGTGACCTCTCCTACACTGTGCATTTGAGAGCTGGTAACTTTTCTCATGTGAGAAGGTTTCAGAACTCCACTTGTGACACTGGGTGAATTTCTTCCTCAGGTGGTCTCCCTGCTGTATGAGATTCATGACCACACCTATTCCATAGTGTCTAGGCATTATTTCTATTCCCTCAACTGACTATATATCCCTATTCAGTGAGAGATTATCTAGTGTATGTCACACTTTTTTCCACAGGAGAAGCATATTTCTGTTACCGTTCTATGGGTCTCCATCAGGTTAAGGGTAGTATCGGAGGCCCTTTGTGGTATCTACAGTGTAAATATTGTTTCTTCTAATAGTCTATCTGTAATCATTGATGAATATAGCTTAGTTTATTCCACCCCTTTGCTCCTCAGTGGAGGACCTATTCTCTTTTGGGAATACTCCAGAAAATTCTGGGATCTCACTGTTTCGCCAAAGACAGGTTTCTGGTAGACTACCATGTGCCCCAACACACTGAGATATTGTTTTTTTTTTTTTTTTTTTTTACACAGGGGTTGTTGATATACCTATTCTTTCCCTATAAAGGATTCCTGGATAGTACTCTGGAAGTTTTTCTTGCCTGCTCGGCTACTTTTTGCCATAGTATTTACTCTCCTTAAAATCAGAGGTCAGGATTATTCTATTAAGCCTTAGCAGCTTTACTTATAATATGAATATTAGCTAAGTGTACAAAATAGAAAAAAAAAGCATCTGCATATGACTGGGTGTTCAAACTGAACAGAAGTTGGAATTTTTTAATGTATTTTTTTACATAAAGGATAAGTGAATATTCACACTTTTTTGTAAGTAAAAAAAATCTAAGCTCCTTTAGTAAATCAGCTCCAGATGTGCCTATTTGTCAAATTTGTCAATTTCTGTCAGCCCTTCTAAGTGTGTAATTGTTTTCTTATGATGACTAAAGCTGGCTACACTCTGTTAGTTTTTTCATTCAGCCAACAGGCTCAAATGAGATAGGTGGAAGAATCCCCCCGGCCAAGACATTGTATTCTAACAGCAACACCCAAGAATAATTTTCAAACATGTCTGTTTTGATTGACTTTCATCAAGGGGGGACGGTCACAGAGTGATCAAAATGTGTCCGGTCTGTGCTAAACTGTATATGGAGGGGAAAACACTGCGCTATACTAAACACAAGCTGGAAACTTCAAAACTGCTGCCAACACTTCAAACAAACAAAGTTCAATAAATATCAAGTAACAAATAGTGTGGCGCTGGATATATATAGCAAGACCATACATAAAAGAATTATGTGGTTGTGAAAAACAGCATGTGAAAATACAAAAAATACAACATGGAAACTGTAGGGAAAAAATATTGATGACTAAATAGTGAGTCCCAGTGAACAAGTCCACATATATTGGATGGTGCACAAATGTTGTGATAGATATTCCTCACGGGGAACTCAGGAAAATCCACAAATCAGGTGAAACCAAGGGTATCAACTTGTCTGAAGTGATTTCAAAAATTGGATAAAATACTCTTACCAGAGGAGATGGACTCATCTGTCTTACGACGGTTGAGTCAACAGCGCTTGGGGTCCAGACATGGAACCAAATGATGGATTGAAGATAGTCCGAATGGATGCTGGGGAGGCTTCAGATGTTACAAGACCGTGGTGAGCGTCTCTCAAAGCGTCTCTCACAATATCAGGATCGAATGTATCGCATTTGGGGTAGATTTAAAATAAAAAGCAATGTGGGGTGCCAGATGCAAGACCGACGCGTTTCAACAAAGTATGTCGACATACTTTGTCGAAACGCGTCGGGCTTGCATCTGGCACCCCACATTGCTTTTTATTTTAAATATTTTTTCCTTGTGATCACATGTCATAATTTTGTTCATTTTTTATGGCTTTTTAAATAAAACCTAATGGTTACTCTCTGACCTGCACCATTTGGAGCTTTCTTTTTCCTTTACATTTTTTGTGGACCCCTTCCACATTTGGGGTTGGTACCCCAAATGCGATACATTCGATCCTGATATTGTGAGAGACGCTTTGAGAGACGCTCACCACGGTCTTGTAACATCTGAAGCCTCCCCAGCATCCATTCGGACTATCTTCAATCCATCATTTGGTTCCATGTCTGGACCCCAAGCGCTGTTGACTCAACCGTCGTAAGACAGATGAGTCCATCTCCTCTGGTAAGAGTATTTTATCCAATTTTTTAAATCACTTCAGACAAGTTGATACCCTTGGTTTCACCTGATTTGTGGATTTTCCTGAGTTCCCCGTGAGGAATATCTATCACAACATTTGTGCACCATCCAATATATGTGGACTTGTTCACTGGGACTCACTATTTAGTCATCAATATTTTTTCCCTACAGTTTCCATGTTGTATTTTTTGTATTTTCACATGCTGTTTTTCACAACCACATAATTCTTTTATGTATGGTCTTGCTATATATATCCAGCGCCACACTATTTGTTACTTGATATTTATTGAACTGTGCTAAACTGGCCAAATTTTGAATTAGCTCCCTAAGTCAGTCATTCTCAACCAGGGTTCCTCAAACGGTGGCTAAATCCCCTTCCATTTGATGATGCTTGCATAGTCCATGGCCAGTGGCACTTGTTTGAGCCAGCTACATGACACCAATGATCTTTTTAGGTATATGTAGGGACGGCTTTTTGCTTGCCATTGTAAGGGGGCTTTTTTCCCACTAGCCACCAAGGTAAGGTGTTTTTTACTCGCTGACACAAAAAAATTATTTTAAGGGTTCCTCTGGGGTAAAAAAGGTTGAGAAAGGCTAAGAATTTTGATTCACGTCTTTGTTATGTAACATAACGGGTCTTTATTCCACATTTACATGTAATATTTATGTAAACTCATTATGAGTTTCAGGTTTTCCTAATCAGAAATGTTACTCTAATCCTAAGTACAAGTTTACGTCCAGCTGACCACACACACACACATATGGAGACCGTTAAACACCAAAATTTCTCTTTACTGCTGTCTGCTAATTAGATTGTCCTAAAACTGTGGCCCGCTCATGTCCCCCCAAGGACCCAGATGGACAGAACTGACCTATGGCATAATACGTTTTTATTTATTAAGGCAATCTTATACAATGTCCAACAGCCATAATTAGCATTGAAAAGCAAAGACTGCATAAACAGCCAGATGTGGCATTTAAAGAGGTACTCCAGTCAAAAGAAATGTAATTACAAAACAAATTGTCTATTGCCTTTCCATACTGTAAGTGTATTGTTCAACATTTATATAGGCTATATATTATTTGGTCTGTTTGTTAATACATACTGTTGTAACGTGAATTTCTTACGTGTATGAAGCCTGACACCACAGTCTATCAACTCATGCGTTTCTGGGGTGCCACATCCTTCCTGTCCTCCAGGGCTACACAGAGCCAGTACATCCAACACACCATTACAGTTCTAGGCACCTAACCATGTTTTAGCAAACCGAAGACAAATCCCAGCTGCTAAGCCTTTATTGAATCCTTTACAACAATCATTGATTAGGATGGATTACCCCCAAATAGAAAGTCATCTAAGTACCTGTTTATGTACACCCCCAAAGGGCATTTGCTACCCATTTAAAGTAAAACAGTAGATTGCATTATATGTTAAATATGACCAAAATGTGAAATATTATTTCAAGTTCTATGGAAATGCCAAGAGGTATCTTATTTTACCTGCAGAAGCTCCACTGCTGAAGCCAATCCCAGGCCATACCTATCTACAAAACTCTATCACTTTCTAATAGTGTTAAAGCCTGCCTATCCACCCCTAACCCAGTCTTATCGGTCTACCAATAGAAGGGACGAATTATTAGCTTATAGGAAAGTTTAGGAGACTGAAAAAGACACACAAGCTTCCACACTATCAAAAAAGTGCTAGAGCTTTGCCTGTCAGACCTTCCAGGGATTGGTTCATAATTACAGGATACTAGAGGATGCTGCAGGTTTTACTATTAACCAAAGAGTTGCTTTACCACACATAAAAATAGCATATTGTAAAAGTAGTACAATGTGTGGTAGTACTTCAATTGAAATTATTACTGAGAGAATATAGGGTAGCGATTCTCAATCAGGGTTCCTCTAGAGGTTGCTAGGGGTTCCTTGAGCTGTGGCTAATTGATCTGCCATTTGATGGTGTCTGCAAAGATGCAGGGCCAATGTCATGTGTAAAAGTCAAAGGCATGACACCAATGATCTTTTTAGCTATTGGCAAGTATGGCATTCTGACCACCATGGTAAGGGGGCATTCTTCATGCTGACCACCGTTGAATTTGTTTTAGCAGGGGTTTCCTAAGGCCGTTAAGGTAAAAAGGTTGAGAAAGGATGATATAATAGAGACTACCATTACTCATCCTTTCTGTTGATGCTAGTTGCACGGTTGTCATACTGTTCAAATAGCTTAAATACTGACAATGCTCTGGAATAGTCAGTATAGGTAACTAAGTATAAAATAAAATATTGAAGACAGAGACAGGCAACTCGTATTCTTAGAAAGAGGTCAGCAATGTCTGCCCCCTTCGATTAAGTGGTTTTAGTGTTGCGCAAATGGGGGAATTCAAGAAAGGAGGGGAGGGGGGGGGGGGAGGAAAGGGGGGAGAAAGAGAGGGAAGGAGAAAAGAAAAAGGGGAAGGGGAAGAAAGGGCAGGGAGGGGGAAGGGGAACAGATGAGTATGCAGGTAAAGGATAAAAGGGTAAAGGTCAAAAAGTGCTAGTGTAAAATTATATGTGTCTGGGTGTGCACAAATCCTTGTTCGGTACGTGCTAAACTAGAATAAATGTTAGAGAGTGGCAATCAAATATAGATTCTGATAGAGTGCCATACAAATAAAAACTCACAGTAATGGATGAATGCCTGAAACAATAGACATACAAATCGTGGGTGCTGTGCAAAACTGCAATAAAATATGCTGACAATAAATGAATATATAACTTAAGGTGATAGTCCAAAATATATGACTAAAAGTGTACAGTGAGAATAATCACATAAGCACAATCCCATGTGACATGCCAAGTGGGAAAAAACACAGATATCAATCAATCCAATATAACAAAATGCATGTTCCATGCGGTGTTTATAAAGTGCCAAGTGAAAAAATACAGATAACAATCAATCCAATATAACAAAATGCATGTTCCATGCGGCGTTTATAAAGTGCAAATAGTGCTAGCAGCAAAAAAACTTTACAACACAGGTGAAATGATAAACACATAAAAATAAGGTGCTGGTAATCAGTCTGGGATATTCAGTCCTGTGGACGTGCTGTGTTCTAAGGGGAAGCACTAGCTTTGAACTTCAGTGATCCATGCAGGCATACATGTGCAGTGACTTAATCCTCCTATTTATCCAATACGTGGATGGATGTGCCCTTACCTCACGGCTGTGAGGTTACAGCCTTAATAGTATAGGTGGGTAACTGGCTCCTGTTCCTGGGATAGGTATGCCTCACGGATGTGAGGTTACAGCCTTAATAGTATAGGTGGGTAACTGGCTCCTGTTCCTGGGATAGGTATGCCTCACAAGATAAAGAGATAATGTCCCATAGTGTAGTAGTTTCAATCAATTGAATTTTATTTAAAGCGGGAGTCCACCGGGACTCCGCGTTTTTTTTTTTTTTTTTAAAAGCCAGCAGCTACAAATACTGCAGCTGCTGACTTTTAAATAGTGACACTTACCTGTCCAGCGCGCCCGCGATGTCGGCACCCGAAGCCGATCGCTCGCTCGGCTGCCGGGTCCCGCCGCCATCTTGGGTATGGGAATCAGGAAATGGAGCCTTTCGGCTTCATTTCCCGGTTCCCTACTGCGCATGCGCGAGCCGCGCGGCGCAATCCGGACGGTCCCCGCTGCCTCTGGGAGCTGTGTGTTTCCCAGCAGGCAGCGGGGCACTTGCTGAAGGGGCGCTGCGGAACGTACGCCCCGTTCCGCAGAGAGCTAGCCCGGAAGTGGGTGCAGTTACCTGGATTATCCAGGTAACTGCACCCCCCTCCCCCCTGAAAGGTGCCGATTGTAGCGCCGGAGGGGGGGGGGATTCCGATGAGCGGAGGTCCATTTTAGGGTGGACCTCCGCTTTAAGTATAGTGACAGGGTACTCACATTCTGAGTGAATAAAAACTGCAGTAATAGAGCAACAAGCAGAGTAACGAACGGTGCGTTCCAATGTCCTTCCTAGTGTCTCTCTCACTTCCTTCCTTGCGCATTCGTCACCGTCACGTGACTTCTTCAGGGAAATGAATGGAGAGAAAGGAGTTGTGTTTTTATGCTGATCGTTCGTACTTATGGTGGCCATTTTCTTGTAGACCGGAAGAGGAAGTTCCATGGCGGCCATTTTTGGTAAGGTTTGTCGCCGGAAATATACCAGCATTCATTGAATTGGAGGTATATCAAGCCAAAATCCACCAAGCTCAGGTTAGAGGGAGAGTGACACCAGGGGACTACTCAGCACCTTGAAATATATCGCTGGGCTCATATAAAGTGCAGTGAAATACAATATTATATAAAAATACCCTTTAAATATGTGGAAATGAAAAATATAAAAAATAGTATGCCGCACCAAGGTATATATAAAAACTATAAAATATAATGAGAGAGGAAAAAGTATATTTGTATCGATATGCGTGCCTAAAAATTAGAAATATATTAAAATATAGAAGCTATATTAAATAAAAACTAGATTTGTGTATGTAAAATAGAGCATAGGAATAATATAACGCGCCAGGGTAAATTGAGAGAGGAGAGTATAAATAAATTTACGTCAATGTGCACTTATATAAATATAAAATCTGTCGGTTATGTTAGGGGGAGAGAGTGTAAATGTGTTTGTACATCGGTGTACACATAATTAAAGGAGGAGAGGTTTATCCGAATTAATTATTACTTATAAAAATATTAATAAATATAAAAATGTAAAAAATATATAATGACTTTAAAAATTAGATAAAGCACTCATAAGAGGCAAAAATGATTACAATTTAGTGGGAGGAGTCTAATGAAAAAACATGTATGTATTAAAAATCGCTGATGAAACAGTTCAGGTCAAACTCTATATTTAACCCTTGAGGGGCAAAAGTGTCTAAGGTAAAAATCCACTTCGATTCCAATTGGCTTAATGTTCTGACTTTGTGTCCTCCGCGCCAATGTTTGGTGTAAGGTTCTATGCCCCAAAATTTTAGTTGGGATGGGTCTTTGTTGTGGACAGCAGCAAAGTGCCTGGATACACTGTGCTTGTCGAAGCCTTTTGAGATGTTCTTTACATGTTCCTTCAGACAAACTCTAAGGGGTCTTTTTGTGCGGCCCACGTACTGGAGGCCGCAATTGCACTCCAGTGCGTAGACCGCTCCCTCAGTGTTGAAACCTTATAAAATCTCTTATCTCATATGTGTTTCCAGTAGTTGTAGATGTGAACTCCTTTCGTTTCTTATTCTGGAATCCCGTTTTTAAACAAGCATAACATCTTCTACAAGGAAAGAAACCTTTTCCAGTAAAGAATGAAAAGTTATTTTTAGGGGGATCTGGGACATTTTTTACTAGCTTGTCTCGAATAGTCGGAGCCCGCCTATATATAAATTTGGGTTTTGAAGGGAGTATCTGTTGTAGCTGTTGGTCTGCTAGTAAGATATTCCAATTTCGTCTGATGATTTTCTCCACTTCTTTAAATTGGGAACTATAGTCGAGGATAATTGGTACTACATCGTCTTTAGGTATATGTTTCGGTTTATCTTCTAGTAGTGTTTTTCGGTCTATCTCCGCAACTTCCATGATCTTTTTATTGATAAATTTATTGTCATATCCTTTTTCCAAGAATTTATCTCTCAGGGTTTCTGCTTGTACTTTGAAAATTTGATCGTCAGTGCAGTTCCGCTTTATTCGCATTAATTGTCCTTTGGGTATATTGAACAGCCAGTTGTTATGATGGCAACTTCCTATTGGAAGGTAGCTGTTCCTGTCTACCTCTTTAAAGTGTGTTTGGGAGGAAATTTTGTTGTCCTTCTGTATAATTTCTAAATCTAGACATTTGATATTCTTATCGCTGATCTCCCATGTTAATTGGATATTTCTGTTATTGGTATTCAGGCCTACTAGGAAGTTGATGAGTGATTCCTTCTTACCCTTCCATATTATTATTATGTCATCAATATACCTCTCGTATAGATGTAAGTCTTCTGGGATGTTTTTTAGTGCCTCTTCTTCTTCCCATTGCGCCATAAATAGGCCCGCCACACTAGGGGCAAATTTGGCTCCCATAGCCACCCCTGTTTTTTGGAAAAAGTAATTGCGGTTGTACCAAAAATAGCTATTTTTTAAAGTAAAATCCAGGCATTTTATTATATATTTCCTCTGACTACATGGTAAGGTTGTATATTTCCTCAGTCCCCATTTTACTGCCTCACATGCCTGGTGATGTAAAATTACTGTGTATAAAGAAGCTACATCTGCTGTGGCCAAAAGCCACGGTTCTTCATTGACAGGGAGATTGTCTAGTATTTGTAGAATTTGTTTAGTGTCCCTTAAATATGCTTGTGTCTTCTGGACTGCGGGTTGTAAATAAAAGTCGATGTATTGTCCCATGCGTGATGTTAATGAATCTATCCCATTGACTATTGGTCTTGGTGGGGGATTACTCTGGTCTTTATGTATTTTCGGGACTGTATATATAATGGAAGTACGACACGATTCCGGTATGAGATATTTTGCTTCTTTCTTAGTCAAGATTTCCCTTTTAAGACCCAAGTGGACTACTTGTTCTAGTGCCTTTCTGCATCTGAACATAGGGTTACTTGGTAGACGTGTGTATGTGTTTTCATCTTCTAATAATTTTTCCATACTTAAATTATATTGTTCCTTGGAGAGGATCACAATTCCTCCCCCATTATCCGCTGGTCGGATTACCAGGTCTTTTCTTTTTGTTAGTTTCCGAATTCCACTCTTGATGTGTTTGGGGGTCTTCTTTCTTTCTGATTTTTAGAGACTTTAATTCATCTGTTACAATTCTCTTAAACACATCGATGTGTTTATTATCTTTTGCTGGTGGATTGAAGGTAGATTTATTCCTCAAGGTACTATGTAGGGTATTGTCATTGGTGTGGGATATTTTGGTTTTGCAAGGGTTACTGATAATGTATTTCTTGATGTTGAGTTTCCTTATATACTTCTGAATGCCTATATATGTCTGAAATTTATCTAAATTTTTTATGGGGCCATATTTGAGACCCTTGTCTAATGTACCAATTTCCTCATGTGTAAGTTGTTTCCCACTAAGATTAAAAATGCCTCCTCCTTTCACTCTCTTTTTCTTTTGTACTCTCTTCCCTCCTCTTCGTCCTCTCTTCTTTCTGGGGTGCGTCTTGCGTATCTCATTTCTTCGGCATTTCTTACCGGGTGGTTTTTCCTGCCCCGTTCCAAAAAAGACCTGTCATGTTCTGTGTCTGAGTGTTGTCGTCTGTCGGGTCTATCTTCCTCTGGTCTGTTTAATAGGGGCGCATAATATTTATAGGTTCGGATTGGACTCCTCTCGTGCGGTCTATATGAACTATGTGGTTGTGGACCTCTGCTGTCTCCATCTCTTCGCTCATAATTGTGCGTTCGGGTTGGGCTCCTCTCATATGGTCTGTACAGCCCTTGTGTTTGTGGTCCTCTGCCATCTCCATCTCTTCTATCATATTGGTGTTGGTATTCTGGGCGTCTCGCTCTTAGTCTATTTGTATCTTGTGGGCGATCCCTGTTGTGATAGGGTGTCCCCCTGTACGTTTGTGGGTATCTTCTTTCATCTCTCTGTTCGTATGGGGGCCTCTGTTCGTATACAGGTTTTTGTTTATAATTATTCTTCCTAATGTTTTTCCAAAATGGCTTTTTCCAGCCATTTCTTGGGGTCCGTTCCTGTTGGTATCTTCTTTCGTTATTATACGGTGTATATTGTTGGTAAGTGATATGTCTTTCGTCATATCTTTGATGTTCTGTGGTTTCCCCTCTGTGATTTTGATGGTCATCTTGAGGTAGATGTTGTGTGTCATTTCTGCTTGGTTGGGGGGGTTAACTCTCACTGTTTTCTCTGGTGTTGAGTACGTAGATATTGGGTCTGCTTGGTTATGCTGGTTCTGCCATTTAAAAGTATGATCCGTTTTAAAATCATTTATGTCCCTGATGTATTTTTTGCTTTTTTTCTGTTGGACTTCTTTATCCCTTTTAGTGAGATCCTTGTTCAATTGTGATGTGAGAGTAAGGAATTCAGCCTTATCCTTCCAAGGTTCCAGGTCCCTTTTAAATTTGAGAGATCAATTCCTCTATTAGTCTCAATTTCTTCTTTTTTCTTTCTAATAGGAAGGCAAGTAATTCTAAGCCTTTCTCATTGAAGAACTTGAACCATTCATTGATGGATTCCTGATTATAGGACATAACCCCTAATGATGGACTCATGGATCAGGAATCCATCAATGAATGGTTCAAGTTCTTCAATGAGAAAGGCTTAGAATTACTTGCCTTCCTATTAGAAAGAAAAAAGAAGAAATTGAGACTAATAGAGGAATTGATCTCTCAAATTTAAAAGGGACCTGGAACCCTGGAAGGATAAGGCTGAATTCCTTACTCTCACATCACAATTGAACAAGGATCTCACTAAAAGGGATAAAGAAGTCCAACAGAAAAAAAGCAAAAAATACATCAGGGACATAAATGATTTTAAAACGGATCATACTTTTAAATGGCAGAACCAGCATAACCAAGCAGACCCAATATCTACGTACTCAACACCAGAGAAAACAGTGAGAGTTAACCCCCCCCAACCAAGCAGAAATGACACACAACATCTACCTCAAGATGACCATCAAAATCACAGAGGGGAAACCACAGAACATCAAAGATATGACGAAAGACATATCACTTACCAACAATATACACCGTATAATAACGAACGAAGATACCAACAGGAACGGACCCCAAGAAATGGCTGGAAAAAGCCATTTTGGAAAAACTTTAGGAAGAATAATTATAAACAAAAACCTGTATACGAACAGAGGCCCCCATACAAACAGAGAGATGAAAGAAGATACCCACAAACGTACAGGGGGACACCCTATCACAACAGGGATCGCCCACAAGATACAAATAGACTAAGAGCGAGAAGCCCAGAATACCAACACCAATATGATAGAAGAGATGGAGATGGCAGAGGACCACAAACACAAGGGCTGTACAGACCATATGAGAGGAGCCCAACCCGAACGCACAATTATGAGAGAAGAGATGGAGACAGCAGAGGTCCACAGCCACATAGTTCATATAGACCGCACGAGAGGAGTCAAATCCGAACCTTTAACTATTATGCGCCCCTATTAAACAGACCAGAGGAAGATAGACCCGACAGACGACAACACTCAGACACAGAACATGACAGGTCTTTTTTGGAACGGGGCAGGGAAAACCACCCGGTAAGAAATGCCAAAGAAATGAGATACGTAAGACGCACCCCAGAAAGAAGAGAGGACGAAGAGGAGGGAAGAGAGTACAAAAGAAAAAGAGAGTGAAAGGAGGAGGCATTTTTAATCTTAGTGGGAAACAACTTACACATGAGGAAATTGGTACATTAGACAAGGGTCTCAAATATGCCCCCATAAAAAATTTAGATAAATTTCAGACATATATAGGCATTCAGAAGTATATAAGGAAACTCAACATCAAGAAATACATTGTCAGTAACCCTTGCAAAACCAAAATATCCCACACCAATGACAATACCCTACATAGTACCTTGAGGAATAAATCTACCTTCAATCCACCAGCAAAAGATAATAAACACATCGATGTGTTTAAGAGAATTGTAACAGATGAATTAAAGTCTCTAAAAATCAGAAAGAAAGAAGACCCCAAACACATCAAGAGTGGAATTCGGAAACTAACAAAAAGAAAAGACCTGGTAATCCGACCAGTGGATAAAGGGGGAGGAATTGTGATCCTCTCCAAGGAACAATATAATTTAAGTATGGAAAAATTATTAGAAGATGAAAACACATACACACGTCTACCAAGTAACCCTATGTTCAGATGCAGAAAGGCACTAGAACAAGTAGTCCACTTGGGTCTTAAAAGGGAAATCTTGACTAAGAAAGAAGCAAAATATCTCATACTGGAATCGTGTCGTACTCCCATTATATATACATTCCCGAAAATACATAAAGACCAGAGTAATCCCCCACCAGGACCAATAGTCAATGGGATAGATTCATTAACATCACGCATGGGACAATACATCGACTTTTATTTACAACCCGCAGTCCAGAAGACACAAGCATATTTAAGGGACACTAAACAAATTCTACAAATACTAGACAATCTCCCTGTCAATGAAGAACCGTGGCTTTTGGCCACAGCAGATGTAGCTTCTTTATACACAGTAATTTTACATCACCAGGCATGTGAGGCAGTAAAATGGGGACTGAGGAAATATACAACCTTACCATGTAGTCAGAGGAAATATATAATAAAATGCCTGGATTTTACTTTAAAAAATAGCTATTTTTGGTACAACCGCAATTACTTTTTCCAAAAAACAGGGGTGGCTATGGGAGCCAAATTTGCCCCGAGTGTGGCAGGCCTATTTATGGCGCAATGGGAAGAAGAAGAGGCACTAAAAAACATCCCAGAAGACTTACATCTATACAAGAGGTATATTGATGACATAATAATAATATGGAAGGGTAAGAAGGAACCACTCATCAACTTCCTAGTAGGCCTGAATACCAATAACAGAAATATCCAATTAACATGGGAGATCAGCGATAAGAATATCAAATTTCTAGATTTAGAAATTATACAGAAGGACAACAAAATTTCCTCCCAAACACACTTTAAAGAGGTAGACAGGAACAGCTACCTTCCAATAGGAAGTTGCCATCATAACAACTGGCTGTTCAATATACCCAAAGGACAATTAATGCGAATAAAGTGGAACTGCACTGACGATCAAATTTTCAAAGTACAAGCAGAAACCCTGAGGCCGCGTACACACGGGCGGACTGTTCGCCCAACTTTGTCCGCTGAACAGTGTTTGGGCGGACAGTCCGCTCGTGTGTGGGCTTTCAGCGGACAGTTTCAGCGGACAGTTTGACGAACAAGGTTTTACGGAATTTCCGAAAAACTGTCCGCTGAAACCTTGTTTCAGCGAACAGTCCGCCCGTGTGTAGGCTTGTTCGTCAAACTAAGTTCCGCGCATGCTCAGAAAGGATTTACACGCCGAAAGTTATAATGCAGTGTATAGGACGTCGTATTTTTCGTCCCGTCGTACGCGCCGTTCACGTCATCGCGCACGGTTTCAGCAAACTGTTCGTTCGTCGTGTGTGGCCATGTCCGTCCATGCTAATTTTGAGCGGACTGTTTGCCGAAACTGTTTGACGAACAAGGTTGGGCGAACAGTCCGCGCGTGTGTACGCGGCCTCAGAGATAAATTCTTGGAAAAAGGATATGACAATAAATTTATCAATAAAAAGATCATGGAAGTTGCAGAGATAGACCGAAAAACACTACTAGAAGATAAACCGAAACATATACCTAAAGACGATGTAGTACCAATTATCCTCGACTATAGTTCCCAATTTAAAGAAGTGGAGAAAATCATCAGACGAAATTGGAATATCTTACTAGCAGACCAACAGCTACAACAGATACTCCCTTCAAAACCCAAATTTATATATAGGCGAGCTCCGACTATTCGAGACAAGCTAGTAAAAAATGTCCCGGATCCCCCTAAAAATAACTTTTCATTCTTTACTGGAAAAGGTTTCTTTCCTTGTAGAAGATGTTATGCTTGTTTAAAAACGGGATGCCAGAATAAGAAACGAAAGGAGTTCACATCTACAACTACTGGAAACACATATGAGATAAGAGATTTTATAAGTTGCAACACTGAGGGAGCGGTCTACGCACTGGAGTGCAATTGCGGCCTCCAGTACGTGGGCCGCACAAAAAGACCCCTTAGAGTTCGTCTGAAGGAACATGTAAAGAACATCTCAAAAGGCTTCGACAAGCACAGTGTATCCAGGCACTTTGCTGCTGTCCACAACAAAGACCCATCCCAACTAAAATTTTGGGGCATAGAACCTTACACCAAACATTGGCGCGGAGGACACAAAGTCAGAACATTAAGCCAATTGGAATCGAAGTGGATTTTTACCTTAGACACTTTTGCCCCTCAAGGGTTAAATATAGAGTTTGACCTGAACTGTTTCATCAGCGATTTTTAATACATACATGTTTTTTCATTAGACTCCTCCCACTAAATTGTAATCATTTTTGCCTCTTATGAGTGCTTTATCTAATTTTTAAAGTCATTATATATTTTTTACATTTTTATATTTATTAATATTTTTATAAGTAATAATTAATTCGGATAAACCTCTCCTCCTTTAATTATGTGTACACCGATGTACAAACACATTTACACTCTCTCCCCCTAACATAACCGACAGATTTTATATTTATATAAGTGCACATTGACGTAAATTTATTTATACTCTCCTCTCTCAATTCACCCTGGCGTGTTATATTATTCCTATGCTCTATTTTACATACACAAATCTAGTTTTTATTTAATATAGCTTCTATATTTTAATATATTTCTAATTTTTAGGCACGCATATCGATACAAATATACTTTTTCCTCTCTCATTATATTTTATAGTTTTTATATATACCTTGGTGCGGCATACTATTTTTTATATTTTTCATTTCCACATATTTAAAAGGGTATTTTTATATAATATTGTATTTCACTGCACTTTATATGAGCCCAGCGATATATTTCAAGGTGCTGAGTAGTCCCCTGGTGTCACTCTCCCTCTAACCGGAGCTTGGTGTAATTTAGCTTGATATACCTCCAATTCAATGAATGCTGGTATATTTCCGGCGACAAACCTTACCAAAAATGGCCGCCATGGAACTTCCTCTTCCGGTCTACAAGAAAATGGCCACCATAAGTACGAACGATCAGCATAAAAACACAACTCATTTCTCTCTATTCATTTCCCTGAAGAAGTCACGTGACGGTGACGAATGCGCAAGGAAGGAAGTGAGAGAGACACTAGGAAGGACATTGGAACGCACCGTTCGTTACTCTGCTTGTTGCTCTATTACTGCAGTTTTTATTCACTCAGAATGTGAGTACCCTGTCACTATACTTAAATAAAATTCAATTGGTTGAAACTACTACACTATGGGACATTATCTCTTTATCTTGTGAGGCATACCTATCCCAGGAACAGGAGGCAGTTACCCACCTATACTATTAAGGCTGTAACCTCACATCCGTGAGGCATACCTATCCCAGGAACAGGAGCCAGTTACCCACCTATACTATTAAGGCTGTAACCTCACAGCCGTGAGGTAAGGGCACATCCATCCACGTATTGGATAAATAGGAGGATTAAGTCACTGCACATGTATGCCTGCATGGATCACTGAAGTTCAAAGCTAGTGCTTCCCCTTAGAACACAGCACGTCCACAGGACTGAATATCCCAGACTGATTACCAGCACCTTATTTTTATGTGTTTATCATTTCACCTGTGTTGTAACGTTTTTTTGCTGCTAGCACTATTTGCACTTTATAAACACCATAAGTGTCATAACATATCCTAAATGCATAAATCATTAAACAATTGTAACAGCATAAAATTATATAAAGTGCAAGGTGCTAGTGAATAAATTCTGGTAATTGTGACAAACCTATATAAATGAAAAGTAAAGCTTAGTATATAGAAGAAATATGTATACAAAATATATATATATAAATATAAAAATAAAAATAAAGAATCGATTTATCTGTTACACGTATCAAGTCCTCACGTAGTGTAACTGTGATGAAAGGTACATATTACATAAGTGGAAAGATACAAAAAGGTGAAAAAATGTGGTAAAATTTAGCAGTAAAAAAAGCAAAAAATGGAAATTCGAATGATAATTGAAAATATTAAAAAGTTTAAAAGTAGTAAAGAGTGTCCCTCAAAAAGGTGATTATAAATTAGTGGGGTGTCCACTGCGAGTGAAAGTGAAGTAAAGGGTGGAGGAAATTTCAGTTGTTGTTCCCGGTGCTCTGTGGCTATTTTTATGCAGTTGCTCTCACCAGAGTTAAGGCCCCTTCCGGGGTGGATCAACCTTCACAGTATCAGCCACTGTGTAGCTCTCTGGCTGGCCTCTGTTGCAGTTCCGGGAAACCTTCGTTCCTCCGTTCTTATGCCGTGTTAGGTTATATGTAATGAATAAGAGGCATATCCATGGTGCAGTACGTCTTATAAAACTTCGTATTTATTGTATAGGCAAAAATATTACTCACAAACATCCGTTCATATGCTTATATTGAGAAGGAAAGATTCCGTTCGGCTAGCACGCTTTCTGAGTTAGTAGTGTATGCTTCGTGGCCACGCCCTACGCGTTTCGTCATCAAAGACGTCCTCTGGAGCGGCCATTTGCATACACCTTTTCCCATTTATAGGGTGTAGTGTGTCACCACGCATGTGCGGATAATCCCGCGGCCATTTTAATTGAGGGAATGCCCTCTGTTGGTTTTATACTGAAAATTTAAACTGAAAATTTAAACCACGCATGTGCGGGTAATCCCGTGGCCATTTTACTTGAGGGGATGCCCTCTGAAGGTGTAAACATAAATGTAAAAGTATGTATTGCCGGGACACACTATTCCCTAATGTATAAGGGAAAATTAACATTCCAAATATTGCATATAGTTTAAAAACAAAAACAAAAAACAAAAACAAACTCCAATTATGTGAAATTAATTAAAACGAAGCGAGACCAATTTAAAATGTACATAATTTAAGTATAACAAAAAAACCTCAATGTTATGATACCGATATGTATTAAAATTATTAATATTAAAAATATTAGAGATATTCTACCAAAAGTGTGTGTTTGTTACTGGAGGAGGTTATGTGAATATTAAGATTGTGGGAGAAGAGTAAAAAATCTTTAATGGGCTAAAAATATTAGAACTGGAGAAAATAAGATATAATAGACTGGAAAAATATAATTGGTAAAAATTATAATTGGTAAAAAATATGAAAATATAATATCAAAAATATATATATATAAAATATATATAAAAAGAGTATAAAAAAGAGGGAAATGTATGTGATAATAATAATAATAGTAATACTGTATTAAGAAGTAGGTTAAAAAGTAGGTTAGGAGAAAATATTGAAAGGAACCAAACACCAAAATGGTGTGTACTTAGTACTTATTTGTTACGTTAAGGGGATAGTTTGAAGAGAAGGAGGATGGACTATGCTTTTGTGGATTATTTTTTATTCTTTATTGGGAACTTTGAATGAATAACATTCGACCCGTTTGTAAAGTGGATGAAATAGGTCCAGGGTGGGGGTAAACTTAAAGATGGATATAGTGGGAATGAATATACCTTTAGTAAAATTAACAGTTAAAAAATGCAGGTGTTCTAAGATTTATGGTTGAATGTATTACATTCGACCTGTATAGAAAATCAAGTAATTAAACATTAAAAATTAGTTAAAAAGCAATTAAGATCTAAATCGATATTCATTCCTGCAGGATGTAAAGTTTCCATGTTAAAAATCCATCTAGTTTCATTCTGTGAGACTTTTATAGTTTTGTCTTCACCCCTCCAATGACCTTTGATTTTGTCGATTGCGTAAAAAATCATTTGTCTGGGATCCTTATTGTGATAGTCTCTGAAATGCCGTGAGACACTATGTTTGTCAAATCCATTCTTAATGTTAGTAATGTGTTCCCTAATTCTTTCGTGTAGTTCTCGCGTGGTTCTTCCCACATATTGCTTGCGGCAGGGGCATTCTATAACATATGTGACGTGGGTGCTTCTGCAGGAAATAAGTTCTTTTATGGGGAAAGTCCTACCATTGGTGGTAGAGGTGAAAGTGGTGGTTTTCCTATTAGTTTTTCTACTTTTACAGAGGGGAAACATTGACCGCACTTGAAAAATCCTTTCAAGTGTTTTGCAATCTTTATTTCTCTTGGTGGGTCAATTGTGTTTTTGACCAGTTTATTTCTTAAGTTAGGAGCTTTTCTGTAGATAAAAGAGGGATTATTGGGTAAAAATTGTTTCAGAGTGTCGTCTACTTTCAAAATGGGCCAGTGTTTTTTTATTATTCTTTCTACTTCCTTGTGTTGTTATACTTAAATTATGTACATTTTAAATTGGTCTCGCTTCGTTTTAATTAATTTCACATAATTGGAGTTTGTTTTTGTTTTTTGTTTTTGTTTTTAAACTATATGCAATATTTGGAATGTTAATTTTCCCTTATACATTAGGGAATAGTGTGTCCCGGCAATACATACTTTTACATTTATGTTTACACCTTCAGAGGGCATCCCCTCAAGTAAAATGGCCACGGGATTACCCGCACATGCGTGGTTTAAATTTTCAGTTTAAATTTTCAGTATAAAACCAACAAAGGGCATTCCCTCAATTAAAATGGCCGCGGGATTATCCGCACATGCGTGGTGACACACTACACCCTATAAATGGGAAAAGGTGTATGCAAATGGCCGCTCCAGAGGACGTCTTTGATGACGAAACGCGTAGGGCGTGGCCACGAAGCATACACTACTAACTCAGAAAGCGTGCTAGCCGAACGGAATCTTTCCTTCTCAATATAAGCATATGAACGGATGTTTGTGAGTAATATTTTTGCCTATACAATAAATACGAAGTTTTATAAGACGTACTGCACCATGGATATGCCTCTTATTCATTACATATAACCTAACACGGCATAAGAACGGAGGAACGAAGGTTTCCCGGAACTGCAACAGAGGCCAGCCAGAGAGCTACACAGTGGCTGATACTGTGAAGGTTGATCCACCCCGGAAGGGGCCTTAACTCTGGTGAGAGCAACTGCATAAAAATAGCCACAGAGCACCGGGAACAACAACTGAAATTTCCTCCACCCTTTACTTCACTTTCACTCGCAGTGGACACCCCACTAATTTATAATCACCTTTTTGAGGGACACTCTTTACTACT
Source organism: Lithobates pipiens (assembly GCF_037356315.1). NCBI lineage: Eukaryota > Metazoa > Chordata > Amphibia > Anura > Ranidae > Lithobates > Lithobates pipiens. The sequence goes on along the minus strand of NW_027507789.1, from coordinate 123,377,780 downwards.
TTTAAACTTTTTAATATTTTCAATTATCATTCGAATTTCCATTTTTTGCTTTTTTTACTGCTAAATTTTACCACATTTTTTCACCTTTTTGTATCTTTCCACTTATGTAATATGTACCTTTCATCACAGTTACACTACGTGAGGACTTGATACGTGTAACAGATAAATCGATTCTTTATTTTTATTTTTATATTTATATATATATATTTTGTATACATATTTCTTCTATATACTAAGCTTTACTTTTCATTTATATAGGTTTGTCACAATTACCAGAATTTATTCACTAGCACCTTGCACTTTATATAATTTTATGCTGTTACAATTGTTTAATGATTTATGCATTTAGGATATGTTATGACACTTATGGTCTCTAAAGGACACAATAATTGTTGACACTTATTAACACATACATCTATTTTACTTTTATTTTATTATCCAGCCTGCTGGAAATTTCTTGCTAATTGTATACCTTAGTCTCCAACCTTTAAAGGGTATAGCGCCAATCCTATTTCCCCCCCCCCTCCCTATTTCATTTTATTCCTTCCCTTACTGGGTAGGAATTTAAATAGGGGCTGCTCTTACCCAAACCACTATCCATAGCGCGACCTACAAACCCCCTTACTTTATAAACACCGCATGGAACATGCATTTTGTTATATTGGATTGATTGTTATCTGTATTTTTTCACTTGGCACTTTATAAACACCGCATGGAACATGCATTTTGTTATATTGGATTGATTGATATCTGTGTTTTTTCCCACTTGGCATGTCACATGGGATTGTGCTTATGTGATTATTCTCACTGTACACTTTTAGTCATATATTTTGGACTATCACCTTAAGTTATATATTCATTTATTGTCAGCATATTTTATTGCAGTTTTGCACAGCACCCACGATTTGTATGTCTATTGTTTCAGGCATTCATCCATTACTGTGAGTTTTTATTTGTATGGCACTCTATCAGAATCTATATTTGATTGCCACTCTCTAACATTTATTCTAGTTTAGCACGTACCGAACAAGGATTTGTGCACACCCAGACACATATAATTTTACACTAGCACTTTTTGACCTTTACCCTTTTATCCTTTACCTGCATACTCATCTGTTCCCCTTCCCCCCTCCCTGCCCTTTCTTCCCCTTCCCCTTTTTCTTTTCTCCTTCCCTCTCTTTCTCCCCCCTTTCCTCCCCCCCCCTCTCCCCTCCTTTCTTGTATTCCCCCATTTGCGCAACACTAAAACCACTTAATCGATATTGCTTAGGGAGTAGGTGAAGCTCCCTTCAGTGTTTGCAGCATCCCTCTATTCCCCTTGTCAAGGTGGTTGGCGCAGAGGTACTTTATACACTAAATGTCTGCCCCCTTATTTCTCTCATCAAGCTTCCACTAAATCTCTGCAGTCTACCAGTTATGTAATTCCGAATAAAAATACAGCTGAACATGCCTGCACTCTTATGTATATTAGGAATGAGTCATGAAACTTATTTTCTTCTTTGCATTTTTCTCTAATCTGCAATTGGGACGCTTCAGAAAAAGAGCAGTAATGTGTGAGGATCCATATGGCGGTGGAGGAAATACCTTCACAGGACGACCAACAGCCAAACTAGCCCACACATCAACCTAACCATCAGGGGGACAGTTACTATTCAAACTGAATTCAAAGAAAAAAGGAGTTTAAGCAGTAAAAGGTCTGCTGCCTGAGAAGAAAAGTCTATATTTATTGGAATGCATATTGGTTTAATTTCAGTATTTCTAATAATTGTTTGCTTGGTTTAGTCTGAAGAATCAGTCCACATATATACAATTACGTCTTTGTGGGCCACAATCTCCCTGGTGCCCAACTTGCCGTCCAAGGGTCAGATGTAGCCCCCTTGGTACTACTTATCGTGCAGTTCTGGGATTCTATAAGCCAGCAGTGGAAGCTGCAGAGGGGCTGCAATGACAATTGGTCTCTAGCACTTCTACATAACATGTCCCCAGTCTTTAATTGTCTCCTGCTGTATATCTTTAGTATACAGCCACATCAATAGCATGTCCAGAGTTTAGACCATCACTTGCAGTATGTTAGCAATTCTGAAAAGGTCCAATATTATTACATATACTGAACACTATGCACGGCTCCCTTGGAATGGCAGGGGGCATAGTCCTCTTTCTAGCAAACTGGTCCCTACTGCTCTATCCTATACATGTGCCTCAACTCTGAAATACCAGCTAAACAGTCTCACACAGCTTCATGCAATGCTTAAAGTGGTTGTAACCCTGTTCCCTTAAAGCAGGATATACAGCATAGTGTTTGTGCTATGTAATTTGTCCCTCTCTAAGCTGTAAAATGCCTGGTTGATCCTGCCTGTTCCTGTGTTCGCCCTAAAGCCGGGTACACATTGGCAAAATGTCGGGAGATATTTGCCAGTTCAAAAGGAAAACGGCCCATGTGCATGTTGGTCTGTCCGACAGAAGCCGGGGGGTTGGCCGGCTTCTGTTGGACGAGCATTCTGTAAAACCAGCATCGACTCTCAAACCAGGGAGCTCAGCCAATGGAGGAGAGCGCTGATCGGATTGTTCTGGTGGTGGGGCCATCCTACTCTTAGAACACAACAGCTCAGTGGGGGAGATCGCTGCACTTACTTTGCATAGTGAGTACAGCAGCTCCTAACAGAGCTGACAGTTTTTTTTTTCTATTTAACCTGCTTAAGCTAGTACTGTGTACTAGGCTTAAGCGGGTGTTTCCCAGGCAGACTTTCTGCCTGGGAAACACAGACAAAGCTGGTTTGTGAAGAGCAAAAGGAGCCCTATTGAAATGGTATACTGACATCTGGTGGATGGTGATTTCATCGCACAGGGTGATCCTTGGTGGAAGCTTTTCATCACAGCGATAAAACGCATCTTTCTTATCAGTTCATATCTTTTATATTGGACAGTGTTTGGGAAGCGCTGCTGCAGTATTATAAAAGGACTTTGAGGTTTTTTTTTAAGATATTGCCATTTTTACATGTTGTTTTAAAAACATTTAGACTTTAGAACCGCTTCTTGTTTCCAGAGTTCAGCTTTAACAATAAGGAAGATACTAGGAAATAGTTTAAAAAATATATATGCTTAGTAACATTTTATCGTTCTCTTTATTCTTGCTTTCTCTTGGAGCGCTTTACTAATTCCAGCCATAGATGGTTCAAATATTGACCGGTTGAGCAGGGACCAGGCAAAATTCGAACTATGTATGGCCAGGATGAATGTACCCAAGTTGATTGATCGATCAACTTGGGTACAACCAGCATGTCTGATTTTACATGCTACTATTGGTAGTGGCTATTGTGGCTAGCAGTAATCAATGTGTTCTCCTGGCAGGGATGGCTTCCCCCATGAACACTACCCGTGGTTGCAGAAAATAAAATTACTCCATCTACGGCCGGCTGAAGTCAGAATTAATTTCTCAGTGATCTGACTTCAGCAAAGGGAAAATTGTTTGGTCGCTTTGTGCACATCAGCTGTTTTCAGTACACATACTGTTCTCAGTGTAGTGTGCCACTGTTGGAGGCCATACTCTATTCCTGCTAGATAGGAATTGGCAAAAAGCTCAGTTCTTCCATGTAGCTTCAGGTCAGGCATTGTAATGTTATGACGACCCCAATTACCTCTTTTAGTAGAAGCAAAGAAAGTGTTTAGAACAGGAATAGACAGAACTCCCACACACACACAGTCTGCTAATTTTATACTAGTATGCTGTGTTCAAGGCAGTCTGTGCATTGCCATGAATGTATGACTCTCTTAGCATCATACAATGTATGTTCCGTGTGTTAGGAGGGCAGTGAAGTGTTTTATTTATCACAACGCATTGGCTATGGCAGTCCCTCCACCCCTATTCATATACAAAGCGACCTTCATTGGGAAGAGATGTTTGCTGTGCTTTCAAACTAATAAATACGATGCATTCTTTTGTGAAGAATGTAAAGAGCAAAGTACATACTGTGTGCCAGAAGACAAAAGGCTGTTTTCACAAAATCAATATGTAGCACATCAAAGGGTGAGCTGTATCCCACGTATCCACAATGTACATAGAGTGTGAGAGGCATCCGAATGTTGTGTGTATACACTGTCCACGCTGAGCCTGGGCACTTCATATCCCATCCTTAGTTATTCGGAAACATACAATGTGGGGTAACCCAGTACAACTGGGGGAATCGATGGTGGAGAAGGATCTGGGTGTTCTGCTAGAGCATACATTTAATAATAGCATGCAATGCCAAGCTGCGGTTTCTAAAGCAAGCAAAATCCTTTGTATTGAAGAGGTTGCATAGTCCGGAAAAAAAAAACACCCTGCAAGACAAAGGCATAATGAGCTAGTATGCATTGCATACTAGCTCATAATGTAATACCCCGCACACCACTTTCCCAGAGTTACCTTCGGATTCGCGGGCTCCGGCACTGTGATTGGCAGGAGCTGTGGTGACGTCACTCACGGGGCTTGGAAGGAACAGCACCCATGTCACTGGCTGCATGTAATGTAAATATCTCCTAAATGGTGCACATTTAGGATACATTTTCACTACCTATAGGTAAGCTTCAACAGAGGACACTTCCAATTTAAGAGAGGTATGGACTACAGAGAGAGAAATATAATTTTGCCCCTGTACAAATCATTAGTAAGACCTCATCTGGAATATGCAGTTCAGTTTTGGGCACCAGTTTACAAAAAGGATATCGGGGAACTGTAGAAAGTGCAGAGAAGGTCAACCAAACTGATAAGAGGCATGGAGGAGCTCAGGTATAAGGAAAGATTTAAGGAACTGAATTTATTTTCTCTTGAGGAGAGATTAAGAGGGATATGATCAGCATGTACAAATACATAATTGGTCCATATGGTGAACTAGGTGTAGAGTTATTCACTTTAAGGTCATCACAGAGGAAAAGGGGGAGGGGGGCACTCTTTACATGCGGAGGAAAAGAATTTAAACCTCCACATATGGAAAGGCTTCTTTACAGTAGGAGCTGTAAAAATGGAATAGACTCCCTTAAGAACTAGTTCTCACCAGCTCAGCAGATTGTTTTAAAAAAGCTGAATCTATTCCTAAGTACACAAAATATAACTGGATATTAACATACTGTATATGGGTAATAACAGACTGTTGATCCAGTGATTATCATCTTGCTTTTTGGAGTATCAGGCAGAAATTCATCTTTTCTCCCACTGAAATAAATTGGACCATGTTTTATAGGGTTTTTGTCTTCCTCGTGATTACCTGTGTGAGTATAGAGTTCTATTTGGGGTTTCTATTGGTTGAACGAGATGGAATTTTTTTCAACCTGACTAACTATGTAACTATATCAACCCAATCAGAAATTGTCTCTCTTTATCATGACGTTTCTGAAGAGATAACAAGAAGGAAGGGAAAAAAGTGCAAACTTCATTGCGTAGCATGTATTGAAAAGAGATTTATTAAAAAGGTAATGTATACACTCACAATTGGTGAAGCTAAGTGAGACAGACTAGGGGGCCTCATGACTAGGAACACCCAGAATGGCAGCCAGGAACCCCTTCCTTGACCACCGGCATGCGGATGAGGAGCACTGTTAGGACTGGATGCCACTGTTACTGGTGTGCAACAATTTGATGGAGACTGGAACCCGGGACAGAAAGCCACCTGACATCACTGGTAAGCACAAGAGCTCAAACAGAAACATGTTTCAAAGCAACCTTGCTTCTTCTTCAGAGGCTAAATAAGAAGCAAGGTTGCCCTCGCTCTTTAAAAGTTTGAGCACCCCTGATTTAATAAGGCTCTAACTTCTGAATATCAACCTACTTTGTGATGCCATAATGGCATTTATTTTCTTCCCTACAGTTAATCTGAAGAGTCTCTGTTAGGCCTTGGAGCAGCTGCAAGACTTTTTATGGGTAACCTCCTTATAATGTAGGGCTAAAATGAAGCACGTCAATTAGCCAGCATATTCCAGCAAGCATGTAAAAAAGAGGGACTGCACAGCCATTACATTTGTCCAACAACTGACGTTTGCCTCCTGCACAGCACACTGGCTTCAAGTAGTGGGGAGAGGGAGAGGAGTACAGTTTCCGACCCCCAGTACCAGAGCAACCCAAAAAGTATGCTGGTTTCATATGTAAGCCCAAAGAGAAAACCTAGGTTGTGGCATCATCGTTTCTCTCCCATGCCATGGCATTTTTCATCTAAGCAAGTATTACAGCATGGAAAGCTGCATTGTGCATGTCTTTTTATATTTTAATCCTCAAAGACATTATTAAGCAATGACAGTTGATTTTATGGCGCTTGAAGTTTTAGCTTTCAATAGACCCTGGCACCAGACCTCCAATTTAATTTCAAACACTTTCAGCAGGAGGTAATAATAATCCCTTTGCATATTTCTTCTGTCAATCTTTCAAACATTTTTCTTTCTTTTCTATTCTGAACAATGCCATTTTCTGAAGGATCCAACACTTCCAGGAATGTTAAATAAATCACACACAAGAAATGTGGAAAAGTCCATTTTATACTGCCCCAGGATTCCAAGACCCTCAAGGATGCTGTAAAATTGTGTCATAAACCTTGATAAAGCATACTAAGAGCAGGCACGCTTGCCCTGGACAGACGTGAATTTGAGGGAACATTGAATGTGATTTGAGCTGGCTGTAAATGGCTTGAACTTTGGCAGATACAGATAGCATTTCAGTTACCAAATCAGGAGTGAAAATATCATAATCCTGGTATTTCCAGGGATGTCAAACAGTAGAACATAGGCAAGCCAAACAAAAAAACTATTGTCAGATGACATACCTGAATTACCATGGCACAAACCTGCCATGAAATATCTGAATACATATTGGGGTCGATTTACTAAAACTGGAGAGTGCAAAATCGGGTGCAGTTATGCATTGTAGCCAATCGTTTTTAAGTTTTTTTTTGTAAAAGCTTAATGGAACAAGCTGAAGCTATAAGCTGTTTGGCTACCTATTCTCCAGTTTTAGTAAATCGATCATGTTGCTACAGATTCCAGGCAATCATTTAGATAAGTTAGAACCATTAGTGTTGCCTTTAAGTTTGTTATCTAAGATTATAATTATATAATGCATTATGTGCTACAATGTGCATAGACTAATTAGAGATCCCCCTCGGGTCTACACAAGGATGGTACCCCAATAGTGCACAATAGTTTTTTGGATGCCAAAAATTATATTGTGAAATAAATTAGGTTTTAGTCGTTATATATATATATATATATATATATATATCATCATATCTTCAAAATATACCATTATTTGCCATTGGTAAAAAAGCACACTACATTTTCATAGCCGCTGGTATTCTACCAATTTTCTGGAATAAAAATGAACCAGTAGTAAAAAAACATATATATTATATTTACAAAAGGTGGGTTTCTTAAAAATGTGCACACCTACCACTTCATAAGATGTAAGGACTTTCTTTAAGAGATCAGGAACTGGTCCATGAGCCTCTAGAAGTGGGTATTGCGATCGGAGGTTGAGCGTCACATTGAGAGGGCTTTCACTGTTTAGTAACCATGCAGACACAGTAAGGATACACTGTTTCATGTTGGCAGTTGAAGTTAAGCCACATAGTTCCTTGAAAGATACTAAAGCGTTCTGGAACAAGAGAAAATGAAAATAAATGTAGAATTCAGGTTATGACTAATCTTAAAAAAAAAATTAAGGGGGATTCAACAGGCTGCACATATCATTTTAAGGGAAAAGCAAACAAAAATGATAATATATTGCAGTTTACCACCCCTTAGATGTAGTGGCTACATACTTTTTCTTTTTTCAAGCTAGTGAAGGATTGTATTTCCAGCAAGTACAGTAAGCAGAAAAATATACATTTTTTGTTTTGGGGTTTAGATATAGTTAATGCCAGTATTGAACAAGGAGTACAGTGTAAATAGGCTTTAGCAAAACCAGAACATCATGATTCGGACAGCTATTATCCCTAGCATGTAATGCAGTCTGATAAAGAGTTCTGATATAGATCTAAACACAGAATGAACAAGTTTCACTGGATCTGATCAGAAAACTGCTTACTGCTGTATCCTATAATCTCCTTTTCCCATCGTGAATTTAGTAAAAAGGTTGCTGGCGACTACACAGATCAAATGATTTGTCAGTTATTGAGAACACTATAAAACCAGGCACTATTTACAATTCTAAACAAAATGTCAAAGACACCCAGTCTTGGGCTCCTGAACTAGTAATATGCAGCTAGAATAAAAGGTGATCATATAAAAAGCTTTCCTAATCACTAGGGTTTCCCAGCTAGCAAGCCAATGGCTCCCTTGTAACCTTTAATACAATCTTTATTGTAAAAGAAGAATGCAATGAGTAAAATGTTTTGTTTTTTTTAGCCATTAATTCAGATTGATATGGAGAGTGCATGTTCAACATAACAACATAGAAGGTCCAATAGTTTTGGAGAGTGGAGTGATAAATAGTGGATTGCATCAGATAAAACATTCACCTTGAAAGTAAAATAAAGAATAAATGGATGGGTTCCCTAGTAATGGAGGTAGTAGCAGATTCAGTGTTTGGATTTCCTCTGCCCTTTAGCCCAGAAGTGTGCACCTCTTCTACCTTTTCCCCCAGAAACATACAAAACTTACACAGAACTCCCAGGAGAGGTCTGACTGGTCTCTACAGTTTGCACTGGGGAGAATGTCATGTCACCAGAGGGAGGAAGAAGAATGCAGAGAACAACAAACTCAATGCTAAGCTTCTGCTCCTCTTTGTATATCCCTGAAAAGATGACAAAGGGGAGGCAGAGGTGACGTGGGGAGTAGTGGTGGACTGGCAGAAGTGCTAGCTGGCATAAACACAGTGTCAGGGGTGCTGAGAGGCAGAGAGGTGCATTGTCAGCTGCAGACTGCCAAGGCTTCTGGATTCTTCATAGGTCTAAATGCAAAAGGTAGCTAATAACATTGTGCTGCTACAACACATGCACAGTAGCAACAACAATGTAGACCAGCACCATGGACAACATCCACACCCAACATGAAGCACATCTAGACTGGTCTCTGTAGCAGGTGACTGTGTTGCAATAGGATGTAGACTTTCTGGTCCAATCAGCTCACACCACCTCTCTAACCCCTGGCTTCTGCTGCAGCTTACATAGGCATTTTAATCTACAGCTTGGCAGCCCACATAACTACCACTTCTAGCCAGGAGGACTGCATCTGGTACTATAGCTGACAGCTCATCCTGGAAGCACAACTCACCACAATCAAGCCAGCACCCTCCCTCCACATCACCACATCAGCCATTTTAACCACCATGCCTGGAAACCCCTCACCCACCACTACTACTCTTTTACGACAACCCCCCTGCACGCTCACCACTGCAGATGCCCCCCCTCCTACACACTAACCCCCCACTCACCCTACCCCCGCTTGTCACCACCCAGTCTTACATGCCCCCACACACCCACCACTACACCAACTCCTGCCCCTGCCCTCACTGTCTCTACAAGCCTAATGCTGCGTACACACACGATCGGACATTCCAACAACAAAATCCTGGGATTTATTTCTGACGGATGTTGGCTCAAGCTTGTCTTGCATACACACGGTCACACAAATGTCAGAAATTTCGACCGTCAAGAACGCGCTGACATACAACACGTACGACGGCACTATAAAGAGGAAGTTCAATAGCCAGTGCGCCACTCTTTGGGCTCCTTCTGCTAATCTCATGTTTATCTCGTGTTAGTAGAAGTTTGGTGAGAGACAATTTGCGATTTTCAGCCTCATGCATCTGCTTTTTAGTGCGTATTTTTATATTACGTATTTGATTTTCAGTGCGTTCTTGTCCGCTCGTCTCTGAATTTCAGCTCACTCTTCTCAGGCGTTTCTGATTTTCCGTGCATACTGTTAGTTCGTTCTGACCAGCTGACCGTTTTGAAGCCATGTTGCAGGTACGTCATCGTAGTGTTCGTGCTGTGCAGGGGCTTGGTGTTGGGGTTCTTACTTTGACCCAAGCCCAGTCCATGAACAGGGCAAGGATAAGTTTATGGATAAAGAATTTGTTGCTCTAGTGTGACCAATTCTCACACATGCCTTTGTTGTGGGAGATCCGTGAGAATAATCCTGATGATTTCAGGAATTATCTCCGGAGGACGGGCCTGTTTTTCACCGTCTGTTGGCTTTGCTGTCGCCTTATATTACGAAGCAGGAGACCTGCATGCAGCAAGCCATCCCTCCCGACTAGAGGCTAGTCGCCACTTTGCGGTATTTGGCGATGAGGAGAAGTCTGCAGGGCATCAAGTTCTCTGCAGGCATCTCCCCCAGGCTCTAGGAATCATTATTCCAGAGACCTGTTCTGCCATCATTCAAATCCAGCAGAAGTACTATATTAGTGTAAGTTTTATCATTTAACATCACATTATATGTTTTTAAATAAATTTGTATTTTAAACTGAAAAAATATTTTCTTTAATTTACTGCTTGTGTTTCTTTTAGCTGTCTCCTAGGTTCTCCAATGTGCTTTTTTTTTGGCCATTTTCTTTAATAGTGCAAACGTAATTTCTTGGATACATGAGGTGACAATCTCTTCTTCAGCTAACTATTATGTTGTGGGTCTGCTACACACACACCTTGTTTTTGTTGTTAATGTATGTAATGCATTAATGATACTAATATTCATCATTTTCAGCACCCTGAATTCATTTTTTGGAGTGAAGAAAATGGCCTGATTGATGCAAATTATAAAGCACTGTGGCTGTTATTTAATAAAGGAAAATCCACTTTGCACTATAAGTGCACTGCAAAAGTGCACTTGAAAGTGCACTTGTAGTGCAAAGTGGATTTACCTTTAGGAAATAACCCCCACTGTCACTGTATACACCAACTTAAGCAAAAAACTGCTATTGAGCATTGAAATAAGAAGCCACACATTGTTGAATAGAAAATGTTTTACTCTGTGCACATTCACATGTGCGCTTAGAAAAGGGTTTTTGAACAAACCAACATATTTTTTTGAATAACATTTTTTTTTTTTTTTGGACAGTAGAAATATCCTCTTTAGTGGTAAACAGGCATGTTTTTAAAAGCATAAAATACACAACTCAGGAACTTACAAAGTTCAACTTTGATAAATTGAAGGCAATATCAGACATTAGTATGTCCAAACTGTGTTGATCTTGCCTTCAACAGAGGGGGTGATGTCACCCCTGTGAAAGCCAAATTGTGAAGATGCACACAAATTGAGAGTCAAAATGGGGATGCCATGCCTAATGTCAATATGTGCTAGCACCCATCATGGGGGATCAATAGATGTGTTTCGGGGGTGCAACCCCTTCCTCTCAACTACTTTAGTTGTGAGGAAGGGGTTGCACCCACAAAAGGCATACCTTGATATCCCGTGATGGCAGATAGAACTTGTTGACACATTGTGTGCATCTTCAAAATTTGGCTTTCAACATTTTTTAGAAAAGTTATAATAAAAGTAAAAAAATTCAAAAGTGTTGGTGTGTTTTATATTTTGCCTAAAACATCAATGATGTTTTTGAGTCTTTTTTTCCCACATCATTGATTTCTTCCTTGATCTTCTATAACTAATGATTGCACACCATGATCTCCCCTATGAGGACTTGTGCACTTGCACTTGTGAAATGAAAGTCTTCTTCCACAACATACAAATCAACTAAAATAAATAAAATACACCATGTATTAGAAATATGCGGCATACATCTATTACCCAAAGCTGTGGTCTCAGACACTCACCTGTTGTGCTCACTATTTCGCCCAATTCATAAACCTCTCCTTCCTCCACATCCTGAGGGTAGAAAGAGAAATATCACCACTCCAGATAGGTCAAGGGACAGTGCAAACCTTCTCATCCAGCTTGGAAGCCCAGGTGCCGGCAATGCTTATAGCAATCAAAAACAGGAAGAAGATCTGGACAGCCACACTCAAAAAACTTTTTTTTGCCTCTTATTTAAAAATTCTTGTGAACAAAAATACAAGCCACAGCAGGGACAGACAGACACTAACGCGTTTCACTCTTCAATGTAGTGTTTAGTCATAGCTATGACTAAGCACTACATTGAAGTGTGGAACGCGTTAGTTCCTGTCTGTCCCTGCTGTGGCTTGTATTTTCTCCACATCCTGAGGTTGTGGTTTTGGGATTTCCCCTTCTTCTTTAGGAGGTTGTGGGTCCCTGGTGTCCTCTGACGTCCCGATTCTTTTCTCCCCTATGTGAATAAAAAAAGGTATACTTAGCACACAGATATTTGAGGCAAGAAATAAGAATATGAAACATTGCTTGGAAGTGTCGTACAATTGTCTGTTTTGGCAGAGTTCAAAGCTGATGACATGATTTTTTTCCCTTTCTTAATGCTGGAATACTTACCTTTTCCTTTCTGCCATTTGGGTAAGGTCCATGCTTCCCGTCATAGTCGGCCCTCTTCAAGATGTCCACCATCTCCACCACCTCTGCAAAGGACATATTAGAGGCCTTAAATCTCCTCCAGGATCGGGACGGGCTTTTGTCGTTGCTGCTGTCTTCATTCACTTGTTCTTTCTCCGCCATCTGCTCTCCCACTGCATCGAAAGAGAAGAGGCAGGGAATATACTATAAAGAAGGTCAGGGGCAGGCGGAGTTTCACGCATGTGCAGTGTATATAAAGCGTAACACGCGTGCGTCGTACGTACGATCTGTGAGCGGAGGACAGAGTAGCGGAAGCGCTGATCGTTCTAACGAAGGTACAATTTTAACTTGGGGCATCAGTGGCCTATACTGCTTATAGATTGAGGCCTATATTGGGACAAGATTATGCACGTTTAGCCTGTCATTAGGGTTTGTCTTGTGTTGTGTCTTGCAGATAAAATGGATCGATTCAACGATCATGATTTCTTCCCCCAATTCATTGATTTGTACAGAGAGCTGCCCTGTCTGTGGCAGACAAAACACCCCTTTTATACAAATCGACCAAAGAGGAAGGCAGCACTGGATAAATTGCTGGAATTTGTGAAGTCGCAGATCCCCACGGCAGACATCAACTATTTGAAGTGCAAATTTGGTGGCCCGAGGAGCACATATAATAGGCAGCGCAAGAAGGTCCAGGATTCCCAGAGATCAGGAGCAGCAACAACAGATGACGTTCATGTCTCCAGGCTGTGGTACTATGACAGACTGTGAATTCTGTCAGACCAGACTGAAATCAGGCCATCACCCTCAATCCTTCCTTCCATTCTTCCTTCCACCCTAGCTGAGGCGTCCGAAGTCCAACCTGGTCCTTCCACCCAGGAAGAAGATGTGGAGGAGCCCAGCTTGAGTCAGGTATAGCATTGTTCAACATATTTCTCAAAATTGTGTGTGATTGATGAACAATAAACTAAAACTATGTCCCTTTTTCATACACAGGAAATCCTCAGCCAGGAGGAAGCTGTAGAAAGTGGCAGCCAGGAGGTGGCAGGGGAAAGTGGCACACAAAACCTGACACACAAAACGAGAAAATATTATGGAGATCACTAGAAAAAAAAAAAAAAAGATCTTGATTAAAAAAAAAAAAAAAATTATAAACATTCTGGAGAGCTGGCGAAAAAATAAAAACTATCAATAGCAATCAATAGTCCCTGCAACCTGATGCTCTAGGTCATGAATGTCCATTTGGCCTGCTCTCTGTTGTCCATCACCAGCCTTACCTAAAGCAATATCCTAAGAGTGTTTTATAATTAGCCTATACTGCACCTTTAGGATTTGTGCAGGGAGGACAGAATGAGGTTGAATCAAGCAACATAAAGTATGTACCACAACTCCAGCAATGTATTTCAGTCCAATGCTGCCCTAGTACACATGCCATGAATAAACATGATTGTACATGCATGTATAATTACTTGCTGCAAGAGATACAATGTACATTTCAAATGTTTTTTTTCTCACCAAATATCTCAAAAAGAGATAGGGAAAAATAAGTAGCAAGGGGCATATGACTGGGTGTCGAAAGCTAATAGAGCCCAATTGAGCTATGCAAGCTTTCTCCTCATTTAGTAAATCGGCCGCTTTAGATAAGCAGTGTGTTGCTAAGTAGTATAAGTCGAATTTTAGCTGTCTTCTACAATAAAAGTATCCCCATTAATCATCATTGAGAGTGAAAGTAAAAGAAAATCCCAAATTTTGGGTTGTCACCAGAGCAGGAATAGAAGGGACATCTTTCAATGGGGACACTAGTTCTGATGACCCTGGTGATAACCAGGGATTCCCTCATTTTGGAAGGATATCCTCCCACTTCCTTGGCTATGGGACAAGAAGTGAAGGAAAATCTCCCCAGTAGGGCACAGATGGCAAAACACTGACAGGGGCTATAACACTCCCTAAAGACCCATACACACAATACGAAAAGTGGAAGTAATATTTCATCCAACAAATGATCTACCAATTTTCGGATCGTTAGTATAGTGCTTTCGACAGCCAATTCCAATTTTTTTTATACGACAAAACCTGGATGTGCAGACTATAAAATTTTTGTCAGATGTAAACAAAACGTCTGATTTTCGATGAATTAGTACTGTTTTGCCTGAAAAAAAATCATAAGAGCAACACTACGCATGCTCAGAAAAGAAAGAATACATACAAAACTATTCAACGCATTACGTCACTTCTGAAGTTGAATTCTGTCGTAAGAGAATTTTTTTTATGGTGAGTAACCTCTTCACCTTCGATATGAGACTAACATGCAACAAAAAAACGGACGAAGGTTCGTCCAAAAATCTGATTGTGTGTACGAGGCTTTACTCTATAAAAAAAAAAAAAAAAGAAGTGCAAAAAGTTTTGCCTTTAAACCAAGCTCTCATTCATCTCTGTATCAATAAGCATTATGAAGAAATTATTTTCAACGTGGCACTGTGTTTTTCTAAGAGCAGATCTTGACAGCCTGCCAACTTTCTGATGTAAACTAACAGCAGTTACTCTGCATTAAAATCAGCTAGGAAGGTCAGGGATGGTTTGTTTTAACAGTTTAATGTCCAAAGACTTGGTACATGTGTAACTGATAAACCATAAAAACATTTCTTCTTCTAAATGGATCAATTCCACAAACCTAAAAAATACAAATTATGTTTTACTATTATTAGAGAGGGTTAAAAAGCTAAAAACAGAAAACTAAAATTTAGCATAAATCAAAATGTTGTATAACAGAAGATGATCTAATCGCAGAGAACGGGATAATAAAACATTGATTTGGTTTCGACTAACATAATCCATTTGTATAGGGAGTGAAGTTGAAGTCTAAATGTTAGCCATGCTATGCCATGTGAGATCTGTTATATGTTCTTTATACTGTCGGATACAGATGAGAAGGTAGAAGAACTAGCAATGTACTTCACTAGTACAAAGATTGTTGTTGTATCTAACATGTCAAGATATCTGGGTATGGATTCTGGTTTAACAACTGCTTTACTGAAGACTTCAAAGCAGAACAGAGATTAAACTGCATTTAAAAGAATACAGGGGGAAACAAGCAAATAACGGCCTACAAGTAGTTTTAAGTTTTTGGCCTTCTGCAATAATAAAAAAAAAAAGCGAGTCTCCATCTTGTTTTCTTACACAGCTTGGATCTTTCTAATCCAAATATAACAAAAGCTGCTAAAAAAGAAAGATGTCTTTATTTTTTTTTTAATATTGCTTTTCCAAGTCAGTTAAACCTTTTTTAACCACTTCAGCCCCGGAAGGATTTACCCCCTTCCAGACCAGAGCACTTTTTACAATTTGGCACTGCGTCGCTTTAACTGTTAATTGCTCGGCCATGCAATACTGTACCCAAACAAAATTTGCGTTCCTTTTTCAGAAAAATAGAGCTTTATTTTGATGGTATTTGATTGCCTCTACGGTTTTTATTTTTTGCAATATAAATGGAAAATTTGGGAAAATTATATTTTCTACTTTTTGTTATACAAAATTCCAATAAACTCAATTTTAGTCATACATTTAGGCCAAAATGTATTCAGCCACATGTCTTTGGTAAAAAAAAATGTCAATAAGCGTATATTTATTGGTTTGCGCAAAAGTTATAGCGTCTACAAACTAGGGCACATTTTCTGGATTTTACACAGCTTTTAGTTTATGACTGCCTATTTCCTGAGGTGCTAAAATGGCAGGGCAGTACAACCCCCCCCCATGACCCCATTTTGAAAAGTAGACACCCCAAGGAAATTGCTGAGAGGCCATTGAACATTTAATTTTTTGTCCCAAGTGATTGAATAATGACAAAAAAAAAATTTACAAAAAGTTGTCACTAAATTTTTTTTGCAAGAAAATTGCTTTGAACACCCAAACATTATATATATTTTTTAAAGCAAAGGCCCTACAGATTAAAATGGTGGGTGTTTCATAGTTTTTTTTTTTTTCCACAGTATTTGCACAGCGATTTTTCAAATGCATTTTTTTTTTAGAAAAACACACTTTTTTAATTTTAATGCACTAAAACACACTATATTGCCCAAATGTTTGATGAAATAAAAAAGATTATCTTAGGCCAAGCACATGGATACCAAACACGACATGCTTTAAAACTGCACACAAACATGCAGTGACGACAAACTACATACATTTTTAAAAGCCTGTAGAGGTTACCACTTTAGATTTACAGAGGAGGTCTACTGCTAAAATTACTGCCCTCAAACTGACCTTCGCGGTGATACCTCACCATGCATGGTGCAATTGCTGTTTATATTTGACGGCAGACCAAAGCTTGCGTTCACCATTACGCGAGAGCAGGGGGGGCAGGGGTGCTTTTTTGTTTTTTTTTTTGCTTTTTTATCTTATTTTTAAACTGTTCCTTTCTTTCTTTATTTTTTTATCATTTTTATCTCAGGGAATGTAAATATCCCCTATAATAGCAATAAGTAGTGACAGGTACACTTTAAAAAAAAAAAATGGGGTCCATTAGACCCTAGATCTCTTATCGGTGTGATAAAATGCTTTTCCAATGGCACTGTTTACATCCGGCGAAATCTAAGTCATAAAATGCTCGCAGCTTTCCGGTTTCTTAGGCCATAGAGATGATTGGAGCCATTCTGGTTTCTGAACAGCTCTATGATCAGCTGGCAGAACCACCGGCTGCATTTCTGGGTCCCCTATTGGGACAGGAGAGCCAGAGAAAAACACAGAAGACAGTTGGGGGGGGGGGGGACATTCCCTCCCACTGGTTGTAAAAGCAGTCTAGAGGCTAATTAGCCACTAGTATTGTTTTTACATGAAAGCTGACCACTGGCTGAAAAGAATGATACCAAGATGATACCTAAAGCTGCAGGCATCATTCTGGTATAACCACTCAAAGTCCAGAAACATACCAGTACGTTGCTGGTCCTTGTTGGGAATATATTGTAATCTTTTTTTCATGCAGCCTGTGGGCTGAAGGAAAAAAAAAAAAGAGATTGATCAGTGGGTATACCCACCATTAGAATACCTTCCTTCATCCACCCACTTCTAATGATGGGCATACATGCACCATTTATTTATGCCGAAGCATGGGGGCACCCGCCCGCAAAAGTTAGGAGCAAATCGCTCCTCCACCCCTGCTGCCCCCATGCTTCGGCATATATGCTCTTTATTTTAACTGTGGTGGTGAAATCAACTCCGACAGCACTGATGGTTAACAATAAAACAAAGTTACATTACAGTATAACAATAAGACATACTATACCTGCAAATGCAAAAAAAAACATAGTAAAAAATAAAACATTTTTTAACGCAATCTGTGCCTAAAATATATATATGCCGAAGCATGGGAGCATCCTCCCCAAAAAGTAGGAGCAAATCGCTCCTCCACCCCTGCTGCCCCCCATGCTTCGGCATATATTCGCTTTTTTTTTTTTTTTTTTACTGTGGTGGTGAAATCACCTCCGGCAGCACTGGAGTCATGGCTTTATGTATAGTGGGAGCAAACACTGTTGCTGTCAAGATAAATAAATCCGCGCTGCAGCTGAATGGCGTACCTGAAAACAAAAAAATGGTTAACAATAAAACACAGTAAACAGTAAAGTATAAAAAAAGGACATAAGGGCATAAGGAAAAATGCCTCTCATGCAGCTGGCTTACTGCATTTGGTTGGGGATGGTAAGGTGGAGCACCATCTGGAAACAGAAGGGCTCTGATAATCTCTTCCTGGAATTTAAGGAAGGATCCAGTACGTCCTGAAGCGCTGTATAGCACGAGTGTTCAGCAAAGCCAATTGAAATACATAAACAGACACAGGTACCGCGCCAACAACTGGTCATTGAGGACCACCCCTCCCATGTTAAGGTTATATTCGTGGACACAGAGGGGTTTCTCCACCAGTCGCCGTAGTAATTTGGACCTTTGTGTCTGCATGAAGGGAGGTAAGAACGAAAACATTCTTATTATCCCTCCACTTCATAGCGAGCAAGTTATTACACTTCAAGCAGGCTCTCTCCCCCAGCCTAAGACAGTAATCTACAAGCCGCTGGGGAAAGCGGTGCCATATGCTCCAATCTGATGATCAAAGAAGTGACTAAAAAGTGGAAAACTCGTGTAATAATTGTCCACGTACAAGTGGTACCCCTTTCCGAATAAGGGTAATACCAAGTCCCACACAATCTTGCCAGCGCTTCCTATGTAGCCAGGGCAGATTGTCGGCTCTACGTGACAATCTCTTCCCTCATAAACCATAAAACTACATGTATAGCCTGTGGCCCTGTCACAGAGCTTATACATCCTGACCCCATATCTGGCACGCTTGCTGGGAAGGTACTGTTTGAATGACAAGCAGCCAGAAAACGTAATCAGGGACTCATCAAACGCAGACAACTTGATGGGGAGTAAACAAGTCTGCAAAACATTGGTTGAAGTGGTTTATGAGGAACTGAATTTTGTAGAGCTGATCATATTCAGGGTCTCCACGAGGACGACATAGTTCATTGTTGTTGAAATGTATGAACCGCAAAATCTGCTCGTATCATGCCCTGGTCATGGAGGCAGAAAACACGGGCATATGGTGAATTGGGTCAGTGGACCAATATGACTGCAACTCACTCTTTTTAGTTATGCCCATGAGGAGGGAAAGGCCCAGCAAGAGCTTAAATTCAGAAACCGTAATTGGTTTCCAATCTCTGGCAAGGGAGGACTGGGGAATAGTGGCGATGTGTTGACCAGCATACAAATTGTTTTGGTCCACAATAGATCTATAGAGATCTTCGGTGAAAAAGAGCAAATAAAAAATAAAGTGACGTAAAATCAACTGTTTCCATCTGAATGCCGGGTTGGCCAGTGAATGGGGGAAGTACGGGTGCTGCAGAAGTGGTGGGTTCCCAATTATGATTGGCGAATGCAGCAGGAAGGGCACTATGGGCACAACGGGCCTGTGTTTGTCTTGTTCTTGGTGGCAGCGGGACACTACTTGTGCTTACCACCTCACCAACTTGAACTGCACTTATGGGACTCGCCATGTCACCACGTGATACTGCAGTGCTGGTTTGACTACGACCAGGTTGTACTAGGCCGCTGGTGTTTGCCAGTTCACCAGGAGGAGCGGCATTAGTAATTCTCTGCTCCATATGAGGGACCTGCAGTTCTTGCACCTCAATGACAGAAGAAGAAGACGATCAGAGTCTGGTATGCCTGACCTTGGCAGGGACCACAACTCCATCATCAGAGCTATCCGTCATGGAGTCGCTGTGGTCATCAGGATCGTATTCCAAGCCTGAACCCGACAGATGAGTGACTTCCTCTTCACTATCTGTCATGTTCAGAAACGTGTAGGCGTCTTCAGTAGTGTACCTTCGATTTGCCATTTTGGGCTCTAAATTTAGTGGTACACTAGTGAGACTCACAGGTAAAAAAGCTCCTAGGGTGTCAGCGACTGTATCAAAGCGCTACAAAAAAAAACTGTAATGCCGCGTACACACGACCGGACTTTTCGCGGGACTAAGTCCGACGGACTTTCGGCGGAGTTCTGACTGACTTTCCGAATGAACAGACTTGGCCACACACAATCACACCAAAGCCCAACGGATTCGAACGTGATGACGTATGACCGGACTAGAATAAGGAAGTTCATAGCCAGTAGCCAATAGCTGCCCTCGTGTCGGTTTTTGTCCGTCGGACTAGCATACACACGAGCGGATTTCTCGGTAGGAACTGGTTTCCGACGGAGTTCCGGTGGAAACATTTAAAACATGTTCTATTTCTAAAGTCCGCCAGATTTTAGGCAAGCAAAGGTCCGATGGAGCCCACACAAGATCAAATTGTCCGACGGACTCGTTCCGTCGGACCTCTACTGTCAAAAAGTCCGGTTGTGTGTACGTGGCATTAGCGATCGCATGGATTAGGCCTGACTCTGCGAACGCTGCAGTTATGTGTTTAGTGTTTTGTAAGTGACAATGATCGGTCGATACTGCATTTGGGTGGGTGGGGGGGGGCAAAATGCAGGTGCTAGCAGGTATCTGGGCTGATCCCACTAACACTGCGTTTTTGGGAACCCTAAACGGCTGGGAATGCTAGTATAGATTTGATCAGATATTGATCCATTCAGATACTATACCACTAAGGGAGGTGTATGCTGTATGCGTGAGTGTTAGCGGTACTGGCACTAACCTGACACTGCCTGGGGCGACTCAGACCCTATCTGACCCTAAAACCTAACTTATATCACCCTCTGGGCAATCAGGGGGTTAAACCTTTATTAGGTAATAAACGGCGGGTGCCCTGACACTATAAAAAACAAACTAACCAGCGCCACCCGTAACAGTTATACGGTGATCACTGGTGAAAGGGTTAACTAGGGGGCAATCAGGGGGTTAAAACCTTTACTAGGTAGTATATGGGGGTACTTTACGCTATAAAAAGCTGACGGTGAACCTAAATACTTACCTGCCTAACTAGCTTCACCTGTGACACTAAAACAGCGATCAGAAAAAAAGATTGCTTAGTGACACTGGTGATGGGGGGTGATCAAGGGGGTTAAACCTTTATCAGGGGGTACCCTAGACCCAAAAGGTGCCTAACAATAACTGCCTTACCATTTATAACAGTCACAAATGACACCAATGCAGTAATTAGTAAAGAAATAAAAACTGATATTGGTGTCACGGTGACAGGGGGTGCAGGGGGGGTGAAAAGTGTGCCTGCGTGTTCTACTGTTAGTGTAGTGTTTGGTGTGCTTACTTGATGTCTTCTCCCCTCGGCGCCGGAATGACAAAACTGACATGAGGGGAGATGACATCACTTCCTCTGCCTCTGTTTACATTACAGGAGCAGAGGAGGGATTCCATTCGCCGGGAGCGATCGTGAGGGGTAGCCATGAATCAGTGGTCTCGCCTTCAGCATGGATCGCTCCCGGAGCGATGCCAACCTCCTCGGGCAAGTAACGTACCCATACCTTACTTTGCCTACGCGTGCCATTCTGCCACAGTATATCTGCGTTAGGCGGCCGGCAAATCGTGAGAGAGGTTCAGTTATCTTTAAGAGGACTAAATAGATCATCGCCCTCAAGCACCAGTTAAGCACTAAGACATGGACATTTCGCTCAACTATATGTTCACATTTAGCAAAGCCAGATCTAGCATGTCTGATGTGGAGGTGCAGTAATAAATGTCAGGGGGCAGAGAATGAGGAGGTCAACAGGACAGTAGTCAGGAGTCAGTAGGGCAGTGTACAGAGGCTACTAGTTTGTAGGTCAGTATACAGTGGGTTAGTAGGGCAATGCACAGGGATCAGCAGGGCAGTGTACAGGAGTCAGCAAGGCAAAAGAACAGGGGTCTGAGGGGTGCAGAACAGGAGCAGGCAGGGCAGAGAACAGGGGTCAGTAGGGCACAGGTCTTGTACACTGCACCAATTCCAAAAAAGTCTACATAATACAAGAATGCAATGATTTGCAAATCTAATAAACCCATATTTTATTCACAATAAAAAAATAGAACACATATAAAATGTTAAAGCTGAGAGAATGTCCCATTTTCAGAAAAAAATTTGGTAATTTTGAAATTGATGGCAACATCACGCCTCAAAGAAGTTGGGGCATGGCAACATAAAGCTGGTAAGTGATACTTAAAAGGAAGAGCTAGAAAAACATTTTGAAACAAATTAGATTAATTGGATGTTTTTGGAATTGGGGTTGTACTATTCAGTAGGAAACCCGGGGTCTTGTGTTTGGGGAATGTAGAAAGGGCATGCTCCATTCCCTCAATGGAGTGCCTGAAAGTCCCCCTCAAATGATTATAAAGCAATGTATACAAAAGCTGCAAAAATATAAATATATATATATATATATATATATATATATATATATATATATATATTTTTTTTTTTTTTTTAAGCCCCACAAATTCCTGTCAAACCTGTATGTACTGCAGAGGCCACTGATGTTCACATGGTTGCATGTGCATCTCTTTGCGTCAAAACTGACCTGTTGTGTCACCTGTTGTGACCTGATGTTTGGCAGGCTTTACAACTCTATACCTGCTTCCGTTAATGTCAACATAAACATGTCACAAATGCCTCTACGGTGTTTACAGCGCATTTGAGATGTGTTTAGAAAGCATTACTAGCAGAGATGATGGCACATTAATCCATAAAATAGAAAACCAACACAGAACAGGTGTCTGGAAAACGATATTTAAACGCAACCCAAACACGTTACAAATGTATCACACACATCAAAAATGCAACATTAACACAATAGGTGCATTATTGGGCATTCAGACTTCAAAGCACAACTAAATGAGGCCTTAACCATTTAAGGACCAGGCCTCTTTCTGAGATTTGTTGTTTACAAGTTAAAAACAGGTTGTTTTGCTAGAAAATTACTTAGAACCCCCAAACATTATACATTTTTTTTTCTAACACCCTAGAGAATAAAGCGGCGGTCGTTGCAATACTTTCTGTCACACCGTATTTGAGCAGTGGTCTTACAAGCGCACTTTTTACACTTGTTTGAATTAAAAAATAAGACAACAGTAAAAGGCAACGTTTAAAACATTCTACAGCTTGAATGTTTTAGGTTACAGAGAAGGTCTAGGGCAATTCCTCTTGCTCTAGCGTTCCTGGCAATACCTCCCATGTGTAGTTTGAACACTGTTTTCATATGTGGATGCACGCAAGCTCGTTGGGATGGGGCGTGTTTAACCACTTAAGCCCCGGACCATTTTCCAGCTAAAGGACCAAGCCCCTTTTTGTGATTCGGCACTGCGTCGCTTTAACTGACAATTGCGTGGTTGTGCGACGTTGTACCCAAACAAAATTGACTCCTTTTTTTCCCACAAACAGAGCTTTCTTTTGGTGTTATTTGATCACCTCTGCAGTTTTTATTTTTTGCGCCATAAAGAAAAAAAGAGCGACAATTTTGAAAAAAACGCATTA
The DNA here is from genome assembly GCF_037356315.1 of Lithobates pipiens. Lineage (NCBI taxonomy): Eukaryota > Metazoa > Chordata > Amphibia > Anura > Ranidae > Lithobates > Lithobates pipiens. The sequence goes on along the minus strand of NW_027507789.1, from coordinate 123,354,455 downwards.
TTTTTTACATTTTGCTATAATAAATATCCCCCAAAAAATAGAAAAAAACTTTTTTTTCCCTCAGTTTAGGCCGATATGTATTCTTCTACATATTTTTGGTAAAAAAAAAATCGCAATAAGCGTCTATTGATTGGTTTGCGCAAAAGTTATAGCGTCTACAAAATAGGAGATAGTTTTATGACAATCTTAATAATTTAAGAAAAAAAGCACGACAGAACCTCTTAAATATGAGATCTGGGGTAAAAAAAAAGTAAAAAAAAATAGTTTTGTCATTTAAAAAGAAAAAAAAATGCCCTTTAAGAGCTATTGGCAGAAGTGACGTTTTGACATCGCTTCTGCCCTGCAATGATATGGAGACAGGTGGAGGCCATCTTCCCCTCACTCATCTCCATGTCAGGCCACAGGAAGGACCCGATTGCCTCCGGTAAGCGGCGGAGGGCACTGGATCGCGGCGGGGTGGCCCTCTCCCGCTGCTGACAAAAGCGATCTCGTGGTGAATCTGCTGTAAAGACCACTTTTATCTTAAACCGATCCGCTCACTGAAGAAGAGGATACCGGTGTTAACAATGATATCCTCCTTCAAAGTACAGATGTATATCGACGGTGGCTGGTCCGGAAGTGGTTAAAGAATAACTCCACTTTTGTTTAGAAAAAAATTCCCCTCTGGGTGATCTAAGTACATTACAAGAATTTTACCAAACTTTGTTGCAGATTCCTACCTTTTGTATTTCAGAAGAAATCCCTGTGCGTTTGTCTGTGTCCATGTGGGAAATTGAAGTGCACCTGCAGGGCTCTAATGAGGAAAGCTGCTGGGTCTGCATCCCTTTAGACGTGATTTCCTATTGGGAGTATCTCACCAAAAATGTAATTTTTGTTGCAGGAATTGCCTAAAATCTGACTTGTATCTTAGTGTAGACTTCTGGGAAAATCAATGAGCCAATCACATAAGCAGGAAATAATGTTTCTGAGGGGGCATTCTGTGTACAGGACACCTCCAGGTAGCCATATTGCATTGCATTTTACAGAAAATTACAGAGCTGCAGATTGAAAGGGAATGGTCATTTTTAATGACATTCAATAACAATATGCAATTTTATAAGCAATATTATTGTTTTTTGCTATTTCTTTTCCCATGAAAGTGGAGTTACTCTTTGAGTGCCGGTTCACACAGGGGCAACACAACTTACAGCGCGACTTTGCAAGGCGACTTCAGCGTGACTTTGAGCGACTTACAACGCGATTTCGAGTCGCCTCCAGGACAGGCAATTTTGCCTGTGACCAACCAGAGCCAACCAGACCTATTTGTCATATTTTTTTTGCTAGAGAAAGTCTTTTTCAGCCCCATATTTTGTAGCATTGACCCTAGAGACTAAAATGGCAAACATTGCTATTTAGCTGAATTGGTTGTTATCTACAGTACCTAATGCCGACCATCCACTCTAATCAATGTTACTGGGGTGATCTGTGAACTTGCATGCATCACCCCGGCAGAACCCCTTCAATTAAAGGTCTCATATTTGCATATTGTAGGCTAAAATTGTTTAATGTGTGCGTGTAGCAACCAATGGCTGATATTTCTTATTTTCAATATAGTAAATTACCTTCTTTATTCATTTTAAAGTTTTGACGAATTGCTTCGTCTGGTTTACATCCATCTGGAGCGACAGAATACATCATATAGGAGGAGTATCTAACCTACTGAAAGACTGATTATTACACTAAGGTAAACTATCTATTTTTTGATGCACATTAGTATTATATTTGCAACATTATGGCAAAGTCCAGTCTGAGCTAATTTGTCTGGGCTTTTCCAACAGGTCACATGAGTGCAATTCTTTTGTAGCACACAAACATCCATAAATTTTTTCAGTCAGCAGCTCTAATCTCGGGGAGGGGAGAGAACCGAGTCATCGACGAGGTTTGTTGACTCAGTTCTGTGTGAAGAACTGACAGTGGACAGATGTAGCATCGGCGCAAGGCTGCATCCACCTAGGTAAGTATGCTTATTCCAAAAAAAAAAAAAAACATACCATTGAATAAATATTGCAAAATGTAGCAAACAAACATCCATAAATTTTTGAAAAACAGAAAAAATTTTAATATTATAGTATATATAAGAAATATATCTCAAACAGAAACTTTTTTTTTTTTAATTTACAATTGTTCGTAAACTGGTTTGTAGCCGGAGGTTGCAGAGCTGATTGAAGGCCTTGGGAATGGTGTTGGTGGAAAATTGTTGAAATTATGACTGAATGGTTGGTACCCTGGTGCGCCAATTGTGGATGGAATTGGAGATGGATAGAGGATTGGTGGATGGGCAGGATTCATTGCATTGCCATACTCAGCAGAGTATGGATGAAAGCGAGGGGGATAGTAGGGGTGGGTTCTGGACAGTTGAGGGTTTGGGTATGTATAGTAGGGACCGGATGGTGGTGGTGGTCCAAACATGGGTGAAGAAGCAATTGATGGCTCATTGCACATACTGGCTTCAAGGAGGTCCATCACAGCCTTCTTAACATTATGCTTCTGCTCCTGGAGAATTTTGTTTTAGCAATAGCCTGTGACCATTAAACCAAATCCATGATGTTCGGACTGTAGATAGTCTAATTTTTGGGTCATATGTTCCACAAAGTCTGCAAATCTGTTGATATTCTGACCGTGCCTTCCCCTTGGTGGTCTTCTCCTACGCTGGCTTCTGAGCTGGATAGGCTCAGCCGGCTGCTGTATGTTTAATGAAGCCTCTCCTTGGTTGCTCTCCTGTGCTGCTTCAGATTCTTCCAGTAAAGAATGATCCTGTGACAGTGACCCTCCTGTTTCTTGGGATGCTGCTTCTTGAGATGCAGCTTCTTGCGATGCCTCCTGCCCTTCTTCGCGTACTTCAAAACTGGATTGTGTTCTGCATTAAACATATAATACAGTTACGGCACAGATAAGGCATCCCCTTCTTTATAGAATTGTATAGTATCACTTTACAAATATGAAATATGTTAGCTTTTAGATCCATGAAAGGCCTCAAAAACACCAGTTTCTCTGCGTGTACATAGGGTGCCGCATTTTTTGTTCCAGATCCACTCTTAGCCTCATAAATTTTTCTGAGGTACCGCTTGAAGCAATCTTGCAATCCCTTCCATCGATTTTGTAATATCGATACTGCAAAACATAAATAGGAACATAATCAATTATGTATTTTGTCTTTCAGATACCTGGCAACTGGTCATTCCCTAGTTAGCCTACATTATGAGTTCAAGGTAGGCAGGTCAACAATTAGCTACATCATCCAAGAAACCTGCCAAATCTTATAGGATGTGCTTAACACCATAGTTATGAAGAGGCCTACACAAGAGAATTGGCGGGATATTGCAAAACTATTTTGGAGTCGGTGCAATTTCCCCAATTGCATTGGCGCTATAGATGGGAAGCATGTGCGTGTCATTAAGCCTGTTGGTAGTGGAAGTATGTTCTTCAATTGCAAAAAATATTGCTCCTTTGTACTGCTTGCCATGGCCGATGCAAACTACTGCTTCACCTATATAGATATAAGATCCTATGGTAGTAGCTGCGATTCATGTATTTTTTTTTAATTCCTTCTTTGGTGAAAGGCTACGAGATAATCGGCTAGATATTCCTGATAACTGTCCTCTTCCTGGCACAACTGCACCCCCAGTACCCTATGTGTTCATCGCAGATGAGGCTTTTGCCTTGGGGGAACACTTAATGAGGCCTTACTTCAATAGGAACCTGACAACTCCTAAGAAAGTATTTAACTATCGTCCAACAAGGGCAATAAGGGTGGTTGAGTGCAGTTTTGGAATTCTTGCCAATAAATGGCGTTTGTTACATATGCCTATTGCAGTAAAAATTGAAAATGCAATTACTGCTGTCACAGAAACTTGCGTGCTGCACAATTATGTCTAGCTACGTGACGGGTACCATTTCGAGGATTCCCTTATGCATGACATGGAAAGTGCACACCTCAGTGCTACAAGGGGATCCAGCGATGGTGCCACTGTTCGAGAGCAATTTGCTTCTTACTTCCTTTCATTAGAATGGCCAATGCATGCCATTTCCTAACTGCATTGCTCACTTCTTTAAATATATATTTTGCTGCTGTTGCTTTTCCTGTAAAGTTTTATAAAGCCTGCAGTTATTGAGTTTCTAATTTTTTCATGCTATGTTATACTGTCGTTAATGTTTTAAATAATATTTTTTGGTTACCTTTTACATAAACTGTGATAATAAAGCAATCATTATTTTGGCTAATATTGATCATTCATTATCTACATATATTAACAATAGTAGTAGACATCAGTGATAAACTGGACCAGGGTTCTCCATACTCTGGTCCTTCAGTTGTTCCAGAACTACAATTCCCATCATGAGTAGTCAAGTATGTCAGTGCCTGGGATGTTTATTTCACAACACATGGATAACAGACATAAATTAAATAAAAGGTTAAACTTACATTTGTCACTACGTTCGGTCGGCAACAATGTTTCCCAATTCTCAATAGTCAGTCGACAGATCTCCAGCCAGGCACTGTACCTCTTATATTGATCCTTGTAGTTTGCATCAGTCTTGTCATAAATACAAGGATGCTGCTTCATGAGCCTTATTAGGAACTCATTGTCAATCTGCTCTCTGTGACGGACTTCCCTGTGGGCTCTGGTCGACACTGTGCATACATGTTGTTCACTAGTATACAGAGATAACGGCATACAGGAAGTACTCTGTGGGAAGCAGGGGGCTGCCTGTTTACTGGGGAGTAAAGGATGGGGTAATATGGCGCTCCCTGGGATTTTGAAAAAAAAAAAATGTATTGTTTATTGTTATTTATTGTTTACTGGGGAGTACCTGGGTAAATTATTTTCTTCTTCCTGTTAAGTCGCTTCACTATAGACGACCATCTGACTTGTAGGCAACTTCCACTGAAATCTATGGGTACAAGTCGCCTAGAAGTCGCCTTGAAGTAGTACAGGAACCTTTTCTGAAGTCGGAGCAACTTCAGTAGTGTACATAAATACATGAATCATAAAGATATTTGTATTTCATAGAGTCTGGGTGTTAAAATGCCTCATAATATGATCATGAATAGTTTGCAGGATGATTGTCATAATAGATTATTGATAAAGTGTAGGGTCTGCACACTGGTTTTGTCAAAAATGCAATTTCTCACTGCTCTCTCATTTTCTAGTATAGGATCCAATCTGAATAAAACAAAAATTTTCAGCAACTGAAGATCAGGTCTATTATACCTGAAAACAAATCAATCTGTTCTGAAGCTCAGAAGGTAAAATACAAATTGAAAATTAATAAATTGATATAAAACAAATGCATAAATCTTGTGTAAAAACATTTATAAACAGACCCCTAAATCTTCATACCTAATTTTTTAACCTTGGAAATTTTTTTTTCCAGAAACTGAAAGAAGAAATACTAGAAAAAAAATGGTTAATAAACGTGAGGATGATTTACTAAATGATGGGAGATTGTTTATGTGTGTGAAGCTTTAATTATCCAATCGTAAAAGGAAAATCCCTGATTACTTATTTAATCTGCACGATTGGATAATTGCAATGACTATTCACACAATTTATTGTGTGAATGTTGTTAAATGAATCAGCATTAGTGGCTATACAATAGAAGAAACAGACTTGTTTATTAGATAAAAACTGATTCTGCATAAAAGATTGCCGGTTAGGTAAAAAAAAAATTAACAGCAGCAAAGTGGTTTAACATCAAATTTCATCTTAAATTATATTGTTATCCATAAATATGAGTATTGTCATATCATCTCGTATCGCCTTTATCATTCTATTTAATATGTTTCTACTAATTTATATGCATGTAAAGTATATATAAACATAAGAACTAAAGTGCAACTTACCAGTCTTTTGTTTCTGTTTTTTCTTTAAAGTGGAACTTCATTCTCTCTCATTCTCTCAATCAACATTGACTATTTTAATCCTTATGGGGCTAGCATTAATAAATAGCTATACAAGTATATCATTTACTTTTTTTTTTTTACATTTCTTCAGTTACCTAGTTTTAATGCCTAGGGAAATGATGTCATACATCCCAGGAGTCTTCAGGAGGAGAGGGGTTCTTGGCTAAGCACACCTACCTGCCTGCATGCCTGAGCAAAGGATAGAAGGATTCCAGAAAATAAATTCTACATGAATCATTTTCCTTTAGGCTGCTTTCACACTGGGGCGGTATTCAGGCGTTACAGCGCTATAAATAGCGCCTGTGTAACGCCTGAAAAAAACCGGCCCCTTTAACTCCAGTGTGAAAGCCGGAGGGCTTTCACACTGGAGCGATGCGCTGGCAGGACGGTGAAAAAAGTCCTGCCAGCCGCATCTTTGCAGCGGTGAAGGAGCGGTGTATTCACCGCTCCTATACCGCTGCTACCCATTGAAATCAATGGGACACCGCGGCAATACCGCCGGCAAAGCGCCGCTGCAGCGGCGCTTTGCGGGCGGGTTTAACCCCTTTTCGGCCGCTAGCGGGGGTTAAAACCACCCCGCTAGCGCCCGCACACCGCCGCTAAAACGACGGTAAAGCGCCGCTAAAAATAGCGGCGCTTTACCGCCGACGCTGCTCTCGCCCCAGTGTGAAAGCAGCCTTAGTGAAGATGACCAAGGCCAGAAATGCTAGTGTTTTTAGTTTGTGCTACTCAGATACAGTTTTGTTCCACTTTAACCACTTCCTCTCTGGAAGGTTTCACCACCTTCATCACCAGAGCATGTTTTGCAATTTTGCACTGCGCTATTTTATCTGGTAACTGCACGGTCCTGCAACAAAATTGATTTTCTTTTTCTCCTACAAATAGAGCTTTCTTTTGGTGGTTTTTGATCACCACTGAGATTTTTATTTTTTGTGATATAAATGAAAAAAGACCGAAAATCGTAAAAAAATATATTTTCTACTTTTTGTTATAAAAAATAATCAATAAATTAAATTTCTGTCATACATTTAGGCCAAAATGTATTCAGCTACGTGTCTTTGGTAAAAAAAAAACTCTTTTAATAAGCATATATTTCTTGGTTTGCACAAAAAGTATAGCATCTACAAACTAGGGTACATTTACTGGAATTTACTCAGTTTTTACTTTCTGACTGCCTACCTCATTTCTTGAGGTGCTAAAATGGCAGGAAAGTACAAGCCCCCCCCCCTCAAATTACCCCTTTTTGGACAGTAGACACCCCAGTGAATTTGTTACGAGGCATGTTGAGCCCATTGAATAATTCATATTCCTGTCACAAGTGTTTGAAAATGACAAGAAAAAATAAATATGTGGAATTACACCCCAAAATACATTCTGCTGCTTCTCCTGAGTAGGGGGATACCACATGTGTGAGACTTTTTGGGAGCCTAGCCGTGTACAGGACCCCAAAAACCAATCACCGCCTTCAAGTTTTTTAAGAGCGTAAATTGCTCTTTTCACTTCCACACTACCTATCACAATTTTGGATGCCCTGAAATGTCAAGAAAGCAAACCCCCCCCCCCCAAATGACAGCTTTTCAGTAAGCAGACACCCCAAACTATTTGCTGAAAGGTATGTTGAGTATTTTGCAGATCCTGCTTTTTGTCACAAAGTTTTGAAAACTGAAAAAAGAAAAGCAGAAATACAATTTTTCCCAAAAATTTTTTGCAACAAATGAGATATAATAAGATATAGCATAATGAGATATAGCAAAATATTCACCATGCCTCTTAGAAAATACCTTTTTCCTAGAAAATTACTTTGAACCCCCAAACATTATATATATTTATACATTTTAAAGCAGAGGCCCTACAGAACAAAATGGTGAACTTTTTTTTGTCATGCAGTATTTGTGCAGCAATTTTCTTGGGGGAAAAAAAAAACTTTTTTTAATTTGAATGCATAAAAACACAATATATTGCGCAATTGTTTTTAAATCATAAAAGGTGATCTTTTGCCAAGTACATAGATACCAAACACAACATGATATAAAATTGCACACGCCTGTGCAGCAGTGACAAATTACGCACATTTTTAAAAGCTTTTACAGGTTACCACTTTAGATTTACAGATGAGGTCTACTGCTAGAATTACTGCCCTCGATCTGATATTTGCGGCGATACCTCACATGCACTTTTATTGTTATCACAGGGAATGTAAATATCCCCTATGATAGCAACAGGTAGCGACAGGTAATCTTTCCTTGAAAAATGTGGGGTCTATTAGACTCTAGATCTCTCCTCTGACCACACCAAGATCGGTGTGATAAGATGCTTTCCCAATTCAAAAACGGCGCTGCTGGTAAAAGCAGTCTAGCGGCTAATTAGGATTGCTTTTACATGAAAGCGCCAGCTGAAAAAAACAATACCAAGGTGATGCCTGTAGGCATCATCCCGGTATAACCTGTCAAAGCCAACGTATACCAGTACGTTGCTGGTCCTTGTTGGGCATATATTGTAATGCTCTTTTTTTGTTCATGCAGTCTGTGGGCTTGCCCTAGACTGTGCCATGCTGTACCCTATACTAATAATCCACTAGTGTGTGGCAGCGACTGAAACAGTCCTGGATGCAGAGACCAGGTTGGGCAGGACAGGATAGATAAAAAATAGCGGGTGTCACACCTATATCCACGTTTGCTACAGACGCTGCATCTTTTTTGGGGTGCTCTTTGGGTAGAGATACCAGGGAGGACATCTGGAAAATGCCTCTCATGCAGCCGACTCACTGCATCTGGATTGGGAAATAGGGCCACAGCGCCTTCTGGATACAAAAGGCTGCGATGATCTCTTCCATTACATTTTTGGAAGGATCCACTTTTATGATGCTTTGTATAGTACATAAGCTTTGAACAGAGACAATTGGAATAAATATACGGACACCTTCTTGTGTCTGGACTTACGGGCAACTAAGTACGGCCCCATCATCTGGTCGTTAAAGTCCACCCCTCCCATTTTAAGGTTGTAGTCATGGACACAGAGGATTCCCAACAACATTAGTCCCCTTTGCAGTTTGAACTGTCGTATCTGTGTGAATGGAAGACAGAATGAAAACGCTCCATTTGTACATCCACCTCACTGCAAGCAATTTATTACTTCTTAAGCAGACTCTCTCCCTCCGTCTAAGGCGGGTATTTACCAGCCCTTGGGGGAAGCCCCGGCAATTAAATTGCATGGTGCCACATGCACCAATACCAAATTCAAAAAGGTTCCTAAAAAGTGTCACGTTTGTGTAATAATTGTCCATGTACAAGTGGTACCCCTTTCCAAATAAGGGTGACACCAAGTCCCAAACAATCGGACTCATCTACACAGACAGCTTGTTGGGGCATATACAAGGTTGCAAATCTATACAAATATTCAGTGAAAAACAGCTAAAAAAAAAAAAGGAGTGTTAAATTTGCTATTTCCACCTGAATTCCAGGTTGGCCGGAAGTCTGTGGGCTGCCAATCAGGATTTGCAAGCACATCAGGAAGGGCACTATGGGTCTGGGGTTGAATTCTTGGTGGCTGTGGGACACTACTTGTGTTAGCCACCGCATCAGCTTGAACTGCACTTATGGGACTCGCCACATCACCAAGTGTTACTGCAGTGCTTGTTTGTCTATGACCAGGATGTATTAGGCTGCTGGTAGAGCACTAGTACTGGCACTCTGCTGCATACGAGATTGTAGCACCTCAGCAACCTGGGAACGGGGTCAGATTATCAGGGACTTCTAATCCATTGTCAGAGCTATCTGTTAGGGTGCCGCTGCTCTCTATTTCGTATTCTGAGCCAGATTCTGACAGTGAGGACTCCCCATCGCTCTCATCTGTCATGCTCAGTATCCTGTAGGCCTCTTCACTAGTGTACCTTTCGTTCTACATTTTAGATAATAAATTTATAGGTACCTAGTATGACTCACAGGGGAAAAAGCACCTGGTTTGGACCGCTACAAAAAATGTAACTGCTAGCACTAGCAGAGACAAGCCTGACTCTGCTAATGCTGCGGTTTTTGTGTGCTGAGTATCAGAAGTGACAGTGATCTACCAACACTGCACTTGTTGGGAGAGGGGTGGAGGGGCTAAACACAGGTGCTGGCATGTGTCGGGCTGATCCTGCGAACGCTGTGTTTTTGGGAAAACTATACTATTGGGGATGCGAGTATAGTTCTGATCTGATCAAAGATATTGATCCGTTCAAACTATACTAGTAATGGAGGTGTATGGTGTGTGTATTAGTGTTACTGGCAATCAAAGGGTTAAAACATATTCATGAATATGTGGCGGACAATCTGACGCTGTCTGCTAACTGGCATCACCCGTGACACTAATACAGTGATCAGAAAAAATGATCTGTACACTGTACTAATGATACTGTGACAGGGCAGTGAAAGGGTTAATTGGGGGTTAAAACTTTAGGGAATAAATGGTTGGTACCCTGACCCTATCTGGGACTGACGTTAACGCTATCTAGTGACATTAATACAGTGATTAGAAAAAAAATATGACACCGTGACAGGGAGTGAAAGGGTTAACGGGGGGAGGCTCAAGGGGTTAAATGATGTGTTCTGGTGTCAGTGTAGTGCTTGTACTCACTGTAGATGCTCTTCTCTCATGCTGGAACCAAAAAGGACTCTAGGAGAGAAGATTGCATAATTTCCTGTGCCTGTGTTTACATTACACATAAATCAGTGGCCTGGACCTGATGATTGGTCGGTTCTGAATCAAATCCGATCACCGCCGGGTCGGTGGGCGCAAATCACATACGTGTATGTGATTTCCTGCAGATGAGCCACCCTGCTGCAGTAAATGTAGGTGGGGCAGTCCAGAAGAGGTTAAGGTTTTGTGGTTATGAAGCTAATACATTTTTCACCCTAATGCATTCCTTGAATACCCACTACTTGTATTGTTCCTTAACCTCCCTAAACACTTACCCGAGTCCTATCTTGTTTCAATGATGTGCCCCGTCTGCAGCAGCACTGGTCTGGACGGAGCGGGGGGTGAGGCTGAGTCATGCTGTGTGTGCAAGCGGCTTGCTATGGGGGCAAACATGAAGGTGCAGACAGTGCCAGTGAGGGACCCCAGAAGAGGTAGTTCAGGGCCACTCTGTGTAATACTTGCATAGAGCAGGTAAAAATTCAGTAGGCAGGTAAGCTCTAGAACTAGCCCCCCACCACCACCCCCTCCGGTTGACTCTCAGATAAAGTTCTCACATTAGTTGACAAAAGTCCTTATTTATGAAAATGGGGAGTACTCTACAAGGTGTACAGTTCTTTGGCCTCTACTAAACAAGGGAAGTGTTGAAAACAGCATCTTATTCCTTTAAAACTAAAAGGTGCATAAAGGGAAAATGAGGATCCAGCATCTGCATATGTGACAGGTGCTTTTTAAATGTCACTCAATGATGTGCATCACTCAGCCCGATCTCACTGGATGCTGCAGCCAAGGTTACCTTAGGACAGGTTTGAGTTTCACTTGCAGAATAATCCAGTGTTAGCATGTTCTAATTACAGAACAGTATTTCAAAAACTCTGCATTAGACTCAGAGAGCACAGCAAGATTTTAATACCCATTCAGCTTATGCTTAATTAAAAGGTAGGAGCAAGAAAGGAAAAATGTAGCACATACAGGTTATATGAATCTAGTGGAAGAAAAACGCAGCGGAAGGGATCATTTAATCTTGATGTATACAGAGCCATAAAAGCTCTAATTTTACCCAGAAGATGTTTTAAAAAGCTTTTGAAAAAGGGAGTAAACGCAAAGATATATGTAAGTGAATTACCTGAACATTTTCTCGAAGATCAGTGGCCTCTCGAAGGGAAGGAGTAGCCGTTCTAAACACCTCATCAATTGCTTTGATGCCTGTAGTCTTTGTGGATGTATATTCACGAATCTTCTTGCCTTTTCGTACAGAGAGCCCCCTCTTGTGTGCTTTTCCTCCTCCTCTTCGGTTAGTGATAGCAATGTGGACAAACAATGTGGTATTTTGGAGGAACTCGCCTGTTAAAGACTGTAAAGGAACATGCCTAAAGCCAGTCTGCAGGCACTCAAATGGGATGGTATACTGGGCTATAAACTCATCTCCAATGAAGTCATCATCTAGTACTACAAACCGCAGTATAGCCAACTCTGGAAGGTTTATGTGAAACTCAAAGCTGTCATCAAATATTGGGTTGTCACCATTTTGTGTTACTGTTTTTGTCCGGTGTTCTGCACAATCGGCGGGTATCCCATGTATCTCTACGTAAACATATGGTTCAACCACATCTCCCTTTGCTCCTGATCCTTTAGGTTTAGGGAGGTTTTGACCACTAATAATTTTTAGGTGAAGCAGCTGAGCCGACACACCAGGCAAAGAGTCCTTTGCATTGGCGCTAAAATAGGATACTTCTTCCCTCATTATTGAGGGTCGAAGGACATAGCCACAGTTTCCATTCTGTCTAAACCATCCTGTATTAAGATCCATCATAAGACCTGGGGTTTGGTAGTTCATGGACACAATCTGGCAACCACATTTCCAGAAGTCTTGAGGGTTCATATTGCTAGAATCTATTCGCATTGAACTTGGGTAGATCCTCGAGAGGAATCTTTTGTTGTATTTCACAAACTCTTCAGGATATTCATTGGCAAAGTGACTAGCAGTAACCTCATTAAAGGAACATATGTGCCAGTATTTTTGGTTTCTTTTAGAGTTTTCAAAGTCCCTAAACCTTACGGACTGGCAGAGAGTTACCTGGTCGGAGAGTTCTCTACAGAGTCGCAGCTTTCTGTTGGCAGCCCCATTAAGATGTTCACGATCATCGTGACCCAATCTCCTAGCAATCTCCATGCCTTCATCCTCATCTGTTACATCTCCCTCTGAGTCAGAATTATCTGAAGGCAGCTTCTTACCTTTTATTAGAATCTTGCCTTTCAGTTGCTCTGGAGAAGGCAAGTAGTTTTCATCATGGCATGCTGGATCTAGGTAAAGTTTGTCACCAAGGATCTTTTTTAAGCACTGGGCCATGAAACGCTGTTGTCGAACAGAGCAATGAACTACCAAACAAAGGATTAATGGGTACTCTGATGCTTCAAATGCATACTTGTCTATTACACTTATTACACTTCGGAAAGCCACCTGTGAAACCACAGACACGCCAAGGTAGATAAGAGGCTCATTATCTGGGCCATCCCAAACAACAAGCTCAATGCTACGACATCCCATCTTAAGGGCTTGTATATAGCCACTAATATCGGATGTGCCCCAGTAGTGGTCTTCTAGATGGCATGCATTGTGAGCAGAGTTGATGTAGTAGTGTGATAATGGCCTTGTCATATCCTGACAGACCACTTTTTTGTGAGGATCAAATATATAACAGTCTAATGAAAGAAGATATCGGGTGAACCCATCAATTGTGAGGTATCCTTTTTCACGTCCTTCTTTGGAAGGCTCATATTTCTTGATGATTTCCAGCGCTATAATTTCATTTACCTCTTCCATACCTTGCTCCACTTCCATGAAGATCATCAGATCTTTTAGGTCCAAATACTCTTTATTGCTAGAAAACTGAACCAGTAAAAAGAATACCTCTGGTCTGGTACACAGTTCACAGTAGGCCTCTACAAAAACATCACAAGTAATATTACTGCCATATTTATCACTAACTTTCTGCAATTCCTTGAATTTTAGCTCTACTGTTGAAGTCTTCATACCAGGGTTAAGTCCCTTGATAAGCTGAATGGCTCTAGACAATGGAATCTGTCCTTTTTTTTCTATATCAGCAATCTCAAACAAAGATGAGATCCACAGTGTTCTTAAACTTGTTTGATTAGCTCCTACAACATCCGGAGTGTGCTTTCCATAAGATACCAAGTACCTGAGACCCATCACCCAAGTGTTGACAATATCAGCAGTACTGGCAACAAGGTCCAACGATTCATAGTTTTCCCCATAAATGATAGAAAAGGCACATTCTTCTGGGAACTGATCAGACAGGCCATTACTTCTCAAAACTGGAGTTTTCTTTCCAACACGCACCTCACGAATCGATTTAATTTCCAGTTTAGCTTTCTCTGAATCCTTCTTGGAAGGCTCCCATCGTAGAAAACGCATATCTGGATCTAAAAGGAAAAAACGATTGTACATCCTGGAGTTAGAGCGCACTTTCTTCATCTCGCACCCCTCCATCATGAAGGAGATGCAAGCAGCTGTGCTGTTGATCTTTCGATTGTTGGGCATTGTGCTGAAGGACACCGTTTTCTTTTGTTTTTGACGGGATCCATCCTAAGAGGAAAAAACATTAAAAAAAAAGGTAAGTGAAGTGAAAAGAAAAACAAAACAATGCTACATGATAAGTCCTTTGTGGGTTACAACAATACCCTTTCTTTTATGGGTTAATTTGGCAATAAATGCACCCAGATCAACAGGTTCCAAGATATCACATCAAAAGTCAACTGGCTGGTTTTGTACTTCTGATATCTCTAATGTTTACATAAGACCAGTCTACTGCCATTATAAGGCCCCTTTCACATTGGGGCGGTGCGGGCGTCGGAGGTAAAGCGGCGCTATTTTTAGTGCCGCTTTACCGTCGTTTTAGCGGCGGTATTTGGTTGCTAGGGGGCGTTAGTGGACGAAAAAGGGTTACAACTACCCACAAAGCGCCACTGCAGGGCGCTTTGCCAGCGGTATAGCTGCGCTGCCCCACTGATTTGCCCTATTGATTTGCTGCTAGCAGGACTTTTTTTTACCGTCCTGCTAGCGCACCGCTCCAGTGTGAAAGCCCTCCGTGATGACATACGACGGGACTAGAAAAGGAAGTTCAATAGACAGTAGCCAATAGCTGCCCTTGTGTCGGATTTGAAACATGTTCTATATCTAGGTCAGTTTTGAAGAAAAAAATCTGATGAAGCCCACACACAATCGTAATATCCGACGGAATGATTCCGTCTGACCTTTTCTGCCGGAAAGTTTGTCGTGTGTACACAGCATAAGGGAGGATTATAACCAGTCAGCTTTTTTTTCCTTTCTTTTGTGTCCCATAGGAAAGATTTCCCTTTACTTCCTGTCCCATAACCAAAATGGGAAGCGAGAGGAAATCCCTCCAAAGTGAGGGAATCCCAAGGTGTCACCAGGGTCATCAGAATTTGTAAATGTTCCAAATTCCCCATTGGAAGATTTACCATCTGTTCCTTTTCATTTTGGTGCCAAACCCAAAATGTGGAATTTTCTTTTACTTTCACTTTAAATGATAACAATAAACAGGACAAATAGTGAGGGTGAATCAGCAATAAAAACGGAGAGATGTTCTATCTGAACTCTATCCAAAACTTAAGTCACACTTTAAATATTCATTTCACAAATACTGTACAACAAGCAATATTCCTTTTACTATTTATTTATTTTGAAAACAGAGTATGTATTTAAAAATGAAGAGCAAAAGAAGAGGAACTTCATGTTAGAATAATGAATACAAAACAGAGCTGATAAAGCTGAATATACAGGCAAATCTTCATTTCCCTGTGAAAGGATGTGCCTGTCCACAGAACTTCTCAACTGGTCAAGGAGATCACATGACATTAACCACTTCAGCCCCGGAAGATTTGGCTGCGATACGCCACTGTGTCGCTTTAACTGACAATTGCACGGCCATGCGACATTGTACCCAAACAAAAATTTTTCTCACACATAGAGCTTTCTTTTGGTGGCATTTGATCACCTCTGCGTTTTTTATTTTTTGAGCTATAAACAGAAGAAGAGCGACAATTTTGAAAAAAAACACAATATCTTTAACTTTTTGCTATAATAAACATCCCACATTTTTTATCAAAAAAAAAAAAAGTTTTTTTCCTGTTTAGGTCGATATATATACTGTACAAATGTCACTGGCAGGGAAGGGGTTAACACTAGGGGGGATCAAGGGGTTAACTGTGTTCCCTATGTGTGTTCTAACTGTAGGGGGGGGGGGTGGAACTGTCTAGGAGGAGAGAGGGATCAGTCTTCATACATAGTATGAACACACGATCTGTCTCCACTTCCCTGAGAGAACCGGGATCTGTGTGTTTACATGCACAGATCATGGTTCTCGCTCTGTCACGAGCAATTGCCCTAGTGGCCAAAAGGTGAAGTGACATAAGGTTTCGCCCAGCCCTGCTATTCTGCCGCAGAAAAACTGCGGCGGCTGGTCCACAAGCGGTTAAAGGACCAGCAGGGCATTTTGGGAAGCAACAGGACCTGGACGAGCTTAAATTTTACACTTGCATGTCTGGATCCTCTTTGGCATGCCGTTTTCCTTGAAGACTTGTTTATGCATCTGTTCATCAATTTAAAATGCCCAGTATTGTGACGAGTTTAAAGAGTGGAGCTGATTTATTAAGGCTGAGTTCACACTCATGTCACATGAGGTGTGAAAATCAATGTTTCCCTAAGGGAGCTATCTTAACTGGTCCGACTTTGAAAATGCTCCCTGCACTACTTTGGTCTGACTTTGATTCTACTTCAGCCCACTGAATATCATTGAAGTCGGATGAAAGTCGGATCGCCATCTTGAATGATCCGACTTTGGCATACGACTTGTGCTCTGATGATCTTAAGGGGGAACTCCATACCAAATTTTAAATAAAAAACCGGTGTAGGTTCCCCCTCCAAGAGCATACCAGGCCCTTTGGTCTGATATAGATTTTAAGGGTAACCCCCTATGCCGAAATAAACGGCATGAGGGTTCCCCCAAAATCCATACCAGACCTTTCCCCGAGCACAGATCCCGGATCGTCAGAAAAGGGGGCTGGGACAAGTAAGTGTCCCCACGAACCATACCAGGCCGCATGCCCTCAACATGGGGGGGTGGGTGCTTAGGGGCAGGGGGGCTCACTGCGGCCCGCCACCCCAAAGCACCTTGTCCCCATGTTGATGAGGACAAGGGCCTCTTCCCGACAACCCTGGCCATTGGTTGTTGGGGTCTCGGGTGGGGGGCTTATGGGAATCCGGGAGCCCCCTTTAATAAGGGGCCCCAAGATCCTATGTGAATGAGTATGGGGTATATCGTACCCCTACCCATTCACCTGGGGGGGAAAAAAGTGTAAAAAAACACACTAAACAGGTTTTTAAAGTAATTTATTAGGCAGCTCTGGGAGTCTCTTCCGACTTCTCTCTGGCCTCTTCTCCTGCCGGGCTTCTCCGCTATCTTCTGCTCTTTTGCCGTTCTTTTGCTAGCATTGGCCTGATCTTCTCCGTTGTCTTCTTCCCTCGTCTCTTCTTCCAATGTTGACACTACGCTCTCTCCCGCTGTAATGCCGTGTGCGGGGTGCGCATCGACTTATATAGGCATGGGGTGTGGTCACTGAGTAATGTCATCCGGTGACCAAGCCCCTTATGACATCACCGCCCCATCAGGTCGCCGTTGACATCACCCGGTGACCACACCCCATGCCTATATAAGTCGTTGCGCACGCGGCATTAAATCGGGAGAGAGCGTTGTGTCAACATCGGAAGAAGACCAGAGGGAAGAAGACGATGGAGAAAATCGGGCCAACGCCAGAAAAAGAGCAGGCAAAAGAGCAGAAGATAGCGGAGGAGCTTGGCAGAAGAGAGCAGGAGAAGAACCGGAGACCGGGAGAAGAGGCTGGAGAGCGGGAGAGGAGGCCGGAGAGTGGAAAGAGACTTACAGAGCTGCCTAATAAATTACTTTAAAAACCGGTCTAGTGTGTTTTTTTTATTGACATTTTTTTTCCCCCAGGTGAATGGGTAGGGGTATGATGTACCCCATACTCATTCGCATAGGGCGGGGGGCCGGGATCTGGGGGCCCCCTTATTCTGATAAGCCTCCCCACCTGCAGACCCTGACAACCAACGTCCAGGGTTGTCAGGAAGAGGCCCTTGGAGGGGGAACCCGTGCCGGTTTTTAATTTAAAATTTGGCATAGAGTTCCCCCTCAAGATTCATACCAAACACAGTGCCTGGTATTGGAGGGAATCCAAGTCAGATCCCCGTTCATTGAAGTCAGACGCATCTCTGACTTCAAGTCACAGGGCAAAGTCGGATCCAAAGTAGGACGAGTGTCGTGTTGCATCAGTGAGAACCCGGCCTAAAACTGGATAGCGCAAAATCTGGTGCAGCTGTGCATGGTAGCCAATCAGCTTCTAACATGACAAAAAAAAAAAAACTGGAAGCGGATTGGTTTCTATGCAGAGCTGCACCAGACTTTACACTCTATAGTTTTAGGAAATTAACCCCAGTATCTCCACTTTTGGTGGGAAAAAAAAGCAATTTCCTCTGGGTGATCAACATACACTTCGGGGATGTAAGACTGACCATACATTATACAATTTTCTTGTACAATTTTCCTTTTAGATTTACCAAAACCATATAATATGAGGTCAAACCTAAACACTTTCAAGTTGTATGCAATCAGGCAGGCCCTTGCACTACATAGTTGGAAATAAATCTAAAGAAATTGAATAAGATTGTATAATGTATGGCCAGCCTTAAACTTTGTAGCAGTTTCTTACCGGTTTCTCTGAAGAAATAGATGTTTGTTTGACCATGCCCTTTGCAGACTCAATGTCAATGGGGGGGGCTGGTTCATTTTAATCACCTGGTGCACTCTTATGCCCTGTACACCTGGTCGGATTTTCCGATGGAAAATCTTCGATGGAAGCTTTTTTCGGAAATTCTTACCATATGTAGGCACCATCTGACATTTTCCATCGGAATTTCCAACACACAAGATTTGAGATCTGGATCTCAAATTTTCCAAAAACAAAATCTGTTGTCGGAAAGTCCGATCGTGTGTACACAATTCCGATGCACAAAGTTCCAAGCATGCTCGGAATCAAGATCAAGCAGAAGAACCGCACTGGCTATTGAACTTCTTGACATTCGCAATTTCCGACCAACTTTCTGTGACCGTGTGTATGCAAGACAAGTTTGAGCCAACATCAGTCGGAAAAAAAAACATGGATTTTGTTCTCAAAACGTCTGATCAATGTCTGATCGTGTGTACGAGGCATTACACTCCATTCACACTTGTGCTTGGACATCAAAGTCGCATGACAAGTCATACCCCATGTTTTCCAATGATATCCATTCATATATATGCAACTTAAAGTCACAGCACTACTTCAAAGTAGTTCATGTGCAACTTTGCACAGAGAATGAAGAAAAGAGAGCGCATCGGCCTTGTGCATGATCACAAGCAAACAAATTAAAGATCAGTCCTGAAACCAACAGTCTCCAGATGGTGATAGAGAGGATATCAGGGCCACTACTGCCTCATGCATTTCGAAGGAGTACCTTTTTCTTCAAAACCTACTCGGAGTACTCCTTAGAGACACATCAGACAGCAGTGGCCCTGATATCCTCTCTATCACCATCTGGAGACTGTGAGGGCCACAGACTTCAACGTTAACCCTCAAAGGTTGCATGAAAGTTGTACCTGAATGTTTTACATCCAACAGTGGTAAAAAGGTGGGTCCAACTTTGCAGAGAGACAACAAACCACAGCCAAGTCGCACCCATCCAAAGTTGCTTCAAAGTCTGCATTCCATTAGACGTAATTAACCCTTAGGAAGTATCTCACCAAACTGCAGTGGATGCCAACAATTTGACGTAGATCTTAATGCAGACTTCTTAGCCCTTGTACACACGGTCGGAGAATCTGTCGGAATGTGTCCTATCAGACTGTGTCGTCGGATAATCCGACTGTGTGTGGTATGCATCGGACTGATTCCGTCGGAATATCCATCTGACCCAATTTTCCAACATGTTGGAAATATTTCCCGACCAACTGGGCCGATCGGACATACTCCGATCATGTGTAGAGAATTTTGATCGGACCAAGTGCCACGCATGCTCAGATCAAATTCCTACATCAAAGCTATTGGCTACTAGCCTGAATGTAGTCCCATCGTAATGAAATTACGTCATCACGTTCTGAAAGATCAGATTTTTCGCCAACTTTGTCCGACCGTGTGTGTGCAACAGTTTCGGACAAGATCCGACGGACAAAATCGACGGGCAAAATCCGACGGATTTGGTTGTGGAAATCTCCGACCGTGTGTACAGGGGCTAAGAATATCATTGAGTCAGTGAGACAATCACGAAAAAATATTTCGGGGGTGTTCTATACAAAAACTGTGTACAGAAAGCCTACAAGGTTTTTGTTTTTTTTCCTTTTCACAAAAGGTTGAAAAGAAGTGGTGGGAAATCAAAAAGAAGAGAAGAACAAGCAGCTGGTGGGCCTGTCATTGGAGTTATTTGGCTGCTTTACCAAGCATATCCAAAGGCATGGCCAAGAGGTAGTTTCTAGAGGTCGACCGATATATCGGCCGGTCGATATATCGGCCGATATTTGCCGTTTTTTAAATAATCGGCATCGGCCGAGTTGTGCTCATAAAAAGCCGATTTAGAACTACAGCGGGACTTTGAAATGACTTCTGTATAGAAGTCAGTCTAAGTTGACTGAGTCGTCATAGCAACACTTTCCTCCACTCTGGGCAGGCTGCCAAGAAAAGAACAGAAAGATACAATGTTTACACTTGAATGAATTAAGTCATCTCTGTGTGTAGAAGTTCTCAGTTTAACCATTTAAAGACTAAATCTTTTCTGACACTTGTTGCTTACAAGTAAAAATCCTGTATTTTCTGCCAGAAAATCACTTAGACCCCCCCAAAAATGATATATATTTTTTTAGCAGAGATCCTAGGGAATAAAATAGCGGTTGTTGCAATATTTTATGTCACACGGCATTTGCACAGAGGTCTTTCAAATGCATTTTTTTGGGAAAAAAAATACACCATTTAAAAAATAAAAATAAAATAAAAACAGTAAAGTTAGCCCATTTTTTTTTTTTGTCCAAAAGTTTTGACTACCTGTTTTTATTTAATATATATATATATATATATATATATATATATATATATATATATATATATATATTTTTTTTTTATCTAAATCATACATACAAGTAAACTGATTGGAGGTTTGTTTTGTTTAATAAATGTTTAAGTGTAAGAAATTTTCTGTATCATGTATGAAGGCCGCTTTCACACTGGAGCGCAAGTTTTAGCGGCTCTTTTCCATCATTTTAGCGGTGCTATTTGGCTGCTAGTGGGGCACATATAACCCAGCTAGCGGCCAAGGAAGAGGTTAAATGCGCCCATGAAGCACCGCTGCCAAATCGCATTGCATGCGCTTCGGCAGTGGTGCCCTTCATATAAATGGGCAGGAGTGGTGGAGGAGCGGTATACACCACTCCACACGTGCTGCTTGCAGGACTTTTTTTTTAAGATCCTGCCAGCGCATCGCCTCAGTGTGAAAGCACTCTGTCTTTCACACAGACTGCAGGGGAGCCATTTTACAGGCACTTTACAGGCGCTATTTTTAGCCCAAAAGCGCCTTAAAACGCCCCAGTGGGAAAGGTGTGTTAGATCAAGGGGGATTAAAAATAAATAAATAAATAAAATAAAATCGGCCTAACATATCGGCCCAAAAAAATCGGCATCATATATCGGCTATCGGCCGCCATGATATCGGCATCTGCATCGGCCAGAGAAAAACCCATATCGGTCGACCTCTAGTAGTTTCCCTTTTTACATTTTGCCATTTGATACCAATTTCTTGACATTAGATAGTGCTTATGGTGTTCAGAGTGATCACATTTTCAAAAGCTGTCTTTTAAACAGCGGATGTATAAAAATTTAATTTTTCCACAACGTAATAAACTTCGTACCCTAATAAGCTCCCTTTAAATTCCTCTTCCAGCTTTTAAGAGTTGCATTCACTGGATCTCAGCAAACTGTTAAATACGTGCAAGGTTAACGTTGTTTTAGTCTTCAATTTCAAGCCACATATTTATTTCATCAGCCAATTAATGTACATTGCTCTAGGGTAAAACAGTAAGCCACTCTTTGGATATTGATATTTTCAGCAGACAATGATGAGCAGGGTTATTGTTGCATTTTAAATTTCAGGGTAGCAGTGTCAGGCCGCTTTATTCTGTTTTCATGTGTCTTTATACCTGAAGCCATATTTCTTCTTCAGAACAGCTATTTTACAGAAGACGCTATGAGTCATCGCCACGCTCTTCTGACTGAATCAAGTATTGGTTTTCCCCACAAAAAATTGTTAGAATAAATGGTCTAAAAGTTCAACAGTCATGAAATTCATTCCCCTAAAATCAGATGCTGCATGAAAATGGTTGCAAGTTCTGCTCATCAGGGAACCCCCACCCTCCAGATTAACCCCTTCCCGCCGAGCGTACGCAGATGTACGTACTCGGCTTCCGGGGGTTATACCGGGATGATGCCCGCACCTGCAGGCATCATCCCGGTACCTTTTTTTTACAGCAGGCGATTGGCTATCCAGCCATAACAACGGAAGCGGCTAAAAGCTGCTCGGCTGTTATGCCGGAGGAGCGGGAGGGGACATCCCCCCCTCCCGCCGCTGTTACCGATGATCCCACTCGATCGGGAGCACCGATTCACAATCTGATGCCTCCAGCTGCTGTGGCGGAAAACTGGAATGACGCCGTAATCTGCGTCATTCCAGTCTCCTAATAGTAAACACGGAAGCGACGTCATGACGTCACTTCCCGTTTACTCGGCTGCCAATGGCGCCGGTTTTAAAAAATTATACAGTATTCAGAATCGCAGTTTTCGGCGATCTGAATACATTGAAGTGTAAAGGAGGGATCGGGGGTCTTTTAGACCCCCGATCCCTCCATAAAGAGTACCTGTCACCACCTATTACTGTCACAAGGGGTGTTTACATTCCTTGTGACAGCAATAAAAGTGATCAAAATGTATTTATTTTTTAAAAACTATTTATTCATTTTAAAATAAATAAAAAAATAAAAATACATTTTTAAAGCGCAAGCCGTCCCCGCGAGCTCGCAAAGCAAAGAAAACGCATATGGAAGTCGCGTCCGCATATGTAAACGGTGTTCAAATCACACATGTGTGGTATCGCCCCGATCGTCAGAGCGAGAGCAATAATTCTACCACTAGACCTCCTCTGTAACGCTAACCTGGTAACCGTAAAAATGTTTTAAAGTGTCGCCTATTGAGATTTTTAGGTACTGTACTTTGTCATCATTCCACGAGTGCATGTGATTATAAAGTGTGACATGTTTGGTATCTATTTACTCGGCGTAACATTATCTTTCACATTATGCAAAAAAATTGGGCTAATTTTACTGTTTTGTTTTTTTTAAATTCATGAAAGTCTCCCTTTTCCCAAAAGGTGCGTTTAAAACACTGCTGCGCAAATACCGTGTGACATAAAATATTGCAACAATCACCGTTTTATTCTCTAGAGTCTCTGCTAAAAAAAAAAAAATATATATATATATATATATATATATATATATATATAATGTTTGGGGGTTCCAAGTAATTTTCTAGCAAAAAATATGGATTTTAACTTGTAAACACCAAATTCCAAAAATAGGCTTAGTCATGAAAGGGTTAAAAAAAGGTTGCTGAATGCAAAAATGTAAAAAATGCTTCCTGACTTCCAGCTCACTCACCTAGATGTCGGTGACATCACTCGGCCTTCTCCCAGGACCCTGGAAATGCCGAGAATGCCAAACCCCAGGAAAGCGCATCCTCACATTATTTAGGATCCTCACCTCAAACTCAGGAAAAGGGCCAGTGATATCACCAGCACCTATATGAAATGGTTGGAAGCTGGAGTATATGGTATGATCAGTGTTAGCACTTTTACCTATTTATGAATGATATAAGGTCTGGGATTAAAAGTACCATTTCTGTGTTTGCAGATGACTCCAAGCTATGCAGTGGAATAACATCCTTACATGTTGTCTCCAATTTACAAGCTGACCTCAATGCACTGTTTATTTGGCCAACTATATGGCAAATGAGATGTAATGTTCATAAATGTAAAGTTATGCAATTGGGGGCTAAGAATATTCATGCATCATAAATACTAGGGGGAGTACAACTTTGGCAATCAATGGTGGAGAAGGATCTTGGGGGTTTTGGTAGATCATAAGCTTAATAATAGCATACAATGCCAAGCTGCAGTTTCCAAAGCTAGCAAAGACCTTTCTTGCATTAACCACTTAACCGGCCCATAGCCGAATGATGGCTACAGGTCGGTTGGATAACTCTGGGATTTCATACATTGATGTCCTCCTAGAATCGCGTTTCTGCGGCCGTTTACCACGTGATCGCTCTGTCAAATGACAGAGTGATCACGTGTAAACAAACCAGCGTGATATTCAATTCCTCTTTCCCCTCTCCATCTAGTGTGAACGGAGAGGGAAGAGATCGGATGCAGCAGCTCTGTGGGCTGGATGTGTAGTGTCCACAGCGCTGCTCAGTGACACTGACAACTGCAGCCTCTGCCATACCTCCACCATACTCTGCATCCTACCATCCCTCCAACATTCTCTGACATCCTGCCACCCCTCCACCATACTCTGCCATCCCTCCACCATACGCTGCATCCTGCCATCCCTCTACCATACTCTGCCATCCCATCCACCCTCAGCCATTCTCGGTGATACACAGCCGTACCCGGCTGTACACAGCCATACTCAGCCATATCCCACCATACTCGACAGAGGTGATTAAATACCACCAAAAGAAAGCTCTATTTGTGGGAAAAAAGGACGCAAATTTCATATGGATACAGTGTTGCATGACTGAGTAATTGTCATTCAAATTGTGAGAGCACCGAAAGCTTAAAAATGTGTCTGGTTAGGAAGGGTTTAATTGCCCAGTGGTCAAGAGGTTAAGAGAGGTATGGACTCCAGAGAGAGAGATATCCTTTTACCCCTGTACAAATCGTTAGTAAGACCTCATCTAGAATATGCAGTTCAGTTTTGGGCCCCAGTTCACAAAAAAGGATATCGGGTAACTGGAGAAAGTGCAGAGAAGGGCAACCAAACTGATAAGAGGCATGAAGGAGCTCAGATATAAGGAAAGATACGAGAGAATAAATTCAGTTCCTCTAGATAAAAGGAGATTAGGGGGGGGGGGGGATATGATCAACATGTATAACTTCATAAGGGCCCATATAGTGAACTTTGTGTTGAGTCATTCCCTGTAGCCTCCCTGGCGGTATTCCCAAGTCTGGCTTGGGGTGAGATTTAATTACCATAAGCGGTATTCCCGAGCCAGACTCGGGATCGCATCGCTGGATCTATGTAAGTGTTACTTACCTTGTCCCCTGGATCAAGCGATGTCTCCCCGAGCCGCCATGTCTCACTCGATCTGTGACAGTGCCGAGCTCCGTTCCCTGTGAGCGTTGCGACGCACGGTGACAGAGTTTGGCGCCAAATTCAAAAAGTTAAAAACACAGTATAGATACAGTACTTTATCAAATAATTACACATCACCTTTGTCCCTAGTGGTTTCTCCAGTGTCCTGCATGCAGTTTTATATTATAAATACTGTTCTTTATGCCAGGAAACTGGAGATTGTCCATAGCAACCAAAAAATGTCCGTTTACATCAAAAGTGGTTATAGACCAGCTAGAAAACAGCGATAATAAATTAGAATCACTCGCACAATTGAGCGATAGTAATTTGTGGGGGAATTCGTCATCAACCACTAAAAGTAATGACAGTGACAATTCTGCAACTCAGTATATTTCAGTGTTTTTGATTTGATGACATTATTGAATCATTTTTAATATTATTATATTATAATTATTTATAGTTATTTATTTTAATATATATATATATATATATTATAATTTATGATTTCATATTTCAAATTTTATCATACCTGGGATGTCTATTATGCCGTGTACACACTATCAAATAATCCGGTGGAAAAGTCCGGCGGACAGTCTGCCCGTGTGTAGGCTTCGGCTGACTTTTTTTAACCAAAAGTTCGGCGGACTAAGATTGGAGTTTTGCACATCAATCTGTCCACCGGACTCGCATTTCAGCGGACAGTACGGCCATGTGTGTGCCAGTCCGCCGTACTTTTGAAATGAACGGACTTTTCCTGCCTGGAGAAAAGTCTGCTCATTTTGAGCGCGGCTGCAGGTAGCCGGGACCAGCGAAGGAAGCGTCGCTGGCCCCATCACCTGGTATGGACTTAAAGGGGAATCCCTACGGCGGAAAAACTGCGTGGGGGTCCCCCCCAGGTCCATATCAAACCCTTATCCGAGCACGCTACCCAGCCGGCCAGGAAAGCACCTTGTCCCCATGTTGAGGAGGACAAGGGCCTCTTCCCGACAACCCTGGCCGTTGGTTGTCGGGGTCTGCGGGCGGGGGGCTTATCGGAATCCGTGAGCCCCTGGATCCTGGCCCCCCGCCCTATGTGAATGAGTATGGGGTACAATGTACCCCTACCCATTCACCTGTGAAAAAAGACATCACCGGATGATCTCCCCGCCCATTATGATGTCATGAACAGAAGATGGCGGCAGCGGCGACAGAAGACCGGGCCACCGCTTGTAAAAGAGAGCTGTTACCTTTCTTCACTCACTTCCTTCAGTCAGGTGTCTAGGTCTTAGAGTATGACATAGGGGGATACAGTGTTGACCATATCTACAGAAGAAAAAAAGGTTTGGCTATATTCCAACAGGTATTGAATATGGAAAGTTATATGTAATTATGTAAAAAATGCAAATAAATTCTTCTTTAACTCAAAAAAGTAAGGTCTCAGCCTCCTCCAGATTCTTTTTTTTTCTGGCTGCTGTGACCCAACTTCCTGTTAGATGGTGGCTACTTCCCCATGATGGCACTGTATGTAGGAATGTAGCCACCTTCTCTTGCTCACTCTTGAGAATATGGATAATGGGATTTGTAGTGCACATAGAGCAGTGCATGTGACCACAACTAACATGCACTGCTTGTTCCAAACAAGTGGATGTGAACGGGGAAAGGAGAACATTATGAAAGGCAGGAAAACACAGAGATGATTTGATGAAAAATAGATTGTATGATAAAAGCTGGCACTCAGACGGGGACTGCAGAAAGCCACGAGCTATAATTAAGGCCCCTTTTGGCTGAAAAAGTATGTATGGATCTTTTACCTTGTTTGTAATAAAGATCATGTCTTCTGTCCCTGTCTGAGTGCTGGCTTTTATCATACAGTTGGACTTTGATGGCTTGCAGGAGCTTAAAGTGGATGTAAACCCTCCATACACCCAGTGAAGTGAACAGCCCCAGCTGATACACAGAGACGAAACAAATCTCCCTATATACGTTTTACATCCATATCTGCTGTCTTCACATTTATATACTGTTTAGAAAGTTCAGATCATGTTCTATTCCTGTTTAACACAGAGTGTGATGTCTGGCCATATAGCCAAGATATACAGTATCTCACAAAAGTAAGTAAACCTCTCACATTTTTAAATATTGTATATGTTTTCATGTGACAACTCTAAAGAAATTACACTTTGCTACAATGTAAAGTAGTGAGTGTACAGCTTGTATAACAGTGTAAATTTGCTATCCCCTCAAATAACTCGACACACAGTCATTAATGTCTAAACCACTGGCAACAAAAGTGAGTACACCCCTAAGTAAAAAAAAAAAAAAAATGCCAAATTGGGCCCAAAGTTTCAATATTTTGTGTAACCACCATTATTTTCCAGCACTGCCTTAACCCTCTTGGGCATGGCGTTCACCAGAGCTTCACAGGTTGCCACTGGAGTCCGCTTCCACTCCTCCATGATGACATCACGGAGCTGGTTGATGTTAGAGACCTTTCACTCCTCCACCTTCCATTTGAGGATGCCCCACAGATGCTCAATAGAGTTTAGATCTGGAGACATACTTGACCAGTCCATCAACTTTACCCTCAGCTTCTTTGGCAAGGCAGTGGTCGTCTTATGCCCCGTACACACGAGCGGACTTTTCAACATCCAAAGTCCGAAGGACCGAGTCCGTCAGACTATCCGATCGTGTGTGGGTTGCAACGGACTTTTGATTCGCCAAAGTCTGACGGACTTTAGAAATGAAGCATGCTTCAAATTTTCCCGAAGGAACTCCGCCGGACCCGGTCCCCTTCGAAAACTCCGCTCGTGTGTATGCTACTCCGACGGACTAAAACCGACGCTAGGGCAGCTATTGGCTACTGGCTATGAACTTCCTTATTCGAGTCGGGTCGTACGTCATCACGTTCGAATCCGTCGGAGTTTAGTGTGATCGTGTGTGGCCAAGTCCGTTCGGCCGAAAAGTCTGTCAGAACTCTGTCGGAACTCCGTCGGAACTCCGGCGGAACTCCTTTGGAAGTCTGTCGGACATAAGTCCTCTGGTGTGTACGGGGCATTAGAGGTGTGTTTGGGGTCGTTATCATGTTGGGATACTGCCCTGTGGCCCAGTCTCTGAAGGGAGGGGATTATGCTTAGCTTCAGTATGTCACAGTACATGTTGGAATTCATGGTTCCCTCAATGAACTGTAGCTCCCCAGTGCCGGCAGCACTCATGCAGCCCAAGACCATGACTCTCCCACCACCATGCTTGACTGTAGGCAAGACACGCTTGTCTTTGTGCTTGACACTATCTGAACCAAATATGTTTATCTTGGTCTCATCAGACCCCAGGACATGGTTTCAGTAATCCATGTCCTTAGTCTGCTTGTCTTTAGCAAACTGTTTGCAGGCTTTCTTGTGCATCATCTTTAGAAGAGGCTTCCTTCTGGGATGACAGCCATACAGACCAATTTAATGCAGTCTACGGCGTATAGTCTGAGCACTGACAGGCTGAACCCCCACCCCTTCAACCTCTGCAGGAATGCTGGCAGCTCTCATACGTCCCCCTCGGATCTACAGTGACTGCACTTCCAAGTGCACTTTTAGTGTAATTTCAAGTGCACTTTGCAGTTGTAGTTTGCACTTGTAGTGCAAAATGGATTTGCCTTTAGTAAATAACCCCCAATGTCTCTGTTTGGGGAAGGAGCTGTTCCACAGAGAACTTTTTTTTCTTGCCGACATGTAAGGGATACAGAACTAGGGTTCGAGTCCTGCGGGAATGCATGGGAATGGCGTCCCCGCACTTTTTTCACAGCAGGAACGCCGTTCCCTTTGCAGAACTAGAGCTGCCCGAGCCGATCCTTCACTATGTGGCGATGCCCAGCATCGCCGCATAGTGAAGGACAGCATCCTCCCTTCCCTCAGTCCTCCTCCTCCTCCTGCAGCTGTGGCTATATTATACAGGACCGTGCCTGCCAATCTGCAGCGCTAGTTCCCCGCTGCAATACTGTCTTTGGCTGCTAGAACCGCCATTGTCCTAATAACCAATGACATCACCTGTGCTCCCCGCCCTCATCAGTAAGTTCCTCTGCCTGGCTTTTGCCCCCCTGCAGCATGCTCCTTCGTCAAGCGCTTATCCAGGTACACGTTTGTGATGGCTCAGTCACAACTCTGATGGGGAACTCTGGGGACACTCTGATGGGGGAGCTATCTGATGGGGGGCACTATGATGGGAACACCTGCTCTCTGGTGAAAGGAATAGTCCCCCATCATTGGTGTCAGTGGGAGGAATTGTGCCCCATCATCATCATTGGTGTTAGTGGGAGGAATAATGCCCCATCATTGGTGTCATAGGGAGGAAAAGTGCCTCATCATTGGTGTCAGTAGGAGGAATAGTGTCCCATCATTGGTGTCAGTGGGAGGATTAGTGCCCCATCATTGGTGTCATAGGGAGGAATAGTGCCTCATCATTAGTGTCAGTGCGGGGGGGGGGGGAATAATGCCCCACCATTGGTGTCATAGGGAGGAATAGTGCCTAATCATTGTTGTCAGTGGGAGGATTAGTGCCCCATCATTGGTGTCAGTGGGAGGATTAGTGCCCCATCATTGGTGTCAGTGGGAGGATTAGTGCCCCATCATTGGTGTCAGTGGGAGGATTAGTGTCCCATCATTGGTGTCAATGGGAGGATTAGTGCCCCATCATTGGTGTCCTAGGGAGGAATAGTGCCTCATCATTGGTGTCAGTGGGAGGGATAGTGCCCCATCATCGGTGTCAGTGGGAGGGATAGTGCCTCATCATTGGTGTCAGTGGGAGGGATAGTGCCCCATCATTGGTGTCAGTGGGAGGATTAGTGCCCCATCATTGGTGTCAGTGGGAGGATTAGTGCCCCATCATTGGTGTCAGTGGGAGGATTAGTGCCCCATCATTGGTGTCAGTGGGAGGATTAGTGCCCCATCATTGGTGTCAGTGGTAGGATTAGTGCCCCATCATTGGTGTCAATGGGAGGATTAGTGCCCCATCATTGGTGTCCTAGGGAGGAATAGTGCCCCATCATTGGTGTCAGTGGGAGGGATAGTGCCCTATCATTGGTGTCAGTGGGAGGGATAGTGCCCCATCATTGGTATCAGTGGGAGGATTAGTGCCCCATCATTGGTGTCATAGGGAGGAATAGTGCCTCATCATTGGTGTCAGTGGGAGGATTAGTGCCCCATCATTGGTGTCAGTGGGAGGATTAGTGCCTCATCATTGGTGTCAGTGGGAGGATTAGTGCCCCATCATTGGTGTCATAGGGAGGAATAGTGCCTCATCATTGGTGTCAGTGGGAGGATTAGTGCCCCATCATTGGTGTCATAGGGAGGAATAGTGCCTCATCATTGGTGTCAGTGGGAGGATTAGTGCCCCATCATTGGTGTCATAGGGAGGAATAGTACCTCATCATTGGTGTCAGTGGGAGGATTAGTGCCTGATTAGGATCAATACCCATTGTGGCGATTAGACAAGTTAACTTATTTTGTTTTTGTAAACTGGCACTTTACAATAAATGTTGCACTGTATTTTCTGTGAAATAAATATGTATTATTTTATTTTTTGGTGGGGGAGTGGATCTTGGGTGGGAGTCCCACACTTTTTTCCCCAGGACTTGGCCCCTGCACAGAACCCAGCCAAATGTTATTTCCCTGCAGCTGCCACACATTGCCAGTTCACATCCACCATATGTATTTTTAAGGACTAAAAAATCAAATGTCATATGTTCAATTCCTTAATTTAAATATTACAATGACAGCTGCTCAAGTTGAAACTGTCCCTTTTTTTGTAACATAACCCTTTTAAACAAACAATGTCCCCACTTCAAATACGTCTGTTTGTACCTGCAAATCCGATACGGAGACCCACAGAACTGTCCCTCGTCTCTGTGCCACTTAATCCCAGTGCCTATGTGACGTGCATATCTAGCACCCCCTGTGCCTCATTAAATCCCACAGATTAAGCAGAACTAATGAGCCCGTTTACAGCAAGATAAGCAGAGATTGCTAGTTAATGATCCGCTCTGGAATAAACAAGCAGGACTGCTTGGAGACTTCATTCCCATTAACCCGTTTCATGGTGAGAGGGGTATTCTGGTTCAATACATAGGCAAACCATTTCATCACAAGAGCAGGTAAATGGTGAGTCTGACATAAATCTTTCACATGTACTGAAATCAAACATCATAATGGATTACAAATACATGACGAGTAGGGCGCAGTCCTGTCATCAGATTGATGGTGTCGTTTAACATACGCATGGCTACCAACTTTTTGAGATGGCAATGAGGGAAGCAGCAATGTAGGTAGGACCCACCCACAGATACGTGCTTCTCTTTAACCACTTCAGCCCCGGAAGATTTTACCCCCTTCCTGACCAGAGTACTTTTTGCAATACAGCACTTTGTTGCTTTAGCTGACAATTGCGCGGTCATGTGATGTTGTACCCAAACAAAACCGACTTCCTTTTTCTCCCACAAATAGAGCTTTCTTTTCGTGGTATTTGATCACCTCTGCGGTTTTTATTTTTTGTGCTATACAAAAAAATAGCAACAATTTTGAAAAAAAAAGGCAATATTTTTTACTTTTTGCTATAATAAATATAATATATATATAATATAATAAATATCCCCAAAAAACGTATAAAAAAAAATTCTCAGTTTAGGCCGATATGTATTCTTCTACATATTTTTGGTTAAAAAAAAAAAAATTGCAATAAGCGTATATTGATTGGTTTGCGCAAAAGTTATTGCGTTTACAAAATAGGGGATAGATTTATGGCATTTTTATTACAATTTTTTTTATTAGTAATTTTGGCGATCTGAGATCTTTATCGTGACTGCGACATTATGGCGGACACATCAGACACTTTTGACACTATTTTGGGACCATTGTCATTTATACAGCAATCAGTGCTCTAAATATGCACAGATTCCTGTGTAAATGACACTGGCAGGGAAGGGGTTAAACACCAGGGGGCGATCAAGGGGTTAAGTGTGTCCTAGGGAGTGATTCTAACTGTGGGGGGGGGGGGGGTGGGGTGGGCTACCACTCACATGACAGCGATCACTGCTCTCGATTACAGGGAGCAGTAGATCTCTGTCATGTCACTAGGCAGAACAGGGAAATGCCTGGTTTACAAAGTCATCTCCTTGTTATGCTTCTCCTCACCGCAATTGCGGGCCACAGGCAAACATCGAGTTCCCGGGACCCGCTGGCACGACAGGCAGCAAATTCAAAGGGACTTACAGGTACGCCCATTTGCCTGCCTGTGCCATTGCTTGCGGTCAGCAAGCGCTTAAAGACTCCTTTTCCTTTATACTGGCTTTTCAAAATAATAAATTCAATCATTTAGAAAGGGATGTAAAACTCAATTTCATAGCGTATCAGCATTATGGTTAACCACTTACCGACCGCCGCATGTATGTCCCTTTTTTGAAGAGGGATATCTCTGTAACGCCAGCAGGTGCTGCCACTACTGAGATATTCATCTCTTCACGTGGCAGTTCGGTAAACAATAATGGTGTTCTCTGCGGTGGATTCGCTGCAAGATCAACATTATCGGTGGCGGGAGAGGTGCCACACCCCCTCCCACCACTCTCCCGCGCCCTCTGCCGTTTACCGGAGCCGTTGGCAGCGGTGGAGGCGATCGGGTCCTGTGACTTCCTTGGTATGGAGACGAGTGAGGCTAAGATGGCCCCCACCCGTCTCCATACCATAGCAGGGCAGAAGCACCGTCAAAACGTCAATTCTGCCCATACCTCTTAAAAGGCACATTTTTTCAATGTCATTTTTTTTATTGCATTTAAGTCCAAATATGAGATCTAAGGTCATTTTGATACCAGATCTCATATTTATGAGGACCTGTCATGCTTTTTTTCTATTACAAGGAATGTTTACCTTTTCCTTGTAAAAGGAATAAAAGTGACCCAAATTATTATTATTTTTTTTAAACAGGGTAAAAATAAATAAAACAAAATAAATAAGAAAAAAAAAAACATTTTTAAAGCATCCCGTCGAGCTCGCACGTAGAAGCAAACACATACATGAGTAGCGCCCGCATATGAAAACGGTGTTAAAACCACACGTGAGGTATTACCGCGATCGCTAGAGTGAGAGCAATAATTCTAGTCCTAGACCTACTCTGCAACACAACACATGCAACCTGTAGAATTTTTTTAAACATTGCCTATGGAGATTTTTAAGGGTAAAAGTTTGACGCCATTCCATGAGCAGGCGCAATTTTGAAGCATGACATGTTGGTTATTAATTTAATCAGCGTAACATTATCTTTCATAATATAAAAAAAAAATTGGGCTAATTTTACTGTCTTATTTATTTTTTATTCAAACAAGTGAATTTTTTCCCAAAAAAAGTGCGCTTGTAAGACCGCTGTGCAAATACAGTGTGACAAAAAGAATTGCAATGACCGCCATTTTAATCTCTAGGGTGTTAGAAAAAAAAAAGTATATTGTTTGGGGGTTCTAAGTAATTTTCGAGCAAAACATGTTTTTAACTTGTAAACACCAAGTCTGAAAAGGAGGCCCGGTCCTTAAAGAGGAAGTAAACCCTGATGGGTTTACTTCCTCTTTGTCTCCCTGCAAAAGGTAAAGCATAAAGGCAAAAGGTAAAGCATAATGGACTACTATGCATCGCATAGTAGCCCATTATGTGTCACTTACCTGACACAGGAGCCAGCGATGTCACCGCTGTCCCCTGTAGTCCGGAGCGTCCATCTTCTTCTGGGTATCGCTGCTCCGGCCACTCACAGCGCTGGAGCATCGATGACATCACTCCCGCGCATGTGCACGGGAGCCGCCACTAACTGCATATCGCCGTTAGCTAACGGCGATAGTGCACCTGCGCGCTTCTGTCTACGGCGCATGCCCATAGATAACAGGACCACACTAAATACAATCTAAAACATTAAAGGTTGCGCTCTAAACTATAGCATAAAAATAAATCGTGAATAAATAAATGTTGTGATCCAAAGATAGCACTTTCCTTTAAAAAATGGTTATCCAATAGACATCAATAATACTAATTAATGTCCAAAAATTATCCGAACAGTGTCCAGTATCTGTGCAATATAAAGTGACACTATGTGAAGAAATCCACAAACAAAGTGACTTTGCTGAACAAATCCCACCACTGTATGAAGTATGCGCTTACCAGACGTAAGGGCCTTTTTCTCAGTTGGTATCTGGAAACGATCCAGTCGTCACATCTATGGAGGGATCCCCCGGCCACAGCTGTATCCACATATGAAACCTCCACTGGCAACCGTTGATGTTGCAAAAAATTGTTTGGGTGCAAATACGCTCAAAGAAAGAAAGATAGGATGGCCATGGGTAAAACCGGTAGGGTATTTATTGGTATAAAAAAACAAATGCTAAATGCGCATAAAAACAAAAACATAAAAACTTGCGGCAGGCCGGCTGCAGTACGAACGCCCGTGCTTGCAAACATCGGGACGTAGCGCGCAGTGACCAAACGTTGGTAGGATTTGTTCAGCAAAGTCACTTCATTGGTGGATTTCTTCACATAGTGTCACTTTATATTGTACAGATACTGGACACTGTTCAGATAATTTTTGGACATTTATTTAGTGTTATTGATGTCTATTTGATAACCGTTTTTTAAAGGAAAGTGCTATCTTTTGAGACTTTGATATTACAACATTTATTCTCTGATTATTTTTATGTTCTAGTTTACAGCGCAACCTGTAATGTTTTAGATGTTCGGATCGTAGTCAGAACCAAACTGCCCAATCCCGCCAGGAAGTGGTCACCTGTGCTGGACTAATCATAAGCAGCCAGGGCATTCCCTGCCCTGTAGCCACACAAATACAAGGGACCTGTATACATGCGGCTGCAGGGCAGAGAACTGGCAGCTTATGACTGGCATAGTACAGTGACAGAAATCTGGTGGGATTACTAAAGTGGGCTTGGATTAGGAATTTGCCTGAGCTCATCCCTATTGCTGACCCATTGACAACATTGTGACCAGAACAATAAAATGTAGGAAAATTGGGGCAGAAACAGTAAGCAACTAGCTTTCCCCTGGATGTAAAAAGACCAAAATGTAATTACTAATGAATCCCCAATACCCCAAATAATCTCTTCAGGCATCCTGTGTGTGTTTCCCACACAACACAGTAATGTCTAAACTACCTGCTACCAGCTTCAGCTGCCATCTTTTAATGTCTACGCTACTCATCTTCCTGGAACATAAGGTCTGCTCAACACTAAAGCATTTTCTGCCCAAAGCAGAGATGGTTGGAAAGAGAAGCCTAAAGCTGGCTAAAGACGTTTTTTTGGGGGGTTTTTTTGATGAACGAGAAACCAACTAACAGATTCCTCCATCCACACAATCTAACTGAATGAAGAAATCCCCAACCCCCTAGAGGACATGTATTCTGACATTGTGGCAGCTGTCAGACTATAATGATCGGCAGCCAGCTGATCGACAATAGTTTACCAACAAGCCCTTTGGACAGAAGATGATCAAACAAGCAACTTCTATCAAGCAGGGACAACCATACGCTGATCAAAATTCAGCCATTCCCTGCTTAACGGGCTGAATTTCGATCTATAGCCAGCTTTATGCCACGTACACACGATCGGAATTCTCATCGGGAAAACCATCAGAGCTTTTTCCGATGGAATTCGGCTCAAGCTGTCTTGCCTACACACGGTCACACCAAATTCCAATCGTTTATAACGCGGGGACGTACAACACGTATGACGCGACTAGAAAAAGGAAGTTCAACAGCCAGTAGCCAATAGCTTCTTTCTCGTAGTTGAATCTGAGCATGCGTGATTTTTGGTGTGTCGGAATTGCATACACACGATCGGAATTACCGATAGAAAGTTTTTCAGTCGGGAAAATTTAGAACATGCTATCAATTCTTGGCTGGCGGGAATTCGGACTGCTAAATTCCGATGGAGCATACACACGGTCGCATTTTCCGATGAAAAGCTCTCATCGGTCTTTTTATGGCCGGAATTTCGATCGTGTGTACACGGCATTACAGTGGAACTGCTCCACCAACGTTCTGGAGCTCTCTGTCAGCATGGCACACTAAAGCCTTCATTTCAATATATCAGTAACGACAGGAATAAAAGATTCACACGATGATTTAATGTGAAAGTCATTTAGTTAATAACGCTTCTCTTTTCTTCTCTTTGATTACCATCAAACAGATGTTTTAATATGCAAAATGAGAATGAGGAAAAATAAATATATTTTGAGCAAACACCAAAATTGTTTCTAGATCATACAATTGAAATAAAAATGAAGCTGATTAATGCAAAATTGCCCCACTTGTAACAGTCTTTTCTTGTCCCCTTGACCCAATTCCAGAGAAGAAAAAATATATAAATTCATCCCTTTTTCACTTTCATGGTCATAAAACCTTTGAAGTAAGCCCACCCACTCCGCTTCTAAAGAAAAAACCTTGAAGATCTCATTTGATCTTCAAGCCTGGATTTGGCCTGTATATATTACTGTACATTGCATATAATTTAATGTCAGATGTTTTCTGAATCGAATGGATGGCCATACAACCAGAATGAAGGGACAAATTATAGCATTCAGAGCAACAAATCAGAATTCAGATTTCTGCAGATCCAGCTACAGTACTCACTTTTAATTGGTAAAGGCAGCTTAATGCAATTAACTCTCCTTTACAGAATAACCTAGTCAGAATTTAGAAGATTGCAACGCACCTAATAACATAGATGTGTTTCAGCCCAAGGGAGCCATATACAGGGGCTTGTGAACATCGTATCTGACATGTACATTGTCAATTCTACAGAGGAATACATGCAGAATAAATGTAACTACCAAATTGGTAGAAAATTTGATTTATTTTTTCGATGATGTTCTAATCCATCCAATCAATATCTCTTTCAGTTGATAATAATATGTTACAATTGCTTTATACCAATACATGATCAGACTTTAGTACAATTATGTGCAAACTGTTTTTCACATTAGATGTTTCCACAGAAGAGAACATTTAAAACAGTCTTTCTTAACCAGGGTTCTGTGACACCCTTGGGCTCCTCAAGAGTAAGGTGACCAGATTTTTAAAATGAAATCCGAGAACGTTAAACTTGCAGTAACGCACTAAAATATAATGCATTAAATGTGACGTAACGCACTGAAATATACTGCGTTAAACTCACAGTAACACTCTGAAATATACAGCGTTAATCTTGCAGTAACCCACAGAAATCTACTGCATTAAATGTCAAGTAACACATTGAAATATCTGGCATTAAAATTGCAGTAACACAATGAAATATACAGTGTTAAACGGTCACTATACATTGACACTAATGTAAAGATGAATAGTAACATTACACTCACATTGAACTATCCCAACATTCACACTGAACTGATATTCTACACTGACAATATAATCAGAATAGCACCCTATAGCACACTAAACACCTAATAGTACTTAACAAAGCCCTGTTCTATCTCTCTCCACGCCGATATCACACTAAAAATGGCCACTATTGAAAGAATAATTTTTTAGTGTGGGGCGGGACTAACAGCAACAAGCCATGATTGGATAGAGTCATCATGACAGCGTCCAATCATGGCTCTGACAGTGCTCTGTGCCATGACTAGGCAACGTTTTCATTGCTTTAGCCAATCAGGGCTTTTAATGCACTGTGTGGCGGCGCAGTGCATTGTGGTCGTTCGGCGGTCGAAAGCCCTGATAATTCAGTTGTTGGGGGGAATGTGAGAATAGCCAGTGTTCGGCCCGAACTCATGCTTGGGCCGAACCGTTCCCCATCCCGAATGACCATCATAATACAATACAACCCATCATGAACCATGGGAGGTCGTCGTACCATCACACAAAAGAAGAAAAGAAAGAAGCATGCTAGAGAAGTTACTGAAGTATTTATCATAAAGGACCATTGCGCTTTACAGTTGCCTTTCCATAAACTCGTTTACCTCATACCACATTATTGTTAAAGCCACACTTTTATTTTAATTTTGGATGGAATTGGAATGTCTATCAGGACAAGGAAAGAAGGGAGCAGTTGTCACCAGGGGAGGAAGTCACAGACAGTAATAATAACCTAAACAAAGGATCTCATCCTTCCCAATTTTATTTTATTTTATTTTATTTAATGAGGCCAGTTTGAGGGAAGCAGGTTAAATAAAGTGCATGTATCTTTTTCAGTAAATGTTACATGATTTGTATTCCTTAGGTTTGTGATTGTATTAAATAGAGAGATTTTTAGCTACGCTGCTACTGAAATGGTGCAAAAGGTAAATTGTAAATAGTTGGGAGAAAAAGCTCTGCTATATTTTAATCTCTGTCATATTCCTGTGTGTGTCTATGAATACACACAGCCTGGCTTGGGGAAGTACCCACAGGAAGGAGAAGTACACAGCGCCGAGGGCTGGGGGGGTTAAGAGAGGAGGCAAGCCACTGCTTTGTGCAAAATCCTTACACAGAGAAGGTAAGCACATCTTTTTTTTATTTTAATAGAAAAAAATACGTTTTACTATCACTTTAAGGTGGCACTAAATTATATTCTTATTCTCCAAATATGATCTATATGCACCCAATACTTAATACTACTGTAATCTATTTCTCATATAGTTGAACTATATGGACTTGTGTCTTTTATTCAACCTATGTAAAAACGTTTCTGCCTCCTTGTAACATCCTCCTTGAGCTCCCAATCCTCAGCTTTTCCCACTCATGTCTGTTTTTTTGGAATTAGCAGTACACACCAATTGCGGTCATGTGCACTGCTCTATGCACACTACTAATCCCATAGTCCATACTCAGGAGTGAGCAAGAGAGGATGGTTACAGTCCTACAACTGATTGATTACATGGGAGAGAGAAAGTGAAGCCCTCCAAATGTTCTTTAACCGCTTGCCGCCTAACGTCTGTCCATTTAAACAGGGCATGTGTGTGCAGCCCTATACCTTTGGTGGCGGTATGTCACAGAGACAACGCTCGCCTTCGAGGGGCTGTTTACCACGTCGTGGCTGATCACAGATGGTACCACCCCCATTTTGCACAGCGCATGCACACGATCGCGAGCGTACACGTCGGTGGCAGTGTGTTCCTGGGAACACTGCTCGTCACTGACGCTGGTAAACAGCCATTGGCCATTCAGCTGTTTACCGCGTGATTGGCTGTGATCCTTTCACAGCCGATCACTAAATGTAACCATAGAGTGGTAACGCGATGTTACCGGGTTCTCATCCTCACACACGATCGTTATGGTCGTTACCACTTACAGTGTACACCAACACACACCGATTGCCCCCCTTCCAATAAAGAGGACCTGTCACCACCCATCAAAGTACCTGTCACAGTTCATCTGAGTACCTGTCACACATGGTCCATCTGAGTGCATGTCACAGTTCATCCAAGTACCTGTCACAGTTCATCTAAGTACCCGAGTACCTGTCAGTCCAAATGAGTACCCGAGTACCTGTCACAGTCCATATGAGTACCCGAGTACCTGCCACAGACCATCTGAGTACCCGAGTACCTGTCACAGTTCTTCTGAATGTACTGAGTACCTGTCACAGTTCATATGAGTACCTGCCACCACCCTTCAGAGTACCCAAGTACCTATCACCAGCCCATAAAAGTCCCTGAGTACCTGTCACCAGCCCATCAGAGTACCCGATTATCTGGTCTGGTCCGAGATCTGCAGCCCATGCCTCATAGAACAAACATTGGGGTGTTTGCTTTCCAAAATGGGGTAATTTTGAGGGGAAATTCCACTGTCCTGGTGCTCAAGGACCTTCAAAAGTGTGATAGGTAGGAATTAAATGAGATGTGTAATTTATGGTTCTAGAAAGCCTGACGGTACTACTTCAATGTTGGACCACTGTACGAGGCCAGGCTGTGTAAAAGTCTCACACATGTGGTATCGCCATACTTGGGAAGAGTAGCAGAATGTATTTTGGGGTTTCAATTTTGCTATATACATGCTATGTGTTAGAAATATCTTATAAATTGACAACTTTATGTAAGAAAAATGCGTTTTCATTTTTTCCCCAAATTTTACCAAAAATTTCTGGGGAAAAATGAACCGTTTAAAAGACTCATTATGCTTCACAGATTATACATTGGGGTGTTTGCTTTGCAAAATGGGGTCATTTTGTGGGCAAATCTATTGTCCTGGTGCTCCAGGACCTTAAAAAGTGTAAAGCCCCATACACACCATCAGATTTTCTGCTGATTTTTGTCTTCAGATTTACCAAAACCATGTAGTGCAAGGACCTGCCTGATTGCATACACATTGAAATTCCTAAGGTCTGACCTCATATTATATGGTTTTGAATCTGAAGGAAAAAAATCAACAGAAAACCTGATAGTGTGTATGGGGCTTAATAGGTGGTTGAGAAATGAGATGTGTCATTTATGCTTGTAGAACGCCTGAAGGTGCTACTTCAATGTTGGGCCTTTGTTTGTGGCCAGGCTGTGTAAAAGTCTCATGCATATGATTTTGCCATACTCGGGAAGAGTAACAGAATGTATTTTGGGGTGTAATTTGTGGCATGCATATGCTGTGTGAGAAATAACCTAATAATTTGACAATTTTGTTAAAAAAAAATAATAATAATTTTGCAAAAAATTGTGGGAAAAAATTACAACTTAAAAAAAACTCACCATGCTACTTAATATCTTGGAATGTCTACTTTCTAAAAAGGGGTCATTTGGGGGGTATTTGTACTTTCCTGACTTGTTAGAGTCTCAAGAAATGAGATACACCTGATGTACTGAAGGCCTTGATTAGATGTGATCAATTTTCAGTGATTGACACCATAGATCAGTGATTCTCAACTAGGGTTCCTCCAGAGGTTACTAGGGGTTCCTTCAGCATTGGGCAATTTCTGCCTCTTAGATAAGTTCCCACTCACACCATTGATCTTTTTAGCTATCTGTAAGGAGGTAATTCTTCTTAATGACCACAAGTGTAAGGACCATTCTTCCCACTGACCATCACATTAATGTATCATGAGTTGTGGATTTCTAATTTTTAGAAGGGAAATCCCGAGACCAGAGAACTATTTCAAGGGTTCCTCTGTGTTGAAAAGGTTGAGAAAGGCTACCATAGATTGTAGACTCTATAACTTTCACAAAGACCAAATAATATACACAAATCTGGGTTGTTTTTACCAAAGATTTGTAACAGTATAAATTTTGTCCAAAAATTATGAAGAAAAATCACTAATTTGCAAAATTTTATGACAGAAACAAAGAAAAGGACATTTTTTTCACAAATTTTTCTTTATTTATAGCACAAAAAATAAAAAACCCACTAGTGATTAAATACCACCAAAAGAGAGCTCTATTTGTGTCAAAAAAGGACGCAAATTTCATATGGTTACAGTGTTGCATGACTGAGTAATTGTCATTCAAAGTGTGAGAGCGCTGAAAATTGGTCTGGGCAGGAAGGGGGTGTAAGTCCACTGTATTGAGGTGGCGAAGTCTACCCATTTTACAGAAAAGGATCAAAAGTCACTGAATTCTCTTTGAACTAAACTAGGTATATTTTCATGTGCACATAACAGCTATCCACACGTACATTTAGCCACAACTTCCTTCAACTTGGCTTTCAGCAGGAACAGAAAATGAAACAACACTATATGAGGTCATGTAAAAAAAAAAAACAACTGTCCTTTTATCCGCTATGTGCAGAAACAATGCTCAAGAGTATAATAAAAACCTCGCTAGTGACCGAAAAAGGGTTAAAACTTCCCACAAAGAGCCACTGCAGTGGCAGTTTGCTGGCCGTGCCCCATTGTTTTAATGGGCAGGGGCACTTTAACAGTGGTATATACACTGCTCCTACAGCACTACAAAGATGCGGCTTGCAGGACTTTTTTTACTGTCCTGCAAGTGCACCGCTAGTATGAAAGCACTCGGGCTTTCCCACTGGAGTGAGAGGAGCGGCTCTTTACAGACACTATGCAGGTGCTATTTTTATCGCTGTAAGCACCTCAGTGTGAAAGGGCTCTAAGTGAAAATGTCCAAATTGGCCCCAATTAGCCATTTTCCCTCCACGGTGTCATGTAACTCGTCAGTGTTACAAGGATTCAGGTGTGAACGGGGAGCAGATGCTCTCTGAGGAAAAACTAAACAGCTTACAACGCAGTGCCATATCACAAGAAAATGGCCTGGTCATGAAGGGGGTAAAACCTTCCGGAGCTGAAGTGGTTAAAAAAGAAGTGATTGACCCTTTCCAAAAACGAAGAGACACAAAAATCCATTGATGTGAACGTGTTCCACAAGAACTCATGTTAAAAACAATGTCCTGCGTTTCTGCAAAAGCAATAAAACACGCATTGGTGTAATGCAGCTAAACTCCCAGAGCCGCACCATTGGGAATTATTATCTGCACTTGTATCTGAAACACTTATAAGGGCAGGTTTGGCAGTGCCCATGTGAATGAGGCCTTAGTGAGTGGGGGTGGGGTGCTGATTTCTAGCGACAGCCAAAATACAAGCCGGGATTTTGACAATGAGTGTTGGGTCTGAGATGTGCTGACCTCCTGAGCACACATCCTTATGTCAGGGCCTCTTCCTGACAACTGCAGGATAAATACAATGGTAGAAAATGGAAACCGGAATACTAGACGGGTCACATCTGCTAATCATAGAAAGTTTACAGGTCAGCAAGAAGGCACGTGTGTACTTATGTGTACATCTGTGTGTACATCTGTGTGTACATCTGTGTGTACATCTGTGCGTACATCTGTGTGTACTTATGTGTACATCTGTGTGTACTTGTGTGTGTACAACTATATGTACTTCTGTGTGTGTGTACATCTGTGTGTGTGTACATCTGTGTGTACAACTGTGCGTACTTCTGTGTACATCTGTGTGCACTTGTGCGTGCACTTCTGTGTGTACATCTGTGTGCAGACACAGGAATTTAAGAATGTCAGCATCCTGCAATTCATACTGCAACAGGGAACAGGAAACCGGCTAAAGGAATAGAAAGAGTACAGAACAGGATTCAATGCTTAGAGTTTTTAAACGTAACACATTATAAACATTCCCCAGCAAACTACTAATTCTAATTCTTACCCCAGCACTTGCAGTCTACAGTTTTTAAAGCTGCTGGCTCCTGCTATCTCAGTGCTGCTTCCCTGAACGTCTGGTCTTCACAATAAAGAGAAAGGGAGGGTTTTAAACATTTTCAGCTGCTGATTTTGAGCGGTAGTAAATCGCTTAAAAAAAAATTATTAAAAAAAATTGGGCAGTTTCACTTGCTTACTGAGCACTTAATCCCCCCTCCTGCCCAGACCAATATTCAGCATGCAGCGCCGTCACCCTTTGAATGACAATTGCACAGTCATGATACAGTTTACTCAAATTAAATTTTTATCATTTTTTTTTTCACACAGATAGAGTTTTCTTTGGTGGTATTTAATTGCTGCTGGGTTTTTTATTTTGTGCTAAATAAAACAAACAAGAACCTAAAATAATGAAAAAAATAAAAAAATAACTGTTTCATAGTTTGTTATAAAAATGTTCTCCTTCACTGTTGGGCACTGATAGGCTGCGCTGATATGAGGCACTGATAGGTGGCACTGATAAGCACTGATAATGATGTGTTACAATTGCTTTATACCAATACATGATCAGACTTTAGTACAATTATGTGCAAACTGTTTTTCAGATTGACTGTTTTCTTCTGTGGAAACATCTATTCTTAACCAGGGTTCTGTGACACCCTTGGGCTCCTCAAGGGTAAGGTGACCAGATTTTTAAAATGAAATCCGGGAACGTTAAACTTGCAGTAACGTACTAAAATATACTGCATTAAATGTGCAGTATTGCACAGAAATGTACTGCGTTAAACGACACGTAACGCACTGAAATATACGGCGCTAAACTTGCAGTAACACACTGAAATATACGGCGTTACGCATGCAGTGACCCAAAGAAATCTACTGCATTAAATGTCAAGTAACGCATTGAAATATACGGCATTAAAATTGCAGTAACACAATGAAATATACAGTGTTAAACGGTCACTACACTCACACTGACTGAACTATCCCTACATTGACACTAATGTAAAGATGAATGGTAACATTACACTCACATTGAACTAGCACCCTATAGCACATTAAACATCTAATAGCACTTAACAGAGCCCTGTTCTATCTCTCTCCACGCCGATCTCACACTAAAAATGGCCACTATTGAAAGAATACTTTTTTAGTGTAGGGCGGGACTAACAGCAACGAGTAAAAATAAGTTCTACTATCATTTTAAGGTGACGCTAAATGATATCCTTGTTCTCCAAATATGATGTATACGCACCCAATAATACTACTGTAATTTATTTTTCATAAAAAATGATTTTTGGTTTTGGTTGAACTTGATAGACTTGTGTCTTTTTTCAACCTGACTAACTATGTAAAAACGTTTCCTGACGAATCATGGCAGCACACACTGGTTGTGACTCCGTCCCCACAACCTGACAGGATTGGTTAGCTATAAATTTGAATGAGAGGCACCCCACTTCATTCTCTTTTTTTTTCCTCATCCGACAAGATTGAAAAGACAAGCTTCTGCACCCTTACGGTATTCGCCCCAACAGGTTAGCCTCTCCTGGCTGGAAGTCTCTCCTGTTCAGCCTCTAAAGGAGTCTTTATGGAGAGAGTCCCACTCTGATGGTCTCAGGAGCAAGGATTTCTGCCACATACAAGCTTTAAAGAAGCTTAGAAATCGCAGTGGCTTCCTAC
Organism: Lithobates pipiens; assembly: GCF_037356315.1. Lineage (NCBI taxonomy): Eukaryota > Metazoa > Chordata > Amphibia > Anura > Ranidae > Lithobates > Lithobates pipiens. The sequence goes on along the minus strand of NW_027507789.1, from coordinate 123,309,548 downwards.
CTGTCTCCACTCCTGTAAGTGTGTCATTTCTTTCACTTTTGTGTGTTTTAAAGTTCTGCTGGGCTCCATAGTGCCACAGGCAAGGGGAGTCTCCAAGATGGTGGCCGTGTCCTCCTCAGCTCTCTGCACAGGCACCGGAGGAAGTGAGGTCATACTGCTGGTACTTTTTCCCTTCTCCAAGATGGGGCCCAGGACTACACAGCGCTACTGCACATGCGCGGTGTCAATTTCCGCCGCGATGGCAGCAGGGAATTTAAAAAGCCTTGTAATCTGTCAGGTTTTTCTGATGGTTACAGGTATATTACAAGAGGATTTTCCTTGGCATTTTTGTTGCCCTCAGTCTTAGGTAAGTCCACATCTCTTTTGCGTGTGTTAATAAGTAATCTTTTTATGTCTGTGACCATTTGTGCATTGCTATACTGTATGCTTTCTAGATACTGTCTTCCTGTGCACTGTCTTCATGGAAGCCACTGCCCAAGCAGACCATCCTCATCATATGAGGTAAGAGGTGCCAGCATTTATGGTAGGTATGAAGCAGAGAACAGAGTGCGCATATTCTGTAATTATGCAATTTATGGTAGCACTTCCAGATCTAAATTTGCCAACTCCAAGCATCACGGATTCTCCAGTCATACTTTGAGTCATGGGAGAGGACAGGAGAAGTCACTCAAGATCTTCATCTCACCATCAACACTCTGGTCACAGCCAATCTCATTATAGTCGCTCATATAGAAAGTCATCTTCTCCTCATCACGAAAGGAGCTATCACACCCGCCCTGCAGCAAACACTTGCTGGGTGTGCGGAACTCCAGCTTTGCCAGACAAATTGGCCTGCCAGGCATGCTTCAATGAAGCAACCGGAGAAAAGGAGTCTGATGTAAGAGAGGTGACTGACCTCATCAGAGAGTCTGTACTGGAGACTATCTTGGAGACATCCCTTCCTGAGCAAGAAAAGGCCGGCCCGAGCATATCTTCTGTAGCTCAGAATCCGCCCATAGATTCGGATTCAGATTCCGATAATGTTGATGCGGAGACCACTACTGGATTTGACTTTATTCTAGTGGAGCCCCTCATAAATTCAGTGAAGGAAGCCATAGGATGGGAGTAGGCGAAAGAGACCCCTTGCAAAGTTCGGAAGTACTTCCCTAATCTAAAGAGGGAACCAAAGTCCTTTCCCTTTATCGAAGAACTGGAAGATCTTATCAAGGATGAGTGGGAGTGAATGGACAAGAGAGCTAATCTGAATAGATTTACTAAACTGCATCCTTTGAAAGAACAAAAGGTGAATTCGCTATCCCAACCACCGGTGGTCGATGCTTCCTTGATCCGACTTGCGAGACACGTTACTTTACCCATAGAGGATGCAGTAACTTTCCGGGACGTGCTGGATCGAAAAAAAATGTAATAAGACATGAAAAAAGCATATTGTACAGCAGGTGGCACATGTAAACCTGCGATAGCATCAGCCGCAGTAGGAAAAGCGATTTCTGGTTGGTCTGCCAATATAGAGAAATCTGTTTGTGAGGGGGCTGACCAGAAGAAGATAATCAGTTCTCTTCAAGAATTGAAACTGGCAGGTTATTTCGTGGCAGAAGCTGCAGTGGATGCAATTCGTTCCTCTGCCAGAGCTATGCTGGCATAGTCTCTAAAGTAAGGGGTGGAAAGTGGGGCCTGATTCCTTCTGACCGGCGTCCCAAACCACAGAAGGGTACTACCTTCAAACACAATCTCCCGGAGAGATACAGGGAGGCGAAGACATACAGACCAGGTAGAGAATTCAAAAGGAATTGGAAGAATCCACAATCATCCTTTTTGAGACTTCCGAAGTCTAAGACCACCTCGTCGGGGAACAACCAGAAGTCTTTTTGGAGGGTGCGCCCATCCTACCTGGGAGAGTGGGAGCCAGATTTAAAAAATTCGAGCAGGTATGGACAGAACACATAAAGGACACATGGACACTGTCCACAGTAAAGTATGGTCACAGATAGAAGTTTATAGAAGAAACACCCAAAAAACATTTTCAGTCAACCAGACTGCCATCATCTCCACTCAAGAGGAGATTACTGCTCAAGTATGTGGCGGAGCTAGTGATGTATGGGGCAATATTGGAAGTTCCAATGTCTCAAAGGGGAAGGGGGTATTACTCCCCTCTGTTCCTGGTAAGGAAAAAGACAGGCGACTTACGGCCTGTTATGGACCTATAGGAACTCAACAGAAGCATTCAAGTAGAAGCTTTCAAAATGGAAAGCCTCCAATCAATTTTGTTAGCTGTAAACTTAGGAGATTGGATGCTTTCCGTAGATTTATTGGATGCTTATCTACACATGCCCATACACCACGCTTTTCCAAAGTATCTGCGATTCTTGGTCAACCATCAACATTTCCAGTTTCAGTGTCTTCCGTTCGGTATCTCCTCCGCTCCCAGGACATTTACCAAGACTCTTCTTCCTGTGATCGCGTTCCTAAGAGAGAAAGGCCTGCGGCTCCATCATTATTTGGATGATCACCTCGGATGCCAGCCAATCAGGTTGGGGAGCCCATTATCGGAACCAGGCGGTTCAAGCACAGTGGCAATTCCAAGCGAGCGATCTGGTGTCGAATGTCCTAGAGCTCAGAGCAGCCTTCCAGGCCCTTCTAGCCTTTGGCCCATCCTTGAAGGGGAAGAGTGTTCTAGTCTGGATGGACAACAAGGTGGCAGTAACATATATACAGAGACAAGGAGGTACCAGAAGCAGTACATTGCTGGAGGAAGTCCATCCCATCCTAGAATGGGCTCAAATATTTCGATTAGATCTGCAAGCAGTATATGTCCCAGCAGCTCAGAACCTGCTAGCCGACTGTTTGAGCAGGGAGTTCTTATCAAACAACGAATGGTCCCTGAACCTTCAATCTCCTGACCCGAACTTGGGGAATTCCGGAAATCGATCTGGCAGCAACACCCTCAAACACTAAGTGCCAGAGGTTCCTATGTAAAGCGGCATACCCACCTGCATTCTCCATCAGTGGAACTTCCAATTGGGGAACATATTTCCATCAACGCCTTTGATTGCGAGGTTCCTATCGAAGCTCAGGAGATCAGTGATAGCGATCATTCCCTTTTGGCCCTGGAGGCCTTGGTTTACGACTCTGCTACAGCTCAGTCTGGGGGACCTACTACCTCTTCCATTATCTCAAGATCTTCTTGACCAAGGTCAGTTCCTCCATCCAGCCCCGGAGAAGGTCCATCTGATGGCCTGGATGTGGAAAGGATTAGGTTTCTAGAGCAAGGTTGCTCACAGGAAGTTGTCTCAAAGTTACTTCAGGCTAGGGAATACACAATTAATGTCACTTATGATAGAATATGGGACAGGTTCACGTCTATGGCTCAGCAGAATGGTTGGGACCCTTTATCTCCAGAAGTGCCGCAAGTTTTGAAATTCCTTCAAGCAGGTTTATCCAGAGGGCTCAATTCAAGTACACTCAAAGTACAGGTTTCAGCTCTTTCAGCTAAGACGGGTGTCAAGTGGGCCAATCACCCTCTTATACAACTTATAAGAGCGTGTGTCAAGATCAGGCCTCCAATAAGACCGACTTTTCCAGCATGGGATTTATCAATAGTCCTGAAAACCCTATCAGACTCTCCTTCCCATCCAGCTGATTCAATTACACTATGGAACTTAACGTTAAAACTAACATTTCTTATAGCTATCACTTCTGCTAAAAGAGTTTTGGAAATACAGGCGTTAATAATTTCAGAGCCATACATGGTCTTTTACCCAGACAGGGTGGTCATGAAACCCTCAGACCAATTCACTCCAAAGGTGTCATCATCCTTCCATTGCAATCAGGAATTCAATCTTCCATCATTTACAGATGATCAAGGTCAACCACACGCTTTGGATGTTAAGACTACTATTAGAAGTTATCTATAGCTACAGTCTCTTTCAGGAAGACTGAAAGTCTATTAGTGATTCCCCATGGGGGAGAAGAGGCCAGATGGCATCATCTCGCACTATTGCATATTGGTTGGTCAAGACAATCAAGAAAGCTTACGACATTCAGAATTTTCCGGTACCCGGAGGCATCAGGGCTCATTCAACAAGGGCAGTGGCAGCTTCCTGGGCAGCGTATTGCAGAGTGTCTCCCGAGACAATTTGCAGGGCAGCAACCTGGTCCTCCAGGCATACTTTCATGTCCCACTATAGAGTGGACTCGGCTCAGTTATCAACAGTAGATTTTGGAAGAGCCATTTTTCGAGCCAATTCTTCAGCTATATAATAAACACTATTAGTTTAACTTGCACCCACCCGACTGGTGAGTTATTTCCCAGTGTGTGATACCATGATGCGTCAGGAAAACGTAAAATTGTATACTCACCTTTGCGTAATTTTCCTTTTCTGACGCATCTCCATGGCAGTACACAGAATCCCACCCCTTCTTTAGGATGATAGTTACAGAGAATGAAGTGGGGTGCCTCTCCTTCAAATTTACGGATAACCAATCAGGTTGTGGGGGCAGAGACACAACCCTGTGTGTGCTGCAATGGAGATGCGTCAGGAAACGAAAACTACGGAAAGGTGATTATACAATTTTCTGCTTTTTGCCGCCTTGTAACATCCTCCTTGAGCTCCCAAACCTCTCCTTTTCCCACTCTTGTCTGTTTTTTTGGAATTAGCAGCACACATCAATTGCGGTCATGTGCACTGCTCTATGCACACTACTAATCCCATAGTCCATACTCAGGAGAGAGCAAGAGGTTACAGCCCTACAACTGATGGACTACATGGAAGAGAGAAAGTGAAGCCCTCCAAATGTTCTTTAATCGCTTGCCTCCTGACGTCCATCCATTTAAACAGGGCATGCACGCGATCGTGTGCGTGCAGCCCTGTACATTTGGTGGCAGTGTGTCATGGAGACACAGCTTGCCACGAGGGGGGTGAACAGCCATTGGGCATGGGTGTTTATCACGTGATCAGCCGTGATGAAGTCACGGCCGATCACAGATGGCACCACCCCCACTCCCCAATGTGTGTGCACGTCGGTGGCAGTGTGTTCCTGGGAACACTGCCTGTAACCGACGCTGGTAAACAGCCATTGGCCATTCGGCTGTTTGCCGTGTGATCACTAAATGTAAACATAAAGCGGTAACGAGATGTTACTGGGTTCATCTCCTCATGCACCGATCGTGTGTGAGAAGTAGATTGTTGTTGTTACCGCAACACAAATTGATTGCCCCCCTAATAAAGAGGACCTGTCACCACCCATCAAAGTACCTGTCACAGTTCATCTGAGTATCTGTCACACACAGTCCATCTGAGTACCTGTCACAGTTCATCCGAGTACCCGAGTACCTGTCACAGTTCATCCGAGTACCTGTCACAGTTCATCAGAGTACCCGAGTACCTGTCACAGTTCATCCGAGTACCCGAGCATCTGTCACAGTTCAACCGAGTACTCGAGTACCTGTCACAGTCCATCTGAGTACCCAAGTACCTGCCACAGTCCATCAGAGTACCCGTGTACCTGTCACAGTCCATCAGAGTACCTGTCACAGTTCATCTGAGTACATGTCACCGCCCTTCAGAGTAACAGAGTACCTGTCACCAGCCAATCAGAGTCCCCGAGTACCTATCTGTAGCCCATCAGAGTACCCGTCCGCCGCCCATCAGAGTACCCAAGTACCTATCACCGGCCCATCAAAGTACCCAAGTACCTGTCACAAGCCCATAAGAGTACCCGAGTACCTATCTGTAGCCCATGCCTTATAGAATATATATTGGGGTGTTTGCTTTCCAAAATGGGGTCATTTTGTGGGTAATTCCACTGTCCTGGTGCTCAACGACTTTCAAAAGTGTGACAGGTAGGAATTAAATGAGATGTGTAATTTATGCTCCTAGAATGCCTGAAGGTACTATTTCAATGTTAGGCCTCAGTATGTGGCCAGGCTGTGTAAAAGTCTCACACGTGGTATCACCATACTCGGAAAGAGTAGCAGAATGTATTTTGAGGTGTAATTGTTGCTATATACATGCTATGTGTTAGAAATATCTTATAAATTGACAACTTTTGTGTAAAAAAATATGTGGTTTCATTTTTTTTACACACTTTGATGAGGTGCTACTTCAATGTTGGGCCTTTGTATGTGACCAGGCTGTGTAAAAGTCTCATGCATATGGTATTGTCATACTCGAGAAGACTAGCAGAATGTATTTTGGGGTGTAATTTGTGGTATAAGACAATTTTGTAAAAAAAAAAAAATCTTAATTTTGCAAAGAATTGTGGGGAAAAATTACAGCTTAAAGAGGGATTCCACCAAAAAAAAAAAAAATATTAAAAGCCAGCAGCTATAAATACTACAGCTGCTGACTTTTAATAAATGGACACTCACCTGTCCCGGGTTCCAGCGATGCCGGCAACCGAGGCCGATCGATCACTCGGCCCTCGGCTGCTGCCGCCACCATTCTAGGTGAGGGAATCAGGAAGTGAAGCGAATCGGCTTCACTTCCCGGTTCCCTACTGCGCATGCGTGAGTCGCGCAGCGCAATAGGAATTCTCCGTGCTGTCTCTGAGACCCGTGTGTGTCCCAGCAGACAGCGCGGCAGGACAGGAAATGGCGTAGACTCCCACGGGAGTCTATGCCCGGAAGTGGGTGTAAATACCTGTCTTTGACAGGTATCTCCACCCCCCTCCCCCCTGAAAGGTGCCAATTGTGACACCGGAGGGGGGGAGGGATCCGATCAGCGGAGGTTCCACTTTAGGGTGGAACCCCGCTTTAAAAAAAACTCCTCATGCTACTTAATACCTTGGAATGTCTACTTTCTAACAAGGGGTCATTTGGGGGGTATTTGTACTTTACTGACTTGTTAGTGTCTCAAGAAATGAGATACACCTGATGTACTGAAGGCCTGATCAGATGTGATAGATTTTTAGTGATTGACACCATAGTTTGTAGACTTTATAACTTTCACAAAGACCAAATAATATACACTAATTTGGGTTGTTTTTACCAAAGATATGTAGCAGTATAAATTTTGGCCAAAATTTATGAAGAAAAATTACCAATTAGCAAAATTTTATGACAGAGACAAAGAAAAAGGCATTTTTTTTAAACAAAATTTACGGTCTTTCTTTATTTAAAGCACAAAAAAACACTAGTGAATAAATACCACCAAAAGAAATCTCTATTTGTGTGAAAAAAAAGGACACACATTTCATATGGGTACAGTGTTGCCTGAGTAATTGTCATTCAAAGTGTGAGAGTGCTGAAAATTGGTCTGGGCAGGAAGTGGGTGTAAGTCCACTGTATTGAGGTGGTTACCCATTTTACAGAAAAGGATCAAAAGTCACTGAATTCTCTTTGAACTAAACTAGGTATATTTTTATGTGCACATAACAGCTATCCACACGTACATTTAGGGCCGGTTCACACTATTGCGATGCGAGAACAACTGTGGGTTCCCACATCGCACCCAGCATGCACGGCAGTTCACACTGCTATATGCGAACTGCTGTGGAGTGTCATTATATGTTAAAGGCACCCCCATTTCAGCTCGCATATCGCACTGCGAACTGACAGTTCGGACATGAATTGGATCGCATGTGTGTTCACCCATTCTGGTCAGAACAGAAAAAAGGGTCCTGTGCGTGTTTGGACCGAATGCGGTGCGATATCAGCCATACCATCTGTATGGCTGACATCGCACCCACACAGACATTGCATGTAATATGAACAGCAGTGCGCTGCGAATTACAAGCGATGTCTGCCATCGCAGTAGTGTGAACCGGCCCTTAGCCACAAGTTCCTTCAACTTGTCTTTCAGCAGGTCCAAATTGGGCCCAATTAGCCATTTTCCCTCCATGGTGTCATGTAACTCGTTAGTGTTACAAGGATTCAGGTGTGAATGGGTAGCAGATGCTCTCTGAGGAAAAACGAAACTATCTCACGAGCATACTCACCACCTCTATACTTACACTGTGGGGTAATATTTTTATTCATTTTTTATTCATTGATTTCCTTTTTATTCCAATTTATTATTTCCTTCCCTTTTTTTACAGCTTACTTGTTTTAATTTTTCCTTTGCTAACATTTCTCCTCTCCCTTACTTCTTTTCTCACTACATTTTCACTCCTTTTACATTTCCCTTTTTTTCCCCTCACATTATCTTTCTTCCCCCATGTTCTGCAGGGCTATTATGTTATGTTGTTGTACTTGTGAATTTGTCACCTATGTTGATGCCTTGTACTGGGTGAGAGCTAAAACACTCTAATAAACTGTTACTTTTTTATACTTTTACATCTTATTTACCTGTGATCATGGACACTTCATTTAAAGTCCCCTGGGCGAATTTTTGTTTCCTCAGGAAAAACTAAACAGCTTACAACGCAGTGCCGTATCACAAGCAAATGGCCTGGTCATGAAGGGGGTAAAACCTTCCAGGGCTGAAGTGGTTAAAATAGAAGTGACTGACCCTTTCCATAAACGCAGAGACACAAAAATGCATTGATGTGAACGTGTTCCACAAGAATGTTAAAAACAATGTCCTGCGTTTCTGCAAAAAGCATGAAAACACGCATTGGTGTAATGCAGCTAAACTCCCAGAGCCGCACCATTGGGAATTATTATCTGCACTTGTACCTGAAACACTTATAAGGGCAGGTTTGGCAGTGGCCATGTGAATGAGGCCTTAGTGAGTGGGGGTGGGGTGTTGATTTCTAGCGACAGCTAAAATACAAGCCGGGATTTTGACAATGAGTGTTGGGTCTGAGATGTGCTGACCTCCTGAGCACACATCCTTATGTCAGGGCCTCTTCCTGACAACTGCAGGATAAATACAATGGTAGAAAAATGGAAACTGGATGGGTCACATCTGCTGCTCATAGAAAGTTTACAGGTCAGCAAGAAGGCACGTGCGTACTTCTGTGTGTACATCTGTGCGTACTTCTGTGTTTACATATGTGTTTACATCTGTGCGTACATCTGTGCGTACATCTCTGCGTACATCTCTGCGTACATCTCTGCGTACAACTGTGCGTACAACTGTACGTACATCTCTGCGTACAACTGTGCGTACAACTGTGCGTACAACTGTGCGTACAACTGTGTGTAGACACAAGAATGTAAGAATGTCAGCATCCTGCAATTCATACTGCAACAGGGAACAGGAAACCAGCTAAAGGAATAGAAAGAGTACAGAACAGAACAGAATCCAATCCTTAGAGTTTTTATGAGTAACACATTATAAACATTCCCCAGCAAACTACTAATTCAAATGGGAATGTAGACAGAAATAATAATCCATCAATAAAATAAAAACAAAATAGCGGAGTAAACTTGGCCGCGGCCTTTATTATTAGTATTCAATTTAATTTGTAAAACATGAAAACGTTCATAGTTAGATAAATGTATTCACAAAAGAACTTATTTACTCAACAAACTTCCAGTAAGTAACCCAGCCACTACGACTTTTCATCGGAAACTGCGACCGAGGTGGGTGGCTTGAGGAACTGGCAGCCACAATGCCTTTTGCACTGCCTTACATAGCCTTTGACCAATTTAGAACATTCCAGAAGATCATGTGACTTAAACTTCTAGAAAGTTCCTAAAGGTCAGTTGACCTCCAGTGGTCAGCTGACCTAGGTTATATTATTCTCTATTGGTCCCCTAACTATACCTTAACCTGATTGTTAGAAAAGGAACAGGCCCGGCCCATATACTAACTGACCTAAACCCTGCTGGGGGGGGGACGACTTGAAACTCCTATTCTGTCACAATCCTATGCGTCGCTTACCCCAACACTTGCAGTCTACAGTTTTCAAAGCTGCTGGCTCCTGCTATCTCAGTGCTGCTTCCCTGAACTTCTGGTCTTCACAAGAGAAAAGGATGGTTTTAAACACTTTCAGCTGCTGATTTAGAGCGGTAGTAAAATTGGGCAGTTTAACCACTTGCTTACTGGGCACTTAAACCTCCCTCCTGCCCAGACCAATTTTCAGCATGTAGCGCCGTCACAATTGCACAGTCATTTCTTTTGGTCGTATTTAATTGCTGCTGTTTTTTTTTATTTTTTGCCAAATAAAAAAAAAATATTGAAAAACAAAACAAAACTGTTTCATAGTTTGTTATAAACATTTTCTCCTTCACTGATGGGCTGCGCTGATATGAGGCACTGATGGGCACTGATGGGCTCTGGTAGGTGACACCAATAGACAGCACTGTTCTGTGGCACCAATTATGAGACATTGATGGGCAATGATTGGCATCACTGGTGAGTATTGATGGGTGGCACTGTGGGCACTGTTAGGTGGCACTGGTGGGTACTGATAGGTGACACAGCGGGCACTGGCAGATGAAACTGGTGGGCACAGAAAGTGCAGCCACGGCTTTTTGTGTGAGGGACCGATGTCCCTCTGACAGAAGCCGGTGATTTGATATTTTTCCCCCTCATGTTGACAGCGTGAGGAAAAATAAAATACCAATTACCGGCTCTGCTTACATCATGTGATTAGCTATCATTGGCTGACCGCTGATCATGTGGTTAGGGGCTGGGATTGACCCCTTACTCCGATCTGTGATCAGCCGAGTCTCATAGACTTGCTGATCACAGAGTGCACCACGTGACCCACAGGGTCGCTCAGATAACGCTTGCTCGGGAGGACGTCCATGGACACCCTCCTGGCAATTAAGGGCCGTGCTGAAGCCATCTTTTGGCTATAGCGCGGGCGGCAAGTAGTTAAGTCATAATATGCATCGTATACTAGCACATTATGACAGACTTACCTGAAAACAAAGCCCTCCAGTGGCACGATGTCACTGCTGAAGGAGCTTCCATCTTCACCTAGTCTCCCTTCTGGGTTCACAGGCTTCGGCAATATGAATGACCGAGCCGGCGATGGCCCCACTCCCGCACATGCTCACGGGAGACGCCGTTTACGGCACGGCTCTGAAGGAATGGCATGGATCCTCCAGAGCACATGCGCCTGTGATGTCCACTGCTTACTCTTTCCTGTGACCGACCACCAGAAGCTCAGGGAACATTGAATCCAAAAAGTCTGCACGAATCTGTGCACTGTATTGGTAAAAATGAGGCATGTGCCATTTTCTGTGCATTTTTAAGCTCCGTGGTATGTGCTACCAAGAACATAAAAAAACAGACATTTATAGATGTGAATCCTACCTTACTGGGAGATGTTTATTTTATTGTGCTCAATGTGCCAAGCTAAAAAGCTTGGGGGTTTCATATGACTTCAACAATCTCCAGCCAGTCTGTTAGCTTGGACAAGGAAGACGAGGGAGGAGCAGGGAAGTGCCTTGGAATTCTAGGTTATTGGCTGTGTGTTTCTATTAATGCACACAGTGTAGAGAGATATGACTCCATATGATGCTGCAAGAGAAAGGAGACACCCTGAGAAACCTGGGGCTACGGTCATGGCATCAGCTTAACTGCTTGCTGACCGCATCACAAGGATGTAAGATGGCAGATTCATCACAGCATGGTGATCGACTCTGAGCTTCCCCGAACACAGCTCTGGAAATGTAAACACAGAGATGTGCTCAGTGACAGGGTATCTAATTGTTTTTTTTAATTCTCTGCTAAGCAAGGAATGAAAACCAACTAGATCCCCAGTAAAAACAGCACATAATACACACACACTAAAACACTTATTAGGCACATATTTAAGCCCTTGATCACCCTTGATGTTACCCCCTTCCTGCCCAGTGTCATTAGTACAGTGATGGTGCATATTATTAGCACTGGTTTTTGTAACAGATGCAGTAACCCCCCCCCCCCCAATCTCAGTTGGTGTCAGATTTCCAATCGCACTGTCCCATTCACAGTCCCATTATAGATCACTGAGTACACCCCTAGATGAAAATGTCCATATTGGGCCCAATTAGCCATTTTTCCTCCAAATGCCATGTGACTCATTAGTGTTACAAGGTCTTAGGTGTGAATGGGGAGCAGGTGTGTTAAATTTGGTGTTATCGCTCTCACTCTCTCAAACTGGTCACTGGAAGTTCAACATGGCACTTCATGGCAAAGAACTCTCTGAGTATCTGAAAAAAATCTGAAAAAAATTAATAATTGATCAAAATAAAGATGGCATAGGCTATAAGAAGATTCCCAAGACCCTGAAACTGAGCTGCAGCCCGGTGGTCAAGACTATACAGCAGTTTAACAGGGGAGGTTCCACTCAGTACAAGCCTCGCCATGGTCTACCAAAGAAGTTGAGTGCACGTGCTCAGTGCCATATCCAGAGGTTGTCTTTGGTAAATAGAGGTATGAGTGCTGCCAGCATTGCTGCACAGGTTAAAGGGGTGGGGGTCAGCCTGCCTGTTCTCAGACCATACGCCACACCCTGGATCAAATTGGTCTGCATAGCTGTCGACCCAGAAAGAAGCCTCTTCTAAAAATGATGTTTAAGAAAGCTCGCAAACAGTTTGCTGAAGACTTCAGTCTGGTATGGATTTTGAGGGGAACCCCCATGCAAAAAAAAAAGCATGGGGTCCCTCCCCCCAAATCCATACCAGACCCTTATTCTAGCATGCAGCCCGGCAGGTTAGGAAAAGGGGAGGGAGACGAGTGAGCATGCCCCCCCCCGACCATACCAGGCTACATGCCCTCAGTGTCGTTACCGCCCGGGGCATGCTGGGGAGGTGACATCATAAGGGGGCGAGGTCTCCGGATGGCATCACTGGATGGCTATGCCCCATGGTTATATAAGTAATGGCACACACCAGACCTAACACAACAGTGGAGGCAGCAGAAGAATCAGAGGAAGAACACAACGGAGGGAGAAGAACCTGAGAGGGAAGAAGACCTCAGTGGAGAAGGGAGAAGAACCCGAGAGGGGGGGGGAAGACATCAGCGGAGGAGAGAGAAGAACCAGAGGGGGAAAACATATCAGTGGAGAAGGGAGAATAACTGGGAGGGGAGAAGACATCAACGGAGGGGGAGAAAAACTGGGAGAGGGAAGAAGACATTAGTGGAGGAGGGGAGAAGACATTAGCGGAGGAGGGGAGAAGAACCAGAGGGGAGAAGACATTAGTGGAGGAGGGGAGAAAAAAACAGAGAAGAACCAGAGGGGAGGAGACCGGAAGGAGAAGACACGTTGGAGCGGACTGTCGAAAACCTGTGCACTGTTTTTATTTATTTTTGATACTTTTTTGGGTGAATGAAGGGAGGTACAATGTACCCCTTACTCATTCAGGTAGGGTGGGCAGCCAGAATCTGGGGGCCTCCTTCTTAAAAGGGGGCTTCTAGATTCCGATAAGCCCCTCCGCCCACAGACTCTGACAACCATAGTTACATGGTTAGTAAGGTTGAATAAAAACACCAGTCCATCCAGTTCAACCTGAGTGAGTGTGCGTGTCTACAATTATCCCTATCCCTGTACATTGCATATCTATTACCGTATATACTCGAGTATAAGCCGAGATTTTCAGCCTCTTTTTTGAGGCTGAAAGTGCCCCCTCGGCTTATACTCGAGTCGCCGCTGTCTGACTGCTCGATCAGCGTATCGAGCAGACAGACGGCGGACATTAATTTTCAAAAGCCGCGCCTCCTTCTCCGCCTCCGCCTGTGATAGGCGGAACACTGAATTTCCCAGCAGTCAGTGTTCCGCCTATCACGGACATCCGCTCATTCTCATACTACGGACGAGTATGAGAGGATGTCCGTGATAGGTGGAACACAGGCTGCTGGGAAATTGAGTGTTCCGCCTATCACAGGCGGAGGCGGAATTTTGAATTGTAGAATGGCCGCCGAGAAGAGCGGCGATCCATCGGCACGGGACGGAGGAGGCACGGGACGGAGGAGGCACGGCACGGCACGGGACGGAGGAGACACGGGACGGAGGAGGCACGGCACGGGACGGAGGAGGCACGGCACGGGACGGAGGAGGCTCGGGACGACGGCGGCTCGGGACGGAGGCTTGGGACACAGGTAGGCTGGACACACACACAAGGCTGCACGGACACACACACACACACACACACACACACACACACACACACACACACACACACAGGGATGGATGGATGGATGGATGGATACACACACACACACACACACACAGGGATGGATGGATGGATACACACACACACACACACACACAGGGATGGATGGATGGATGGATGGATACACACACACACACACACACACACACACAGGGATGGATGGATGGATGGATACACACACAGTGATGGATGGATGGATGGACACACACACAGGGATGGATGGACGGACACACACACAGGGATGGACGGACACACAGGGATGGACAGCCATGTCTCACCCTCGGCTTATACACGAGTCAATAAGTTTTCCAGTTTTTTGGGGGTAAATTGGGGGCCTCGGCTTATACTCGGGTCGGCCTATACTCGAGTATATACGGTATATTATTATTTATTTAAAAGGTACCCATATAGCGCCATCAATTTACACATACACCACACACTCACATCGGTCCCTACCCTCAAGGAGCCCACAATTTAAGGTCCCCAAATCACATTCATATACTAGCCAATTAACCTACCAGCATGTCTTTGGAGTGTGGAAGGAAACCTAATTATCTGGAGGAAACCCATGCAGGCACAGGGAGTACATCCAAACTCCAGGCAGGTAGTGTCGTGGTTGGGATTCGAACCAGCGACCCTTTTTTTACTGCTAGGTGAGAGTGCTAACCACTACACCCCTGTGCCACCCTCAACCATAGCCCAGAGTTGTCGGGAAGAGGCCCTTGTCCCCATCAACATGGGGCACACCGCCCCCATGTTGAGGGTGTTTGCTCTGGTATGGTCCAGGGGAGGGGCGGTGCTCGCAAGTCCCCCCCCCCCCCCTTTCCTGACCTGTATGCTCATATAAGGGTCTGGTTTGGTCTTGGTGGGGGGGCCCACGCCGTTTTTTTTTTTTCCCCCATTTTGGCGAGGGGTTTGCTTTAAGATCCTCAGAGCACAAGTCGAATCATCATGATTCCACTTGGATGCGACTTCTATTCAAGTCAACGGGCTGAAAAATGGATCAGTTAAGACAACTCTCATCGGGAACCACTGATTTTGAATAGAGGCAGAGAAATGCTGCTAAATCTAGCGCAGCTAAGCGTGCATTAACGCCAATGCAAAAAGCTGCTGAAAGCACATTTTTACAGCCGCTTTTTCCTGCCGCTGGTAGTGGCTTTGCGGCTCATTTTTTCTAAGGCCATGTGTGTATGAGGCCTTAAAGATAAAGAAGCTGTATACTCAGTAAGTGATTACATCGGTTGCTCAAAGTGCTTTAAAAAACAAAGTGTGACCGAGGTGAACGGTCTATTGTGCACATTGTAAGCACAGTGCAGCTGACATGTACTATAAGGGCTCATGCATACAGGAGGTTTTTACAGATTCTGTTAGGGGCATCTGCCGCTAAACTCCCCTCCATGTTAGCCTATGTGTGCATGCACACAGAAATTTCAGAGGCGTTTATAGGCAAAAGCGTTTAGGGACAGTAGAAAAAAACGACAGCCTGTGCGTCCAGGAGCCGGGGCTGTTAAGCTGTAAGAATGAAAAGCGCCAAAAAACCCGCTAAACGCTGTAACAAGCTTTTAGCCATGTTCATGTTTGGCGCTTTTAGGCATTTTTATATTATAGGGAGTGTTTTTACTGAACAAATGCCAAAAAATGATGAAAAACGCCCATAAACACTATTCAAAAACAGCACGTTTTTAATGCTGCTTTTTCCTGGCAGCAGCTCTGGCGGTTTTTTTAAACGTCATCTGTACATGAGGCCTAAGGATGTAAGAGAAATGTACACTCGGCATAGAACTTCCATACATGGAACTGCCGCTAAATATGTCATCGGTCATTGTTCCTATCCCAGAAGTCATTTTCGTGATTTTCTTCAGAATAGCAATGCAGTGAACTGAATCATTATCGTGACTCATGACTGAAATGTCAGTAAATGAAATGAGAACGATAGAATTATTTCCCACACACACAGGGCTTCAGATCGTGCAGGGGATTTCTGAAGCATTAACAAAGCCATGCATGATGTTCCTTTACACTATAATTGAATATATATTATAACCAAATTGCCAACATTCAGATATTTTTAGCTAAGCATAACCTGAACCAGCTGTTTTACTTGAATAGCCAAGCATTGCATCCATAAGTACTATTAAATCAGCCTTCCACCCATCTCACGACACAATTTATACTGGATCTATTACTGGCCATACATATAAAGACGAAATCCTTTGGCACAGCGAGGAACATTATCATTCACAAAGTGGTCATAACCTATATTTGAAGCCCAACTAAAATCAGAATTAAAAAACACAAATTAACCACTCCTGGCCCGCTCAGGGGTCAGGGAGTATCAGTGATCATGACACCACTGTGACTGGTGTGGCCTGCAGTTGTGCCCCCATAGGAAGCAGCTTGCTATGGTGGCACCATGAGAAGGTGATGAGTCTTGTGCTGCCCCAAGGGTCATAGAATTTATATAGATTGTTCCTTAACCATTTTTTATGGACTTTTATATTTAGTTCACATGCTGCCATCTATTGACCTTTTGTGGTAATGCACTTGTTTCTTATGTTCTTTTTCCGTATGTTATGACACACTTCCTTTTATATGTAATGCTCCACCCTTCTTCCTGTGTTTGTACTTCCTGTGTCATGGATGCAGCTACAAGCTACATGTAGCAGGGCACATGTATTCTGCATTGTAAGCTACAGACAATATCATCTTTTGACCACATAAATACTACAACCTATCCATCTGTTTGTATCCTGTCTTCTGCTGTAACCCGATGTTCAGAAAAAAAGCATCTTGTGGATGGAATCGGTATTTGGTGAGTTCAAACTATCTGATAAGGATTGTCCTCAGTGATTATATCTTATACAGACCAGGCATAGAGGTCTCACAAGGGATAGTTGCTTCACAACAATCGGAGTCAGAATAGTCAAAATGTGTGTAGAATTTTACAGCCTGCTGTGTATATGTGTGCGCCTGATCTGCAATCAAGCTCAGTACCACCCGCCATCTTGTGAAGCAAATGGCCACACAAGTTTACTGCACCTCATGTGCATGTTAAAAACAGTTTCTCTACTTTGAACTGCATTAACCCACCTGTCTAAGCTGCTGTACGTCTTCTTAAAGAGACAGTACCAATCTGAGTCAGATGTGAAAAATGTCTAGATGAGACTCTGAGCACCTGTCAGGAAAGGCTGGCTGAGGACAGTGGTCCATCGCCTGTCTGTGAGTGTCTGCGTGTGCCTGGGCGGGTGCGCGTGCACAGTTACCGGCGCCAGGCAGGCTATTTAAACCCAGTTCTCCCTTTAGATCTTGCTGCTTGATCTACAGCGTTCCTGAGTCTATTGCCTGAATCTGATCTGTTTGTGTATTGACCTGGCCTGACCTGTGACTTTCCTTTCCTTCTGCCTGCCTCTGACCTCCGGCTCCTGCACCTGTCTTATCCTCTGGTCCAACCGTGCTCATCCGTTACCAACCCGGCCTGCTCCTGCCTCTGCCTGCTGCATCTGTCCCTGTACGGACTGTCTGGTTTGACCCAGCTTGCCCGACTCTTCTGCGTGCCTGCTCCTGAGTGATCTACCTGTTCCTGTTGGTCTCCTGCTGTTTACTGGTTCCTGTCCGCTGCCACTGAGGCCTGCGTGTCCAGCTACAGCTCCTGAAGTCAGCCTGATCCATCCTCGGGCTGTTGTTCCTGCCAGGCACTCGTGCTACCTTTGACTCCCGTGCCTCCTGTCACCACCATCAGGGGCCGTAAGTCGGGGACACAAAAGAGGTCTCGGATCTGCATTCCGGGCTCACCACTAGGTACGAGACAGCATCCTTTTGTGGCTGAACCAACGCAGATTCATCATGCCTCTAAACCCGTAGATGTATTGTACAGGGAGCAGATCCTGCATATATTGCCGAACAGAGTGTAAGACCCAAACGTACAATAAGACCTACACAGAAACTCAGAGAAAACCATGTAACCGATAGAGATAAATTATCCAGCAATCTGTCAGACTTATGGGACAGAACTTCTCACTGCATGTCAGTTTTGTCACACTTGAATGATCAACCAGCTGAACTAAGAGACTGTATAGATCGCTTATCTGCCGCGTACGAACGCTACCAGTGGCTGTTTGCAAAATACACAGCTTTCTTACAGGGCTGTAATATAGAGGACTCTTCAGCAGAACTGACCAGGGCTGATGCACTAAAACAACAAAGGGATCTCTTAGTGCAAAATGCCCAGCATAAGACAGAACTCAGCATTGCTCAACTGCAGGAGACCAGATCTCACAGATCCACATCAACCAAGCACACTACGCGTTCTTCTAGATCCTCTCGCTGCAGAAGTTCAACATTAAGCGATAAGATAATAGAGGCCCGTGCGGAATAAAAAAAGCAGAACTAGAAACACAAAAGGCAAAGATGGAAGCTCAAGAAGCAGAAATAGAAACACAAAAGGCAAAGATGAAAGCTCAACAAGCAGAGGCAGATTCCCAATTAAAGATTCTGCAAATGGAAAGGGAGGAAGCAGCTGCCCTGGCAAGGCTGAGAGTCCTCGAACAAGAGATGTTAGAAAGTGCTAACTCAGACTGGTCCATCCCAGAGGAAGAGGGCATACCCCTACCAACATTAGTTGAGTGTGACCAGATACCAGACAAAAGGGAAGAAATTCCAAAGGCTGCATATCACCATTCTCACTTGAGGCACCTTGTTAGTGAAATTCCTACAATGGACATGAATGCTGAAATCTTGATCTTGCTAGGAAGAGACATTCTCAGAGTACACAAAGTACGCAAGCAGTGCAATGGACCTCATGATGCCCCTTACGCACAAAAACTCAATCTAGGCTGGGTAATCGTGGGCGACGTATGCTTGGATAGGATGCCTATGTCATCTGAGACCCACTCCTTCATAAACTTACATGTTAGGAAACAGACGTGCATCCCACTTCAAACAGTGCCCTCGCCATTACGAAGTAAAGGAGAAGCCTCTTGGCATCAAACAAGCACCTGATGTCACTCCTAACCTTTGTGATGACAACCTAGGTACCACAAGCGATGACAACAAAATAGCCTTGTCAGTTGAAGACAGAGATTTCCTCAAAATAATGGACAAAGAATTGTTCCAGGATGAGTCTAACAGCTGGGTTGCACCATTACCACTTCGTGCTGCAAGGGCTAAATTCCCAACCAATCGTGAACAGGCTCTAGCCAGATTCTACTCACTTCAACGAACAATAAAGAACAGGCCTGAAATGAAGGACTATTTCATCGCCTTTATGAAAAGGATCTTTGACAATGATCATGCCGAATCAGTCCCACCACTTCAAAGACACGATGAGTGCTGGTACCTGCCTTTCTTCAGAGTGTATCATCCACGTAAGCCAAAGCAAATCGGGGTAGTATTTGATTCCAGTGCCAAGCATCAAGGCGTATCCTTGAACTATGTTCTTCTCACTGGTCCGAACCTAACCAACAACCTTGTAGGTGTACTTATGAGGTTTAGAAGAGAGCCAGTTGCCATAACTGCTGACATTGAACAAAAATGTTTCATTGCTTCATTGTGTGTGAAGACCATTGGAACCTTCTAAGGTTTCTGTAGCACCAATATGAACAATGAGATGATTGAATACTGCATGAAGGTACATGTTTTCGGAAATAGTCCCTCACCCACTGTTTCAATGTAAGGTTTACAAAGGACTGCCCTTGATGGGGAAAAGGAGTATGGCATGGATGCTCGACACTTCGTCAAGAGAGACTTCTATGTAGACGACGGATTTAAATCTTTACCAACAGACAAAGAAGCCATAGACCTGCTCCAAAGGATACAAGGTATGCTTTCCGAGGCTAACCTCAGACTACACAAGATTGCCTCAAATAGTTTTACTGTTATGAAAGCCTTTCAACCTGGCGATCATGCCACAGGGTTTAAAGACTTGAATCTGGGAATGGACATACCACCTGTACAGAGAAGTCTGGGCCTACAGTGGGACTTATTAAAAGACTCCTTCGGTTTTCAAGTCAGCTCTGCAGACAAGCCATTTACCAAATGTGGTGTTCTGTCAGTAGTGAACAACCTATACGATCCATTGGGATTCATAGCTCCCATCACCATATAAGGTAAATCCTTACTTAGTTCTCAGAGACTATTAAAGTTTGGGATGCTCTACTACCGATAGACCAGCTTTCAAAGTGGGAGTCCTGGAAACAATCTCTACATGCCTTTGATGGAATCCATATACCACACTGCTACACCTCTGCCTCCCTTGCTACAAGTCAGATGAAAGAGCTTCACATCTTCTCAGATGCATCTACTGAGGCTATAGCAGTTGTCACTTACCTCAAGGTAAGAGATTCTTCTAATCAAGCCCACATAGGGTTTCTGTTTGGGAAAGCCAAGTTAGCACCTAAGCCCGAACACACAATTCTTAGGCTAGAACTTTGTAAAACTGTGCTAGCTGTAGAAATAGCAGATTTCATACTGCGTGAGCTAGACATTCAGATAGATGAGTTGAAAAGGCTTGTACGCACCACCGCAAGGTTAGCTCATATTGCAGATTGCTTCCACAAAAAGCCTACAGATGCTCACTGTCAAGGTTGGCACGTGTGCCAAAAGCTTCTTTCTGCAAGAGACATTGCTGAAGGTGAACTGATCATAATATGCAGTGTCTTTGGCTCAGAAATTGAATGTACCCATCCCAAGAGGGACATTGCAAAAAACAGTCCAATTGCCAACCTGAATCCTTTCATTGACGTTGATGGCATGTTAAGGATTGACGGACATTTAAACAAGGCTCAGTTGAGTGAGCAAGAACAGAATCCTCTCATTATACTTGCTCGCCATCATATCACTACTTTGCTCATACGGCACTACCATGAAAGGGTTAAGCACCAAGGTAGACACTTCACAGAGGGTGCCATAAGAGCGGCAGGCCTTTGGAATTATAAGAGCAAAAAGACAGATCACACCTACACTGCACAGCTGTGTTCAAACAGAGGGAAACACCAGCAAATGTCAGATTTGCCAACTGACAGGTTAAGTACCGACCCACCTTTCACTCATGTGGGTTTGGATGTCTTTGGGCCAGTGGATGGTAACAGCCCGCAGAACTCGAGGTGGCCAAGCAAATGGCAAACGATGGGCAGTGCTGTTCACTTGCATGAGTGTGCGTGCAGTACACATTGAAGCAATAGAATCTATGGATGCTTCCAGTTTCATCAATGCTCTAAGACGATTCCTAGCCATCAGAGGACCAGTCAAGACACTAAGATCTGACTGTGGAACTAATTTCGTTGGAGCCTGTCGAGAGTTACAGCCCAACTCTAGGCCAATCCAAGACTTTTTAGCTGAAAAAGGCTGTACGTGGATTTTCATTCCTCCTCATTCTTCCCACATGGGTGGCTCATGGGAGAGAATGATAGGCATCATACGTAAAAATATTGGACTCTATGCTTATGGACTTTAATTCCACAAGACATACCCACGAGATTTTAACCACCTTCCTAGCAGAGTGATAATCAATTCAAGACCACTTGATCCAGTGTCCAAAGATCCGGAGACCCCAGCTATCCTTACCCCAGCTACTCTTCTTACCCAGAAGATAGGGTCTGTTCTTGTTCCACCTGGAAACTTTAAAACAGGAAATCTGTGCTATGAGCAGTGGAAGCGAGTACAACACCTCGCCAACTGTTTCTGGAATCGTTGGTAGATGGAGTATCTTTCTACTCTGCAAGGACGCAGGAGATGGCAACGGCTAAACCCTCACATACAAGTTGGAGATCTTGTTCTGCTTAAGGACCAGCAAGCCGAAAGAACTGAATGGCCCATGAGACTTATTGTAAAGAGCTAGTGATGGCAGTAAGGTACGTAAGGTGGAGGTGAAGGGGGAGCGTGGCCTGGAAGGGCATGTGAACGGTCACACTGAACGAAGCTCCCACTACTGATCCTCCATTGATCCTGATCCTACCACAGATCCGGATTAAAACCCGACCTGGAAACACAGCCTTACCCTGCAGGCAGCCGCCTAGAGACGACCGGTACTCACAGGAGCCCATGATGACCCGAAAGGGAGGAAAAGACTCCGTGGACGTGGCAGCCATGGAGGGCCAAGATGGCCCCAGCCCCCCTCAGCCTCAACGAACGGCGCGTGGCACTGACAGAGCACAGGAGACGGGAGGTAAGTCGCACAAGACTCCAAAACAACAGGGGACAGAGCAGCCCAGAGACATGCTGTATTAAGCACAGAAGATGCAGGGACTAAAGAGCTCTCTTCCCCCACCGCTACAGTCACTGGCACAAGGGCCTGACAGACAAAATGACGACACACTAACACGCGCACTTGATGAGACACTGCCATTAGAAAGCTCCGCAGTATCCACCCCTGACCTGTTTCAGATAATGCAGGAAGGGACACAACAGCCCACATTAAATGAAATCCTGCGTGCTGTGCAGCAATGCACAGCATCTGTAGATGGGCTAAAAGTGCAGTTTGGAGGCCTCACTGAAACCGTTTCACTTATGAGACAGGATCTGCAGAAAATTAGGGAGAGGAACACAGCGGTGAAGGGCAGGATTAGCGAGGTGGAGGATTTGCTACCCCCCCCCCCCCCACACCAGAGATGCCAGAACTACACTACAACAATCAGCACAGGCCAACGCTAAAACTGACGACATTGAGAAGTGTCTCAGACGGAACAATGTCCGCATTGTCGGGCTTCCAGAGAAAGTTGAGGGCAGGGGTCCCACGTTCTTTAAAGAACCCATGGCTCCAGGATATATTTTGCACACTGTTTGCGGTTGAACTGGCACACCGCACTTCGCCAAGACCCCACCCCCCTGGTAACCCACCAAGATCCATGCTGGCCAGGCTCTTGAACTATAAGGACAGGGAGATCATACTTAGACTGGCTAGAGAGAGGTGCAGTACATTACAATGGGACTAAAGTGTAGTTTTACCCTGACTTCTTGGCAGAGGTGCAACGTAAAAGGGCCAAGTTTTGCCGAGGTGAAGAAACGGATGCAGAGAATTCAAGTCACATATGCAATGTTGTACCAGGCTAAATTACGCATTACAACCAGAGGGCAATCAACTTTTTTTGAATCTGCTTCAGATGCATCCGCATGGCTGGACTGCAATGAACAGGACCTCAGGAGGCACCAAGAGGCTGACAGGGGAGACTGATATCTTACAGTGTGGGATAATGTTCACTTTTTCAAAGCTAGAGCTTGACAAGAGCTTTGACAGAATACGTTTTTTGAAAAAGATGAAACCTGAGTCAAAGTGGGGAGGACATGCCCACGGGGGACTCACGAATTTACACTGTGCCCCAGTTAATGAGGAAGTAAACCCTGATGAGTTTACTTCCTCTTTCATTCCCTGCAAAGGCAAAGCATAATGGACTACTATGCATCGCATAGTAGTCCATTATGTGTCACTTACCTGACACGGGAGCCAGCGATGTCACCGCTATCCCCTGTAGTCCGGCGCATCCATCTTCTCGGTGGGGTCTCGCTGCTCCACCGATGTCATTCGGTGAAGCCGCGATGACGTCATTCCCGCGCATGCGCACGGGAGCCGACACGCGCGGCATCTTCGTCGTTGAGGATGCCGCGCTCAGTGCACCTGCGCGCCGTAGACAGCAGTGCCTGTCTTTCGGCAAATATCTCCTAAACAGTGAAGGTTTAGGAGATATTTCTTGGACCTACAGGTAAGCCTTAATCTAGGCTTACCTGTAGGTCAAAGTGTGTTGTAAGGGTTTACAACCACTTTAAGAGGGCGGGTTATTTGGTGCCCAGTTGGCACGAGTTCACTGAACGACCCTTGGCATGAGGTTGGAAGGAGGGAGTTTACCCCCACCTCATGCGGGTATGCTGAATGCATCCGACAGACCAGTTTAGGACAGTTCCTTGTATTTTCACTGGTCACACTGATGCACTGTGCTCTGATCTCTCATTCCTCGGCTGCTGCCGCCACATGTTGCCATGTCAAACTGAAGCCAACTACCGGTGGACAGAACTATGTACCCATAACACAATTGCTGCCTTACTGTTTCCCAGGACTGAGGTGCTGGGGCACATAGGCCCTGGACACATTACTTTATCACGTACAGCATGGCTACCACCCCGATCGTAGCCTGGAATTTCTGGGGCGTTCATGATCCACTGAAACATACCATGATAAGCACCTGTTTGAAAAAGTTCCATCCTGCCATGGTGAGCCTCCAGGAGACTCGCCTCACAAAAGACACAATTGTTTTTTTGCAATATTCCTGGGTGGGCAAGGCATACCACGCCACCCACACTGCATATTCACGCGGGGTGAGTGTTTTGGTACACAAATCCTTGGCCTACCAGGAATTGGACGCAGTTACAGACCCTCTGGGTAGATATGTATTTTTGTATTGCAAAGTGTTTACCTTAACAGTGATATTTGCCTTTGTGTACATAACCCCCCCCCCCCATTCTCTAGAGAGATATTGCAGCTTCTCCTGTCTTACTTGGTAGATAAGCCTGATGTCCCTACGCTGATCATGGGTGACTTTAATGGTTACCTGGATCCCAGACTGGATAGACATCCCCCAACCCAGCCCCCGTCAGGGGACAGGCACTATTCTGAGCCATCTGCTGATAGAGGTAAGCTAGACGGATGTATGGATGGAGGGCATAACATCCAACTACTAAACAGTTCTCATGCTTTTCTAAAACGCATGGGTCACTATCCTGTACTGACCTCTGCGTGTGGTCCCCCCAATTACTGACCATGATCTCCAGGGTGGAGTATTTCCCTCAGGGGGTATCTGACCATTCCCCATTGGCCGCACACCTTGTCACCCGTCCTCTGGCCACTCTGCCAAGGGCCCAATGGAAGCTGAACGCCTTTTGGCTAAAACTTTTTACCTCACATGAGCGGATGGTAAAACAGATAGAGCAATACTTTTTTGACAACCAATTGCACAGCAATTTGATGCTGAGATGGGACGCCTTCAAGTCATGCTTGAGAGGTACATTCATAGCTGAAATTGCGGCCATCAAACATAACTCATCTGCCCTACTGCAGCAGGTTGAAGACCGGGTGAGACAACTGGAGCTTGCATATGTTCTAGACCTGTCAGACTTCGCGAGGGAGGCATGGATCTCAGGCCAGGATTCCCTGAACTGGGTGAGATCCTCCGCCTCGGGATGCAAAAGGTTTTTTACCAAACAAGCATTGTATGAAGAGGGGGAAAAAACGGGCAGACTATTGGTCAGGATTGCCAGATCTCAGCATTCCTCCTGTCAGGTCACCTTGAGGCGAGGTGACAGGTGCACACCGTAGGGATCCGGAGTGCACCGCAAGGTTGTGGACCCTACGGCTGACTGCTGCAGACAGGGGACAGATCCCACTGGGGATAGAGCGTGAGATTCCCTGGGGCGCGGAGTCTAAGAGCCAGCAGGTGTTCACCAGAGCCTCCAGTGGTGAGGATGGACTTGGCTGCAACTGGCTCCAGGTAGCGACTCCCAGGGTCCCCCAGCTCACACCCACAGTAGGCAACAGGAGGATAGGGATGAGGGACAAAGCCAAGGTCGGGGCCACAAGCAGACAAGAATAGTCGGGTACACGCCAAAAGGTCAGGATCACAGGCAAACAAGGATAGTCAAGACACGCCAAAGTCGGTAACGGAAAACAGTAGCAGAGCACACGGCAGGAAACAGGAAGCTAACACAGAAAGAATACACAATGGTTGATCAGCACTGAGGCCTGCAGTGCACAGGTTAATATAGGGCTCCCTGATAGGGCCTGGGGTGGAGCAATGCTTAGAGGAGAGGTTATAAAAACCACCAGGTGGAAGTGGCTAGCTTCTTAGTCTGAAGACATGGGGGAAGGTAAGCAAACACAGGAAGATCACTGCATAACCATGACACCTCCCCTGCCATAGGAGCGATACGCAGCTCCTCGGGATGACTGGTTAATGACCCTGAACAAATAAAAGCTGAATTAGCATCTTTTTATGTAGCATTATACAAACCATGTGACAATTACACTGACAAAGACATGCAAAATGATATGGGTGAGATGACTCTTCTAACTCTAACCCGAAGGGAGCGAATGGAGTTGGAGGCACCATTTACACTGGACGAGCTGAGTGAGGCTGCTGCTTCTTTTCCTACATGCAAGGCCCCCGGGGGATTACGGGATCCCCATGAAGGTCTATACCCAATATGAAGAAGTGATTCTACCCAAATTACTTGAGGTCTTTAACTCTTCGTTTAAATCAGGGAAACTACCTACTACTATGACAAGGGCCAATATTATATTACTACTTAAAGCAGGCAAAGACCCATTAGATCCTGGCTCTTACAGGCCTATTTCATTGTTACAGAGCGACGTTAAAATATTGGCCAAGGTACTGGCCATGAGGGTCAATAAAATAATCCAATCTATTGTCCACCCAGACCAGGCAGGATTCATGCCCCGAACATCTACTGCGACCAATCTCAGACGACATTACTTAAACATGCAGACTCCCTCGGATGCTGCCGGCCACAGAGCACTATTGTCTCTAGATGCCAACAAGGTATTCAACAGTGTAGCCTGGTGGTACCTGTGGGCAGTACTGACTAGGTTCGGGTTTGGACCCAGGTTCATCAGATGGGTGAGTCTGCTGTATGACACACCACAGGCACCCATGCGCTTATCGGACAGGCTATCACATGCTTTTGCACTGGGCAGGGGGACCAGGCAGATATACCCCCTGTCCCCCCGCTCTTTGCTCTGGCTATCGAACCCCTCACGGCTCAGGTGAGAAACTGCCCACAGATTAGGGGATTCCACTATGGCGAACTGTATGAAAAAAATCATGCTTTATGCCGATGATATGCTTTTCTTTCTGGAAGATGCAGATGACTCACTGAATAAGGTAATGTCCCTTATCACGGAATTTGGCCATTTTTCAGGCCTTATCATAAATTGGTCCAAATCAGCCTTAATGTTTATCGATGATACACCCAGGCCAGGTGAGGGGCCCACTTGCCCTGTACCCATAGTGACCACCTTCAAATAGCTAGGCATACACATCTCCCCTAAACCAACAGAATTTTGCAAATTGAACATATACTCCATGCTAACTCGCTTTAGAGATAAAAATAAATATATGAAACAAACTTAAAATGTCACTGGCAGGAAAGACAAACCTCATCAAGATTATTCTGATGCCACTGTTCCTTTATATGCTACATAACACACCGGTAGTCATTACACTTAAGATATTCAGAGTAGTTAATGCCCTGTTTAGGTTGCTGTTGTGGCACACCAAACCCCCTAGAATTAAACTAGAGCAACTGCAATAGCCGAAGGAGGGTGGGGCCCTGCCCTACCCAGCCCTTGGATATATTGCCTGGCCCCACAGCTACAGCACTTGATAGGGGCCATGGCCCCCTCACTGGTGGACTCATCGGCTAGACTCATGCTAGTTGTCTCGGGGGCAGAATCTATACTCAAGGGTCTAGAAGCGCAACAATTTTAAAGGCCAAACTAATGCCCACGTATACACTCCTTCAGAAGGTGTGGAACAAAACTAAACAACTACAAAACGTAACAGGGTTCACGGCTTACAGCCCAATATGGGGAAACAAAACATATGCAGAATTTGCCAAGATTAAACAGGGACCTAGGGGGCGCCCCATGGGTGTAACTCATCTGAGGCACATCTTTCACAATGGGACCTTGCTCTCTTTTAAGGACCTAGAATCTAAATATGCATTGCCCTCCAACATGCCATTTTACTATATACAACTACAACAAACCGTTAGGGCACAGGGAGATGCTATGCAGTGGAGTCAGTCCCCCACTCCGGTCTTTCATATGCTGCAGGATGCGTCCGACACAATAGGTATAATTTTCCAATGCTATAATATGCTACTTTTGTCATTCCTAGAAGGGCACCCCATGAAGGCAGTGACACAATGGGAGGCGGACCTGGGGCCCATTGCAGGGGAACTGTGGGAAGAGGCCCTATAGGCAGTTAACACATGTTCACTAAATGTGACACAAAAGGTTTCCCAACTATACATACTACTGAGAGTACACTATACACCCGTAAAGTTACACTAAATAGGCAGAATACCTGACCCTCTGTGCGGTAGGTGTAGAACGGTGCCTGAGGATCTGATTCACCTTCTCTGCTTCATAGATACTGGACTAAGGTTCTGGCTACACTGAATCTGGTGTTCCAGACCAATGTACCCCTTGACCCACTAAGCTGCTGGCTGGGAGTTCTGGAAGGGGTGATAGCAGAGGAAGGGACAAGAGTTGCCTTTGCCAGAGCACTGTTCCAGGCTAGGGAAACAATCCTTATGAGCTGGAAATCAGCTGCACTGCCAAAGACTAAAACATGGATACATCACATGGGTAAAACACTCATAATGGAGAAATGCATATATCAGCATAGGGGAAACCCTGGTAAATTTGACAAACTGTGGGACGTTTGGCTCGATAAACCAGTAATAAGCCCCACGGAGCTAGTACAAATGACTGATCAGAGGGGTATAGGTACAAAATGAACAAGACATACAGATGGATATTGAACCACTTTTAGGGACAAGGGAACAGGTAGCGTGGAAGAGACAGTAAAGGGTATCTATATGGCCAGAATGTGATAAATTTAATGGTTTACATAAGAAGGTTCTACGAGCGGAAGCCAACCAAAATGCGTTGACAAATGTAACCATGGATTGTATGTTGGAGAATCCGAGATCTGAACAACGTGTATTGAGTTTCATGTCTGTATGCACCGTTTGTTTTTTGAGCAATAAAAACCTTTTTGATTAAAAAAAAGGTGGAGGTGAAGGTTTCAAGACAAGGGACTGTAAAGACTTTCATGAGACCTATCACGGAACTGATTCTGCTCTTGCCCTTTGGAGAATGAACTTGTTTGCCTATGCTGCTGGATCCTACTTGTGATTTCAAGAAGAAAGCGTCTTGAACTTTAGTTGACGTAACTTGAATCCTTGAATTAAGAGTTATTGTTATTGCATTATATGCATGTTCTTTTTATGTCTTTCAGGTTTAGAAAATTACACGGTTTGTTATTTGCAGTTGCATAACTACCATTCTGATGTATATAGTGGCATTTACCATGCTAGACGGCGAGTGTGCTGCCCCAACAGGGCATAGAATTTATATAGATTGTTCCTTAACCATTTTCTATGCACATTTATATTTAGTTCACATGCTGCCATCTAGTGACCTTTTGTGGTAATGCACTTGTTTCTTATGTTCTTTTTCCCTTATGTTATGACACACTTCCTTTTATATGTAATGCTCCACCCTTTATCCTGTGATTGTACTTCCTGTGTCATGGATACAGCTACAAGCCACATGTAGTAGGGCACATGTATTCTGCATTGTAAGCTACAGCCAATATCATCTTTTAACAGCAAAAATACTACAACCTATCCATCTGTTTGTATCCTGTCATCTGCTGTAACCTGATGTTCAGAATAAAAGCATCTTGTGGATGGAATTGATATTTGGCGAGTTCAAACTATCTGATGAGGCTTGCCCTCAGCGATTATATCTTATACAGGCCAGGCATAGAGGTCTCACAAGGGATAGTCGCCTCACAACAATCGGAGTCAGAATAAGTCTGGAGCACCGGTGTGAGACCACAGAAGAGGAGGATCGGGGCCGCAGGTAAGTATAACACGTTTGTAATTTTTAAAGAAAAAAGTCAACTGCGAATACTTACCCCGGCTGCATAAAAAAAAAAAAAAAAAAACAATGATGTCTTTATTATTCCAGAGCTATTTGCGTTTATTGTTATCTGTCTGGAGTTCAGTTCAAACGAGGAAAGATATATTCCATTTATGCAGCGAATTACACTTGGGATGTTCTATATTCAATAACGGTTTCATGGAACAAATGTTGTTGGGAATATTTATTTTAAAGCTTCTTATAACCTGAAGGGGAAGCTGGAAAAATTGTCTTGAGACATGTTCATGTCTCTTTTTGTATTGCTAGAAGGTCTAGTGAAGTCAGTGCGGTTACCATGGATAACACCCCTAGCCCCATTCTACGGAGGTAAGGCTCATTATCAAAAATCCATTAGTTCCAGCTAAATATGGAGGTGGCCTGTGCTTTCTCTAATGGATTTGACACAAGTGCCATGTCAACTTAAAGGTGACCTATCCCTCTGCAGAGGCATTAAAGCATTTAGAAAAAACAACTGGAAGGTTTTTCTTTAACCACTTCAGTCCTGGAAGCTTTTACCCCCTTCCTGAGCAGGCCATTTTTTGTGATACGGCACTGCGTTACTTTAGCTGACAATTGCGTGGTCGTGTGATGTTGTACCCAAATAAAATAGATGTCCTTTTTTTCCCCCATTTGATCACCTCTGCATTTATTTATTTTTTGCGCAAAAAAAAAAAAATTTACATTTGGAAAAAAAAAAACAATATTTTTTGTTTTCTGCTATAAAACATACGTAATAAATAAATGTAAAAAAAAAATACCAATTTTTTCATCGATTTAGGCCAATATGTATTCTGCTACATATTTATGGCAAAAAAAAACCCCAATAAGTGTATATTAATTGGTTTGCGCAAAAGTTATTGCGTCTACAAAATAGGGGATAGATTTATGGCATTTTTATTTATTTATTTTTACCAGTAATTGTGGCGATCAGTGATCTTAGTTCAACCTGATTTTATTGAGGAAAAACACAATTACAGGTATATAGAACAGTCAGGTATCATGAAGTATAGAGAAGTTCACTGTCTACAATTCACAGTGTGTCACACAGAGTTAGAAAATAGTGACTATATATAGTGCATGTAGATAAAACGCGGGACTGCGACACTGCATTGGACAGATCGGACACCTAACTGACATTTTTGACACTTTTTTGGGAACCAGTGACATTATTACAAGTAATCCATGCTAAAAATATGCACTGACATTGTACTAATGACACTGGCAGGGAAGGGGTTAACATTAGGGGCGATCAAGGGGTTAACTGTGTTCCCTGGGTATGTTTACTAACTGTATGGGGGATGGGCTGCCTGATAACATGGAGATCCATCTTCCTGAATAGCAGAAAACCAGGATCATAGCGTAATTCCCTGATAGAATTGGCAGATCCCCATTCTGTCTGCTAGAAACAATCAAGGACACCTTGCTTATTGCCTCCCCTGCTGGCCAGTCGTCACACGTGCCCACAGAAGCTAGCGCATGAACCACCGTATGGCGATTTGTGCAGCCGAGCCACCTTGCCGCAGTTTAACTGAGGCGGGTGGTCAGCAAGTGGTTAAAGAGTAAACCTGGCCATAGACAAAGCGTTTTTCTTTCCTGCAACAAAGGATTTCAGAAAAGAAAATTGCTCAATTACCTCCTACTGAGCCATTGTGTTCTCCCAGTTGAGCCATCCCTGCTGAGACAACACAGCGATTACTAATAAAGCAGCTATAATAATCACATTTAAAATGCAACAGGCTGGTTGTACCCAATTTGACCAGTCATCTTGGGTACTTTTTCAGCCTGCCCAATGCCCATACTAGTTTTGAATCTCGTCCTCCATTCCCTGCAGCACCGGCCGAGATTCAAACTGTCTATGGCCAGCTTTACTCCACTCTTGTTGAGAAAAAAAAAAAAAAACTTTAACCTCTGGGTGATCTATGTACATTGCAGGGGTTTTAACAGACATTGTTGCAGATTCCTACCTTCTGAAGAAATAGCTGTTTGTCTGTATCCAAGTGAATCTGTATGGGAGGGATTTTATAATTATCAATCAGGTGCTTCACCTGCTGGAGTCTGAGGAAAGTGGCAAGGTCTGCATCCCTTTAGACGTGATTTCCCTTTGGAAGTAGGTCACCAAAAATGACATTTTTGTTGCAAGGGAAGCCAAAAATCTGACTTAATGTAAATGTAGCTTAATGTAAACTTCTGGGAAAATCAGTGAGCCAATCACACAAGCAGGAAATTACATTTTATGGGGGGCGTTTTGTACACATTGTGAGTACAGAACGCCTCCAGGTAGCCATATTGCATTGCATTTTACGGAAAATTACAGCGCTGCAGATTATAAAGGAAAGGTCATTTTTAATAACACTAAATTAGAATATGACTTGAGTCGCAATTGTATACACTATTTTTTTTACTTGCTATTTTTCTTTCCTATGAAAGTGGAGTTACCCTTTAATGGAAACAGAGGAGATTATTACAATTTTACAGTAAAATGGATTAGACATTAGGGAGGACATTAAGGAGTATTACTGATTTTTATGGACAGCCTAGTTGTTGAATGTCTGTTCGAAAATCTTTTTTACAAGCAAATGTGCATTTTTTCCATGCTAACTAGGAACTTACTCACTCTAGGCAATCCATACCATACTCAAGCATGACACATTATAAGCCTGGGAAATTTAACAGGCAAGCGGATGACATCTTCCGCTTTCCCGTAGAATGCTCAGTGAGGATTTGAACTTGAATCGGGAGGACTTGGAGGCGGCCCCAGTTCTAATGCAACCACCTCCAAGTAGAACTCTGCAGGGTGGAGACCTGCAGAGGTCTATACCCTTGAGAAGTGGACCCTGGTTTAGCAAAGGGATCCCAACCTCAACCAGGTACAGCTCAAGCCCCAAGAAAATATTGCAATATTGTGCATCAACAAGCCCGCATTCCCAGAGCAATGGGACATTCTACAAATTGAGGTCCCCCAGTCACACATTCTGCAGGTCTGTTAAGCAATGCGCGCTTCTAATGGACATTTTTAGGCAGATCATACTGAAGCCCTCGTCAGAGATATTTATTTTGCCCATGACAAGCGGAGTGGGTGCAACGGGCTTGCCAGGAGTGCACCGTACATAAAGCTCCTTCATAAAAGATGCCACGATAACTAATCACCACCTCTGAACCCTTTGAGCTGGTGACATTGGACTTCCTTACAGTTTCCAGTTTTCCCTATGGATTTTGTTATGCCCTAGTCTTTGGAGATCACTTCACCAAATTTGCTGTGGTAGTGCACACCAAGAACCAGAAAGCCGCAACCACAGCCAAGCTATTTTGGGAACATTTAGTTAAGCTAAATGGATGCCCCAAACACATATTTTTGGACCAGGGCCTGAACTTCAAGTCACAAATACTGTCTGAGCTCTGCAGGATAAGTTGTATTCAGAAGTCTCATACCACGCCTTACCACTCTCAGGGTAATGGGGTCTGTGAAAATTTCAACCGTAGCTTGCTGGGAAAGTTGCGGACCGGTAGCCATGGTCCCATTATTTTGATAGTTCCGAGGTGTCTCTTAAGCCGCGTACACACGTAGTCGTCTGTCCGACGTACTTAGTCTGGCGGACTTCCCGCCAGACTGTCCGTCGGACTTTCCGAACGGGCTACTTGCCCACACTCGGCCCTTTTTCAGCAGACTAATACGGCGTACTAAGTCCGCCGTACTATCCGCCCTACTTTTGAAATGAACAGACTCGCCCACACACGCGGAGGAAAGTCCGCTCATTTCGAGCGCGTCTCCAGGTGGGCGGTGCCCGCGAAGGAGACGTCGCTGGCCCCGCTGCCTGGTATGGACTTAAAGGGGAACCCCAACGCCGAAAAAAATCGGCGTGGGGGTCCCCCAAAGTCCACAACAGACCCTTGTCCGAGCACGCTACCCGGCCGGCCGCACGCCCCCTCCTGAGCCGCACCAGGCCGCGTGCCCTCAACATGGGGGGTGCCTTGGGGAAGGGAGGGCCGCGCGGCCCCCCCACCCCAAAGCACCTTGTCCCCATGTTGATGAGGACAAGGGCCTCTTCCCGACAACCCTGACCGTTGGTTGTCGGGGTCTGCGGGCGGGGGGCTTATCGGAATCCGGGAGCCCCCTTTAATAAGGGGGCCCCTGGATACCGGCCCCCCACCCTATGTGAATGAGTATGGGGTACAATGTACCCCTACCCATTCACCTGTAATATAAAAGTACAAAAAAAACACAACACACGAGATAAAATACTTTATTGCACAGCTCCGGGGGTCTTCCGTCTTCGGGGGTCTTCTCGCCGGACTCCTCCGCTATCTTCTTGTAGCTCTTTTACTAGCGGAGGAGTCCGGCTTTCTTCCTCGCCGCCGGCCTCTTCTTCCGACTTCGGGGGTCTTGTCCCCCTCTTCGGTTCTTCTGCCGGGCCACCGCGCCTTCTTATAGCTCTTTTACAGGCGGTGGCCCGGTCTTCTGTCGCCGCCGCCGCCTTCCGTTCTTCTGTTCTTCTCTTCTTCTTCAGATGTTGCCTCGCCGAGTCCTCCGCTCACAATGACAGGGAACGGGCACACGGCGACTTATATAGGGACAAGGGGCGGGGTCTTCGGTGGATGTCACATGGGTTCATGTCACATGGGTTGATGTCACATGGCGACAGTCCCAGCATCCTCTGAGACTGTGACATCGTAAGGGGGCGGGGTCACCATGTGACATGAACCCATGTGACATCCACCGAAGACCCCGCCCCTTGTCCCTATATAAGTCGCCGCGTGCCCGTTCCCTGTCATTGTGAGCGGAGGACTTGGCGAGGCAACATCTGAAGAAGAAGAAGAGAAGAACAGAAGAACGGAAGGCGGAAGAATGTAAAAGAGCTATAAGAAGGCGCGGTGGCCCGGCAGAAGAACCCGAAGGGTGGGACAAGACCCCCGAAGTCGGAAGAAGAGGCCGGCGGCGAGGAAGAACTCCTCCACTAGTAAAAGAGCTACAAGAAGATAGCGGAGGAGTCCGGCGAGAAGACCCCCGAAGACGGAAGGAAGACTCCCGGAGCTGTGCAATAAAGTATTTTATCTCGTGTGTTGTGTTTTTTTTGTACTTTTATTTTACAGGTGAATGGGTAGGGGTACATTGTACCCCATACTCATTCACATAGGGTGGGGGGCCGGTATCCGGGGGCCCCCTTATTAAAAGGGGCTCCCGGATTCCGATAAGCCCCCCGCCCGCAGACCCCGACAACCAACGGCCAGGGTTGTCGGGAAGAGGCCCTTGTCCTCATCAACATGGGGACAAGGTGCTTTGGGGTGGGGGGGCCGCGCGGCCCTCCCTTCCCCAAGGCACCCCCCATGTTGAGGGCACGCGGCCTGGTACGGCTCAGGAGGGGGGGCGCTCGCTCGCCCCCCTTTCCTGGCCGGCCGGGTAGCGTGCTCGGACAAGGGTCTGTTGTGGACTTTGGGGGGACCCCCACACCGATTTTTTTCGGCGTTGGGGCTCCCCTTTAAGTCCATACCAGGTGGCGGGGCCGGCGGCGTCTCCTTCGCGGGCCCCGCCTACCTGGAGACCCGCTCGAAATGAGCGGACTTTTCTCCGGGCGGGAAAAGTCTGCTCATTTCAAAAGTACGGCGGACTGGCATACACACGGGCGGATTGTCCGACGAAATGCGAGTCCGGCGGGAAGATTGGAGTGTAACACGGCATTCTAAGTCCGCCGTACTTTCGGGTCAAAAAAGTACGCCGGAGGCTACACACGGGGGGATTGTCCGGCGGACTTGAGTTTGCCGGACGTTTCCACCCGCTTGCTTGATCGTGTGTACGCGGCATTAGAAGCCAGGAGTGGCTGGAATTAAATTTTGTGAGGAGCCAAGGCAGCAGGCAGAGGATGTGTAGATGGTGGACAATGAAGAAAGCCAGGGGGACCGAGGCCATTTCTCAGTATCCTACAATAAGAGTAAGCAGTGTCATTTGTGACTACCTTGCTCATATACATTTGCTGATCCTAAGGCCATGACCAGTAGAATTTATGCAGCAATGATCTTATTCATGAAGCAGAACAAAGCTGGTCTCAAAATGTTGTGCCTGCCATGCCCATATGCAAGGTCGTGGCTAGTGTCGGAATCTGCTACTAAGCACCAATGCCCGCACATTCCTACTGGTCCTGTACTATGATGGCCAGCCTTCCTAGCAAATAGAAAAGCACTAGACACATGACAGGGTAAGCTAGCTTCAGTGCCATCAATAACTATCAGAACAGCCTGAAAAATCAGCCATGACAAGAAAGCTCAGGAGGTTGCGGCAGGAATGTATGGCTCCAGGTAGCTGCATTTCATACCTGCAGCAGTTTGCCCCTTTCCTCCAGAGAAAGAGGCTTTTTAACAACATGTAACTAAGCTTGGCATGCAGAAGACAGCTCCATGGCACACTAGAGGACCTTGTCCTGGTACAGCTTGCATGATCCACTCCCTCTCCCCCCATTTTCTTTTTTTTCTATCTTCATCTTAGCATATGATTTATAATACCTAAGCATCAAATGCAGCTAAAGTACCCCATAGCCCAATGATGTCTTGAGTACATAATTAATTAATAATCTGCAGTCTCGAAAGCTGGTTACCTCAGAACACCGTCATGTCCTACTTCCAATCTAAAACAATTACCCACCCATATATTCAAACACAGGAATATATATATTTGCGTTAAGCAAGAAATGAAATAAATGGGCAATTATAGGCTAGATTCCTATTAAACCTTAATATTCAGTGACCATTTGAGTGTAAAACTAAGATATGGTGTTGAGCTTTTGTGATTATAATAGCGCTGCTTGCTGGAGTGTATAATCATGTTTCATGTGTCCTCCCCACTGCTACTCATGAGGCTCTCTGCGTGTCTGGCCTGTGTAAGTAATTCTCTAATGTCCATGCAAAGATGCACAAATCAAACTGCATTATACACACACAGATCTGAACCGACAGAAATAGCCTCACTGACGTGAGTTGTTGTTCCCATAAGCCATTCGGGGAGATAGGTCCCCAGCCCTCCTTGGAATTCCGCAAAGAAGAGATTTACAAGACTGATGCTGCTAGGGATCCCATATTGTCAAGGTAAATAAAAAGCACAGTGGCAATCTGTAATGCCCAAACCACTACCTGGTCAAAGAAAAACTTTGTTTTTATACATGTATGATTGCTAATCTGACCCAGAGGATCTGGTCTGCATATACCACCATACAAAGAATGTACCTTTTCCCACATATCCTTCATTATAGAACAAGAGTAAACGCCAATTATAAATCAAAAGACAAGATCAATGCCAAGCTGCTGTTTCCAAAGCGAGCAAAGTCCTTTCTTGTATTAAGAGAGGTATGGACTCCAGAGAGAGAGAGATATCATTTTGCCCCTGTTCAAATCATTAGTAAGACCTCATCTGGAATATGCAGTTCAGTTTTGGGCTCCAGTTCTCAAAAAGGATATCGGGGAACTGGAGAAAGTGCAGAGAAGGGCAACCAAACTGATAAGAGGCATGGAGGAGCTCAGCTATGAGGAAAGATTAGAGGAACTGAATTTATTCACTCTTGAGAAGAGGAGAATAAGGGGGGATATGATCAACATGTTCAAATATATAAGGGGTCCATATAGGGAACTTGGTGTTGAGTTATTCTCTGTACGATCAACCCAGAGGACACGGGGGCACTCTTTACGTCTAGAGGAAAAGAGATTTCATCTTCAAATACGGAAAGGTTTCTTCACAGTAAGAGCTGTGAAAATGTGGAATAGACTCCCGCCAGAGGTGGTTCTGGCCAGCTCAGTAGATTGCTTTAAGAAAGCCCTGGATACTTTCCTGAATGTACGTAATATAACTGGGTACTAACATTTATAGGTAAAGTTGATCCAGGGAAAATCCGATTGCCTCTCGGGGGATCAGGAAGGAATTTATTTCCCCTGCTATAGCAAATTGGAGCTGGCTCTGCTGTTTTTTATTTTTTTGCCTTCCTCTGGATCAATTGTGGACATAAAATTGGGTATATTGGATTGTACGATTATTTTTTATTTTATTTATTTGTTTTTAAGGTTGAACTGGATGGACTTGTGTCTTTTTTCAACCTGACTAACTATGTAATTATGTAACTATGTAACTATCAAGACAATGGCAGATCAGCGATAAATACACTAAAGGTAATTTTAGGGAAAACATGCAATATATTACATATTTTTGTAACATTAAGAAAGGTGAGGTTGTGCGCTTACAGGTCATCAGTATAGAGTTAAAGTTGAATAATGGCCGTAGAATTATTACTCTGGCATGCCCAGCTATACGCAACTTGTGTATCTCATGCAATGTTTTTGTACATGGGCGCCCCCATCAGGTGCCCACGAGAGGGGGTGGGGAAGGCTAGAAATTTTCTTGGGGAGGTTAAGTTAATGGGTGTTACTATTTTTGACTTTTAGTAGCACTTTATTTATATCACATATGGGACAAATGTGGCGGGAGGGTATAGAGTGGCACGTGGAAAGTGATATGGCAGCCGTTCAGTTGCTGGGTCACTTTCCTTACTGAGCTGACAGTCGACTTGTAGAGTGTACACACACTCCCAGTGGCTGCAGACACCAGGTGTGTGTGTCAGTGTAAGGAATAAACTTGCTAGAAGATCTTCCAATTCCAGGAGAGTCATATCGCTAGCATTGCCCTACCCTCCTAGACCATTATAGCCCTCTCCTCTCCTGGCTGTGTCTAATTACTGTCTGTGTTGGCCCATCTTCTCCTCCCTTCCATTCAAAACCTTTCATATACCAACCAAGGGAAAGGGAATGCAGCCTTTAAAGCAGCCTTTATCAACATTTTAACCCTTGAAATAACATTCCAGGCTCAGGGAACCCTGACTAATAATTACTATATTTACAGCTCTTGATATATTAGTTCAGTCTTTTTCAACCAGGGTGCCTTGAGGTTCCTTGGGAAAAATTCCTGAAAATTGCCCCAAAATTGTATACAAGCCTTCCCTTTAGTTATGCAGAGCCACACGTTTTGATTGTACACCATTACAACCATCTACAACCATCTAGCTGACAACCTCCTAATGACCAATGGCATCATCAGTTAATAAGGAGGATCTCAGTTGCCTTCATATCATCCTTGTTTGACCCTCCCTTGCCTCTCTCCATCAGCTTTGGGGTCTCATTAGCTAAAAGATGGAAAACAACTGAGGGAGAAGGGAAACATTGGAATACTAGTCAGCACCAGTTTGTATAAGTGTATTTGCTTTGGAAGAATAACTCACCTAAAACGTTGGGTGTCCTACGTGTATTGATGTTACTGAATTATATAAAACAATTAGAATAATTTTTACATTTTAGAATGAGGTGCCT
The DNA here is from genome assembly GCF_037356315.1 of Lithobates pipiens. Lineage (NCBI taxonomy): Eukaryota > Metazoa > Chordata > Amphibia > Anura > Ranidae > Lithobates > Lithobates pipiens. Next base: position 123,270,507 of record NW_027507789.1, on the reverse strand, counting down.
TAAGACTGTCCGTAATTTTGAAAGGGTGCCTTGAGATTTTTCATATTTTTAAAGGGTGCCTTGACTGGAAAAAGGCTGAGAAACACTGCATTCGTATGATGATCAGTAGGAGGAATGCTCCTTATATTTGTGGTCAGTAGCAAGCATCCCTGTTACAGATAATGAAAAAGAACACTGGTGGCAAGTGGTCACTCATCTCAAAGGCAGAAGTACCCTAGGGTTCCTCTGAAACCTTGTTGAGAAAAGCTGCTATAAAGTGTCAATTACTGTAGGTGACAGCTCTATGTCTACTGAGGTTGCTAAATTCACATCCAAGATGGCAGCACATTTTGGTCAACAGCAGCCTCTATGTTTGGATATTTATGCATGCGAGGCATTTGCAGTTAAATAAAATGCATAACACACATTAAATGCTCTTATAATGTTATGGGAAGAGCTTTGCCAAAATTAATAGCATGGTCACAAGGTCTCTTTAATGGGTTTGGCTAAAGCGATAGGCATAATAGCATGGGACAATTTTTATTGTGTTGTTTGCATTCTTTCCCAAAGTCTTCTTTGTATTCTTATGTTGCCTTTGGTGTGGGCATCAGGGGAGACTCTGTTTCCTGGAGGCATGCAAGGAATGGCAGATATCTCTCTGCCTTTACTAATAAAGGTGATAATGTGCCTAGATATGGCCATGTAAAGTGAGGCAGACCTGACCTGCATACTCCATGCAGATCACCAATTCAAAATCTAGCAGAACTGAACAGCAAGGGTACGTTTTCAGAAGGAGGCTAACAATGACAGGTTTACTTTAAGCTAGCCTTACATGGTACAATCTGATTGATTGAATTGTAACCAGACAGGCTGTTGTCCTATGTAGTTGTTGGTATATGTAACGGTACAATCAGATGGTAATGTGTATGGCCTTTCTTGAGGAGGCTTTAGAAAATGTTTGCAGCGCCCCATGGTTCCTTGAGTGCCATCTACACTTGTGAACTTTAAGGATGGGTAGATCCGACTCTCAGTGCTAGTCACTGGTGATAGGTTGGCCATGGGAAGTCAAAGATAAGGCTCTTTAAAAAAACAAAAACAGGAAGACAGTAGACAAAACAAAGAAAAGGGTCTGTTAATAACAAACAGCACTCTAATGGGAAACATTTGAAAATTGAACGTCAGCATTCAAAGAGGGTTCTGAAAACATGTCTATAGCCAAGAGGATGGGTCCTGCATAGGGTAAACAAGCTTATAAAAAGGCAGGGCTTGCAGTATGTTGCAAAGCACAATTTTGTACAAGTCAATAGGAAATGGCAGTCCATTTAAAAGAAAGACTGTCAACATGCCTCAAAAGGATGAAAAAGTATAGCCTGCATCAATTGTAGCACAATGCTCTGAGCATATGCGATGTGCTTTATATACAATCCTTCAATCCTTGACATGTGTTTCAGCACCTTGGTGATGTGTATTGTGGTGCAATTCATTTTCCATTACAAAACACCACATCTGAAGTGGGTTATTATGCCTTTCTGGTAATGGGTGTTTAGGTGCTTTGTGTTTCAATGGAAACCACACCAGACTGCACTGGTTTGGTTGTATACACAATTCATGGTAGTGCATTGGCAAAATGAGTTGAGGATGCAAAAGTGTAAATAGGACCTTAGTATCTCAGACTTAAAAGTACTGATGGTCCACCCAAGGCACAGAGAGAGTACAATGGTTCTAACATGTGGCACTGGGGCAGAATAGGGCTCAGCAGTATTTTTATGAATTGCCAGGACTGTCCCCTGGGTGGTTGGGAGATCTGCAATGTGAAAAAGTCATACCAGAAGATTGCCCTCCTGTGACCTGGGACCTATGAACATCACAGTGGTTTTGCAGCAGAGCTGGAATTTAAAAAATAAATTTAAATTTAGAAATTGCCTCATTGTTTACGATGGTGCACATGCAATGCCTCTGCTCCTTCTGTCATTATGTGGAAAGCATAGGCAAAAGGCATAGAGCCTCTCCAATCAGCACTGTAGAACTGCTTACGTTGGAAAGCCAACCCCTTCCTCTCACAATGGAGAAAGGGAAAGGAAGTGGATTGAATTAACTAATTAATTAAATTTACCGCATCTCAAGTCTATGATTCAAGGTGAAAAGGTTTAAGGGACCACTAACCAGCAATTTAGTGGCATTGTTTTGGTGGCGGTGGTTAAAGTGCCAGTGACCACCAATGATAGGCAAGGGGGTGGGGTTTTGTAAAAAAAAAAATACCACTGACCTGGTCCAAAAATCACTTACTCTGTCCCTGCACAGCTCCACTGCATCAGTTATCACCCTGCTCTATCCCCAGACCAGACACAAACTTCTCCCTGAACAACACTCCAGCAGCCTATATTCTCACTTGCTCTTTCATCAACTGTTCCAGTTTTCCCACATTGCACTTCCTGGAACTGTTGCTTCACCATAAGATTTTGCTGCAAGTTTTACCATGACTTTGACACGACTTGAAGCAATGCTTATGTAATCTTGAGGTCAACTCACATCAAAGTCAGACCAAAGTAGCACAGGGACTACTTTGAAGTGGCTGCGACTTGAAGTGGCACAGATATGAATGGTTCTCATCGGAAATCATGGGTTATGATACTTGTCATGCGACTTTGCAGTCCCAAGTCACAGAACAAGTCACACAAGTGTAAAAGGGGCCTTAGCACATCTGTTTACACTCCCATCCAGGGGTGCCATCGCACCCTCACCCACTCCAACACCTGTTCCCCACACAAACCTACCAAGCGACTCAGTACATTACACCCACACTTCCATTGTCCACCTTACCCTATTTCCTACACTGATACTACATATTCCTTTACTGGAACCCCACTTGCACCTTAATATCACCCTCCTATCACCTACACTTATCCATACAGCAGGGAAATAATTATTTGATCCCCTGCAGATTTTGTAAGTTTCCCCACCTACAAGGAAATCAGGGAATTTTTATCATAGGTGTATTTTAGATGATAGAGAGCATATCAACCAAAAATACAGAAAAGAAACACGATACAAATGTTATAAATTGAGTTGCCGTTCAATGAGTAAAATAAGGATTTGATCCCCTACCAATGAACAATTCTGGCTCCCACAGACTGGATATAGTATGTCCTCATGTGGTACACAGATTAGTCCTCTCAATTTAAGAATGTTCTCCTAACAACAACTCGTTATGTTTTTAATAGACACCTGTCCACAGAATTTCTTTCTTCCATTCAAACCTCACCATCATGGCCAAGACAAAAAGAGCTATCAAAGGACATCAGGGACAAGACTGTAGACCTGCACATGGCTGGAATGTGCTACAAGACCATCAGCAAGAAGCTTGGTGAGAAGGAGACAACTGTTGAAACCATTATTTGCAAATGGAAGAAACACAAAATGAACATCAATCGCCCTCAGTCTGGAGTTCCATGCCAGATTTTGCCTCATGGGGTAAGGATGATCATGAGAAAAGTGAGGGATCAGCCCAGAACTACACGGGAGGAGCTTGTGAATGATCTCAAGGAAGTTGGGATCACAGTTACCAAGCACCCCTATTGATGACTGTGAATGACTATGAATGGAGGAGGGGGCACATAATCAGCACTCTTGATGAGTGCTTAAGACAGGTCCAACAGCTTTATTAACCCCCCACAGTAAGACTGAAGATTTTAACTGCAGCCAACAGCTGCTGAATTGTAACTAAACTTAAGTCGGTCATAGACAGGTTGATAGATCGAATAACTTGGGTACAACCAGCCTGTGTGATTTTACATGCAATTATTGCTAGAGGCTATTATAATCCCTAGCAGTTATCACTGTTCTCCCGGAGGGGAGAGATTCCCCCGTCAACACTGACCTGTGGTTGCAGGAAAGAAAATTGCTTCATCTAAGGCCAGCTTTAGGCTTTAAATGTTGGAGGGTTCTGACTTTGACTGGGAGATAAAGATGCAAGCTAGACCCAGCCATTCTCAACTAGAGTTCTGTGGAACCCTAGGGTTCCTCCAGGGGTAGCTAGAGGTTCCTCGAGCTGTGGTTAACGGACCTCCTATCTGATGGTGCCTGCAGATTTCCAGGTCCAACATCACTTGGCAGAGCCAGCAGTGTGACTGCAAGGGTGTCAGTCTGGCCACCACTGTAATGGGGGCATTCTTCCCATCCACAACCATCAATGTAAGGGGCATTTTCCCATAACCCCCAATGGACCCATCTTACTAGGAGTTCGCTGAAACCAGCTAATTATTTCAAGGGTTCCTCTGGAAATAAAAGGTTGAGAAAGGCTAAGAATTTGGATGCACATCCTTTTTATGTGAAGCAGCAGGGCTTTATTCTACATTTCCGTGTAATATTTGCCTAGAAGTATTTTTATATGAGAGGCAAGAAAAGCACCATTACAGAGAGCCGTGTGATGAGTGAGAACAGATGTCTTGGATAATGCATAGCATGAAAGGTAGTTTTCTGTGTTGCGGTTTGGTGCACAGAGAATATATTTCATGAAGATACTGATTACAATTGAAGTGCTTTACATCAAGCTTTGCCTTGGAAATGTGCTCATCATACAGAAGAGTTAACTGTATGAAAATTCCATATTATTAGAAATGTTCCCATACTGTTCTGAAACCAGTGCAAATCTATATATAAAAAAATCTATGTATACACTGTATACATACTACTGGTATTTTTTGGTTAATTATCATTTCTGCTAAGGGATACATCTGTAGGGTCCTATGTAACAGTTACCACTCTCCCTGTTTATCATTTTATTTGGATCCTGCAGGGCCCTGAGACCATAGAGGTGGAATGGTTACTTTTTATTCTATAAGCCAAAGTGAATATTTGGGCAGTAAGGAAAAAAGGGTGTTTGCTTGTTATTGGAGGGAGGATATTTCAGCTATTTCAGAGGGTAGGGACTGATGTGAATGTACAATGTATATGTAAAGTGTTGTGTAAATAGACGGCGCTATACAAGTACCTTAACCACTTAAGGACCGCCGCATGGCAATGTACGTCGGCAGAATGGCACCGACAGGCACAAGCACGTACATGCTTGCCTTCCAGTGGGTGGGGGGTCCGATCGGACCCCCTCCCGCTGGATGCGGCGGTCCGTTTCACTTCAGGAGCAATCCGGGATGAGGGGATGGCCATTGGTTTCTGGCCATCCCCTCTCGATCGCTCCTGGCGAAATGAGAAGCTTCCCCTGCCTGTGTAGTGTAAACACAGGCAGGGAGAAAGTCACAGTGTCACTGATTGCAGTGATCATTTATTTACTGATCACTGCATTTAGTGTCAGTAAAAACTGTCAGGGCAGTTAGTGTTAGGTCCAGGGTAGCCCCCTACCCCCCCAATAAAGGTTTAACCCCCTGATTGCCCCTAGAGTTAACCCTTTCACCCCCTTTTGCCAGTGTCACTAAGCGATCGTTTTTCTGATCGCTGCATTAGTGTCACTGGTGCCGCTAGGTAGCTAGTTATTTTTTTTAGGTTCACCGCCAGGTTTTTATAGCGCTAGGTACCCCGATATACTACCCAATAATGGTTTTAACCCCCTGATTGCCCTAGTTAACCCTTTCACCAGCGATCACTGTATAAGTGCCACTGGTGACGCCGGTTAGCCAGTTAGTTATTTAGGTTCCCTGTCAGGTTTTTATATAGCGTCAGAGACCCCCATATACTACCTAATAAAGATTTTAACCCCCTGATTGCCCCTAGTTAACCCTTTCACCAGTGATCACCGTATAAGTGTTACGGGTGACTCTGGTTAGTTAGTTTGCTTTTTATAGCATCAGGGCACCCACCATTTATTACCCAATAAAGGTTTAACCCTCTGATCACCCGGCGGTTGATATCAATTAGGTTTTAGGGTCAGGGTCTGCGTCGCCCCAGGCAGCGCCAGGTTAGTGCCAGTACCGCTAACATCCACGTGCAAAGCATACACCTCCCGTAGTGGTATAGTATCTGAACAGATCAATATCTTATCAGATCTATACTAGCGTCCCCAGCAGTTTAGGGTTCCAAAAAAACGCATTGTTAGCGGGATCAGCCCAGATACCTGCTAGCACCTGCGTTTTGCCCCTCCGCCCAGCCCACCCAAGTGCAGTATCGATCGATCACTGTCACTTACAAAACACTAAACACATAACTGCAGCGATCGCAGAGTCAGGCCTGATCCCTGCGATCGCTAACAGTTTTTTTTGGTAGCATTTTATATTTAAATCCTGAAGGCAGTGATTGGTTTTCGGGGTCCCGTACGTGGCTAGGCTCCCAAAAAGTCCCCCACATGTGGTATCGCCGTACTCGGGAGAAGCAGCAGAATTTATTTTGGGGTGTAATTTCACTTATGCCCATAGCATGTGTGAGCAATATATCATTTAGTGACAACTTTGTGCAAAAAAAATAAAATAAATTTTAATATTCCTGCAACTTGTGGCAAAATATAAAATATTTCATGGACTCAACATGTCTCTCAGTAAATAGCTTGGGGTGTCTACTTTCCAAAATGGGTTCATTTGGGGGGTTTTCTGCTATTTTGGCATTTTATGGCCTTCGAAACTGTGATAGGTAGTGAGGAGTGAAATCAAAAATTTGCACCCTTAGAAATCCTGAAGGCGGTGATTAGTTTTCGGGGTGCCGTACGCGGCTAGACTCCCAAAAAGTCCCACATATGTGGTATCCCGGTACTCAGGAGAAGCAGCAGAATATATTTTGGGGTGCAATTCCACATATAACTATGGCATGTGTGAGCAATATATCATTTAGTGCCAACTTTTGTAAACTTTTTTTTTTTGTGTGTCATTATTCAATCATGTGGGACAAAAAAAAAATATTCAATGAGCTCAACATGCCCCTCAGCAATTTCCTTGGGGTGTCTACTTTCCAAAATGGGGTCATTTGGGGGGGTTTGTACTGCCCTGCCATTTTAGCACCTCAAAGCTGTGTAAATTCCAGAAAATGTACTCTAGTTTGTAGACGCTATAACTTTTGCGCAAACCAATAAATATACGCTTATTGACATTTTTTTTACTAAAGACATGTGGCTGAATACATTTTGGCCTAAATGTATGACTAAAATTTAGTTCATTCGATTTTTCTTATAACAAAAAGTAGAAAATATCTTTTTTTTTTTTTTAATTTTCAGTCTTTTTTCTTTAATAGCGTAAAAAATAAATATCACAGAGGAAATCAAATACCATCAAAAGAAAGCTCTATTTGTGGGAAGAAAAGGAGGCAAATTTCGTTTGGGTACAACATTGCATGACCGCGCAATTACCAGTTAAAGCAGTGCAGTGCGAAATTGTAAAAAGACCTCTGGTCCTTAGGCTGACAACTGGTCCGGGGCTGAAGTGGTTAAATAATAATTTCCTATACTGGTTTGTTTTGCACAAAGTCCACCATTTACAAAAACATTATAAATATACATATATTTGCAGCAAAACCATGTGAATACATTTTTTTTTTTTTATTGCAACTGCTATTGGCGTTTTCAATGCCAAGCTCCTGGAAACTCTCATCCAGCTCTATAACGTGCTTTGAAAAAGTATTTATACCCCTTAATGTTACACAATTTGTCATGTTACAACTAGAAACGTAAATATATTTTATTTGGATTTTGTGATAGACCAACACAAAGTGACACGGAATTGTGAAGTGAAAAGACAATGATAAATGGTTTTACAAATTTTTTACAAATAAATATGTGAAAAGTGTGGTGTGTATTTGTATTCAGCCCCCCTGAGTTAATATTTTTTAGAACCTTCTTTCCCTGCAATTACAGCTGCAAGTCTTTTTGGGAAGTCTCTAACAGCTTTGCACATCTAGAGAGTTGCAGAATAGCTCAAGCTCTGTCAGATTGGATGGAGAGCATCGGCGAACAGCAATTTTCAAGTCTTGCCACAGCTTCTCAATTGGATTTAGGTCTGGACTTTGACTGGGCCAATCTAAAACATGAATATGCTTTGATCTAAAGCATTCCATTGTAACTCTGGCTGTATGTTTAGGGTCATTGTCCTGCTGGAAGGTGAGCCTCCGCCCGTCTCAAGTCTTTTGCAGACGCCAACATGTTTTCTTCTAAGATTGCCCTGTATTTGGCTCTATCCATCTTCCCATAAACTCTGACCAGCTTCCCTGTCCCTGCTGAAGAAAATCATCCCCACAACATGATGCTGCCACCACCATGTTTCACGGTGGGGATGGTGTGTTCAGGGTGATGTGCAGTGTTACTTTTCCGCCACACATAGTGTTTTACTTTCAGGCCAAAAAGTTCAATCTTGGTCCTTCCACATGTTTGCTGTGTCCCCCACGGCTTCTTGTAAATTGCAAACGGGACTTCTTATGGCTTTCTTTCTACAATGGCTTTCTTCTTTCCACTCTTCCATAAATGCCAGATTTGTGGAGTACACAACTAAGGCCTAATGCACGTTAGCTGTAGAGAGAGTTTTTCAGCATCTTTGTAGTAGCGTTTTTTTAGCAAAATTATACTCCCATAAAAGCGTATGGCTCAAAAACGCTGGTGAACACTGAATAGCTGTGTTTTAAGCTGTTTTCAGCTTGGTCTTCATGCTGTTTGTTCACGAAGGTGCTCTAACAAACCTCTGAGGGCTTCACAGAGCAGCTGTATTTATGCTGACATTAAATTACACACAGGTGGACTCTATTTACTGATTAGGTGACTTCTGCAGGCAATTGGTTCCACTAGATTTGAGTTAGGGGAGTAAAGGGGGTTAAATACAAATTTACACCACACTTTTCACATATTTATTTGTAAAAAAAATTATGAAAACCATTTATCAATTTTTCTTCCACAATTATGTGCCACTTTGCGTTGGTCTATCACATAAAATTCTAACAAAATACTTTTATGTTTTTGGTTGTAATATCACAAAAGGAGTATGAATACTTTTTCAAGGCATTGTATCTGCAACGAGGTACAGACTTTCAGTTAAAAGTAAGTATCAATAGACCACGAGTGCAGTGATTGCCGTTTCATTGAGCACTACAAGCCTGTCTGCTGCTGGTGGCTGATGGGACTTGTAGTTCATTGATTCAAAGATCTCTGAATGACACAACTGTGCAGGCAGAGCCCCACACAGTCACGCAACTTTCAAAAGTGTCAGTGGCTTTGGGTGAGAAGAACCATGGCATACTTCATGTTACACCCTAAAGACATGTAGGCAGGTGCAGGTAGCTAGTCTGCCACTAGGTGGCTCTGTGCCAGAACACTGTCTGGTTACAGACAATGTCATCAGATGCTAGGCTCCTTTTAGTTACAGCCCTGCTGCTGTAATGTGATGTGAGTGCCCAGTTATGAGCTAGCTTGGTAGGTGCCCCGGGCACTTGGGGCATGAGAGCCAAGCACCCAAACCAGCACAAATTTAACCAGAAAGTGGATGTCCTATACAGGGCAGGAGGCCAGGAAGGAGTAGACCTGCACCCAGGTTCGGGGTGTAGACTTTCTGACCCTTAGGAGATGGGGTCTAGGGCTGATTGCAAAAGGCCTTTTAGGTAATGCCTAGCATTCCCAGAGGAAGGCTATTCCCCTGGAGGGTCCCACGAGAGGTGTACCTACGGATGCGCAGTGATGTCTTTAGCGTCTTTTATAAAATGAGAGGAGTCTAGGACTCAGTGGCCGGAGAACAGGGCACATGAGCCAGTAAAGGAGGTCAGTGACAGGCAGTACCAGCATCCAGTGACCACACAGAGTCCTAGACTCCTCTCATTTTATAAATCACCCTTACAGTGCATGGGGAAACTATGGGGACCCCAACGTAAAGGGGAACTCTGTGGAGTCTGATATTAACCACTTACTTACTGGGCACGTAGCCTACCTGGCAGTATGATTATGTCTGATTTTTGCGCCTCAAAGCTATACAATTGTTTTGCATAGAAATTTGGTGTTTTATATTGTAGGCCTGTAATTCTTAACAACACACTTAAATCTGTCCAAACAAGAGTCTAGAAGATATCCCGGGTATGATAAAGGTTGAAACACAAAATCATAAATTATAATATAATAAAGAACTATAAATAATTATAAAAAATAATATAATAATTAAACAAATTTCCCCATGATTCACTATCGCTCAATTCTAATTTACTATTACTGTTTTCTAGCTGGTCTAAAACCACTTTTGACGTAAAGGGACACTTTTTGGTTGCTATGGACAATCTCCAGTTTCCAGGCAGAAAGAACAGTATATATAAGATAAAACTGCATGCAGGACATTGGACAAAACACTAAGGACAAAAGGGAGGTGAAATGATTTTATACAGTAATGTAATCTGTAAGATTACAGTGTATTGTATGTGTTATGAATCTTGTACTTTTTGAATTGCTCTGCCCCTGTGCGTCGCAACGCTCAAAGGGAACGGAGACTGGCACACAGAGACATCATCAGTGGCGTAACTAGAACCTTCAGGGCCCAGATGCAAGAAACCATGAAGGGCCCCCCTGAACCCCAGCCAGGGCCCTTTCCTCCGAGTCCAGCGTTGGAACTCCAGGGCGTGGTCACAGGTATGACCTTTGTGAGCCCTGTAGTTCCACCACTGGCATCAGTAGTTTTTTTTTTATTATTTTTTTATTTTTTTAGGTGCCCCATTGGGGGACTGTCCCTAGTCAGGATGGGGCACCCGTCCCCAGAAGAGATGAGGTGCTTTTCTCCAGGGCAGATGAAGTTACTGCCCCCAGGTGAGAAGGGGTCCCTGTCCCCAGGGGAGATGGGGGTCCCTGTCCCCACGTGAGAAGGGGCCCCTGTCCCCAGGGGGAGATGGAGGGGGTATGTAATGGTGTGTGGGGGATGGGGTCCTCTCACTCACCATTACCAAGCTGCAGGCCGCGCACTCAGCCATGTTGGCCTGGGCTCCATCCAGTGTGCTGGACGGGTGATCAGCATATCTCCCAGAAAGACCTTTCATCATCTGTGTATGACGGGGGAGGAGGGGGGCTGGCAGACAAGCCTGCAGTGTCCTCCGGGGGGCTCTCATAGGGCTGCACTGCATCTGTGTGCTTAAAGTTTGTTTACCCGGGAGAAGTATGCAGTGCAGTGTGGGCCGGACTCGGGTGGGGGGGGCGGGACTCTGAACAGACATCGGACTGAGCGGCAATGCATGGAGCAGGAGAGAGGTACTCTGAGGAGCCAGCCAAGGACACAGGTCATGCGAGGGATGCACAACTAAAGACCAGCCAGTGCGATAGTCAAGCATGGAGTTCTGCTAGTCACCCTCCACCTCCAGACACCCGTGTGCATGGTGCACTGGTACCCCCAGCTGCCTATGCTGCTGCCAGCCATATGTAGAGGGGGCTGCATGGGCCCCCTGCAGCACAGGGCCCAGTTGCGGTCACGATTGCTGCACCCCCTATAGTTACGCCCCTGGACATCAGGCAGAAGACGCAGCCCGCAGACACAGCAGGGGACATCGCAGGATCCTGGGGACAAGGTAAGTACACTGAACCAGGATCCTGCAATGCAATCCCAAGTATGGCTCATGGTTACCGCTAATTGTACTGAAATTTAACCCAGAGCCACGCTCAGGAATACCACCAGTTAGGTTAAACCCCCTTCCTGCTCAGGCTAATTTTCAGCTTTCATGGCTCTCACACTGACAATTGCGTGGTCATGCAACACTGTACCCATATTACATTTTTATAATTTTTTTCACACAAAAAAAGACCTACAATTTTGGGAAAAAACTGTTTCATAGTTTGCTATAAAATTTTGAAAACGGGTAATTTTTCTTCTTCATTGATGTGCGCTGATGAGGCAGCACTGATGGGCATTGTTAGGCGGCACTGGGAGGTGGCACTAATGGGCAGAATTGAAGGGCACTGATAGGCGGCACCGATGGGCACCAATAGGCGACACTGACAGGTGGCACTGATATGCACGTGTGGGTGGCATTGGTGGACACTGGAGGGCACTGTAGGCAGTAGTGCCTTTCCCTGTTTGGGACTAATGTCCCTCTGTCAGAATCCGGTGATCGGCTTTTTTGCCCCCTCACACTGTTAGCCTAGAGGTGAGATCTGGGGACTTATTGACCCCATATCTAATTGTAAAGAGGACCTGTCAAGCACTATTCCTATTTGTTTACATTCCTTGAAATAGGAATAAAAGTGATTAAAAAAAGATTGTAAAAATAAAGTGTCAAAATAGAAAAATAAAAGTAAATTTAACAATCAAAAAAAAAAAAAGATAAGAAAAGTAAAGCTCCTCTGTCCCCACGTGCTCACTCGCAGAAGCGAACACATACGTAATTCTCTGCCATCTATGTAAACGGCATTCAAACCACACATGTGAGGTATTGCTGTGAAAGTTAGAGTGAGAGCAATAATTCTAGCCCTAGACCTCCTCTGTAACTCAAAACATGTAACCTGTAAAAAAAAAATGTAAAGCGTCGCCAATGGGAATTTTAAGTACTGAAGTTTAGCGCCATTCCATGAGTGTGTGCAATTTTGAAGCATGACATGTTGGGTATCTATTTACTCGGCGTAACATCATCTTTCACATTATACTATTTTATACTATTTTTTTTTGGCATCCCGTTAGTAAATTTCACTAGGAGGGGTTGGCAACACTGCCGTACACCATCTGTGTACAGAATGCCTCCAGGTTACCATATTGCATTTTACAGAAAAAAAACAGTGGCTGCAGATTAAGAGGAAAAGGTAATTTGTAATAACATTAATAATTTAATTACAATATGACTTGTGTAGAAATTATACTGGATATGCCACATTATTATTTTTTTAATCTGCTATTTTTCCCCATAAAAGTGGAGTTGCAATACACATGAGCAAGTCAGCAATGTTGGGTGCCATGGATTGGGGGAAAAATGTTCAGATGTATTTAAAGTAAAGATATAGAAGACACAAAATGAATGCAGCTCTGTACTCATTAATAAATAGTTAAATATATTTTTTCAAATGCAATGAATGTTAAGTACCTGAATTTGATCTGGTAGCAGCCTCTTGCAAACTCCTGCACAGCAGATCTCAGTAGGAGCAGCACAAGGAACCAATCAGTTGTTCCTCAGTGGTCATGTGCAAACAATAGTGACAGGAGGAGAGAGCAGAGTGACAGGTGAGCTCATCAGTCGGAGGTTTCTCCTTCCAGGTATTCCTAGCCTGTGGTGTATGACAGAGCTGTGCAAATCTCACAACTTGACTGACACAAATACAAACCCTTTGGCAGGTCCCACAAATCCCATATAGGCATTTCATCTTTGTATTTCCATTTTAAAAAGAATGTAAAGACAAACTTTTTTTTCACATCTGCTAGTTGGAAATGGCTACAGCTTAAACTGTAAGATTTAAAATGCCTTTTATTTTGATGCACCTGGAGTGTATCTAGGCAGTTTAAACTAGAAGTTCAATTAAGGAAAACTTAAATGTTAACTGTAAAACCAAAAAGGGCCATTTGCCGTGAATGCTTTGTTCATTACATTCAAATAAAGCACAAAATGAAAGCTAAAATGCAGAAAAGGCATGGAAGCAGAAAAATAAAGCATGGCATACTAATTTATTGATGGCTCTGCTCTCAGTAGGCGCTTTCATATTGTTCACTGGAACTAAGTAAATTTCACAGTAGGATGTATCAAACTGACAACCTGAATAGCGAGGATGTGAGACTGGGGGGAGCAGAGAATACTACGCACTTCCTGTTTTATACCACACTTCCTGTTTTATACCACACTTCCTGTTCCACAGGAACCACATCTACTGCAAGAAGAACACCCCCACTTCTATATTTAGGACAGGACAGGATGTGTGCCTGGGTCTGTGTCTGGGAGCAGTACTGCTTTATAACAAATTAGGTCCAGTCAGAATTATTTTGCTATACCTAACAGACCACACAGAAACATTTGCAGCTCTATGCATTTCAACTGGTGTGTCTCAAGGCCTCATTCACATATATGCTTTTATTATTCAATGTACATATTCACACATGTGAATGGCTGCACACTAGATGTACAGAGGTATACACCGTGCTTGCGTTAACTTGAGCACAGACGTAAATCTCTGGACGCACAAAGGCCATGCTCAAGGTTTTATGCTTGTGTACATTCACTACTATGGGCAGCTGTCTCTCTCAAGTCTCAGGCCTGAAAGTGTCTGTGTGCATTAGGCCTAGTGATCTTCAATCGTCTACATACTAATAGCCTGATCGTTCAAATGCACTATCAAGGGTTAAAGGGGCCCTTTTTTTTGCCTGTATGAACAGATACTGAAAATGACACCAATAATAGGAGACATGCAGAATAAGAACATTTCAGTAAATGCTGTTGTGGCGTTGTGGGTTAAAACAGGAGGTGACAAGGAAACATATCACCTCCTCCCTGCCTGTCAAATGCCAATAGGGCAATACTAGCCACAAGTATGAATGAACCCTTAGACACGGTGGCTCTTATCTCCTCATACAGCCTAATATTACATAACTAACAAGTTCAGGTATCACTTACCCCGGCTGCTGTGGTCTGGGAAGAAGCTAATGGCACACAATCTGTGCCCCATTAGCTTCGGCGGAGGGCAGGGAGACATCAGAAGTCTAGCAGACTGTCACAGCAAAATGCTATCACATAGGGGGCTATTGGACCCTTATGTGATAGCAATAAAGTGGGAAACTGGCCATCTAGTAATACAAACTCACCCCTCTTTTTTTTTTCTAGGTATTTGCTAGCCCCGTGTATGAGTACCAACCTGCATGCCAGCAGCTTCTCAAAATCTATGACAGGGTAATTTTGAATCAGGGCATACGTCCCTGTACACATACAGCCACAAAAGCAAGTACCACTCGGCACAGCATTCATCTGCCACATATTTCAAATTGTCATGGATTTTACAGGCTGCTAGCAGGGAGGCAGGGTACTGCATCTGTGCCTCCTGGGGGCTCAAAAATGCTGGGGTTTTTTTTTACCCAAACTGCCCAACTGCCTACATGCAAATGTTTGTTGTCTAGCTGTCATATTGAGCAAAAGACCTAAATAGTTCAAAATGTCAATTTGCATTACGCAAAGAGTTAACGATGGGTAAAATCTTAACCACTTCCGGACCGCAGCACGCCGATATACATCCCAAATTTGAAGAGCTTTGCTATGGCAGCAGCTAGCTCTCCTCCTCTTCTTCAGCCAGCAGTCCGGTTTCCGATAATAGTGGTTTCTGCGGTGGATTCACCGCAAGATCACTTTTATCAGCGGCGGGAGAAGGGCCCCCCCTCCTGCCGCTCTCTGGTGCCACTTAAGCCCCATACACACTATCAGTTTTTCTGCTGAGTTTGTCCTTCAGGTTTACCAAAACCATGTAGTGCAAGGGCCTGCCTGATTGCATACCAATTGAAACTCCTAAGGTTTGACCTCATATTATATGGTCTTGGTAAATCTGAAGGAAAAACTCAGCAGAAAAACTGATAGTGTGTATGGGGCTTTACTGGTGCCGTCAGCAGCGGCAGAGGTGATCGGATCCCTCTCTTTCCTGGGTATGGAGACAAGTGAGGGAAAGGAGGCCCCCACCCGTCTCCATACCATTGCAAGGCAGAAGCAACGTCAAAACGTCACTTCCCCCATAGCGCTTAAAGCTCTTATTGCATTTTATTGCAAATTTGAGATCTGAGGTCTTATTGAGTCCAGATCTCATATTTAGGAGGTCCTGACATGCTTTTTTTCTATTACAAGGGATGTTTACATTCCTTGTAATAGGAATAAAAATGACACAATTTATTTTTCTTTTTTAAAGAACAATGTAAAAATAAAAAATGAAAAGGTAAAATAAATAAGAAAAAAAAAAAGCAAACGCAGACGTGAGTAGCGCCCGCATATGAAAACGGTGTTCAAACCACACATGTGAGGTATCACTGCGATCGGCAGAGCGAGAGCAATAATAGCCCTAGACCTCCTCTGTAACTCAAAACATGCAACCTGTAGAATTTTTAAACGTCTCCTTTGGAGATTTTTAAGGGTAAAAGTTTGTCGCCATTCCACGAGCGGCAGCAATTTTAAAGCGCGACATGTTGGGTATCAATTTACTCCATGTAATATCTTTCATAATATAAAAAAAAAAAAAAAAAATAGGATTTTTGTACTCACCGTAAAATCCTTTTCTCTGAAGTTCATTGACGGACACAGCATCTTCAAGCTTGACCTTAGGGTTATATCACCACCTTCAGGAAAGGACTAGGCAGAACATGTAAAAACAGCAAAACTGCACAGTACCGCCCAGGGGGGGTCCTACTGGCTATAACCCCTCACACTGCTTCCAGCAGCTCAGCTCGCCAAAAAGCAGTACAAACATAAATAGGAGGGGTGGGTGCTGTGTCCGTCAATGAACTTCAGAGAAAAGGATTTTACGGTGAGGACAAAAATCCTATTTTCTCTTTCGTTCATTGACAGACACAGCAGCTTCAATCTTGACCTTAGGGACGTCCCCAAGCAGTGTAAAAAAAAAACGAGGGGTGGGAACAGCAAGAAAATAACTCCACCCATAACAACCAGAGCTCCTCAAGGGAGGAGTTGCAACCTTAAGCAGTCGCCTGCAAAACCTTGCGGCCGAATGCAAGCATCCAAAGATGCGCTCAAATCAACCTTGTAAAATTTAGTGTGAACGGACGACCTGGTCGCCGCCTTACACACCTGGGAAATGGACGCTTGATGTCAGAAAGCCCAGGAGGCACCAATTGCCCTGGTGAAATGCGCTGTGACAGGAAAGGAGGGCGCCCACCCCCTTAAGGCATAAGCTTGAACCACGATCTGTCTGATCCACCTAGAAATGGTGGCTGACAAGACCGCCAGGCATTTCTTCAGACCAGCCATGATACAAACAGTGAGTCCGACCTCTGAAAAGGAGCTGTAGCAGATACACCCGCAGAGCCCGGACCACATCCAAGGAATGCAAAGCAACCTCTTTGAGGTGTGATGGTCGAGGACATAAGAACGAACAACCTTTGGAAGAAATGAAGGCTGCGAGCGCAGCACTGCCTTATCCTTGTGGAGGACCAAGAAGGGAGACTTGCATGAAAGGGCCGCCGACTCAGAAACCTACCTGGCAGATGTAATATCTACTAGAAAGACTACTTTCTGAGAGAGTGTCAATAAGGGAATCTCCCTAATGTTTTCAAATGGCGGTTTCTGAAGCACCGAGAGCACCAGATTCAAATCCCATGGAGGCAGCTGTGGTCGAACTGGAGCGGCCACATGTAGAACCCCCTGCACAATCACACTCACAAATGAATGAATCTGCAAAGGTCGCTGAAAAAAGACAGCCAAAGCTGATACCTGCCCCTTAATGGTGCTTAATGCAAGTTTCTCATCTACCCCTCGCTGCAAAAACAGCAGGATCCTGGAAACTGAATATGTACGCGGATGCCACCCCATCTCCTCACACATGGAGATGTAGGCCTTCCACATACGGTGATAAATCATTCCCGAGAAGATGACTTCCATGCCCTCAGCATAGTGGAGATTACCGAATCCTACAGACCTCATTCCCTTAGCACCTGGCTTTCAAGAGCCATGCCGTTAAAGCCAGCGACAGTAAAGCAGGATTAAGTATTGGACCTTGCAACAGAAGGTCCTCTCGCATCGAAAGCCACCAAGGAACATCCACCACCATTCGTACTATGTCGGCGTACCAAGGATGCCGAGGCCAATCAGAATCACTGGAATCCCCTCGGCCTCCACTCTGCGAAGCAGACATGGTAGAAGTTTGAGTAGTGGGAAGGCATAAATCGGCTGATAATGTCCCTATGGAGCCACCAACGCATCTGCCGCGTCTGCCCAGGGATCTTTTGACCAGGCCACAAACCTCTGTACCTTCCGATTGAGTTGAGAAGCCAAGAGATCCACATCTGGTGTGCCCCACCTTAGGCAAAGGAGCAAAAATACATCCGGATGCAGGGACCATTCCCCTTGGTTCAGCATCTGAGGACTTCTGCCTTCCAGTTTTCTACGGCCCGAATGTACATGCGCCACTCTGCCCACCGCAGGATGTGAGCGACCTCTAGTGCTGCAGTCGAGCTCCTTGTTCCTCCTTGATGGTTGACATATGCCACCGCCGTGGTGTTGTCCGACTGGACCCTGCAGCCTCTGTGACCACGTGGAGAGGCACCACCTGATCAACCGAAGCTCCAGCACATTGATCGGCAGGCGAGATTCTTCTTGAGTCCAGCGACCCTGGGCCAACTGTACACCCCAAACTTGCCCCCAACCGGTCAGGCTGGCGTCCGTTGTGATCACCGTCCAATGAAGAGGAAGGAACAACTTCCCGTCCCAAAGGGCCAGAGACCTCAGCCACCAGAGGAGGGAATCCCTGACTAGCTGGTTCACCCGAATTTGACAATCCAGAGATAACGGAGATTTGTCCCATTTGAATTGTCATTAGAGCATATGGTACCGCCTCGATAGTGGCTACCATGAGGCCCAGGACTCGCATGCAAAAAACGCAGGGATGACCACCTGTGGGACACCAACAACTTCACCGCAGCTTCAAGAGTCTGCAGCTTGTCCAAAGGAAGAAAGACTCTCGCCTCTGAGGAGTCCAGAAGCAAGCCCAGGTACTCCAGACGTTGAGTCGGCACCAACATCGACTTCTGGAGGTTCAGTACCCAACCAAATTCCTGAAGAGTTTGCATGGTGATCGCCATATCCTCCCTTAATTCTGAGGCGGAAGCTGCTCTCAGAAGGAGGTCATCCAGGTAACCCACAATTGTGATCCCTCATTGCCTTAGCAATGCCAGAATTGGGGCTAGCACCTTGGTGAAGACCCTTAGTTAAGACGCTAGGCCAAAAGGAAGAGCTTCAAATTGGTAGTGCTTGTCCCCGACCCCAAATCACAGAAACCTCTGATGCCTGACACAAATGGGGACATGCAAGTATGCGTCCTTGATGTCCAGGGATGCCAGGAAATCCCCCCGATGGAGTGCAGCGACCACGGAGCGAACTGATTCCATCCTGAACCTTTGTACTTTCACAAAGCTGTTGAGGGCCTTGAGATCCAGGACTGGACAGACCCCTTCCTTCTTTGGGACTACAAACAGATTGGAGTATAATCCCTGAAACCTTTCTGGTGCTGGCACAGGCACTATCACTCCGCGCAGCAGCAGGTCCTGTACTGCCCCAAACAGGGCTTCCCGACGAGCCGGAAGAAGATGAAGGTTGGAGGGAAAAAATCTGTTTGGCGGACAAGAAAAAAACTCTATCTTGTATCCTGATGAAACCAGTTTGCAGACCCACTGGTCGGAAAGTAGGGAGGTCCACCGAGCTGCAAACTCCCGAAGGTGACCCCCCACCCGAGAGTCGGGGGGGGGCGAACCTTCATGCGGCAATAGATTTGCTCGCAGGTTTGTTTGGGTTGCGAAACCAGGGACGCTTTTGTCCCTCAGCGGGCAACTTGTTGGACTGGGAACGCTTACCTGCCGAACGAAAAATCCGCTTCTGTCGGCAGGGTCTTTGAAAGCAAGGGTCCCTTCCACCGGAATCGTGGTTACCTTGTTTAACCTGGATACCAGGGGTCAACAATCAGAGATGTCCATTTCTTTAGGAAACTCTCCTCAAAGGGGTAATGGGCCGCAATCCGTCTCAGGACCGAAAAGGCCTGCTGCGGGCTTCCCCACTCCTTGTAAATAAACTTATCAAAATAAGTTAGGTAGGGAAAAACCTCAGCCGTGCAGGCTGTCTTGTGGAACAAAAAAGGGACTAACACCTCTGTAGATGCTCCCGCCGTATCCTTCATCTTTAGGGTATTCCACACCGCTGTGATAAGTTCTCCTACAATGCTTTTTCCTGCACTGACCCGGAGTCATTCTCACTGTCCGAACGGTCCTGGTCTGCATCCTCTGAAACTTCAGTACAGGGGCCGCCAGCCACAGCGGGACCCGAGTCTGAATAAGTGCTTTTCCCAGAAGATGGCGGGGGAGGGGAGTTTTTTACCCCCCTTATGCCGCACGCCGCTTCCACCCTGGTAACAAAGGACTCCAGGACCACCGACAGAGCATTCATAGGCACCGCAGGTACAGGGGAACCAGTTGCCATAGCCGGGATGTCTGGGGAAGAAGCGCCAGCTTCTGACGCCATGCTGACCTACACTAGTCTGTCACCACTTAGGGACCTAAGGCAAGTCACACAAAATGCCCAACCTCCTAGCTGCCACAGACTGAGGGGCCCCCCACAGGACTCACCACCCTGAACCCAGGAACTGCGCTGTGCTGCCGCGGTCCGCTCTCCCGTGTCAGCCACGAGGTGTTCTGTGTAATTTTTGCGCTGTTCCAGAAAGAACCAGTCACCCAGCGCTAGAGGTAAAACAAGCTGAGGCTACTAGAAAATGGCTGAGGGTGCCAGGAAAATAGCCGCCGGACTTCCAGAAAAATCGGACTGTGGCTGCAGAAAAATGGCGGCCTCCCCACATGGCGCACACACTAAATAACCTACCATGACCCAAGAAACAGGAAAAAGGACCAGTGGACCATCAACACCCAGCGCAGCACCCTGCCAGGACTTGGAGCCTCCCCCCCCCGGAAGACCCCTGGCCAGGTAAGTGCACCATTCCCCCTATGCCCAGTCACACAGCGGCCCATAGCATGGGGAGGAGGGAAAGGGACAGGGAGAGAAGAAAAGGAGAGGGAGAGATCCCCTACTCAACCTCACAGGGAATGCCCAGCTGCCCCTCTTGCAGGGACTGCTGGACGCATTCCACGGACAGACCCATCACCTGAGTAGTACGGGGTGGCTGATGGCCACGGCACACTGTGACACGGACAGCAGTAGCCCGGTCATACGTGTGCCCTGGAGCATGTAGGTCACTGGCCTCCCCTGGATCAGATGGGGCATGTCACGGCCGACCCAGAGCGTAGCTAAGGTCTGTTCACGCTCGATGGCAGGCTGGGGAGACTACCAGGATCTATATTATCCCGCTTGCCACCCAGCCCAGCTGTTGATTGTAGATCACAGGAATCAAAAATACAGAAAAAAGAAAAAATTCCCAGGACAAATGGTCCCCACCGGGAGCCAGGTCCTTCTCCTACACTAGGCAGAAAAAAAACTGAGCTGCTGGAAGCAGTGTGAGGGGTTATAACCAGTAGGACCACCCCCTGGGCGGTACTGTGCAGTTTTGCTGTTTTTACATGTTCTGCCTAGTCCTCTCCTGAAGGTGGCGATATAACCCTAAGGTCAAGATTGAAGATGCTGTGTCCGTCAATGAACGGAAGAGAATAAAACGTTTTCAACTTGTAAACAACAAATCTCCTCTTTAAGTGGTTAATAATACCGTGTTTCCCCGATAGTAAGACACCCCCGATTGTAAGACGTATCGGGAGTTTCATAGGGGTCGGCTAATATAAGCCGTACCCCGAAAGTAAGACGTATGTCTTACTTTCGGGGAAACACGGGGGTATTGCCGCCTCCAGTGACGTACGGTACTAAGAGTGGGGCGGGGGGTGCGGGCCGCACCCTGGGGGGGGTGCCAGGCCAGCGCCCTCCCCCTCCGACTGAAGAGACAGCGCCGTTTTGATCAGTCTCGGCCGAGCAGAGTGAAGCCGCCTCCCCCTCCTCTTGTATGGCTACACAGTGCTGTGTATGGAGGAGGAGGAGGGGGAGGCGGCTTCAGTGAAGCCGCCTCCCCCTCCTTCTCCTTCATGGACAGCACTGTGTAGCCATACAAGAGGAGGGGGAGGCGGCTTCACTCTGCTCGGCTGTGAGTGACAGCCGCTGCCCAAGACTGATCAGAACGGCGCGACGCAGGTGTCACTGGCTCTGTGCCCTCCCGGAAAAAGGTCAGTGCATACAGAGAGAGACCAAGGAGGGGGAGGGGGAGGGGGAGGGGGGGTGTGAAGAGATTCTCTGCAGCTCTTGTAACCGCAAGATGCAGCTGAGGAGGACTACAAGTCCCAACATACCGGGCTGTGTGTGCTTACAGTTCTCCTCTGCTGAGCATAGCAGCTTTGTATGCTTGGACTTGTAGTCCTCCATAGGTTAAAACAAAAAATTCGACACTTTTTATTCCAATATAAGACATACCCCGAAAGTAAGACATAGTGGGGCTTTTGGGGATAAAAAGAAAGTAAGACACTGTCTTACTTTCGGGGAAACACGGTAACAATCATCCAAAATTCTAAAATAGAATCAGGGATGTGGTGAGTCTCATACCAAATTGCATCTTTATGGGATTAAACGATCTTTCAAACAATTACTCTTCCAGCCTGGAGAAACGTCATTCTAAATTCACTGCCGACTCACAAACAAAACCACCTCTTACATTTTTAGCACTCATCATTACTATATAGCGGGGGGGGGGGGCAAACAAACTGAAAAATACTGAAACCCCCCATCAATTGCAGCCTCACTGTGCCCATCATACGCAGCCACTTGTGCTCCATTAAATGCAGCCACTTGTACTCAGTATATGCAGCCACTTGTGCCCATCAAATGCAGCCAGGCACATCCCACGGCTCGGCTGTCACTAACCCCCCCACGTGGCCGGTCCAGCAGCACTTACTGTTCATGTGGAGGGGCTCTGCTCCTCTCCTGGAGTGATGGGGCTTCATCCTCCTCTCCTGTAGTGGCGGGAAGCGGCAGCTGTGGCTCCTGTGTCCGCTCAGCTCCTCAGGCTTCCTCCGCCGTGTCTCCTCTCCTGCCAAAGCGCTAGGCATCCAATAGGATCGCCTAATGCTTTGGCCAATCGGGAGACAGGTCTCACTTCCTGAAAGGGGCCGGGCACATGAACAGGGAGGACGGCGGAGGTTTAGGGGGATGCCACCCAAAATGCATGGGCCGCCACTGCTATATAGGTAGAAAACAATTAAAGTAGGGCTGAAACAACTAATCGATTAATCGACAACTAATCGATTATGAAATTAATCGATTACTATTTTCATAATCGATTAATCGGCCAGTAACATAATGGGGTTAAAAAAATATAAAATGAACCCTTTATAGTACAAAAAGAGCAAATAATCGCTACTGTAAATATTACTTTCACAGTTCTACAGTAAAAAAAAATGAACCCCCTTACAGTAGTGATCCTCTTTTTTTTTTTTTGTACTATAAAGAGCTAATTTTAGTTTTTTTTAACCCCATTACGTTACTAAACATTTTAGACCTGGTTCACATCTATGTATTTTTTGCAGAAACTGCACTATAGTTTATTTACTTGATTTCCTATGGGACACGTTCACGCAAAACTGTGCTTTTTTTTGGCTCAATATACTTCAATAGAGAAGCTGCAGAGAAGAACGTAATGTGTTTTTGCAGCAATTTATGTTTTTTATTCTGCCCAACAACAAATTGGGCAAAAAAATATGCAAAATCATGCGTGCAAAAATCAAAACGCATAGCAAAAAGCACAACAGAAACAGATCAAAACACAAACTGCACAGGTGTGTACCAAGCCTTATGTTGGCCACACTGATCAATTTTCAGGTGAGAATATTCAGACGAAAAATCTTTGTACAGTCGCTGAATGAAAGAATGTTTGAAATTCTGACTTGTTTTTAACATTCTGTTTTTAAAATGAATGTCATTTTTGAATGATAACCACATACACCGTGTGAAAATTTCTTTGACCAAGCAGTTTTCTATTTCCAAATTTTCCCATCACTGTGGTTGAAAATGGACGTCAATTTGACCCCAATAACGATTAAAAAAAAAAAGACTTTTTTTTTTTTTTTTGAAGGAAGACTTTGTTTTTAATTATAAAAAATTGATCTCTGAGTCTGATGATATTTACCAGATTCACCCTCTAATAGTATATACAGTATATCTTCTCTAATAATATATACAGTATATCTCTTCTAATTGTATATGCAGTATAATGTCCTCTAATAGTAGATACAGTATATCTCTTCTGTCTGTTATTCTCAGAGTGGATTAGATATTTTGCTCCCTAACCATATAGTTGGTTATTTATATTTACCACTGCATAGAGACATTTAAGAATAAAGTACCTTTTTTTAAAACTTGACATAATAACTAAATTATACACCACACTTTTTTTCTTTTTTTTAAGGTTATTAACCGATTAATCTAAACAATAATCAGCCAACTAATCGATTATGAAAATAATCGTTAGTTGCAGCCTTAGATTAAAGGCAGTGGAGCATAGTAAATTAGTTAATTTGTGGCACATTTAACCACTTGAGATCCGCGCTATAGCCGAATGACGGCTACAGTGCGGACCTCCTTTGCCGGGACGACGTCTATTGACGTCGTTCCATGCACGAGCGGCCTGCGCGCCCCCTGAGGGGCGCGCGCGGCGTGCTCTGTGATCGGCGAGTCTATGAGACTCGCCTGATCACTGATCCGAGCAAGGGGTCGATCCCGACCCCTTATCACGTGATCAGCTGTCAGCCAATGACAGCTGATCATGTGATGCAACGGAGCCGGTAATCGGCTATTATTCCTCCTCGCGCTGACAGCGCGAGGAGAAAAAAAAAGAGCCGATCCCCGGCGGTTGTGATCGGGACATCAGTCCCGATCACGGCCAGCCCTGCCAGTGCCCACCTGCCCCCTGCCAGTGCCACCTTAATAAAACATAAGTGCCCCAGTCAGTGCCACCCAGCAGTGCCCACAGTGCCACCCAGCAGTGCCCAGTGTCACCCAGCAGTGCCACCCACAGTGCCCACAATCTGCCTCAACAACGGTGCTGCACCCCAGTGCCACATATCCGTGCCCATCAGTGTCATCTACCAGTGCCCATCAGTGCCGCCCATCAGTGCCCAGCAGTGCCACCTATCAGAGCCACCTATCAGTGCCACCCATCAGTGCTCATCAGTCCCATCTATCAGTGCTACCTATCAGTGCCCCTTAGTGCCACCCATCTGTGCCACCCATCCGTGCCACCCATCTTTGCCCATCAGTGCCGCCTTATCTGTGCCCATCAGTACTGCCTTATCTGTGCCTATCGGTGCTACCTTATCTGTGCCTATTAGTGCCGCCTTAACTATGCCTATCAGTGCCCACCAATGAAGCCTATCAGTGCCCACCAGTGCAGCCTATCAGTGCCGCCTCATCAGCGCACTTCAATGAAGGAGAAAAATGACCTGTTTGCAAAATTTTATAACAAACTATTAAACCTGATTTTTTATTTTTTTGCAACTTTTTTTGTTTGTTTAGCAAAAAATAAAACTCCGAGCTGTAATTAAATACCACCAAAAGAAAGCTCTATTTGTGGGAAAAAAATGATAAAAATGTAATTTGGGTACAGTGTTGTATGCCCGCGCAATTGTCATTCAAAGTGCATCAGCGCTGAAAGCTGAAAATTGGTCTGGGACTGAGGGGGGTTTAAGTGCCCAGTAAGCAAGTGGTTAATAAAGACATACAAACCATCACCACGCTGCAAGCAGGAGGACAACGAATGATGCATGGCACAGCAGAGAACATAGAATGGCCCTCGTTTCTTCAAATGGAATTCAGGCCGTTTCCTATCAAAAAGTTGTTATAGATAATTCTGCTAATAAATTGTTGTCGCCAAGCAATGCATGTATATACTGTAGCGTGACAAAAGGAGTCAAGATTGCTCATAAATATCCTCTGCAGATAGGAGAATTTGGGACTATTGCAATTTAAATAAATGACTGCCAGGCTGAGCCCTAGTACATAAGAGAATACATAAAAAGGCTCCAGGCAGCTCGATATTGACAATAATATGGAGGCATGAACTTATCACAAGGTAACTTTGCCCTAAAAATGTTCCAACGAAAAACTAGACGGTACAGTTTAGTGTGGTCGGTAGCAGGAAATTTAGACATGTTTTGCACGCTATGGAAGATTTAGCTGGAAATTGCACCAATTGTACGGCAAGCAGGATTTCTTGTACAGAACCGCACAAAAACACATACACATCAAAGCATTAAAGGGACCCAGTTGCCAGACTATAACTTCAACAAACTTCCCTTAAAGCGGAGGTCCACCCTAAAGTGGACCTTCCGCTCATCGGAACCCTCCCCCCCCTCCGGCGCCACAATTGGCACCTTTCAGGGGGGAGGGGGGTGCAGATACCTGTACAGTACAGGTATCTGCACCCACTTCCGGGATAGCTCTCTGCGGAAAGGGGTGTAGATTACGCCCCTTTCCGCAAGTGCCCCGCTGCCTGCTGGGAAACACACAGATCCCAGAGGCAGTGGGGACTGTCCTTATTGTGCAGTAGGGAACCGGGAAATGAAGCCGAAAGGCTCCATTTCCTGATTCCCATACCCAAGATGGCGGCGGCAGCACCCGAGAGTCGATCTAGAGATCGGCTTCGGGTGCCAACATCGCGGGCGCGCTGGACAGGTAAGTGTCACTATTTTAAAAGTCAGCAGCTGCAGTATTTGTAGCTGCTGGCTTTAAAAAAAAAAAAAAAAAAAAAAAATGCGGACTCCCGCTTTAAGATTATATGTGCATACAATATATTTTCTGCATTTTATTTTATCTGTAAAATTCAGTTGTAGATATTCAGAAGCCTTAAAATTTGCTGCTGGGGGTCACCATCTTGAATGTGATGTCAGCAGCCCCAGCACACTCAGAGCTGTCACTTGATTGACACTCCAAGTCCCCTTTCACACGAGCCAGATCAGCTGAGTGGAGCGGACGGATGCCAGGTCCATGCCCACTCCGTTTATGCAGAGCAAACACGGACACAGTCAGTGCCCCATACACTTGATATGAAAATCAGGAGGGGATTGTCGTTTGACAGGCTGTTGTCCATTAGTACGCTCCTTTCAACAATTATTTTCCAATTTTGGGCCAACAAATGTTAGATGACAGGCTAGTAAATTTTTGTCAAACAACAGCTCCACGTCAGATTTTCAGATGGTCCATACACAAATGTCGAAAGTAAAAAACACACATTATCGGAATCGATGCTCACCGAACACGAAATTAACAGAAGGGGCCCAAAGGGTGGCACTCAAGAGCTGAAATTCCTTGTAATACGTCACTATATTTGTGTTTGTGGCACGATAATTTGTGTAACGTTAGTATGCAAGACAAAATCTTGGCACATGCCGTTTTGACAAAAATCAGATGCTCAGTTGTCCAACAATCATACCGTGTGTACGAGGCTTTAGTTTTGAGATGCAATTCTTCTGCTACACAGAAATGAATGAGTCATTTCTGACTCAACAGATGCTGCGTAGCACTGGCTTTTTTGTTAATGGAGAACAGCAACCACAAGACAAAGGAGAGAAAATAAGGACAATCACGAAATGGAAATAGAAATACAGAAAACCTGTAGCTGCTGAAATCTGATCAGTGATGAGGAGTAGCAGCGTCTGCATGCTCCTTCACGTTCTTCCCATTCCTTCTCTAATGCTCCAGCTGCCCCTTACCCAATGACAGGTGATAGGAGCACATGGGCGCTTCTTTGATGCTTCCTGTTCACCATGGAAGAGGAGACCATTTCACAAGATTTGCATTGCGATAAAGTGCACCACTGACTGCCAGGTTTGTTATCACCCTGTAAAGGGGAGCAATTGCTTGAAAATACAAAGTCATGCCCATTCACACTTCCTTGATCCTTACTGCTTCGTGTTGGGGACACCAGTGATAATTTCATGGACTAAAATATTTCCGTTAACAAAATGAACAGTCAATTAAAATAGGACTAAAACAATTCAGATGACTAAAATACAACTAAAACAAAAACAATTCAGATTACCAAAATACAAATAAAACTGCATTTTAGTCAAACGACTATGACTAAAACGTAATCAAAATTTGATGTCAAAATAAACACTGGGGGACACAGACAACAATAAAAAACTTTATAGGGGGTTCTGTCTCCTCCCCAGTTGTTCTAAAATATAAATAAAAGTTTTGGTTGGAGTTTAACTTGAAAGGGTAAGTATACCCTTTCATGAAATATGAAGAGGTGAACTAACTCCAAACAGCCAGGCCACCCCTTTGGACGCCACTGCACATAGTGGACATGATGCCCTATGCTGTCAGTGTAGCGGCCTATAAACCTTACAATGTGCCACACTCCAAAGACATGCTGGTAGGTTAATTGGCTCATGGATAAATTGGCCCTAGTACAGTATGTGTATGTATGAATGAGAGTTAGGGACCTTAGATTGTAAGCTCCTTGAGGGTAGGGACTGGTGTGAATGCACAATATATATGTAAAGCGCTGTGTAAAATTGACAGTGCTATATAAGTACCTGTATGAAATAAAATAAAATTATACATCCCTGAAGCTCGCAATGGCAAGCATTCATTGGTCAATGCAGCCATGTGACTGCGCTAACCAGTAACAAGTGTTTCTGAGGCAGCTTCTTTAACTAATATGTTCCAGAGGGAAGAAGCTCTTCTCATTGGTCAGCAAGAGCATGTGGCTGTGTACATGGGACAGCAGGCCGGAATTTTTTTTCCATAACTTTTGAAATAAGACAAGAAGACAAGTGTTTGGATAATAATGGCCGCGGTTGTTTATTATTGGTTTCAAAATGTTGTACACAACTCATCAAAACTCATCCAATAAACTTAAAGCTAGCCCAGTCACTACGGCTCAGGCAGCAACACAAAATCCCCAAAAGGGGCATGTAGTACATATCTCAACCAAACTCATCCAATAAACTTAAAGCTAACCTAGTCACTACGGCTCAGGTAGCACATATTTGAACACTATAATTAAAAGTCTTAATAACTTGTCCCCCTTTGCTGTTATAATTCAGTATTATTATTATTAAATATTTTTTATTTTATTATTATTATTTTTATTTTATTTTTTATTTTATTTTTGCAAAGGTGACTTACCACATAACAACAACCGCGACAGAATAAATTAACATAACCATACAGAATTAAAATACAATTAAATACAAATTTATTTTATAGGGAGGGAGGGAGGGGAGAGAACACCACAGCTTTTCTTCTGAGGCGAATGAGCCCCCTCAGCGGAACCCCTTTTTTATAACCCCAAGAAAACTGGTTTAAACCAGTTCTTCCCAGGCTTTTCACATGTCATGAAGAGAGGTCACCTGTACCCCTTCTCAAAACATGTGACTAACAGCTGTTTCCCCGCTGGCCACAGGCTCTGCGGGGGAACTTGAAACTGCTGATCCAGTCGCTCTCCCATGAGGAAAAGGGGGGGCAAGAAACTGCCCTCTCCCTTTTCCTGTCATGGGACAGCAGGCCGGAATTTTTTTTCCATAACTTTTGAAATAAGACAAGAAGACAAGTGTTTGGATAATAATGGCCGCGGTTGTTTATTATTGGTTTCAAAATGTTGTACATAACTCATCAAAACTCATCCAATAAACTTAAAGCTAGCCCAGTCACTACGGCTCAGGCAGCAACACAAAATCCCCAAAAGGGCAGGAGGACCTAAGGCCAACTGCCCACAGAACCCCAACCCGCGGCCATCTCAACACAGTAACTTAAATTTACATTGAAAATATCCAAGCCAATATCAGACAGATGGATGCCATCCTGCCTGAAAAGGCCAGGGATACCCCCTTCCAGCTCAGTGTGCCTAAAGGATAGCATTCCCAATCTTGATAGCAACTTGGATACTGCCCTATTCACTCTCCTCCTGATTTTTTCAAAAGGACGTACAGAAGGATGAGAAAGCCAACTTATCCTCTGCACAATTTCTGAAAAAAAAAAACACTACTGAATTGGGAAATGACAACTGTATCCTAAATGATAACTGTATCTTCTGTAGATCATCCCTAATCCGAAAATTAAGGTCCAAAGTTTTATGGTAACCAATATCATTACCACTTATATGAATAATTAAGATATCCAGAGAGGGAAAATGAAGAAGAAGCTGTGAAATAAAAGAAATTAGGTCTGACCATAACATTCCATCTTTCCACACCAAAAAATCTTAAATTTAGAAGCATCCAATCCTAACCAAAAAATCTTAAATTTAGAAGCATCCAATCCTAAATTGCTAATATAAACTCGTTGCTGAGCTCTCAAATTCGCCCAATAGATGAAGGAGTGTCCAATCATCCATACAATGCGAGTGTTACCTGAAATAAATCATAGTATTGCGTTAGTACGAATATAAAGCAAATACCTATCCGACTTCCATCTATCAAACTGTTTAATAGATCTAACATCAAAACCCAATCTAGTGGCCTCTGTTGCTGCTCCAATCCGAAAAGAATGCATCGATAAATGTTCCTGATCTAAATTTAAGGTCTTCAAACATCTCCTGAAAACACTTAAGAACTGGTATTTAGTAGGGGGTAACCCTGATTCATGAATGAAAAACTTAGAAAACCCCCAAAGGCCTAATTGATGAATATTGACGTATTAGAGCTACCGGGCAAATGCTAGTACTCATACACATATCTAATGTTTTCGTTTCCGTTTTAATGATCCGTTTTGGATCTGCTAATTACATTTTTTTATGAACTTTCAAAAATAACAACTTCAGACATGTGTATTTGAACCAGCTCAGATACCCTAAGCGCTGCAAAAAAACATAACTGAAAAAACCGCCCAAAAAAGAACCGATTCAAAATGAGAATTTTTTTATTTATTTTTTATCCATCACGGAGCAAAGCTCACCCAGTACTAGAGGAGTGATGGGCTTCCTTGAATCAGGCCTAAAAATAATCCTTTTGTAAACTTTTAAAGCTTGTTTTATAGAAAAATACTGCATGCAAGATGGCATGTTATTTAATTTCAAGAAAAAATAAATTCCTGACAGGGTTTCATGTATGTACGACCAAGAAATAATTCTGCTCAAACAAAGAACCAACAAACTTCAATAACAGCAATTCAGACATGGAACCCAACGGTTCACCTAATATGTTTAAAAATTCTTGATACATAAACCAAGCAGATTGATAACCTGCCCAAGTAGAAGGTGCCAAAGAATGAGATAATGTTCAAAATAAGGAAAATAAAAATAAAAATTGTAGCTGTCGTGAAGCAAAGCAGAACCAAGAAACTTTAATAAACAGTAACAAACTTAAAGCTAGCCCAGCCACCACGGCTCAGGCAGCAACAACAAATAAACTTAAAGCTAGCCCAGCCACCACGGCTCAGGCAGCAACAACAACTCAGACAAGGAACCCAACGGTTCACCTATCATATTCAAAATTATTATTATTATTATTATTTTTTATATACAGAAACCAGGCAGAATTGATAATATAAATAGAAATAGGCCTTAAACCAGGTCCCATAAATTGATTGGACAGGAGTGTCCCACACGATCCGCCTCCAGAAGTAGCTTGAAAAAACGCTCCACCTGTGAACGAGACAACTCATCTGCCAAATCATTGTCCTTACCTGGTACATGTAAAGCCTTTAACCAATATGTTCAAACGTAAGCATTTAAAAATCAGGTATCTTATAAGGACAATGACTGGCGGAGACTTGGATGTTAGACAATTAATAGCGTACATTACTCCTTTATTATCTGTACGTATCAAAATTATTTTATTTTGGAAGAAAGAACAAAGCTCAAATTCAACAATGATAGGAAATAATTCCAATAAGACTATGTTTTTAATGTAACACTTTACTAATCAAAAAACATGCCAACGTTCAGCGCACCAATGCTTCTGCCAAATTCCGTCAAAAAGCCATGTGACCCTGCTTCATCAGTGAAGAGAAGGAAATCCGAATCTAGAATGAAATCCCCCTGCCATAAGGCCCTACCATTGTTAAATGTGAAAGAAATTGCAACCAAACCAGCAAATACTCCTTCACATCACTGCTTTTTTTTTTTTTTATTATTATTAACTTGAACAATAAAGAGGCTATTTTCTCAATTTTTTCTTCTGATAACCTAAACTCCATTAACCAGTATGAATAATGATATCTAGAAATTCCAGACAAGTTGAAGGCCAAATAGTCCTCTACTGAGCCAATGGGATACCAAAATGGTCGCAAACCTCAAAAATTTTCTGTAATAAATTAATACAAAGGAAAGAATCGGGAGGGCCTAAAAACAAAATCATCTAGATAATGAATTAAAAATTGTGAACCGGAAATGGCAAAAACTACCCACTCTAAAATGAAGAGAAAGACTCAAAATAAAAGCAAGACAAGGAACAACCCATAGGTAAACATTTATCAAAATAAAAATCATCAGTAAAGAAAAAACCCAAGGGAATTAAAAGATAAAGGATTAATGGGAAGTAAGCGAAAAGCTGACTTGACATCCGCCTTTGCTAAAATAGCTCCCTTCCCCAACATTCTTTACTTTACTAGAACACCTCCAAAAGAAGCATATGAAACGGATGACATACTCTCATCAATTTGGTCATTAAGGGAATTGCCTTTGGGAAAAGATAAGTGATGAATTAATCTAAAATAATTATTTTCCTTTTTTTTTTTTTTTTTTTGGAACTACACCTAAAGTAGAAATCCTGAAATTTGAAAACTGAGGGAAAGAAAAGGGGAATTTGAAAACGGAGGGAAAGAAAAGTTGCCACCCTTCCTTCTGAAATTTCAAAATTAACCTTATCTAAAACTACTTGAAGAAATTCAGATACTGACTTGAATTATTAACTATGGTACAACCCTGACCTTGAAATATAGGCAATAAAAAACCATCCCTAAAACCTACAATGAGAAGATGGGCCTTCAACTTGTCTGGAAACACCTGAAGCCATGGGAGCATGTTTGCTAATATCACTGGTGTGTGTGCTGTTTGAAAAATCTCCAGATTACAAATTTGTTGCTGTTTTTTTTTTTTTTTTTTTTACTTCAGACGAAATGCCTCATCAAAATTAAACCATGCCACTTAATGTCTAAGTGTTTAAATAAACCCGTACTTTTTTTAGGTGATATTTCACATAAAACACCCGCAAAAATACAAAACGCCTGTAACCAGTTATTAAAAAAAATAAATACATTTTTGATACAGGTCTACGTCTGTCGTCATCCTCTTATTTTTTTTTTAATAGTAAAATCTTTAGCGGAAGGAAAAATGAAAGAATATCTAAAAAATTCCCCCCGCCAAATTTTTCCTTAACAACCTGACACAAATGAAATCCCAACGGAAAAATATCACAGGACATGGACTCCTTTAAACAAATTTCCAGCAAGTTTTGTGATTTAGCATTACTATAATACACATTGATATTCTGTTCTAAATGAATTGGCAAAGCTGGAGTGCCATTAGCAGAGATGCCACTAGGTGGCGACCAAACTTCCATAGCTGAAACGTCAGAGGCTAAAACATTACTTATAGCTGGCTGACAAAACGATTTCTGAATAGCTAATTCTTTAGACACTTTAGATCAGAGGTCTCAAACTGGTGGCCCTCCAGCTGTTGAAAAACTACAAGTCCCATGAGGCATTGCAAGGCTGACAGTTAAGAGCAAGACTCCCAAAGGCAATGGCATGATGGGACTTGTAGTTTCACAACATCTGGAGGGCCACCTGTTTGAGACCCCTGCTTTAGATAATAGTACCATTTAATAATTCATTAACAGAAGGTTCATACATACCTGCACTCCCTTGATGTAAAGCAGGCCCACTATCAAGCCCTGCTTCAGTGAAAGGCAGCATGGTCGGTTGCCTAGGTGATACCTGACGCTGTGGAGGGGGAGCCCACTCTCTCAGAGAGGTTGCTCCGCCTTCCGTACCACTTCTGGCCCCAACCACCGCTTCAGAAGTGGATGCTCTTCCGCTCAGCTGGCCGCTCTGCCTGCCCGCTCCAAGCCTTCCCCCGCCCACCTGCCCTCTGGTACGGTCCTGAGAAGGACCAGCTTTTCTGAATAGCAGGGCGCGGAGGGTAGGCGAATAGCTTCGGCGGGGGTTGCGCTTCTTTTTCGCCGCCCCATCCGACCGAACCAGGGGCGGCGCTTTCTTGCTGACGCGCTGGCTCCTCCTCCACGTCTTCGGGATCCGCTTCTTCCTGACGCAGCGACGGCTCCCGGGCTTCCACCGCTGACCACTCTCCTCTTCTTTCCTCCGGACCAGGATGGCTGACAGGCGGTGTAGCTCCCACCGGAGCCTCTTGACACGACGGGCGGGTAGGTCTAGGCATTGGCGAATCCAGGCTTCCCTCTCCTCTCATCTTCCTGCCTCAGAAGAGACTGTTTGTTCAGGGCAGAACCCAGAGAGAACACCACAGCTTTTCTTCTGAGGCGAATGAGCCCCCTCAGCGGAACCCCTTTTTTATAACCCCAAGAAAACTGGTTTAAACCAGTTCTTCCCAGGCTTTTCACATGTCATGAAGAGAGGTCACCTGTACCCCTTCTCAAAACATGTGACTAACAGCTGTTTCCCCGCTGGCCACAGGCTCTGCGGGGGAACTTGAAACTGCTGATCCAGTCGCTCTCCCATGAGGAAAAGGGGGGGCAAGAAACTGCCCTCTCCCTTTTCCTGTCATTCCACTAAAAAGGCAGTACAGGGCATCATAGTTTGCCTCTTCATTTTTCCTGGAAAGGTGAACTTACCCTTTAAAGCTGATGAGCAATAAAGAGCAATACTGAATACAATGGCTTGGTATCAACCCCCTGGCAGGTAGAACTGGGTTAGCAATCCCAAAGAACCCAAGCCATGCCCAACACTAGGAGCATCATTTCTCATTATAAAGGCCTCTACTAGCCACCTTAAAAGTGAAACTCCTGCCAAAACAATTTTCTGCTTCTGGTCACAGCAGAGTAGGGTCAGAACCTCTGGGGGGGGGGGGGGGGGGGGGGTTTCTAAGGTGTTTACCTGCCACTTACACTGTTAGTGACTATTGTCACCAGGACAGAAACAAAGAAGGGGAATCCTCCCAATGGAAGCTGTTCCAGTAATTCATTTTGAGGACTCACTGTTGAGTCCCCCAGTACTGGAAGGGGACAGAAATCTCCCAGTTGGGGACATACACAACCAAAAAAAAAAAAAAACTTGAAAAATGAAACTTAAAAAAAAAAAAAAAAAAGTTGTGGCTGGAGCTCCACTGTGGGACTGAACTCTAGCATTATTACTACCCCCCCCCCCCCCTGCCCCCTCCAAAAAAAGAATCTGAATCTCCTGTTACTTTTTTTGTGGAATTCAGCTCCAACTATCTTTCCATTGGCACTATGAGGAGGTGGCCACCCTTGAGAGATACTTAAAGGAGAACTTTACCCCAAAGGGTTAGTTTAGCTTCATGTCCTTCTTCCCCCACCCCCTCCTCTTCTTTTCTCACATTTGGCACATACATTTTTTTTTCTTTTTTTAAGGGAATGTGAACACCTACTTTTGATAGGTACCCACTCGGATCACCTAGGTGATTAAAATGGCTGCACCCTTCTGTGACACATCACAAGTTCCAGAAGGCTGCCCGACCATTCTCAAAGCAGCACTCTGCTCATGCATGCACGGTAGGAAGCTGGCTGTGAAGCTGTAAGAAGTCAGTTGGCTTCCCACAGTAAACATGCCGGCGCCGGGGGAGCGGAATAACTGGTGAAGAACTGGCAAGGATGAGGATGATGCTGGATCCCTGGACAGGTAGGTGTCTATTTTATAAAAGTCAGCATCTATAATATTTGTAATGTTTTTTCTTTCTAGGGTGAAGATCCTAATCCTATCCTACTTACATTATTATAGTGAGTATACTTTGACTTTCACATGGGTAATGTATTCAGAGAACACACAAGGCCAGACCCTCACATGTTGTGCAAATACAAACTGGTGATAAGTGCTTTCAGTCATTCTTGCTCACAGTTAGACTTTGCCTTGGCCTTGTGCAGCACCCACCATATTATTGCAAGGTCTTCACTATTATATCATTATAGTGGATTTAACCACTTAAGGACTGCCTCGCACCTATGTACGTCGGCAGAATAGCACGGCTGGGCACAAGCACGTACCTGTACATTGCTTTTTAATTGCCCAGCTATGAGTTGGGAGCGCACCGCCGCGGTCCCAACCCGGTCCTATTCTCCGTGACCGTGGCCGCGGGACCAGCGGACCCGATCGCCGCTGGTGTCCCGCGATCGGGTCACAGAGCTGAAGAACGAGGAGAGGTCTGTGTAAACAAACCTCTCCCCGTGCTTCCCTGTGTGGTTGTCACCGATTGTCTGTTCCCTTTTATAGGGAAGGATGAACAGTGACATCACATGCCAGGCCACGCCCCCCTACAATAAAAAACACACATAATGTCATACTTAACACTACACTATCCCCTAGTGGTTAACTCCTTCACTGCCAGTGTCATTTACACAGGAATCGGTGCATTTAAATAGCACTGATTGCTGTATAAATGACAATGGTTCCAAAAATGTGTCAAAAATGTCCGATGTACTAGTAAAAAAAAAAAAAATAATAATAAAAATGCTATAAAACTATCCCCTATGTTGTAAACGCTATAACTTTTGCACAAACCAATCAATAATCGCTAATTGCGATTTTTTTTTTACCAAAATATGTAGAAGAATACGTATCGGCCTAAACTGAGGAAAAAACTTTTTTTTATATCTTTTTGGGGGATATTATAGCAAAAAGTAAAAAATATTGTATTTTTTTCAAAATTGACACTTATTTATAGCGTAAAAAATGAAAAACCGCAGAGGTGATCAAATACCACCAAAAAAAAGCTCTATTTGTGGGGAAAAAAAGGACACCAATTTTGTTTGGGAGCCAGGTCGCACGACCGCGCAATTGTCAGTTAAAGCGACGCAGTGCCGAATCGCAAAAAGGGGCCTGGTCCTTTGGCTGCAAATTGGTCCAGGGCTTAAGTGGTTAAATAACCTAAGATGGTGAAGCTCGTCTTTTTTTGATGTTTTGTGAAAATATTTTAGTAAAGGAACAGGTTTATGTTGCTTGTGTTAACAATGAAACACATGCTGGGCCTTTGAAGATTTCCCTGAGTATCTGCCTTATCAGAGCCAACATACAAGGAGATGTTTATGCCAAACAAATATGGTGAGTTTGGAGCTTTGTAAGTCACATAAGCATTTAAGTATAGTGTTAATAAGTCAGAATATAGGTGTAGGTATAGTTGATAGAATATAGGTGGCTGTGAGCTAAAAAGCTAAAAGCATTAAAGAGACCCTGTCGTCAGGCCGTTCATTTTTAACAGAAATCTTTTCATAAGATTAAGGTGGTTGTAAACCTCAGGCATGAAATATGAACAAAGCATGTCTATTTTGGGAGCTTGTCTCAAATGAGAGCACTTATGCCACGTACACACGACAGCAAAGGTCCGGTGGAACAAATCCGTCAGACAGTTAGATCGTGTGTGGGCTTTATCGGACCTTTGCTGTCCAAAAATCTGACCGAGTTTAGAAATAGAACATGTTTCAAATTTTTCCGCCGGACCCAGTTCCCAACGAGAAATCCGCTCGTGTGTATGCTAGTCCGACGGACAAAAACCAACACTAGGGCAGCTATTGGCTACTGGCTATGAACATCCTTATTCTAGTCCGGTCGTACGTCATCACGTTTGAATCCGTCAGACTTTGGAGTGATTGTGTGTGGCTAAGTCCGTTCATTCGGAAAGTCAGTTAGAACTCCGCCGAAAGTCCGTTGAGAAGACCATCGGACCTAGTTCGTCGAAAAGTCCAGTCGTGTTTACGCGGCATAAGTGTCATTTCTGTCTGCTGCTTTCTTCCTCTGCATGAGTCACTTCTGACAAGTTTTCCAGACACCAAGAGAAAAATGGTGACAACCTAGGCTGTTCATGTGTGCTGTGTGGATGAGGTGGGGGGGGGGGGGGGGAGGCTTGGGGGGTGTCCTCCCTTCCCTCCAACCAGCTCTCAGCACTCTCCTCACTGAGCCCTACAGAGTGTACTTCAGCTCTCTCTGGCCCCTTTTTCTGAACTCTCAGACAAACCTAAAAATCCAACCCTTTCTACAAATGTAGAGAAGAAATGTTAGCTGGATACAACTTATGTAAGAGAATTTGACCTGAGGCCAGTCACTTCACTGGGTATATGTAAGGATTTACAACCACTTTAACTGTTCTTTTAACAGATTTTAGCATGTCAGATGAAGGAAAACCTTAAATGTGCTCAATAGCTTTGGTGGGGCAGCAACTATACAGCAAAGCTTCCGCTGATGGGCACCCAACAGTAGCACAAACCACAGAAATATAGAAACGAGAGCCAAACCAAAACCAGTTGAAGGAGTCAAAGGTCATTTTAATTGTTGCTAAAAAAAAAAAAAAAAAAAAAAGATATAAAAACATCTAATAAGTTTCGGGGGCAACATCACTCCACCTTCATCAGGGCACAATACAGAATAAAATTTAGATGCTCCATTGTTGCTCAGCAACTGCTGTCAACTTGTTACTCCATGTGGAGAGCTCAATAATGGTTCTAATATACTGTACATCTGTGAAGTCCCTGTTTTCAATCCATCCAAGTATTATCCTGTGTTGAGCCCTGATGAAAGAGGAGTGGTGTCTCTCCCGAAACACATTGGATGTTTTTTTATTTGCCTTATTCACCAAAAATGAAAACTATCTTGGATGACTTCTTATTGGTTTTGGTCTGGATGTCCTGTCTGCATTTCTATGGTTTCTCCTATCCAGGTGATAGGGCACCACAGGGTAGAAAGTGATGGGCAACAAAAATACATCACTCATTTTCCTCTCCTGGTGTCACAAGGGGAAAATGTAACAGAAAATCTCACCAGTGGGGACACAGATAACAACAAAAACCTGACGGGTTCTAATTGGTCATTGCACTATTGAAAAAAAAAAACATGGTAGGAGTTGGACTTTAATATGGCATAAATGATAATTACCACCTGCGTTATTCTCCTTTAAAAAAAAAAAGTCTTCAAACCCTAGTAAGAATATAATATATTGAAGATTATCAGTCGCTGGATGTGATAGCGTCAGTGGTTTTGTTTATTCAACCTAAAAATATTTTCACCAAGCATAAAAATACTTGGATTTTCCAGAATTACAGTGTCCTTGTCACTTTTCGGTGAGGAAAAGAAGAAAAGCAACAGCGCTCTCTGCAGGGACAACTCAATCCATACACCAGGTCCACTCACAGGTGCCGAGGCTCAATGTGTCCCAACACACTCCAATGCAGTAGTAGTAAGAAGAGCCGGCAACACTGTAATCCTTGAAGTGTCGTTTATTGGTACATCAGAGCGACAGTAAAACAATAAAGCTGACGTGTTTCGGCAAAAGCCTGAGGCTGGGTTCACACTGAAGCGATGCGGGAACGCCGCGAATCCGCGGCGGGTTCCCGCATCGCATGCCTCCTGCCGGCAGTTCACACTGCCCTATGCGGACTGCTGGGAGTGTCAGTGAAACCTTAATGGCACCCCCAGATCAGTTCGCATATCGCAGTGCGATCTGCAAACTCGGACAGGAATCGGATCGCATGGTGTGAACACCCATGCGATCCGATTCTGCTGCGGACCAAAAAAAGGGTCCTGTGCGAGTTTGGAGCGGGTGCGATGCGAATTCAGCCATACTATCTGTATGGCTGAACTCGCATCGCACAGAGATCGGATGTGATTTGCACTGCAGTGCGGTGCGAATCACATCCGGGTCTCCTAGCCGCAGCAGTGTAAACCCAGCCTTAGTCGTAGCCACTTTTCGGTGAGCAGAAAAGACACCTGAAACATTGTAATCTTTCTTTTGTAGACTAACAGTCCCCTCAGTCCTCCATGTAATGGAGATAAACAAAGACCAACATGTGTGAAGTCCAGCCAATGTCCACAGACAACATGAAGAAGTGAGTGTAGACACTTATGCCGGACTTTGACAGACTGAATTCTGTCGGACTTTTCGACAGACTTTCGGCAGACTTTCATCGAATCGGACTTGTCTACACACAATGACACCAAAGTCCGACAGATTCGACTGTGATGACGTACGACTGGACTAGAATAAGGAAGTTCATAGCCAGTAGCCAATAGCTGCCCTAGCGTCAGTTTTCATCCGTCGGACTAGCATACAGACAAACTGATTTTTCAATCGGACTCGAGTCCGTCGGAAAGATTTGAAACATGTTCTACATCTAAAGTCTGTCTGATTTTTCGACAGCAAAGGTCCGATGAAGCCCACACACGATCGAATTGTCCGATGGATTCGTTCCGTCTGACCTTTGCTGTCGAAAAAATTCCGGCCGTGTGTACACGGCATTAGGGGTCTATGTATAAAACATTCACTGTAAGAAACTGACAAATATTTGCAAAGGGAAAAATCCCCAAATTTTCTATAATATATCCTATATCAACAGCAAAATTGAATTGCCCCAATGTGCTTTTTACCTGATTGGGGGATTTCAGGGGGAAAAAAAATGTATGAACTAGACGTATTACAGAAAATACAGGAATTCTTCCTTCTGACTGTGAAGATGTTTTCACATTTGTAGCTTATTTAAGGTCTGGTAAACTGCATTATATATATGTCATAACTTTATAATCACACACCTAATATTAAGTAGGTCCTGCTTTTGCCACCAAAACAGCCCTGACCTATCAAGCTATGGACACCACTAGACCTCTGAAGGTATGTTGTGGTATCTGCACAAAGCTGTCAGTAGCAGATCCTAAGTTGTGAAGTGGGGCCTCCATGGATTGGACTTTTTTTCCAGCACATCCCACAGATGCTTGATTGCATTAGGCGCTGGAGAATTTGGAGGCCATATCAACACCGTGAAAACACATTGGGGATTATTGACTAAAGGCTCTCACTACAAGTGCACTTGGAAGTGCAGTCGCTGTAGACCTGAGGAGAAGATCTGAAATGAGTGGAAGCTCTGCTGATTTTATTATCCAATCATGTGGAAGCTAAAATGCTGTTTTTTTATTTTCCTTGCATGTCCCCATCGGATCTACAGCGACTTTACTTCCAAGTGCACTTTCAAGAGCACTCGCAGTGCAAAGTGGATTTTCCTTTAGTAAATAACCCCCACTGTGTTCCTCAAGCCACTCTTGAGCCATTTTTGGAGAGTAGCAGGGTGCATTATCTTGCTGAAAGAGACAACTGTCATCAGGGAATACGGTTTCCATTATGGCATGTACTTGGTCAGTACCAATGTTTAGGTAGGTGGTACATGTAAAGTAACATCCACATGAATGGCAGGACCCAAGGTTTCCCAGCAGA
The DNA here is from genome assembly GCF_037356315.1 of Lithobates pipiens. Lineage (NCBI taxonomy): Eukaryota > Metazoa > Chordata > Amphibia > Anura > Ranidae > Lithobates > Lithobates pipiens. The sequence continues at coordinate 123,229,601 of NW_027507789.1, read as the reverse complement.
TCCTTGCCAAAATCACCACACTGCCTCACCCCAGGTAGGTGATGCACATGCACCCGGCCATCCACATGACCTAAAAGAAAAAGGCGATTCATCAGACCAGGCCTCCTTCTTCCAGTGCCCTGTGGTCCACTTCTGATGCTCACATGCTCATTGGAGGTGCTTTTGGCTGTGGACAGCCTGACTGGTCTGTGACTACGCAGCCCTATATACAACAAACCGCTGTGCCCATTTTTCTGCTTTTAACACATGAACTTCAGGAACAACCGGTCAATGGTCGTAATGTTTTGGCTGATTGGTGTACATCTGGTTACTAAAAGAATAGACTTTGACATTTGAAGAGTTGGTACTCATCACATAATACTGTAGGCAAGCCTTTATATAGGTCACTGATGTTACACAGGTTGAAAAAAAGACACCAATCCATCTATTTCAACCAATAAAAAATAAATGAGTATAAGGAATAAAACTCAATTTACAGAATAATACACATGGCATGATTAAAGCATGATTTCATTTGTTCCAGCAAGGGAAAAATGTATTCCCTCCTGATCCCCCATAAGACAATCAGATATTCCCTGGGTCATCTATATATCCAGGGCCGCTGATAAGCCGAGGCTGCAGAGAAAAAATTGAGGCATCTGTGTCCTCAATCTCTTTTCTCTGTCTCAAAGGCAAGACAGCCCCTACAGGGCTGTTAAAATGTAAAATAAAAACCCAAAATTGTAAAAAATATAATAAAAAAAAAAAACATAATTAAGGGCTCACTCTGACAAGTATTCAGGTTGCATGAAGGAGTGGTTTGTTAGGCTTGGTTCACTGTTCTGTCAGATTTCTAACAGCAGCTGTGGATGTACCCAAATTGAATAGCGGGATGTCCTCAACTAGAGCCTTACTAAGGCTGCTTTCACACTGGGGCGGTATTCAGGCGTTACAGCGCTAAAAATAGCGCCTGTGTAGCGTCTGAAAAAAACCGGCCCCTTTCACTCTAGTGTGAAAGCCGGAGGGCTTTCACACTGGAGCGATGCGCTGGCAGGACGGTGAAAAAAGTCCTGCTAGCCGCATCTTTGGAGCGGTGAAGGAGCTGTGTATTCACTGCTCCTAAACCGCTCCTACCCATTGAAATCAATGGGACACCGCGCGAATACCGCCGGCAAAGCGCCGCTGCAGCGGCGCTTTGCGGGCGGGTTTAACCCTTTTTCGGCCGCTAGCGGGGGTTAAAACCACCCCGCTAGCGCCCGCAGACCGCCGCTAAAACGACGGTAAAGCGCCGCTAAAAATAGCGGCACTTTACCGCCGACGCCGCTCCCGCCGCAGCCTTAGGATTTGCACACACTTAGCTCCAAAGTTCAGGGGCTGCCAGAATTCTGAAAGTCATAGCTGTGTTGCCTAACCATAGTGACCTCTACCCTACTCTACATCTAAACCACTGAACTGAACTCTCATAGAGATAGTGTATAGAGAAGGAATTGGAAGAAGTGGAAATGTTGCTCTCATGTTAGAAAGTGAAAAGAAAACGTCTCGTTAGCTAGGACAAGCAATAACTCCACCTTTCCTTCTTTTTGCTTTTATAAATGGAATCCAAATTAAATTATTTAAAACCTAATTACTCTGCTTGTCCCAGCTGGGTCTCCAGACATAGCACCATCAGTAAGTCTAATAATAGATTTTCCGGCCTAGTTACACTTCATTGGCCTTCCGACTTATTACCACTTCATATACCTAGCAGTGATGCACTGGAGATCACCGGGTGTGCGTAGAGGTGAAAGAATAAAATAGAAAACACGATAACCTGTGTACAGCAGGCAAATGTGAAAGATTCTGTAGTCCAAACTGGGTAATCAAATTGAGAGAGAGCCAAATAATCCACAATCCATGGTGATTGGCTGCTTGCAACAGTGAGTCCTTTTGGGCAGCCATATACACCAACATTCACGAGACGTCATATGATCATTGGTCATGAAACCCATACACACAGCGATTTGTAACAGATCCACCATAGAATCAACTGCCATTATATCATTTAAGCTTAACAGAGATGAAATACACAATTTTCAAGCATTGCACTTGAATTTGACTTGGTATTTGCATTTTGCGGGCCTCTGAGCCAAGCTCAGAATGGGAGAGGAAGAAGCAACACAAGGAGCCAGCCAGATGTTCTGCAGTGGTTGTGTGCTAACATGCTGATAGGAGAAGAGAGCAGAGCGACGGATTATTTTCCTTTCATTGTCCAGTAGTAGGCTGGGGAAGGCACAGGGCTGTGCTCTGTGCCTGGGTTAGGTAAATCTTAGCATTAGATGGACAGAAATACAAATCCTTTGGCAGATAAAATAGCTTCCATATATGATTTTCATTTGTGTAGTTAGCAGTTTGCCTGGAGTTCAGATTTAAGGCCCATTCACAACTTTACAAAGTGGTGTCTTGGAGAAGCACACGTTAATGCACTCTAGTGCCATTCAATTTCAACGGCATTCCAATGCACAAGCGTAGCAGACCAGAATGCATTATCATGTGTTCTAGTGCACTTTTAAATGAAAGTGCTGCAGCAATGCAATGCACATAAACGCACATGCTTTAACACTATAAACCAGGATGTACCAGGTTTAAGTTGGTTCATATACATACCTAGGTGATCAATTTTCAAAATCATACCTCTGACACCAACAATGGGGCACTATTCCTTCCACTTACACCAATGATGAGGCACTACTCCCACTGATGTTGTGGCATTTTCTACCCCAACTGTCCAAAAAGATTGAAGGACAGAAAACTGACCTTTTGTTTAACCTCTAGGTAGCCAAGCCTGCTTGTTTTGTTTCCTGGGTTGGCAGAAATCCAGGGAGAGCTGGATGACTCACAGACAAAATCTCTAAGGCCTCACGCTTATTTCCAGACTGTATTGGAACCTTCTGGAAAGATAGGAGGAGAGGTGAGGTGGAGCTGCCTGGGAGTATTCCGAGTGCCCTTTTCACTTCCCAGGGGACAGGTCTCCCCAAATATTCAGGGTCAGCCCAGCTGGGGAGGAGTTGTTCAGGTGGAAGCTCGAGAAGGCGTGTTAGGCTGTTGTGGTCTTTGATGGAGCTCCTCAGTCTGAGTGGTGGGGGTGACCTTGGCTCTGGGCTTGGGTGTGGATGGAACCTTCCTATAACCAATGGTGGTGTCCTGGACTGGAGGCATGGGAGCAAGGAAAGGACAGCAGAAGGACACTGCTAGGCAAGTCTCGAGGAGGAACAACAAGGTGCAGCCAAGAGGGCTGTGAGTGACAAACAGTCAGAAGGACTGGGAGGAGTGCCTGAGAGGACTGGGAGAAAGCAGTCTGGGATGGGTGCAGAGCCAGTAAGGACTGTGGTGGCATGGGCAGTTAAACAGGTAGCTGCAGCCAGGAGGGCTGGCAGTGCCTGAAGAGGTGGTACTGGGATCAGTAGCCACATGGGATAGCTAGCACCAGGACTACCATATTTATGCTACACCATAGTAGCCCACAGTCCCTGCCTGCAAAGAGCATTATGCTTTGGGCCTGGCTGAGCCAGTGTCAGGCCTACAATTCAATGCTAGCTAATCCCAGGGAGTGATAGTCTGCAATCAAGTGAATGTGCTGGAGGAAGAGGGGAAGTTGTATATACAGGAGGTGTATATAGTTCTCAGTCCCTATACTGCTTTTCAATCAAGTGGGCATCCCATATTTACTCTACCCCCATCCAAAATACAAGGACCCTTTCTTGATCACTATATGCCTGAAGATTTGTGTGCCTTGCTCTGCAGGGTGAGAAACGGGCCACAACTAACAGCCCCTACTGGGTTTAAAAAAAAAAAAAACACACATACACACACACACACACACACACACACACACACACACACATATATATATATATATATATATATATATATATATATATATATATATATATAAAATGTGTGTTTTTTTTTTTTTTTTACACGCACGCACACCATAGTTTGTAGATGCTATAACTTTTACACAAACCAAATCAATATACACTTATTGGGATTTATTTTTATTTTTTTACCAAAGATATGTAGCAGAATATCACTTGGCCAATATTTATAAAGAAATTCGATTTCTCTTTTTTTTTTTTTTCTTTCTTTTTTTTTTTATTGGATAGGTTTCATAACAGAAAGTAAAAAAGTTTTCTTTTTAAATGTTCTGCCTTTTTTTCGTTTAAATAATAATAAAAAAAAAAATCCATTGGTGATCCAATGCCACCAAAACACCTTGATTGCCCTAGATGGTATTCCCTTCCAAGCCATTGTCATCAGTACAGTAACAGTGTACATTATTATCATTGATCCCTCGTGATGTCAGTGGCAGTTAGTCAGGACCCCCCTCAGTATCAGTTAGTGTCATATTTCTATGATTTAAATTGGATTTTTTTGATTTTTATCATTTTTTTTTTTTTTTATAAAATGCTTATGGAGCAAAATTTATCTCCTATTTAAGATACAATAATAATTTAGTTTATTCGTCATGCAATGGAGCTTAGTTATGTAGCAAGGAGGCTGAATATTCTGCAATATTTACATTTTTGGTAAACTCATCCATTGAACCCAAAAGCTCTGCCAGCTGAGATTACATGCACTGCATTGATGCATTCACACAATTTCACAGTAACAATGAGATAAAACAACGTTCAGAAATATTTCTTTATTCCATTGTTTTGCGAATCTATGTACACTACAAACTGTATGATTGAATTGGTTCTGATATTGCTGTTTTACTAACCTGAAAACTTATTATTCTAAATAGGAAACCTTCATTTTGTTTGCAAATATTAAAGATTCTAACTACCACATGACGAGGGGATGTGCTTATTTGTGAGGCTCTTCTATAACCACTTATACTCTATATTACTTATCTACCAAATGACCAGACGACACATTATCTTCTTTGGAGTCGAATGGCGTTAGCAGCCCTTTTTTATTACAAACATATGAAAAATACAAAAATACTCTGAAACATAACTTAAATGCATATAAATCCATTTTCAACAAACATTATAAACCAAATATATACATCCAGCATTAACCCATTTTTGATCTAGAGGTCTTTGAAGGTAAATTAGAATTTGAACCCACCAGTTGTATCGGTAAACCATAAACAGGCCCCCCGTCGTGTAATTACGCAAGCTCAGGGGCAAACCAGCAACTTCCTTCCAGATACAACCTCCTCCATTCCATTATTAACATTTTAAGGGAGAAAAGTACACCCATACCTCCATCTGTGCCCAACCCCCTTAAACCTCCATTATTTTTCCAGCACCACCTTCAAAGACTCCATAGACCTAACAATGCTACGACAACTAATTCCCCGTAACCTACCCGAATTACCTACAAATTAAGCAATCCACCACCCCAAAACAAGAAAAAACACCCCGCATACCACTATACCTTGACCCACTGAAAACCACAAGTAGGGAGGGAGGGTGGGAAAAAAACTCTCCTCCTGCTTCCTGCTCCACTCCCTTTTCACGTCATCCCGCCGCCCAAAGGCCCGCCTCCTAACTCCCTAAACTACATGCAGCCGATCCTCACTGCCCCCACCCTCGTTATGTCGGTCCTCCCCCTAATTTTAGTGTATGGGACGTTTCTTTACATTTAAAGAGCACCTGTCAATTTAGATCCATCATGGTAGCACCTGTCAGCGGGAAGCCACTCACCTGCTGCCGCCACGTCCCTCACCTTTGTGTCACTGCTGCATCCCCAGCCGTCCCATTAAAGTGAATGAGACTGTCGGTGATCCAACAGCAGGTCAGAGGAGCTGCTGCAGGACAGAGATGACAGTTGCTCTTTAAAAATTATGATTGAAATCAAGTTGACTTAAAATCAAGCCTTTTTACTAGCAATTTAAATCAACTTGATTTGAATCAAATCCACCCTGGCTGAAGTGGTTAAAAATGTGGAGACCTCTTTTTGTAGAACAATGTATCTAATGCGCTCTTATATTCATCACAGTAGGCTGTCATGTTCTATTAGGGTGACATCTCCCGGGCTTCCCTTTCCTGTATCCAGTGGCTGCCTCCGTATCACCCTGTAGCACGTCTAATCCATGTCTGTTGCTCGTTCACGCCACAGATAATAAAGTATAAAACTGAGATCACCTATTTCCAGAAAGTACAAACTGCTTCTTAAACTAGTAGTATAAAAGAATGACAGTATGTTTTCAGTCCCTCTCCAGTATAGCCCAATGTTAACAGACACAATTACACAATTATGTCAGGTTATGTGCGCACTTTATTGCTCATTTTATTGCTAACACAATTGACTCTCACATTTTTTGGCAGAGATTCTGACTTTTCTTCTGCTGCTTAATTGCTCAAAATCAGCAAAATTTCCAGCGACATTTTCTGTGTGCAAATTTCAATAGACGAAGATGTCCTTTGAAATGAAAGGCAGTTGGCAACAATAGGTAGCCATGTACCTACACCCCCACCTGTTTCAGGTTACACTAGTATAAGGTTTGGAAATATAATGGACCTACCACTTAATTAGCCCCGTTTAAATGTTGTTGAACAAAGTCCAGCGCTAAGAGTGTCCGCCATTGCCAGCAGACCTGGACTTCTTCACTGTCAAGAGGGATAATATTGATCTTCCTCCTTCAAACCGATGTTTCATATTTTTCTAAACTGTTTACGAAGGGATTTGTACTTCAAAAGGACCGGAGGGTGTAATGTTAGAGCTGAGATCCACCAGACACCTCGCACTCTTCTGCTTCCTATTAAGTGGATGCAGCATGACAGAAGGCCTATACTGGGAACCAGAAGTCAAATAGCTATACACAGCTTGATTTTCTTTCACATAACCCATGGACTGAATGAAGGAAAGTCAATTCATTGCCCCATCACAGTGCGGATGGAGGAATCTTTATCGTTTTAGGAAGCCACAGCTGTCTGAATACAATTGTATTGCAAAACTTCATCCAGGGCTGTGGATAAGGAGGTACCACCAGTCTTCCTGTATAGGGGTCCAGGTCAGCAGGGCAGCAAAGGCAGCTGGGTAAATCAGATGTGGGCAGGGAGGGTGATTAGGATTAGGCAAGGTGGGGGAGTCAAATACTGGAACCAATTTCCTGTATGGCTCTCAGCTGCTGCAGAGTGAGCCATACAGGGGATTAGTTCCAATAGTTTCCTCCCTGTCACACCCATCACCCTCCCTGTGCATCATACAGTGCCCCCCCCCCCCCCATTCCCACATTACCCCTGAGGAAGTGAAAGTAACGACACGCATTGGGCGGAGCCAGGTGACCAACAGCGAAAAGCGGAAGTGACACACGAGCCATGGCTACCACTGTTTCTTACGTGCAATTTATGCTTTTAACTGATGTAAGTTCATTATGATTTTAATTCAATTGATTTTAAGAAGCTTTCTGCACTATGGGGATCCCTTCTGCTTTATGAGTCCACTGCAGGAAGGAACCATGATCTTTTAAAAGGGCCATATACCTTTTTAAAAGTGGATGTGGTGTATAGTATCTAAAGTGGAGAAAGAGAGAAAGCCACCGCTCCAGGATAGCCCTCCAAGGCGGATGTCCTTCTTCCTAACGAGGAGCCCCAGGTGCTGGCTAATACATATGCAATAGGCAGGCAATGGCAAAAAACTCTGGATAGCCGCACACTGGAAAAGGGCTTAAAATCCTGTGTTTTTATTAAAAATCAGTATGCGTAAGCACTGATTCCAGTGGAAAACGCAATCCCCGATTTTTAATAAAAACACAGAATTTTAAGCCTTTTCCGGGTGTGTGACTATCCAGCGTTTTTTGCCATTGCCTGCCTATCTAAAGTGGAGACTGGAGGGGAAAATTGAAGTGTGAATACAATCTAGCGGGATTTACAACAATCTCGAGAAGAGGTCCACTACAAGAGGTGAACAGTGGTGGGATTCACAGCACATATATCTTTGTTGAATCACCAGAGGTGGAAGGTAAGAAGAATTCAATTTATTTGTTTTATATTCAATTTCATTTATTTGGACACAGAACTTTCAAATGTTTGATGATTATTGTCGTGTAGCATTATAAGTTGTTATATATATATATATATATATATATATATACAGTGGTGTGAAAAAGTGTTTGCCCCCTTCCTCATTTCCTGTTCCTTTGCATGTTTGTCACACTTAAGTGTTTCGGAACATCAAACCAATTTAAACAATAGTCAAGGACAACACAAGTAAACACAAAATGCAATTTGTAAATGAAGGTGTTTATTATTAAAGGTGAAAAAAAATCCAAACCATCATGGCCCTGTGTGAAAAAGTGATTGCCCCCTAAACCTAATAACTGGTTGGGCCACCCTTAGCAGCAACAACTGCAACCAAGCATTTGCGATAACGTGCAATGAGGCTTTTACAGCGTCCTGGAGGAATTTTGGCCCACTCATCTTTGCAGAATTGTCCTAATTCAGTTACATTAGAGGGTTTTCGAGCATGAACGGCCTTTTTAAGGTCATACCACAACATCTCAATAGGATTCAGGTCAGGACTTTGGCTAGGCCACTCCAAAGTCTTCATTTTGTTTTTCTTCAGCCATTCGGTGGTGGACTTGCTGGTGTGTTTAGGATCATTGTCCTGCTGCAGAACCCAAGTTCGTTTCAGCTTGAGTACACGAACAGATGGTCGGACATTCTCCTTCAGGATCTCTTGGTAGACAGCAGAATTCATAGTTTCTTTTATCACGGCAAGTCTTCCAGGTCCTGAAGCAGCAAAACAGCCCCAGACCATCACACTACCACCACCATATTTTACTGTTGGTATAATGTTCTTTTTATGAAATGCAGTGTTCCTTCTACGCCAGATATACTTGGACACACACCTTCCAAAGAGTTCCACTTTTGTCTCATCGGTCCACAGAATGTTGTCCCAAAAGTCTTGGGGATCATCAAGATGTGTTGTGGAGAAATTGAGACGAGCTTTGATGTTCTTTTTGCTCAGCAGTGGTTTTCTCCTTGGAACTCTGCCATGCAGGCCATTTTTGCCCAGTCTTTTCCTGATGGTGGAGGCATGAACGCTGACCTTAACTGAGGCAAGTAAGGCCTGCAGTTCCTTGGACGTTGTTGTGGGGTCTTTTGTGACCTCTTGGATGAGTCGTCGCTGCGCTCTTGGGGTAATTTTGGGCGGCCGGCCACTCCTGGGAAGGTTCACCACTGTTCCATGTCTTCGCCATTTGTGGATAATGGCTCTCACTGTGGTTCGCTGGATTCCCAAAGCTTTGGAAATGGCTTTATAACCCTTTCCAGACTGATAGATCTCAATTACTTTCTTTCTCAATTGTTCCTGAATTTCTTTGGGTCTCGGCATGATGTGTAGCTTTTAAGGATCTTCTGGTGGACCTTACTGTGTCAAGCAGCTCCTATTTAAGTGATGCCTTGATTGTGAACAGGTGTGGCAATAATCAGGCCTGGGTGTGGCTAGAGAAATTGAACTCAGGTGTGGACAACCACAGTTATAGTATGTTTTAACAAAGGGGGGCAATCACTTTTTCACACAGGGCCATGATGGTTTGGATTTTTTTTCACCTTTAATAATAAACACCTTCATTTACAAATTGCATTTTGTGTTTACTTGTGTTATCCTTGACTATTGTTTAAATTGGTTTGATGTTCCGAAACACTTAAGTGTGACAAACATGCAAAGGAACAGGAAATGAGGAAGGGGGCAAACACTTTTTCACACCACTGTATATATATATATATATATATAAAACAACTTATAATGCTACACGACAATAATCATCAAACATTTAAAAATGTTTAACAGGTTGCAGTGCACTTAGTGGAAATTAGTAAATATCTAATTATAGAGGTATCAAGAAGGCGCAGCAGTGTCATATTTATTCTATCCCCACACTGCTGCTGGCTTCCCTCTTTTTCTTCCCACTGGCAGCTGCAAGCACACAATAGGATCCTTCAGGATGGAGAGTGGGGGGAAGGGTCCGGTAAATGTCACATTTACCAGCCCCTTCTTTTCCTAAATAAACACAATGAGTGACCGGTACTGATCACTCACTTTGTTCATTCATAACTAGCATAGTAAACTGTTGTTTTTTTTTGGATGCATGGGGCCCCCGTGGTTTCTAACAGCAGCCCTGGTTGCATCTCATAGGTTACAGTCACTGTCCAGTCAAATAATTTGAACTTCCTTTTTCTAGTCTCGTACGTCGCAGTGTTCTTGACGGATGGAATTTGGTGTGACCGTGTGTATGCAAGACAGCTTGAGCGAAATCCCATTGGAAAACCATCAGAGCTTTTTCTGACCAAAAGTCCGATTGTGTGTATGCAGCATTAGAGCTTTCAAACAGCTCTGGTCAAGGAAATAGAACCTCAAGCACAGTTAGTGCTTGATTTGGTTAAAGAACAACTCTACCTCTGCAATATCTGCCTCCTGCTGACCCCCCCCCCCCCCCCCCAACATCTGCCACACGCACAAATATTCTGCAGCTCTTTGTCAAGTATTCAGACACCTGCACCTGAGTAAGGCTGGGTTCACATTGCAGTGATGCGGGAACGTTGCGAATCCACGGCGGGTTCCCGCATCGCATGCCTCCCGGCGGCAGTTCACACTGCCCTATGCGACCTGCTGGAAGTGTCAGTGAAATGTTAATGACACCCCCAGATCAGTTCGCATATCGCAGTGCGATCTGCAAACTCGGACAGGAATCGGATCGCATGGTGTGAACACCCATGCAATCCGATTCTGCTGCGGACCAAAAAAAAGGGTCCTGTGCGAGTTTGGGGCGGGTGCGATGCGAATTCAGCCATACTATCTGTATGGCTGAACTCACATCGCATCAGAGATCGGATGTGATTCGCACCGCACTGCAGTGCAAATCACATCCGGTTCTCGACGCCGCAGCAGTGTGAACCCAGCCTAAAACACTGCCTCCTGGAATGTGATATAGCAATCTCAGGAGGCATCAGAACCTAGCCAAGGATTCAGGAATGGCTGTGCCAATATTGTTAAAAGACAAAACATTTGTCCAATGTAATAGGAAAGGGGAAGAAGGAACCAGAAGAGAAATAGATGTTGTAACGAAGGAAGATCTTCTTTAACCACTTCAGGACCGCCGTATTGCCAATGTACGTCAACACAATGGCACAGGCAGGCACAATCACGTAGATGTACGTGCCTGCCTTCCAGCGGGTGGGGGGTCCGATCGGACCCCCTCCCGCTGGTTACGGCGGTCCGGTTCGCTCCAGGAGAGCTCCGTGATGAGGGGATGGCCGTTGGTTTTCGGCCACCCCCTCTGGATCGCTCCTGGCCAATGAGAAGCTTCCTCCCACTGTGTATTGTTTACACAGGAAGGAGGAAGTGATGTCATTCTCCTCGGGACGGTCTTTTTGACCGGACTACGAGGAGAAGACTAATAGTAAGTGTGCACCAACACTACACTGACATGTAGGTACACACAGGCACACAAACCCCCCCCGATCGCCCCCTCCCCCCCCCAGTCACAGTGTCACTGATTGCATTGATCATTTCTTTACTGATCATTGCATTCAGTGTCAGTTGTGACAGTAAAAACTGTCAGGACAGTTAGTGTTAGGTCCAGGGTAGCCCCCTATCACCCCCCAATAAAGATTTAACCCCCTGATTGCCCCTAGAGTTAACCCTTTCACCCCCTTTTGCCAGTGTCACTAAGCAATCATTTTTCTGATCGCTGCATGTGTCGCTAGGTAGCTAGTTATTTTTTTAGGTTCACCGCCAGGTTTTTATATCGCTAGGTACCCCGATATACTACCCAATAATGGTTTTAACCCCCTGATTGCCGCTAGTTAACCCTTTCACCCCCTTTTGCCAGTGTCACTAAGCGATCGTTTTTCTGATCGCTGCATTAGTGTCGCTACAGTCGCTAGGTAGCTAGTTATTTTTTTAGGTTCACCGCCAGGTTTTTATAGCGCTAGGTACCCCTATATACTACCCAATAATGGTTTTAACCCCCTGATTGCCGCTAGTTAACCCTTTCACCCCCTTTTGCCAGTGTCACTAAGCGATAATTTTTCTGATCGCTGCATCAGTGTCGCTAGTGTCGCTAGGTAGCTAGTTATTTTTTTAGGTTCACCGCCAGGTTTTTATAGCACTAGGTACCCCGATATACTACCCAATAATGGTTTTAACCCCCTGATTGCTGCTAGTTAACCCTTTCACCCCCTTTCACCAGCGATCACAGTATAAGTGTCACTGGTGACGCTGGTTAGCCAGTTAGTTATTTAGGTTCCCCGTCAGGTTTTTATATAGCGCCAGGGACCCCCATATACTACCTAATAAAAATTTGAACCCCCTGATTGCCCCTAGTTAACCCTTTCACCACTGATCACCGTATAAGTGTTACGGGTGACTCTGGTTAGTTTGTTTTTTATAGCATCAGGGCACCCACCATTTATTACCCAATAAAGGTTTAACCCCCTGATCACCCGGCGGGTGATATCAATTAGGTTTTAGGGTCAGGGTCTGCGTCGCCCCAGGCAGCGCTAGGTTAGTGCCAGTACCGCTAACACCCACACGCAAAGCATACACCTCCCGTAGTGGTATAGAATCTGAACAGATCAATATCTGATCTGATCAGATCTATACTAGCGTCCCCAGCAGTTTAGGGTTCCAAAAAAACGCATTGTTAGCGGGATCAGCCCAAATACCTGCTAGCACCTGCGTTTTGCCCCTCTGCCCAGCCCACCCAAGTGCAGTATCGATCGATCACTGTCACTTACAAAACACTAAACACATAACTGCAGCGATCGCAGAGTCAGGCCTGATCCCTGCCATCGCTAACAGGTTTTTTTGGTAGCATTTTATATTCAAATCCGGAAGGCAGTGCTTGGTTTTCGGGGTCCCGTACGTGGCTAGGCTCCCAAAAAGTCCCCCACATGTGGTATCCCCGTACTCAGGAGAAGCAGCAGAATTTATTTTGGGGTGTAATTTGACTTCTGCCCATAGCATGTGTGAGCAATATAGCATTTAGTGACAACTTTGTGCAAAAAAAAAAAAGTTTGTAATATTCCCGCAACTTTTGGCAAAATATAAAATATTCCATGGACTCAACATGCCTCTCAGTAAATAGCTTGGGGTGTCTACTTTCCAAAATGGGGTCATTTGGGGGGGGGTTTTGTGCTATTTTGGCATTTTATGGCCTTCGAAACTGTGATAGGTAGTGAGGAGTTAAATCAAAAATTTGCACCCTTAGAAATCCTGAAGGTGGTGATTGGTTTTCGGGGTGCCGTGCGTGACTAGACTCCCAAAAAGTCCCACAAATGTGGTATCCCCGTACTCAGGAGAAGCAGCAGAATGTATTTTGGGGTGTCATTTCACATATGCCCATAGCATGTGTGAGCAATATATCATTTAGTGACAACTTTGTGCAAAAAAAAAAAAAGTTTGTAATATTCCCGCAACTTGTGGCAAAATATAAAATATTCCATGGACTCAACATGCCTCTCAGTAAATAGCTTGGGGTGTCTACTTTCCAAAATGGGGTCATTTTGGGGGGTTTTGTGCTATTTTGGCATTTTATGGCCTTCGAAACTGTGATAGGTAGTGAGGAGTTAAATCAAAAATTTGCACCCTTAGAAATCCTGAAGGTGGTGATTGGTTTTCGGGGTGCCGTGCACGACTAGACTCCCAAAAAGTCCCACACATGTGGTATCCCCATACTCGGGAGAAGTAGCGGAATATATTTTGGGGTGCAATTCCACATATAACCATGGCATGTGTGACAACTTTTTTTTTTTTTTTTTTTTTGTCATTATTCAATCCCTTAGGACAAAAAAAATAAATATTCAATGGGCTCAACATACCCATCAGCAATTTCCTTGGGGTGTCTACTTTCCAAAATGGGGTCATTTGGGGGGGATTTGTACTGCCCTGCCATTTTAGCACCTCAAGAAATGAGATCGGCAGTCATAAATTAAAAGCTGTGTAAATTCCAGAAAATGTACTCTAGTTTGTAGACGCTATAACTTTTGCGCAAACCAAAAAATATACGCTTATTGACATTTTTTTTACTAAAGACATGTGGCTGAATACATTTTGCCCTCAATGTATGACTAAAATTTAGTTTATTCGATTTTTCTTATAACAAAAAGAAGAAAATATCTTTTTTTTTCAAAATTTTCGCTCTTTTTCCATTTATATCGCAAAAAAAAAAAATCGCAGAGGCAATCAAATACCATCAAAAGAAAGCTCTATTTGTGGGAAGAAAAGGACGCAAATTTCGTTTGGGTGCAATATTGCATGACCGCGCAATTACCAGTTAAAGCAGCGCAGTGCGAAATTGCAAAAAGACCTCTGGTCCTTAAGGTGTTTATTGGTCCGGAGCTGAAGTGGTTAACCACCTCAATACAGTGCACTTACACCCCCTTCCTGACCAGACCAATTTTCAGCTTTCAGCGCTCACAGTTTGAATGACAATTACTCAGTCAAGCAACACTGTATCCATATGAAACTCGCATCCTTTTTTTCCACACAAATAGAGCTTTCTTTTAGTGGTATGTAATCACTAGTGGGTTTTTTATTTTTTGTGCTATAAATAAAAAAATAGGCATTTTTTCACAAAATTTACGTTTTTCTTTGTTTCCGTCATAAAATTTTGCCAATTAGTAATTTTTCTTCATAAATTTTGGCCAAAATGTATACTGCTACTTATCTTTGGTAAAAATAACCCACTTTAGTGTATATTATTTAATCTTTCTGAAAATTATAGAGTCTACAAACTATGGTGCCAATCACTGGAAATTGATCACATCTGATCAGGCCTTCAGTACATCAGGTGTATCTCATTTCTTTAGACTCTAATGCCAGCCATACACGGTTCGAATTTCAATTTTCGTGCGGAAATAAAATTTGAGGAATCGGACATGTTGGAAATTTTTTGAAAAACAAATGATTTTCTAATCAATGATGGGAGAATCGTCCGAGAAATGTAATAAGAAAAGAAAATTTACGGAGATAAAAGAAAATTTACGGAGAGAAAAGAAGATTCCCGGGCAAGAAAATTCTTTTCTGTAGCAAAATGAGGTGAAATTGAAGGCTTGGTCGGCCGAAAATCAATGGCGGCACTATCGGATCACAAAAAAAACGAATTTTCTGATTTTGAAAAGAAAATTTGTTCGAAATTCGACCATGTATGGCCTGCATTAGGCTGGGTTCACACTCCAGTGGTTTATGAGATCGGATGTGATTCGCACCGCACTGCAGTGCAAATCACATCCGATCTCTGTGCAATGCGAGTTCAGCCATACAGATAGTATGGCTGAATTCGCATCGCATCCGGTCCAAACTCGCACAAGACCCTTTTTTTGGTCCGCAGCAGAATCGGATCGCTTGGGTGTTCACACCATGCGATCCGATTCCTGTCCAAGTTTGCAGATCGCACTGCGATATGCGAACTGATCTGGGGGTGTCATTAATGTTTCACTGACACTCCCAGCAGTTCACATAGGGCAGTGTGAACTGCCGCCGGGAGGCATGCGATGCGGGGATTCGCTGCAATGTGAACCCAGCCTAAGAGCCGGTTCACACAGGGGCGACTCAGATCCGACTTCAGGTTGCCCCTAGTCGCCTTAAATCACGCTACATGTAAAAAATCAATGTAAGTGAGACCCCTTTCACACCAGGGCATTTTGCAGGTGCTATAGCGTTAGAAATAGCGCCTGCAAAACGCCCTAAAGAAGCTGCACCATTGTGTGTAGTGTGAAAGCCCCGAGGGCTTTCACACTACAGCGGTGCGTTGGCAGGACATCAGAAAAAAGTCCTTCCAGCAGCTTCTTTGGAGCGGTGAAGGAGTGGTGTGTTTACCGCTCCTCCACCGCTGCTCCCCATTGAAATCAATGGGGCAGCGCTGTAATACCGCCGGCAAAACGCTGCTATTGCGGCATATTGCCCCCGGTTTTAACCCTTTCGCGGCCGCTAGCGGGGGTAAAAGCGCCGCAAATCCGCCACAAATCCAGCGGTAAAACGCCGCTAAAAATAGCGGCGTTTTACCGCCCACGCTATCGGCGGTGTGGTGTGAAAGGGGTCTGAATGAGAGCCGTCTTAATGCACACTACTGAAGTCGCTCCGATTTCAGAAAAGGTTCCTGTGCTACTTCTATCCGCCTTGTAGGCGACTGGTACCCATTGATTTCAATGGAGGCCGCCTCCAAGTCGGATCTCCGTCTATACGGAGGCGACTCTCACAGAATTATCAGCTCTCAAAGGGGAACTCCACGCCAAATTTATTTTAAAAAATTGGCATGGAGTTCCCCCTCTGAGAGCCCTGTGCCCTCAACATGGGGGGGTGCCTTGGGAAAGGGGGGGGGCGTCGATCACGTGG
The DNA here is from genome assembly GCF_037356315.1 of Lithobates pipiens. Classification (NCBI taxonomy): domain Eukaryota; kingdom Metazoa; phylum Chordata; class Amphibia; order Anura; family Ranidae; genus Lithobates; species Lithobates pipiens. Next base: position 123,213,290 of record NW_027507789.1, on the reverse strand, counting down.
TAAACAGCCATACCCAATGGCTGTTCACTCCCCTCGGTGGCAAACGGTGTCTCCGTTAAACGCCGCCACCCACGGAACAGGGATGCGCGCACATGATCACACTAATTCCCTGTTTAAACAGGAGGGCCTCATATGACGTAGAGGTGCGCCGCCTGGCCGTCATTTGACGGCCAGCGGTTGGTAATTGGTTAAAGCAGAGTTCCAGGCTTTTTTTTTTTATTAAAAGTCAGCAGCTTCAAAAAGTAGTATGAGCCAAAGTATGCGCCATTGCTTCAGTATGCATGTGCCGATGATGTCGGCACATGCAAATACAGGGGATATCTCCTAAACTGTGCAGGTTTAGGAGATATCCAGTGTACAGGTAAGCCTAGTACGCCTAATTATAGGCTTACCGTTAGGAAAAAGTGGTTGTAAAGGGTTTACAACCACTTTAAAGCGGTAGAAAACTTGGGCATTTAAAAAAAAATTATGAAATAGTTAACTTAGAACGAATCCCTCCAGCGCAGTGCTGACAGGGCTGTTTACATCGGCATCTCCCCATTCTTCCCCCCCCCGTGAGACGATCGCAGGTATCCCTGCAGCGATTGAGTCTGCGGGACCCGCGGTCAGAATCACAGAGGTCCCTGATGGCACGGCGGCAAATTCAAAGGGACGTACCTGTATGCCCATTTGCCTGTCTGTGACATCCTGCCGACGTACATCGACGTGCGCCGGTCGGGAAGCGGCTAATAGCCGCCTATGGCTTCTACTCCTCAGCTCACTCCTTCAGTCTCCTCGTGTATCACTAACTTACTAACAGGCATATCACCCTGCATGTCACACCACTTCCTCAAACTTAATCTATCCAAAGATTGTTCAACCCGGCAAACTGAAGAAAAAAAGAAAAAACAGAAGAGCTTGAGAGGAGCCGCTGTACTAACTAATGTTAGTACAGCGATCTTCCCTGCTGAGCTATTGTGTTCTGACAGGGGGATGGCCCGGTTGCCGTACACACGGACAGAATGCCACCCGACATTCGGCCCATGTCTACAAGGCTTTAGATAGATTCGGATGTGTGTTTTCCTGTTAAGAATGGACATTTCACAATGTGTACACATGTAAAGGAAAAAATAAATAAAAGACCCTGGCACAAAAGAGTTAAAGAAGCATCAGTCAGATTAAAAATGTGTCACACTACTGGTTGAACTGAGCCCTATGAGCCAGTCCACACCACAGTGCAAGCATTATGGGATCTGGGCTGAGACGTGTTAAAGTACATTTTTGTAACACATTCATACGCAATTCCGATGCGCTTGCGATGCATTTACTTATGGTTTGAGTGCTAAGCTGCGTTAGCTCACGGCGTGTTGTGTGCTTATTTCCGGTGACATCACTTCCTTCATGGTTGCTGATTGAGTGTAGTGTAGAAAAACAAAATGGTGGCAGAAAGGGGAAACAGTTTTTTTTTAACAAACTTTATTGTCTTACACTGTAAAATGTTGCTACAGCAATGTGGTGTGCAACATTGATGCATGCATCACTTTAGCACAATGCAAGGCAATGCAACGCATAGGTGTAAACAACACCAATGACAATATTGCAATGCTATGTCCATGGATGTTGTTATGGTTGTGCGACGCTGCCCAACGTACCACAACAGCTCAGGTGTGAACAGTCATTTTATGTGTACCAAATCCTTGGCTCTGGAAAGCAATATGGCTGCTTCAGCCTGAATAATGCAAGACCATTGCCTGACCTTGTAGTATAAATTACAACCCATCTGCTGAAGTATGCCTGAACTCTTTGCATGCCTAGGTATCTCCTCAAGAGACTGTCACAGCTGGTCCCTGCACGAGTCCTTGAGCTGCATTAGCAGTTACCATAGTTCTTCTATCCGCCTCCTCTCTCTTGCAGTGACCTGGTGGTACAACACAATCTCCGACTGTAATGAGGCCCCAATTCTAGACGCAGATCACTCCCACTGTGGAGGTCATTTATTTTATATATCTTACCCTTAGCTGACAGTGTGGAAATGACTCTTTACTAAGCCTGAGAAATGTTCCCTCTGTAGAGAAGGATGTGAAGATAGATAAATTAACAATATAAACAAAGTGAAGGCCGTGTCTGCTAGGACACTTTTCTCAGGCGATTTTGCTGCAGAAAGGAATGTGAAAAAAAAATCTGCGTGATTTTCCATGTTCAGACTTCTCCAAACCACCCAAAAAACATCTGCATGGGCGTCAACAGACACAGACATATTCACACATCTGGCCCTAGGTTCACACCAGAGAAACGCAGTCCCGATGCGTTTCTGCATGTGTGTTTTTGATGCACACTGGTGCCTTTTGACATCATGGGGCTGATGTGTTCCAGATGCATTTTTCCCTTTTTTTTTTTTTTTACAATTTTTCTTCATTTTTCTTTCCTTTTTGGTGTAATGCGTTCCTGTGTATTTTTGATGCATTCTGGTGTGTTTTTGAATGATTTTGCCATGTTTCATCACAGTTCCTTGCAGAAAAATGCAGCATGTTCTACTTTTGTTGACTTTCCTGGAACACACTGCAATGGTGTGAAGTTTGTTATTGAAATCCACGTAATCTACTGCCCATAGGTTTTTGATGCAGAAAAAAATAAATAAATACGCACTGGACTGCCTGAAATTCACACCAGAACATGGTACAAGAAAGGCACGCTCTGTGCACGTTTCCTGGACAATGTTCAAAATGCACTGCCTCTGCGATCTGCTGTAGATGCAAATATATTGTTAATGTCACCCTATGTGCAGATCGCAGACGCATTTCATTTTCAGGCACCAGATACATGCAATTTGGTGCAGTATGTTTTTCAGGAGTAGTAGATGCACTACATTGTATGCGATCCGGTGTGAATTCAGCTCTGAAAATGGCACTGCAGGAAGAGGCACAAGAACCCCCACTGCATTCCTGAGCAATTCTGATGTGAACCGGCCCAAAAGGGCTCATTGATTTTAATTTATTTTACAGGCATTCATAAAGCTCTGACAATCTATGCATCGCTTTACATATTGAACATTCACATCAGCACCTGCACTAATGGATAGGTTTGTTAATAAGCATGCTCCGGTTTGTTGTTCATGTGTTTATCTAGGTTTTCCATGTTTTCTACAAAAAAGGATATTTTGTCTGTAACTCCATTCATTAACCTCTTACCACCCACGTAATGCATTGCATATGTGTGGTGACAAAGAGTGGGCTTTGCTGCACATGTGCGTACATGGGTGGCAGAGCTTTCTGTGCGCTCCCAGCACAGTGATCAAGCTTGTCAAAAGGAAGCTTTCAGTCTCCATTATCATGTGACCACTGTGACAGTCAATCACATTTTTTAGCAACATGTTTTGCCACATTTACCAGGGGCACGCAAAACCCTGCATCTCTCATGCCATGTTTGAGATGCCAACAATAATAAATGCATTTTTTTTTTGCGCATTTCGTAAAAATGGGCTTCAGGAGTGTGAATGCAGCACAGTCCATCTGCTCTAGACACAATATAAACAGAGCACAGACTTCACAGACAAATGATTGCTTGCTATCAGCCCCTGACTGCAAAGAATGCTAAGCTTGGCTTACACATGGCAACATACACTGTGTCCTCCATGTGAATCCTATTTGCATTTCGATGAAACAGACCCCACCCGAGATCCCTAGTGAGTCGAGCCCATTAGTGTGCGTGTAGTCTGCTGATGTCAGAGGCTATGTCCTGGCCATATGTTAGAGATGGCAAGTCCCTGGTGTCACAAAAGGATTGGGACAACTGCCATTAAAAGATTCTCAGTTCTTCTTACACCGCACTTCAGCTTCTATATAGCTGGAGAAGGAAAAAAAAAATCAGAAGGCAGATGTTTGAAAATGCCTGAATAAGGATCTTGGCGTTGATCATTCCAAACAGATCCTCCCAAATAAAGCCAGATTATTGTCCTCCCAGCCCTACGCTGATGACAGCAGAAATCTGACTGAACTTCACCTCTGTATACATAACTGGGGATTTCCAGACCTACTCTGAGTAGAAGGCCGCTAAAAGGATATACACATGTAGGCCATCACTGCAAAGCATGAGGAAGAAAGTGCATTTTGAATGGCACCCCAATACGCCTAACCTAACACGCAGGTCCATTTTAATACAACCCAATGCACAGGTGTCAAACTGTGTGGTCTGGTGCACCCTGCAACCCTCTCAATCTGACCTAAAGCAGAATTTCTGCCAAAACCTGATTCAAGTTTTCGACAGACTGGAGAAGGGTTTGAACCCCTGTCATACTTAAAGCAGAACTTAAAGTGGTTGTAAACCTAGTTACACCACTTGTACCTCCAGTAAGGATGAGCTCAGGCGTGTTCACATATTCCACAAGCAGAGCCCACCAGGAAGTCGGCACAGCATGGCGCTAGTCACAGGCAGTGAGAAATTGCCCCAATGTGCAGCTGCATAGACAGGGCAAAGTCTCACTGTCTGTCATTAGCGCAGCGCTGAGCCGATTTCCTGGCGGGCTTTGCTCGTGGAGTATGCGAACACGCCTGAGTTCATCCTTAACCTTCAGGTAAGCCTATAATAAGACTTACCTGTAGGTACAGTAAATATCTCCTAAACCTGCACGGTTTAGGAGATATTTACTATATACACTTGCGCTGACATCATCAGCGCATGTGCACTGAAGAAACTGGCCATTCGTGCCGTTTCTTCAGCAGCAGTGCCATGACCAGCGGCTCCCATGCGCATGTGTGGGAATGACGTCACTGCGGCAATCACAGTGCCGGAGCCCGTAAACCCGGAAATAACTCTGGGAGATATGTCGCCGGGCACACCGGTATGCAGGATCTGAGATAAGAATTTCATAATGAGATAGCATACTTGCTCATTATGCTTTTGTCTTACAGGGTTGTTTTTTTTTTTTGTTTGGGTTTACAACCAGTATAACACCTAAGGGCCGGTTCACACTGCGGGCGATGCGAGGCGACACGACTCGCCGCAGTGTGACAAGTCGCCCCCGTTCTGTACAATGGAACCGTTCTGAGAGGAGCGACTCGAGTCGCTCCGACTCAGAAAAAAGGTTCCTGTACTACTTCTGGGCGACCTCGGGGCGACTTGCATTGACTTCTATACAGAAGTCATCTGCAAGTTGCCGCTGAGGTCGCGGCAGGTCGCGGCGAGGCAAGTCGGTGTCGCCTCGCCTGCAGTGTGAACCGGCCCTTAAAGGAAGTTAGTTCCATCTAAAAATCTGTTTAGTCTTGGCCACCACTGCCATTTTGGCTTGGGCCAGAATTATCTATTGAAAACAAACAAAGGTAGATGGTGAACCAGCCTGAAAATTGGACTGGCTGGAAGATCATTTCGCCGGTACATTTTTTGTACATTCATCCAGAATTATGTATCCCTAGTCCTGGGGCCTCCTGGGAGATCCAATCCTTCTCCCAGGAGGCTGCAGGATCAAGCACACAGATGAGCTGGGGGGATGGGCCTGATGGAGAACTCTGTACCTCATCATTAGCTCCCTGCCTGCTAAAGAGGACAAAGATGGCGGCACAGAACCTAGTTGTGTGTCACCGAATAGCGAACTTTAACAGGACGATACCAGATTCGCTGCACATGTGAGTTTGTTTTTTGAAACACTACTCACTACCACTACAGGTTAGAGGGAAAAAATAACTGGGGTGGGGTTGAATAATACTTTAAATTACCATTTGTATCCTCATGGAGAGATTACATTTTTCTAGTAGTCAAAAAAAGGACAGCGTTTTTATGAAGACCCTTGTTCTGGTAACAACCATGAGGGCGGCACCACAGAAAAGGAAATTTTCCACTCGCTTCCTTTCATGTGTCTTCAGATAAGAAATGAACAGCAATCTCCATGATAGGGACTTAGAAAGTATGTCAGAGGTTCTAACCGTCCCAACACTCCATCCAAAACAGAAGAAATATCATATGAAAAATATGGATACTAGTTGCCTGGATATGATAACATTTTGAGTCACTAACCCGGAACAATATATTATATATATATATATAAACGTCTGTGTCAGCATTTTATGTGTCAGAAAATTTCCATGCAAGGATTTCTGAAGCCGTCATTTTCTTCACATACCTCAAATAACATTTGATTTTCCAGCAAATTGAAAGATGGGTTGATTTACTAAAGGCAAAAAGTTGTCTTTTAATAAAATGATTAGTAAATTAGTCCAAATGTTCCAATTCACTCGAATATGTAACCTTGTTTGAGGTATTTGAGGAAAACGATGCCTTCAAATATCGTCTGTTTTAAGAGAGCATCGCATGGGTGTTTTGGTTGAGGACCATGTGGACCTTTTCAGAGGTTTTGTGTATAAAATGTCACAACTTTGTGGTGCCAAGAGTGCTCACTACTTGTGATTCAAAGTGACAGTAATTAGTGCTCGTCATTAATTGTTGACAGCTTTGTTCATGATTGGCCTGCAATTTACTGCTTAGCGTTAGTAATCCATAGAAGTCTTTAAAAAAAAAAAAAAAAATGAAGCTTACGGACAGAGTTGAAATATGCCTCAAGGAACAAAGATCTAGCCTTCCAGGGAAAAATTTGGAAATTCGGTTGGATGTAACTGAAAAGAGGTTACTGGAAGCTCTCCAGCAAGAGAGGAGACACTTCCTTGTCAAATTAGGAAGTCTGATTATTGACGACAACCCTGGAGCTAAAAATGGACAAACCTTTATGTGCCTGGGTTGATGCCAACTCCCTCAGTGCCAGGATGTTAAGGGCTCATTCACACTAATGATATGCAGCAATGCTATTCCTTGTGAGTACACCCTAAAGCAACTCCTAAACGCATGAGCACTGCAATGCAAGAAAAAACTGTGCTGCAATAAAACGTGGCCTGCCCAATTTTCATGTGCATTGCTGTTTGTTATGGCCAATGCCCATTTTGAATGGACTTTTTAGCACCACAACGCAGGACAAAGCACAGCGATGTGGTGTGAAAGGGCCCTAAACAGGAGCTACATCTATCTAATCCAGTTCTGGGGTGGCAGCATCTTCCAGAAGATTTGGTCACAAAATGCATGCTCCCTCTCTATCGCCTACACACAAGACTCCTTTTGGAGCTGCACTCTGGCTAGCCATACACTGCCCTTACAATATCATATTCCCCTGGCACATCTTGCTTTACACACCAGTGACTGTGTATGCGTATCAACTTGTATACTACAACAACTTTACACGGTAAAGCTGGGCATACACAGCCTGCAAACTTTAAACAAAATCTATACAGTGGTAAAGGACGAATTTCCCTCTGCGGCCATCATACTTTGACAGCCAGCCCCGCCAGCTGTCAAAATACCCAAACAGTGCCTGCATCCGATTGAATGCAGCCGCTGTTTGTCCAACCGTTTTCTACCTGGCTCCTTTAATTTTTCAGCTGGAGGGTGTTGGGCGGGAGGGTGTTGGGCGGGAGGGACCCAACAAGACCACCCTACTGCACGAAATTCTAAAGGTTCATCATGAACTGGTATAGATTCACGCAGTATACGGCCAGCTTCCTATATGCACATTTATTGGTACATCTAGAATTGCACACCACTCCAGAGCAGACACATGACATGTTCTTCATTACAGCTGAGCATGCAAAACATAAGAGTGCCAAGGCCATATCAAGTCATTTCTACAAGGTCACATTGTGGTAGGTAGAGAGGGACACAGAGACAGGCTACAGAACAGGCACCTTGCAAAGCTTAGCTAATTGATAAGCAACAAAGCCACAAAAAGGATGACACAGCATAGATAAATAAATAGATACCCCCTAACCTCAGAAATTCCCTCTTGGATTACACTGGTGCTTTCCCACGCTACAGGAAGCTCTCTATGAAGGATTTCCAATTATCTTTAATTGCCTTTAATACCACTGATGTCTCTATTACTGTACAGATTAAATCCATCTCATTAAGACACTCGCTACTTTATTTTGGGCCAGAAAAGCCCTGTTGTGCAAGAGATGGTCATCTCTGGAGGTCGATCGCTCTTCTTTGTATCCTGCGCTCAGATCCTGCTCTGCCATAAATAATTAACCAACCCTGCCTCCAAATGCAGGTCCTTGCATTGGTGATGAGTATGAAGTACATCTTGTCCTTTCTTCCATCTTGTACGATGGCACAGCATCTATAACAGCACTGGAAAATCTAACCTCCTTCTAGAATGCTGGTCTGATTTATCAAAGCCACCGGCCTAGCATCCAGAGGAGAAGAATACATTCCGTCCATTCAAAGCCATCTTGTGCTTTGTATTTCATCTTACCAGCAGCTCCACGCTCTGTTAAATGGCATCAGATCCCAGCTATGACGGAGGGATACATTGGCCGATGTAAAGTGTAGAACAAGAGTTTAGGCAGAGTCCCTGATTGCCTGGCTCTGCATGAACTACGATCAGTGCGATTAAAAATGCACTGATTACTGTGTAAATGTGACTGGCAGTGAAGGAGTTAACACTAGGTGGCGCTGTAGTGGTTAAGTGTGCCCTAGGGAGTGATTCTAACTGTGGGGGGGCTGGGCTGTGTGTGACACATCACTGATCAATGCTCCTTGTCACTAGACAGAACAGGGAGATGCTCGTTTACATTAGCATCTCCCCATTCTTCCTCTCTGTGAGGTGATCGTGGGTATGCCCGCAGACATCGAGTCCGCGGGACCTGCTATCGGACTACCAGAGCTTGCGGCGGGCATATGCTAGCCAGGCCTCGCGAGATCACGTACAATAACGTGATTTCGTGCAGCAGAGCCAGCCTGCTGCAGTAAAACTGTGGCAGCTGGTCTGCAAGCAGTTAAAGCCCCCTCGCATGTGCTTTCAGCTTGCTGGCGAGAACGACCCCTAAGGCAATACCATATTAAGTCCTATCAATAATTGTATAAAGATAAATATGGTAGCTGCTAATTTTGAAGAAATGTATACTTACCAGCTCATGGAGTCCATCGCTGTCTTCTATGCAGCTGATGCTTCTAAGGGAGCTTGTCCATATACACTGCCATCTTGGTTTCTGGAGCCAGCTGTCACTTCCCGGTGACTCACAGCCGGCTGCGCATGCTGGGATGAAGGCTGTGGGTGGGAGAGTTTAGCAGCAGTTTGCCAAGGCAAAGAATGAAGAACTGCACCACACTGGCTAAGCGCTCACAGCTTCCACCTAGCAGCGCTAGGGTCAACAGTTGGAATTCCAACCATGGCACTACCTGAACAGTTTGCATGTTACCTGTGTGGATTTCCTCTGGGTGCTCCGGTTTCCTCCCACACTCCAAAGATGGTAGAGTAATTGGTTTCTGTCTAAATTGGCCCTATTATATGTATGAATGTGAGTTAGGGACCTTAGAGGACAGGGACTGATGTAAATGTACAATATACTGCATTTATTGGCGTATAAATCGCACTTTTTCACCCTGAAAATCGGGTGCAAATAGTATGTGCATGTTATACGCCAATACTTCTGTCTATCATAGGAGATTCTCACTGTATGTAATCTGTCGGCGCTTGTCCCGCCACCCCTCCCTATTCCCTCTAGGCTGCAGATGGGCATCGATCAGCCTACACTGATGGCAATGGTGAGGCAGCTGCATTGATGACATTGGTGAGGCGGCTGCATTGATGGCAATGGTGAGGCGGCTGCATTGATGGCAATGGTGAGGCGGCTGCATTGATGGCAATGGTGAGGCGGCTGCATTGATGGCAATGGTGAGGCGGCTGCATTGTTGGCAATGGTGAGCCGGCTGCATTGATGGCAATGGTGAGGCTGCATTGATGTGGACTGATGGCAATGGTGAGGCTGCATTGACATGGACTGATGTGCTGCATTGATGGCAATGGTGAGGTTGCAGGTGGTCACTGACCCTTATTTTGCTTCAAAGTTCCTTATTTAAAGTTTTTTTTCCTGAAACCCTCTCTTAAAATGAATGTGTGTGTGTTATACGCCATATATAAAGCGCTGTATAAATTGACAGTGCTAGACAAGTACCTGTAATAAAAAAAAATTTGAAAAAAACTGGGAGCAGGCGCCACCAAAAAAAAAAAAAAGGTACTCTGTACTCTCTCCCTGGAAAAAAAAAAAAACATTTGCCATCTCCTTATAGGCTGGGGGAGAAAATATGAGACAAAGTAACCTCATTTTTTGGGTGAAACTCTACTTAAAAATATTTATTATTGATTGGACAAAAAAACTGATCAGGTTACCAGCGCTAGGCTCAAATACATCATAGGTCAATGGTACTGACCATTTTTCCATTTCTTTGTCTGACAATGCAATCTTTTACTTCCTTGGTATTCTCTAGAATTAGGCAGAAAGGGGCACAAATAAAGGTGTACATAGCAGGGTCTATAATAAATGACCAGAAGGGGCCGAAATATGTTCGGTGATATACTATGAGAGGATGCCTCCTTCCATTCTGAGAAGGCAAACTGTGCGATTAGGAGCTCCCATAACACAAATAGGAATAAGTGTGAGAGATTATAAAGGGGAGAAAGAAAGGGGTGAGAAATATGACACACACAGCGAAGACAAGAAATTGATGGATTGGTGTAAAAGTGTGGGCTGACTCTGACAGCAAAATAGACTCATTTAGATTTGGCACAGAATAAAAGAACTGTTTTTTTTTTAACTCATTGACGGGTAAGATGTGGATAACAAGGCGACGTTGCCTGTACTAAGGCTCGGTTCACACAGGGGCGACTGCGATCAGACTTCAGGTCGCCCCTAGTCGCCTCAGGTCGGACAACATTTAAAAATCAATGTAAGTGAATGAGAGCCGTCTTAATGCACGCTACTGAAGTCGCCTCCGACTTCAAAAGAAGTTCCTGCACTACTTCAATCCGACTTGTAGGCGACTTGTACCCATTGATTTCAATGGAGGTCGCCTCCAAGTCAGATCTCTGTCTATACGGAGGAGACTTTGACAGAATTATTAGCTCTGAAGGGGAACTTCACGGCAAATTTCTGAAAAAAAAATTGGCGTGGGTTCCCCCTCCGAGAGCATACCAGGCCCTTAGGTCTGGTATGGATTCCAAGGGGAACCCCCTACGCCGAAAAAACGGCGTGGGGGTCCCCCCCAGATCCACACCAGACCCTTATCCGAGCACGCTACCCGGCCGGCCAGGAAAGGGGGTGGGGACGAGTGGGCGCCCCCCCCCCTCCTGAGCCGTACCAGGCCCCCCCCACCCCAAAGCACCTTGTCCCCATGTTGATGAGGACAAGGGCCTCTTCCCGACAACCCTGGCCGTTGGTTGTCGGGGTCTGCGGGCGGGGGGCTTATCGGAATCCGGGAGCCCCCTTTAAAAAGGGGGCCCCGGATACCGGCCCCCCACCCTATGTGAATGAGTATGGGGTACAATGTACCCCTACCCATTCACCTGTGAAAAAAAGTACAAAAAAAACACAACACAGGGTTAAAATATTTTATTGCACAGCTCCGGGGGTCTTCCGTCTTCGGGGGTCTTCTCGCCGGACTCCTCCGCTATCTTCTTGTAGCTCTTTTGCTAGCGGAGGAGCCCAGCTTTCTTCCTCGCCGCCGGCCTCTTCTTCCGACTTCGGGGGTCTTGTCCCCCTCTTCGGTTCTTCTGCCGGGCCACCGCGCCTTCTTATAGCTCTTTTACAGGCGGTGGCCTGGTCTTCTGTCGCCGCCGCCGCCACCGCCGCCGCCTTCCGTTCTTCTTCTTCTTCTCCTGGAGATCTTGACTCAACGTTCTCTCCGGCCGCAATGCCAGGGACGCGCTGCGCTGCCACTTATATAGGGACAACGGGGCAGTGTCACATGGGTTGGTCACATGGGTTGATGTCACATGGTGACCCCGCCCCCTTACGATGTCACAGTCCCGGAGGATGCTGGGACTGTCGCCATGTGACATCAACCCATGTGACACTGCCCCATTGTCCCTATATAAGTGGCAGCGCAGCGCGTCCCTGGTTTGTAAGGGTTTAAAACCACTTTAAGGGACCAGGATCTGCATATTTATTTTTGTGTTAACAAACATTTTAAGCCTAATACACATGATGAGAATATTGGACGAATGATCGTCTTTGCATGCTAGACTCATATCAAAAATGAAGAGGTTACTAAAGCTACAAAATTTCTCGTAAGGCAGAATACAACTTCGGAAGTGATGTGATGTATTTTATTGTATTCTTTGGTTTCTGAGCATGCGCGGTCTTGGTCACTCAATTTTTTTTCAGGTGAACACTGTGCTGATTAAACTAAAATCGTTCTTTCTGGTACAATTTGCACCCAATGGGGTGAACAGGGTAATCTATATTTCATATACTCCTAACAATTAATACGTTTGAATTAGGTGGCTTTTTTGCTCTATATGTTTTTACTTTGTTATTACCCTACAAGTAATATATTATTATCAGTATACCAGCAAAAATATCTTTGTTATCTGTAGTCTGTTTTTCTTTTTTATGAATAAAAATCTTGAAAAGTAAATGTTCATGACACATGATGTGAAAATCGGACATAAAATAGAGTTTTTGATGTGATCATACGATAATCTGATTGTTAGTACACAGCTTTCCAAATCTGCAAAAATGTAAAAAGCACAAAAAATGCATAGATGTAAATCAGGCCTTATAGTCAGAGTACAGGTCTGGCTTAAAGGCCTTTTCTCTGTATTGATTGTGATTAGAGATACAGATAGGGTTGCCACCTCACCCCTTTAAAACCAAATACATAATAATTACACTAATTTAATGCAGGTAAGGCACAAAGTGAATTTAATTACCACCTTAACCATTTCAGCCCCGGAGGATTTTACCCCCTTCCTTACCAGAGCACTTTTTGCAATTTGGCACTGCATCGCTTTAACTGACAATTGCGCGGTCATGCGACATGGCACCCAAACAAAATAGAGCTTTATTTTGGTGGTATTTGATCACCTCTGTGGTTTTTACTTTTTGCGCTATAAACAAAAGAAGAACGACAATTTTGAAAAAAAACACAATATTTTTTACTTTTTGCTATAATAAATATCCCATTTAAAAAAAAAAAAATTTCCTCAGTTTAGGCCGATATGTATTCTTCTACATATTTTTGGTATAAAAAAAATAAAAATAAAATCGCAATAAGCGTATATTGATTGGTTTGTGCAAAAGTTATAGCATCTACAAAATAGGGGATAGATTTATGGCATTTTTCTTTTTTTTTTTTACTAGTTATGGCGGCGATCTGCGATTTTTTTTCGTGACTGCGACACTATGGCAGACACATCGGACACTTTTGACACATTTTTGGGACCATTCACATTTACACAGAGATCGGTGCTATAAAATTGCACTGATTACTGTGTAAATGTGACTGGCAGTGAAGGGGTTAACCCCAGGGGGTGCTGCAGGAGTTAATATGTTCCCTATGGGAGTGATTCTAACTATGGGGGGAGGGGACTCACAAGGGGAGGAGACCAATCGGTGTTTCTCTGTACTGAGAACACACCATCGGCCTCCTCTCCACTGACAGGACGTGGATCTGTTTACATACACAGATCCACGGTCCTGCTGTGTTCCCGGGCAATCGCAGGTGCCCGGCGGACATTGCGGCCCAGGGCATGCGCACCGGTCCCGAGCGATGCCGCGGGTGCGTGCGCGCACCTCCTAGACGGCTGGGAATGAGAGAACGTTATATATCTATGCGCCGGTGCTGAAGTGGTTAATCAGCCACAGAACCTGTGTAATTAATATGTGTTTGGTTTATAGGGATGAGGTGGCAACCCTAGATACAGTCTGCATTTTGGACTTTTTGAGTATCCTGTGCCCTAATCCCCCCCTTTACTGGTCCTATAACAAGCTCTGTTATTGTAGCGAAACTTTACCCTAAAGGGGAAGTTCCGCTTTGTGTCCTCCTCCCACCCCTCTTCTACTACATTTGGCACATTAAAACATTTTTGGGGGAGCGGGGACCTAGTTTTGATAGATTGCCTAGGAAGTAGCTCCGGGCATCTAAGTGGAAGTTTTGCCCCTTCTTTGCCCGCAGCCTTCTGGGACACTTAAAAGGTCCCAGAAGGCTGCTGGATCGATCATAAAGTGCAGCGTAGCTCGCACGTGCAGAGTGGGAAGCCAGTTGTAAAGGTACAGGAGTCACAGCTTTCCACAGCAAACAAGCCAGCTCCAGGGACCCACAGACTGGTGAAAAAACAGTGCTGGACAGGTAAGTGTCCTTTTATTAAGGCAGTACCTACAGATGTTAAATTTTTTCCTCTCAAGGTGAAGATCCTCTTTATTGTGTCTTAAAGTGGCTGGGACCCCCAAGAGTAAAGAATTCTGTTCTGAGATGAAATGCTAGTCCAGCAAGCCACCTTGGGGTCCCTTACCACCTTCAAGGGGTAAGGGGAAGGGGTGCTAAGTATGTAAAATAAAAATTCAAATAGCAAGCTTTTACAAAGTATTTGCAAAGCTTTCAAAGTAACTTTGGGCAGCACAATGGCTTTTATGGTTAGTACTGCCTTGCAGCACTAGGGTCCTTGGTTTAAATCTCATCAGGTCACTCCAGTCTCCTCTCAACTCCAAAGACAGTAGAAGGTTAATCGGCTCTCTCTAAATGGGCCCTAGTATGTGTATGTATGTTTGACAGGGACCTTAAATGATTAAGTTCCATTGGGGGGCTGATATGAATGTACAATATACAAAAGGTCTTCAAAACGTTTCCGCACTTTTATATTTTCGTTGGAAAGGCGGGAGCAGTAGTAATTGGTTGCGTCTGCGAGTGTCATGTGACTTGTCTGTCTGGCAACCCGGTGTTCTGCCGAGAACTGTCCCCCCATCGGATAGCATCCGAGGACAAGGAGATGCCGAAAGTCTCTGAAGATGAACGATGCCTTGTGCCCCGAGTCCAGGTTCAAGCCGCACCATGCAAGTGGACATACGGTAGATGATGTTAAACAGCACTAAGTAAGAGGGCCGCTCGCCACACTTCGGGCACGGCCTCGCTTCGCTCGCCAATTTTTTATTCTAACTCTATGTCCACTTGGATGGTGGGGCTTGAACCTGGACTCGCCGTTCATCTTTGGAGACCTTCGGCGTCTCCTTGTCCTCTGTACTGCGCAAGCGCAGTACAGGGTGGACACTATCCAATGGGGGACAGTATTCGACAAGACACCGGCAGAACTTGCAGTTTATTAAGAGTTGTCACACTGTGGTGAAGTGTGGAAACTTTTTAACCACTTGCCGACTGCTGCACAAATGGGCGTACCTGTACATCCCCCTTAAATGGCGGGGCTAGCGCACGCACCTGGTGCGTACAGCGTGACCGTGGGTCCCATGGACTCAATGTCCACCGGTGTTCTGGCAATCGTGTCACGGAGCAGCGGAATGGGGAGATGCCTATGTAAACACGGCATTTCCCCGTTCTGCCTAGTGCAGGGGTCTTAAACTGGCGGCCCTCCAGCTGTTGCAAAACTACAAGTCCCTTCATGCCTCTGCCTGTGGGAGTCATGCTTTTAACTGGCAGCCTTAAAATGCCTCATGGGACTTGTAATTTCACAACAGCTGAAGGGCCGTCAGTTTGGGGCCCCTGGCCTAGTGACATGACAGGGATCTACTGCTCCCTGTCATCGGGAGCAGTGATCGCTGTCATGTCAGTGGTAGCCCACCCCCCCCCCCCCCCACAGTTAGAATCACTTCCTAGGAAACACTTAACCCCTTGATCGCCCCCTAGTGTTTAACCCCTTCCCTGCCAGTGTCATTTACACAGTAATCAGTGAATTTTTATAGCACTGATCGCTGTATAAATGACAATGGTCCCAAAATAGTGTCAAAAGTGTCCGATGTGTCTGCCATAATTTTGCAGTCACGATAAAAATCGCAGATCACAACTACTAATATAAAAAAAAAATAATAATAAAAATGCCATAAAACGATTCCCTATTTTGTAGATGATTATATATATATATATATACACACATATACACACTTATTGCAATTTTTTTTTTGTTTTTACTAAAAATATGTAGAAGAATACATAAACTGAGGAAAAAAATGTGTTTTCTTTATATTTTTGGGGGTTATTTATTGTTCAAAAAGTAAAAAATATAGCTTTTTTTCAAAATTGTCGCTCTTTTTTTTGTTTATAGCGCAAAAAATGCCACCAAAAGCTCTATTTGTGGGGAAAAAAAGGACGGCAATTTTTTTATGGTGTAATGACGCAGTGCCAAATCGCAAAAAGTGCTCTGATCAGGCAGGGGGTAAAATCTTCTGGAGCTGCAGCGTTTAAAGAACCCTCGTACATGGTCAGCGCTGCTAAAAATAGCGCCGCTTTACCGCCGACACCCGCACTGCCTTAGTGTGAAAGAGGCCTTATAAATAACTCTGCTGAAGCCTTTAAAGCAAACTTCAGTTCCAAAATATTGGATTTTAAACATAGATCATAATAGGAGTGTTGAGTGTTGACTGTCCCTTTCAACAAGCTACAAGTAGTTCTAAGCTTACTGAAGTCTGCTAACAGCTGTTTAAAGTGACAGCTAGCACTACCTTTAGAATCTATCTTTAAATTTCCCAAGCTGGAGCTGAAATACGCTTTAAAGACTTCAATAAAGCATCTTCAAGCTTACTGAAAGCTTTGCAAATACTTTGTAAAATCCTGCTATATGTGCTACTCCTCTACAAGATGAAGCCTAAATCTAAAAGGCCAAATGATTCATTTAAGTCATTCATATAGTGCCAACACTTTAGAAAAAATCCTGAACCATTCCCATCAATCCTTGCCACAAAAGCAGCTTACAATCTATTGTCCTTACCAATGTCAAACACATGCTCACAGCAGGGACAATTTGGGTGGAAGGCAGTTCTAACCTACCATTAGGTATTTTTCATTGTGGGGGAGAGTGTAACCACAGAGATGATTGAGAAATAGTGGTTCTGGATATACGATTAGCCCAGGAGGATAAAGGAAGGATTTATACGGCTCTATCCACTATCCTAAAATAAGGAATTCTCCTCTTATTTTTTTATTTTGTAAAATAAGTGAGACACACAGGGGCCTTCTCCTTTGCTTACATTGTGGGAAGAAACAAAAGCACCCCAAGGAAACAGCAAAACAGAGAGAACATAGAATGGTACCCCCAACAAGATCCCACATTTTGGGTTATCCCCAAAAAAAAAAACAATAAAGGGGCAATCTTACAATGCAGACACCAGTTCTGGTGACGGATCTCCAAGAAATTCCCTTAATTTGCAGGGATTTCCTCTCACTTCCCATTTGGCTATGGGACAGGAAGTGAAGGGAAATCTCCACAATGGGACACAGATGGCAAGAAAAAAAATTGACAGGGGTTATAACCTTCCCTTACACTATCCAAAATGAAAAGAAAAAAATAAGTTTTGCCCATGGTTCTACCTTAATAAGAACATGCAATGCCAAGCTGCAGTTTCCAAAGCAAACAAAATCCTTTCTTGTATTAAAGTGGTTGTAAACCCTTACAACCAACTTTGACCTACAGGTAAGCCTAGATTAAGGCTTACCTGTAGGTCCAAGAAATATCTCCTAAACCTATACTGTTTAGGAGATGTTTACCCGAAGACAGCCACCGCGGTCTATGGCGCATGCACCGTAGACAGCGGCGCGCAGGCGCACTGGGCAGGCCACAGATCACGGCGATATGCCACGAGTGTTGGCTCCCGTGCGCATGCGCGGGAGTGGCGTCATCGCGAGACCCGGAAGTCGCTCCGGAATCCATGGCAGCAGTGAAGAGGAAGACGGAGGACCACTTCGGGGGCTTCGTTCTCAGGTAAGTTATTCATAATGAGCTAGTATGCTATGCATTATGCCTTTGCCTTACATGGTGTGCTTTTTTTTCTTTTTTTATTTGCCTTTACTTCCTCTTTAAAGCGGGAGTCCACCGGGACTCCGCGTTTTTTTTTTTTTTAAAAGCCAGCAGCTACAAATACTGCAGCTGCTGACTTTTAAAATAGTGACACTTACCTGTCCAGCGCGCCCGCGATGTCGGCACCCGAAGCCGATCTGTAGATCGTTTCTCGGGTCCTGCCGCCGCCATCTTGGGTATGGGAATCAGGAAATGGAGCCTTTCGGCTTCATTTCCCGGTTCCCTACTGCGCATGCGCGAATCGCGCTGCGCAATAAGGACGCTCCCCGCTGCCTCTGGGATCTGTGTGTTTCCCAGCAGGCAGCGGGGCACTTGCGGGAAGGGGCGGGCACTTGCGGAAAGGGGCGTAAGTTACGCCCCTTTCTGCAGAGAGCCATCTCGGAAGTGGGTGCAGTTACCTGGATTATCCAGGTAACTGCACCCCCCTCCCCCCTGAAAGGTGCCGATTGTGGCACCGGAGGGGGGGAGGGTTCCGATGAGCGGAAGGTCCACTTTAGGGTGGACCTCCGCTTTAAGAGGGGTATGGACTCCAGAGAGGGAGAGATAATTTTGCCCCTGTACAAATCATTAGTAAGAACTCATCTGGAATATGCAGTTCAGTTTTGGACACCAGTTCTCAAAAAGGATATCGGGGAACTGGAGTAAGTGCAGAGAAGGGCAACCAAACTGATAAAAGGCATGGAGGAACTCAGCTATGAGGAAAGATTAGAGGAACTGAATTTATTGTCTCTGGAGAAGAGAAGATTAAGGGGAAATATCAACATGTATAAATATGTTATAAGGGGTCCATATAGTGAACTTGGTGTTGAGTTATTCACTTTAAGGTCATTACAGAGGACAAGGGGGCACTCTTTACATCTACAGCATGGGTGCTCAACCTCTGGTCCTCCAGATGTTGCAGAACTATAAGTCCCATCATGCTTCTGCCTTTGGGAGTCATGCTTGCAACTGTCAACAGCTTGCAATGCGTCATGGGACTCGTAGTTCCACAACAGCTGGAGGGCCACAGGTTGAGCACTCATGGTCTACAAAGAAAAAATATTTAATCTCCAAATACGGAAAGGTTTCTTCACAATAAGAGCTGTGGAAATGTGAAATAGATTCCCTCAAGAGCGGATTCTGTCCAGCTCAGTAGATTGCTTTAAAAAAGGCCTGGATTCTTTCCGAAATGTTCAAAATATAACTGGATACTAAAATTTATAGGTAAAATTGATCCAGGGAACATCACACTCTCGGGGGATCAGGAAGGAATTTTTTCCCTTCTGCAGCAAATTGGATCACGCTTTTTTTGGGGGTATTTTGCCTTCTTCTGGAGTAACTGTGGGTATAGGATTGTGTACATAGTATTGTTTTTTTTGTTCCCCCTTTTATTGGTTGAACTAGATGGTCTTGTGTCTTTTTCCAACCAGACTATGTAACCAGCATTTGATCAGCGCTCGGAGCCTATGGCTGCCAACACTGATTTGTGTATTGTGAAGGGGGGAGTCCCCCTGTCAGAATACAATAGAACAGTGGGAGAGGTTGCCGCATCAATATCACTTGTGTTGATGCAAGGATCTTTCATGTTTTTTTTCTTTCCTTCCTTCAGCAAAATCTGTACATGTATTAGAGCTGCACGATTCTGGCTAAAATAAGAATCGCTATTTTTTTGCTTAGAAGATAGATCATGATTATCTTACGATTTTCACGGCATAACATCATCTTTCACATTAAAACAAAACAAATTGGGATAACTTTACTGTTTCTTTTTTTTTTTATTCATTGAAGTATATTTTTTTCCCAAAAAATTGCTTTTAACCACTTTTAGACCGGACCATTTTGCTGGTAAATGACCAGAGGTCTTTTTACACTTTGGCACTGCGCTGCTTTAACTGGTAATTGCGTGGTCATGCAATGTTGTACCCAAACGAAATTTGCGTCCTTTTCTTCCCACAAATAGAGCTTTCTTTTAAAGGTATTTGACTGACTCTGTGATTTTTATTTTTTGCGATATAAACGTAAAAAGACCGCAAATTTTGAAAAAAAATGATATTTTCTACTTTTTGTTATTAGAAAAATCCAATAAACTCAATTTTAGTCATACATTTAGGCCAAAATGTATTCAGCCACATGTCTTTGGTAAAAAAAAAGTCAATAATTGTATATTTATTGGTTTGCGCAAAAGTTGTCACATCTACAAACTAAGGTACGTTTTCTGGAATTTACGCAGCTTTTAGTTTACGACTGCCGATCTCATTTCTTGAGGTGCTAAAATGGCAGGGCAGTACAAAACCCCCCCAAATGACCCCATTTTGGAAAGTAGACCCCCTAAGGAAATTGATATGTGGCATGTTGAGCCCATTGAATGTTTTATTTTTTTGCCTCAAGCGATTGAATAATGACAAAAAAATATATATATTTTTTTTTCACACAAAGTTGTCATTAAATGATATATTGCTCACACATGCTATGGGCATATGTGAAATGACACCCCAAAATAAATTCTGCTGCTTCTCCTGAGTACGGGAATACCACATATGTGGTACTTTTTGGGAGCCTAGCCGCGTACGGGGCCCCGAAAACCAAGCACCGCCTTCAGGCTTTCTAAGGGCGTAAATTTTTGATTTCACTTCTCACTACCTATTACAGTTTTGAAGGCCATAAAATGCCAAGATGGCACAAAACCCCCACAAATGACCCCATTTTAGAAAGTAGACACCCCAAGCTACTTGCTGAGAGGCATGTTGAGTCCATGGAATATTTTATATTTTGCCACAAGTTGCGGGAATATTACAAACTTTTTTTTTTTTTTTTTTTACACAAAGTTGTCACTAAATGATATATTGCTCACGCATGCCATGGGCATATGTGAAATGACACCCCAAAATAAATTCTGCTGCTTCTCCTGAGTACGGGGATACCACATATGTGGGACTTTTTGGGAGCCTAGCCGCGTACGGGGCCCCGAAAACCAAGCACCGCCTTCAGGCTTTCTAAGGGCGTTACAGTTTTGAAGGCCATAAAATGCCAAGATGGCACAAACCCCCCCCAAATGACCCCATTTTGGAAAGTAGACACCCCTAAATTTACGGGTACACTAGTGAGACTAGGTAATAAATGGCGGGTGCCCTGAAACTATAAAAAAATAACTAACCAACCAGCGTCACCTGTAACAGTTATATGGTGATCACTGGTGAAAGGGTTAACTAGGGGGCAATCAGGGGGCTTTATGCGGTAGTATATGGGGGTCCCTGGCGCTATAAAAAGCTGCGGCGAACCTAAATACCTACCTGCCTAACTAGCGTCACCTGTGACACTAATACAGCGATCAGAAAAACGATCGCTTATTAGACTGGGTTCACACTGGAGCGATGCGGGAACGCCACGAATCCGCGGCGGGTTCCCGCATCGCATGCCTCCCAGCAGCAGTTCACACTGCCCTATGCGAACTGCTGGGAGTGTCAGTGAAATGTTAATGACACCCCCAGATCAGTTCGCATATCGCAGTGCGATCTGCAAACTCGGATCGCATGGTGTGAACACCCATGCGATCCGATTCTGCTGCGGACCAAAAAAAGGGTCCCGTGCGAGTTTGCGGCGGGTGCAACGCGAATTCAGCCATACTATCTGTATGGCTGAACTCGAATCGCACAGAGATCGGATGTGATTTGCACTGCAGTGCGGTGCGAATCACATCCGTTCTCATAAACCGCTGCAATGTGAACCCAGCCTTAGTGACACTGGCGACTGGGGGTGATCACGGGGTTAAACCTTTATTGGGGGGGTTAGGGGGGTACCTTAGAACTAAAGGGGGCTAACCCTAACTGCCCTAACAGTTATTAAAGTCACAAATGACACCCGCCGGGTGATCAGGGGGTTAAACCTTTATTAGGTAATAAATGGCGGGTGCCCTGAAACTATAAAAAAATAACTAACCAACCAGCGTCACCTGTAACAGTTATATGGTGATCACTGGTGAAAGGGTTAACTAGGGGGCAATCAGGGGGCTTTATGCGGTAGTATATGGGGGTCCCTGGCGCTATAAAAAGCTGCGGCGAACCTAAATACCTACCTGCCTAACTAGCGTCACCTGTGACACTAATACAGCGATCAGAAAAACGATCGCTTATTAGGCTGGGTTCACACTGGAGCGATGCGGGAACGCCACGAATCCGCGGCGGGTTCCCGCATCGCATGCCTCCCGGCGGCAGTTCACACTGCCCTATGCGAACTGCTGGGAGTGTCAGTGAAATGTTAATGACACCCCCAGATCAGTTCGCATATCGCAGTGCGATCTGCAAACTCGGATCGCATGGTGTGAACACCCATGCGATCCGATTCTGCTGCGGACCAAAAAAAGGGTCCCGTGCGAATTTGCGGCGGGTGCGGCGAATGGCTGAACTCAAATCGCAGAGATCGGATGTGATTTGCACTGCAGTGCGGTGCGAATCACATCCGTTCTCATAAACCGCTGCAATGTGAACCCAGCCTTAGTGACACTGGCGACGGGGGGTGATCACGGGGTTAAACCTTTATTGGGGAGGTTAGGGGGGTACATTAGAACTAAAGGGGGCTAACCCTAACTGCCCTAACAGTTATTACAGTCACAAATGACACCAATGCAAAAAAAATAAAAAATGCATTGGTGTCACTGTGACTGGGGGGGCAGGGGTAATTGGGGGGGTGATCGGGGGGTAAAGGGGGGGTGTGAGTGTGCCTGGCATGTTCTACTGTGAAGTGTCGTGTTGGTGCAACTCACCGATCCTCTCTCCTCGGTGCCGGAACGAAAAAAACCGACACGAGGAGAGATTACATCACTTCCTCTGCCTGTGTTTACATTACAGGAGAGGAAGTGATGTCACGAAGGATTTCCATTCGTCGGGAGCGATCGCGAGGGGGTGGCCATGAATGAATGGCCGCCCCCTCATCCCGGATCGCTCCCGAAAGAATACCGACCGCCGCAGGCACCGGGGGGGGCCCGATCGGGCCCCCCACCCGCGGGAAGGCAGGGACTTATATATACGCCCATATGCCTGCCCGTGCCATTCTGTCGACGTATATCGTCGTGCGGCGGTCGGCAAGTGGTTAAAGCTGCTGGGCAAATACAGTGTGACAATATTGCAGCAATTGACATTTTATTCCCTAGGGTCTCTTATATATAATGTTTGGGGGTTCCAAGTAATTTTCTGGCAAAAAATATTGCTTTTACCTTAAACAAGTGTCAGAAAAAGATTTAGACTTTAAGTGGTTAAACGTCCTGCATTTACGCATTGCTTAAAAACGCAGATTTTTTTCTTTACAAACAAAAGTTTCCCTTTGATCTAAGAAGAAAGTTATTTACAATGTTTCATTTTAAAAATGTGGCCGACTGCCCGGATGTTTTCTTTTGACAGCTGAGTGAGCAGGTAAGTCTCTCCACTTGTTATATAAAAGAATCAGCAAACTCTGCAATAGAGTGGGGTTGAATCGAGATCATGATTTTTTTTTTTTTTTTAACGATTAATTGTGCAGCTCTAACATGTATACCAAGCACAGTCTACTCCAACTTCTGTGAAGCAGACCTCTACATGGGATCAGGAGCACCTGGCAAAGTCACATTTTATAATACATTGTAACACTAATGTGGACACTGAAGCTTTTCAGAAGTTACAATGTGTCCAAGAGCATGCTTTCTCAAACCTGCGGTTGACTGGCACTGTGTTGCAGTGTGCACACTAACCTTACATAGTTACATAGTTAGTCAGGTTGAAAAAAGACACAAAGTCCATCGAGTTCAACCTTAAATCTCTATCTGAATAACCTAATCTAATAACCTTATGCTGTGGTGCTTCAATCTCCAGATCAAAAATTTGGCCTACACAAACCAGGGTTTTGGTACTGACCCCTCATTTTGCTGAAGTGGCCTATCTACGAATTGGATGCTCCACAGAGCTCATTATAACATAATGGTGGCAGCGATTTGCATACTAGAAATCATCTACTGCTAGCTCTAGGCTCCTCTGCTATCTACCCAATTCCCAGATCATGTCCAAGAGCATACTTGAGTATGGGTATCTTCTGTAGAAACTTCTCATCAGAACAAAGCTACATAGAGCCACCTCATAGGTTAGGATATGTAGAACCATTACACTGGTCTACACATTTTGGGAAAATATTGACCTCCAAGATAGAATGTGCTATTTTTCATATTTTGATTAGATGAAATAGAAAACAGATGATAAAAGGTGCTGGTTGGCTAACGTTTTCAAGATGGTGAGTATATTTGACTACAAGGGAGGGAGGTGTCCGACGATCATGATGCCTCGTAACTTCTAGACAAAGTACGGTAGAACAAAGGAAATTGCACCACATGGAAATTTACAAATTTATCTTCACCTTGAGACTAAAGATTATTACCTAACTGTAATTTATTGCAAGGTACATTTGTTTTGGTTAGATCTACGCATCGTACAGTTATATCTGGTGGCTTGTGAAAGAGTCATTGCCTAAAATTTCCCTCGGAAGCCAAGATGCCCTAAAAAACATGTAAAATTAGATAACTTCTGCTACATTTGCATCCGAAAAGTAGAGTTTGACAGCAGTGGTAAAAGAGGCATACCACTTATATTTTGGATTTTATCAGGACAAGAGTTGGGCCCCTCACTGTTGCACTACATGTGGAACTTATCTACGTCATTGTCTAAACAAGAAAAAGCCCATGCCTTTCACAGTCCCAATGGTGTGGAGGGAGCAGGAAAATGTTACATGAAAAAACAATAAGACTCCTTTCACATTGGGGCGGTTTTCAAGTGCTTTAGCGCTGGAAATAGCCTCTGCTAAGCGCCTGAAAACCATCTCTCATTGATTCAAGTGTGACTTTTCACACTCCGGCAGTGTGCTTGCAGGATGTTCTGAAAAGTCCTGCAAGCAGGATCTTTGGGGTGGGTTGGGGGAGCTGTATTTAGCGCTCCCAAAACGCCCTGCCCATTGCAATGAATGAGCAGCGCTACCAAAAGCGCCTTGGAAGACCCTGCAACATGGGATTTTTTTTAAAACCTTCTTTGGGGTTAAAAGTGCCCCGCTAGCGTCCGAAAAGTGATGCTTAAACAGCGGTACGGCACCACTAAAACAAGCTGCGTTTTACCACGAACGCGGCCCCAACGTGAAAGGGGTCTAAATGAATGGAAAGGTAGGTTATTGGTATCAATAAAAAGAAAAATGTATAATGATTGGTGTGGCACCGCCAATTTTGCAGAAAAGTTCTGGAGCATATTTGCACATCTCCCTTGTAATTTTGAATTGTTTTAATGCAATTTTGACCTAAAGCTGTATCTTGGAAACTGGGGCCAATTAATGCTCAACTTAAATTTTTCCTTTATTGGTGACCCGATTCTGGTAAAATTTAGCTTCTTTCATTTCTGAGGCTTTTTCCTTGTTAGACCAGTGTTATCATTCATCTGTAAAAAACCTGGCAAACATTTCAAATGTATCTAACTTTTAAACTGTGTCTGCATGGGTTTCTTCCGGTTACTCGCGTTTCTTCCGGTTACTCTGGTTTCCTCCCATACCCCAAAGACATGCTGGTAGGTGAATTGGCTCCTATCTAAATTGGCCCTAGTACAATATGTCTGTGTGTCTGTGTATGTGTATATGAATGTGAGTTAGGGACCTTTGACCGTAAGCTCCTTGAGGGTAGGGACTGATGTGAATGCACAATATATATATATATATATATATATATATATATATATATATATATATATATATATATATATATATATAATGTGTGTGTGTGTGTGTGTGTATGTATGTATGTATGTATATGTAAAGCACTCCATAAATTGACAGAGCTATATAACAACCTTTAACAAATAAATACACTTTTAGACCCCTTTCACACTGGGTGTTTTTCAGCCGCTTTAGCATTTAAAAAAAGCGCCTGTAAAGCGCTTGAAAGAAGCCGCAACTGCAATCCCAATGTAAAAGCCCGAGTGCTTTCACACTGAGGTGCTGCACTGGCAGGGCGTCAAAATAAGTTTTGCAAGCAGCTTCTTTGCAGCGCTTTTGGAGCAGTGAATACACCGCTCCTAAAGCGCCCCTTCCCTGCCTGCAAAACGCCTGAAAAGAGTTTTTGGCAGCAGCGTTTTGTGGGCACTTTTAACCCTTTATATGGCCACTATTAGGGGTTAAAAGTGCCCCAATAGCGCTTGAAAAACGCTGGTAAAGCGTTGCTAGTTTAAGTGGCGCTATACGAGCGTTTTTCGGGCGCTGACATTGTGAAAGGGCTCTTAAAGCACTTGGGATTTCACATTGGGACTGCAGATAAGGCTTCTTTCAAGTGCTTCACAGGCGCTTTTTTAAGGCTAAAGTGCCTGAAAAACGCCCCAGTGTGAAAGGGGTCTTATCTGGCTTATGTCACAAATTAGATAACCATGTTCTTACCATAGGCACACTCCTGCCTGCAGTAGCTTTAAAATATTACCAAAGCCTCCCACCTAAGAGTTATTAGTCACCATATGATATTCATCAGGACTATATGTCCCATCAGGCCCAGTGCAAGAGCATCTTTGCCTCTCATTTATAACATTTTACAGTTGTGAGGATGTTGCCCCTGCCAACGTGCACAGACAGCCCAGAGGGTGAAGTGTAGAAGACACGCCTCTGCTCCTCCTCCATCGGAAATGTTTCACAGCTGCTTGAGTGTTAGTGATGTCACTTCATCATCATAAGGAGTATGTCTTTGGTGTTTTTTTATTGTCTTAGGCTTCCTGTGTGTGTCAGGGCAGGCAGAGCTTACACAAGTCAACTTTTCGTCTGCCCACAAGGGAGGCTCCTGCAAACTCCACTGGGCCCCTACAAATGAAAGGAGGCAGCTGATTTGGGAGGAAAAAACAAAAGCTGTTGACTCAGAAGTTGGAAGCCAGGCAATTACCATTTAAAAAAAAAAAGACCAGCAATGGCAGTCTCTATATTTCCCTTGAAAACAGCTGTACATTATATAAGCCTCTATTTAAAAAAAAAAAAAAAAAGATTAAAAAGAAATAAATTAAAGGAACACTTTGAAGACACATCAGATCTCAATGGGGAAAAATATCAGGCTGGATATCTATACTGATATGGACTGGGTAAAGTGTTAGGAATGAAAGGATGCCACATTGTTTGATGGAAATGAAAATGATCAACCAGCAGAGGGCTGAATTCAAAGACATCCCAAAAATCAAAGTGAAAAAAATCATGCAGCAGGCTAGTCCATTTTGCTAAAATTTCATTGCAGCAACTCAAAATGGTACTCAGTAGCTTGTATGGCCCCCACATGTTTGTATGCATGCCTGACATCGGGGCATACTCCTAATGAGACGCTGGATGGTGTGCTGGGGCATTTCCTCCCAGATCTAGACCAGGGCATCACTGAGCTCCTGAACAGACTGAGGTGCAACTTGGTGGCGTCGGATGGACCGGAAGATAATGTCCCAGAGGTGTTCTATTGGATTTAGGTCAGGTGAGCGTAAGGGCCATTCAATGGTATCAATTCCTTCATCCTCTAGGAACTGGCTGCATACTTTCGCCACATAAGGCTAGGAATTTTCGTGCACCAGGAGGAACCCAGGACCCATTGCACCAGCGTAGGGTCTGACAATGGATCCAAGGATTTCATCCAGATACCTGATGGCAGTCAGGGTGTCATTGTCTAGCCTGTAGAGGTCTGTGCATTCCTCCATAAATATGCCTCTCCAGACCATCACTGACCCACCACCAAACCGGTCATGCTGAACGATCTTACAGGCAGCATAACGTTCTCCATGGCTTCTCCAGACCCTTTCACAAAACTTCTTGCTTTGTAGAGGGCACCAGTCTGTTCCATTACTTACTACCCTTCCCTCCACTGTAGCCAAATATACTAAGGAAATACTGACCATATCCTCTAGTCAATATTGGAACTTAGCTAACCCCTGCCCACTTAGGCCCTGCATTCTGAGAGGGTATAAAATGCCCAATGCTGGGAAGCAATGAAACTGTAGTACTTGAGGTGGTATTGAGAGATGATGGAAAAGGTACCAACGTTGGTGGGGTACAGATGATATGGTGCCTCATTCATCCATTCCCTTGAACATTATTAAACTAAAAGATATCAACTATAAAAACATACTATAAGCACGTGACAGAAAATTGAGGATGACAGAGCCATGTTTCTTGGCAACAGATCTGTTATAGCCTCTAGAAAAAAAAAAAAAAAAAAAAAAAACTTAGGATAGGATCCTGACTGGCTACTCCAGTAGCTGCCAAAGTTTGGTGTAAGTGGACAGTATGATGATATTTTAGCGTTGCTCTACATCAGCCAGTAAAGTTAAACTGACCTTGGCCTATATGTTTCCCTAAATTTTTTTTCAAAACGTTCAACATAGTTCCCTTTTTGGAAAAACAGTCATTGTTCATATTAAACCAGGCACAATTTTACTTGTATTTTCTCATATATTTCAGGAAAACCAATCTTTGCCCTGTTTGATTATCAACTGGGAAGGGTAAGCCATTAAAGCGGTAGCAAACTCTGAACATTTTTTTGAATTATACTCCCTGCAGGTTAATGCTATAATATGCTAGTATACACCTGTCGTAATGCCAGTGTAGAAATCGCCCTTTATTGGCTGTTGATGTAAAATTCCCCATTACAATGGTTGCCAGTGTAAATTCTTCATAACATTGGTGATCAGTGTACATTTCCCTTTACATTGGTGGCAAATGCAGAATTGCCTTTACACTGGTGGTCAGTGTAAATCCCCCCCAACATCGGTGGTCGGTGCAGAAGTGTCATCTTACATTGGTGGTCAGTACAAATCTCCTTGACAATGGTTGTCAGTGTAAATTCCCCCTTATATGGAGGTCATTGTATATTCCCCCTTACACTGGTGGTTGGTGTAAATGCTCTTATTACACTGGTGTCAGTGTAGAAATCTATTGGTGGGTGGCGTAAAAACCCCCATTACATAGTGGTCATGGACAAATTCCCCTTCAAATTGATGGTCAGTATAAATCCCCCTTCACATTGGTGGTCATTGTAAATTCCCCCTTACATTGGTAGAATCCCCCACTATATACTTGCCAAAGATTTCCAGCTTTGCTCTACATTCCAGATTCAGAATTTTCCACAGTGTACTGCCTCCTAACTAATCCCATCCCCCCACCCCTGCCACTGATCCCATCAACCCCCCAGCATTACCACTGATCCCAGGAGTTTTCTGTCTATTGATGGGTCCCCTCACCTCCCCAGTCCATGGTGTGCAGGCAGTGAGGAGATGAAGTGTTGTAACCTTTAGCAACCAGTGAGCAGTAGTGCTGTGCACTAACCTCTGGCAACCAATCATTGAGGAGTAAGGATATGCAGTAACCTCTAGGAACCAATCAGTGAGCAGTAATAATGTGCAGTAACCTCTAGCGACCAATTAGTGAGTGGTATAGATATCCAATAACCTCTAGCAATCAATCACTGAGCAGTATTGATGTAGAGTAATCTCTAGCAGCCAATCAACAAACAGAAGTCATGTGCTGTAACCTCTAGAAAATAAACAAACAGTGAGCTATAATGTGTGCTGTAACCTCTAGAAGCCAGTTGGTGAGCCTTAATGAGACACTGTAACCTCTGGCAACCAATAGCTGCCTGATCTGATTCAGTAAACTGAATTTGAGTCCAGCTGCTATTTATTGTATGTCTCAAATTATGCGGCAAGCTAAATTGCATGGAGAGGGGGCCAAGAAAATGTTTGCCCAGGGTCCAGTCAATATTAAAGATGGCCCTGGGCATAACAGTGACAATACCAAGAACTGGACGTCCCTCCTTAATTGATGAAAAGACTAGAAGAAAACTGGTCAGGGAGGCTGCCAAGATGCCTACAGCAACATTAAAGGAGCTGCAGGAATATCTGGCAAGTACTGGCTGTGTGGTAGAACTTTCTGATGATGGCCCTTGGATTGGCTGAAACGCATCAGGGTTTTACTGCGTCATCACAACACACTTCCGCCCAAACATACGCCCGGGAATTGAGCTGGACAATGAGAGTGGGGTCATTACTTTCCCTTAGTAAATCACCTGCTACACACGCCGGGTGCCAGGATGATAGGCACCTTAAAATGTGAGTGGATATTTTATATTGTTGTCAAATAAAAAAAATTGTTTAAAATGGCATTGCGCAATGGGGATTTTTTCTGTAATTTCCATCCATCTGCACAAGGGCTTTTTTCTACATGAGACGTTTTTCTACAGGAGGCGTCAGCCATCAGACTTTCACAGGGGTATCCCCACACGCTTGCAGTACCACACTAGAGAGACAGGTGGTCAACTCCTAGGGGTGAGTGCACATTCATGTGTAGTAACCAGTCTGAGCACATCTGCACACAGATTCGTTATTGGGCACAAGCACTTTACATCACCAATATTTGGGACTGTATAAAATATATGTGTGTAATCAATTTGTATAATATTATGATAACACTAAGCGCAGTGGACTGTTTTATATTGAGTGGTACATGTGGCAACAATCTCCCATATTCTTCATATGTCTGGGCTATTTTGTGACGTGCCCACCCTTATCTTATGAAGAAAAACATCCAAGCCTGGTTAAATTCTGCAAAAACACATCTGAGGTCTACCAAAAGCATGTGGGAAAATGTATTATGGTCTGATGAAACCAAGGTTGAACTTTTTGGCCAGAATTTCAAAAGATATGTTTGGCGCACAAACAACACTACAGAGAAGAACACCATACCCACAGTGAAGCATGGTGGTGGGAGCATCATGCTTTGAGGCTGTTTTTCTTCAGTTGGAACAGTTCCAAATACCAGTCAATATTGGCACAAAACATTCAGGCTTCTGCTACAAAGCTGAACATGAAGAGGAACTTCATCTTTCAGCATGACAACAACCTAAAGCATACATCCAAACCAACAAAAGGAATGGCTTCACCGGAAGAAGATTAAAGTTTTGGAATGGCCCAGCCAGAATCCAGACCTGAATCCCACTGAAAATCTGTGGGGTGATCTGAAGATGTGCACAGGAGACACCCTCGCAATCTGACAGATTTTGAGTGTTTTTGCAAAGAAGAGTGGTCAAATACTGCCAAGTCAAGATGTGCCATGCTGATAGACTCATACCCAAAAAGACTGAGTGCTCTAATAAAATAAAAAGTTGCTTCAACACATTATTATTTCAGTTTAAAGTGATTGTAAAGCTTCAGCTTTTTTTTAAAATAACAAACATGTCATACTTGCCTCCACTGTGCAGTTCGTTTTGCACAGAGCGGCCCCAATCCTTGACTTCTGGGGTCCCCTGGCGATGCTGGTAGCTCCTCCCCCGCATTGTATAACCCCCTAGGAGAGGCGCTCTCCCAGGGGGTTACCTTGGGGCGCGCTACGGAGTCCAGCATTTGTGTCCATAGATGCAGAATGCTGGACTGGGCCCCGCTCTCCAGTGCCTGTGTCATTGGATTTGATTGACAGCAGTGGGAGCCAATGGTTATGCCATCAATTTATCCAATCAAGAGCCAAGACAACGGGCAGAGGGGAAGAGCGCATCTCCGGCGTGGGAATTACGGGGCTCAGGTGAGAAAAAACGGGGGGGGGGGACTGGGGGGGCCAGTCAGTGAAAGAAGTTTTTTCACCTTAATGCATAGGATGCATTAAGGTGAAAAACATGATGGTTTACAACCCCTTTAAGGGTGTGCACACTAATGCAACCATATTATTTTAGTTTTCTATTTTTACTTCACCTAAAAAGATTTCAGTTTGTTGTTCAACTGAGTAAAAAGTTCTGAAGTGATTTATCTTTGTCTCATTTTTGTACATCACAGAAACTTGACATTTAAACAGGGGTGTGTAGACTTTTTCTATCCACTGTATCCCCTTTATCCGAATACAGGACCCCGATTGGTAAAGTGGATCTCAAATACCATGATGATAACAGTTTTGCTGATAACACCCCAGAAAAAAAAAAGACTTGACTGTGTATGGAGGACCACCTGGTACAAAAGTTCATTCCACATGAAGGACTTTTAGAAACATTTATTGTTTAAGATCATCAAATACAGCCAACGCATTTCGGATAAAAATGTTTTCCCTTCTTTGGGGCTTGAGCAGTTAATGTTATTAAAATCATGGTAGAATGTACTGTGTTAAGACTTGATGAAGACTGATGTCTCCCAATGGCACCAAGGGTGTCTGAGTGCCCTCAGGAGATGCTACTCCAAGCCAATAACACAGGTCCCTTAGTACATTCTGTTTGATATTACTAATCTTGAATGCTCAAGCCCTGAAGATGGAGGATTATTTTCCCCTGAAATGCGTTGACTGTATTTGATAATCTTAACCTGAAAGCACTAAAAGTGCCCGGCTGAGATGCTAGTCTCCATCAAGCCTTTGTGCATACTGTCATGATTTTATTAACATGCTCAAAGCCTGAAGAAAGTGGAGGCTTTTTCCCCCCAAAATGTGTTGGTTGCGTATGATGCTCTTAGCCATTAAATATTTCAAAAAGTTCTGTAGGTGAGATGAATTTTTGTACCATATGCTCCTTCGTACACAGCCAACAAATGACTGCCTGGCGAGTGTTCTCTTAATTGCTAACAGAAAGGCAGCAGCCTTGGACCAGAACAGGGAAATGTCACTTTACAGTATAACCATCAGAAACAATTTCCTCTTCTATCAGTCCAGCGCTATTATACTATTTGTTAATCTACAAGAGGATCTGCAGTGGATTCCAATAGGTTTAAGGTCTGGTTCACACCTATGCATTTTTTAATGCGTTTTCAGTTTTGCAGAAACACACTACAGTCCATTTCACATGGTTTCCTATGTTATGGGTCACGTTCACATCCACGCATTTTATGGAAAGGGCAAGGGACTTTTTTCTGGTTTGTGGTTCCATGTTCTTCAATAGATCAAAAATTTGCTTTGAAAAACGCAAAATGCACCTGGAATATGCGAACTGCAACCTGCATAGGTGTGAACCAGGCCAAAAGGTGCGCAACTCCGTGCATCAATGTTGATGAGACATCTGCTCCTCTGGGGCAGTATATACTGATGGCATTAAAGATTGCGTTTGGCATAAGGAACAGTGTTCTATCTATGAAGAATGCAGTTGCCATTCCAGAGAGGGGAATTCTAGAATAGATTATAAAGGGGGGGGGGGGGGTAGCATACAGCATGTGAATGTGACCACACAGAGAATGCCCATGCACCCAAGGGGGGGTTAAGTGGAAACTTTCACAAAAGCGGTTGGTGGCTGTAGTGGCAAGTGAATCAAATATCAAGCCACAGGAGGTCCGGCCAACACCATCTGGCTCAACAAGAGGAACAACATTGTCCAAACAGCGGTGGCAGCCAATCAACTGCAGTTGCTATCCAGGTATTCTGGTAGCCATGAGGTGTTGACTGTCAACATACAATAGCCATCTGCCAAATCTATAATTCTCTTCATAAAAATCTTTATCTGCATATCCAGCTTAACTAGGGATGCCTTTCGGAGCTTAATATCAAGAGAACCTTTGCCTAGTCCATAAAAGCAAGGTGTATGCCCCAGGGCTGGTCAGGGAGAAGGTGAAGGAGATCACTGTGTCACACCAACCAGTCTTACCTTTCCTAGAAGTGAGCAGTGCCCACGTCTACCCGACAGTGAGCAAGGTCAGAGTCCCTGCCCAAACCACAGGTTAAATAATTGTGCCCTTGGGTCCCACAAGGCACCCCATCCAGCTGTACATACAATATGTGCACCCCTGTCTTCTGCTCCCAGTTAGAGATGGAACTTGTATGCAAATGAGGACTTCGGACTGTCCTGATTTACATACAAGTTCCAGGCCAACGAAGCAAAGTATTGATTCAGCCTAACATCAAGCAATTTGTTTTTCCAGAAGCAGATCAACAACGGTAGTATTCTATTTCTTCTATGACCAGTCTACATAAAGTGGAACTCCAGGGATGATCTTTTATCCAGGAGGCTTACATTGAACCAGCTTGACCATCCATATCAAGTATCCAAAGGAGCACTGGGGAAATGATTGTAGTAGTCTGCACTGCATATAGTGATAGCCATGATCATCTGGTGGCTTCCCCTCTAAACACTGAACACAGGGGGCAACTCTCTTGGCACTGCCGCCATTCAGAGAATGACTTTGTTCAGTATGGAAAGGGAAAGTCACTGGAGCAGCTCCCAGAGATCCTGGCTATCACTATATGGAGCATAGACTACTACATTGATTTTCAGCATCCTCAGTGATCCTCGGATATCAGATATGGATACTTACAATGAGTCAAGCTGGATCAAAGCAAGAATGGAGAAAAGATCATTCCTGGAGTTCCCTTTAAAAACTTGGTGCAGACCTATCCAGCACTGACTGCTCAGCCATCCCCTTTCTTGGATTAGAAGTTGCTGTCAGCTGCTGTGAAGTGACTTGCAGCATTCATTGCAGGCACAGCTGTAGCTGACAACCGATAAGCCTAATACTATGCAGTGAGAAGGAGAATTCATGGTGGTCTTACCTTCATAATACCGGTAGTCTTTGGAGTCCCTTGTCCCCTTTCCCCAGAGTGCTCCCTGCTGCTCCTCCCAGACTGCGGACTGTCCTCTGAGCATCCTCCATTCAGCACCAAGTCCTCTGCTCCCCGGCTGGGCCCCCCAGGAGTCAGGCTACCCCCATCCTGCACCCCCAGAAGTCCCACCACTGCTGCAGCAGCAGCAGCACAAGCAGCCGAGTCCCGAACATCTGCCATCCTCAGCCTGGCATCATCCACACCATGTGAGATGTGAGCACACTCTTCCCTGGCTATGGCACTGCCCACAGGAGGAAACCGAGGGGACTTCACATTGTCCTTCAGCCTGTGTGCAAACAATAGGACCACCGATCAGCATGAATAATTACCTAGATCCATTGTGAGTGAGGAAACCCTGACTGCTGCCTGACCAGGTCCAGTGCAGGAAATCCTGTCTATGCTGGGTCACATCATCAAAGGGACCTGTGTCCTGGGGTCCAGGATAACAGGATCTGGGGTGTCCTGTGGTCCAGGATCACAGAATCTGGGGTCAGAGAATCTGGGGTGTTCTGGGCTCCAGGCTCACAGGATCTGGGGTCCAATGTCACAGAATCTGGGGACCTGGATAAGAGAATATGGGTGTTCTGGGGTCCAGGGTCAAGTCATCAAAGGGAACTTTATTCTGGGGGTCCAGAGTCTGGGGGTGTTAAAAGTCAATGAATGCGGGGGTATTCTGGGGTAATGTGTCACATCATCAAGGGAACGGTGTTCTGGGGTCCAGGATCAGTGAATCAGGGGATCTTTGCTTTTGGGTCCCTGAAATAGTTCTGTAGAATCAGTCCAATGTTGCCTGGATCCTGAGATGGGCCAGCGGTAATCCACTAAGAGATAGCACTGATCACTGTGTTCTGGGGTTCAGAGTCACTGGTTTAGGGAGGATTTTGAAGGTGTAAGACTGACACAGGGTGATTCTTTTGTTAGGGTTTTTGGGATGCTGGCTTACTTGTATTGGCGAGTATGGGGGGGCAGAGTCCTGGATCAGTGGGTGTGGGGGTGCAGAGTCCCAGATTGGTAGGTGTAGAGGTGCAGAGTCCCAGATCGGTGGGTATGGGGGTGCAGAGTCCTGGATCGTGGGTCTAGGGGTGCAGTGTCCCGGATCGGTGGGTCCAGGGGTGCAGAGTCCCAGAATCGGTCAAAGTCCCGGATCAGTAGGTCTGGGGGTGCAGAGTCCCGGAATCGGTGGGTCTAGGGGTGCAGAGTCCCGGATCAGTAGGTCTGGGGGTGCAGAGTCCCAGATCGATGGGTCTAGGGGTGCAGAGTCCCAGATCGGTGGGTCTAGGGGTGCAGAGTCCCAGATCGGTGGGTCTAGGGGTGCAGAGTCCCAGATCGGTGGGTCTAGGGGTGCAGAGTCCCAGATCGGTGGGTCTAGGGGTGCAGAGTCCCAGATCGGTGGGTCTAGGGGTGCAGAGTCCCAGATCGGTGGGTCTAGGGTAGCAGAGTCCCAGAATCGGTGGGTCTAGGGGTGCAGAGTCCCAGAATCGGTGGGTCTAGGGGTGCAGAGTCCCAGAATCGGTGGGTCTAGGGGTGCAGAGTCCCGGAATCGGTGGGTCTAGGGGTGCAGAGTCCCAGATCGGTAGGTGTAGAGGTGCAGAGTCCCAGATCAGTAGGTCTTGGGATGCAGAGTCCCAGATCAGTAGGTCTTGGGGTGCAGAGTCCCGGATCGGTGGGTCTAGGGGTGCAGAGTCCAGGATCGGTGGGTCTGGGGGTGCAGAGTCCCGGATCGGTAGGTCTGGGGGTGCAGAGTCCCGGATCGGTAGGTCTGGGGGTGCAGAGTCCCGGATCGGTAGGTCTAGGGGTGCAGAGTCCCGGATCGGTAGGTCTGGGGGTGCAGAGTCCCGGATCGGTAGGTCTGGGGGTGCAGAGTCCCGGTGTACAGCGGATCCCAGTATGTGCAGTAGAGGATGTCAGCGGTAGGACATTGGGTCGGTGCAATGAATCAGATCCATGCTAGGACTCCCATTGTGCGGCTCCCCGGCTCGCATTGTCCGCAGTGCCTCCAGTGTGGGATGGATGCCGGGCTCGGTGCTTTGTTGTGGGATGTCCGCTGTGCTCGGGGCCGGGACCCGTCCGCTCCTCTCTTCCCATCCGCTGTGTGTTTCCATCCTCCAATCTCCGAGGATCGCTCTCCCCTCCCCCCACCACCGACACAGCCGGGACTTCCTCACTCACACGTGCCGGAGGAGCCGCACCACCCGCCGGGGACCATTAACCTCTCTGTCCCCGCACACTGCACCACCTACCTACAGACTACCCACCTACAGAGCCAGGGGGGACCTACCTACAGACTATTGTACCTACAGAGCCAGGGGGACCTACCTACAGACTACCCACCTACAAAGCCAGGGGGACCTACCTACAGACTACCCACCTACAGAGCCTGGGGGGACCTACCTACAGACTATCCTACCTACAGAGCCAGGGGGGACCTACCTACAGACTATCCTACCTACAGAGCCAGGGGGGCCTACCTACAGACTATCCTACCTACAGAGCCAGGGGGGACCTACCTACAGACTATCCTACCTACAGAGCCAGGGGTCCTACCTACAGACTATCCTACCTACAGAGCCAGGGGGGACCTATCTACAGACTATCCTACCTAGAAAGCCAAGGGGGACCTACCTACAGACTATCCTACCTACAGAGCCTGGGGGGACCTACCTACAGATTATCCTACCTATAGTGCCTGAGGGGGCCTACCTACAGACTCACTATCCTACCTACAGAGTGGGGGGACCTACCTACAGATTATCCTACCTATCGAGCCTGAGGGGGCCAATTTACAGACTATCCTTCCTACACTAACCGGGAAACCTACCTACAGACTACCCAACCTACACAGACCAGGGAATACCTACACACTACCTAACCTACACTGACAAGGGGACCTACCTACCTACATACTATCCTACCTACAGAGCCAGGGGGGCCTACCTACAGACTACCCCACCTACACTGACAGGGATACCTACCTACAGACTTACCAACCTATACAACCCAGGAGCTCCTACCTACAGACTATGCAACCTACACAGGCTGAGGGGACCTAATTACAGACTACCTTATCCACAAAGCCTAGGGAGATCTACCTACAAGCTATTCCTAAATACATAGCCAGGAGAGACCTACATTCAGACTATCTTACCTACACAGCCTGGGGAACCCTAACTACAAACTACCCTTTCTACACAGCCTGGGGGTGCCCCCCCCCATAGACTATCCTATATACACAGCCTGGGGACCCCTAACTACAAACTACCCTATCTACACAACCTGGGGATGCCCCCCCCATAGACTATCCTATCTACCCAGCCCGGAGGGACCTACTTACAAACTATCCTAAGTGTGCAGCCTGAAGGACCTAACAATAGTATACAATATGCCCACAGTCTGGGGGACCTACCTCCAGTATATCCTAACTCAGAACTGCTGTTAGAAATCATGGGGCCCCATGCAGCCTACCTGACCCGCTCTCCATCATCAAGCGATTCCTCATACTCTGCAGCAGCCAGCAAGAGGGAGAGGAGAAGAAGGTGTCAGCACTGGCAGAGGAGCACACAGGGGGAAGACAATTATTTCCAGGAGAGATGATCGGTGTGGCGAGGGGCATTTATCAAAACAGATTCACTGTAGTTCTCCTCTCCCCGGCAGCTGCTTAAAACTGGTGGAAGGAGGAGGAGATCAAGCCAGCCTTCAGCTGCTGCAGAAAGAGCCATACAGGGGACTGGTTCCTGGAATTTCCCCCGACCGGTCACCCCCTCCTCTCTGTGATCCCATTCCTGCTGTGGCCCGGGCCCCCATTGCTGAACTGATGGGGCCTGTGTCCCATACTGGAGGACTGGTTATACTCCCCAGTATCCACACAGCCTGGGGGTGCTGCCTATAGTTATCCATGCGTACACAGTCTGGGGTACTTACCCACAGACTGTCCTATTTACACAGCCTGGGGGAATCTACCAATAGGCTACCTTATCACTGCCTGTGGGAACCTACATACAGATTACTTTATAACTGCCTGGGAGAACCTTCTTACAGGCTACTCTGTTGCTGCATGGGAGAATCTAACTACAGGCTACCTTATTACCGCCTGGGAGAATCTAACTACAGGCTACCTTATTACCGCCTGGGAGAATCTAACTACAGGCTACCTTATTACCTCCTGGGAGAACCCAACTACAG
The DNA here is from genome assembly GCF_037356315.1 of Lithobates pipiens. Lineage (NCBI taxonomy): Eukaryota > Metazoa > Chordata > Amphibia > Anura > Ranidae > Lithobates > Lithobates pipiens. The sequence goes on along the minus strand of NW_027507789.1, from coordinate 123,174,769 downwards.
GCTACCTTATTACCGCCTGGGAGAATCTAACTACAGGCTACCTTATTACCTCCTGGGAGAACCCATCTACAGGCCACTTTATTACCGCCTGGGAGAACCTATCTACAGGCTACCTTATTACCGCCTGGGAGAACCCATCTACAGACTACCTTATTACCACCTGGGCGAACCCATCTACAGGCTACCTTATTACCGCCTGGGAGAACCCATCTACAGCCTACCTTATTACCGCCTGGGAGAACCCATCTACAGACTACCTTATTTCACCTGGGAGGACCCATCTACAGGATACCTTTTTACCGCCTAGGAGAACCCATCTACAGGCTACCTTATTACCGCCTGGGAGAACCCATCTACAGGTTACCTTATTACCGCCTGGGAGAACCCATCTACAGGCTACCTTATTACCACCTGGGAGAACCCATCTACAGGCTACCTTATTACCGCCTGGGAGAACCCATCTACAGGCTACCTTATTACCGCCTGGGAGAACCCATCTACAGGCTACCTTATTACCGCCTGGGAGAACCCATCTACAGGCTACCTTATTACCGCCTGGGAGAATCCATCTACATACTAACTTATTACCGCCTGGGAGAACCCATCTACAGGCTACCTTATTACCGCCTGGGAGAACCCATCTACAGGCTACCTTATTAACGCCTGGGAGAACCCATCTACAGGCTACCTTATTAACGCCTGGGAGAACCCATCTACAGGATACCTTATTACCGCCTGGGAGAACCCATCTACAGGCCACCTTATTACCGCCTGGGAGAACCCATCTACAGGCCACCTTATTACCGCCTGGGAGAACCCATCTACAGGCCACCTTATTACCGCCTGGGAGAACCCATCTACAGGCTACCTTATTACCGCCTGGGAGAACCCATCTACAGGCTACCTTATTACCGCCTGGGTGAACCCATCTACAGGCTACCTTATTACCGCCTGGGAGAACCCATCTACAGGCTACCTTATTACCGCCTGCGTGAACACATTTACATGCTACCTTATTACCGCCTGTGAGAACCTACTTCGAATCCACCTTATTACAATCTGGGCTAATCTATCTACACAGCTTTATCAGAGCCTGGGCTAACATTCAGCTGCAATTGACCACGTTATAACATGGGCTAACCTATCTACACCAGCTGCCATATGACAGTTTATGAAAAGGCTAACCTGTCTACATCACATACTGGGGTAACCAACCCCTTTACATTTACTTCCTTACCTGAGCCTGGGCTAACCTACCTACAGCTGCAGGCTACTACAATACAGCCTGGTCTAAGCCATCTACACAATCTGCCTTATAGCCTGGACTAACCTACATAGAGCTACAGACTGGGGTAATGCTTTACAAGTTACATTATTGCAGCTGAGAATACCATACCTACAACTACAGGCTTCTGCATTAAACTACCTACACAAGCTGCCTTATTACAACCTGGATTAGCCTACCTATAGCTACAGATAAATTAATATAAAAAGTGTGGTGTTCTATAAATGAATTAATCTATATACAATATTACCTAATACATTAAAACACCCTTATGCAAATATACAAAATCTCATAAAAAAAAAAAAAAAACTGCCATTGTGTGGAATTTGTCCAATCATATACTGTACATAAATAAAAGGTCCACATTATGGTGTTTTCCGTGAATTCTTTCTTCATAAATAAAACATGACCAAGTGTGAGTGTGTTTGTGCTCCTTCACATCATACCATTCAATCTGTACCAAGTGATGATCCCATCAGAAACTCACTGACCCTTTATCCTAGACCTCTAATAATGTACAGTATATCTGTAAAGTGAGGTATGCATGTGAATCCAATAAACAGAGTAATGTTGCACATCCAAATCATCACTGACTGTGGAAACTTCACAGTGGACCTCATGCAACTTGGATTCTGTTCCACTGCACTCTTCCTACAAACTCTGGAACCCTGATTTCCAAATCAAATGCAATGTTTTCCACAGGCCGTGATGATTTGGTGAGCCATGTTATCTGCTGGTGTTGGTCCACTGTGTTTTATCAAGTCCAAAGACAGCACAGCCCTCAGCCAGGAAATTCTAGAGCACTTCATGCTTTCCTCTGCTGACCAGCTTTATGGAGTTGCCGATTTCATTTTCCAGCAGGACTTGGCACCTGCCCACGCTACCAATTCCCGGTTTAATGATAATGGTGTCACTGTGCTTGATTGGCCAGCAAACTTGCCTGACCTAAACCCCATGTCAAGAGGAAGATGAGAGACACCAGAGCCAATAATGCAGATGAGCTGAAAGCCACTATCAAAGAAACCTGGGCTTCCATAACTCCTCAGCAGTGCCACAGGCTGATCACCTCCATGCCATGCCACATTGATGCAGTAATTCATACAAAAGGAGCCCTGACCAAGTATGAGGTGCATACTATACTGTACATGGACATACTTTTCAGTAAGCCAACACCTCTGTTTTAAAAATCCTTTTTTTAATTGGTCTTATGTAATATTCACATTTTCTGAGATACTGAATTTTGGGTTTTCACTAGTTGTAAGCCATAGTCATTAAAATTAAAAGAAATTCTTGAAATATATCACTCTGTGTGTAACGCATCTGTATAAAATATATGAGTTTCACTTTTTGAATTGAATTAGTGAAATAAATTACCTTTTTGATGATATTATAGTTTTATGAGATGCACCTGTATATACTGTATATAAAAATTGAAAACTTACGAATAAGAATCATGTAATTCATGATGAGTTCCCTATTGTTGGTATCAGTGGAAAGAATGGTGCCCCATTGTTAGTATTCAAGGTAGAAATGGTGTCCCATCGTTGGTGTCTATAGGAGGAATAGTGCCCCATCATTGGTGTCTGTGGGAGAAATGGTGCCCAGTCATTGGTGTCTGTGGAAGGAATAATACCACACTCTTAGCCCTTGTACACACAGTCGGAGATTCTGATGGAATGTGTCCGATCGGACCGTTTTGTCGGATATTCTGACTGTGTGTGGTCTACATCGGACTGTTTCCTTCGGAGTATCCGATGAACCAAGTTTTCCAACTTGTTGGTAAAATTTACATACTCCGATCATGTGTAGAGAATTCCAATCGGACAAAGTGCCACGCATGCTCAGATCAAATTCCTACACCAAAGCTATTGGCTACTAGCCTGAACGTAGTCCCGTCGTAACGAAATAACGCCATCACGTCGGATTTTCCAACAACTTTGTCCGACCGTGTGTATGCAACAGTTTCGGACAAAATCCGACGGATTTGGTTGTCGGAATCTCTGACCGTGTGTACAAGGGCTTAGAATGCCTAGTTTATAAATTGCCTAAGCTACTACCTCAACGATAACCTTCTTGTGCCCTTTCATTCTGGATTTCAACCACAACACTCCACAAAGACTGCTCTCCAAAAACTCACTAACAACTTACTGATGACTAAAACCAATAGACACTATTCTATACACTTACATATCCACCGCTTCAATCCATCATGAATGCTGCTGCCATACTAATCCACATTACTAACAATAACATCATACAAAGCCATTCAAACTTTGCCCCTGTTACATGACTAGCCTCGGCTTAAAATACTAAACCATTCCCTCGAACTCTTTGCTCCTCTCTAGCTCCCTTGTCACCTATTCCCGTGCTCCTTTCCAAGACTTTACAGAGATTCTCCCATCCTCTGGAACCTCTTTACTCCACTCTGTCCGACTGTCTCCTACTCTATCCACCTTTAGGCGATCCCTGAAAGCCCATCTCTTCGGAGACACCAATCCTGCCTCTAATAAACTATACATTTACTTCCTCCATAAGCTCATCTCCAGCAGTTATTAGCATTTGTATTACTTGACCCTTCACTTTAGTAAGCTTTGTAAGCTCTAATGAGCAGGACCTTCTGATTCCTCTTGTGTTAAACATATTGTAACAGTACTGTACTGTCTTTCTCCTGTTCAGCTAGATTGTCCTGTCTGTGACATCAGTCTTATGGGTTACATCAGATTTCATCAGTTGTAGTGTTGGAAGCAATAGGAGCAAGGAAGTAGTTGATATGGGGAGTGCAAAATGATCTTGATCAAATAGATTTTAGGATACCTACAGCTACAGGCTTTATTTATACAGCTTGGGCTAACCCATCTACAGAAGGTGCCTTTTTACAGCCTGGATAACCTACCTACAGGCCACCACATTACTACCTTGGCTAACACACCTACACTAGCTGCCTGCCTGATAGCCTGGACTATACTTCTACTTAAGATTCCTTAGCAAATGTGCTGACCTACCTTCAGCTGTAGACTTCCGATTAGTAGGTCTAGGATAGCTTGTCTTCTGCTACAGGCTGCCTTAGTCTTACCTGGGCAAACCTGCCTGTAGCTATATGAAACCTTATTACAGCCTAGGGTAACCCATTTACTCCAGCTGCGTTAGGCGTAGATGATTGAAACCTCGGATGGTTCAGCAGGATATACAATAACTCACAAAAGTGAGTACACCCCTCACATTTTTGTGAATTTATTATATCTTTTCATGAGACAACACTGAAGAAATTACACTTTGCTACAATGTAAATTAGTGAATATGCAGCTTGTATAACAGTGTAAATTTGCTGTCCCCTCAAAATAACTCAATACACAGCCATTAATGTCTAAACTGCTGGCAACAAAAGTGAGTACACCCCTAAGTGAAAATATCCAAATTGGGCCCAATTAGCCATTTTCCCTCCCCGGTGTCATGTAACTCGTTAGTGTTACAAGGTCTCAGGTGTGAATGGGGAGCAGGTGTGTTAAATTTGGTGTTATTGCTCTCACTCTCATACTGGTCACTGGGAGTTCAACATGGCACCTCATGGCAAAGAAAACTCTCTGAGGGTCTGAAAAAAATAATAGTTACATATTATTACAACAAAGGAGAGGAATACAAATTGGGGACTTTAAATGAGGAAATGGCCTGGTAGGGTCAAGTACCTCCACCCCTAGGGAAAAAAGGGGGAGAGGGAGAGAAAGGAAATCAGGACTTTAATTGAAACATGTGGGTGCAGAATAAATAATTGTAATTAATTGAGTAAAATTGATATTTAATAATTCATAACCAGGGTATAGTATGGTAATAATACATCAGAACCCAATTTGATTCATACATACATGGTAATTATACAAAATAGAATGATTGATGTGCATGATTGAACATATATAAAAGACAATTAGCCAATATAATCTGGAGCCTCTCCTAATCCCCAATAGGGATGAGTCGAACACCCCCCGGTTCGGATCGCACAAGAACTTTCGAACGGACCCCAAATTCGTACGAACGTTAGAACCCCATTGAAGTCTATGGGACTCGAACGTTCGAAATTAAAAGTGCTAATTTTAATGGCTAATATGCAAGATACTGTCCTAAAAAGGGTTTGGGGACCTGGCTCCTGCCCCAGGGGACATGGGTCAATGCCTAAAATGTTTTTAAAAATGGCAGTTTTGGCGGGAGCACTGATTTTAATGACGATTAAAGTGGAAAAAAAAGTTAAATATTCCTTTAAATATGGTGCCTGGGGGGTGTCTGTAGTATGCCTGTGAAGTGCCACGTGTTTCCCGTGTTTAGAACAGTCCCTGCACAAAATGACATTTAACGAAAATAACGTCATTTAAAGCTGCTTGCGGTTTTAATGTTATATCTGGTTCCTGCAATATGGTTGAAAATCATTGAGAAAAATGGCATGGGTAGCCCTCCCTGCCCATTACCAGCCCCTTTGGGTCTTGTACGGATATTAAGGGGAACCCCGTACCCATATTAAAAAAAGGAAATGCGTGTGGCCCCCAAGCCCCATATACTCAGAACAGCAGTATACAGGCGGTGCAAACAAGACAGGGACTGTGTAGGTTTGTTGTGTTAAGTTGAATCTGTTTGTAATTTTCAACTGGTACATTTTTAAAGTGTGGCTCCAGTCAAAAAAACTATTTTTAAGCTTTTTGGAAAACATAGGGAAGGGTTATCACCCCTGTATAATTTGTTTTGTCGTCCATCTTTTTTCATCTCACTTGCTGTCTCCTTCCGTTTGCAAGTAGGAGATGTTTGTAAGTTGGATGTTTGAAAGTAGGGGTGTGCCTTATATGCTCTGCAGAAATGGCGGAACAAGGTGTTGGTTTTGCCACAACATTGTAAGCCCTGAAAATGACTCTTGGTGGGCGCTGGGGCGCCCTGCTGTGAACGATTATATCAAGAATTGTAATTACATGCCATTGTTGAACAGTGGTAGAAAAATTGACCTTTGGTGGTTGTGGTGCTGGTGCCACAACACTATAAGTCCTCACAGTTACTCTGGGTGGGCACAGGAACGGGCCCTCCTGTGAAATATTATATCAAGAATTGTAATTACATGTCCCTGTTAAACAGGGGCAGAAAAATTGGGCCTTAGGTGCTGGTGCCACCACACTGCAACCTCTCCCATATACTCTAGTTTTATTGCAGGAATTAGCCCTGCTGCAAAGCATTGCATCAAAAATTGTAATTAAACGCCCCTGTTAAACAGGGGCAGAAAAATTGGGCCTTAGGCACTGGTGCTGGTGCCACCACACTGCAACCTCTCCCATATACTCTAGTTTTATTGCAAGAATTAGCCCTGCTGCAAAGCATTGCATCAAAAATTGTAATTAAACGCCCCTGTTAAACAGGGGCAGAAAAACTGGGCCTTAGGCACTGGTGCATGTGCCACCACACTGCAACCTCTCCCATATACTCTATTTTTATTGCAGGAATTAGCCCTGCTGCAAAGCATTGCATCAAAAATTGTAATTAAATGCCCCTGTTAAACAGGGGCAGAAAAATTGGGCTGATGGCATCACCCAGAACCAGAAATGTTCTTCCAACATATCAGCGGAGGAGGAAGAGGATAGACAATCAACATAACAGGACAGTCACTCAGCATCAGCATAGGCAGTCTTGAAGGGATGTGATATTTCAAAAAAAATTATTCGGTTACATAAGCTTCAGGTGCTTGGTAGCTGTGGGTGATCCAAGACTGATTCATCTTGATGAAGGTCAGTCGATCAACTTATTCGGTGGACAGGCGCACCCTGTGATCAGTAACAAAGCCACCAGCAGCACTGAAGGTGCGTTCCGAAAGAACGCTGGATGCAGGACAGGCCAGTAGCTCAATTGCATACTGTGCAAGCTCTGGCCAGTGATCCATCCTCAAGACCCAGTAAGCCAGAGGATTTTCAGTGGGAAAGGTGTCCAAGTCTGACCTTGCCCCTAGGTATTCCTGCACCATGTAAATCAGACGCTGGCGATGGTTGCTGGAACCAATCATACCTTGGGGCTGCGGACTAAAAAATTGTCTGAAAGCATCAGTCAGACGGCCACCTTCTCCACAGCTCCTTCTGACCGATGCCTCAGCAACACGTTGTCCAGGACCAGGAGTTTGTAACCTCCCAGTCTCTGGGAACGCGTTGCACAGACCTTTCTGCAAGGCCTCCCGGAGATGTCTCATCCTCTGCTCCCTCTGCGATGGCAAGATAAGGTCGGCAACCTTACCCTTGTACCGTGGATCAAGGAGAGTGGCCAGCCAGTAATGGTCCCTCTCCTTGATCCGAAGAATACGAGGATCCTTCCGCAGGCTTTGCAGGATCAGGGAGGCCATGCAGCGTAGGTTAGCTGAGGCATTCGGTCCGGAGTCCTCTGGGTCACTAAGGACAACATGATCCGCAGCTACCTCCTCCCAGCCACGTACAAGTCCACGTGTTTCTTGGGACTGTAAATCATCCCTACAAGACTGCTGCTGCTGCTGCTGCTGATGCTGAGTGCCAGCCTCCACCTCCATGCTGACACAATCATCCTCCTCCTCATCCTCTTCCTGTGTGATGGGTGGCACAGCAGGAACACTGTCTGGATAAAGGGGGCCTTGAGAGGCAAGGAAGTCCTCCTCTTCCTGCCTCTGTTCTGCCTCAAGTGCCCTGTCCATTATTCTACGCAGCGTATGCTCCAAGAGGTGGACAAGAGGTACAGTGTCACTGATGCATGCACTGTCACTGCTCACCATCCTTGTGGCCTCCTCAAACGGTGACAGGACAGAGCATGCATCCCTGATCATGCCCCACTGGCATGGTGAGAAAAAAACCAAGCTCCCCTGACCCTGTCCTGGTGCCGTAGTCGCACAGGTACTCATTGATGGCCCTCTGCTGCATGTGCAGCCGCTGCAGCATGGCCAACGTTGAGTTCCACCTGGTGGGCATGTCACATATAAGGCAGTTCTTGGGCAGGTTCAACTCCTTTTGGAGCTCACCCAGCCGAGCACAGGCATTAAATGATCGGTGATAATGCACACAGACTTTCCTGGCCTGCTTCAGGACATCCTGTAAGCCAGGGTACCTGCCCAAGAACCGCTGCACCACCAGGTTAAGGACGTGAGCTACACAGGGCACATGGGTCAGTTGTCCCTGTCGGAGGGCGGAGAGGAGGTTGGTGCCATTGTCGCAAACCACCATTCCTGGCTTAAGCTGGCGTGGCATCAACCACCTCTCGGCGTGCCCCTGCAGAGTTGACAAAACATCCGCCCCAGTGTGGCTCCTGTCCCCCAAACAAACCAGCGCAAGCACGGCATGGCATCGTTTTGCCTGCGTACTTGCGTAGCCCCTGGAACGCCTACGGAGCACCGCTGGTTCTGAGGACAGAGCACTGGAAGAGGCCATGGAGGAAGAAGAAGAGGAGGGGGTGGAGGAGAGAGGTGTGTCACAACCAATAGTAGCATTTTGGAGGTGTGGTGGCGGAACAACCTCCAACACTACTGCACCTTGTCCTGCATCCTTCCCAGCTGCCAGAAGAGTGACCCAATGGGCCGTGAAAGACAGGTAACGTCCCTGTCCATGCCTGCTGGACCATGAGTCAGCGGTAATATGCACCTTACCGCTGACCGCCCTGTCCAGCGAGGCAAGGACATTGCCTTCCACATGCCAGTAGAGAGCCGGAATCGCCTTCCGTGAGAAAAAGTGGCGTTTGGGGACCTGCCACTGAGGAACCACACATTGTACAAACTCACGGAAGGGGGCCGAGTCTACCAACTGAAAAGGCAGCAGTTGAAGTGCTAGCAATTTAGCCAAGCTAGCATTCAACCGCTGGGCATGTGGATGGCTGGGAGTGAACTTCTTTCGCCGGTCCAGCAGCTGGGGCAGGGACATTTGCCTGCTATAATCGGACGTGGGTGTACTGCTAGCAGAGTGGCCGGAAGCACTTGGCTGTGACACACCTAATTCTACACCTTCATTCCTCTCAGAGCAGGTTTCAGAGAGGACTGAAGGTCTAGTGGGGTTGGAGATGCCAGCTGATGAGGAGCAAGGAGAGGTCCGCTTTGTTCTTTGGTGTGAGTCTTTGAGGTACGCTTGCCAACGAGCTGCATGGCAGGTCAACATATGTCTGGTCAAGCATGTGGTGCCCAAGCGGCTGATGTTTTGGCCACGCGAGATACGCTTGAGACATATGTTGCAAATAGCAGTGGTGCGATCTGATGCACTCGTCTCAAAAAAGGCCCACACCAAAGAACTTTTAGAATAACGCGCAGAGGCAGCGCCCTGCACAGGCGGAGTTCTGCGGTGTGATTCAGTCGGTGTGCTGCCCCTAAGCTGGCCCCCGGAGGGCATCCTGCCTCGTTGGACATGTGCCTCCTCCTCCTCCTCCTCTCTCCTACCAGGCACCCACGTGGAGTCAGTGCCCTCATCATCCCCTCCCTCTTCATCGCTGTAGCAAACCTGGCAATATGCTGCAGCTTGTGGAACATGACTGCCAGATTGCTGTCCTTCTTGAGCATCCCCTCTCTCTGCATTCACGCTACTGCCTTCCTCTAGCTGAGTGTCTTCATCAGAGGCTACAAAACACTGGGCATCCTCCTGGAGCATGTACCCTACACTGTGCTCAAAGAGTTCAGGAGACTCCTCAGGAGGACGTGGTGGGTCTAGGGAAGGAGTCACTGATGATGACATTGAGACGAGGGAAGACGATGCGTTGGCAGCTGCTTTGCTAGTACCCTGAGACTGGGTGAGAGAGGATGAAGAGGATGAAGAGGGCTTGGTCATCCACTCTACCAAGTCATTGGCATGTTGCGGTTCAACATGTCCAGCTGCCGAAAAGAAGGACAAGCGTGTCCCATGTCCACGTGCTGATGAAAATGCACCGCGTCCACGACCAGCACTGTTGTCTCTAGACACAGAGCCTGCTTGCCCTCTTTTATCGGCTCGCGCCTGTCTGCCTCTCCTTGCTGGCCTTCCAGGTAATGGCCTGAAGGGAGTTGGGTAAAACAGCAGTTGGGTAGTGTATATTGTGCTGGAGGCACACAACACCCACTAACTTCTGCAGATGCCTTTATTATAGAACACCAGAGATAAAGGGGTATACTGTAATGGAGTCACACAACACCCACTAAGCCCTGCAGATGGCTCTATTAGAGAACAGCAATAAAGGGTAGATACAGGTGTATATTGTGCTGGAGGCACAAAACAAAGGGGTATATACAGATGTATACTGTGCTGTGCTGGAGGCACACACAACTTCCAATAACTCCTGCAGATGGCAACTGGGCTCAAATAGAGAAGAGCTATGTAGGTGGATATAGCAGTGTGTACTGGGTACAGAGCATGCAGACAGCACGCACAAGCTCCTAACACTACTGACTGCAAGCTCTATTATTAAAGATAGATCACTAGCTATATAGGTGAGGTGAATATAGCGGTGTATACTGCGGTCAGGGCACGCAGACAACAACCACTACACAACAGCAAGATCGAAAATCGGCCGAATAACGATCGGTGTGTACTGTGTTGAAGGTACACAGAACACCCACTAACTGCTTCAGACGCCAACACACTACACAAGGCCGCCGCGCTGGCAGCCTTATATAGTGTGGGGCGTGTACTACACAGCCTGAGCTATGATTGGCCACAGGCATCCTGCCTGTGGCCAATCATGGCTCTCCTCGTTGCTGGCGCTGTGATTGGCCAAGCATGCGGGGTCACAGTGCATGCTTGGCCAATCATAAGCCAGCAATGCACTGCGATGACGCAGTGCATTGTGGGCCGTGAGCGCCACACGAATTTGGCGCGAACGGCCCATAACGTTCGGAATTCGCCGAACGGGCGAACAGCCGATATACGTTCGACTCGAACACGAAGCTCATCCCTAATCCCCAACATTGATGATAAATAAAGGTATACAGTAAAGTAATGCATAGTCCAATGGATCGTATACATACACACACAGTGATGCCCCATTGTGGGGCCTCATAGATCCCTATCATAGATATGTAGCGGTGACACTTTGGACAAAGTGTCATTCATGTACAAATTTTGTTTTTTGCGTCAGAACAGTAAAGGGGTTCTGAGGGTTAATTGTGTAGGTTTACTTTGACATCAGTTTGGCTGGGCTGTGTTACAGTTCTGCCTGGTCAGGTGTACAGTGAGGTGCACATGACAGGCTCAGAACCAGGCTTGGTTGGACTTTTTGGGTATCAGCTGCCCCGGAGCCAATCAGAGGGCGCTGAGGAGTATGGGGAAGGGTACTTAAGGTGTTGAGGTCACATGTTCCGGGTTCGTTCGTGCAGCCTTAGCGCTCTGTTCCTGATTCTGGACTGGGGTAGCCCCGCGAGGGGTCCCAGTCACAGGAGCGTTCGTCGCTCCGCAACATGCTTCGGTTGGTTAAGCCCAATAGACCCACCTGGTCTGGGGTAAGGATCCGTCTGTTCCCGAGTCTCGGAACTGGCTGGTCCGAGGCGCAGTAACTGAGGGAGCATTCAAAGCGTCCGGGTGTGCTCTCAGTTTGGAGGGGCACCGCAGCTCGTGTAAGTGACCGGGGGAGGACTCTCCTGAGGAGGGCCAACCAGCTGGCATCCTGAGAAGTGCCTGGTTGCTGAGTTGAGAAGGACACTGACGAATTCACGCTTTTTCCAGTGCTGTCAAGGAGACAGAGAGCGTTCCATGTACTGAGGAAAAAGGTTCCTGTTCACTTTCAGTTAAAACTTGTTCAAGGTCAGAGATTTCACAAGTTCTGAGTCAAAGCACTGACTGCCATAATCTCTGGTTAGAGATTTGTTCGGCCTTGAAGTGTGATATTTGCAGTTCAAGGTGCCTGAGTTCTTTCACCCTTGCCCTCTGTTCCCATATGAGACTGTGTTTGTTGGACATCACCCCTGCAAATAAAAACCTTTCAAAAGGACTTTATTGGTGTCAGCGTCCAAAGTTGTTGGGTGTCAACCCTGGGAACCCCTAGACGTGGAAGAACAAGCTAAGCGGAGGTAACCGGTAAGCCCAAAAGTTAAGGCCGCTACAGATACTAATTTGATTATCCCATGAGAAATTAACAAAGACACCCATGAAACCTATTATCTGAAGTTAAAAGAATAAAGTAGTAGCTCTATGCGTTTCATGGCTGAAGCCAATCTTCAGGAGTGAAGCACGTGAAATAGATCTATGGTAAAAAACTATCATTAGTTCCTAAAAAATTAGGCAATACTGAAAAATGGCAACAATGGGATGGATATGAATAATTCCCCTAGGGCATGTTACTTACAGGGTGTCTGTATAAAGATGGTATGGCACCGAAGGTCGCGAATCAGCCTAAGAAATTAATTTCCGGAAGCTGCGGTGGCACGCCAATAGATGTCGGCCAACGCAGTAAAGCAGTCAAGGTGGGTATAAATCAATGATAGGGGTTGGGCAGATAAGTGGGATCAATCAATAAGGGCCTCTGTGAAAGATAATATAATAAATTAAATTGTGTAAAACTATTGTCATGGTTATGCAGTAATGTTTGTCTGTCAGCTTACCTCTCCATGTGTTCAGATTAAGAGGCCAGACACTCTCACCTGGCTACTTAAGTAATCTTGTGTGTTTTAGCTTTTGTGTGCGGCTTGCTGTGTCTTCTACGTCTGATTCCAGTTACTGATCTTGGCTTGTTCTTGACTATCCTTACCTGCTTGTTACCCCGATCTTTGGCTTTCTCCTGACTATCCTTACCTGCTTGTTGCCACGACCTTTGACTATCTCCTGACTATCCTTTGTCACTGTCTGCTGCTTCCACTCTACCTCCCTGTAGTCTACCGTGAGCCGGGAGGCCCTAGGAATCAAAACCTGGAGCCAGACTGCAGCTAAATCCCTCCCTACCACTAGGGGCTTCTGGTGAACACGCTGGCGAATTAGACTCCACACCCTGGGAAATCTGACACTCTAGCTCCCAGTGTCATCCATGTAGGTACTACAGAGTAACTGCTCTCCTGTATATCCTAGAGCGGTCAGCCGTAGGGTCCACTGCCTTGCGGTGCACTCCAGACTCCAACGGGGTGCATCTGTTACCTGGACTCAGGTGACATGACAACAATATTGTACAGGATAGCCCAAACGCAAGATTAGGCAGTGATGATTATTCAACAGTGGCTTATTAAAAGCCCATCAAGTCCAACCTATGTTTATTGTTGCTCTACATAAAGATGGCCTAGGCTATAAGAAGATTGCCAAACACTGAAATTGAGCTGCAGCACCATGGCCAAGACCATACAGCGGTTTAACAGTACAGGTTCCACTCAGAACAGGCCTCGCCATGGTCGACCAAAGAAGTTGAGTGCACGTGCTCACCGTCATATCCAGAGGTTGTCCTCGGAAATAAACGTATGAGTGCTGCCAGCATTGCTACAGAGGTTAAAGGGGTGGGGGATGTGGCGGCCCATCCATAGGAGGCTCTCAGGCGCTGCCCCCGCCCATCTGTAAAAATTAAAAAAAAAATGGTCACTTTAAGAGTGACCGGGCATAGAACATGTGGCGATCTATGGGAAGCCGATTTGCCCATGTTTAGGGAGTGTCTGGGGCACAAGAGATGTGCCCGCAAACACTCTCCCATTCTGCAATGTCCAGTAAATTGTCATTGCATATCCTGTTCTTTTAATTTATTGGCTGAGACCGGGGACGGTGGGCGGTGCTTTTCGTGTCACTACCGGTCTCTCAGATCACTGTGTTTGGTGTGAGATAAGTGGAGGAGTGGACAGAGACAGAGATGGAGCCCGGCGCATGGTGTGATTGTGTGGAGTGAGCTTTGCTGGTGTGGCTTCTGGTATGTAAACCGCAGTGGGCTCTCTCTCTAAGGCCACGGCACACGAGCGGCAAGAACTTATTGCCACTCTGCTGCGCACACACTAATCACTGGAAGCCTGGCTGGACCCTTCATTACCCTCCCTGCGCTTCTCTGCAGTGCTCTGCCCCTCTGTCATTCTCTTCACTCAGTGAGTGACTGGGGGTCTGTGCTGATGATGGGGGGTGCAGACTGGGGGCGTGGTAATTGTGCAGGCCGGGTGGTAATTGTGCAGACGGGGAGTAATTGTGAAGACTGGGGGGGTGGTAATTGTGCAGACCCCCCCATCTGCACAGTTACCACCCCCTGTCTGCACAATTACCCCCGTATGCACAATTACCTCCCCCCCCGTCTGCACAGTAACCCAGGTTATTGTGCAGATGGGGGGTGGTAATTGTGCAGACGGGGGTGGTAATTGTGCAGATAGGGGTGGTAATTGTGCAGATAGGGGTAATTGTGCAGACTGGTGGGTAATTGTACAGACTGGAGGGGGTAATTGTACAGGATTTGTGGGACATGCTATATACCAGGCTTTGTGAGAAATGCTATATACCAGGCTTTGTGCAAAATGCTATATACCAGGCTTGTGCGAAATGATATATACCAGTCTTTGTGGGAAATGCTATATACCAGGATTGTGAGACATGCTATATACAAGGCTTTGTGCAAAATGATATACCAGGATTTGTGCAAAATGCTATATACCAGGCTTTGTGTGACATGCTATATACTAGGCTTTGTGAGACTTGCTGTATACCAGGCTTTGTGAGACATGCTGTATAACAGGCTTTGTGAGACATGCTATATACCAGGCTTTGTGAGACATGCTATATACCAGGCTTTGTGAGAAATGCCATATATCAGGCTTTGTGCGGAATGCCATATTCCAGGCTTTGTGCGAAAGGCTATATACCAGGCTTTGTGCGAAATGTTATATACCAGGCTTTGTGAGAAATGCTATATACCAGGCTTTGTGAGACATGCTATATACCAGGCTTTGTGAGACATGCTATATACCAGGGTTTGTGAGAAATGCTATATACCAGGCTTTGTGAGAAATGCTATATACCAGGCTTTGTGCGAAATGCTATATATCTAACTTTGTGCAAAATGCTATATACCAGGCTTTGTGAGACATGCTATGTACCAGGATTTGTGCAAAATGCTATATACCAGGATTTGTGGTCTGATTGGGCATAAAATGGGACTGATCTGAGGGGTGAAGGGACAGGAATTGTATTGATGGGCACAGTGGCTGCGTTTAATTCCACAGTGGCTGCATTTGGTGGCACAGTGGCTGTGTTTGATGGGCACAGTGGCGGTAATTGATGGGCACAGTGGCTGCATTTGATGGCACAGTGGCTGCGTTTAATGGTATAGTGGCGGCAATTGATGGGCACAGTGGCTGCATTTGATGGCACAGTAGCGGCAATTGATGGGCACAGTGGCTGCATTTTATGGCACAGTGGCTGCATTTTATGGTACAGTGGCTGCGTTTGATGGTATAGTGAGTCTGCAATTGATGGTTTTTATTTTCAGAATTTTTTAGTTTGTTTGCACCCCCCCTCCCCAAAAAATTTTTTTGAGCACCAGCCGCCACTGGGTGGGGGGTCAGGCTATCAGTGCTCAGACCATATACCGCACACTGCATCAAATTCATCTGTATGACTGTCATCCCAGAAAGAAGCCTCTTCTAAAGATGATGCACAAGAAAGTCCGCAAGCAGGGGGCGTGGCCAGCGCATGAGCTGAATGGAAGCTCTGTGAGAGAGCTCTGTGACACGAACGGGCATATTAGCGACAATTCACAGCGAATATCGGTAAAAAAGATACGAACAGACAACGGAAGAGTTCCTGAATCCGAAGGTGATGTCAAAAAAGCGGAAAGACGAACGGAAAATGAAAAAACTAACGACATTCTCCTCTCAGTCAGCGGGAGGGAGAAAAAAAGATGGCACAGATCCTCTCACAGCTGCTGTACCAGCAACAGCCTCCTCAGGGAGAGCGCAATACACTGACAGGCCTGATGCTGCTCTAGAGGAATCACCTCAGAAAACATATCTGGAATCTCCTCATGAGGAAGATTACCTCAGTCCTACATGTTAAAACTCGTATCAAACTGGATTTCACAGGCCAGGAGGTAAGCTATAAAATACCTCATATTAGTCAAGATAACACAGTCATAACTCCTATAGCTTCACCTATAGCCGCATTCCCCACTTATAACCAGCCTATTCTGGACACCCAATTAAAAGAAATGCTATTAACTTTACATACTTCGCTTCATACGGATATTTTACAACTCACAAATCAATTCTCCAAAGCAGTGAACTCCTTAGGTGAAAGAGTACACACTATTGAGAACTCTATGGGAGACATGACCAATACTATTAATGATTTAATAGATGCTCATGAAGAAAATAAAGCTGAAAAAGAGTGGCTTAAATTTAAAATCGCAGATTTAGAAGACCGCTCAAGGAAGAACAATCTCAAAATCAGGGGTATCCCTGAAAATATACAGCAGTCTGATCTTAAAAAATATGCCACTAACTTATTCTCCAACTTGCTGCCAGCTATACCAGCCTTAGAGCTCACAATTGATCGTATCCATCGGATTCCGAAACCGTCATTTCTCCCTCCACAGATACCACGTGATGTACTACTTAGAGTACACTTCTACCATGTTAAAGAACAAATCCTATATAAAGTGCGACATCTAGGACAACTTCCACAACCATATAATACAATCCAGATTTATGCTGACTTGTCTAAACATACTCTAGATATGAGAAGACAACTTTCCACAATTACAAAAGCTCTGCGTAATCATAAAATTGAATACCGTTGGAAACAACCATCTAAACTACTGATACAGAAGATCGACACCTACCATACAATCACTTCTGTGGAACAAGGCATTAAGTTACTTCACGCATGGGGTATTATCCCCGAACCAACTCCACCTATCGGAGCTAAGAAGAATCTGGAGAAACTTACGCCACAATGGCATTAGCTTTCATTGACTAGATCCGGTCAAAATACAATCCTATCTATAGGAAACCGATCTATCAGCTTGCCCGCCGTGCCGTGCGATACTAAATCTTTGGAACAGCTGACCTTTGAACTAATTCCCCATTCTAATGTTGCAGTATACATTGAAATGTTTACCACTGCAAGTTAAGTTTAATGTTTGGTTATATTTTTGTTTGTGCTTTTACTTTTATTTTTTTCTTCACAGTATCCTATACACAACTCATAGCATTCAAAGGGACAGGTATGTTGTGAACCTACAAAATTTGAATCAAAACTTTTCAGTCACTAAATTTTTGGACATTCATAGTCATTTCAGACTACAGATTGTTCACATGGAAGTAGAATTTAAAGCTATTATCAGGGTAGTATGTACTTACTTTTTCCATCTTATTAATATCCTTTTATGAGTATAAAGTTAATATCTTTAAATACTAATGGTCTTAACCATCCAGCAAAAAGAGCGTCGATGTGGCAAATGGCTAACACCCAGCGATGTCAAATATTGTGTATACAAGAAACCCATTTCAAAACAGGCGCTACTCCCACTTGCACCCATAAGAACTTTCCTCACATATTTACAGCATCAGGCCAACAGAAAAAAAGAGGAGTACTTATTGCCATACATCATTCAGTTAATTTTCAATTGCATGAATCTATTGTAGATACCAATGGACGATACCTCATATTAATATGTACCATTGATAATACACTTACTACATTGGTAAATGTGTATGCGCCTAATAAAAGGCAATCCCATTTTCTGAATGGCCTGATGAGAAAAATAGGTAAATGCCGAAAAGGTGCCTTAATAATTTGTGGAGACTTCAACACAATACATGAACAAGAACTAGACACTTCTAATCCCAAAACCAGAACCAACTGTGCACTTAAAACTTTTTTGAATAAAAGCGATCTCTATGATGTATGGAGATTCCATCATCCTGGAGATCGTGAATACACATATCATTCCCTGGTACATAATACCTATACTCGTATCGATTATATTTTTACGGATAAGTGGTTATTGCAGCGGGTGAGGGAGTCTGACATTGCACCCATCACTTTGACTGATCATGCCCCAATTAGTATGACTATTCTACCTAAACACTCTTAAACGACCCATTTTCTATGGAGAACAAATGCATATCTTATCAAAATGCCTACCTATGCTACAGCTATACAAAACCAGATAACTGAATTCTTTAAATATAATGTGGGATCGGTGTCAGACTCCGCCACCCTATGGGGTGCTCATAAAGCATTTAGTAGGGGAATCCTAATGCAACTGAATGCTCAATTCAGGAAAAATAAAACGAAACTCATTGAGAAACTTACTGCTGACATTAAAACATTAGATTCCCAAAACCAATCTCACCCATCACAACAACTGAAAACTAAACTACAAATATTACGACAGGAACTCAGAACGACTTTATTGGATACATTTGAAAAACATACTAGAAAACTTAAAGCTAAATATTACCATACTAGCAACAAAGCAGGAAAAAACATGGCACTTCGGATCAAAGGCAGATATTCCAAATCAAAGATTCCATATCTATACCACCCTATTACTAGAGAAAAATTGCAAGACCCCCAAGACATAGCGAATGCATTTAGCTGTTATTATAGCTCCCTTTACAATCTTAAAGATGATTCTCAAACTCCCACACCTACCCCAAAGATAATAAGTGATTTCTTAGATACTATTAGTCTCCCATCATTAACTACTGATCAAATCTCTGATCTTAACGTCCCATTTTCAGTGGAAGAAATTGCTAGAACTATAGACTCCCTGCCCAACAATAAATCTCCGGGCCCAGATGGAATGATAGGAGAATACTATAAATTACTTCGAGATATACTGGCTCCCCACTTATGCTCACTTTTTAATGAAGCGGCATCCAAATCAGAATTTCCGGCTGAGATGCTTCAGGCCTTGATCATAACACTGCCGAAACCAGGCAAAGATCCCAATGCTCCCCAAAATTTCAGACCGATTTCATTATTGAACATTGACATCAAAATATACGCCAAAGCAATAGCGAATCGACTGATGAACTACATACCAGACCTCATTCACAAAGATCAATCTGGCTTTACTAAAGGTCGACAATCTTCAGATGCAACAAGACGTCTGATTGATATTATACACTTCACTGAGAGACATCAAACGCCTTCTCTGCTCCTTTCTTTGGATGCAGAGAAGGCGTTTGATAGGGTCCATTGGGGCTATTTACAGTCAGTGCTTTTAAAATTTGGCTTTCGTGGAAATATTTTATCGGCAATTTTTGCACTGTATAAGGGCCCCTCAGCGAGAGTATACACAAATGATATGATGTCTAGGCCCTTTGGCATCTCGAATGGAACACGACAAGGTTGCCCCTTATCTCCTTTAATATTTAATTTAGCCATCGAACCTCTAGCAGAACGTATACGATCTGACACAAAACTATCTGGTATAAAAATTGGGCAAATAGATAATAAAATAAGTCTGTTCGCAGATGACATAGTGCTTATAGTGTCTGATCCTATTTCATCTCTCCCGAATCTCCAAAATATACTAACAACATTTGGAGCAGCATCATATTATAAAATCAATGAAACTAAGTCCAATATTTTAGACCTAGGATTAGATAACACAACCAGGCAGTTATTGTCTAATAAATACCCCTACCACTGGAAAGACGAGGGGATTTCTTACTTAGGAATCACTCTCACTAACAAAACAAAACAGTTATTTAAAACAAACTTTTTACCATTTAAGAAACATTTTGAAACAGATCTGACAACACTTAGTAAATTCGAATTTACATGGGCTGGTCGCCTGGCAGCTTTCAAAATGATGACCTTACCAAAATTATTATATCAACTCAGGTCCCTTCCAATATGTATCCCTAAATACTACTTTAAATCCTTACAAAGCAGTTTGGATAAATATCTATGGAATGGCAAAAAATCCCGTTGCGCATACCATATACTAATTAAACATAGAAATATAGGTGGTGCGACCGTACCTGATCTACAGGATTATTATGACGCAACTCTTTTGACCCAATTGCAAGAATGGTTCTTGCCTACTCCTAAAACTTTATGGGGACAAATTGAGAAAGACATCACACGACAGCCTAATATGCAATTCTGGTTACTTAGTAGGAAAATTAAGTCCACAATTACAGCTCAATACCCACCAACGGTGAAAGCGACGCTACACTCTTGGCAGAGAATCATCACATACAAATGGGATAAAACTCCAATCACGGTGTTAAACCCTCCTCTAACAATTATACCAACATTAATTCCTGGCGTACAAATACACGACTGGAATTTGGGTGGGGATATCAAACTTGGTTCCTTCTTCCAACAGGGCTCATTAAAGTCTTTTTCTCAGTTAAGTAATGAATTACAGCTTCCGAATTCTGAGCGATCTACATATATTCAAATAGAAAAGTGTCTGCTACACAATCCACAACTCAGAGCTTCAATCCCGGTTAAAATATGGTCTTTCCTCAATAACCATGCCACCTCACAGAAAGGAGTAGCTACAATATACCCAATTCTAGGGGAAAAAAACATACCCAGCAAACTACCTTCCTTCCTTAAATGGGAACAAGATTTGGGGCAAGACTTTTCAATTAAACAATGGATGGCTTCCCTACGAAGCATATATAGGGCCACTGCATGTGTTACACTATGGGAACTGGCACAAAAAATTGTTCAAAGACAATACCTGACTCCACATATCCTAGCAAAATTCAAGGGGAACTCGTCACCTAATTGCTGGAGAAATTGTACCCAATTGGGGACCCTATTTCATATTATGTGGGACTGCCCAAGCTTACATAACTACTGGCAGGCAATCTCCCATTTACTCACTTCCGTAACAGGTATTGTCCTTCAACTTTCACCAGAACTAGCCATTCTGAATATGAATTTACATACGATTCCCAAGCAATATCGTAAAGTAGTAACACATATACTTTTAGCTGCGAGATTATCCATAACTAGAAAATGGAAAACTGACTCTCTTCCTACTATGACAGAAGTTATAGAATTAACCCAACTCCACCACTCCTATGAATTGTTATTTCCTAATGACAAATCCCTATATATTAAGGAACAACAACTATGGGAACCTTGGAGTACATGGTACAAAAATTATACTTCCACAATTTAGATAATGCTGATTCTTTAATCATATAGAAGAAAGAACTCCTGTGCGTTTTAATATTTTTTTTTTGGATGGCTTTAAAAATAATTTCATAGCAAAGTGACAAATATATCACATATTTGTTTATCTGAATTAAGCTGCGGAGTAAGAATAGATCTTTATTTTCCTTCATAAAAGATAACTACTGTGTTTGAATTTCCTTTAGGATGTTGGCCTAGGTACTCCAAGACACAGATAGATCCCTGTGAGGGGTGTCTTGGGGTCCAGAAGTGGCCATTATCCATATCGCTATTTATAAATCTTACAATAATTATATTACAGACTTTATTATACAAATTTTAAGAGACTTACTCTTGTTCGAGTCCCTTTATGACTATGAATATTAGATACTTAGGAATACTACTTTATTCTTTATTGTGGATTATTTGTTTCTATGCTATATTATGCTGAGAAAACCCTGTCACTACATTATACTGTGTTATGTTACTTTTATTACTATATATTATTTTTTTTTTTGTTTTGTAACCCTTGTTGTAACTAACTCTGCTAAAAATCTCAATAAAAACATTTGAAAAGAAAGTCCGCAAGCAGTTTGCTGAAGACAAGAAGATTAAGGACATGGATTACTGAAACCATGTCCTGTGGTCTGATGAGACCAAGATAAACTTATTTATTTTAGATGGTGTCAAGTATGAGTGGCGGCAACCAGGTGAACAGTACAAAGACAAGTGTGTCTGTCTTGCCTACAATAAAGCATGGTGGTGGGAGTGTCATGGTTTGGTGCTGCTGACACTCGGAATCTACAGTTCATTGAGGGAACCATGAATGCCAACATGTATTGTGACATACTGAAGCAGAGCATTATCCCCTCCCTTCAGAGACTGGGCCGCAGGGCAGTATTTCAACATGATAACGACCCCCAAACAAACCTCCAAACAACCACTGTCTTGCTAAAGAAGCTGAGGGTAATGGTGATGGACTGGCCAAGCGTGTCTCCAGACCTAAACCATATTGAGGATGGTTGGAGGAGCGCAAGGTCTCTAGCTTCCACCAGCTCTCTGATGTCATCATGGAGGAGTGGAAGAGGACTCCAGTGGCAACCTGTGAAGCTCTGGTGAACTCCATGCCTAAGAGGGTTAAGGCAGTGCTGGAAAATAATGGTGGCCACACTAAATATTGACACTTTGGCCGCATTTGGACATTTTCACTTATATGTGTATTCACTTTTGTTGCCAGAGGTTTAGATATTAATGGCTGTGCGTTGAGTTATTTTGAGGGGACAGAAAATGTACATTGTTACTTTACATTGTAGCAAAGTGTAACTTCTTCAGTGTTGTCACATGAAAAGATATAATAAAATATTTACAAAAATGTGAGGGGTGTACTCACTTTTTTGAGATACTGTATATGGGCAGGCTAAGTGTAATCTACCTATAAGCTACAGGCCACCACATTACTACCTGTGCTAACCCATTTACACTAGCTGCCTGAATAGAATATGATCTAACCTTTCAAGTGCTATGTTTTATCTAGCCTAGGCTAACCTAGCTTCTTCTATAAGATGCCATTTTTAAGCCTGGACTATCCTTCTACATAAGATTTCTTAGGAGATGTGCTAACCAACCTTTAGCTGCAGACTAAAATTACTCAAGTCTAGGTTACTGTAACGGTGTAGTTGCCACTAATGACAAACATCCAACAAATCACCCCGCTGCCAGACCTTCATATATCACCTCAGAGACATTGAACAGTCATTTGCTTTGTTTTGTTTATTGGGGGATACAACTTGGTTGGAGAAAGGGGTCTATGGGATGCCCATAGATCAAATTGACTTTGCCATCATATTTATAGATTATAACTTCATTTGCGCCTGAAGAAATGATGAGCAGGTGTAACATCTACAGTTCTTTTCCCTGCATCACCATGAAGATTATTGCTCCTCCTCCTCTGCGTAACTCCTGCAGACTATGGCTCCCAGAAACTCCTCATCCATGACTGTGTAAAGGTGAAGCTCCCAAGAATCCTTCCCTCCTGCACAAACTTATCTTGTAGCACATTCATTTCTGATCACATCTTCTTCTATATGCAATAGATCCCACTCTGAATAGTCTGTAATGCTGACTCTGTTTAGGTGCTGCTACTAGGCCAGAGGTTTTTATCACCTCTTCCTGGAGGCCTAGTAGTTTAATCGCATGTGCTGAACGGTGGACTACTGTTCCCAGCTAGCCCAGCTTGCAAATCCTGCTCCCTCGGCCCACATCAATTGAACACTATTCCCTGAGGACTTCACCAATGACCATGTAAAGGCAAAGTTCCCTCACAGACTTCCTGGCATGTCTCCACATCTAGCCCTCCACTGTGGTATACTCACTGACCTTTCTCTGCCCCGAGTCCATGATGAAGAACTTAACCGGACCGTATGTTCCAACTGCTTCTCCTGCCCCTCTGCTCCAGGAATTCCTCATCAATGACAGTGTAATGAAGACTTCACCAATGACTGTGTAAAGGTGAAGTTCCCTCATAGCTCTCCTGGGTCTCCTCCCACAATCGGCGCACCCCACCTCCCAGATGGGGGTGCCCTCTTGCTGTTGTCTATTACTCCATTCTTCACCTCTCCTAGCTGACAACTCCCCCCAGTGGCTTGTTACCTCAGCTTATATGGGAGGCCTGCCCCCTGCCAATTCCAGTCTGGGATTGGTCAGGGCTCCTCACATGAGCTGCCTGCCACTCCAGTTCTAGGCCCTGCCCCTCTTCCAGAACATTCTCACTGAAAGCAGGGAAGGCACCTCAGAACCAAAGCACAGGTGGTCACACCCACTGCTACACTAACACTCCCTGCCCCCAGATCAAAACAAACAGGCCTAGTTTTCAGTATAGGCCTGCCTAAATTTACCTGTGTGTAGAGTTTCCCTAGCAAAAATCCTATGCTAGCACCTACCTATGGTAGAGGTTGCTACACTAGCTTGTCATGTGCTGCCTTATCACAGCCTAGGCTAACCTGCCTGCAGCTATATGGAACCTCATTACAGCCTGGGGGCAACCCATTTACTCAAGCTGCCTTAGGCTGGCTCGAATCGGGGTAACTCAGGGCCGGATTAAGAACATCATGGGCCTAGTACTGAGGATTATGATGGGCCTTTTTATTAAACAAATAAAATAAAATAATAATTGAAAAAGCAAATATTTTTTTTAATAACAAATTCAATTAAATAGAGAGGGAGGATGAGAGAGAGAGAGAGAGAGAGAGAGAGAGAAAGAGGATAAGAGAGGGGTGAGGGGTAAGGGAGGGAGGATGAGAGATAGAGGGGGGGATTAGAGAGAGAGAGAGGATGCAAATGAGCATGCGTGCAAGTAACGGCAACACAGCCCGGCCAAGGCAAGTGACCGAAGGCACAGAACCCGGAAAGAAGACAGGGTGGAGATGGAACAAAGATGTGCCCATTCTAGAGCTGGTAACAATAAAGATATTCAATATCATTTTAAAGAACTATTTGTGTATATAAGAAGCATAGAGGAGAAGTATGGATGGTATAAAAGTGGGAAGTATGTGCAGGTTAGGGAGAGGAATGAGGAGGGTATAACAGTGGGCACTATGTACAGGAGAGGAGTGTGCAGGGTATGATGGGGGCAGTATGTACAGGAGAGGAGTCTGAAAGGTATGATAGGGGCAGTATGTACAGGGGAGGAGTGTGGAAGGTATTATGAGGGTGGTATGTGCAGGAGAGGAGTGTGGAGCGTATGACAGTTGGCAGTATGCACAGGAGAGGAGTGTGGATGGTATGACAGTGGGCAGTATGTACAGAAGAGGAATGTGGAGGGTATGACAGTGAGCAGTATGTACAGAAGAGGAGTGTGGAGGGTATGTCACTGGGCAGTATGTACAGGAGAGAAGTGTGGAGGGTGTGTCAGTGGGCAGTATTTACAGGAGAGGAGTGTGGAGGGTATGATGGGGGCAGTATGTACAGGAGAGGAGTGTGGAGGGTATGATAGGGGCAGTATGTACAGGAGAGGAGTGTGGAAGGTATTATGAGGGTGGTATGTGGAGGAGAGGAGTGTGGAGAGAAAGATAGTTAGCAGTATGTACAGGAGAGGAGTGTGGATGGTATGACAGTGGGCAGTATGTGCAGAAGAGGAATGTGGAGGGTATGACAGTGGGCAGTATGTACAGGAGAGGAGTGTGGAGGGTATGTCAGTGGGCAGTATGTACAGGAGAGGAATGTGGTGGGTATGATGGGGGCAGTATGTACAGGAGAGGAGTATGTACAGGAGAGGAGTGTGGAAGGTATTATGAGGGTGGTATGTGCAGGAGAGGAGTGTGGAGAGAAAGATAGTTGGCAGTATGTACAGGAGAGGAGTGTGGAGGTTATGACAGTTGGCAGTATGTACAGGAGAGGAATGTGGAGGGTATGACAGTGAGCAGTATGTACAGGAGAGGAGTGTGGAGGGTATGATGGGGGCAGTATGTACAGGGAGGAGTGTGGGGGGTATAATAGGGGCAGTATGTACAGGAGAGGGGTGTGGAAGGTATTATGAGGGTGGTATGTGCAGGAGAGGAGTGTGGAGAGAAAGATAGTTGTCAGTATGTACAGGAGATGAGTGTGGAGGGTATGACAGTTGGCAGTATGTACAGGAGAGGAGTGTGGAGGTTATGACAGTGGCCAGTATGTACAGAAGAGGAATGTGGAGGGTATGACAGTGAGCAGTATGTACAGGAGAGGAGTGTGGAGGGTATGACAGTGGGCAGTATGTACAGGAGAGGAGTGTGGAGGGTATGTCAGTGGGCAGTATGTACAGGAGAGGAGTGTGGCAGGTATGATGGGGACAGTATGTACAGGAGAGGAGTGTGGAGGGTATGATAGGGGCAGTAGGTACAGGAGAGGAGTGTGTAAGGTTTTATGAGGGTGGTATGTACAGGAGAGGAGTGTGGAGAGAAAGATAGTTGGCAGTATGTACAGGAGAGGAGTGTGGAGGGTATGACAGTTGGCAGTATGTACAGGAGAAGAGTGTGGAGGGTATGACAGTTGGCAGTATGTACAGAAGAGGAATGTGGAGGGTATGACAGTGAGCAGTGTGTAAAGGAGAGGAGTGCGGAGAGTATGACAGTGGACAGTATGTACAGGAGAGGAGTGTGGAGGGTATGACCGTGGGCAGTATGTACAGCAGAGGCGTGTGGATGGTATGACAGTGAGCAGTATGTACAGGAGAGGAATGTGGAGGGTATGACAGTGAGCAGTATGTATAGGAGAGGAGTGTGGAGGGTATGACAGTGGGCACTATGTATAGGAGAGGAGTGTGGAGGGTATGACAGTAGGCACTATGTACAGGTGAGGCGGATGTAGGAATCTGGGAAGGAATAATGTAAAGGCTTGTGGAAGGATGTTTAGGAACTGCGTAGTGGTTAACTCCGCAGGTCAGCCTGTGCTTGTAGGAGGAGTCAGGCTGTATAAAGCCTGCCCTCCTCTGCCTCCTCCTCTCGTGGATGCAGGCTCTCGTGTCAGCGTAATTTCCGGCCGACGCTGACGTCACGTCCGGGTCTCGGATCAAGAGAAGGATGCTCTATGGCTCTGGCGCTCATGGATGGGCTCAGTCTCCATGAGGAAGCCTTGCCTGCTTCTCCTGGTGGGTCGCCGGGGAAAGGAGGGGGTTCATCCATCGGACAGCACCTCTGTCTTCACGAGGGGGCCACCCGCCCACTTCCCCCGGTGCTTCTCCGGGGGAGGAGGGGGGGTTTGGCCACCCACCAGCTCCACAGGATTGTTAGGTTTCGGCCGCCCACCTGCATCTCCCGGTGGTCCGCCGGGAGGGGGGGGTTGGCCACCCACCAGCTGTTTGGTTATATGATCCGCCCGCCCGGTTCTCCCAGTGCTTCGAGGGGGGGATTTGGTCACCCGCAAGCTGGTTGTTTTTATGATCCACCAGCCTGCTTCTCCCGGGCTTCGCCGGGGGAGGGGGGGGTCTGGTCACCCACCGGCTCCTCGGGATTGATGGTTCGGCCGCCCGCCCGTTTCTCCTGGTGGTCTGCTGGGAGGGGGGGGGTTGGCCACCCATCAGCTGCTTGTGGTATGATCGGCTGCCGCCTCCACTTCTCCCAGGGGCTCTCGCCGGGGGAGGGGGGGTTTTGGCCAACCACCGGCTCCGCTTGTTTGATAGTTCGGCCACCCGCCCGCTTCTCCCGGGGGTTTGGCCGCCTGACAGCTCCTCTGCCTGCACTAGGCTGCAGTGTCTGAGAGGCTTGCCAGGATTTTTCATTAGCTTTTTTTCCCCATTTTGCTTGTTTAATTCTGCCCAGAGAGACAGGTGGGCATATAGAGATACATCTACCCGTACGTTTGACAGGCTCTGCAGTAGTTCACATGTGAGCAATTACGGTCCTCAGGTTTTTTTTTTCCGGTTCTCATGCATTTTTTCACAGTTTTGTCATGCAATTATGTTTTCGTGTGATTGCGTCCTCGTGCGATTGTGTCCTTGTGCGATTGCGTCCTCGTGCGATTACGTTCTTGTGTGGTTATGTTCTCGTGCGATTCACGTTCTCATGCAATTATGTTCTCATGCAATTATGTTCTCATTTGATTTACGTTCTCATGCAATTATGTTCTCATTTGATTTACGTTCTCATGCATTATGCTCTCATGTGTGATTCACGTTCTCATGGGCAGTATATTTTCATGCAATGTACGTGTTCATGGAAATTATGGTTCTTATGCAATTTACGTTCCCATGTGATGTACGTTCTCACACGGTTAGGTTCTCATGTGGTGTACATACTCACAAGGTTACGTTCTTATGTGGGTTGTTCTCGTGCAATTCACGTTCTCGTGCAATTTACGGTTGTCATGCGATCTACATTTCGCAGGTTTTAAGTTTCTCATGTAATTTAAAGTTTCTTATGCAATTGACGCTTTCACATGCAATTGCCGTTTCTCATGTAATTTACGGTTTATGTAATTCACGGTTTTCATGTAGTTGAAGTTTTTCATGAAATTTACGGTTCTTACGCAATTTAGTTTTTTTCATGCGATTTGGGTCTCTAATGCAATTTGCTTCTCTTGAAGTTGGCGTTTCTCATGCAATTTACGTTTTTTCCATGCAATTTTTTTATGGTTTCTCATACAATCTACATTTCTCATGTGTTTTGCGTTTCGCACGTTTTTTAAACGATTTACAGTTCTTACGCAATTATGGTTCTCTTGAAATTTATGGTTCTCAGACATTTTACATTTCTCATGCGATTTACGCGTCGGATGTAATGTACGTGTCTGATGCAATTTACGTGTCTCATGCAACGTCTTACGTTTCCCATGTTTCTTATGTTTCCCATGTTTCTGACGTTTCCCCATGTTTTCTTGTGTTTTCTCATGTTTTCTTACATATTCCTGTATTTTTTACGTATTCCCCTGTTTCTGACGTTTCCCGTGTTTTCTGACGTTTCCCATGTTTTCTTGCGTTTTCTCATGTTTCTTACGTATTCCCATGTTTCCCGTGTTTCTCACGTTTTCCCCCATGTTTCTTTCGTTTTCCCACGTTTCTTTTGTTTTTCCCATGTTTCTTTCATTTTTTTCCCCATGTTTCTTTCGTTTTTTCCCATGTTTCTTTAGTTTTTCCCATGTTTCTTTCGTTTTTTCCCATGTTTCTTACGTATTCCCTTGTGTTGCGCATTTCATGTTATTGCCCTTCATTCGCTGCATTTCCATTAGCTGGTACTTACATCCAGGATCTGTCACATCTATAGGTCCATACGGGCTGAGGTTTCGTTGTTAATTGATTCTCCTACCACAATATTCTCGCCTGTAGTCCACACATCATACGTATACATTAACCACTACACCTTTTACTACTACCCACCACGGTCTGTGGGTACCTGAGCCCTGAGTGTTCGTTTTATTTTCCTGTCTTGGCGCTGCAGGTTGCTCATGCTCACTGCTGCATTCATTAGGGTGGTGTTGTCCTCAGGTTCACATTCATGCGCTGTTGGTCCTGTCATTTCAGCACCCACATCTTTATACTTATTAGGTCCCACATTCTTATACTTATCAGGTACCAGGGGGATTGTTGTGTCACAGGTTTTATTAGGTTTTCTGGTTGTTTCGCACAGCTGGGTTGTCCATGTTCGTCCACCGCGGGTTACCCATCACGCCTTTGGGTTTAACAGATTGAGGTGATAGTTTTTAATTGGCTTGTTCCGTGGCAAGTCTCCTCATCCGTTCTTACACAACTCACATTTTGTTTGTACTCACGTTTCTCAAGCAGTTAGTTTCTCATGCGGTTAGTTCTTATGCAGGTAAGTTTTTCATGCAATTCACGTATCTCTCGCTATGTTACGTTTCTCTCGCTATGCTACGTTTCTCTCGCAATAAGATGTTTCGTTTCTCATGCAAATGTTTAGTTTCTCGTGCAATGTTTCGTTTCTCATGCAATATTATGTTTCTCTTGTTTTCTAGGTTCTCTCGTTTTCCAGGTTCGTGTCCCCAGGTTTTCTCTTGTGTCCCAGGTTTCTTTCATGCCCCCAGGTTTTTTCTTGTGCCCCCAGGTTTTTCTCTCATCCCCCCAGGTTTTTCTCCCGTGCCCCCAGGTTTTTCTCTCGTGCACCCAGGTTTTCTCTCGTGGTTTCATCGATTCACGTTCTCATGTAACCTGTGTTTCTTATGCGGGAGGTGTTTTTCTTGCAGCCTCGGTTCTTATGCTGCTCATGTTTATCAGCTCACGCTACTCATGTTTCTCATTCAGTCACGTTTCCTTCTAGCAGGTTGCAGGCTTGTCACAGGTTTCTTTGTCTGCTCACGGTTCTCTCGTTAGTTGTGTTCCTAACCAGTTGGGTGTTGTTCCACACTACCTTTTTATTTCCTAGCTGCGTCCGGCCAGGAGTTGCGCAACGGTATGGAACTATTGGTTAGTCAGCCTATTGCAGCTCTGCAGCTGCTACTGGCTCAGGGGCTTTAATGGATCCCGGGTGCCTCTCAGGGACCGGACCGGTATCAGTAGGCTCGGGTCTCGGAAGCAGGTACCAGCATTGCACTTTCTCTTCAGTTCCAGTTTCGTGGTGGATTGATTTTCCATTTGGCTGACACAGCAGCCTTGATCTTTAGGTTTTGTTTTGAATACTAGGAAGGCTCATGACACTGCTTGGCTTGTTTTTCCAGGCTTTCCGGTCTAGGTTCCAGTCCTGATGGTTAACATCCAGTTCTTATTTTCTTTTTGTTTGTTTTTTGGCCTCTTCCTGCTCGTATCAGCCCACAAGCACTTTCAGGGCATATCGAGTCGAGTCTCAGCATTTCATGTTGGATGACCCGTCAGGTTCGTTATGTTCTGCATTTTCGATTGAAGCCATCCTCAGGGTGCCGGCAGTGCAGACCCCCTGATGTGCTCGGCTGACTTCCCATTATGGGTTTTATTACGTGTTGTATCTGACATACTCTCAGGTCTCCTTTTGCGTTGGTTGCCAGCTTGGGGCTCAAGGCAGTGCTAGCTGGCTTTTGTGGTTCTTTCGGCCAGGGGAGTGGTGCTTTGGGTCCAGGGTCTTGCTTTCTTTAGCCAATTAACTAGTTGGCACCCCGGCCTTCTCTGTTACATCTGTATGTTCTCGAGATGCAGCATTCGGGGGCGGCACTGTTTACAGGTTCTGGGGGCCTGGCAAGGTGTGGTGCTCGGGGTTGGTTTATGCCAGCTTGGTTAGTTGTTACATTTCTCAAACCCTGGGATGGTCCTCTACTGCCTTTTTGGGCGCTCCCCTTTCTGCAGCGAAGTACATACTTCATTGCCACCACCCCAGGTTACACGTTAATTCACTGTGTAATCTGGTTGTTAAGCTTTCATCCTACTGTGTTATTTTTGCCCCCTTTTAGGCATACTGACCACATGACCCCGACACACTTCAGGTCTATGTTCTTTGTTGCTCTTTGTTCCTTTCCATTCTATTCACAGATTGACTCAGTACAAGTGGGCCATACTTGAATTGAAATTATGCCAATTAAGCAGAGACCAGCTATAGTCGATCTATGTATGGGCTAGCTGGTTGTACACAAGTCAATCTATTAATAAACTTGAGTACAACCAGCCTGTCAGGTTTTTCCCCAAACAGTCAGTGCTGCCAGCTACAGTTAGCAACACTGATCATTGTATTGTGTGGGTTGGGAAGGCTCCCCACTGGCAGAACACAATAACGCTGTGGAAGTGATTTCCTTATCCACAGGTAAGCAGGTGAGAAGGTTTGTGGAAATAGGCTGGGGAGAGAGGTTTGTCAGCAGGGGGGTGTGAGGTGGTCATGGAGGGATATCAATCAGCGGGTGGGGGGAGTAACTGGGATTGATATCTTTTGGAGTAAGGTCTGTCATCTGCAGGTTGGGAAATGGTCACCTGTGATATAAGTTGAAGGGAGGCGGCTAACATGGAAAGTGGCTGAGGAGTGACCTGGTTGGTGGCGAGGTTGAAATGGAGGATGTGTTTCAAGTTTCTTTCACATTTGCAGTAATGCTTACTGCCCTCTGAAAAGTGATCTGTGGTTTATTGCTTTTCAACGAGTGGTATAGCAGCAGCTGACAGGCATTCATGAGGTGCTACTGCCGCCTCCTTTTTTTTTTTACATTGCTGAATGGCAGTTTTACATTGTTGGACTATGCTGCTACTGCGAGCGAGTTTGACAGGCGGTGCGGCCTATGAAACTCTGAAGGCTCCAAGGTATCTATTGAGCTCAGTGCTTCTGACAAGAAGTGAAGAGAGGCACTGTGAGCTCATACTCTCAGTCTGCTGCAAACAGAGTGTGCCAGATTGTATTTAAACTGGCCGCTACTGACTTCTGACAGACTGGGTAAGGAGCCCCGTATCTCCAGCACCATAGGTGATAGGAGTCCAAATTTTGACCAGTAGTGGGGTAGACCTCCAGCTACCTACCCCCTAAATTTGGGCTCTATGTGACCCCTGGTCACTGAGCCACGACCTTCGAAGTCAATAGTTTTTTTTGTGATTTTTTTTTTTTTTAAATGGGCCTATCTTAAGGTAAGGGGCCTGGAGCTGCAGTTCCAATAGCCCCTATGTTAATCTGGCCCTGAAGTAACTTTATCTAAGCCTGGACGATCATTCATTCATTTACATGCCACAAACAACTATAACTCAGCCTGACCTATCCCACTGTCAGTTACAGCCAGCAAGCAATATTATTCCAGCCTGACTTATCCTACCTTCAGTCATAGGCCACAAACAACTATATTCCAGTCTGACCTACTATATCCTACCTTCAGTCACAGGCAAGAAACAACTTTATCCCCGTCTGGGCTATCCTACCTTCAGTCACAGGCCACAAACAACTATATCCCAGCTTGATCTTAGCTAGTCAGATGTAGGCAGTCTGCCTACAAAAGTAATAGTTTTAGTGGCTAGCCCAGGCTAGGAGGGAAAGAGTTAATGTGTGTGCTGTAGTTCTCTTTTGGACTTTTTGGATCCATCCTACACATCGGTGGTATAAATATGGGGGGAAGCTGAGTTTGAGACTTCTGGAGGGCCACATCAAGCATAACATGCTGTAATTACAGTGGAGGAGGACTGTTGTTTTTCTGAAGGATGTTGGCTCAAACGTGTCTTGCATACACACGGTCACACAATTTCTTCCGAAATTCCGAATGTCAAGAACGCGGTGACATACAACACATACGCGGAGCCGAGAAAAATTAAGTTCAATAGCCAGTGCGGCTCTTCTACTTGATTCCAAGCATGTGTGGACTTTTGTGCGTCGGAATTGTGTAAAAAAGCTTGGAATTTCATTGTGCAAAAATTGAGAACCTGCTTCTCAAACATTTGTTGGCGGAAATTCCGACAACAAATTTTCTATGGAGCATACACACAGTTGGACTTTCAGACAACAAACTCACATCCAACATTTGCTGTTGGAAAATCCTATCGTGTATATGGCCTGTTAACGTGCTTCACTTTGTCAGACAGCTTCTATAGATGGGATTTCTTGATTCAGCATAGATCCAGGGGCAGGTTTGAACAGTCTTTTTCCTTTAATAAATGAAATAATAATTTAAAAACGGCATCTTGGATTTACTCGGGTTATCATTATGTAATAATAAAATGTGTTTGATGATCTGAATAATTTTAGTAGAGAAATATGCAAAAAGAAACAAATCAGGAAGGGGGCAAATACTTTTTCACAACACTGTATATAGAACGTACCAAACGAACACTTAAACTAAGAAGTGGGGAACATGTGGCGAATATCTTCCATTTCAGCCACGGAAGGTTTTACCCCCTTCCTGACCGGAGCACTTCTTACAATTTGGCACTGTGCTGCTTTAAAGTGGAGGGCCACCCTAAAAAAAAAAAAAGATCATTAATATTCTTAAATTTAAAAAAATAAAAAATAAAAAATAATATTTTTTTTTTACCTTGTCAGAAATCCCTGTTGCTAGGCAGTCTTCCTAATCTGCCTTCTTCCTGCTCCTCGGTGATCTTCGTCTTCCCATCCTCGTCGCATTGTCTTCTGGGTAATGGGGCACGCTGTGTTCTGGGAACTGTGTGTTCCCTAACACAGCGCATCCCATTCACAAAGCACCACGCGACTCGCACATGCGCAGTAGGAAACGGGAAGTGAAGCCGCAAGGCTCCACTGCCTGTTTCCCTTAGTGAGGATGGCAGCGCTGGGACCCGAGAGCCGAGGGACATGTCGGCCTCGGTGGCCGACATCGCGGGTGCCCTGGAAAGGTAAGTCTCCTTATTAAAAGTTAGCAGCTACTTTTTTTTTAGCTGCTGACTTTTAAAAAAAATTATTTTCAGCTGAAACACCGCTTTAACTGGTAATAGCGCAGCCATGCAATGCTATACCTAAACAAAATTTGCATCCTTTTTTCCCACAAATAGAGCTTTCTTTTGGTGATATTTGATCACTTCTGCGGTTGTTATTTTTTGCGATATAAACGAAAAAAGACTGAAAATTTTGAAATAAAATGATATTTCCTGGCCAGCCTCACGTCAGCACACAATGGGTTAACTCCTTCCTCCAGTCTCTCAGTACCACCTTCTCTTAGCTGATAAAAGGGAGCCCCTCCTCCCCTGCCCTTGTTCCTTTTTTTTGGTCGGACTCCAGGCCACCATGCTCATGGATTAGACTGCACCCCCCTACCGAACCTACACACCCAGGTTCAAGCCTCTCCTGGTATCGGAAGGTTCAGAACAATAAAGGTAGTTACTTTTATCACACTGGACACTCTATGTGCAGGAGCCATGCGGACATACTAAGGCTTAAAGAGCTTACCATTATAGGCTGTGGTGTTGCTGTAGTATTGTGCTTTCATTCCCTGCTTCCTAGGAGCTGCGCCGGCCGCATCCCCTGTGTTTTCTGTCGGTCGGTGATGACCTCACAGTGGGTGGAAGCTATGGGGCTATAAAGCCTGGAGAGCCAGAAGCTCCAGTGCTGTTTGCCACAGCTAGTGAGGGAGTGAGTTTTGAACCAAGTGCGACAAGAGGCCATCCCGCCAAAGGCCTCTGCTGGGCTCGTTCAGCACCATCCTCCCCTGAAAAGCTCTTGTGCGCAGAAAGCATAAGAGATGTAGCCACAGATAGAGAAACAGAGGCATGTTGGATAAAGGACTATATTCAGGAGGCGGTGACGGAGAGTATGCAGGCAGTCGCAGGCATAAGTGCCTTCGGGACTAAGCCTAGAGCCAAGAACGTATCTAAGCAGAAGTGAGACGCATCACCAGGGCTTGAAATATCTTCAGGAGATTCTTCAGACTCTGATGAACCGTCTGAATATTTGTTCGACTTCCAACTCATAGAGCAGTGTAGCAGTGAAGGAGTGGGACTGGGAACAAGACACTCAGCCTCCAGGAAAAAATTAAAAGATATTTCCCTAACTTGAAAAGGCAAGGGGCAACCTTCCCTTTCATGACAGAGATCCGTGAATTATGCGATGAGGAATAGGGAAAGCCGGAAAGGAAGAAGAACATACAAAATCGCTTTTTAAGATTATACCCATTTAACACCCCAGATGCTGGCTTTTGGGAGTCACCTCTAGGGGTAGATGCGGCCTTGCAGCGTCTAGCAAGGCAGGTGTCCCTGCCATTGCAGGATTCTACAACCTTCAGAGACCCAATGGACAGACGCACAGACACAGATCTAAAGAAGATCTATTTAACTGCTGGAGCAGCTTGTCGCCTGGCCATAGCCCTAACTTTGATCTCCATGGCTCTGAAGGTCTGGGTCACAAATGTGGAGACAGCCCTGAAGTCTGACGTAGAGACAGCCAGAATAATTTTAGCAATGGAGGAACTTTATTGGCGCCTTATTGGCAGATGCCTCTATAGACCTAGTAAAACTGCATGCAAGAATTATGACGTTTTCAGTAACGGCGAAAAGGGCCCTATGGTTACGCCATTGGGTGGCAGGCAGTACCTTGAAACAGGCACTTTGTAACATTCCATACAAGGGCAAGATGCTTTTCGGGGACACCCTGGAGGAAGCTATTAAACGAGCTACTGGAGGGAAGTCGGGTCTGCTACCACAGAGACCCAAAAGCAAACCGCTCGGTCAGGCCAATCAGAGTTCAGAAGGGCGCAGGAGGCCAGGTCATATAAACCAGGCTTTCTTTGGAACGTGAAGGCTAAGGCCACTCAGACCACTAAGAAACCGGAGAAGTTTTTTTGACGGGTTGGCCACCCATCACCCCCAGGTGGGTGCCAGGTTGGCATCCTTTTGGAAGGTATGGGCGGAGAACGTCAAGGACCAATGGGTCCAGAAAACAGTCAAGCGAGGGTACAAGATAATGTTTCGAGAAAAACCACCAGACATCTTTGTCCAGACAGAATGGCCACAAGATCAGAAGAAACAAAGGTGTTTGCAAGAATATGTGCCCGAATTACTTCAGAAATGGGCAATCTCGCTGTTTCCTCTAAAGCAGCAGGGAACAGGGGTTTACTCCCCAATTTTTCTGGTGCCCAAAGCGTCCGGAGGTCTTTGACTGGTCTTAGACATAGGATCTCTAAACCACTACATCGATCCCAAGACATTCAAGATGGAATCAATATTTACAATTATATCAATTCTGCAACCAGGGGACTGGCTAATATCAGTTGATTTAGCAGATGCCTACCTTCATGTCCCAATCAGCAGGCATCACCAAAGATACCTGAGATTCATGGTAGGGGAAGATCATTTCCAGTTCAAATGTCTTCCCTTCGGAATCAGCACAGCACCTCGAGTCTTTTCCAAGATCTTGCTAGCTACCATCACTGTTATACGTTTGAGGGGCATAACAATTTTCCACTATTTAGACGACATCTTGGTAGTAGCCCATGCAAGTGAAGAGTTAACAGCCCAAGGTGAGGTAGTGCTGAAAATTCTATCCGAATTCGGCTGGATTATCAACAAGCAGAAGAGCCAGTTGATTCCCTCCCAAGAGGTGGAGTACCTAGGGCTTGTTTTCAACACAAGCAAAGGGCAGGTCTCGCTTCCACATTGCAAGATAGCCGAGCTAGTAGCCTGCGTAAAAAGAGTGATGGAGTCCTCGTTGCTGTCGGCGAGGGACTGTATGATGCTTCTGGGAATGTTTACCGCAGCAATCCCAGCTGTTTCCTGGTCAAAATTCCATACAAGGGCATTCCAAACTTAATTTCTGAACCAGGGGGATGGCGTATCACTCCACCAAAAAATATTCATACCAAGACGGATCCGCCAGGCCTTGGCGTGGTGGATAGCGCCAGGAACTCTGAAGCGGGGCATGCCTCTCGGCCCTGGAGATTAGATCCAAATAACCTTGGATGCCAGTCTCCGGGGCTGGGGTGCTCACTGCCTCGGCAGATGGGTTCAAGGCAAATGGAGCAGGATGGAGACCAGGCACTCCAACCTTTTGCAGTTACAAGCAGCATACCTAGCCCTACTGGCATTCGAGAACCTGATTCAGGGAGCTCGGATTAAGCTTATGTTGGACAACTGGATGGCGGTCGCTTATATAACCAATCAATCTTGAAGGCAGTCTACATTCCGGGCAGTCAAAACTACATAGCAGACCATCTGAGTCAGGATTTTCCCAACAAAAACAAGTGGGCACTCAACAAGGACTATCTGAAAACAATCTTTTACAGGTGGGGTACACCCTCGGTAGATCTGATGGCAACCCCAGGGAATGCACAGGTACCCCAGTTTGTGTCAAGATTCCTCTGCAATGAAGCGCTAGCTCCAGATGCCTTCTCAATCCTGTGGGAATTTCCCCTAGTCTACGTTTTCCCACCGGTACCTCTGATAATGAAAACCCTATTAAAAATTGCGAGGGAGAACGTCCATGCAATTGCAATCCTACCCTTCTGGTCACAAAGGCCATGGTTCCCACTGCTCCTTCAGATGGCGGCAGTTCCCCCAATATGGCTGCCGCTGAAGAGGGACCTTCTACAGCAGGACCAATGGTGTCACCCCAACCCAGACAGATTGCAACTGACAGCATGGCTGTTGAATCAGCCAGACAGCAGTCTCAGGGCATCTCAGAGGAGGTAATCTCAACACTATTGAAGTCAAGAAGGGCCACAACTAATGCCACATTCACCAGGATTTGGAGACAGCATGAACAGCATACAGCTTACAGCATTCACTTTACAATAACATTTCTCCCCATTGTCCACAACCATTGCGCAGGTGCTGGAGTTTTTACAGTCAGCTTTAAGTATGGGCTTAGCATACAACACCATAAAGGTGCAGGTGTCAACCTCTTCTTGCTTCACAGGCCACAAATGGGCAGACGAGCCGCTAATAAAACAATTTCTTTGAGCGGCCATAAGAATAAGACCACCAAGGAAGTCCCTGTTCCCAGCTTGAGACTTGGGCACAGTGCTAAAAGCTTTGCTCCAACATCCATTCGTGCCTAAGGAGACACGCCCACTATGGTTCCTGACAGTCAAGCTGATTTTCCTCACAGCCATAACGTCAGCAAGGAGAGTTTCAGAGCTGGCAGCTCTATCTTGCAAAGATCCCTTTTGCATCATTCTCCCGGACAAAGTGATCCTAAGGCCCTCACCAGCCTCAACCCCTAAGGGGGTTTCCAAGTTCCATGTAAACCACCAAGACAAGTGGAGGTACTAGATCTCAGACCATTGGACATGGTCAACTTATTTTCAACCTACTTAAACCGCTCTATACAGATATGCAAATCAGATACCTTGTTCGTCTTGCTATCAGGACCTAGAAGAGGAGAAGCGGCATCAGCTAGAACCATAGCTACCTGGATCACCAAGGTGATAAGCCTCATGTATGAGAAACAGGGGCTGACGCCTCCAAGTTATTAGAGCTCATTCTACAAGAGGGGTGGCAGCCTCATGGGCAGCTTCTGCTAAAATATCAGTTGAAGACATATGCAGGATTAGTTGGAGCTCCTGTAAAACCTTCACAAGACATTACAGTTTAGATGTCACAGCGGCTAGTGCATCAAATTTTGGAAACACAGTGGTGTCAGCACCCTTCCAAGCAAAATAAAATATTCACTAAAGCAGTATTACCAGTTGTTTTTCAACTCTTTTTGTTATCCCACCCTTTATCAGCTAAATCAAATCCCATTGTGTGCTGGCGGGAGGCTGGCCAGGAAAAACTGAAAATTGTTACCAATACTTACTGAAATGTTCCTTTCCTGGCCTGCCCTCACGTCAGCACAATCTTTTTCCCCTCCCTACAAGCCTGTCGCCCGCTAGTAATAGAACAAGGGCAGGGGAGGAGGGGTCCCTTTTAACAGCTAAGAAAAGGTGGTACTGAGAGACTGGAGGAAGAGGTTAACCCATTGTGTGCTGAAGTGAGGGCAGGCCAGGAAAGGAAAATTACAGTAAGTATTGGTAACAATTTTCCGTTTTTCTACTATTTGTTATAAAAAAATACAATAAACTCAATTTTAGTCATACATTTTAGCCAAAAACTATTCAGCCACATGTCTCAGGTAAAATAAAAAATCAATAAGCGTCGATTACTGGTTTGCACAAAAGTAAGAGCGTTTACAAACTAAGGTACATTTTCTGGAATTTATGTAGCTTTTAGTTTATGACAGCATCTCATTTCTTGAGGTGCTAAAATGGCAGGGCAGTACAACCCCCCCCCCCCCCCCCCCAATGACCCCATTTTGGTAAGTAGACACCCCAAGGAATATGCTGAGAGGCATGTTGAGCATATTGAATATTTTTTATTTTGCCATAAGTGATTGAAAAATGACAACAAAAAAAAATGTACACAAAGTTGTCACTAAATTATATATTGCTCAAACATGCCATGGGCATATGTGAAATTACACCCCAAAATACATTCTGCTGCTTCTCCTGAGTACGGGGATACCACACGTGTGAGATTTTTTGGCAGTCTAGCTGCATACAGGACTCCGAAATCCAAGCACCGCATTCAGACTTTCTAAGGGCGTAAATTTTTGATTTCACTCCTCACTACCTATCACAGTTTCAGAGGCCATGAAATGCCCAGATAGCAGAAAACCCCTGCAAATAACCCCATTTTGGATAGTAGACACCCCAAGCTATTTGCTGAGAGCCATGTTGAGTCCATGGAATATTTTATATTTTGCCACAATTTTCGAGAAATTGACCATATATTTTTTCTGCTGCTTCTCCTGAGTACAGGGATACCCCATGTGTGGTACTTTTTGGCAGTCTAGCCGCATACAGGTCCTCAAAAACCAATCACCGCCTTCAGGCTTCCTAAGGGTTGAATTCTTGATCTCACTCCCCACTACCAATTTTTGGAGGCCATGAAATGCCCAGATAGCACAAAACCCCTCCAAATTACCCAATTTTGGAAAATAGACACCCCAAGCTATTTGCTGAGAGACATATTGAGTATTTTGCAGATCTCACTTTTTGTCACAAAGTTCTGAAAATTAAAAAAAAAAAAACATTTTCCTTTCCTTTCTTAATTTTCAAAAACAAATACTCACCATGCCTCTTAGCAAATACCTTGGGGTGTCTAATTTCCGAAATGGGGTCATTTGGGGGAGGTTGTGCAATCTTGACATTTCAGGGCCTCCGAAACTGTGATACTGTAGATACCAAACAGGACATGCTTTAAAAAGCCTTTAAAAGCCTTTACAAGTTTAGATTTACAGAGGAGATTTCCTGCTAAAATTACTGCCCTCAATCTGACGTTCGTGGTGATACCTCACATGCATGGTGCATTTGCTATTCACACGCTTGCGTTTGCAATTGCGCACAAGCATGGGGGGCAGGGGTGCTTTTTTTATTATTATTATTTATTTTGTTTTTTTTATTTCATTTTTGCACTGTTCCTTTCATTTATTTTTATTTTTTATCATTTTTATTGTTGTCACAGGGAATGTAAATATTCCCTATGATAGCCTATGATAGGTAATGACAGGTACTATTTAAAAAAATAAATGGGGTCTATTAGACTCTAGATCTCTCCTCTGCCCTCAAAGCATCTGACCACACCAATATTGGTGTGATAAAATGCTTTTCCAATTTCTCAATGGTGCTATTTATATCTGGCAAAAACCGAAGTCAGGAAATGCTCATAGCTTCCGATTTCTTAGGCTATAAAGATGATTGGAGCTGTTCTGGTCTTCTATCAGCTCTATGGTCAGCTGGCGGAGCCACCTGCTGAATTCTCATGTTTTATCATGGGACAGGAGAGCCTGAGAAAACCATGGAAGATGGCGGGGGGGGGGACATTCCCTCCCATTGCTTGTAAAAGCAATCTATCAGCTAATTAGTCCCTAGCATTGCTTTTACATGAATGCCGACCGCTGGCTGAAAAGAACGATACCAAGATGATACCTAAACCTGAAGGCATCATTCTGGTATAACCACTCAAAATCCAGCAACATACCAGTACGTTGCTTGTCCTTGTTGGGCATATATTGTAATGTTTTTTTTTCACGCAGCCTTTGGGCTGAACAAAAAATTGATTGGTGGGTAGGCCCACCATTAGAATACAGCCCTGCATCCACCCACTTCTAATGATGGGCATACATGCACCATTTTTTTATTTTTAACTGTGGTGGTGAAATCCCCACCTACAGAGCTGGAGTCGCTGATTTACGTATCATGAGAGCAAACGCTGTTGCTGTCAAGATAAATAAATCAGTGCTGCAGCTGAATGGCGTGCCTGAAAAGCAAACAATGGTAACAAAAAACATTAACTCATTAAAATAACAACAATCTGTGCCAAAAAAAAGTAAAAAATATATGCCAAAGCATGGGGGCAATCCACCCCTAATGTTAGGGGCAAATCGCCCCTCCACCCCTGCCTCCATGCATTGGCATATATGCTCTTTTATTTTAACTGTTGTGGTGAAATCACCTCCTACTTTGCTGGAGTCACTGCTTTACGTATAATGAGAGCAAACGCTGTTGCTGTCAAGATAAATAAATCAGTGCTGCAGCTGAATGGTGTAGTTGAAAATAAAATAATGGTTAAAAATAAAACACAGTGAACAGTAAAATATAAAATAATTACATACTTAAAAAGCAAACATGATAAAACATAGTAATAATAAAACATTGCAGTTAAAAAATACAGTAAAACAGAGCATAACAATAGAGAGAGAATAGAGTTAGAACAATAAAACGACAACTATTTTTGGCTTTTTTCGTTTATTTTTTTTGCTTTTTTACACTTTTACTTGTAACTGTAACGGTTCCAGGTTTGGGTCTCTCAAAATGCAATGGCATCTTTGGAGACCCTGTGAAAGCATGTCCTAGTCTGTGCAGTGCTGTACCCTACGCGAATACTCCACTAGTGTGTGGTAGCGTTCGAAACAGTCACTGATGCAAAGACCAGGTTGGCCTGGACAGGAGGAACAATAATAGTGGGTGCCATGCCTATATCCATGGTTTCCCCAGACGCGACATCTTCTTTGGGGTGATCGATTGCTAGGGGTATCAGGGAGGGCATACGGAAAATGCCTCTCATGCAGCCAGCTCACTGTATTTGCATTAGGAAATTGGGCCAAAGCACTGTCTGCAAACAGAAGGGCTGTGATGATTTCTTCCTGGAATTTAAGGAAGGATCCAGGTCATCCTGACGTTGTATAGCACCTAAGCTTTCAGCAGAGCCAAATGGAATAAGTATATAGACACTTTTTGGTACCAGCATCTGACCTTATGGGCAATTAAGTATGGCACCATGAACTGGTCTTTGAGGTCCACCCCTCCCATATTAAGGTTGTATTCCTGGACACAGAGGGTTTCTCCACAACACCAGTCGCCTTTGAAATTTGGACTGTCATATCTGCGGGAGGACAGAACGAAAACATTCAGATTATCCTTCCACTTTATTACTTCTCAAGCAGGCTCTCTCCCTCAGTCTAAATCGGGACTCTACAAGCCGCTGGGGTAAGCCCCGGTGATTAGATCACATAGTACCACATGCTCCAATTCCATGATCAAACAAGTGACTAAAAAGTGGCATGTGTAATAATTGTCCACGTACAAGTGGTACCCCTTTCTGAATAAGGGAGACACCAAGTCCCACACAATCTTACTATCAGAAACCATGAAACAGACTGAGACAGAAGTACAATCAAATCACACTTGTTTATTAATAAAAATAAAAAGGTAAATAGAAAAAAGTGTAGTCAAGCATAGCCAGAGTCCTGTAGCCAGATCAGGTAGTCAGCCAGTTCAAAGTTCATTAACCAGATTGGGTACTCAGTCAGGCCAGAACTCAGGGATCCAAGGAGAGCAACCGCAAGCAGGATAAGAAGCCAGGTGGGATGTCAGCAAGCCAGTCTTGAAACAAACAGCAGGAGATGGTTCCCTGTGATGTTAACAACGCGAAGGCAAATTAAAAAGTGAGCAGGAAGGCTTTAAATAGGCAGATCAGACGAGCATCATCAGGAACAGCTGGTAACTGTGGAAAGAGAAGAGAGCTGGCAATTGGCTGACAGCTGAGTGGCCAGTCCAGAGGAGGAAGGGCTAAGCCAGCCCTGACAGTACCCCCCCCTCAATGACCCCTCTCCCTCGGAGGGCCACCGGGCTTGAGGGAAAACCATCTATGGAACTCGCGGAGGAGAACAGGGGCATGTACGTCAGAGGATGAAACCCAGGAGCGTTCCTCCAGACCGTACCCCTTCCAATG
This sequence comes from Lithobates pipiens, assembly GCF_037356315.1. Taxonomy (NCBI): domain Eukaryota; kingdom Metazoa; phylum Chordata; class Amphibia; order Anura; family Ranidae; genus Lithobates; species Lithobates pipiens. The sequence continues at coordinate 123,131,409 of NW_027507789.1, read as the reverse complement.
CACCAGGTACTGTATGCGCCCACAGAACCTATGGGAGTAAACAATGGATTGTACCTCATACTCCTCATGGTTCTCAACCAGAATAGGGTGAGGACGTGGCACCGAGGGGGTAAATCGGTTACAGACCAACGGTTTCAATAAGGAGAGATGCACATACTGGGAGGAAGGTCCAACGCGTAAGCTACTGGGTTAATCTTGCGAAGGATACGGAGCGGCCCAATAAACCGAGGTACAAACTTCAGTGAGGGAACACGAAGCCGGAGGTTGCGAGATGACAGCCAGACCCTGTCCCCTACCTGGTAGGAAGGCGCAGGCAGGCGTCTGCGGTCAGCATGCAGTCTGTACCTATCATTAGCATGATGCAAAGCCTCCTGGACTTGTACCCAAGTGGAACGAAGACCACGGAGATGCTCCTCTAACGCAGGAATACTCATCGGAACAAACGAGTCAGGCAACATGGAAGGTTGGAAACCATAATTTGCCATAAATGGAGACGGGAGGCAGAATTCAAGGCACTGTTGTGAGCAAACTCTGCCCAAGGTAATAGGTCAGACCAGTTGTTATGATGGTCAGAAATATAGCAATGTAGGAATTGCTGCAAGAACTGATTGGCTCGTTCTGCGGCCCCATTAGACTGTGGGTGATACGTAGAAGAGAACGCAAGCTGGATTCCCAACTGTGCACAAAAGGCTCACCAAGAAAAGAGCCCATCGCGCCCTTCTGGGCGAGAGTCGCTTAGCCTCAGACAAGAATGTAAGATTCTTATGGTCAGTAAGAATAAGAACGGGCACAGTGATACTTTCAAGGAGATGTCTCCATTCTTTCAGGGCTAAAATGATCGCCAACAGCTCTCTGTCACCAATCTCATAATTGCACTCAGCAGGTGACGATTTCTTAGAAAAATAGCCACACGGATGCATAGCACTCTCAGAGTTAGGACGTTGAGACAGAAGGGCGCCAACTCCCGTCTCAGAAGCATTAACTTCTAGGATAAAAGGCATCAGGATGTGCCAACACAGGAGCAGAAACAAAGGCAGCTTTGAGAGTCTCAAAGGCCTTAATGGACTTCGGAGACCAACTCTGTGGGTTACTGTCTTTCCTGGTCATATCAATCAGAGGCTTGACCAGAGAGGAGAAGTTACGAATAAACTTCCGATAGTAGTTGACAAAGCCCAGGAAACGCTGCGGAGGACGTAAACCCATGGGTCGAGGCCACTGTAGGAATGCGGACAGTTTCTCTGGGTCCATCGAAAAACCAGTAGTGGAAATGACATAACCCAGGAATGTAACCTGTTCACGATGGAACTCGCACTTCTCCAGTTTACAACAGAGATTGTTCTCTCTTCGTTTCTGAAGTACACGACAGACATCTGTGTGGTGGTCCTCCAGGGAATCAATGGAATCGGGTAGGCATTTTTAATCGTGACACGATTGAGACCCCTATAATCTATACAAGGTCTCAGTTCACCGCTCTTCTTTTTCACAAAGAAGAAACCAGCACCAGCAGGAGACGAGGACTTGCGGATGAAACCTCGCGAAAGTGCGTCAGCAACATACTCCTCCATGGCCTTATCCTCCAAGACCGACAAAGGGTAAACCCGGCCACGAGGAGGTATGGCACCAGGTTGAAGGTCAATTGCGCAATCATAAGGCTGGTGTGGAGGCAAACTACCAGCTTGACCTTTATCAAAGACTTCGCCAAAATCACGGTACTCCTCCGGCAAGGAGGGGAGTGAAGCAGTGCACAGGACCTTGGCTACCTTCAGGAAGCATGTCTCACTGCATTGTGGTGACCAGGAGAGAACCTCAGCACGGAGCCAATCAAAAGAGGGGTTGTGCCTCTGTAACCAAGGATAACCAACAACCAGCGGAAATCTGGGTGAGGAAATAACTTGGAATTGGATTATCTCATGGTGAAGAGCCCCTACGGCCATGGACAATGGAATATGAGTCACATGGGCAGGCTGTAAAGGTCTCCCGTCAAAAGCCTCAATGGCAAGTGGAGTGTCACGCAGCTGCAGCGGAATCGAGTGCTGCGAAACAAATGCAGCATCAATGAACAGGCCTGCAGCCCCAAAGTCGATTAGAGCCTGTATACCCCGATGGACGACTCAGCCCAAGAAAGGGTGACCAAAACCAGGGGCTTATCCTTCTGGATAACTGGGGACGAAACAACAGGACCTAAGGTCTGTCCATGACAGGACCTCAAGGTTCGGGCTTTCCCTGGACGGGTAGGACAAGACTTCAAAAAGTGACCTGCCTGGCCACAATAAAGGTACAATCTCGCCCTCCTCTTAAAGGCTCTCTCATCTGCAGAGAGACGCGTGAAGCCCAGGTGCATGGGTTCATCTTCACTGACCAACTTGGTGCCAGGAGGCATGGGAGGTGAGGGAGGCATGGGTGAGACTACAAAGCTCGGAGGCAAACATACAGGAGGCTTCCGCAAGCGCTCCTTAAGAGAAAGTCTTTCTCTGAGTCTGGAGTCAATGAGGATGGCAAACGAAGATCAAGCTCTCCAGCTCAGTGGGTATATCTCGGGCTGCTATCTCATCCTTGATGGAATCCGAGAGACCATGAGAAAAAGCAGCCGCGAGGGCCTCATTGTTCCAAGCAACCTCTGCTGCCAGAGTACGGAATTCAATAGCGTAGTCGGCAACAGTTCTCCTACTCTTCTTATAGAGGTAATACTCGAGGCGGGTGCCTGCACAGAGACTGGCACAGCAGCAGGGATGGCTTGTGACTCCGGAGCAGCCACCGGGGGGGGATTCCAGGTGAGCCGTGCGATTCAGGAGCGTTTATAACGCCAAGGCAAACTGATCCATGCGGTGATCTTGCTCATCCAATCTGGAAAAAATATTACCAACAAGTGGATTGACTGTATCTTCTGAATTCATGGCCTTTGCGTACTGTCAGAAACCATGAAACAGACTGAGACAGAAGTACAATCAAATCACACTTGTTTATTAATAAAAATAAAAAGGTAAATAGAAAAAAGTGTAGTCAAGCATAGCCAGAGTCCTGTAGCCAGATCGGGTAGTCAGCCAGTCCAAAGTTCATTAACCAGATCGGGTACTCAGCCAGGCCAGAAATCAGGGATCCAAGGAGAGCAACCGCAAGCAGGATAAGAAGCCAGTTGGGATGTCAGCAAGCCAGTCTTGAAACAAACAGCAGGAGATGGTTCCCTGTGATGTGACCAACACGAAGGCAAATGAAAAAGTGAGCAGGAAGGCTTTAAATAGGCAGGTCAGACAAGCATCATCGGAAACAGCTGATAACTGTGGAAAGAGAAGAGAGCTGGCAATTAGCTGACAGCTGAGTGGCCAGCCCAGAAGAGGAAGGGCTAAGCCAGCCCTGACACTTACCAGCGCTCCTTATGTAGTTTGGGCTCCGTGCTGAGGTTCTCTCCTGGTCACCACAATGCAGTGAGACATGCTTCCTGAAGGTAGCCAAGGTCCTGTGCACTGCTTCACTCCCCTCCTTGCCGGAGGAGTACCGTGATTTTGGCGAAGTCTTTGATAAAGGTCAAGCTGGTAGTTTGCCTCCACACCGGCCTTATGATTGCGCAATTGACCTTATCCTTCTGGATAACTGGGGACGAAACAACAGGACCTAAGGTCTGTCCATGACAGGACCTCAAGGTTCGGGCTTTCCCTGGACGGGTAGGACAAGACTTCAAAAAGTGACCTGCCTGGCCACAATAAAGGTACAATCTCGCCCTCCTCTTAAAGGCTCTCTCATCTGCAGAGAGACGCGTGAAGCCCAGGTGCATGGGTTCATCTTCACTGACCAACTTGGTGCCAGGAGGCATGGGAGGTGAGGGAGGCATGGGTGAGACTACAAAGCTCGGAGGCAAACATACAGGAGGCTTCCGCAAGCGCTCCTTAAGAGAAAGTCTTTCTCTGAGTCTGGAGTCAATGAGGATGGCAAACGAAGATCAAGCTCTCCAGCTCAGTGGGTATATCTCGGGCTGCTATCTCATCCTTGATGGAATCCGAGAGACCATGAGAAAAAGCAGCCGCGAGGGCCTCATTGTTCCAAGCAACCTCTGCTGCCAGAGTACGGAATTCAATAGCGTAGTCGGCAACAGTTCTCCTACTCTTCTTATAGAGGTAATACTCGAGGCGGGTGCCTGCACAGAGACTGGCACAGCAGCAGGGATGGCTTGTGACTCCGGAGCAGCCACCGGGGGGGGATTCCAGGTGAGCCGTGCGATTCAGGAGCGTTTATAACGCCAAGGCAAACTGATCCATGCGGTGATCTTGCTCATCCAATCTGGAAAAAATATTACCAACAAGTGGATTGACTGTATCTTCTGAATTCATGGCCTTTGTGTACTGTCAGAAACCATGAAACAGACTGAGACAGAAGTACAATCAAATCACACTTGTTTATTAATAAAAATAAAAAGGTAAATAGAAAAAAGTGTAGTCAAGCATAGCCAGAGTCCTGTAGCCAGATCGGGTAGTCAGCCAGTCCAAAGTTCATTAACCAGATCGGGTACTCAGCCAGGCCAGAAATCAGGGATCCAAGGAGAGCAACCGCAAGCAGGATAAGAAGCCAGTTGGGATGTCAGCAAGCCAGTCTTGAAACAAACAGCAGGAGATGGTTCCCTGTGATGTGACCAACACGAAGGCAAATGAAAAAGTGAGCAGGAAGGCTTTAAATAGGCAGGTCAGACAAGCATCATCGGAAACAGCTGATAACTGTGGAAAGAGAAGAGAGCTGGCAATTAGCTGACAGCTGAGTGGCCAGCCCAGAAGAGGAAGGGCTAAGCCAGCCCTGACACTTACCAGCGCTCCTTATGTAGTTTGGGCAATTCTTGGGCTCCACGTGACTATCTTTTTCCCTCGTAAACCATAAAAATATATGTATAGCCTGTTGCCCTGTGACAGAGCATATACATCTTGATTCCATATCTTGCACGCTTGCTGGGAAGATACTGTTTAAATGACAAGCAGCCAAAAAACATAATCAGGGACTCAGCAACGCAGACAACTTGATGGGGATTAAACAAGGCTGCAAACTGTTGGTTAAAGTGGTTTACAAGGGGCCTAATTTTGTGAAGCCAATCGTATTCAGGGTCACCCCGAGGACGACAGTTCATTGTCATTAAAATGCAGGAACCGCAAGATCTACTTGTATTGTGTCCTGGTCATGGAGGCAGAGAACATGGGCATATGGTGAATTGGGATAGTGGACCATTATTACCGCAACTCCCTTTTATTAGTTATGCCCATGAGAAGGGATAGGCCCAGGAAGGTCTTAAATTTGGAACCTGTAATAGGTCTCCAATCTCTGGCAAGGGTCAACTGGGGATTAGCGACGATAAATTGACCAGCATACTAATTGATTTGTTCCACAATGGATCTATAGAGCTCTTCCGTGAAAAAAAACAGCGAATAAAAATCAAGTTTCCACCTGAATTCCGTGTTGGCCAGTGAATAGGGGAAGTACGGGTGCTGCAGAAGTGGTGAGGATTGTCAAATGCAGCAGGAAGGGCACTATGAGCTTGACGGACCTGTGTTTGTCTTCTTGGTGGCTGTGGGACACTACTTGTGCTAGCCACCGCACCAGCTTGAACTGCACTTATGGGACTCGCCACATCACCATGTGATACTGCAGTGCTGGATGTACGACCATGTACTAGGCCGCTGGTGCTTGCCAGTTCACCAAAAGGATGAGCGGCACTAGTACTGGCTCTCTGCTCCATACGAGAGCCCTGCGGTTCTTGCACCTCAACAACAGAAGAAGAAAGGGGTCGGGTATGCCTGACTTTAGCAGGGACCACTACTCCGTCATCAGAGCTATCTGTCATGGTGCCGCTGCTGTTTGCTGGTTTATATTCTGAGCCTGAATCTGGCATGCTCAGAAACGTGTAGTCCTCTTCACTAGTGTACCTCCGATTGGACATTTTGGCCTCCAAATTTACTGGTACAACTAGTGCAACTCACAAGCAAAAAGAGGACCTGATTGTCAGAGCCTGCTTCAATTGCTACCAAAAAAATCAGAGAGACTCCCCTCCAGGTCTCATTAGTGTACGCTCTTCCTGTATTTTTTTTATTGTTAAAAGATCATAAGAGGATCCCAGGGTAATGAAGACTTCTTAGGGGAGCATCTCTGTGTTTGAGTCGTTGCCATAGAAACGTGTAAAGGGGAGGGGTCTGTAAGATGACCATGCCCATTTGGGGGCGCCAGAAATATTTTTGCACCCAGGCGCCTGTGACCCTAGGATCGGCCCTGTGCATCGCCATCCCCGTGACAAAGTTGGAAGTAGGGATGAGCTTCGTGTTCGAGTCGAACATACGTTCGACTCGAACATCGGCTGCTCGTCCGTTCGGCGAATACCGAACGTTATGGGCCGTTCGCGCTAAATTCGTGTGGCGCTCACGGCCCACAATGCACTGCGCCATCGCAGTGCATTGCTTGCTCATGATTGGACAAGCATGCATTGTGACCACGCATACTTGGCCAATCACAGCGCCGGCAGCGAGGAGAGCCATGATTGGCCACAGGCAGGATGCCTGTGGCCAATCATAACTCAGGCTGTGTAGTACACGCCCCACACTATATAAGGCCGTCAGCGTGGCGGCCTTGTGAAGTGTGTTGGCGTCTGTAGGAGTTAGTGGGTGTTCTGTGTACCTTCAACACAGTATACACCGTTCAATATCGGCCAATTTTGCGTTCTTGCTCTTCTGTAGTGGTTGTCTGCGTGCCCTGACCGCAGTATACACCGTTATATCCACCTATATAGCTAGCTATCTTTCTCTTTTTTTAATAGAGCTTGCAGTCAGTTGTAGGAGATTGTGCATGCTGTCTGTGTTCCCTGACCTCAGTATACACCGTTATATCCACCTACATAGCTAGCTATCTTGCTCTTTTTAAATAGAGCTTGCAGTCAGTTGTGAGAGGTTGTGTGTGCTGTCTGCGTGCCCTGACCGCAGTATACACCGTTATATCCACCTATATAGCTAGCTATATTGCTCTTTTTAAATAGAGCTTGCAGTCAGTTGTAGGAGATTGTGCATGCTGTCTGCGTGCCCTGACCGCAGTATACACCGTTATATCCACCTATATAGCTAGCTATCTTGCTCTTTTTAAATAGAGCTTGCAGTCAGTTGTAGGAGATTGTGCGTGCTGTCTGCGTGCCCTTACCACAGTATACACCATTATATCCACCTATATAGCTAGCTATATTGCTCTTTTTTAATAGCGTATCTCGCATGGCCAAAACATCAGCCGCTTGGGCACCACATGCTTGACCAGACATATGTTGACCTGCCATGCAGCTCCTTGGCAAGCGTACCTCTAAAAACCCACACCAAAGAACAAAGCGGACCTCTTCTTGCTCCTCATCAGCTGGGATCTCCAACCCCACTAGACCTTCAGTCCTCTCTGAAACTTGCTCTGAGAGGAATGAAGGTGTAGAATTAGGTGTGTCACAGCCAAGTGCTTCCGGCCACTCTGCTAGCAGTACACCCACGTCCGATTATAGCAGGCAAATTTCCCTGCCCCAGCTGCTGGACCGTCGAAAGAAGTTCACTCCCAGCCATCCACATGCCCAGCGGTTGAATGCTAGCTTGGCTAAATTGCTAGCCTGGTGGTGCAGCAGTTCTTGGGCAGGTACCTGGGCTTACAGGATGTCCTGAAGCAGGCCAGGAAAGTCTGTGTGCATTTCCGCCAATCATTTAATGTCTGTGCTCGGCTGGCTGAGCTCCAAAAGGAGTTGAACCTGCCCAAGAACCGCCTTATATGTGACATGCCCACCAGGTAAAACTCAACGTTGGCCATGCTGCAGCGGCTGCACACGCAGCAGAGGGCCATCAATGAGTACCTGTGCGACTACGGCACCAGGAGAGGGTCAGGGGAGCTTGGTTTTTTCTCACCACGCCAGTGGGGCATGATCAGGGATGCATGCACTGTCCTGTCACCATTTGAGGAGGCCACAAGGATGGTGAGCAGTGACAGTGCATGCATCAGTGACACTGTACCTCTTGTCCACCTGTTGGAGCATATGCTGCGTGGAATAATGGACAGGGCACTTGAGGCAGAACAGAGGCAGGAAGAGGAGGACTTCCTTGCCTCTCAAGGCCCCCTTTATCCAGACAGTGTTCCTGCTGTGCCACCCATCACACAGGAAAAGGATGAGGAGGAGGAGGAGGAGGATGATTGTGTCAGCATGGAGGTGGAGGCTGGCACTCAGCATCAGCAGCAGTCTTGTAGGGATGATTTACAGTCCCAAGAAACCTGTGGACTTGTACATGGCTGGGAGGAGGTAGCTGTAGATCATGTTGTCCTTAGTGACCCAGAGGACTCCAGACCGAATGCCTCAGCTAACTTACGCTGCATGGCCTCCCTGATCCTGCAAAGCCTGCAGAAGGATCCTCGTATTCTTCGAATCAAGGAGAGGGACCATTACTGGCTGGCCACTATCCTTGATCCACGGTACAAGGGTAAGGTTGCCGACTTTATCTTGGTCCTGGACAACGTGTTGCTGAGGCATCGGTCAGAAGGAGCGGTGGAGAAGGTGGCCGTCTGACCGATGCGTTCAGACAATTTTTTAGTCCGCAGCCCCAAGGTATGATCGGTTCCAGCAACCATCACCAGCGTCTGATTTACATGGTGCAGGAATACCTAGGGGCAAGGTCAGACTTGGACACCTTTCCCACTGAAAATCCTCTGGCTTACTGGCTCTTGAGGATAGATCACTGGCCAGAGCTTGCACAGTATGCAATTGAGCTACTGGCCTGTCCTGCATCCAGCGTTCTTTCGGAACACACCTTCAGTGCTGCTGGTGGCTTTGTTACCGATCACAGGGTGCGCCTGTCCACCGACTCAGTTGATCAACTGACCTTCATCAAGATGAATCAGTCTTGGATCACCAGCAGCTACCAAGCACCTGAAGCTGATGTAACCGAATAATGTTTTTGGAAATATCACATCCCTTCAAGACTGCCTATGCTGATGCTGAGTGACTGTCCTGTTATGTTGATTGTCTATCCTCTTCCTCCTCCGCTGATATGTTGGAAGAACATTTTTGGTTCTGGGTGATGCCACCAGCCCAATTTTTCAGCCGCTGTTTAACAGGGGCGTTTAATTACAATTTTTGATGCAATGCTTTGCAGCAGGGCTCATTCCGGCACCTTAACTAGAGTATATGGGAGAGGTTGCAGTGTCGTGGCACCAGCACCAGTGCCAGTAGCCCAATTTTTCAGCCCCTGTTTAACAGGGGCGTTTAATTACAATTTTTGATGCAATGCTTTGCAGCAGGGCTCATTCCTGCACCACAACTAGAGTATATGGGAGAGGTTGCAGTGTCGTGGCACCAGCACCAGTGCCAGCAGCCCAATTTTTCTGCCCCTGTTTAACAGGGGCGTTTAATTACAATTTTTGATGCAATGCTTTGTAGCAGGGCTCATTCCTGCACCACAACTAGAGTATATGGGAGATGTTGCAGTGTCGTGGCACCAGCACCAGTGCCTAAGGCCCAATTTTTCTGTCCCTGTTTAACAGGGGCGTTTAATTACAATTTTTGATGCAGTGCTTTGCAGCAGGGCTCATTCCTGCATCACAACTAGAGTATATGGGAGAGGTTGCAGTGTCGTGGCACCAGCACCAGTGCCAGCAGCCCAATTTTTCAGCCCCTGTTTAACAGGGGCATGTAATTACAATTCTTGATATAATAGTTCACAGGAGGGCCCATTCTTGTGCCCACCCAGAGTAACTGTGAGTACTTATAGTGTTGTGGCATCAGCACCACAACCACCAAAGGTCAATTTTTCTACCACTGTTCAACAATGGCATGTAATTACAATTCTTGATATAATCGTTCACAGCAGGGTGCTCCAGCGCCCACCAAGAGTCCCTTTGAGGGCTTACAATGTTGTGGCAACACCAACACCTTGTTCCGCCATTTCTGCAGAGCATATAGAGCAGGCCCCTACTTTCAAACATCCAACTTACAAACGGCATAATTTCCTGCTGAAGCCTGCACTGTCTCCTGGGATCTCGTCCAAGTAATCCTAGGAGACATTGCGGCTAATGCACCCGGAATCTCGCGAGATTTCGGCTAATACACCCTAAATCTCGCGAGATTTCGGCTGTAATAGCCGAAATCACACGAGATTTAGGGTGTATTAGCCGAAATCTCGCGAGATTCCGGGTGCATTAGCCGCAATGTCTCCTTGGATTACTTGGACGAGATCCCAGGAGACAGTGCGGGCTTCAGCAGGAAATGATGCTGATCCCCGCAAGAGACCGCCCATCGCCGCAGGGGAGGAAAATAAAAAACTACGAATTACAAAAGGTAGATTAATAAAAAAAAAAAAAACATGTGGCATTATCAAATGTACGGTCTAGAGGCAACAGAATGGGCAAATGTATTATTATGAGTGCAGAACCCCTTTAAATTTCGTAGCTGGGGGATATCTATAGTATGCCTGTGAAGGGGCGCATGTTTCTGGTGCTTAGAACTGTCCCTGCACAAAGTGTCATTTGTGCAGGAAAAAAAGTCTTTTAAAATCACTTGCGGCTATTGTCGGGTCCCGTAATACAGAGAACACTCAATGAGTGTTCTCTGCATTAGCCGACAATTCATTAATTCATTGATAAAAAATAAATAAAAAAAAATAAAAAAAAGCGTGGGGGTTCCCCTAAATTCAATTACCAGGCCCTTCAGGTCTGACATGGATATTAAGGGGAACCCCGTGTCAAATTAAAAAAAAAATTGACGTGGGGTCCCCCTAAATATCCATAACCAGACCCTTCAGGTCTGATATGGATATGATGTAACGGAAACCTGCGTTACATCAGAGGGGGCGGGGTCACCCACACGTCACTGGGGAACCCCTGGCTTCCCTCTCCAGCGTCAGAGGGGCGGGGTCAGGTGACGGGTGGCCCCGCCCTCCTAATATAAGAAACGTCAGCGCTGGGATCTCTGCAGTGTCTCCGGAGTGGAGACAGAAGAAGGATGTATGGACAGCGCTGGACTGAGAGATCCCCCGTCGCTGGATATGATCATCCATCGCTGGACCCCGGAAACCCGTCGCTGGATAGCAAGAGTGGATTAGCACCGCTGGAATCTTTTTTTATTTTTTTTTATTTTTAATAAAGGAATTTTTCAAAAGTGTGTTTGTCTTATTTAACCATTTTGACACTTTCTTTGTGAAATGTTAGGGGTACTTTTGTACCCCCTTACCATTTCAAACAGGGGGGGGCCGGGATCTGGGGGTCCCCTTGTTAAAGGGGGCTTCCAGATTCTGATAAGCCCCCCGCCCGCAGACCCTCACAACCAACGGCCAGGGTTGTGAGGATGAGGCCCTTGTCCTCATCAACATGGGGACAAGGTGCTTTGAGGGGTCACAGACCCCCAAAGCATCCTCCCAATGTTGAGGGTATGAGGCCTGGTACGGTTCAGGAGGGAGGGGGGGCCGCTCTCTCGTCCCCCCTCTTTTCCTGCGGCCTGCCAGGTTGCGTGCTCGGATAAAGGGTCTGATATGGATTTTTAGGGGGACCCCCACATCAATTTTTTTTTAATTTGACACGGGGTTCCCCTTAATATCCATGTCAGACCTGAAGGGCCTGGTAATTGAATTTAGGGGGACCCCCACGCTTTTTTTTTTTATTATTTATTTATTTTTCATTTCATATTTTTTTTTTTCAATGAATGAATGAATTGTCGGCTAATGCAGAGAACACTCATTGAGTGTTCTCTGTATTACGGGACCCGACAATAGCCGCAAGTGATTTTAAAAGACTTTTTTTCCTGCACAAATGACACTTTGTGCAGGGACAGTTCTAAGCACCAGAAACATGCGCCCCTTCACAGGCATACTATAGATACCCCCCAGCTACGAAATTTAAAGGAATATTACACTTTTATTGTTTCACTTTAATCATTATTAAAATCACTGCTCCTGAAAAAACGGCAGTTTTTAAAACTTTTCTTTGCATTGATCCATGTCCCCTGGGGCAGGACCCGGGTCCCCAAACACTTTTTAGGACAGTAACCTGCATATTACCCTTTAAAATGAGCACTTTAGATTGTGAACGTTCGAGTCCCATAGACTTTAATAGGGTTCTAAAGTTCACACGAAGTTTAGGTCTGTTCGCAGGTTCTGGTGCGAACCGAACAGGGGGGTGTTCGGCTCATCCCTACGGGGGGTGTTCGGCTCATCCCTAGTTGGAAGTGACGGAAAGAGTGGGGAAGTGGCCACACGGCAACTGTATGCTGAGGCTGAGTAGGTGATCTGATGCCTAGCTAGTGAAGAAGCGATCACAGCACAGTGCCTGCTGGCATGTCTTGTATAATGTAACATGAAGGCTTGTCTTACTTGTATCTGATGTACGTGCAATATATCTTTTAATAAATATACCTTAAAGGGGTTCTGCACTCATAATAATATATTTGCCCATTCTGTTGCCTCTAGACTGTACATTTGATAATGCCACATGTTTTTTTTTTTTTTATTAATCTACCTTTTGTAATTCGTCGTTTTTTATTTTCCTCCCCTGCGGCGATGGGCGGTCTCTTGCGGGGATCAGCATAATTTCCTGCTGAAGCCTGCACTGTCTCCTGGGATCTCGTCCAAGTAATCCCAGGAGACATTGCGGCTAATGCACCCGGAATCTCGCGAGATTTCAGCTAATACACCCTAAATCTCGCGTGATTTCGGCTGTAATAGCCGAAATCACGCGTCTAGAGGCAACAGAATGGGTCTGTACGGTCTAGAGGCAACAGAATGGGTCTGTACGGTCTAGAGGCAACAGAATGGGGAAATATATTATTATGAGTGCAGAACCCCTTTAAGTGATTTTAACTATTGGAGGCTTTGTTTCTACTTTTATTCCCACATGTGGAGTTTAAAGTCAGGCAATTGAAACGGAGTGTGGCGTCTAACAGAAGCTCTTCAATTTCATTCCTGAGTGTATTTTGCCAAACACAAGAGTGAATGGCAACAGCATCTGGTGAGCCTGTTTCCTAAGGGAGTTGAACTCCCACTTATCATTGTGGTGTTATTATATCAGTTTTTTGCACTTTTTCAAGAGGACTGTCATTTATGTTTTGTGTGGAATTGCAAGATATTTTCTCATTATTTCTGGTATTTTAAGCACAGTGCACATGGATTTAAAACTATGGGATATATTTACAGTGCTTTGAAAAAGTATTCATACCCCTTGAAATTTTCCACATTTTGTCATGTTACAACCAAAAACATAAATGTATTTTATTAGGATTTTACCTGATAGAGCAACACAAATAAATATCTGAAAAGTGTGGCGTGCATTTGTATTCAGCCCCCTTTACTCTGATACCCCTAACTAAAATCTACTGGAACCAATTGCCTTCAGAAGTCACCAGTTAGCAAATAGAGCCCATCTGTGTGTAATGTAACCTCAGTATAAATACAGCTGTTCTGTGAAGCTCTCAGAGGTTTGTTAGAGAAGCTTAATGAACAAACAGCATCATGGAGGCCAAAGAACACACCAGACAGGTTAGTGACAAAGTTGTGGAGAGGTTTAAATCAGGGTTAGGTTATAAAAAAATATCCCAAGCCTTGAGCATCTTATGGAGCACTGTTCAATCCATTATCCGAAAATGGAAAGAGTATGTGTAGTGGGTATTGCAGCCAAAGTCGTTGTGTTGATCCTGCCACAGCTCCAGAGGTTGATGTGCTGACCCTGCCACGGTTCCAAGAGTTGGACTGTGACAGACCTGCCACCTGAGAGGGATCCCGGCTATATCTCCAGGTGTTCCTGAGTGTGTGAGTACAAGGTGGCCAGTCGGGCCTTTCGTGGGAACTTGTGAGCCATCTTTAAAGACATGGTAGTCAGGCAACATTGCCTCTCCAGTGCCCACGTTTGTAGGAGGATGGGGTAAACAGTTCAATCTCTGTTCAGTCTCTGTATTTGCGGATGATACTAAGCTGAGCAGGACAATAACTTCTCTGCAGAATGTGGAAACCTTGCAAGAAGATCTGAACAAATGAATGGGATTGGCAACTAGGATGGAAAAGGACCTGGGGGCCCTAGCAGATGATAGGCTCAGCAATGGCATGCAATGCCAAACTGTTGATAACAAAGCAAACTGAATATCGGCATGCATTAAAAAGGGGATTAACTCCAGGGATAAAGTGATAATTCTCCCACTCTACAAGACTCTGGTCCGGCCGCACCTAGAGTATGCTGTCCAGTTCTGGACACCAGTCCTCAGGAAGGATGTACTGGAAATGAAGCGAGTACAAAGAAGGGCAACAGAGCTAATAAAGGGTCTGGAGGATATCAGTTATGAAGAAAGGTTGCGAGTACTGTACTTATTCTCTCTGGAGAAGAGATGCCTGAGATATGATTTCAATTTACAAATACCATACTGGTGACTCCACAATAGGGATAAAACTTTTTTGTGGAAGGGAGTTTAACTGCTTGCCGACCGCCTCACGCCGATATACGTCTCCAGAAGGGCTCACACAGGCAGAATAACGTACCTGTACGCAGCCCTTTAAGAGGCCGCCAGCGGGCGCGGCAAGCTATTTGAGTCAGGTTGTGGGTCCCGCGGGTTTGATCGCTGTGGGGATACCCACGATCGCCACGGAGAGATGTTAATGTTAACAAGCATCTCCCCATTCTGCCTAGTGACAGTGTCATTGATCTCTGCTCCCTGTGATCGGAGCAGAGATCAGTGATGTGTCACACACAGCCACAACCCCCCTAAGTTAGAAACACACCCCAGGACACACTTAACCCCATACACTGCCACCTAGTGGTTAATCCTTTCACTGCCAGTGTCATTTACACAGGAATCAGTGCATTTGTATAGCACCGATTGCTGTATAAAATGGCAATGGTCCCAAAAATGTCAAAAGTGTCCGCCATAATGTCGCAGTCATGATAAAAATTGCCGATCGCCACCATTTAAAAAAAAAATATTAATAAAAATGCCATAAAACTATCCCCTATTTTATAAATGTTATAACTTTGCGCAAACCAATCAATAATCGCTTATTGCGATTTTTTTTTTAACCAAAAATATGTAGAAGAATACGTATAAACTGAGGGAAAAAAATGTTATTTTTATATATTTTTGGGGAATATTTATTATAACAAAATGTAAAAAATTGTGTTTTTTTTCACAATTGTTGCTATTTTTTTGTTTATAAAAACGAATAAATAAAAACTCAGGAGTTATCAAATACCACCAAAAGAAAGCTCTATTTGTGGGAAAAAAGTGCGTCAATTTTGTTTGGGAGCCACGTCTCTCGACCGTGCATTTGTCAGTTAAAGCGACGCAGTGCCGATTTGCAAAAAGTCCTCTGGTCAGGAAGGGGGTAAATTCTTCCGGGGCTGAAGCGAGAGGTTTAAAGAGGTTTAACTAGGGCTGTGGAAATTAAAGATTAATATCTCGATTAATCGTTCATTTTTTTTGATCGATCAAAATTCTTTTGATTGATCAAAAAAATCACTTACATTTTTTTCTTTCTACCCATGACCTGGCGTCCTTGTTGAGATCTAATGAGACGTGAGAGAAGTTTATGGTCCGCATTAACCCTTTTGATACCCGCTTGCATGACCACCTGTTTGCACAGGATTCATGCCATAAGGTGAGAGTGATTAGTTAGACCGGAGGTGGAGGGATTGTTACGCTACTGTGGAAATAAAATTACTTACCTCAGTGCTACAGTTTGAATTTAAAACGTATTTGTGTGAACTGTGAAGTTAAGTCATGGATTGTGGAAACTAACTAGTGTCGGGTGATTGTATATAGTGCATAACACTGACTAATGCAGAGTTGCAATGCAAGGAGATAAGCAAAAAGTAGTTGGATCTGTATGTGCGTTATAATTAATTGGAATTAGTCGATTAATCAATAAAAAAAAAAAAACGATTAATCGAACACGAAAATTTTAATCAGTCCTAGGCCCTAGGTTTAACTATAAACTACGTAGAGGGTTCTTTACTGTAAGAGTGGCCAGGATGTGGAATTCCCTTCCACAGGCTGTGGTCTCAAAAAACTATTAGATAAGCACCTGAACGAGGGATATAAAAGATAATACTGACTTATAATCACACACATAGGTTGGACTTGATGGACGTCTAAATTTTTGCCTGTCAGGATACTTTCAAGTACCCCTATGTTTATCCTGCACAACAGGACACCAATTGCACCAACGCCAGGCTAGCCGAAGATCCTGGATATCTCCATTGTTAGGACCTTTTCTGTTACTCCTTCAGTATCAGTAAATTAGTGATTCCAGTGACTACCTTTCAAGGGGAACTCTCACGTTAATTATTAAAGTGATAAATTGCATTTGTGGCCTATTGCCTCACATTTAACTGCCTGGGTCTGTGATTTCAGGATTTGAGGGAAACCGACAGTACATAGGCCACTCTAGACCTATTTAAGTTGTTTGACTGTGTTATTTTGAAGTCTGCATTTTGGGTTTGATTAACACTATTATAGACCACAGTTTGCCATTCTTGGCTATTGAGTTAGCAGATCACTCTTTGATTTTGGAAAGTCTCCCAGTAAACAGACTTCCTGTTCACTACATTTGTGTCTGTTTTACTGTGTTTGCAAGTACACTGTTTGCTAGGTGTGCTAGAAGGGCTGAGACAGTTATTTGGGGTTGAGAGGCAGAGTAACGGACTGAACAAACTTAACCAGCTCCTTCGGGGGTATCGCTACACATGGTCACCTAAACTGACAGACTGGGCAAGGAGCGCAAAAATCAGAGAAGCAGCCAAGAGGTCCATGGTAACTCTGGAGGAGCTGCAGAGATCCACGGCTTAGGTGGGAGAATCTGCCTACAGGACAACTATTATTCATGCACTCCACAAATCTGGCCTTTAAGGAACGGTGGCAAGAAGAAAGCCCTTGAAAGAAAGTCATAAGAAGTCCCATTTGCAGTTTGCAAGAAGCCATGTGGAGGACACAGTAAACATGTGGAAGAAGGTGCTCTGGTCAGATTAGACCAACATTGAACTTTTTGGCCTAAAACCAAAATGCTATGTGTGGCAGAAAACTAACACTGCACATCACCCTGAACACTCCATCCCCACCGTGAAACATGTTGTGGGGATACTTTTGTTCAGCAGGGACAGGGAAGTTGGTCAGAGTTGATGGGAAAATGGATGGAGCCAAATACAAGGCAATCTTAGAAGAAAACTCGTTAGTCTGCAAAAGACTTTATACTGGGACGGAGGTTCACCTTCTAGCAGGACATTGACTCTAAACATACAGCCGGAACTACAATGAAATGGTTTAGATTTCATTTGTTAGAATGGCCTGGGCAAAGTCCAGACCTAAATCCAATTAAGAATCTGTGGCAAGACTTGAAAATTGCTGTTCACAGACGCTCTCTATCCAATAGGAATGATCAATAGGTCCTGGTAAACATCAGGTCCAATCACAGCAGGAGCGGATCAACAGGTCCTTGGGAACGATCAATGGATCCTGGCAAACATTGGGTCCAATCACAGCAGAAGTGGGTCGCTGGTGGCCCATGCCCCAGACCCAGCAATCAAAATTATGTACAGGTACATGTTTTCATGTTGAAGTGCCACCCTACTGCAATAAATGTACGTGGGGTGGTCCAGAAGCTGTTAAGGGGGTGTGGCAGGGGGCGTGTTCTAAGTCTACATACTTTTGCTAATAGGTGTTCCTTGTTCCCATCTCAAAATTTTGGGAGGTATGTGATTAGTATATTGTATGCACAGTAGCACATTCGAATTTTAAAATGACAGCGTACCCACTTTAGTTGAAATAATCATAAAGTTCAATAGTCAGTGCAAAGTAGTGGATTAACTTGCACTTCCCTGCACTGAAAAAAGCACTACACGCACTACTTTTTTTTCCATGGACTACTGCCCCAACACCACCACAACACAGAGGTGTGAACCAGACAGATAGGGAGATAAGGCATTTTGCCTTGCCATGCCGTGGGACTGCAGTGAGAAGGTGACAACAGGGTCATTTTTGCGCTATAAGCAAAAAAAGAGCGTCAGTTTTGAAAAAAAAGCTATATTTTTAACTTTTTGCTATAATAAATATCCCCCAAAAATATATAAAAGAATGTTTTTTTCCTCAGTTTAGGCTGATATGTATTCTTCTACATATTTTTGATTAAAAAAATTGCAATAAGCGTATATTGATTGGTTTGCGCAAAAGTTATAGCGTCTACAATATAGGGGATATTTTCTATGGCATTTCTATTATTAATTTTCTTTTACTATATCGGAACTGTGACATTATGGCGGGCACGTCGGACAATTTTGACACATTTTTGGGACCATTGGCATTTTTACAGCGATCAGTGCTATAAAAATACATTGATTACTGTAAAAATTTCACTGGTAGTGAAGGGCTTAGTCACTACGGGGCGATCAAGGGGTTAATATTTCCCCTAGTGTGTGTTGTAACTGAGCGGGGGAGGGGACTGGGTAAAGGAAGA
The DNA here is from genome assembly GCF_037356315.1 of Lithobates pipiens. Lineage (NCBI taxonomy): Eukaryota > Metazoa > Chordata > Amphibia > Anura > Ranidae > Lithobates > Lithobates pipiens. The sequence continues at coordinate 123,112,966 of NW_027507789.1, read as the reverse complement.
GATAGATCGCTGTTCATACTCTGTATGAATAGATGATCTGTCACTTCTCCCCTCAGAGAACCGGAAACTGTTTGTTTACACACACAGATCCCGGTTCTCTGTGTGCCACAAACGATCGCAGGAGCCTGGGGGTGATCACAACCATCGGGCACTCGCATCGGCTCCGTGTGCGCACCCCTAGTGGCCACATGGTAAAGATTTATTGTACTGGTTAGCAGAAAATGGTCGCAAAGTCTCAGAAAAGAAAATGCAATGGTGTCAAGTGACTGTTGAATACCTTGGTTTTACCCTCACAAAAGGAGAAAGAAAAGTCAGTCACAAGAGAGCTGTGGCTCTGGTGGGTCTGCCCCGCGCACTGACAAAGAGAGATATGCTTTCTTTTCTTGGTATGATTGGTTACTGCCTCCAATGAATACCTGACTGCTCTTTTTATGATAACCTCCTGAGGCAAGCCACAGGCTCAGACATGCCAGATTGTGTAAAATGGACAGATGAAATGTGTGATGCATTTGTGTACCTTAAGACAGCAATGGTAACGGTTCCTGGCTTCAGATTGCCCAATTATGGCACGATGTTTCACTTGTTTGCCAGGGACAATTGTAAAATAATTGTGGGAGTCCTGGTGCAGGAACACAGAGGAGAACTCCGCCCTATTGCATTTTTTTCAAGAGTAGTGCCAATGCCGGTACAGGGCATGCCGCCGCGTCTCAGAACTTTGGCATCCTGTGTTATGGTAGTAGAAATAGCTACTTCTTTTACTCTAGGCTATCCAACCAGCTTACATAAAGCTCATAATGTATCCATTTTGTTGAAAAATATTCATACCCAACATATGTCAGCTCAAAGAATAAGTGGATACGAGGTTATTCTCCTCTCAAATCCAAATCTCAAAATAAAATATGCTTCACCCACTTCAGGCCCAGCCCTGATCCTAAATGTGTTACTAGGTCTAAAAGGAGAAGTTGAGGTAGTTCCTCAACATGAATGCATTGAAATAATCCACCAGGACATATCTCCACGTGCAGATATGTCTTCCACTGCAATCCCTGGGGCACATGGTTCTTGTAGACCAAATGACAACACAGATCATGCAGGATATGCTGTATTCCGGTTGTCTGATGTAGTGCTCGAAGCAAACCCAGCCCCATTTCAATCAGCACAGGCTGCAGAACTGATTGCCCGTACAAGAGCCTGCTCTTTGAAAGACAAGATGTGAATATTTATACTAATTCTAAATATGCATTCGGTGTAGTCCACGATTTTGGTATTATCTGTTTAAGAAGAGGGTACATAGCAGCAGATGGCAAATCAATTTCACATTCAACATTAGTGTCCAGCCTTTTGGAAGCGATTAAATTGCCTCGCTCTATAGCTATCCTCCATTGCAAGGCACAAAGCACAAACCAAGATGATGTTTCAAAAGGAAATGCCTTAGCTGATAAAGCAGCAAAGGAAGCAGCTTCTAAACAAGAAGCTACCATACAAATGCCATCACTTGCAGCTGAAATGCCCCTGTTATACCAAACCTTGTCAGATCTTCAGACATATGCTACAGACACAGATATTAAACAATGGAATATTGAAGGGGTGCAGAAAAGCCCAGATACTGGACTTGTCTGTCAAGAGGGGAGACCATGTATACTTGTAGCTAGTACACCTTTATTTATCAGTATCATGGGGAAGGGCACAGAGGCTGGCAGGTCACATGTGAATTATTGGACAACGATTTCTTTATCCCCAGTCTTTCCTCTTTGGTCAAATCATATGTTGCCAGCTGCATCACATGCATCCGAAACAACCCAAGAAATCCACACAAGGCAAAACATGAACCCCTTACATATCCATCCACACCTTTTGCACATTTACAGATTACAGAGCACCCACATGCCTAAGTTAGGTAAAAGATAGGAATATTTACTTGTGATAGTAGACATGTTCTGAAGATGGACATAAGCACTTGTAACCACAAAAGAAGATGCACAAACAGTTGTAAAAATCCTCATGCAGGAAATTATCCCTAGATAGGGATGCTCGCTCAAAATAAATTCTGACAATGGTCCTGCCTTTATTTCAAAAGTGTGCCAAGATTTAGTGAAAGCACTTAAAATTGATTGGAAATTTCATATACCTTACCACCAGCAGAGTTCAGGTATTGTTGAAAGAATGAACAGAACCATTAAAGATAAAATAAGAAAAGCAACAGGCACATATAATAAGTAGCAGAAAGTCCTACCAGCAGTTTTGGCCGAAATAAGAATGACCCCCTCTAAGAAAACAGGATACTCTCCATTTAAGGTCCTTATGGGTAGGCCATTTTCCACCCAGTGGGCCAGACAACCACTTATGTTAGAAAAAGGGGGCCTAGAATTAATACAAGGAGAGTATATAAGGAAACTCATTGAAACTCTGGACAGAGTTGAAAGAAATGTTGCTCGCACCTCTCCTTTCTCTTCACAGAAATCAACACACCCTTTCCAAGTAGTGACGTAGTGGTGGTCCAACAGCTGAATCGTACTAAGAAGCAAGAGTACCCGTGCAGACCCCCGACCACTGTGATCGCAGTCACATGTACCGTAATCCTTACCGAGGGACAACAGTCCTGGATTCATGCCAGTCGTGTGAAGAAGGTGAACCAAATACCTAAGAAGCAAGCCAAGGATGAAGGAGGTGAAGCAGGTGAAAAAGTCTCTGAACAAGATGACCTCGCTTATTGTACCACAGACTTCTGGGAAGGCATTTTGCTTCTGATAGTGTTTCTACCTACATGGACCATAACTAACTGTATTTATCATCCTGATGACTTGGGAGCCTTTAAAGGTATATGTGGGTCACCTAATAACACCACCGATAATACACATACCAGACATATATATACTCTGCAGCATCCAGTGTAGCTTATATCTACATTCTACAGTGCATTTTGTGGTGTACTATTTCTAATATACTTCAGGCGCCATATATATATATATATATATATATATATATATATATATATATATATATATATATATATATATATATATATATATATATTGTGGCAGCACGCAGGTAAAGTCACCTGGTTGTATCCAGGATGGGAAATATGTGTGCCCTAGATTCAGGCTTTATGCAGACTTTTACAATTAGAGGGGAAGAGTTAATGAGCCCAGCTGAAGTAAGTGGGCTCATTAAGACCTCTACAAAAAAACCTCAGCATGCTTAGGGAGATGCTCCATCCTGGAACCAGTTTTGTGTGTATAGACTGGGGAGTGTGATACCTGTTCTGTGCGGTGAGTTAACGCCTGTGTGGCAAACCTCTACAACAGAGACAGGGACTGGTGCAGCACAAGGCTGCACTCAGTTGTTAGACAGGAAATCTAAGTGTGTAATTAGAGGTCAAGCTGACCAGGATTTATTTTCATGTTTTATTTTTGTTTGGCTGTTATATGTGTCACTGCATGTAGCATAAATAAACCGCATCTTTTGTTTTTTTGCACCTACAATGCTGTCTGCTGTGCCTGATTTTGTGTTGTGAACCCATCCAGGGGCTGTTACTGATTAAAAATTTCGTGTTCGATTAATCGATTTTTTTAAAATCGATTAATCGACTAATTTTGATTAATTATAACGCACATACAGATCCAACTACTTTTAGGTGATCTTGCATTGCAACTCTGCATTAGTCAGTGGTAAATGTGGTATACACTATATACAATCACCCGACACTAGTTAGTTTCCACAATCCATGACTTAACTTCACAGTTCACACAAATAAGTTTTAAATTCAAACTGTAGCAGATCACACCAGTATTGTGGATACAGAGAATTCTTTAGGGAAAAATGAAAGTAACTAAGTGGGGGAGGTGAGATTATTTTCCATGACTGTGAATCCTCCTCTCTGATCACCTACCAACAGGCTACCATTCATTATAAAGGAGTCAATGGTACACATGGACCCAGGCTATTCTGAACAATAAGAGAGAAGCACCAATGCGGCCTGCAACCATCTCTCCATATACAATCATCAGGCTTCCTCAACTTTTCCCAAACTGCAATGCATGCTGATCCCCCCTCAGTGCATTCCAAGGCTCCTCCATAGACATGGGACTGTTTGCAGAACTTCATCCATTCACAGCAATCAGCTCCATGATGAGTCCAATGGATCAGCTAGAAATGCATTGAAAATCCCACTGGTCCCAGCAGTGTTTACATCCCCTGAGTGGAGCCCAATCAGCCCCAAATCTGCCCTACTGCTGAAATGTTTGATAAATAAAGCAGTATTCAGAGAGCCTCCCCTACTGTAGAGCATGCTGCAGGAAATTAGTGCATTGTGTCTGGATCAGAGCCTGAGAATGCACAGAACCAGGAGTGGGGGAGGAGAGAAGCAGAGAAAAGCAGGAGGTGTACACAGTACACAATACAGTGCAGCCGTAGTGCAGTTGCTACTAATTTTCTGGTGGTGTACACAGTACACAATACAGTGCAGCTGTAGTGCAGTTGCTACTACACTTCTGGTGGTGTACACAGTACACAATACAGTGCAGACATAGTGCTGTTGCTACTACTTTTCTGGCGGTGTACACAGTACACAATACAGTGCAGTGTGATGTTACAAAACAAAATATACATCATGTCTGGAAGGTCACCAAGGAGGGGCGGATGTTCACAGGCTACTAAAAGAGGGCAAGCAGGCTCTGTGTCCACAGTCAACAGTGCCGGTCATGGACATGGTGCATCCTCTGCATGTGGCCTTGGGGTACGCCTATCCTTTTTTTCTGCTGCTGGCTGTCTTATTGAGCCAGAACACGCAGAAGAGTTGGTGGAGTGGATAACAAAGCCGTCCTCATCCTCCTCATCCTCCTCATCCTCTGTCACCCAGGCTCAGAGTAGTTTGCGTTCCAATGCAGCTGCCAAAGCGGCCTATTCCAATGGATCCTTATCCACAGTCACTCCTTCCGTAGCCCCACCATCATGCACGGAGAACTGGTTAGCTTGTGTTTCCAAGCTAACCAGAGCCAGGCCTCATTTTAGCTTCTATCAGAGACTGAACAAGGAAATCCTGCTGGGCGGGACCCCCCACTCTCTCTTTTATGGATGGATCTTCTCCCACAGGCTAACAGCACTGGGCAGACACCACTACAAAGAGGACATTTGTGCTGTAACTTGTCTTTTTTATATGTAAGTGGAAGAAAGCACCTGTATATCTATTAAATGTAACTGTTCCTAATCTGGTGGCGCCTTTTCTGTTTTTTTGCATGCACGGAGAAGTCCCCCGAACTATTCAACCACAGTGTCGGTTACATGCTCCTGGAGGATGTGCAGCGATTAAAAGGGTCCGATGTTGGTTCCCAGATTGAGGAAGGGAGTAACGTGAGCCTAGAGAGAGGGGGTGCTCAAGAAGGACAAGAAACTGTCAGTCATGTTCCCCTAGCTGCAGGAGGGAGGGGATGATGAGGTCACTGACTCTACTTGGGTGCCTGATAGAAGAGAGGAGGAGGAGGCACAACTCCAACGAGGCAGGATGTCCTATAGGGGGTAGCTTAAGGGCAGCCACCCTATTGCATCACACCGCAGAGCTCCACAGATGCAGAGCGCTGCTGACTTCCCGCTGATTTTGAAAAGTTCCTTGGTGTGGGCCTTTTTTGACACGTGTGCAGCAGATCGCACCGTTGCTGTTTGCAACCTATGTCTGAAGTGGATCAAGCGTGGCCAGAACAGCAGCCGCTTGGGCACCACATGCTTGTCCAGTCATATGACGACCTCCCATGCAGTCCGTTGGCAACAGCACTTGAAAAACCCACATCAAAGAAAAAGGCAGACTTTTCCTTGCTCCTCATCTGGGATCTCCAACCCCACTATACCTCCAGTCCTCTCAAAAAGCCTGCACTGAGAGAAATGGAGGTATAGCAATAGGTGTCCCAAGCCAATCTGCTATCAGTACACCTACTTCTGATTTTAGCAGGGACATTTTTCTACCCCAGTTGCTAAACCATAAAAAGATATTTGGTCCCAGCCATCCACATGCTCAGCATCTGAATGCTAGTTTGGCCAGATTGCTAGCACTGCAACTGCTGCCTTTTCAGCTGGTAGACTCTGCCCCCTTTCATGAATTTGTGGAATGTGCTGTACCTCAGTGGCTGGTTCCAAAACGCCATTTCTTTTCACGGAAGGCCATTCTGGCTCTCTAACGGCATGTGGAAGGCAATGTTTTGGCCACGTTGGACAGGGCGGTCATCGGTAAGGTGCATATTACCACTGACTCATGGCCTAGCAGGCATGGGCAGGATGTTACCTTTCCTTCACAGTGCACTGGGTAACTCTGCTGGCAGCAGGGAAGGATGCAGGACAGGGTTCAGTATTGTTGGAGCTTGTTCCGCCACCACGCCTCCAAAATGCTAGTAGTGATTCTGCCACAGCTCTCTCCTCCACCCCCTCCGCTTCTTCTTCCTCTATGGCCTCTTCTGCAGATTTGTCCTTTGAACCAGTGGTGCTCCTTAAGCATTCAAGGGCCTACGCAAGCACTCAGGCAAAAAGATGCCATGTGGTGCTTGAGTTGGTCTGCTTAGGTGACAGGAGCCACACTGGGGCAGAGATTCTGTCAGCTCTGCTAGGGCAGGCTTAGAGGTGGTTGACGCCACGCCAGCTTCAACAAGGAATGGTTGTATGCGACAATGGCACCAACTTTCTCTCTGCTCTCCGACAGGGACACTTGACCCATGTCCCATGTTTGGCACACATCCTGAATTTGGTGGTGCAGTGGTTCTTGAGCAGGTACCCAGGCTTACAGAATCTCCTGAGACAGGCCAGAAAAGTCTGTGGTCATTTCTGACGGTCATACAATGCCAGTGCTCGGCTGGCTGACATTCAAAGGGAATGCAACCTGCCCAGCAACCGCCTCATTTGTGACATGCCCACCAGGTGGAACGCAGCATTGACAATGCTGCAGCAGCTGTACTCCCAGCAGAGGGCCATCAATGAGTACCTGTGAGTATGGCACCAGGACAGGGTCAGGGGAGCTTGGCTTTTTTTCACCACGCTAGTGGCTACTGATCAAGCATGCATGCACTGTCCTGCCACCATTTGAGGAGGCCACAAGAATGGTGAGCAGTGACATTGTATGCATCAGTGATACTGTCCCTCTTGTCTTCCTGTCGGAGCACACTCTTCGTGGAATAATGGACAGGGCACTTGAGGCATAACAGCAAGAGGAAGAGGAGAACTTCCTTACCTCTCAAGGCCCTCTTTATCCAGATAGTATTCCTGCGGGCCCGCCAAACACATGGGAAGAAGAGGAGGAGGAGGAGGATTGTGTAAGCATAGACATGGAGGATAACACTCAGCAGCAGTCTTCATGGTATGGTTTTCAGTCCCCAGAAACCCAAGGAGTTGTACATGGCTGGGAGGAGGTTGTTACAGATCATGTGATCCTTAGTGACCCAGAAGTGACCCAGAATCAGAATCGAATGCCTCTGCAAACTTACGCTGCATGGCCTCCCTGATTCTGCAAAGCCTGCAAAAGGAACCTAGGAGTCATGGTATCAAGGAGAGGGATTATTACTGGCTAACAACCCTTCTTGATCCACGTTACAAGGGTAAGGTTGCAGAACTCATCCTGCCTTTGCAGAGGTAGCAGAGGATGAAATCTTCAGGAGGCCTTGAAGAAAGGTTTGTGCAATGCGTTTCCAGACCCTGGGAGATTACAATTTCCTGCGGCTGGACAGCGTGTGGCTGAGGTTCCGTTCAGTCAAAGGAAGAGCGGTGGAGAAGGTCGCCGGCTGACCGATGCCTTTAGACAATTTTTCAGTCCTCTGCGCCAAGGTCTGATCGGTTCAAGCAACCATGGCCAGCACCTGCATTACATGGTGCAAGAATATCTAGGGGCAAGAGAGATGCAATGCAATTAAGCTACTGGCCTGTCCTGCATCCAGCGTTCTTTCTAAATGCACATTCAGTGCTGCTGAAGGGTTTGTAACGGATCATAGAGTGCGCCTATCCACAAACTCTGTTGATAGGCTCACATTCGTAAAAATGAATCAGTCTCGGATCAGCAGCAGCTATCAACCTGATGCTGATGTAACTGATTGATTTTTCTATGGATGTGGGATCCCTTGAAGACTGCCTATGCTGAGTGACTATCCTATGCCTCCTCAATTTTTATGATGCTAGCTTACAACAATATTTTTGGTTTAGGGCACCACTGCCTAAGGCCCAATTTTTCTGCCCCAGTTTAACAGGGACATGTAATTACAAAGCCCGTATAGTATATATATTTCTGTTCAGAGTATATAGTGCCTGGGGGCCCCCACGCCATTTTATTTTTAAATTTGGGTGTGGGTCTCCCTTTAATATCCATACCAGACCCAAAGAGCCTGGTGACTGGCTGGGGGGGGGGGGATCCCATGCTGTTTTTCTCAATGATTTTCATCTATATTGCTGGGACCCGACAAGACATTACAGCTGCAAGCAGTGTTAAATTACTTTTCTTACTTTAGAATTTTAATTTTGCTGTGGTATTGTTCTAAACATGGGAAAACTGTGCCACTTTACAGGCATACTATAGACAACCCCCAGGCATGATATTTAAAAGAATATTTCATTTTGATTGTTTCTTTAAGCAGTCTTAAAATCACTGCTTCTGACAAAACAGCAGTTTTTAACACTTTTTTTTTGCATTGATACAAGTCCCCTGGGGCAGGACCCGGGTCCCCAAATAATTTTTATGGCAATAACTTGCATATAAGCCTTTAAGATGAGCACTTTTGAATTTTTATGTTTGCGTCCCATAGATTTTAACTGTGTTCGCGTGTTCGAAAAAACTTTTTGCATGTTAGCATATTCTGCTGCAAACTGAACCGGGAGGTGTTCGGCTCATCCCTAGCAGTGAAGAACTCTGGCCTAATCATATCCAGGGATGTTGTGGAAGGGTCTTCTTATTTCTTTGCCTGAGCTTGACTAGAACTTGCTGGAGACATGTCTGGCTTACTTGGCTGAATTAAACGAGACTCAGTCTTCTCAGCTAACTGCACACTGGTTCCTTGGAAATGGTTTGGAATTCCTATCTTCCACTCTAGTAGTGCATAGATATGAGAGGCCTCTTGGTCTGGTCTGACAGCAATCAACCACGCCTTCTGGTCTGGAATCAATGTCTCCACCTTCTGGCTGGTCTGTTCTTCAGTCCAGGTGTCCCCAGGGAGCTCAAGCACTACGCTTGACTCCAGCTGGGCGCCTTCTTCACGTCACCACTGTGTCGTATTGGCACGGTCCATCCTTGTAAGGGTGCGGTCTGAAGGAATAGATTGCAGAGTACTGGAAAATCTCAGACGAGTCCCCACGTGTAGAGATACCCCCAAATGAGCTGATTTTGTTTGTTCAGTCCGTTACTCTGCCTCTCAACCCTAAAAACAGCCTCAGCCCCCTCTGGCACACCTGGCAATAGTGTAAATGCAATGACCAATGAGAAACACACACCTTATGATAAAACACAGAAATTGTCTTTATTGCAATATTTCTATGGAAGAATAACAGACAGTAACAGTATATATTCAATTAATCAACTAGAGAGCAATAACTGAGATTTAAGACCAATATAGCTCCCAATCCTATATTCAAGCTGCTTTCAGGGGATTCCAAACCTGAGAATGGCCCGAAAGCAGATGCACACTTAAATGGCATATAAAACACAGTATGGCACTTTAATTCATATTGGTTACCTTTACTCAGGTTGGCTCTATGAGTCCAGGGAGAAGAAGAGCAGAAGAATGACCCTCTTTATGGCAGGCCTGTCTCTCCTGTCCCTTGACACCAAAGGCCCAACTTTAAACACTTTATTCAAATCAACATGCAATGGTTTAACCTCCTAGATAAGCTGTCCCACACACCCACTGCATATACAGAGCCCTGAATATGTGTGTGCAGATCCGTATGGCAATAGTAGCTTCAATCCTTTTGAAGAAAAGATAAAACTTTGTGTCTTCAGATAGCCACTTTTGTTAGTGAACTCCTGGATAGCAGGGCCAAACAACACAACTGGCCTAGATTATTAAGTGAGGCAGGCAGGATCTTTCTCAGCAAGGTGAATGGACAATGATGTCCCCAGGTATAGATGGCCTTATCCTTTATCCCTGTGGCACTATAAGTGTCAGCAGCAGGGGTGGACTGACAACTCATGAGGCCCCCCGGTCAATAGGTGATCCCCCTTTGTCCCCACCTACCCACACACAAGCCACACCCTCACAAAGCCCCACGTGTATATTGCACTGCTACATTACATGCATTGGTCACAGAATTTCTCTACTGTATGTTCAAAATAAATGTTTAAAGAGTTAAGAAAATAAAGAAAAATGAACTCACATTAACCACATACATTTACTGTGGGGCTGCGCCTCCTGTGAGCAGAATCACATACAGGTACTTGATTCTGCACTTGCAGGTCTGCAGGATGTTTAACCTCCCTAGCGGTAATCCCGAGTCTGGCTCGGGTTGGGATTTTAGTAACATAAGCGGTAACCCCGAGCCAGACTCGGGATCGCATCGCTGGATACAGGGAGGACACAGGGAGAAGTTACTTACCTTGTACCCTGGATCCAGCGATGTCCTCCGCACTGTGTGATCGAGCTGTCCTCCGCTCGATTCACACAGTGCCTGAATGCCGCCGAGCTCCGTTCCCTGCGACGTTACAACGCACGGGAGCGGAGATCGGCGCCAAATTCAAAAAAGTAAAAACACACAAAATACACACAGTACTGTAATCTTACAGATTACAGTATTGTATAAAAAAATACACACCCCCTTTGTCCCTAGTGGTCTGTGCAGTGCCCTGCATGCACTTTTATATTATAAATACTGTTTTTTCTGCCTGGAATTTGGAGATTGTCCATAGCAACCAAAAAGTGTCCCTTTATGTCAAAAGTGATTTTAGACCAACTAGAAAACAGCGATAATAAATTATAATCACTTGCAGAATTGAGCAATAGCGATTTGTGGGGAAATTCGCCATCAAACACTAAATCTAATGACAGCGACAATTCTGCAAATGAGCAAATTTCTGTGTTTTTGGATTTGATTACATTACTGAATAATTTTTATTATTATTTATTATATTATAAACTTTATCATACCCGGGATGTCTGCTAGACTCTGGTTTGAACAGATTTAAGAGAGTTATTCCTAAGAATTACAGGACTACAATATAAAACGCCAAATTTCCATGCAAAATAATTGTACCGCTTTCACCACCTAAAACCAGAACTAATCATACCGCCAGGGAGGTTAATTTGACACACCGAGAGCTAATCAGTGGGTCCAGCGAGCCCCGCCGATCGTTTCCAACAGAGGCAGAATGGTGGTCTGCGAATAAAAAACAAGTCCCCAGAGAGCCTCTCCCACGTACATCAGGGTCCCCAGAGAGCCCCCCCCTTCCATCAGGGTCCCCAGAGAGCCTCCCCTTACATCAGGGTCCCCAGAGTGCCTCCCCTTACATCAAGGTCTCCAGAGAGCCCCCCCATACATCAGGGTCCCCAGAGAGTTCCCCATACATCAGGGTCCCCAGAGAGCCTCCCCTTACATCAGGGTCCCCAGAGATCCCCTTACATCAGGGTCTTCAGACAGCCCCCACTTACATCAAGGTCTCCAGAGAGCCCCCCATACATCAGGGTCCCCAGAGAGCCCCCCATACATCAGGGTCCCCAGAGAGCCCCCCATACATCAGGGTTCCCAGAGAGCCCCCCATTCATCAGGGTCCCCAGAGAGCCCCCTATACATCAGGGTCCCCAGAGAGCCCCCCTATACATCAGGGTCCCCAGAGAGCCCCCCCATACATTAGGGTCCCCAGAGAGCCCCCCATACATCAGGGTTCCCAGACAACCTCCCCTTACATCAGGGTCTCCAGAGGTCCCCCATACATCAGGGTCCCAAGAGAGCCTCCCCTTACATCAGGGTCCCCAGAGATCCCCTTACATCAGGGTCTCCAGACAGCCCCCCCTCTTACATCAAGGTCTACAGGGACCCCCCCATACATCAGGGTTCCCAGAGAGACCCCCATACATCAGGGTCCCCAGAGAGCCCCCCATACATCAGGGTCCCCAGAGAGCCCCCCATACATCTGGGTTCCCAGAGAGCCCCCATACATCAGGGTTCCCAGAGAGCCTCCCCTTACATCAGGGTCTCCAGAGAGCCCCCCATACATCAGGGTTCCCAGAAAGCCTCCCCTTACATCAGGGTCTCCAGAGAGCCGCCCATACATCAGGGTCCCCAGAGAGCTCCTCAATACATTAGGGTCCCCAGACTTAACCCCCCAGAGTTTACCCTGTACCTGGCTGTGCACCTCCAACCCCCAGCACAGGGGGAGGTGGAAGGGGGCGATCGGCAGCTCTATGGCGCCTGTGGACCACAGGATCTCCCTGGGGCTTGTATTTCTCTTTCACAGTGTATAGAGTGGAGAGGGGAGGGGCCTCTGACCCAGGCAGCAGTCGGAAACAGTGTACAAGCCGAGCAACTCACAGAAGAGTGAAACTTGTAGCTGCCCGGGTCAGAGGCCCCTCCCCTCTCCACTCTATACACTGTGAAGGAGAAATACAAGCCCCAGGAAGATGCTGCCATCACCATAGAGCTGCCGATCGCCAACTCCCATCTCCCCCCACTGCACTAAAAGCCAGAGGGGCAGGGGGTGATGCTGTGTCTTGGGCACCCCCCCCCCCACAGTGACAAAACAGCTCTGCCGCAGAACTGTCAGCAGCATAGGAGCTTCTCACAGGCCCCTACTGCCCGCGGGCCCTCGGACAGCGTCCGAAGGCCCGAATGGTCAGTCCGCCCCTGGTCAGCAGGATGACTACCAGCAATAATGTCTGTATACAGTGTTCAATTAACTCCATCTGTGGTGCTATGTCTCTGTTACCTGCAAATGGGCAAAAGCCTCCTCAGCCAGATCTTGTGGACAAGGCCCAACTGCTACATAATTATTTATTTTTACTCTTCATTCCAAATTCAGCTTTTTTTTTTTTAACATGTGATCAGCAGCATAGGACTAGAAACTCCTCCTGCTTACCGTATGTTTCCCTGCAGACAGGCTTGGTAAAGATCTGGGTCATGTGACAGCTATTTATCGATTAGGAAAAAGATACTTAGATGTATTTTTTATTAAAAATAATTACAGCGCTATCATCCACATACAGAATAGAAGGGAATTGTAAATTAAATAGTGTGTGTTTAGCACCACTTTAATGTAATATGCATCCCATATACAGAACGATCTTTGATGTTTGTGCATGTTTCAGTTTAAAATTTGAGTCTCAGTAATAAATACAGTGAATATTACTTTTCTTCTTTGATCTCCTGTAACATTTTTGTTTGCAGATGGCAAATCGTGTTTCTTTATCAATGATTTATTATTAAAGTGGTTCTAAAGTCATAAGTCACCATACACCTTCTGCAGCAGCAGCAACTGCAAAATAACTGAAAATTGAAGTCAAATGCTGGCAAATGGGAATGCATACAAGCCTGGGTTTGATCTTGTGATACATTTGTCTCTATGCGTTCAGATTTCGAATGCTGCCTGCTATTTTCTATTGCTGAAAATGCCTGCACATTGAAAGGATCATATCTGATTCAGCAAATTTCATTAAAAAAAAACAAATGAATTTTGCTGCTCAGATAAGCTTGTTTGCTGTCCATTATGTTGAAAATCAATACAAGAGCCTTATATCTTTGTCATTGTAGACTCCAAAATGGTATGTTTGGTGATCCCCATAGTTATTAGTAGTCTGTTCTGCTCTGCAGAGAGAGCATGTAGCCTGTGGCTGTAGACAGTTTAGACAAAGTACTAACAAGACTAGCTGCATGTTTGTTTGCATGTGGCTTTAGACAAGCACAGGATGTGTGATAAGGCAGCTTTTAGCCAGTGGTTATAGGTTAGAAGAAAATGTGTATGTAAATTAGGGCAGCCCTAAATAATTACAGCTTAATATTCAATCTTCAGTTTCTTCCCACCATATATTCAACAATGAGATCCTGATTGTCCTGTTTGAATTATAATGACCACACAGAATATTTTTCTTCCGTGCTATCTGCATCCCTGGCACCCCCTTCTGGGTCTTCTCCTTCTTTCCCAAAGGAGTTTGTCCACATCAGCTGGGTCCCTGTGTGTCAATCTCTTTCAACATCATACATCATGTATCACAGACCCAAACAACACAACAACACAATGTTCTTACAGGCTGCAGATAATCAGAATACAGGTTCATATAATGGACCCCGGGCAAGTATTACCTTGAAGGTCACCAAAAGACTTACTAAGTCTTTTGGTGACCTTCAGCAGCCGACACGGACACAAAGACGGACCCACGTGGGAGACGGGATATACTTAAGCAAGATATGAATGTCTTATCATATTTTCAAAGGTGGTCAGTCTCTGTCCTGCCCGTGATGGTTCCTCTCGGTGGCCTTTTGGTCAGCTCTCCTTCGGGTCGCAACCCAGGGGCCCCACATTGGGCTGCCAAATTATTTTGGATCCAGACAAATGTCTGTACAATTATCTGCACCTGTGCTATTTTCAAATGTATATACACATGTACATTTAGAAGAATCACACTGACATCTTTGTTCAGCTTGAATGAATCTTCCCTTTATTGCTTTGGGCATATAGCCCCCTTCATAGTAAGAACATGAGACATTGTTTGAGTAAGCATCATCACAGTGTTGTCCGTGCTGTCAACTGTGGATTGGACGATCCTTATCTAAGGCTCCCCTGGCCAGTTTATTCAAGGTTTTTTTGCTGATGTGTAGGCTTGTGGACTCCTGGACTCTAGTTACCTCAATGAGTTAGGAAATTAGCATGTATATGTACATAATAGAAAGTAATTTTATCAAAGCATTAATCAATCCATAACAGAAGACCCATCCACGACCCATCTTCAGTGTTCTGGCTGAGGGAAGAAGGTTCTCATCCAAGAATTTATGGATTTATGATAAAAATTATAGACCTTTGATTTCTTTGTAGGTGGGCAAACTTACAAAATCTGCAGGGGATCAAATAATTATTTTCCCCTCTGTAAATGAGGAACACAGATCACAGGGTAAAGCTGGAGATGCAAGGATGGGGGAGAGCCAGGACCAGAATCAGGAAAAAGGAGAACAGATACAAGGCGACAAATGCAAAAGCAAAATCAAAATCAGGACATAGGTACAGGAATCAGACTCAGGATTTAACAGCAAGCGTGCATCTGGCTGACGAGCAAACACTGTAGCGAGAGGCACTAGTAGAGGAGTGACTAAATATCCTGCAGCAGCCAGAATTAGGTGAAGACTCATTACTGGAATCTACTGGGAGAAACCTGCTGGTGGACACCAGAACTACAACCTCCCACTCTGGGAAGCACAGTACCACCAGCAGGTGATCCAGGTCCTGACAGTAAGTGACAGCTCACTGGACTGTCAATTACAAAGCCTAGTCTGCCTTTCTGTGCCTTACCACTCACCTCCCTGATATCATTGATGAACAGGTGTCACTCTTCTCCCAGTACAAGTGTAGGCCTACCGGCGACTGCAGTAATCGGGGGAGGATATGAAGAAGTTCACTCACGTATCTTCTTCTTCCTCAAAGGAGCCACCAGCTGCAGCAGATGTGCATGTAAAACCAATGCATTTCTGATATTACAGTGCAGAATTTGGGACTGATCTAAGTTCTGAAGGTGCAGGAACTGGAGCTAATCTGGGGGCTGATCATGCATGAATAGGAGCAGATCTGAATTTTAAAAGTGCATGAAATGGGGCTTATTTGAGGTCTAAAGTTGCATGAATTTGGCTGATCTGAGGTCTAAAGGTACAGGTATTGAGGCTGAGTTGAGGTTTGAAGGTATATGACTTGGGTCTGAAATCTAAAAGGTACAAGAATTCTTAGGTATTCTAAACACGTATACAGACCATACAGTACATGTATGTTTTGATCAGCAACTTTCCACTAGGAAGACCTGGTGTTCATACATCAATACCGAGTTCCGTGTGCAAGGATCATAAAGCTGGCCATGCACTGATAGATTTTTTTGTATGAGTTTTTATATGAAAATTGTTAGTACATTCAATAATGCTTATTTGAGGTGGACCTCTGATGCATGCTTCCGACATAAAGTCCCTCAGGACAGCTCTTGAGCTGCTAGCAGCCTCCTATTTTTCAACCTGCTGTTTTTTTGGGGGTTTGAGCATATATCCCCTAATGAACAATTAAGAAAACAGAATATTTTGACTTTCTTGTTCGAGTTCACGCAGGGATACAGGTCTCACCCCTCTGTGTTATGCTCACTCAGCTTACTTTTGTTCTATAGTATGCTGACATAAAGCGGCTGTTTAGGGCCATCAGAACTTGTTTAATCATCTCCCTCTGTCCCCCCCTCCTGTTTGGTGTTGATTCACTTATTCTCGGCTAGACTACCTCCATGTTTCTTCCATGCTCCATCAGTGTTAGCTCTTTGCAGAGACAGGGATTTAGGAAGTCATTGTCTTCTTAGCCCTTGTGCACACGGTCAGACATTCCGATGGACAATGTCCGATAGGACCGTGTTGTCGGATAATCCGACAGTGTGTGGGCTCCATCGGACTGTTTCCGTCTGAGTATCTGACGGACCAAGTTTTCCAGCTGGGCTATAAAATTTTCCGACAACATGATCCGATCGGACTTTGTCCGCTCATGTGTAGAGAATTCTGATCGGACAAAGTGCCACGCATGCTCAGATCAAATTCCTAGACCAAAGCTATTGGCTACTAGCCTGAACATAGTCCCGTCCTAACGAAATAACGTCATCACGTTAAGTACGATCGGATTTTCTGACAACTTTGTCTGACTGTGTGTATGCAACAGTTTCGGACAAAATCCGTCGGACAAAATCGGATTTGGTTGTCGGAATGTCCGACTGTGTGTACAAGGGCTTACACTTCAATGACCTAAAAGCACATTCTCTGTACTGCAATTATCTGAAGTAAAATGTGTTGTATACTGTATCTCATTGAAGAATTAGGCTGTCTGTAGATGGTGCCATGTAAGCAGGTGACCATACTGAATGGACAGACTGGACCTAAGGTGGTAAGTTAATGCATAAATCGGCATTTGAAACAAAAAAGACCTTGTGTCCCTTATGCCGCGTACACACGATCAAACAAGCGGGTGGAAAAGTCCGGCAAACTCAAGTCCGCCAAACAATCCCCCCTCCGGCATACTTTTTTGACCCGAAAGTACGGCGGACTTAGAATGTAGTTTTACACTCCAATCTTCCCGCCGGACTCGCATTTCGGCGGACAATCCGGCCTTGTGTATGCCAGTCCGCCGTACTTTTGAAATTAACTGACTTTTCCCGCTCGGAGAAAAGTCCGCTCATTTCGAGCGGGTCTCCAGGTAGGCGGGGCCCGCGAAGGAGACGTCGCTCGCCCAGCCGCCTGGTATGGACTTAAAGGGGAACCCCAACACCGAAAAAAATCGGCGTGGGGGTCCCTCCAAAGTCCACAACAGACCCTTGTCCGAGCACGCTACCTGGCCGGCCAGGAAAAGAGGGGCGAGCGAGTGCCCCCCCCTCCTGAGCCGTACCAGGCCGCATGCCCTCAACATGGGGGGTGCCTTGGGGAAGGGGGGGGGGGCGCGCGGCCCCCCCACCCCAAAGCACCTTGTCCCCATGTTGACGAGGACAAGGGCCTCTTCCCGACAACCCTGGCCGTTGGTTGTCGGGGTCTGCGGGCGGGGGGCTTATCGGAATCCGGGAGCCCCCTTTAATAAGGGGGCCCCCAGATACCGGCCCCCCACCCTATGTGAATGAGTATGGGGTACAATGTACCCCTACCCATTCACCTGTAAAATAAAGTACAAAAAAAAACACAACACACAAGATAAAATAATTTATTGCACAGCTCCGGGGGTCTTCCGTCTTCGGGGGTCTTCTCGCCGGACTCCTCCGCTATTTTCTTGTAGCTCTTTTACTAGCGGAGGAGCCCGGCATTCTTCTTCGTCGCCGCGGCCTCTTCTTCCGACTTCGGGGGTCTTGTCCCCCTCTTCGGTTCTTCTGCCGGCCACCGCGCCTTCTTATAGCTCTTTTACAGGCGGTGGCCCGGTCTTCTGTCGCCGCCGCCGCCTTCCGTTCTTCTTCTTCTTCTTCTTCTCCTGGAGATGTTGACTCGACGTTCTCTCTGGCCGCAATGCCAGGGACGCGCTGCGCTGCGACTTATATAGGGACAAGGGGCGGTGTCACATGGGTTGATGTCACATGGGTTGGTCACAAGGGTTGATGTCACATGGTGACAGTCCCAGCATCCTCCGGGACTGTGACATCGTAAGGGGGCGGGGTCACCATGTGACACCAACCCATGTGACATCAACCCATGTGACACCGCCCCTTGTACCTATATAAGTCGCAGCGCAGCGCGTCCCTGGCATTGCGGCCGGAGAGAACGTCGAGTCAACATCTCCAGGAGAAGAAGAAGAAGAAGAAGAACGGAAGGTGGCGGCGGCGGCGACAGAAGACCGGGCCACCGCCTGTAAAAGAGCTATAAGAAGGCGCGGTGGCCCGGCAGAAGAACCGAAGAGGGGGACAAGACCCCCGAAGTCGGAAGAAGAGGCCGCGGCGACGAAGACGAATGCCGGGCTCCTCCGCTAGTAAAAGAGCTACAAGAAGACAGCGGAGGAGTCCGGCGAGAAGACCCCCGAAGACGGAAGACCCCCGGAGCTGTGCAATAAATTATTTTATCTTGTGTGTTGTGTTTTTTTTGTACTTTATTTTACAGGTGAATGGGTAGGGGTACATTGTACCCCATACTCATTCACATAGGGTGGGGGGCCGGTATCCAGGGGCCCCCTTATTAAAGGGGGCTCCCGGATTCCGATAAGCCCCCCGCCCGCAGACTCCGACAACCAACGGCCAGGGTTGTCGGGAAGAGGCCCTTGTCCTCATCAACATGGGGACAAGGTGCTTTGGGGTGGGGGGGCCGCGCGGCCCCCCCTTCCCCAAGGCACCCCCCATGTTGAGGGCACGCGGCCTGGTACGGCTCAGGAGGGGGGGCGCACGCTCGCCCCTCCTTTCCTGGCCGGCCGGGTAGCGTGCTCGGACAAGGGTCTGTTGTGGACTTTGGGGGGACCCCCACGCCGATTTTTTTCGGCGTTGGGGTTCCCCTTTAAGTCCATACCAGGCGGCGGGGCCAGCGACGTCTCCTTCGCGGGCCCCGCCTACCTGGAGACCCGCTCGAAATGAGCGGACTTTCCTCCGCGCGTGTGGGCGAGTCCGTTCATTTCAAAAGTAGGGCGGATAGTACTGCGGACTTAGTACGCCGTATTAGTCTGCTGAAAAAGTGCCGTGTGTGGGCAAGTAGCCCGTTCGGAAAGTCCGACGGACAGTCTGGCGGGAAGTCCGCCAGACTAAGTACGTCGGACAGACGGCTACGTGTGTACGCGGCTTTAATATACTCCAAGAAAGGGATTTTACTGTGGATTTTATCTGTTTTCTGTGAAAGTTTTTAATTATATGTGTATGTGGGAGCAGCAATATACTATATGCTCATTACATGTGCAGGCTTTGCTTCCTACTTGGCAGTGCTACCCCACACACAGAATGCTGAATCAGAATGCTGATGTAGCTAAAATATCACCAAGCACCCACAAATACCCACACTTGCAATCTGTTCACCCCTTCCAATATTTTTACTTTTTTACTGTCTATTAGGAGGAGACTTCTGCCATTATAAATTCTATATTTTCTTCCAAGGTTCCCAGTTCTGCTTTGTACCTTTCTAAGCCATGATCTTCTATTGAGCTGTACAACCTTTTATTTTTCATTTACTAATTCTATTTTTATGGGATAAAGTACTTGCTAGGAGTCAAGCTGTGATTACATGCACTCATACTGAACACAAGAGGATTTGGGTTATGTAGTAATAAGCCTATGATGAAGAGCTTCTGTAGAAAACAGAGGTAGACACCAATACGTAGTATATCTGGAAAGCATATCTGCTGGGTTGAGGAGTCAGCCATGGAAAAGAAAACACATATGCAGTTCACATGCTGCATGGCCCCTTGGGAATAGACTCATGTGGTATGCATTCTTTACTTGCTCTACTCTGTGCTTTGGCAGCTTATGTGTGTCAGTTTTTTTGTAAGTATGTGTAATTATTATATAATATAATTTTACTATATAATAAAATGTCAGTTGCACAGAAGAAATATGCACTTTTCTTTACATGGTGATATTTGAGGTATTACAATAAAATCGCAAAAAATTATAACACAAAGGATATTGCAGTAAGTGTATTACAGCCTGCAGGGTCAATTCAATAAAGTATATAAGCCAAGTTTGTTATTTGATTTAACGGTTATTGTTTCACCAAATATATGATTCACTTAACAAAATATTGTATAGTAATTATATCATCATTTGGTCACACAAAACAGTGATTTAACTATTATAAGCCTTTATATTTAAAGCTGAACTTTAGGAAGATTAGTAAAGATGTGAATTAATACAACTTATGAAATTTATTTTTTTAAAGCAGTAGTACACCACAATAAAAAAAACTAAAAAAATCTTCTCCCTGCAAATGAATGTCATAATGTACTAGTAGGCATCGCATACTAGCACATTATGAAAGATTTACCTGAAAGCGAAGCCCTCCAGCAGTGTGCTGTCACTGCTGACCAGGCTTCCATCTTCACCTGGTCTTCCCTCCGGGTTCGCGGGCAGCATCCGTTTGACTGGTGAGGCTGTGATGACGTCACGCCCGCACATGTGCGTGGCCCGTGGGAGTCACGGCTGTAGCGCGGCTTTTTATGGATGGCATGCCATTCATTGAGAGCACATTGCACATGCGACAGTAACACCGGCACTGCTAAAGTAAATATCTCCTAAACGGTGCATATTTAGGAGATATTTACTGTACCTACAGGTAAGATTTATTTTAGGTTTACCTGTAGGTATAAAACATTACACGGGCTTTACTACCACAATGTGAGTACATACATTTGACCAATATCAGAGATGGAGTGTGAGATGAAGCAGCACAAGGAACCAATCAGTTCATGTGTTGAAAAGCATGCCAATAGAAGGAAAAAGCAGAGTGACGGGGAGAGAGCTCATCACTGTGCTGCTTCTTCTTCACTATCCAGTCACGGGCTGGGGCGGATTCAGAACCACCTGAAGTGGATTGAATGATGCTGACCATCACGCTATAGATATCTATTAGAAGAAAAAAGTCTTATGGGGGAAATCTCAATATTATTGAAGGCAATATTGCAACAGATTTTAATTGGCTATGTATTTATATATATATATATATATATATATATATATATATATATATATATATTTTTTTTTTTTTTTTTTTGGCTGCAGTTTTTCTTCAACAAAGCCTTTATTTTAGGTCTCCTTTTTCTGAAGATACCTTACAATCATCCCAGAACTGAGTAATATTTAAAAGAGCAAAAACCCTTTTCCTGAGAGGGGATTCCTGACCATGTATGATGTAAGCGAATCATTCAGGTGACCTTAGTGGACAGGTGAGGTGCTGTATTCTTCAGCAATCATCAGGAGCAGGATGCTTTCATGTTTGTCCACACAAAATGTCCTAAAAATTTGGCAATCAGTGAATGCTTGAACAGTGAATGCCGGTTCACACTGGGACGACTTGTCAGGCAACTGACAAGTCACATCCCATTCTGTACAATGGAACCGTTCTAATCAGAGCGACACAAGTCGCTCCGACTTAGAAAAAGGTTCCTGTACGACTTTGGGGGGCGACTTGAGGCGACTTGCATTGACTTCTATAGAGGAGTCGTTTTGCAAGTCGCCGCAGCTGTCGTGTCCAGGTTGCATGAGGCAGTCGCGCTGCAAGTCGTGCTGCCTCAGTGTGAACCGACACTGAATGTTCAGGTTCAAACAAACACACAACTTATCCCTAGTGTGTACCATACAGTGGATATACACTGACTATAGCTGCCTATACACTATACAATTTTTATACAATTTTCTTGTACAGTTTTCCTTTAGATTTACCAAAACCATATAATATGAGGTCAAACCTAAACAATTTCAAATTGTATGCAATCAGGCATGCCCTTGCACTAAATACTGTAGGGATGAGCCGAACACCCCCCGGTTCGGTTCGCACCAGAACTTGCGAACGACCCCCGCGTTCGGTACGAACGTTAGAACCCCATTGAAGTCTATGGGACTCGAACGTTCGAATTGGAAAGTGCTAATTTTAACGGCTAATATGCAAGATAGTGTCCTAAAAAGGGTTTGGCGACCTGCCTCCTGCCTCAGGGGACATGGGTCACTGCAAAAAAAAGTTTTAAAAACTACCGTTTTGGCGGGAGCACTGATTTTAATGACGATTAAAGTGAAAAAAAAAGTGAAATATTCCTTTAAATATGGTGCCTGCGGGGTGTCTGTAGTATGCCTGTGAAGTGCCAAGTGTTTCCCGTGTTTAGAACAGTCCCTGCACAAAATGACATTAAACGGAAATAACACCATTTAAAACTGCTTGCGGTTTTAATGTTATATCTGGTTCCTGCAATATGGTTGAAAATCATTGAGAAACATGGCATGGGTAGCCCTCCCTGCCCATTACCAGCCTATTTGGGTCTTGTACGCATATTAAGGGGAACCCCGTACCCATATTAAAAAAAGGAAATGCGTGTGGCCCCCAGGCCCTATATACTCAGAACAGCAGTATACAGGCGGTGCAAACAAGACAGGGACTGTGTAGGTTTGTTGTGTTAAGTTGAATCTGTTTGTCATTTTCAACCGGTACATTTTTAAAGTGTAGCTCCAGTCAAAAAAACTATCTTTAAGCTTTTTGGAAAACATAGGAAAGGGTTATTACCCCTGTATAATTTGTTTTGTCGTCCATCTTTTTTCATCTCACTTGCTGCTGTCTCCTTGCGTTTGCAAGTAGGAGATGTTTGTAAGTTGGATGTTTGAAAGTAGGGGCCTGCCCTATATTATAGCGGTATGTACTGGGTACAGAGCACGCAGACAGCACGCACTATCTCCTAACACTACTGACTGCAAGCTCTATTATTAACCACTTGTTAGCCCAATGTTTGCATAAAGTGAAAGATGAAGTTATGCTGAGTAAATAGATATCAAACATGTCACTCTTCAAAATTGCACATGCCCGTGGAATGGCGCCAAACGTCGCTACTTAAAAAATCCCCATAGGCGACGCTTTAAATATTTTTTTACTGGTTACATGTTTTGAGTTGCAGAGGAGGTCTAGGACTAGAATTATTGCTCTCGCTCTAACATTCTCGGCGATACCTCACATGTGTGGCACATGCGAGCACATGGGGACATGGGCGCTTTAATTTTTATTTTATTTTTTTATTGTTCATTTTACTTTATTTATTTTAGTTTGACATTTTTTTTCCCAAAAATATATTTTTGATCACTTTTATTCCTATTACAAGAAATGTAAACATCCCTTGTAATAGGAATATGGGGTGACAGGTCCTCTTTACAGTGAAATCTGGGGGGTCAATATGACCCCACATCTCACCTCTAGGCTGGGAAGCCTGAAATAAAAAATAAAAAAAAGATTCTGGCTTTGATCGTACTGGCGAGTTGGTAGAAGCACCGGAGGGCGGTGAGGGGTGGGGGGCGTCTATGGCTGGGTATTTCAGGGTATCACCGAGTATGGCTGGGTATCTCTGAGTATGGCTGGGTATGGCAATTTATGGCAGGGTATTACAGAGTATTGGCGGGGTATTGGCGGGGTACTACAGAGTAATAGCAGGGTACTGCAGAGTATTGGGGGGTACTGCAGAGTAATGGGGGTTACTGCAGAGTAATGGGGGTTACTGCAGAGTAATGGGGGGTACTGCAGAGTAATGGCAGGGTACTGCACTGCAGAGTAATGGCGGGGTACTGCAGAGTAATGGCAGGGTACTGCACTGCAGAGTAATGGCGGGGTACTGCACTGCAGAGTAATGGCGGGGTACTGCAGAGTAATGGCGGGGTACTGCAGAGTAATGGCGGGGTACTGCACTGCAGAGTAATGGCGGGGTACTGCAGAGTAATGGCGGGGTACTGCACTGCAGAGTAATGGCAGGGTACTGCACTGCAGAGTAATGGCGGGGTACTGCACTGCAGAGTAATGGCGGGGTACTGCACTGCAGAGTAATGGCGGGGTACTGCAGAGTAATGGCGGGGTACTGCAGAGTAATGGCGGGGTACTGCAGAGTAATGGCGGGGTACTGCAGAGTATGCACTGGTATTGAGGGGTTAAATTCGGTGAGCAGCGATGTGGGCACTGCAGATGCAGCCCACATCGCTGCTGACACCGATCTCTTTCCCCTCCGCTGTACCGATCGGTACAGAAAGGGGAGGGAGGAACAGGCGTCATAACATGACGCCGGTTTGTTTCCAAGTGATCACTCCGTCATTTGACGGAGCAATCACGTGGTAAACGGCCGCTATGAGCGGCCGTTTACCGTGATGCGCCGGGTCCTATGGACCCGGCGGTCACGGATGCTCTCGAGTGCGCACACCTCAGGGCACGCGAGAGCAGAATTCTGGGAGGCCGTTAATTAACGGCCTCTCTGAGTTAAACAACCGCCCTGAAGCCGTTAATCGGCAATGGGCAGTTGTTAAGTGGTTAAAGCTAGATCACTAGCTATATAGGTGAGGTGAATATAGTGGTGTATACTGCAGTCAGGGCACAGACAACAACCACTACACAGCAGCAAGATAGGAAATCAGCCAAAAACGATTGGTGTGTACTGTGTTGAAGGTACACAGAACACCCACTGCTTCAGATGCAAAGTAACACACTACAGGAGGCCGCCTTAAAGGCGGCCTTATATAGTGTGGGGCGTGCACTACACAGCCTGAGCTATGATTGGCCACAGGCAGGATGCCTGTGGCCAATCATGGCTCTCCTCGCTGCCGGCGCTGCGATTGGCCAAGCATGCGGGGTCAATCATCGGGCAGCAATGCACTGCGCCAACGCAGTGCATTGTGGTCCGCGCGCGTCACTCGAATTTTGACGCGAACGGCCAAAACGTTCGGAATTCGCCGAACGCACGAACAGCCAATGTTCGAGTCGAACGTACGTTCGACTCGAACACGAAGCTCATCCCTAAAATACTGTAGTTGAAGTAAATCTAAAGGAAATTGAACAACAAAAATTGTATAATGTGTATCCAGCTTAAAGCTGTGTGCATTGTAGCACTGTCAATGTATTGTACACCACCACAATAAAATAGATTGAAATGGGGACAAACTACCCTTCATTTCTCTCACACAGAGAGTGATCAGAGCTTTATGGCAAATTTGCCCATACATCATTCTGACTTCACAGCGATGACTGACAGGTTATGGGTTAAACAATGTGCAGGATTTGGTATATATATATAAAAAAAATGATTGCAGCTTACTAGAGACAGTACATGAATTGAGTCTATTTTAGGATATTATGGCCAAACTGTAAGGGGGATCAAAATATCTGACTAATATGTACCTACTATTGTACATAGCCTGTAAGGTCTGTTACCATTTATCATTTATTTATTTTTTTATAGCAGGTAGTCCTTTGTAATGTGTAAATTAGCTAATCCTTTAAATCAAATATTCAGATTAATTATTGAACCTTCCGCCTTCCAATCATTAACCTTGCCTCACTGCTTGAGCTATAAGGTATGTAAGCCCAGTTGGTGAAATCTCACATAAGCTTTAACATGGTAATGCAATTTTAAAGTGATTAATATACAGTATTTAAATACTATTTTCGTTAAAATAGTACCTGGTGGTCCTGCCATTAGGGGCCTTCCTGTTATGGGGTGACAACGCTCTATCCCAGTTGTGCTCCATTATTGTAATGTGGGTCTCCCATTGAGAACGCAAGATGCCTTTTCACATACTGTATTACATGGTCCTTTGTTGTCATCATCAGGAAACAACTTATAAGGCAGGCCACACACGGTTCAAATCTTGGCCAGTTCAGCAGGAATCAGCCGAGATTCAAACTGTGTATGGGCAGGCTGAATATAGCAAGTTGGTCTATCGATCGGCTTCAGTACAACCAGAATACAGAGTTTTACCTGTGATTATTGCTAGTGGCTGCTATAGCCACTAGCAATAATCACTGTTTGCTCCTGGTGGGGACGGCTTTCCCCACCAGGAGAAGACAATGGTAGTTCACGCATCAACTCTGTGTTGATAGAGGAATCAACTCATGGTTGCAGGAAATAAATTTGCTTTGTGTATGGCCAGCCTAAGAAATGCCATGCAGCCTTGACTTTCTTCTAATTTGTTTATAAATAATTGTTAAAGTGGTTGTTAAGATACTTGTATAAAAAGCCCCCATCCCCTCTGTATTAGAACAATAAGTTCCACTGTGTCTGTGTTATATCATAAATATGATGATCTGTACTGATAACACGCCATCTTCCTACGATCAGTTGCCTCCTCTGTACTCTCCTCTGCCCTGCTGACAGTTCCAGTGGGCGGGGCCAATCAGTTCCGCTGATGTCAGCTGGGGAGGAGAGGAGAGACAAAGCCGAGGAGTCACATGATCGCCGCAGGAAGACGCTGTGTTATCAGTACAGATAAGCATATTTAAGCTATAACACAGACACAGGGGAACTTATTGTTTTCTTATACAGAAGGGATGGGAGCTTTTAATGTTAAGTATGAGAGCAGCAGGAGCGGGGGGTGGGGCATCCTGGGGCATTCCCTCTGGACAGTATTAGCTGCGTCTTGCCTGGCCTGGCGTCAGCCTGGTCTGCATCCACCACGTGCGAGATGACGCCAGTTGCCATGGGTGCCGGGGTATCAGACTGACAAGTTCCTGTTTGATATGGTCACTTTATGAGCCCTCTGGACACCTAATACCTATATGCTCCCCCACTGGCTCTTACTCCACTGTGGGTGGATCTTAGCAGAACTTCATCTGCTATATACAGTGGTGTGAAAAAGTGTTTGCCCCCTTCCTCATTTCCTGTTCCTTTGCATGTTTGTCACACTTAAGTGTTTCGGAACATCAAACCAATTTAAACAATAGTCAAGGACAACACAAGTAAAGACAAAATGCAATTTGTAAATGAAGGTGTTTATTATTAAAGGTGAAAAAAAATCCAAACCATCATGGCCCTGTGTGAAAAAGTGATTGCCCCCTAAACCTAATAACTGGTTGGGCCACCCTTAGCAGCAACAACTGCAACCAAGCGTTTGCGATAACGTGCAATGAGGCTTTTACAGCGTCCTGGAGGAATTTTGGCCCACTCATCTTTGCAGAATTGTCCTAATTCAGTTACATTAGAGGGTTTTCGAGCATGAACGGCCTTTTTAAGGTCATACCACAACATCTCAATAGGATTCAGGTCAGGACTTTGGCTACGCCACTCCAAAGTCTTCATTTTGTTTTTCTTCAGCCATTCGGTGGTGGACTTGCTGGTGTGTTTAGGATCATTGTCCTGCTGCAGAACCCAAGTCCGTTTCAGCTTGAGTACACGAACAGATGGTCGGACATTCTCCTTCAGGATCTCTTGGTAGACAGCAGAATTCATAGTTCCTTTTATCACGGCAAGTCTTCCAGGTCCTGAAGCAGCAAAACAGCCCCAGACCATCACACTACCACCACCATATTTTACTGTTGGTATAATGTTCTTTTTATGAAATGCAGTGTTCCTTCTACGCCAGATATACTTGGACACACACCTTCCAAAGAGTTCCACTTTTGTCTCATCGGTCCACAGAATGTTGTCCCAAAAGTCTTGGGGATCATCAAGATGTGTTGTGGAGAAATTGAGACGAGCTTTGATGTTCTTTTTGCTCAGCAGTGGTTTTCTCCTTGGAACTCTGCCATGCAGGCCATTTTTGCCCAGTCTTTTCCTGATGGTGGAGGCATGAACGCTGACCTTAACTGAGGCAAGTGAGGCCTGCAGTTCCTTGGACGTTGTTGTGGGGTCTTTTGTGACCTCTTGGATGAGTCGTCGCTGCGCTCTTGGGGTAATTTTGGGCGGCCGGCCACTCCTGGGAAGGTTCACCACTGTTCCATGTCTTCGCCATTTGTGGATAATGGCTCTCACTGTGGTTTGCTGGATTCCCAAAGCTTTGGAAATGGCTTTATAACCCTTTCCAGACTGATAGATCTCAATTACTTTCTTTCTCAATTGTTCCTGAATTTCTTTGGGTCTCGGCATGATGTGTAGCTTTTAAGGATCTTCTGGTGGACCTTACTGTGTCAAGCAGCTCCTATTTAAGTGATGCCTTGATTGTGAACAGGTGTGGCAATAATCAGGCCTGGGTGTGGCTAGAGAAATTGATCTCAGGTGTGGACAACCACAGTTATAGTATGTTTTAACAAGGGGGGAAATCACTTTTTCACACAGGGCCATGATGGTTTGGATTTTTTTTCACCTTTAATAATTAACACCTTCATTTACAAATTGCATTTTGTGTTTACTTGTGTTGTCCTTGACTATTGTTTAAATTGGTTTGATGTTCCGAAACACTTAAGTGTGACAAACATGCAAAGGAACAGGAAATGAGGAAGGGGGCAAACACTTTTTCACACCACTGTAATGGTGGATTGGGCATTCATTAAGCTGGATATCATTGGATACCACTGTTCTCTTGAGCCAGGACATGTTTGTGTGGATGTGTATTATAGTTAGGTTTTACTCATTTACTATTTACCTTCCATTTCTTGCAGTGCTTGTTTTTTCAGCGAGTCCTCCTATGCCATCTTTCCCCACAGCCTTGCCCCTATACCAGAGATATGCAATTAGCGGACCTCCAGCTGTTGCAAAACTACAAGTCCCATAATGCCTCTGCCTCTGGGTGTCATGCTTGTGGCTGTCAGAGTCTTGCTATGCCTCATGGGAATTGTAGTTTGGCAACAGCTGGAGGTCCACTAATTGCATATCCCTGCCCTATACTCATGGCCTTATACAGTCTTTGAATCCGTGTATATTCTATCCAATCCCCTTCTTTTTGCTCAACCCTCTATTAGTGATCTGAACTTTTGATTATACTCTCTATACCCCATACTACCCCATACTTCTCTTTTTTTTCTTTAAGCCAGGACCGTTATCTTATTTGCGATCCTCATGAGTGCCCTCACAGGTGCGTTAACATCACTACATACACATCTCTTTACCCTTTCATCATCTATATGAGAAGTGCATCCTGGATTTAGGACACTACCCCATCCATGATTGGGGTACCTTCCTTTGCATTGGGGTAAAACAAGACACATGGGATGCCCTGGAGATATCTAAATGATCGATGATATATCTTCAATAGATTCTTGAAAGGTATTATGCGAGTATTATAACCAGCTATTATGTGAGTATGTTTAGGCCTATATACCTGTTCTTTTTATCATGCCATGCCATTCCTCACCACTTATGTATTATCATATACAACCATTTCTTTACACATTATACATCTTATGTGCATACTAAATGTTTATGTTGATATTGCTATTGATACAATCTGCTATTGTATCATTAGAATATACAGTCTGTTGTGATCAAACCCTGAAGAAGGAATTTACCATTGATTATATTCCGAAACATCTTGGGATTTTCTTCACCATTGTCTGCGGCTTGGCCTCTCATCTAGAGTCCTACTGCGGGCTCAAGACCACAGTACTGCATTGTATACAGCATGAATGCCACTCTAGATTTTATCTAAGCAAGTTATTTTGTTATTGATGTTTGCATTGAAACATTTTATACTTATATTTTATACTTATATTTTTTTGCGGCCGAGTGTAGCACACCCCTGGAGGTGACATGGGGGAATGGTGCCAACAGAAGCACGGGTTGCCTGATTGCTGAAGCTGGTTGCTAGAAGCTTGCTGGAACAGGCCAGGTATACTGCAGGGCAGGCATGCTTGGATGGTCCAGGAGGTGCGCACCAGTGGAGCAGATCGGACAGATGTGTCGGGAGCCAGGCCAGGGTACATTCATAGTCAGACAGTCCAGGGTAAGCATAAACAGGAGCCAGCCAGGTCTATGCAAATAGGTAAGGCCAGAGTCCATAAGCTAGGCCAGGATCAGATGCAGGAAGCAAGCAGGAACAAGTTAGGATACAAGCCAAAAGGTCAAGCCAGGAGTTCAAGAAGAGCAGGCCAAGGCAAGCTGGGCCGGTACACATGAAGTCTGATAAGCAGGATAAACAAGGCACAGGAACACAGAGGGAAACTGACGATAAACCAGCACAGCACCATTATCAGCAGTAGGTTTAAATAGGCAGTGGCGCCACTATCACGCTATGCGCATGCACGTTTGCTTGTTCACGGCGCTGTGCATCCTTGTGCGTTGATTCACGTTGGCGTGCCTCTGCCTATGCCTGTT
The DNA here is from genome assembly GCF_037356315.1 of Lithobates pipiens. Taxonomy (NCBI): domain Eukaryota; kingdom Metazoa; phylum Chordata; class Amphibia; order Anura; family Ranidae; genus Lithobates; species Lithobates pipiens. The sequence continues at coordinate 123,082,665 of NW_027507789.1, read as the reverse complement.
CGCGAGTCCTGCACTATTGTGCATGGGAATGTGCCTATTACCCTGAAAATATGGTTGGCTTTCCACAATATATCCCTCCTGTCACCTTGCCCCATCATACTGCCCCCTCCTGTCTCAGTGCCCATCCCCTCATACTGCTCCCCTCCTGTCACACTGCCCCCCTCCTATCACATGTCCCCCACATGTCCCCCATCACAATTCCTTCCTTATCCCCCGAGAGGCAATTGGATTTTCCCCAGATCAACTTTACCTATAAATGTTAGTACCCAGTTATACTATGTACACTTAGGAAATAATCCAGGCCCTTCTTAAAGCAATCCACTGAGCTGGCCATAACCACCTCTGCAGGGAGTCTATTCCACATTTTCACAGCTCTTACTGTGAAGAAACCTTTCCATATTTGGAGATGAAATCTCTTTTCCTTTAGACGTAAAGAGTGCCCCCTTGTCCTCTTTGTTGACTGTAAAGTGAATAACTCCACACCAAGTTCACTATATGGACCCCTTATATATTTGTACATGTTGATCATATCCCCCTTAATCTTATCAAGAGAGAATAAATTCAGTTCCTCTAATCTTTCCTCATAGCTGAGTTCCTCCATGCCTCTTATCAGTTTGGTTGCCCTTCTCTGCACTTTCTCCAGTTCCCCGATATCCTTTTTGGGAACTGGTGCCCAAAACTGAACTGCATATTCCAGATGAGGTCTTACTAATGATTTGAACAGGGGCAAAATTATATCTCTCTCTCTGGAGTCCATACCTCTCTTAATACAGGAAAGGACTTTGCTCACTTTGGAAAACGCAGCTTGGCATTGCATGTTATTATTGAGCTTATGATCTACCAAAACCCCCAGATCCTTCTCCACTGTGGATTCCACCAGTTGTACTCCCCCTAAAATGTATGATGCATGCATATTCTTAGCCCCCAAGTGCATAACTCTTACTGCCCCAGACAAATTTCCCCCTTCTGTCTTCTTAGCCGCATCGATTGTTATTCCAAGAAAGCCAACCGCCAGCTCTAAAAAAACAGTACTGGGGTGATGCCTGCAGCTGCAGGCATCACCCCAGTACAACCCCTTCAAGCCAAGGCTGTATATTTGCGTACAGTCGGCGTTAAGGGGTTAAAATGTCCATGGGCCGGGTGCACGTGAATTCATCATGTGCAACGACAGACATTTAGCGGCGTTGGGCCGTAGGTTGCCAACTCCTGGTGTAGGGGTTAGGAGGATGTGATACACAAAATAGTATAAACAGTACAGAATTAAGAAGTCAAGACTATTTAATGCACAGCATAGCTTGCAGAACGCAGTGATCAGGAGTAAATTCACAAATACACAGAAGCTGGTGCATAAATTCTGCTCATTGAGACCGTCTGATTTGCATTTACATTTGCCGCTAATGATGCGGGCGCCAGGGGTGGGCGGGGCTGAGTCCGGCATTCTGTGTCTATAGACGCAAATGTTGGACTCGGGAGCGCGGAGGAGCCGTGAGAGCCGCCGGGGGACCCTAGAAGACGATAATCGGGGCCACACTGTGCAAAGAAAACTGCACAATGGAGGTATAACATGTTTGTTATTTTTTTTAAAAAATCAAAAAACAAGGGTTTACAAACCCTTTAATTACAATATAAAATGTAAAAAAAAAAAAGTAAAAATATCAGAATACCATTATAGTAGGGCCATACAGACACAAACACTTTTCCACAATCATGGTACAATACAGTAGACAGTTGAGAAAGTTTGTAGGAGCCTCAAACATTTTTGGAAAATAGCAGAGAAACACATATTTAGTGTCATCGCAATTACACAAAGTTCAATCCTCAAATAAACAATATTGCAGTGTACGAATCGTAAGTTGCATCAACAGGGGCACGTTCGACCCATATTTGTAAAATCTCCAAAGGAAAAAATAGTTAGTTTGACCTCCAATACACACCCGCTGTCATCCTAAAGACAGCTTGTCCGAAGTGATCAAAATGGCCCTAATTCAGAAAATCCAGGGCTGGCCCCTTAGGAGGGTTGTCAAAATCATATAAAACAACATAATTTGCATAATCCTCAGTGTTTTTTTACTTTAACACAATGAGAATAAAATAAACATTCCCTATTAAACTACTTGGTAAAATTCTTACCCTGGTACTTGCAATTTACAAATTTCAATACTGCTGTCACTTGCTCTGTCAGTGCTGCTTTCCTGAACATCTGGTGTTCACAGGAAAAATAATTAGAGGTTGTAACCTTAAAAAAACAAAACTGTTCCTTCAAAGCTTGTTAAACTGCATAGTGCTTGTGCGGTGTCATTTGTCCCTTTCTATGCTGTAAAATACCTAGATGATCCTGCCTATTCCTGTGCCCCCTAGGTGTGCTGACCATGGTAATCATGGCTGCTGAGCCATGGTACAGTGACCAGTTTATATGCCTCAGTCATCCCACTTGTTTAAAGTCCCTCCCTCTTTCCTTCCCTCCCTGCCTGTCACTTCCTAGTGTGTGAGAAGATCGACAAACCAGTTCCTCCCCTTCTGCCGCTATTCCGTGGGGCAGTAAAGTTAGTGATCACAATTACTGACAGCCCCTCTGTAATAATAGGATATACTACACAGTGTGTGTGTTTTAAAAAATTCTACGGCTAAATACCTTATTTCACATCGTCGATGTACAGTCACATGACCACCGCTGATGTCAAAGGGGAACCTCAGCCCATCCCACTGTAGTGCTTCGATTGGGGAGGGAGAGCGATGGGCGGACATGTGACCATATATCAGAAATATTAAAAAAGGTATTTAGCTGCCGAATTTAAAAAAAAAACACAGACACTGTGTAGTATAGCTTGTTATATATAGCAGAGGGGCTGGCAGTAATTGTGAGCCCTGACTAGGGATGAGCCGAACACCCCCCGGTTCGGTTCGCACCAGAACTTTCGAACGGACCCCAAATTCGAACGAACTTTAGAACCCCATTGATGTCTATGGGACTCGAACGTTCGAAATTAAAAGTGCTAATTTTAACGGCTAATATGCAAGATACTGTCCTAAAAAGGGTTTGGGGACCTGGCTCTTGCCCCAGGGGACATGGGTCAATGCCTAAAATGTTTTTAAAAATGGCTGTTTTGGCGGGAGCACTGATTTTAATGATGATTAAAGTGAAAAAAAAAGTGAAATATTCCTTTAAATATAGTGCCTGGGGGGTGTCTGTAGTATGCCTGTGAAGTGCCACGTGTTTCCCGTGTTTAGAACAGTCCCTGCACAAAATGACATTAAACAGAAATAACATCATTGAAAACTGCTTGCGGTTTTAATGTTATATCTGGTTCCTGCAATATGGTTGAAAACCATTGAGAAAAATGGCATGGGTAGCCCTCCCTGCCCATTACCAGCCCCTTTGGGTCTTGTACGCCTATCAAGGGGAACCCTGTACCCATATTAAAAAAAGGAAATGCGTGTGGCCCCCAGGCCCTATATACTCAGAACAGCAGTATACAGGCGGTGCAAACAAGACAGGGACTGTGTAGGTTTGTTGTGTTAAGTTGAATCTGTTTGTAATTTTCAACTGGTACATTTTTAAAGTGTAGCTCCAGTCAAAAAAAAATATTTTTAAGCTTTTTGGAAAACATAGGGAAGGGTTATCACCCCTGTATAATTTGTTTTGTCGTACATCTTTTTTCATCTCACTTGCTGTTGTCTCCTTCCGTTTGCAAGTAGGAGATGTTTGTAAGTTGGATGTTTGAAAGTAGGGGCCTGCCCTATATGCTCTGCAGAAATGGCGGAACAAGGTGTTGGTTTTGCCACAACATTGTAAGCCCTCAAAGTGACTCTTGCTGGGCGCTGGAGCGCCCTGCTGTGAACGATTATATCAAGAATTGTAATTACATGCCATTGTTGAACAGTGGTAGAAAAATTGACCTTTGGTGGTTGTGGTGCTGGTGCCACAACACTATAAGTCCTCACAGTTACTCTGGGTGGGCACAGGAACGGGCCCTCCTGTGAAATATTATATCGAGAATTGTAATTACATGTCCCTGTTAAACAGGGGCAGAAAAATTGGGCCTTAGGCACTGGTGCTGGTGCCACGACACTGCAACCTCTCCCATATAGTAGTGGTTAATGATTCTTACTCTGAATGGTCTAAGGTTATGAGTGGTGTACCCCAAGGTTCAGTGCTGGGACCCTTACTTTTTAATATCTTTATAAATGATATTGAGTCTGGGATCAAGAGTAACATTTCCGTCTTTGCAGATGACACCAAGCTATGTGGTGCAATAACGTCCTTACAGGATGTCACCAATTTACAAGCAGACCTCAATGCTCTGTCTAATTGGGCGACTATGTGGCAGATGAGGTTTAATGTTGAGAAATGTAAGGTTATGCACTTGGGGGCTAAGAATATGCATGCATCATACACGCTAGGGGGAGTACAACTGGGGGAATCCATAGTGGAGAAGGATCTGGGGGTTTTGGTAGATCATAAGCTCAATAATAGCATGCAATGCCAAGCTGCGGTTTCCAAAGCGAGCAAAGTCCTTTCCTGTATTAAGAGAGGTATGTACTCCAGAGAGAGAGATATCATTTTGCCCCTGTTCAAATCATTAGTAAGACCTCATCTGGAATATGCCGTTCAGTTTTGGGCACCAGTTCTCAAAAAGGATATCGGGAGAAAGTGCAGAGAAGGGCAACCAAACTGATAAGAGGCATGGAGCAACTCAGCTATGAGGAAAGATTAGAGGAACTGAATTTATTCACTCTTGATAAGAGGAGATTAAGGGGAGATTTGATCAACATGTACAAATATATAAGGGGTCCATATAGGGAACTTGGTGTCGAGTTATTCACTTTAAAGTCAACAAAGAGGACAAGGGGGCACTCTTTACGTCTAGAGGAGAAGAGATTTCATCTCCAAATACGGAAAGGTTTCTTCACAGTAAGAGCTGTGAAAATGTGGAATAGACTCCCTGCAGAGGTGGTTATGGCCAGCTCAGTGGATTGCTTTAAGAAAGGCCTGGATTATTTCCTAAGTGTACGTAATATAACTGGGTACTAAAATTTATAGGTAAAGTTGATCTGGGGAAAATCCGATTGCCTCTCGGGGGATCAGGAAGGAATTTTTTCCCCTGCTTTAGCAAATTGGATCATGCTCTGCTGTGGTTTTTTGCCTTCCTCTGGATCAACTGTGGGTATAGAATTGGGTATATGGGCTGGTGTATATGTGTGTATGTATATATATATATATGTATGTGTATATATATATATATGTATGTATATGTGTATATGTGTATATATATATATATATATATATATTTATATATATATATATATATATGTATGTATAGTATATTTTATTTTATTTTTTTTTATTTTTTTTTTTTGGTTGAACTGGATGGACTTGTGTCTTTTTTCAACCTGACTAACTATGTAACTATATACTCTAGTTTTATTGCAGGAATTAGCCCTGCTGCAAAGCATTGCATCAAAAATTGTAATTAAATGCCCCTGTTAAACAGGGGCAGAAAAATGGGGCTTTAGGCACTGGTGCTGGTGCCCCCACACTGCAACCTCTCCCATATACTCTAGTTTTATTGCAGGAATTAGCCCTGCTGCAAAGCATTGCTTTAAAAATTGTACTTAAACGCCCCTGTTAAACAGGGGCAGAAAAATTGGGCCTTAGGCACTGGTGCTGGTGCCACCACACTGCAACCACTCCCATATACTCTAGTTTTATTGCAGGAATTAGCCCTGCTGCAAAGCATTGCATCAAAAATTGTACTTAAACGCCCCTGTTAAACAGGGGCAGAAAAATTGGGCCATAGGCACTGGTGCTGGTGCCACCACACTGCAACCTCTCCCATATACTCTAGTTTTATTGCAGGAATTAGCCCTGCTGCAAAGCATTGCATCAAAAATTGTACTTAAATGCCCCTGTTAAACAGGGGCAGAAAAATTGGGCCTTAGGCACTGGTGCTGGTGCCACCACACTGCAACCTCTCCCATATACTCTAGTTTTATTGCAGGAATTAGCCCTGCTGCAAAGCATTGCATCAAAAATTGTACTTAAACGCCCCTGTTAAACAGGGGCAGAAAAATTGGGCTGATGGCATCACCCAGAACCAGAAATGTTCTTCCAACATATCAGCGGAGGAGGAAGAGGATAGACAATCAACATAACAGGAGAGTCACTCAGCATCAGCATAGGCAGTCTTGAAGGGATGTGATATTTCAAAAAAAATTATTCGCTTACATCAGCTTTGGGTGCTTGGTAGCTGTGGGTGATCCAAGACTGATTCATCTTGATGAAGGTCAGTCGATCAACTGATTCGGTGGACAGGCGCACCCTGTGATCGGTAACAAAGCCACCAGCAGCACTGCAGGTGCGTTCCGAAAGAACGCTGGATGCAGGACAGGCCAGTAGCTCAATTGCATACTATGCAAGCTCTGGCCAGTGATCCATCCTCAAGACCCAGTAAGCCAGAGGATTTTCGGTGGGAAAGGTGTGCAAGTCTGACCTTGCCCCTAGGTATTCCTGCACCATGTAAATCAGACGCTGGCGATGGTTGCTGGAACCGATCATACCTTGGGGCTGCGGACTAAAAAATTGTCTGAAAGCATCAGTCAGACGGCCACCTTCTCCACCGCTCCTTCTGACCGATGCCTTAGCAACACGTTGTCCAGGACCAGGAGTTTGTAACCTCCCAGTCTCTGGGAACGCGTTGCACAGACCTTTCCGCAAGGCCTCCCGGAGATGTCTCATCCTCTGCTCCCTCTGCGATGGCAAGATAAGGTCGGCAACCTTACCCTTGTACCGTGGATCAAGGAGAGTGGCCAGCCAGTAATGGTCCCTCTCCTTGATCCGAAGAATACGAGGATCCTTCCGCAGGCTTTGCAGGATCAGGGAGGCCATGCAGCGTAGGTTAGCTGAGGCATTCGGTCCGGAGTCCTCTGGGTCACTAAGGGCAACATGATCCACAGCTACCTCCTCCCAGCCACGTACAAGTCCACGTGTTTCTTGGGACTGTAAATCATCCCTACAAGACTGCTGCTGCTGATGCTGAGTGCCAGCCTCCACCTCCATGCTGACACAATCATCCTCCTCTTCCTCCTCCTCATCCTCTTCCTGTGTGATGGGTGGCACAGCAGGAACACTGTCTGGATAACGGGAGCCTTGAGAGGCAAGGAAGTCCTCCTCTTCCTGCCTCTGTTCTGCCTCAAGTGCCCTGTCCATTATTCCATGCAGCGTATGCTCCAAGAGGTGGACAAGAGGTACAGTGTCACTGATGCATGCACTGTCACTGCTCACCATCCTTGTGGCATGCATCCCTGATCGCACAGGTACTCATTGATGGCCCTCTGCTGCGTGTGCAGCCGCTGCAGCATGGCCAACGTTGAGTTCCACCTGGTGGGCATGTCACATATAAGGCGGTTCTTGGGCAGGTTCAACTCCTTTTGGAGCTCAGCCAGCCGAGCATAGGCATTAAATGATCGGCGGAAATGCACACAGACTTTCCTGGCCTGCTTCACGACATCCTGTAAGCCGGGGTACCTGCCCAAGAACCGCTGCACCACCAGGTTAAGGACGTGAGCTACACAGGGCACATGGGTCAGTTGTCCCTGTCGGAGGGCGGAGAGGAGGTTGGTGCCATTGTCACAAACCACCATTCCTGGCTTAAGCTGGTGTGGCGTCAACCACCTCTCGGCCTGCCCCTGCAGAGCTGACAAAACATCCGCCCCAGTGTGGCTCCTGTCCCCCAAACAAACCAGCGCAAGCACGGCATGGCATCGTTTTGCCTGCGTACTTGCGTAGCCCCTGGAACGCCTACGGAGCACCGCTGGTTCTGAGGACAGAGCACTGGAAGAGGCCATGGAGGAAGAAGAAGAGGAGGGGGTGGAGGAGAGAGGTGTGTCACAACCAATAGTAGCATTTTGGAGGCGTGGTGGCGGAACAACCTCCAACACTACTGCACCTTGTCCTGCATCCTTCCCAGCTGCCAGAAGAGTGACCCAATGGGCCGTGAAAGACAGGTAACGTCCCTGTCCATGCCTGCTGGACCATGAGTCAGCGGTAATATGCACCTTACCGCTGACCACCCTGTCCAGCGAGGCAAGGACATTGCCTTCCACATGCCGGTAGAGAGCCGGAATCGCCTTCCGTGAGAAAAAGTGGCGTTTGGGGACCTGCCACTGAGGAACCACACATTGTACAAAACTCACAGGAGGGGGGCCGAGTCTACCAACTGAAAAGGCAGCAGTTGAAGTGCTAGCAATTTAGCCAAGCTAGCATTCAACCGCTGGGCATGTGGATGGCTGGGAGTGAACTTCTTTCGCCGGTCCAGCAGCTGGGGCAGGGACATTTGCCTGCTATAATCGGACGTGGGTGTACTGCTAGCAGAGTGCCCCGAAGCACTTGGCTGTGACACACCTAATTCTACACCTTCATTCCTCTCAGAGCAGGTTTCAGAGAGGACTGAAGGTCTAGTGGGGTTGGAGATGCCAGCTAATGAGGAGCAAGGAGAGGTCCGCTTTGTTCTTTGGTGTGGGTCTTTGAGGTGGCAGGTCAACATATGTCTGGTCAAGCATGTGGTGCCCAAGCGGCTGATTTTTTGGCCATGCGAGATACGCTTTAGACATATGTTGCAAATAGCAGCGGTGCGATCTGATGCACTCGTCTCAAAAAAGGCCCACACCAAAGAACTTTTAGAATAACGCGCAGAGGCAGCGCCCTGCACAGGCGGAGCTCTGCGGTGTGATTCAGTCGGTGTGCTGCCCCTAAGCTGGCCCCCGGAGGGCACCCTGCCTAGTTGGACATGTGCCTCCTCCTCCTCCTCCTCCTCCTCTCTCCTACCAGGCACCCACGTGGAGTCAGTGCCCTCATCATCCCCTCCCTCTTCATCGCTGTAGCAAACCTGGCAGTATGCTGCAGCTTGTGGAACATGACTGCCAGATTGCTGTCCTTCTTGAGCATCCCCTCTCTCTGCGCTCACGCTACTGCCTTCCTCTAGCTGAGTGTCATCATCAGAGCCTACAAAACACTGGGTATCCTGGAGCATGTACCCAACACTGTGCTCAAAGAGTTCAGGAGACTCCTCAGGAGGACGTGGTGGGTCTAGGGAAGGAGTCACTGATGATGACATTGAGAGGAGGGAAGACGATGCATTGGCAGCTGCTTTGCTAGTACCCTGAGACTGAGTGAGAGAGGATGAGGAGGATGAAGAGGGCTTGGTCATCCACTCTACCAAGTCGTTGGCATGTTGCGGTTCAACATGTCCAGCTGCCGAAAAGAAGGACAAGCGTGTCCCATGGCCACGTGCTGATGACAATGCACCGCGTCCACGACCAGCACTGTTGTCTCTAGACACAGAGCCTGCTTGCCCTCTTTTATCGGCTCGCGCCTGTCTGCCTCTCCTTGCTGGCCTTCCAGACATGGTAATGGCCTGAAGGGAGTTGGGTAAAACAGCAGTTGGGTAGTGTATATTGTGCTGGAGGCACACAACACCCACTAACTTCTGCAGATGCCTTTATTATAGAACACCAGAGATAAAGGGGTATACTGTAATGGAGTCACACAACACCCACTAAGCCCTGCAGATGGCTCTATTAGAGAACAGCAATAAAGGGTAGATACAGGTGTATATTGTGCTGGAGGCACAAAACAAAGGGGTATATACAGATGTATACTGTGCTGTGCTGGAGGCACACACAACTTCCAATAACTCCTGCAGATGGCAACTGGGCTCAAATAGAGAAGAGCTATGTAGGTGGATATAGCAGAGTGTACTGGGTACAGAGCACGCAGACAGCACGCACAAGCTCCTAACACTACTGACTGCAAGCTGTATTATAAAAGATAGATCACTAGCTATATAGGTGAGGTGAATATAGCGGTGTATACTGCGGTCAGGGTAAGCAGACAACAACCACTACAGAAGAGCAAGATCGAAAATCGGCCGATAACGATCGGTGTGTACTGTGTTGAAGGTACACAGAACACCCACTAACTGCTTCAGACGCCAACACACTACACTAGGCCGCTGCGCTGGTGGCCTTATATAGTGTGGGGCGTGTACTACACAGCCTGAGCTATGATTGGCCACAGGCATCCTGCCTGTGGCCAATCATGGCTCTCCTCGCTGCTGGCGCTGTGATTGGCCAAGCATGCGGGGTAACAGTGCATGCTTGGCCAATCATGAGCCAGCAATGCACTGCGATGACGCAGTGCATTGTGGGCTGTGAGCGCCACACGAATTTGGCGCGAACGGCCCATAACGTTCGGAATTCGCCGAACAGGCGAACAGCCGATGTTCGAGTCGAACGTATGTTCGACTCGAACACGAAGCTCATCCCTAGCCCTGACTTTACAACCACTTTAACAGTGGACAGTGCCATCTGGAAGAAGGGAGGATGAGGGAGGAGCAGGGGCTGCCTTGCCCTCCTAGACTACAGGGCTGTGTGTTTCTTTTTAGACACACAATGTAGGGAGTCACAACTCTAGTCCTGCACGCACGAGTGACTCCATAGGATTCTGCAAGAGAAAGGAGTCACCCTGAAACAGGAACCCTGGGGCAGCGATCATGGTACCAGCCTAAAGAGAAACATAGGCAAGGAATAAAAGATAAAGAAGCTGCATTCTTAGTAAACATTATTATTCCAATGCCTGCTGAAAGCTTATTAATCCTTTAACTCTTTAACTCTTGAAAACAGGTGTGAACGGGCCCTAGGACTTATGTTAGCCTTAGTCAGCCCTAAATGGCTCATGTCTTTTACTCAGCAAAAGTTAAAAATGATAAAAAAATTTTTTTAAATGTGCCAAGATCTTATAATGTACATACTAAATATAGGAATAATTTGGCAAGATATTACACGGGTGCTCAGCATTTTGCAAGTCTGCATAAATTTAAGCCTAAAATGTGGTTTGGGTGATGTATTATATTCAATATGGAATTGTACTTAGTGATATAAGCAAGGAATCCCAGGGAGTTCCCTGGCCCCCTGAACCCATTTCCTTGCCAAGATTGCTCTGAATTATCAGCTAGAGACTGATAGCATCTGCGCTTCCAGTGTTTTAAGTTTTATGGACTCTTTATTTATAGAAATATCATTTTAGGCCAGGTTCACACTGGTACGACAAACGCTCCGACATTGGAAGCTCATGTCACATGACATGTGAAAATCAATGTTTCCCTATGGGGGCTGTCTTAACTGGTCCGACACCAGGCAGTCCAACTTTGAAAATGCTCCCTGCACTACTTTGGTCCAACTTTGATCCTACTTCAGCCTATTGAATATCACTGAAGTCGGATCGCCGTCTTGACTGATCCAACTTTGGCATATGACTTGTGCTCTGATGATCTTGAAGGGGAACTCCACGGCAAATTAAAAAAAAAAAACGGAAAGAAAGAATGGATTCCCCCTCCAAGAGCATACCAGGCCCTTCGTTCTGGTATGGATTTTAAGAGGAACCCCCTACGCCAAAAAAACGGCGTGGGGCTTCTCCCAGAATCCATACCAGACCCTTATCCGAGCACACAGCCTGGCAGGTCAAGAAAGGGGGTGGGGACGAGTGAGTGCCCCCCCTCCTGAACTGTACCAGGCCGCATGCCCTCAACATGGGGGGTGAGTGCTTTGGGGCAAGGGACCCTGCGCCCCCCCACCCCAATGCACCTTGTCCCCATGTTGATGAGGACAAGGGCCTATTCCTGACAACCCTGGCCGTTGGTTGTTGGGGTCTCGGGCAGGGGGCTTATCGGAATCTGGAAGCCCCCTTCAACAAGGGGGCCCCCAGATCCCAGCCCCCCACCCTATGTGAATGAGTATGGGGTACATTGTACCCCTACCCATTTACCTAAAAAAGTGTCAAAAATCAAACACAGTACACAGGTTTTTAAAGTAATTTATTAAGCAGCTCCAGCATCTCTTACGATCTCCTCTCCCCTCTCCAGCTCTTCTGCCTCTTCCGCTGACGTCTTCTCCCCTCTCCGGGTTTTCTCTGCTGATGTCTTCTAGCCCTCTCCCGTTCTTCTCCCTCTGTCCGCTGTCTTCGGCCTCTGCTGGGTCTTCTCCACTATCTTCTCGCTCCTTTGCTGGGTCTTCTCCGATGTGTTCTTCCTCTGTTCTTCTTCCCATGTTGACTCAGTGCTCTCTCCCGCTTTAATACTGAGTGCGTGGTGTGCCCCTACTTATATTGGCATGGGGCAGGGTCACCGGGTGATGTCATCCAGAGGCCCTGCCCCTTATGATGTCACCACCCCATCATGCCCTGTGCGGTGGACATCATAAGGGGTGGGCCTCCGGTGACCCCGCCCCATGACAATATAAGTCGTCACACACCGCACACTCAGCATTAGAGTGGGAGAGAGCTTTGAGTCATCAGAAGAAGAACAGAGGGAGAACACAACAGAACCAGAGAGGGCTAGAAGACATCAGTGGAGTGCGGAGAAGACCCAGAGAGGGGAGAAGAACTGGCAGAAGACGTCAGCGGAGGAGGCAGAAGAGTTGGAGAGGGGAGAAGGAATCGGAAGAGACAACGGAGCTGCCTTAATAAATTACTTTAAAAACTTGTGTAATGTGTTATATTTTTGTAATTTTTTTTAGGTGAATGGGTAGAGGTACAAGGTACCCCATACTCATTTACATAGGATGGGGGCCGGGGATCTAGGGGGCCCCTTGGTAAAGGGGGCTTCCAGATTTCGATAAGCCCCCCCGCCTGCAGACCCCGACAACCAATGGCCAGGGTTGTCGGAAAGAGGCCCTTGTCCACATCAACATGAGGACAAGGTGCTTTGGGGTGGGGGGCGCAGGGCCCCCTCTGCCCAAAGCACCCACCCCCTATATTGAGGGCATGCAGCCTGGTACAGTTCAGGAGGTGAGGGGCTTCATGCTCACCCCCACACCCTTTCCTGACCTGCCAGGCTGTGTGCTTGGATAAGGGTCTGGTATGGATTTTGGGGGAACCCCACGCTGTTTTTTCTGTGTGGAGGTTCCCCTTAAAATCCATACCAGACCAAAGGGCCTGGTATGCTCTTGGAGGGAGAACCCATGCCATTTTTTTCCCTAGGCTTCAAGTCGCAGGGCAAAGTCGGATACAAAGTGGTACGACTGTCGTGTCGTACCAGTGTGAACCCGGCCTAAGCAGCACACTAGTAAAGTGATTACAGCCATGTGAACAAGCTCCTTAGTACAAAAATAATTTGGTGACCATATTGTGCATGCATGACCATGCAACAAATGTATGTCTCTGTGTACATTAATGCAAAACTGCATCTTGGCCATTCAGGGCAAAGAAACATATTCACTGCATAGCAGATCCTCTCTGCTACTGATACTAATCTTCTATGAACCTACTCAACACCTCCTTAATTTGCCAGATGCCTGAGAAAATCTAAATACTTCTGGGTATGAGAGGGACCATGCGACCAATTGCCAGGCTTGCGTGCTGTGACATGGAAGTGGGGGCCCTAATTAAATAACCCCCCTCCCCACATTAGTGGTCATGTCACGTAAAGTTAACCCCTAATTCCCTCCCTTCTTCATTGGTGGTCATGGCAGTAAAAGTTAGCCCCCTTGCATTGGTGGTCATGTCAAGAAACAACAAACAAAAATTCCCAGCTCACTTACAAGCCAGCCTGCAACAAACTGTCTAACAGTTGACATTAAAACAAGGGGTTTAGTTTGCACACATTTGCAAATATATACGTAAGCTGCAAAGGCCACATCACAGCCAGATTCAGTGTTTTTTTAGTGTAACACATTGAGAAAAATAAATAAAATAATAAACATTCCCTAGTAAAATATTTTTTCACAAGCAGTGTTGCTTACCTGAACATCTGGTGTTCATGGGAAAAAGAGTTAAAGAGGTTGTAACCCTAAAAAAAAATCCTATTCCTTCAAAGCATGTTAAAGCATGTTAAACAGCATAGACTATCCCTCCTTAAAAGTACAGGAATGTACTAGGCACCCAGCAATAGTACAATGAAAGAGAAAGTATCCAGTGCGCCCCATGTGGGCTCCCTCTAGGCATACCTACCTTTAATCTATCCATTATTATATATGTGCTCCAATTTTTGGATTTTTTTTTCTTGCAGGCTGGCTGGTAAGTGAGCTTGGAATTTTTGTTTGTTGTTTTTTGACATGTATTGCCCTTCCATGTGCTCCTTGCTGCAAAGACCAGTTATAGGTTGGGATGGTTGACACTGGTAGTCATGGCAGTGAAAGTCAACCCCCCAAACCCCCCTCCATCTGCATTGGTATTCATGGCAGTGAAAGTCAACCCCCCAAACCCCCCTCCCTCTGCATTGGTGGTCATGGCAGTGAAGGTTAACCCCCCTCTTCCTAGTAATGGCAGTGAAAGTCAACCCCCTGCATTGGTGGTCATGGCAGTGAAGGCTAACCCCCACCTCTTCCTAGTAATGGCAGTGAAATTCAACCCCCTACCCCCTGCATTTGTGGTCATGGCAGCGAAGGCAAACCTGCTTGCTTTGGCGGTGCTTTGGTGCTGATGGAAGTAAAAGTAACTCCCCCCATCCCCACTGCATTGGTAATCACTTACCTATCACAGTTTACTTGTACTTTGGGCAGAGATAACTCCGGCTAACAGTACAGTCCTCCTTTCAGTGCTGGGAGCTGGCACACACACAATGTTCCAGTGCTCTGCACCCTGCTGTTAGTCTACTGCCTTAATGGTGCCTAATGGGCTGTGTGTTGGGCATCTGCTGCCTCTGATCACTAATCTCAGGAGATACGCAGTGAGTTTTGGATGTCATTACTTTCCTACTTATGCCCCATAACACGGTCGGATTTTCTGACGGAAAATGTGAGATCGGATCATGTTGTCGGAAAATCCGAATGTGTGTTTTCCGACGCACAAAGTTTGAGCGCAGGATCTAAAATTTTCCGACAACAAAATCTGATCGCATAAATTCCGATCGTGTGTAGACAATTCCAACGGACAAAGTGCCACCCTCAGAATAAACTAAGAGATGAAAGTTATTGGCTTCTGGCCTGTTTATAGTCCTGACATACGTGGTTGACGTCACCTCGTTCAGAACGATCGGATTTTCCGACAACTTTGTGCGACCGTGTGTATGCAACACAAGTTTCGGCCAAAATTAGTCGGAAAAAATCCAACGGATTTTTTGTTCGGAATGTCCGACCGTGTGTATGGGGCATCACTGTTCTCTTTGCTGAAGACTCTGACATGAGAAAACAAAGTTCAGTCTCTATCATTATGGCCGCCTTTATATAGAGGCACAGCACAGAACAAGACATGGTCAGTCAGTAATGGGGAAAAGATGAACTTGTTGTATATTGACTATAAAATATGACTATAAAAAGCTGCATTGTTCAGGCCGATCCCTTACATTTAATGGTCAGGCCACCTTCATAATCCGGTGTAAGCTGTAGCCATAGATTTATTAGGAAACCCTCATCAATTAAAATATCTTTATTAGTAAGCAGATGGTAGAAGCCATTTTCCCTAAACCCACATTATATGAATAAATATACGGTGCGCTCTCTCCCCTCCCCCCCCAACAAGAGTCAACATATCTTGCCATGTAATCAAGCAGAAAGCAACTGCAGTTGTTCTACAATCTCTGTTAATGGGGATTTACAGTATTTAAACTGTTCTTTTCAATATACAAAATGTTTTCTTCACTCTCTGTTGTAATACATTTATTCTGCCCACTTAATCCATCCTCCATTTCGTTTATGAATTTGTCAGGCAGGACAATAGCAGAGCAATGTGAAGGTGATGTTAGCGCACAGTTTGTTTTGTAATTAGATTGGAGCTGGGGTGACGTCAGGAGGAGACGTGGGAGGTTACAATGTCTATACCTTTCTATTATTAGGAGTAGGCAAAATCATTTCCCCACTATTTCTGATTGTCTTTTTTCATGGATGAATGAAGAGATTGAGAAAGAAAAACAAAGCACATGATTATGTTTTTAAAACATAAAAAAAAAAAACGAATAATTGAAATGTCATAAGAAAGGAAGAACAACAGATGAACGCCTGCATCATGCATGCCCTCAGACTTTCTTAAAGTGCCCAGACTATGGGTTTTAAGGTTCCATTTACATGCCCATGTCATGTTAACGTGCACATTACCACAATTCACAGTAATGCACATAACATGCATCAATGGCACCCCAGTACAGTAGGGCGATGCAGCTCTGTTGTAGTACAGTGCAACGAATGTTAGTGCATTGTGGTGTGTTGCATTAGAAAGGGTTATTGGTATCTCATTCATTTCAATGGGGCTGCCTTTAAAAACATTAACAAGCGACATAACACGTACTTTCTGAGTTTTTGCATATTCCTTACAAGCAGTAAAACATTGCTGACCTCTCTAGTTGCATGTACTATAAAGTGATACACCCTAAAACATTTTCAGAGATTTCAATAAAGAATCTAAAGCCAGACTCCAGGGCTCATACGCACAACACAGTGACCCTATAATAGGGATAAAACTTTTTCGCAGAAGGGAGTTTAGCAAAACTCGTGGCCACTCATTAAAATTAGAAGAAAAGAGGTTTAACCTTAAACTACGTAAAGGGTTCTATACTGTAAGAGCGGCAAGGATGTGGAATTCCCTTCCACAGGCGGTGGTCTCAGCGAGGGGCATTGATAGTTTCAAGAAACTATTAGATAAGCACCTGAACAACCGCAACATACAGAGATATACAATATAATACTGACATATAATCACACACATGGGTTTGACTTGATGGACTTGTGTCTTTTTTCAACCTCACCTACTATGTAACTAAGTGTGTGTAGCGCTGGCATTTTTGCTATGTAATGTTAAACTATGGACAGTGTTATAAGTTGGTATTTGGCACCATCTAGTGGCCTAAATGTAGAAGGGACTTTGCCTATTTTTCTGTTTAAAGAACATAGAGAAATGTTACAGGAAGTGACTCATTGTTTACAAGGACTTACCTACCCACTATGCCAAATAACCTACCTATGAACACTCACTACTGAACTGCATTCTGGGTAGGATATAAAAGACCCTGCGCGGCCATTTTCTTTCTCTTCTGGATGCGTGGCCTGCCTAGCCTACAAGGATCTGTGAGGAGGTGTTCCAGAGAGCACGGTCTACATTAACTGCAGAGCGGAACAGCCAGCGATCCTGCTTCATACCTGTGTGCTTGAGCATACAGTAATCAGTGCATTTTTACAGCACTGATCACTGTATACTTGTCCCAAAAAAGTGTCAAAAATGTCCGATCTGTCCACCGCAATATCGAAGTCCGGCAAAAAATCGATGATCCCCGCCATTACTAGCAAAAATGCTATAAATCTATCCCCTATTTTGTAGATGCAATAACTTTTGCACAAACCAATCAATATACGCCTTTGCAATTTTTTTTTTACCAAGAATATGTAGCAGAATACATATTGGCCTAAACTGATGAATACATTTGTTTTTTTTACATTTGTTATAGCAAAAATAAAAAATAAATTAATGTTTTTTCAAAATTGTCGGTTATCTTTTGTTTGTAGTGCAAAAAATAAAAACCGCAGAGGTGATCAAATAACACCAAGAAGAAAGCTCTACTTGTGTGAAAAAGGGACATCAATTTTGTTTGGGTACAGCGTTGCATGACCGCACAATTGCCTTTTTGCTAAAAATGGCCAGGTCATTAAATGGGTAAATCCTTCCAGGGCTGAAGTGGTTAAACTAGCACTGTTTAGGAAATATTCACACTGCATACAGTCGTGGCATCCATGAACTCTGAAGGTCCTTCAGACAAACAATGGGTTGGGGGCCCCCCCCCGAAAACATACATTTCTAAGGTTGGTGCTGCTATAAAGATCAATATACAAATTGAACCATAAAAAATAGTGCACACATACACAAAAAAAGGTTGCTTTCAAAACTTGCTACTTAAAAACACCTGATCTTAATTAGTAAATATTGGGATTTAGTTACACCATATGGCCATACAGTGCTTAAAGCGGAGGTCCACCCTAAAGTGGACCTCCGCTCATCGGAACCCTCCCCCCCTCCGGCGCCACAATTGGCACCTTTCAGGGGGGAGGGGGGTGCAGATACCTGTACAGTACAGGTATTCTGCACCCACTTCCGGGATAGCTCTCTGCGGAAAGGGGCGTAGATTACGCCCCTTTCCGCAAGTGCCCGCCCCTTTCCGCAAGTGCCCCGCTGCCTGCTGGGAAACACACAGATCCCAGAGGCAGCGGGGACCATCCTTATTGCGCAGCACGATTCGCGCATGCGCAGTAGGGAACCAGGAAATGAAGCCGAAAGGCTCCATTTCCTGATTCCCATACCCAAGATGGCGGCGGCAGCACCCGACAAGACGATCTAGAGATCGGCTTCGGGTGCCGACATCACGGGCGCGCTGGACAGGTAAGTGTCACTATTTTAAAAGTCAGCAGCTGCAGTATTTGTAGCTGCTGGCTTTAAAAAAAAAAAAAAACGCGGAGTCCCGGCGGACTCCCGCTTTAAGCCCACTACTGTGTCAAAGTACTGCATTTTCAGTGGGTCCTACACAATTCATAGAATGAAAGATAAATCCCACTTCTCAAAACCATGGGGCATACTCACTCCTTACGTGGCAGAAGTGTGCTAGCTGCAGATTCCTCTGTCTACATAGCACTATAACTACTTACTGGTGGTGGAAGGTCCTTCGGAGCCCATGTCGTAAAAGGTGGCTCCCACGCACATTTGTGCGAGAGTGACATCACCGTGTCCCGGCCACTCATGTAGCCGGAGGACATGAACCCAGAAGGAAGACCGGGTGAAGATGGAAACCCTCTCAGCGGTGACAGTGCAGCCCTGAAGGGCTTCATTTTAAGGTAAGTCTCTCATAATGTGCTAGTATGCAAGGCATACTAGCACATTATGACATTGTCTTGCAGGGGAAGTTTTTTTTTAACTGCTTTAAGCCACTGACCATTGGGCTGAAGTGACCTGCCTGAGGTCTGTGAAAATAATAAAAATACTAATTATAATAGTTTATTTTGTAAGGTATAGTATTAACATTTACTGTGTACTCTCAGCCCTCTCCTGAATAAAATATGAAGAATTACTATCAAAGACTCAATCCTATCTGTCACCAGGAGCCCCACTGTGATATAATCCCACATTGAAAGAACTGCACATTCACCCAGAGTCTAAATGGTGGTCTAGCAGTGGTATTAACGAGCTTTCTTATGTAATACTCTCCTCTTCACATTCTGGGAATTGAAAACCTCAACCTCCCCAATAAGATTTATTTTTAAAAGATCTCTCTTTAAGGCATGCAATTATAGCTCACTTTGGTTCTGTAATAATAAAGCCCTGTGCATCCCTTTTGTGAAATCGTATTCATGATAATACGCTTTAGAAGATAACCACCTCGATATTTAACTGCCTGCAATTCTATACACTAAAACCCTTCTCTTCCGCTTACAAAAAATGGACTAAATACTTACTGACTTTGTCAAACAAACAGCCAGGTATTCCCTTCATCTACGACAGACTTGTATTCTAGATAGGGTCTAATATACAATGAAAAAAAGTGTGGGGCTCGCCAAATTCTATACCTTTACTTTCTTTTTTTGCTTGATGTTTCTCTTGATTAACATCTACACCAGGGGTAGGCAACCTGTGATTGTCAGGGTCGTGCAATGTCTCATGGGACTTGTAGTATCAAAACAGCTGGAGGATTGAAGTTGCCTACCCCTGATATACACCCTTAAAAATCATACCAGACCTGAAGGGTCACATTCAATTAGCATCCACTTTTTATTTGAATTCAGGATTCAGTCTGGTATGGACAGGTAACCATGAATTCCCAGCAACTCAGATGAAATATTTCTTCTCTGGTCTGCTAATGACTACTTTGCTATATACCCATATTTATCGGCATATAACATGCACGGGCGTATAACACGCGCCTTCATTTTAGGAGGGAAGTTTCAGGAAAAAAATTTTTATTTTAAATTTAAGAACTTTGAAGCAAAATAAGGGTCAGTGCCCATCAATGCAGCCTCACAATTGCCCATCTACAGCCTCACCATTGCCCATCTGTAGCCTGATCAATGCCATATGCAGCCTCACAATTGCCCATCAAAGCAGCTTGATCAATGCGCATCTGCAGCCTCACAATTGTCCGTCAATGCAGCTTGATCAATGCCCATCTGCAGCCTCACAATTGCCCATCAATGCAGCCTGATCAATGCCCATATGTAGCCTTACAATTACCCATCAAATGCAGCTTGATCAATGCCCATATGCAGCCTCACCTTTGCCATAAATGCAGCCTGATCAGTGCCCATCTGCAGCCTCACCTCAGATTACTGCTGCCTCGGAGGGGACAGGGATGGGGGCAGGACAAGTGCCGTCAGATTACATACAGTGCAAATATGTTTACTCGGCATCCTCTTTAATACAAAGTTCTATGATAGACAGAACACTGGTTCAATGCCGGCCCAGGAGACAGGAGTTCCTATTACAGAGGCTGCTGAGTAAACAGGAGATTCTCGCTGTATGTAATCTGATGGCTCTTGTCCCGTCTCCTCCCCCTTCCCTCCTAAGCAGCCAGTGCAGTATCGGCATATAACACGCACACACCATTTGAACCTGATTTTCAGGGTGAAAAAGTGAGTGTTATACACCAATAAATACAGTACATCACAAGTAGGCTGCTATAGGATTCACAAGCTTGCACCATTTGTGGGTGACAGTAATGAGCGCAATTCACAAATGTTTAACATATTGATGAATTCTCTCAAAGTCTATGGGAGCCAAATCTTTTTATTTATTTTTTTGGCCTTTTTCAAGGTCAGTTTGTAAGCTTTTGCTGAAAAAGGGAGAGGGTAGCTGGACACTGCCATGGTGCCATGGGGGACATGTCCCAACGCAAAAAAGAGAGTTTTTATTTTTAATGCAACTTAAAAGGCAATTTTTTTTTGCCAAAAGGTTTTTGTGTTACATTCTTAATCATTCTACATTGTCAAAGAAGTAGCATATTCTCTATAAGTACAACCAAAATAAAAACTAAAAAGACACGTTTGAACCGCTGTTCAGAGATTTATATAAACAAGCAGCAAGGATTTTTGGTGAGTTTTCCTAAGGCTCGGTTCACACAGGGGCGACTTGTCCAGGCGACTTAGCCGCCTGACAAGTCGCGCTCCATTCTGTACTATGGAACCGTTCTAATAGGAGCGACTCACGTCGCTCCGACTTAGAAAAAAGGTTCCTGTATTATTTTTGGGGCGACTTCAGGTGACTTGCATTGACTTCTATACAGAAGTCGTTTTGCAAGTCGCCGCTGAAGTCGTGTGCAGGTCGCGTCTGTGAGTTGCGTTGCAAGTCGTGCCGCCCCTGTGTGAACCGAGCCTAAGGCCGCGTACACACGCGGGGACTGTTCGCTCAACTTTGTCCGCTGAACAGTGTTTCGGTGGACAGTCCGCTCGTGTGTGGGCTTCAGCGGACAGTTTCAGCGGACAGTCTGACGAACAAAGTTTTTCGGAAATTCCGAAAAACTGTCCGCTGAAACTTGGTTTGAGCGGACAGTCCGCCCGTGTGTAGGCTTGTTCTTCAAACTAAGTCTCGCGCATGCTCAGAAAGAATTTACACGCCGAAGGTTGCATTGCAGTGTATAGGACGTCGTTTTCTAGTCCCGTCGTACGTGCCATTCACGTCATCGCGCACGGTTTCAGCGGACTGTTCGTTCGTCGTGTGTGGGCAAGTCTGTCCATGCTAATTTTGAGCGGACTGTCCGCTAAAACTGTTTGACGAACAAAGTTGAGCGAACAGTCCCCGCGTGTGTACGCGGCCTTAGTGTTGTTGAAGGCACGTTGGTGGAGTGGAACACTAAAGAGGAATCCAGAGGACTATTGAAGCACAGTGTTTGCAGCTTGCACAGCACTTGGCCCTTTATTATTGGAGGCAGAGCAAACGTTTTAACACAATAATCACTTTATTTGATATTTGTCCGTTTTATTATAAAAAATCACTTTATCATATTTGGATGGTTTCATTTATTGTGATATTTGTGTAGCACCCTCCTAGTTACTAGGTGAGGTACATTTAGTTTGGCAGTTTGGCTCCTCTGCAGGCAGAGGAGCAGGAGTTTATTAGTGTTTTCACTATGCGGTACTCCAAGGGCTGTGGTCCTGTTACCTCCTCCTATTTTCTGGAACTTTGTAGATAGTTCTAGAATCTAGTAGGTGAGGGAGCAGAGACTGCAGCTTGAATATTTATGACGTTTCCACTTGGGTTGTCCCGATACTGATACCGAGCATTTCTGTGAGTACTTCTACTCGCACAAATGCTCCCGATGCCAGATCCGATAACAGGAAGTCAATGGGCGGAAAGGGCGGAGTGGAGATCGGTCTGGCAGCAGTGGAACTTGGGGGTAAGCTGGCCGGGGCAGGGATGCAGGGCGCCGCCACATATTCTGTCCAAAACGGTGACCAGAGCCATCACATTTGGTACAGCAAGTGACGTTCCATGTCTCCATCATTGGGTAAACATCATGACGCCCATCTTGGTACACCCTGCACTCCACTGCAGTAAGCCAGCAGTGGACATTATTTACTCCCAGCCTGAACTATATGGGCTGGGTGTAACAAGATGTCCACTGCTGGCTTACTGCAGCCAAGTGCAAGGTGTACCAATATGGGCATCGCAGCATACTTACTAGATGTTAAATTACATGAATGATGATGAATGATGTCATATAGCATTGCAAAATCCTTCCTCTTCTCTCACCATTCATGTCATTTATTATGCAATTGCCAGTCAGTGCTGTGTTTCAGTGCCCATCAGTGCCTGTCCATACGCGCTGCCTATCATTGCCCATAAGTGCCGCATATCAGTGCCATCTATCAGTGCTCATAGGTGCCACCTATCAGTGGCATCTATCGGTGCCCATAAGTGCCTATCATCAGTGCCTATAAGTGACATCAGTGTCGTCTATCAGTGACATTTATCAGTCAGTGCCATTGATCAGTGCCATCTACAGTATCAGTGCCCATTAGTCAAACTGTCACATGACAACAAAAGAGTATCGGTAGTTATACTCGGTCTTAAAAAAGTGGTATCGGGACAACCCTAGTTTCCACCAATCCCTGAGGAGGCAAGGTTTAGTAGGTGGGGATACATCCCAGAAATACTCAGGAGCCTGGCAGTTAGTTGCCTGGAGGGGACCCCTGTGCTGATTTGGGGGGGGAGTGTTCTGCACCTGGGCAGAAGGAAGGCCAGGAGAAGGTGAGAGAGAGTGAAAGAAAGAGAGATGGAGCTGCTGGAAGCCTCACAGCCTTTAACAGCCTCAGCTAGGCTTAGCTGAAGCCATGCTGAAAGCAAGACCCAGCCTGTATAACAGTGCACCCTTACAGCAGCCTCTTAGATTCTAGGAACTACTATTAGGGACTAAGTGAGTAATTTTGATTTCAACTTACCCCAAGCCTATACATAGAAGATAATGAGATGTAATACTTAACATGTCTAGGATCAGGGGACAACTTAGAGCCAGCACAAAGCAGCCAGAAGCAATATATACCCCCAAATGGGTTATTTATTGCATTTTGTGCCCTAAAATTAACTTATTTTTACTGAAATGTTGCGCCTGATAAACCTTTGTACAAATATTGGTGGCTTAAAAAAATTACAACTGCCATTGTGTTATTTTTCAGGCTGTCTGCTTTCAGAAAATATATAATGTTTGGGGGCTTTAAATAATCTTCAGGTCTAAAATTACTTTTTAAACATGTGTGTTCGAACATGCTATGGCAGTGAAAGGATTAAATACTATGTTTGGGGGGTGACTTAAACCTGCACATGAAGTTGTGCACCAGTAAGATGGACTCCTTTAAAACTACTGTCACTAAATGACAGTTATTCACTGGCTTTGTTCTGTTGGCAGATCATCATGTTGGAAGGTCGTGGGGTGTCGTTTATTGTGAATGCTGTTGGATTTACATCATGTGAGATTGTTTTGTTAATTTACACAACTTTTTTTCTAGAGTTTAATTCTTTTTATTTCCGTTAATTTGTTTTTGTGAATAAGTAAAAAGGGGTACTCATTCATCTGGAGGCAGATATCTGGGGGTCCCCTTCAAAAATCCAGATTCCAATATGTCTCCCCTGCAGATCTTCACATCCATTGGGCCAGGTCATACATTACTTTAGATAATGATGGACTGCAACAACAGTGGTGGATTTTAACCTTGCAATCTGTTTCAGCACAGTCATTTATAGTCTCAACCAAGAGCACGTGTGACCACAAAACAGAAACTTCCTGAACAGGGACCTGAATGGCAAGATTCTCAAATATTAATTAATTATGTTAATGAAAGATTCCAATTTAAAAAGACTGAAAGCAACTTGCATCACAAAGTTAAAGGTATTATAGGAATTTTATGAGTTTAGCTCTATTTTAACCTCTTCACATTGAGCGCACACAAATATGTGGCCTCTTGGCAGCCAGGCCTTGACACCGAGCGTCTGCATATTTGCATGCAATAGTGCCGATAGAGCTGTGCCGTCTTGCGTGCTCCTGGCACGGTTACCGGTGGCTAACAGAAAGCTCCCATTCGCTGCTTGCAATCGGGAGCTTTCCAATCGTGTGACCTCCATGACAGCCAGTCACATGACCATAAGCCCCACCTCCAGCATTTTAAACCCCTTAATGGGCCAGCGGGCGTCAGCTCTAAGGGGTTAAGTAACTTAATCCATGTGTATTTAAATATAAAAGAAAATACTTGTTTATCCATATCGTTTTTATTAAATATGTATTTAGGATCATCATTTTTGCTCATTTTATATGGATCCTCTGCTTCCTGCTAACTATCACTGTTCAGTCACATGTCTTGTTGCAAGAACAATAACAGAATACTAAAAAGGCTAAATTGTTAAATGTCAGGGGGCAGAACTTAACCTCTGTGGTGTCAGTCTTTACATCAAGTGATAATGACAAGGTACAGTAATACAGCTTGGAAATAAATTGCCAATCCATATAATATATCCATATTAATAGGCATCAATACTTTCACTGAGAATTATAATAGTAGGTGAGGTTAAAAAAAGACACAAGTCCATCAAGTCCAACCTATGTGTGTGATTATATGTCAGTATTACATTGTATATCCCTGTTTGTTGCGGTCGTTCAGGTGCTTATCTAATAATTTATTGAAACTATCAAACTATCAATGCCCCCCGCTGGGACCACCACCTGTGGAAGGGAATTCCACATCCTTGCTGCTCTTACAGTAAAGAACCCTCTACGTAGTTTAAGGTTAAGCTTCTTTTCTTCTCATTTTAATGAGTGGCCACGAGTCTTGTTAAACTCCCTTTCATGAAAACGTTTTATCCCTATTGTGGGGTCACCAGTATGGTATTTGTATATTGAAATCATATCCCCTCTCAAGCGTCTCTTCTCCAGAGAGAATAAGTCCAGTGCTCGCAACCTTTCCTCATAACTAATATCCTCCCTTTATCAGCCCTTTATCAGACCCTTTATCAGCTTTATTGCCCTTCTTTGTACTCGCTCCATTTCCAGTATATCCTTCCTGTGGACTGGTACCCAGAACTGGACCGCATACTCCAGGTGCGGCCAGACCAGAAAAAAGCAAAAGAGGAAGAAACTGCGCTACGGAATAAGAATGATATTGGTCGGAAGCAGCAATTCAAATGTACACCAAAAATACACTGAACAAAAAGAGAAAAAAAGAGAACTGCGCTAACCTCAAATGCCCAAAGTGAATGGGGTATGTGTATGTGCCAAACCCACGATATGAGTCTTAGTGTCTTATCGTCTCTAAGACCACCTCAAAAATATAATGCATACTATTATATGTACAAATAAATGAAATTAAATACAAAAGTGAGACACAAATACGTGTCAATAATGTGAATTGCCCAAACGCAATACAGATTGTGTAAATCTCTGTGCATATACCCCTAAAGTGAAAAAATTATTTTGTTTCCAATTTTTTTACATGAAATAAATTGTCAAAAAATATATATTCTGAGACACTATATAATGTCCATATAGTTGTGAACCAAAATATTATAAATTGTCCATATGGTACAACACCGGTGAAGAAAAACTTCATGTAAGAGCTGGATTAGGAGTGCACAAATTAGAAATCTTCTCCAGAAATATAATGTGCTTTTCCCATCACTGAATAAATGAATTGGCTCCTTACCAGATCCAAGCGACCCCCCGTTACAGAGGGTCACCACAGGCAAAAACAATCAAAGGATGTCCGGGTAACGGTTCCCCTCAGGCGATCCCGAATCCCTCACGCAATAGGGCTGTGGCTGTTGCTCCAAATGTCACTCCCAATTCAACGTAATATCACATAGGGAAAAACATAGGCTCCAGATAGTGTAAAACCAATGATTTTAATTTGCCAAAAACGAACGTATACACTTACATAAAAGACTTTAAAAACAGGTTCAAAACAGAGGCGTGCACCGGCCGGACACACGCCAATGCAGAGACCAACCCGTCCTTCCTGGTCTGAAAAGAACGAACACGACTGGGGTGACGTCGACACGTTCGCACCGCCCTACGCGTTTCGTAATAATTTACGTCGTCCAGGGGCACGGGCGGCGTGCGACGTCACCCCTTTTATAACCAACAACATAACCAAGCCTCGCTTTGGGTCAGCGGCCATCTTAGATATCACATAAACGTTAGAAGTCAATGACCATGGGCCAAGCCTCACTCTCGATCCCCGAACGTCATGTGTGTATATATATTCCCAACGAACGTCCTATAATTATGGACCAAGCCTCGTTCCCAAACGAACGTCATATGGTTGTGAACCAAGTCTCACTTCCAGATGATGGCCATATTGGAAGAGAGACATAGCAAGTTACTCTTATTTTTCCTGTGTACAAAGACAAGGCAGAGTATAGGTCCCAAATAGGGCATAAACAAAAATAAAATATAAAAATAAAATGAATACAATAAAATAATAATCGAATAAAAATAAAAACAATAATAATAAGAATAAGAATAAAATGGGGTGAAGTATCCCAAATTGGTATAAAGATACACCAAAAAAATTGTATTTCTTGGTGCATTCGCATGTCCATCAAATTCAGTTGAGAGATAGAGCAACATAAACATGTATTTCAAATTCCTTACTACCCCACATATGCCCCAGAGGTTAGCCTTGGGCATCCCAAACAAATGTTGAGGAATACAACTAAAAGTGAATCCCCGCATCTAGAGGGCCGCCTAACCCAAAGCTAGACCTACCAACCAATAGAGGCCAAAGAGAGTGGAGAAAAACAAGAATATATTCTACAATAACATGTACCAAAAAGACAACAGGATAGAAACACAGTAGAATAGAGTTTTACAATAACTGGTACAGAAACTGCAATAAACATACATTGCATCAGAAAAGATCCCCTCAAGAGTTATTAATAAAGGCATTTACGTCGGTGTCCACATTGAGGCCAAACGGAGCATATGTCTTTAATTTGTGGATCCAGGCCATTTCGAGCTTGGATATTTCCCTAACCAAGGACCCACCCCTCCAGTGGGGCTTATATTTGTCTAAACCGACAAATAGGGTACCTGATGGATCTCTCTTATGTGTTTGGTCATAATGCCTGGACACAGGGTGTTTGTCAAACCCACGTCTAATGTTGCCTATGTGTTCATTCAGCCTGACGCGAAGTGCCCTCTTGGTCCGCCCTATATATTGGAGGCCACAAGGGCACTGTAAAAGGTAAACCACAGCCTCCGAAGAGCAAGTAATGAAAGACTCTATTTCATATGTTCTAGTAGTGCTTGAGGATACAATACTAGAAATCTTAGAGCCCCTATATGAGTTCAAGGTGCATACCTGACAGTTTTTACACTTGTAATAACCAATTAGATTTTGAAAAAAACATCTATTGGCCCTAGGTGGGTCTTGTATGCTAGGGGCAATCTTGCTCCCCAATGAAGAGGCCCCTTTAAAAATTATTTGTGGTTTATCAGGTAAGACTGTATTCAAAACCTGGTCACTAGTGAGTAAGTGCCAATGTTTTTGAATCAAGTTTCTCACACCGCGATGTTGGACTGAGAAAGTCGTGACAAACGGTACACCACCCTGTATATTAGCCCTGATGTTTTGTCTATCTACCAATAATGAAGATCTATCTCTAGTGCGAGCAGTCTCCATTGTTGCATCGAGGGAAACGGGATCATATCCCTTTTCCAGAAATCTACCTGCCAAAATCGCTGCCTGTTCATCATACTTTACAATATCCGAACAGTTCCGTCTGAGGCGTAGAAATTGCCCCAGGGGAACAGCTTTTAGCCAAGGTTGAAAATGGCAACTATCCGTAGGGATGTACGAGTTCCTATCGGTAGATTTAAAATATGTAGATGTAATAAACTCATCTCCAACCCTCCTAATGTTAAGATCAAGGAAATTGACCTCATCCTGACTGGCCTCGAAGCTTAATTTGATCCCTCTATTATTCTCATTTAAACTGGCCATGAGTTTAAATCTACCGATAGGAACTCGTACATCCCTACGGATAGTTGCCATTTTCAACCTTGGCTAAAAGCTGTTCCCCTGGGGCAATTTCTACGCCTCAGACGGAACTGTTCGGATATTGTAAAGTATGATGAACAGGCAGCGATTTTGGCAGGTAGATTTCTGGAAAAGGGATATGATCCCGTTTCCCTCGATGCAACAATGGAGACTGCTCGCACTAGAGATAGATCTTCATTATTGGTAGATAGACAAAACATCAGGGCTAATATACAGGGTGGTGTACCGTTTGTCACGACTTTCTCAGTCCAACATCGCGGTGTGAGAAACTTGATTCAAAAACATTGGCACTTACTCACTAGTGACCAGGTTTTGAATACAGTCTTACCTGATAAACCACAAATAATTTTTAAAGGGGCCTCTTCATTGGGGAGCAAGATTGCCCCTAGCATACAAGACCCACCTAGGGCCAATAGATGTTTTTTTCAAAATCTAATTGGTTATTACAAGTGTAAAAACTGTCAGGTATGCACCTTGAACTCATATAGGGGCTCTAAGATTTCTAGTATTGTATCCTCAAGCACTACTAGAACATATGAAATAGAGTCTTTCATTACTTGCTCTTCGGAGGCTGTGGTTTACCTTTTACAGTGCCCTTGTGGCCTCCAATATATAGGGCGGACCAAGAGGGCACTTCGCGTCAGGCTGAATGAACACATAGGCAACATTAGACGTGGGTTTGACAAACACCCTGTGTCCAGGCATTATGACCAAACACATAAGAGAGATCCATCAGGTACCCTATTTGTCGGTTTAGACAAATATAAGCCCCACTGGAGGGGTGGGTCCTTGGTTAGGGAAATATCCAAGCTCGAAATGGCCTGGATCCACAAATTAAAGACATATGCTCCGTTTGGCCTCAATGTGGACACCGACGTAAATGCCTTTATTAATAACTCTTGAGGGGATCTTTTCTGATGCAATGTATGTTTATTGCAGTTTCTGTACCAGTTATTGTAAAACTCTATTCTACTGTGTTTCTATCCTGTTGTTTTTTTGGTACATGTTATTGTAGAATATATTCTTGTTTTTCTCCACTCTCTTTGGCCTCTATTGGTTGGTAGGCCTAGCTTTGGGTTAGGCGGCCCTCTAGATGCGGGGATTCACTTTTAGTTGTATTCCTCAACATTTGTTTGGGATGCCCAAGGCTAACCTCTGGGGCATATGTGGGGTAGTAAGGAATTTGAAATACATGTTTATGTTGCTCTATCTCTCAACTGAATTTGATGGACATGCGAATGCACCAAGAAATACAATTTTTTTGGTGTATCTTTATACCAATTTGGGATACTTCACCCCATTTTATTCTTATTCTTATTATTCTTATTTTTATTTTTATTCGATTATTATTTTATTGTATTCATTTTATTTTTATATTTTATTTTTGTTTATGCCCTATTTGGGACCTATACTCTGCCTTGTCTTTGTACACAGGAAAAATAAGAGTAACTTGCTATGTCTCTCTTCCAATATGGCCATCATCTGGAAGTGAGACTTGGTTCACAACCATATGACGTTCGTTTGGGAACGAGGCTTGGTCCATAATTATAGGACGTTCGTTGGGAATATATATACACACATGACGTTCGTGGATCGAGAGTGAGGCTTGGCCCATGGTCATTGACTTCTAACGTTTATGTGATATCTAAGATGGCCGCTGACCCAAAGCGAGGCTTGGTTATGTTGTTGGTTATAAAAGGGGTGACGTCGCACGCCGCCCGTGCCCCTGGACGACGTAAATTATTACGAAACGCGTAGGGCGGTGCGAACGTGTCGACGTCACCCCAGTCGTGTTCGTTCTTTTCAGACCAGGAAGGACGGGTTGGTCTCTGCATTGGCGTGTGTCCGGCCGGTGCACGCCTCTGTTTTGAACCTGTTTTTAAAGTCTTTTATGTAAGTGTATACGTTCGTTTTTGGCAAATTAAAATCATTGGTTTTACACTATCTGGAGCCTATGTTTTTCCCTATGTGATATTACGTTGAATTGGGAGTGACATTTGGAGCAACAGCCACAGCCCTATTGCGTGAGGGATTCGGGATCGCCTGAGGGGAACCGTTACCCGGACATCCTTTGATTGTTTTTGCCTGTGGTGACCCTCTGTAACGGGGGGTCGCTTGGATCTGGTAAGGAGCCAATTCATTTATTCAGTGATGGGAAAAGCACATTATATTTCTGGAGAAGATTTCTAATTTGTGCACTCCTAATCCAGCTCTTACATGAAGTTTTTCTTCACCGGTGTTGTACCATATGGACAATTTATAATATTTTGGTTCACAACTATATGGACATTATATAGTGTCTCAGAATATATATTTTTTGACAATTTATTTCATGTAAAAAAATTGGAAACAAAATAATTTTTTCACTTTAGGGGTATATGCGGCCAGACCAGAGTCTTGTAGAGCGGGAGAATTATTGTTTTATCTCTGGAGTTGATCCCCTTTTTAATGCATGCCAATATTCTGTTTGCTTTGTTAGCAGCAGCTTGGCATTGCATGCCATTGCTGAGCCTATCATCTACTAGGACCCCAGGTCCTTTTCCATCCTACATTCATCCTAGATAATCAATTCTAAAGCTTAAAGAAAGCCAATGCTAGGTTGTTTACACAACAAAATTAATCTATACTTGCCATGCAAGGGTCATTATTGGGGCAATCAATAAAATACCCCCAAATCATCACATAAACATAAATAAAAAACTCCACCTAAAAAAAAACAACAAATAACAATCCTATTTGGTATTTATCAAAAGTATTTAACAAATTATATCCAAACTAGTTGCAAGAGGAGTTTGTGAAATAAAAATCTTTAGGTTACAATTAAAAACAAGTCACACTCAATTGCATGGTCAAGTGAAATCCCCAACATATCGCAATAATCCTTGTGTAAGTATGGGCAATAAGAAGCAAGCTAATGTGCACAAGGCCCCTTATTATGAAGGAACCTGTAATGGGTCATATTGTCTACTAGATTATCCAGATATATGGACAAACCTACCAAGCATGAGTACATTACAAACAAAAATTGGGTAGTCGTGGATTTTGTTTATATATACAGTACATAGAAAAATCAATAATACTGATATAAAATCAAGAAATTTTATTTTGACATCAATTAAAGACACAAAGGCGGAGGATTCTGCATGGCATAAAATATGTCTAATTTGGGTTCACATAGATGTAATCATCTAAGAGAATTCACAAGTATATGCAACACATTTCATATACTATTCAGGATACATGTGAATGGAATCAATATGGTGGAACCCAAGTTGCTTATTCCTAAAAACACACCATCAGGCAATATCTGGTAAAATCACCATCAAATGGAGTATCTCTATCACATAAAGGGAGAGGGCCACATGGACCTCCAAAAGTGGTCAAAAATAGTACACAGGCACTTGTTAGTGTATCCGAGATCCTGTAGTATAATGGATAAGCAATCGGTAAACAAATCTTCATGCAAGCAGCTCTATATGTATAAGGATACATCCCAGGACTCCATTTTGGAGATCAGAAGCCTCTCATTCATCATAACATTTTAGATAGAACCAGCAGAATGATAGAAATCATGCCAAACATGACATCCGGTCAAGTTTTTTATTAAGTAAAATGGCATCCATCATTCTTTAAAGTAGAAACTGTTTTTGCTTTATAACAACATATTCTTAAAGGAAAACAAATGAAAATGCCATAGGAATAATTATTGGTACACTTGATAACTCTGAATTAACCACATGCCGACCGGGCCATAGCTGAAAGACGGCTACAGGGCAGTCGGCTTATTCTGGGAGGGCGTCCATGGACGTCCTCCCAGAATCTTGCTCCCGTGCACCCCTGGATCATGGATCACGGTAAACTGCCGCTGATAGCGGCTGTTTACCACGTGTTCGCTCCGTCAAATTACGGAGCGATCACTTGTAAACAAACTGGCGTCACGTCATGACCCTGGTTCCTCCCTCCCCTCTCTGTACCGATTGGTACAGTGCGAGGGGAGAGATTGCAGCAGCGCTGTGGGCTGGATGTGTAGTACCCACAGTGCTGCTCTGTGCAATACTCTGCCAATACTTTGCAATACTCTGCCAATACTCTGCAACACTGTGCAATACTCTGCCAATACTCTGCAACACTGCAATACTCTGCAATAATCTGCCAATACTCGCCAATACTCTGCCAATACTCTGAAACACTGTGTAATACTCTGCCAATACTCTGCCAATACTCACCAATACTCTGCCAATAGATTATTATTATTTTTTTACCAAATTTTCAGTGTTTTTTGATTAATAGCGCAAAAATAAAAAACCCAGTTGTAATTAAATACCACCAAAAGAAAGCTCTATTTATGTGAAAAAAAGGACAAAAATGTCATTTGGGTACAGTGTTGCATGACTGAGTAATTGTCATTCAAAGTGTGAGAGCACCGAAAGCTGAAAATTGGTCTGGTTAGGAAGGGGTTTAAGTGCCCAGTGGTCAAGTGGTTAAACTTCTGCATTCCTCAACTGACAATTTCTCCAGCTCTTCTTGAGCAGACAACTTAAATTTTCAAAGGTTTGATGCGACTGTCAGTTTCTCTCATAAATGTTTTATTCAATTAGTAACATGATTCATAGCAGACCACTCTAGAAAAGTCCAATATTTGCTTTTAAACTGTTCTTGGGTTCTTTTAGATGTATGTTTTGGATTATTATTCTGCTGGAGGACCCATGATTTTTTAATTTGCTCTGGTCTGGTGACATGATGCAAAAGCGCTGGCTCCCCTATGTCATGAAGTGCTGGGTTATATTCTGGGACCTTTAATTCCACCCACCAGCTTCCATTGCCCATCCATTGTTGTTGGTCCCTTCCCTCCCCTGCAGCAGCTGCTACGTGACATAGGAGAGCGTGAGCTCCTGCATCACCATGCACGGACTGGAGCGTATTGAAATACGGTATATACACATCCTTTTCATGAGCAGTATACAGCATGGGTAGGAAGAAGGGGTGGGGGAAATGATTTTGGGCAGAATTATGTATGGCCTTTAATCTTTAAAATTCATCCAGGACCTCTTTTGAAGTTTTAGTTGGTTCTTCAGAATGCAGATTATTCTGTTTATTATAGGGTCTAGTTTCCTCTTTTGGCCATGTCCAAGAAGGTTGGCTATGGTCCTCTGGAACATAAACTTCCTTAAGGCCCGTACACACTGACTTTTTGACAACAAACATGCAAATTAGATGTTTTAAGGCAACATCTGACCGCGTGTACGCTCCATCGGACAAACTTTTTCGGTTTTCATCTGACTTTTGTTGGCTGTGCGAACGGACAAACTTTTTGACAACATAAGTCCGATGGAGCAAAGTCCGATCGTGTGTACACAAAAACATCAGACTTTTGTACAAAGTACAAACATGCATGCTCAGAATCAATGCAAAAGATCAAACAACAATACAGAAGTTGACCAAAGGGTGGAGCCGGAGTAATTGAACATCCTCTTTTGTGCCGTCAGTACGTTGAAATGTCACTACGTTCGTGTTTGTTGCCTATAATGTCAGATCGTGTGTATGCAATACAAATTTACGGCCATGCCCTTTGTACAAAAGTCCATGGGAAAGTTTGTACAAAGTTCGATAGCGTGTATGAGGCTTTACAGTTACCATACTTGTGTAGCACTGGCTCCTGATGAGCAGGCGCTATTGTTTTTGTAAAGTTAAGTTGCCTGAAGCCACAGTTGGGCTTTGGGATTATTTCTCTAAATTTCTGGTTTCAGTACCAGTCCAACTGGGTTGCACTGGGTTCTCCTTGACCGCAGGTGTCGCTGTCACCACCAGCAAGAGTAGAAACACAGTCTAGCTGGATGCATTGAATGCCACTTATCTCTCTGAACCAGCCCAGTGGGAGTGTTTTCTTGCTGTGCATTCTGGGGGGTGGTATTTAAGGTACCGACGCCATGTTGGCAGGGGATTATCTTCTGTCCGTTTGGTTCTGGTGGTCCTCCTGACCCAGCCCCATGGCCCTCCTGGCCTGCGGTGTGGAACTATGAATCCTGTGTCTTGGGGCTGGCTGGCCCGAGGCGACGCAATTGAAGGGATAGGCCCGAGCAAATTTCGGGGCCTACTGATCCAGGGATGGTCCGGTGCCATCTCATCAGAAGGGAGAGGCCCAGCAACTGAAAAACTCCAGGGGAGGATTCTTTCAGGAGAAGACCATACGCAAGGCTGGTTTCTCTGAAGGAGCCTGGAGACTTAGTTGAAGGACGCAACCTGGATCAACACTCATACGGTATCACCACATCGGCTGAGAGAAACTGGTACCATATGTCAGTTCTTTAAATTTATCCACATCCCTCAGTAATGCTCAAGTGTATCTCACAAGTCTGTGGCAGAGACTTTACCGAGCATCCCACCAGCTGCTAGGCCTAGTGAGAGAGGTCTATCCGGGGGTTGTTTAATCCAGTTGTGGAACAGTTTTATTCTCTGGATTCTCTTAATGCTTTCACCTTGCAATTTAAGTGCCTGAACTCACACCTAACCCTCTAACCTTCATTAAGAGACTTTGTTTTTTTCTAAATAAATAACCCAAAAGAGGATTCAGTGTCAGTTTCAACATTCTTTGGGCCATTTACCATGGGATCCCCAAGACGGAGAAGAAAGGAGGTGAGGTAACGGTAAGCTCAAATCAAACCAGCAGCTCCTTCGGGGGTCAGTGCTCCATATGGGGGCTCGAGTCCGGGATTTGCCATTACCTCTCGCAACTAAAGAGAACTGTTTGTGTGGAATTTACACGGTAGAGGTTTTTTTTTTGGACTGCGCCATTTTTACAAGGGGTTAATTGCGGGCCACTGCTTGGCACGTAGACTGTGGACAGAGTTGAGAAAAGCCAGCGAGTTGCGTGAATGGAGGAACCAGTGTGTGGAGTCTTGCCTGTTCTTTTCCTGCACGAGGCATCGCGTGAGTGTGTCGAAGGAGAAAGAATGAAGAGTCTGATTCTTTTCTTTGCTAAAGAAAAATGTTCCGGATGTCTGGAACACCGTCCATCATGGGACCCAGGATGTTCTCAGTAGGAAACACCACAAGTGTGAGTCTGCCTGGGACTCTGCTTATGGATACAGGAATTTGACTAAGACCACAGGGGCGTTTTGTACTGTGTACGATGGGAGATGTCGAGGCCCTGGGAATGCTCTGCAACAAGTGCAAATCTCCGGCCGTTTGTCCGATGCCTGCAATGCGGAGAATACTTATTTACAGTGGAGCAACCCACCGTGCCGCCTCCTGCATATCATATGGACTGAGCTACGGGCATCGCCACCGAGGAGTCTGCTGCATATGCTCCTGTGGCGAGGCCTGCACCTTGTAGACCGACTACTACAGCCAGTGATCCGGAGGGAGATGCTGCTGCTACCGTCATCGGAGGAGCCACTCCGGACATCATGGACACTGCTTTGTCTACTACTACTAAAATCCCCACACCTGCTCACAAGAAAGTAGGGTACGTGAAAGCCTCCTGCGGCCGCTGTAGAGGCCTACCTCAGAACTTGCCTGGATTGGATCGGGGCAAAATGATCACTCCCAAGGAATCCGCTGCAGATACCGGTGAGAACTCTGGGGAAATTGTAATGAGTGGGACTGTGTGTAGATATTTGCCAGCAGAAGAGTTGTGGGACTCAAAAATACATTCCCTGTCTGATTTATCAGGGGATGATGAACTGTTCGAGACTATGTCCCAAGAAATGTTATGGACCAATGCAGACGATGTGGCTGCAACATGCAATGCGTCTGGCTGGTTAGCCTTGAATTCGGGGCGTGCATCGCCTCGGTCGGGAACCCCTACAACCATTAACGAGACTTTACCCAAAAATGTCAGTCTGTCCGAACCTAAGAGATTGCCTTTTACCATGGTACAGAAATCACTTAACTCTTGTGTGCCTCCCGGGGATGGAAGTGCCCAAGCTCTGCCTAGGCTCGCATGAACACAGCTGCTGCTGAACAAGCGGGTAGCTACAGAGTACGGTTTGGAATTTCCCTATGTTGCCAGGGAAATCATGCAGGAGATTGAGAAAAACCGAGAGCATTGGTATGCGAGTGATGTGTGGGACTATCTGAAGGTACCAAAGCCCTTTAGGAAACAAGGATCTTCCCCCAGTATGTATGAATGCTTCACCGGGTGTCTTCAGCACTGGAGCTTTTGGAGACATATATACTCTGACAAAGTTGTCATTTGCCGGACGGGAAAAGACAACGTAATGTACTTTATTACCACCGTGGATGCCAAGGGGAAAACGTTAACTTTGCCAGACACTCGGTTTTATTGATAAAGTAATCACTGAGGCTGCTGTTTTTTTTTTCTCTGCTTGAAAAAAGTTATTTTGCAAAAAGTACAAGGACTGTGGGGCTAGTTTGATAGTGTCAGGTTTATCAGAGGAAAGCTCCATGTCAAGGTCATCTACCGGCCACAGCACTTGTATGAAGGACTTGCATTTCGTTGCTCTTGCCACTAGATGGTGGGAGTTTGCACAAAAAGTTGGACAATTGCACGTAGACACATAGGTCAAATACACTGGAGAGAGAGTCTCATTTTCTGCTATAACTGTACACTTAGTATGTTTTTTTGTTGTTTTTGTGTGTTTCGTTTCAGGAACCACCGAGATCTCCTATTAAGCTGCTGGAGAGTGGGTGGTGTAGATAGTCAGTAGGGATGAGCCGAACACCCCCCGGTTTGGTTCGCACCAGAACTTTCGAACGGACCTAAAATTCATGCGAACTTTAGAACCCCATTGAAGTCTATGGGACTCGAACGTTCGAAAAATAAAAAGTAAACAGGGACTGAAAAATTGGGCTGGTGGCATCACCCGGAACCAAAAATGTTCTTCCAAGATATCAGCGGAGGAGGAAGAGGATAGACAGTCAACATAACAGGACAGTCACTCAGCATCAGCATAGGCAGTCTTGAAGGGATGTAATATTTTATAAAAAAATATTCGGTTACATCAGCTTCAGGTGCTTGGTAGCTGGTGGTGATCCAAGACTGATTCATCTTTATGAAGGTCAGTCGATCAACCGAGTCGGTGGACAGGCGCACCCTGTGATCGGTTACAAAGCCACCAGCAGCACTGCAGGTGCGTTCCGAAAGAACGCTGGATGCAGGACAGGCAAGTAGCTCAATTGCATACTGTGCAAGCTCTGGCCAGTGATCCATCCTCAAGACCCAGTAAGCCAGAGGATTTTCAGTGGGAAAGGTGTCCCAGTCTGACCTTGCCCCTAGGTATTCCTGCACCATGTAAATCAGACGCTGGCGATGGTTGCTGGAACCGATCATACCATGGGGCTGCAGACTAAAAAATTGTCTGAACGCATTGGTCAGACGGCCACCTTCTCCACCGCTCCTTCTGACCGATGCCTCTGCAACACGTTGTCCAGGACTAGGAATTTGTAACCTCCCAGTCTCTGGGAACTCGTTGCACAGACCTTTCTGCAAGGCCTCCCGGAGATGTCTCATCCTCTGCTCCCTCTGTGACAGCAAGATAAGGTCCGCAACCTTACCCCTGTACCGTGGATCAAGGAGAGTGGCCAGCCAGTAATGGTCCCTCTCCTTGATCCGAAGAATACAAGCGTCCTTCCGCAGGCTTTGCAGGATCAGCGAAGCTATGCACCGTAGGTTAGCTGAAGCATTCGGTCCGGAGTCCTCTGGGTTACTAAGGACAACATGATCCACAGCCACCTCCTCCCAGCCACGTACAAGTCCACGGGTTTCTTGGGACTGTAAATCATCCCTACAAGACTGCTGATGCCGAGTGCCAGGCTCCACCTCCATGCTGACACAATCATCCTCCTCCTCTTCCTGTGTGATGGGTGGGACAGCAGGAACACTGTCTGGATAAAGGGGGCCTTGAGAGGCAAGGATGCTACAACAGGTGTCCAAGAGGTACAGTGTCAATGATGCATGCACTGTCACTGCTCACCATCCTTGTGGCCTCCTCAAACGGTGACAGGACAGTGCATGCATCCCTGATCATGCCCCACTGGCGTGGTGAGAAAAAACCGAGCTCCCCTGACCCTGTCCTGGTGCCATAGTCACACAGGTACTCATTGATGGCCCTCTGCTGCGTGTGCAGCCACTGCAGTATGGCCAACGTTGAGTTCCACCTGGTGGGCATGTCACATATAAGGCAGTTCTTGGGCAGGTTCAACTCCTTTTGGAGCTCAGCCAGCCGAGCACAGGCATTAAATGATCTGCGGAAATGCACACAGACTTTCCTGGCCTGCTTCAGGACATCCTGTAAGCACGGGTACCTGCCCAAAAACCACTGCACCACCAGGTTAAGGACATGAGCCACACAAGGCACATGGGTCAGTTGTCCCTGTCGGAGGGCGGAGAGGAGGTTGGTGCCATTGTCGCAAACCACCAATCCTGGCTTAAGCTGGCATGGCGTCAACCACCTCTCAGCCTGCCCCTGCAGAGCTGACAAAATATCTGCCCCAGTGTGGCTCCTGTCCCCCAAACAAACCAGCGCAAGCACGGCATGGCATCGTTTTGCCTGCGTACTTGCGTAGCTCCTTGAACGCCTATGGAGCACCGCTGGTTCAGAGGACAGAGCACTGGAAGAGGCCATGGAGGAAGAAGAAGAGGAGGGGGTGGAGGAGAGAGGTGTGTCACAACCAATAGTAGCATTTTGGAGGCGTGGTGGCGGAACAACCTCCTTCCCAGCTGCCAGAAGAGTGACCCAATGGGCCGTGAAAGACAGGTAACGTCCATGTCCATGCCTACTACTAGAGAGCCGGAATCGCCTTCCATGAGAAAAAGTGGCATTTGGGGACCTGCCACTGAGGAACCACACATTGCCCAAACTAACGGAAGGGGGCCGAGTCTACCAACTGAAAAGGTAGC
The DNA here is from genome assembly GCF_037356315.1 of Lithobates pipiens. NCBI lineage: Eukaryota > Metazoa > Chordata > Amphibia > Anura > Ranidae > Lithobates > Lithobates pipiens. The sequence goes on along the minus strand of NW_027507789.1, from coordinate 123,043,304 downwards.
AGTTGAAGTGCTAGCAATTTAGCCAAGCTAGCATTCAACCACTTGGCATGTGGATGGCTGGGAGTGAACTTCTTTCTACGGTCCAGCAGCTGGGGCAGGGTAATTTGCCTGCTACAATTGGACGTGGGTGTACTGCTAGCAGAGTGCCTGCGAGTACTTGGCTGTGACACACCTAATTCTACACCTTCCTTCCTCTCAGTGCAGGTTTCAGAGAGGACTGAAGGTCTAGTGGGGTTGGAGATCCCAGCAGATGAGGAGCAAGGAGATGTCCGCTTTGTTCTTTGGTGTGGGTCTTTGAGGTAAGCTTGCCAACGAGCTGCATGGCAGGTCAACATATGTCTGGTCAAGCATGTGGTGCCCAAGCGGCTGATGTTTTGGCCACGCGAGATACGCTTGAGACATATGTTTCATATAGCAGCGGTGCCATCTGATGCACTTGTCTCAAAAAAGGCCCACACCAAAGAACTTTTAGAATAACGCTAAAGCTGCGTACACACGGGCGGACTTTATGGCCAACTTAGTCCGTCAAACAATCTGACGGACAGTCCGTCCTACTTTCGAATGAACGGACTTGACCACACACGGATGCACAAACAGTCCGTCTGTCAGGACCTGAACTTGAACCTGGGACCTCAGCTGTGTCTGGCAATGAATCTTCTCTCTGAGCTATCTGAGATGCTGGACAGTTCCTTGTCAGATCCTTTTGACAACCCTGCCTTGTACCTTGATTTCCGCTGAACCTTGAACTCTTTGCTCCTCCCATGAACTTCCTGATATAAGCCATGTCTCTGCACTTCCTCCTTGCCTGAATATTGTCCCATCTCCAGCCTGTATCTAGCTCCCGTCTTCTCTGCTGCCGCTTATATTTACTACTGCTCGTTATCGACCCTTGGCCTGTTCCACGACTACGCTTCTGCCTGATCCCAATCTGCAACAACTCGTTACCGACCTTTTGGCTTGCTTACTGACCACGCTTCTGTTTGATCCTTACCTGCTCATCCGCTACTGAACCCCGGCTTGCTCACCTCCTAGTGGGGCGATCCTGGGGACTGCGACCTGGTACTAACACGCAGCTAAATCCATCTCTACCATCTAGAGCTCTGGTGAAAACCGGTTAGTACTTAGACTCCGCACCTCAGGTGAGCCTGTGTCTTCTGCCAGGGTGATGGCCTGTGTTCCTATCCTGCTGGTTAGTGGTAATCCTGCAACTGCTATAGCAATTGGTCTTCGAGCCTGACCCCTGATCGTGACATAATATTCTGGCCAAAAACATGGAGGCCGCTATAGCAAATGCCATGGCTCCGTTCAGGCAGCAAATTGCTGAGCTGCAGCAAGAAGTCCGCTTGTTTAGAGGCACAGTACACCCAACCCCAGAACCGGTATGTCCAGAACCGTTTGTCTTGATGCCTGAGAAGTTTGATGGTAATCGTGCATCCTTCTTTTGTTTTAAGATGGATTGTGAGCTGTTGTTTTCCCTTAAGCCTAGGACCTATGCCACTGACTTTATTAAGATTTGTGCTTCCATCAACCTGCTCACTGGACAATGCAAAACATGGGCTCATCAGCTTTTACAGGAAAGGAGTACAGTCTTGGATAGCTGGGAGGCATTCATGTTTGCTCTGGACTCTTACATTCCTGTTTCTAAGAAAACCAGAGTTTCCAAGTCTGCTCTTTGCTCACGTGGCCTGCGGGCATCCAGGGACAGGAGTACCCAGTACAGATACGACTCCATGCCATCACAGTATGTTCCAAGCCATGAAGCTGAAGTCCTTACCCCACAAAGCCTAAACGCTCCTAAGGTCACACGCACACCTTCCCTGGGAGACGTGGAACCCATGGAGATCGGGGCCATCCGGCCCAAGCTATCTCAAGGTGAAAGAGAGCGGAGGAGAGACTGTGGTCTTTGTTTTTACTGTGGGGGGAGGGGGCATCTTATCTCTCTCTGTCCAATTCGCCCACCTCGGCCAAAGGTTCTCCAAGTGGGTACTTCTAGGATCCTTCCTGCTGTCCCTGAATCTCTGCCTGCTATCCAGCTCGAAGTGTCGGTGCCTGTTTCCCCAGTTGAAGTTCCAGTGTCGGTGTCCCCAGTCGCAGTACCAGTGCCGGTGACCCCGCTTGAAGTCCCTGTGCCGGTGACCCCGCTTGAAGTCCCTGTGCCGGTGACCCCGCTTGAAGTCCCTGTGCCGGTGACCCCGCTTGAAGTCCCTGTGCCGGTGACCCCGCTTGAAGTCCCTGTGCCGGTGACCCCGCTTGAAGTTCCTGTGCCGGTGACCCCGCTACCTCCTGACTGTACGTATGCCTCAAATGGCACCATAGTCCGTAAGCAGGACCTGAAGACTTTCGAAAGAGCCTTGCGAGCGACGAAAGTCTCCCCTACTGGAACTTCTAAAACTAATAAAGCCCAAAGGAAATAGAATGTTCATGCTCCTAGATTAACAAGAGAATTCCACCAGAGATTCCCTCACAAACGGGGCCCTAAGACGTCCAGTGGACGTCCTGGGAGAAGGGGAGTACTGTCAGGACCTGAACTTGAACCTGGGACCTCAGCTGTGTCTGGCAATGAATCTTCTCTCTGAGCTATCTGAGATGCTGGACAGTTCCTTGTCAGATCCTTTTGACAACCCTGCCTTGTACCTTGATTTCCGCTGAACCTTGAACTCTTTGCTCCTCCCATGAACTTCCTGATATAAGCCATGTCTCTGCACTTCCTCCTTGCCTGAATATTGTCCCATCTCCAGCCTGTATCTAGCTCCCGTCTTCTCTGCTGCCGCTTATATTTACTACTGCTCGTTATCGACCCTTGGCCTGTTCCACGACTACGCTTCTGCCTGATCCCAATCTGCAACAACTCGTTACCGACCTTTTGGCTTGCTTACTGACCACGCTTCTGTTTGATCCTTACCTGCTCATCCGCTACTGAACCCCGGCTTGCTCACCTCCTGGTGGGGCGATCCTGGGGACTACGACCTGGTACTAACACGCAGCTAAATCCATCTCTACCATCTAGAGCTCTGGTGAAAACCGGTTAGTACTTAGACTCCGCACCTCAGATGAGCCTGTGTCTTCTGCCAGGGTGACGGCCTGTGTTCCTATCCTGCTGGTTAGTGGTAATCCTGCAACTGCTATAGCAATTGGTCTTCGAGCCTGACCCCTGATCGTGACAACGTCGAACGTTTGCGCGATGACGTGTACAGCACGTACGACGGGACTAGAAATAGGAAGTCCAATACACAGCAATGCAACCTTTCGCCGTGTAAATCCTTTCTGAGCTTGCGCCATACTTAGTCCGTCGAACTAGCCTACTCACGAGCGGATTGTCCGCTGAAACCAAAGTCTGACGGACAATATTACGGAAATTCCGAAATACTTAGTCCGCCAGACTGCACGCTGAAAAAGTCCGCTGAAGCCCACACACGAGCGGACTGTCCGCTGAAATGTGTTTCAACAGACTAAGTTGGCCAGACAGTCCGCCCGTGTGTACGCGGCTTCAGAGGCAGCGCCCTGCACAGGCAGAGCTCTGCAGTGTGATTCAGTCGGTGGGCTGCCCCTAAGTTGGCCCCCGGAGGGCATCCTGCCTTGTTGGAGATGTGCCTCCTCTCTCCTACCAAGCACCCACGTGGAGTCAGTGCCCTCATCATCCCCTACCTATTCATCACTGGAGCAAACCTGGCAGTATGCTGCAACTTGTGGAACATGACTGCTAGATTGCTGTCCTTCTTGAGCATCCCCTCTCTCTGCGCTCACGCTACTGCCTTCCTCTAGCTTAGTATCATCATCATAGCCTACAAAACACTGGGTATCCTCCTGGAGCATGTACCCAACACTGTGCTCAAACAGTTCTGGGGACTCCTCAGGAGGACTTGGTGGGTCTAGGGAAGGAGTCACTGATGATGACATTGAGACGAGGGAAGAGGATGCGTTGGCAGCTGCTTTGCTAGTACCCTGAGCCTGGGTGAGAGAGGATGAGGAGGATGAAGAGGACTTGGTCATCCACTCTACCAAGTCTTTCGGCATGATGCGGCTCAACACGTCCAGCTACCGAAAATAAGGACAAGCGTGTCCCATGGCCACGTGCTGATGACGATGCACCGCGTCCATGACCAGCACTGTTGTCTCTAGACACAGAGCCTGCTTGTCCTCTTTAATTGGCTCGTGCCTGTCTGTCTCTCCTTGTTGGCCTTCCATACATGGTAATGGCCTGCAGGGAGATGGAAAAACCAGCAATTGGGTAGTGTATATTGTGCTGGAAGTACAAAACACCCACTAATTCCTGCAGATGCTTTTATTATAGAACACCAGCAATAAAGGGTAGATACAGGTGTATATTGTGCTGGAGGCACACAACACCCACTAACTCCTGCAGATGCCTTTAATATAGAACACCAGCAATTAAAGGGTAGATACCGGTGTATACTGTGCTGTGCTGGAGGCACAAAACACCAACTAACTCCTACAGATGCCTTTATTATAGAACACCAGCAATTAAGGGTAGATACAGGTGTATATTGTGCTGTGCTCAGGCACACAACACCCACTAACTCTTGCAGATGGCTCAATTAGAGAAGAGCAATATAGGTAGATACAGGTGTATACTGCGCTGAAGGCACACAGACACCACCCACTAACTCCTGCAGATGGCAAATGGCTCAATTAGAGAAGAGCACTATAGATAGATACAGGTGTATACTGTGCTGGAGGCACACAACACCAACTAACTCCTGCAGATGGCAGATGGCTCAATTAGAGAAGAGCAATATAGGTAGATACAGGTGTATACTGTGCTGGAGGCACACAACACCAACTAACTCCTGCAGATGGCAGATGGCTCAATTAGAGAAGAGCAATATAGGTAGATACAGGTGTATACTGCTCTGAAGGCACACAACACCCACTAACTCCTGCAGATGGCAGATGGCTCAATTAGAGAAGAGCAGTATAGGTAGATACAGGTGTATACTGTGCTGGAGGCACACAACACCAACTAACTCCTGCAGATGGCTCAATTAGAGAAGAGCAATATAGGTAGATACAGGTGTATACTGCGCTGGAGGCACACAACACCAACTAACTCCTGCAGATAGCAGATGGCTCAATTAGAGAAGAGCAATATAGGTAGATACAGGTGTATACTGCGCTGGAGGCACACAACACCAACTAACTCCTGCAGATGGCAGATGGCTCAATTAGAGAAGAGCAATATAGGTAGATACAGGTGTATACTGCGCTGAAGGCACACAGACAACACCCACTAACTCCTGCAGATGGCTCAATTAGAGAAGAGCAATATAGGTAGATACAGGTGTATACTGCGCTGAAGGCACACAGACAACACCCACTAACTCCTGCAGATGGCAGATGGCTCAATTAGAGAAGAGCCCTATAGGTAGATACAGGTGTATACTGTGCTGGAGGCACACAACACCAACTAACTCCTGCAGATGGCAGATGGCTCAATTAGAGAAGAGCAATATAGGTAGATACAGGTGTATACTGCGCTGGAGGCACACAACACCAACTAACTCCTGCAGATGGCAGATGGCTCAATTAGAGAAGAGCAATATAGGTAGATACAGGTGTATACTGCTCTGAAGGCACACAGACAACACCCACTAACTCCTGCAGATGGCTCAATTAGAGAAGAGCAGTATTGGTAGATACAGGTGTATACTGTGCTGGAGGCACACAACACCAACTAACTCCTGCAGATGGCTCAATTAGAGAAGAGCAATATAGGTAGATACAGGTGTATACTGCGCTGGAGGCACACAACACCAACTAACTCCTGCAGATAGCAGATGGCTGAATTAGAGAAGAGCAATATAGGTAGATACAGGTGTATACTGCGCTGGAGGCACACAACACCAACTAACTCCTGCAGATGGCAGATGGCTCAATTAGAGAAGAGCAATATAGGTAGATACAGGTGTATACTGCGCTGAAGGCACACAGACAACACCCACTAACTCCTGCAGATGGCTCAATTAGAGATGAGCAGTATTGGTAGATACAGGTGTATACTGCGCTGAAGGCACACAGACAACACCCACTAACTCCTGCAGATGGCAGATGGCTCAATTAGAGAAGAGCCCTATAGGTAGATACAGGTGTATACTGTGCTGGAGGCACACAACACCAACTAACTCCTGCAGATGGCAGATGGCTCAATTAGAGAAGAGCAATATAGGTAGATACAGGTGTATACTGCGCTGGAGGCACACAACACCAACTAACTCCTGCAGATGGCAGATGGCTCAATTAGAGAAGAGCAATATAGGTAGATACAGGTGTATACTGCTCTGACGGCACACAGACAACACCCACTAACTCCTGCAGATGGCTCAATTAGAGATGAGCAGTATTGGTAGATACAGGTGTATACTGTGCTGGAGGCACACAACACCAACTAACTCCTGCAGATGGCTCAATTAGAGAAGAGCAATATAGGTAGATACAGGTGTATACTGCGCTGGAGGCACACAACACCAACTAACTCCTGCAGATAGCAGATGGCTGAATTAGAGAAGAGCAATATAGGTAGATACAGGTGTATACTGCGCTGGAGGCACACAACACCAACTAACTCCTGCAGGTGGCAGATGGCTCAATTAGAGAAGAGCTTTATAGGTAGATACAGGTGTATACTGCGCTGAGGGCACACAGACAACACCCACTAACTCTGGCAGATGGCTCAATTAGAGAAGAGCAATACAGGTAGATACAGGTGTATACTGCGCTGAAGGCACACAGACAACACCCACTAACTCCTGCAGATGGCTCAATTAGAGAAGAGCAATACAGGTAGATACAGGTGTATACTGCGCTGAAGACACACAGACAACACCAACTAACTCCTGCAGATGGCAGATGGCTCAATTAGAGAAGAGGAATATAGGTAGATACAGGTGTATACTGCACTGGAGGCACACAACAGCAACTAACTCCTGCAGATGGCAGATGGCTCAATTAGAGAAGAGCAATATAGGTAGATACAGGTGTATACTGCTCTGAAGGCCCACAGACAACAGCCACTAACTCCTGCAGATGGCAGATGGCTCAATTAGAGAAGAGCAGTATTGGTAGATACAGGTGTATACTGTGCTGGAGGCACACAACACCAACAAACTCCTGCAGATGGCAGATGGCTCAATTAAAGAAGAGCAATATAGGTAGATACAGGTGTATACTGCGCTGAAGGCACACAGACAACACCCACTAACTCCTGCAGATGGCTCAATTAGAGAAGAGCAATACAGGTAGATACAGGTGTATACTGCACTGAAGGCACACAGACAACACCCACTAACTCCTGCAGGTGGCAGATGGCTCAATTAAAGAAGAGCAATATAGGTAGATACAGGTGTATACTGCGCTGGAGGCACACAACACCAACTAACTCCTGCAGATGGCAGATGGCTCAATTAGAGAAGAGCAATATAGGTAGATACAGGTGTATACTGCGCTGGAGGCACACAACACCAACTAACTCCTGCAGATGGCAGATGGCTCAATTAGAGAAGAGCAATATAGGTAGATACAGGTGTATACTGCTCTGAAGGCACACAGACAACACCCACTAACTCCTGCAGATGGCAGATGGCTCAATTAGAGAAGAGCAGTATAGGTAGATACAGGTGTATACTGTGCTGGAGGCACACAACACCAACTAACTCCTGCAGATGGCTCAATTAGAGAAGAGCAATATAGGTAGATACAGGTGTATACTGCGCTGGAGGCACACAACACCAACTAACTCCTGCAGATAGCAGATGGCTCAATTAGAGAAGAGCAATATAGGTAGATACAGGTGTATACTGCGCTGGAGGCACACAACACCAACTAACTCCTGCAGATGGCAGATGGCTCAATTAGAGAAGAGCAATATAGGTAGATACAGGTGTATACTGCACTGAAGGCACACAGACAACACCCACTAACTCCTGCAGATGGCAAATGGCTCAATTAGAGAAGAGCAATATAGGTATATACAGGTGTATACTGTGCTGGAGGCACACACCAACTATCTCCTGCAGATGGCAGATGGCTGAATTAGAGAAGAGCAATATAGGTAGATACAGGTGTATACTGTGCTGGAGGCACACAACACCAACTAACTCCTGCAGATGGCAGATGGCTCAATTAGAGAAGAGCAATATAGGTAGATACAGGTGTATACTGCGCTGAAGGCACACAGACAACACCCACTAACTCCTGCAGATGGCTCAATTAGAGAAGAGCAATACAGGTAGATACAGATGTATACTGCGCTGAAGGCACACAGACAACACCCACTAACTCCTGCAGATGGCAGATGGCTCAATTAGAGAAGAGCCCTATAGGTAGATACAGGTGTATACTGTGCTGGAGGCACACAACACCAACTAACTCCTGCAGATGGCTCAATTAGGGAAGAGCAATATAGGTAGATACAGGTGTATACTGCGCTGGAGGCACAGAACACCAACTAACTCCTGCAGATGGCTCAATTAGAGAAGAGCAATATAGGTAGATACAGGTGTATACTGCTCTGAAGGCACACAGACAACACCCACTAACTCCTGCTGATGGCAGATGGCTCAATTAGAGAAGAGCAATATAGGTAGATACAGGTGTATACTGCTCTGAAGGCACACAGACAACACCCACTAACTCCTGCAGTTGGCTCAATTAGAGAAGAGCAGTATTGGTAGATACAGGTGTATACTGTGCTGGAGGCACACAACACCAACTAACTCCTGCAGATGGCTCAATTAGAGAAGAGCAATATAGGTAGATACAGGTGTATACTGCTCTGAAGGCACACAGACAACACCCACTAACTCCTGCAGATGGCTCAATTAGAGAAGAGCAGTATTGGTAGATACAGGTGTATACTGTGCTGGAGGCACACAACACCAACTAATTCCTACAGATGGCTCAATTAGAGAAGAGCAATATAGGTAGATACAGGTGTATACTGCGCTGGAGGCACACAACACCAACTAACTCCTGCATATAGCAGATGGCTCAATTAGAGAAGAGCAATATAGGTAGATACAGGTGTATACTGCGCTGGAGGCACACAACACCAACTAACTCCTGCAGGTGGCAGATGGCTCAATTAGAGAAGAGCTATATAGGTAGATACAGGTGTATACTGCGCTGAGGGCACACAGACAACACCCACTAACTCTGGCAGATGGCTCAATTAGAGAAGAGCAATATAGGTAGATACAGGTGTATACTGCTCTGAAGGCACACAGACAACACCCACTAACTCCTGCAGATGGCAGATGGCTCAATTAGAGAAGAGCAGTATAGGTAGATACAGGTGTATACTGTGCTGGAGGCACACAACACCAACTAACTCCTGCAGATGGCTCAATTAGAGAAGAGCAATATAGGTAGATACAGGTGTATACTGCGCTGGAGGCACACAACACCAACTAACTCCTGCAGATGGCAGATGGCTCAATTAGAGAAGAGCAATATAGGTAGATACAGGTGTATACTGCGCTGGAGGCACACAACACCAACTAACTCCTGCAGATGGCAGATGGCTCGATTAGAGAAGAGCAATATAAGTAGATACAGGTGTATACTGCGCTGAAGGCACACAGACAACACCCACTAACTCCTGCAGATGGCAGATGGCTCAATTAGAGAAGAGCAATATAGGTAGATACAGGTGTATACTGTGCTGGAGGCACACAACACCAACTAACTCCTGCAGATGGCAGATGGCTCAATTAGAGAAGAGCAATATAGGTAGATACAGGTGTATACTGCGCTGAAGGCACACAGACAACACCCACTAACTCCTGCAGATGGCTCAATTAGAGAAGAGCAATACAGGTAGATACAGGTGTATACTGCGCTGAAGGCACACAGACAACACCCACTAACTCCTGCAGATGGCAGATGGCTCAATTAGAGAAGAGCCCTATAGGTAGATACAGGTGTATACTGTGCTGGAGGCACACAACACCAACTAACTCCTGCAGATGGCTCAATTAGAGAAGAGCAATATAGGTAGATACAGGTGTATACTGCGCTGGAGGCACACAACACCAACTAACTCCTGCAGATAGCAGATGGCTCAATTAGAGAAGAGCAATATAGGTAGATACAGGTGTATACTGCGCTGGAGGCACACAACACCAACTAACTCCTGCAGGTGGCAGATGGCTCAATTAGAGAAGAGCTATATAGGTAGATACAGGTGTATACTGCTCTGAAGGCACACAGACAACACCCACTAACTCCTGCTGATGGCAGATGGCTCAATTAGAGAAGAGCAATATAGGTAGATACAGGTGTATACTGCTCTGAAGGCACACAGACAACACCCACTAACTCCTGCAGTTGGCTCAATTAGAGAAGAGCAGTATTGGTAGATACAGGTGTATACTGTGCTGGAGGCACACAACACCAACTAACTCCTGCAGATGGCTCAATTAGAGAAGAGCAATATAGGTAGATACAGGTGTATACTGCTCTGAAGGCACACAGACAACACCCACTAACTCCTGCAGATGGCTCAATTAGAGAAGAGCAGTATTGGTAGATACAGGTGTATACTGTGCTGGAGGCACACAACACCAACTAACTCCTACAGATGGCTCAATTAGAGAAGAGCAATATAGGTAGATACAGGTGTATACTGCGCTGGAGGCACACAACACCAACTAACTCCTGCATATAGCAGATGGCTCAATTAGAGAAGAGCAATATAGGTAGATACAGGTGTATACTGCGCTGGAGGCACACAACACCAACTAACTCCTGCAGGTGGCAGATGGCTCAATTAGAGAAGAGCTATATAGGTAGATACAGGTGTATACTGCGCTGAGGGCACACAGACAACACCCACTAACTCTGGCAGATGGCTCAATTAGAGAAGAGCAATATAGGTAGATACAGGTGTATACTGCTCTGAAGGCACACAGACAACACCCACTAACTCCTGCAGATGGCAGATGGCTCAATTAGAGAAGAGCAGTATAGGTAGATACAGGTGTATACTGTGCTGGAGGCACACAACACCAACTAACTCCTGCAGATGGCTCAATTAGAGAAGAGCAATATAGGTAGATACAGGTGTATACTGCGCTGGAGGCACACAACACCAACTAACTCCTGCAGATGGCAGATGGCTCAATTAGAGAAGAGCAATATAGGTAGATACAGGTGTATACTGCGCTGGAGGCACACAACACCAACTAACTCCTGCAGATGGCAGATGGCTCGATTAGAGAAGAGCAATATAAGTAGATACAGGTGTATACTGCGCTGAAGGCACACAGACAACACCCACTAACTCCTGCAGATGGCAGATGGCTCAATTAGAGAAGAGCAATATAGGTAGATACAGGTGTATACTGTGCTGGAGGCACACAACACCAACTAACTCCTGCAGATGGCAGATGGCTCAATTAGAGAAGAGCAATATAGGTAGATACAGGTGTATACTGCGCTGAAGGCACACAGACAACACCCACTAACTCCTGCAGATGGCTCAATTAGAGAAGAGCAATACAGGTAGATACAGGTGTATACTGCGCTGAAGGCACACAGACAACACCCACTAACTCCTGCAGATGGCAGATGGCTCAATTAGAGAAGAGCCCTATAGGTAGATACAGGTGTATACTGTGCTGGAGGCACACAACACCAACTAACTCCTGCAGATGGCTCAATTAGAGAAGAGCAATATAGGTAGATACAGGTGTATACTGCGCTGGAGGCACACAACACCAACTAACTCCTGCAGATAGCAGATGGCTCAATTAGAGAAGAGCAATATAGGTAGATACAGGTGTATACTGCGCTGGAGGCACACAACACCAACTAACTCCTGCAGGTGGCAGATGGCTCAATTAGAGAAGAGCTATATAGGTAGATACAGGTGTATACTGCGCTGAGGGCACACAGACAACACCCACTAACTCTGGCAGATGGCTCAATTAGAGAAGAGCAATACAGGTAGATACAGGTGTATACTGCGCTGAAGGCACACAGACAACACCCACTAACTCCTGCAGATGGCTCAATTAGAGAAGAGCAATACAGGTAGATACAGGTGTATACTGCGCTGAAGACACACAGACAACACCAACTAACTCCTGCAGATGGCAGATGGCTCAATTAGAGAAGAGCAATATAGGTAGATACAGGTGTATACTGCTCTGAAGGCACACAGACAACACCCACTAACTCCTGCAGATGGCAGATGGCTCAATTAGAGAAGAGCAGTATTGGTAGATACAGGTGTATACTGTGCTGGAGGCACACAACACCAACTAACTCCTGCAGATGGCAGATGGCTCAAATAAAGAAGAGCAATATAGGTAGATACAGGTGTATACTGCGCTGAAGGCACACAACACCAACTAACTCCTGCAGATGGCAGATGGCTCAATTAGAGAAGAGCAATATAGGTAGATACAGGTGTATACTGCGCTGGAGGCACACAACACCAACTAACTCCTGCAGATGGCAGATGGCTCAATTAGAGAAGAGCAATATAGGTAGATACAGGTGTATACTGCTCTGAAGGCACACAGACAACACCCACTAACTCCTGCAGATGGCAGATGGCTCAATTAGAGAAGAGCAGTATAGGTAGATACAGGTGTATACTGTGCTGGAGGCACACAACACCAACTAACTCCTGCAGATGGCTCAATTAGAGAAGAGCAAAATAGGTAGATACAGGTGTATACTGCGCTGGAGGCACACAACACCAACTAACTCCTGCAGATAGCAGATGGCTCAATTAGAGAAGAGCAATATAGGTAGATACAGGTGTATACTGCCCCGGAGGCACACAACACCAACTAACTCCTGCAGATGGCAGATGGCTCAATTAGAGAAGAGCAATATAGGTAGATACAGGTGTATACTGCGCTGAAGGCACACAGACAACACCCACTAACTCCTGCAGATGGCAGATGGCTCAATTAGAGAAGAGCAATATAGGTATATACAGGTGTATACTGTGCTGGAGGCACACAACACCAACTAACTCCTGCAGATGGCAGATGGCTGAATTAGAGAAGAGCAATATAGGTAGATACAGGTGTATACTGTGCTGGAGGCACACAACACCAACTAACTCCTGCAGATGGCAGATGGCTCAATCAGAGAAGAGCAATATAGGTAGATACAGGTGTATACTGCGCTGAAGGCACACAGACAACACCCACTAACTCCTGCAGATGGCTCAATTAGAGAAGAGCAATACAGGTAGATACAGATGTATACTGCGCTGAAGGCACACAGACAACACCCACTAACTCCTGCAGATGGCAGATGGCTCAATTAGAGAAGAGCCCTATAGGTAGATAATGGTGTATACTGTGCTGGAGGCACACAACACCAACTAACTCCTGCAGATGGCTCAATTAGAGAAGAGCAATATAGGTAGATACAGGTGTATACTGCGCTGGAGGCACACAACACCAACTAACTCCTACAGATGGCAGATGGCTCAATTAGAGAAGAGCAATATAGGTAGATACAGGTGTATACTGCTCTGAAGGCACACAGACAACACCCACTAACTCCTGCTGATGGCAGATGGCTCAATTAGAGAAGAGCAATATAGGTAGATACAGGTGTATACTGCTCTGAAGGCACACAGACAACACCCACTAACTCCTGCAGATGGCTCAATTAGAGATGAGCAGTATTGGTAGATACAGGTGTATACTGTGCTGGAGGTACACAACACCAACTAACTCCTGCAGATGGCTCAATTAGAGAAGAGCAATATAGGTAGATACAGGTGTATACTGCTCTGAAGGCACACAGACAACACCCACTAACTCCTGCAGATGGCTCAATTAGAGAAGAGCAGTATTGGTAGATACAGGTGTATACTGTGCTGGAGGCACACAACACCAACTAACTCCTGCAGATGGCTCAATTAGAGAAGAGCAATATAGGTAGATACAGGTGTATACTGCGCTGGAGGCACACAACTCCAACTAACTCCTGCATATAGCAGATGGCTCAATTAGAGAAGAGCAATATAGGTAGATACAGGTGTATACTGCGCTGGAGGCACACAACACCAACTAACTCCTACAGATGGCTCAATTAGAGAAGAGCAATATAGGTAGATACAGGTGTATACTGCGCTGGAGGCACACAACTCCAACTAACTCCTGCATATAGCAGATGGCTCAATTAGAGAAGAGCAATATAGGTAGATACAGGTGTATACTGCGCTAGAGGCACACAACACCAACTAACTCCTGCAGATGGCAGATGGCTCAATTAGAGAAGAGCAATATAGGTAGATACAGGTGTATACTGCTCTGAAGGCACACAGACAACACCCACTAACTCCTGCAGATGGCAGATGGCTCAATTAGAGAAGAGCAGTATAGGTAGATACAGGTGTATACTGTGCTGGAGGCACACAACACCAACTAACTCCTGCAGATGGCTCAATTAGAGAAGAGCAAAATAGGTAGATACAGGTGTATACTGCGCTGGAGGCACACAACACCAACTAACTCCTGCAGATAGCAGATGGCTCAATTAGAGAAGAGCAATATAGGTAGATACAGGTGTATACTGCCCCGGAGGCACACAACACCAACTAACTCCTGCAGATGGCAGATGGCTCAATTAGAGAAGAGCAATATAGGTAGATACAGGTGTATACTGCGCTGAAGGCACACAGACAACACCCACTAACTCCTGCAGATGGCAGATGGCTCAATTAGAGAAGAGCAATATAGGTATATACAGGTGTATACTGTGCTGGAGGCACACAACACCAACTAACTCCTGCAGATGGCAGATGGCTGAATTAGAGAAGAGCAATATAGGTAGATACAGGTGTATACTGTGCTGGAGGCACACAACACCAACTAACTCCTGCAGATGGCAGATGGCTCAATCAGAGAAGAGCAATATAGGTAGATACAGGTGTATACTGCGCTGAAGGCACACAGACAACACCCACTAACTCCTGCAGATGGCTCAATTAGAGAAGAGCAATACAGGTAGATACAGATGTATACTGCGCTGAAGGCACACAGACAACACCCACTAACTCCTGCAGATGGCAGATGGCTCAATTAGAGAAGAGCCCTATAGGTAGATAATGGTGTATACTGTGCTGGAGGCACACAACACCAACTAACTCCTGCAGATGGCTCAATTAGAGAAGAGCAAAATAGGTAGATACAGGTGTATACTGCGCTGGAGGCACACAACACCAACTAACTCCTACAGATGGCAGATGGCTCAATTAGAGAAGAGCAATATAGGTAGATACAGGTGTATACTGCTCTGAAGGCACACAGACAACACCCACTAACTCCTGCTGATGGCAGATGGCTCAATTAGAGAAGAGCAATATAGGTAGATACAGGTGTATACTGCTCTGAAGGCACACAGACAACACCCACTAACTCCTGCAGATGGCTCAATTAGAGATGAGCAGTATTGGTAGATACAGGTGTATACTGTGCTGGAGGCACACAACACCAGCTAACTCCTGCAGATGGCTCAATTAGAGAAGAGCAATATAGGTAGATACAGGTGTATACTGCTCTGAAGGCACACAGACAACACCCACTAACTCCTGCAGATGGCTCAATTAGAGAAGAGCAGTATTGGTAGATACAGGTGTATACTGTGCTGGAGGCACACAACACCAACTAACTCCTGCAGATGGCTCAATTAGAGAAGAGCAATATAGGTAGATACAGGTGTATACTGCGCTGGAGGCACACAACTCCAACTAACTCCTGCATATAGCAGATGGCTCAATTAGAGAAGAGCAATATAAGTAGATACAGGTGTATACTGCGCTGGAGGCACACAACACCAACTAACTCCTGCAGGTGGCAGATGGCTCAATTAGAGAAGAGCTATATAGGTAGATACAGGTGTATACTGCGCTGAGGGCACACAGACAACACCCACTAACTCTGGCAGATGGCTCAATTAGAGAAGAGCAATATATACGTAGATACAGGTGTATACTGCGCTGAAGGCACACAGACAACACCCACTAACTCCTGCAGATGGCTCAATTAGAGAAGAGCAATACAGGTAGATACAGGTGTATACTGCGCTGAAGACACACAGACAACACCAACTAACTCTTGCAGATGGCTCAATTAGAGAAGAGCAATATAGGTAGATACAGGTGTATACTGCACTGGAGGCACACAACACCAACTAACTCCTGCAGATGGCAGATGGCTCAATTAGAGAAGAGCAATATAGGTAGATACAGGTGTATACTGCTCTGAAGGCACACAGACAACACCCACTAACTCCTGCAGATGGCAGATGGCTCAATTAGAGAAGAGCAATATAGGTATATACAGGTGTTTACTGTGCTGGAGGCACACAACACCAACTAACTCCTGCAGATGGCTGAATTAGAGAAGAGCAATATAGGTAGATACAGGTGTATACTGTGCTGGAGGCACACAACACCAACTAACTCCTGCAGATGGCAGATGGCTCAATTAGAGAAGAGCAATATAGGTAGATACAGGTGTATACTGCGCTGGAGGCACACAACACCAACTAACTCCTACAGATGGCAGATGGCTCAATTAGAGAAGAGCAATATAGGTAGATACAGGTGTATACTGCTCTGAAGGCACACAGATAGGGATGAGCTTCGTGTTCGAGTCGAACGTACATTCGACTCGAACATTGGCTGTTCGGCCGTTCGGCGAATTCCGAACGTTTGGGCCGTTCGCGTCAAAATTCGAGTGACGCGCGCGCGGACCACAATGCACTGCGGTGGCGCAGTACATTGCTGCCCCATGATTGGCCAAGCATGCACTGTGACCCCGCATGCTTGGCCAATCGCAGCGCCGGCAGCGAGGAGAGCCATGATTGGCCACAGGCATCCCCACACTATATAAGGCCGCCTTTGAGGCGGCTTCGTGTAGTGTGTTACTTAGCATCTGAAGCAGTGGGTGTTCTGTGTACCTTCAACACAGTACACACCAATCGTTTTTGGCTGATTTCCTATCTTGCTGCTGTGTAGTGGTTGTTGTCTGTGCCCTGACTGCAGTATACACCACTATATTCACCTCACCTATATAGCTAGTGATCTAGCTTTAACCACTTAACAACTGCCCATTGCCGATTAACGGCTTCAGGGGGGTTGTTTGACTCTGAGAGGCCGTTAATTAACGGCCTCCCAGAATTCTGCTCTCGCGTGCCCCGAGGTGTGCGCACTCGAGAGCATCCGTGACCGCCGGGTTGCATCACGGATCACGGTAAACGGCCGCTCATAGCGGCCGTTTACCACGTGATTGCTCCGTCAAATGACGGAGTGATCACTTGGAAACAAACCGGCGTCATGTTATGACGCCTGTTCCTCCCTCCCCTCTCTGTACCGATCGGTACAGCGGAGGGGAAAGAGATCGGTGTCAGCAGCGATGTGGGCTGCATCTGCAGTGCCCACATCGCTGCTCACCGAATTTAACCCCTCAATTCCCTGCCAATACTCTGCAATACCAGTGCATACTCTGCAGTACCCTGCCATTACTCTGCAGTACCCCGCCATTACTCTGCAGTGCAGTACCCTGCCATTACTCTGCAGTGCAGTATCCTGCCATTACTCTGCAGTACCCCCCATTACTCTGCAGTAACCCCCATTACTCTGCAGTACCCCCCAATACTCTGCAGTACCCGCCATTACTCTGCAGTACCCGCCATTACTCTGCAGTACCCCCAATACTCTGCAGTACCCTGCCATTACTCTGTAGTACCCCCCAATACTCTGCAGTACCCTGCTATTACTCTGTAGTACCCCGCCAATACCCCGCCAATACTCTGTAATACCCTGCCATAAATTGCCATACCCAGCCATACTCAGAGATACCCAGCCATACTCGGTGATACCCTGAAATACCCAGCCATAGACGCCCCCCACCCCTCACCGCCCTCCGGTGCTTCTACCAACTCGCCAGTACGATCAAAGCCAGAATCTTTTTTTTATTTTTTATTTCAGGCTTCCCAGCCTAGAGGTGAGATTTGGGGTCATATTGACCCCCCCAGATTTCACTGTAAAGAGGACCTGTCACCCCATATTCCTATTACAAGGGATGTTTACATTTCTTGTAATAGGAATAAAAGTGATCAAAAATATATTTTTGGGGAAAAAAATGTCAAACTAACATAAATAAAGTAAAATGAACAATAAAAAAATAAAATAAAAATTAAAGCGCCCATGTCCCCATGTGCTCGCATGTGCCACACATGTGAGGTATCGCCGAGAATGTTAGAGCGAGAGCAATAATTCTAGTCCTAGACCTCCTCTGCAACTCAAAACATGTAACCAGTAAAAAAAAAATTAAAGCAACGCCTATGGGGATTTTTTAAGTAGCGACGTTTGGCGCCATTCCACGGGCATGTGCAATTTTGAAGAGTGACATGTTTGATATCTATTTACTCAGCATAACTTCATCTTTCACTTTATGCAAACATTGGGCTAACAAGTGGTTAATAATAGAGCTTGCAGTCAGTAGTGTTAGGAGATAGTGCGTGCTGTCTGCGTGCTCTGTACCCAGTACATACCGCTATAATATAGGGCAGGCCCCTACTTTCAAACATCCAACTTACAAACATCTCCTACTTCCAAACGCAAGGAGACAGCAGCAAGTGAGATGAAAAAAGATGGACGACAAAACAAATTATACAGGGGTGATAACCCTTCCCTATGTTTTCCAAAAAGCTTAAAGATAGTTTTTTTGACTGGAGCTACACTTTAAAAATGTACCGGTTGAAAATGACAAACAGATTCAACTTAACACAACAAACCTACACAGTCCCTGTCTTGTTTGCACCGCCTGTATACTGCTGTTCTGAGTATATAGGGCCTGGGGGCCACACGCATTTCCTTTTTTTAATATGGGTACGGGGTTCCCCTTAATATGCGTACAAGACCCAAATAGGCTGGTAATGGGCAGGGAGGGCTACCCATGCCATGTTTCTCAATGATTTTCAACCATATTGCAGGAACCAGATATAACATTAAAACCGCAAGCAGTTTTAAATGGTGTTATTTCCGTTTAATGTCATTTTGTGCAGGGACTGTTCTAAACACGGGAAACACGTGGCACTTCACAGGCATACTACAGACACCCCCCAGGCACCATATTTAAAGGAATATTTCACTTTTTTTTTTTCACTTTAATCGTCATTAAAATCAGTGCTCCCGCCAAAACGGCAGTTTTTAAAACTTTTTTTTGCAGTGACCCATGTCCCCTGAGGCAGGAGGCAGGTCCCCAAACCCTTTTTAGGACACTATCTTGCATATTAGCCGTTAAAATTAGCACTTTCCAATTCGAACGTTCGAGTCCCATAGACTTCAATGGGGTTCTAACGTTCGTACCGAACGCGGGGGTCGTTCGCAAGTTCTGGTGCGAACCGAACCGGGGGGTGTTCGGCTCATCCCTACACACAGACAACACCCACTAACTCCTGCAGATGGCTCAATTAGAGAAGAGCAGTATTGGTAGATACAGGTGTATACTGTGCTAAAGGCACACAACACCAACTAACTCCTGCAGATGGCTCAATTAGAGAAGAGCAATATAGGTAGATACAGGTGTATACTGCTCTGAAGGCACACAGACAACACCCACTAACTCCTGCAGATGGCTCAATTAGAGAAGAGCAGTATTGGTAGATACAGGTGTATACTGTGCTGGAGGCACACAACACCAACTAACTCCTGCAGATGGCTCAATTAGAGAAGAGCAATATAGGTAGATACAGGTGTATACTGCGCTGGAGGCACACAACACCAACCAACTCCTGCATATAGCAGATGGCTCAATTAGAGAAGAGCAATATAGGTAGATACAGGTGTATACTGCGCTGGAGGCACACAACACCAACTAACTCCTGCAGGTGGCAGATGGCTCAATTAGAGAAGAGCTATATAGGTAGATACAGGTGTATACTGCGCTGAGGGCACACAGACAACACCCACTAACTCTGGCAGATGGCTCAATTAGAGAAGAGCAATATAGGTAGATACAGGTGTATACTGCGCTGAAGGCACACAGACAACACCCACTAACTCCTGCAGATGGCTCAATTAGAGAAGAGCAATACAGGTAGATACAGGTGTATACTGCGCTGAAGACACACAGACAACACCAACTAACTCCTGCAGATGGCTCAATTAGAGAAGAGGAATATAGGTAGATACAGGTGTATACTGCACTGGAGGCACACAACACCAACTAACTCCTGCAGATGGCAGATGGATCAATTAGAGAAGAGCAATGTAGGTAGATACAGGTGTATACTGCTCTGAAGGCACACAGACAACACCCACTAACTCCTGCAGATGGCAGATGGCTCAATTAGAGAAGAGCAGTATTGGTAGATACAGGTGTATACTGTGCTGGAGGCACACAACACCAACTAACTCCTGCAGATGGCAGATGGCTCAATTAGAGAAGAGCAATATAGGTAGATACAGGTGTATACTGCGCTGAAGGCACACAGACAACACCCACTAACTCCTGCAGATGGCTCAATTAGAGAAGAGCAATACAGGTAGATACAGGTGTATACTGCGCTGAAGGCACACAGACAACACCCACTAACTCCTGCAGGTGGCAGATGGCTCAATTAGAGAAGAGCAATATAGGTAGATACAGGTGTATACTGTGCTGGAGGCACACAACACCAACTAACTCCTGCAGATGGCTGATGGCTCAATTAGAAAAGAGCAATATAGGTAGATACAGGTGTATACTGCGCTGAAGGCACACAGACAACACCCACTAACTCCTGCAGATGGCAGATGGCTCAATTAGACAACAGCAATAAAGGGTAGATACAGGTGTATACTGCGCTGAAGGCACACAGACAACACCCACTAACTCCTGCAGATGGCTGATGGCTCAATTAGAGAAGAGTAATATATGTAGATACAGGTGTATACTGCGCTGAAGGCACACAGACAACACCCACTAACTCCTGCAGATGCCGGAACACTACACAAGGCCGCCACGCTGGCGGCCTTATATAGTGTGGGGCGTGTACTACACAGCCTGAGCTATAATTGGCCACAGGCATCCTGCCTGTGGCCAATCATGGCTCTCCTCGCTGCCGGCGCTGTGATTGGCCAATCATGAGCCAGCAATGCACTGCGATGGCACAGTGCATTGTGGGCCGTGAGCACCACACAAATTTGGCGTGAAGGGCACATAACGTTCGGTATTCGCCAAACGTGCGAACAGCCGATGTTCGAGTCGAACATACGTTCGTCTCGAACACCAAGCTCATCCCTAATAGTCAGGTATTGGGGTTTGTGTGTGATGTGACTTGTTTTATGTCAACTGTTCAACATATTATATGTTCAATTTTTCCCTTTCCTTTCCATCCCTCATCCCAATTTCAAGTTCAGGTACTCAACTTTTAGGACTGAAAGTCTCTATTTTTTTCTTCCCAGACGATGAGGACCTTGTCTAAATGGGAGGGGGGGGTATGTATCGCTGGTTCCCGACGAGCAGGCACTATTGTTTTTGTAAAGTTAAGTTGCCTAAAGCCACAGTTGAGCTTTGGGATTATTTCTCTAAATTTCTGGTTTCAGTACCAGTCCAGCTGGGTTTCATTGGGTTCTCCTTGACCACAGGTGTCACTGTCACTGCCGGCAAGAGTAGAAATGCAGTCTAGCTGGATTTATTGAATGCCACTTATCTCTCTGAACCAGCCCAGTGGGAGTGTTTTCTTGCTTTGCATTCTGGGGGTGGTATTTAAGGTACCGACGCCATGCTGACGGGGTCTTATCTTCTGTCCGTTTGGTTCTGGTGGTCCTCCTGACCCAGCCCCATGGCCCTCCTGGCCTGCGGTGCGGAACTATGCATCCTGTGTCTTGGGGCTGGCTGGCCCGAGGCGACGCAACTGAAGGGATAGGCCCGAGCGAATTTCGGGGCCTACTGATCAAGGGATGGTCTGGTGCCGTCTCATCAGAAGGGATAGGCCCAACAACTGAAGAACTCCAGGAGAGGACTCTTCAGGAGAAGACCGTGCACAAGGCTGGTTTCTCTGAAGGAGCCTAGAGACTTAGTTGAAGGACGCAACCTGGATCAACACTCATACGGTATCGCCGGATCGGCTGAGAGAAACTGGTACCATATGTCAGTTCTTTAAATTTATCCACATCCCTCAGTAACGCTCAAGTGTATCTCACAAGTCTGTGGCAGAGACTTTACCGAGCATCCCACCAGCTGCTAGGCCTAGTGAGAGAGGTCTATCCGGGGGTTGTTGAATCTAGTTGTGGAACAGTTTTATTCTCTGGATTCTCTTAATACTTTCCCCTTGCAATTTAAGTGCCTGAACTCACCCCTAACCCTCTACCCTTCATTAAGAGACTTTGTTTTTTCTAAATAAATAACCCAAAAGAGCATTCAGTGTCAGTTTCAACATTCTTTGGGCCATTTACCACGGGATCCCCAAGACGGAGAAGCAAGCAGGTGAAGTAACGGTAAGCCCAAATCAAACCAGCAGCTCCTTCGGGGGTCAGTGCTACACTTGTCTATTACCTTCTTCCTTTCCTCCTTAAGCCCTTGTACACACGGTCGGAGATTCCGACGGAATGTTTCCTATCGGACCGTTTTGTCGGATATTCCGACTGTGTGTGGTCTGCATCGGACTGTTTCCGTCGGAATATCCGACGGACCAACTTTTCCAACTTGCCGGAAAAATTTTCCGACAAAATGCTCTGATCGGACATACTCCGATCATGTGCAGCCTACTCAGACGGACAAAGTGCCACGCATGCTCAGATCAAATTCCTAGACCAAAGCTATTGGCTACTAGCCTAAACGTAGTACCGTCTTAACGAAATAACGTCATCACGTTATGTACAATCGGATTTTCCGACAACTGAGTCCGACCGTGTGTATGCAACATCACTTTCGGACCTCTTCCGGAATTAATCCGTTGGAATTAATCCAACGGATTTGGTTGCCGGAATCTCCGACCATGTGTACGGGGGCTTAAACAACTGTCTGTTTTTCTCACTCTTGTCATTTTCACTGTGCTGCACACGAGTACCCATTCTATTTCTTCTGCTCGTGATTCATACAAACAGTGTTTCTATGCATCATCCATAAACATGCTAAGACAGTATTATTGTTACAACATATTTACATTTTTTTAAGTGCAGCTCAAAGGAGAGCCTTTTGTTCCATACACAATGTAATTTAAAGTTGCTTCACAAATAGCAAAAACATTTTTATTTTCTTTAAAACAAAGTACTTATATTCCACCCCTTATTAACCCCTGATTAACCATAATCACCTCTTAATCCTTACTTTATTCGTATGTTTTTCTTATTTTGCCTTTGTTTGTTGGCATGTAAATTTTTTAGTGTCATATTAAAAATAATGAATTTTTTTTTTTAATGTTTTCAGGTCATGCTTTGTAACACAAACACAGTTGTCCAAAAAATAATATAAATATGATTTGAAAATTGAGAGCTTTGTAACTGAATACAAGTATAGTGGTGTTGAAGGAACATTTAGCTATGCTAGGCCAGACCTAGCTCCAGTCAATAAGAGGGATGAAGCAATTAAAGTGGTATTAAACCCCCCAAAAAATGTTTTTACAGTCATAAGCATTGGCAATCATTAAATGTCGTGGCTGCATTTGTTTTCTTTTTATAGGCTTTTTATGCTTTATTTTCACTTGCTGATCCTGCCAGTAAAACACTTCCGGCCTAGACCGGAAGTTTGGATCACACAGGGGTGACTCAGATCCGACTTCAGGTCGCCCCTAGTCGCCTCAGGTCGGACAACATTTAAAAATCAATTGATATATAAAATACCTCTGCGCCAACCAACCAAACAGGAACAATTAAAAACTGCTGCAAACACTAGAGAAGAGCTTAACCTACTCCGTAAGAAATATAAATTAAAGATTTTAGTGTTGCGCAATATTCAAAAGAGTGGGAGGGGGGGGGGGAGGGAAGAAAAGGGGGGGAGGGGAAGGAGTAGAGAGAGGGGTGAAGAAGAAATAAGGGATGGAGGGGGAAAGGCAAGGGGGCAAGGGGGTTACAGATGAAAGGATACGAGAAAGAAAATAGAGATATGGATAGTGACTAAATGTAAACAGTGCCTTTATACTAATATAGTGCGTGATAGGCTAAATAAAAAAAATGATAAAAACAATCATAAGTACAGTGGTGTGAAAAAGTGTTTGCCCCCTTCCTCATTTCCTGTTCCTTTGCATGTTTGTCACACTTAAGTGTTTCGGAACATCAAACCAATTTAAACAATAGTCAAGGACAACACAAGTAAACACAAAATGCAATTTGTAAATGAAGGTGTTTATTATTAAAGGTGAAAAAAAATCCAAACCATCATGGCCCTGTGTGAAAAAGTGATTGCCCCCCTTGTTAAAACATACTATAACTGTGGTTGTCCACACCTGAGTTCAATTTCTCTAGCCACACCCAGGCCTGATTATTGCCACACCTGTTCACAATCAAGGCATCACTTAAATAGGAGCTGCTTGACACAGTAAGGTCCACCAGAAGATCCTTAAAAGCTACACATCATGCCGAGACCCAAAGAAATTCAGGAACAATTGAGAAAGAAAGTAATTGAGATCTATCAGTCTGGAAAGGGTTATAAAGCCATTTCCAAAGCTTTGGGAATCCAGCAAACCACAGTGAGAGCCATTATCCACAAATGGCGAAGACATGGAACAGTGGTGAACCTTCCCAGGAGTGGCCGGCCGCCCAAAATTACCCCAAGAGC
Organism: Lithobates pipiens; assembly: GCF_037356315.1. NCBI lineage: Eukaryota > Metazoa > Chordata > Amphibia > Anura > Ranidae > Lithobates > Lithobates pipiens. The sequence continues at coordinate 123,018,546 of NW_027507789.1, read as the reverse complement.
GCAGCGACGACTCATCCAAGAGGTCACAAAAGACCCCACAACAACGTCCAAGGAACTGCAGGCTTCACTTGCCTCAGTTAAGGTCAGCGTTCATGCCTCCACCATCAGGAAAAGACTGGGCAAAAATGGCCTGCATGGCAGAGTTCCAAGGAGAAACCCACTGCTGAGCAAAAAGAACATCAAAGCTCGTCTCAATTTCTCCACAACACATCTTGATGATGCCCAAGACTTTTGGGACAACATTCTGTGGATCGATGAGACAAAAGTGGAACTCTTTGGAAGTCGTGTGTCCAAGTATATCTGGCGTAGAAGGAACACTGCATTTCATAAAAAGAACATTATACCAATAGTAAAATATGGTGGTGGTAGTGTGATGGTCTGGGGCTGTTTTGCTGCTTCAGGACCTGGAAGACTTTCCGTGATAAAAGGAACTATGAATTCTGCTGTCTACCAAGAGATCCTGAAGGAGAATGTCCGACCATCTGTTCGTGTACTCAAGCTGAAACGAACTTGGGTTCTGCAGCAGGACAATGATCCTAAACACACCAGCAAGTCCACCACCGAATGGCTGAAGAAAAACAAAATGAAGACTTTGGAGTGGCCTAGCCAAAGTCCTGACCTGAATCCTATTGAGATGTTGTGGTATGACCTTAAAAAGGCCGTTCATGCTCGAAAACCCTCTAATATAACTGAATTAGGACAATTCTGCAAAGATGAGTGGGCCAAAATTCCTCCAGGACGCTGTAAAAGCCTCATTGCACGTTATCGCAAACGCTTGGTTGCAGTTGTTGCTGCTAAGGATGGCCCAACCAGTTATTAGGTTTAGGGGGCAATCACTTTTTCACACAGGGCCATGATGGTTTGGATTTTTTTTCACCTTTAATAATAAACACCTTAATTTACAAATTGCATTTTGTGTTTACTTGTGTTGTCCTTGACTATTGTTTAAATTGGTTTGATGTTCCGAAACACTTAAGTGTGACAAACATGCAAAGGAACAGGAAATGAGGAAGGGGGCAAACACTTTTTCACACCACTGTAAATGCCTAAGCACATAAATATTAAAATCCAAAAACTGTGCAAAACTGCAATATAGCGTGCCAAGTGAATATATAAATAAAGTGACAATCCAAGGTATATAGCAAATACCAACAATCTTATATGCACTCACATAAGCACAATACCATGTGGCATGCCAGGTGGATATGTGAAAAAGAAAACAAATCTAAATAAATCCAATAAACATATAAAAAAACATAAAATGAGTATTCCATGCAGTGTATTAGGTTGTGCAAATGATGCTAGCAGCAATACAAGACGTGACCATTGCAGGTGAAAAAAATTAGTAAAAATAAAAACGGATAAAGTGCTAGTAGTCAATGTAAACTGTTCAAAAATGTAAACGTGCAGTATTCTAAAGGTAAAATTTCTTTGCTTCAGACTCCAGTGACACGTGCAAACATATACGTGCAATGACTTTTTCTTTCTGTCATCCAATGAATGAACGGATGTGCCCTTACCTCACGGCTGTGAGGTTACAGCCTTATTGAAATAATGATGTATAGCTTGCTCCAATTCCTATGCCCTTAGGGTAGGTGTGCCTCACAAAATAAGGAGATGGTAATCCATAGTGTAGTAGTTTAGAAGAAACCAGTTTATTAAGTTAAAATAACAGGGTACTCACATTGAGGAGTAAACATGTAAAGCGGTATATAGAGCAACGAACAGTGCGTTCCAGCGTCCTTCCTAGTGTCTCTCTCACTTCCTTCCTTGCGCATTCGTCACCGTCACGTGACTTCTTCAGGGAATGAGTAGAGAGAAAAGGATTGCCTTTTTATGCTAAAAATTAGTCATTACGGCGGCCATTTTCTTGAAGTCCGAGAACCGGAAGTCTCGTGGCGGCCATTTTTTGTGAGTTATGTCGCCGGAAGTAGACCGGCAGGCATTGATTTGGAGGTTTTAATAGCATAGATTTACTACGCCCAGGTTAGAGGAGCAGTGACACCAGGAGTCCACTCAAGCACCATAAATCTAATTACATATACAGCTTAACTCACAAGTGTAAATGGTCAAAAAGACATTATATATGTTGAAGAGAGGGACTATCAGGAAAAAATCAAGTTAAAAAATCTACTGATATAAAAGTAAATAAAACATACAAAAATGTATATAAAATCTATGGAGAAAATGGGAAGAAAATATATATGTTTACGTTAATGCGCACATATGTATATAAATAGTAAAAAATTGTCTGAATCAGCCCCTGCTTGTTAGAAAATATTTTTGGGATTAAAAACTTTAATAGTAAAAAGAGAGAAAGGTGAAGATAAAGGAGCTATTAAAAAGCAAAGTTAAAACCAATTTCTAGGTAAAGTGAAAGGAGTCTAATAAATGGTGGGTATATTTAAATTAAAAATCACTGATGAAACAATTCAGATCAAAATCTATGTTTAAACCTTGAGGTGCAAAAGTGTCTAAGATAAAAATCCACTTCGATTCCAATTGGCTCAATGTTCTAACTTTGTGGCCCCCGCGCCAATGTTTAACGTAAGGTTCTATGCCCCAAAATTTCAGCTGGGATGGATCTTTATTATGGACAGAGGCAAAGTGTCTCGATACACTATGCTTGTCAAAGCCTTTTGTAATGTTCTGCACGTGTTCCTTCAGGCGTACTCTCAGGGGTCTTTTTGTACGGCCCACGTATTGGAGGCCGCAGTCACATTCCAACACGTAGACCGCTCCCTCAGTATTGCAACTTATAAAATCCTTTATCTCATACGTGTTCCCAGTGGTTGTAGATGTAAAATCCTTCCTTTTCTTATTCTGGCATCCAGTTTTTAAACAAGCATAGCATCGTCTGCAAGGGAAAAAACCTTTTCCAGAGAAGAATGAAAAGTTGTTTTTAGGGGGGTCTGGGACTACTTGTTCTAATGCCTTTCTGCATTTAAACATAGAAAGGTATTAGAACAAGTAGTCCACTTGGGTCTCAAAAGAGAGATTTTAACCAAGAAAGAGGCGAAATATCTCATACCGGAATCGTGCCGTACTCCCATTATCTATTCAGTCCCAAAAATACACAAAGACCAGAGTAATCTCCCACCAAGACCAATAGTAAATGGGATAGATTCATTAACATCACGCATGGGACAATATATTGATTTTTACCTACAACTTGCAGTCCAGAACACACAAGCATATTTAAGGGACACTAAACAAATTCTACAATTATTAGATAATCTTCCTGTTAACGAAGAGCCGTGGCTATTGGCCACAGCAGATGTATCTTCTTTATATACAGTAATTTTACATCATCAGGGATGTGAAGCAGCCAAATGGGGCTTGAGGAAATACACAACCTTACCATGTAGTCAGAGGAAATACATTATCAAATGCCTGGACTTTGCCCTGAAAAATAGCTACTTCTGGTACAACCGAAACTATTTTTTTCAAAAAACTGGAGTAGCCATGGGAGCTAAATTTGCCCCAAGCGTGGCGGGCCTATTTATGGCACAATGGGAAGAAGAAGAGGTATTTAAAAACATCCCAGAAGGTCTACAACTATACAAGAGGTATATTGATGATATAATAATAATATGGAAGGGTAAGAAAGAACAACTTATTAACTTCCTAGAAGGCCTAAATTTTAACAACAGAAATATCCAGTTAACATGGGAGATCAGTGATAAGTGCATTACATTTCTGGATTTAGAAATTATGCAGAATGACAACATAATCTCTTCCCAAACACACTTTAAAGAGGTAGATAGGAACAGCTACCTTCCAATAGGAAGTTGCCATCACAACAATTGGCTGTTCAATATACCAAAAGGGCAAATAATGCGAATAAGGCGAAACTGCACTGACAATCAAGTATTCAAAGTACAAGCAGAGACCCTAAGAGATAAATTCCTGGAAAAAGGCTACGATAATGAATTCATTAATAAAAAAATCATGGAAGTCGCGGATATTGATCGAAAAATACTATTAGAGGACAAACCAAAACACACACCTAAAGACGATCTAGTACCGATCATCCTTGACTACAATTCCCAATTCAAGGATGTAGAAAAAATAATTAGACGGAATTGGAACATCTTATTAGCAGATAGACAACTACAGCAAATACTTCCTCCAAAACCCAAATTCATATATAGACGGGCTCCAACGATTCGGGATAAGGTAGTAAAAAACATCCCAGACCCCCCTAAAAACAACTTTTCATTCTTCTCTGGAAAAGGTTTTTTCCCTTGCAGACGATGCTATGCTTGTTTAAAAACTGGATGCCAGAATAAGAAAAGGAAGGATTTTACATCTACAACCACTGGGAACACGTATGAGATAAAGGATTTTATAAGTTGCAATACTGAGGGAGCGGTCTACGTGTTGGAATGTGACTGCGGCCTCCAATACGTGGGCCGTACAAAAAGACCCCTGAGAGTACGCCTGAAGGAACACGTGCAGAACATTACAAAAGGCTTTGACAAGCATAGTGTATCGAGACACTTTGCCTCTGTCCATAATAAAGATCCATCCCAGCTGAAATTTTGGGGCATAGAACCTTACGTTAAACATTGGCGCGGGGGCCACAAAGTTAGAACATTGAGCCAATTGGAATCGAAGTGGATTTTTATCTTAGACACTTTTGCACCTCAAGGTTTAAACATAGATTTTGATCTGAATTGTTTCATCAGTGATTTTTAATTTAAATATACCCACCATTTATTAGACTCCTTTCACTTTACCTAGAAATTGGTTTTAACTTTGCTTTTTAATAGCTCCTTTATCTTCACCTTTCTCTCTTTTTACTATTAAAGTTTTTAATCCCAAAAATATTTTCTAACAAGCAGGGGCTGATTCAGACAATTTTTTACTATTTATATACATATGTGCGCATTGACATAAACATATATATTTTCTTCCCATTTTCTCCATAGATTTTATATACATTTTTGTATGTTTTATTTACTTTTATATCAGTAGATTTTTTAACTTGATTTTTTCCTGATAGTCCCTCTCTTCAACATATATAATGTCTTTTTGACCATTTACACTTGTGAGTTAAGCTGTATATGTAATTAGATTTATGGTGCTTGAGTGGACTCCTGGTGTCACTGCTCCTCTAACCTGGGCGTAGTAAATCTATGCTATTAAAACCTCCAAATCAATGCCTGCCGGTCTACTTCCGGCGACATAACTCACAAAAAATGGCCGCCACGAGACTTCCGTTCTCGGACTTCAAGAAAATGGCCGCCGTAATGACTAATTTTTAGCATAAAAAGGCAATCCTTTTCTCTCTATTCATTCCCTGAAGAAGTCACGTGACGGTGACGAATGCGCAAGGAAGGAAGTGAGAGAGACACTAGGAAGGACGCTGGAACGCACTGTTCGTTGCTCTATATACCGCTTTACATGTTTACTCCTCAATGTGAGTACCCTGTTATTTTAACTTAATAAACTGGTTTCTTCTAAACTACTACACTATGGATTACCATCTCCTTATTTTGTGAGGCACACTTACCCTAAGGGCATAGGAATTGGAGCAAGCTATACATCATTATTTCAATAAGGCTGTAACCTCACAGCCGTGAGGTAAGGGCACATCCGTTCATTCATTGGATGACAGAAAGAAAAAGTCACTGCACGTATATGTTTGCACGTGTCACTGGAGTCTGAAGCAAAGAACTTTTACCTTTAGAATACTGCACGTTTAAATTTTTGAACAGTTTACATTGACTACTAGCACTTTATCCGTTTTTATTTTTACTAATTTTTTTCACCTGCAATGGTCACGTCCTGTATTGCTGCTAGCATCATTTGCACAACCTAATACACTGCATGGAATACTCATTTTATGTTTTTTTATATGTTTATTGGATTTATTGAGATTTGTTTTCTTTTTCACATATCCACCTGGCATGCCACATGGTATTGTGCTTATGTGAGTGCATATAAGATTGTTGGTATTTGGTATATTCCTTGGATTGTCACTTTATTTATATATTCACTTGGCACGCTATATTGCAGTTTTTGGATTTTAATATTTATGTGCTTAGGCATTTACTTATGATTGTTTTTATCATTTTTTTTATTTAGCCTATCACGCACTATATTAGTCTAAAGGCACTGTTTACATTTAGTCACTATCCATATCTCTATTTTCTTTCTAGTATCCTTTCATCTGTAACCCCCTTGCCTTTCCCCCTCCATCCCTTATTTCTTCTTCACCCCTCTCTCTACTCCTTCCCCTCCCCCCCTTTTCTTCCCCCCCCCCCCCCCCACTCTTTTGAATATTGCGCAACACTAAAATCTTTAATTTATATTTAAAAATCAATGTAAGTGAATGAGAGCCGTCTTAATGCACGCTACTGAAGTCGCTCCGACTTCAGAAAAGGTTCCTCTACTACTTGTATCCGACTTGTAGGCCACTGGTACCCATTGATTTCAATGGAGGTCGCCTCCAAGTCGGATCTCCGTCTATACGGAGGCGACTCTGACAGAATTATCAGCTCTCAAGAGGAAACTTTGGCGTGGGTTCCCCCTCCGAGAGCATACCAGGCCCTTAGGCATACCAGACCCTTATCGGAGCATGCTACCCGGCCGACCAGGAAAAGGGGTGGGGACGAGCGAGCGCCCCCCCCCTCCTGAGCCGTACCAGGCCGCGTGCCCTCAACATGTGGGGTGCCTTGGGGAAGCACCTTGTCCCAAAGCACCTCAAAGCACCTTGTCCCCATGTTGATGAGGACAAGGGCCTCTTCCCGACAACCCTGGCCGTTGGTTGTCGGGGTCTGCAGGCGGGGGGCTTATCGGAATCCGGGAGCCCCCTTTAATAAGGGGGCCCCCGGATACCGGCCCCCCACCCTATGTGAATGGGTATGGCGTACAATGTACCCCTACCCATTCACCTGTGAAAAAAAATGTTAAAAAAAAACACAACACACAAGGGTTAAAATAGTTTATTGCACAGCTCCGGGGATCTTCCGTCTTCGGGGGTCTTCTCGCGGAACTCCTCCGCTATCTTCTGCTAGCTCTTTTACTAGCGGAGGAGCCCGGCTTTCTTCTTCGTCGCCGCCCTCTTCTCCCAACTTCGGGGGTCTTGTCCCCCTCTTCGGTTCTTCTTGCCGGGCCACCGCTTCTTCTTCCAGCTCTTTTACTAGCGGTGGCCCGGTCTTCTGTTGCCGCCGTCGCCGCCGCCTTCCGTTCTTCTTCTTCTGGAGATGTTGACTCAACACTCTCTCCGGCCGCAATGCCAGGGACGCGGTGCGCAGCGACTTATATAGGGACAAGGGGCGGGGTCACCGGTTGATGTCACACCCTTACGATGTCACAGTCCCAGCATCCTCCGGGACTTACGATGTCACAGTCCCAGCATCCTCCAGGACTGTGACATCGTAAGGGGCGGGGTCACCATGTGACATCAACCGGTGTTGAGGGCACGCGGCCTGGTACGGCTCAGGAGGGGGGGCGCTCGCTTGTCCCCACCCCCTTTCCTGGCCGGCCGGGTAGCGTGCTCGGATAAGGGTCTGGTATGGATCTGGGGGGGGGCCCACGCCGTTTTTTCGGCGTAGGGGTTCCCCTTAGAATCCATATTAGACATAAGGGCCAGGTATGCTCTCGGATGGGGAACCCACGCCAAATTTTTGACTTGTCCTGCAATTGTACACACTATGGGGGTCATTTACTATAGCGCAGCTAATAGGTGCTACTTAGGGCCGTTTCTCATTGTTTACTGAAAGGGAGGAGCGAGAGGAGTGTGGGAATCCCATCCCAATAACGGGGGAGGCCGTCCCGCCCCGGGGCAGGAACACTTAACAGGTGACTCGATGCTAACTTGAGCCCTGGGACAAAAAAGCACACTGGTAGCCATTGGCCATGCCCACCACCACACAGAACGCCCGCCCCTGCTATCGATTGGTCGTGGATCCACAAGCACGCGACTCCATAATTGGCTGCTCTGATGGGCTGTTTATTGCTGAGCTAGGATTCCATCAAACAAGAATGCCTCTTGAGAAGCTGACACTAACAGCTAACACAGTGAGTGAAGTTCTTGCACATGTCACACTGGCCCCCCCACCACCACCTGTCACACTGGCCCCCCACCACCACCTGTCACACTGGCCCCCCACCACCACCTGTCACACTGGCCCCCCCACCAACACCTGTCACACTGGCCCCCCCACCAACACCTGTCACACTGCCCCCCCACCACCACCTGTCACACTGGCCCCCAACACCACCTGTCACACTGGCCCCCCACCACCACCTGTCACACTGGCCCCCCACCACCACCTGTCACATGAACCTCCCCACCACCACCTGTCACACTGGCCCCCCCACCACCACCTGTCACACTGGCCCCCCACCACCACCTGTCACACTGGCCCCACCACCACCTGTCACACTGGCCCCCCACCACCACTTGTCACTCTGGCCCCCCACCACCACCTGTCACATGAACCCCCCACCACCACCGTCACACTGGCCCCCCACCCCCACCTGTCACACTGGCCCCCCACCACCACCTATCACACTGGCCCCAACACCACCGTCACACTGGCCCCCCACCACCACCTGTCACACTGGCCCTCCACCACCACCTGTCACATGAACCCCCCACCACCACCTGTCACATGGCCCCCCACCACCACCTGTCACACTGGCCCGCCACCACCATCTGTCACACTGGCCGCCCGCCACCACCTGTGACACTGGCACCCCACCACCACCTGTCACATGAACCCCCACCACCACCCGTCACACTGGCCCCCCCACCACCACCAGTCATACTGGCCCCCCACCACCACCTGTCACACTGGCCCACCACCACCACCTGTCACATGAACCCCCACCACCACCTGTCACACTGGCCCCCCACCACCACCTGTCACACTGGCCCCACCACCACCGTCACACTGGCCCCCCACCACCACCTGTCACACTGGCTCCCCACCCCCACCTGTCACACTGGCCCCCCACCACCACCTGTCACACTGGCCCCACCACCACCGTCACACTGGCCCCCCACCACCACCTGTCACACTGGCTCCCCACCCCCACCTGTCACACTGGCCCCCCACCACCACCTGTCGCACTGGCCCCCCACCACCACCTGTCACACTGGCCCTCCACCACCACCTGTCACATGAACCCCCCACCACCACCTGTCACACTGGCCCCCCACCACCATCTGTCACACTGGCCCTCCACCACCACCTGTCACATGAACCCCCCCACCACCACCTGTCACATGGCCCCCCAACACCACCTGTCACACTGGCCCCACCACCACAACCTGTCACACTGGCCCCCCACCACCACCTGTCACACTTGCCCCCCACCACCACCTGTCACATGAACCTCCCCACCACCACCTGTCACACGGGCCCCCCCACCACCACCTGTCACACTGGCCCCCCACCACCACCTGTCACACTGGCCCCACCACCACCTGTCACACTGGCCCCCCACCACCACTTGTCACTCTGGCCCCCCACCACTACCTGTCACACTGCCCCCCCACCACCACCTGTCACACTGGCCCCACCACCACCACCTGTAACACTGGTCCCCCACCACCACCTGTCACATGAACCCCCCACCACCACCTGTCACACTGGCCCCCCCACCACCACCAGTCACACTGGCCCCCCAACCACCACCTGTCACACTGGCCCCCCACCACCACCTGTCACATGAACCCCCCACCACCACCTGTCACACTGGCCCCCCACCACCACCTGTCACACTGGCCCCCCACCACCGTCACACTGGCCCCCCACCACCACCTGTCACACTGGCCCCCCACCCCCACCTGTCACACTGGCCCCCCACCACCACCTGTCACACTGGCTCCCTACCACCACCTGTCACACTGGCCCTCCACCACCACCTGTCACATGAACCCCCCCACCACCACCTGTCACATGCCCCCCCCACCACCACCTGTCACACTGGCCCGCCACCACCATCTGTCACACTGGCCGCTCGCCACCACCTGTGACACTGGCACCCCACCACCACCTGTCACATGAACCCCCCACCACCACCTGCCACATGCCCCCCCAGCACCACCTGTCACACTGGCCCCCCACCACTACCTGTCACACTGGACCCAACCACCACCACCTGTCACACTGGTCCCCCACCACCACCTGTCACATGAACCCCCCACCACCACCTGTCACACTGGCCCCCCCACCACCACCAGTCATACTGGCCCCCCACCACCACCTGTCACACTGGCCCACCACCACCACCTGTCACATGAACCCCCACCACCACCTGTCACACTGGCCCACCACCACCACCGTCACACTGGCCCCCCACCACCACCTGTCACACTGGCTCCCCACCCCCACCTGTCAAACTGGCCCCCCACCACCACCTGTCACACTGGCCCCACCACCACCGTCACACTGGCCCCCCACCACCACCTGTCACACTGGCTCCCCACCCCCACCTGTCACACTGGCCCCCCACCACCACCTGTCACACTGGCCCCCCACCACCACCTGTCACACTGGCCCTCCACCACCACCTGTCACATGAACCCCCCACCACCACATGTCACACTGGCCCCCCACCACCATCTGTCACACTGGCCCTCCACCACCACCTGTCACATGAACCCCCCCACCACCACATGTCACATGGCCCCCAACCACCACCTGTCACACTGGCCCCCCAACACCACCTGTCACACTGGCCCCACCACCACCACCTGTCACACTGGCCCCCCACCACCACCTGTCACACTTGCCCCCCACCACCACCTGTCACATGAACCTCCCCACCACCACCTGTCACACGGACCCCCCCACCACCACCTGTCACACTGGCCCCCCCACCACCACCTGTCACACCGGCCCCCCACCCCCACCTGTCACACTGGCCCCCCACCACCACTTGTCACTCTGGCCCCCCACCACTACCTGTCACACTGCCCCCCCACCACCACCTGTCACACTGGCCCCACCACCACCACCTGTCACACTGGCCCCCCACCACCACCTTTCACATGAACCACCCACCACCACCTGTCACACTGGCCCCCCACCACCACCTGTCACACTGGCCCCACCACCACCGTCACACTGGCCCCCCACCACCACCTGTCACCCTGGCCCCCCACCCCCACCTGTCACACTGGCCCCCCACCACCACCTGTCACACTGGCTCCCTACCACCACCTTTCACACTGGCCCTCCACCACCACCTGTCACATGAACCCCCCCACCACCACCTGTCACATGGCCCCCCCACCACCACCTGTCACACTGGCCCGCCACCACCATCTGTCACACTGGCCGCCCGCCACCACCTGTCACACTGGCACCCCACCACCACCTGTCACATGAACCCCCCACCGCCACCTGCCACATGCCCCCCCAGCACCACCTGTCACACTGGCCCCCCACCACTACCTGTCACACTGGCCCCCACCACTACCTGTCACATGGGCCCCCCCACCACCACCTGTCACACTGGACCCAACCACCACCTGAAACATGGCCCCCCCACCAACACCTGTCACATGAACCGCCCACCACCACCTATCACACTGGCCCCCCACCACCACCTGTGCTTTGGGGGAAGGTCGATTGGTCGTGGATCCACAAGCACGCAACTCCATAATTGGCTGCTCTGATGGGCTGTTTATTGCTGAGCTAGGATTCCATGAAACATGAATGCCTCTTGAAAAGCTGACACTAACAGCCAACACAGTGAGTGAAGTTCTTGCACATGTCACACTGGCTCCCCACCCCCACCTGTCACACTGGCCCCCCACCACCACCTGTCACACTGGCCCCCCCACCAACACCTGTCACACTGGCCCCCCCCACCAACACCTGTCACACTGCCCCCCCACCACCACCTGTCACACTGGCCCCCAACACCACCTGTCACACTGGCCCCCCACCACCACCCGTCACACTGGCCCCCCACCACCACCTGTCACATGAACCTCCCCACCACCACCTGTCACATGAACCCCCCACCACCACCTGCCACATGCCCCCCCAGCACCACCTGTCACACTGGCCCCCCCCCACTACCTGTCACACTGGCCCCCCACCACTACCTGTCACATGGGCTCCCCCACCACCACCTGTCACACTGGACCCAACCACCACCTGTCAAATGGCCCCCCCACCAACACCTGTCACATGAACCCCCCACCACCACCTATCACACTGGCCCCCCACCACCACCTGTGCTTTGGGGGAAGGTCGATTGGTCGTGGATCCACAAGCACGCAACTCCATAATTGGCTGCTCTGATGGGCTGTTTATTGCTGAGCTAGGATTCCATGAAACATGAATGCCTCTTGAAAAGCTGACACTAACAGCCAACACAGTGAGTGAAGTTCTTGCACATGTCACACTGGCTCCCCACCACCACCTGTCACACTGGCCCCCCACCACCACCTGTCACATGAACCTCCCCACCACCACCTGTCACATGAACCCCCCACCACCACCTGCCACATGCCCCCCCAGCACCACCTGTCACACTGGCCCCCCCCCACTACCTGTCACACTGGCCCCCCACCACTACCTGTCACATGGGCTCCCCCACCACCACCTGTCACACTGGACCCAACCACCACCTGTCAAATGGCCCCCCCACCAACACCTGTCACATGAACCCCCCACCACCACCTATCACACTGGCCCCCCACCACCACCTGTGCTTTGGGGGAAGGTCGATTGGTCGTGGATCCACAAGCACGCAACTCCATAATTGGCTGCTCTGATGGGCTGTTTATTGCTGAGCTAAGATTCCATGAAACATGAATGCCTCTTGAAAAGCTGACACTAACAGCCAACACAGTGAGTGAAGTTCTTGCACATGTCACACTGGCTCCCCACCACCACCTGTCACACTGGCCCTCCACCACCACCTGTCACATGAACCCCCCCACCACCACCTGTCACATGGCCCCCCCACCACCACCTGTCACACTGGCCCGCCACACCATCTGTCACACTGGCCGCCCGCCACCACCTGTCACACTGGCACCCCACCTCCACCTGTCACATGAACCCGCCACCACCACCTGCCACATGCCCCCCAAGCACCACCTGTCACACTGGCCCCCCCCACCACCACCTGTCCAACTGGCTCCCCACCACTACCTGTCACATGGCCCCCCACCACCACCTGTCACACTGGACCCAACCACCACCTGTCACATGGTCCCCCACCACCACCTGTCACACTGGCCGCCTGCCACCACCTGTCACACTGGCACCCCACCACCACCTGTCACATGAACCCGCCACCACCACCTGCCACATGCCCCCCAAGCACCACCTGTCCCACTGGCCCCCCCCACCACCACCTGTCCAACTGGCTCCCCACCACTACCTGTCACATGGCCCCCCACCACCACCTGTCACACTGGACCCAACCACCACCTGTCACATGGCCCCCCACCACCACCTGTCACACTGGCCGCATGCCACCACCTGTCACACTGGCACCCCACCACCACCTGTCACATGAACCCGCCACCACCACCTGCCACATGCCCCCCAAGCACCACCTGTCCCACTGGCACCCCACCACCACCTGTCCAACTGGCTCCCCACCACTACCTGTCACATGGCCCCCCACCACCACCTGTCACATGAACCTCCCCACCACCACCTGTCACACTGGCCCCCCCACCACCACCTGTCACACTTGCCCCCCACCACCACCTGTCACACTGGCCCCACCACCACCTGTCACACTGGCCCCCCACCACCACTTGTCACTCTGGCCCCCCACCACCACCTGTCACACTGCCCCCCCACCACCACCAGTCACACTGGCCCCACCACCACCACCTGTCACACTGGTCCCCCACCACCACCTGTCACATGAACCCCCCACCACCACCTGTCACACTGGCCCCCCACCACCACCAGTCGCACTGCCCCCCCACCACCACCTGTCACACTGGCCCCCCACCACCACCTGTCACATGAACCCCCCACCACCACCACCTGTCACACTTGCCCCCCACCACCACCTGTCAGGCCGCGTACACACGCGCGGACTGTTGGCCCAACCTTGTCCGCTGAACAGTGTTTGGGCGGACAGTCCGCTCGTGTGTGGGCTTTCAGCGGACAGTTTCAGCGGACAGTTGGACGGACAAGGTTTTACGGAAATTCCGAAAAACTGTCCGCTGAAACCTTGTTTCAACGAACAGTCCGCCCGTGTGTAGGCTTGTTCGTCAAACAAAGTTCCGCGCATGCTCAGAAAGGATTTTCAAGTCGAAAGTTATAATGCAGTGTATAGGACGTCGTATTTTGCGTCCCGTCGTACGTGCCGTTCACGTCATCGTGCACGGTTTCAGCAAACTGTTCGTTCGTCGTGTGTGGCCATGTCCGTCCATGCTAAGTTTGAGCGGACTGTTCGCTCAAACTGTTGGACGGACAAAGTTGGGCCAACAGTCCGCGCGTGTGTACGCGGCCTCACACTGGCCCCACCACCACCGTCACACTGGCCCCCCACCACCACCTGTCACACTGGCCCCCCACCCCCACCTGTCACACTGGCCCCCCACCACCACCTGTCACACTGGCTCCCCACCACCACCTGTCACACTGGCCCTCCACCACCACCTGTCATATGAACCCCCCACCACCACCTGTCACATGGCCCCCCACCACCACCTGTCACACTGGCCCGCCACCACCATCTGTCACACTGGCCGCCCGCCACCACCTGTCACACTGGCACCCCATCACCACCTGCCACATGAACCCCCCACCACCACCTGCCACATGCCCCCCCAGGACCACCTGTCACACTGGCCCCCAACCACCACTTGTCACACTGGCCCCCCACCACTACCTGTCACATGGCCCCCCCACCACCACCTGTAACACTGGACCCAACCACCACCTGTCACATGGCCCCCCCACCAACACCTGTCACATGAACCCCCCCACCACCACCTATCACACTGGTCCCCCACCACCACCTGTGCTTTGGGGGAAGCACCAAACCCCCCATGTTGAGGGCACGCGGCCTGGTACGGCTCAGGAGGGGGGGCGCTTGCTTGTCCCCACCCCCTTTCCTGACCAGCCGGGCTGCGTGCTCAGATAGGGGTCTGGTATGGATTTTGGGGGACCCCCACGCTGTTTTTTTTCGGCGTAGGGGATTCCCCTTAAAATCACTACCGGACCTAAGGGACTGGTATGCCTCCGGAGGGGGAACCCATGCCGTTTTTTATTTAAATTTGGTGTGGAGTTCTCCCTTAGGATTCATACCAAATACACTGCCTGGTATTGGCGGGAATCCAATTCGGATCCCCGCACCAGTGTGAACCCGGCCAGCGATGCTTGTCGCTTATTAGGAAAGGAAAATAAACATTTTTCCTTTCCCGATGCGAGCCGGCTCGGCTCTGGCTCCCGCGACGGGGCTCGCAGGGTGTCAATCTCGCCAATAAAGGCGGTGAGATTGACACAATATCGCGGTCACCTACTGTAGCTGGTCTTGCCTAGGGTGCAAAATAGTCCAGCACCGGCCCTGCCTTCGGGAAGAAGCTCAATACCCATCTCTTCTGAAAACCCAGACGGACACTGGTGGCAAAAGCACCCTGAGACAATTTAGTTTGCATATGTAGCGCTATACAAGTTATTCATTCATTCATTCACAGCAGCGGCTGTTTCAGGTCAGTTTGCAGGCGCTATTTTTAGCGCAATAGCGCCTGCAAAATGACCCAGTGTGAAAGGGATCTTTAAGAATGCTAAAATGTGGAATGTTTTGATATTTTGGTAAATATATATTTTTCTCTGTCACTTTCACTTGTTACTCTATATCTCACAACAATCTTTACTCAAACTCACACAGGTGTCTTTACAGTCCAAAAACAATACCATTGTTGATACAAATTTAAAATGAGTCACAATTTTTTGTGCTTTTTATTATTTCCAAATAATCATAATTTGAGCCCAAAAAATGTGATATGTGTACCAACATCAGAAATCAAAATGTAATTCCCAAAAATGTGAGGGTAATATCACTATTCTACACTCACCCACCAAGAACCACCAAATATCAAAGAATAAATCAAAAACAATAACTCTTTGAGTAATGTTATAATTCCACCACCTGTATGTCCAATGAAATGCAATATTTGTGTGTAGGAGGCTTTCACATGTGGCAGCTCTGTGGCTTAGAGGTTAGAACTTCTACTTAGCATCCCTGAGTGTATGGGTTCATAATCCCAAACATGCCCCTTCATATAGAGAAGTTGTCCCAGGTCCTAAAACTATGTCTAAATGTATTATTTATGTGTAGGAGGGTTCCACCACAGTGTAAATCTTGCCAGATACACTATCTAGCCAAAAGTATTCAAACGCTTGCCTTTACACACACATGCACTTTAATAGCAGCCCAGGCTTAGTCCATAGGGTTACATTTCGATTTGGCCCACCCTTTGTAGCTAGAAAAGCTTATGGGAAGGCTGAGAAGGCTGTCTACAAGGTTTAGTGTGTCTATGGGAATGTTTGACCACTCTTCCAGAAGTGCATTTGTGAGGCCAGGCACTGATGTTGGATGAGAAGGCCTGGCTCGTAGGCTCTGCTCTAATTCAGGCAAAAGGTGTTCTATTGGGTTGAGGTCAGGACTCTGTACAGGCCAGTCAAGTTCCTCCACCCCAAATGCACTCATCTGTGTCTTTATGAACCTTGCTTTGTGCACTGGTGTGCAGTCCTGTTGGAATGGGAAGGGGCCATCCCCAAACTGTTACCACAAAGTTGGGAGCATGAAATTGGCTTGGTATGCTGATGTCTTAAGAGTTACCTTTTCTGGAATTAAGATGCCAAGCCTAACCCCTGTAAAACAACCTCTTTTTAATTATTTTTCAGGAAGTGCAATATCTTTCTTTTATATCTTATAATTTCTATATATATATGTGCACCAGAAAAACTAATCTATTCAGCACACCTGAAAGTAAATGATAAAGGTGATGAAATCTTTATATATAACAGCTGTGTAGAATTGCAGGTAATGAGTTAGGCTGGTAGATAGGCAGTGTTGTATGTGTCAGCCCTGGTTCATATTGGTGCGTTTTGACATGTCAAATTGGCGGCAATTGCACAGTTCTAATTTCTGTACTATTTGATGACTTCAGGGTGTGATTTTCATTGACATCAGTACAGAAACCTGCACAGATGTCTCAGAAATTCCCTCCACAGTCAGGACTGACACGCGGGAATGAATTTGTGTGAGTTCAGCTGAACTCGCATGATTTCCTCCAGCTATCAGTGTGAACCAAGGCTCAAACTGGGCCTTTGTCTTTGTAATTCACCTGCTGCTATCCCAGGGACACCATTTCTTATCTTACCTTCAAATATCATTATATGTAGAAATACAAATTTGCATATCTGCAAATAAACAAAAATAAAAAAATTCTAATTGTGGTTGCGAGCAAAAGATCGTGGTTTCACCTTCTGACCCGGAAATTAGTCATTGTAATCATCCAGAAGTTTCTGTGCTGGTCAGGATCTCCATCTAGATGGACATGGCGAAGTCCCTCTTTAGCAAAGAGGAGGTGCTGCTAATTTTCCGGGTAAGTGTAGGATATGTACTTGTGCTTATTCAATGTGTGGGTGGATGTGGTAGTTAGATTTTGTGTGGGTGGGGTTCATTGATTTGTTTATTTGCATCCCCACACATTTGCTTCTGGCCCATGTGCACACATTACTTCCTGCACAGTGTACACCTGAAGCTACCCCAATTGCTGGTGTTGTTCTGGTCCTATACCACAGGCAGCTGTAGCAGTTACAGTCAGTGTATTGTGCCACCTGCACAGTGTACCCCTGAAGCTACCCCAATTGCTCGTGTTCTTCAGATCCTATATAACAGGCAGGCAGCTGCAGTAATTACAGTCGGTGTACTGTGTCATCTGCACAGTGTGCACCTGAAGCTACCCCAATTGCTTGTGTTCTGCTGATCCTATACTGCAGGCAGTTGCAGTAATTACAGTCGGTGTACTGTCATCTATTCAGTGTGCACCTAAAGCTACCCCAATTGCTGGTGTTCTCATCTCCCTGCAGGCCATTAGTATGTCTGGAAGGCCAACAAGGAGAGGCAGACAGTCACGAGACAATAAAAGAGGGCAATAAGGCTCTGTGTCTAGAGGCAACAGTGCTGGTTGTGGACACGGTGCATCGTCATCAGCACGTGGCCATGGGACATGCTGGTCCTTATTTTCGGCAGCTGGATGTGTTGAGCTGCAACATGCTGAAGACTTGGTAGAGTGGATGACCAAGCCCTCCTCATCCTCCCTCACCCAGGCTCAGGGTATTGGCAAAGTGGGCAGCACAGTGGGCAGCACAGTGGTGTAGTGGTTAGCACTTTCACCTAGCAGCAATAGGGTTGCTGGTTAAAATCCCGACCACGACACCATCTGCCTGGAGTTTGCATGTTCTCCCTGTGCCTGCGTGGGTTTCCTCCGGTTACTCCGGTTTCCTCCCACACTCCAAAGACATGCTGGTAGGTTAATTAGACCCTGTCCAAATAAAAAAATAAAATAAATTGGCCATAATATGTGTATGTGTATCTCAATGTTGTAAGTGTGTCGGGAGTCTATAGGTTAAAAGACCGCATAAATAGCTGCAGATGGACACCAGTGGCAAGAAAAGCGCCCTGAGGCGATTCAGTTCGTATAGGTAGCGCTATACAAAATCATTCATTCATTCAAAGCAGCTGCCAACGCGGCCTCTTCCCTCGTCTCAATGGCATCAATCACTCCTTCCCTAGACCCACCATGTCCTCCTGAGGAGTCCCCTGAACTGTTTGAGCACAGTGTTGGGTACATGCTCCAGGAGGATGCTCAGCGTTTTGAAGGCTCTGATGATGATACCCAGCTAGAGGAAGGCAGTAACGTGAGCCCAGAGAGAGGGGATGCCCAAGAAGGACAGCAATCTGGCAGTCATGTTCCACCAGCTGCAGCATATGCCAGGTTTGCTCCAGTGATGAGGGGGGAGGGGATGATGAGGTCACTGACTCCACGTGGGTGCCTGCTTAAGGGCAGCACACAGACTGAATCACACCGCAGAGCTCCGCCTGTGCAGGGCGCTGCCTCTGAGCTTTATTCCAAAAGTTCTTTGGCGTGGGCCTTTTTTGAGACAAGTGCATCAGATCGCACCGCTGCTATTTGCAACATATATCTCAAGCGTATCTCACGTGGCCAAAACATCAGCTGCCTGGGCACCACATGCTTGACCAGACATATGTTGACCTGCCATGCAGTTTGTTGGCAAGCGTACCTTAAAGACCCACACCAAAGAACAAAGCGGGCCTCTCCTTGCTCATCATCAGCTGGGATCTCCAACCCCACTATACCTTCAGTCCTCTCTGAAACCTGCACTGAGAGGAATGAAGGTGTAGAATTAGGTGTGTCACAGCCAAGTACTTGTGGGCACTCTGCTAGCAGTACACCGACATCCGATTGTACCAGGCAAAGTTCCCTGCCCCAGCTGCTGGACCGTCAAAAGAAGTTCACTCCCAGCCATCCACATGCCCAGCAGTTGAATGCTAGCTTGGCTAAATTGCTAGTACTTCAACTGCTGCCTTTTCAGTTGGTAGGCTCGGCCCCCTTCCGTGAGTTTGTGCAATGTGCAGTTCCTCAGTGGCAGGTTCCCAAACGCCACTTTTTCTCACGGAAGGCGATTCCGGCTCTCTACCGGCATGTGGAAGGCAATGTCCATGCCTTGCTGGACAGGGCGGTCAGCAGTAAGGTGCATATTACCGCTGACTCATGGTCCAGCAGGCATGGACAGGGATGTTACCTATCTTTCACGGCGCACTGGGTGACTCTTCTGGCAGCTGGGAAGGATGCAGGACAAGGTGCAGTAGTGTTGTAGGTTGTTCCGCCACAACGCCTCCAAAATTCTACTACTGGTTGTGACACAC
Source organism: Lithobates pipiens (assembly GCF_037356315.1). Lineage (NCBI taxonomy): Eukaryota > Metazoa > Chordata > Amphibia > Anura > Ranidae > Lithobates > Lithobates pipiens. Next base: position 122,998,629 of record NW_027507789.1, on the reverse strand, counting down.
CTCTCTCCTCCACCCCCTCTTCTTCTTCTTCCTCCATGGCCGCTTCCTGTGCTTTGTCCTCGGAACCAGCGGTGCTCCGTGGGAGTTCAAGGGGCTATGCAAGTACGCAGGCAAAAAGATGCCATGCCATGCTTGCGCTGGTGTGCTTGGGGGACAGGAGCCACACTGGGGCAGATATTCTGTCAGCTCTGCTGGGGCAGGCTGAGAGGTGGTTGATGCCACGCCAGCTTAAGCCAGGAATGGTGGTTTGCGACAATGGCACCAACCTCCTCTCCACCATCCGACAGGGACAACTGACTCATGTGCCCTGTGTGGCTCACATCCTTAACTTGGTGGTGCAGCGGTTCTTGAGCAGGTACCTGGGATTACAGGATGTCCTGAGGCAGGCCAGAAAAGTCTGTGTGCATTTCCGCCGGTCATATAATGCCAGTGCTCGGCTGGCTGAGCTCCAAAAGGAATTGAACCTGCCCAAGAACCGCCTAATCTGTGACATGCCCACCAGGTGGAACTCCATGTTGGCCATGCTGAAGTGGCTGCACACACAGCAGAGGGCCATCAACGAGTACCTGTGTGACTATGGCACCAGGACAAGGTCAGGGGAGCTCGTCTTTTATTCCCCATGCCAGTGGGCCATGATCAGGGATGCATGCACTGTCCTGTCACCATTTGAGGAGGCCACAAGGATGGTGAGCAGTGACAGTGCATGCATCAGTGATACTGTACCTCTTGTCCACCTGTTGGAGCACACGCTAATGGACAGGGCACTTGAGGCAGATCAGAGGCAGGAAGAGGAGGACTTCCTTGCCTCTCAAGGCCCCCTTTATACAGACAGTGTTCCTGCTGGCCCGCCGATCACACAGGAAGAGGAGGAGGAGGGGGATTGTGTCAGCATGGAGGTGGAGCCTGCCACTCAGCATCAGCAGCAGTCTTTTAGGGATGATTTACAGTCCCAAGAAACCCGTGGACTTGTACGTGGCTGGGAGGAGGTGGCTGCGGATCATGTCATCCTTAGTGACCCAGATGACTCCGGACCGAATGCCTCAGCTAACCTACGCTGCATGGCCTCCCTGATCCTGCAAAGCCTGCGGTAGGATCCTCGTATTCAGCGGATCAAGGAGAGGGATCATTATTGGCTGGCCACTCTCCTTGATCCACGGTACAAGGGTAAGGTTGCGGACCTTATCTTGCTGTCGCAGAGGGAGCAGAGGATGAGAGATCTTTGGGAGGCCTTGCAGAAAGGTCCCAGAGACTGGAAGGTTACAAATTCCTGGTCCTGGACAACGTGTTGCTGAGGCTTCGGTCAGTTATAGAAGGAGTGGTGGAGAAGGTGACCATCTGACCGATGCATTCAGACAATTTTTTAGTCCGCAGCCTCAAGGTATGATCGGTTCCAGCAACCATCGCTAGCGTCTGATTTACATGGTGCAGGAATACCTAGGGGCAAGGTCAGACTTGGACACCTTTCCCACCAAAAATCCTCTGGATTACTGGGTCTTGAGGATGGATCACTGGCCAGAGCTTGCACAGTATGCAGTTGAGCTACTGGTCTGTCCTGCCTCCAGCGTTCTTTTTTGGGAACGCGCATTCAGTGCTGCTGGAGGCTTTGTAACCGATCACAGGGTGCGCCTGTCCACTGACTCAGTTGATCGACTGACCTTCATAAAGATGAATCAGTCTTGGATCACCACCAGCTACCAAGCACCTGAAGCTGATGTAATCGAATAATTTTCTTTGAAATGTCACATCCCTTCAAGAATGCCTATGCTGATGCTGAGTGACTATCCTGTTATCTGACTGATTATCCTCTTCCTCCTCAATGATCCTGTTGATAGCTTGGAAGAACATTTTTGGTTCTGGGCGCCGCCACCAGTGGCAGGGGCCCAATTTTTCAGCCCCTGTTTAATAGGGGCATGTAATTACAATTTTTGATGCAATATTTTCCACGAGGGTTCGTTGCTGCGCTCAACTACAATATTTGTGAGTGGTTGCAGTGTTGTGGCACCAGCACCAATGCCTAAGGCCCAATTTTTAAGCCCCTGTTTAACAGGGGCGTGTAATTACAATTTTTGATGCAATACTTTGCAGCAGGGCTCATTCCTGTGCTCCAACTAAAGTATCTGTGAGGGGTTGCAGTGTCGTGGCAGCAGCACCAGTGGCTAAGGCCCAATTTTTCAGCCCCTGTTTAACTGGGGCGTGTAATTACAATTTTTGATGCAATACTTTGCAGCAGGGCTCATTCCTGCTCTCCAACTCGAGTTTCTGTGAGGTGTCGCAGTGTTGTGGCACTAGTGCCTAAGGCCCAATTTTTCAGCCCCTGTTTAACAGGTGCATGTAATTAGAATTCTTGATATAATATTTCACAGCAGGGCCTGTTCCAGCCCCCACCAAGAGTAACTGTGAGGACTTACAGTGTTGTGGCACCAGCACCACCACAACCACCAAAGGCCCAATTTTTCTACCACTGTTGGTATGTACAGTGGCATGTAATTCCAATTCTTGATATAATAGTTCACAGCAGGGCGTTCCAGCGCCCACCAAGAGTAGCTTTGAGGGCTTACAGTGTTGTGGCAACACCAACACCTTAAGCCCAAATTTCTGCAGAGCACATAGGGCAGGCCCCTACTTTCAAACATCCAACTTACAAACGTCTCCTATTTGCAAACGGAAGTTATACAGGGTTTTAAAATAGATTTTTTGACTGGCGCTACACTTTAACCAGTTGCCGACCGCCGCACGACGATGTACGTCGACAGCATGGCACGGGCAGGCATATTGGCGTACATGTACGTCCCTTGCATCCCGCGGGTCGGGGGCCCGATCGGGCCCCCGCCCGGTGCCTGCGGCGGTCGGTTTTCGTCCGGGAGCGATCATTCATTCATGGCCACCCCCTCGCGATCGCTCCCGACGAATAGGAATCCCCCGTGACATCACTTCCTCTCCTGTAATGTAAACACAGGAGAGGAAGTGATGTATTCTCTCCTCCGTGTCGGTATTTTTCGTTCCGACACGGAGGAGAGCGGATCGGTGAGTTGCACCAACACTCTACACACACAGTAGAACATGCCAGGCACACTCACACCCCCCCGATCACCCCCCCAATTACCCCTGCCCCCCAGTCACAGTGACACCAATGTCATTTTTTTTTTTTTTTTTGCATTGGTGTCATTTGTGACTGTAATAACTGTTAGGGCAGTTAGGGTTAGCCCCCTTTAGTTCTAATGTACCCCCCTAACCCCCCCAATAAAGGTTTAACCCCGTGATCACCCCCCATCGCCAGTGTCACTAAGGCTGGGTTCACATTGCAGCGGTTTATGAGAACGAATGTGATTCGCACCGCACTGCAGTGCAAATCACATCCGATCTCTGTGCGATTCGAGTTCAGCCATTCGCCGCACCCGCCACACCCGCCGCACCCGCCGCAGATCGCAGTTTGCAGATCGCACTGCGATATGCGAACTGATCTGGGGGTGTCAGTAACATTTCACTGACACTCCCAGCAGTCCGCATAGGGCAGTGTGAACTGCCGCCGGGAGGCATGCGATGCGGGAACCCGCCGCGGATTCGCAGCGTTTCCGCATCGCTCCAGTGTGAACCCAGCCTAATAAGCGATCATTTTTCTGATCGCCGTATTAGTGTCACAGGTGACGCTAGTTAGGCAGGTAGGTATTTAGGTTCGCCGCAGCTTTTTATAGCGCCAGGGACCTCCATATACTACCGCATAAAGCCCCCTGATTGCCCCCTAGTTAACCCTTTCACCAGTGATCACCATATAACTGTTACAGGTGACGCTGGTTGGTTAGTTATTTTTTTATAGTTTCAGGGCACCCGCCATTTATTACCTAATAAAGGTTTAACCCCCTGATCACCCGGCGGGTGTCATTTGTGACTAATAACTGTTAGGGCAGTTAGGGTTAGCCCCCTTTAGTTCTAAGGTACCCCCCTAACCCCCCCAATAAAGGTTTAACCCCGTGATCACCCCCCGTCGCCAGTGTCACTAAGGCTGGGTTCACATTGCAGCGGTTTATGAGAACGGATGTGATTCGCACCGCACTGCAGTGCAAATCACATCTGATCTCTGTGCGATTCGAGTTCAGCTATACAGATAGTATGGCTGAATTCGTGTCGCACCCGCCGCACCCGCCGCAAACTCGCACGGGACCCTTTTTTTGGTCCGCAGCAGAATCGGATCGCATGGGTGTTCACACCATGCGATCCAAGTTTGCAGATCGCACTGCGATATGCGAACTGATCTGGGGGTGTCATTAACATTTCACTGACACTCCCAGCAGTTCGCATAGGGCAGTGTGAACTGCCGCCGGGAGGCATGCGATGCGGGAACCCGCCGCGCATTCGTGGCGTTCCCGCATCGCTTCAGTGTGAACCCAGCCTAATAAGCGATCGTTTTTCTGATCGCTGTATTAGTGTCACAGGTGACGCTAGTTAGGCAGGTAGGTATTTAGGTTCGCCGCAGCTTTTTATAGCGCCAGGGACCCCCATATACTACCGCATAAAGCCCCCTGATTGCCGCCTAGTTAACCCTTTCACCAGTGATCACCATATAACTGTTACAGGTGACGCTGGTTGGTTAGTTATTTTTTTATAGTTTCAGGGCACCCGCCATTTATTACCTAGTCTCACTAGTGTACCCCTAGATTTAGGGGTGTCTACTTTCCAAAATGGGGTCATTTGGGGGGGGTTTGTGCCATCTTGGCATTTTATGGCCTTCAAAACTGTAACGCCCTTAGAAAGCCTGAAGGCGGTGCTTGGTTTTCGGGGCCCCGTACGCGGCTAGGCTCCCAAAAAGTCCCACATATGTGGTATCCCCGTACTCAGGAGAAGCAGCAGAATTTATTTTGGGGTGTCATTTCACATATGCCCATGGCATGCGTGAGCAATATATCATTTAGTGACAACTTTGTGAAAAAAAAAAAAAAAAAGTTTGTAATTTTCCCGCAACTTGTGGCAAAATATAAAATATTCCATGGACTCAACATGCCTCTCAGCAAATAGCTTGGGGTGTCTACTTTCTAAAATGGGGTCATTTGTGGGGGTTTTGTGCCATCTTGGCATTTTATGGCCTTCAAAACTGTAATAGGTAGTGAGAAGTGAACTCAAAAATTTACGCCCTTAGAAAGCCTGAAGGCGGTGCTTGGTTTTCGGGGCCCCGTACGCGGCTAGACTCCCAAAAAGTCCCACATATGTGGTATCCCCGTACTCAGGAGAAGCAGCAGAATTTATTTTGGGGTGTCATTTCACATATGCCCATGGAATGCATAAGCAATATATCATTTAGTGACAACTTTGTGAAAAAAAAAAAAAAAGTTTGTAATTTTCCCGCAACTTGTGGCAAAATATAAAATATTCCATGAACTCAACATGCCTCTCAGCAAATAGCTTGGGGTGTCTACTTTCTAAAATGGGGTCATTTGTGGGGGTTTTGTGCCATCTTGGCATTTTATGGCCTTCAAAACTGTAATAGGTAGTGAGAAGTGAACTCAAAAATTTACGCCCTTAGAAAGCCTGAAGGCGGTGCTTGGTTTTCAGGGCCCCGTACGCGGCTAGGCTCCCAAAAAGTCCCACATATGTGGTATCCCCGTACTCAGGAGAAGTAGCAGAATTTATTTTGGGGTGTCATTTCACATATGCCCATAGCATGTGTGAGCAATATATCATTTAGTGACAACTTTGTGTAAAAAAAAAAAAAAAAATTTTTTTTTTGTCATTATTCAATCGCTTGAGGCAAAAAAATAAAATATTCAATGGGCTCAACATGCCTCTTATCAATTTCCTTAGGGGGTCTACTTTCCAAAATGGGGTCATTTGGGGGGGTTTTGTACTGCCCTGCCATTTTAGCACCTCAAGAAATGAGATAGGCAGTCGTAAACTAAAAGCTGCGTAAATTCCAGAAAACATACCTTAGTTTGTAGATGTGACAACTTTTGCGCAAACCAATAAATATACAATTATTGACTTTTTTTTTACCAAAGACATGTGGCTGAATACATTTTGGCCTAAATGTACGACTAAAATTGAGTTTATTGGATTTTTCTAATAACAAAAAGTAGAAAATATCATTTTTTTTCAAAATTTGCGGTCTTTTTACGTTTATATCGCAAAAAATAAAAATCGCAGAGGCAATCAAATACCATCAAAAGAAAGCTCTATTTGTGGGAAGAAAAGGACGCAAATTTTGTTTGGGTACAACATTGCATGACCGCGCAATTACCAGTTAAAGCAGCGCAGTGCCAAAGTGTAAAAAGACCTCTGGTCATTTACCAGCAAAATGGTCCGGTCTGAAAGTGGTTAAAAATGTACCAGTTCAAAATTACAAACAGATTCTACTTAACATAACAAACCTACACAGTCCCTGTCTTGTTTGCACCGCCTGTATACTACTGTTCTGAGTATATAGGGCCTGGGGGCCCCACGCCTTTCCTTTTTTTAATTCAGGTACGGGGTTCCCCTTAATATCCGTACAAGACCCAAAGGGGCTGGTAATGAGCAGGGGAGCTACCCATGCCATTTTTCTCAATGATTTTCATCCATATTGCCAGAACCAGCCATTACATTAAAACCGCAAGCAGTTTTAAATTATTTTTTTTCCGTTAGAACTGTCATTTTGTGCAGGGACTGTTCTAAACATGGGAAACATGTGCCACTTCACAGGCATACCATAGACACCCCCCAGGCACGATATTTAAAGGAATATTTCAAATTTTTTTCACTTTAAGCGTCATTAAAATCAGTGCTCCCGAAAAACGGCCATTAGTAAAAAATTTTTTTGCATTGATACATGTCCCCTGGGGCAAGAGCCGGGTCCTCAAACCATTTTTAGGACAACTTGCATATTAGCCTTTAAAATTAGCACTTTTGATTTTGAACGTTCGAGTCCCATAGACTTTAATGGGGTTCTAAAGTTGGCGCAAATTTTCGGACCGTTCGCAGGTTCTGGTACGAACCGAACCGGGGAGGTGTTTGGCTCATCCGTACTATTTAGCATCTCAACTAGTGTACATCCATGACTAGTTGCACCCAACTTCCGCCAATGAGTGCATCCCATTGCTCAGGCTAGATGGTCCTCACTGGATTTGCAGACTCACTGGATGTAGTGAGACTCTGTGATCTCCTCTAGAGACAAAATAATTCAGCTTAAAATTTTCTATCACAATCACCTTACCCCTGCCCAGCTCCATAATCCAAGTCTATGCTCTACAACTGACTGCTTCAGAGGCTGTGGACTCCACAAAGACTTTATACCAGGCCCGGACTGGCCATAGGGCAGACCGGTATTTGCCCGGTGGGCCGGGGGCCGCCGGGCCACTGGGCTGCATGTCTGGGATGCGGGTTCTGACATGCAGGACCGATGTTCCGCCAGTAGTGTACTAAGTGGGAGGCAGGCTGCCAGTGACAAGCTCTTTGAGAGCTGTAGTTGCTCTTTGCAGTGGGGGGTGGATGCTTGCTAGCCTCGGAGCCACACTCGAGTGGCACATCAGGGGGCCGGAACCCGCAACGATCCCCTTCTCTCTGGCACGGTGGCCGCGTCTCTGATCAGTCTCGGTTCGGCTGTCTCACACAGCCGAGCAGAGTTAAGCTGGGGTCTGTATTGTAGGGGGCGTTCTATAGTGTGGAGGGTCTGTAATGTAGGGAGTTCTGTATTGTAGGGGGTTCTGTATTTTAGGGGGGTTCTGTATTGTAGGGGGGTCTGTAATGTAGGGGTCTGTATTGTAGGGGGCATTCTGTAGTGTAGGGGGGTCTGTACTGTAGGGGGGTCTGTATTGTAGGGGGGTCTATATTGTAGGGGGGTTCTGTATTGTAGGGGGTCTGTAATGTGGGGGGTTCTGTAGTGTAGGGGGGTCTGTAATGTAGGGGGTTCTGTATTGTAGGGGTCTGTAATGTAGGGGGGTTCTGTAATGTAGGGGGGTCTGTAATGTAGGGGGTTCTATATTACAGGGGGGTCTATATTGTAGGGGGTTCTGTATTGTAGGGGGTTGTGTATTGTAGGGGGGTTGTGTATTGTGGGGGGTTCTGTAATGTAGGGGGGTTCTGTAGTGTAGGGGGTCTGTAATGTAGGGGGGTTCTGTAGTGTAGGGGGGTTCTGTAGTGTAGGGGGGTCTGTAATGTAGGGGGTCTGCAATGTAGGGGGGTCTGTAATGTAGGGGGGTTCTGTAGTGTAGGTGGGTCTGTAATGTAGGGGGGTCTGTATTGTAGGGGGCGTTCTGTAGTGTAGGGGGTTCTGTAGTGTAGGGGGTTCTGTAGTGTAGGGGGGTCTGTAATGTAGGGTGTCTGTAATGTAGGTGGTCTGTAATGTGGGGGGTCTGTAATGTAGGGGGGTTCTGTATTGTAGGGGGTTCTGTATTGTAGGGGGGTCTGTAATGTAGGGGGGTTCTGTAGTGTAGGGGGGTCTGTAGTGTAGGTGGGCCTGTATTGTAGGGGGGTCTGTATTGTAGGGGGCATTCTGTAGTGTAGGGGGGTCTGTAATGTAGTGGGTCTGTATTGTAGGGGGGTCTGTAATGTAGGGGGGTTCTATAGTGTAGGGGGTTCTGTATTGTAGGGGGGGTTCTGTAGTGAGAGGGGGTTCTGTATTGTAAATCCCACCCTCCCCCTGTGTGAATTGGTAATGGGGTACAAATGTACCCCTACCATTTCACAAAAAAAAATGGCAAAAATGTTAAAAAAGACAATAGCCGGTTTTTGACAATTCCTTTATTAATGTCTCCTTCTTTCCCTGCTTCTTCTGGTCTTCCTTTTGTGTTCTTCTTCTTCCTCCATCTTGTCCTTCCCCCGCTTCTTACTCTATCTTTCCTCTGCTTCTTCCTCCGGTCTTCTCGTCCGACATCTTCCTCCGGCTTCTTCTTCCCCACTTCGTCCTCCGGACGATCCGCCTCAATGCGAGTCTCCCGCTGTGTGACACTTCTGTTCTTGTGACAGCTCTTATATAATGGAGGGCGGGGCCATCCGGTGACCCCGTACGTCAGGGAAGTCAGAGGGGGCGGGGTCACAGGTGGCCACACCCCCTTTTATAAGAGTTGTCACAAGAACAGGAGTGTCATATGGTGGGAGACTCCCATTGAGGCGGATCGTCCTGAGGATGAAGCGGGGAAGAAGAAGCCAGGGGAAGATGCTGGACCAGAAGACCGGAGGAAGAAGCAGAGGAAGATGGAGGAAGAAGCAGAGGAAGAAGAAGAACAAAGAAGGAAGACCAGAAGAAGATGGAAGAAGAAGCAGGGAAAGAAGAAGACATTAATAAAGGAGGTTCTGACCCTCCGGGGCTGGAGCTGCAGGCTGTGTGCCCCTTGGTAGGCCGCAATCCCCTCACACAGCAGTAGAAGTTTGCTCTCCAGGTAGGCTCCAGGAAAAAAGGCCATTTGGGCCTGGTCCACCCTGTACTTTTATAGTCTCTCTCACAATTCTCTTGACTCTGTAAAGCAGCCTGGGATTTGCAGTTCTGCCCCCTCAAAAGTCAGTCAGGCTGCTTTGTGCTGGGACTTCATATTCCACAGTTCTCTGCTGCTGTTTCCTGATGATTGGCTCTCAGTCTCTTCCAATAGGGAGGCTACAGAGTGAGCAGTTCTGCGTGTCTGTGTGTGTGTGAGGAGAGGTGGGGGGGGACGGGGGGGTCGAAAAGCCTGTGCAGCTGCTATCAGGCAGCTGTCCTCTTCATGGATTCAATCAGCTTGGAGAGGTACCTGCTACATACAGTATTCGCAATAGACGTTTAACAGGGCTAGAAAGCAGTAAATCACCCAATATGTCTAGAAGGCAATTCTAAGCCCTTGTACACACGGTCGGAGATTCCGACAACCAAATTCGTCGGATTTTGTCCGACGGATTTTGTCCGAAACTGTTTTATACACACGGTCGGACAAAGTTGTCGGAAAATCCAACGTGATGACGTTATTTCGTTACGACGGGACTATGTTCACGCTAGTAGCCAATAGCTTTGGTGTAGGAATTTGATCTGAGCATGCGTGGCACTTTGTCTGATCGGAATTCTCTACACATGATCGGAGTATGTCCGATCGGAGCATTTTGTCGGAAAATATTTCCGGCAAGTTGGAAAAGTTGGTCCGACGGATATTCCGACGGAAACAGTCCGATGCAGACCACACACAGTCGGAATATCCGACAAAACGCTCCGATCGGACACATTCCGACGGAATCTCCGACCGTGTGTACAAGGGCTTAGGATGCATGATATTAGGAAAGCCCAATGTCATAGAAAGGGAGGAGCCAACCAAAACGTTTGCACCAAAGAGTAGGACCAGAAGCAATGTATAAAGTCTTCATGGAGTCCACAGCCTCTGAAGCAGTCAGTTGTAAAGCATAGACTTGGATTATGTAGCTGGGCAGGAGTAAGGTGATTGTGATGGAAAATTTTAAGCTGAGTTATGTTGTCCCTAGAGGAGATCACAGAGTCTCACTACATCTAGTGAGTCTGCATATCCAGTGAGGACCATCTAGCCTGAGCAATGGGATGCACTCATTGGCGGAAGTTGGGTGCAACCAGTCATGGATGTACACTATTTGGGATGCTAAATAGTATAAATAGAAATTAGGGTAAGCATGTCCTGGCAGATGAGTCCGTCATTTCAATAACTTGAGCTATTCTAGGGGTTTTATGGTCCCAGATGAATGTCGTACAGACAGTATCAATTAAAAAAAAAACTTATTTAGGTATTTTACAGGGAAAGTTAGCCAAAACATATAACAATTTAGGTAAATAGATCACTTTAAGAATATTGACTGTGCCCACAACATCCAACGGGAAGTCCATCTATTGCTTAGTTTGTCACCGCAATGTGCGATTAAAGGACATACATTATTAGCTATATATGAACTGAGAGGTAATATCTGAAGGAGTTGACTAGCTGGAGTTTTGAGATTGAGTGAATCACTTGTGTAGCTGCTTGATTCAGAAGAAAGAAGCTAGACTATCCCAATTCACTCAAAAACCAGAATAGTCTCCAAATTGTATGTACTGTGATCTGCCAAATAGACCAGTGTATCATCGGCATTGTTAAGGTTCCAGTAATCTGCTATGTACTTCATACATTTCCATTTAACCACCACATCCTCTAGCCAGTTTGAATTTAAGAGCCACAAGCCTGGGCCTGTATGAAGAAGGAGTTGGAGGTCAAGTGTGAGCAGTGGGTGGAAGTGTTCTTACTTTTATTACAGTACTCCATTACATACATTGATACTTTTGTTGAATAAATAATAGAAAAGCATTTTTTTTTTCCACATGTCACCCTTCTGTAGGCATTTCCTTTTTAATGTGACGGTACATTGTACAAAAACACAGCTACCACAGTTTTTGACTCTGTGGTCACTCTGGGGACCTGGGAAAAAGGGGTATACAGTCTGATGTTACACTGTTATGCCCCGTACGCACGATCAGAAATTCTGTCAGAAAAAACTTTGATGGTTTTTCCGACGGAATTACGCTCAAGCTTGCCTTGCATACACACGGTCAAACAAAAGTTCTCTGAACTTTCGACCATCAAGAACGTGGTGACGTACTACACTACGACGAGCCAAGAAAATTAATTTCAATGCTTCCGAGCATGCATCAAACTGTTTCCGAGCATGCCTGATTTTTTGCGCGTCCTAATTGCATACAGACCAACGCATTTTTGGTTAGGAACTTTTTCTGAGCGAAAAATAGAGAACATGCGCTCAGTCTTTTGCTGGCTGGAATTCTGCCAGCAAAAGTCCGATGGAGCATACACACGGTCGGAATTTCCGACCAACAGCTCACATCCGACTTTTTCTGGCGAATTGCTGATTGTGTGTATGGGGCATTACACTTTATTATGTCCATGGCCAAGTAGCATTCTCGCAACAATATGCAATTATGCCATCTATATATTTCTAGACCTAGTTATCAAGTCTGTATTCCTTGGTGGTCAATTGATCACAAATACAGCAACATGTAATGCCTCACATTTCCTATAGACCATGCTATTTGGTGGATAGAGGATGGATCCACTGCTGCTCCCCGCCAAATATAATTTTTTTCTTGTACATGCTATCCAGGGCAGTGCTTAGCCATCCCCTTTCTCCCCATACCATTTGTTTGACAAACCATTGACTATTAGCTCAGAAAATGTCCAGAACAGTTTTTTAACTTTTAGCTACAATTGACTTTAATGGGGTTTGGATTCAGCTACTGAAATGTATTCATGTTCACTGACCCTGGCTCGAACCAAGTGTGTTTGACTCATCACTAGTCTCTACCTGCTGTTCATGCTAATTTCCCGTTAGCTGTAAGTTTATTAATTATTTAGCAAGGTTCCCTGAGATATGAAAGTTACTTCAAGGGTTCCTCTGTGTTAAAAAGGTTGAGAAAGGCTGCTGTGTGCTTTTTGAAATGTATAATGGTTAAGAACATCAAATACCACCAGGAAAAAGCCTCCCCCTAGGGCTAACGTGCAAAAGACAAAAAAAGAAACATACCATAAATATCTCATATAAACAATACAGTGATGTATGTCAATAAAATTCATATAACAACCTAGTATATAATATCCATAACATATTCATTTCAATAAAATGGTGGGGAATTCGACAATCAAGGTCAATCATATAAAACGGAAAATGTCCTATCAAATACTTACTGTAATTTTCCTTTCCTGATAGACTCTATGGCATCAATGTGTGGGTTAGCCCCACCTCCATAACTACCCAATAGGACCCCTCTCCCATAAATCTTTGCTCTAGGCTGCTATCCATGTTCCGTAACTAGCCTACTCCAGACATTTGGGAGGGAACTCCTGCTGCCACAGAGTCTATCAGGAAAGGAAAATTACGGTAAGTATTTGTTAGGAAATGTTCAGTTTTCCTGACAGACTACATGGCAGCAATGTGTGGGAAATAACTCGTCATACACACCCGAGTGGGCAAAATGTTGAGCAAAGAAACCAAAATTTATTTAACATTCTCAACCGACAATACTTGTAAACCAAAATTAATGGATGACAAAGAGGCTGGTTCAACACAGTAGTGAGAAACAGATGTGTTGATAGCCGCTCTAAAGATGATTTCAGGCCCGGCATGCCGGGAAGCTGCCCAAGAGGTTGAGATACTCTGAGTCAAATGAGCGCCCTTTGCTCTGTACGCCCTTTGAATGGTCTGCACAATCCAGGAAGAAACTGATCCGCCCAAAGCCTGCATTCCTTTGTTTTTACAATGGAGAAGGACAAAGAGAAACTCAGATTGCCTGAAAGGAGCTGTGACCTCCAGGTATTGTTTCAGAGTGTGGCCTACATCAAGAGGATGAACATCTTGATTGTCTGTTTACCTAAAAGAGAGACGCACAATCTCTTGATTTAGTTTGACCCTATGATGGGAATCAACACTGCTCTGTCTGGAATAAAGTCAGAAAAGGCTCATCTGAATCTAAATTTCTAATTTCGGACACACTTTTGGCTGAAGTCACAGCTACCAGAAAAGTAGTCTTGAGTGTGAGGTCTCTTGTTGAAAGAGGTTTGTCAGGATGTGATCCAAGATTGGAGAGAAAATCCAAAACAAGAGGGAGATCCCATTTGGGGAACCTGAAGAACTGACGGACCAGAGAATGATTTTCCCATGAAACTCCTGTGAAGGCCGAGATAGCTGATACTTGCACTTTCGGTGAGCTGACTGCCAGAGACAGGTCAAGTCCTAACTGTAGAAATCTAAGGATGTCTTGAACTGCTGGGGTGTTACAAGGATTCAGACTGGAAGACATGTGATCAGTGAATCTTGACCATATACGTTCATATACCCTATTGGTACTTTTGCTTCTGGCACTAAGAAGGGTCGGAATAGCTTCTCCAGAGCAACCTCGAGCTTTGAGCCTTCCCCTCTCAAGAGCCAAACACTGAGGTGTAGGTAAGATGGACACGGGTGTAACGTTGTGCCTTGAGACAGTAGATCTGGCCTGAGAGGTAGGGGAACTGGGTCTTGATAACTGTAGGTGTCAAAAGAGGGAACCAAGGCCTGTTGGGCCAGAAAGGAATCAATGCTATGACTTACACCTTCTCTGTTCTGAGCATCCGGAAAAATTGGAGAATCACCGGAGGGAAGGCATAGGTTTTTTGAACCCTCCACTGATTCGTGAGAGCATCTATCCCATACACCTGAGGTACTCTGAACCCTCGAATAGTATTTGGGCATTTTGTGATTGCATGGGGAAGCAAATAGATTGACCTCTGGAGACACTCCCAGGGTCAGAAGCCACTCGAACACCTCTCTGTGAAGAGAACACTCATTATTATTCATTTGAACACGAGAAAGGAAGTCCGCCTGTTCGGAATCCCTGGAATGTAAACCGCAGAGATGTTGGACAAGTTTTTCTGAGCCCAGTTCATGATTGGCTCCACTTCCTGTATTAGGGACCAGCTTCGAGCTCCGCCCTGCTTTTTTACGTAAGCTACTGCAGTTGTATTGTCCGCCCTGAGCATTACTGACAAATTCATTATTAGATGGCAAAATGACAGGATTGACTGAAAGGCGGCTCGCAGCTCCAGTATGTTGGAGACAATCCCCTCAGAAGGGAAATGCCATCTGCCCTGAGTCACTTCCGAAAGGCAGTGAGCGCCCCAGCTCCGATTGCTGGCATCTGATGTTATCATGACCCATGTGATAGGTACAATTGAATGGCAATCACGCAGATTTTTCCCTTGAAGCCACCAAAGGAGGGACATTCTCATGGTTGGAGTAAGGTGTATGCACAGGATATGGCTGGAGGAATCCCATTGTTGAAGGAACTCTTTTTGGAAGGGCCATGTATGCCATTGAGCCCACAGCACCATAGGAATGGTGGCTGTCATCGTGCCAATCACCTTCAGGCATTGGAGAGCGGAGAGGTGAGACGACGTGAGGACTGCATGTATTCTGTCTCAAATCACTCCAATCTTCTCCTCTGGAAGGGAGATAGTGCCTTCCAACGTATTGAATTGAGCCCCTAGAACAGTGATGGCAAACCTTGGCACTCCAGATGTTTTGGAACTACATTTCCCATGATGCTCATGCACTCTGCAGTGTAGTGGAGCATCATGGGAAATGTAGTTCCAAAACATCTGGGGTGCCAAGGTTCGCCATCACTGCCCTAGAAGCACAAGGAATTGTGTTGGCTCTAGATGGCTCTTCCCTAAATACAGGAGTCACCCAAATTCTTGCAGGGTGGAAATGACTAAGCTCCTGTGCTCTAAGAGTTGGTCTTTGTTTTGAGCTAGGAAAAGTAGGTCGTCCAGATAGTGGTGGAGACGAATCCCTTTGACCCGGAGAAGAGCAACAACAGATAATAGGACCTTGGAAAAGACCCAAGGTGACGTTGTTAGACCGAAGGGGAGACACGTGAATTGCAGTTGCTGTTCACCTACAGCAAAGCGAAGGAATTGCTGGAAGTCCCTTGCCACCGGAACGTGAAAGTAGGCATCTTTTATATTGATTGAAATCAACCAGTCTCCCAGATGTACTGACTGTTGAATTGTAAGTAAAGATTCCATTTTGAACTTTTCTTTCCGGATAAAGAAATTGAGATGGGTTAAGTCTATGACTGGTCTCAATGTGCCGTTTTTCTTTTGTATCATGAACAGAGGAGAATGCATGCCTTTGCCTCGTTCGTCTTCTGGAACAGGGATGGCTGCGCCTTGATCCAATAAACAATTCACGTAAGCTAACAGGACCTGCTTTTTCTCTTCTGAACCTGGAAGAGTTGCAGGAATGAATCTGAGTCTTGGGGTACTGTTGAAACCCCACGTGTGACCGGAGGAGACCGTCTTGATGGTCCAGTAATCCCGGATTCAGGCCACCCAGACATGCCGGAAGCAGAGATGACGAGCCCCCACCTGGCATGCCTGAACGGGCCCAATCTCAAAAGTACTTAGTGGAATCCTGGTTGCCGGAGGACCCACCTTTTGTGGGTTTTTTGAAAAAGGGCTGCCTGGATTTCCAGGACCTTGAAAACTCCCTACCAGGTCTGTAACTGCGTGCTTCCCTGGATCGATCAGAATTTTGTCTTCTTGGGAATGAGCGTTTCTGATTCTGTAGGCGTCGGTCTTGAGGGAAGAAACCAGACTTTGGCCCGGGTTATGGATCTATCAAGTTTGTTGCCAAAGGGAATTTGGCACCAAGCTTGTTTGGAAGCCAGATCCGCCAACCATGGACAGAGCCATAAGGCACGACGTGCTTAAACAGCTGCCGATGACATCAATAGAAGCCTCCCCCAGAAAGGTGGACGCCAGCCTGATCTCCTGGATAGGGGAATCTTTAGCCACTTCACTGGTGATACCTCTTAGGAACTCATCAGCATTGTCAGTCCAAGATTCCATGGCTTTGGATACTGTGGCTATAGCAAGTACTGGCTTACCTTTCCTAATGTCAGGTAAATCTTTTATAAATCAGAATCAATCCGTCTTTCCAAAGGATCTTTAAAAGAGACAGTATCTTCAAAGGGAAGGGTTACATATCTTACTAACCTCATAGGTGCTGCGTCCACCAAAGGAGCTGACTCAAGGTGTTTTACTTCCTCTTCCTTGAAATGATACCGCTTCAAGACTTTTGATTGCATGGAACTCTTTTTATCCATCTTGCTCCATTCATCAGATATGATGTCACCCAGCTCAGAGATAAAAGGAAAGTACTGGCGCTCCTTATTGAGCTTCTTGAAAAATGTTCTGTTTTGGGGGGGGGGGGAAGTAACAGGGTCTTCCCACTTCAAAGGCTCTCTTACTGCTTTCCCCAAGGAAGGAACTATAGCATATTCAAAACCGATCCCTGGATCTTCTGGAACCGATTCGCTGTCTGAGATAGGAGCGGAGTGGTGACTTGGTTGGGAAGATTCCCATGTCTCGTGCACTAAACCTTCTCCCACTGGAGGGAATAACGGGTCTGATGGGGAATCACGGTGCTGTTGAGCCTCTCTTTCCTGTAGAGATTCTTTCACAACCCGCCTTACCACAGACTCCAGGCACTGGTCTGCACCATCCCTCTCATCTGCAGGTTTAGCAAAGCAGTGATCACAGAACTATTTGTGTACTGGAACAGTCATCCTACACTCCCAGCATGATTTTTCTGGTCTCTTGCTAGAGCGAGATGAGAGGGGTTGAGGAAGATCTATGAAGGCTAGACCTGGAGGAAGATTGCCGATGGTGTGATTTTGAGGAACCGTTCTCTATGGGAACTACATTGTGGATCAGACCTAGAAGGGCTGTGAGGAAAGAAGACAGAAAAGAGAGAGACAGAAATCAGCTAGTGCTCTAAAGCCCTACTCTCTCCCCTTCTGAACAGGCAGAAAAGCATAAAACTGCAAACATACCTGCTACGAGTGGGCTGGCCACTAGGAGCAGTGAGGAATCCATGATATCAGAGTAGGATACTGCAGGGATGAGATAAACATCAGCTGCCTTGTCAGGGAACCTACCCTCACCCACTAGAGCCAGCGCTTACCTGAAATCGCCAAGTCAGAAGCTCAGGGAAGTCGCCGCAGAGCCCACAATAATTTCCGGGGCTCTGTGGGCTTCCTCCAGCATTTAAAAGTGTCATCAGTGATGTCACCGACAGCGTCAGACATGAGACGCTGACGCACATGTGCAAACCAAGCCTCATCTTCGTATCGGGTCCACGCATGTGCAGAGCGCATGCCGGTACCTGGAAGTAAGAGAGAGCGGCCGCTGGAACGCAAGAAGAGCCAGCGCCATGCATAGGAAACATCAGCGAAGGAAAAACACAAGGAAGTAAGGTACAATAGAACACACAAACACTACTGCCATGCATATAGATAGACTCACCACTCCACCTACGATCACCTGGGCCAAGGGAACCAATATGCACCGGACTTTATAGCAGATAATGGTTGTCAAATATCAATAGACAAACAGACCGTGAACGCACAGATGAACAGGTTTCCAATTCTTCAGCGCTACTCTGTACTACACTCCATACCCTGCTTAACAGTCAGGGCCTATCGGAGGAACATAACTTGGTACTCTGCAGATTCTGATCGCAGGGGAGTCATCTTCAGTTAGAAGAACCAACAACATGGACCTATGGAGGAGGACAAAAAAGGAACATGGATAACAGCCTATAGCAAATATTTATGGGAGAGGGGTCCTATTAGGTAGTTATGGAGGTGGGGCTAACCCACACATTGCTGCCATGGAGTCTGTCAGGAAAATATCTTATAACAGCCAGTAATAGAGCTGTGGATGTTATTAGAATCAAAGTGAGATGCAACAGGGGCGTGGCCAAAACCAGCATGTGAGAGGATGCACAGCTCCTGCCTGATCCGCTCTTTGATATTTCCACGGCATCCCTGATCTTGCTCTCTTCGGCTCCCCAGCTGGCTACTGAGACCCAGCACCTTCCTGCACATGGGGGAAGACCCACCGAGGCCCGTTGGAGATGGCGGGACCGGACTCCCAAGATGGCACTGCCGCGACAGCGGCCATGGCGCAGCGCACTCCGCGAACGGCCGACAGATCCAGAGATGGCGGCAGCAGAAAAGCTCAGAAGTCACAGGGTAAGGAGCAATACAGAGACATGCTATACTATGCCCAAAAACTACAGGGCCCTGTGGCTGCTGAAGCAGTGGAGACAGAACACAGAGGGGAAGAGGCAGATTGGGGACAGGACACAGACAGCATTCCCAGCAACTCCATGGAGGATGCAGCTCATCCCTCCCCAGAGGGCACATCAGAGACTCCGGAGCAACCCACATTAGCTGAAATACTAAAGGCCGTTCATATGTGTACAGCTTCAGTTAACGTCATGAAGGATCAGTTTGGGGGCCTAAGAGAAGAGGCATCACTTCTTAGACAAGACTTTCAAAAGGTTAGAGAGAGAGCAACAGCAGTTGAAAGCAGAGTATGTGATATAGAGGACAAGCTACCTTCACTTGCATGAGAAGTCAGAGCAGCACACCGCATGGCTCAAGACACATACAACAGAGCTGAAGACACAGAAAACCAATTGCAAAGAAACAATGTTTGCATTGTTGGTCTCCCCGAGAAATCAGAGGGTTAAGACCCCACTACATTTGTGGATAATTGGTTGGTTGAGACTTTTGGCAGGGATGCATTTTCCCCATTATTTACAGTGGAAAGAGCCCATAGAGTTCTGGGCAGGCCTCTTCCACAGGGAGCCCCTCCCAGGTCTATGCTGGCCAAATTACTACATTACCAGGACAGAGAAGCTGTACTGCGCTGTGCGCGTGAGTGGGCAAATGTTAAATTCAACTGAGTCAGAGTGTCATTCTACCCGGACTTCTCTGCTTAGGTTCAGAGATGCAGAGCAAAATTTGCAGATGTGAAACGCCTGAGGGCCCTTCAATTACCATATGCCATGCTCTACCCAGCTAAATTGCGTGTGACAGCAGACGGGCACGCACAGTTCTTTGAGTCAGCTAGGGAGGCGGCGCCCTGGCTTGACCACAATGAACAGGCCTTACGCCACAAACGAGCGAATGCAGATGGAAAAAAATAAACACAATACATTGCCTGGCTGTCAAAGCAAAATTTTGTCTACACTGAGGGGATGCTGTCTTCACATTTTTACTCTGTTAAAACCTTTTCATTCCATCCTGCTCCTTCCTTTTTTCCCTGTATACTGGGGGATGATACATTTATACAAATGCAAGGAAATTGACTGTGACTTACTATTCAACAACCCCATATATTTCACTTTGTTCTAAGAGCATTGCAAAGACAACCAGCCTACGTTTGGGCTGTGTTGCCATAAAAGGAATTGCCCTGTTGGTAATGCTAATATGGATGACTTTACTTGTTGTTTTTTTTGCTGGCACGTAACAAAGTAAAAGTTTCTACCTGGATATGGAACTACCTGTTCAAAGCCGCACCACTGTTTGCTGGCACCGTTATGCCCTGTTGCCCCCCGTAGTCATTCCGATCAGAGGGTGCTTGAAAGGCACTCAGATACTGATTTTTGTCTCGACATGGCGGGTATGCCTTTGATTTCCTGGAATGTTAGGGACATGAACTCCCCCTTCAGCGCACAATGATATTTACGTGTATGAAAAAGTTTTACCCTGCTGTCCTATGTTTACAGGAAATACATCTTACAAATTATACCAAAAGCTGCCTGAACTATACCTGGGTGGGTTGGGCGTACCACTCCACTCACTTCCTTCTCCCGGGGTGTGAGCGTGATGGTGCATAGGTCCCTGGATTATCAGGAATACGCTTCTAAAAAAGACCCAGAGGGAAGGTTTGTGTTTTTATATTGTCGAATAGGCATTTTGCAATGTATTTTGGCTTGTGTGTGCATACCCCCCCATTTGATGCCCGGGTGCTTTGGCTTCTCATGGAATTCCTGGAGGGGAAGCCGAACCTCCCAATGTTGCTTGTGGGGGACTTCAACAGCTGGTTAAACCCAGAGCTGGACAAACACCCGGTACCGGAAGCACATGTTCCTCATAGAGTAACCCCTCTGGCCAGATTGTTACAGGAGGTGGGGTGGCTAGACATATGGAGACACCAAAATCAGACAGCAAAACAATTCTCCTGCTTCTCAAAAACACATGGGTCTTTGTCCAGGATAGACTTGGTAGTGGGTAACTTGGCTATGCTCCCCTCGGTTTCAGATATCGCATACAAACCAAGGTGTGTATCTGACCACTCTTACCTGGTGGTAAACCTTACTGTGACTCAAACTGCTACACTCCCAAAAGCACCCTGGAAATTGAATGCCTTTTGGCAACAGCTATTTACATCTCCTGAGGAACTAGAGGAGAGCATCCGGAAATTCTTTACCCACCAGCCTGACTCAGAATCAGTACTGACCGAGTTGGAGACATTTAAGACGTATCTGAGATGAGTACTTAGTAATGAGGTTACCAAGGTTAAAAAAGCAATCTGAGGCCCTCAGAGATGCACTGGAATTGCAGATCCACTCCCTGGAGGTAAAATATGTCCAGGATCCCACAGACTCCGCCAAGGGGGCCTGGCAGACAGCTCAATCTGCTTACGAGCATCTGCTGGCCTCCGCGGCAGAAAATAAGAAGTTCTTTTCTAAGACCGCTTTCTTTGAAGGGGGGGAGACCACTGGCCGTCTTCTGGCTAGAATCGCCAACTCTGAGCAGAAATCACCAGTTATTGGTTCTATAAGGACGGCAGGGGGATGGCTTGTACATTCCCCTGACATGATACTAAAACGCTGGCAGACTTCTATGAAACATTATACCGCTCGGCTTCGGAACATAGCTTTGGAGAACTATCTGCCTATCTAGATGAGATCATCTTCCCGAACCTTTCAAATTCGCAATGTGAGGATCTAGACTCTCCATTAACTTTGGAGAAGCTACAGACAGCAGGGGCAGGGTTTCCCAATTGTAAAGCTCCAGGGGAGGATGGTATCCCAATGGAGATTTACAAACAGTATTCAGTATTCAGTATTCAGAGATATTACTACCTAAGCTGTTAGAGGTGTTTAATGCTGCAAGGGAAAATAATGTCTTACCCCCCTCTATGTCTAAGGCTCATATTGTGTTAATCTTAAAACCTGGTAAAGAACCAGAGGACCCGGCCTCATACAGGCCGATTTTGCTTTTACAGTCAGATATAAAAATACTAGCAAAAGTATTAGCTCTCAGGCTAAATAAGGTAATCACCTCAATTATACACCCTGACCAGGTGGGTTTTATGGCCAACAAGTCAACAGCAATAAACCTTAGACCTTAAACCTTTCTCAATATGCAATCCCAAGCTGACAATGTGGGCAAGAGGGCTCTTCTGTCATTAGATGCTATGAAAGCATATTACAGCGTTGAGTGGCCGTATCTCTGGGAGGTACTGAAGCGATTCTTAGGTGTGATTGCTGTATTACTGCCCCCAGACGGTCATTAGAGAGGCGGATAGAGTGCCACTGACATTTACTGTGGGCCGGGGCACATGGCAGGGGTACCCTCTGCCCCCCCTGCTGTTTGCCCTGGCAATAAAGCCACTGGCAATTTGGATCAGAGAACACGGGGATATCACTGGCTTTTGCTACGGGGACAGACAGGAGAAAGTGATGCCCTAATGCCTATAGATGACATACATACACAACATGGTGAGCGAGTGGGTGACATCCCTATAGCAACCTCCTTCAAATACCTGGGGATTCAAGTGACCCCGCAAATCAGAGAATATATCCAAATAAATATCTCCCCTCTATTGGCCAGGTTTCGCTCAAGAGCCAAGACATGGAATGCCCTATGTATGTCGGTTGCGGGCAAGGTGAATCTGATCAAAATGATCTTCGTGCCCCAGCTACTATACATGCTGCACAACTCCCCAGTAGTGATTCCTCTGAAGACTTTCAGAATTGTGAATACTAAATTTTGCGAGATGATATGGAATAACAGACCCCCTAGGATAAAGTTTGCATACCTACAACAGCCCAAGGACAACGGCGGCCTTGTGCTGACCAACCCTTGGCTGTATTACTTGGCTTTGCAACTGCAACATTTGATAGGTACTATTGTCCAGGAGGGAGACCCAGTAGACAGAACCCCCAACGCCTCAGAAAATATTATGCTCCATACGGTAGGTGGAAAATCCATTCCAACTGCCCTTGAGGCGTTAGCTTCCCCACATATTGCCTAATACAGAAGATATGGAATAAAACCAAGCATCTGCAGGGGGAGACGAGTATTAGTGAGTTCAGTCCCATTTGGGCTAATGATTCCTATCCCGAGCTAGCCAAACTGCAGCATGCGGAGAGGTGGAAGAGGTGTGGTGTTCTCTACTTGACACAAATTATCAGCATTGGTAAATTACCTCTATTCGAAACACTAAGGGAGACATTTATAATGCCAGCGCATATGCATTTTTATTATATGCAGCTCAGTCATGCTTTTATAGCCCAATCAAGGGCCTCCGAGTGGCATGTGGGTGTTACCCCCCTCCTCTTTCAGCTTAAGACAGCAGAGACCTCTAAAGGGTTCATTTCCCAGAGTTATGGAATACTACTGAGTAAGTACCTCACTAAACACCCCTTGACTGTTAAAAGAAAATCGGAATTGGATGTAGGACCACTGGACGATGATCAGTAGGGGGAAGCCCTACAGTCAGTGGCCATATGCTCTTTAAATGTGACACAAAGGTTGACACAACTATACACTTTGTTGAGAATATACTACAGGTCTCACAGATTGCATAGCATGAGACTGCTGCCCACACCTATGTGCACTAGATGTAAAAGGGACCATGGGGACTTGATACACATGCTCTAAGCTGCCCCAAACTGCATGTGTATTGGAGAGGGGTGATAGACACCCTGAGCACAGTGTTTCAGGTGTCAGTTCCATGGGATAAGGTGTTGGTATGTCAATATCATTATTATTAATTGTGATGTTCACTCTAAATCACCTTGTAATGTGGCCCATGGATCACACGGATTCTGTGTTTGGCTTGTGGCTGTTTCTACCAACTATTAACCTACTTTTCTATTTTAATCTACTTTGTCTATGGGCACCTTAATAGTGATAATGTTAAACTGACATAGGCCTTACTATCTTATCCTTAGTTGATCTCTGCTTCATCGTGCTTTGCCCCCCGTATCCGCCCCCAGTGAGATTTAAAAAATAGTGCAGGGACTTCTTTGCTGCATATCGCGTGGCATGGCAGCCCATTCAAATGAATGGGCTTTCGTGCCAGCGCAAACCACGGCCCGCATGGCCACACAAGTGTGGACCTGGATTAAAACACAGCTGTAAAGTGCACTAAAATGCAATAAAACATTTGAAAACCGTACCTATTTCTATATAAACCCATCAAAAACGCACCCACAGTCACATATACAAGTTTAAAAACACATTGAAAACATGTTAAAAACATGATATACAATTTTTGCAAAACATATACCAAGTTTTAAGTGCACCAGTGTGAAAGCAACCTATCTGCTTTTAACAAAAGGTAATTGTGGAACAAAACTGTATTTCAGCACTACAAACCGAAAACACAATTTATTTCATTTTTAATACTCAACCATCTGTAGCACTGACCCCCGAAGGAGCTGCTGGTTTTGATTGGGCCTCTAATCTACCTAGAAACCCCACTAACTTGTCTCAATCCCTTTGGCACAGCTGTGGTGCAATGTAATACAGTACAATATAAAATAATGCAAAGTACCTGTATTGTATCCTCAGGATCCACTGGCTCCATCTGGTGGGGAAAAACAATACGCCACACAACTGGATACTTAACCAGAAATATTGTTTACTATAGAATATTTAGACAGGTGGTTATAGTAATTGTGCTGTCATCCCAACATAGGACGACAGCACAATATATTTCAATATAACAGAATATAACATATGTATGTAAATATATTTATATGAACCTGGGAGCTCCCCTGCTTTAAAGGCTATACGTGAGGCCTCACTTAAAGTACTTTAATCCGGGGTCTTTTCTTCGCTAGCTAAAGTCACTCCTTTGTATTTGTAATCCAAAGTTCATGGAGGATTAAGCTGAAATGCTCCTGATGTAACTCCAGTAACTTATGTACGTACGCTGAGGCGCAAAAATAAATAGGCTCCAAGCCTGCTCAATGTCAGTGGCTCTGCTACGCCTCCGTGGAACTGCAGATTCCAGTGAGGCCTGTATGTGAGTCTAACTGCGTGCAAAGATTAACAAACGGTGGGCTGTAACCCGCTCACCAACTGGATTAGACTTCCGTGTGATCACTTTGGTCCGGTGATTGTAGCTTGTCTTTCCATCAGCTGGGCCAGATGCTCTGTATCACTCTGCAGAATCAATCCAGTTTTCCGATTCTCCGCTGAACGTCTTTGGACCTTCTCAATCCGGCTACCGTCTCTCAGGCTCTGTCAGGTCACCTCACAAGAACAAACAGGCTGGTGCTCTGTGATGGCCGACGGTCGCTGTCTCTGGGGACACCCCTCCACAGATCTGCATAGGCAGGTAACGTGGTCCCAAGAGACCTAAAATGGCCGCTGTTGTCCCATATATCCCCTACCCAACATCCACTGCGTAAGAGAGTGTTCATGGGTAGGTCACGGGCAGACTCCTGGGTAACGTGGTCAACCTCCAGAATCCAAACAAACAGTCACTTCCTGTACCAGTCTTTAGGTTGTTCCGAGGTAATCATAAACAGGTGCGTTACCCATATTTGGTCACTAGATGCCTCTAGTACGAAACCACAGTAATGTTCATGTACCTCACATTGAAGCATGCATAATCACATCAATAAACAAGGATGTCAGCGCTACACATCCATCCATGTCTCAATGCTTTACCTTGCTTTATCTTGAGAAATCACTTTGAAAAACACCTCCTAGCATTTGTGGCCATCTTGAATAAGGGAAGATAAATCATGTACCACCCTTCCACAGGTGGTGGTCTCAGTGGGAGGCATTGGTAGTTTCAAGAAACTATTAGATAAGCACCTGAATGACCACAACATACAGGGATATACAATGTAATACTGAAATTTAATCACACACATAGGTTGGACTTGATGGACTTTTTTCAACCTCACCTACTATGTAACTATGTAGCATTTACTTCCTGGAATTCATCTTTCCTTAGCTCAGGCATGCAGGCAGGAGGGTGTGTGAGAAAGCCCCCCCCCCCTCCTCAAGATGAAAGACTCAATTAATAATTTTGGCCTAGGTCAGGAACCATGAGGTAAATTAAATAATATATAAAAAAAGTTTAAAACTAGCTAAAATAATATTCCTTCCAATCTATTTACTAATGCTATCAGCAGAAGGATTTAAAATAGTTAAAGTGGTAGTAAACCGCAGTCTTTAAAAAACAAAAAAACCTGCAAGACAATGGCATAATGTGCTAGTATGCATTGCATACTAGCACTTTATGAATGTTTACCTTAAAACAAAGCCCTCCAATCACCACTGACAGGGCTTCCATCTTTACCCAGTCTTCCTTCCGGGTTCACATGTTCCAGCCTTCTGATTGACCGAGCCACGATAACACCACTCCCGCACATACATGTGGGAGTCATTGCTTGTGGCACAGAGGTCTGAAGGGATGGCATGGGTAAAAAGACCGACAATTACATTTAAAAAAAAAATATATATATATATTTTTTACTTTCTGTCCCAGTAAGTATCCCAGTAAGTGTATATTGATTCTTTTGTGCAAAAGTTATTACGTCTACAAACTATGGGATACATTTATGGATTTTTTTTTTTTTTTTTTTACTAGTAATGGTGGCGATCAGTGACTTATAATGGCCTGCAATATTGCAGAAAACAAACTGAACAATAACTGACACTTTTTTGAGGACCATTGACATTATTACAGTGATTAGTGCTAAAGATATGCACTGTCACTGTACTAATGACACTGGCTGGGAAGGGGTTAACATCAGGTGTGATCAAAGGGTTAACTGTGTGCCTAGCTGGTGTTCTACTGTAGTGTGGGAGGTGCTTTTAATAGAGAAAGCATAGAGCCATCTCCCTGCTTTGCAGGAACAAAGAATAAATGTCTTCCTTATTGACAGAACGGTGATCCGCCTTGTTTACATAGGCAGATCGCCTTTCTGCCTGTGCACCGAACGATCAGCAGGTACCGGTGGATACTGGGTCTGTGGGCCGCCAGCGAGCCGCCAGCAGTGCGCACTCGCGCCTGATACCCAGAAATGCAAGATCACGTATATACACAGTACATGATCTTGCTATAGGGCGGTCAGCAAATTGTTAATGTTGATTGAGAGAATTTAGTTCCACTTTAAAGTGGAATATAAGAGCACGAAACCAGACTTCAGAAGAAGCCTTACTGAAGCATTAAGACTGAAAAGGGTTACAAAAAGATTTCTCAAAATTTGAGACTCCATTAATCCATATATATAACAGAAAGTTTAGAAATTGTAAAGATTGAGCAACCTTGCCAGTCTCAGTAGGACTTTCTCTCCTACAAAGATCAGTTCAAAGGATTAATAACCTGAGAATGTCAGCTACATAACTGCAGGCATCTCCTATACTTTATACCAATATATATTTTAAAAAAAACACCTAATAAGATTGGTATTTGGAGTGAACATCTGGAGTAAATCACTTCTCTTAAAAAAAAAAGAAAAGAAAAACACTGCTGCCCCCTCAAATGTTTTATTGTAAAAACCACCGAACTGATAGGCCCCTTTCACACATGCGGACCATTCGTCCATTTTTTCATCCATCCGTAGATGGATGAAAACAGACATCAATGCATCTCTATGGGATAGTGGATGTTGGCCGATGATCATCCGCTAACGTCTGCTGACATCCGTCTTTGCTAAGCTCCGTTGTCCATGACTGAAGAAAACCCTATTTTTTCTTCTTTAACCACTACAATACAGGGCACTTTCACCCCCTTCCTTCCCAGCCCCATTTTCAGCTTTCAGCGCTCTAGTGCTTTCAGTGACAATTGCGCGGTCATGCTACACTGTACCCAAATGAAATTGTTATCATTTTGTTCGCACAAATAGAGCTTTATTTTGGTGTTATTTATTCACGACTCCGTTTTTTTTTTTTTGCGATATAAGTGCAAAAATAGCGGAAATTTGGAAAAAAAACAATATTTTCTTTTTTCTATTTGAAAAGAAATCCAATAAAATCAAATTTTGTCATAAATTTAAGCCAAAATGTCTTCTGCTACATGTTTTTGGTAAAAAAAATTCCGTTAAGTGTATAATAATTGGTTTGTGTGATCACGGACATATGTACGCAAATGATCATGTACATATGTGTGCAGGTGATCACGTACATATGTGTGCAGATAATCATTGGGACATGTGATTTTAGTGGGACATATGTGGGGGACATGTTTTTATTATTAGGGACATGTGTTTTTATTATTTGGGGACATGTATGTTTTGGGGACATGTGTGTTTTGGGGACATATGTGGGGACTGTGTTTGTACTGTGTGGTGTGTTGTGTGTTTACACTACACTGATGATCAGTGAGTAAAAAGCTGTAAAAAGCAGCCCATACTCACTGATCATCAGCCGGCTGCAGCGTTCTGCTCTCCTCTCCTCAGCGGTGACTTCCGTGTGAGGAGAGGAGAGCCGATTGCCTAGCAACCGGCTGTTTGTTTACATCACATGACGGCCGTGATTGGACACGGCCGTCATGTGATCAGGAGGGCCAATCACAGAGCCCTCCTGCCGATCTGAGATGTGCCGTGTCCGGGTGACACGAGCACATCGGGATCGCGCCGCTGCGCGAGCGTGCGCGCGATCCCGCTACTCCTGAAGGACATTCCTGAACGGCCTATCAGGAGTAGACGGCTCCCACCCGGCTGTATATATGCATTGGCCGGGTGGGAAGTGGTTAAACACAAAGGAACGGACAAAAAACGGATGTTGGCGGGCGATACGTTTAAATCCAATCCGCTGACATCCATTTTTAACCAAAATATGTAATCTTATAATATGAATATATTAAGAGATCGACCTATGACCCAGGTAGTGGTCTTCAGGAAGTCACATGCAGCTTAGTGTCTTTAGGAAGTCACGTGCAGCCTAGTGCTATTGGAGAGAGAGACAGAGAGAAGACAAAAGACTTGAGAAGATAAGAAGATTTGACAAGACAAAGAGAAGACAAGGCAAGAGACGTGTCACATGAACGCCTCATCAACCCGGTGCATGCCAGGCCAGCCTTGAGGGACAAGAAATGTCTTGAATAAAGTGATCAAATCACAGAAAGTATGATGTGGGAAGAGATATTTGTGGAGGTCACACCAAACTGGGCATCACTCAAACGAAGCGTTAGATACGTGGTGAGCAGTTTGTGGTATGGGGATGGGTTGGTATGGTTAACTTGTAGTACACCCATATGTCACTATTAGCATCCACCAGACAAATCCCAGCACTCCTCTCAAGTATATAAAAGTCATCATGTTTTTGCTAGAAATTTACTTAGAACCCTCAAAGATTATATACATTTAAAAAAAAATTTAACCCTAGGGAATAAAATGGCGGTCGTTACAACTTTATCTGTCACGCGGTATTTGCACAGCAATTTTTCAAAAGCAATTTTTTGGGGGAAAAAAAAAAACTATTTGAAATGAAATGAAAAAGAAAATAAATTGATCGCCCCGTACTGGCTAATGGTCCGCAGGCTGCTCCAGCGCTTGTTTGACGTCCCAGTACCCCACTCCCCTAAATTGTTTTTATTAGGCCTGTCCCAGCCCACACTGGCCAGGCCTAGTCGGAAGCTCCTCAGGCATGTCCTAACAGCGGCCCGTTGCTTGATAGCCTTAAACTGGAAATGCCCGGTGCCCCCGTCAAGGGAGGCTTTATACGCCAGGATCAAAGATGTTGAGCTTATGGAGAAGATGACAGCCAGACTGAGGGATAAGCTGGAGGAGCATGACCTGGTCTGGGGGAGATGGCGGCTGCTGGAGGATTGATGGCGAACCGGTTTGGATGTGGTGATGTAGACCGCTGGCGCTCTAGCTCCTTTTCTTTTTCCGTTTCTTCTTCCTTGTCTCTCTCTCTTCTTCTTTTCTCCGTTTTTTTTTTTTTTTGTGTATGTTGTTGATGGTCTTTGTCCTGTTTCCCGTGTGGCATACGAGCTGAGCAGTAGACCCTGGGCGGCTTCGTGGTTTATTGTGCGGCCGCTTGACTTTCTGTGTCTCTCGTCCCGCTCTGCACCCCCTGGTCGAACCGCCTGTTTTTGCTATACCGCCCTATACCAAGTTACTATATGCTGTATCCCTGTAATGGGCCCTCCAGATTTTGGGAGCCTTGCTGTTTTTGCTGTATGCCTGCACTGATATTTCTGTTTTACGACCATGAAAAATAAAATTGTTATTTGAAAAAAAAAGAAAATAAAACAGTTTTTTGGTATAATGTGACAGATGATGATAGAGAAAGTAAATAAGTACCTCACATGTCATGCTTTAAAATTGCACACATATGTGGTATGGTGCCAAACGTCAGTAATTAAAAATCTCCATAGGTGACGCTTTAAAAAAATTTCCAGGTTACATGTTTAGAGTAACACTAGAGGTCTAGTGCTAGAATTTTTACTCTTGCTTTATTGTACGAATGATACCTCAAATGCGTGGTTTGAACATTGTTTATATATGCAGACGTGGCCTACATATGCGTTCGCTGCTGTGTGCGAGCATGCGGGAACCGGGAGGGTTTTTTTTTTGGCTCTGTGACTGACCGGAGTCCCGTGACTTCACTCCCGCGCCTGCGTATGGGAGCCGTCAGTCACGACACTTGCTGGATTTTCCCTTCTGCAGATCCTTGGTTATCAACCTCCAACTGAGGCTCTGGCGCACCTTTGAAGACAAACTTTGGACCTTCTTGTTCCAACCTGATAGGATACTGTTTTGCAGCAGTCTCGAATGAAACTGAGCATAAGGAACGTCCTCGAATGAAGCCACTATTTTTCCCAACCAAAGTCGAATAGAAGGATTCTTGTTTGCCTTGACTACCCGAATCAACTTCCTCATGGCACTGATCTTCGCCTGGGGTAAGAAGACCCTCTACTGGGCTGTATCTTTGATCAGACCCAAGTATTCCAATCTCCTTGATGGTTTTAAAGAAGAGTTCTCTAGGTTGAGAATCCAACCTAGGTATTCCAGGTAGTTGACCGTGGTGACCTTTCTTTGGTCTAAGCGAGTTACCGGCTGGTCTATCAAGAGAAGATTGTCTAGGTAAGCTAAAATCGTTAAACCTTGAACCCTTAATCTTGCTAGAGGAGGGGCCAGAACCTTTGTAAATACTTGAGGTGCAGAAGCTAGACCGAAAGGCAGAGCTACAAACTGAAAATGAAGAATTTCTATCTCGAAACGTAGATATTTCTGGTGAGCGGGAAAAATAGGCACATGGAGGTATGAATCGTTGATGTTGCTTGATGACAGAAGTTTTCCACCTTGTAGGGTGGAGACTACTGATCTTTGAGATCTAGAATGGGTCTGACAACTCCATTTGTTTTTGGTACAGTGAAAAGGTTTTAATAAAACCCCAATCCCTGCTCTTCCATGGAAACCACCGATATCACCTTTTGGGACAAAAGATGGTCCAATGCTTGAAAGAGAGCCTTTTTTTCTCTGGATCCCTGGGAATGTTTGATCTGAGAAAACAAGGAGACCGGGACTCTCGGAACGCTAGTTTGTACCCTAGAGTTATTGAGGAAGCCACCCATTTGTCTTGACACTCTTCCTGCCAGATTCTTGAGAACTGCAGAAGTCTTCCCCCCATTTGAGCGGGGGCACCCCCTTCATAAGGAGGCTTTAGTATTTAGTTTTTTAGGTTTCCTTCCCCAGGACTTCTTTTGTCCCTGGGCTTGACCCTGAGGTTTACCTCTTGAATTTGTTGGTAGAGGCCATTGTGACTGCCTGGAGGCTGATGCTCCTAGCACTGGAGAAAAGGCTTGTTTAAATGAAATACGCTTACTCCTTTTCCTAACTGGCAAAAGGGTACTTTTTCCCAATATACATTTTTTGGATGTATTTATCCAGATCATCCCTAAACAGCCGTTCACTGCGAAAAGGAAAACTAGCCAGGATCTTTTTGCATGGCGCTTCGGCTGACCAATTTTTCAACCATAGTATTCTACGCATATGCACCAGCCCAAGCGTAAGGTGTGAGGCCTAGAGAATAGAATCTCTCATAGCATCTATTGCAAAACATAACGCTCCGGTAGCTCGGCCAAATTTTGGGCCTGCTGATCAGGAATAACCTTGAGCACCTGTTTAAACTGGTCTCGAAAGAATTGACATACACCAATTGCTGCCAGTGCAGGCTGAGTTACTGAACCTGCTAGAGAAAAAGTGTTCCAGACCGGCGCACGCTGATGTACATCGGCAGAATGCCACGGGCAGGCATATTGGTGTACAGGTATGTCCAGTTTTATATGCCGCCCTGCCATCGTGTGTGCGCCGCCGGCCAGTCGGGACCCCGATGAGTCCGGTCATGCGGACTCGATCGCCGTGGGGATACCCGCGATCGTCTCACGGGGCAGCTGAATGGGGAGTAAACAGCATCTCCCCGTTCTGCCTAGCAACAAGTGACGCTGATCTCTGCTCCATGTGATTGGAGCAGAGATCAGTGTTCACTAACACAAAGCCCAGCCCCCCACAGTTAGTAACACACCCCTAGGAACAATTAGATAGACTTAACCCCTACACTGCCACCCCCTGGTTAACCCTTTCACTGCCAGTGTCATTTACACAGGAATCACTGCATTTGTATAGCACTGATTGCTGTATAAATGCCAATGGTCCCAAAAATGTGCCAAAAATGTCCGATGTGTCTGCCATAATGTCACAGTCACAATAAAAATTGCTGATCGCCGCCATTACTAGTATAAAAAAAATTATTAATAAAAATGC
Organism: Lithobates pipiens; assembly: GCF_037356315.1. Classification (NCBI taxonomy): domain Eukaryota; kingdom Metazoa; phylum Chordata; class Amphibia; order Anura; family Ranidae; genus Lithobates; species Lithobates pipiens. Next base: position 122,966,334 of record NW_027507789.1, on the reverse strand, counting down.
CATAAAACTATCCCCTATTTTGTAAGCGCTATCACTTTTGCGCAAACCAATCAATAATCGCTTATTGCGATTTTTTTTACCAAAAATATGTAGAAGAATACGTATCGGCCTAAACTGAGAGAAAAAAAAATGTTTTTTTATATATTTTTGGGGGATATTTATTATAATTAAAAAGTAAAAAAGAATGCGTTTTTTTCAAAATTGTCACTCTATTTTTGTTTATAACGCAAAAAATAAAAACCGCAGGGGTGATCAAATACCACCAAAAGAAAGCTCTATTTGTGGGAAAAAAAGGACGCCAATTTTGTTTGGGAGCCACGTCGCACGACCGCGCGACTGTCAGTTAAAGTGACGCAGTGCTGAATCGCAAAAGGTGGTCTGGTCTTAAGCCAGCAAAATGATCCGGTCTGAAAGTGGTTAATAGGAATTCCAACTTTTTATCCATTAGATCCCTAAGCATTTGAGCATTGTCTACCGGACAAGTCAAACTTTTATTCACAGAGGATATAGCAGCTTGCAATTGCTGGTATCTACCATTTTTTATTAAATTTTTCCTCCATAGGATAAAGTGTTGAAAACTTTTTAAGAGGATAAAAATGCTTATCTGGGTGATCCCACTCAGAATACATAAGCTTTTCCAGCAATGAATGGACAGGAAAAGCATGCACAGCTTGGAAAGGCTTTAGCAAAACCAAACAAGAAGTAGGTTTATCAGTCGACTCAGTTAAGGGTAGCATAAATGTGGAGCGGACCAATTCAGTAAGATATTGTACCATCAATCTTTCAGATTGTGAACCTGATCCTTCCGCATTTGACCCCTCAGAAGAGGAGTCATTAGCCACTTCCTGGTCCCCTGAGAAAAAAATTCACCTCCCACCCCCGATTCCTCAATTTGAGGGTTCTGGGTAATGGAAGGGGACCTATCACACTTAGTCCCACTCTGGGATGCGATTAAAGCCACTAACCACTGCTTCAATCCTAATATGGTTGAGGAAACAAACCTCTTCAGTAAGATAGACAAGGGCTGCAGTGTTGGAAATAGTTGCAACACCTGATGGCTCACTCTGACCAGCCACTTCAGATCTCTCACAGAAGGATGCCATTGTAGAGATGAGTTTAGGCTTTTTTGAACTTGAAGGAGTCCCTCTTGAACCCTTTTTTGGGGTGTTTCTACCTCCCCTTCTGACCATAGCCTGATGCACAAATGCAGAGGTACTACCAAAAGAAATTGCATCCACTGCTTGATAAATAGTCCAGCAACTGCCGCTGCTATTAACTCTCGGCCTGATTATACAAGCAGAGGGGAAACCCTGGAAAATTTGACAAACTATGAGAGGCATGGCTTAACACATCAGCAATTAGTCTATATGAGACTGTTGAGAGGGGTATAGGTGTAAAGAATAATGAGGGAGAAACCCGGATGGATGCCCGATTACACGTTGGGACAAGGACAGGGGTATAGGTAGTGTGGAGTAGTCGGCAGAGAGAGTAGTAATATGGCATGAAATGGGAAAAACACAATAGTCTATGCAAGAGGGAACTACGAACAGATGCTGAATTTCTATGTTGACAACTGTAACCATGGACTGTAAGTTGGATTATCCAATATAAGGATAAAGTGTATTGTGTTTCATGTTTGAATGTACTGTTTGTTTTTTGAGCAATAAAAACCTTTTGATTAAAAAAAAAAAAATAAATGCTCAGCCTGATGCTTTTAGTAGGGAATACATGTGTGTCACATGCCTCTTTTTGCTTGTGTCTCTTTGACAGCTGCAGCCAGCAAAAATTGAGCTTTTAAAACATACTCCCACGCTGGATGTTGCCGCACGCCAACGCAGTGCTAAGCCTCGCCCCCTTCATCACATCCCTCTCTTTTCAAAAGAGCATCTTTCCCGTGCAGGCCTCCGATCCGACAGGATCGGTTTGTGTGTGTGTGTGGGGGGTGGGGGTATTGGCGAAGAGGAGACCTGGTGACAAATCACTTTGCAAGGGCGGTTAAAAACTGAGTGGCATTGCCGATCGTTCTGGCTTCCCCCTATCCAGGGAGAGTGGGAGAGCTTGTCCAGGTGGGGGGGTGTTTTTTTTTTTGGAAGAAAATCCCACCCAATCTTACCGGAGGCCTGGGCTGCACGCCGGAGGGAATCTGCAGCTTCTGCTGACAGTGTGATCTTTGATGAAAGCATGACAAAGTACGTGCTGTATACAGCCCCCAGTGACTTTTTAAAGGGGACAATTCATAAGAAACTTAAAAATTCCTTAGAAATCTCCACTTACCTTTCCCGCATCAGGGATTTCTGTGACAAAATCAACAGACCCAATCTTCACCCCTCACGGTGGGCTCCGTTTAAAAACCTTCAGGAACCGGGGCCTTTTTTTAATGGGGGAATCCACACTCCTGGACCCATAGAAAACCCCGCCAGGAAACTTTATGAAAAAACCAAAGCACTGGATCCCGGGGTCTAGCTCTCTAAAAAGAGAAGCGTTATGGGCTAAACCTAATTTCTTCTGCCACAAGGCCCAGGTACCATTCAATTCAGCCTGAAAAGACACTTTGAATGGATCCAGTTGCATAGCCTGCCCCAGCAAGGAATATTCAAGTGGAGCTCAGCACAGCACATCTTTACTCGTGACCAACACCTAAGACTCTGGCGAAAAAACTGAGGTACTCCCAGTAGTGGGAGTGGTTATATAGGGAGTGGACTTCCTGTCTTAGGATGTGCCAGTGTCCATCACCTGAAGGTGGCCTATAACCAACATAGTAATTACTGTGTCCTGTGATGTACGATTAAGAAAATGGATGCGCAAATAGCTATATTCAATTATGCTGGTGCGTAAGGGAAGCAATATCTGGTGACCCCATGCTGCCACTCATTACTCAGCAACAACGTCCCTACCATAGTGAGCCTGCTCCACTAAACCCATCCTCACATTACGTTTCAGCATTATTACCACCCAAGTATTATCCCCCATCACCAAAGTACACCAGCCACCACTGCCCAAAATGTATTACCCCCACCTCAAGTGGCACCTCCTAGCCAGCCAAGCTCCATCTGAATTCGGACATGTTTCCCATCCAGGGCTCCAACACAATTAGGGAATTGGGTCTTTCTCCAAAAACATTTGTGATTTCCTGCCACATGGATGTATCCGCAACAGGCATTGCAGTAGACCAAAGCTCCTCCCATATTGCTTGACATGTGTCATGCACAATTCCTGAAATTGTAGAGATTCCCAACAAAAAGTAGTGTTTTAGGGATGTATAGGATAGTCCAGATGCCTGAAACCTAGGAAGAGTAGAAGAAATGATGAAATCCTACGCTGGAAATAATAAAGCAGAAAGGCTGGCTTACCTCAGGGTAAGTAGAAGTCACTTCTCTGGAGGCACACAACGTCTAATATCCGTGTTCATTCTTTCCAGTCGTGGATGCAACTTTTCGAATATAAAATTTGAACGTTGTTACGGACATTCTGGTGAAATTGAAGAATTTTTGTGGAAAACGTTGAAAATCTGCATAGTGCAGACCAAAAAAACCTTCAGTGGGCCTCTTGAGCAGCATGGGATGTGTCCAGTACCCACGTCTTCTCACAGAAATCTTCCTGATCATGATTTTTCGTCTCCTCAAATACGATAACGTGACAAAATAATGTCACATGGTCAAAAAAGTCTGCCCCAAGTCATTGGTCTGAAGCACGTAGACTACAGAAAGATAACAGGAAGCACACAATAAAAGATAAAACAACAAAGCAGCATGGGAAGCACAATGCACGTTGGGGAAAAGCAAAGAATCATGGGAAAATTCATAGAAAACTGATGAAAAGCGGATGCAAAAACGAATTACCAAGGATGAAAAAAAGATGACAACGGACAAAAAACAGACGACAATGGTCAAAAACCGGATGACAACGGATGAAAAACATATGACAATGGATAAAAATCAGATACTAAACAGAGATGAACGGAAATGAAAATGGATTTGACTGATGTCCATTTTTATCCGTGTACGGATGGATGAAAACACGGACGAACGGTCCACACGTGTGAAAAGGGCTTTACAGTACAGCTGAAACAATATTCTAACAAAATGTAAAAATTAAAGTGATATTAAAGCCTTGTTTTTATTTTTAAATAACAAACATGTTATACTTACCTGCTCTGTGCAGTGGTTTTGCACAGAGCAGCCCAGATCCTCCTCTGCTTGGGTCTTATGCCGGCACTCCTGGCCCCTCCCTCCTGCAAGTTTCCCCCACAGCAAGCAGCCTGTTCTGGGGGATCCCAACCAGGCGTGCTCCCGAGATTCAGCTCTGTGTGTCCATTCACACAAAGGGTTTTACCCTGCCCCCTCCGTCTCCTGGCCAATCAGGAGGGCGAGTCCTGGGAGAGGCAAGGCTCTTGTGGACATTGCTGGATCAAGATGGGGCTCAGGTGAGTATTAGGGAAGCTGCTGCACACAGAAGGTTTTTTACCTTCACGCATAGAACGTAAAAAGGTAGAAGGTAAAAAACCTTGTGCCTTTACAACCACTTTAAACTTTTTGGTGCATTTTAATAGAAGTATCTTTGGGGGTTAAACAAAGTACTGCATACCAGTACTAAACCTGCATCACAACTGTGAAACATGGTGGAGGGAATGCAATGGTGTGTTACCTCAGTGTCTGGGTGACTTGCAATTTATAGGGGACAAATTAATTGCAAGCTGTACCAAAAATCAGGGCACTAAATAGAGAATTTGGGTCTTGCAATATGACAATGTGCAAATCATACAGAAACATATCAATGACAAACTGAGTAAGTGTAAACAAAACTCCTTGAATGGATAATCAGAGGCTTGAATAGGTCCCACTGAAATGCTGTGCCATGATCTGAGGCATGGAGTTTAAGCAAGACACCCAACAATATACAGGCATTAAAACTGTTTTATTTGCAGGATCCAAAATACCTCTGATGAAGAAGCCACTTGGCTTTGAAATGTGACCTGTGTCTACAAGGCATGTGTCTATAGTGACGTTGGGGGATTCCAGTCCTTGGTTAAACACTGATTGCAGTTGCAGTGACGGTGGCTTCCTCTATATTCAACAAGCTTCATCCCCAGCCAGTGCCTAGCCGTAGTTTTGTGAGTGCATTTCTATTTTTCAATAAATTGTTATTTTATTTTTTATGCTACACTATAGGGTTGCACTTTTGTTTTTTTCCAAAATACCTCCTAACCACTGAACAATTATAAAGTGCTTGGTTGAAGTTACAGCTAGTAAGATGTTGCACCTTCAGGTTTTTACTGCTATCCAGGTATCTGTAATGCCGCGTACACACAGTCAGACTGTCCGCCAGACTTTCTGAACAAGCGGACCTGCCCACACACAACTGGACTTTTCTGGCGGACCTCCACCGTACTTTTGAAAATGAACGGACTTGCCCATACACGGAGGAAAGTCCGTTCATTTTGAACGCGGCTCCAGGTAGACGGGACTAGCGAGGGAGGTCAATGTCGCCGCCTTCGGTGGCGAGATTGACACGTCACTGGCCCCGTCACCTGGTATGGACTTAAAGGGGAAGCCCTACGCTGAAAAAACGGCATGGGGGTCCCCCCCAGAGTCCATATCAGACCCTTATCCGAGCACGCAGCCCGGCCGGTCAGGAAAGGGGGTGGGGACTGAGCCGTACCAGGCCGCGTGCCCTCAACATGGGGGGGTGCTTTGGGGAAGGGGGGCCGCCCGGCCCCCCCACCCCAAAGCACCTTGTCCCCATGTTGATGAGGACAAGAGCCTCGTCCCGACAACCCTGGCCGTTGGTTGTCGGGGTCTGTGGGCGGGGGGTTTAGCGGAATCCGGGAGCCCCTTAAATAAATTATTGCACAGCTCCGGGGCTCTTCTTCTGTCTTGGGGGGTCTTCTCGCCAGACTCCTCCGCTATCTTCTGCTAGCTCTTTTACTAGCGGAGGAGCCCGGCTTTCTTCTTTGTCGCCACCTGGGGGCCTTCTTCTGACTTCGGGGGTCTTGTCCCCCTCTTCGGTTCTTCATCAACATGGGGACAAGGTGCTTTCCTGACCGGCTGGGCTGCGTGCTCGAATAAGGGTCTTATATGGGCCTTGGAAGGGACCCCCACGCCGTTTTTTTGGCGTAGGGCTTCCCCTTTAAGTCCATACCAGGTGACGGGGCCAGTGACATGTCAATCTTGCCTCCGAAGGCGGCGACATTGACCTCCTGCACTATTCCCATCTACCTGGAGCTGCGTTCAAAATGAATAGACTTTTCTCCGTGTGCGGGAAAGTCCGTTTATTTCAAAAGTCCGGCGGACTAGCACACACACGGCCGGCGGACAATTTTTGAGTCAAAACTACTTTCTAAGTGCGCCGGACTTTTGGGAAAAAAAGGTCTGCCGGAGCACACACACGGCGGATTGTCCGCCGGATAGTTTGATCATGTGCACGCGGCATTAGAGCGATTTTCTGCCCTAAAGACATTGTTTTACCAGACAGGAAGTAAGGGGAACTCTCCAGTAGCAGTGAGAACAAAGGTATCAGCACTCCAAGATAACATATCTTTTTATTCAATCCATGCAGGTAAAAAAGACAAACACACAGCTCCAGGAAAGCCAGTTAACACATTTTACACATCAGTGCTTAATTCATAACTCTCCAATAGCAATATAGACAGGAACAAAATTATTTATGCTTAGTAGAATAGAAGAAAGCTAGAACCCCTGCCAGTTTTCTTTTTCCATCTGTGATTTTGTTGCAGATTTCCCCTCACTTCCTGTCTGGTGAAATGTTGACACTAGAACAGGAAGTGAGGGGACATCTCTCTAACAAGGCTCCAGATAGCAGTAAAAATCTGACAAGAGCCTACCCTATCCTATCCAACCCTAGCAAAAATGTTTTCTGCTTGACATACACTTTAAATTTAAGACAATTAGTTCAAATACTTTTTTCTTTATTATATGCATTTAAAGTAAAACATCAGCTTCCCATTTAAAGAATTATGTGCTGTAGCAATCATTTTTACGTATGTCTGCACTTGCTTTTAGGCAAATTCCCACAAATACTTGCTGAGTCTGCAAGTCCCTCCTAGTTAACCGCGTCACTGCCAGTCACATTTACACAGTAATGAATGCATTTTTTTATCTAGCTGATTGCTGTATAAATGTGAATGGTCCCCAAATAGCGCCAAAAGTGTCCGATCTGTCCACCATAATGTTGCAGTCATGATAAAAATCGCTGATCGCCACCATTACTAATAAAAAATTTTTTTTTAAAAAAATGCTATAAAACTATCCCCTATTTTGTAGACACTATAACTTTTGCGAAAACCAATCAATAAACGCTTACTGCGATTCATTTTACCAAAAATATGTAGAAGAATACGTATCGGCCTAAACTAAGGAAAAAAATGGTTTTCATATATATTTTTTGGGAATATTTAATATAGCAAAAAGTAAAAAATAATGCGTTTTTTTAAAATTGTCGCTCTTTTTTTGTTTATAGCGCAAAAAATAAAAACTACAGAAGTGATCAAATACCACCAAAAGAAAGCTCTATTTGTGAGAAAAAAACAACGTCAACTTTGTTTGGGAGCCACGTTGCATGACAGCGCAATTGTCAGTTAAAGCGACGCTGTGCAGAATTGCAAAAAACGCTCTGATCTTTGGCCAGCCATTTGGTCCGAGGCTTAAGTGGTTAAATAAAAAGCCGCCGCTTGTTAGAGAAAGCAGATACACAAATTTAAATATACCCAAACAAATGTCTGCTTTGTACATCCCAATTCTGATTTTCCATGTCATCATCTCATTAGGAGAACAGCACTGAGTTCAGGCAGAGTTTCAGGGCTCAAAGAGGTTGTAAACTTTTATGGGGAAGTTGTACCTATATGTACCTTATTCTAGGCTTACCTATAGGTACTGTAAATATCTCCTAAACATGCGTCATTCAGGAGATATTTACTGTGCTGATGATGTCATCGGCACATGCGCTGTGAATGAACGGCCAACTGTGCCGTTTCTTCAGGGGCGTGTGTTGTGACCGGTGGCGCATGCACGGGAGTGATGCCACATGGCTCCGGCCAGTCACAGAGCCAGAGCCTGTGGTCCCAGAAGGAAGACGGGTGAAGGTGGATGCAGCCTGCAGTGGGGACAACGCGGGCTTCGTTTGCAGGTAAGAGTCATAATGTGCTAGTATGCAATGCATACTAGCACATTATGCATTTGCTTTGCAGGGAAGAAAAAAGGAAGGAAAACCCACCAGGGTTTACTTCCTCTTTAAATGTTGCCATGACCTTCAGAACAGAACACAGTGCACTTATGTGTCAGGATCTTCAGAATGCATGTATATTGATGTGATTTAAAGGGAGTATTTTAGCTTGTGGAAGCAATGCATATAAATAATCTTACCAATGTTAAAGTTTTAATTACATGTTTGGTAATTATATACAGTATCTCACAAAAGTGGGTACACCCCTCACATTTTGGTAATTATTTTATTATATCTTTTCATGTGACAACACTGAAGAAATTACACTTTGCTACAATGAAAAGTAGTGAGTGTACAGCTTTTATAAATGTAAATGTGTTGTCCTCTCAAAATAACTCAACACACAGCCATTTTCCTTCCCCAGCTTCATGCGACTCATTAGTTCTACAAGGTCCTCCTGTTTACTTCCCTAATGCGAGCCGCCGCGGGCGCGCATAGGGGAAGTTCTGTGTTGGCCGTGTCCCTCAGACACAGCCAATCACAGATCGTGCTGAATGGCCAATCACAGCGGCCATTTAGCACTCGATCAGGCTATCCAATGGGAGGTGATCTCTTATGTAAACATATGAGATCATCTCTCATCGCCGGCTCCCCTCCTCACACAGAGACAGCGTGTGAGGAGGGAGAGCTTCTGTGCTGCAGCGTCTGAGACTGTGAGTGTACACACACACATGCCCACCTGTCTCCAGTGCCACCTATCAGTGCCATCTGTCCCCTGTGCCACCTATCAGTGCCATCTGTCCCCAGTGCGACCTGTCCCCAGTGCCACCTACCAGTGCCATATGTCCCCAGTGCCACCTGTCAGTGCCATGTGTCCCCAGTGCCACCTATCAATGCCACCTGTCCCCAGTGCCACCTAACAGTGTCATCTGTTCCCAGTACCACCTGTCCCCAGTGCCACCTTTCCCCAGTGCCACGTGCTACCTTTCCCCAGTGCCACATGCCACCTGTCCCCAGTGCCACGTGTCCCCGTGCCACCTGTCCCCAGTGCCACGTGTCCACAGTGCCACCTGTCAATGTCACATGTCATCAGTGCCACGTATCAGTGCCACCTGTCAGTGTCACGTGTCATCAGCGCCACATATTAGTGCCATCTGTCATCAGTGTCAGGTATTAGTGCCATCTGTCATCAGTGCCACATATTAGTGCCATCTGTCATCAGTGCCACATATTAGTGCCATCTGTCATCAGTGCCACATCAGTGTAACGTGTCATCAGTGCCACAGATTAGTTCCATCTGCCATTGGTGTCAAGTGTCATCAGTGCCACGTATTAGTGCCATCTGTCGTCAGTGTCACAGTGTCATGTGCCATCAGTGCCATGTATCAGTGCCATCTGCCATCCGTGCCACGTCAGTGTCATGTGTCATTGTCCTGTTGCTCCAGGGCCTTCAAAAGTGTAATAGGTAGTCAACAAGTTAGATGTGTAATTTATGCTCCTAGAACACGTGATGGCGCTCCCTGCATGTTGGGTCTCTCTAAGTGGCCAGGCTGTGAAAAAGTCCCACACATGTGGTATCGTAATACTCAGGAGGAGTAGCATAATTTTATTTGGGGTGTCATTTGGGGTATACACGTGCCATGTGAGAGTAATAACCTATTACAATGACAATTTTGTGGGAAAAAAACAAAAAACAAAACAATCTTCATTTTGCAAAGAATTGTGGGAAAAAATGACAAAACCAAAAACCTCACTATGTCTCTTACTAATTACCTTGGAATGTATACTTTCCAAAAAGGGGTAATTTGGGGGGTATTGGTACTTTCCTGGCTTGTTCGGGTCACAAGAAATGAGAAAGACCACCAGTATATCAGGTGTGATCAATTTTGTGTGATTCGCAACCATAGCTTGTAGACTCTCTAACTTTCACAAAGACCAAATAATATCCACTAATTTGGGTTATTTTTACCAAAGATATGTAGCAGTATAAATTATGGTCAAAATTTATGAAGAAAAATTAATAATTTGCATAATTTTATCACAGAAACAAAGAAAAATGTGTTCTTTTTTTCAAAATTTTCGGTCTTTTTTCATTTATAGCGCAAAAAATAAAAAACCCCAGAGGTGATCAAATACCACCAAAAGAAAGCGCTATTTGTGGGAAAAAAAGGACAAAAAATTCATTTGGGTACAGTGCTACATGACTGAGTAATTGTCATTCAAACTGTGAGAGCACCGAAAGCTAAAAATTGGTCTGGGCAGGAAGGGGGTTTAAGTGCCCAGTAGGCAAGTGGTTAAACAGAAGGTGGAGGAGCACAAGGTCTCTAATATCCACCAGCTCTGTGATGTCCTCATGGAGGAGTGGAAGAGGACTCCAGTGGCAACCTGTGAAGCTCTGGTGAACTCCATGCTCAAGAGGGTTAAGGCAGCACTGGAAAATAATGGTGGTCACACAAAATATTGAAACTTTGGGCCCAATTTGGACATTTTAACTTAGGGGTGTACTCACTTTTGTTGTCAGCAGTCTAGACATTAATGGCTGTGTGTCGAGTTATTTTAAGGGGACGGAAAATTTACACTGTTATACAAGCTGTACACTCACTACTTTACATTGTAGCAACGTGTCATTTCTTCAGTATTGTCACATGAAAAAATATAATAAAATATTTACAAAACTGTGAGGGGTGTACTCACTTTTCTGAAATACTGTATGTACATTGGGCATATATTTATTATTTTTCTACAGAATGACTGTACTTTTTTGCATCTTCTAACCATGGAAGTCTATTGGGCATGTTTATAAAATAGTGAATGTGACATTCACCAAATGTTTACTGCAACTAATCTTCATGGTGCATGCATTATCACTACAGGGAACAATTAATAATGTTAACTACTTTAAAAATATTCCCTTTATGAGTCAGGCAGCCAACAGTTGATTAGTAGGGATGGCAATCTACAGCGCTCTATATTTAGTACAACAACAACAATACAAGGAAAAAGGATGAAAAAAGGAAAATATACATTAATGTTACTTTGCGATGACCGTTGCAACAATTACCTAAAATATATGCTCACTGAGAATGCACTATACTTTCCTTTAAGTGTCTATAGACATCATACTGTGTATAGTATAAAATGTTACAATGCCAATTGGCAAAAGAACATGAAGATCATGTTGGTCCTTGATGTTTTTCAAAAAGTTCACCATTCAAGTGATTCTCCAGTTTAGAGAAGCACTTAAGAAAAGACTTGTTTCCATATGCATTCAGCCAGTTCTTGGTATTTCAATGTGCGAGAAACCTGAACACAATCTAGTGGGACACCAGAAAGATTTGCCACCAGTTCTGTCAGCTTCAGAAATGACTTGGGACTGGTCAAGTGAACACGCACCGGGCCAATGCTTCCTTTAAAGCGGAAAGATTTGTAGATAGGAAAGTGTTCCTGGAGAGTCTGATCCAACTGTATACAAAGAAAATGTGAAATAAAATTAGAAATGTGTGAATATATCCAAACATGAGAGTATAAGAGCTCCAAAAAGGAAGGGACATGCCATCAAATTTTTCATTATAACAGTGTAGTCATTTAGATCTGAAAACGTAGCTGACTATGCTAAATATCAGCTTTAAATTCTTGCCTTGTCTACTTCTCTTGCTTTACTTTTCTCTAAACTCTCTCCACATACTTATTACTCCTCTTTCTCACCTAACTGTTTTTCCCTCTAAGCTCTTTTCTTTCTGCCTTAGTTTATTTTCATCTTCTACTTATTCCCTCATTTATCTCTCACTTTCTCTACTACAGTATGAGGGCTGTACCTAAAGTTATACAAATGTAGGCATAACTTTCTTTTATCAACATACATAGGTCAATCAAATTTCACATGTTGGTAGAGTAACGCTTCTTCTATATTAACTCTTCTTCTTTATCGTTGCAGGTAAATAATGGATTCCAAGCGGAAGAAATGTGCTGTCATTGAGTTCTTGGTGAAGGAGGGGTGCAGCCTGTCTGACATCCACAGAAAGCTACAGATTTTTATTGTTGGGTTGCTTTTTACCCAACAAACAATGAACATCTTTGGTTATTGTCTTTTTTGGTCCTCAGTTATTAATTTGTTTAGATTTTTTGGTTTTGTTTCATATCATTTCTAGTCATATACCATCCTGTGTATATGTGTCTTGCTTTGCTGACACTTCCTTTGCGCTGGTTGATGGGCGTTTCCCTGACCATTTTCTGCTACGTCCCTCCGTGGCGTTGTTCCCATGTTGGGGGAGTGTGCGTCTGGCTCTGGGGGCGTTGTTTGGTGCGATCCGTGTCCATCTTTTGGTGCCGGTTTTTACCTTGTGCTGCAAGGTGGCACGTGGCTTGCTTTTTTGGCACGAATTTCATAGGGGGTATAAATAGACTGGATTTCGATATCTGCTTTGTGATCAGCGGAAGGCTATCTCCCAGGGGACAAATATTATATGTTTATTGCAGCAGTAAGTAATTTTATTTTACAAGCTTTTAAGGTGTATCTTTATCATTTTGTGGATACTTGGAATTAAATATACATTTTTTTTTATTTTTTAGATTATTATAAAGGGACCACATTATCTGCTGGTGTGTAGGAGTCTATACTCCATCAGTAATCAGGCACTTATTGGTGCTAAAGTTTTTAGTGCTTCCTACTGTGGCCACCGACTCTGGATGCTTTTGATGGCACCGTCTTGCCCCTGTCCTGAAATTACTAGGCTAATACTTTCGATCTACTTATGATAACAGGTATTACTTTTATCTTAGTTTAAGTACTTAGGACTTTTGGTCGCTATTATTGTTATGGGTATATATGGGGTATTGTGACATTTGTCTGATCATATGACTATGTATTGATTGTCAGATTTGGTTGTTTTCCGAATATCTATTTACTTAGACCACCAGGATTATCATCTCTTTTTCGGATACCTCTGTATATTTCCACATATAGAGCTTATTTTCCTACAAGGTAATCTTGTTCTTTGTTTGTTTGGTCCTTTGTACCTATATGTGTCTTGGCTTTTCTCTGTGGACAGATTCGTGCTCTTTTAATATATGTGTATATGAGATTTAAAACAAATATGTCCTGTTTCAGTGAGATCTGTTCTTTTTGTTATTTTTGAAACCTTGCATGCATCCTGAAGAAGCCTAACGGTGAAACGCGTCAATGCACAAGGGCTCACTGTATATTGTGTATCATGCTATATGATTTTTGATTCTTGAATGCTTCATCGCTATATGTATTTTTTCAATAAATATTGTTATATTTTCATACTTCAAACTTCACTATTGTTTCATATGCCTTTAAAGTCCGACTTAGGGATACCGAGTTAGTATCCCTTTCCCTTTTTCGTTCCCCTCTCAATTACGGATGTGGCTATGTGGGTGCTTCCTCTTTTTCATGTTTATGGGGATGACAGTTTTGACAAGAGTCAAAACTTGATCTTATCAATGTGTAATCTCCGTAGTCTTCTATGGATGCTGGACAGCCTGCACCCCTCCTTTGTCGATAACTCAATGATGGCATGTTGTTTGTTTGGAATCCATTATTTACCTGAAATGAAAATGAAGAAGAGTTAGTATAGAGTAAAAGTTGCTCTACCAACTTGCACAAACAATGGGATATTTTTATGGAATTTTTTTTTTTTTTTTTTTTTTTTTACTAGTAATGGTGGTGCTTAGCGATTTTTAATTAAGTGGTCAATCTCATAACACATAGAGGTTGATTTACTAAAGGCAAATATACTATAAACTTCAATTGCATTTGCTGTAGATCTAAGGAGGAGCTCTGAAATGAGGGCAAGCTCTGCTGATTTCTATCATCCAATCATGTACAAGTAAAAATGCTGTTTTTTTTATTTTCCTTGCATGTGATTGGGTATTCTTTGCAAAGTGGAACTTTACCTCATTTACTAAGCTCTGGAGCAAGTGCACTTGCAGTGGACAGTATAATTGCCTTTAGTAAATAAACCCCATAGTGTAAATAACATGTAAGGACTGAAAACCTCTTTGGTGTTTTACATATAATTGACATACTTAGTGTACGTACAGTTATAAATAATTAAAAACTTTAGATCTCATGCCTTCACCTTCTAGGCTTCCTTTGCAAGACTGTACAGAAAAGGTAAATTAACCACTTGCCGACCGCAACACGTATATATGTACTGTGAGGCAGCGGCTCTCCTGCACAAAACCACGTACATATACATGATTTTGTGCTTCTGGGTCTGCGGCACACACCCGGCGATCATTCCTGAGAGAGGCAGAACGGCGGTCTGCCTATGAAAACAAGGCAGATCGCCGTTCTGTGACAGGGGAAGACAGAGATCTTGTGTTTCTGCTAAACAAGAACACAGATTTCTGTCTTCCCACAGTTAAATCATCCCCCACACAGTTAGTAAGCACTCCTTTAACCCCTCCCCTGTCAGTGCCATTAGTACAGTGGCAGTGCATATTTTTTAACACTGATCACTGTAATAATGTCACTGAACCCCAAAAAAATGTCAACAGTGTCAATTAGTGTCCGATTTGTCTGCCGCAATGTCGAAGTCCCGCTATAAGTCACTAATCGCTGCCATAACTAGTAAAAATAAATAAATAGATAAAAATCCCATAAAAATATCCCATAGTTTGTAGACTCTATAACTTTTGCTCAATCCAATCAATATACGCTTATTGGGATGTAGCAGAATACATATTGGCCTAAATTGATGAAGAAATTAGATTTTTAATTTTTTTTTGTGAATGTGTTTAATAGTAAAAAGTAAAAAATAATGTTGTTTTTTTTCAAAACTGTCAGGTTTTTGTTTTATAGCGCAAAAAAACACAGAGGTGATCAAATATCACCCAAAGAAAGCTCTAATTGTGGGAAAAAAAGGACATAAATTTTATTTGTGTACAGTGTCGCATGACCGTGCAATTGTCAGTTAAAGTAACACAGTGCAGTATTGCAAGAAATGGCCTGGTCATGAAGGGCAGGTAAAACTTCTGGGGCTGAAGTGGTTAAAAGGAATATGTAACCTTTCAATTTTGCTTTCCATAATTATGCTAGGCTCCAATTCTGCATTAGTTCTGATCTAAGATTGCCAGTCTTTGGGATGCCATGGTTAGCAAACCTAACCTCCTGATAGATCTCAATTCCACCAACACAGGGATACACATTACAATGTATAAATTAAATCCAACTAGCTAATGGATCACACCCCCCAAGTACGATTTTGTTTTCAGTTTTTGGTAAATGCTGAACCACCTTAAAATTTTGTATTTGAGTGAGGACCCCATTGGTAAAATCTCTGCAGCTGAGTTTCTGGGTCTGCATATGAGACTATTATTAAAGGGTCCCATTCTTCTTTCTAGATATACTGTATCATTTATTTCATTTAGATAGAAGACAACAGAATGTGTTTGAACATGGAAAGGTAGATGAGAACATCCAAAGCTCCCAGCTGACAGGAACAGAGTTAGAAATGATGGACTGACTGACTACACTTTTGGAGTATGGAAGACACATGGTTGGACTGACCCTTTAATAAGGTGTAATAAATAATTGCTTTTGTGTAAAACAGAGTCTTGAAAGCAGCCATTAGACCTTTTTCATAGCATTAGGCATAAGGGATAATACTTGCTAAATTAACCTTTAAACGGTATCCCCATTGGGGCCATTGCCTTAAATAAATTACGCAGACCACTATTTTGTTCTGTTTACCTCCTATATAGCAGCAAATTATAATATTCAAATGCCAATTAACTGAAGCGGTTTAAAAAAAGCCTGGCTACTAGTGACCTTAGGGAGGCAGTTGGCAGTGCCCATAATGATATTTTTTCTGCGTAACAGCCAATGGCATTGTATATGTAGAGAACTGGTTAATTAGTCAGGGAAGCTGATAAGGCAGCAGATGGCTTTTATGTACTGTATTAATTAGAGTAGAACTTCACAAACCTAGGCTTTTATTGTCAATGGATAAAAGTATTATGATGATCAAAAACAGCATGGTGGGTTAGGGATAAGCACTCTTAGTACAGTAGAGTAGTTTACATCTGACCAATCTTAGTCCTCAGAGGACCTAGAGGGACAACAGCTACAAAACAGACATGTTTAGCAGTATCCAAAAGTATAGAACAGGGGCAAGAAAACCTTGGCACTGCAGGATGGCTATCAAAGTTTTGCAATGCTACAAGGGACTTGTAGTTCCACAAGAACTGGAATGTCTATCCCTAGAATAGAGCGAGAGAAACACCAAACTGATATTTAAGTCCAGATATAGTGTACATTTTGTATCATCTACTTAAGATCCAGTGCATTTAGTGGGTTCTAAATGTCCCCCTCTTCACAACTAATTCTTCACATCTAAACACCCATGGCACTAATGGTAGGCAACACCTCTCCCTTTAATCTTTGAACATTTTTTTTTGTATAGGTACCTTTTTTGTTTACATTTTCCACACTTTTGGGGCTTGTTGCCATGGCAAGGTACGTCATCCCTGGTCTCTCGTTGGCTCCTGGGATATCTGTATCATCAATCCCAGGAGTCAACAGGCATACTCCGCTATTAGCAATGCATTTATTCAAAACTGGAACGGAAGAGATGCCGGCAGAGTTAGGCACCATTTTTGAAAGGTTGATTTGCTGTTTTGACTGTGGCAGCTGTGGTGGAGCAGAAGAAGAAGGAGGAGGAAACAATGGCAGCAGTGGCAAACAGAGGTGATGTTGGTGCTTTGTGGCAATAAACTGCAATGAAGGCACACAATTTGGCAGCGCATGCATGAGAATAGGGGGTGCATGCTAAACCAGCTGCACCAAATCCTGGAACACAATGGTGTCGGCTTCACATGCCCACACCGAAGATGGCCACCACCAAAAGTCATCAGGGCACAGTAACCGAGACACTTAAAAAGTACTTACAATAGCTGCTTTATTGACAATAGCCATTAAAAAAATGTTTTATAAGGATCATGGGGATGTTTTATTGTATTTTTGAGTAGGAGACTGTACCTCCTCTTTAAGAAATGGGTACTCCAGTCACTGGTTATGCTACTAAACCAGTATTTTTAGCATCAAAGGTGAGGTTCTTTTAAACAAATGCTACAAATAATAAACTATACCTGGGCTAAAATATGGTGCTCCTCTCTCTATACCTTTCGATAAATTGTTAGAAGACCCGAGTCAGCTCCCTTGTATATGGCACAGCTGCCTACTAAAAAATTGAACTCTGAATGACATACTCCTTTGGGACATTTATCTACGTTAACCAGCTCTCAACAAATCCACTCAATTCTATCAATAGTTTACCATTAGGCACAGTAGGCACGAGCCTATAGGCACCAACAGCAGAGATACATCTTTCCTAATCTTTATAATTATGTCCAAACATGAAAATCATCTTGATCATCATCATTGCAAATTGTAATATATTGTAAACTCATATGTGGTCAAACCACAATATTTTAAGCCATTTTAGGACCAGAAAACCAAAAATGTTTTGTGTACTAGGAGAAGAAAATGAAATAAGTTGAAAATCCTTCCCCTGGCAGCAAAAATAAATACCACTAACCTGCTGGTATAGGGGTTCATGTTTACGGATCTTCCTCCTGGTCAACAATGCTGGTGCTTGTCCATTGGTCACACCAGCACCATCAAATGAGAACAGTATGGATGTTATCAGCCCCGTGCAAGCTCTAGCTAGAATCAGTTTGGGGCCCAGTACACACTGGTGCAACATATGTTCCAACTTTGGGAGTACATTTCACATGACGTGTATAAATGAATAGTTTTCCACCCCTTGTGACTTCCCCACCTCATCATGCCCCGGGCGGTGACGTCACAAGGGGCGGTGCCTCCAGATAACATCACCGGATGGCCATACACCATGGCTATATAAGTAATGGCACATGTTGGAGCTAATACTACAGCGGAAGCTAGCATCGGGAAAAGAAATGGAGGGAGAGCTGACAAGGAAGGAAGAAGACAGTAGAGAGAAAAGAACCAGTAGAAGATGACATCAGCGCAGTGAGACGAACCAAAAGAAAAACCAGAGAAGGAAGACATCAGCGCAGCGAGAAGAACTGGAGGATGAAGACATCACCGGAGAGAAAAGTACAGGAGGGGGAAGAAATCAGACACATTGGAGCTACTTTAATTAAGGAGTTTGTCAAAAACCTGTGTACTGGATTTATTTATTTTTTACACTTTTCTGAGTGAATGAGTAGGGGTTGTCGGGAAGAGGCCCTTGTCCCCATCAACATGTAGGCAAGATGCTTTGTGGTGAGGGCCAAGAGGCCCCCCTACACCAAAGCACCACCCCCCCATGAGGAGGACATGTGGCCTGGTATGGTCCAGGAGGGGGGAGGGGGTGCTTTCTTGCTCGTCCCCCATCTTCCGACCTGCATGCATGCTCGGGTAAGGATCTGGTATGGATTTTAGGGAGGACCCCATGTCATTTTTTTTTTTAAGTTTGACTTGAGGGTTCCCCTTAAAATCCATACCAGACTGAAGGATTTGATATGGTCTTTGAGGGGGCACGCTGTTTTAAAAAAAAAAAATTGGTGTGGGGTCCCTCCTTCAAGATTCATACCAGACTCAAAGAGCCTGGTATTGTCAGATCAAAGTCAGATCCCATTCTCTAAAGTCGCATGGAAGTCGGACATGAAGTCGTAGGGCAAAGTTGTTACGGGAGTCGTCCGACTTCCATGTCAAAGCAGTGTGAACCTAGCCTAACGCTTACACAGAGCTTCTTCTCTTCACTTCTGGTGTGGGACCAAACAGTTTCATAGAGCTCTCATCCCAATAATTTAACTAGGAAGATTATGTTTAAAGCTTCAAAGCTCTAAAAAGTGACTTTTAAAGTGGAACTGAAATTGTGGAATTAAAACTAAAGACCCCATTTTTTTTTATCAAAGCTTACAGTAAAATCAAATGTTCACTGTTACTGTATTTGCAACATTCATTTATTTGGATCAGCGCAGTACTTGTTTCACATTTAGTATATTGAATATACTAAAGCAAGCTGCTTTTCCGTTAGATAATTTTTTGGGGGGTTATCCATGGGGGTTTGGAGGTTATGGCCAGCCTAAACAAATTACATGGTGAAATTTGAGGCATTTATTATCCTGAATCAGAGGGATTGGGTCACACAGAAATAAAAACCTGACATTTTTAACTCTTTCCCACTCTAACCAAACTAGAAAAAATAAATAAATAGTGTAGCTACTGTATACTGAAAAGAAAAAAAAACAGATATGTCCAGTGAAGAAAATATAAATCCCATAGCATGATACAGTGACCATCTGCTTCCACTAAGCAATCCAGAGACAATTAACTATTAGACTTTGGAAAGGAGAACATAGTCATCTGTTTTAGCTCCTGAAATCTGAATGCCAAAAAACAAGGATCATTTGTGTGCAAAGAAGGTCGTGGAAACATGGCAAAGAACAACAGAAAAATATTTGTCTTAATCCAGAAAAGCCATCCTCCGCTCAATAGCTGAATCCAAGTAACATTACATGATATGAGAAAATTGTATATCAAAACATCAGCATAACCAAATGCAACATGGTAAATCACAAAGCCCCCAAATCTTAAGCACAAAGAAACACATTCTAATAAACAAATACCAAATAGATTTTTGTTAACCAGAAAAGCACCAATCACACAATTACCATTAAAGATCCAGTGATACAGACGTACATGAAAACTATACCAGGGTACCTTGGGGTTTTTGTTTTTTGCTCAACCAGCGGGTTAAATGGAAAAACTGACAGATCCACAAGCGATATGGATGCAGGGATCTCCCACTGCAATGCATTTCCTGTGTGGATCTGTGTAGGGGAGCTAAATCCTGGATCAGAAGTACTGGACAGTAGTTTCTGCATAACCAATCAAGAAGTTGTGTGCTCAAGCAGAAACTGCTGGCCACTTTGGCCAGTAAGTTTCCTGATCCACACAGGAAAGCTCTATTTTGAGTCTATTTATGGTTCTTATTTTAACTGAAGTGCATTCAGATATTGAAGGGTATTTTTGTGGTGCATCCGTGTGGATTTTGATGTGAACTGTGATGTTTTTTTTTGAAGCATTCATCTTAAATATAATTCATGCCTACCAATGGTGCATTAGATATTGAAGGGGTTTCTTCATACTATATCAGTGTGGACTTGGTGTGAACTTTGATGGTTTTACGAGGTGTTTTGAATGTATCCTGAATATACAGTTAGGTCCATATATATTTGGACACAGGCACAATGTTCATACTTTTGGCTCTGTATAAAACCAGAATAAAATTAAAACAAAACAATCCAAACAAATTTAAAGTGCAGGCATTTTGCTTTAATTCAAGGGTTTGAACATAAATATCAAGTACAAATGATAGGAACTGCAACCATTTTTATACACAGTCCCCCCATTTTCAGAGGCTTAAATGTAATTGGACAAATTAATATAATCAGAAATAAAATGTTCATTTTTAATATTTTGTTGAGAATCCTTTACTGGCAATGACTGCCTGAAGTCTGGAACCCATGAACATTACCAAAGACCGGGTTTCCTCCTTTCTAATGCTTTGTCAGGCTCTAACGGCAGCTGTCTTCAGTTATTCTTTGTTTGTGGGTCTTTCTGCCTTTAGTTTTGCCTTCAGCAAATTAAATGCAAGCTCAATTGGCTTGAGATCAGGTGACTGACTCAGCCTTTGCAGAATATTCCAGTTGTTTTCTTTCAAAAGCTCCTGGGTTGCTTTTGCAGCGTGTTTTGGATCATTGTCCATCTGTAATGTGAATCGTCGCCCAATCAACTCATGCATCTGGCTGCTTCTGTCACATCATCAATAAACACCAATGTCCCAGTGCCACTGGAAGCCATGCATGTCCATGCCATCACACTGCCTCCACCATGTATTACAGATGACGTTGTATGCTTCGGATCATGAGCTGTTCCAAACCTTCACACTTTTTACTGTCCTTCTGATACAGATTAATCTTAGTTTCATCCATCCAAGAATGCTTTTTCAGAACTGGTCTGGCTTTTTTTTTTTTTGCCAAAGTGTAATCTGGCTTCTATTTGCACCTTGTGGTGAACCCTCTGTATTTGCTCTTGTGAAGTATTCTCATGATTGTAGACTTTGACAACGATACACCCACCTCCTGGAGAGTGTCCTTCACTTGCCTGGATGTTAATGGGTTTTTCTTCACCATAAAGAGGATCCTGCGATCGTCTACCACTGTTGTCTTCTGTGGAAGTGCAGGCCTTTTTATGTTGCAGAGCTCACCAATGGTGTTCTTCTTTCCTCAGAATGTACCAAACTGTTGATTTGGCCACTCCTAATGTTGTTGCTATCTCTGATGGATTTTTTTTAATTTTTGAAGCCTTACAATGGCCTTTTCACTTGAATGGACAGCTCCTTTGAATGCATGATGCTGGTTCACAGCAATAGATTTCAAATGCAAATACCACACTTAGAATCAACTCCAGACATTTTACCTGCTTAATTGATGAAGAAATAATGAAGGAGTAGCCCACACCAGAAACAGCGTTTGATTCAATAGTCCAATTACATTTGGTCCCTTGAAAAAGGGGGGAGGGGGTCGCTATTTTTAAGAGCTGTAATTCCTAAACCCTTCCTCCAATTTGGATGTACATACCCTCAAATTAAGCCTGAAAGTGTGCAGTTTCAGCCCATATACATTATATAACTAGCTTGAATATGTTTTGCTTTTCACATGGCTATATATTAATGCTGGTTTCACATACAGTGGTGTGAAAAAGTGTTTGCCCCCTTCCTCATTTCCTGTTCCTTTGCATGTTTGTCACACTTAAGTGTTTCGGAACATCAAAACAATTTAAACAATAGTCAAGGACAACACAAGTAAACACAAAATGCAATTTGTAAATGAAGGTGTTTATTATTAAAGGTGAAAAAAAATCCAAACCATCATGGCCCTGTGTGAAAAAGTGATTGCCCCCTAAACCTAATAACTGGTTGGGCCACCCTTAGCAGCAACAACTGCAACCAAGCGTTTGCGACGATAACGTGCAATGAGGCTTTTACAGCGTCCTGGAGGAATTTTGGCCCACTCATCTTTGCAAAATTGTCCTAATTCAGTTACATTAGAGGGTTTTCGAGCATGAAGGGCCTTTTTAAGGTCATACCACAACATCTCAATAGGATTCAGGTCAGGACTTTGGCTAGGCCACTCCAAAGTCTTCATTTTGTTTTTCTTCAGCCATTCGGTGGTGGACTTGCTGGTGTGTTTAGGATCATTGTCCTGCTGCAGAACCCAAGTTCGTTTCAGCTTGAGTACATGAACAGATGGTCGGACATTCTCCTTCAGGATCTCTTGGTAGACAGCAGAATTCATAGTTCCTTTTATCACGGCAAGTCTTCCAGGTCCTGAAGCAGCAAAACAGCCCCAGACCATCACACTACCACCACCATATTTTACTGTTGGTATAATGTTCTTTTTATGAAATGCAGTGTTCCTTCTACGCCAGATAAACTTGGACACACACCTTCCAAAGAGTTCCACTTTTGTATCATCGGTCCACAGAATGTTGTCCCAAAAGTCTTGGGGATCATCAAGATGTGTTGTGGAGAAATTGAGACAAGCTTTGATGTTCTTTTTGCTCAGCAGTGGTTTTCTCCTTGGAACTCTGTCATGCAGGCCATTTTTGCCCAGTCTTTTCCTGATGGTGGAGGCATGAACGCTGACCTTAACTGAGGCAAGTGAGGCCTGCAGTTCCTTGGACGTTGTTGTGGGGTCTTTTGTGACCTCTTGGATGAGTCGTCGCTGCGCTCTTGGGGTAATTTTGGGCGGCCGGCCACTCCTGGGAAGGTTCACCACTGTTCCATGTCTTCGCCATTTGTGGATAATGGCTCTCACTGTGGTTCGCTGGATTCCCAAAGCTTTGGAAATGGCTTTATAACCCTTTCCAGACTGATAGATCTCAATTACTTTCTTTCTCAATTGTTCCTGAATTTCTTTGGGTCTCGGCATGATGTGTAGCTTTTAAGGATCTTCTGGTGGACCTTACTGTGTCAAGCAGCTCCTATTTAAGTGATGCCTTGATTGTGAACAGGTGTGGCAATAATCAGGCCTGGGTGTGGCTAGAGAAATTGAACTCAGGTGTGGACAACCACAGTTATAGTATGTTTTAACAAGGGGGGACAATCACTTTTTCACACAGGGCCATGATGGTTTGGATTTTTTTTCACCTTTAATAATAAACACCTTCATTTACAAATTGCATTTTGTGTTTACTTGTGTTGTCCTTGACTATTGTTTAAATTGGTTTGATGTTCCGAAACACTTAAGTGTGACAAACCAATAAACATCCGCCTGGAAGAAAATCACCTGGCTTTTAGGAAAAAACTCAAGACCTTCCTCTTTTAGCAGATGATCAAAGCTCGCCACAGCGCCTAGAGGCGATTCAGTTCGCATTGTGCGCTATATAAGTATTTCATTCATTCATTCACAAACATGCAAAGGAACAGGAAATGAGGAAGGGGGCAAACACTTTTTCACACCACTGTAGCTGTCAATATTGAAAACATTTTTATTGAGGGATTTTGGAGTGTATATATAGTCCAAACATTTTTTTTAGTTTAAACAGGATAGAGAGGGGTAAAACTCTACATAGGTTATTTTTTGTTGTCTGTGTCCTTCTTGGGGAGGCAACAGGAAATGAGAGGAACTCTCCTCAAAATGAGAGGAATTCCTGGTTTAGACAGATGTCACCAGAACATCTGTAACCATTGGAAGACATACCCTCACCTCTTGACAATTCTAACATTTAGGATTTTCTTCCATTTTCATATTAGGTGTCGGTAGTCACCAGGAAAAAGAGAGTGGTAAATTGTCCCACCCCAGGGGGAACAAACACTGCAATAAAAAATGTGGTAGAGAATCACTCCCTAAGACACACTTTACCCCTACATCACCACTTAGTGGTTAGCCCCTTCACTGCCAGTCACATTTACACAGTAATCAATGCATTTTAAATTGCACTGATCGCTTTATAAATGTGAATGGTCCCAAAATCACGGCAAAAGTGTCCGTTCTGTGTGCCATAATGTCGCAGTCGTGATAAAAATCGCTGATCGCCGCCATTACTAGTAAAAAAAAAAAAAAAGATTAATATGCCATAAAACTATCTCCTATTTTGTAGATGCTATAACTTTTGCGCAACCCAATTAAAAGATTATTGCGATTTTTTTTTACCAAAAAATATGTAGAAGAATATGTATCAGCCTAAATTGAGGAAAAACAATGTTTTTTTATATATTTTTGGGGGATAATTATTATAGCAAAAAGTAATAAATAATGCGTTTTTTTCAAAATTTACGTTCTTTTTTGGTTTATAGCGCAAAAAATAAAAACTGCAGAGGTGATCAAATAGCACCAAAAGAAAGCTCTATTTGTGGGGGAGAAAAGGAGGTCAATTTTGTTTGACAGCCCCCGGCGCATTACTGTGCAATTGTCAGTTAAAGAGACGCAGTACCGAATCGCAAAAAGTGCTCTGGTCTTTGGGCAGCCAAATGGTCCGGGGCTTAAGTGGTTGTGAGCGAGTGAGGCATGTGAGTTATCGTCATGATCATTACAGCAAGAGCAATAATGCTAGCATTAAACCTCCTCCGTAACTCTAAATAGGTAACCTGTAAACATTCTTAAAGGGTCTCCTATGGAGATTTTTAAGTGCCATAGTGTCACCATTCCATGAGTGTGTGTGATTTTAAAGTATGACGTTAGGTATATATTTACTCTATGCAATATTTTCTTTTACATTATATAAAAAAAGTGTGCTAAGTGTACTTTTTCCAAAAAGATTGCGTCTGAAAGGCCTCTGCGCAAATACAGTGTGACATAAAATCTTGCAGTGATCACCATTTAATTCTCTATGGTCTCTGCTAAAAAAAAAAAAATATATATATATATATATATATATATATATATATATATATATATATATATATATATATAGTAGCTGAGCGTCCCAGAGAGAGCCAGGAAAAGTCCTGTTCGGGGTTTATACATCTCCCAGGCTCCTCTCGTATACATTCAGAAATCTCTGATCCATGATCCAGTTCGGGTCTTGGTCCTCTTCCCCAGGCTAACTTAAGCTCCCCTGAGCAAACAGCCTTTGCTCTCTGCCTGGTAGACACAGAAAAAGTTGGTCTGTGAAGATAGAAAGGTTGGCAAAAGCTGTTAAGCAGTTTAAGTAGAGACTGACAAGTGGTAGGCTTGTTCAGCATGGTAGGTTAGGGGCTGCATATTGTATAGTTAGAGCCGGCTAGGATTTGTGTTTTGCTATTTTTGTCCTTTATTTGTTTTCTGGAACACTGTATAGCACCTGTATATGGACTTGTATATAACACAAATAAACACAGTACTGTTTGTAACTACATCACTGGATTTGGTATCTGTGCCTGAGCAACTGCTCATCCCAGGAAGCTTTGTACCTGCTACCTGTCCCCCAGGTTACTATATATATATATATATATATATATATATATGTATATATATACACACACACACACACACACACACACACACAGTGCCTTGAAAAAAACATTCATACCCCTTGAAGTTTTCCACAATTGTCATTTTACAACCAAAAACGTAAATGTATTTTATTGGGATTTTATGTGATAGATCAACACAAAGTGGCCCACAATTGTGACGTGGAAGGAAAATTATAGTTTTCAATTTTTTTTTACAAGTATGTGAAAAGTGTGGTGTGCATTTGTTTACACCCCCTGAGTAAATACTTTGTAGAAGCACCTTTCTCTGCAATTACAGCTGCAAGTCTTTTTGGGGATGTCTCTACCAGCTTTGCACAACTAGACACTGACATTTTTGCCCATTCTTTTTTGCAAAAATAGCTCAAGCTCTGTCAGATTGGCTGGAGAGCATCTGTGAACAGCAATTTCCAAGTCTTGCCGCAGATTCTCAATTGGATTTAGGTCTGGACTTTGACTGGGCCATTCTAACACATGACTATGCTTTGATCTAAACCATTCCATTGTAGCTCTGGCTGTATGTTTAGGGTCGTTATCCTGCTGGAAGGTGAACCTCTTCCCCAGTCTCAAATCTTTTGCAGAATCTAACAGATTTTCTTCTAAGATTGTCCTGTATTTGGCTCCATCCATCTTCCCATTAACTCTGACCAGCTTCTATGTCCCTGCCGAAGAACAGCATCCCCACAACATGATGCTGCCACCACCATGTTTCAAGGTGGGGATGGTGTGTCCAGGGTGATGTGCAGTGTTAGTTTTCCGCCACACATGGCGTTTTGCTTTTAGGCCAAAATGTTAAGTTTTTGTCTCATCTGACCAGAGCTCCTTCTTCCACATTTTTTCTGTGTCCCCCACATGGCTTCTCGCAAGCTGGACTTCTTATTGCTTTCTTTCAACAATGCCTTTCTTCTTGTCACTCTTCCATAAAGACGAGATTTGTGCAGTACATGACTAATAGTTGTCCTGTGGACAGATTCTCCTACCTGAGCTGTGGATCTCTGCAGCTCCTCCAGAGTTACCATGGGTCTCTTGCCAATTGGTTCCATTAGATTTTAGTTAGGAGTATTAGAGTAAGGGGGCTTAATACAAATACACTTTTCAGATATTTGTAAAAAAATTTGAAAAACATTTATCGTTTCCTTACACTTCACAATAATGTGGCACTTTGTGTTGGTCTATCGCAGGGATATGCAATTAGCGGACATCCAGCTGTTGCAGAAGTCCCATGAGACATAGCAAGACTCTGACAGCCACAAGCATGACACCCAGAGGCAGAGGCATGATGGGACTTGTAGTTTTGCAACAGCTGGAGATCCACTAATTGGTTATCCCTGGTCTATCGCATAAAATCCCAATAAAATACATTCACGGTTTTGGTTATAACATGACAAAATGTGGAAAATTTCCAAGTGGTCCCTATAAGAAGTATAGTAGTCGATTTACTAAAGGCAAATAAGCTGTTCACTTTGCAAGAAGATTTGCCCCAGAACTTAGTAAATGTGGCGAAGATTCACTTTGCTAAATACATCCAATCATAAGCAAGGGAAATAAAAAAACAGCATTTTTTACACATGATTGGATGATTAAAGTCAGCAGAGTTTAATCTTATTCAGTGAGGCAAATTCCCTTGCAAAGCATAACTTCCCTTGCAAAGTAAATATCATCTGTAAAAAAAATAATTGCTGTGCTCAAACTCATATTCCATGAATCATTTAAATCCACCATACATAATAAGAAAAAGTATTCCACTGTGATGATTTGTGAAAAATAAATCCGACCAATAAGCTTGTAAAAGAATCTTGCAAACTGTACGTGAACATACACAGTTCAATAAGGTCTGTGTTCAATCCTTCACCATGAAGTAATCAAAACACCAGGTGTGAAAATCCTCCACGGTATACAGAGATTCAAAACTCACCGCAAACTTATTATTAAGGATAGAACATCAGTATACGCATTTTTTTTAGTTCCCTCCAGGCTTTCTCCCTCATTAGCTGGCATATTGAATCTGTACTTCTCCCCCCCCCCCCCCCCCAGGGGGGGGGGGCAATATCAGCACTCACATTAACAAGGTACCAACAACAAGATAAGCTCTCAGAGTGTGAGTTGTGACTCATCAATGAATACAGCACACAAGAGGTTTAAAACATTCACATGATAAAAAATATCCATACAAATAAGCCGCTTGTAACATTGCATAAGGCACCGGCAACAACTGAACAGAGTGGTGGTGTGGCCCTAACACCAACACGTCACATGATACCGGGGAGGGAAAATGGCCAATTGGGCCAAATTTGGACATTTTCACTTAGGGGTGCATTCAAGTTTGTTGCCAGTAGTTAAGACGTTAATGGCTGTGTGTGTGTAATTTTGAGGGGACAGCAAATTTACACTGTTTTATAAGCCGTACACTCACTACTTTACATTGTAGCAAAGTGTCATTTCTTTAGTACTGTCACATGAAAAGATATAATAAAATATTTACAAAAATGTGAGGGGTGTACTCACTTTTGTGAGCTACTGTGTGTGTGTGTGTGTGTGTGTGTGTATATATAAGAAAAGAAAGGGAATATAATATACAGATAAAGCTATACAAATGTTAACTGGTATCAATAAAACAAATGATATCCCAGTCAACATTCAAGCCAAAGGGAAATATGTTTTAAGTTCATACAACCATTTCATCTCCATCCTCGATATTTCTCTCACTCAACCCCTCCAATGTGACTGAAATCTTTCAAAGGCCACAATTCTTAGATCTCTATAGTGAAACTGATGAAAATGAGCAGATAGGATGCCTGTCTTGATATTACTGACATGTGTACTTAGGCGGTCTCTTAATGTCCGAGTGGCCCTACCCACATATTGTTTGTGGTAGGGGGCACTCAAGTAGACTACATACCTGGAATCACAGGATATAAACGGTTAAATAGAGTATGCTTTATTAGTAATCACTGTGGAGAGGTATTGAATCTTACATTTCCTATTTTTGTTAGCAGTGCATATTACATATTTATTATAGGGGTAAAATCCTGTTAATTGTGTAAAGGTAGGATGGAATAAAGAAACTTGTTTAGGAGGAATAACAGAATTTGGAGATAGATGATCTCTTAAAGTGTTATGCCCTGTACACACGGTCGGACTTTCCGACGGAAAATGTGCGATCGGACCGTGTTGTCGGAAAATAAGATTGTGTGTGGGCTCCACCTGACTCTTTCCGTCGGAATTTCTGACACACAAAGTTTGACAGCAGGATCTAAAATTTTTCGACAACAAAATCCAATCGTTTAGCGATCGTGTGTAGACAATTCCGATGGACAAAGTGGCACACATGCTCAGAATAAATTACGAGACGAAAGCTATTGGCTACTGGCCTCTTTATAGTCCCGTTGTACGTGTTGTACGTCACCTCGTTCTGAACGATCGGATTTTCCGACCACTTTTTGCGACCGTGTGTATGCAAGACAAGTTTGGGCCAAAATCAGTCGGAAAAAATCTGATGGAGTTTGTCGTCGGAATGTCCGACCGTGTGTACAGGGCATTACTAAACCCAGGAGCCTGCATTCACTATATCTGGTCTCCCACAGTACACAGAACATGGAAATTAAATAGTTTTAGTAAATATAAATTGCTAAATACCCTTTCTCATCAACAGTATATAGCAGTCTTGTGACTTCTATTATTTTCTGGTTAACACTTGTAAGACCTTGTACACACGGTCGGAGATTCCGACAACCAAATCCAAATCCGACGGAAACAGTCCGATGCAGACCACACACACAGTCGGAATATCTGACAAAACGGTCCGATAGGAAACATTCCGTCGGAATCTCCGACCGTGTGTACAAGGGCTTAGAGGAATTTTCACTCTCCCCTGATTGTCCTATGAGGCTGCAGGACCCCTGACTGTCTGGGCAGTGATGATTGGCCCTGTGCGGATCACATGCACCCTCCCAAGAAAAGAAAACTCTCTAGCAATACACACCAAACTAAGCATATGCAGAGTGCCACCAAGACTCAGTTCTATCAGTAAAAGGATTAACTGTGAAAGAAGGGCCAGAAACAGCCTTTTTACACAATGTGCAGGATTAACCCCTTTTTAACCCCATTTCTTCCAAGACTGGATCAGACTTCAGGATCCCCATCTCTTTTTGAAGATTTGTTTAACCACTTTCAGACCGGACCATTTTGCTGGTCAATGACCAGAGGTCTTTTTACAATTT
Organism: Lithobates pipiens; assembly: GCF_037356315.1. NCBI lineage: Eukaryota > Metazoa > Chordata > Amphibia > Anura > Ranidae > Lithobates > Lithobates pipiens. The sequence continues at coordinate 122,936,423 of NW_027507789.1, read as the reverse complement.
GGCACTGCGCTGCTTTAACTGGTAATTGCGCGGTCATGCAATGTTGTACCCAAACAAAATTTGCGTCCTTTTTTTCCCACAAATAGAGCTTTCTTTTAAAGGTATTTGACTGACTCTGCGATTTTTATTTTTTGCGATATAAACGTAAAAAGACCGCAAATTTTGAAAAAAAATGATATTTTCTACTTTTTGTTATTAGAAAAATCCAATAAACTCAATTTTAGTCATACATTTAGGCCAAAATGTATTCAGCCACATGTCTTTGGTAAAAAAAAGTCAATAACTGTATATTTATTGGTTTGCGCAAAAGTTGTCACATCTACAAACTAAGGTACGTTTTCTGGAATTTACGCAGCTTTTAGTTTATGACTGCCTATCTCATTTCTTGAGGTGCTAAAATGGCAGGGCAGTACAACCCCCCCCCCAAATTACCCCATTTTGGAAAGTAGATACCCTAAGGAAATTGATAAGAGGCATGTTGAGCCCATTGAATATTTAATTTTTTTGCCTCAAGCGATTGAATAATGACAAAAAAAAATTATTTTTTTTTTTTTACACAAAGTTGTCACTAAATGATATATTGCTCACACATGCCATGGTTATATGTGGAATTGTACCCCAAAATACATTCTGCTGCTTCTCCTGAGTACGGGGATACCACATGTGGTCGACTTTTTGGAAGCCTAGCCACGTACGGGGCCCCGAAAGCCAAGCACCGCCTTCAGGATTTCTAAGGGCATACATTTGTAATTTCACTCCTCACTACCTATCACAGTTTTGAAGGCCATAAAATGCCAATATGGCACAAAACCCCCACAAATGACCCCATTTTAGAAAGTAGACACCCCAAGCTATTTGCTGAGAGACATGTTGAGTCCATGGAATATTTTATATTTGGCACAAGTTGCGGGAAAATTACAAACTTTTATTTATTTTTTTATTTTTTTCACAAAGTTGTCACTAAATGATATATTGCTCACACATGCTATGGGCATATGTGAAATGACACCCCAAAATAAGTTCTGCTGCTTCTCCTGAGTACGGGGATACCACATATGTGGGACTTTTTGGGAGCCTAGCCGCGTACGGGGCCCCGAAAACCAAGCACCGCCTTCAGGCTTTCTAAGGGCGTAAATTTTTGACTTCACTCCTCACTACCTATTACAGTTTTGAAGGCCATAAAATGCCAAGATGGCACAAAACCCCCACAAATGACCCCATTTTAGAAAGTAGACACCCCAAGCTATTTTCTGAGAGGCATGTTGAGTCCATGGAATATTTTATATTTTGCCACAAGTTGCGGGAAAATTACAAACTTTTTATTTTATTTATTTTTTCACAAAGTTGTCACTAAATGATATATTGCTCACGCATGCCATGGGCATATGTGAAATGACACCCCAAAATAAATTCTGCTGCTTCTCCTGAGTACGGGGATACCACATATGTGGGACTTTTTGGGAGCCTAGCCGCGTACGGGGCCCCGAAAACCAAGCACCGCCTTCAGGCTTTCTAAGGGCGTTACAGTTTTGAAGGCCATAAAATGCCAAGATGGCACAAACCCCCCCCAAATGACCCCATTTTGGAAAGTAGACACCCCTAAATTTAGGGGTACACTAGTGAGACTAGGTAATAAATGGCGGGTGCCCTGAAACTATAAAAAAATAACTAACCAACCAGCGTCACCTGTAACAGTTATATGGTGATCACTGGTGAAAGGGTTAACTAGGGGGCAATCAGGGGGCTTTATGCGGTAGTATATGGGGGTCCCTGGCGCTATAAAAAGCTGCGGCGAACCTAAATACCTACCTGCCTAACTAGCGTCACCTGTGACACTAATACAATCAGAAAAACGATCGCTTATTAGGCTGGGTTCACACTGGAGCGATGCAGGAACGCCACAAATCCGCGGCGGGTTCCCGCATCGCATGCCTCCCGGCGGCAGTTCACACTGCCCTATGCGAACTGCTGGGAGTGTCAGTGAAATGTTAATGACACCCCCAGATCAGTTCGCATATCGCAGTGTGATGGGTGTTCACACCATGCGATCCGATTCTGCTGCGGACCAAAAAAAGGGTCCCGTGCGAGTTTATCTGTATGGCTGAACTCGAATTGCACAGAGATCGGATGTGATTTGCACTGCAGTGCGGTGCGAATCACATCCGTTCTCATAAACCGCTGCAATGTGAACCCAGCCTTAGTGACACTGGCGACGGGGGGTGATCACGGGGTTAAACCTTTATTGGGGGGGTTAGGGGGGTACCTTAGAACTAAAGGGGGCTAACCCTAACTGCCCTAACAGTTATTACAGTCACAAATGACACCCGCTGGGTGATCAGGGGGTTAAACCTTTATTAGGTAATAAATGGCGGGTGCCCTGAAACTATAAAAAAATAACTAACCAACCAGCGTCACCTGTAACAGTTATATGGTGATCACTGGTGAAAGGGTTAACTAAGGGGCAATCAGGGGGCTTTATGCGGTAGTATATGGGGGTCCCTGGCGCTATAAAAAGCTGCGGCGAACCTAAATACCTACCTGCCTAACTAGCGTCACCTGTGACACTAATACAGCGATCAGAAAAATGATCGCTTATTAGGCTGGGTTCACACTGGAGCGATGCAGGAACGCCACGAATCCGCGGCGGGTTCCCGCATCGCATGCCTCCCGGCGGCAGTTCACACTGCCCTATGCGAACTGCTGGGAGTGTCAGTGAAATGTTAATGACACCCCCAGATCAGTTCGCATATCGCAGTGCGATCTGCAAACTCGGATCGCATGGTGTGAACACCCATGCGATCCGATTCTGCTGCGGACCAAAAAAAGGGTCCCGTGCGAATTTGCGGCGGGTGCGGCGCGAATTCAGCCATACTATCTGTATGGCTGAACTCGAATCGCACAGAGATCGGATGTGATTTGCACTGCAGTGCGGTGCGAATCACATCCGTTCTCATAAACCGCTGCAATGTGAACCCAGCCTTAGTGACACTGGCGACGGGGGGTGATCACGGGGTTAAACCTTTATTGGGGGGGTTAGGGGGGTACCTTAGAACTAAAGGGGGCTAACCCTAACTGCCCTAACAGTTATTACAGTCACAAATGACACCCGCCGGGTGATCAGGGGGTTAAACCTTTATTAGGTAATAAATGGCGGGTGCCCTGAAACTATAAAAAAATAACTAACCAACCAGCGTCACCTGTAACAGTTATATGGTGATCACTGGTGAAAGGGTTAACTAAGGGGCAATCAGGGGGCTTTATGCGGTAGTATATGGGGGTCCCTGGCGCTATAAAAAGCTGCGGCGAACCTAAATACCTACCTGCCTAACTAGCGTCACCTGTGACACTAATACAGCGATCAGAAAAATGATCGCTTATTAGGCTGGGTTCACACTGGAGCGATGCAGGAACGCCACGAATCCGCGGCGGGTTCCCGCATCGCATGCCTCCCGGCGGCAGTTCACACTGCCCTATGCGAACTGCTGGGAGTGTCAGTGAAATGTTAATGACACCCCCAGATCAGTTCGCATATCGCAGTGCGATCTGCAAACTCGGATCGCATGGTGTGAACACCCATGCGATCCGATTCTGCTGCGGACCAAAAAAAGGGTCCCGTGCGAATTTGCGGCGGGTGCGGCGCGAATTCAGCCATACTATCTGTATGGCTGAACTCGAATCGCACAGAGATCGGATGTGATTTGCACTGCAGTGCGGTGCGAATCACATCCGTTCTCATAAACCGCTGCAATGTGAACCCAGCCTTAGTGACACTGGCGACGGGGGGTGATCACGGGGTTAAACCTTTATTGGGGGGGTTAGGGGGGTACCTTAGAACTAAAGGGGGCTAACCCTAACTGCCCTAACAGTTATTACAGTCACAAATGACACCCGCCGGGTGATCAGGGGGTTAAACCTTTATTAGGTAATAAATGGCGGGTGCCCTGAAACTATAAAAAAATAACTAACCAACCAGCGTCACCTGTAACAGTTATATGGTGATCACTGGTGAAAGGGTTAACTAAGGGGCAATCAGGGGGCTTTATGCGGTAGTATATGGGGGTCCCTGGCGCTATAAAAAGCTGCGGCGAACCTAAATACCTACCTGCCTAACTAGCGTCACCTGTGACACTAATACAGCGATCAGAAAAATGATCGCTTATTAGGCTGGGTTCACACTGGAGCGATGCAGGAACGCCACGAATCCGCGGCGGGTTCCCGCATCGCATGCCTCCCGGCGGCAGTTCACACTGCCCTATGCGAACTGCTGGGAGTGTCAGTGAAATGTTAATGACACCCCCAGATCAGTTCGCATATCGCAGTGCGATCTGCAAACTCAGATCGCATGGTGTGAACACCCATGCGATCCGATTCTGCTGCGGACCAAAAAAAGGGTCCCGTGCGAATTTGCGGCGGGTGCGGCGCGAATTCAGCCATACTATCTGTATGGCTGAACTCGAATCGCACAGAGATCGGATGTGATTTGCACTGCAGTGCGGTGCGAATCACATCCGTTCTCATAAACCGCTGCAATGTGAACCCAGCCTTAGTGACACTGGCGACGGGGGGTGATCACGGGGTTAAACCTTTATTGGGGGGGGTTAGGGGGGTACATTAGAACTAAAGGGGGCTAACTCTAACTGCCCTAACAGTTATTACAGTCACAAATGACACCAATGCAAAAAAAAAAAAAATGCAATTGGTGTCACTGTGACTGGGGGGGCAGGGGTAATTGGGGGGTGAAGGGGGGGTGTGAGTGTGCCTGGCATGTTCTACTGTGTAGTGTCGTGCTGGTGCAACTCACCGATCCTCTCTCCTCGGTGCCGGAACGAAAAATACCGACATGGAGGAGAGATTACATCACTTCCTCTGCCTGTGTTTACATTACAGGAGAGGAAGTGATGTCACGGAGCATTTCCATTCGTCGGGAGCGATCGCGAGGGGGTGGCCATGAATGAATGGCCGCCCCCTCATCCCGGATCGCTCCCGAACGAATACCGACCGCCGCAGGCACCGGGGGGGGGGGCCAGATCGGGCCCCCCACCCGCGGGAAGGCAGGGACGTACAGGTACGCCCATATGCCTGCCCGTGCCATTCTGTCGACGTATATCGTCGTGCGGCGGTCGGCAAGTGGTTAATCTGAAAATGTTGCACTGAGAAGTTAGTGATAAAAGGACAGAACATCTTACTCAGATTTAACAATGATTCTCTGTCCATGTCACCAACCTCTTGTATGGTTCTACCTAGAGAAGCTTCCTCATAGACTTTCTTCAGCACCAATGCTTGTTGGACATAATCATCTCTGCAGTTGCATCTCATCCTCAAAAATTGTCCTTTAGGATTATTTTTAAAGCATCTTTCCATCTATTAAATCTTCTGCCCTTGTTGTTTTACCTTTAGATAGTAAAACATTTTTTTTCTGCCAGTAAATACCTTATACAACCCACTTCCTGTTTCTTGTCTGGTCATTAGCCTAGGCTTATGAGATCCTGCACAGCTCTCTCTCTCTCTCTCTCACTTTCGTAAGAGTTTGCCAGGATGGGGGGTGGGGTGGGGGGGGGGGGAGGTGAGTCATAAGAGGGCCAATGAGAGCTGGAAGTGGATGCCGCTAGTCTTGGTGAATGGAGATAACTGCAGCATATCTGGCAAGTACAGAATCACAGTATATATAAAATAATATGCAAAGTGGTTGGAGGGAAGCTTCAGAATGGCAAAGATGTTTTTATTACAAATTATGTGAGCAGACAGCAGTTCCTCTTTAAGCCACAGAGGATGATAGCAACTGTCGACAGGAATGTAACCATTTCTATCTGACGTCTTAAAGAAAGATTTAGTAAATATTTCTCAATTCCTGATCATTAGGTTTAGGGTCCAATAAGTTCACTGTTTACTATACACATAAGACAGGCTAATATTCCTATAATTTCTGTTTAGATGAGACATGACGTTAACCAGTGATGCTTCATAACCCATTCGAAATGACAAAATATCATCCATAAATAGTTTATAAAATAATAAGTTATCCCATCCTTTGTCCAAGATGGTATCTAATTTCTTTGTTGCATCACGTGGCTTATTTGTCTGGATATTTTTTAATCATGTGGAGGTTTTTAACACTTGTGCACTGTATACATTGATGGGTCAACATTAAATATTACACTATGAGAGTTTATCTTGTTGTTGGTGCCTTGTGAATGTAAATGCCAATACTGCCCCCGGAGGATGGAAGTAGTACATCTTCAACATACCAGCTAATGAGAGAGAAAGGCTGGAGGGAACTAAAAAACAAAGGTATACTGATTTTCTATCCTTAGACAGCATAATATTGTGGTAAGTTTTGAATCTCTCTATCCAGTGGAAAGATTTTCACAGCTGGTGTTTTTTGATTACTGTATTTATTGGCGTATAACATGCACATTAATTTTAAAAGGGAAGTTTCAGGCAAAAAACGTACATTTTAAATAAGGAACTTTGAAGCAAAGTGCCCTTCTGCAGCCTTGGCATTGCCATAAATGCAGCCTCGGCATTGCCATCAATGCAGTCAATGTAGCAGCCTCAACGTTGCCATCAATGCAGCAGCCTCAATGTTGCCATCAATGCAGCAGCCTCAACGTTGCCATCAATGCAGCAGCCTCAATGTTGCCAACAATGCAGCAGCCTCACCGTTGCCATTAATGCAGCAACCTCACAGTTGGCTTCAATGTAGCAGTGTCACCATTGCCTTCAATGCAGCCTGATAAATGCCCATCTGTAGCCTAGAGGGGACAGGGAGGGGGCAGGACGAGCGCTGACAGATTACATACAGTGAGAATCTCCTATGATAGACAGAACAATGGTCCAATGGCGGACTTCCTATTACAGAGGCTGCCAAGTAAACAGGAGATTCTCACTGTACGTAATCTGATGGAGCTCGTCCCGCCCCCCTCCCTGTCCCCTCCGAGGCAGCTAAAATTGAAGTATTGGTGTATAACAATCACACGCTATTTGCACCTGATTTTCATGGTGGAAAAGTGAGTGTTATGTGCCAATAAATGCAGTACTTCCTGGTGAAGGATTGAACACAGACATTATGGCGATCACGATTAAGCTCCGAGGGGCGGATTGAAATGTGTTGAGGGCATGGCCTGGTGGGAGCCCAGCCATTTATTGTAATACCAGTGGGTCTGCATTGATGTGCGGCTTCATAGGATTTATCCTTTGCTTAACACTACTACTACTGTATTATTTATATACACATCTAAAAAGTCAAAGTACAAGCTACCTGTTTCAAATATTATTCCAGTTCCCGTACCATATGCTATTGCCGAGACAAGCTTCCACCTGGCCTGCACTCACAGAGGTTGATAGCCTCGGCAGCACAGAATTTTGTATAATAGTTCAAAGTAATACAGTGTTTATGGTTTGTGGTGTGATATGGCCAGCCATATATTTTCCCTTTCACATGGAGTGGTGAGTGCCCTGTGAAGACAAGGGTGAATGAGAGAGTTTTCATTTTATGTGATGATTATAGGAGTAGTTTGGCAGTCAAGCAGAGCCAGTGAGCCAATGAGGAGGGAGCGGGGGGGGGGGCAAGCCATGGATCTGTGTCTCTTGTGGATGCATAGAGCAGGGCTTGGGACCAAGCACGAACCAGTGCCCTTACAGCAAGCAGATTGCTATTGGGACACTGGTCAAGGGGGAGGAGCCAGGAGCGCCAGCGGGGGCCTGAGAAGAGGATTGGGGCTGCTCTGTGCAAACCACTGCATAGGGCAGGTAAGTATGACATGTTTGTTTTTTAAAAATGCCAAACTTTTCATATCACTTTAATGCATAAAAAATAATTACTCTGTATGTTTTAGAATTGGTTGCTACATTCAAGGTCTTGAGTATATTTTATGCTGTTTTCAGGAAAAAGGTTGAAGCCATTTATTTATGCTCCTAGGCTTTATAGAATAGTCTAAATCAGCTGCCTACGGCACATATATGTTTTTGTTGGTGTGTTTTCTGAAGTAGGTTGTGAGAGCATTTTGCCCAGTGATTTTTGGCCAATTTGTCATGCATAGTCTTTTGGTGAATTGTGAATTCTAGGGTTTTGTTTGCATAAATGCAAATAGATAAATCAATAGATAAGGGAATTTGATTAGTGGAGGTAAATACAAGAGGTAGCGTGATAAAAACTTCCACAAGAGATCTTCCTAATTTTATACCTCTTGTTGACCATGAGCCATATGGCCTTACTCTTGAAGCTCTTTAACCACTACAATACAGGGCACTTTCGCCCCCTTCCTTCCCAGCCCAATTTTCAGCTTTCATCGCTCTCACACTTTCAATGACAATTGCGCGGTCATGCTACACTGTACCCAAATGAAATTTTTATCATTTTGTTCGCACAAATAGAGCTTTATTTTGGTGGTATTTATTCACGACTCCGTTTTTTATTTTTTGCAATATAAGCGCAAAAAAGCGGAAATTTGGAAAAAAAAAATATTTTCTTTTTTCTATTTTAAAAGAAATCCAATAAAATCTAATTTTGTCATAAATTTAAGCCAAAATGTATTCTGCTACGTTTTTGGTAAAAAAAAGTCCGTTAAGTGTATAATAATTGGTTTGTGTGATCACGGACATATGTATAGGTGATCACATACATATGTGTGCAGATAATCATTGGAACATGTGATTTTAGTGGGACATATGGGGGGGGGACATGTGTTTTTTTTATTTGGGGACATGTCTTTTTATTATTTGGGGACATGTGTGTTTTGGGGACATGTGTGATGACATGTGTATTGTGGGGACATGTGTGTTTACACTGTAGGTTTACACTAGACTGGTGATCAGTTAGTAAAAAGCTGTAAAAACAGCTCATACTCAGTGATCACCAGCCGGCTGCAGCGATCTGCTCTCCTCTCCTCAGCGACGACTTCCGTGTGAGGAGAGGAGAGCCAATTGCCTAGCAACCGGCTGTTTGTTTACATCACATGACGGCCGTGATTGGACACAGCCATCATGTGATCAGGAGGGCCAATCACAGAGCCCTCCTGCCGATCCGAGATGCACCGTGTCCGGGTGACACGAGCACATCGGGATCGCGCCGCTGCGCGGGCACGCGCGCGCGATCCCCCTCCTTCTGAAGGACGTTCCTGAACGTCCTCTCAGAAGTAGAGAGCTCCCACCCGGCCAATGTACATATTGGCTGGGTGTACATGTACAATGTACATATACGTCTAAGTCTATTTTAACAGAGTCGTAGGAACAGAGAAGATTAGCTATTTAGCTATTCATTTTATATTTTATGCCAGGTTGACCAGTATAAGTATATAGAGTGGGTCCAAGGCTTTCACCTGTTAAAAGGGGGTCTTTGTGCATCTGTAGAATGTACAATAATTTAAGGTCTTGAAAAGAAAAGTGATCTAAGCTTGAATTGGTATAAACAAAGGCTCCTTGAATCCCGTTTCAAATATATCTAGTCAGCCATGTTAGAGATTGCTAGGGCCTCCATTCAGGTTTATTGTAAGAAACAAATAGATCAGGGATCTGCAATTAGCGGACCTCCAGCTGTTCAAAACTACAAGTCCCATCATGCCTCTGCCTCTGGGTGTCAAGCTTATGGCTGTCAGAGTCTTGCTATGCCTCATGAGACTTGTAATTTTGCAATAACTGGAGATACACTAATTGCATATCCCTATAATAGATGGTCTGCTAAGTCACTGACAGTGTTTACAGTTGTTCGAAGAAAGGCATATTTCCATCACAATTAGGTTGAGTTGGTATAAAACTTGTGTTATCCTGTGAGGAATCACTATGGTGACACTGTACTGCTCTGGTCACAGTATGTATAAAAAATGGTAAAAATTAAGTTACATTTTTTTTTTAAAAGTGTACATTTTTTTTTACATATTTTTTCACCAGTCAGTGTCCCTGATCATCGACACACCAGTCATATGGTGAAGCTATACTGCTCTGACGACAGGATGTAAAAAACAATTGTGAAAAAAAAAAAATACATTTCCTAATTTTCAAAAAAGTTGTGACAAAACATTACAAAAAAAACTTACCATGCCTCTAATTAAATACCTTGGGTGGCTTCTTTCCAAAAAGGGGTTATTTTGGGGGATATTTGTACTGTCCTGGTATTTTAGGACCTCAAAAAAATGAGTTTGGCCGCCAGTACATCACGATTGACCAATTTCCAAATATATAGATTGCAGACGCTATAACTTTCACACAGACTAAATAACATATACTGATGTGGGTTATTTTAAACAAAGAAATGTAGCAGAATAAACTTTGGCCTAAATTCATGGAAAAAGATTATTTATATGCAAAATATTTTAACAGAACCTAAGAACAACTTTTTTTTACAATATTGTCTGTATTTTTTGTTTATATAGCAAAAAAAAATTAAAAATAAAACAGTAGTGAATAAATACCATAAAAATAAAGCTCTGTCTCAAAAAAATGATAACAATTTAATTTAGGTACAGTGTTGCATGGTGAGTAACTGGCATTCAAAGTGTGAAAGCTCTGAAAGCTGAAAATTGCCCAGGGCAGAAGGGAGGTCAAAGTGTCAGGTATTGAAGCGGTTAAACTTGTAAATCCCCTCTACCATAGCGTAAATCCGTAAACAAAATCTACTGGGCACATTTAGCCCCTTCCTGCTCAGGCAGAGTGCTGGCGGCGGCGGCTGTATTGAGCAGTGAGGTGGGGGCCGGGCTCCGTGTTGCATGACGGTGTAATTGTCATTGAAAGTGCGACAGCGCTGGAAATTGGCCTGAGCAGGAAGGGGCTAAAAGTGCCCAGTAGATTTTGTTTAGGGATTTACGCTATGGGAGTTTCTACTTGCCTTTTATGAATGGTTCAACCGTGTGAAAAACGAGTTGGTGCTCCGGTGTGACGACCCCTTGAGATCTCTGATAACAAATGCCTATTTGATTTGAGATTTGGTAAGCGCGCATTCTTACTACTTATCAGCACGGTGTTGGTGAAGGAAACCTTTTTTATTGCACCTGCACAAGATTTATTTGGAAGAAGCATTTCCGTTTAATTGGACTGCCATGCTCATGATTACATCTTTATGAGGATCTGTTGTTTATACACATTTTCTGAGCACTTTGTTTATAGTATCTGTGATTGTTTATACAAATTTTGTGCACCTTATTATTGCATGAATTTAAAATTATTTAGCATATTTTTTATTTATTCACTTATTTTGTGTATTTTGTCACTAGATTTTGACTTTTTGACTATTTATGGTGTATATACAGTATTTTTGTTTATATGTTTTTCTTATAATTTTTGGATGTTAATTTTTTGTATTAAGATTTACTATATGTGAGAGTGCGGTTAAAATTCTTGATTTCTATCACAATAAAGCATAACTTTCAAAGGGGTGAATAGTTATACATTTTGATAACGTTTTTTTGAAAATGTCTAGGTGTTTTAAATAAGCCTTGCTGGAGGTAAATGTCTTTTTGCATGTGTGTGCTGTAATATTTTGTTCTATTTATACATAGGCACTGTTAATTCCAGTCTATTGACAATGGGTGCCTTGGACAAGATGACCTGCCATGGTAAGGTTCACCATCAGTGCCAGGACAAGGCCATCTAGAGCCTGGGGAAAACATGCCAAACTGCCCCCCCCCCCCCGAAGATGTATGAGCATTATCCCCCCCCCCCCCCAAAAACAAAATTAAGCACTAACCTGCACCATTACCCAACAAGCATAAATTCCCTCTCCTCCCAGGGCAAATTCCCCCCCCCCTGCTAAAATCACCCCTCCCAGCACAAATATTTGGCCTGCATCCCCCCTCCCAGCTCAAATCCTCTCTCTCGTCTAATCCTCGCAACACACCCTACCCCCCCAACAAAATCACTCCTCCTAGTACAAATCCTCTACTCCTCAAATCCCCCCTCACTCCCAATCCCCTTCCAAGCACAAATCACCCCATTCATCTCTACAGGCACAAACCCCTCCCCCAAAACAAATATTTCCCCTCCTGTCACAAATTCCCTCCCCCCTCTACAATTTCACCTCTTCTAGCATAAACAGCCCAAATCCCCCATTCTAGCACAAATCCTCTTTCGCCATCCCCCCTTCCAACATAAATCCCCCCCAAATCACCCTTCCTAGCACCCCCAATCAAGTTTTCACTCCTAGAACAATTCTTACCCCCTGCCCCCCCCCCAATCTCCTTGTGGTGCCCCTCCATCTCACATGATACCACGGAGCCCAGGGCAGCTTCCCTTCCTGCCCACCCCTTCTCCCAGCCCTGTTCATCATCCAAATTTAGTTGTTATACTATAGTATATCCCCTTCCGTTATAATTATATACAGCATGTTTTATATCATTTCATAATATGTGGCTCTAAAACTCAACAAACAGGTGATGTGTTTCTATTCACTGTTTATATTGTAGGTGTTTGCCTCAAAGAGACCATCTGATCTGCCATTGACCTTCCAGTCCTAAAGCCTGTTTGGTATTCTTCTATCATCCTTTTTAACATATGGTTTTAGCCATGTGGCCATATTAAATCTAATTTTATATTCAGAGATAAGCGTAAATCTGCCTCTATGGTTCTTTACAATCCTAGCAGCCTTCATTCTGATGTACTGAGCGTAGCATAAAGAAGAAAACGGAATGACTGCATGGACTAGTGTTGCTGCATTGTAAATCCTTTATTGAACTTGGCATGAATACATAAAGAATGCTTGAGCTTTCTTATGTTTTTCACACAATATGCAGTGGTTAGCAAACAGTAATCTGAACTTGGATTCATCAGAGCCTAAAAAATCTAGCCAGGCAATAGAGATCATTAACAAAAATCCACTTCATCGGACAACATAATTAAAATACTGGAAATAAAATAAAAAAAAATACAAAAAATTTCAAAAGACATTTCCTATCCAAAGTATGTGGAATATTTGTATGAAAACATACTTTTTTAAATGAAAAAAAAAAAGATTAGAGTTATTCACCATTTAAAAAACGGTAAAAGGTGCAGGGAATAAAATACTCTATGTAGCACCCTCTAGTGTGCTAGGGAATTAGTGCAGTTTTTTTTCCCTATAGTAGGCAAATGTTCAGGCTTGACTCACAGGTGGCATCACTAGGACCTCCAAATTCTTTCTAGAATATTCTGGTACTTTCTAGAAAGAGGTGTGGAGTAGAGGTGGAGCCACCTGGGGTATTCTAAGGAGCCCTGACCAATCACCAATTTGGATTGGCAGGGGGCAGGCCTCCTTAAATACCCAGGGTAAGCCCAGCTGGGGAGGAGTTGATCAGGTGGAAGAATGGAGATGGAGTGTTCGGCTGCCAGGCTTTTGAAAGAGCTCCCCAGTCTGGGGGGGTGACCTTGGGTCTGGGCTCGGGTGCAGACGTGACCCTCTTACAAATCAACACAGGTGTCCTGGACAGGAGATACGGGAAGAGCAAGAGGACAGCGGGAGAACACTGCTAAGCAAGTCTCCAGGAGTCCCACAGAGGCCAGGAGGGCTGGTGAGTGAGCACACCGTTGGGAGGACTGGAAGGCACACCTGAGAGGACTGATGTGGATCAGTCTGGGATGGGTGCAGATCCAGTCCGGAAAATGGTGGTGTCATGGGCAGTGGAGTGAGGCAGCTGCAGCCGGGAGGGCTGGCAGTGCCTGAGGAGTGGGTACTGGGAGCAGTAGCCACAGGGACAGTTAGCACTGGGACTTTCTATTTGCTACACCATAGGGTCCACTGTCCCTGCCTGTAAAGGGCACTTGCTTTAGACCTGGCTGAGCCACTGTAAGGCCTACCAAATCAGTGGTAGTTAGTCTTGAGAAGGAAAGAGAGGAAGCGATTTGCAGGAGGAGAAAGGAGTGATAATCAGAAGAGAGGAAGCGATGTACAGGAGGAAAAAATGATATATGTATATACAGGATGTATATAAAGTTCCAAGTGTTGATGATTGATTCCATGGGCATCTCATAAGTCCTCATCCCTATCCAAGTTCAATTTCCCTCAATAAAACATATAAACAAAGCGCAAGGACTACTTTCTCTGGATGAATGACAAGTGTGTCCCTGGCTGGGGCAGGGTGACAGACCACAATACTCAGCAGCTCCTATGGGGGTACCGCTACATCTATAAAATAATATAAATATATATATCTATATATACTGTAGTTATAAGTAAAATATCCACAATACAGAAAAATATCTTCTCCTTGGTTAAATTGTTTTATTTTCAGCTAAGAGCACATGAGATTTAAAAATGGCTGAAGTAAGAATCTTTTTGGTTATTTGGGCAAAGCTTTTTTCTTTCACAAGGAGTGAATTTACCTTTGCTGATAGCAGGCTATTTCCCACCATCTGCTGATGTCAGAGAACCACTCAAGACTCTCGTGGAATCCTGACCATACTGTCAGGATCCATCCAGCTTCATGATGGACAGCTGGCTCTGGCTTTCTGAGAGCCGAAGCCCGCTGTGCCCACCCCCTCTCCTGCCCAGCTTTCTAGTGAGCGCTAGAGGAGCAGAGCAAAGAGTGGTGACTAACAGGCAGTGCTCTCCTCTCTGAGCCGACTGAGAACTGAGTGATCAGCAGTCATGTGATCACTCAGTTCTCTGGCTTAGAGCTGACGAGGGACAGCTACAGCATCACATCAATGTTGCATCATAGAGGTGAGTATGAAGGTTTATTTTTTTTAAACCCCAAACTTCTCCTTTAAAGCTCTGTAAATTGAGTCTAATATCAGATAAATTACCTTGCAAACAATCTCTAAGGGGTCAGTTTATAACAGAGTGGATAGTGCTATATGTTCGCCATTTTATGATGCTTATCTACTGCTTACTACAGCCTGCATTTAGTGTTTTGGTCTGGCGTTCCTTCCATATATGCATGTGTTTTCCTGGTAACCTGCTGGATGGTGTACACACAGTAGGGTAGCCTTGCCTGTTGTGAGCAGCCTAACCTAAGCCAGTGGGCTCTTCAAATGTTTCTTCTCTCACTACCTTGTTTAACCACTTACTGACCGCCCGCCGTCGTTAAACATTGGCTCTTTGAAGTGGAATATCGTTGTTATGGCAGCAGCTAGCTGCCATGACCCTGGTATCCCCTTCTTCAGTGTGCGGTCCGCTTTAAGATAAAAAGTGGTCTCAGTGGCAGATTCGCTGGGAGATCACTTTCATCGGTGACGGGAGAGGGCTCCCAACCTCCCTCTGTACCCGGTGACCAAGGGATGTTTACATAAAAAAAAAAAAAAAAAATAAGAAAAATAAAATATTTTAATGCGCCCCGTCCCGCCGAGCTCTTGTGCAGAAGAGAACGCACATGTGAGTAGTGCCCGCATATGAAAACGATGTTCAAACCACACATGTGAGGTATCAATGCGATCGTTAGAGCAAGAGCAATAATCCTAGCCCTCTGTAACTCAATACAGCAACCTGTAGAATTTTTTAAAACGTTGCCTATGGAGATTTTTAAGGGTTTGTCACCATTCCACGAGCGGATGCAATTTTGAAGCGTGACGTGTTGAGTATCAATTTACTCGGCGTAACATCATCTTTCACAATATAAAAAAAAAATTGGGCTAACCTTACTGTTATCTCATACCAAAAGGTGAGAGAGCACTGCTCACCCCCAAAAAGAACTCAAAATGGAAAAAAATCCCCTGTAGCGGGGTTTTTAGGCAGCCGGGGGGGGGGGGGGGGAATAGTAATAAATAGGCAATGTATGAAAAATCTATGTTAATTGATATATAAAAAAAAAGAGGGCTGCAATTGGTTGACAAACTTGACATTCACTGTGTAATGTTGATGTGTAACCACTGTCTAATAATATGTATCCGGCATTATTAATTTCCCACTGAAGCTCATGTTTTAAGTATCATGTAAAGGTTTTTTTTATATATCAATAAACATAGATTTTTCATACGTTGCCTATTTATTACTATTTTCCCCCCTTGGCTGCCTAAAAACCCCACTATAGGAGAGTTTTTTTTCCATTTTGACCTTACTGTTGTCTTATTTTTTAATTAAAAAAGTGTATTTTTTCCAAAAAAACTTGTAAGACCGCTGCGCAAATATGATGTGACACAAAGTATTGCAACGAACACCATTTTATTCTCTAAGGTTTTAGGAAAAAAATATATATAATGTTTGGGGGTTCTAATTAATTTTCTAGCAAAAAAAAGGATTTTAACTTGCAAACAACAAGTTTGAAAAATATGCCTGGTCCTTAAGTGGTTAAAGTCCTAACGCCTATGGGATGTTCTTTTTTTTCATTGGACCCTGTAAATAGCTGAGCAGTGCTGCGCTCTACTTGATTTTGCTGCAGGAGCGGGACAGGAAATTCTCATCCCCCTGCCAGAACACAGCGCTGTATACTGTATGTAGCTGAGCCAAATGTGGTTTATACAACACACACAGGCGCTGCATCTGTTAGTGTAGTAAATGGTTTGTTTGGACCAGATTGGTTCAAATTAACTATTTAAACTTCTCTAAAACATTCATATATTAATTCTCTCACTGATAATCGGGGCACCGATCATCAGTGTCCTAATTATCAGTGCAGCCCCAACTATGCTGCCTATCAGTGCCAATCAGTGATGCTAATCAGTGCTTATCATTGCTGTCAATCAGTGCCCATCACCGCTGCCAATCAGTGGCGTCTCATCAGTGTTGTCCATCGGTGCCGCCTATTAGTGCCCATCAGTTCCACCTATTAATGCCCATCAGTACAGCCACATTAGTGCTTCCTAATTAGTGCCCACCAGTGCTGCCTCATCAATGCCTATCAGTGTTGTCTATCAGTGCAGCCGCATTAGTGCCTCCTAATTAGTGCCCACCAGTGCTGCCTCATCAATGCCTATCGGTGTTGTCTATCAGTGCAGTCGCATTAGTGCCTTCTAATTAGTGCCCATCAGTGCAGCCTCATCAGTGCCCATCAGTGAAAAAAATTACCTGTTTGCAAAATTTTATAACAGAAACCAAGAAAAAAAAATATGTTTAGAAAAAAATAAAAAACCCTTTGGGGATTTATTACCATCAAAAGAAACTATTTGTGTGAAAGAAAAATTATAAAAATGTCATATGGGTACAGTGTTGGATGACCGCACAATTGTCATTTAACCGGTTCCCGACCAGCGCACTCCGATGTACGTCGACAGAATGGCACGGGCAGGCATATTGGCGTACAGGTACGTCCAATCTTCAATGCCACCCTGCCATCGGGAGCGCGCCGCCGGCAGGGCGCGCTCCCGCGCTGGTCGGGACCCCATGAGTCCGGTCGCGAGACCCGCGGACTCGATCGCCGCGGGCATACCCGCGATCGTCTTACGGGACGGCTGAATGGAGGAAATGCTGTGTAAACAGCATTTCTCCATTCTGCCTAGCAACTAGTGACGCTGATCTCTGCTCCATGTGATTGGAGCAGAGATCAGTGTTCACTAAATGAAAGCCCAACCCCCCCACAGTTAGTAACACACCCCTAGGAACACTTAACCCCTACACTGCCACCCACTGGTTAACCCCTTCACTGCCAGTGTCATTTACACAGGAATCACTGCATTTATATAGCAGTGATTACTGTATAAATGACAATGGTCCCAAAAATGTGTCAAAAATGTCCGATGGGTCCCCCACAATGTCGCAGTCACAATAAAAATCGCTGATCGCCGCCATTACTAGTAAAAAAAAAAAAAAATTATTAATAAAAATGCTATAAAACTATCCCTATTTTGTAAATTCTATAACTTTTGCGCAAACCAATCAATAATCGCTTATTGCGATTTTTTTTACCAAAAATATGTAGAAGAATACGTATCGGCCTAAACTGAGGGAAAAAAAAGTTTTTTTTATATATTTTTGGGGGATATTTATTATAACAAAAAGTAAAAAATAATGCGTTTTTTTCAAAATTGTCGTTCTATTTTTGTTTATAGCGCAAAAGATGAAAACTGCAGGGGTGATCAAATACCACCAAAAGAAAGCTCTATTTGTGGGAAAAAAAGGACGTCAATTTTGTTTGGGAGCCACGTCGCACGACCGCGCAATTGTCAGTTAAAGCGACGCAGTGCCGAATCGCAAAAAGTGGTCTGGTCTTTGACCAGCAAAATGGTCCGGTCTGTAAGTGGTTAAAGCGCCGAAAGCTGAAAATTGGCCTGGGCAAGAATAGGGTAAATGTCCCCAGTAGGCAGCTGGTTAATGGCAATTAAAATAAAAACATTATATATGCATTACAGATCATGCATTAAGATGCTGTCCTCCATTTTTAAAACTAATCCTTACCTTTGACAATGGGTTATCCCTCTTCATCCTGCCAAGATGGCAGAACAGGAAAAGGATAGGTTTGCGCTATGGAAAGGGTATGTGTGTGTGTATATATATAAATGAACGGGTGCTGCCCCAACCAAATATTTCCAACTGATCTGGTTGGAATAAAGCATTAGAAAAATGTAGGTAGATGTGGCGCTCCCTTCTGTATACTCAAAAAACACTATATGTTAAGAGGGATCTATTATCTATAAAGTGAGAAGATTGCTTTTATCAAAAATGTGGCAGAACATCCAACCGCTGGAGACCCCAGCACCTCATGAACGAGCACTCTGCTATGAGAACTCAGCTTGCCTAAGTACACGCGCTCAGCTTGTTTCCTCGCTCACCCCAAAGCTCATCCTCTGCTGTGAGAAAGCAGACTGCTCTGCTCCTTAGTGAGGTGCTAAGGCCTTGTATCCAGCAGGCGGACGCCCTGCCATCTAGGCAGGACAGGGTGGGGAAGACAACATTTTATTGCATTTAAAGATTTAATGGATATGGATTTTTCAAAGATGTCCTTAAGGGTGAACTAATCTTTTAAGGCTTCCTGTCTTTCTGCTAACATATTGGAGCACTAAAATCCCCAACAAAACATAAAACGGTTAACCAATATCCAACTGCTTACAGATCAAAAGACATACAGTACATTCATACTCTGGTAGCATTAGGTATAGTCCAAGAAATACAATATTATAGACAAGATTATTAATATAAAGTTCAGAAAAAGTCCACTTTTAATTATCCACCATGGAGCCTTTTATTATATAAATATACAGAGCAGAGCGATGACCACCACTCATGACAGCTAGAGAAGAATGAACAACCACCCATCACTAGTGTATGACCTGTATATAAACAAGGTCAAAGCATTCTCTGTAATAGGAAACATACAAGACCCTCTGGCATTAGGAGCATAGCCGGCTATAATGTCTTCCCAGATCATTGTAATCCTTCAAACGAATAAACTTGCGTAGATCCAAGATAAGCAGAAAAATAATAACCACAACACAGTGCAGCAATTTTAAAACAACACTTATTAAAAAAAAAAGTATTAAAAACACTCAAGGAGAGATTATAACCAAGATGCATGTTCCTAACATTGTGTCATTTACTGGAATTAAAGGATTAGTTCGCCTTGGGGTAGGAACATCCCCAAGTGTTACAACTTCCTCAATACATTACTATGCATTAAAAGGAGCATTATTTTTAAGAGATAGAGCACTATAGAGATATACCGGTGACGCTGTAATGCTTGGCAATGTTTTTGGCAAAGTCAGTAAAGGTGAACTAACCCTTTAAAAAACAGCAAAAGATGATTAATGCCAATCACGCACCATAGGGGAATAGAGCCGGACCTCCTGTACCATGGCCAGAATCCATTAGTCCCGGAGGGCAGATAGGGGACTCTTTATTTTCTGTCAAGTTCAGGCAGGGTATTTCAATTGAACGCAGCCACCGGCACTTAAGTAAGTGGGCTCAAGTGTTAAAGTAATTGTAAAGGCTGAAGGTTTTTTTTTTTACCTTCATGAATTCTTTGCATGAAAGTAAAACACCTTCAGTATGCAGCCCCCCGTACTTACCTAAGCCCGATCCCCAATCTCTAGTAATGTGCACAAGACCCGAGGCTCTCCTGGGTCTCTAAAGAAGTAAACCAATAAACAATTATTATCAGATAGAGCTTGCTATACCATAAACTAATAATATCCAAAAAATTACAACATACTATGACTGCCACTAGTGATAGTGGTGATGCTATTAGTGTAAATATGAACCAAAATTGAAATTATATATAATTAACATAATAAGTAAAAAACAGTGCAGTGCTAATCAGGAATACCTTGATGTGCAAACATTTGTGATATGAGGGGAGTCATGTAAACAATACAAATGATATCCTTGGGGGAAAAAAAATTATTAAGTAAATATCACAGCCATTTGTGAACTGAAAAGGTCCAAAATAAAGTGAATAGGTCCGTGAAGACGTATATGTTAATTGCGTGATCCATTTTGTGATGATCAATCACCCAGAGAAGAATCACCAACGTGAAGCAAGCTGCCACCAGATGGAATATAAGAAGGCTTATCGGAACATATGGACCCAATTCAGCTTATACCAAATGGGTCAATAAAAGCAATGTTGTCTCAACACCTGGATATAGACGATCCACTCTAATCGTCTCCTGTACGTTGCTAGGGAGAATGCTGAAGGGTATACTGTCCATGCTGCTGTACATGGGGCACAGGGATGAGATCATGTTGATGAGATGATTACACCTCTGACTTTGAAAGGCCCTCTACATTAATATTTATTGCTATATTGATGTCAGTGATTGTTGGCAATCTCCCTAGCAACATACAGTCCATTTATTAACCCATTGCCTAATTATTATTCAAGGGGGCCCTGTCAGGTAGACTGTATAGGGCCCTGTGATTTCTAATGGTGGCCCTGGGCTCCATCCAAAATGAAGAGTACAGCTCTGCAGGCACATACAGAATTAAATACATGAACTATACCAATAATGCAGTTTGGATCTGTTAACCACTTAAGGACCGCCGTATGGAGATATACATCGGCACAATGGCACCGACAGGCACAAGCACGTACCGGTCCGTGCTTGCCTTCCAGCGGGTGGGGGGTCCAATTGGACCCCCTCCCGCTGGCTGCGGGAGTCCGTTTCGCTTCAGGAGCGATCCAGGATGAGGGGATGGCCATCTCCTCTCGATCGCTCCTGGCGAATGAGAAGCTTCCCCCACCTCTGTAGTGGAAACACAGGCAGGGAGGAAGTGATGTCACTCTCCTCGGGGCGGTCTATTTGACCGGACTGCGAGGAGAACACATAGTAAGTGTACCAATCACTACACTGACACGTAGGTACACATAGGCACACAAATCACCCCCCGATCACCCCCCCCCGATCGCCCCTAGAGTTAATCCTTTCACCCCCTTTTGCCAGTGTCACTAAGCGATCATTTTTCTGATCGCTGCATTAGTGTCACTGGTGCCGCTAGGTAGCTAGTTATTTTTTTAGGTTCACTGCCAGGTTTTTATAGCATTAGGTACCCCCATATACTACCCAATAAAGGTTTTAACCACCTGATTGCCCCTAGAGTTAACCCTTTCACCAGCGATCACCGTATAAGTGTCACTGGTGATGCTGGATAGCCAGTTAGTTATTTAGGTTCCCCGTCAGGTTTTTATATAGCGTCCGTGACCCCCATATACTACCTAATAAAGGTTTTAACCCCCTGATTGCCCCTAGTTAACCCTTTCACCCCCTTTTGCCAGTGTCACTAAGCGATCATTTTTCTGATCGCTGCATTAGTGTCACTGGTGCCGCTAGGTAGCTAGTTATTTTTTATGTTCACCGGCAGGTTTTTATAGCGTTAGGTACCCCCATATACTACCTAATAAAGATTTTAACCCCCTGATTGCCCCTAGAGTTAACCCTTTCACCAGCGATCACCGTATAAGTGTCACTGGTGATGCTGGTTAGCCAGTTAGTTATTTAGGTTCCCCGTCAGGTTTTTATATAGCGTCAGGGACCCCCGTGTACTACCTAATAAAGGTTTAACCCCCTGATTGCCCCTAGTTAACCCTTTCACCAGTGATCACCGTATAAGTGTTATGGGTGACTCTGGTTAGTTAGTTTGCTTTTTATAGCATTAGAGCACCCACCATTTATTACCCAATAAAGGTTTAACCCCGGATCACCCGGCGGGTGATATCAATTAGGTTTTAGGGTCAGGGTCTGCGTCGCCCCAGGCAGCGCTAGGTTAGTGCCAGTACCGCTAACACCCACGCACAAAGCATACACCTCCCGTAGGGGTATAGTATCTGAACAGATAAATATCTGATCTGATCTGATCAGATCTATACTAGCGTCCCCAGCAGTTTAGGGTTCCAAAAAAACGCATTGTTAGCGGGATCAGCCCAGATACCTGCTAGCACCTGCGTTTTGCCCCTCCAACCAGCCCACCCAAGTGCAGTATCGATCGATCACGGTCACTTACAAAACACTAAACACATAACTGCAGCGTTCGCAGAGTCAGGCCTGATCCCTGCGATCGCAAACAGTTTTTTTTGGTAGCTTTTTATATTTAAATCCTAAAGGCGGTGCTTGGTGTTCGGGATCCCGTACGTTGCTAGGCTCCCAAAAAGTCCCCCACACGTGGTATCCCCGTACTCAGGAGAAGCAACAGAATTTATTTTGGGGTGTAATTTCACTTATGCCCATAGCATGTGTGAGCAATATATCATCATTTAGTGACAACTTTGTGCAAAAAAAAAAAAGTTTGTAATATTCCCGCAACTTGTGGCAAAATATAAAATATTTCATGGACTCAACATGCCTCTCAGTAAATAGCTTGGGGTGTCTACTTTCCAAAATAGGGTCATTTGGGGGGGGGGGGGGGTTGTGCTATTTTGGCATTTTATGGCCTTCGAAACTGTGATAGGTAGTGAGGAGTGAAATCAAAAATTTGCACCCTTAGAAATCCTGAAGGCAGTGATTGGTTTTTGGGGTCCCATACCCGGCTAGACTCCCAAAAAGTCCCACATATGTGGCTCCCCGTACGCAGGAGAAGCAGCAGAATATATTTTGGGGTGCAATTCCACATATAACTATGGGATGTGTGAGCAATATATCATTTAGTGACAACTTTTTGTAAACTTTTTTTTTTTTGTGTCATTATTCAATCACTTGGGACAAAAAAAAATATTCAATGGGCTCAACATGCCCCTCAGCAATTTCCTTGGGGTGTCTACTTTCCAAAATGGGGTAATTTGGGGGGGGGGGTTGTACTGCCCTGCCATTTTAGCACCTCAAGAAATGAGATAGGCAGTCATAAATTAAAAGCGAATATCCAGAAAATGTACTCTAGTTTGTAGACGCTATAACTTTTGCGCAAACCAATAAATATACGCTTATTGACATTTTCTTTTTACTAAAGACATGTGGCTGAATACATTTTGGCCTAAACTTATGACTAAAATTTAGTTCATTCGATTTTTCTTATAAAAAAAAGTAGAAAATATATTTTTATTGAAAAAATGTCAGTCTTTTTCCTTATATATCGTAAAAAATAAAAATCGCAGAGGCAATCAAATACCATCAAAAGAAAGCTCTATTTGTGGGAAGAAAATTACGCAAATTTTGTTTGGGTACAACATTGCATGGCCGCGCAATTACCAGTTAAAGCAGTGCAGTGCGAAATTGTAAAAAGACCTCTGGTCCTTAGGCTGACAATTGGTCCAGGGCTTAAGTGGTTAAAGAGTCAGTTTACCTTAACCCTATGCAGTCCATGAACATCATTCCTTAATTCTACAATAATCCAATCTTAAAATATGCATTTATGCTCTTCCCATACTTGTAAGCCATTAGTGAAGTCTGCCACAAATAATAATTTTCACAGCTCCATCCTGTTCTTTTCTTTAGTACAGGTCAGCCATTAAGATGAGTGCCCCTAATGGTACAAGAATGAGTGCCATCCTTCTGACCCCTGCACAGTGCTAGCTCTTTATGCTGCAGCTCTCTCCCATTGCAGCTGCTGAGCTCATCTGCTCGGTAAGAAAGCTTAATGCGTACGTGCGTCCTAAGAAGGACCGCACTCACTCCTGTGCTTCTAGGGGGCGCATTTGTCTTAGCCCTTGTACACACGGTCGGAGATTCTGACAACCAAATCCGTCGGATTTTGTCCGAAACTGTTGCATACACATGGTTGGACAAAGTTGTTGGAAAATCCGACGTGATTATTTTGTTACGACGGGACTATGTTCAGGCTAGTAGCCAATATCTTTGGTGTAGGAATTTGATCTGAGCATGCGTGGCACTTTGTCCGATCGGAATTCTCTACACATAATTGGAGTATGTCCGATCGGAGCATTTTGTCAGAAAATTTTACCAACAAGTTGGAAAACTTGGTCCGTTGGATACTCCGACGGAAACAGTCCAATGTAGACCACACACAGTTGGAATATCCGACAAAACGGTGCGATCGGACACATTCCGTCGGAATCTCCGACCGTGTGTACAAGGGCTTAGAGAAGAAGACAGGACTGAACTGTGAAAACTATCACAAGTGTTTGGAGCAGATTTCAATCCTTCAGCAAATAATTTTTTTTTTAAAAGGTGGCTAACCCTTTAAAGCTGAACATCAGGCAAACGTCTAAATACACAGAGGAGATACATATACAGGATCTTTCTTTACGAGAAACACCAGATTTCTGAGCTTTTCTCTGTACCTCTAATCGCATACTCATTGCACTGCAGTATAGCTGATTGGCTTCTTGTGCTGCTTCTCCCTCTCTCAGTCTTATCTCTGCTACTATACATGGACTGCAAGAGGTTAAATTTAGATACTTACACTGCCTGCAAGCCAAAGCTGACTTAAAAAAAAAAATCAAACTTCAGCTTTAAACTTTGAGTCCTTTTAAAAGCAAACAGAGCAACATTGCTATGATTTATAAATGTGATTTTTTTAAGCAGCAGTATGGCACCAGTAAAGCCACGATGGTGCTTTACACATGGGCCTATTCAGGGAATTTAAACGTGAGACATTGGATTTGAAGCCATTGGAATGTGGAGCATTTCTAGTCCAATAGTAAGGGACAAGACCGGACACAATGTTCTGGCTAGGCAGGTTTTATACACAAGGGGGCCTCAGAAAATACCCCAGTAGGAATTTAACATTTTAGAAATATGATGAGAGCAACACACCATTTATCATAGAGTCCAGATGAGTATGTTATTAAAATCCTTCATTAACCACCCCAGCCCTAGAAGGATTTGCCCCCTTAATGACCAGGTCATTTTTTGCGATACTGCACTGCGTTATTTAAGCTGACAATTGCGCAGTCATACAGCGCTGCAGCCAAATAAAATTGATGTCCTTTTTTCCCCACAAATAGAGCTTTTTTGGTGTATTTGATCACCTGTGCAGTTTTTATTTTTTGCACTATAAACAAAAAAAAAAAACAACCATTTTGAAAAAAAATTTCTAATTTCTTCATCAATTTAGGCCAATTTGCATTCTGCTAAAAGCATTTATTGATTGGTTTGCGGAAAAGTTATAGCGTCTACAAAACAGGGGATAGATTTATGGCAATTTTTTTTTTTTTTATAGTAATAATAAGATCAGCGATTTTTAGCGGGACTGATACATTGCGACCGACAGATTGGAAAGCTGACATTTTTGATACTTTTTTTTGGGAGCCAGTGACATTATTACAGTGATCAGTGCTAAAAATATGCACTGACTTTGTACTAATGGCACTGGCAGGGAAGGGGTTAACATCACTGGTGATCAAGGGGTTAACTGTGTTCCCTCACTATGTGTTCGTCTTCCTGTATAGCACAAAGACAGGATGTCTGTGTGATTCCCTGTCAGAATGGAGATCTGCCTTGTTTACTATGGCAGCTCCTTGTTCTGTCACTGTGGGGAACGATTGCGGATGGCCATCGAGTCCACCGGACCCGCTGTTTGGCTCCCCCGCTGGCGCCGTGTACGAGCCAACGTACAGCTATGGCGATTTGCGCAGCTGAGCCAACCTGCCACAGTATGGTGTTACAGCCAACACAATTCAGAGGCTACAACAGGGGCTAATTGTTATAATAGGTTCTGTTTGAGACTAACATGACTAACTGCAGAGACTATCATAAAGATACCTAAAGATGTTTGCATCCTGATCTGGTCAGTTATTACTGGGGCTACAGCTGATCATCTAGGCTTGATTTATTTTTCCCCAAGATAGGGCCAATGTCAGAAGTATGGGCTCTGGCTATATGCCTTTGCAAAACCAAAGAAAATTCCCAGCTCAACTCACCAGCCAGTCTGCAACCAACCAAATTAGCCTGTCTAACAGTTTGCGTTAAAAACAGGGGTTTAGTTAGCATACATTTGCACATACATGCTTAAGCTGCAGAGCAGCTCCAAGGCACCCCAGTATTATCTGCAGTCTTAACTTGTAAATTTATAAGAGTCTCCATAGTAGAAGCAAATGCATTCTAATGGATAGACAGAGGGCAGGTGAGCCTGGAAGTAGCCCACTCCATATGCCTTTGCCCTGTGCGAAAAGAATGCCAGTACAAGACACTGAAGGCTTGGTTCACATATATGCGAATTGGACCGGCTTTCAATGGAACCGGTTGACACATGTATGTGGCGGCCGCAGTCCATTTCTGAAAAGGGTCCTGTGCAATTTTGGGTCTGGTTTAGGTGCTAATGCAAGTAAAAATTCACACCGGAACTGGTGAACAAAACTGCACCAGACTCCAGACTGCAAACCATAGCCGGACATGTGTGAACCTAGGCGAAGGGTGCTTGAGAACGGAAATTTGGTAAAGATTTACCAGAGAAATCAGGGAAGTCAATCACCTAGTACAAAAAGCGAAACTAAATCAGAGCGGTGCCCAAAAGGAGAGTTTTTTGGTTATTAAAGGTCCCAGGAAACACTTTGTGAAACATGGTTCTAGGAACGGCATTAGGTTTAAAATGGCTAAAAGGTTTGCATGAAATGAAAGTCTTTAGCCAAAACTCAAAGAATTCAAGCAAAGAGCACAATCTGCTGCAGCCCCATAATATCTCCCAGCTGCTTCCATAAAACAGTAAAATAAGGACACGGAGCTAAGAAAAACTTCCACGGCTTAGCCTGAGGACGCAGGCCACATGACGGCCAGGTCAAGCAGCAGACACTTTTGTTCATGAACTCCTGGGAGAATTCTTCTACTGAAGTGACCCGAGAGGTCAGGAGCCTCTGAGGCCTTTATTGAAACTAGAACGTGCCCAACAGATTTCTGTACCGGGGGCTAAAACTATAATTATCAGAAAAAAACCTTCACATTTCTTAGCAAAGTCAGTTCAAAATGCTGTACTGACATCTTAGCCCAAAACCAACACACCAAATATATGAGGACACATTTTGGATTTTTGGAGTTAAACGTTAGGTAGATAATTTGCTACAGAAACAATGCTAATGTATAACATGTTGAAGGATTGAGAAGAACTGAATTTGCTGTATTTGATTTTCAGTTGTATTTAAACTATGAGTGGAAGTAATAACAGCTGTAAGGTGTTCCCTGTATATAAAATCTCATGACAAAAAGGTAAAAAAATTCTACGTAAATCCCCCACCTCCTTGGACAGTAAGGGGCTACCTTTTATTTTGTCTAGGGGTTTGATATGAACAAAGGGTTCGTCCTTTCTCCCCTAGCAAACGTCGCTCTTCTCTTTCCTCTGACGCTCCTAGAATGCGGGTGGCTTTAAGTATCCTCGCGTATGATGCATTATCACTGGTCCTGCACATTGCCTAATGACGTGCAATTGGTGAAGCAGTGAAGAAGGGCAGCTTCGGGGGACTGGTCATAGAGATAGATGGAGAGGTGGAAGTCTTTGGGATCAAAGAATGAGGTAAGTATTTCAAAATTGTAACTTTTGAAGTGCTGGGAGGAGACGCTGTAAGTAAAATTTTTTCAGCTGCCTGGAATTTTGCTTTTGGATGCATAAAATCATTAGAAAAAGTTAATCTAATCCTTCCATTTCTGGTCAAATCGATAAAGGTAATCAATTGGGGTTGATTTTCCCAGCCAATCACTACTGTTTCTTATGAGGCAGGCCAGCACCCTAGCGCACCCCCCCCCCCCCTCCCTGCTCACCCAGTGCCAACGTTCATGTTTGTAGAAAGATCTTTTCTGAGTAGTTTAGATAGTTTAGCGTGTATGTAAAACACTTAACTCCTATTATTTGTTCCCTTTTAGTCTATTTATTAACCACTTATCGTCCAGAAAATTCTACCCCCTTCATGACCAGGCCATTTTTTTTTATATTCGCCACTGTGCTACTTTAACTGCCAATTGCGCAGTCATGCAACACTGTACGCAAATGAAATTGATATAATTTTTTTCACACAAATAGAACTTTCTTTTGGTGGTATTTTAGCCCAAAATGTATTCTGCTTCATGTCTTTTGTAAAAAAAAAATCCCAATAAATGTAAACTGATTGGTTTGTATGAAACTTATAGCATCTACAAATGATTGTATATATGCTGGAAGTTTTATTTTTTTAATACCAGTAATGGCGGCGATCTGTGACTTATAGTGGGACCGTGCGGTAGGCAATCTGGCACTAACTGACCCTGGAACTGACAATGACATCACCAGTGACACTATTATAGTCATCAGTGCTAATACTTTACACTGTCACTATACTAATGACACTGGCTGGGAAGGGGTTAATACCTAGGGGCAATCAAGAAGTGTACTGTGTGCCTAACAATGTGTAATGTGTGGTTGTTTATTTCTCACTAGACAGCCACGTTGCTGCTTTGTGTATAAAGTCCTGTGTTGTTGGGAAACACAGGGCTCTGTACTGTGATTTGCTAACCCGATCAGCAGGTCCTGGCCATAAATCATTGGCTGGTACCTGCTGACCGACTTGTGCTGTACCGAATCACAGCACAAATGGGGCAGTGGGCAGGCATCCCCTACCTGCAAATGCCAGATCACGTACATGTACGTGGCCTGGCGCACAGTGACTACCCCTTCGCCATATATGTACATGGCAGGATTACCACATGCAAACAGAGGACAAAAAGCCCAAAGAAGAAAACTAATACAGCCACCACATCTAAGGACTGGTAAACTGCAATATGTTACATTTTTTAACATACTGTATATACAGGGCTCAAAATTTCAAGTCCTGAGCTACTAGTCAGGCATCAAGGGTTACTCGCCACCAGTTGCTCTGTCCAACCCCTATCCTGCCCTTAAACTGGCCATTGAACCCGCCCTCATAAATTATCTCATGAAATTACATTTAAATGTTTTATGCAGAGCTAAGCTATAAAAATATTAACAACTTTATCCATGTCCGCCAATGCGGCTTGTGTCCGCCTATGATGCAGCCTGTGCCCGCCAATGCAGCCTGTGCCTACAATGCAGCCTGTGTGCAATGCAGCCTGTGCCCAATATGCAGCCTGTGTCCCATGCAGTTTGTGCCTACCAATCAGCCTGTGCCCCATTCAGTCTGTATTCCATGAACTTTGTGCCCACCATGCAGCCTGTGTGCAATGCAGCCTGTGCCCACCATGCAGCCTGTGTCCCATGCAGCCTGTGCCCATCATGCAGTCTGTGTCCCATGCAGCTTGTGCCCACCATGCCTGTACCCACCATGCAACCCGTGTCCCATTCAGCCTGTATCCCGTGAAGTTTGTTTCCATCATGTGGCCTGTGTCCCGTGGAGTTTGTGCCCACCATGCAGCCTGTGCCCCATTCAGCCTGTATCCCATGAAGTTTGTGCCCACCATGCAGCCTGTGTCCCGGGCAGTATGTGCTCACCATGCAGCCTGTGCTCACCAAGCAGCCTGTGTCCCATGCAGTTTGTGCCTACCATGCAGCCTACCTGTGGTGGGAAAGAGGAGAGCCGCTGGATCAGAGCAGGGAACATCACAGCTTTCATTTCAATAGCTGTGTATTGTTCCCCCATCGTGTGCTGTCACATAAGTACCTCCCCTTGTCCAGGGAACTTTGATAAATGTCACCCGCCCTAGGATTGGACGGGTGATCTGTTTATCATAGTCCCAGAAAACGAGGAGGGGCTTATGTGACGGCACACGGCGGGGGAACACCACACAGCTATTGAAATGAAAGCTGTGATGTTCCCTGCTCTGATCATCCAGCCAGCGACTCCCCTCTCTTCCCCTCTGTGATCAGCGGTGCTCGCCCTCCCTGCTCTCAGGCAGCCCTTCTCCCCAGCCCTCAAAATCTACTCGCAAAATGCGAGCGGGCGAGTGGAATTTTTGAGGTCTGGTATAGAGATTGGAGCCAAGTACAGTATATCATGCACTGGGGAAACTCTACATACTTTACTAGTAGAATGACACTCAAGGGTTTAAAAATATATATATACAGGTTATAATTTAAAAAGGAGCATTGTGTATTCTTCACAAAAGAAGGTGTGGAAGCTACCAGCTGAGGTTTACAGGTACTCTATTAGCTCTGATGTGCCCATAATGCAGGCAGCTATGGTGTAGACAAGTGATTCTCAACTAGGGTTCCTCCAGAGTTTCCTAGGGGTTCTTTGAGATTTGGCTTTTTGACCTCCCATTTAATAGTGCCTGTATAGTTCCAGGGCGAACACTACTTGGCAGACAGAGCCAGCATTATGACACCATTTTAGCTGTCTGTAAGAGTGGCATTCTCATCACCAATAAAAGGAGAGCATTCTTCCCACTTACTATCAATATTTTTTTTTAACAAATTCTGTTTATTGATTTTATGCAGAACATACAAAAACATTGGACGCGTCAGATGGACACATCCACAGGCCATCAATTTTTTTCATGCATCCTCTGGCCTCATAGGTGTGTTTGTAATAAGGCAACATCGTGTTTACCAGGTTTTTCCAAAAGGAAACCGTCGGGGCCCTTGCTTTCTTCCAATGCAGAAGAATGGACTTTCTACCGTAAAACAACAGGATACTCAGCATTGTTCGCATAGCCCTTGAAGGCACCACCTCATCAACCAGGCCAAACAGGCAAACTCTAATAGTCTTTGGAATAGGTACTTGAATCAGTTCAAAGATGCACAAAGTTATGTCTTCCCAAAAATCCTGCACAAGGGCGCAGTCCCTAAAAATATGGCTGGCATCCGCGAGGAGGTGCCTGGGAAAATCTTGCCCAACCGGGCCGGAGTATAATAGCTCCTGTGCAAAAATTTGAACTGGATCAATCTGTCCCTAGCGGACACCAGGTGTTGGAACGGCTTGACCCACAGGGCATCCCAATCTTCCCCTCGGGCATCTGGGACCTCCGTTGCCCACCTCTCTCTACATTTTACTATGGCCTGGGGTGTGATTTGGAACATTTCCTTGTAGGTCACTGAAAGGGGTTTGACCAGGTCCTCCCCTGACAACAACCTCTCCAAGGCTGAAGGCATAGACTCCACTCTCATCTCTCGAAACTGTATCTGAAAGGCATCTCTAATTTGTAGAAACCGGAATAAATAACTATTAGGCAGGTCGTGCCTAGTTTGTAATTGAGGAAAGGTCTGCAGCTCCCCGTATCTAGTGATATCCCCTATGGTCTTGATACCTTTCACCACCCACAGCATGGGATCCGGGAGATTATAAAAGTGCGGCAAGGTCGGGTTCATCCACAAGGGCGTGGAAGGGGATATCCCTCTAAAACTGGGACATGCCCATTTAACCGCTACACCCCACGCTCTGATAGTAGCCTTCATGGACAGCGTCAATGGTAGCTCCGATTTAGTACCTCTAAACAGGGCGAATCGCAAACTGTCATAAGCCCCCAGGTGAGCCGCCTCCAACACTGTAGCCGTATCCCCATCATCAACCGTCAACCACCTGCGTGCAAACACCAGCTGCCCGGCGAGATAGTACTTATACCAATCGGGTAGAGCTAGGCCACCCCTCTCCCTGGGTTCCTGCAGTACTTTAATTCCCACTCTGGGTGTCCCAGGGGCCCAAAGATACGATGAAATTATGCTGTCCAGTTTGCGGAAATAGGACCTTGGAACCCAAACCGGTGCGTGCCTAAGAAAATATAACACCACTGGGAGGAATTTCATCTTCAGCAAACTAATCCTTCCCATCAAAGACAATGGGAGTTTAATCCATGCCTGCGTTTTCTTCTTGAGAAGCTGTATCAGGGGCAGTAAGTTAAGGGCCATATAGTCCTCCACCTTCGCTGTAACTTGTACTCCCAAGTATTTGAGGGACCCAACCCACTGTAATGCCATCCCGGGGTCTGCTCTATCCTTTGCCGCCGCATCAATGGGTAGAATAGAGGACTTCCCCCAGTTTACCCTTAGCCCGGAAAATTGAGCAAAATGATCTATAATCCCCAAGGCCACTGTCAAAGATTCCCCAGGGTCATTTAGGAATAATAACATGTCGTCCACGTACAGTGCAAGAGTCTCGTCAATTGTTCTCACTCTAATATGGCCAATGTCACCTGATGACCGTAATGCCACAGCAAGTGGCTCCAGAGCCAGGGAGAACAGAAAGGGCGAGAGAGGACAACCCTGTCTCGTCCCCCTGCCCACCCCAAAGAAATCGGACGTGGCTGAACCCAGTCTAATCGGTTGGGTATATAACATCGCTATCCATCTTCAAAACTGTGGACCGAACCCCATGACCTCCAACACTTTGTTCATGTACATCCAGTCCACAGAGTCGAAGGCCTTTTCAAAGTCTATGGAGACCACAACTCTGGATGCGCTCTCACTCTGTTTAATCTGTAAATGGGTAAAAAGTCGTCTTAAATTCGTGTCTGTGGACTTACCCGGCATAAAGCCAGTTTGGTCAATATTAACAATCGAAGGGAGCACCTCAGCTAAGCATCTGGCCAGTATCTTAGTGAGAATTTTTAAGTCCATATTAAGCAGGGCAATCGGTCTGTATGACGCACAGTCCATGGGGTCCTTTCCTGGCTTTAGTAAGAGGACCATGTATGCCTCCATCATAGATTGTGGGAGGGAACCTTGCTCAAGACAGTGTCCCTAAAGCGCATGAAGTCGGGGGGCCACCAGGTCCACATTAGCTTTGTAAAAGTTCGCTGGGAACCCGTCCGGGCCAGGGGCTTTACCCGGGGGAATGCTAAAATCACTGTCTGCACCTCCCCAAGCGTTATTTGGGCTTCCAGTAGGTCCCGGTCCACATCAGAAAGTCTAGGTATAGGTAGGCCTCCCAATAATGAATCCAATGCTAACGGGTCATAGGGAGGTATGGGGGAGTACAATGCGGAATAAAATCTTGCATTATAGCCCCCGGTTCACTAATCAGTCCCCCACCCTGCTCCCTAAGAACCCGAACACAGGTGAGAGAGCCATGATCAGCCACCAGCATTGCCAAGAGTTTCCCATTTTTGTCACCCTCTGCAAAGACCGTCTGGGCTTATTTAGCTGTTTCCGTGCGGGATTGATTCGTAAAATGCAGCGAGAGCATGCGCCTCGCCTCCAGCAGGGCCTCATACGTTGCACCCGATGGAGAGTCCGCGTGCGCCCTGGCTTCATGACTTACATGTTGCAGTAAGTCGTCCACCTCTTTCCCATCAGCCACCCTGGCCATTTTTATGGCCGAAATAAATTGCCCTCACGTCACCACTTTAAACGCGTCCCATACCACCCTTGGGTCAGCCGTATCAGCATTTGCAGACCAGTATGCTTGCATCTCTCCAGACACCTGGTCCTGGACCAAGTCATTTTGAATCCAACCTGGGGAGAGTCTCCATCCCCCCCTCCTCCCCCCTGATGGAAGCATCAAGGTAACCGCAAGTGGGTTATGGTCTGTCAATACCCCCGCTTGGTAAGTCACCCCAGTCACATATTGCAGCATTAACTGGTTCCCAAACGCTAAATCAATTCTCGCCGCCGACTTGTGAGTCGACGACACATGTGAATACCCTTTTTCCAGTGGATGTTTGCATTTCCACAATTCCACAAGTTCCGCCACCAAGCACCAGCCGAGCAAATCAGCCGATACCCCCCTGTGCGGGTTGGTGGTATCCAAGGCCGCATCAAGGACGGCATTGAAATCCCCCAACCAGAGCACAGGAAGGTGAGCATATGGTGCAAGCTTGGACAAGAGATCATACAACACCTTGACCTGGAAAGGTGGCGGGACATACACATTAACCAGTACCATTCGTTGTAAAATACATCCAGAACCACAGCCACAAATCTGCCTCCTGGGTCAGAAATAACCTGATGGATTTTACAAGAAATATTTATATTAATCAAGATCGAGACTCCTCTGGCGAACGTGGAGTACGTTGAGTGTAATGCTCTCTGTATCCATGGTTTACGCAGAGCTAAGACCCTGCTACCATCAAGATGGGTCTCCTGCAGGAGGATGATGTGTGGCTTGGACAGTTTAAGAAATTTAAACACAGCAGCCCTCTTTACCTGATGACCCAACCCTCGGACATTCCATGAGACAATTTTTACATCATCCGCCATTAAGCATGCTGTTCATATATTGTCAGGTACTCACCAAAGCCGAAGTGCTGAGAGCGGCTCCCCTTGCAGCTGGGTGCACAGTACCCCTGAGGATGGAACAGTGGGTACAGGGCACAGAGAGGCACGGGTTACCAGCAGGTGACTGGAATGCAGCAGGTCTACTGAAGGAAGAGATGCCCGTGCAGAAGATCTTGGAACTGGTAGAGGTAAACGCATGCCAGGGGTTCCAACACCTGGAGTGAAGGCCGAGGGTCAAACACAGGTACAGTCCGTGAGACAAAGGATATTCCAGAGGCAGGCCGAGGGTCAAGCACAGGTATCAGTCCGTGAGATAAAGGATATTCCAGAGGCAGGCCGAGGGTCAAGCACAGGTATCAGTCCGTGAGCCAGCAAGGCTAAGTGCAGAAAGTCAGTTTAAACAAGCCAGGGGTCAGATCAGGAGAGAAGCAGAGTGGTCTTCAAACAAGCCGGGTCACAACAGGAAGTGGTCAACAGGAACAGGAAACAGGAACACAGGTGAGCTGAGGAGACAAACCAGCAAAGACACAGAGCACATTGATGCCTTTTATAGGACTGTCAGGCCAATCAGGTAAGGCCCATAGCCATGTGCATAGGCTTGCACATGCGTGTACGACATTGTGTCGTACGACGCATATGCATGCGTCGTTGTGCAGCTCTTCCCCGCAGGCGCACGGGGAAGTGCCGACGTTGAAGTCTGGTGATTCTCTGACAGTGCCCCCCCCCAAGGGGCAGCCTCCGGATGCCCAATCTGGCTGGTAGCTTGGGGTGTCTCCGGTAAAAATCCTGTATCAGGCGAGGAGCGTGGATGTTGCTGGAGGGTTCCCAAGAACTGTCTTCAGGGGGATACCCTTTCCATTTTACCAGGTATTGGGTCTGTCTTCCCCTTTTTCGACAGTCCATTATTTCTTCAACCTCGAATTCTTCCTTGCCTTCGACTTGGACGGGTGGAGGTGGTGCCACTTGTCTTCCGGTGAAGGAGCTTGGAATCACTGGTTTTAATAGGGATGCATGGAACACCGGTGAATTTTGTAGGAACTAGGTAGCGCCAGTTCAAAAGCTACTGGGTTTACCACCCTTTTGATTGCAAAGGGGCCAATGAACTTGGGACCGAGCTTCCGTGACGGGTATGGCAATCTCAGGTTGGCAGAAGATAACCAAACCTTATCCCCGATCTTGAAACTTGGGCAACTTCTTCTTCCTCTATTGTAGTATACCTCATAGTCTCTTTGAGCCTTCTTCATGGCCTCCTGAATCTGTAGGAAATTGTCCTGAATTGACTTTACCCGTTCTTGGACTGCAGGAGCGGAGACTTCAGGGACGGAATCTGGCAAGAAAGAAGGGTGGTAGCCATAGTTCGCCCAAAATGGAGTTTGGTTGGTGGCGGAATGTACAGAGTTATTATACGCAAATTCCGCGCAGGGCAGGAGAGAGGACCAATTGTCTTGAGAGCAGGAGCAGAAGCAACGAAGGTATTGTTCTAGTGTCTGATTTGTTCTTTCTGTTTGCCCGTTGCTTTGCGGGTGGTATGCGGAGGATAGTGAGGACTTGATTTCTAGTGCTTTGCAGAGGTCTTTCCAGAATTTGGAGGTGAATTGGATTCCCCTATCAGACACGATGTTGGAAGGGACGCCATGTAGCCTCACGACTTCCTTGATAAAGATACTTTCTGTAGCTGAAGCAGAAGGGGTGCCATACATAGGTAGAAAACGTGTCATCTTCGAGAGACGATCTACCACTACTAGGATTGTAGTGAACTGGTCAGAAGGTGGTAAGTCAACAATAAAATCCATAGAGATCTCTCTCCAAGGGCGTTCGGGAACAGGTAAGGACCTCAAAAGTCCCCAGGCCTTGGTGTTTGCCCCCTTGTTACGCTGGCAAGTGATACAGGATTGGACATAGTTCTTGCAGTCCCTTCTCCAACCCGGCCACCAGTACGAACGACTGATTAGATCGGCAGTCTTCTGGATCCCAAAATGTCCTGCCATCTTGTGGTCATGAAAGGTTTGCAAAATCTGAGGTCTTACTGAAGGAGGAATGAATACCTTGTTGTGTGCCCATAGCAAACCTTGTTTCCTTTCCAGGGAGGATGCTGTAGTTTTGGAGAGTTGGTTAGTGGCTTGTTTGATGGCAGTTTCTAGATCGGGCTGGATAATTTGGAGGAAGTTGTGTGGAGACAGAATAGTTGTGGGTTCAGGTGGTTCTTCGGCTTCTGGAAACATTCGGGAGAGTGCGTCTGCTTTCCCATTCTTGGAACCGGGACGGAAGGTGATATGGAAATTGAACCTGGAGAAAAAGAGAGCCCAGCGTGCTTGTCGGGGTCGGAGGCGTTTAGCAGCTCTGAGGTACTCCAGGTTCCTGTGATCTGTAAAGATCATAATGGGTTGAGACGCACCCTCCAGCAGGTACCTCCATTCTTCCAGTGCAAACGTTATAGCGAGAAGTTCTCGATCTCCAACATCGTAATTCCTCTCCGGAGGACTGAGTTTCCGAGAGGCGAAGGCAACTGGATGAAGGAGAGCCTTCGGCCCACTTCTTTGGGAGAGGATAGAACCTAATGCGAATTCAGAGGCGTCCACCTCCAACACATAGGGAAGGCTTGGATCTGGATGTAGGAGGATAGGAGCTGATATAAAGAGTCTCTTTAATTCATCGAAGGCTTCCTGTGCTTGTGGAGACCATCGAAATTTGACCTGCTGGCGGGTTAGTTGGGTGATGGGGGAAATAATCGTGGAGAAGCCCTGGATGAACCTGCGATAAAAATTGGCAAAGCCAACGAATCGCTGTACAGACCTTTTGTCTGAAGGTGCCGGCCATTCTTGAATGGCTTTGATCTTCTTTGGATCCATTGAGATTCCTCCTGTGGAGATGATAAATCCAAGGAACTGGATGGTGTCTCTCTCAAATTCACACTTTTCTCCCTTTAGGTAGAGCCCATGTTCTCTGAGGACAAGGAGGACCTTCCTGACGTGAGTGCGGTGCAGTTCTAAGGAATTGGAAAAAATCAGAATATCGTCAAGATATACTATCACGAAGTTGTCTAGATACTCACGGAATATATCGTTGACCAGACGCTGGAATGTGGCCGGGGCATTGCAGAGCCCGAAGGGCATCACTAGATATTCAAAATGCCCGAATCTAGACCTGAAAGCCGTCTTCCACTCATCCCCATCACGGATTCGGACTAAGTTATATGCTCCCCGAAGATCTAGTTTAGTAAATATCTTGGCAGTTCTTAGGCGTTGAAAAAGTTCAGGGATGAGTGGAAGCGGGTACCTGTTCTTAATGGTAATTTTATTAAGTTCCCTGTAGTCCACGCAAGGCCTGAGAGAACCGTCCTTTTTTTCGACAAAAAAGATGCCTGCACCAGCTGGAGAAGAGGATGGTCGGATGAATCCCTTTTCCAGGTTTTCATCTATGTAAGAGCGTAGGGTTTCTAGTTCAGTCTCTGATAATGGAAAGATCCGACCAAACGGAATTTCGGAACCGGGTAGCAAGTCTATCGGGCAATCATAGGGCCGATGGGGTGGCAGAGTATCAGCCTTCTTCTTGTCAAAGATGTCCAAAAAATTATGATAGGCCGAAGGGACATGTTGCAGGTTATCAGGAATGGTCTGTATGGTTAGGCAGGAGGTGGACTTGTGGGAGGTCGGCAGGTGACAGTGCTGTGAACAGTAGGCAGATGAAAAGAGTACTTCTTTCTTGTTCCAGTTGATCTGTGGGTCGTGGGCTTGTAACCAAGGGAAACCCAGAATGATTGGGAACATAGGAGAGTGGATAACGTCAAAGCGAAGAAATTCGAAGTGACCAGAGTCTGTGGATGTCAAGATTGGTACTGTTTCCTGGGTCACAGGACCGGAGCAGGGTAGGGAGCCATCGGCCAGATGAATCTGAAGGTATTGTTTTTTAGAGCAGAGGGGAACGTGCAGGCTCCGAGCTAGGGTTATGTCCATAAAGCAACTGCAGGCCCCGGAGTCAATGATGGCTCCCAGCCGAACCTCCTCTTCTGCCACCTGTAATGAAACCAGGAGGACAAGGTGAGACCGGGTGGAAACCGCAATCTGGGAATTCACAGCAACACGAGGTTGGCACTTACTGGGTCTCAAAGGGCAGCTGCGTAGGAAATGGCCCGCTTCACCACAATATAGACAAAGGTTGGCTTGACGCCGACGGAGTCTCTCATCAGGGGTGAGTGGAGCCCGGACCAAGCCCAGCTGCATGGGTTCGCCATCAGTAGAGGAGGTGGGAGCTGGAACAGGTGCGGGTACCGGGGGTACCCGGGGTAGCATCCACATGGGTCTAGGTGACTGGAGGCGTTCGGAGCGACGCTCCCGTAGACGTCGATCAAGTTTGGTAGCCAACTGGACCAGATCTTCCAGGGATGTAGGGGTGTCTACTCGGGCTAGTTCATCTTTTAAGGTCTCAGACAGGCCCAGACGGAACTGATACTTAAGGGCAGCCTCATTCCAGTTAGTGTCCCCAGACCATTTCCGAAATTCCACAATGTAATCCTCTACTGGTCTCTTTCCCTGGGTTAGGGAATGCAGGATGGCTTCAGCCGTAGCGGTGCGCTGGGGATCGTCATATAGCTGTGACATAGCTTCAAAAAAAGTCTCTACTGAATCAAGAAGGGGGCTCTTCTGTTCTAGGAGGTTATGGGCCCAGGACTGTGGCTCATCGGATAGCAGGGAAATGATGAAACCCACCTTTACCGACTCAGAATGGAAGGTCCTGGGCTGCAAAGCCAAATACAGGAGGCATGCGTTTTTAAATGACCTAAACTTCTTCCGGCTGCCCGAAAAACGCTCAGGAGTAGGGACCCTGGGTTCCGGAAAGGTCATGACTACCGCAGGTGTAGCATCGCCTTGGGCTTGCGAAGCAGAAGGGCTGCTGGCTGTGGACGATGAAGAATCTGGTAGACTGGGAGCGACTGCCAAGTGCTGAAGGCGACCCTCAATCTGGAAGTAGCCATCTTGGAGTCGCTGTACGGCCTGGGTGAGGGCTGCAACCTGCTGGCAAAGAGCCTCCAAAGGTGAGCCAGCCCTGTCGGCTTCTGACATGGCTG
The DNA here is from genome assembly GCF_037356315.1 of Lithobates pipiens. NCBI lineage: Eukaryota > Metazoa > Chordata > Amphibia > Anura > Ranidae > Lithobates > Lithobates pipiens. The sequence goes on along the minus strand of NW_027507789.1, from coordinate 122,897,112 downwards.
GTTTGTACTGTCAGGTACTCACCAAAGCCGAAGTGCTGAGAGCGGCTCCCCTTGCAGCTGGGTGCACAGTACCCCTGAGGATGGAACAGTGGGTACAGGGCACAGAGAGGCACGGGCTACCAGCAGGTGACTGGAATGCAGCAGGTCTACTGAAGGAAGAGATGCCCATGCAGAAGATCTTGGAACTGGTAGAGGTAAACGCCTGCCAGGGGTTCCAACACCTGGAGTGAAGGCCGAGGGTCAAACACAGGTACAGTCCGTGAGACAAAGGATATTCCAGAGGCAGGCCGAGGGTCAAGCACAGGTATCAGTCCGTGAGATAAAGGATATTCCAGAGGCAGGCCGAGGGTCAAGCACAGGTATCAGTCCGTGAGATAAAGGATATTCCAGAGGCAGGCCGAGGGTCAAGCACAGGTATCAGTTCGTGAGCCAGCAAGGCTAAGTGCAGAAAGTCCGTTTAAACAAGCCAGGGGTCAGATCAGGAGAGAAGCAGAGTGGTCTTCAAACAAGCCGGGTCACAACAGGAAGTGGTCAACAGGAACAGGAAACAGGAACACAGGTGAGCTGAGGACACAAACCAGCAAAGATACAGAGCACATTGATGCCTTTTATAGGACTGTCAGGCCAATCGGGTAAGGCCCATAGCCATGTGCATAGGCTTGCACATGCGTGTACGACATTGTGTCGTACGACGTATATGCATGCGTCGTTGTGCAGCTCTTCCCCGCAGGCGCACGGGGAAGTGCCGACGTTGAAGTCTGGTGATTCTCTGACATATATAAACCAAGGCACCCGCCTAAATTTAGGATAAACGTAATCCAGACATGAAATACACATACCTTGCAATAATACCTTGTAGGTAATTTCCCCAGTCGAGCTGTGACTCCCTGAAAACCCACCCCTGCCTGTATACCTGTAACAACCCCAACTAGTCCGGTATTTAGCTTCATCCCTAACCCCAAAAACACCACCAAAAAAACAGTTGTGGCTGTGGCACTGCCACGCCGCAGTGATCGGTAGTCCTGCAGTACTGAAGTCAGTCCTCTTCCACTCCACATTGACGCTCTGTCTCATATTGGAACCATGTAGTAAGGTACAGTGAGCCACTGCACTGGGCACGTAAACAGGTGCCACCCTCACAGAGAAGCCCGCTGTTAGGTTCAGGGTACATGGGCTACCCCCTCCCCATTCTCATACCCCAATGCCAGGTGGGCCCCCATCCCTTAAAACTTCCCCAGGGCAGGATAAGTAGGTCGGGCAAAGCTGGTCCAGCCTCAAAACATATAAAGAGAAAAAAAAAAAAAACATGTGCGTCTGTGAGTATAGAATCCCCAGGTCCAGACCTCAAGATTATTTCCCCACCTGGACCCCCATGTCCCCCAGCCCATGAACCACATAATGAGCAAGCCAAGTGGCCTGTGTCTCGTTGCGAGAAAAAAAAAAAAAAGGGTAAAAACAAGGTAAAAGGGATTCGTATTAACCTTGGGCACCGTAAGCATGTGCTGCCTTGCACTCGGATTGGAAATCCCTACCAGGGCATAACAGTACCGAGGGAAAAACTTCATCACCATCCGAAAGAAAAATCCACTCACAATTCCTTGTCCATCCAGTCGCTGGCCTCCTCAGGATGTTCGAAGAACTTCACAGCGCCCTTGTGTTGTACCCGGAGCTTGCTGGGATAGAGCATACTGTATTTTATCTCCTTGTCTCTCAGTCGACGTCGCACCTCAGTAAAAGATCTCCTCTTCTGTTGCGTGGCAGCAGAGAAATCCGGAAATAGCATGATCTTTTCATTACCATGGCGTAGCTCCGGGACCTTTCTGGCTCGTGTCAGGATCAGATCCCGGTCACGGAAATTCAAAAAACGGACCAGGAATGGCCGAGGGAAGGCTCCCGGGGGTCGGTGACCCGTCGGGACTCTGTGCGCCCGTTCCACCACATACGTAGGCGGCACGTCAGCAATAGACAGCAGTTGTTTAAAGAATTGCTCTGCAAATTGCGCAGGCTGGTCACCTTCAGCTCCCTCCGGTAGCCCCACCACTCGAATATTATTACACCTCTGTCTGTCCTCAGCGTCAATAGACTTGTGTTGCAGCGCTCTGACCTGCTCTCTGAGCTCCGCTAGCTGAGCACCATAACTGTGTGAAGTGTCCTCCACCTCTGACACCCTCGTTTCCACGGTTGTTATGCGGCCCCTTATCTTGTCCAGATCATGTCTGATCAAGTTGCATTCAGAGGAGAGGTGATCTATACGACCCATAAGATCAGCTTTACTCGCGCTGATGGCTTCCAATATTGGCCTGGTAATGGCGTCAGCATCCACCGCTGAGGCTGGATCTGGCATGGGCTCAGCTCCCTCCTTCTCCCTTGGCTGCGCCATCCCCCCTCCTGTATGTCTGGCGCGCTGTGAGGATGGCGGAGAAGACAACATGGCGGGGACGGGGCTAAGCGCCGTGTCTCCTGCGGAGTGTGGATGCCGCTGGTCCCTGCGTGCTCTAGCCCCTTTTCGGGTGGCAGAAGAGGGCATCCCCGGCTGCAGCTCACCTTCCCCTAGCAGATGGCGGTGTTCGTAAGCGGATGGCGGCTCCAAAACAGGCGGATAATGATCCGGAGGAGCGGAGCTGTGGAGACACGCTGCTGCCTCGATCACATCCGGCCGGAAGTCGACTTACTATCAATATAAGGGGTATTTTTCCCACTGAACCAAATTGAATTGTTTTGCATGGGTCCCCTGACACCTAATTTTCTATTTTTATTTTTTTAATCAAGTAGTTTTTTATTCGTATAAAAATAGAAAAACATTCTTATACATCTTTCACATTGACTTTTGACCCACCACCCCCACATTTAACATACATAAATTTGTTCTTATAATGCACTACAGTTAATTTTTCCCCTATCATAAATAATATACTGTTTTTATTTACGTATTCACTATACATCATTCCAAGAAACAAAAAGGAAGAAGAGATTCTTGGAGTCCGAGAGAGAGAAGGCCCCATTAACCTTAATTTTGCACCACACCCTTCCCTTATCTACTAATCCAGCATTCCCATATTTTTTTAAACATTTTGGCATTTCCCCTTTTCTTATACACAAATCTTTCCTTTCTTATTATTTTACTAAACTCATCCTCCCATTCTACACAGGTTGGTGGATTTGACGCCAACCACTTCCTGGCTATCAGTTTTCCATGCCAGGAAAAAGCATCTAATTATTGCTATTTGTCTACCCCATATATTATTATCCTGTTCCATATAGCCCAATAGGCATATCTTGGGATCCAAGTCAAGAATTATTCCAAATACCATATTTATTTTTCTGACTTCACTCCACTATCTATTTAACTTAGGGCACCTCCACATCATATGAACTAGGGCTCCTTTTGGGTCCCTACATCTTGGGCATTTAGCGTCCGACCTCCACCCATGTAAGAATATTTTCTGAGGTATTTTATATGCTCTATGAAGCAGCATTAGATAGGACACTGTCTGTGATGGTGATAGGGTACTTAATCTGCTATAGGCCAGATGGGAAGTGGTTAATGGCCGGGAAGTGGTTCTGTTATCCTGGCTGGGTGTCATATGATGTCCAGCAGGATAACATGCCGGCCTGCGCACGCAGGGTGTGCAGCACGGCGATGGGAGGTGCTGTGTGTCAGTCCTGGCTGGGTGTCATATGATGTCCAGCAGGATAACATGTCGGCGTGCGCCCACAGGGTGTGCAGCATGGCGATGGGAGGTGCTGTGTGTGAGTCTGACACCCTGCATCTCCGATCTTGATATGAAGCCTCTGCCTGAGGCGCCTTACCACGTGATCAGCTGTGACCAATCACAGCTGATCATCGCGTGGAACCAGGAAGTGATGGTATACGGCATTTCGCAGTCCGCACTGACAGGGAGAGTCGATCAGCGACTCTGTCAGAGGGGAGGGTCTGTGCTGATAATCAGCACACTGATTATCAGCACAGCCCCATCAGATGTGCCACCACAGCTGCAAAACGTGCCTATCAGTTGCCAGTCAATGTGCCAAAATAAACGGATGTCAGTGCCCATATCAGTGCCAATCAGTGCCCAACAGTTACACCTGTCAATACCTCATCATTAGTGCCACCTGTCAGTGCCAATCAGTACCGCCTATCAGTGCCGCCTTTCAGTGCCCATCATAGCCGCCTGGCAGTGTCACCTATCAGTGCCCATCAATTCTACATATCAGTGCCAACTCATCAGTGGCCGTCTGTGAAGGAGTAAAAAAATTTTTATAACCAAAACAAAGAAAAAGTGTTTAGCAAAAAATAAAAACCCCAGTGGTGATAAAATGCCACCAAAAGAAAGCTCTATTTGTGGGAAGAAAATGATAAAAATGTAATTTGGGCACAATGTTGCATGACCACGCAATTGTAATTCAAAGTGCGACAGAACTGAAAGCTGAAAATTGTCCTGGGCAGGAAGGGACGAAAGTGCCTGGTATTGAAGTGGTTAAGGGACCTATTTCCAGGAAATGTTTCTACTGTTCATTTGTTATTATTTTAGGGGTTCTTTTGTGGTTAGAATGTTGAGAAAGGCTGGTGTAGACTGAACCAACAGCCGAGTATGTTACATGTCAGTGATGTCCCTACCTCACATAAGGCTGATAGGCTGCAATTGTCTCTAGACACAATATACATCATCGTGTAAAAGTTTTCTCAAAAGAGGCACTTTCATGATGTACACGAAACATTCAATAAAGTTACTGTTTTACTGGGGAAGACACACTGGTGACTGGCTTCCATAACATCCTGCAAATCTTTCAGTCTCTTGTTTGATCACAGGAGAGTAGGCAATGTCAGTGGACGGGAGGAAGTGAGCAGCATAAATGTGTATTTTAGAAAAAGCCAAAATCCTTTGCAGATAAAAGGATTTACATGGGTTTGAAGGGAGGATGTTGTGAGTGTCAACAAATATCCCCTAATATAACCTAATTTTTGCTAAAGCCCCACTCTAGCCCACATTTTTTTATTTTCTACTGTACCTCTGGATAGATTGGGAAAGGATTAGAAATTGTGTACCGTTTTTATAATGTCCTGTCCTCTTTAGAGTAATTTCCCTCAATTGCTGTTCCTGTGACAGTGTCATACTTTTTCTTTCTAGATAACCATGTAAAATATACGTTGATGTAAATAATTACCTACACAGTCTATGAACTCTCTAGATCAGCCTTCAGATCAGTGCTGCTTCAGGCTTCAGTCAGAATGGCACTAGCTGCATCCCATTCCCCTGGTACCTCACACTCAGTGAAATCCTCTCAGCCCTCTAAAGTATCTGTGGCAACACAGGGGGAATATGACTCAGATTCATCTATACAAACTTCACAAATGACATTTTACAGACCCTGCTCATTCATCTGTTCTGAGGCAATTTGAAAAAAATGCTTCACAAAGCCCTTAATAAACAGAACTCAGATCATATAACAGTCTAACTAGGGAAATCAGAGAACTGGGCCATCACACTGCAAATCTTGAAATGCGGGTTGATGAACTTGAAAATAACATCCAGGCTTATGCAGTTGAATTTTAAAAACCTCGACGAGGAAAACATAGTCCTTCAATCTCATTTAGAATATTACGAAAATAGGGCCCGGCGTTCCAATATCCATATACGTGAAATTTCTGAATCTGTCACTGATTTGCAAGCCACTATGTTATTTCAAGAACTACAACCTTTCATACCAGTCAAACAAATGGAGATGGACAGGGTTCATAGAGCCCTCACACCTTGCAAAGCTGTTGGATCACCATGTGGTATCGAAAAATGTTACTATTTCCGTACCAAGGAACAACTTCTAGCTGAAGCTAGAGCAAAAGATTCACTGAGTTTCCAGGGACATAACTATCAACTTTGTTCTGATCTATCTCAACTCACCATTTCTAAGCATCGGGTTTTGAAGCCACTTCAAGTTTTACAGCGACATCAAATCACCTATCAATGGGGCTTTCCATTTTCAATTCGCTTCACTTTCCAAGGATCTAAATATGTCTCACCATTCTGCTGAAGAACTCCAATCTTCTTTAAAAAACATCCAGCTTCTAGAATGCCCTCTCAACCAAAGCAATGCACAAAATTGAATGGTTACCTGTCCCATGCAAAAAAATCAGCTGGTACGGAAGGAAATAAAAGCCGCCAGGGGAAATCATAATGTGGTAGTTTTTCTTCTCCTACACTACGCCAACTCCTGAGGACTCTATGGACTGACTTTTTTCTTTTTTGTTTGACTCAATGTCAGGTATTTATATATATTTGAAAGCAAACAAAAATTTTTAAAGAATTGCACTAAACCTGTGTCACAAAATAATAAAATCGTGGTAAAAAATCCTCAGTAATTGTGTCATCAGATAAGGAATGCAACAAATTACAAAAGCGTTTAAAACATATAAGTGCAGTAAGTATATGATACAAAAAATATATGCATAAAAAATACTCACACAGTGTTAACCAACATCAATGATAACAAGTCCATGTATGTTAAATAAAACACCAACACCCGTGCAAAAATCAAAAAACACCAACAAAAAAATAAAAATTAAATATAGTCCACCCGTGAGTGAGAAATCTTCATAAGTATGCGCTGTATCCAATCCACCGCCAAGGATATAAAGATTTACTTCTTACCAAATGTCTATGACCCCCTGTTACAGAGGGTCACAGAAAGCCTGCAATCAAAATGAATCTTCTCCCAGATCGCCAAATGATCTCACAGATCTCCTTATTGCACAGCCTCCAAATAATGGGCAAACCACTCAGCACTTTCCAGTCCGCTTTTCATTAACTCAAAAGATTATCGGTATGTGGTCACGGCATGAAAAGATAAAGAGCTCCAATAGTGTAAAACCCACGTTTTATTGTACATAAAAAAGAAGAATAACACTTACAAACATTTGCAAGTTCCAGAGCCTAAAGTCCGGTGCATCGGCCGATACACACGCGGACAAACTCGTCCTTCCCAAATGTCCGTCAACAAACACGATGTGACATCAGCGCGTCGTTCCGCCCAAATCACCGTGCTCACGTCACCTCTTAACAAAAATGGGGGCTTGGGCTGCATTTTTCTAAGTGGATTTCATCCTTATATGACAAGCCCAATGCATTTATCAAATATGCTGGTTTTAAATCAGACCCTTTCCCTATTGGAAGAGGCATCCGTCAAGGATGTCCTCTCTCTCCCCCCTCTTACTTGCACTCCTTATTGAACCCTTGGCCCATTTAATTAGATCTGATCCAAACATTAAAGGTATTGAATTAGCTGGATGTCATCATAAAGTATGTATTTTTGCAGATGACATCTTACTCTTCGTGTCATCTTTGTCAGGGCTGGGCTCGGCCCTTTCTTCTCAGAGCTCTGTGCTCAGCTGTTGGTTTATTGCCAGTACTCTTCTTTTCACAGTCACTAACCTGGTCTTAATTTCCTGGTTATCAGCTAGCCCTGCCTTCACCTGCTAAACATATCCAGATACTCTCTGCTGTGTTTTCCTGTTAAAGACTTTTGCCTGGCTGACTTCACTTCTGGTTCCTGATCATGTTTGCTGCCTCTACTACGCTGATCTCTGGATTCCTGCTTTACTGGCTTGTTCCAACTACCCGCTATGGTTACCGAACCCTGGCTATGTTTGCTCAGTTTGTACCATTTTACCTTTTTATTAAAAAGTGTGTTTTTTACTGCACTTCTTTCTTAGTCTGATTCATGGTTCCTGACAGTAGGCGAAGGCCATGAATTCAGAAGATGCAGGCAATCCATTTATTGGTAATATTTTTCCAGATTGGGTGAGCAGGATCACTGCATAGATCAGTTTGCCATGGCGTTACGGACACTCCTGATTCGCAATGCTCACCTGGATCCTCCCACTGAGGCTGTTCTGGTATAACCTGTGTTGCAGGCCGTCCCTGCTGGTGCTCCATTCTCTGTGCAGGCACCCACATCGAATATTATATGTCTGGTTCTGCTCCACTTCCCCAATGATTTGGGGGTGATCCAGTTCAATGCAGAGGGTTTCTCAACCAGGTTGGGATAAACTTTGGGATGCCTCCCCAGGCGTTTCCCCATGGATAGAAGCAAAGTAGGCTTTGTGATTTCTTGCTTTCTGAGAGAGCCTTGGCCTGGGCAAACCCTCTATGGGAGACACAAAATCCTGTCATCCTGAGTTTGCGGTTTCCTTTAAAAGGGTATTTGACGTTCCCACATGCTCTACTTCTGCTGCCAAGAGCCTCATGTTCATCAAAGTATGAGAACTGTTGCCGATTACGCTATTGAATTCTGTACTCTGGCCGAGGTAGGCCCTTGTGGCTGCTTTTTCTCATGGTCTCTCGGATATCATCAAAAATGAGATAGAAGCCCGAGATACCCACTGAGCTGGAGAAGTTGATCACGTTTGCCATTCTCATTGACTCCAGACTCAGAGAGAGTCCTTCCTTTAAGGAGCGCTTGCAGACTCCTGTACATTTGGCTCCAAGCTTTTCAGTCCCACCCTTGCCTCCCTCCCCTCCCATGCCTCCTGGTACTGAGGCTGGCAGTGAAGTAGAACCCATGCAGTTGGGATTCACATGTCTCTCTGCAGAGGAGAGGGTCTTTAGGAGGAGGGAGAGATTGTGCCTTTATTGTGGCCAGGTAGGTCTTTTCCTGACAATCTCCCCATATCACAGCATCTAATCTCCTCTCTGTCCTTAAACCGTTTTGCACACATTTTGGGCTTAACAGTTAATCAAAATTGACTGTACTCAACATTGCAGGTAAAGGCTGCATTGATGGACACAGGCTGCATTTGTGGGCACGGGCAGAGGGCATAGGCAGGCTGCATTGATGGACACAGGTGAGGCTGCATTTATGGGCTCAGGTGAAGCAGCATTGATGGACACAGGTAGGCTGAATTGCTGGGCACGGAGTTGTTAATATTTATTTTTATAACTTAATTCTGCATAAAACATTTAAGTGTCATTTCATGAGATAATTTATGATTGCGTGTTTAGGGGCGGGGCAGGGTTGGGTGGGGCAACTGGTGGCGAGTAACCCTTGAGACCTGGTCAGTAGCTCAGGTCTTGAAATGTTGAGCCCTGGTGTAAATATATATTTTGTTAATTATATATAGGTATGTTGGAACATTCCATATACAGGAGATACATAATACGTTTACAGCTGGTGACAAACCTCTATCCCACTTTGTTTGTGGGACTTTAATTGAGGGATGTCACTACAGACAAATATTGCATAAAGTATAAATATATATTTTATTGATCAAACACAGGTACATTTGAACATTCCATATTCAAAAGATACATAATGCGTTTATAGCTGGTGATAAACTGTATGCAAAAGAGCTACCATGTACAAACACAAGAATACACATCCATAACATTGGACTTAATACAATCTAGGTAATACGTAGTATATACAGGCCAATAAAATTAGATAGATGATACGCCAACCCTATCAGGGCACCCTAAAAAAACCTTTACGCGTTTCTTGGCTCTTTACCATTTGTCAGGAGTTAGGTGCAAATATGAAGCTATAAATGCAAAAGATTTAAAATAATGTTACCCTTTTAAAAGAGAGAAAAAGCTGTTAAGGAGCAAAAAGCCTATACTCACAAGTCCGCTGTGAACTGTGCCCAGCTGAAATCAAGGGAGGAGGGAACATACAGATTGTCTGTCCCAGGGCTGAGGTGGGGTGCCCCGCCCCAACCAAAAAGAGAGCCCAAAAGGCAGGCCAAATGTACCTGTATTTGATCAATGAAATATATATTTATACTTTATGCCAGGGCTCGACAAAACCCGGGCGCCCGGTCGCATTTGCGACTAGAATTCCAGACCTGGCGCCTGGGGCAGCACAGCTGGGGGTATGCTGTCTCCGCGCCCCCCCCCGGCGCGATCGCGTCGGGCCGCGCCGCCGCCGGCCGGTAATTTAGCCCCCGGCTTTGAGGCCTTCTACGATCCTATGGTTCCTTCTGTAATCTGGCGCCCTCTTGTGGTGGCCGTTGGAATTACAACCAGCAATGCTAATGGATGCAATGCTAATTTTCCCTGCCTGCCAGCCTATCTTCCTTCCCTTTACTCAGAACCCCTAAAAATTATATATATATTTTATTCTAACACCCTAGAGAATAAAATGGTGGTCGTTGCAATACTGTCTGTCACACCGTATTTGCACAGCGGACTTACAAGCGCACTTTTTTGGGGAAAATGTATTTAATAAAAAAAAAAAAAAATAAGACAACAGTAAAGTTAGCCCAATTTTTTTTAATATTGTGAAAGATAATGTTGCGTAGAGTAAATCGATACCAAACATGTCATGCTTCAAAATTGCGCCCGCTCATCGAATGGCGACAAACTTTTACCCTTTAAAATCTCCATAGGCGACATTTAAAAAATTCTACAGGTTGCACTTTTTAAGTTACAGAGGAGGTCTCTGTATTTTTTTTTTATTTTAACTTTTATTTTTATTTTTTTCACTGTTCTTTAAAAAAAAAAAAAATGTGTCACTTTTGTTCCTATTACAAGGAATGTAAAAATCCCTTGTAATAGAAAAAAGCATGACAGGTCCTCTTGTATATGAGATCTGGGGTCAGAGAGACCTCACATCTCAATTTACACTAAAATGCAATTTAAAAAAAAAATTGTCATTTGAAAAAAATAAATAAAATGTCCCTCTAAGAGCTATGGGGGGCAATGACTTGGAGACAGGTGGGGGGCTGGGGGCTATCTTCCCCTCACTTGTCTCCATGTCAGGCCAGGGACAGGTCCAGATCGCCGTCACGGACCCGGCTCCTAACTTTTTTAGCTGGCTCCTAGATTCCAAGCAAATTTGTCAACCCCTGCTTTATGCAATATTTGTCTGTAGTGACATCCCTCAAAGTCCCACAAACAAAGAGGGATGGAGTTTTGTCACCAGCTATAAACACACTATGTATCTCCTGTATATGGAATGTTCCAATGTACCTATAATTAATATATATATATATATACACACACACACACACTATATGCAATATCTGTCTGCAGTGACATCCCCCATTTAAAGTCCTACTATTTTTCTCCTCTGTTTTTATATGTATTTCTGACCCTCATGTTAGAGGACTTGTTTCCTTTCTCTATAAGCACATTTTAGCTAGTACTAACACTGGTCCCCCCTCATATGTCTCCAATTGAGAACTAGACCTTAATCGCTCATTTAAAGGTACTGAATTCTCTATCATATGGTCCGCCACTAAGTTAGCTTCTTCTAATGTTGTTGCTGTGGAAACTAACTTTGAGCTAACACATTGGTATTTGGTTCCCGCTAGAATATCAAATTATACTTCTGATTAACCTAGAGCTTGTTTTTGCAGCTGTTCAGAGTCTGGCACTTAACTTCATATTTGGTGGGACTGCACAATTGCCCAAAAATTCTGGAAGGCAGTTTTTGACTTGGCCTCCAAAATCTTTGATGCATCTATAAAGCCCAATCCTGCCACAGCTCTATTAAACCTGAAACCTGATGGGATCACACAGAATCAATTTAGCCTTCTTTTACATCTCCTAACAGCCGCAAAACAAACCATTGCTAAAGGCTTGGAAAACAAAATATTTAATTCTAGCTGAAACCATTTTTCATGCTTAAATGAAAGCAATCAAAAGAGATCAAACTGGTCAATTTGAGAAACTCTGGCTTCCTTGGGTTAGGCATGGTTTACCTCCAGACTTTGATGACACACTATTATTGCCTTGTGTGGTACTTATATATACACATTTTTAATATATACCTATTAGATTTATCTCCTTAGTACTGCTCTTACAAAATGAACCAATAGTCACTAGCTTACTTTTTCCTTCTGATGGAATTTTCTAATGCTTTTTATTGGTTTATACGTTGCTCTACTCGTTACATTTTTACATTGTTATGTACTCATCCTGTTCATAAATCGATATGTTTAGCTTTATTGCTATTTGAATATTGTGCCACCATCCCTGTATGTACTCAATTTGTCAATCTTTGTTATATTTAAAAAAATAAAAAATAAATTTAACAAGAAATAACTTTATGGTCTCAGGGAACCCCTGCTAATAACTGCTATATCTACAACTCATGGTACATTAGTGTGACAGTCAGTGGGAAGAAAGCTCCTTACACTTCTGGTTACTGGGAAGGAATCACCCCTTACTGATAGGTAAAAAGAGTAATGGTGTCAGTGGGAATTTTTTGGATAGGCAGAAATTGCTTATTGCTCCAGGAACCCCTAGCATCCTTTGGAGGAACCCTAAAGTTTCACATATCCCTGGTTGAGAAAGGCTGCTCTAGAGGGAAGATATTGCATCTCAGTAGTTAGTAACTCCTTTGCGCCGGCACCTACTGGCCTTTTAAAAGGTTTCAGTTGCCCGGAGGTGGAGCAGGGTTTATGATCATGTGACTGGCTATTGCGGTAATCACATGATTGGAAAGCTCCTGATTGCAAGAAGCGTTTGGGAACTTTCCGTTAGCCACAGGCAACTGTGCTGGGAGCGCCCAGCTATCGGCACAGCTGTGTCGGCTAATTGGTATGCAAATATGTGGCCAATATGTGGCCGCTCGGCGCCAAGGCCCAGGTGCCTAGAGGCCACATATTTGTGTAATATCGTTGCCTAGGGGCTAAACAGGGACGACGAGTGGCTGCCAAGCAATGCTTGGCTCCCTCTGTTGGCTACTTTCTAACTCGCTATAGCTTTATTGCAATAACAAAAATATGAAAGCCTTTAAAAAAGTGAAAGTTGCATCAACAATTACTGTAAGGCAATAATATGCAGGCTAAAAATAATAATGTAGGCTATTTGCTCACTGAAAATCCACTATTTTTTTCCGAACCGCACTGTGTTCCAGAAGTTAAAGAGACTCAATTTAAAGCAGTTCTGTACTCATCTTCATTCCAGCAATGCAACATTTATGAGCCCCCTTGCTAGTATCTTCTACCCAGTGTCTTCCAGGTTCGGCATCCTTGGCAAGGCCTAGAATTATGTAACTTCCATGCATGCTCATTGGAGTGCTCTCATTCTGGCACCCAGGAGATGCCAAAATTGCCCCACATGCACAGTACATAAAAAAAACATGTAAACAGGAAGGTAATGAGCCTACAAAAATATTGAAACACCACATGATTTGCAGGTGTGAAAGTGACGACATGTTTTGCATTGAAAGTGGAAGTGATGTAACATTCTTTTGCTTCTTCTGTGTGATGTGACACCTAGCTAACAAGTGGGAACCTCACTTTCGTCATTCATGCTAGTAATACAGAATCATGTCAGAGCTTACTGAGTTTCAAAGAGGCCTCTGCGACTGAAGTTGCCAATTTTTTTGTCGTGTCGTGAGGCATAGTATCAAAGGTTATATACAGTTTTTGGGAAAACGTTGTCTGATAAGCATAATCGGTCAATATGGTCAACTGACCGAAAGACAAAAAAGCATTGCTCAGGGAAGTGACCTGGATTTTTGCATGAAGAGTGCAATTAGATGACGTTATCCACCAACCAAGACTGCTACTGTATTTCTCAATTCCTAGAAGAATTCAGGCCGTCTTAGATGCCAAAGACGGTCCAACACCATATAAGGTAAAAATTTTGTTTTTACCATACTTGTTTCCATAATTGTATCTAATTCCTTTATATTGCAGAAGAGACAATACCTTCTGTAATAATGGACATTCCTGTTTGCAATGTTTTGTAAAATGGCTATAATACTACTTTAAGAAAATGAACAGTTGCTGCCAGGTGAGACAAATAGGCAAAACAGGAAGGTCAACTGCCCCAGTGTTTATAAAACTAAGTCTGCATTCACACTACAGCATTTTCAATCGCGGGCAAATTTGTTGTGGATCTACCTGCAATATGACAGCGTGTGAATGACAAAACGTGGGACAATAGTTTCAGGAGCTACTTTTGGAGGGCCATGCGTTCCGTGATGTGGGTTGCCGTGACTGCAGCACGATTTATCCTGTGACAATCGTGGCAGACCTGTACTGTGACTGGAGGTGCCATTCTCATTAATGGCATCTCGAATGCGAGTCCCACGTTCTGTCATTCACACCTCAACGCTGTCAAATCATGGGCAGATTTGTGGCAAATCTTCCCGAGATTGAAAATGCTGTAGTGTGAATACAAGCCTAATAAGGTGCACATGGAAAGGACTTTTCATAGAACAAACATAATACAAAAACTACCAGCTTGCCAGCAATAAAAACAACAAAACAAAAAAGTGCACGGTTTAAATTTTCTTTAAAAACAGAGGTGTTAGTAGCATATATTTGTAAATATATATAAAAGTACCGTATTTATCGGCTATAACAGGCGCCCCAAGTTTAGGAGGGAATTTTGTGGAAAAAACTTTTAGGAGGGAAATTTAAGGAAAAAAAAACTTACATTTAAATGCCCATCAATGCAGCCTTATCAGTGTCCATCTGAAGCCTCGTCAGCGTCATTTGCAGCCTTGTCATGCAGCCTGTCCGCATTGCAGCCTTGTCATGCAGCCTTGTCATGCAGCCTGTCCTCATTGCAGCCTTGTCATGCAGCCTGTCCTCATTGCAGCCTTGTCATGCAGCCTGTCCTCATTGCAGCCTGTCCTCATTGCAGCCTTGTCATGCAGCTTGTCCGTTTTAGTGCATTGAGTGCTTATGTTTTTAAAAATGGCGCCGCCGAGATGTCCCGTGTATCTCGGCGGCACCCGGAATTTTTTGGCGGCTTTCGGCCGCTCTCGGACCTTCTCGGCGGCTTTCGGCCACTCTCGGAACTTCTCGGCGGCTTTCAGGCTCTCTCGGACCTTCTCGGCGGCTTTCGGCCGCTCTCGGAACTTCTCGGCGGCTTTCGGAACTTTTCGGCGGCTTTCGGCCGCTCTCGGACCTCGGCAGCTTTCGGCCGCTCTCGGAAGGTCCGAGAGCGTTCGAAAGCCGCCGAGAAGGTCCGAGAGCGGCCGAAAGCCGCCGAGAAGTTCCGAGAGTGGCCGAAAGCCGCCGAGAAGTTCCGAGAGCGGCCGAAAGCCGCGAGAAGGGCCCTGGGTGGCTGAAAGCTGCCCAGAGCCCAAAAAATTGTGCTGAAATCGCGGAGTATCGGCGTATAACACGCACCCGCGATTTTCCCCTGATTTTAAGGGGAAAAAAGTGCGTGTTATATGCCGATAAATACGGTACTTCTGTGAAGTGTGGTCACTAAACCTATGAGAACCTCCGTCTTGGAGCATTTATATTAATAAATATACAGGGACAAACTTCCACACAGCACAATGGCAGCTGAAGATCTGCAATGTGTCCCTGCACCAAATCCAGCAAGCAAAATAAAAATGGCAACTCCTCCAATCAATTCAAAATTAGGTTGTCACAGGCCACACCACCCCACCCCATCTCTATGATCCTGCAGGGTTTCCCCTGCTCCCCGCATGTAACATGCCTCTGCCACAATCCATACGAGTGGGGAGAAAAGATGGCAGTCTGCTATCATTCTATGTCCCTGGAGATAAAGGTTATGCTCATGGTTGCATCCAAGCCAGCAGGATTGGACAGAAGGTCCGGCCAGGGCAACCCAACACCAAGCATCAGGTTGCATGGCCACAGCATCATGCTCCAGTTCAGGTTTAACAATAATAATGGGCACTTTTACCCCCTTACTGCCAAGACCAATTTTCAGGTTTCAGAGCTCTCACATTTTGAATGACATTACTCAGTCATGCTACATTGTGCCCAAATAACATTTTTATAATTTTCTTCACACAAATAGAGCTTTCTTTTGGTAGTATTTAATCGCCACTGGGTTTTTATTTTTAGCGATATAAGCGAAAAAAGAGCAAAAATGTTGAAAAAAACAACAACCCCTTTTTGTTTCTATTAAAAAAGTTTGGAAATAAGTAATGTTTTTTCATAAATTTGGCCCATAATTTATACTGCTACATACAGTATCTTTGGTAAAAATAACTCAAATTAGTGTATATTATTTAGTCTGTGTAAAAGTTATAGAGTCTACAAACTATGCTACATATCATTGAAAATTGATTACATCTGTCTTATTTCTTGAGGCCCTGAAATGTCAGGACAGTACAAATATCCCCCAAATGACCAATTTTTTTGAAATGAGACATTCCAAGGTATTTAGTAAGAGGTATAGTGAGTTTTTTGAAGTTGTCATTTTTCCCCACAATTCTTTTTTTACACAAAATTGGCATATTTACAAGTTATTACTCACACACAGAATATGCATACTTGCAATCCCTAAACACATTTTGCTACTCATCCTGAGTATGGTGATAGCATATGTGTGAGACTTTTCATAACCTGGCCACATACAGAGGCCCAACATCCAAATAGCACCTCCAGGCATTCTAGAGACAAAAATTACACCTCTAATTATCTGACTACCTATCACAATTTTGAAGGCCCTGGAGCACCAGGACAATCGAATTACCCACAAAATGACCCCATTTTGGAAATCAAACACCCCAATGTATATTCTATGAGGCATTATGAGTCTTTTGAACATGTCATTGTTTTCCACAAGGTTTTGTAAAATGTGGAAAGAGAATAAATAATTATTTTTTTTTTTTTACACAAAGTTGGCAATTTATACTATATTTCTAACACATGGCATGTGCATAGCAAAAATGGCACACCAAAATACATTCTGGTATTCTGAGTATGGCAATGCCACATGTGTGAGACTATCCACATACAGAGTAGCTCCTTCAGGCATTGTAGGAGCATAAATTACACATCTAATTTCCTGACAACCTATCGCATTTTTGAAGGCATTTCATATTTCTACCGCATAGCATTTACATGCCAATTACAACATAAAATATATTCTGCTGAGCAAAGAGTAGCTTTACAGTGGAGAGTATCGGTCCTGGCAGCAGACATGGTCAGCAACAGAAAAAGGAACCGTCCAGGCAGCAGATGGTCAGTACCACCAAAGTATTGGTCCAGGCATCAGAAAGGAACATGGTCCATAAAGTCCCGGGTCATTAAAAGCAGCATTATGGTCAGCACAGCCAAAGTATTGGTCCAGGCAGCAGGAAGGAACATCAAGCTTAGGGCCTCGGTCAGGAAAGAATGGGGACAGGGGTAGAGGCTTCTCTCACCCAAATCTCTTTGAGGCCTCTGGTCTCCAGATCCTGTTCTGGGAATTACAAAACTCAGAGAGCCAAAATCACTATTCTGAAGCCCCTCACATATCTTGCATCCCACTACTACAGTAGCAGGGCGAAATATCAGGCAAAAAACATGGTTGATTAAAAGGCAGAGGTCAGTGCACGTAGAAGGCAGAAACAGCGTTTAGAAACAATCCATACAACGTGGTTTATAAACAATCAAAACGACAGGCAGAGGCATTGTCGGTAAACAGGCCAGGGTCAGATAATGTGGAAGGTAGAAACGTGGCACATTTGAAATGGGGAAATGGCAGGCTGTTAAAAATAAGGGGAACCAATATCTTAGGGATGTGTGATAACGTCTGAAACATTCTTCGATGCATAGGCCATGTTGGGAGGGACATTGGGGACAATGATAACTGTTGTCTCTTCTAACCCCTCCTGTGCTGCATACAAGACATTTATTTTGGTGTCTTATTCTTGATTCTGTGAGGCGGAATGTTTTCAGAAAATGTCGCTCACGAAGTCGATCACATAATCAGAGTGAATGCTTCCTGGGGGGCAATCTTGCTGATAGATTGGGGCAGTGACAATTTCTTCAATATATTTGTTGAAGGTGATGGGTCTTTCTGTTGACTTTTGATAGATGATGTACAAATGATACATGGCCAAATGGAAGAGATAAAATGCAACTTTTTATAAGGCTGTAGCATCTGGTCATTTAAGTGGAGCAGCAGGCCAGTGAATTGGACAAGGAATTCGTCCACACAAAAGTTTTGGTCTGGGATATACATTTCAGCCAATCGTTTGGAAAAAATAATTTTATAAGTGGGCGTATGTTATATAATTTATCGTGGGTGGGATGTTCTCGGGGAGGGCACTGTGAGTTTTCATTGAAATGCAGGAAGCACAAGATCAAGTTATAGCGTGTCCTGGACATGACAGCAGAATAACTCAGCAAGTGATGGATTGGGTTGGTGGACCAGTAGGCATGCAATTAATTTTTCTTTGTACGCCCCATATTAAACGTAAGGCCTAAGATGTCACCAGTGACGATGGCCCACGATGTACTGCAGCAAATCTTCAGGGAAAAACAAATAAAAATAATCTAATTTAGAAAAATTATAAATGTTAGGCTGCACACCGTCCTGAGCTGGAGGGCAGCCATAATGGGTTTGCCAGGGCATCTGGAAGATAGGTTTGGGTCTGGCTTCTTTGAGTCTGTTGCATTAATCTAGTGCTGGTACTGGGCCTTTATTTCTGGGGTCTAGCTCCGTTGGGGTTGGTGGTGTGGGGTATATGGTGCTGCTGGTGGTAGGCAGGTCTTCTGATCTTCTTATTCTTTTGGGAGGGATGGCTTCCTACTCCGATTTGGTCCCTGGTCCACTACTTTCTACTGGCTCGTATTCCAAATCAGATAGTGAGAGCTCCCCACTGCTCACATCAATATCTTTTGGACATGGCAGCTGATGTGAAGCTGCGATGGGTACACTCCTGATGGGCAGCAGTGATGTTGGCTCTGTGACAGGTGACACTAATTAGGTTGCACTAATGGGCTGCACTGACAGATCCACTGATGGTGGCACTTATGGCCTGCGTGACAGATCCACTGATGGGGCTGAGTGACAGATCCATTGATGGCAGCACTAATGAACTGTGACAGATCCACTGATGGCAGAACTAATGGATTGTGTGACAGATCCACTGATGAACTGTGTGACAGATCCATTCATCTGACAGGTTCCCTTTAATTGGGGGGGGGGGGGGGTGTATAGTGCACAGTAATGTGTACTAAGCTCACAATAGCAATTCACTTATAGTTTTCCGCTTCTCCTCCTCACATGATCGGTTGTGAGGAGAAGAAGCCAGTGTCAGGGCTGGCTTAGCCCTTCCGCCTCTGGGCTGGCCGCTCAGCTGTCGGCTAATTGCTAGCTCTCTTCTCTCTCCACAGTTACCAGCTGTTCCCGATGATGCTCATCTGACCTGCCTATTTAAAGCCTTCCAGCTAATTTCTCCATTGCCTTCACGTTGGTCACATCACTAGGAACCATCTCCTGCTGTTTGTTTCAAGATTGGCTTGCTGACATCCCTCCTGGCTTCTTATCCTGCTTGCAGTTGCTCTCCTTAGATCCCTGACTTCTGGACTGGCTGATTACCCGATCTGGTTTATGAACTTTGGACTGGCTGACTACCCGATCTGGCTACTGGACTCTGGTTATGTTTGACTATGCTTTTTTCTATTTACCTTTTTATTTTTATTATTAATAAACAAGTGTGATTTGATTGTACTTCTATCTCAGTCTGTTTCATGGTTCCTGACAGTACGTGAAGGCCATGAATTCAGAAGATACAGTCAATCCACTTGTTGGTAATATTTTTTCCAGATTGAATGAGCAAGATCACTGCATGGATCAGTTTGCCTTGGCGTTACAAACGCTCCTGAATCGCACGGCCCACCTGGAATCCCACACGGTGGCTGCGCCGGTACAACCTGAGTCGCAGGCCGTCCCTGCTGCTGCGCCAGTCTCTGTGCAGGCACCCGCCTCAAGTATTACCTCTATAAGAGGTATGTCTGGTTCTGCTCCGCTTCCCCAGCGATTTGGGGGGGCGATCCAGTTCAATGCAGAGGGTTTCTCAATCAGGTTGAGATATACTTCGAAATGCTGCCCCAGGCGTTTCCCACGGACAGAAGCAAAGTAAGTTTTGTGATATCTTTGCTTTCTGAGAGAGCCTTGGCCTGGGCTAACCCTCTACGGGAGACGCAAAAACCTGTTGTCTTGAGTTACCCTCAGTTTGTGGCCTCTTTTAAAAGGGTTTTTGACGTTCCCGCACACTCCGCTTCTGCTGCCAAGTGCCTCATGTCCATCAGAGTACGAGAACTGTTGCCGACTACGCCATTGAATTCCGTACTCTGGCAGCAGAGGTTGCTTGGAACAATGAGGCCCTCGTTGCTGATTTTTCTCATGGTCTCTCGGATTCCATCAAGGATGATATAGCAGCCCGATATATACCCACTGAGCTGGAGAGCTTGATCTCGTTTGCTATCCTCATTGACTCCAGACTCAGAGAAAGACTTTCTCTTAAGGAGCGCTTGCGGAAGCATCCTGTACATTTGCCTCCGAGCTTTGTAGTCCCACCCATGCCCCCCTCACCTCCCATGCCTCCTGGTACCGAGTTGGTCAGTGAAGATGAACCCATGCACCTGGGCTTCACTCGTCTCTCTGCGGATGAGAGAGTCTTTAAGAGGAGGGCGAGATTGTGACTTTATTGTGGCCAGGCAGGTCCCTTTTTGAAGTCTTGTCCTACCCGTCCAGGGAACGCCCAAACCTTGAGGTCCTGTCATGGACAGACCTTAGGTGGCGTTGTTTCATCCCCAGTTAGCCAGAAGGATAAGCCCCTGGTTTTAGTCACCCTTTCTTGGGATGAGTCGTCCACCGGGATACAGGCTCTAATCGACTCTGGGGCGGCAGGCCTGTTCATTGATGCTGCATTTGTTTCGCAGCACTCGATTCTGCTGCAGCTGCATGACACTCCTCTTGCCATTGAGGCTCTTGGAGACCTTTACAGCCTGCCCATGTGACTCATGAGACGGTTCCGTTGTCCATGGCCGTAGGGGCTCTTCACCATGAGATAATCCAATTCCAAGTTATTTCCTCACCCAGATTTCCACTGGTTATTGGTTATCCTTGGTTACAGAGGCACAACCCTTCTTGATTGGCTCCGTGCTGAGGTTCTCTCCTGGTCACCACAATGCAGTGAGACATGCTTCCTGAAGGTATCCAAGGTCCTGTGCACCGCTTCACTCCCCTCCCTGCCGGAGGAGTACCGTGATTTTGGCGATGTCTTTGATAAAGGTCAAGCCAGTAGTTTGCCTCCACACCAGCCTTATGATTGCGCAATTGACCTTCAACCTGGTGCCATACCTCCTCGTGGCCAGGTTTACCCTTTGTCGGTCTTGGAGGATAAGGCCATGGAGGAGTATGTTGCTGACGCACTTTCTCGAGGTTTCATCCGCAAATCCTCATCTCCTGCTGGTGCTGGTTTCTTCTTTGTGAAAAAGAAGAGCAGTGAACTGAGACCTTGTATAGATTATAGGGGTTTCAATCGTGTCACGATTAAGAATGCCTACCCGATTCCATTGATTACTGAGTTATTTGACCGCCTCAAGGGAGCAACGGTTTTCACAAAGCTTGACCTGAGAGGGGCATACAATCTCATGCGGATTAAGGAGGACGACGAGTGGAAGACTGCGTTTAATATCCGGAACAGGCCATTATGAATACCTGGTAATGCCTTTTGGCCTTTGTAACGCTCCGGCAGTTTTCCAGGAATTTATTAACGATGTCCTCTGAGATTTGTTACAGTTGTGTGTGGTGGTTTATCTGGATGATATCCTCATATTTTACAAGTCCCTGGAGAGCCACCACACAGATGTCTGTCGTGTACTGGAGAAGTGCGAGTTCCATCGTGAACAGGTTACATTCCTGGGCTATGTCATTTCCACTGCTGGTTTTTCAATGGACCCAGAGAAACTTTCGGCAGTCCTACAGTGGCCTCGACCCGTGGGTTTACGTCCTCTGCATCGTTTCCTGGGCTTTGCCAACTACTATCGGAAGTTTATTTATAACTTCTTGTCTCTGGTCAAGCCTCTGACTGATATGACCAGAAAGGACAGAAACCCACAGAGTTGGTCTCCGGAGTCCATTAAGGCCTTTGAGAATCTCAAGGCTGCCTTTGTTTCTGCTCTTGTGTTGGCACATCCTGATCCTACGTTGCCTTTTATCCTAGAAGTTGATGCTTCTGAGACTGGAGTTGGCACCCTTCTGTCTTAATGTCCTATGCATCCGTGTGGCTACTTTTCCAAGAAATTGTCACCTGCTGAGTGCAATTATGAGATTGGTGACAGAGAGCTGTTGGCGATCATTTTAGCCCTGAAAGAATGGAGACATCTCCTTGAAGGTACCACTGTGCCCGTTCTTATTCTTACTGACCATAAGAATCTTACATTCTTGTCTGAGGCTAAGCGACTCTCTCCCAGAAGGGCTCGATGGGCTCTTTTCTTGTCGAGCTTTAATTACATTGTCTCATTCTTACCCAGTACTAAGAATATAAGGGCTGATGCCTTGTCACGACAATTTTCCTCCACTTCCAAGTCGGAGTCGGTTCCTATGATTCCTCCTGGTCGTATCTTAGCTACGGTTCGCGCCAGTCTTACTTCTCCTTTGGGTGACAAAATTCTTGCTGCTCAGGTCCATGCTCCTCCTGATAAACCTTGTGACCGCTGCTTTGTCCCAGAGAGTCTCCATACTGCAGTTCTCCAGACTTATCATTCTCCCAAGGCAGCTGGCCATCCTGGGAAGAATCAACTCATTTGGGCCATCTCCCAACAATTCTGGTGGCCTAGTCTACGGGCTGATGTTACTGCTTTCGTAGCTGCCTGGTCCTTATGTGCTCAGAGTAAGACTCCACGACACCTTCCAGTGGGCCTCCTACAACCCATACCCAGTGGAATTGCCCAACTCTCAAGGCAACACTGTTATCCTTACGGTGGTTGACCGGTTCTCAAAGATGTGTCATTGTATTCCACTTAAGAAGTTGCCCACCTCTAAGGAACTGGCTTCCATTTTTGCTCGGGAGATCTTTCGCTTACATGGGCTACCCTAGGTGATTGTCTCGGACAGGGGCAGTCAGTTTGTCTCCTGGTTCTGGCGAGCCTTTTGTGCACAGTTGGGAATCCAGCTTGCTTTCTCTTCTGCGTATCACCCGCAGTCTAATGGGGCCGCAGAACGAGCCAATCAGTCCTTGGAGCAATTCCTACGTTGCTATATTTCTGACCATCATAACATCTGGTCTGACCTATTACCTTGGGCAGAGTTTTCTCACAACAGTGCCTTGAATTCTGCCTCCCGATTGTCTCCATTTATGGCGAATTATGGTTTCCATCCTTCCATGTTGCCTGACTTGTTTGTTCCGCAGAGTATTCCTGCGTTAGAGGAGCCTCTCCGTGGTCTTCATTCCACTTGGGTACAAGTCCAGGAGGCTTTACGTCAAGCTAATGATAGGTACAGACTCCATGCTGACCGCAGACGCCTGCCTGCGCCTTCCTACCAGGTTGGGGACAGGGTCTGGCTGTCACCTCCGGCTTAGTTTTCCCTCACTGAAGTTTGCACCTCGGGCCTTTCCGTATCCTTCGCAGGATTAACCCAGTAGCTTACGCGTTGGAACTTCCTCCTAGTATGCACATCTCAAATGTGTTTCATGTCTCCTTATTGAAACCGTTGGTCTGTAACCGATTTACCACCTCGGTGCCACGTCCTCACCCTATTCAAGTTGAGGACCATGAGGAATATGAGGTACAATCCATTGTTGACTCCCGTATGTTCCGTGGGCGCATACAGTACCTGGTGCATTGGAAAGGGTACGGTCCGGAGGAACGCTCCTGGGTTTCATCCTCTGACATACATGCCCCTATCCTCCTTTGCGTGTTCCATAGATGGTTTCCCCTCAAGCCTGGTGGCCCTCCGAGGGAGAGGGGTCATTGATGGGGGGGTACTGTCAGGGCTGGTTTAGCCCTTCCAGTTACCAGCTGTTCCCGATGGACACGCATCACCCCCAATCGGCACACATTGGCAGCGCATTTCAAAGGATGTCATATGACGCCCGATCAGGATAACTGAACCACCGTCTGGCCCTCATTTTGCTATTGGCTGGGAGGGGTCTGGTTAAAGACCTTAGCCAACTGAGGTAGTGTTCTTCTTCCCCCTTTGCAATATTACTGCCTGAGCTGCGGCCAGCCAACACAGGGACTCAAACTCCTGCTAATCATCCCCTATGCTGGTTAATAACTCCACTGATAATAGCCCCAGCGGCCCATCTCCCCTGCTGACCCTATAGTACTTATATAGTTACATATTTAGTCAGGTTGTAAATAACACATAAGTCCATCTAGTTCATCCAGTAAAAAAAACACAAGAAAACCTCCATATATACAATTCTATACCCACAGTTAGTCGAAAGGAAGGCAAAAAAACCCAATAAAGCATAATCCAATTCACTCCAGCGGGGGGGGAAAAATCCCTTCCTGGTCCCCCAAGAGCCAATCGGATGTTCCCAGAATCAACTACCCCTGTCATTATTATCTATAAATGTTAGTATCCAGTTATATTTTGTGCATTTAGGAATGCATCCAGCTCGTTTTTAAAAAAATCTTCTGAGCTGGACAGAACCAGCTTTTGAGGGAGTCTATTGCACATTTTCACAATTCTTACTGTGAAGAAGCCTTTCAGTATATGTTCTGTAAAGAAGAATGATAATTCATAACTATTACTGTAGTTATTAGTGTTATAGAAACAGGAGCAGGTGAACAGGTATAGCACAAGAACTTCTCCAAATGAAATGAATCTCTGCTGCAGATAGGTTCTTTACCAGAGATTAGCATTTATTGGATCCCAGAACAGATGACAAAGTCCACAGAGTACTTGAAAATAATACGATGATCAGAAGCCTTGAGAGTCCCATTTAAAATATTCAGTCTTTTTTTGTAAAAGCAAGAATAGGGACACTCCACACATCCAGCATATACTGTGCTGTATGCCCCTGATGTTAAAGCGGAGGTCCACCCTAAAATGGACCTCCGCTCATCGGAATCCCCCCCCCCTCCGGCACCACAATTGGCACCTTTCAGGGGGGAGGGGGGGTGCAGTTACCTGGATAATCCAGGTAACTGCACCCACTTCCGGGATAGCTGTCTGCGGAAAGGGGCGTAGATTACGCCCCTTTCCGCAACTGCCCGCCCCTTTGCGCAAGTGCCCCGCTGCCTGCTGGGAAACACACAGTTCCCAGAGGCAGCGGGGACCGTCCGGATTGCGCCGCGCGGCTCGCGCATGCGCAGTAGGGAACCGGGAAATGAAGCCGAAAGGCTCCATTTCCTGATTCCCATACCCAAGATGGCGGCGGCAGGACCCGACAGACGACCTAGCGATCGGCTTCGGGTGCCGACATCGCGGGCGCGCTGGACAGGTAAGTGTCACTATTTTAAAAGTCAGCAGCTGCAGTATTTGTAGCTGCTGGCTTTAAAAAAAAAAAAAAAACGCGGAGTCCCGGTGGACTCCCACTTTAACCCCTTCACAGCCAGTGTCATTAGTACAGTGACAGTGCATATTTATTTTTAGAACAGATTTTTAGCACTGTAGTGTCACAAAACGTGTCGGTTTGTCAGCTGCATATCTCAGCCCCGCTATAAGTCGCTGATGGACAGAATTACCAGTAAAAAATAAATAAATATTCCATAAATACTGTATATCATTGTTTGTAGAAACTTTTGCGCAAACGAATCAATATGTGCTTATTGGGATTTTCTTACCAAAAATATGCATCAGAATACATATTGGCCTAAATTGATGAAGACATTAGATTTTTAAAAAAATGTTATTGACTACGTTTCAGAGCAGAAAGTAAAAAAAAAAATCTTTACAAAATTGTTGGTCGTTTTTTGTTTATAGCGCAAAAAATAAAAAACGTAGCAGTGATCAAACCACCAAAGGGAAGCTTTATTTGTGGGAAAAAAAAAGGACATCAATTTTATTTGGGTACATCGTTGCAGGACTGCGCTATTGTTAAATAAAATAACGCATGGCCTCATGAAGGGGGGTAAATCTTCCAGAGGTTAAGTGGTTAAACTTGCTTCTGATATTCAAATAAATCCTGGCAGTTGTTCTGTTTTTTTAGAGGTACAGCAACACATAAAGAGGGTCAAGATTTGCCAAGGGCAGCTGAAGACCCTCATGTGTGCATACAAAATACCACAGGGAAAGATAATTGCAAGCAGTTACAAGTGCACCCTGTTTGCTAAAGAAGTCTCACTTCAATTTGAATTAAATATGTTCTGTTCCCCAGGGGACAAAGTACATGTAGTAGTTTGACCCATCTTCCAAGTTGCACAGGGTCCCCCTTCCTCCACAACCATCCAAACACACAGCTAGCAAGGAGATCGCTGCTTTCACAAAAGCACTCTTCTTCATCCCCAAGTACTTGCCCATTTGCCTGGAACATTATAGCCAACATATCCCCCTCCTTTGCATTCCTTGTAAGAAGCTTGTCTTGAGCGGGTGCTTGGAGATGGAGAAAAGTGCTATCCAAGCAGCTGTCTCCTTGCTAGCTGGGTTGGATGCACAAGGAGGGGGGGGAGTTGCACTGTCTGACCCTTAGACAGCACCTAGAAAGACGAGACAAAGTACTACATGCACGTTGCCTTTGGGGAACACAACACATTAATACAATTCAAAGTAAGACTTCTTTAACTGCTTGATGATATACTGCTGCAGGTTGGTACGGCTGCGTAAATCGCAGTAGGTGTACGTTGGAGATATTTCACTTGTAGTCTGCCGAAAATTCCTATAGTGCACGCGCGGGGAAGAAACAAAACTAAGTGCAGTTTCTTACCTAGCCTGTTCTGTTAGTTGTGGCTGCCGTTCGCATGCGTGGGAGTGACGTCATGCGGCTCTGGCGAATCACAGAGCCGGAGTCCGCAGCCAGATGAAGGGGCCAGAAGATGGACGCTGCCCACACAGGGGACATCGCTGGATTCTAGCCCATTATGCTTTTCATTTGCAGGCTGCAGCAGCGAGAAAAAGAGGAAGTAAAACCCATCAGGGTTACTTTCTCTTTAAGAGCTATAGGGCGGGGTGCGTGATGGCAGAGCCGATGCGTGCAGCCAGCGACTTCAATGTCCGCCGGCAACCCACGATTGCTCTAGAGAGCCAGAACCGGGATCTGTCAATGTAAACAGACAGATAACAGATCCCCGTTCTGTCAGGGAAGTAGAGAGAGATCTGCTGTTCCTAGTGATCAGGAACAGTGATCTCTCTCTACTCCCAGCCAGTCCACTCCCCCTCACAGTAAGAAACCCCTTCCTAGGGAACACTTAACCTCTTGATTGCCCCCTAGTGTTAACCCATTTTGCATAAACCAATCAATATACGCTTATTGGGATTTTTTTACCACAAATATGTAGAAGAATACATATTGGCCTAAATTGATGAAGAATTTTTTTCCTTGGATATTTATCATTGAAAAAGTAAAAAATATAGTTTTTTGTTGAAAATTTATGCTCTTTTATTGTTTATAGCGCAAAAAATACAAACCGCAGAGGTGATCAAATATCACCAAAAGAAAGCTCTATTTATGGGGAGAAAGACATCAATTTCGTTTGGGTACTACATCGCATGACCGCGCATTTGTCAGTTAAAATGACAGTGCCGTAACACAAAAAATGGCCTGGTCAGGAAGTGGGAAAATGGTTAAAGGAGAAGTACAGCCAAAGCTCGTTTGGCTGTTCTTCTCCCGTGGATCACAGGAGTGCAGTTCCTTCTGGGAGTTGCCGAGATCCTGAGCCGGCCACTCCAGTGCTCGACGGTGTTTGATCACTCGTTTCTCAGTCTTAGCCCTTGTACACACGGTCGGACATTCCGACGGAAAATGTCAGATCGGACCGTGTTGTCGGATAATCCAACCGCGTGTGGGCTCCATCGGACTGTTTCCGTCGGAATATCCGAGCGACAAAGTTTTAGAGCTGGGCTATAAAACTTTCCGACAACATGATCCGATCGGACTTTGTCCGATCGTGTGTAGAGAATTCCGATCGGAAAAAGTGGCATGCATGCTCAGATCAAATTCCTAGAACAAAGCTATTGGCTACTAGCCGCAACATAGTCCCATCGTAACGAAATAACATCATCACGTTACGTACGATCAGATTTTCCGACAACTTTGTCCGACCGTGTGTATGCAACACAAGTTTCGGGCAAAATCCGATGGATTTTGTTGTCGGAATGTCCGACCGTGTGTACAAGGACTTAGAGCTGGGAGGGAACAGATGCAGCATCGAACCTATGCTGCATCCACTTAGGTAAGTATGATTCCCCAAAAAAACATTCCTATAGTTCTCTTTTAAGTCATGGGAAGACAAAAAAGTTGCAAATAAAAGGCAACTTCTTCCTGCTGGAAAATAAGGCCTCAGAAATGGACAGAAACCTGTGTGTCACTTCGTAAGACAATAATGATTGGTTGAATGGATATTTTTCAGCAATGCACGTGTAATGAAATGAGCACTCCACGCAGTGTCATTAGCCCCACCCTTCTTGAGGATCACAAGGATGCTTGCAGCTGTCACATTTCTTGAATTTATTGAGCCACATATGGCCACCTTAAGTTACAGTTGTCATTTGTACTAGTTAATCACCTTATTCGCGCTGTGCCTGTCCTGGATAATTTACCCTTCTTTCTTGGCTCTTAAGTTGTCTGCAAGCAACAGAGTACTGACAGCTCACAGCCACTGCTATGCTGCCAGACTAATTTGCATATGAAACGTAATTAAGCCAATAATGATAACAATATAACTATTTGAAAATACAATGAAGTCTCCGCCAAGCTCAGGAGATTTGTAGGCTTAGAAATAGGTCAAACTGACATTCATTGTTATCTGCATTGAAATATTTCTTAGCATAAAACTGCATAGAGGCAAACCACATCTAAAAGTGAAGTATATTTTATTGGAAAGGCCGGTCCTTTAATCATGTTCTCTGACATGTAATGAAACCTATCACTGCTATTGAACAAAAACTAGGCCAAGGGCCTGAAGCACTCAAGAATTTTGGCTGGTAATTACCAAGACAGTTTTTCAGTTTCTAGAATTACAACATTATACCTCTGGTTTAAAACACAAAGCAGTAGATTTTCCCTAGGAGGACCATAATAATTTAACATTTGTGTTTTTATCCCTCCTCTACACTAGTTTTTGGACTTGGAATTGGGCTTTGGGTTAGAATGAAGGTAGACTTAAAAGTCCCCTTTTATTATAATATTTTTGGAGGCACATTTCCACACTTAAAAATTCTCTGTGACGTTCAATATACTTGAAGTTCACAGGAAAACAGTACAGAATTAATTACAGCAAGCAAGAGTGTAAAACAAGAAAAACAAGATGCTCAAAGTGATCCTAACAAGTGTGTTTTAGTGTGATAAGGACATCTGAGTAATGCCTTGTTTTACACAGTAGGCCTGGTACCAAAAGTCAAAAGTTGAACCCACTGTGTTCTGACTCTCAAATCGAACTACTAAAAAAACTGTGGGACCAGCTATACAGAGCATCTCCTGTTTTATTTCATAGTATTTACTTGTGCCGATTATCTAGTGTTTGCCTTTGTCAGTCTTATCAGATTCAGCTGATAAGACTGCAGCAATGCTGTCCAATGCCCTGGTTTACACTGCATGTGATGTCACATGGTCACATGGGGGTGTAGGAGGAAGCTTTGAATGATTCTGCAGTCTCCTGGGATTTCAAATTACACAGAGTGTGCCATAAATCTGGGCATGCTCAGTGACATCATTCTAAAGAACAAAAAGGATTACAACAATACTATGCAAGTAAGGAGATATCTACAAGCAGTGTTCATTAGGATTTTTATGCTGATTTACATGGGACAAAGTTGTGGGGGAGAGTTTACAACCACTTGAAATTATTCAACCATGACATTGCTTAGAAACTGTTTCTCCTTTGGATGTGCTGTATATGTGCTGACCAGAATCATTGGTCCCATACTAATGTGCAGAGGTCATTGTTCAGGTTCAGCAAGGCAAACATGGTGCTACCCTCTGCATAATTTAGGATTTTCTCACCACTAGAAGATGAAAAGGGCAAAGACGACATGAAAGATCACTAGAAAACCATTTTTTTATGGGTGCAGGAGAGTCCCATTTGGGGAAGACCTGAGCCTGAAGTTAAACTTTAAGCACCCATTTTAGGTTAGGCATTAATTTACACCCAGGGCTACCTTGTGTTGCTCCTTCCCCTTCTCCACACACTTGACATGCAGGACCAAAACAAATTTACCAAATTGTCAAATCTAGATCCTATTTACAAAAGTTGAACCAAAACCATATTAAAACAATCATAATTTGTAAGAGACAACATAAGTACTGTACAGACATAACTAGAAATCTTTACATAAACACAAACAATACCACACCGACAAAAACACAGTTAGTACTGTACTGGCACAAGCATAAATACATCTGCAGGACACAATCATATTGACACAAACAGAAACTTGTCAAGCAGAGATGCAATCAGTACCATATTGATACAATCAGGAACATATGCTGCTGTTCCTGGGTTTAGAATATTGTGCAGCGGCAACGGTACAGACAGCAGTGATTAGCTGCATGTAAAAGTTCATCAATCTACATTATGTGAAGGTTATGGCTAGTACTCACAGTGAGAAAAATCAGACAAAAAATACCATGTTCAGAGCGATTGTCCGATAATCTGATGCTAGTACACAGCTTTCAAGAGCCGATCGCGAAAGTTCATGTAAAAATATCCAAAGAGATCAACACGAAAATGTTTCTCATACGATAACAGAGCGAATAATTTTTGTGTAATTGCTGTAGTATTTTTACAAAAAAAATTGTGTGACCAACACCACGCATGTTCAGAAATGAAATAATACATTACAATACATGATATCACTTACGAAGTTGTATTCTGTCGTATGGGAAATTTTGTAACTTTAGTAACCTATTCGGTT
Organism: Lithobates pipiens; assembly: GCF_037356315.1. Classification (NCBI taxonomy): domain Eukaryota; kingdom Metazoa; phylum Chordata; class Amphibia; order Anura; family Ranidae; genus Lithobates; species Lithobates pipiens. The sequence continues at coordinate 122,866,429 of NW_027507789.1, read as the reverse complement.
TTTCAATATGAGACTAGTATGCAAAAAAAAAAAAAAAAAAGAATATTCTTATAGATATTCTTATGGTGTATACTAGGCATTGGAATGGTGCTAATTGTAGTGGTGCAAATGATGCAATATTCCACAGCGTACTGAACCCAGCAGTTATAGTTTATATTCTTAAACCAAGAGATAAGAATAGGAGTAAAACATTTTCAATTTTTTCTTTTGGTAACAGTAGTCAGCATCCAAGACACTTGAAATGCTCGGTTCTTTTCCACCCTAGGCCATGACCTATGTCAGGGGTCCTCAAACTACGTCCCGTGGACCACATGTGGCCCGCCGAGGACATTTATCCGGTCCACCCCACCCAGGGCTGGATTCCCGACAGGCCAGGCCTCGGGGCGGGCCGGTTGTAACACAGTGGGAGACTTCTGTGTCACAGAGCTCACTGTGAAATGTTTGGGCGCACTGTGATAAAAGTCCCGCCCTCCTCCTAGACCAGCTTGTGTGATAGAGGCAGTGTTCTGTCTATCACACGAGCTGGTCTAGGAGGAGGGCAGGACTTATATCACAGTGCGCCCAAACATTTCACAGTGAGCCATGGCACAGCAGCAGGAGATGCCCGATGTGCGCACACACACTGACTGGTGAGACATTGTTTGGCACAGTAAGGCTGTGAGGGGTGCTTGCAATGATGATGAGAGAGGGCTTGAAATGATGGCGTGGGGGGCTTGCAAAGATGGTGAGTGGGGGGGGGGCTTGAAATGGTGGTGAGGGGGGGCTTGAAATGATCGTGAGGGGTGCTTAAAATGATGGTTAGGGAGGCTTGCAATGATGGCGAGGGGGGCTTGCAATGATGATGAGGGGGGCTTAAAATGATGGTGAGGGGTGCTTGAAATGATGGTGAGGGGTGCTTGAAATGATGGCGAGGGTTGCTTGCAATGATGGTGGGGGGGGCTTCCAATGATGGTGAGGGGGGCTTGCACTGATGGTGAGGGGGGCTTGCACTGATGGTGAAGCGGGCACCAATTGGGCTGCGACATTGACCATCTCGTTAGCCAAAAGCAGGACAATAGTTCCCATTGAAATACTGGTAAGTTTGTTGATTTAACTTTACTTGTTCTTCATTAAATATTAGATTTGTTCCTGTTTTGTTTTTTCCACATAAGATAAATTTAAGAAAAATAAGATACCGTATATACTCGAGTATAGGCCGACCCGAATATAAGCCGAGGCCCCCAATTTACCCCCAAAAAAACTGGCAAACTTATTGACTCGTGTATAAGCCGAGGGTGAGACATGCCTGTCCATCCCTGTGTGTGTGTCCGTCCATCCCTGTGTGTCCGTCCATCCCTGTGTGTCCGTCCATCCCTGTGTGTCCGTCCATCCATCCCTGTGTGTGTGTGTGTCCATCCATCCATCCATCCCTGTGTGTGTGTGTGTCCATCCATCCATCCATCCCTGTGTGTGTGTGTGTCCATCCATCCATCCATCCCTGTGTGTGTGTGTCTCCATCCATCCATCCATCCCTGTGTGTGTGTGTCTCCATCCATCCATCCCTGTGTGTGTGTGTCTCCATCCATCCATCCATCCCTGTGTGTGTGTGTATCCATCCATCCCTGTGTGTGTGTGTCTCCATCCATCCATCCCTGTGTGTGTGTGTCCGTGTGTGTGTGTGTGTGTGTGTGTGTGTGTGTGTGTGTGTGTGTCCAGCCTACCTGTGTCCCGAGCCTGTGTCCCGAGCCTCCGTCCCGTGCCTTGCCTCCTTGCCTCCGTCCCGTGCCGTGCCTTGCCTCCTTGCCTCCGTCCCGTGCCGTGCCTTGCCTCCGTCCCGTGTCGTGCCTTGCCTCCGTCCCGTCCCGTGCCGTGCCTTGCCTTGCCTCCGTCCCGTGCCTTGCCAGGATCGCCGCTCTTCGTCGGCGCCTCTGCGGCCATTCTAAAATTCAAAAGCCGCGCCTCCGCCTTCGCCTGTGATAGGCGGAACACTGAATTTCCCAGCAGCCTGTGTTCCGCCTATCACGGACATCGTCTTATCCTCGTCCGTAGTACGAGGATGAGACGATGTCCGTGATAGGCGGAACACAGGCTGCTGGGAAATTCAGTGTTCCGCCTATCACAGGCGAAGGCGGAGGCGGAGGCGCGGCGTTTGAAGGGTAGAATGTCCGCTGTCTGTCTGCTCGACACGCTGATCGAGCAGGCAGACAGCGATGACTCGAGTATAAGCCGAGGGGGGCACTTTCAGCCTCAAAAAAGAGGCTGAAAATCTCGGCTTATACTCGAGTATATACGGTATGTGCAGTGTGCATAGGAATTTGTTCATAGTTTTTTTTTGTTTTGTTTTTTGAACTATAGTCTGGCCCTCTAACGGTCTGAGGGACAGTGAACTGGCCCCCTGTTTAAAAAGTTTGAGGACCCCTGACCTATGTGGTAGTGGGGCAAATCTGGCCCTGGTCATACTCACTCTCCTCTCATCCTTTAGGCTTTATGTACACTGCTGCTGGTAAACAGACGTTTAGGAGCAGTTGGTAGTTTTTTTTCAGCTGCCCCTGAACTCTCCTCTATGTTATCTTATCAGTACACAGGGTCATTTATAGTCATTTCTAGGCAGTTGAGTTTAGAAGCATTTTTTGAAAAGCAAAAAAATCCATTCAGAACGGATGTTCAGATGCATTTGGAATGGCAAATGCCTGTAACAGCTTGTAAACGCGGTAACTCGCATTTAGCTGCATTTCGTTTACAGGCGTTTTTAATGGAGATACATTTTTGACTATTTAAAAAAAAAAAAAAAAAAACGCTTCAAAATGTGGCTAAAAGCGGCATGCAACAGCGGCAAAACTGAGTTTTTTAAACATCGGTTACTATCTGTCAAGTTAAATCATTCAGGAGAGGTTTTAAAATGTCCTGTGTACATGAAACCTAATGCCCTGTACACACGGTCGGAAATTCCGACGGAAAAGGTCTGATCAGATTATATTGTCGGAAAATCCGATCGTGTGTGGGCTCTATCGGACTTTTTCCATCAGAATTTCAGACGGGAAAAATTTGAGACCAGGACTTCAAATTTTCCGACAACAAAATCCGATCTGACCTTTTCCGATCGTTTGTAGAGAATTCCGATTGGACAAAGTGCCACGCATGCTCAGATCAAATTACGAGACCAAATCTATTGGCTACTAGCTGCAATGTAGTCCCATCGTAATGAACGAAATGTCTCATAGTTTCATAGTTAGTAAGGTTGAATAAAGACACCAGTCCATCCAGTTCAACCTGAGTGAGTGTCTACAATTGCCCCTATCCCTGTACATTGAACACTCAAATCAGTCCCTACCCTCAAGGAGCCCACAATCCAAGGTCCCCATTCATATACTAGGGCCAATTTTGGACAGAAGCCAATTAACCTAACTGCATGTCTTTGGATTGTGGGAGGAAACCGGAGTACCCGGAGGAAACCCATGCAGGCACAGGGAGAACATGCAAACTCCAGGCAGGTAATGTCGTGGTTGGGATTTGAACCAGCGACCCTTTTTACTGCTAGGTGAGAGTGCTAACCACTACACCACTGTGCTGCCACTGTGTCATGTTCCCAACGATCGGATTTTCCGACAACTTTGTCCAACCGTGTGTATGCAACACCAGTTTTGGACAAAATCCGTCAGAAAAAAATCAGACGGATTTTGTTGTCGGAATGTCCAACCGTTTTCCTTGTCAGCATATGAACACATAGCAGAACCTGATTGGCTCAGAGTACCACTCTTCCATCTGAATTATACTGTATCCACCTTAACCCCCAGAAGATTTTACCCTCTTCACGACCAGGCCATTTTTTGCTATTTGGCACGGCGGTACTTAAACCGGCGATTGCGTGGTCATGCAACACTGTACCCAAACAAAATTAACTATTTTTTTTTTCACACAAATGGAGCCTTCTTTCAATGGTATTTGCTCTCCACTGGGTTTTTATTTTTTTGCAATATAAATGAAAAAAGACCAACACTTTCTGCTATAAAACCTATTCAATAAAAAAAAAAAAAAAAAAAAAATGTCTTCATATATGCTAACCAAAATGTATTCTGCTATATGTTTTTGATAAAAAAAATCCAATAAGTGTTTATTGATTGGTTTGCGTGAAGGTTATAGCACCTACAAACTATGGTATATACAGTATACTGGAATTGTATTATTTTTTTTTAATTATTCTATCAATGGTAGCAGTCAGCGACTTATAAACGGGACTGCAATACTGTTGTGATCAATCTGACACTAACTGACTCTGAGGGGAACTGACTAGCTGCCGCTAACATCACTAGTGACACTAATACAGTGATCAGTAATAATTCTAAACACTGTCACTGTACTAATGACACTGGTTGGGAAGGGGTTAACATCTAGGGGCAATTAAGGGATGAATCACAGCACAGATGGGGCGGTGGGCACATGCCTGGAAATGCCAGATCACATACATGTATGTGGTGCGGCTCAGAACGGCTGTCCCTTCACCGCATATGTGCATTGCAGGATCACGATGTGCAAATAAAGGACAAAAAGCCTAAAAAGAAAATGGAGATGAGAAACAGATTGTTCCCTTCCTAAAGAGATCTGTATTGTTTACCAACACAAGGAGAGCTCTGGGCTGTGAATGTACACAGCCGACCAGCAGTTCCCGGCCATGAATCATTGGAGAGGACTTGATGACAGACAGGCGTGCCTTAAAACCGCAAATAGGCAGCGATGTACGGGTACGTCGCTTTGCCTACAGAGGCAGATCACCCGCAGTACATGGCGGGTGGCTGGGCAGCAAGCGAGTATAGAGCATTACTGGAAACCAATGTTTATTTTAAAAATCCTCTCTAATTACATTAAGTACTCTATGTTTATGTTGTAGGCTGAAAAGTGTGGTGTTATACACTTTTTTTATACCACCATTCTGCTGCCTTCTTTCTATACATCTATGTTATAGGAAATGACTGGCAGTCTAATTGGTATCTCAAAACTTTCTTCTAAGTCACCAAAGTGCTCAGAAAATTCCCTTAGTGCATACAAATGTCTATTATTTCTAGAGGTTATGCTTACACTGTCATCTAGTGGTGGAAATATGCACAACAGCTGCTATAAACTTCACCATTACTACAACTGTTATCGTTAGCACCTGACCAGGCAAGTTTAAAAACTGGATCAATCAAGGATATGTGCTACAGGTACGGTTATGATTACCCAGTACCACAGACATAAAGAGTGTCTACAACCCTGGCCTGTGTGGTCCTCTGGTGTTTGGAGTGCGGCCCTTGGGCCCCAGCGGTCAGTAGAAGGAGCACTGATTTGCAAAGTGTCCCTTAATTGTAGTAAAATCTCATGCAACATGTCCCTAGTCTGCGATGGTGTCCTATAGAATGACTTCAGTCTCCAACTAGTACAACTAGCTCTAGTAGAACTCTGAGGAAGTCTTCAGTCTGTGAAATTGGGGCATGCACTGCGTGTGGAGGTGCACTGAGACCATATGGACATTCCACCTACAGTGCAGCTGTGCTTCTTGCTGCCACTGCAGTGGTCACGTAGTAACGTTAAAGGTAATTCTGTTTTTATTTTTTTTAAAACAATCCTCACTGGGTGATCAATAAACAAACTTTGTTGCAGAACCCTACCCATTTCTGTTCTGAAAAAAAATACCTGTTTGTTTCATTATGTTTTGTATTTTAACCACTTGCTTACTGGGCACTGAAACCCCCCTCCTGCCCAGACCAATTTTCAGCTTTCAACACTGATGCATTTTGAATACAATTGCGTGGTTATACAACACTGTAACCAAATTACATTTTTATCATTTTTTTCATACAAATAGAGCTTTCTTTTGGTGGTATTTCATCACAGATGGGATTTTTATTTTTTGCTAAACAAAAAAAGATGGAAAATTCGGAAAAAAAAAATCATGTTTCATACAAACAGGTAATTTTTCTCCTTCATTGATATGCATTGAGGAGGAGGCACTGGTGGGCACTGATAGGCTGCACTGGTGGGCACAGTTAAGGCAGCACTGATGGACACAGATAAGGTGGCACTGATAGGTAAAACTGATGGGCACTGATAGTTGACATTGATGTGTAGTACTGTTGATGAGGCACTGATTGTGGGCACTGAGGGCACTGATGGGTGGTGCAGGTGGGCGGAAGCTAGGTGGCACTGGCAGGTGGCACAGATGGGCACTGATGTCCCTCTCACGGCCGCCGGTGAGAAAAATAGCCAATTACTGGCTCTGTTTACATCACGTGATCAGCTGTCATTGGCTGAGAGCTGATCACGTGGTAAGGGGTCAGGATCGATAGACTCGCTGATCAGAGAGCGCGCCCTGCAAGAGGTGCACATGCCGCTCGGGCACAGGAGGACGTCAATAGACGCCCTAAGAGCAAAGCAGGTCTGCGCTGTAGAAGTCATTCGGCTATAGCACGGATCTGAAGAAGTTAAATAGGAGGGTCTGGCTTGTTATAATCACCAGGTATACACTCAGTCCGCTAATGAGAAAACCTATAGTGTCTGCATTTAACTAGAGAGCATCTCATCAAAACTAAAATTGCCATTGCAGTGGATGCCTAAAATCTGATTTGTATCTTAGTGCAGACAAGCAGTATTAAAATCAGTGAGGTAATCACACAAGCAGGAAATTTAATTTTTGAAGGTACTCTACAGCAACAGTGTACAGAATGCCTCCAGGCTGCCATATTGCATTGAATTTTACAGAAAATTAGCGTAGCTGCAGAAGGAAAAGGAAAGGTAATTTTTTATAACATCAAATTAAAATATGTCTCGTGTAGCAATTGTACTGCATATCCTATATTTTTCTTTATTTGCTATATTTAATATTATCTATCACCATCACTGGTTTATTTTGCAAGCATATGATTTTCTTGGCAAAAACACCATCTGATTTTTGTCTTTCATGCTAACGGTACACAATTGTCCTGCAACAAACACAAACGTAGTGACGAACTACGAGGAATTTCGAGTCAATCTAGTTCAGCCAAAAAAAGAGGAAGAAAATTAAAAATGCCCATTATTCTCCACGACACCTACCATTAATTTCTTAGCATCTCATCTCATTGGAAATTGTGTATTTGTCTAAAAGGCAGAGACAGACCTCTTCTACCCTTCTAAGAAATTTGCAATGCGATGCAATAGTGCCACCTGTACACCAATCCTATTCTTCCCCCCAACATTACCTATTGCCCTTCACTACCTCCATTCTCCCATCTTTTCACATCTTTTCCTTATGTCTCAATTCCTATCCCACCACAATAAAAACATCTATATACTTTGCCAGGGCAAGCATTGCACTAAGCCAAAAAAGTGTATCTCAACGGCCTACGAAAAACCCATAACCTAAATTATAACAGCTATATTCCCACATATACAGTGCCTTGAAAAAGTATGCATAACCCTTGAAATTTTCCACATTTTGTCATGTTACAACCAAAAAACGTAAATGTATTTTATTGCGGTTTTATATGATAGACCAACACAAAGCGGCACATAATTGTCAAGTGGAAGGAAAACGATAAATGATTTTACTTTTTTTTTTTACAAATAAATATGTGAAAAGTGTAGCATTTGTATTCAGCCCTCCTGAGTCAATACTTTGTAGAACCACCTTCTGCTGTAATTACAGCTGCAAGTCTTTTTGGGGATGTCTCTACCAGCTTTGCACATCTAGAGAGTGATATTTTTGCCCATTCTTCTTTGCAAAATAGCTCAAGCTCTGTCCGATTGGATGGAGAGCGTCTGAACAGCAATTACCAAGACTTGGCACAGATCCTCAATTGAACTTAGGTCTGGACTTTGACTGGCCATTCTAACAAATTAATATTCTTTGATCGAAACCATTCTCTATAGCTCTAACTATATGTTTAACCGCTTAACCACTTCCCGACCAGCGCACGACGATGTACGTCGACAGAATGGCACGGGCAGGCATATTGGCGTACAGGTAGTCCAATATTCAATGCCGCCCTGCCATCGGGAGCGCGCCGCCGGCGGCGCGCTCCCGCGCTGGTCGGGACCCCCATGAGTCCGGTCGCGGGACCCGCGGACTCGATCGCCGCGGGCATCCCCGCGATCGTCTCACGGAGCGGCCGAATGGAGGAAATGCTGTGTAAACGACATTTCTCCATTCTGCCTAGCAACTACTGACGCTGATCTCTGCTCCATGTGATTGGAGCAGAGATCAGTGTTCACTAAATGAAAGCCCAACCCCCCCACAGTTAGTAACACACCCCTAGGAACACTTAACCCCTACACTGCCACCCACTGGTTAACCCTTTCACTGACAGTGTCATTTACACAGGAATCACTGCATTTATATAGCAGTGATTACTGTATAAATGACAATGGTCCCAAAAATGTGTCAAAAATGTCCGATGGGTCCCCCACAATGTCGCAGTCACAATAAAAATCGCTGATCGCCGCCATTACTAGTAAAAAAAAAAATAATAAAAAATTATTAATAAAAATGCTATAAAACTATCCCTATTTTGTAAACGCTATAACTTTTGCGCAAACCAATCAATAATCGCTTATTGCGATTTTTTTTACCAAAAATATGTAGAAGAATACGTATCGGCCTAAACTGAGGGAAAAAATTTTTTTTTATATATTTTTGGGGGATATTTATTATAACAAAAAGTAAAAAATAATGCGTTTTTTTTCAAAATTGTCGCTCTATTTTTGTTTATAGCAAAAAGAAAAGATAAGATTGCGCTATGGACAAATTTACCCGTTTGCTAGACAAGTTTAAATAAGTGAATGTTAAAATGATTATAATAAAGTGAACTGTGAAGGGTTAAAGCTGCCTGTGCTTGAAACCTATCCCTCTAGATGGGAATAGATTAGAAATGTGAAAAGTAAAATAAGCTTTGGCGCTAAAACCTAAATGGTGTACTAAAAATGCTAATACTCTACAAATTACATAAAATGAAGCCCAATGTGGGAATTTCACCAATACACTGTATACGTGATATTAAAGCTATATGTAAATGGAAATGTGTATCCGTTATCCTACATAGTAACTATGCACAAGTGTGGTAAAAAATAATGACTATGCACAAGTGTGGTAAATGATATGATAAAAATTACAACTAATCTATCACAACTAAAAATGTAGGTGCTTTGACAAAAAGTGCTTTAGCTCACGTAAATGAGCCAATACTTATATTCTAAAAAGTGACAATCAAAAGGACATTGTGAAGATACCAAGTGAAAACATCAAAAAAATCAAAAAAATCATATAATGTCCAATCCAAAATATGTTATAATGTCCAAAAAAATAACAATATTTGTTCAGAGTCGCATCATCTAGTTGCTGAAAAAACGCATAAGACTTTTATCAGATAGGAAGGTGAAGCAAGGTGACTGGTGAAAACAAGGGTTAAATTCCTCTCCGGTGCGCCACTCTGTGTTAGAGAAAAAATGTATATATGCGCTCACCAGACATTAAACCCTCAATGGGTTAACCAAGCAGTCACAGTATGAGCCACTGTGCAGCTCTCTCGAGGCTCTGCCACCGCTGAGCTGTGGGGATATTTTACACTCTTCCTTCCGTGAATGGTCCGTTTAGCGTTTGTACATGAAGGAAAACAGAAGTACAACCATGGTGCAATATTGTTGTAAAAACGTACTATGTTTATTAAAAACAGTTTTACTCACAAATTCCACAAATTACTCACAGCGATCTATCTTTTTTGGAATTTGTGAGTAAAACTGTTTTTAATAAACATAGTACGTTTTTACAACAATATTGCACCATGGTTGTACTTCTGTTTTCCTTCATGTACAAACGCTAAACGGACCATTCACGGAAGGAAGAGTGTAAAATATCCCCACAGCTCAGCGGTGGCAGAGCCTCGAGAGAGCTGCACAGTGGCTCATACTGTGACTGCTTGGTTAACCCATTGAGGGTTTAATGTCTGGTGAGCGCATATATACATTTTTTCTCTAACACAGAGTGGCGCACCGGAGAGGAATTTAACCCTTGTTTTCACCAGTCACCTTGCTTCACCTTCCTATCTGATAAAAGTCTTATGCGTTTTTTCAGCAACTAGATGATGCGACTCTGAACAAATATTGTTATTTTTTTGGACATTATAACATATTTTGGATTGGACATTATATGATTTTTTTGATTTTTTTGATGTTTTCACTTGGTATCTTCACAATGTCCTTTTGATTGTCACTTTTTAGAATATAAGTATTGGCTCATTTACGTGAGCTAAAGCACTTTTTGTCAAAGCACCTACATTTTTAGTTGTGATAGATTAGTTGTAATTTTTATCATATCATTTACCACACTTGTGCATAGTCATTATTTTTTACCAAAATAATAAAAACAGTGTAGCGCTTCAATGATAAATGTGGTCAGCATAAATTATAAAAATCAAGACAAAGATCATATAAATATGAATGCCTAAAGGAAAGTCCAACATTGGCCGCACATTCCACTATGTAGCAGGCATGAGGGTAACCGAACCGTCACAGAGGAGGGAAGTTGGGCTAGGCGAGTGTGTTCATATAAATCTGCTTGACTGAAAACATCAGGAAAAAGTGGATAAAATACTTCTTACCGACTTAGTTGGACTCATACAGTCGTATGACAGTTGAGTCTAGAAGGCTTTAGGTCACAATCTGGGACCAAGGAGTACAAAGAGGGAAGTCTGTTGAGCTGATGGATGAGCTCCAAACAATTGTAGGCTCTATGATGGATCCTTTCAAATGGAGCTTCAAAGTTGTTGGTAGTCAAGCTCAGACGTGGTCCGTTGTACTGATGCTCCAATCTCACCGGAATGGGGAGGGAGATGTTGTAGAGGTTTAAGCCGGAGAAACGGGAAAAAGGAAAAAAGAAAAAAGGCTCCACATGGTGTAGGTCAGACGGTATAAAAAGGGTTGGTTTATTGAAGTCAAAAAATAATTAATGACTTGGTGATCACATAAAAAGTCTAAAATAAAAAGTAAAAGCAATGTAGGGTGCCAACAGCTCGCCCAACGCGTTTCGACATATGTGTCTTCTACAGGGGCATGTTGGGGCCCACCACATTGCTAACAAATATATAAGGAGTCAGAGAGGGGTTCCGCCTACCAAAGGGCGGGGAATCCTATCTCAGATAACCTCTTAAAGATACAATGAACATTTAATCAAATCAGAAAAAAACATGTTCAAACGAAATAAATCAATATAAATAGAATATAAAAATATCCCTTCTACAAGCTATTAAATTGATTTAGTAACAGAATATAAAAATAAGCCACCTTGTTCACAAATAACACTGGATTAATCATATTATTCATGGCCTCATCTAGCATAAAAGTGCAAGAAAATCCAATGCACATAAAAGGCATACACAGAAATCGCATCAAGTATCAATGCAAAAAAAAATATTTTTTTTTTTTTTTTTTTTTATATGCGCCACCTATTCCACATAGACTACACTACAACATCACCTCAAGTGACCTATTTGCGTTTGTGTGGTGTGATAGATGGAACTGTGGGGGTCTGTATAGTAATATTCCTCATTGTGCAGTTTGGATGTCTCATGCTTGTTTTACTAACCGTAGATGGCCGAGAAAGTGTGTATCCGTAACCATGGTGACAGTCCTAACGTGCTGATCTATTATTTAAAGTTCGGGTCACATGGTCAGAAGACGTGCAATGAAAAGAAAGAAGGCACAGCCAATCCATCAGTGCGTGCATCACATGGCTAGATGTGGGAATGATAGAGGACACACTTGTCCAATAGCAAGGGCATGTGTATATGCACGTCATTATACAGCAATGTGAGGGAGGGAGGGAGACACCCGCCATGGCGCCGTCCCTCCCCTGTACGTGCTCAGCACTGCCAATCGCAGAGAGCCACGTCAGGACCTATCACATCGGGGCAAAGACGTGCATGTGCGGGCGTCACACGCTACGTCACTCTGTCAGAACACAGGGGGCGTGTGCGTGTGGACGTCACGCACCAAATAGCTTTACAGGGAAGAGGAGGGGCTCTGCAACTAGGCGCCGTTTGCCTCGTGGTAAGCGTCACACGCCGCAAGGCGTGGCAATGACCGAGGCAGCCAATCAAAAAGTTTGCCTGCTCTGCACATGCGCCGTGACCAGTGACGACGTCACGTCACGTCACGCGCATTATTGAATCCGGGGACACTAAGAAAGCAGGGCAACGAAGGAGGTACAGGAGGCGTGGTGACACAACGTCACGCCCAATAAGAACGTCCGATGTAACCATAACAACTAAGGCATCACAATAGTTGTAATTCAAAGGATGTCAATGATAAAAGAACAATAAAACAAAAACGAGCAGACAGCACACCATAACCAGAATGGACAACTGGTCACAATAGGGGGGTGTCTAAGGAAAAAATATATAGTAAATGGTGACATAAGCCAAATAATGTGAATTGCGCACATAATAACCGGAAAAAGTCATGAGGTGCAGGTAACACAGGGGTGAGTTTAGGAGTTTAGTGCATATAGTGTGTTTTCTAATAGTGCCAAACATAGATATAAGTCTAAGTTAATCAAGAAATATCGGTCCCCAATCGTACATGGTCCAGAAAAAATGCACGATAATCCCATAGATCTAGATTTGGACGCGGGGCCGGGAATATGTGACAGAAAAAGAAAATTGAAGTGCATAAGTATGTGAAGTAAAGTAAGCATTGTGCCATATAAGACACAAGCTAGAGATCAAAAAATGGATATACATAAAATACCCTAAAAAATAAATGTTATGTGAATTGATGTAAGGAAACCCAAGAAATAATGGAAAAATTGGACAAGTGAATCGAAAGTGAATGTCAAAAGTAAGCATACGGATCCAAATAAAGGACAAAAGTGATATGTAGTGATAATAATCCGTGACAAGATAAATCAAGCCTGATTAATAAAACTGTTGATGTCCCAATCTGTGTTCATGCCGAAGGGGGAATAGCACCTTAATTCATAAATCCAAAATGTCTCAAGGCGCGACACCCCCCTCAGGCATGAGTCCCCTCTCCAGCTTGGGACAAATTTGTCAATGACTTGGAAGCGGGTACCTGTGGGATCTCTATTATGCTTTTCGAGGTAATGTCTCGGAACCGGGTGTTTGTCACACCCTTTTTTGATTTTACTAAGATGTTCGTTGACCCTAATAGAGAAGTTACGAATAGTGCGACCAACATATTGTTGGTTGCAAGGGCAGGTGATCAGATAAACAATATACCTGGTAACGCAAGTAGTGAAGTGTTTCATAAGATACCTGCGTGAAGTGGTTGAAGATGTAAAGGAATCACTTTTCCCCTTGCCCAACATATTATGTAGGCATACGTTACATTTTCTACAGGGAAAATATCCCTTGCTATGTGGGAAAAATTGTATCGGTTTGGGGATATCAATTACATTGGGAGCGATATCATTTTGTATTGATCGAGCTCCCCTGTAGATAGTTCCAGCTTTCTCTGGGATGATCCCACCCAAAACTTTGTCACTTTGTAGTACCTTCCAATGTCTATTAATGATTCTTTTTATATCGTTATGTTGTGTGGAAAAGGTTGTAAAAAAGGACCATTTGAATTTGTCACTAGTTCGTGTTTTGACTTTCTTTTGTGTGAGAGAAGTCCTATCAATGTGTAGAGCTGCTTGGATCTCGGTGTCGAGGGTGTGTGGATCATAGCCCTTATCCAGGAACCTCTTACGGATGGTGTAAGATTGGGAAATAAAATCAGTAAGATTCGTGCAGTTGCGCCTGAGCCTGAGAAATTGACTGCGTGGGATGGAACTAAGCCATTGGCGATGGTGACAGCTGTCAACAGGAATGTAACCATTCCGATCCGTTGGTTTAAAAAAGGTTCTCAGGACCAGGCGTTTCTGCACTACCGTGACTTCTAAGTCAAGGAAATGGATGTTGGTTGTACTGGCCTCAAAGGTTAACTGGATACCACGGTCGTTGGAATTAAGGGTTGCCATGAAGGTATCAAGAGCTGGCCGGCTGCCCCTCCACAGGAGGAGGATGTCGTCTATATATCTAGCCCACAGCACCAATTCCGGCCTGTTAAGGGCATAGACGACATCCTCCTCCCACTGAGCCATAAACAGATTGGCCAGGCTGGGTGCATATTTGGCCCCCATGGCAACCCCTCGGGTCTGGGTGTAAAAATTGCCCTGGAACCAAAAATAGTTGTGAGACATAGCAAACTCTAGTAATTGCATGAGGAAATTCCTATGTATCACAGAAAGTGTGGGATCCCTAGAAAGGAACAGTTCAGCAGCTCCTAGGCCTAAGTCCTGCGGAATACATGTATATAACGCAGAGACATCTGCTGTGACTAAGATGAGATCATCATGATACTGTATACTTTCAAGTAATCGGATTGTGTCACCTGTATCTTGTAAGTAGGATGGTGTATTCTTTACCAAGGGTTGAAGATAGGAATCTATGTATTTCCCTATTCGCGAGGTGATGGAATTTATACCGCTCACAATTGGGCGGCCAGGTGGATTCACGGAGTCCTTATGAATCTTGGGAAGTTGGTATATTGTTGGAATGCGGGGAGCCAGTGGGATCATAAATTCTCTCTCTTTCTTATTTAGGATATTCAGAGAGAAACCTTCATCTATGATCCGTATGAGTTCTTTTTTGTATTTGAGAGTAGGGTCCCCTGGTAGGGAGCTATAAGTGGTGACATCGCTCAATAGTCTATTCATTTCCTCAATATAGCGGGTTTTATCTAGAACCACTATACCGCCCCCCTTGTCTGCAGGGCGAATGATAAGGTTTTTCCTTTCACATAGAGTTTTGAGGCCCTGTGCTATAGAAGGGTCTTGATGTGTCCTTCTTATGGGTAGTTTGTCCAAATCGTTTAAAACAAGATTTTTAAAAACATTAATGGATGGGGGTAGAATACCTGGGTTGAACAAAGAAGGATTGCTCAACCCAGAATGCCTGACGGATGTGGGGTCAGAAATCTTATTGATTGTACTTGGAGAAGACAAAAAATGTCTCTGAATGTGTAACTTACGGATGAACTTGTGCACATCAATAAATGTGTTAAATTTATTGAGTTTTCTAGGTGGGACAAATTTAAGGCCCTTATCTAGAATACATTGTTCACTCGCTGACAGTGTTACTGAACTTAAATTAAAAATGCCTGCACCTACTGTGTCCGTTTTCTTTTTGTGCTGGATGCGCCTCCCCCCTCTGGTGCCTCGTTTGGTTTTTGGTTTCCTCCACGTATGGGGGTATCCCTGTGAAAATCCTGATGGTAAGGAGGCCCTGATGGATAATTGCGATTATAAGGGGGTCTGAATGGAGGGTCATCGTTGTATGTCATATAGGGGGGGGGATCACGTTGGGAATCATAATGATCCTCATCCCTAAGGGGTAGGTAACGATTGTAAGTACGAATTGGAGTGCTATGTGGGTAGTCCTCCCTCCTGTGACTATGTCTATCATCCCTCTGAGTTCTGTTATATTCACGGGGAGTGTGTTGGTAACCACCATTGGTGTTTCCATGATGTCTCTCTTGGCCGTGACCCTGATTGTTTCTGCCTTTGCCCTTGTTTTGGGGTTTGAAACCTTTTCCTTGGTGATTAGGGTATTGGGCTTGGGCAGGGGATCTATGTGCATAGTCATTAACTCTAGAGGGACCAGTAGGCCTGGGCTGGGGTGGAAGGGGTTCATATATTAACCTTCTTTCCATCTCCATAGCCTCAGGCTGCATAATGTCTGATGTTGGATCATTACCTGGTTCAGAACCAATTTTTTTCTGCCAATTAAAGACAACATTAGACTTATAATCGTTGACATCACGATTGTACTTCTTTTGTTTTTTAATACGTTGATCTTTTTCCTCTTTCTCTAGATGGTTTCTTAGATTAGAGGATAACGTATTATATTCTGTTGTACCTAATGCTGGTGTAAGTTTTTCTTTTATATCTTTTATTTCTTTGTCAATGAGGGGTAATCTAGCCTGTTTCTTATCTATCAAGAAATTTAACAGTTTGATACCCATATCATTGAAAAAGATAAACCAGGCATCGAGCTCGACCTCTCCTTGTTGGGGATGTATATCCCAACGTAGTCCTCGGGGGACCATTTTTTCTTTAATATATTGCCTCAAGAAGGCGATGTCCCATTGGAGGTGTACCTCCGAGACCATCACGTTCTTGAGTCTAAGAAAGAGGCCACCGACTTCCGTGTTAGTGGAATTGGATGTAAATACACCATCAGTATTGAATGATCTAGAAGTTCTATATTCAAAAATATCCATTGTGAATATGAAACAATGTAGCAAAAAGTAATAATAAAGAACAAAACAGCTGCAGTGAATAATGAGTCACAAAGAAAAATACAGTTAGGGGGAAAGCACTGCGCTACAGTTTAGTATATGTGGAAGAAGGCCACAACAGCCAGAAACAGCAGCCAACACCAAAAACAAACAAAGTTCAACAAACAAAATAATAAAAACAGTGTAGCGCTTCAATGATAAATGTGGTCAGCATAAATTATAAAAATCAAGACAAAGATCATATAAATATGAATGCCTAAAGGAAAGTCCAACATTGGCCGCACATTCCACTATGTAGCAGGCATGAGGGTAACCGAACCGTCACAGAGGAGGGAAGTTGGGCTAGGCGAGTGTGTTCATATAAATCTGCTTGACTGAAAACATCAGGAAAAAGTGGATAAAATACTTCTTACCGACTTAGTTGGACTCATACAGTCGTATGACAGTTGAGTCTAGAAGGCTTTAGGTCACAATCTGGGACCAAGGAGTACAAAGAGGGAAGTCTGTTGAGCTGATGGATGAGCGATGGGCGAGCTGTTGGCACCCTACATTGCTTTTACTTTTTATTTTAGACTTTTTATGTGATCACCAAGTCATTAATTATTTTTTGACTTCAATAAACCAACCCTTTTTATACCGTCTGACCTACACCATGTGGAGCCTTTTTTCTTTTTTCCTTTTTCCCGTTTCTCCGGCTTAAACCTCTACAACATCTCCCTCCCCATTCCGGTGAGATTGGAGCATCAGTACAACGGACCACGTCTGAGCTTGACTACCAACAACTTTGAAGCTCCATTTGAAAGGATCCATCATAGAGCCTACAATTGTTTGGAGCTCATCCATCAGCTCAACAGACTTCCCTCTTTGTACTCCTTGGTCCCAGATTGTGACCTAAAGCCTTCTAGACTCAACTGTCATACGACTGTATGAGTCCAACTAAGTCGGTAAGAAGTATTTTATCCACTTTTTCCTGATGTTTTCAGTCAAGCAGATTTATATGAACACACTCGCCTAGCCCAACTTCCCTCCTCTGTGACGGTTCGGTTACCCTCATGCCTGCTACATAGTGGAATGTGCGGCCAATGTTGGACTTTCCTTTAGGCATTCATATTTATATGATCTTTGTCTTGATTTTTATAATTTATGCTGACCACATTTATCATTGAAGCGCTACACTGTTTTTATTATTTTGTTTGTTGAACTTTGTTTGTTTTTGGTGTTGGCTGCTGTTTCTGGCTGTTGTGGCCTTCTTCCACATATACTAAACTGTAGCGCAGTGCTTTCCCCCTAACTGTATTTTTCTTTGTGACTCATTATTCACTGCAGCTGTTTTGTTCTTTATTATTACTTTTTGCTACATTGTTTCATATTCACAATGGATATTTTTGAATATAGAACTTCTAGATCATTCAATACTGATGGTGTATTTACATCCAATTCCACTAACACGGAAGTCGGTGGCCTCTTTCTTAGACTCAAGAACGTGATGGTCTCGGAGGTACACCTCCAATGGGACATCGCCTTCTTGAGGCAATATATTAAAGAAAAAATGGTCCCCCGAGGACTACGTTGGGATATACATCCCCAACAAGGAGAGGTCGAGCTCGATGCCTGGTTTATCTTTTTCAATGATATGGGTATCAAACTGTTAAATTTCTTGATAGATAAGAAACAGGCTAGATTACCCCTCATTGACAAAGAAATAAAAGATATAAAAGAAAAACTTACACCAGCATTAGGTACAACAGAATATAATACGTTATCCTCTAATCTAAGAAACCATCTAGAGAAAGAGGAAAAAGATCAACGTATTAAAAAACAAAAGAAGTACAATCGTGATGTCAACGATTATAAGTCTAATGTTGTCTTTAATTGGCAGAAAAAAATTGGTTCTGAACCAGGTAATGATCCAACATCAGACATTATGCAGCCTGAGGCTATGGAGATGGAAAGAAGGTTAATATATGAACCCCTTCCACCCCAGCCCAGGCCTACTGGTCCCTCTAGAGTTAATGACTATGCACATAGATCCCCTGCCCAAGCCCAATACCCTAATCACCAAGGAAAAGGTTTCAAACCCCAAAACAAGGGCAAAGGCAGAAACAATCAGGGTCACGGCCAAGAGAGACATCATGGAAACACCAATGGTGGTTACCAACACACTCCCCGTGAATATAACAGAACTCAGAGGGATGATAGACATAGTCACAGGAGGGAGGACTACCCACATAGCACTCCAATTCGTACTTACAATCGTTACCTACCCCTTAGGGATGAGGATCATTATGATTCCCAACGTGATCCCCCCCCCTATATGACATACAACGATGACCCTCCATTCAGACCCCCTTATAATCGCAATTATCCATCAGGGCCTCCTTACCATCAGGATTTTCACAGGGATACCCCCATACGTGGAGGAAACCAAAAACCAAACGAGGCACCAGAGGGGGGAGGCGCATCCAGCACAAAAAGAAAACGGACACAGTAGGTGCAGGCATTTTTAATTTAAGTTCAGTAACACTGTCAGCGAGTGAACAATGTATTCTAGATAAGGGCCTTAAATTTGTCCCACCTAGAAAACTCAATAAATTTAACACATTTATTGATGTGCACAAGTTCATCCGTAAGTTACACATTCAGAGACATTTTTTGTCTTCTCCAAGTACAATCAATAAGATTTCTGACCCCACATCCGTCAGGCATTCTGGGTTGAGCAATCCTTCTTTGTTCAACCCAGGTATTCTACCCCCATCCATTAATGTTTTTAAAAATCTTGTTTTAAACGATTTGGACAAACTACCCATAAGAAGGACACATCAAGACCCTTCTATAGCACAGGGCCTCAAAACTCTATGTGAAAGGAAAAACCTTATCATTCGCCCTGCAGACAAGGGGGGCGGTATAGTGGTTCTAGATAAAACCCGCTATATTGAGGAAATGAATAGACTATTGAGCGATGTCACCACTTATAGCTCCCTACCAGGGGACCCTACTCTCAAATACAAAAAAGAACTCATACGGATCATAGATGAAGGTTTCTCTCTGAATATCCTAAATAAGAAAGAGAGAGAATTTATGATCCCACTGGCTCCCCGCATTCCAACAATATACCAACTTCCCAAGATTCATAAGGACTCCGTGAATCCACCTGGCCGCCCAATTGTGAGCGGTATAAATTCCATCACCTCGCGAATAGGGAAATACATAGATTCCTATCTTCAACCCTTGGTAAAGAATACACCATCCTACTTACAAGATACAGGTGACACAATCCGATTACTTGAAAGTATACAGTATCATGATGATCTCATCTTAGTCACAGCAGATGTCTCTGCGTTATATACATGTATTCCGCAGGACTTAGGCCTAGGAGCTGCTGAACTGTTCCTTTCTAGGGATCCCACACTTTCTGTGATACATAGGAATTTCCTCATGCAATTACTAGAGTTTGCTATGTCTCACAACTATTTTTGGTTCCAGGGCAATTTTTACACCCAGACCCGAGGGGTTGCCATGGGGGCCAAATATGCACCCAGCCTGGCCAATCTGTTTATGGCTCAGTGGGAGGAGGATGTCGTCTATGCCCTTAACAGGCCGGAATTGGTGCTGTGGGCTAGATATATAGACGACATCCTCCTCCTGTGGAGGGGCAGCCGGCCAGCTCTTGATACCTTCATGGCAACCCTTAATTCCAACGACCGTGGTATCCAGTTAACCTTTGAGGCCAGTACAACCAACATCCATTTCCTTGACTTAGAAGTCACGGTAGTGCAGAAACGCCTGGTCCTGAGAACCTTTTTTAAACCAACGGATCGGAATGGTTACATTCCTGTTGACAGCTGTCACCATCGCCAATGGCTTAGTTCCATCCCACGCAGTCAATTTCTCAGGCTCAGGCGCAACTGCACGAATCTTACTGATTTTATTTCCCAATCTTACACCATCCGTAAGAGGTTCCTGGATAAGGGCTATGATCCACACACCCTCGACACCGAGATCCAAGCAGCTCTACACATTGATAGGACTTCTCTCACACAAAAGAAAGTCAAAACACGAACTAGTGACAAATTCAAATGGTCCTTTTTTACAACCTTTTCCACACAACATAACGATATAAAAAGAATCATTAATAGACATTGGAAGGTACTACAAAGTGACAAAGTTTTGGGTGGGATCATCCCAGAGAAAGCTGGAACTATCTACAGGGGAGCTCGATCAATACAAAATGATATCGCTCCCAATGTAATTGATATCCCCAAACCGATACAATTTTTCCCACATAGCAAGGGATATTTTCCCTGTAGAAAATGTAACGTATGCCTACATAATATGTTGGGCAAGGGGAAAAGTGATTCCTTTACATCTTCAACCACTTCACGCAGGTATCTTATGAAACACTTCACTACTTGCGTTACCAGGTATATTGTTTATCTGATCACCTGCCCTTGCAACCAACAATATGTTGGTCGCACTATTCGTAACTTCTCTATTAGGGTCAACGAACATCTTAGTAAAATCAAAAAAGGGTGTGACAAACACCCGGTTCCGAGACATTACCTCGAAAAGCATAATAGAGATCCCACAGGTACCCGCTTCCAAGTCATTGACAAATTTGTCCCAAGCTGGAGAGGGGACTCATGCCTGAGGGGGGTGTCGCGCCTTGAGACATTTTGGATTTATGAATTAAGGTGCTATTCCCCCTTCGGCATGAACACAGATTGGGACATCAACAGTTTTATTAATCAGGCTTGATTTATCTTGTCACGGATTATTATCACTACATATCACTTTTGTCCTTTATTTGGATCCGTATGCTTACTTTTGACATTCACTTTCGATTCACTTGTCCAATTTTTCCATTATTTCTTGGGTTTCCTTACATCAATTCACATAACATTTATTTTTTAGGGTATTTTATGTATATCCATTTTTTGATCTCTAGCTTGTGTCTTATATGGCACAATGCTTACTTTACTTCACATACTTATGCACTTCAATTTTCTTTTTCTGTCACATATTCCCGGCCCCGCGTCCAAATCTAGATCTATGGGATTATCGTGCATTTTTTCTGGACCATGTACGATTGGGGACCGATATTTCTTGATTAACTTAGACTTATATCTATGTTTGGCACTATTAGAAAACACACTATATGCACTAAACTCCTAAACTCACCCCTGTGTTACCTGCACCTCATGACTTTTTCCGGTTATTATGTGCGCAATTCACATTATTTGGCTTATGTCACCATTTACTATATATTTTTTCCTTAGACACCCCCCTATTGTGACCAGTTGTCCATTCTGGTTATGGTGTGCTGTCTGCTCGTTTTTGTTTTATTGTTCTTTTATCATTGACATCCTTTGAATTACAACTATTGTGATGCCTTAGTTGTTATGGTTACATCGGACGTTCTTATTGGGCGTGACGTTGTGTCACCACGCCTCCTGTACCTCCTTCGTTGCCCTGCTTTCTTAGTGTCCCCGGATTCAATAATGCGCGTGACGTGACGTGACGTCGTCACTGGTCACGGCGCATGTGCAGAGCAGGCAAACTTTTTGATTGGCTGCCTCGGTCATTGCCACGCCTTGCGGCGTGTGACGCTTACCACGAGGCAAACGGCGCCTAGTTGCAGAGCCCCTCCTCTTCCCTGTAAAGCTATTTGGTGCGTGACGTCCACACGCACACGCCCCCTGTGTTCTGACAGAGTGACGTAGCGTGTGACGCCCGCACATGCACGTCTTTGCCCCGATGTGATAGGTCCTGACGTGGCTCTCTGCGATTGGCAGTGCTGAGCACGTACAGGGGAGGGACGGCGCCATGGCGGGTGTCTCCCTCCCTCCCTCACATTGCTGTATAATGACGTGCATATACACATGCCCTTGCTATTGGACAAGTGTGTCCTCTATCATTCCCACATCTAGCCATGTGATGCACGCACTGATGGATTGGCTGTGCCTTCTTTCTTTTCATTGCACGTCTTCTGACCATGTGACCCGAACTTTAAATAATAGATCAGCACGTTAGGACTGTCACCATGGTTACGGATACACACTTTCTCGGCCATCTACGGTTAGTAAAACAAGCATGAGACATCCAAACTGCACAATGAGGAATATTACTATACAGACCCCCACAGTTCCATCTATCACACCACACAAACGCAAATAGGTCACTTGAGGTGATGTTGTAGTGTAGTCTATGTGGAATAGGTGGCGCATATAAAAAAAAAAAAATATTTTTTTTTGCATTGATACTTGATGCGATTTCTGTGTATGCCTTTTATGTGCATTGGATTTTCTTGCACTTTTATGCTAGATGAGGCCATGAATAATATGATTAATCCAGTGTTATTTGTGAACAAGGTGGCTTATTTTTATATTCTGTTACTAAATCAATTTAATAGCTTGTAGAAGGGATATTTTTATATTCTATTTATATTGATTTATTTCGTTTGAACATGTTTTTTTCTGATTTGATTAAATGTTCATTGTATCTTTAAGAGGTTATCTGAGATAGGATTCCCCGCCCTTTGGTAGGCGGAACCCCTCTCTGACTCCTTATATATTTGTTAGCAATGTGGTGGGCCCCAACATGCCCCTGTAGAAGACACATATGTCGAAACGCGTTGGGCGAGCTGTTGGCACCCTACATTGCTTTTACTTTTTATTTTAGACTTTTTATGTGATCACCAAGTCATTAATTATTTTTTGACTTCAATAAACCAACCCTTTTTATACCGTCTGACCTACACCATGTGGAGCCTTTTTTCTTTTTTCCTTTTTCCCGTTTCTCCGGCTTAAACCTCTACAACATCTCCCTCCCCATTCCGGTGAGATTGGAGCATCAGTACAACGGACCACGTCTGAGCTTGACTACCAACAACTTTGAAGCTCCATTTGAAAGGATCCATCATAGAGCCTACAATTGTTTGGAGCTCATCCATCAGCTCAACAGACTTCCCTCTTTGTACTCCTTGGTCCCAGATTGTGACCTAAAGCCTTCTAGACTCAACTGTCATACGACTGTATGAGTCCAACTAAGTCGGTAAGAAGTATTTTATCCACTTTTTCCTGATGTTTTCAGTCAAGCAGATTTATATGAACACACTCGCCTAGCCCAACTTCCCTCCTCTGTGACGGTTCGGTTACCCTCATGCCTGCTACATAGTGGAATGTGCGGCCAATGTTGGACTTTCCTTTAGGCATTCATATTTATATGATCTTTGTCTTGATTTTTATAATTTATGCTGACCACATTTATCATTGAAGCGCTACACTGTTTTTATTATTTTGTTTGTTGAACTTTGTTTGTTTTTGGTGTTGGCTGCTGTTTCTGGCTGTTGTGGCCTTCTTCCACATATACTAAACTGTAGCGCAGTGCTTTCCCCCTAACTGTATTATTTTTTACCACACTTGTGCATAGTTACTATGTAGGATAACGGATACACATTTCCATTTACATATAGCTTTAATATCACGTATACAGTGTATTGGTGAAATTCCCACATTGGGCTTCATTTTATGTAATTTGTAGAGTATTAGCATTTTTAGTACACCATTTAGGTTTTAGCGCCAAAGCTTATTTTACTTTTCATATTTTTGTTTATAGCGCAAAAAATAAAAACCGCAGGGGTGATCAAATACCACCAAAAGAAAGCTCTATTTGTGGGAAAAAAAGGACGTCAATTTTGTTTGGGAGCCATGTCGCACGACCGCGCAATTGTCAGTTAAAGCGACGCAGTGCCGAATCGCAAAAAGTGGTCTGGTCTTTGACCAGCAAAATGGTCCGGTCTGCAAGTGGTTAAGGACCGCCTCCTGCACATTTACGTCGGCAGAATGGCACGGCTGGGCACAAGCACGTACAGGTACATTGCTCTTTAAGTGCCCAGCCGTGGGTCATGAGCGCACCGCCGGCGGCACGCTTGCAACCCGGTCCTGAGCTCTGTGACCGTGGCCGCGGACCCGATCGCCACTGGTGTCCCACGATCGGGTCACAGGGCTGAAGAACGAGGAGAGGTCTGTGTAAACAAACGTGCTTCCTACTGTAGTTGTCACCGATCGCCTGTTCCCTGTTATAGGGAAAGACGATCAGTGACGTCACATGCCAAGCCACGCCCCCTACAATAAAAAAAAAATATATAACACACAACGTCACACATAACCCCTCCTCGCCCCCTAGAGGTTAACTCCTTCACTGCCAGTATCATTTACACAGGAATCAGTGCATTTAAATAGCACTGATTGCTGTATAAATGACTATGGTCCCAAAAATGTATCAAAAATGTCCGATGTGTCCACCATAATGTCAGTGTCGCAATAAAAATCGCTGATCGCCGCCATTACTAGTAAAAAAAAAAAAATATTAATAAAAATGCTATAAAACTATCCCCTATCTTGTAAATGCTATAACTTTTGCGCAAAGCAGTCAATAATCGCTAATTGCGATATTTTTTTACCAAAAATATGTAGAAGAATACATATTGGCTTAAACTGAGGAAATACATTTTTTTTTATATATATTTTTGGGGGATATTTATTATAGCAAAAAGTAAAAAATATTGCATTTTTTTCAAAATTGTCGCTCTATTTTTGTTTATAGCGCAAAAAATTAAAAACGCAGAGGTAATCAAATACCACCAAAAGAAGCTCTATTTGTGGGAAAAAAGGATGCCAATTTTGTTTGGAAGCCACGTTGCAGGACCGCACAACTCTGACCAGCTTCCCTGTCCCTGTTGAAGAAATTCATCCCCACAACATGATGCTGCCACTATGATGTTTCACGGTGGGGATGGTGTGATCAGGGTGATATGCACTGTTAATTTTCCGCCACACATCGCATTTTGCTTTTAGACCAACAAGTTACATTTTGGTCTCATCTGACCAGAACACCTTCTTCCACATGTTTGCCGTGTCCCCCACATGGCTTCTCGCAAACTGCAAACGGGACTTCTTATGGCTTTCTTTCAACAATGGCTTTCTTCTTCCCACTCTTCCATAAAGGTCATATTTATGGAGTGACTAATAGTTGTCCTGTGGACAGATTCTCCCACCTGAGCTGTGGATCTCTGCAGCCTCTCCAGAGTTACCATGGGCCTCTTGGCTGCTTCTCTGATTAATGCTCTGTCAGTTTAGGTGGAAGGTCATGTCTTGGTAGGTTTGTAGTTGTGCCATATGCTTTCCATTTTCGGAAGATGGATTGAACAGCGCTCCGTGAGATGTTCAATGCTTGGGATATTTATTTATAAGATAATCCTTCTTTAAACTTCTGTACAACTTTTTCCCTGACCTCTCTGATGTGTTCCTTGGCCTTCATGATGCTGTTAGTTCACTAAGGTTTTCTAACAAACCTCTGAGGGCTTCACAGAACAGCTGTATTTGTACTGATATTACATTACATGAAGATAGACTCTATTTACTATGTAGGTGACTTCTGAAGGCAATTGGTTCCACTAGATTTGAGTAAAGGGGGTTGAATATAAATGCACGCCACACTTTTCAGATATGTATTTGTAAAAAATGATGAAAGCCATTTATCATTTTCCTTCCACTTCACAATCATGTGCCACTTTGTGTTGGTCTTTCACGTTGTGGTTGTAACATGACAAAATGTGGAAAATTTCAAGTGGTATGAATACTTTTTCAAGGCACTGTATGAGCATCTATATAACACTGACTGTAAAAATGATGTATTACACATTGTCAATATGTAAACAATATCTAAAAAAAACAATATTTGTTCTTGTCCGCGCTATTAAAAAAAAAAATGACCTGTTGAAAAAAAAGAACCTCAAGTTTGTGTGTCATATTAACAGCCGGGCTGTATCTGAACTTCATAACTTAACCTCATCTTTTGAGCTAACAAAAAATACACACTCTAGTGTTACACCCTTCACCTGATTTTCTCCCATCTCTGCACTCCTTGCAACCTCTGTAGTCTTCCTGTCCTCAATTGCCTATCCAGTCAAGCAGCAATTGATTATCCATAGGAACATTTGTCACTTCTCTGGTCTGCTACTGACCACCTCTATCTCACCTTGTTCTGCCCTGGTCTGGCCACTTCTGTCTCCAACACTTCACTCCCATCCACATTGAATGCACTTGTTCCTCTCACTACATACAGAATCAGACTCCAACCTTTACAAGCTTGGCAAACTGATGACACAAGAATCTACCTCTCTATTCCGCACCTCACCCCTTCATTCTCTTCTTGCATTGCTACCTTACTAACTGACCTATCAGTATGGATGTAACACCACTTCCTCAAACTCAATCTTTCTAAAACTGAGCTCCTAATACTAACCCTTGTTCTCCTCCCTGACTTTTCAATCAAGATTTAGAATCAGGGCCGTCTTTAATATTGATTGGACCCTGGGCAAAAATTTTCTTAGGGCCCCCCTCCTCCCGTGTAATTTTGCTCTCCACCTTCTCTGAGACATACAATAAATAGCAGCTAGACTTAAAATCAGTTCACTGTATCAGATAAGGCAGCGATTGCGATTGGTTACCAGAGGTTACATCATATCATTACTGCTTACTGACTGGTTGCTAGAGGTTACAGCACATTTTTGCTTGTTGGTTGGCTGCTAGAGATTGCTGTACAGCAATACTGCTCACTGGTTGCTATAGGTTACAGCACATCTTCTCCTCACTGCAGGGGTGCATGATATACCTATGAATGCTGCCTTTATTTACACATCAATACAGTTGGCCTCAGCTAATTACATATGCATGTCATTGCTATTTACATATGAATGCCAGTATTTACATGTAAACACAGGGTCTGCAGGTGAGTCATCTGTACACAACAATAGGGCAGAGCTGGGCAGCAATAGTAGCAGCACAGGACTAAAACTTCAAGGCACAAGGGAATGTAAACTGGGATAGTTGGCAAGTATGAGGCAGCTGCTTTGGGCCCCACAACAATGACAGGGCCCAGGGCAGCTGCCCCTTTTGCCCTGCCTTAAAGACGGCCCTTTTTAGAATACAAATATCAGTCCCTCCCCTCATGCCAGGGTGCTAGGTGTAATAGCGGACTCTAACCTGTCCTTTCAAATCTAATTCCAATCACCAACCAAATCCTATAGACTTCACCTCCAGAACATTTCCAAAGTAAACTCCTTCTTAACCAATTAAACCACCAAGCTACTATTGCAACTTTCTTCTCATAGGTGTACCTCTACATAGGCTATCATTTAGGTTATCATGAATATGGCTGCCAGATCAATCTACATTACCAGCCGCTCAGTGTCCACCATCCCTCTCTCCCAACCGCTACATCACCAATTTTGTCTCAATTTATCACCCAAACTGTTCTCTCTGCTCCTCCCATACTTGCCTCCAGAACTTCCCCAGAGCCGCTCACATTATCTGAAATGCCCTAGCCCAATCTGCCCAGCCATATCCTACTCTGTCTACCTTTAGGCAATCCCTGAAATTGCATCTCTTCACGGAAGCCTATCCCACCTCTACCTAAAAATGTTACTTTTATATTTTCATCAGCTCATCTTTCTCATGGTTATTACCTTTTGTACAACTTGTCTGTAAGCTGTCATGAGCAGGACCCTAATAACCCTCTTGTATTGGATTGTTCTGTAACTGTACTGGCTCCCTCCATTGTGTAGAGCACTACACAAACTGTTGGCGCTATATGTATCCTATAGTATTATAAAAATAATAATGATAACTAAACAGCATATAAAGCAAGCAAAAAGGTGGCATTAGTTAATGTCCTTACCACTGTCACTATAGGATAGATTTACTAAAGACAAATAGACTATGTACTTTGCAAACACAGTTGCTCTAAAGCAGCCTTTCTCAACCTTTTCAACACAGAGGAACCCTTGAAATAGTTCTCCAGTCTTGGGGAACCCCTGCTAAAAATTAGAAATCTACAACTCATGATACATTAGTGTGATGGTCAGTGGGAAGAATGGTCCTTATACTTGTGGTCATTGGGAAGAATTATCTCCTTACAGATAGCTAAAAAGATCAACGGTGTGAGTGGGAATTTATCTGAGAGGCAGAAATTGCCCAATGCTGAAGGAACCCCTAGTCACCTCTGGAGGGACCCTAGGGTTTCAGGGAACCCTGGTTGAGAATCACTGCTCTAGAGCTTAACAAACAAATGAGGTTAGGCTTCACTCTACAAAGAATACCCAATCACCTGCAATGAAAAAAAAATATATATATTATTTTTTTCTGATTGGATCATGTAAGTCAGCACAACCACCCCTCATTTACTAAGCTCTGGAGCAACTTTACTTGTAGAGTGTGCAATCTATTTCCCTTTAGTAAATTAACCACAGCTTGTCTGCATTTGCAACTTTGGATGCAATTTGATGAAGTAGTGTATATTAGGTTCATCTGGTAGTTGGTAAAGCATGATTGAGTATTGACATTTGCTTCTCCATACAAAAAACTGTCCCTTGGGGGACCTGTTGGCTGATGGTTTACACAGTGTATAAAAAAATGCAGTCCTTTCTATTCGGTGTGTGGCTGCTTTCTAATGAAAATGAATTGTAATGCCGCATACACAAGACCGGACTTTCCGGCAGACTAGGTCCGATGGGATCAGTCTGTCGGAAAATCAGATGGACCTAGAAATAGAACATGTTTTAAATCTATCCGACGGACTCAAGTCTCACAGACTAAAAATCCAAAAAAACTTTGTCTGTGTGCTGGTTCGACGGACCAAATATGACGCAAGGGCAGCTATTGGCTACTGAACTTCCTTGTTTAGCCCCGTTTATGTCATCACGTTCAAAACGAACGGACTTTCGAACGGACTTAGTACGGTCGTGTGTGGCCAAGTCCATTCGTTCAGAAAGTCCGTCGGACCTCCTCCGAAAGTCCGTCGGGAAGACCGTCGGAACTAGTCAGTCGAAAAGCCCAGTCATGTGTACGCGGCATAAAGCATTGCACAGCTTTTGGTTTGATGCACCTTGAATATATCAAAGCGGAACTTTTCCCATCACAACTTGATAAAAAATAATGTTCTTTTGCAAGGAGCGTCCATTCCACATTAATAATTAGGCTACCAAAATTAGTATGTGCTGAAAATTGCCTTCAGCATTGTTCCTGTTTGTTCGTGCTGGAGGCTGCCGTTTTGCCTCTGAGCAGCAATAAATCATAAAGAAGAAATTAACCCATTGATTTAACAGTTTCAAAAAACAGTTATGTGAAATGCTGGGATTGCTAACTCTCATATTTGCTTGTATCCTCAACCAAACTGTCAAACCATCAAATGGTTGGTGTCATAACTGATCAGAAGTGCAGCACCATGGCAGTTGCAGATCAAGCAGAAGCAGCTTCCTTGGCTGTAAAGGATAGGAGGGTTTAATTCTGTCAGAAGGCCTCTACAAACTTTGGCAGACCCCAAAAAATAGAGAACAACGAGCATGTGCAGAGCAGGGTGAGACAGTGTATTACTAGATTTTAAACAGTACGGAACTATATAGGCATTTTAAATGCTTTACATAGCTATACCTGCAAAAAGGGGTGAGCCTGAAGTGATCTGGCAAGGCTTAATTTTCTGTTCCACTTTACGTCACTTTAACCACTTGAGATCCGCGCTATAGTCAAATGACGGCTACAGCGCGGATCTCAATTTCCGGGACTACGTCTATTGACGTTGTCCCCTTTAAGAGCTCCCCGCGTG
The DNA here is from genome assembly GCF_037356315.1 of Lithobates pipiens. Classification (NCBI taxonomy): domain Eukaryota; kingdom Metazoa; phylum Chordata; class Amphibia; order Anura; family Ranidae; genus Lithobates; species Lithobates pipiens. The sequence continues at coordinate 122,836,483 of NW_027507789.1, read as the reverse complement.
CTCCCGGGAGCGCGCATCGGGGAAAATCTGTGTTGGCCGTGTCCCCTGGACACAGCCAATCACAGATCGCTGTAAACGGTCAATCACAGTGGCCGTTTACAGCGCGATCGCCGCCTCCAATGGGTGATGATCTCAAATGTAAACAAATTAGATCATCACCCATTGCCGAATGTGTCTCCTCACACAGCGATAGTGTGTGAGGAGACTGATAGAGTGAGTGATTGTTCTCTAATAACGTAAACTTGCCAGTGCGAATATAAACCCTGCCAGTGCCCAGATCTACCCTGCCAGTGCCCAGATCTACCCCACCTGTGCCCAGATCTACCCCACCTGTGTCCAGATCTACCCCACCTGTGCCCACCTGTGCACCGCCAGTGCTCCATCTGTGCACCGCCAGTGCCCATCTGTGCACCGCCAGTGCCCGCCAGTGCCAATCGGTGCCCATCTGTGCCTCAGCAGTGCCCATCTGTGCCGCCTCAGCAGTGCCCATCTGTGCCGCCTCAGCAGTGCCCATCTGTGCCCATCTGCTGCCTCATCAGTGCACATCCGTGCAATAAATCAGTGCACATCTGTGCCGACCCATCAGTGCCCATCTGCCGACTCAGCAGTGCCCATCTGTGCCGACTCAGCAGTGCCCATCTGTGCCGACTCAGCAGTGCCCATCTGCCGCCTCAGCAGTGCCCATCTGCTGCCTCAGCAGTGCCCATCTGCCGCCTCAGCAGTGCCCATCTGCCGCCTCAGCAGTGCACATCCATGCAATAAATCAGTGCACATCTGTGCCGACCCATCAGTGCCCATCTGCCGCCTCAGCAGTGCCCATCTGTGCCGCCTCAGCAGTGCCCATCTGCCGCCTCAGCAGTGCCCATCTGCCGCCTCAGCAGTGCCCATCTGCCGCCTCATCAGTGCACATCCGTACAATAAATCTGCACATCTGTGCAATAAATCAGTGCACATCTGTGCCGACCCATCAGTGCCCATTTGTGCCACCTCAAAAGCGCCCATCTGTGCCACCTCAAAAGCGCCCATCTGTGCCACCTCATCAGTGCCCATCAGTACTACCATGGCTAAACGTGTCTTTTCCGCTGAGGAGGCGTACCAAATTATTTCCTCGGCCGACGAGAGCAACGGGGAGCTCTCTTCAGATTCCTTTTCGGATTCGGAAGCCGACGTAAATTATGAGCCAGTCCTCAGCAGTGAAACACTGACTGAATCCGAGGAGGAAGATATCCGGCCCATCAAGCGAAGGCGTTCTAGTGAGGCAGTGCCGTCCACCAGCACCGAAGTGCCGTCCACCAGCACCGCAGTGCCGTCCACCAGCACCGCAGTGCCGTCCACCAGCACCGCAATGCCGTCCACCAGCACCGCAGTGCCCCAGCAAGAAAGGCCAAGTACCAGTGGGGTGTCATCTCAGCCCCAGAGGGGTTAGGAGCCATGCTGGCCTTCCCTATGCCCTTCAGAACCCCTTGTGGCTTCCTCCTAATTCAGGAGAGGCCAATGTTCCCCCTTTCACTGCCCAGCCAGGAGTCCAGGTGGACACGGAGAATTTTAGCCCTATAGATTTTTTTAATTTAATTTTTACGGAGGACATGTTGGCGTCAATTGTGGCCCAGTGCAACCTGTATGCACAACAATTTATTTTTCAAAATCCAACCTCCTATTATGCCCGTCCCTACGAATGGAGAGACCTAACGGTGGAGGAGTTCAAGCTATTTTTAGGCCTCACATTTAATATGGGACAAAAAAAATCAATTACGTAACTACTGGTCAACCCACCCCCTCCACCACTCACCGCTCTTCTCCGCGGTAATGCCCAGAACCAGATATCAGATGATCCTGAGGTTCTTACATTTCAGTGACAATTCCCAGTGCCTTCCACAAAATGATCCAAATTATGACCGGCTTTACAAAATTCGACCAATACTAAATTATTTTTCAGAAATATTCCCCAAATTGTTTACCCCGGACCAACACATATGTGTGGATGAGTCCCTTATTAAATTTAGTGGCAGGCTTAGAATGAAGCAATTTATGCCCAGCAAAAGGGCCCGCTATGGGGTGAAGGTCTACAAATTATGTGACCGAGCCACAGGGTACACATATTCCTTCAAGGTGTACGAAGGGAAGGACACCCAGCTACAGCCCCCTAATTGTCCGGACTACTTGGGATCCAGCGGAAAAATTGTTTGGGACCTCATATACCCCCTACTGGATAAAGGCTACCACCTCTATGTAGATAACTTCTACACATCTCTGCCCCTGTTCCACAACCTTCACCGGAAGAAGACGCCAGCATGTGGCACTGTAAAAAAGAATCGGAAGGGCTTTCCTCAAAGTCTGGTGAACAAGAAGCTGCGGAAAGGAGAAACCGCAAGTCTAAGAAACAAGGAGGTTCTGGCAGTGAAGTGGAGGGACAGAAGGGATGTGTATATGTTATCTTCTATCCACAATGATACCTTCGTGGAAATCCCCAGAAGGAATGGCCCCGTAAAGAAACCCAAATGCATTTCCGAATATAATTTGTTCATGGGAGGAGTCGACTTCAACGACCAAATGATGGAACCATATCTGGTCACAAGACGGACATATCATTGGTACAAAAAAGTAGCAATTTATTTTTTTCAATTGCCCATTTATAATTCATATGTAATTTACTGCAACGCCACCCAAAACCCCAAACGTTTCTTTGGCTACCAGGAGGAAGTTTTCACAGCCCTTATTTTCCCAAACGGCCCACCAGAAAATATCAGATCAGACGTTGTTAGTCGACTCTCCGAGCGCCACTTTCCGGATAAAATCCCCCCCACACCAACAGGCAAAAGACGCCAAAAAAGATGTAAGGTGTGTACCAAAGCAGGAGTCAGAAGAGACACATCTTATTATTGTGCACAATGTCCTTCCCAACCAGGCCTCTGTATAGGCGACTGTTTTCGGCGTTACCATACTTCAACAAATTTTTAGTGAAGTATGGTAAACATAATCCTCAGTTCCTGCCTTCATACACCTTCACACCCCTTATGCCACTGCCTGCTCTGTAACGGACCCTGGCTTGTTATTTGACCACTCTTATGCCTGCCGATTCTGTACATACCTCTGCCTGATCTGGAACTGACCCTGGACTGTTATTCGACCATGCTTCTGTCTAACGATTCTGTACATACCTCTGCCTGATCTGGAACTGACCTTGGACTGTTTGACCACGATATTTGCCTGCCTCTTGGACTGATCTTGTATTCTGCAACTGGACTAGTGGGATTCAACACGGGGTCTCACATATGTGAGGGGCTCCAGTATAGTTTTTCTGGAAGAAGAAAACAATTTTCTTTGTTTTCTTATTCCTAGATTAGGGTCTGGAGACTCGGAGGCTTCAAAGAGATTTGGGAGGGAGAAGCCTCTACCCCTATCCCCATTCTGTCCTGAACGAGGCTCTACTTCTGTCTGCTGCCTGTAGGACTTACTGCCATCATGCCGCACTGACCACACCACAAGGACCTGCTTACTACCAGGACCAATATTTTTGGCACTGCTGACATCTCTGCACTGACCCTGGACTGTAATATGGACAGTATCCCTGCCTGCTGCCTAAAAAACTGTGTTCGCTGTTGCTGTCCAAGTCCCTGCCTGCTGCCTGGACCAGTGATATCCTCCTGTGGACAACTGCGCTTCTAAAACCACAGGTAATCTTTTCTTTACCCTTTGCTCAGCATAATGTATTTGGGGGTGTAATTCTTGGTATGTGCAGGCTATGTGTCCCTGGAACGCCGACTGTGTTTCTTGCATGTTGCGCCTCTGTATGTGGCCAGGCTGTGTAAACGTCTCACACATGTGGTATTGCCATACTCAGGAGGAGTAGTAGAATGTATTTTGGGGTGTTATTTTTGCTATGTAAATGCTATGCGTTGGAAATATCTTATAAACGGACAACTTTGTGTAAAAAAAAATGCGTTTTCATTTTTTTCCACATTTTCCAAAAACTTCTGGAAAAAAATGAACCATTGAAAAGACTCATTATGCCTCATAGATTATACGTTGGGGTGTTAGCTTTCCAAAATGGGGTCATTTTCTGGACGTTTCCATTGCCCTGGTGTTCCAGGGCCTTCAAAAATGTAATAGGTGGTTGAGAAATGAAATGTGTAATTTATGCTCCTAGAATGCCTGAAGGTGCTACTTCAAAATTAGGCCTCTGTATGTGGTCAGGCTGTGTAAAAGTCTCACACATGTGGTATCGTTATACTCAGGAGGAGTAGTAGAACGTATTTTGGGGTGTTATTTTTGCTATGTAAATGCTATGCGTTGGAAATATCTTATAAACGGACAACTTTGTGTAAAATAAAATGCGTTTTCATTTTTTTCCACATTTTCCGAAAACTTCTGGAAAAAAATGAACCATTGAAAAGACTCATTATGCCTCGTAGATTATACGTTGGGGTGTTAGCTTTCCAAAATGGGGTAATTTTCTGGACGTTTCCATTGCCCTGGTGTTCCAGAGCCTTCAAAACTGTAATAGGTGGTTGAGAAATGAAATGTGTAATTTATGCTCCTAGAATGCCTGAAGGTGCTACTTCAAAATTAGGCCTCTGTATGTGGTCAGGCTGTGTAAAAGTCTCACACATGTGGTATCGTTATACTCAGGAGGAGTAGGAGAATGTATTTTGGGGTGCTATTTTTGCTATGTAAATGCTATGTGTTGGAAATATCTTATAAACGGACAACTTTGTGTAAAAAAAAATGCGTTTTCATTTTTTTCCACATTTTCCGAAAACTTCTGGAAAAAAATGAACCATTGAAAAGACTCATTATGCCTCATAGATTATACGTTGGGGTGTTAGCTTTCCAAAATGGGGTCATTTTCTGGACGTTTCCATTGCCCTGGTGTTCCAGGGCCTTCAAAACTGTAATAGGTGGTTGAGAAATGAAATGTGTAATTTATGCTCCTAGAATGCCTGAAGGTGCTACTTCAAAATTAGGCCTCTGTATGTGGTCAGGCTGTGCGAAAGTCTCACACATGTGGTATCGTTATACTTAGGAGTAGGAGAATGTATTTTGGGGTGTTATTTGTGGTATGCACATTCTGTGTGGGAGAAATAAGCTATTACAATGAAAATTTTGCGGGAAAAAAAAAAATCTTAATTTTGCAAAGAATTGTGGGAAAAAATTACAACTTAAAATAACTAACCATGCCTCTTACTAAATACATTGGAATGTCTACTTTCCAAAAAGGGGTCATTTGGGGGGCATTTGTACTTTCCTGGCTTGTTAGGGTCTTAAGAATGGAGATAGGCCTTAGTACATCAGATGTGATCTTTTTTTGCAAATCTTTATGATTTGCACAATAGCTTGTAGACTCTATAAATTTCACACAGATCATATAATATGCAAAAATTTGGGTTATTTTTACCAAAGATGTGTAGTAGTATAAATTGTGGCCAAAATTTATGAAGAAAAATTGCTAATTTGCTAAATTTTGTCACAGAAACAAAGAAAAATTCATTTTTTTTCAAAATTTTCGGTCTTTTTTCATTTATAGCACAGAAAATAAAAAACCGAGAGGTGATCAAATACCACCAAAAGAAAGCTCTATTGGTATGAAGAAAAGGACAAAAAAATCATTTGGTTACAGTGTTGCATGACTGAGTAATTGTCATTCAAAATGTGAGAGCACTGAAAGCTGAAAATTGGTCTGGGACTGAGGGGGGTTTAAGTGCCCAGTAAGCAAGTGGTTAAACAGAAGGTTCAGTTGGGCTTTAATTGCCAAAATCATGATGTGAAAGCCTGGTCAGCTTGTACTGTACTTTATAACTAAACACACTTTACTGAAGTTACTGAACACACAACATCATGAGAAGTTAGGAATTATTAACCTGGTAACAGTTTGAGCTGGTGACAAAGCATTTAGGAAAAAGTGTAAAGCCAAATTATTATAAATTAGAGTTATCACTGGCTCATGCTCACCTTATATCTCTGCTCCTCAGAAAGGTCTCTCACACCTTTTAGGGCAACAAATACCTTATAGTGAGGATCGGAGCCCCCAGAGAATTGTCCTGAAAAGAAAATATCACTTTACAATCTATAACACTGATTTACATATAATTCACTACTGAGTGTAAACATTCTATGATGAGCTTACACATCGTTAATAATGTGCCAATATGCCCCTGTTGAAGACCTATTGTTGTCGAAACGCGTCGGACCTGCATTTTTGTACCCCACATTGCTCTAACCTTATTTTATGTCGATTTTATTTGTGATCACTCGTTGCTTTTATGTCATTTTTTGGATGACTTTTTCAATAAACCTAATGGTTACCTCTTGACCTGCACCATTTGGAGCCTCTCTCTTTTTTTGAACCTTTTTTCATGATTCATCGCATTTTGGATGCCATGCAAACGTGAGTGTTTGTGACTCTGTGGAAACTAGAGGCGTGTGATACAGCCATCTACATCAGGAGTCCCAGTTAATTGCGAAATCCAGAGATAATAGAGCGACCATCCACCTCCAGGACCTGTTGAAAACGCACAACACCTGATTGAGACCAGCCATAAACTCAAGCGCTTACAACCCACTGTCATATGACAGGTGTGTCCAATCCCTCTGGTAAGAGTATTCAATTTTTTATAATTGACACAACTCCAGACAAGCCGTTTACCCTAGTTGATTTGTGTGGTGTCTATTCTGCTGCTGGGAAGACCAACATTGATACTCTCTATTTTCTAACACATGTGGACTATATATTGGGACACAAGTTTTGGTTGTTAATACTCATTGGGACTCTTGTGTATTTTCACATTGCATCCATATATCCAGTGAATTATTGATTTCACCCATTCACTGTTTTACCGCTTATTTTTATTTTCTATTTGTTATTATTTTGTATTTCACATATGCACGTCATTGTATATGTGTGTTTTATAGGATTGGTTTCATTACCATTTTTCTAAAACACAGTTTGAGATCATTAATTTAGCTCTACACTATTTTCTGTTCATTTTCACTAGACTTTGTTTGAGTGTTAGTAGCTGACCTCAAAAGAATTATTTCTTTTTTGGCTCTAGCGCAGTGTTTTCCCCCCTTTTTTTCCATTTACTACTTACACCTGACATCTACATCACTTACTCGTGACCTCTGAACTACTTAATACTGACTAATGAACTCTGTATTACTTTCTATTGACCTATGAACTCTCCATCACTTAGTACTGACCTTTGCCTCACTTACTACTAACCTCTGAGTCACTTACCATTGACCCTTGAACTCTGCATCTCTTACTACTGACTCCTGACCTGTGTCACATACTATCTACTACTAACATTGAATCGCTTACTACTGACCACTGCACCACTCACTAGTGAACCCTGAACTCTGTCATATTCAGAAAGTGATGCAGAGTTCATGGGTCAGCAATGCCACATGGTGCAGTAGTAAGTGACACTCTGTCTCACAGTACAAACAGCCATCCTTTTCTCTGCTTTCCTCAGCTCTCCTTCTCCCTGGCCTCTTCAAAATACTCAGGGTAATGCAGCCTTGGCTCTTCTCTCCCTTCTCCTATTACTTGGTCCAGTAGGTGGGGTAAATTACAGCTAATCACAGAATAACGTGAAGAGTCCAGTTAGAAAGAGAAAAAAAGAGCCAGTCTCCTTTCTGCATCTCCCCTGCAGCTGCACTTGTCACAGGCAGCTGCAACATATACACTGTTTGTTTATGCCGGGGAGTGGGCATGTGCTAAAGTTCAGAAATTGGCAATCACAGCCTCACCCCCCACTCCCACATCAGTGTTTATCACCCACCACATCCCCAAAATAACCAAAAAACAGCGTTTCTGATGCAGCTACCTGTGATAAGCGCAGCTGCAGCTACACAGGAAGGGGAACGGAAGAGACTTTTCCAATATATCTTGTGCAATGTGCAAAGGCAAAGTAGGCCCCACATCCCTTGAGGCCTGTGTGCACTGCACACATTGCCCACATGGACAATACACCACTGATTCATTGCTAATCAGCCCCAGTAGTTGGATGGGGGTGAACGCTCAAGAAAACCAGTAATGACCTGAACCCTGGATAGAGGTCCAATTTACATTGGAAGCTTTTCAATGACACTAACTAGGAATATAGCTCCTTGTAAATCTCTCCAATTACACAATGGAATACAGAGGTTTAGCTGCATGGCAACCAACAGTTTAGCAGAAAAAGCCACTATGGAAGGAAGAGAGGGGCGTTGCATGACTACATCACTCAAAGTACCTACACAGATGTCAAAAGCTACATCACATAACAAATATCCTTCTTTAGTACCAAAAAATGTTTCAACTGACTACATACCCATAATTCCACTCTCTGCACAGCAGTAGTTGAGGAGGGAGGCCCCTGGCCACATGTTTACAGTATGAAGAAGAGATTCATAGAAACTAGATTCTGAAATTCGCTCTCCACGTACATTCAAGGTCTGGCTTTTCCTGCAAAATAATGTTTTTCACATGATTCAGGGTTGTAAGGATACAATATTAGCAGTCTAACTGACCTGAAAAAGGTCCACGATTAACTCCGTATAAAAACAAAGCACACCTGTATAGGAGTTCCAATATAGGACTGCGATTATGAAATCCAGTGACTTGTACAACGTCACCAAGGCGGTACCTGAAACACAGAGATTCATATTTATCTTTATGGAAGCCCGATAAACCTTCTGAACACATACTTCTTTTATAGATCTCTCAAGGTGGAGTTGTGAACTATGCATACCTTTTATGCATTTCAAAAGGTACAAAGGAATTTATTTGATCCACCTGGGAGACCCATTATACCCGGGTGACTCATTGGAATTGAAGTGCAATCTGGTGCAGCTGTGCATGGTAGCCAATCAGTTTCTAGCTTGTTCAATTAAGCTTTGACAAAAAAAAAAAACCCTGGAAGCTGATTGGTTTTTATGCAGAGCTGCACCATATTTTGCACTCTCTAGTTTTAGTAAATCAACCTTATTGCATCCAGAAATGGTGCCTTGATTGAGAATAGTATTATCTATATTGCTCACTTTTTACGTGGACACGTAGAGACATGACCCTAGGCCTAGGGATACTCCTCATTTACTTATCATATTTCATATGATATTTCATTACCTAATAATGCTATTTTAGTAAGCCTGGATGTTGTAATTGATGTCTCATTAATTGGGTACTAGATCCATACAGAGATTTCTCAATGAAAGAAATATTAGCCAATATTATCATATCTTCCTGGCGCAATGGCTGGAATTCTTACTTTTACACAATGGGGCAAATTTACCAAAACTGGAGCAGATTTAATCTGGAAAAGCTGTCCATGGGAACCAATTAGCTTCTATTTAAGTTGATTGGTTACTATGTACATCTGATTTAGATTCTGTCTGCTCCAGTTTTAGTAAATACTCTCCAAAGCATTTCTGTTTTCCCACTACCTCCAGGTGCAGGGAGATGGGGACTACTTGTGATTTGCTTTCAATGGAGGATCTTGGGATGTACCTGTGCCACATTATATTGTGGCACAGGTATATCAACAAATTCCACTTCTTTTGAATGGGATCAATTGATCATTTTAAACAGATACTGAATCAAAATGATCTCATATTAAGGTTCACATTATCTTTCAGTGAGACATGAGTTTCCTTTCTAGATATTGAAATAAAAAGGATAGAAAGTGATCAGTTAAACACTTTGTAAGAAAGCTTTTGCAACGAGGTCTTACCTTCTGATAAGGGGACACAGGTGGTGGTGCAAGCACTGGATGTGGTAAAAAGTTGGCAAGAGTGTAGTGTCATCACAGTGGACTTTGATTACATTTGGATCATTTGACCATGATTACATTTGGGTCATTTTTTGATTATTGGTTTACACTGACACTTTTATGTTTATTGTAAACAGTGCAACACATTTTTATATACAGTATCTCACAAAAGTGAGTACACCCCTCACATTTTTGTAAATATATTATTATATCTTTTAATGTGACAACACTGAAGAAATTACACTTTGCTACAATGTGAAGTAGTGAGTGTACAGCTTGTATAACAGTGTAAAATGTTCTGTCCCCTCAGAATAACACACAGCCATTAATGTCTAAACCGCTGGCAACAAAAGTGAGTACATCCCTAAGTGAAAATGTCCAAATTTGGCCCAAAGTGTCAATATTTTGTATGGCCGGCATTATTTTCCAGTGCTGCCTTAACCCTCTTGGGCATGGAGTTCACCAGAGCTTCACAGGTTGCCACTGGAGTCTTCTTCCACTCCTCCATGATGACATCAGAGAGCTGGTGGATGTTAGAGACCTTTCACTCCTCCACCTTCCATTTGAGGATGCCCTACAGATGCTCAATAGGGTTCAGGTCTGGAGACATGCTTGGCCAGTCCATCACCTTTAACCTCAGCTTCTTTAGCAAGGCAGCGGTCATCTTGGAGGTGTGTTTGGGGTCATTATATTGGAATACTGCCCTGCTGCCCGTTTTCTAAGGGGAGGGGATCATGCTCTGCTTCAGTATGTCACAGTACATGTTGGCATTCATGGTTCACTCAATGAACTGTAACTCCCCAATGCCGGCAGCACTCGTACAGCCCCAGACCATGACACTCCAACCAAAATGCTTGACTGTAGGCAAGACGTACTTGTTTTGTACTCCTTACCCGGTTGCTGCCACACACACGCTTGACACCATCTGAACCAAATAAGTTTATCTTGGTCCCACAAGACCATAGGACATGGTTCCATTAATCCATGACCTTAGTCTGCTTGTCTTCGGCAAATTGTTTGCAGGTTTTCTTGTGCATCATCTTTAGAAGAGGCTTCCTTCTGGGACAACAGCCATGGAGACCATTTGATGCAGTGTGTGGCATATGGTCTGACCACTGACAAGCTGACCCCCCACTCCTTCAACCTCTGCAGCAACCCTGGCAGCACTCATACATCTCAACTTATTTGGTCGACCATGCCGAGGCCTGTTCTGAGTGGAACCTGTACTGTTAAACTGCTGTATGGTCTTGGCCACCATGCTGTAGCTCAGTTTTAGGATCTTGGCAATCTTCTTATAGCCTAGGCTATCTTTATGTAGAGCAACAATTCTTTTTTTCAGAACCTCCCAGAGTTCTTTGTCCTGAGGTGTCATGTTGAACTTCCAGTGACCAGTATGAGAGCGTGAGAGTGATAACACCAATCACATCTGAGACCTTGTAACGCTAACAAGTCACATGACACCTGGGAGGGAAAATGGCAAATTGAGTCCAATTTTGACATTTTCACTTAGGGGTGTACTCACTTTTGTTGCCAGCGGTTTAAACATGAATGGCTGTGTGTTGAGTTATTATGAGGGGACAGCAAATGTACACTGTTATACAAGCTGTACACTCACTACTTTACATTGTAGCAAAGTGTCATTTCTTCAGTGTTGTCACATGAAAGGCTATAATAAAATATTTACAAAAATATGAGGGGTGTACTCACTTTTGTTAGATATTGTATACAGTATACATAATTTATGGTATTGCATTCCAAGGCACTTAATGTACAAGCATAATAACATCACCCCATGTTTGGTTTACAGTGTTTGATAGGGTACAGTATATGTTGGCCTTAGAGGATGTCCCCTTGATAAAACCCTACTACAAAGACAGAGACTAATTTTCACCCCAAGGGCCAATACTTACCAAAGACTAAAAGATTCATGTTGCTTGTTTTTTTTTTTATAGTTTTCAATAGTTTATTGCACTCACAATTTAAAAAATAGTTTTGGATATATGAAAGTTCATATAAATCATATACCCACAGTTATCTATTATTATGATTTTGATTATATTATTTAATGAATATAATTGAAATATCTTTAGGTGACACATAGATATAGCTGTGAATACAATATTTTTATGTTACTATAAGTGGTCATGTAATATGTCACTGGGAAAAGCTGTCTGCACTATCACAGCCCTCCACTGTTGCTAGGTTGCAATCTGAAGAAGTGGTTTGACTGGGTTGTGCCTCCGAATGTGGCCATGGTTAGTTCACTGTGGAGGTCATGAATTGAATTATTGCTGTTGCATGACTTTTGTGGTCTCACCCACTTTTGGGATTTAAATAATGTGTGGAGATGTTGCCTACACCCTTCTGATAAGCCCTCTCAAGAAACCTTTTCAAAGTTTTAAAACCCCTCTAGGCTAACTCAGACCCCACAGTAAGCAAACGTTCAGAGCGCGCTAAGCAATACAGACATCCCAACCTGCAAAAACTCATTTCAGGAAGGTGGCAAGCTCATTTCAGGGAAATCCCGCTCCATGCCGACAAACCCCCCATAGTACTATAATAAAATAATACTTTAAAGATAGTTAATAATATAATGTTGTAATAAAATAATACTTTAAAAGATAATGTTCTGTCACACTCACCAACAATATACCCTCACTGTGCCCATTTGCGGTCTCATCAGTGCCAACAATGCAGCCTAACTGTGCCCATCTGCAGGCCTCGTCAGTGCCAACCCTGCAGCCTCACTGTGCCCATCTGCAGCCTCATTGTGCCAACAATGCAGCCTCATTGTGCCCATCTGCAGCCTCATTAGTGTCAACAATGCAGCCTCAATGTGACAATAACACAACCTTACTGTGCCCATCTGCAGCCTCACTGTGCCCATCTGCAGCCTCACTGTGCCAACAGTGCAGCCTCACTGTGCCCACCTGTATCCTCATCAGTGCCCATCTGCAGCCTCACTGTGCCAACAATGCAGCCTCACTTTGCCCATTTGTATCCTCATCAGTGCCCATCTGCAGCCTCGCCAATACCTTGATTACACACAGTGGGTGTCTCTCGCTTTGTTATGCAGCTGCAATCTTAACTGTTCGGCGGCCATCCACCGTTATAGCGGCACAGTGGTGTAGTGGTTAGCACTCTCACCTAGCAGTAAGAAAGTCACTGGTTCAAATCCCAACCATGACACTACCTGCCTGGAGTTTGCATGTTCTCCCTGTGCCTGCGTGGGTTTCCTCCGGGTACTCCCACAATCCAAAGACATGCAGGTAGGTTAATTGGCTTCTGTCCAAAATTGGCCCTAGTATATGAATGCGGACCTTCGATTGTGGACTCCTTGAGAATAGGGACCGATGTGGGTGTAGCAATGTACAGGGAAAGGGACCATTGTAGACACTCACTCAGGTTGAACTGGATGGACTGGTGTCTTTATTCAACCTAACTAACTATGAAACTATGTAACAAAGCCAAGCCTCCTCATCCATGATAGATGGTCAACTGAACACTGATACAATGCTGGGAAATTGAATCAGTCTTCTGTCTATCATGGCAGGCGGGGCTTTGTTACAGTGGATGGCCTTCGAACAGTTAAGCCCATGTACACACGGTTGGAGAGTTCCACAACCAAATCCGTCGGATTTTGTCCGAAACTGTTGCATACACACGGTCGGACAAAGTTGGCGAAAAAAATCCGATCTTTCAGAACGTGATGACGTAATTTCGTTATGATGGGATTACATTCAGGCTAGTAGCCAATAGCTTTGATGTAGGGATTTGATCTGAGCATGCGTGGCACTTGGTCCGATCAAAATTCTCTACACATGATCGGAGTATGTCCGATCGGCCCAGTTGGTCAGGAAATATTTCCAACATTTTGGAAAATTGGGTCCGACGCATATTCCGACGGAATCAGTCCGATGCATACCACACACAGTCGGATTATCCGACGACATGGTCCGATAGGACACATTCCGACGGATTCTCCGACCGTGTGCACAAGGGCTAAGACTGCAGCTGCATGACACAGCGGGAGACACCCGCTGTTTGTGATTACTCCAGGCTGAGTGGCAGTGCAGACTCAGCCAGGAGATCGTGCCACACTCGCGGGTGTCTGTGAACCCGCTGTCAAATGCGGGAGTACCCACAAGTCACAGGAGACTTGAGATGTCTGGTAATATCACTTCTGGGCCAATCTTTACCTCTGGTAACCTACTAAGGATGTGGTCACCACTCTCTCTCTGTGCTCCAGACACAGATTTTGGGCTGATCTACCCACTCATATGCCCACCCAGGACCTAAGCTTACTAGCAGAAAGTAAAAAGCATAGTGTTTTTTTATGCAGTATATTTTAATAGAGCTCAAACATTATGTGAATTGTTATCAGGCTGTTTTTTATGTTTTTCTTTTTTTAAATATTACTCCACTGGAGTTACCAGTCACAAAAAAATTATAGTGAAGAGTAGAACTATAGGCAAAACGTTTTTTTTTCTTTTCATTATACTGGAGATACTGGGAGTGATTTACTAAAGGAATGCTGTTCACTTTGCAAGGGACATTGCACTGTGCAAAGTAATTTCCCGCAGACCTTAGTGAATGTGGAAAAATTTCACTTTGCAAAGCCAGTACCTAGTCATATGTAAGGAAGAAAAAAAACATTTTGCACATGATTGGATGATGGAAGTCAGCAGAGCTTCACTTCATTCACTAAGTTCTGGGGATATTTCCCTTGCAAATTGCAACTTCCCTTGCAGAGTGAACAATCTATTTGCCTTTAGTAAATTGACACCACAGTGTTGCAATTTTTACATCTTATACAGTATTAGTAATTAAAAAGCACTATATTACATTAGAAATATATTCTTCTGATCAAGTATAAAATGCACTACAATATGTTTTTTTGCACGTCTAGTGGATGCATGCTACCATATCATGTACTTGTGTTTAACCCTGTTCTTATGTTTATATAGAAAAAGTGCTCATAAAAATTAAGTGCCCTATTAAATAATGTGTAAAAGGACAAATGTGTGGCTTCAAACAGGACAGCGCCACCATCTGTGAACTCAATTGCTGTAGCAGTAGACATCTGGATGATTCCCATTCTGCCACCAAAACCATACAAAGGCAGACCAATAGATACGCCTGCACATCACTTCTTTACCTATAATTGAAAAAACCGGGGCATGGCTTGGCGCGCGGCTGAGATGGCTGCTTGTTAGAGGAGCTCCGGAGGACCTGTAGCTTTGAGCTGGCCATTCTGCACTTCAGCCCACGATAATGAGCAAACAGAACAACCGGACACCGCACACTCAATCCCGCCGCACGGCGACGACCTCACAGGGCAGAAATATCTCTGAAATCTTCAGAAATCAGTCATTGTCCCGGAACAGCGTGGCCGGAGCCAACGCACACAGAGGATCACTTCAGTGAGAATTCTCAGTCCGCAGCGGAGGACAACGGTAGGGGTCTTTCACATTCTAGTCACCCCCTCACATATGCGGACATGTCCATATTTGCTGCAGATATTAAATCCACTTTCTCGGCAGCAATAACAGATCTTAAGTCTAATCTGCTGGTGCTTACTGAGAAAATGGCCACGGCTGAGACGGCCGGAAAGCACAGAGAAAAGGCTGTAGACTTGAGAAAGTCACCTACTCACATTCTAATCATTTCATAGAAATGAACAGACATTTGGAAGACCCTGAAACAGTAGATAATTATCAAATCATCCCAGCGCTTCAGAGGGTGTTTAATAGCCTACTGGAAAGCCCTGAAGACACTGCAATTGAATTTCTGAGAGCGCACAGGGCCCTGAGAGCAGGAGGCCCAGACAACATGCCTCCGTGGGATATCATATGCTGCTTGCAGAACTTTACACTGAAGGAAGATATCATGCAAAAGGTGCGCTGTAATGACCAAATTGTGTTTAATGGAGAAGTGATCATGCTCTTTCAGGACTTGTCCCAAATAGCTGTAAAAAATCGCAGGGCTCTGCGACCTCTTCTGGATAATCTCCGTGAGAAAGATCTACGGTACACGTGGAGCTTCCCATTTGCTCTGCTAGTGACACACAATGGCAGGCAACATACATTGTACTCACCAGATGACCTCCCAGAGTTTTGCAACTCACTGCAATTAGGCCCAATCGAGCTACCGGATTGGTATCAGGAGTTTCTCCTTCCACCCCTGCAACGGAGCCCCCCTTGTTTACCGTTTGCATCTCCAGACAAGCGTCATTCTAAGAAGATGAAACAGAGCCGCCAGGGAAGTTCACTTCTTGGCACTCCCAGGGCACGCTTATCCAGAGGCCCAGATGACCCCTAGAGAGGGGTGTTTGCGATTTTAACTATAATTGCTGACCGCTATGCTCAGGATACACTCTGTACTTTCCCCCCACAGGGATTGCTTTTTGTCTTTTTTCTTTTACCCTTTTTTTTATAATTGAGCAACTACTTAAGCATTTACTTATATACATTCGGGACTCGGGTGTTCTAACCCCAGTGCAACAGAATGGTGACTGAGCCTGTGGAATATTACTTATCTTCAGCAAAAGTCTGAACTGTTCCAATGTTTACAACTGCATAGCACACAGTTTGGGACTCTGCTAAGCCCACCGCATAATAGATAATCTAAGATCTGTTGGATACCTATGTTCACGGATCATTGTGCCTCGCATATGTACTTGCCTTGTTAATAGCGTGAAGCGTATCCGGATACATGACAGCCTCATGATCACTGGCTAACATTTACAAGATAGCTCAGCCGACGAAGCGTCTGACTGAAGCTATCCCTAGACCCGCTCCCTCAGGGGCTGGAGGACAGCTTACTGATCATAGGGGCATGTCTACCTCTAACACTTGTTATAATTTACAGACTCATCAATTTAGGGTCCCAAAACGTATTATATATCTATTTCAAGTTGACCAGTTATTTTGGTCCTGAATGTTCTTCTCTCTATAACATGTAAAACATGATTATACGTTAAGTTATAATAACAAGAAAGGCTATCTTAATGGGGAATGCATCCTGCCTGAGCGGTCGAGTTCTAGGAAACCTAAGACCAATGGGGTGTGGAGACAGGAAAGAAGCCATCTTCTGTTGTTGCTGTGGCTCCCTGCCCATTGGTCATTTAATTGAATGTGGTTGTTCTCTTGATGCTTACACTATAGTGCAGAATGGATATATTGGAAACTGAGTATTTGCTATATGAAAAGGCTGTGGGCCTCATATCTCCGATACTTTAGTTTAGCACTCTTACAAAGTAACAGGCTGTTTGATAGGTGCTGCCCATATCAGCTGGTACCTCCCACTTCCCCACAAAGTGCCTCCTAGGGTGACCAGGTCACTGGGAGGTACGCTGCCTAAAACCTTGAAGATAGGATATCTATTTAATAGGTGCAAAACTTATGACTCTTTCCCTTCCTGCTGCTATTTTCTGTTTCTCTATTCTTTTTTCTTTCTATAGTAGCTGTTTATACTTGTATAAACATTTACCGAAGATATACTTACCTGTACTGACGTCCTTCTCAATTAGTTTTGTTTGTAGGATACGACTCTCTGGATCTGTCCACGGCGGTAAAATGGCATACTCCTCATTGGGCCGACACTCCACTGTAATCTCTCATAATATCAGAGGTTTGAATATACCGGGGAAAAGATCAACACTTCTGTGGGAACTAAAGAAAGGTAGGCCCCATTTTGCCTTCCTACAAGAGACACATTGCAAAACGCACAGCATACCCAGGCTCACTGATTCCTACTTTACCGAGGCACATCATGCCACCAATAACTTAGCTAAGTTAAAAGGGGTAACCATACTAATCAGCAAGAAAGCCAATTTCAAACTGACTGACAAATTGATAGACCCAGATGGGAGATACCTTCTCCTCAAAGGGAAATATAATGGTATCCAGATGACACTAGCTAACTTATACTTCCTGAACTCTTCCCATCTAGTCTTCTGCCGACAATTGGTAAGAGATCTTGAGGGCTTCAGTTTGGGCCGAATAATCCTGGGCGGAAACTTCAATCTCCCCTTAAATGCCTTGATGGACACTTCATCCGGCACATCATACATAACATACAGAATTTTAAAAAGACTAAAATTACTACTGAATTCACTACATCTCATTGACACCTGGCGATACATGCACCCAGACGGTAAAGATTTTACCTTCTACTCTGCACCACACGCCAGATACTCGCGGATAGACTACCTTTTTATTTTGTGCAAAGATCTACATACAGCCACAACAGCAAACACAGGGATCCAGTCCAGTTCTGATCATGCTCCTGTCTCTCTGTCATTGGAGTTCACAGCTCCCTCCACTAGAACACCTACTTGGCGATTGAATTCCTCACTTCTGACAGATCATGAGCTACTTCCAAAAATAACAGCACACCTGAAAGAATTCTTTACTCATAATGTGACAACAGAGACAGACCCTCTGATGATATGGGAGGCTCATAAGTGCTCTGTCAGGGAGGAGTTGATGAGGGCGGGGGCCGGTGTAAGAGAGATAGGGAAAAAGAGATCACAAGACTGACAGATAAGATTTTGAATCTAGAAACCCAACACAAACACTCTTTAACAGCACAAAGCGTGACTGAATTACTCGAAACCAGGAAGACCTTACAACAAACAATTGATGCCACCACCAAACGTTTCCTATTCTTTAAGAAAAAAATATATTATGAATACGGGGACAAAACAGGAAATTTTTTAGCTAGAGCCTTACAAGATCCCCGACAGAATAATAAAATCCTAGGCATGCAAAATAAGAAAGGAACACTAGACCATACAGACAAGCTGATTACCCAGCATTTTCATGAGTACTACTCTAATCTCTATAATCTACCAACCCCACATAAACCTGCGATGTCCAGGGTAACAGGTCACAAATAATACAGGATTATTTACAATCAGCCAAGCTCGTAAACTATTGGACGTAGACATTGAAACTCTGGAACAACCCATTGACGATTCTGAGATAAGACTAGCAATAAAACACCTGAAAACGGGGAAGAGTCCTGGTCCGGACGGATTCTCGTCTATATATTACAAATATTATAGACATTTTGACCAACCCCCTGTTGAAAGCATTAAACTCCTTCTCGACACCCAGAGAAGTCCTCCCGACATTTCTTTTGGCTCAAATAACTGTCATACCCAAACCAAATAAGGACCCAACACACTGCTCTAGCTATAGACCTCACTACTGAATCTAGATGTGAAGCTTCTGACTAAAATAATGGCCAACAGACTTAAACGCCTACTCTACAGTTTGATTGGACCCGAACAGGCAGGTTTCATGCCAGGGAGGGAGGCAAAAGATAATGTCACAAAATCACTAAATTTAATCTATGCGGCCAGAATGCGAACGATTGAGGGCCTCCTCCTGTCCACGGATGCGGATAAGGCCTTCGATCGAGTAGCTTGGGACTTTATGTTAGCAACATGCCGATCTATCGGCCTGGGCTCACACATGATGGCTTGGATATCAGCACTCTACAAAAAACCCTCGAGGTGGCGTGGCCAGCCGCGGATGAGAACGGACGTCTGGTAGCAGAGCTCCAGGAGGGCGACTGCTATCCACCGCCATCCGGAGCAGCAAAAGCACAGCCGAACACCCATCCTTCAGGGGGCTGCTGCTGTGACTATTGGGCAGCACCTCGCGGGACCATTTGAGCACCGGGAGTAGTATCGGTGCTGCGGGCCGCCGCGAGGTGGCAAGGACGGACGGGCGCCATCTTGGGGCCTACAGGCAGGCCGCCGTGCACCGCACGTCTCCGCCGGCCTCAAAGCTTACCGGAGCTCATCCACACAGGGCCGTGAGCCGCGGACTGTAAGCAGGCCCCGAGCGGTAGTAAATTGCCACCGAGGACTCCCTCTGTGCACCCGGGGCGGCGCTGGTGAAGCAGGCCGCAGTGAGGACTTGTAATAAGACGGGCGCCATCTTGGGACCTACGGCCAGGCCGCTCCACACCGCACACCGCCGCCAGACGCAAGGCCTCCAGGCAGCCCCTCACACAGGACAGAACCAGGCCGCCCGGCGGCCGTTGTTGGTGAGCCCCTCATTGTGGACAGGACCCGCAGGAGAACAAGCCGCAACTTGGGCCTACTTCCTGGGCACACAGTGAGTACCACAGAGCCCACCCCCCCCCCCCCATAGCTGACACTACCTGGCAATTGGTCCCTTCCAGAGGCTTATACATTGGAGAGTACCCCCTGCCACCCCACCTTGCATGCACTGGGACTTTTAGGGAGCTGAAGCTGACTGTGGGACAACAAGAGCCAGCAGGCCCACAGACAAGACACCAGCGGCCATCTTGCTACACCCTGCTTGCTTATCCCACTTCTAAACCTTACTGAATTTGCTTGAGTCGGCTGTTCAGACCGCAAATAGATCCCAACGAAGATTGTGCATAAGGTACACCCCACTCAGTCCCTAGACTGCCATACACTCTCAGTAGGGGCAGTGGCCTGGTGCATGGCCTATATGTTGTTGCTGTAGGAAAACCCTGATGACCTGGGGACCTGAGTAGTGAAAACGGATCATTTTGACTATGTCAACGCACTCACGGAGAAGTACACATAACCATACCCTGCGCTCTCTGGGGACCCCACAGAGCAAAACATCATCTGCAAACCTAAGTAAATTTAAATACTCAGGCAGCGGTAAAAATACCAAAAAAGCGCCCCCGCTGAGCAACAGCATCATAGCAGACATGGAGGAAGATGAGGTCTCTCTACTGGCCTCTGAAGATTCAGCTGCTGGCGCCAATAAGACTGACCACCTACTTACCTACGCGGCCATGACTGACATTGCGGCTGACATTAAAAGCTCCTTTACAGCAGCAATTACTGACATTAAAACGGAAATTCTGCGCCTAACGGAACAACTGGCAATAACGGACCGTGCAGGGAAAAGAAGAGACAGGGCTCTGATAAGACTGGATGACATTGCAGCCACGCATTCCCAACACCTAATAGATATGAACCGGCAAATCGAAGATTTAGACAACCGAGGACGTAGGAACAATATCAGAATTAGAGGAGTGCCTGAGACTGTACCCCAAGAACAAATTAGGCCGACCCTCACAGCCATATTTAATACCCTCATAGAAAGGCCAGAACAATCCCCTATTGATTTTAACAGGGCCCTCAGGCCTAGAGCACACGACGGAAATCCCCCAAGGGACATCATTTGTTGTCTACCCAACTATTGCTTGAAGGAAGACATTCTTCAAAAGGCCAGGACCAGAGAACGGATTGTGCATGAAGAAGCTGTAATCCAACTCTTCCAGGACCTGTCGTCCATTACACTTAAAAACAAGAGGGCCCTGAAGCCATTGCTGGAGGTGCTACGGCACTAAGGTATAAGCTACAGATGGAAGTTCCCCTTCGCGCTCCAAGTGAATTTCTTGGGAAAACAATATGTGCTTAAAGTACCAGAGGACCTCAACAAATTCTGTGACGACCTTCAGATTGACACCGTGGACCTCCCAGAATGGTACGCAGAATTCCGTCCGCCTCCAGAAATAAACAACCCACAATTCTCACCAGGACCGTCCAATGCGCAGTCGCCTTACCAATCCGGTAAACACCGCAGGAACCCAGACAGGAACAGTTTTGAGCCTACTTATCCCTCCAGAAATGCCAGAAGCCCGAGAGGGAGGGACACGAGGGACTACTGACTTGATGAAGCTGCACACAAGTTCTGAACCTGCAAACTGTGAACCCCCGCCACCCTTTGAACACTATGAGCGTTTGATCGCCTAAGGTTAATATGCGCCATGTTAACGCGAGCGCTACACCCGAATGCTAATTATGACCGCCAAGCATCCTAAGCTGGCCTCCAACGTTCGCTTAACCCATCTCCGCACCTGCCTCAGGGTAGCTCGGCTACTCCCCTCCCAGCCCCCCCCACTCTCTTTTTTTTTTCTTTTCCCCTCTTCCCTTTTGAAAACCAGCCAGCCCCACTTACAGACCAACGCAAAGTTTATCCCCGGTCAGAGTAACCTGCAATCAAGCTTGCACTTCTGCTTCCAACTGAACTGTGAGTACCAATAATCATACTATCTGTTGCCTTCCGGGAAAAGCCTGGTACAGTACGCACCTGGCTACGGCAAAATGCCTCAACGGGTACCACCTACGATATCCTGATCCCTGTGCAGGACACTTTAACCCTACCATAGCGGAGACCTTTGGTACACGCACGGGACTGTAGCTGAGCGGACTAAAGTATATACCTTAGGCCTGTATTCCTTGCTATCAGGTTCAATGGGCTTGTTAAACTGTAGAATTATTTACTGTTTGCTTTCACATGCCAGGTTATGGAGTATTACACTCCCACTTCTAGCTAGCAGTTTGATATGTTTTATCTATATATGACCTGAAATTTTATTACTTAGGTTTGTTACTCTTTTTGAGTCCCCTCTCTTTGACAATTTTGTAAGTTCTTCACTGTTATGCACTGTTGATAGAGTTTAAGACACTAATAAGTAATTCGGGCATAGCCCAAACGCAGCGCCGTCAATCCAAGCGATGTCTCACGCTGCTAAACCTTTATACAAGATTAGCTTTATGCCTGATCCCAGACATCCTACCCTCTTGGGGAGAACCCCCCCCCCCCCCGGCCTGAAGTCTTGGGTCCCCAGGTCCCATCGGACCTTATTACAGGGTAACCTACTAGCAGAAACACACCGCGCTTCTACATAGCGCAACACGTAACACTACCTTGCTACTACACCTCCCACTATCCCCCACAGGGGAAGGGTCACCATACCTTGGAACGAGTCAGACACCGTGCTGACTCCTCCCCCAGGAGGGGTAGAGTGATCTACCCCTTTCAATCACCCTACACGTCCCACCTCCCCCCTCCCCCTACCCACCTTTACTCCCTACCCGCACAACCGCTTCCTTACTCCTATACTATCTCTGCCCGCCTACACCCCACGATCACGGCAGGTTCAGATCACTGTTAGACTACTCCGTATCTCTGTACACTCCCCTCTCAAAGCCCCGCCTTCACCATGGCATACGCTTTCCTAGGGAAAACACCTACCATCCTCTCCCATAATGTGAATGGTCTAAATATACCCGAAAAGAGGTCTAAACTGTTGAGGGAACTTAAAAAAGCCAGACCCTTAGTTTTGTTCTTACAAGAAACTCACTTTAAGAGCGGTAATACCCCTAGACTCACTGACAACACCTTTAACACAGTGTACCAAGCCTCCAACCCCCTAGCCAAAACTAAAGGAGTGTCCATCCTCCTCCACAAGGATGCGCCCTTTGTGCTGAAGCAACAACTGGCAGACCCTGAGGGACGATTCATATTCCTTAAAGGCTCATGGGAAGGGTCACCTGTAACTTTTGCCAATGTATACTTCCCGAATGTCTCCCATGTATCTTTTTGCAACAAAATCGTAGAGGACCTCAAATGGTTTGCCGAAAGATGTATCCTTCTTGGTGGAGACTTTAACGTTCCCCTCGCACCCCTCAAAGACACTTCTACAGGACACACCCAAGTACCGTATAGAACGCTCAAGAGAATAAAAGCTCTACTGCAGTCACTGACACTGGTAGATACCTGGAGGTCCATGCACCCCACAGACAGGGACTACTCCTTTTTCTCCACACCACACAAAAAATACTTGAGAATAGATATGATATTCATATCGCAAAGGGACCTTGGCAACCTGCTCTCAGCGGAGATAGGCATTATGGCCCTCTGACCACGCACCTACAGCGGTCACATTACATCTAAAAACACCACACAAGTCCGTATTTAATTGGAGACTGAACTCCTACCTCCTCACCGACCCAATTGTAAAAGATGACATCCTACAAGCCATCAACACTTATTTTGCTCACAACATTGATTCTGACACGACCCCACTGAATAATTGGGAGGCACACAAATCTGTGATTAGAGGCGAACTTATTAAATGGGGAGCCCGGAAAAAGAAGGAAAGGGAAAATTAAATTCATAAACTCTCCCAACAAATAGCAAATCTTGAATTGCAACACAAACAATCCCATTCACTTAAAGTAGAACATCAATTAACGCAACATAGGACCGCACTAAGGCTTCTGTTAGACATGAAAATTAAACGCTCCCTGTTTTTTAAGAAAAGCATTTTTTATGAATTTGGAGACAAGAGTGGCAAACAATTGGCCAAAGCCCTAAAAGATGCTACGCTATCGAACCATATCCACGCTCTAAAAGACAAGGAAGGTACTTTAAAACACAACTCAGAAGAAATAGCTGATATGTTCCATGCTTACTATTCTAAACTGTATAAACTTCCGGCCCAACACAAACCACCTCACCTAACACGCACAAAACAGGATAACATACAGGATTTCCTACAGGATAGCGGGCTTCCCTCCCTAACAGCGGAAGATACAAATGCACTGGAGGACCCCATAACTACCACTGAAATTGCGAACACGATTGCCGACTTGAAAGCAGGGAAGAGCCCCGGACCTGACGGCTTCACTTCACAATACTATAAAACTTACACTACCGCTCTTATAAAACCCCTCCGCTCAGCCTTTAATTTCTTAGCAAAGAACCAACATGACTCCCCATCCTTTCTCATGGTGCATATAGCAGTAATTGCCAAGCCCAACAAAGAACACACGGATTGCGCAAACTTTCGGCCCATTTCACTTTTAAACATAGACCTTAAACTCCTAGCCAAAATCCTAGCAAATAGACTAAAACCCCTTCTAGCGAAAATAATCGGCCCTGAACAAGTGGGATTCATGCCGGGGAGGGAGGCCCGTGACAACACCATTAAGGGCTTGAACTTAATACATTTTGCACGCAAATCTACCACCGAGGGCATGTTGCTTTCTACCAATGCCGAGAAGGCTTTCGATAGGGTTTCCTGGGATTACATGATAGCTACGTGCACACATATTGGCCTTGGAGGAAATATGTTGTCATGGATCTCGGCTCTCTATCAGAATCCCCGAGCCAAAATCAAAATTAATAATATGTTCTCAGACCCTATATCCATCCATAACGGTACCCGCCAAGGCTGCCCCTTGTCACCCCTCCTCTTTATCCTAACCCTAGAGCCTCTAATTAGAACAATTAATCTAAACGCTGACATCCAGGGCTTTACGTTAAGGGATAGAGAATACAAAATTGCTGCTTATGCCGATGACCTCCTGTTCTTTCTCACCAATCCCCACATCTCGATACCCAACCTACACAAAGTATTTCAAACCTTTGGGTACATATCTAACTTTAAAATAAACCAATCAAAATCAGAA
Organism: Lithobates pipiens; assembly: GCF_037356315.1. NCBI lineage: Eukaryota > Metazoa > Chordata > Amphibia > Anura > Ranidae > Lithobates > Lithobates pipiens. Next base: position 122,811,448 of record NW_027507789.1, on the reverse strand, counting down.
GCCCTGAACCTCACCCTACCACAAAATACCCTCGAAAATCTACAAAACAATCACCCCTACAAATGGGAACGAGGCGCCCTTAAGTATTTGGGCATAAATTTATCTAGTGAACTTGAAAAACGATATGACGCAAACTATAAACCCCTACTTGCCGTGATCAAAAAAGACCTTCTCAAGTGGAAAACAAAAATGTTTTATTGGTTTGGTAGGGCCTCGATATTAAAGATGACAATGCTCCCCAAGCTTCTGTACGTATTTAACGCTCTACCAATAAAAATCCCAGAACTCTTCTTTAAAACATTAAGCCAAATTCAAAGACAATTTCTATGGGCAGATAAGAAACCTAGAATCCAATTCCGACGTTTAAAGCGGGGTTCCACCCTAAAGTGGAACCTCCGCTGATCGGATCCCTCCCCCCCCCTCCGGTGTCACAATTGGCACCTTTCAGGGGGGAGGGGGGTGGAGATACCTGTCAAAGACAGGTATTTACACCCACTTCCGGGCATAGACTCTCGTGGGAGTCTACGCCATTTCCTGTCCTGCCGCGCTGTCTGCTGGGACACACATGGGTCCCAGTGACAGCGCGGAGAATTCCTATTGCGCTGCGCGACTCGCGAATGCGCAGTAGGGAACCGGGAAGTGAAGCCGATTCGCTTCACTTCCTGATTCCCTCACCTAGAATGGTGGCGGCAGCAGCCGAGGGCCGAGGGATCGATCGGCCTCGGCTGCCGGCATCGCTGGAACCCGGGACAGGTGAGTGTCCATTTATTAAAAGTCAGCAGCTGTAGTATTTATAGCTGCTGGCTTTTAATATTTTTTTTTTGGTGGAATCCCTCTTTAACATTGGCTAAGCGAGATGGGGGCATAGGACTGCCGGACTTCAAAAAGTACCACCAGGCTACCCATATCACGAGAGTGATAGACTGGCATTGCCACGGACTAAATAAAGTTTGGGTCCAGCTAGAAAGCAATCTGGCACAGCGCAGCACCCTCTACCTCCCATGGTCGCTTCATTCCAGAAGGCCCAAACTTATAGGCCACCCATTAATCAAAACTACAATACAGATTTGGCAAACGCTGGTAAAGTCGCAAAAAATCGCTAAAAAACCCAGGTCCCCTGACCCCACTCACGAATAATCCTGAATTCATTCCAGGCTTACACCATAACATGCCACAAATTTGTTTAGTACACACTTGCATGTCAGGTACACAAGTTAAGACATTAGAAACACTGGCCGCAGAGGTGGGGGAGCTGTTTCCTGGATGTTGGTTCTATATCCAGCTAAAGGACTTCCTGGTCAACAACAAACACAAAAATCAATTTTGCCTCCCATTAACTCAGATTGAGAATATATGTCTACAAAGATCACCAATAACGAGCACCACATCTCTTGCATACTCGATGCTAACTCAAGCGTCTCAGGCTGACAAAAATAAATTCAAAACAAAGTGGGAACGTGATCTCAAGACCAGCATATCTGAGGAGCAATGGAATAAGGCATGCGTTTTGGCACACAAGTGCTCCTTAAGCTCTAAATATCAGGAAATATCCTATAAAATTCTAGCTCAATGGTATATCACGCCACAAAAAAACAGGAGATGGTCTCCCTCCGCCTCAGACACATGCTGGAGATGTAAAACAGACACAGGTACCTTTATGCACATATGGTGGGAATGCCCACTAATACGAACGTATTGGGAAACAATCAGATACTGGGTTAAGCATATAACAGAAACTCGCCTGGAATTGAATGCGGCCGCATGCTTGATCAATCTGGTACCCATCAATATATGCCGCTACAAAAAATCGCTGACCAGACACCTACTCAAGGCCGCTAAAACACTAATACCAATCCACTGGAAAACAACCAAAGCCCCGGCCATTACAGACTGGCTAGATAGAGTACAATATATCTACAAGATGGAGGAGATCGTGGCAACCAAACACGAGAATAGCACAAATTTTAACAAAACATGGCAACCATGGCTGGCCTTCACACTCTCCCCTGAATTTCGTGCACTCAAAGATTAATCTCGTCGGCACCTCTTGATCCTTAACATGGTGGGGGCAAGGTTTGGACTGACATAGAGCATCTATAACAAACTAAGTTAAATACAATAGCAAAGGGCTGATCGCACCCCACACACCCCCCCCTTTACCCCCTACCACCCTCCCCCCTCCTCCCCCCCCCATGCCCTCCACACCACATATCCCCAAATAGTGTACGCTACTCACCGTATTCAATCGTGCACTCTCCCCAACTTAGTCACTGACTAAATTAGAACACAATAGAGATGTATTTATATGTTTTATTGTTTAGACTGCCTGAAATGATACGTGTATTCAGACGTTGACTGTAAACATGATCTTATTTTCAATAAAACCTTTGATTAAGAAAAAAAAAAAAAACCCTCAGCTAAATTATGAATTAATGGCTCCCTATCTGATACTGTCAATATTACAAATGGTACCAGTCAGGGATGCCCACTCTCACCAATTCTCTTTATCCTCTCACTTGAACCTTTCATTAAGAGGGTTATGGCTGCACAAGATATCCAGGGATTTAAAATTGCAAATACGGAATTTAAAATAGCGGCATATGCCGATGATTTGTTATTTTTTCTGACAAAGCCACTTACGTCAATCACCATTTTGAGGAAGGAACTCTCCGTTTATGGATATGTTTCCTACCTAAAAATCAACTGCACGAAGTCAAAGGCGATGAATATCACTCTGCCAGAGGAAACACTAAAACATGAACAATCCAATAGCAGTTTTAAATGGGAGACCTCGGCTTTAAAATACTTTGGCATTTGGTTGACTCCTCAAGTGTCCCAGATCTTTGATAGAAACTTTTTACCACTACTCAAAACCATAGGAAAACCATAGGAAAGGATCTACTCTCCTGGCATGCAAACAAGAATTTTTCCTGGTTTGGTAGAGCGGCCATTTGCAAAATGTCCATTTTGCCTAGAATTCCCTACCTGTTCCGAACCCTGCCCATAAAGGTCCCAAAGTTTTTTTTTAAAACTACAATCGATCCAACTTGACTTTATTTGGGCTCACAAACGCCCAAGGATCAAATTTGACCTTATAACCAGACCAAAAGAAAGAGGGGGAATGGGCTTACCTGATTACAGAAAATACTACTACGCCTCTCACATTACCAGGATTATTGATTGGCATTGCCACCAGAGTCTTAAGGACTGGGTCTCTCTAGAAAATGATTTGAGTCCGATTCCCTTGAGATTTTCCCCTTGGATGTCACTAAAAGGTTACCCACGGACCCTGCAGCAACACCCTTACTAAATGCCACTCTATCGATCTTCCACGCATTAACAAAACAATCCGGCCTTTCCACTCCTTTAAGCCCACTTACCCCGCTTAAAAATAACCCTGACTTCACACCGGGAATAGGGAACCACTCACTGCAAATTTTGTACCTGGGCATACCCCTACTTACCAAACATTGTTTTAAAAATGACCTGATCAAAGATTACAATGAAATGAAAGCAGATAACCATATTCAGGGTCTTCCGTTGTGGACATACTTCCAGATACGTAGCTATGTCAATGACGCTCGCCGTAAGATATACGTCACTAGACAACTGACAACTGACAGACATGGAATCAGTGTGCCTGGAGGGAGCTCCAATGCAAAAGGCCACCTCACTAGCCTATGCGTGGTTGCAAAACTCAGCACAACAAACCTTGGACTGATTCCGGATGAGCTGTTCTAGAGAGCTCAATATGGAGCTTACGGATAGACAATGGCAAAGGGCATGCATACTCGCACACAAATGTTCCTTGAGCACCAGAACGGAAGAAACAGCATACACATTGCTCACGCAGTAGTATGCCACACCTGCCAAACTACACAAATGGTACCCTCAACTATTTTTCACATATGGTGGCAATGTCCCTTAATAATGCCATTCTGGTCAAAGGTGACAAAAACCATCCGCTATATTACGGAAACTTTACTGAAGCTGGACGCGGCGTGCTGTCTACTCCATGTCACTAGCTTTCCATTTCCAAAATACAAGAAATCTCTCTCTAAACATCTGCTGAATGCAGCCAAATCTCTTATACCACTGTACTGGAAATCTACTAATATACCTTCGATTAAGGAATGGCTACACAGGATTACAGACATTCGTGACATGGAGGAAACGATTTCACAGTCTACTGAACCACGGTTTCTAATGCTTCTATCTCTAAGCCCTTGTACACACGGTCGGACATTCCGACAACAAAATCCGTCGGATTTTGTCCAAAACTTGTGTTGCCTACACACGGTCGGACAAAGTTGTCGGAAAATCCAATCATACATAACGTGATGACGTTATTTCGTTACGACGGGACCACGTTCAGGCTAGTAGCCAATAGCTTTGGTCTAGGAATTTGATCTGAGCATGCGTGGCACTTTGTCCGATCGGAATTCTCTACACACAATCGGACAAAGTCTGATCGGATCATGTTGTCGGAAAAGTTTTATAGCCCAGCTATAAAAAAAAAACAGTCTGATGGAGCCCACACACAGTCGGATTATCCGACAACACGGTCCGATCGGACATTTTCCGTCGGAATGTCCGACCGTGTGTACAAGGGCTAAGATGTATTGCAGGGCTGGATCAGGGTGTTTCAGAACAGATGCGGAGGTGAACAGCTTTTTCAGAGTCTCAAAGGCAGTCTGAGCTTCAGGGGACCAATGGAATCTAGTGCCTTGTTTGGTCAGCTGTGTGATGGGGGAGATGCCTGCTTAAAATCCCCTGATGAATTTTCGGTAGATATTTGCAAATCCCACAAAGCATTGGATACCTTTTTTAACACTGGGGGGTTGGCCAGTTCAAGGTGGAAGCTATGACTAAGCACCCTGTCTGGTGTGAAACATGCCAGCGGCTGTGCAGTTAGTCTGTACATTAGCCTAGATGCCATGATTTTAATCACATTTTTGTAATAAAGTTGAATACTTTGGAGTGCGGCTATCCAGCTAAAAAAAATTCACTGTGATTCCTGTTGCAAACAGAGCCGGCACCCTGTGGGATTGTGGAAACAGCTGTCTTTTTGTATCAGTCCAAAGTGGAAGTAACCTTTTGGGGATCCATCTTGACACCTTCGGTAGATAGGATCAGGCCCCTCGCACTTTTCGGGTTTGGCGTATAGTCCATGCTGTCGAAGAAGGCCCAGTACACTCTTTATATGTCTGCGGTGGCTGTCTAGACATGGCAAGAAGATTAATATATCATCAAGGTATACTATGACAAACAGATTCAGGAAATCTCGGAAGACATTGTTAATGAAGTACCGAAACGTAGCGGGGGTGTTGCAAAGTTCAAAGGGCATTACAAGGTATTCGAAATGCCCAAACTGTCTCTCATATAGGACCCAGGTTATAGGCACCTCGGAGATCCAGTTTTGTAAATATATGCTGGTAGCACCGAGCCAGTCTGCTGGCAGCACCGAGCTGCTGGAAGCACCGAGCTGCTGGAACAATTTGGGCATCAGTGGAAGGGGATAATAGTTCTTGATGGTAACTTTATTAAGTTCACGATAATCCACACAAGGCCTTTGACGTGGAGATTCTAGTATACGCTAAATGTAATCAATCTCACCCACGCTAATAAGCGCCCATTTTGTCTAATGGTATAATACATCTTACCTATCACTCTATTTCCCACATATCCCCAATAAAATAGACATGACCACAGCTTACGTCCTCATCTCAGCATGACTGTCCCTCTTGGGCAGAGGCTCTGGCTTTTATTCACACACACAAAGGAAGGCACAAACAGGAAATCTTGGCCCCAACAGCCAATCGCTTCCTTCACAGGATATGACCAAACAAGGATAGTTTATACAACAACCAATGACTACCATTCCTGCTGATGGGAGACTATCTGCAGGTGTACGCCATGGCACCTCAAATATGTTGATCAGGCATACAGGGGTGACATGAGCGCACATCAGCTAAACCGATAATGTCCTTGCAGAGCAAACACACCCCCCCCAACGAACGTCTGTGCATCGCACAAGGGCCCTCACTTTGCAAACACCTCTCACCAACCTCAGGAAGGTTTCCACTACCCAATGGATCTCAACCAGCGTCAGTCTGCCCCAGTCAGCTCTTTAGAGCTGGTTGCAGGAGAACTAATACTGGGAGACACTATGACAATACATATTAAAATACATCTTCATAAAATTTCCACAACAACGTAAAGAGTGATCCTTCTTTTCCACAAAGAAGATTCCTGCTCTGGCTGGGGACATGGATGGACGAAAGTTATCATCAATATAGTCCTTTAAAGCGACAAGTTCAAGTTCGGTCAAAGGGAAGATTCTCCGGGGAGGAGTTCGATTGGACAATTATAAGGCCGAGGAAGAGTTTCTGCCCCTTTTTTGCTGAGCACGTCCAGGAAGTCGTGATAAACTGCTGGTACAGATTGACAGGCTTTAGGGTCTTTGTCGAGGCACAGCAGGGAAGGTTGATCACAAGGGGCTTCTTGTAAACAGTGTTGGCGGCAGTAGGGGTAACAAAACTAGATTTCCCCTGTGGCCCAAAGTGATATGCGGACTGATGTGCTTTCAACCATGGCATGCCAAGGATGACCGGAAACCAGGGTGAGGCGATGGCATCCAGGCGTAGAAGTTCTTGATAGTTTTTGGCAATGGTGGCAGATAGTGGAACTGTTTCTGGATTAAATGGTGTACCCGTTCGCCAGGTGTACTAAAAGTTGTTGAGCATTAGGTTGTAATGGAAAGTGATGTTCCGCAGCAAAGAATAAGTCCATGAAGCAGCTGCCAGCTCCGGAATCAATTATAGCGGGAACCTTGATTGTTCTTCCTGGAAGCTGCAACAGAATGGGCTGTTGGGCTAGGTTGGAGTAGAAGCAGAAGAGACTGAGAGACACTTATGGAGTTTACCCGGACAAGACCTCACATAGTGTCCTGGTTCTCCACAGTATAGGCAGAGATTCTGTTGGCATTCTTCCATGGTGAGTGAGGAGTGAAGTAAGCCAAGCTGCATTGGCTCTGGTGCGTCAGGAATGGATGCTGCAGGAACAGGTGGAGCAGAGTTGAAGGAACTGGGAACCCTTTGTAGCATCCACACTGGGCGAGACTGTCCTGTGGTCCTTTCGGACCTTCATTCTCTTAGACGTCGATCAATCTGGATGGATAAGTTAATGAGGGCCTCCAGGGAGGAGGGGATCCCCACCCGGGCTAGTTCAGAGTCAGAGTCAGCTGGGGTCGGATGCTGGCAGACAGCAGGGGAAGTCAGGAACAAGCCGGGTCAAACAACTGGAACAGGTATCAGAAAACAGAGACACACGGGGAATGCTGTGGTGCAGACAGCATTGACCCAATTGACCCAATTTGGCACCATAAACTGTCACAGGGTGCGCATGCAGGTGTACCTGCGCTATTCTTCTTACAGGAATTGGAAGCTCAGGACGGTTTCTGTGGCCCACAATCTTGGCTACTGGCATACCCTTCCTGATACACCACCTCTCCAAATCCATGGCCTCCAGGCACCCCTCTCCTAAGTGGGGGGGTTCCAGACACCCCCTCTCCAAATCCAGGGCCTCCAGGCACCCCCTCTCCTAATCTGGGGCCTCCAGGCACCCCTTTACCTAGTCCAGGACCTAAATGCACCCTCTTTCTTAGTTCAGGGCCTCCATGCTTCCCTTCACTTAGTCCATGGCTTCCAGACACCCTGTGCCTTAGTCCAGGGCCTCTAGGCACTCCCTCTGCCAGTCCAGTAACTGTGCTCCTCACCTCCCTTTTCTATTCCTCAGCTTCCTCTGCACACTCCATTCTCCTAGTCCATAGCCTCCTCTGCACACCCCCCTCTCCTAGTTCATGTCCTCCCCCACGGCCTCCTCTGCATGCTCCCTTCTCCTAGTCTAAGGTCTTCTCTGCACGCCCCCCCTCTCCTAGTCCAGGGCCTTTTCCAACAACAGGGCCTCTCCAGTCCAGGGGCCTTCACCACACAAATGCCCTCTTCTAGTATAGGGGTTACAGATTCAGATAGGCTCTCCCCTCAGTTTCAATAAGAAAAGGTGTGCAGCAGTGTGATGCAGCTACTGTTGCTAAGCTGCTAAGCAACAGTAGGTGCAGCATCTCTCAAGCAAGCTTTTCTGTGGGGCAAGCAGGAGAAGCTGAGTGATTCAGTACTGATGCATTGCGAGGTGCCAGCACTAACACGACTTACCAGCCAAACTGACAACTGTGTGTGACATTAGCTTTGCTTGGAAGTGGCACCCTTAGAGTTGCAGCACCTGTTGCGGGCCGCACCCACTAGATATGCCACTGACCCCCATCCGCCCCCAGTACAGAGCTCCCTTTTCCTCCCACCCCCTCAGTACAGAGCTCCTCCACACCCTAGCCCCTCCCAGAACAGATGTGCCCCCTTCTCCCCAGCATCGCCCCCAGTACAGAGCTCCATCCTCCTCCCACCCCTTCAGTACAGAGCTCCCCCACCCCCTTCCAGAACAGAGGTCCCCCCTTTTCCCCAGCACCGGGCTCCCCTCCTCACCTCCAGAACAGATTTCCCCCATCCTCCCCAGTACAGCGCTCCCCCACCCAGGAGGCCAAGAGAATTGCGCCCCCACCCCCCCACACTACACATAGAGCCTGGCCCCCCTGTCCCGGCCCTGCCTGCAGTAGATAACAATAGGCATTTTTTGTTTCTGCATTTTTTTTGTTTTCTAAAGATTTGCTTTGTAAAAATAAATGTCAATCACTGATAAAAAAAAATATTTATGAATTCACATAGTCACACAACTTTTTAAGCCTGGCAAAAAAATCACCCAGGTTTGCTTAGCCATACACTATCTCACAGACATTGTGCCATTGTCTAAAGGTGACAAGCTTCCTATGACATTGCTCACCTGTAAAGTCCGTCTCTATTAGTTATAACCAGCTCATAAGCTTTCCCCTCAGAAACATCTTGAATACACCGTGTTTGTGGTTGATCATGATCGCTGGTATCCACAGGTATAAATTCAAAGAATGCAGAACGGGGGCACAATGTGTAATGGGGTACATCTTCTGCAGGCCACAAATTCACACCACAAAGACCTGAGAAGAAGAACACAATCAAGATCAAAGAGCAACCAAATCATTATTATGCAATTAATTGATTACCATTTTCATAATCGATTAATCGGCCAGGAACATACACATTTTTTTTACCCCATTATGTTACTAAACGCCTATGTGTTTTTTGGTGCTTTTTGCAGAAACGCACTACAGTTCATTTAAGGTTGACATCTATTCTTTTTTTCAGCTGCTGCGTATTTGGAAAGGGTCAAGGACTTTTTTAAATGTAAAATGGGGCTTTTTTGGTTCAATAGAGAAACTTCAATGGAGAAACTGCAGAAAAGCATGTAATGTGTTTTTGCAACAATTTGTGTTTTTTTTTAAAATCTGCCCAACAACAAATTGGGCAAAAAAAAAAAAAGCATTTAAAAAAATGCAAAAACGCAAATTGCAGCAAAATCACATGCAGAAAAAATCAAAGCGCCCAGCAAAAAGCACTGCAGAAACAGATCAAAAGCAAACTGCATAGGTGTGTACTGAGCCTTATGCTGATCACATGGATTCATTTTCAGACGAGAATATTCAGACGAAAAATCTTTGTATATTCAGTGAATGAAAGAATGTTGTTTGAAGTTTTCACTTGCTTTTAACATTCTGCTTCAAAATTAATGTAATTTCTGAACGAAAACCACATACACTATCTGAAAATTCATTTGACCAAGAAGTTTTCTATTACCGTATTTATCGGCGTATAACTTTTTCCCCCTGAAAGTTAGGGGGAAACGGTGTGTGTGCGCGTGTTATATGCCGATCCCTGCTACTCAGAGGGAACGAGTGCCACTGGATGACACAGAGCTGCAATCGCCTATATACCCGGCGGTGTCGCACACAGTCCCGCCCCCCCTGGCCCGGCATTGGACCACTGCTCTGTCCATCATATGAGCCAGGAGGGACTGTGAGTGACTGAGCGCCGGATGCACAGGAGATCGCAGATCTGTGTCATCCAGCACTGGCGCGGCTGCAATCATCTGCAAAGGCAAGTCTGCAGATGTATACCATAGAGGCTGCAATCATGGGCACGTTAGAGGCTGCAATCATGGGCATGTTAGAGGTTGTAATAATGGGCATGTTAGAAGCTGCAATAATGGTCATGTTAGAGGCTGCAGATGGGATAGATCAGGCTGCATTGATGGGCACTGATGAGGCTGCAGAGCACTGACCCTTATTTAAAAATGTTATGGGTTTTTTCCTAAAACTTCCCTCTTACAGTTAAGGTGCGTGTTATACACCGATAAATACGTAATTTTCTCATCACTCTGGTTGAAAACAAACATCGATTTGACCCCACTAATGATTAGATAATCGACCAAAGGTTCTTAAAATTAATTTTTTTTTTTTGAAGGAAGACATTGTTTTTGTATGGCCAGCACATAATATATTACAGTTCTGTTTGAAAATCTGCAAAACAAAATAAAAAAATTTGATCTGAGTCTGATATTTACTAGATTCAACCTCTAATACTATATACAGTATATCTCTTCTATCCGTTATTCTCAGAGTGGATTAAAGAATAAATTGCCTTTTTTTTATTTTACATATTACCGTATATACTCGAGTATAAGCCGAGATTTTCAGCCTCTTTTTTGAGGCTGAAAGTGCCACCCTCGGCTTATACTCGAGTCATCGCCGTCTGCCTGCTCGATCAGCGTGTCGAGCAGACAGACGGCGGCCATTCTACCTTTCAAAAGCCGCGCCTCCGCCTCCGCCTGTGATAGGCGGAACACTCAATTTCCCAGCAGTCAGTGTTCCGCCTATCACGGACATCCGCTCATCCTCGTACTACGGACGAGGATGAGAGGATGTCCGTGATAGGCGGAACACAGACTGCTGGGAAATTGAGTGTTCCGCCTATCACAGGCGGAGGCGGAGGCGCGCCTTTTGAAAGGTAGAATGGCCGCCGAGGCGCCGATGAAGAGCGGCGATCCTGGAAGGACGGAGGCTCGGCTCGGCACGGGACGGAGGAGGCACGGGACGACGGAGGCACGGGACGGAGGAGGCACGGGACGACGGAGGCACGGGACGACGGAGGCACGGGACGACGGAGGCTCGGGACACAGGTAGGCTGGACACACAAGGCTGCACGGACACACACACAGGGATAGATGGACACACACACAGGGATAGATGGACACACACACAGGGATGGATGGACGGACACACACACAGGGATGGACGGACACACAGGGATGGACAGGCATGTCTCACCCTCGGCTTATACACGAGTCAATAAGTTTTCCAGTTTTGTTGGGGTAAATTGGGGGCCTCGGCTTATATTCGGGTCGGCCTATACTCGAGTATATACGGTAACTAAATTATACACCACACTTTTCTGATACTGTAAATTAGGGCTGCAATTAAGAATTATTTTCATAATCTATTAGTTGGCCGATTAGTGTTTCTATTAATTAATAGAAACAATAATCGGCCAACTAATAGATTATGAAAATAATTCTTAATTGCAGCCCTAATTTACAGTATCAGTGGTGGAGATGTAGTGATAGGACAAGCTTCCTGAATGAAAAGTATATCGTTTCTGCTGGTCCTGGGTATACTTCATTTTAATAAAAAAAACAGCCCAAATAATCTGGTCCCAGGGTATGCGTAAGTGTGTCTATGTGCTCTCTTGCATGGATGTTGGTTAGAAGCTCTTATGACCTGTACACACGGTCGGACTTTCCGACAGAAAATGTGTGATTGGATCTTGTTGTCAGAAAATCCGATCGTGTGTGGGCTCCATCAGACTTTTTCTGTCGGATGTTCTGACGCACAAAGATTGAGAGCAGGATCTAAAATTTTCCGACAACAAAATCCGATCACATAAATTCTGATCATGTGTAGACAATTCCGATGGACAAAGTGCCACGCATGCTCAGAATAAACTAAGAGACAAAAGCTATTGGCTATTAGGCCGTTTATAGTCCCGACGTACACGTTTGACGCCACCTCGTTCAGAACGATCGGAAATTCCGAGAACTTTGTGCGACCGTGTGTATGCCAAGTTTGGGCCAAAATCCGTCGGAAAAAGTCCAACGGATTTTGTGGTCGGAATGTCCGACCATGTGTACAGGGCATAAGTCTACTGAACAAAGCATCCTGAATTTTCAAGTCTAGCACTAACTGTCAAAAAAAATTTAAGTGAACTTGTGTTTTGTGCATGCAAGCACCTGTGGAGGCCAGCATCTAATTGAATCTGTTGTTTTTCCCTCATGAGCAGAAAAGGAAGTAATATTTGAAACTGAGGTATATACAAAGATTCCATACCTTCTGCTGTATAGTACAAGGGGGAGTAAAATGGTACTCCCTGGCATATAGCGTCCTTAAGTATCTGCCTATCCAAGTCACTGCCTCCAGATTCCAAAGTTATAACCACTTGCAGATTTGGCCACACTCTCTTGGCAATGCCACAAAAACCCTCTTTGACTTGTGCACGTAATTCTTCAGCTCGGACTGCATCAGGGATCAGACTATTTTCAATCTGCTTTCTGATATTCAGAGGTAGCTTGAATTCTGGATTAAGGCGTCCTTGCTGAATATCTGTAATAAGAGACTCCCAATGTTCCTCCAAGATGGAAAAGACATGACGAAGGAACCACGAATAATTAGCTTCAAGAATGCGTAGATCCACGTCCTTCAGTGCAAAGAGAAGCTGGATGTACAGAATCTCATAATGAGACATGGAAGTATGAAGAGGAATTGGTGATGAGTAAATCTTTTCCAAGAGGCTAAAGAAACAGACAGAAGGATAAGGAATAATTTTAATCCCGGCTTCAAAGTGATTGTCATTTGGAGAAAATGTGAACTTGGCCACCTTTTCCAGAGCTTCAGGGAAATTACTTTGGATTACTTCCAGATATACAGCTGTTCCCTAGGAAAACAAGAAAAGGAACAACCCTGTGATCACTTAATGCACACATTCTACATATCTAGATACAATCTACTATTTGTTACTATCACAGGCATATACTACAAGGGCTGTATTGAAAATAATGCAAAAGTGGGCATAACTTTTTGATTAAAGTGGTTGTAAACCCTTACAAAGCACTTTGACCTACAGGTAAGCCTAGATTAAGGCTTACCTGTAGGTCCAAGAAATATCTCCTAAACCTATACGGTTTAGGAGATATTTACCTGAAGACAGCCACCGCTGTCTACGGTGCAGGGGGTGTCCCTTTCCTCCAATCAGCTCTCACACACTGTGCTTCAGTTCGTGAATGAGCAGGAAGCCTCAAAGCGCTTCCAATTTATTCCTATGTCCAGCTGAGATTGTAGAGAAAGGGACTGATAAATCTATGTTTTCAGTCACTTTTGGCTGGAGGTGGGGGGCCCTGTGAGTTAGGCTGTATGGGGCCCCGTGATTTCTAACTGCAGCCCTGAGTACTATAGTAAGTAAGATGTGAATGTTTAACCACTTCCCGCCCAAAGACGTCATATGTCGTCTTTGAGTTTCAGTGGCAATATCTGAATGGTGCCTGCAGCTACAGGCATCCTTGTTTACAGCCAGCGATTCTGTGCACCATAGGAATGATCATAGCGGCGGTTCCACCAATTGATCTTTCTTACAGGCGACGGGAGGGGACAACCCCCCCTCCCACCGCTATCCGGCCATCAGGGGCCCGGAGAAAGAATCGGCCGCCGCCAGATGACGACCATAGAGATTTCCGGTGACCAGATAGCCACCAGTCATCTCTATGACCGTCGGAGGACTGGGCGTGAAGTTATGACATCACGTCCGGGCCATGGATGTAAACAAAGCCATAATCGCGGCTGGTAAGCATGAGATTGTGGATTTTCTTTTCCGAGCCCATGCTTTCCAGCCTGGAGGAGAGATGCGGGGTCAATATGACATAAAGAGGACCTGTCACAAACGATTCCTATTACAAGGGATGTTTACATTCCTTGTAATAGGAATAAAAGTGCTAAAAAAAAAATGCAAAAGAAAGTGTAAAACCCCCCAAAAAATTAAGTAAAATAAAAAATGTGCCCCCTTACATCAGGTGTTCCCATTAGAGCACCTCTTTACATCATATGTGCCCACCAGAGTGCCCCTTTACACCATGTGGTCACCCGAGTGCCCCTTTACACCATATGTGCCCATCAGAGTGCCCCTTTAACCATATGTGCCCATCAGAGTGCCCCTTTACATCAGGTGTCCCCATCAGTGACCCTTTACATTATGTGTGCTTACCAATGTGCCCCTTTACATCATATGTGCCCACCAGTGTGCCCCTCTACATCATATGTGCCCACCAGTGTGCCTCTCTACATCATGTGTGCCCATCAGAGTGCACCTATAAATCTCATCCAAGTAAACAGCATACCACCATATGTCCAGTAACTGGGTTGGCAGTGGTGGAAGCTGGCAGAAGGGATGAGCTGAAGGGGGCGTTAGCTGGGCTGAGAAACTTGGTACAGGGGGTGGGGCATACATGTGATGTCATTGGCTGCTGGGACACTGGCATTCCCAGCAACTATAGACTGCTGAGCAGCACGGATCAGGAGCTGAAGACTGGCGGGCTGATGGTCTGGGCACGGCCATTACTCGATCCATGTCCGGACCACAGTCTGTCATTTAATGAAGGCTGCCATAGAGATAGGAATATTTTACTTTGCTGGCCAGACAAGAAGGCAATATTTAAAGTGTCGTTCACCCCACATGATAAGATTGCTTTCATCGGTGGCGTCGGTGGTAAAGCGCCGCTATTTTTAGCCGGGCGTACACAGTTACAATGCTGGCACCGCAGAGAGGAGGGGGAGACAAGCGGGGCTTTGTTCCTCCGCATTGCTGGACCCTGGGACAGGTAAGTGTACAATTATTAAAAGTCAGCAACTGCAGTAATTGTAGCTGCTGACTTTTAATTTTTTTTTTTTAACCACTTAAGACCCGGACCATTTTGCAGCTAAAGGACCAAGCCCCTTTTTGTGATTCAGCACTGCGTCGCTTTAACTGACAATTGCACGGTCGTGTGACGTGGCTCCCAAACAAAATCAGCGTCCTTTTTTTCCCACAAATAGAGCTTTCTTTACGTGGTATTTGATCACCTCTGCGGTTTTTATTTTTTGCGCTATAAACAAAAATAGAGCAACAATTTTGAAAAAAATGCAATATTTTTTACTTTTTGCTATAATAAATATCCCCAAAAATACATATATATATATAAAAAAAAAACCCAGGTTAGGCCAATACGTATTCTTCTACATATTTTGGGTAAAAAAAAAAAAATCACAATAATCGTTTATTGATTGGTTTGCGCAAAAGTTATAGCATCTACAAAATAGGGGATAGTTTTATGGCATTTTTATCAATAATTTTTTTTTACTAGTAATGGTGGCGATCAGCAATTTTTATTGTGACTGCGGCATTATGGCAGACACGTCGGACAATTTTGACACATTTTAGGGACCCCTGGCATTAAAGAGGAAGTAAACCCTGATGGGTTTACTTCCTCTTTGATTCCCTGCAAAGGTAAAGCATAATGGACTACTATGCATCGGCGGCACGCACGCGACTCACAGCTGGTCACTTAAAGGGCAACGTACCTGTACATGCTTGTGCCTAGCCGTGCCATTCTGCCGACGTATATCGACGTGAGGCAGTCCTTAAGTGGTTAAGCAGAACTCCACTTTAAGGACCGAGCCTCTTTCTGAGATTTGTTGTTTACAAGTTAAAAACTGTTTTGTTTTTTTTACTAGAAAATTACTTAGAGCCCCCCAAACATCATACATTTTTTTTTCTAATTCTAATGCTCTAGAGAATAAAATGGCGGTTGTTGCAATACTTTGTCAGCTATGAGTAAGCACTGAGTTTATTGCAAAACGCGTCAGTTTCCTGTCTGCTGTGGCATGTATTTTTGATACTATGTGTTTTTGAATAAAAGGCAATACGTTTTTCGGAGTGCGGCTGTCCAGAAATATTTTTTATCCAATACTTTCTGTCACACTGTATTTGCGCAACGGTCTTACAAGCGCACTTTTTTTTTGGAAAAAAAGACAAATTTTTTTATTAAAAAATAAGAACAGTAAAGTTAGCCTGATTTTTTTTTTTATGTTGTAAAAGTTAATGTAGCACTAAGTAAATTGATACCCAACATGACACGATTCAAAATTGCGCCCGCTCATGGAATGGCAACAAACTTTTACCCTTACAAATCTCCATAGGTGACGTTTAAAAAAATTCTACAGGTTACATGTTTTGTGTTACAGAAGAGGTCTAGGGCTAGAATTAATACTCTCACTCTTCCTATCGCGGCCATACCTCACATGTGTGGTTTTAACACTGTTTTCATATGCGGGCGCTACTCAGGTTGCGTTTGCTTCTGCACACAAGCTCGTCAGGATGGGGCACGTTTAAAAAAAAATAAAAAATCTTATTTATTTTACCTTTTATTTTTAAACTTTTTTTTTTTTTTTTAAATGTGTCACTTTTATTTATTATAATGTAAACATCCCTTGTAATAGAAAAAAAAGATGACAGGACCTCTTAAATATGAAATCTGGGGTCAAAAAGACCTCAGATCTCATATTTACATTAAAATGCAATAAAAAAAAATAAAAAAAATTGTCATTTAAAAAAATGGCCCTTTAAGAGCTATGGGCGGAAGTGACATCTTGCAATGATATGGAGACGGGTGGGGCCATCTTCCCCTCACTCGTCTCCATGTCAGGCCACAAGAAGGATCCGATCACCTCTCCCGCCGCCGATTAAAGTGATCTCGTGGCGAATCCACCACAGAAACCACTTTTATCTGAAACCGACCACTCACTGAAGAAGAGGATACCGGGGTTATGGCAGCTAGCTTCTGCCATAACAATGATATTCCTCTTCAAAGTACCGACATATAACGATGGTGGGCGGTCCGGAAGTGGTCAGACCCCTTTCACACTGGGGAGTGTTTCAGGAGTTTTTCAGGCACTTTAGCATTAAAAAAAGCCTCATCTGCAATCCCAATGTGAAAGCCCTAGTGGTTTAAGAGCCCTTTCACGCTGCCCGCGCCCGAAAAACGCTGGCACCATCGTTTTTCAAGCGCTATTGGGGTGCTTTTAACCCCTGCTAGTGGCCAAATAAAGGGTTAAAAGCGCCCACAAAGCGCTGCTACAAAAAGCGCTTTTCAGGTGCTTTGCAGGCGTTTCCCATTGAATTCAATGGGAAGGGGCATGTTTGGAGTGGTGTATTCAACGCTCCAAAAGCGCTGCAAAGAAGCTGCTTGCAGGACTTTTTTTTACGCCCTGCCAGCGCAGCGCCTCAGGCCGCGTACACACGGGCGGACTGTTCGCCCAACCTTGTCCGCTGAACAGTGTTTGGGCGGACAGTCCGCTCGTGTGTGGGGCTTCAGCGGACAGTTTCAGCGGACAGTTGGACGGACAAGGTCTTACGGAAATTCCGAAAAACTGTCCGCTGAAACAAGGTTTCAGCGGACTGTTCGCTCGTGTGTAGGCTTGTTCGGCCAACTAAGTCTCGCGCATGCTCAGAAAGGATTTTCACGCCGAAAGCTATAATGCAGTGTATAGGACGTCGTATTTTCCGTCCCGTCGTACGTGCCGTTCACGTCATCGCGCACGGTTTCAGAAAACTGTTCGTCCGTCGTGTGTGGCCATGTCCGTCCATGCTAAGTTTGAGCGGACTGTTTGCCGAAACTGTTGGACGGACAAAGTTGGGCGAACAGTCCGCGCGTGTGTACGCGGCCTCAGTGTGAAAGAACTTGGGCTTTCACATTGGGATTGCAGATGAGGCTTCTTTCAGGTGCTTTACAGGCACTTTTTTTAACGCTAAAGCGCCTGAAAAACACCCGAAAGGGGTCTTAAAGTGATTGTAAAGTCAGAAGGTTTTTTTACCTAATGCATTTTATGCATAGCAAAGTAAACTAAAGGCAGACTAATGCGCAAAATGCGAAAAAATTAACAGCTAAAGCAAATCCATGCAGACCAACAGAAGCTGCCAAACATAAAGAAGTGTTCCCACACAAAAAGCAATCAAATAAAAATAAACATGTGGCGCTAACTGCAGTAAGGAAAGTTGAGTGGTCAAGCTGAATAAATTAATAAACAAAAGAATCAGCAGTGTAACATCACCAGACTGACTAAATCCATATGATAAAAGAAACCAATAATCAAACATAACCAAAATAGCTCTAGAAATGCATAGGAGTGGATAGCAATTACAAAGAAAGATAATTAGCCAAAAATTGCATAAAGTGAGGAAAAAACAAATCGCATAAAATCGCATATAATGCCAAAGTATTCTCATAAAGTGCAAGGAATGGATAGCAATCACATAGAATCCATGGGAGTGGATAACAATCACAAAACGGAACAATAAACCAAAAAATAAACGCATAGAGTGAAAAAAATCACATAAAATCACATAAGTGCCAAACGCTTCACGTAAAATGCAAGAAGGATCCAATAGGAATAGGAATGTCTAAAGTGCATAAAGGTGAAAACAAAACCATAAATAACATAACAAAAACACATAAAATGCACAGAAATCGCTAAGGTGCAAGAAATGGCATAAAATGCAAAATAATAAAAGTCAATGTAAAAAAAGGTGCAAAGTCCAATCAGTGCAATAAAGTGCAAATGCGAATGAACTGAATCTTCATCAAACAGTTCATATAAAAAACGTAAAGTGCATGTGTAGAAAGTGATCGATTTCAGATTCCTCCAATCAGCAGCAATCCATGGAGTTTCACACGTTTCCCCCAGCCTCTTACCTCCAAAGGAGACCCCTAGAGTTAGAATGAGCCTGTAATCTGAAGGCAATGGTAAGCCAGCAGTCGATCAATCTCCTCCAATCGTCACAGCACACAACGGATCTCTAGTGGGGAACTTCAAACTCAGCAGATGAGGTGAAGCCATGGGAAGAAGAAAAGCATCCTCATTGTGCAGTAGTTTAAAACGAATAGGTAAAAAAATATTTGTAGTCAGAGTCTTCAAGTGGGAAATGCGATATTCCTAAGAACCAAAGCATGTGGTGTGCCATGGCCCAGCTAGTCAGTATGCCTGAAAGAGGGTATACCCTGAATGTAAGAATAAGAAAAATACTATGAGTATGTATGAAAGTCTAGGGGAAACGGGTGGGTGGGAACCCAGAAATGCAGACAACACTGGCCTTGACAGAGGAGGGGGATTAAATATCCCTCTCAGGCTCCTCCCACAAATACAGCCAACCTTTACACTTGTAGTCAGAATCTTCAAGTGTGAAATGCGATATTCCTAAGAACCAAGGCATGTGGTGTGCCATGGCCTAGCTGGTCAGTATGCCTGAAAGGGGGCAAAAAGACACAAATTTAGGTGAAGAAGGGAAGGTAATGATCCGACACGTATAATAGCGTGCGCCCGGATGGCAACAGTAAGTATCCGCTGTGACAGGAGAAACCCACCGACTCCTGACTTGGTGATGAGAAGGAACCCCTTATAGAACCTGCGAAGCTACCCAGAAGCCAACTAAATGTCCCGTGAAAGATTGGATTAAGCTTGATGCCTGAGACAACCCAGACATGAGAATGAACTGCTTGTGAATGAGAGGATACGTGGGGGAACGAAGCAAGGCCTGGCCCGAGGAACCCCTACAAATGATGGTCCAGAAGACTGAAATACTTCAAATGGACACCAGCAAAGTAGCTCAGTGAAAAGCCCCCCCCCCCCCCCCAACCCCTGGCCTACCCATACTTGGCATGGGGAAGTGAGAGGGTGAGTGCAAAAAGACCACTGGCAGGAGTGCAAAATGCTGGATACCTGATGGATGTGATGGAGTAAGCGGATAAGGCCCATGCGCCATGGCAATCAACATTGTCAAACATGGAGAAACCATGCCAGACACAGAACACTGGTCCCACCTGATACGATCGGGTCGTGCTTCAGCCTGAGACCTAACAACCGAGTCCGAATCCTGAACCCGAGGAAGGAGGGCCAGACTCCATCCCGGGGAAATAAGTCCCATGGCATGATACAGACATACCCAAAGTGACTGAAGCACCCCCTACCTGGATCAGGCTGGGGATCAGAAAAGACGACTGGACTGATGTCCCTGAGCAGTACTCCAGGCAACATTCTAGACAAGATCAGAGCCGAGAGTGGAATCCAGAATCATGACAATGTTTCCTTAAACCTACCACCTAAGGACCGTCAAGGGGACACGGCTTAGCACACACCCTGAGAGAGACAATAATTCCCTTGCCGGTAACCAGGGCCTCTATGCAACAGGACATCAACTGAAGAAAACTGACGACTGCTTCTGACTAGGGCTGAAACAACTAATCGATTAATCGACAACTAATCGATTACTATTTTCATAATCGATTAATCAGCCAGTAACATAATAGGTAGGGATGCTCTGAAATTTCGGGCGCCGAAACATATCGGCCGAAAATGCCCTTTTCGGCAATTTGCCGAAAGGAAAAAACGGCCGATAATTGAGCCAAAATGGGGCAGGGCCTGGGCGGAGGCGGAGCACTGCCCCTGCCCCTGGTGCCGCCCATCATGGGAGAGCCGCCTCTGCCATCTGGTTCAGTAGAGCGCCGGGAACATCACAGCTTTAATTTCAATAGCTGTGTGTTCCCCTGTCGCATACAGCCCCTCCCCCTTGCCCGGGGAACTGTGATAGACAGATTACCCGTCCAGATTGGACGGATGATCTGTCTATCATAGTTCCCCGGACAGGGGGGGGGGGCTGTATGCGACGGCGCGCGACGGGGGAACCAAACACAGCTATTGAAATTAAAGCTGTGATGTTCCCGGTGCTCTATTGAACCAGACGGCGGAGGCGGCTCTCCTCTCTCTTCGCTGCATCACTGGCTGCACTGGGACATCACTGGCTGCACAGGGGACAACACACTGGCTGCACAAGGGACAACACACTGGCTGCACAGGGGACAACACACTTATCTCTTTTATCAGGTCGCCAGTCTCTGACCACCTCCTGTACAATGCCGCCAGTCTCTGACCCTCTCCTGTACCGTGCCGCCAGTCTCTGACCACCTCCTGTACCGTCCCGCCAGTCTCTGACCACCTCCTGTACCGTGCCGCCAGTCTCTGACCACCTCCTGTACTGTGCCGCCAGTCTCTGACCACCTCCTGTACCGTGTCCCCAGTCTCTGACCACCCCCTGTACCATGTCCCCAGTCTCTGACCACCTCCTGTATGGTGTCCCCAGTCTCTGACCACCTCCTGTACCATGTCCCCAGTCTCTGATCATCTCCTGTATAAAAATATTTTTTAAAAACAGTTATTTCGGTATCGGTGCTGTTTCGGTATTGGTTTCGGTTTTCGGCCTAGTGTATTTTTCATTTTTGGTATCGGTTTTGGCACCAAAAAACCCATTCGGTGCATCCCTAATAATAGGGTTAAAAAAAACTAAAATGAGCCCTTTATAGTACAAAAAGAGCAAATAATCGATACTGTAAATATTACTTTCACTGTTCTACAGTAAAAAAATGAACCCCTTACATTAGTGATTATCTGCTTTTTTCTACTATAAAGGGCTAATTTTAGTTTTTTTAACCCCATTATGTTAGTAAATGTATTAGACCTGGTTCACATCTATGTGTTTTTTGGTGCTTTTTTCAGAAATGCACTACAGTTCATTTACATGGTTTCCTATGGGACACGTTCACATTTGAAAGGGTCAGGGACTTTTAACGCAAAATGCTTCTTTATTGGTTCAATATACTTCAGTGGATAAGCTGAAGAAAAGCATGTAATGCGTTTTTGCAGCAATTTGTGTTTTTGTGTCCGCCCCAAAAAAATGCAAAAATACAAATTGCAGTAAAATCACGTGCGCAAAAATCAAAACATACAGCAAAAAGCACTGCAGAAACAGATCAAAAGAAAACTGCATAGGTGTGTACCGAGCCTTATGCTGGTCACACAGATCAATTTTCAGGTGAGAATATTCATACAAAAAATCTTTTTACATGAATGAAAGAATTTTTTTGAAATTTTCACTTGTTTTTAACATTCTGTTTTTAAAATGAATGTCATTTCTGACCGAAAACCACATACATTGTCTGAAAATTCCTTTGACTAAGAAGTTTTCTATTATTTCCAAATTTTCCCGTCACTGTGGGTGAAAATGAATGTCAATTTGACCCACTTTTTTTTTTAAAGGTTATTAACCGATTAATCGAAACAATAATCGGCCAACTAATCGATTATGAAAATAATCGTTAGTTGCAGCCCTACTTTGGACCTAAGGGTGAGCCCGGTAGCGAAATGACATCAGCACCAATCAACTAGCCCCAACAACGGGCAGGGCTGATGGAAGTGAGTGCAAGCATGGTTGATATCGGTATGGAAGCCAAGATGGCCCAAGCTGAGAACACAAACTAGAGAAATGACAGACAACCAGACATAAGAACAACAACCCCCCTCTGTGCCTACCTAACAATAAGAACATGAGCAGAAATGTCAAGACCACTGCACGTAAATGAACCTGATGACAGAGCCCCCCACCCTCGTGTAAGTGGTAAGTGAGGCCGAGTAACCTGCAGTGCAGAGACAGGTAATTAACTGAAAACTCAGGGCTAGTTTACCCACAGACCGTGGTGGGTAGTTGTATAGGTGTGGTGAATGAACATGCATCGTATGATGTATGGTATACGGGCAAGACGATTGTGAACAACAATCTTTAAAACCTCAGCCCGTATGGATCTGTAGATGTGACAGATCCTGACATGTGAGCCCTAGCTAAATGACCCAAGTACAAACATGAACACAGACACAATGAGATATGACGACCAACGAAGATGAAAACAGCTACTGGAGTTAGCCATGAGTGAACAAAGACGCCCCTCTGAGAAACGCTGAGGCTGAACATCCCGGGGCAGAAAACACTATGACAGAAAACGCCAGGACAGAAATGCTGAAACTTAATGCTGACGCAGAAACGTAGTGACAGAAATCCAGGGGCAGAAACGCAATGACAGCAACTCTGAGACCCGAAACACTGAGGCAGAAATGCAATGACAGAAATCCTGGGGCAGAAACGCTATAACAGAACGCTGAGGCAGAAATGCAATGACAGAAATCCTGGGTCAGAAACGCTGACAGAAAACTCTAAAACTGAAATGCTGACAGCAATGCAACGGCAGAAAGCCTGGGGCAGAAATGCTATGACAGAACGCTGAGGCAGAAATGCCATGACCGAAATCCTGGGCAGAAATGCCATGACAGAAATCCTGGGCAGAAACACAATGACAGAAACGCTGAGACTGAATGCTGAGGCAGAAATGCATTGACAGAAATCCTGGGGCAGAAACGCTATGACAGAAATGCTAAGACTGAACGCCGAGCCAGAAATGCTGAGACTGAACGCCGAGCCAGAAAATGCTGGGGCAGAATGCAATGACAGGAATGCTGGGGCAGAATGCTATGACAGAAATGCTGGGGCAGAACGCTATGACAGAAATGCTAGGGCAGAGACGATATGACAGAAATCCTGGGGCAGAGACGATATGACAGAAATCCTGGGGCAGAAACGCTATAACAGAAATGCTGGGGCAGAACGCTATGACAGGAATTTGGGGGCAGCAACATTATGACAGAAATGCTGGGGCAGAACGCTATGACAAAAATGCTGGGCCAGAATGCTATGACAAAATACGCAGAGACAGAACTGCAGGGGCTGAACGCTTGTGACGAAAATCCTGGGGCAGAACATTATGGCAGAAATGCTAGGGCAGAACGCTAAGACAGAAATGCTGAACATTATGATAGAAAATGCAGAGGCAGAATGCTGACAGAAATGCCGGGGCAGAAACGCCATCACAGAAATGCTGGGGCAGAACTGCTGAGGCAGAAATGCTATGACAGGAACGCCACAACAGGAACGTTTCGACAGAAAAACGCTGAGGCTAACCGCCTAGACAGAAACGTTTAGACAGAAATCTGGGACCAAACGCTATGACAGAAAACGCTGAGACTAAACTCCTAGACAGAAACGCTATGACAGAAACCTGGGGCCAAAAACGCTATGACAGAAATCCTGGGGCCAAAACGCCATGATGAAACACTTGTGACTGAAATGGTGGATGCCCGGGAGGCATGCGGGGATCCCCCCACGTGAGTACCGGGAGAAGAGCAGGCGGGCGAGCAGTGCCCCCCCCATGAGAAACCGGGAAGTGTGCGGGCGTCCCCTCCATGCATAACGTGGGTTCCAGGGAGGTGAACTGGCGGGTGAGTGGCAAGTGGGTGGGTGGAGGGTGGACGAATGAATGCCCCCACCCCCCGCATGAGCGCCAGGAGAAGCGGACCCCCAGCGCTGGCAGGAAACAGGGATGAAAGGTAGAAGTGGGATAGAGCCCAGCAAAGGTGGTGGGTGGACAGACGACCACCCCCCCCGCATCAACACTGTGGGAAGCGGGCAGGCGGCACCCTGGCCAGACGGAGAGCCCTGAGGAAGTGGGTGAGAGGAGGATGGATGAAGGGACGCCCCCCTCCTGCATGAGCGCCGGGAAAAGCGGGCGGGCTGCATGCTGGCAAGATGGAGCTGTGGGGAGATTGTGAGATCGAAGATGGAAGGACGGACCCCCCCCCCCCCCGCATGAGCGCCGGGAAAAGCAGGTGGGCAGGCGGCACGATGGCCAGATGGAGCCATGGGGAAAGTGGGTGGTGGAGGATGGATGGACTGCCCCCTCGCTCCCCCCGGCATGAGCGCCGGGAGAAGCCAGTGGCTGCCCCCCCCCCCCCCCCGATGCTGGAACATGGGGCTGCAAGGGAGGACGGGTAGGGCGGCCTCCACAAAGCCTGTGGAACCCAGGGATGACAGGGGGGACGGGCGCGGAACTGACACCATTGCTGCGGCTGACCGCCGCTCTGAAAGGTGGCCGGAAGTGACATGCGAAAACCCAGAAACGCCTCCGGCCAGCCTTTACACATATGCTTATATCAAAAGTATAAGTAAAACAGCACTGAACACAGTACTTCCTGGTCTCGGCCATGACAGGAAGTGATGACACCTGCGATTTCTTGCACGTAGCGATTTCTGTGCATTTTATGTGTTTTTTTATGTTATTTATGGTTTTGTTTGCACCTTTATGCACTTTAGACTTTCCTATTCCTATTGAATACTTCTTGCACTTTATGTGAAGAGTTTGGCACTTTATGCATTTTTTTTTGTTTCACTTTATGCAATTTTCTTTGGTTTATTGTTCTGTTTTGTGATTGTTATCCACTCCCATGCATTGCATGTGATTGCTATCCATTCCTTGCACTATGTGAATACTTTGGCATTATATGTGATTTTTTTTTTTTTTTTTTTTTCTCACTTTATGCAATTGTTTTAGCTAATTATTTTGCTTTGCAATTGTTATCCACTCCTATGCCTTTCTAGAGCTATTTTAGTTACGTTTGATAATTGGTTTCTTTTATCACATGGATTTAGTCAGTCTGGTGATGTAACACTGCTGATTCTTAGGTTTAATAATTTATTCAGCCTGACCACTCACCTTTCCTTACTGCAGTTAGCGCCACATATTTATTTTTATTTATTTCTGTGTGTAGTATCCCCCCTCTGGCATCTTAATACTTACCTGAGCCCGATCTTTCTCCAGCGATATGCACGAGTGCCTCGGCCTTCCGGGACTCTACATCATGATTGGCTAAAACAAAGCAGTGGTGCCACTGGCTCCCGCTGCTGTCAAAGTCAGTTAGCCAATCAGGAGAGAGAGGGGCCAGGGCCAAAATGCGGCTACATGTCTGAATGGACACACGTAGTTGCGGCTTGGCTCGCGTGCCCCCATAGTAGGTAGGGGCCAGGAGCACAGAAGAGGGACCCAAAAAGAGAAGGATCCAGGCTGCTCTGTGGAAAACCACTGCAAAGGGAAGGCAAGTATGACATGATTGTTATCTTTATAAAAACAAATAAACAAGACTTTACAATCACTTTAAAGTTGAAGCCCATTCTAAACCTTAAATCCCTGCATCTATAGCCACTAACATTCCAACTCTAGTCCTGTAAAGGAAAAAATTAGTATACATACCTTTTCTGCAGGCGATCCGACCCGATCTCCAGCGCAGAAGCTCTGCAGAGGACTAGTCCGACGACTGCTGTGAAATGAATGGGGAGTGATGTCACCCACCCATGGATTTACTCTGGGGCTTCCGTGGCTGGACGTGTCTTCTGCACCCACATCCACAGTGAAGCCGTGGCTGGCGGCTCGGCTCAGCGTGGGATCAGAGCTTCCGCCGCTTGAGATCGGGTTGGATCACCTGCAGAAAAGGTATGCTTGGCTAGAGAGGTTAGTGTTAGAATGTTGGCGGCTATAGATAGAGGGATTTTAGCTTTAGTATGGACTATCACTTTAAGGCTAAATGCCCATCAACTATAAGACCTTCGTCTCTAAAGCTGACTATACAATAGTGGAATTTTGTTCATCATTTTTTGTTTTAGGAATGTTCATTTGATTTTCTAATCATAAGTGGGATCAAAACGACATTCAGTTTTTAACCACAGAGATGAGAAATTTAGAAGGAGCAGGATGGAAATTTTTTCTCAAACAAACTTTCAAGATTTCTAACAGTGTATGTGGTTTTTGCTCAGTAAAGTCCATCTGTTCCAAAATCTAAAGGTTAAAGGCAAACAATTATCAAACAACATATGTCAAGCTATTGAATGTGAGGGGCGTGGCCGGATGTGATCGCGGCAACAAGCACCTCTCCACAGCTCTGCACATCCTGACCTAATCCGCTGCCTTGGAGTGTTGTGATCCACTTTTAGTGAGCACCATCACCTGCGGGAAGGTGTGAGGATTCCGGGCATGCAGCCATCGGCCTCTAAGAAGCTCCGCAAAGCCCAGCGTGAGCAACGCCAATCTCGCGCCACAAGTGAGGCTGAGAGAGGCTCCGCCTCCGCCATCTTGCCTTCCGGAACGGCTACCCAGCGTGCCAGGCACGTGACAGTGGGGATGGTGCAGCACGGGGATGCAGCAGAGGAGAATGCGGACATGAATCCAGTGGATGAGCAGCAACTAGCGGTGGACACTGATGCTATTACCAGACCTATCCTGGAGGCCATTAACGCTAGTAAGTCTGAATTGATGAGGCGCATTGACCACTTATCCTCAGAGTGCATGCTGATTAAGCATGATCTGGACAAATTCAGGGGCAGGCTCACCGCGGCGGAGGATGCCGCACACACCCAGGGCAACCATATAGCGGAGCTCCAGGATTTGGTGCGGTCTCTTCAGCGCAGAGCAGACGAGGCTGAGGACTGCCAAAGGAGAAACAATATAAGAGTGGTGGGTCTGCCTGAGGGTACCGAAGGGGATAAACTGGTCCTATTTGCGGAAGCGCTGTTCAAATCATTACTTGCCCTGGAAGATCTGCCCCCCACCTACATAGTGGAAAGAGCGCACAGGGTCCCTGCGGGCCGCAGACCACCAGGAGCGTTCCCTAGACCGTTCCTGGTTAGGTTCTTAAACTACAGGGACAGGGATATGATTTTGGCTAAGTCCAGGAAGAAGCAGGACCTGCTATATGAGAACGCAGGGCTGAGGCTGTTCCCTGACTTTTCGGCTGCCACTCAACAACAACGTCGGTCCTTTAATGATGTCCGCAAAAGGCTCCGTGCAAAGGAGATACAATATAGCATGTTGTACCCGAGCAGGCTCCGGATTCAATACAAGGGCAGCTTGAGATTCTTTGATAACCCTGCTGAGGCCTGTGATTGGATGGACAAGGAACTCTCCTAAGCAAGCAGATACTTCCAGGCGGGACTGTTTGCCCACTTAATGGTTAAATAAAAGTTATGATGGTTCTCCGGTTTCAAAGTTAATGGCACTAAGGTGCAAAGCGCATATGTGTGGATTGCACAATCCCTGATGGGATGTTGCTACAAAACCTACTCAATGCTGGACAGTTTTTAGTGGCCGCACCACTCCAGTGTGTATGCAGATTCGGTTTGGTACAAACGACGCTCAGTGAGGTCCTGTCTGAATCCTGCTCGGCAAGCTGCAGACCCACCAGAAAGTGGATGGTATCGTATAAAGGGGTTGATGCCTGAGTGGTGATACATTCATGGGGTCAAATTGCTGTGGCTATTTGCATATGGATACTGCAACCCCGAAAGCCAGCAATAGCCAGGACCTGTCCACACACTTTCCCAGTGTCACTGGTTGGGGGGAGGGGTAGGGGTTTTCCCATCCACATTGGGTCAATGCTTTTTGTTGCTAATCCTTGACTCCCCATCCCCCCCCCCCCGCCCCCGGCATGTGACTCCCTTCCCCTGGGTAGTACGCTGACTCCAACACATTGCTCCGATGATCGGAGCACAAGGTGGTTGAAGGGCCACCAGAGAGGACTATGCCAAGTTTTTGCAAGTTTGTTTTTGGGATGAAGCTACATATCGGGACTCTTTTTTTTGTTTTTGAAAAGGTTACTGGTATAATAGCAGGGGGGGTAGGTATTTTTGTCACAGCTTAGATGTCCATGTCGATATTGCAGCTCCTAGTTAGGGGTGCTTTCATTGGTGTAATGGTTCTCAAGATTACAGGGGGTATGGTTCCACATACAGGTTCACATATATATTGCTATGGCATGAATTTTGTTATATGGGATAATGGCGGATAAACTAAAGATAATATCGTGGAATGTTAGAGGTATGAACCACAAATTTAAGAGGGCCGCTGTATTCCAATGTTTAAAACATGCAAAACCACACAATTTTTTTTCAGGAGACACATCTTGAGGGGGCCGGAGTATTGTCCCTGCGGAAACCGTGGATTCAGAAAGCCCTGCACTCCACTTATTCCACTTTTGCCAGGGGTGTATCTATGCTTATTAGCAAGGCTATTCCTTGTACAATTCATCAGGTCTTCTCTGATCCTGGGGGGAGATATGTGGCGGTGGTATTAGATATATGCTATAGTAGATTGCTACCGGTGAATGTGTATGTGCCTCCTCCGTTCCAGGTGCAACTGTTATACGACATGTCAGCTCGCTTGGCTCAGTACCTACATCTGCCCCTGGTTGAATTGGGAGATTTCAGTGCCACTCTGGATCCGGTGTTGGACTCCTCCAACCCGGGCAGGGGTAACTCGACTGAACTGGTGGGATGGGCTTCTGTAACGGGGCTGGAGGAGTTGTGGAGATGTAAACATTCGACAGATAGATGTTATGCTCATGTATCTACGGCACATAGGTCTGCAGCACAAATTGACTTAGCCTTCGGTAATGACAGAATGATGCAATATGGCGGCTCTCCGTAGACTGGCTACAGAATAAGCAGGTGGCGGCTCAACTGAAATCCACCATTCAGTCCTATTGGTCGGAGAATGTGGATACTTCTGGGCCGCCGATGGTTTGGGATGCCTTCAAGGCGGTGGTCAGGGGGGAATGTATATCGGCCATTAAAACGGCCAGAGTTAATGAAAATGAGGAACTTGACACCTTGAAGTGAGAGGAGAGGGCATGTGCGTAAGCTCAAGCGGGATCCCCTACCGGGCCTCATATGAGAGTCTACTTGAAGCCAGACGGTGCCTGACTCTGCATCTCAAGGGGTTAACGAGCTCAGAACTAACCAAAAAGGCACATACGGTGTTTGCAGAAGGGGACAAGAATGGTAAACTCTTGGCTATGCTGGTGGCAGATCACCAGCCTGTTGCACATATACCCGCAATTAAACGGCAGACAGGAGATCTAGTCACTGATCCGTCACTTATAATGCAGGAGTTCATGAATTTCTTTTCGAACTTGTACTCACCCATCTTACGGTATGACACTGGGGCGCTGGACTCCATGCTAGCAGAACTGCCCATCCCGAAATTATCTGAAGAAGACTGTGTAGCACTTGAGGCAAAAATAACGCTGACAGAGATCCAGGCTGCAATTTTTGCTTTCCCGCCTAACAAGGCACGGATGGTTTGCCAGTAGATTTTTATAAAGCACATGTAGAACTGTTGGGCCCAAGATTCAATTGCTTGCTAGACTATTGCTTTGACAGCTCTTCCCTACCCGACTCGATGCTGGAGGCATACATGATACTTTTACTAAAGCCAGGGAAAGACCAGACAGAATGTGCATCTTATCGTCCCATAGCCCTTTTAAACACGGATCTTAAGACCAGACTAGCTAAAGTCATCCCAACGATAGTTAACATTGATCAAACAGGGTTTATGCTGGGGAAATCGATGGACACAAACCTGCATAGACTTTTCACCCACTTACAGCTCTCATCGGGGGATGACGATCACAAAATAGTGGTTTCCATAGACATAGAGAAGGCATTCGACTCTGTTGACTGGGGATATATGCTTACGGTGCTGGAGGTCATGGGTTTTGGGTCGAGGTTCCGACGCTGGATATCTATGCACTACAGAAGCCCCAAGGTGGCCATTAGATTGGGTACGTGGTTATCAAGTTTCTTTGCGATGGGCAGTGGCACCAGACAGGGTTGCCCGCTGTCCCCTTTTTTGTTTGCTGTAGTAATGGAGCCCCTGGTCGTCGCTCTGAGATCCACGGCAGAGGTCCAGGCAATTAGGGTTTGATCGGTTCAGGAGACACTGGCCCTTTATGCAGACGACATGCTCCTGTTCCTTAGTGACCCGAGGGACTCCCTGAGAGCGGTGCTAGCCATCTTTGAGAAATTTACCACATACTCGGGACTTAGAGTTAATTGGAGTAAGTCCTCAATTCTACCGCTGCATGCGAAAACCAAGGAAATGGCGGACCCCGATCTACCTTTACAGTGGGTCGAGTCTCTCAAATATTTAGGCGTACAGATTACTGCGAGTGTGCAAGATCACCTGAAGTTGAATCTAATCCCTTTGATAGCACTTCTCAAGCATAAAACACAGGCCTGGGCCAAATGACCTCTATCACTAATAGGCAGAATTAGTCTGATTAAAATGAAACTCTTACCGGTAATCCTTTACTTTCTTAGACATGCGCCGGTATGGATACCAAAATCATTCTTCAAACAAATGGAAGGTATTATTGGAACATTTCTATGGGCACCAAAACCGCCTAGGATAGGACTTAAAGTACTTCAAGAACCGGGTGACCGGGGTGGGTTGGCATTACTGGATTGGCTCAAATACTACCTAGCAAGCCAAATGGTGTTTGCGCGTAGATGGCTGCTTGCGGATGAGGGGGATGCAGCCACGGTGTAGGAAGCTGCCCATCTGGGATCCTACGAAAGTTTGCGTTTGGCTCTATTTCGGGGTGCAAAATCAGACTTACCCATGACAATGACGATGAAGGCCACCGTTAGGGCATGGGAAATGGCAGATAAACTAGCATCCCCCAGCTATACAGGACTGTCTCCATCCATTCCCCTGTGGGTGAATCATAAATTGCCCCACTTTTATGGCTTACTTGATCCCATGACGTGGGCGGTGAAAGGTGTCAAGACACTTGGGGACATTACCAATTTGGGAGAGTTGCAGACTTTTTCCCAACTACAGATAAGGCATGACCTTCCCAATTCTTATTATTTTCGGTTTTTCCAGCTCCGCCACGCATATCAAGCACAGTTTGGTGTGTTAAAGGTGGCATCTCTGCCTTCGACACTTGAATCGCTATTGTCGGTGGGGGACCTGCCTAAAACGCATTCAGTGACTTATAAGGAACTTTTTAAAAACACACCAAGGGCAGATGTAGGAGTAAATGGGAAGCTGAAGTCCCGGAGATACAGGGCAAGGACTGGGATGATCTCTGAACTCAGCCTTTTCAACATTTAGTATCAGCCAGGGACAGGCTGATTCAGTTTAAATTTCTCCATAAAAGCTACTATACACCAGCCAGGATTGCCAAAATATATGCCACGGAGATGGCGGAATGTTGGAGATGCTCTTTTTCTCCAGCAGACGCTAATCATATTTTCTGGCACTGTCCTCATATTCAAAGCTTTTGGAGGGAGGTTACAACATGTACCTCAGATGTGTTGGGGACCCCTATCCCTTTGACAATACGGGTATGTTTGTTGGGTTTGGTGGAAGAGGTGGTTCCTTCAAGAGCACTGAGAACACTACTCACTGTTCTTCTATTTTATGGCAAGAAGTCCATACTGTTTAAGTGGAAACTCAGTTTTTGGAAGAGTCTGATCAATTCCATGTTACCATATTATAAAACAACATACAGAGCAAGAGGATGTGGGAAAAAGTTTGACAAGGTTTGGAAGGCTTGGTACGAATCAGTTAATACAGTAGGCTGAGATGGAATGTCACCTGGGGCTGAGACCAAGGGATGCGCAGAAGTATAGTAACACCGAGGTAATTCCAAAAGACCTTGCTAAACTACATGACTTAATAGGAAACTGAAAAGTTGAACCTAAAGACCGGACGGGGAATCTCCTGCAGAGAACTTACACTCTGGGAGGGAAGTCTGAGCTGTGACAAAGGTGGGCAGGAGGGGGGAGGTAGGGGCTGTTTTTTTGGGGGGTTTGTTGGGCCTTGGTTGGGAATGTGGGTAACTTGTTTGGCCCTGCGAGGCTGAGTGGCTGGGTGTCTGTTATGTTGACAGGATTCAGCAGCTGTTGTACTGTTTTAAAAAAAAAAAAATGCAATAAACAGAAATTCAAAAAAAAAAAAAAAAGCTATTGAATGTAAGTTTTCCTATGAATTTTTCTATGGGTGTTGTTGATACAAACGCTAGTCCAGGCCAACTTTAGCCTACCAAGAAAATAAATGATTTCCAAAAGTTAAGATTGCAAAGCGTTTTTTCCTATAGTCATTGCGAGGAGCTATATGTGCAAAGTTCCCAATCGTGGCCATGATTCCAAATTGTTCCTTGCCCTATAAGCAGACCTACTGTGTCTAAGGCCGCGTACACACGGGCGGATTGTCTGTCCAACTTAGTCCGCTGAACCGTGTTTCAGCGGACAATCCGCTCGTGTGTGGGCTTCAGCTGACTTTTTCAGCGGACTGTCTGACGAACAAAGTCTTACGGAATTTCCGTAATTTTGTCCGTTCAAACTTGGTTTTGTCCGTCCAAACTTGGTTTCAGCGGACAGTCTGCTCGTGTGTAGGCAAGTTGGACGGACTAAGTATGGCGCATGCTCAGAAAGGATTTACACGGCCGAAGGTTGCATTGCAGTGTATAGGACGTTGTTTTTCTAGTCCCGTCGTACGTGCTGTACACGTCATCGCGCACGCTTTCAGCGGACTGTCTGCTCATCGTGTGTGGTCAAGTCCGTTCATTCAAAATTTGGACGGACTGTCTGTCGGATTGTCTGACGAACTTAGTTGGCCAGACAATCCGCCCGTGTGTACGCGGCCTTACAATAAATGTGACCCTGGGAGCAGATATCAGGCTGTGAACTCCTTTAGCAGAAGAGACTGATATTAATGGTTCTAAGTACAGCACTACCTAATATGTCAGTGCTATATACATTTAACAGAACCCAAATATCTCATACAAAAACCTTTGGCTGTCCCATTTAGCTCTGAAACAGCTTGTTTGATATGCAAAAGGATAGGATTTCACCTTTCTTAGTGCTGACAAACCGACAAGAAGATTTTTGCAAAGTGATGCAGTGCCGTATCGCAAAAAATGGCCTGGTCATTGAGGAGCCAAATCTTCTGAGGCTGAAATGGTTAAAAAATCAGTGGAAGAGGCATTCACTTACAGTCCTGCCATGTAGAAATTACATTTAACCAGTAGTTTGGTTTTAGTCCTTTAAAAGGAGGCTTGTTTGTATACCTTGTCTAGAGCAGGGGTCTCCAAACTGCGCCAGGGGGCCAGATGCGGCCCTTTGCCTGCCTTTATCCGGCCCTTGGGGCACTATTTATCCCACTGATATAAGACACTATTCTGCCCTCTGACACCAGAAATTGAGCATAAATCCTGCCACTGACACCAACAATGGGGCACTCTTTATACCCTGCATACCAAAGATGGGGCACTGTTTACTCCCGCTAATGCCAGAAAAATGTTATATTCCCACTGGCCACAGTCTGACCCACCTAAAAGTAAACAGGCCCTTTGTTTAGAATGTTTGGAGACCCCTGGTCTAGAGCAATACTGCCTGAATTTTCTCTACTTGTGATCAACCCCAAATTATACAGGCAACAAAAAACGGCATTTTATTTTTGAGTAGAAATTGACTGCAACTAAACACATTTCATAGCAATTCATTATTCTAAAGGCAGATGGTCACAAAACTAAAAACAGAGAAATCTAGAAATACAAAAGGTGTCGTAGAAAGCCTTCTGAATTCTGCCAGGCCACTGCATCAAAATGTTCTGTGCTTGCACCCAATTCATGTACCTGACTGATACATACTGAACAAACTGCTTCCTCAGTGAATTCCCTCCCTACTTCTGTATGTCACAGGAGTGAACTAAGTTCTGCACCCCGGTGACCCTTATTTAGCCAGTCCAGACTCTGGAGGGGTCCCAACTTTAATGTTGGGATCCACCCAAGTGCCCGAGTGGCAGCTAGCTCAGCCTCTTAGAGCACTACTGAGAGCCTGAGCCAGCCATTCCTGCCCCCTCCATGGCCTGGCGCTTTAGTAAGCACTGGAGAGGCAAAGCAGAGAGCCGGTGACTGACAATCACTGAAGACTGAGAACTGAGCGCCCAGCGTTCTTTGATTGCTCAGTTCGCAGAGGAGGTGGGGAACCAATACTGCATCCACCTAGGCAAGTATGTATGTTTATTTTTCTCAAAACCCACACTTTTCTTTTAAGAATATGTTGCTGCCATAGTGGTGGTAGTCAGAATTACATGAATTTGGCACGTGTCAGAAAAGATACCGAAGATGGCACAAATGCTTGCCTGAATAAGTGCAGGTTGTTCTAAAGGAAAATACCACTGGATAATTTATATTAATGCTTTACTGAAATCCCCAGAATGTGTTATAGACATTTTGAAAGTAGATACCTGAATGAATAGTTCTTTTGTGCTCTTAGTACTTATTGGGATCATTGAGGGGTTTGTCAAAGCTCCTGCAGTGGTGGTTATCAGAGCATGGGGTCTTCCCTGTAGTAGTATGTTCTCTTCCCCCTCTTTGGTGCGCTGGATATAGTCCTTATAGTCACTGTACCGAGTAAGGGGATGGTGCTTCTGAAATGAGGGCACATCTGTGGGGTAGAAAACAATCATTGTGTTAGACTCTTAGGTCCATGTCACGTGGAGATTCTGCCACTGGTTATTCCTGTCAACAGTAGTCCAACCAGAGAGGCAGAACAGCAGTGTAAGAACACAATATCAGGTAAGTAGCCAGTGATCACTAATGCTGGGGTATCATTTTGCTCCCATTCACAGCAACAATGTGTTTTAATACTGCTGCCTCTGATAGGGTTTTATATTCCTCTAAATCATTACATCAATCTTGGTATACACTATTAAAAGTGTTCAATCACTAGCCTTTTTAAAGAGAAAAGATAACGATGTTGATTTTACTTTTACTTTCTCTACATTTTTACGTTTTTAACGGTTTTAAACTGAGGCTTCATATCTTTTTTTTAACTGTAAAAATATATGAGCAATAGCATGGCTATTCCTTAGGCTGATATTCCAAAGTATTAAAAAACAGGATTTAGTAAAAATCCTTTTCTTTGATGTACATCAGGGGACACAGAGCCATAGTACTTACTATGTGGGTTATAGGGCCACTGATAGGTGATGGACACTGGCACGCCCCTAAGGCAAGAAGTGTACTCCCTATATAACCCCTCTCACTACCGGGAGTCCTCAGCTTTGTAGCCAAGCAATACAAGTGTTTGCCAAGAAGGGATGGATCTCTGTGTCCCCTGATGTACATCAAAGAAAAGGATTTTAGAGGTAAGTGTTTTAAAAATCCTGTTTTCTTTTCTTACATCAGGGGACAGAGCCATAGTACATACTATGTGGGATGTCCCATAGCAATGGCAACTGAAGGGAGGGAGACACAACAAAAACAGGAGGCCAGAGGACTTATACTGCAGCCTGCAGTACACTGCGCCCAAAGGCAATATCCTCATGCCTTTAATATTGATTTGATAAAATCTGATAAACGTATGAACCGAAGACCAAGTCGGGGCCTTAAAGATGTGAGCCATAGAGGCCTGATGATGCACCACCCAATAGGCAATAATCGCCCTGGATGTGTGTATTCTAACATAAGAAGGAAGAATTTTCTTCTTTAAGCTGAAGCTTGAACAATCGCTTGACAAATCCATTTGAAAAATAGAGGATTTTGACGCAGCCTGTCCACATTTTGGACCCTCTGGCAGTACAAACAAAACATGTGTTTTGCGAACCTGAGTGGTTGCCTTTAAATAGATTCTGATCGCTCTTACTACATCAAGGGAATGTAGTGCTTTCTCCTTCCTAGATTCTGGGGAGAAAGAAGGAAGAATAATATCTTGGTTTAAATGAAAACCTGTTACCACTTTTGGTACGAATTCAGGATGAGGACATAACCACCTCATCCTTATGCATGATGAAATATGGCTCTTTACAAGACAGAGCCGCTAGTTCCGATACTCTTCTAGCAGAAAAAATGGCAACCAGAAAGATTATCTTTCTTGTCAAAAGAACCAAGGGAATTTCTTGTAAAGGCTCAAAGGGCTGATTCTGCAAAGCCGATAAAACCAAATTAAAATCCCAAGGATTTAGAGAGGCCTAGATAGGGGAAATAATCCGTGTTACCCCCTGAATAAGCTACGCACTGACAAAGGCCGGGATCCTGCCCTTGATAGAAGTCAAGGCCAGCTCCATTTCAGATCCCATTTGCAGGAAATCAGAGATCCTGCCTATGACATACTTCCTGGGGTGCCAACCTCCTGGACCCACACCAAGAAACATATGCCTTCCAGACTCTATAGTAAATGATTCTGGAAGCCAGCTTCCTGGCATTAATCAAAGTAGACACTACCGAAGGAGATCACCCACGATCCTTTATAAAATGGGATTCAACAGTCAAACCTGTTAAATTTTCCTTCCGTAAGGTAGGATGGAATACCGGACCTTGTGCGAGAAGGCCTGGCTATAATGGCAGAGTCCAAAGGACTCCTACTGCCATCTTTATGATCGCATTAAATCAAGATCTTCTGGGACCCGCTTTTACCACCAGAATTACCTCCTTTCGTTTCTGCTTGATCCTGCGGAGAAGGCACAGAAGTAGCAGAATTGGAGGAAATGCATAGATGAGAAAAAAACTGATCCCACAGGAAGACTAATGCATCTGTTCCACCTGCTAGCGGATCCCTTGTTCTCGACACAAAGTTATCAACTTTGTTGTTGAATCTGGACGCGAATAGGTCCATGTCCAGAATATCCCATCTCTGACATATCGCTAGGAAGATGGGGTGAAGAGACCATTCTCCGGGAAATAATTGTCTGACCGTCCAAGATTCTAGGGCCAGACGTACTGCCTGAATCTTCCAAAATGTTGATAGGCAAGGTCCTCTCTAACCTGGACCATCTCCCCTGGACAGAATCTTCTTCAAGCGCTGCTCCCCTGCCTAGAAAGCTGGCATCTGTTGTTAACACTTTCCAAGACACAGGTAGAAAAGATTTTCTCTTTTGCTGGATAACAACCAGCAATTTAGGCTCTGACTTACGTCGGGAGCCAAGCGTGTTGGAAAAAAACCAAGGCCTGAATCTTTTTATTCCAGACTGACAGAATGGTGTTTTGAAGCAGTCTTAAGTGAAAACTCTGCCACCATTTGCCCTAACAATCTCATGCACAGCCGAATGGAAGGATTTTTCTTTGTTTTTATAAGTTGAATTAGTCCTACAATGGAACTGATTCTTGCCTGGGGTAAGAATACCTTCTTCTGTACAGTATCTATAACCAGCCCCAAAGTACTGTAATCTCCTTGATGGTTTTAAGGAGGATTTGTCTAGATTGAGTATCCAACCCAGAGATTCCAGGTAGTTTGCAGCTGTGACCAGGTTCTGGTTTAGACCTGAGACCGAATGATCTATTAAAGGTAGATCGTATAAATAGGCTAGGACCGTTATGCCTTGAGCCCTTAATCTGGCTAAAGGAGGTGCCAGAATCTTTCAGAACACCCGTGATGATGTGGCTAAACCGAATGGCAGGGCCACAACTGAAAATGATTTTATATTTCAAAGCGCAGAAATTTATGGTGATCAGGAAATATTGGCACGTGGAGATATGCATCGTTAAAAGCCAAAAAAAAACTCCCCTCCTTGCGGGATAGACACAACCGATCGGATGATTAACCTCTAGGGATCCGCGCTATAGCCGAATGACAGCTACAACGCGGACCTGCTTTGCCGAGATGTCTATTGACGTCGTCCCGTGCACTAGCGGCCTGCGCGCCCCCTGAGGGGCGCACGCGGCGTGCTCTGTGATCAGCGAGTCCATGAGACTCGCCTGATCATAGATCGGAGCAAGGGATCGATCCCGACCCCTTACCACGTGATCAGCTGTCAGCCAATGACAGCTGTTCATGTGATGACAACAGAGCTGGTAATCGGCTATTTTTCCTCCTCACGCTGACAGCGCGAGGAGAAAAAAAAGCCGATCACTGACGGCCGTGAGAGGGACTTCAGTCTCGATCACGGCCAGATCATCAGTGCCCACCTGCCCCCTGCCAGTGCCACCTTAGTGGAAAAAGTTTAAACTCATCAGTGCCATCCATTAGTGCCCATAGTGCCACCCATTAGTGCCCACAGTGCCACCTATCAGTGCCCACAGTGCCACCTATCAGTGCCCACAATCTGCCGCAAAAACAGTGCTGCACCTCAGTGCCACATATCCGTGCCCATCAGTGTCATCTACCAGTGCCCATCAGTGCCCAGCAGTGCCGCCCATCAGTGCCCAGCAGTGCCACCTATCAATGCCCATCTATCAGTGGTACCTATCAGTGCCACTCATCCGTGCCATCTTATCTGTGCCCATTTTTGCCCATCAGTGCCGCCTTATCTGTGCCCATCAGTACTGCCTTATCTGTGCCTATCGGTGCCACCTTATCTGTGCCTATTAGTGCCACCTTAACTGTGCCTATCAGTGCCCACCAGTGCAGCCTATCAGTGCCCACCAGTGCCGCCTCATCAGCGCATTTCAATGAAGGAGAAAAATGACCTGTTTGCAAAATTTTATAACAAACTATTAAACATGATTTTTGATTTTTTTTTATTTTGCATCTTTTTTTGTTTGTTTAGCAAAAAATAAAACTCCTAGCTGTAATTCAATACCACCAAAAGAAAGCTCTATTTGTGGGAAAAAATATATAAAAATGTCATTTGGGTAAAGTGTTGTATGGCCACGCAATTGTCATTCAAAATGCATCAGCGCTGAAAGCTGAAAATTGGTCTGGGCAGGAGGGGGGTTTAAGTGCCCAGTAAGCAAGTGGTTAAGTGCCGATTCAGATCTTTGAGATCTAGAAAGGGTCTTACCTCTCCGTTTGGTTCTGGAACCGTGAAAGGTTTGAATCAAAACCTGTGCCCTGTTCCACTAAGGGAACCTCTGATATCACCGACTGGGATAACAGATGATCCAGAGCCAGAAATAGAGACTTCTTTTTCTCTAGATCCTTGGGAACATTTGCCCTTAGAAAAAACAAGGAGATGGAAACTCTCGGAACTGAAGTTGTAACCTAGAGAAAACTGAAGAAGCCACCCATCTGTCTTGACATTGTTTCTGCCAGATCTTTTGAGAAATGCAGGTGCCTTTCCCCCACCCGAGCGAGTGGGGAGTGCCCCTTCATGAGGAGGCTTTAGCATCCTGCTTTATGGACTTTCTGGCCCAAGATCTCTTCTGGCCATGGTGCTGCCCTTTGGGTCTTCCCCTTGAACCTGATGGTTGAGACTGCCTAGAGGCTGATGCCCCTGGCACAGGAGAGGCAGCACACTTAAAGGAGATATATTTGAACTTCTTCTTTACTGGTAAAAGAGAGCTTTTCCCATTAGAGATCCTTTGGATGTATTTATCCAGATTGTCTTCAAATAGCCATTCAACATAAAAAGGGGAAACTGGCTAGGAGCTTTTTTACAGGGTGCTTCGGCTGACCAATCTTTCAGCCATGAAACTCTGCAAGAATGCACTAGTCCAAGCATAAGCTGTGAGGCTTAAATGATAGAATCTTTCATAGCATCTATTGTAAAACATAGTGCGTCTGATTGGATCATGCTCTGCTGGGGTTTTTTGCCTTCCTCTGGATCAACTGTGGGTATAGAATTGGGTATATGGGCTGGTATATGTATGTGTGTATGTATGTGTGTGTGTATATGTATATGTATGTATATATATATATATATATGTATGTATGTATGTATGTATGTATATGTGTATATGTGTATATGTATGTATAGTATATTTTTTTATTTATTTTTATTTTATTTTTTTTGGTTGAACTGGATGGACTTGTGTCTTTTTTTCAACCTGACTAACTATGTAACTATATGTAACTATGTAACTATGATACGCCAGCCCATTGCTGGGCCTGCTGATCAGGCAGAATCTTAAAGCGGAGGTCCACCCTAAAGTGGACCTTCCGCTCATTGGAATCCTCCCCCCCTCCGGCGCCACAATTGGCACCTTTCAGGGGGGAGGGGGGTGCAGGTACCTGTACAGTACAGGTATCTGCACCCACTTCCGGGATAGCTCTCTGCGGAAAGGGGCGTAGATTATGCCCCTTTCTGAAAGTCCCCTGCTGCCTGCTGGGAAACACACAGATCCCAGAGGCAGCGGGTCCATCCTTATTGCGCAGCGCGACTCGCGCATGCGCAGTAGGGAACCGGGAAATGAAGCCGAAAGGCTCCACTTCCTGATTCCCATACCCAAGATGGCGGCGGCAGCACCCGAGAGACGATCGAGAGATCGGCTTCGGGTGCCGACATCGCGGGCGCGCTGGGCGGGTAAGTGTCCTTATTTTAAAAGTCAGCAGCTGCAGTATTTGTAGCTGCTGGCTTTTAAAAAAAAAAAACGGCGGAACTCCCGTGGACTCCCGCTTTAAGTATCTCCATAAACTGCTCCTTAATGGACTGAGATACGCCAATTACAGCAAGAACCGGCTGCGCTACTAAACTTGCTAAAGACATATTGCTTTTAGAAAGAAGTTCCAACTTTTTATCTGTTTTATTGTTTATCTGGATGTTCCCATTCAGAATATATAAGCTTTTTAAGCCATTTATGAATAGGAAAAAACATCCCCAAATGGGGGAGGTTCTAATGAACCCAAATTAGAGGTGGGTTCCTCAAGATCCACGGAAGAGGATAAATAAGTATCTTCCAAATATTTGGGAAGATCTACCTGATCCCCAGCCTCATGCACCTCAATAAGAGGGTCCTAAGCACTAGATGGGGATCTGCTATGTTTGGCCCCACTATGGAGACATATAGCAGCAATCTTCTTTCCAAATTACAAATGGTGGAAGAAAAAAAAACACTCTTGTGTGATACATATAGGGACAGAAGTGTCTAGCACAGCTGCAACAACAGTTCCCCCTGATGGCTCATTCTGACCAACCACATCCCTCTCAGAGGAGGGTGACATTCTTTTGGAAATGGCTTAAGTTTGTTGTGTAACCACTGACCCTTTAGAACCCTTAGAGGAGTTCCTGATCCCTTTACCACTCATAGCCTGAAGCACAAAGCAGAGACACTACCAGCAAAATACTGTACACTGCTAGGTTATAGTCCAGCACTAATAGCTGCTATTAATCCTAGCCTGTAACAGTACAATGTGTCAAAGGGAATGCCTGTGTCACCAAACCTGATCCA
The DNA here is from genome assembly GCF_037356315.1 of Lithobates pipiens. NCBI lineage: Eukaryota > Metazoa > Chordata > Amphibia > Anura > Ranidae > Lithobates > Lithobates pipiens. The sequence goes on along the minus strand of NW_027507789.1, from coordinate 122,769,735 downwards.
GTCATCCTCCTGCTCTGTCCCTCTACAGCCAGGCAGCAGCTACACACACACAGCGCTTTATCAACTTCCTGCACGTGTGGTTGGCGTCTGATGCCGTTAGCCACGCCCCCGAAACGTCTTGCCTTAGGGAGTGCCAGTGTCCACCACCTATCAGTGGCCCTATAACCCACATAGTAAGTACTATGGCTCTGTGTCCCCTGACGTAAGAAAAGAAAATTGCTACTCATTAATACAGCAATCGCATGATGATTAGTTGAATGTAGTATATTACATACAGCACTGTTTATACACTGGAGTTGTATGGTTCATAGCTTACAATGTGGAGTGGTGTGAAATATATAATGCATAGCCCAACATATGGATTCTTACAGTCTAGTGTATGAACATACCATGCAGCATATAGAGTGCAGTTGTCCACAGCATGTTATGTATAGTACAGAATATAGAGTATGACCCCCAGAGTCAGGGAGAGCTGACATTACTCTTCAGGGTGCAGGTTAATAGGCATGGTGGGTGTACTGCAAGATGGAAAGATGGGCGCCAGTCACTTTTAAAATGAACAAAGAGAGTTTTATTTCTGTTAACAAGAACAGGAGGAGACAGGTGTAATGCACAGGACACTCTTAGGCAAATGCAATAGCAACTTGGCAGACCCTGCAGACCAAAAATAGAACTAGGCAGACAGCAATACAGAAAAGGGGCCTTTAAGCTAAATGTAGCGATCTGTACCTTGTAGCAACTGCTGTCTTCTGTAGCAACAACTCCATTCATAGTGTCCCACCGTAGATCCTCAAGCTTAGCTCCCAGCTACCTGCTGGACTTCTCAAGCGTCACTCACAGCTACCCGCTGTATTCTTCAAGCTTTACCCACAGCTATCTGCTGTATGTCTTGGATGAGTTCCCTAGTGAAGCTTTCCCACTTTCTTCACCGTCCCCAGCTAGAGAAGCGTCTGCTCTGGTACTCCTTCAAAACTCCATCCCTTCTACACCTGCCTCCAGCAACAAGAGTGGTTGTCCCTCTGGCAATGATCAGGTTCCCCTCGGGTCGAGCCTCTTTGCATGATTGCTAGGCCTCAGGCTTCCTGCCTACACCTCTGCTGCTGCCCCACACACACACACCCAGGCCGCAGCCTGGATGGAAAGAACCCCGATCGCCTGACTCTCTCCAAATAAATAACTATACCAGCAGCCTCAGAGGCCAAAGAAGCTCCTGCTGATTGACTGAGAATAGCATATTCATTCATACCCTGAATTCACTGTAATCTATCATTCTAATGCCAAAGGCAACAGTGCCATCTATTGACAGAAGAGAGAAATCATAGTTAAACTCGAGCTTAGGAGAAACCCCTATTGATCAAGACTACAAATTAGCCAGACTAGTTAACACCTAGCACCACTAAATTTACTAGTAGCCCTGTTTAGGACAAGGGTGCTATATAACATATGGAGTATAATCTAGAGTATGTGCTGTCCACAGCATATAACATGCAGATGCAGCACAAGATATAGAGCATATACTGTACAGTGCATTGATGACATGTGATGGCCCTTAGTACGCTACGTACTGTATAACATCTGGAATATGGCATTTGTGCTCCCTTCCCTCTAACACTAACAAAAACTGCACATCTCAGGGCAATATGATCTTAGTTAGTCAGGTTTAAATAAGACACAAGTCCATCTAGTTCAACCAAAAGAAAAAAATTGAATAAATAAGTAGAAAACCGCCAATTACATGACCCTACTAACACAGTTGATCCTGAGGAAGGCAAAAAAAGCGCTGACCAATTTGCTCCAGCAGGAGAAAAAAATTAATTCCTCCCCCAGGTGGCAATCAGCTATTCCCTGGATCAACAATATTGATAGTGTTATTAATTATAAATGTTAAATATCCAGCTATAATCTGTATATTTAGGAACACATCAAGTTTTTTTTTTTTTTTAAATCATCCACTGAGCTGACAAGAATCAGTTATTGTGTGAGTCTATTCCACATTTTCACAGCTCTTACTGAGAAGAAACCTCTCCGTATGTGTAGGTTAAGTCTATTTTCCTCTAGACGTAAAGAATCCTTACCCTTTCTAATGACCATAAAGTGAATAAGGGCTCCTTCACATGGACATGTCCAGAGCCCGCTCTGCTCAGCGCAGGATCGCTCTGTCGATCCTGGCTGAGCAGACAGATGACAGGTCTGTCTCTGCACACTTTGCAGGGACCGACCTGTCAGAGCGCCGCTCTCCTCTATAGAGGATCGGATGAGAATGGACCTGAACGGATCGTCCGTGTGAAAGGGGCCTAACTCAAAACCAAGTTCACTATATGGACCTCCTATGTATTTATACATGTTGATCATATACCCCTTAATCTTCTCATGAGAGAATACATTCACTTCCTCTAATCTTTCCTCATAGCTGATCTCCTCCATGCCTCTTATCAGTTTGGTTGCCCTTCTCTGCACTTTCTCCAGTTCACCGATATCCTTTTTGTGAACTAGTACCCAAAACCAAACTGAACTGAACTTCCAGATGAGGTCTTACTAATGATTTGTACAGGGGCAAATGATGTCTCTCTCTCTAGTCTACACCTATTTTAATATGAAGGATATTAATAAGAAAGTATTCTGCTTTCTTAGATGAATGAATGAATGAATGAAATACTTATATAGCGCACAATGCGAACTGAATCGCCTCTAGGCGCTGTGGCGAGCTTTGATCATCTGCTAAAAGAGGAAGGTCTTGAGTTTTTTCCTAAAAGCCAGGTGATTTTCTTCCAGGCGGATGTTGATTGGTAGAGCATTCCATAGCAGAGGCCCTTGGACAGCGAATCTCCGATCACCCTTGGATTTATACCGGGCTTTGGGCACGAGGAGGAGGTTTTTGTTGGCTAATCGAAGACTGCGGTTTGGTGTGTAATGATTTATTTTCTCCATTAGGTATTGCGGAGCTTCTCTATGCACGCATTTGTGGGTGAGGCAAAGGGTCTTGAACGTGATCCGATTTTTTACGGTTAGCCAATGTAAGCTCCTCAGTGAAGGAGAAATGGATTCCCAGGGTTTTTTTCCTGTTATCAGCCTTGCCGCCGTGTTTTGGATCAGTTGTAATCGCGCAAGTTGATATTGTGGTAATCCTATGTAAAGCGAGTTTGCGTAGTCCAGTCCTGAATTAATGATTGTTCCAACTACCACTGCTTTGTCATTCTTTGGGATAAAAGGGATGAGTCTGCGAAGCATGCGCAGTAGATGGTGAGATCGACTGACTACAGATCCTATTTGCGCATCCATTGACATTTGTGCGTCTAAAATAACCCCGAGACTCTTCGCTTTGGTCTTTGGGGAGATAGTCTGCCCAAAGACGGTTGGTGGAGACCAGGAGGTTTTGGTTGCGGGCTTATGATTTGGGTGTAAGATAAGAAGCTCTGTCTTTGATTGGTTCAGCTGGAGGGAGTTGGTGGTCATCCAGTCCTCTATTGATTTGAGGCAGTTTTCAAGTTGTTGTTGGTGATCTTTTTTTCCATTGATCCGGAAATAAAGTTGTGTGTCGTCAGCGTAAGAGTGGAAGCAGAGATCTGAGCATCTGATGATTTGAAGGAGTGGGCGAATGTAAATGTTGTAGATCATTCTATCCCATCAACAAATGGTTCCAAAAAACATTGGCCAACAGCACTTTTGCCCACTACTGCATGTTTGGAGCAGATAGCATTGGTGGTTCCTGTGATGAATAAATGCCTGGCATCAGTGTCTATGGGAAAAAAAATCTCTGGCATTTGTCATTAGCTGCAGAAAGAATGCCCTAGTGTTGGTGTCAGGTAAATAAAAAAGCATTGGTGTCAGTGGATAAAACAAAACACATTATCATGTGGACGAAAAAAAAGAAACACTGGTGTCAATGGGTTATTTACATGAACATAAGCCGTACGCCAACTCACTGCCTTACTATGCTTACTATGTAACAAATGACTGTCTATCAATTGCATTAAAAACTGAGATTTTTAGTGGCAAAACATTGCAAATATATGTGGAGACCACACTACCTCATGAAGACCCAAGTGTATAGTGCTGTCCTAACCACTGTCTAGGAAAGCCTCCATGTTGGAGCATATATAGCAATAGATAAACTGTGGGAAGGTATGCCTGCATGCAGCACATCACTTCTGCCTGGTGCTGGAATAAGCCTTTTCAGCAGCTGTCACCAGGGCATGGCTAGCGCTCACAGGTTCCCAATATTTAGTTGAAATACTAGGACAGATTAGTAAATTCAGTAAAGTGGTTATCTATCAGTTTCTCAACTTACTGGCCAGAACTAGTTATTGTGAGTTTATTCCACATAGGGGTTGGGGAATATAGCCAGAATTACCATATTTATCAGCGTATAACATGCACTTTTCCCCCTGAAAATTAGGGGGAAATTGTGTGTGTGTGTTATACGCCGATCCCTGCTGCCTCGGCGTGGAAGAGCGCCGCTGGATTACACACAGCCGAGATCTCCTGTGTATCCGGCGCTTACTCACACACAGTCCCGCCTCCCTGGCCTGGCATTGGATCACTCTTCTGTCCATCATATGAGCCAGATGGGACTGTGAGTGACTGAGCGCTGGATACACAGGAGATTGCGGATCTGTGTAATCCAGCACTGGCACGGTGGCAATCATCTGCAAAGGTGAGTCTGCAGATGGATACTAAACAGGCTGCAATGATAGGCATGTTAGAGGCTGCAAATGGGTACTAAACAGACTGCAATATTGGGCACATTAGAGGCTGCAGACCTGTACTAAACAAGCTGCAATGATGGGCATGCTTAAGGCTGCAGATGTGTACTAAACAGGCTACAATGATGGGCATGTTAGAGGCAGAAGATGGACACATTAGAAGCTGCAGATGGGCATAGATCAGGCTGCATTGATAGGCACTGGTGAGGCTGCAGATGGGCACTGGTGAGGCTGCATTGATGGGCACTGACCCTTATTTTAAATTTAAAAAAAAAATCTGAAACTTCCCTCCTAAAGTTAAGGTGAGTGTTATACACCAGTGTGTGTTATATGCCGATAAATACGGTACTTCTGATCTTATAATTGACATGAAGAAAAATTATTGTTTTTTTTTACCTATTATGTCTTTGAAGTTGTGTTTCTGACCATATTCAGTATTTTGGTGTTTCTTCAGTATTTCCACAAGTAATGACTCCTGTGCTGCCTGGGCATTGCTTGTGTCATAATGTAACATCTTCCCCTGATTCTTCCTGGATAGGCCATTGAGAAACCGCCTGCGTCCAAGCCCAGCAGTCCACACTCTCACACTACCACTCTTCCATAGGGCGAAAAGAAGGACGATCACACCGGCACCAAGGAGCAGGGTTAATATAACCAGAGAAATCATCCTTCAGAAACATAAGCAGAAAAGAAAACATTATTGACTTTTTTTTAGAAGACAGACCGCTTTTGTGCAAGTAGAATGTTTGTCTGTGAAGCTTCCATTATTTAAAGGGTTAGTTCACCTTTTCAGAAAAAATGAAAAGGATGAACACTCTACACACCCTCCCCACCCCCTGGTCCCTGCTGCACTTACCTGCATGGGGTATTAGCTGTCACTGTCCACACAGCCAATGCAGCTGTCTGAGGATTTGAAATTTCTGCTTTTCTTCCCCTTCTTTCTGCAGAGCTTTCAGGACAGATCAGACCCCTTTCACACCAGGGCGTTTTGTAGGCGCTATATCTTTAGAAATAGCGCCTGCAATCCGCCGTAAAAAATCTTCAACATTGTCTGTAGTGTGAAAGCCAGAGGGCTTTCACACTACAGCAGTGCGCTGGCATGACATCAGGGAAAAGTCCTGCCAGCAGCTTCTTTGGAGCGGTGAAGGAGCGGTGTGTTTAGGGCTCCTCCACCTCTGCTCCCCATTGAAATCAATGGGGGAGCGCTGTAATACCGCCGGCAAAACGCCACTATTGCAGCGTATTGCTGGCAGTTTTAATCCTTTCTCGGCCGCTAGCGGGGGTAAAGGTGTCCCACTATCGGCCGAAATGCGCCGCAAATAGCGGTGTTTTACCGCCAACGCTATGGGCGGTGTGGTGTGAAAGGGGTCTCAGAGCGATTCTGGTTGGTCAGTGACAGTATGTGACTGCTTGGATCAGTCATAAATGCTCTGATCCCTCTTGAAATCCCTACAGAAATAAGGGGAAGAGGAGCAGGGATTTCTGGGGGACCGGGTGTAGGGTATTAGTTCACCTTTTGATTTTTTTTCTGAAAAGGTAAACTTAAACTTAACCATTTTATTGTTCATGAAGACAGAATATAAAAACAGCATTTTCTGCAGGAGAATATTACAGTGGGAGATTTTACTCATAAAGGCCCATTCACACTAGTCTGTCTTGGTGCATTGCATTGTGCCTTGAGTTAACATGGCAAGCCCATTCACAGTACATGTCCCTGAACCAAAAAATCAACATGCACCATTTGACAATACATGGTAGTGCTTCGCAGTACATTGTGGTGCGTTGCAGAGCATGTGCATGGGAGGTGCATTCGTTTAGTGGACTGAGGTACCACTAGAAATGAATAGCTCCCAAATGCACAAATAAAAGTAAGGTGCATTAACATGCATTTCTACAATGCACTGGAGAAGTGTGGATGGTTTACACAGCTCTCCACTCTCACTGGGCTTCTTTCATTTAAGACCCCTTTCACAGGGCAGGCGTTTTTCAGGCGCTTTAGCGCTAAGAATAGCGGCTGTAAAGTGCCTGAAAAAAGCCTCATCTGCAATCCCAGTGTGAAAGCCCGAGTGCTTTCAAACTGGAGCGGTGCGCTGGCAGGATGTCAAAAAAAGTCCTGCAAGCAGCTTCTTTGCAGCACTATAGGAGTGGTGTATACATCGCTCCTAAAGCACCCCTTGTCATTGAAATCAATGGGCAGCACCGCCGAACTGCTGCCAAAGCGCCACCCTTATTTTAGCTGCTTGTAGGGGTTTTAAAGCACCCCTCTAGTGGCCGAAAAGCGACTCAAAAATGTTGGTAAAACTAGTGGCACTTTACCCAGGCTTTGGCAATGTGAAAGTGCCCTTAGCCTTGCTAAAGGCAGCACAGTGGTTTAATGGTTAGCATTTCTGCCTTGTAGCACTGGAGTCCTCAGTTTTCAGTGCAGTAAGGTCTCATGCACCCTGGACATTATAAAAACCACCAGTAGCATTAGCTGTAGAAATCTGCAGCTGTAGAATGAGTTTTGAAGCATTTTTATAGTTGCAGGTTTTAGCTGTAGTATTTTTTTTTATTAGCAAAAATATACTCCCACAAAAGCTTATGGCTCAAAAATGCTGAAAAACGCAGAAGAGGCATGTTTTGTAGCTTTTATCAGAGTTAGAGCGTTTTTACAGCTAAAAAACACCTCTTAAAAAACACCAGTTCTGAGTTTTTTTCCTGACAGAAATGCCCCTTGCAAAAAACGGCTGATAACAACCTATGTGTGCATGGACACATAGGATAACATGCTGGGGAGGGTACTGGTAATAAGGATGAGCTCAGACGTGCTCGCATGGTCCACGTGCTGAGTCCGCCAGGAAGTCGGCGCAGCGCTGCTCTAATCACAGGCAGTGAGACACTGCCCCGATGTGCGGCTGCAGAGATCGGGAAATGTCTCACTGCCTGTGATTAGAGCAGCGCTGCGCAGACTTCCTGGTGGGCTCATTACGTGGACCACGCGAACACGCCTGAGCTCATCCCTACTGGTTAAAATGTCCAGTATACATGAGGCCTAAAGAATGAGGTGGTGTGGAATGCAGAAATGTACAGCACAGTGTACAGAATGAGGCAATGTGGAATAGGGAAACATACGGCACAGTGTACAGAATGAGGAGCTGTGAAATAGGGAAATGTACAGCACAGTGTACAGAATGAGATGTGGAATAGGGAAATGTACAGCACAGTGTACGGAATGAAGCAATGTGGAATGGAGAAACGCACAGCACAGTGTGCAGAATGAGGCAATGTGGAATAGGGAAATGTACAGTGCAGTGTACAGAATGATGTGATGTGGAATAGGGAAATGTACAGCACAGTGTACAAAATGAGATGTGGAATAGAGAAATGTACAGCACAGTGCATAGAATTCTGGAGCAAAGATGGCAAAGCGTGGATTCTTGTACTAAGATGGATGGAACTTGAACAACTAGTGCATAAAGTTGGCTGGCAGAGTAAATGCGTTTTTCAAACCTTTGATATCTATGGGGCCAAAAATTGTGTGTACCACCAAAAGAAGCACATACACCTTTTCTGAAATTACACTGTACCATGTTGCATTAGTTTGAATGGGCACCCAAAGAATAATATAATTTCTACTGTCACACATAGCAGCACAATGGCAGATGCCGGCCAGATTGCACTAGAGGGAATGGGAAACTATTGTAGTTATAATCTGGTGCACTCCAGGATGCACTGACATCCCCACATCCCATAGTGCACACTAGAATGTTCCGTAATATTCAATGCAATATGGCAACCTAGAGGTATTCTATACACTGTTGGTATGTGTAACACCCCAAGAAATCTAATTTCCTGCTAGTGTGATTGGCTCATGGAGTTTTCCAGATGTATGTCAAATTTTAGACAGCCCTTGCAATAGGAATTTCAGTTTTGGGGAGCTATTCCCTTAGGGATTAAATACTTCTAAAGGGATGCAGACTCTGCAGCTTTCTTCTGATTTAGACCCCTTTCTCACTGGGGCGGTTTTTCAGGCACTTGAAATAGCCTCTGCTAAGCGCCTGAAAACCGCCTCCCATTCATTCACTGTGTCTTTTCACACTCGGGCGATGCGAGTGTGGGATGTTCTAAAAAGTCCTGCAAACAGTATCTTTGGGGCGGGTTGGGAGCGTTGTATTTAGCGCTAAAATTCCCAGGCCCATTGAAATGAATGGGCAGCGCTTTCAAAGCACCACAAAGCGGGTGTTTTTAACCCTTTTTTTGGAGTTAAAAACGCCCCGCTAGCAGCCGAAAAGTGGTGCAAAAGGGTCGATTAAATGTCGCTAAAGTGCCGCTAGGGCTGGAGAAAAAAATCGAGTTGAGAGGTCAAATCGACTCAAATTTATTTATTTTTCACCCCAGGAGTTTTTAGGCGAGGCTGCAGCTTCGACCTAGTCCGCGGCGTCCGGCCTCGCCTCAAAACTCCTGCCCGCAGCTCTTCAGGACCGGCGCAGTGTCCATCAAAAAAAAAAAAAACTTGATTCGAATCGTGAATCAAGTTTTTTTTTTTTTTTAAATCACAGATTTTTTGGGGGAGAATATCTCCCAGCTCTAAGTCCTGCTAAAACGAAAGGTGCTTTAGTGCTAACAGCCGGCACTTTCAGTGTGAAAACAGTCTAAGCGCACGTACACACGGTCAAAGATTTTGCCAACCAAATCCGTCGGATTTTGCCCGTCGGATTTAGTCCGACGGATTGTGTCCGAAACTGTTGCATACACATGGTCGGGCCAAGTTGGCGAAAAATCCGATCTTTCAGAACGTGATGACGTAATTTCGTTACGATGGGACTACATTCAGGCTAGTAGCCAATAGCTTTGATGTAGGAATTTGATCTGAGTATGCGTGGCACTTGGTCCGATCAAAATGCTCTACACATGATCGGATTAGGTCCGTCCGGCTCAATTGGTCAGGAAATATTTCCAAAATGTTGGAAATTTGGATCGGACGGAGATTCGGATGGAATCAGTCCGATGCATATCACACACAGTCGGATTATCTGATGACGCGGTCCGATAAGACTCATTCCGACAGATTCTCCGACCGTGTGTACAAGGGCTTAGGGGGTTATTTACTAAAGGCAAATCCACTTTGCATTACAAGTGCAAACTACAAGTGCAACATGCAAGGAAAATAAAAAAACAGCATTTTAGCTTGCACATGATTGGATGATAAAATCAGCAGAGCTTCCCCTCATTTCAGATAGGGATGACCTCAGGTGTGTTCGCGTGATCCACGTGCAGAACCCGCCGGGAAGTCGACGCAGAGCGGCGCTAATCACAGACAGTGAGACATTTCCCGATCTATGCAGCTGCACATCGGGGAAATGTCTCACTGCCTGTGATTAGAGCAGCGCTGCGCCAACTTCCTGGCGGGCTCTGCATGTGGAGTGTGCGAACAGGCCGGAGCTCATCCTTAATTTCAGATCTACCCCTCAGATTTACAGCGACTGCACTTCCAAGTGCCCTTTCAGTGCAATTTCAAGTGCACTTTGCACTTGTAGTTTGCACTAGTAGTGCAAAGTGGATTTGCCTATAGTAAATAACCCCCAATGTCTGTAAAGGACATGGTCAAACAGCTTTTTCTTCCGAGCAACACAAGTTGAAATCCCTGCAATGTACATAGATCACCCAGGGGGTTGTGTTTTCCCTCACAAAGGTGGAGTTAGGCTCCTCTCACACCACAAAGGTGTCACCTAGTGTGCACTTTTTTCCTGTGTCACGTTTAGTGCAGCCCTTCATTTTTAATGGACTGCCCCACACATGAATGTGCCATGCACCGTTGTGCATCTGTAAAGCGTTATGGGGCCACGTGTTATGGGACCGCGTGTTATGGGACCCCGCGTTATGGGACCCTGTGTGATTTTGCGCACAACACAAAACAAGCGTGAATAAAGTTTTACTCTTTAAAGCCAATGAGTCATCCCAACAACCAGGAAACTGGTATTTTCAGGAGGAGGCCCCACATTTCTCTTATGACTGATCTACTTTTCTGAAAAGTTGTGCGTTGTGAAAGGGGCATTGCTTTCCCGGAAAGTGCTCATTGCCTGGCTTCAATACTCTCTATGGCACTGATGTAGATGAGTATTCTGATTAGGAGGTGTGGCTTGGCTCTGAAGTTCTAATCTGCAGGCAGCCAGGTAACTAGCATTTTATAGAGAAGGTCAGCCATGGTAGCCTTCATATTTCTATTGGTAGGGATGAATGTCTCCTCCTTATATTACATATCATGCATGCTCGGACACTACAGACTTCTATAGTTATAGAAACAAGAAATCATTAAAGCCACATGTAGAATTACATTTACACAGCCAACTTCCCCACATCATGTGACTTGTACAGATTAGCTCATCACTATACAATATTCTAAAGCAGAGGAAAAGAATAATACATTTAAAGTAGATAAAAACAGTTCCGAGGTAAATTGTAGGCTTGCAGTCCTCGGCTTTGTCATATTATCAGTACCTAACCCCGAAGCTCAGGCACAACTCTTCACTTCCCTGGAAGCTGTCCCTCCCCCCTGCATACCACCTGACCAGGAAGAATGTTTTGTGCAAACACCGAACACAGGCAGCCATCTTTTTTCCTGGCAAATGAACTGCTAGTGCCTGTTTTAGGACGAGCGATCTGTGATGATGGGGTGTGGAGCTATGATCAGGGTTACGATGGGCAACTTTGGGGTCAGTTTGCTAGCGGTTATCATATGTGGTATTTGTGTGTGTGTGCTTTTTTTTTTTTTTTAATATCGCATCAGTTCATCAAAGTAAATGATCAAATTTACAGTAAATACAGCAAACTTGGCAAATATTTGTGGTAAAACAACACACACTTGTTATTTATCTCATGGTACAGTTAGAATGTACAAAATAACAATAAGGGGACGGGAAAAAGAATACAGTGTATTAGTATGGTAATGTCAGAAGCTGTCAGTACACCTAATACCTACCACCGCTTCTCGTACCTACCACCACTTCTCATACCTACCGCCGCTTCTCATACCTACCGCCGCTTTTCGTACCTACCACCACTTCTCATACCTACCACCGCTTCTCATACCTACCGCCGCTTCTCATACCTACCACCGCTTCTCATACCTACCACCACTTCTCATACCTACCACCGCTTCTCATACCTACCACCGCTTTTCGTACCTACCACCACTTCTCATACCTACCACCGCTTCTCATACCTACCACCGCTTCTCATACCTACCGCCGCTTCTCATACCTACCACCGCTTCTCATACCTACCACCACTTCTCATACCTACCACCGCTTCTCATACCTACTACCACTTCTCATACCTAATTTTTACAAAAAAAAGCTGCGCTAAAATGATCCAAAAAATACCATGTGAAATAGATAAATAAATAAATAAAATAAATAAATATATCCAACAATATTTTAAAAAAGTAGACCAAAAATATATATGTGTTCAAATATTAGTCCATATTCCCCATCAGCAAAAATTCTGATTGTAGTCTCCAATGTGTAACACACCACACCAATAAAGGAAAAAGTGTCATCAGAGTTGCAGGGACAGGCTTCCACCACCAACACTACTGCCGCTTACCAGCTAGACTGGTCCCATCACAGAGACCAGATATCGCCACAATGAAAACACTCCCTCTGCAAATGGACCGCCTGGAGGATATATCGCTATTAGGCACTCGATTCAAGTGGTTGAAAAGATCCTATGGCCACACCGCTCATTGCCCGGCACATATAGAAACGAGAGGGATCGCCATAGTGTAATAAAATCTTAGGTTTAATGAATACAATAAAGGTTGCACTTACATAAAGTTGAAAAACAGTTCGCTGTTTAAAAAACAAGATTGCCGGCCGGCTTCATGAACGCTGCCCGTCGCTTCCAGGTTCAGCGTGGATCGCGGTGACGTCAATACGCCACTCCTCCCTACGCCGTTTCGTTAAAAGTAACATCTTCCAGGGGCACGGGCGGCGTATTGACTCACCGCATTAAATAACACTGCATACAATTAGTTCCGCCCCACTCTGAGCTTCTGATGGCCATATCAAGTAAGGGCAAATCGGACTGTCGTATGGGCGGATGTAAGGACGCTTTCGCCACATATCATCAACTATAATATGGACGATCGTATCCTAAATATTACGCTGCCTACCCAAACGAAAAAAACTATTTAGATCAGAAAAACCATATTATATCCAGGCAGGAATTACCTTAAACCCGACTGGATATCAGATATATGCGGTGACCCAACACTCAACATACTTAAATCAGTTGGTATATTCAGAACTAAATTTCAAAATTAAATATATTTAAAAAAAAAATGTATATATTATATAAAAAATAAAATAAACTAAAAAATAAAAACTTTAAAAATGTTGAAAATCATTAAATTAATAATAATTATACCTATAGGACTACCAGCCAATATTATACATATCCCAGGGGGTCTCCCATAAAATATATATATATACCCTATTTGATTAAAAAAAAATCCGTTGGGCTACATTATATAAATTTGCACCACCCAGATGATACCGCAAAATCATTTTTCTTCCTCCTGCTTATAATGATAAAGGTGGGATTCTCAAAAGAAACCCCTCAACAGAAAAAAATATTTTTACAGAGAAAGAAAGAAAAATTCTCTCTTTTGTGTACCAGAAAAAATATATAAATATGTAAAATACACCCCCCACTATTAGCCTGACTTAGGTCTTAGGCCCCTTTCACACTGACGATCCGTTCAGGCCCGCCTGTCAGTTTTTCAGGCGGACCTGAACGGGTGCTCCATAGAGCTCTATGGAGCGTCGGATGTCAGCGGTGACATGTCCGCTGACATCCGACCCGCTCCGATCCGAAAAAGTGTAACGGAGGAAAAAGCTATTTTTCCATCCATCTGCGGATCGGATCGGGTGACGACGGACACTGTGGTCCGTCGTCATCCAATCTCCCATAGGGGAGAGCGGCGCTGTGACAGGTCTGTCCCTGCGCAGTGTGCAGAGACGGACCTGTCATCTCCCTGCTCAACGGGGATCGACGGAGTGATCCCCGCTGAGCAAACGGATATCCACGGGGCGGATCAGAACGGATCCGCCCCGTGTGAAAGGACCCTTACAGAAACTCACAGTGGGTTCACAATATTTCATCTTATCAATTACCAACTAACTGTTATCAATAAAAGCGTTAACATCCACTTCTACATTAAGGCCATACGGGGTATAGCACTGTACCCTATGTATCCAGGTCATCTCCAACTTAGATAATTCTCTCACCAGAGAGCTTCCCCTCCAGTGAGCACTGTACTTGTCTATTCCCAAGAACAACGTGTTGGCTGGGTTACGGTTGTGATGAATAGCATAATGTTTTGACACCGAGTGGAATCTAAACCCGTTTCTTATATTGGTTAGATGTTCGCCCAAATGCACCTGTATGGTGCGTTTAGTCCTGCCTATATATTGAAACCCACAAGGGCACTGTAAAAGATACACTACCCCTGTGGAGCTACACGTAATGAACGGTTCAATTTTATGTTCTCTAGATGTACTAGTGGAAATAAATGATTCCGTTTTCCTCTGCTTATTTTTCTTATTTTACTTCTCATACCTACCACCGCTTCTTGTACCTACCACCACTTCTCATACCTACCGCCTCTTCTCGTACCTTCCGCCACTTCTCATACCTAACACCGCTTCTCGTACCTACCACCGCTTCTTGTACCTACCGCCACTTCTCATACCTACCACCGCTTCTCGTACCTACCGCCACTTCTCATACCTAACACCGCTTCTCGTACCTACCACCGCTTCTTGTACCTACCGCCACTTCTCATACCTACCACCGCTTCTCGTACCTACCGCCGCTTCTCCTACCTACCACCGCTTCTCGTACCTACCGCCGCTTCTCGTACCTACCACAGCTTCTCGTACCTACCACCCCTTCTCGTACCTACCGCCACTTCTCATACCTACCACCACTTCTCGTACCTACCGCCACTTCTCATACCTACCACCGGTTCTCGTACCTACCACCGCTTCTTGTACCTACCGCCACTTCTCATACCTACCACCGCTTCTCGTACCTACCGCCACTTCTCATACCTACCGCCGCTTCTCGTACCTATCACAGCTTCTCGTACCTACCACCCCTTCTCGTACCTACCGCCACTTCTCATACCTACCACCGCTTCTTGTACCTACCACAGCTTCTTGTATCTACCGCCACTTCTCATACCTACCACCGCTTCTCGTACCTACCACAGCTTCTTGTATCTACCGCCACTTCTCATACCTACCACCGCTTCTCGTACCTACCGCCACTTTTCATACCTACCACCGCTTCTCGTACCTACCGCCGCTTCTTATACCTACCACCGCTTCTCGTACCTACCACAGCTTCTTGTATCTACCGCCACTTCTCATACCTACCACCGCTTCTCGTACCTACCGCCACTTTTCATACCTACCACCGCTTCTCGTACCTACCGCCGCTTCTCATACCTACCACAGCTTCTCGTACCTACCACCGCTTCTTGTACCTACCACCACTTCTCATACCTACCACCGCTTCTTGTACCTACCGCCACTTCTCATACCTACCACCGCTTCTCGTACCTACCACCGCTTCTTGTACCTACCGCCACTTCTCATACCTACCACCGCTTCTCGTACCTACCACCGCTTCTTGTACCTACCGCCACTTCTCATACCTACCACCGCCTCTCGTACCTACCGCCACTTCTCATACCTACCGCCGCTTCTTGTACACACCGCCGCTTCTCGTACCTAACACAGCTTCTCGTACCTACCACTCCTTCTCGTACCTACCGCCACTTCTCATACCTACCACCGCTTCTCGTACCTACCGCCACTTCTCATACCTACCACCGCTTCTCGTACCTACCGCCACTTCTCCTACCTACCACTGCTTCTCGTACCTACCGCTGCTTCTCGTACCTACCACAGCTTCTCGTACCTACCACCGCTTCTCATACCTACCACCACTTCTCGTACCTACCGCCACTTCTCATACCTACCACCGCTTCTCGTACCTACCACCGCTTCTTGTACCTACCGCCACTTCTCATACCTACCACCGCTTCTGGTACCTACCACCGCTTCTTGTACCTACCGCCACTTCTCATACCTACCACCGCTTCTCGTACCTACCGCCACTTCTCCTACCTACCACCGCTTCTCGTACCTACCGCCGCTTCTCGTACCTACCACAGCTTCTCGTACCTACCACCGCTTCTCGTACCTACCGCCACTTCTCCTACCTACCACCGCTTCTCGTACCTACCGCCGCTTCTCGTACCTACCACAGCTTCTCGTACCTACCACCGCTTCTCGTACCTACCGCCACTTCTCATACCTACCACCGGTTCTCGTACCTACCACCGGTTCTTGTACCTACCGCCACTTCTCCTACCTACCACCGCTTCTCGTACCTACCGCCACTTCTCCTACCTACCACCGCTTCTCATACCTACCGCTGCTTCTCGTACCTACCACAGCTTCTCGTACCTACCACCGCTTCTCGTACCTACCACAGCTTCTCGTACCTACCACCCCTTCTCGTACCTACCGGCACTTCTCATACCTACCACCGCTTCTCGTACCTACCACCGCTTCTTGTACCTACCGCCACTTCTCATACCTACCACCGCTTCTCGTACCTACCGCCACTTCTCATACCTACCACCGCTTCTCGTACCTACCGCCGCTTCTCGTACCTACCACAGCTTCTCGTACCTACCACCCCTTCTCGTACCTACCGGCACTTCTCATACCTACCACCGCTTCTCGTACCTACCACCGCTTCTTGTATCTACCGCCACTTCTCATACCTACCACCGCTTCTCGTACCTACCGCCACTTCTCATACCTACCACCGCTTCTCGTACCTACCGCCGCTTCTCGTACCTACCACAGCTTCTCGTACCTACCACCCCTTCTCGTACCTACCGGCACTTCTCATACCTACCACCGCTTCTCGTACCTACCACCGCTTCTTGTATCTACCGCCACTTCTCATACCTACCACCGCTTCTCGTACCTACCGCCACTTCTCATACCTACCACCGCTTCTCGTACCTACCGCCGCTTCTCGTACCTACCACAGCTTCTCGTACCTACCACCGCTTCATGTACCTACCGCCACTTCTCATACCTACCACCGGTTCTCGTACCTACCGCCACTTCTCGTACCTACCACAGCTTCTCGTACCTACCACCGCTTCTTGTACCTACCACCACTTCTCATACCTACCACCGCTTCTCATACCTACCGCCACTTCTCATACCTACCACCACTTCTCGTACCTACCACCGCTTCTCGTACCTACCACCGCTTCTCGTACCTACCGCTGCTTCTCATACCTACCGCCGTTTCTCATACCTAATGCCGCTTCTTGTACCTACCGCCACTCCTGATACCTACCGCCGCTTCTCGTACCTACCGCCACTCCTCATACTTACTACCGCTTCTCGTACCTACCGCCGCTTCTCATGCCCACCGCCGCTTCTCATACCTACCGCCGCTTCTCTTAACTACAGCTGCTTCACATACCTACCTACCGCCACTTCTCATACCTACCACCACTTTTCATACCTACCGCCGCTTCTAGTACCTACCGCTGCTTCTCATACCTACCTACCGCCACTTCTCATACCTAACACCGCTTTTCGTACCTACCGCCGCTTCTCGTACCTACAGCTGCTTCTCATACCTACCACCACTTCTCATACCTACCACCGCTTCTCATACCTACCTACCGCCACTTCTCATACCTACTGCCGCTTCTCGTACCTACCGCCACTCCTCATACTTACCACTGTTTGTCGTACCTACCGCTGCTTCTCATGCCTATTTTCCGCCACTTCTCATACTTACCGCTGCTTCTCGTACCTACCGCCACTCCTCATACCTACTGCCGCTTCTCGTACCTACAACTGCTTCTCCTACCTACCGCCGCTTCTCATACCTACCTCCACTTCTCGTACCTACCGCTGCTTCTCATACCTACATACCGCCTCTTCTCATACCTACCGCCGCTTCTCGTACCTACCGCCACTCCTCGTACCTACCGCTGCTTCTCGTACCCACCGCCACTTCTCATACCTAGCGCCACTTCTCATACCTATCGCCGCTTCTCATACCTACCGTCGCTTCTCGTACCTACCGCTGCTTCTCTTACCTACCTACCGCCACTTCTCATACCTACCGCCACTTCTCGTACCTACCGCCACTCCTCATACCTACCGCCGCTTCTGGTACCTACCGCCATTCCTCATACCTAATACCACTTCTCATACCTACTGCCGCTTCTCCTACCTACCGCCGCTTCTTGTACCTACCGCTGCTTCTCATACCTACCTACCGCCACTTCTCATACCTACCTCCACTTCTCGTACCTACCGCCACTCCTCATATTTACCACCGCTTCTCATACCTAGTGCAGCTTCTCATACCTACCGCCGCTTCTCATACCCATCGCCGCTTCTCGTACCTTCCCGCGCTTCTCGTTACTACCGCTGCTTCTCATACCTACCTACCGCCACTTCTCATACCTACCACCACTTCTCATACCTACCGCCGCTTCTCGTACCTACCGCTGCTTCTCGTACCTACCTACCGGCACTTTTCATACCTACCACCGCTTCTCGTACCCACCGCTGCTTCGCATACCTACCGCCGCTTCTCATACCTACCGTCGCTTCTCGTACCTACCGCTGCTTCTCATACCTACCTACCGCCACTTCTCATACCTACCGCTGCTTCTCATACCTACCGTCTCTTCTCATACCTACCGCCGCTTCTCATAGCTACCGCCTCTTCTCATACCTACCACCGCTTCTCATACCTACCGCTGCTTCTTGTACCTACTGCCACTTCTCATACCTACCGCTGCTTCTCGTACCTAACACTGCTTCTCATACCTACCTACCGCCACTTCTCATACCTACCGCCGCTTCTCGTACCTACCGCCACTCCTCATACCTACCGCCGCCTCTTGTACCTACCGCCACTCCTCATACTTACTATCGCTTCTCATACCTACCGCCGCTTCTCGTAACTACAGCTGCTTCACATACCTACCTACCGCCACTTCTCATACCTACCACCACTTTTCATACCTACCTCCGCTTCTCGTACCTACCGCTGCTTCTCATACCTACCTACCGCCACTTCTCATACCTAACACCGCTTCTCGTACCTACCGCCGCTTCTCGTACCTTCAGCTGCTTCTCATACCTACCGCCACTTCTCATACCTACTGCCGCTTCTCATACCTACCGCCGCTTCTCGTACCTACCTTGGCTTCTCATACCTACCTACCGCCACTTCTCATACCTACCGCCGCTTCTCGTACCTACCGCTGCTTCTCATACCTATTTTCCGCCACTTCTCATACCTACCACCACTTCTCATACCTGCTGCCGCTTCTCGTACCTACCGCTGCTTCTCATACCTACCTACCGCCACTTCTCATACCTAACACCGCTTCTCGTACCTACCGCTGCTTCTCGTATCTACCGCTGGTTCTCATATCTACCGCCACTTCTCATACCTACCACCGCTTCTCATACCTACCTACCGCCACTTCTCATACCTACCGCCACTTCTCGTACCTACCGCCACTCCTCATACTTACCACCGTTTGTCGTACCTACCGCTGCTTCTCATACCCTCCGCCGCTTTTCATACCTTCCCGCGCTTCTTGTTACTACCGCTGCTTCTCATACCTACCTACCACCACTTCTCATACCTACCGCCACTTCTCATACCTACTGCCGCTTCTCATACCTACCGCCGCTTCTCATAGCTACCGCTGCTTCTCATACCTACCTACTGGCACTTTTCATACCTACCGCCGCTTCTCGTACCTACCGCTGCGTCTCATACCTACCGCTGCTTCTCATACCTACCGTCGCTTCTCATACCTACCGCTGCTTCTCATACCTACCTATCGCCACTTCTCATACCTACCACTGCTTCTCATACCTAACGCCTCTTCTCATACCTACCGCCGCTTCTCATACCTACCGCCGCTTCTCTTACCTACCGCTGCTTCTCATACCTACCGCCGCTTCTCATAGCTACCGCCGCTTCTCATACCTACTACCGCTTCTCGTACCTACCGCTGCTTCTCATACCTACCGCCATTTCTCATACCTAACGCCGCTTCTTGTACCTACCGCCACTTCTCATACCTACCGCCGCTTCTTGTACCTACCGCTGCTTCTCATACCTACCGCCACTTCTCATACCTACCGCTGCTTCTCATGCCCACCAACGCTTCTCATACCTACCGCCGCTTCTCGTAACTACCGCTGCTTCACATACCTACCTACCGCCACTTCTCATACCTACCACCACTTCTCATACCTACCGCCGCTTCTCATACCTACCGCCGCTTCTCGTACCTACCGCCGCTTCTCGTACCTACCGCCACTTCTCATACCTACTGCCACTTCTCATACCTATCGCCGCTTCTCATACCTACCGTCGCTTCTCGTACCTACCGCTGCTTCTCTTACCTACCTACCGCCACTTCTCATACCTACCGCTGCTTCTCGTACCTACCGCCACTCCTCATACCTACCGCCGCTTCTGGTACCTACCGCCACTCCTCATACCTAATACCACTTCTCATACCTACTGCCGCTTCTCCTACCTACCGCCGCTTCTTGTACCTACCGCTGCTTCTCATACCTACCTACCGCCACTTCTCATACCTACCGCCACTTCTCGTACCTACCGCCACTCCTCATACTTACCACCGCTTCTCGTACCTACCGCTGCTTCTCATACCTACCTACCGGCACTTTTCATACCTACCGCCACTTCTCGTACCTACCGCCACTCCTCATACTTACCACCGCTTCTCATACCTACCGCCGCTTCTGGTACCTACTGCCACTCCTCATACCTAATACCACTTCTCATACCTACTGCCGCTTCTCCGACCTACCGCCGCTTCTTGTACCTAGCGCTGCTTCTCAAACCTACCTACCGCCACTTCTCATAACTACCGCCACTCCTCATACTTACCACCGCTTCTCATACCTAGCGCAGCTTCTCATACCTACCGCCGCTTCTCATACCCACCGCCGCTTCTCATACCTTCCCGCGCTTCTCGTTACTACCGCTGCTTCTCATACCTACCTACCGCCACTTGTCATACCTACCACCACTTCTCATACCTACTGCCGCTTCTCATACCTACCGCCGCTTCTCATACCTACCGCTGCTTCTCATACCTACCTACCGCCACTTCTCATACCTACCACCACTTCTCATACCTACTGCCGCTTCTCATACCTACCGCCGCTTCTCATACCTACCGCTGCTTCTCATACCTACCTACCGCCACTTCTCATACCTACCACCACTTCTCATACCTACTGCCGCTTCTCATACCTACCGCCGCTTCTCGTACCTACCGCTGCTTCTCGTACCTACCTACCGGCACTTTTCATACCTACCACCGCTTCTCGTACCTACCGCTGCTTCTCATACCTACCGCCGCTTCTCGTACCTACCGCCGCTTCTCGTACCTACCGCTGCTTCTCATACCTACCGCCGCTTCTCATAGCTACCGCCGCTTCTCATACCTACCACCGCTTCTCGTACCTACCGCTGCTTCTTGTACCTACTGTCACTTCTCATACCTACCGCCGCTTCTCGTACCTACCGCCACTCCTCATACCTACCGCCGCCTCTTGTACCTACCGCCACTCCTCATATTTACTATCGCTTCTCATACCTCCCGCCGCTTCTCGTAACTACAGCTGCTTCACATACCTACCTACCGCCACTTCTCATACCTACCACCACTTTTCATACCTACCGTCGCTTCTCGTACCTACCGCTGCTTCTCATACCTACCTACCGCCACTTCTCATACCTACCGCTGCTTCTCATACCTACCGTCTCTTCTCATACCTACCGCCGGTTCTCGTACCTACCGCCGCTTCTCGTACCTACCGCTGCTTCTCATACCTACCGCCGCTTCTCATAGCTACCGCCGCTTCTCATACCTACCACCGCTTCTCGTACCTACCGCTGCTTCTTGTACCTACTGCCACTTCTCATACCTACCGCCGCTTCTCATACCTACCGCCACTCCTCATACCTACCGCCGCCTCTTGTACCTACCGCCACTCCTCATACTTACTATCGCTTCTCATACCTACCGCCGCTTCTCGTAACTACAGTTGCTTCACATACCTACCTACCGCCACTTCTCATACCTACCACCACTTTTCATACCTACCTCCGCTTCTCGTACCTACCGCTGCTTCTCATACCTAACACCGCTTCTCGTACCTACCGCCGCTTCTCGTACCTACAGCTGCTTCTCATACCTACCGCCACTTCTCATACCTACTGCCGCTTCTCATACCTACCGCCGCTTCTCGTACCTACCTTGGCTTCTCATACCTACCTACCGCCACTTCTCATACCTACCGCCGCTTCTCGTACCTACCGCTGCTTCTCATACCTATTTTCCGCCACTTCTCATACCTACCGCCACTTCTCGTACCTACCGCCACTCCTCATACTTACCACCGCTTCTCGTACCTACCGCCCCTTCTCATACCGACCGCCGCTTCTCATGCCCACCGCCGCTTCTCATACCTACCGCCGCTTCTCGTAACTACCGCTGCTTCACATACCTACCTACCGCCACTTCTCATACCTACCACCACTTCTCATACCTACTGCCGCTTCTCATACCTACCGCCGCTTCTCGTACCTACCGCTGCTTCTCGTACCTACCTACCGGCACTTTTCATACCTACCACCGCTTCTCGTACCTACCGCCGCTTTTCATACCTACCGTCGCTTCTCGTACCTACCGCTGCTTCTCATACCTACCTACCGCCACTTCTCATACCTACCTTGGCTTCTCATACCTACCTACCGCCGCTTGTCATACCTACCGCCGCTTCTCGTACCTACCGCTGCTTCTCATACCTATTTTCCCTCACTTCTCATACCTACCGCCGCTTCTCGTACCTACCGCCACTCCTCATACTTACCACCGCTTCTCGTACCTACCGCCCCTTCTCATACCTACCGCCGCTTCTCGTAACTACCGCTGCTTCACATACCTACCTACCGCCACTTCTCATACCTACCACCACTTCTCATACCTACCGCCGCTTCTCATACCTACCGCCGCTTCTCGTACCTACCGCCACTTCTCATACCTACTGCCACTTCTCATACCTATCGCCGCTTCTCATACCTACCGTCGCTTCTCGTACCTACCGCTGCTTCTCTTACCTACCTACCGCCACTTCTCATGGCTACCGCCGCTTCTCGTTCCTACCGCCACTCCTCATACCTACCGCCGCTTCTGGTACCTACCTCCACTCCTCATACCTAATACCACTTCTCATACCTACGGCCGCTTCTCCTACCTACCGCCGCTTCTTGTACCTACCGCTGCTTCTCATACCTACCTACCGCCACTTCTCATACCTACCGCCAATTCTCGTACCTACCGCCACTCCTCATACTTACCACCGCTTCACGTACCTACCGCTGCTTCTCATACCTACCTACCGGCACTTTTCATACCTACCGCCACTTCTCGTACCTACTGCCACTCCTCATACTTACCACCGCTTCTCATACCTACCGCCGCTTCTGGTACCTACTGCCACTCCTCATACCTAATACCACTTCTCATACCTACTGCCGCTTCTCCTACCTACCGCCGCTTCTTGTACCTAGCGCTGCTTCTCATACCTACCTACCGCCACTTCTCATAACTACCGCCACTTCTCGTACCTACCGCCACTCCTCATACTTACCACCGCTTCTCATACCTAGCGCAGCTTTTCATACCTACCGCCGCTTCTCATACCCACCGCCGCTTCTCATACCTTCCCGCGCTTCTCGTTACTACCGCTGCTTCTCATACCTACCTACCGCCACTTGTCATACCTACCACCACTTCTCATACCTACTGCCGCTTCTCATACCTACCGCCGCTTCTCATACCTACCGCTGCTTCTCATACCTACCTACCGCCACTTCTCATACCTACCACCACTTCTCATACCTACTGCCGCTTCTCATACCTACCGCCGCTTCTCGTACCTACCGCTGCTTCTCGTACCTACCTACCGGCACTTTTCATACCTACCACCGCTTCTCGTACCTACCGCTGCTTCTCATACCTACCGCCGCTTCTCATACCTACCGTCGCTTCTCGTACCTACCGCTGCTTCTCATACCTACCTACCGCCACTTCTCATACCTACCGCTGCTTCTCATACCTACCGTCTCTTCTCATACCTACCGCCGCTTCTCGTACCTACCGCCGCTTCTCGTACCTACCGCTGCTTCTCATACCTACCGCCGCTTCTCATAGCTACCGCCGCTTCTCATACCTACCACCGCTTCTCGTACCTACCGCTGCTTCTTGTACCTACTGTCCCTTCTCATACCTACCGCCGCTTCTCGTACCTACCGCCACTCCTCATACCTACCGCCGCCTCTTGTACCTACCGCCACTCCTCATACTTACTATCGCTTCTCATACCTCCCGCCGCTTCTCGTAACTACAGCTGCTTCACATACCTACCTACCGCCACTTCTCATACCTACCACCACTTTTCATACCTACCGTCGCTTCTCGTACCTACCGCTGCTTCTCATACCTACCTACCGCCACTTCTCATACCTACCGCTGCTTCTCATACCTACCGTCTCTTCTCATACCTACCGCCGGTTCTCGTACCTACCGCCGCTTCTCGTACCTACCGCTGCTTCTCATACCTACCGCCGCTTCTCATAGCTACCGCCGCTTCTCATACCTACCACTGCTTCTCGTACCTACCGCTGCTTCTTGTACCTACTGCCACTTCTCATACCTACCGCCGCTTCTCGTACCTACCGCCACTCCTCATACCTACCGCCGCCTCTTGTACCTACCGCCACTCCTCATACTTACTATCGCTTCTCATACCTACCGCCGCTTCTCGTAACTACAGTTGCTTCACATACCTACCTACCGCCACTTCTCATACCTACCACCACTTTTCATACCTACCTCCGCTTCTCGTACCTACCGCTGCTTCTCATACCTAACACCGCTTCTCGTACCTACCGCCGCTTCTCGTACCTACAGCTGCTTCTCATACCTACCGCCACTTCTCATACCTACTGCAGCTTCTCATACCTACCGCCGCTTCTCGTACCTACCTTGGCTTCTCATACCTACCTACCGCCACTTCTCATACCTACCGCCGCTTCTCGTACCTACCGCTGCTTCTCATACCTATTTTCCGCCACTTCTCATACCTACCGCCACTTCTCGTACCTACCGCCACTCCTCATACTTACCACCGCTTCTCGTACCTACCGCCCCTTCTCATACCGACCGCCGCTTCTCATGCCCACCGCCGCTTCTCATACCTACCGCCGCTTCTCGTAACTACCGCTGCTTCACATACCTACCTACCGCCACTTCTCATACCTACCACCACTTCTCATACCTACTGCCGCTTCTCATACCTACCGCCGCTTCTCGTACCTACCGCTGCTTCTCGTACCTACCTACCGGCACTTTTCATACCTACCACCGCTTCTCGTACCTACCGCCGCTTTTCATACCTACCGTCGCTTCTCGTACCTACCGCTGCTTCTCATACCTACCTACCGCCACTTCTCATACCTACCTCTGCTTCTCATACCTACCGTCTCTTCTCATACCTACCGCCGCTTCTCGTACCTACCGCCGCTTCTCGTACCTACCGCTGCTTCTCATACCTACCTACCGCCACTTCTCATACCTAACACTGCTTCTCGTACCTAGCGCCGCTTCTCGTACCTACAGCTACTTCTCATACCTACCGCCACTTCTCATACCTACTGCCGCTTCTCATACCTACCGCCGCTTCTCGTACCTACCTTGGCTTCTCATACCTACCTACCGCCACTTCTCATACCTACCACCGCTTCTCGTACCTACCGCTGCTTCTCATACCTATTTTCCGCCACTTCTCATACCTACCGCCACTTCTCGTACCTACCGCCACTCCTCATACTTACCACCGCTTCTCGTACCTACCGCCCCTTCTCATACCTACCGCCGCTTCTCATGCCCACCGCCGCTTCTCATACCTACCGCCGCTTCTCGTAACTACCGCTGCTTCACATACCTACCTACCGCCACTTCTCATACCTACCACCACTTCTCATACCTACCGCCACTTCTCATACCTACCACCACTTCTCATACCTACTGCCGCTTCTCATACCTACCGCCGCTTCTCGTACCTACCGCTGCTTCTCGTACCTACCTACCGGCACTTTTCATACCTACCACCGCTTCTCGTACCTACTGCTGCTTCTCATACCTACCGCCGCTTTTCATACCTACCGTCGCTTCTCGTACCTACCGCTGCTTCTCATACCTACCTACCGCCACTTCTCATACCTACCGCTGCTTCTCATACCTACCGTCTCTTCTCATACCTACCGCCGCTTCTCGTACCTACCGCCGCTTCTCGTACCTACCGCTGCTTCTCATACCTACCGCCGCTTCTCATAGCTACCGCCGCTTCTCATACCTACCACCGCTTCTCGTACCTACCGCTGCTTCTTGTACCTACTGCCACTTCTCATACCTACCGCTGCTTCTCGTACCTAACACTGCTTCTCATACCTACCTACCGCCACTTCTCATACCTACCGCCGCTTCTCGTACCTACCGCCACTCCTCATACCTACCGCCGCCTCTTGTACCTACCGCCACTCCTCATACTTACTATCGCTTCTCATACCTACCGCCGCTTCTCGTAACTACAGCTGCTTCACATACCTACCTACCGCCACTTCTCATACCTACCACCACTTTTCATACCTACCTCCGCTTCTCGTACCTACCGCTGCTTCTCATACCTAACACTGCTTCTCATACCTACCGCCACTTCTCATACCTACTGCCGCTTCTCATACCTACCGCCGCTTCTCGTACCTATCTTGGCTTCTCATACCTACCTACCGCCACTTCTCATACCTACCGCCGCTTCTCGTACCTACCGCTGCTTCTCATACCTATTTTCCGCCACTTCTCATACCTACCGCCGCTTCTCGTACCTACCGCCACTCCTCATACTTACCACCGCTTCTCGTACCTACCCCCCCTTCTCATACCTACCGCCGCTTCTTGTACCTACCGCTGCTTCTCATACCTACCGCCGCTTCTTGTACCTACCGCTGCTTCTCATACCTACCGCCACTTCTCATACCTACCGCCGCTTCTCGTACCTACCGCCACAACTCATACCTACCGCCGCTTCTCGTACCTACCGCCACTCCTCATACTTACTACCACTTCTCGTACCTACCACCGCTTCTCATGCCCACCGCGGCTTCTCATACCTACCGCCGCTTCTCGTAACTACAGCTGCTTCACATACCTACCTACCGCCACTTCTCATACCTACCACCACTTTTCATACCTACCGCCGCTTAACGTACCTAGCGCTGCTTCTCATACCTACCTACCGCCACTTCTCATACCTAACACCGCTTCTCGTACCTACCGCCACTCCTCATACTTACCACCGCTTCTCGTACCTACCCCCCCTTCTCATACCTACCGCCGCTTCTTGTACCTACCGCTGCTTCTCATACCTACCGCCACTTCTCATACCTACCGCCGCTTCTCGTACCTACCGCCACTCCTCATACCTACCGCCGCTTCTCGTACCTACCGCCACTCCTCATACTTACTACCGCTTCTCGTACCTACCGCCGCTTCTCATGCCCACCGCGGCTTCTCATACCTACCGCCGCTTCTCGTAACTACAGCTGCTTCACATACCTACCTACCGCCACTTCTCATACCTACCACCACTTTTCATACCTACCGCCGCTTAACGTACCTACCG
Source organism: Lithobates pipiens (assembly GCF_037356315.1). Lineage (NCBI taxonomy): Eukaryota > Metazoa > Chordata > Amphibia > Anura > Ranidae > Lithobates > Lithobates pipiens. Next base: position 122,742,116 of record NW_027507789.1, on the reverse strand, counting down.
CTGCTTCTCATACCTACCTACCGCCACTTCTCATACCTAACACCGCTTCTCGTACCTACCGCCGCTTCTCGTACCTACAGCTACTTCTCATACATACCGCCACTTCTCATACCTACTGCCGCTTCTCATACCTACCGCCGCTTCTCGTACCTACCTTGGCTTCTCATACCTACCTACCGCCGCTTGTCATACCTACCGCCGCTTCTCGTACCTACCGCTGCTTCTCATACCTATTTTCCCTCACTTCTCATACCTACCGCCGCTTCTCGTACCTACCGCCACTCCTCATACTTACCACCGCTTCTCGTACCTACCGCCCCTTCTCATGCCTACCGCCGCTTCTCGTAACTACCGCTGCTTCACATACCTACCTACCGCCACTTCTCATACCTACCACCACTTCTCATACCTACCGCCGCTTCTCATACCTACCACCGCTTCTCGTACCTACCGCCACTTCTCATACCTACTGCCACTTCTCATACCTATCGCCGCTTCTCATACCTACCGTCGCTTCTCGTACCTACCGCTGCTTCTCTTACCTACCTACCGCCACTTCTCATGGCTACCGCCGCTTCTCGTACCTACCGCCACTCCTCATACCTACCGCCGCTTCTGGTACCTACCTCCACTCCTCATACCTAATACCACTTCTCATACCTACGGCCGCTTCTCCTACCTACCGCCGCTTCCCTTACCTACCGCTGCTTCTCATACCTACCTACCGCCACTTCTCATACCTACCGCCACTCCTCATACTTACCACCGCTTCTCGTACCTACCGCTGCTTCTTATACCTACCTACCGGCACTTTTCATACCTACCGCCACTTCTCGTACCTACCGCCACTCCTCATACTTACCACCGCTTCTCATACCTACCGCCGCTTCTGGTACCTACCGCCACTCCTCATACCTAATACCACTTCTCATACCTACTGCCGCTTCTCCTACCTACCGCCGCTTCTTGTACCTACCGCTGCTTCTCATACCTACCTACCGCCACTTCTCATAACTACCGCCACTTCTCGTACCTATCGCCACTCCTCATACTTACCACCGCTTCTCATACCTAGCGCAGCTTCTCATACCTACCGCCGCTTCTCATACCCACTGCCGCTTCTCATACCTTCCCGCGCTTCTCGTTACTACCGCTGCTTCTCATACCTACCTACCACCACTTGTCATACCTACCACCACTTCTCATACCTACTGCCGCTTCTCATACCTACCGCCGCTTCTCATACCTACCGCTGCTTCTCATACCTACCTACCGGCACTTTTCATACCTACCACCGCTTCTCGTACCTACCGCTGCTTCTCATACCTACCGCCGCTTCTCATACCTACCATCGCTTCTCGTACCTACCGCTGCTTCTCATACCTACCTACCGCCACTTCTCATACCTACCGCTTCTTCTCATACCTACCGCCTCTTCTCATACCTACCGCCGCTTCTCATACCTACCGCCGCTTCTCGTACCTACAGCTGCTTCTCATACCTACCGCCACTTCTCATACCTACTGCCGCTTCTCATACCTACCGCCGCTTCTCGTACCTACCTTGGCTTCTCATACCTACCTACCGCCACTTCTCATACCTACCGCCGCTTCTCGTACCTACCGCTGCTTCTCATACCTATTTTCCGCCTCTTCTCATACCTACCGCCGCTTCTCATACCTACCGCCACTCCTCATACTTACCACCGCTTCTCGTACCTACCGCCCCTTCTCATACCTACCGCCGCTTCTCATGCCCACCGCCGCTTCTCATACCTACCGCCGCTTCTCGTAACTACCGCTGCTTCACATACCTACCTACCGCCACTTCTCATACCTACCACCATTTCTCATACCTACCGCCGCTTCTCGTACCTACCGCTGCTTCTCATACCTACCTACCGCCACTTCTCATACCTAACACCGCTTCTCGTACCTACCGCTGCTTCTCGTATCTACCGCTGCTTCTCATACCTACCGCCACTTCTCATACCTACCACCGCTTCTCATACCTACCTACCACCACTTCTCATACCTACCGCCACTTCTCGTACCTACCGCCACTCCTCATACTTACCACCGTTTGTCGTACCTACCGCTGCTTCTCATACCTACCGCTGCTTCTCATACCTACCGTCGCTTCTCGTACCTACCGCTGCTTCTCATACCTACCTATCGCCACTTCTCATACCTACCACTGCTTCTCATACCTAACGCCTCTTCTCATACCTACCGCCGCTTCTCATACCTACCGCCGCTTCTCTTACCTACCGCTGCTTCTCATACCTACCGCCGCTTCTCATAGCTACCGCCGCTTCTCATACCTACCACCGCTTTTCGTACCTACCGCTGCTTCTCATACCTACCGCCATTTCTCATACCTAACGCCGCTTCTTGTACCTACCACCACTTCTCATACCTACCGCCGCTTCTTGTACCTACTGCTGCTTCTCATACCTACCGCCACTTCTCATACCTACCGCCGCTTCTCGTACCTACCGCCACTCCTCATACCTACCGCCGCTTCTCGTACCTACCGCCACTCCTCATACTTACTACCGCTTCTCGTACCTACCGCCGCTTCTCATGCCCACCGCGGCTTCTCATACCTACCTCCGCTTCTCGTAACTACAGCTGCTTCACATACCTACCTACCGCCACTTCTCATACCTACCACCACTTTTCATACCTACCGCCGCTTAACGTACCTACCGCTGCTTCTCATACCTACCTACCGCCACTTCTCATACCTAACACCGCTTCTCGTACCTACCGCCGCTTCTCGTACCTACAGCTACTTCTCATACATACCGCCACTTCTCATACCTACTGCCGCTTCTCATACCTACCGCCACTTCTCGTACCTACCTTGGCTTCTCATACCTACCTACCGCCGCTTGTCATACCTACCGCCGCTTCTCGTACCTACCGCTGCTTTTCATACCTATTTTCCGCCACTTCTCATACCTACCGCCGCTTCTCGCACCTACCGCCACTCCTCATACTTACCACCGCTTCTCGTACCTACCGCCCCTTCTCATACCTACCGCCGCTTCTCATGCCCACCAACGCTTCTCATACCTACCGCCGCTTCTCGTAACTACCGCTGCTTCACATACCTACCTACCGCCACTTCTCATACCTACCACCACTTCTCATACCTACCGCCGCTTCTCATACCTACCGCCGCTTCTCGTACCTACCGCCACTTCTCATACCTACTGCCACTTCTCATACCTATCGCCGCTTCTCATACCTACCGTCGCTTCTCGTACCTACCGCTGCTTCTCTTACCTACCTACCGCCACTTCTCATACCTACCGCCGCTTCTCGTACCTACCGCCACTCCTCATACCTACCGCCGCTTCTGGGACCTACCGCCACTCCTCATACCTAATACCACTTCTCATACCTACGGCCGCTTCTCCTACCTACTGCCGCTTCTTGTACCTACCGCTGCTTCTCCTACCTACCTACCGCCACTTCTCATACCTACCGCCACTTCTCGTACCTACCGCCACTCCTCATACTTACCACCGCTTCTCGTACCTACCGCTGCTTCTCATACCTACCTACCGGCACTTTTCATACCTACCGCCACTTCTCGTACCTACCGCCACTCCTCATACTTACCACCGCTTCTCATACCTACCGCCGCTTCTGGTACCTACCGCCACTCCTCATACCTAATACCACTTCTCATACCTACTGCCGCTTCTCCTACCTACCGCCGCTTCTTGTACCTACCGCTGCTTCTCATACCTACCTACCGCCACTTCTCATAACTACCGCCACTTCTCGTACCTACCGCCACTCCTCATACTTACCACCGCTTCTCATACCTAGCGCAGCTTCTCATACCTACCGCCGCTTCTCATACCCACTGCCGCTTCTCATACCTTCCCGCGCTTCTCGTTACTACCGCTGCTTCTCATACCTACCGCCATTTCTCATACCTAACGCCGCTTCTTGTACCTACCGCCACTTCTCATACCTACCGCCGCTTCTTGTACCTACTGCTGCTTCTCATACCTACGGCCACTTCTCATACCTACCGCCGCTTCTCGTACCTACCGCCACTCCTCATACCTACCGCCGCTTCTCGTACCTACCGCCACTCCTCATACTTACTACCGCTTCTCGTACCTACCGCCGCTTCTCATGCCCACCGCGGCTTCTCATACCTACCGCCGCTTCTCGTAACTACAGCTGCTTCACATACCTACCTACCGCCACTTCTCATACCTACCACCACTTTTCATACCTACCGCCGCTTAACGTACCTATTGCTGCTTCTCATACCTACCTACCGCCACTTCTCATACCTAACACCGCTTCTCGTACCTTCCGCCGCTTCTCGTACCTACAGCTACTTCTCATACATACCGCCACTTCTCATACCTACTGCCGCTTCTCATACCTACCGCCGCTTCTCGTACCTACCTTGGCTTCTCATACCTACCTACCGGCGCTTGTCATACCTACCGCCGCTTCTCGTACCTACCGCTGCTTCTCATACCTATTTTCCGCCACTTCTCATACCTACCGCCGCTTCTCGTACCTACCGCCACTCCTCATACTTACCACCGCTTCTCGTACCTACCGCCCCTTCTCATACCTACCGCCGCTTCTCATGCCCACCAACGCTTCTCATACCTACCGCCGCTTCTTGTAACTACCGCTGCTTCACATACCTACCTACCGCCACTTCTCATACCTACCACCACTTCTCATACCTACCGCCACTTCTCATACCTACCGCCGCTTCTCGTACCTACCGCCACTTCTCATACCTACTGCCACTTCTCATACCTATCGCCGCTTCTCATACTTACCGTCGCTTCTCGTACCTACCGCTGCTTCTCTTACCTACCTACCGCCACTTCTCATACCTACCGCCGCTTCTCGTAGCTACCGCCACTCCTCATACCTACCGCCGCTTCTGGGACCTACCGCCACTCCTCATACCTAATACCACTTCTCATACCTACGGCCGCTTCTCCTACCTACCGCCGCTTCTTGTACCTACCGCTGCTTCTCCTACCTACCTACCGCCACTTCTCATACCTACCGCCACTTCTCGTACCTACCGCCACTCCTCATACTTACCACCGCTTCTCGTACCTACCGCTGCTTCTCATACCTACCTACCGGCACTTTTCATACCTACCGCCACTTCTCGTACCTACCGCCACTCCTCATACTTACCACCGCTTCTCATACCTACCGCCGCTTCTGGTACCTACCGCCACTCCTCATACCTAATACCACTTCTCATACCTACTGCCGCTTCTCCTACCTACCGCCGCTTCTTGTACCTACCGCTGCTTCTCATACCTACCTACCGCCACTTCTCATAACTACCGCCGCTTCTCGTACCTACCGCCACTCCTCATACCTACCGCCGCTTCTGGGACCTACCGCCACTCCTCATACCTAATACCACTTCTCATACCTACGGCCGCTTCTCCTACCTACCGCCGCTTCTTGTACCTACCGCTGCTTCTCCTACCTACCTACCGCCACTTCTCATACCTACCGCCACTTCTCGTACCTACCGCCACTCCTCATACTTACCACCGCTTCTCGTACCTACCGCTGCTTCTCATACCTACCTACCGGCACTTTTCATACCTACCGCCACTTCTCGTACCTACCGCCACTCCTCATACTTACCACCGCTTCTCATACCTACCGCCGCTTCTGGTACCTACCGCCACTCCTCATACCTAATACCACTTCTCATACCTACTGCCGCTTCTCCTACCTACCGCCGCTTCTTGTACCTACCGCTGCTTCTCATACCTACCTACTGCCACTTCTCATAACTACCGCCACTTCTCGTACCTACCGCCACTCCTCATACTTACCACCGCTTCTCATACCTAGCGCAGCTTCTCATACCTACCGCCGCTTCTCATACCCACTGCCGCTTCTCATACCTTCCCGCGCTTCTCGTTACTACCGCTGCTTCTCATACCTACCGCCATTTCTCATACCTAACGCCGCTTCTTGTACCTACCGCCACTTCTCATACCTACCGCCGCTTCTTGTACCTACTGCTGCTTCTCATACCTACGGCCACTTCTCATACCTACCGCCGCTTCTCGTACCTACCGCCACTCCTCATACCTACCGCCGCTTCTCGTACCTACCGCCACTCCTCATACTTACTACCGCTTCTCGTACCTACCGCCGCTTCTCATGCCCACCGCGGCTTCTCATACCTACCGCCGCTTCTCGTAACTACAGCTGCTTCACATACCTACCTACCGCCACTTCTCATACCTACCACCACTTTTCATACCTACCGCCGCTTAACGTACCTACCGCTGCTTCTCATACCTACCTACCGCCACTTCTCATACCTAACACCGCTTCTCGTACCTTCCGCCGCTTCTCGTACCTACAGCTACTTCTCATACATACCGCCACTTCTCATACCTACTGCCGCTTCTCATACCTACCGCCGCTTCTCGTACCTACCTTGGCTTCTCATACCTACCTACCGGCGGTTGTCATACCTACCGCCGCTTCTCGTACCTACCGCTGCTTCTCATACCTATTTTCCGCCACTTCTCATACCTACCGCCGCTTCTCGTACCTACCGCCACTCCTCATACTTACCACCGCTTCTCGTACCTACCGCCCCTTCTCATACCTACCGCCGCTTCTCATGCCCACCAACGCTTCTCATACCTACCGCCGCTTCTCGTAACTACCGCTGCTTCACATACCTACCTACCGCCACTTCTCATACCTACCACCACTTCTCATACCTACCGCCACTTCTCATACCTACCGCCGCTTCTCGTACCTACCGCCACTTCTCATACCTACTGCCACTTCTCATACCTATCGCCGCTTCTCATACTTACCGTCGCTTCTCGTACCTACCGCTGCTTCTCTTACCTACCTACCGCCACTTCTCATACCTACCGCCGCTTCTCGTACCTACCGCCACTCCTCATACCTACCGCCGCTTCTGGGACCTACCGCCACTCCTCATACCTAATACCACTTCTCATACCTACGGCCGCTTCTCCTACCTACCGCCGCTTCTTGTACCTACCGCTGCTTCTCCTACCTACCTACCGCCACTTCTCATACCTACCGCCACTTCTCGTACCTACCGCCACTCCTCATACTTACCACCGCTTCTCGTACCTACCGCTGCTTCTCATACCTACCTACCGGCACTTTTCATACCTACCGCCACTTCTCGTACCTACCGCCACTCCTCATACTTACCACCGCTTCTCATACCTACCGCCGCTTCTGGTACCTACCGCCACTCCTCATACCTAATACCACTTCTCATACCTACTGCCGCTTCTCCTACCTACCGCCGCTTCTTGTACCTACCGCTGCTTCTCATACCTACCTACCGCCACTTCTCATAACTACCGCCACTTCTCGTACCTACCGCCACTCCTCATACTTACCACCGCTTCTCATACCTAGCGCAGCTTCTCATACCTACCGCCGCTTCTCATACCCACTGCCGCTTCTCATACCTTCCCGCGCTTCTCGTGACTACCGATGCTTCTCATACCTACCTACCGCCACTTGTCATACCTACCACCACTTCTCATACCTACTGCCGCTTCTCATACCTACCGCCGCTTCTCATACCTACCTACCGCCACTTCTCATAACTACCGCCACTTCTCGTACCTACCGCCACTCCTCATACTTACCACCGCTTCTCATACCTAGCGCAGCTTCTCATACCTACCGTCGCTTCTCATACCCACTGCCGCTTCTCATACCTTCCCGCGCTTCTCGTGACTACCGATGCTTCTCATACCTACCTACCGCCACTTGTCATACCTACCACCACTTCTCATACCTACTGCCGCTTCTCATACCTACCGCCGCTTCTCATACCTACCGATGCTTCTCATACCTACCTACCGGCACTTTTCATACCTACCACCGCTTCTCGTACCTACCGCTGCTTCTCATACCTACCGCCGCTTCTCATACCTACCGTCGCTTCTCGTACCTACCGCTGCTTCTCATACCTACCTACCGCCACTTCTCATACCTACCGCTTCTTCTCATACCTACCGCCTCTTCTCATACCTACCGCCGCTTCTCATACCTACCGCCGCTTCTCGTACCTACAGCTGCTTCTCATACCTACCGCCACTTCTCATACCTACTGCCGCTTCTCATACCTACCGCCGCTTCTCGTACCTACCTTGGCTTCTCATACCTACCTACCGCCACTTCTCATACCTACCGCCGCTTCTCGTACCTACCGCTGCTTCTCATACCTATTTTCCGCCACTTCTCATACCTACCGCCGCTTCTCGTACCTACCGCCACTCCTCATACTTACCACCGCTTCTCGTACCTACCACCCCTTCTCATACCTACCGCCGCTTCTCATGCCCACCGCCGCTTCTCATACCTTCCCGCGCTTCTTGTTACTACCGCTGCTTCTCATACCTACCTACCACCACTTCTCATACCTACCACCACTTCTCATACCTACCGCTGCTTCTCATACCTACCTACCGGCACTTTTCATACATACCACCGCTTCTCGTACCTACCGCTGCTTCTCATACATACCGCTGCTTCTCATACCTTCCCGCGCTTCTTGTTACTACCGCTGCTTCTCATACCTACCTACCACCACTTCTCATACCTACCACCACTTCTCATACCTACCGCTGCTTCTCATACCTACCTACCGGCACTTTTCATACATACCACCGCTTCTCGTACCTACCGCTGCTTCTCATACATACCGCTGCTTCTCATACCTACCGTCGCTTCTCGTACCTACCGCTGCTTCTCATACCTACCTATCGCCACTTCTCATACCTACCACTGCTTCTCATACCTAACGCCTCTTCTCATACCTACCGCCGCTTCTCATACCTACCGCCGCTTCTCTTACCTACCGCTGCTTCTCACACCTACCGCCGCTTCTCATAGCTACCGCCGCTTCTCATACCTACCACCGCTTTTCGTACCTACCGCTGCTTCTCATACCTACCGCCATTTCTCATACCTAATGCCGCTTCTTGTGCCTACCGCCACTTCTCATACCTACCGCCGCTTCTTGTACCTACCGCTGCTTCTCATACCTACCGCCGCTTCTCGTACCTACCGCCACTCCTCATACCTACCGCCGCTTCTCGTACCTACCGCCACTCCTCATACTTACTACCGCTTCTCGTACCTACCGCCGCTTCTCATGCCCACCGCGGCTTCTCATACCTACCGCCGCTTCTCGTAACTACAGCTGCTTCACATACCTACCTACCGCCACTTCTCATACCTACCACCACTTTTCATAACTACCGCCGCTTAACGTACCTACCGCTGCTTCTCATACCTACCTACCGCCACTTCTCATACCTAACACCGCTTCTCGTACCTACCGCCGCTTCTCGTACCTACAGCTACTTCTCATACATACCGCCACTTCTCATACCTACTGCCGCTTCTCATACCTACCGCCGCTTCTCGTACCTACTTTGGCTTCTCATACCTACCTACCGCCGCTTGTCATACCTACCACCGCTTCTCGTACCTACCGCTGCTTCTCATACCTATTTTCCGCCACTTCTCATACCTACCGCCGCTTCTCGTACCTACCGCCACTCCTCATACTTACCACCGCTTCTCGTACCTACCGCCCCTTCTCATACCTACCGCCGCTTCTCATGCCCACCAACGCTTCTCATACCTACCGCCGCTTCTCGTAACTACCGCTGCTTCACATACCTACCGCCACTTCTCATACCTACCACCACTTCTCATACCTACCGCCGCTTCTCATACCTACCGCCGCTTCTCGTACCTACCGCCACTTCTTATACCTACTGCCACTTCTCATGCCTATCGCCGCTTCTCATACCTACCGTCGCTTCTCGTACCTACCGCTGCTTCTCTTACCTACCTACCGCCACTTCTCATACCTACCGCCGCTTCTCGTACCTACCGCCACTCCTCATACCTACCGCCGCTTCTGGTACCTACCGCCACTCCTCATACCTAATACCACTTCTCATACCTACGGCCGCTTCTCCTACCTACCGCCGCTTCTTGTACCTACCGCTGCTTCTCATACCTACCTACCGCCACTTCTCATACCTACCGCCACTTCTCGTACCTACCGCCACTCCTCGTACTTACCACCGCTTCTCGTACCTACCGCTGCTTCTCATACCTACCTACCGGCACTTTTCATACCTACCGCCACTTCTCGTACCTACCGCCACTCCTCATACTTACCACCGCTTCTCATACCTACCGCCGCTTCTGGTACCTACCGCCACTCCTCATACCTAATACCACTTCTCATACCTACTGCCGCTTCTCCTACCTACCGCCGCTTCTTGTACCTACCGCTGCTTCTCATACCTACCTACCGCCACTTCTCATAACTACCGCCACTTCTCGTACCTACCTCCACTCCTCATACTTACCACCGCTTCTCATACCTAGCGCAGCTTCTCATACCTACCGCCGCTTCTCATACCCACTGCCGCTTCTCATACCTTCCCGCGCTTCTCGTTACTACCGCTGCTTCTCATACCTACCTACCGCCACTTGTCATACCTACCACCACTTCTCATACCTACTGCCGCTTCTCATACCTACCGTCGCTTCTCATACCTACCGCTGCTTCTCATACCTACCTACCGGCACTTTTCATACCTACCACCGCTTCTCGTACCTACCGCTGCTTCTCATACCTACCGTCGCTTCTCGTACCTACCGCTGCTTCTCATACCTACCTACCGCCACTTCTCATACCTACCGCTACTTCTCATACCTACCGCCTCTTCTCATACCTACCACCGCTTCTCATACCTACCGCCGCTTCTTGTACCTACCGCTGCTTCTCATACCTACCGCCACTTCTCATAGCTACCGCCGCTTCTCATACCTACCACCGCTTCTCGTACCTACCGCTGCTTCTCATACCTACCGCCATTTCTCCTACCTAACGCCGCTTCTTGTACCTACCGCCACTTCTCATACCTACCGCCGCTTCTCGTACCTAACACTGCTTCTCATACCTACCTACCGCCACTTCTCATACCTACCGCCGCTTCTCGTACCTACCGACACTCCTCATACCTACCCCTGCCTCTCGTACCTACCGCCACTCATACTTACTACCGCTTCTCATACCTACCGCCGCTTCTCGTAACTACAGCTGCTTCACATACCTACCTACCGCCACTTCTCATACCTAACACCGCTTCTCGTACCTACCGCCACTTCTCGTACCTACCGCCACTCCTCATACTTACCACCGCTTCTCATACCTACCGCCGCTTCTGCTACCTACCGCCACTCCTCATACCTAATACCACTTCTTATACCTACCGCCGCTTCTCGTACCTACCGCTTCTTCCCATACCTACCTACCGCCACTTCTCATACCTACCGCCACTTCTCATACCTACCGCCACTCCTCATACTTACCACCGCTTCTCGTACCTACCGCAGCTTCTCATACCTACTGCCGCTTCTCGTAACTACCGCTTCTTCTCATACCTACCTACCGCCACATCTCATACCTACCACCACTTTTCATACCTACCTCCGCTTCTCGTACCTACCGCTGCTTCTCATACCTACCTACCGCCACTTCTCATACCTAACACCGCTTCTCGTACCTACCGCCGCTTCTCGTACCTACAGCTGCTTCTCATACCTACCGCCACTTCTCATACCTACTGCCGCTTCTAATACCTACCGCCGCTTCTCGTACCTACCTTGGCTTCTCATACCTACCTATCGGCACTTCTCATACCTACCGCCGCTTGTCATACCTACCGCCGCTTCTCGTACCTACCGCTGCTCGTACCTACCGCTGCTTCTCATACCTATTTTCCGCCACTTCTCATACCTACCGCCGCTTCTCGTACCTACCGCCAATCCTCATACTTACCATCGCTTCTCGTACCTACCGCCCCTTCTCATACCAACCGCCGCTTCTCATGCCCACCGCCGTTTCTCATGCCTACCACCGCTTCTCGTAACTACCGCTGCTTCACATACAAACCTACCGCCACATCTCATACCTACCACCACTTCTCATACCTACCGCCGCTTCTCGTACCTACCGCTGTTTCTCATACCTACCTACCGCAACTTCTCATACCTAACACCGCTTCTCGTACCTACCGCCACTTCTCTTACCTACCGCTGCTTCTCATACCTACCGTCACTTCTCATACCTACCACCGCTTCTCATACCTACCTACCGCCACTTCTCATACCTACCGCCACTTCTCGTACATACCGCCACTCCTCATACTTACCACCGCTTGTTGTACCTACCGCTGCTTCTCATACCCTCCGCCGCTTCTCATACCTTCCCGCGCTTCTCGTTACTACCGCTGCTTCTCATACCTACCTACCAGCACTTCGCATACCTACCACCACTTCTCATACCTACTGCCGCTTCTCATACCTAACACCGCTTCTTGTACCTACCGCCGCTTCTCGTAACTACCGCTGCTTCACATACCTACCTACCGCCACTTCTCATACCTACCACCACTTCTCATACCTACTGCCGCTTCTCGTACCTACCGCTGCTTCTCATACCTACCTACCGCCACTTCTCATACCTAACACCGCTTCTCGTACCTACCGCCACTTCTCGTACCTACCGCCACTCCTCATACTTACCACCGTTTGTCGTACCTACCGCTGCTTCTCATACCCTCCGCCGCTTCTCATACCTTCCCGCGCTTCTTGTTACTACCGCTGCTTCTCATACCTACCTACCACCACTTCTCATACCTACCGCCACTTCTCATACCTACTGCCGCTTCTCATACCTACCGCCGCTTCTCATACCTACCTACCGGCACTTTTCATACCTACCACCGCTTCTCGTACCTACCGCTGCTTCTCATACCTACCGTCGCTTCTCGTACCTACCGCTGCTTCTCATACCTACCTATCGCCACTTCTCATACCTACCACTGCTTCTCATACCTAACGCCTCTTCTCATACCTATCGCCGCTTCTCATACCTACCGCCGCTTCTCTTACCTACCGCTGCTTCTCATACCTACCGCCACTTCTCATACCTACCGCCGGTTCTCATACCTACCGCCGCTTCTCGTACCTACCGCTGCTTCTCATACCTACCGCCATTTCTCATACCTAACGCTGCTTCTTGTACCTACCGCCACTTCTCATACCTACCGCCGCTTCTTGTACCTACCGCCACTTCTCATACCTACCACCGCTTCTCGTACCTACCGCCACTCCTCATACCTACCGCCGCTTCTCGTACCTACCGCCACTCCTCATACTTACTACCGCTTCTCGTACCTAGCGCCGCTTCTCATGCCCACCGCGGCTTCTCATACCTACCGCCGCTTCTCGTAACTACAGCTGCTTCACATACCTACCTACCGCCACTTCTCATACCTACCACCACTTTTCATACCTACCGCCGCTTCTCGTACCTACCGCTGCTTCTCATACCTACCTACCGCCACTTCTCATACCTAACACTGCTTCTCGTACCTAGCGCCGCTTCTCGTACCTACAGCTACTTCTCATACCTACCGCCACTTCTCATACCTACTGCCGCTTCTCATACCTACCGCCGCTTCTCGTACCTACCTTGGCTTCTCATACCTACCTACCGCCGCTTATCATACCTACCGCCGCTTCTCGTACCTACCGCTGCTTCTCATACCTATTTTCCGCCACTTCTCATACCTACCGCCGCTTCTCGTACCTACCGCCACTCCTCATACTTACCACCGCTGCTCGTACCTACCGCCCCTTCTCATACCTACCGCCGCTTCTCATGCCCACCGCCGCTTCTCATACCTACCGCCGCTTCTCGTAACTACCGCTGCTTCACATACCTACCTACCGCCACTTCTCATACCTACCACCACTTCTCATACCTACTGCCGCTTCTCGTACCTACCGCTGCTTCTCATACCTACCTACCGCCACTTCTCATACCTAACACCGCTTCTCGTACCTACCGCCACTTCTCGTACCTACCGCCACTCCTCATACTTACCACCGTTTGTCGTACCTACCGCTGCTTCTCATACCCTCCGCTGCTTCTCATACCTTACCGCGCTTCTTGTTACTACCGCTGCTTCTCATACCTACCTACCACCACTTTTCATACCTACCGCCACTTCTCATACCTACTGCCGCTTCTCATACCTACCGCTGCTTCTCATACCTACCGCCGCTTTTCATACCTACCTACCGGCACTTTTCATACCTACCACCGCTTCTCGTACCTACCGCTGCTTCTCATACCTACCACTGCTTCTCATACCTACCGTCGCTTCTCGTACCTACCGCTGCTTCTCATACCTACCTATCGCCACTTCTCATACCTACCACTGCTTCTCATACCTAACGCCTCTTCTCATACCTACCGCCGCTTCTCATACCTACCGCCGCTTCTCTTACCTACCGCTGCTTCTCATACCTACCGCCGCTTCTCATAGCTACCGCCGCTTCTCATACCTACCGCCGCTTCTCGTACCTACCGCTGCTTCTCATACCTACCGCCATTTCTCATACCTAACGCCGCTTCTTGTGCTTACCGCCACTTCTCATACCTACCGCCGCTTCTTGTACCTACCGCCACTTCTCATACCTACCGCCGCTTCTCGTACCTACCGCCACTCCTCATACCTACCGCCGCTTCTCGTACCTACCGCCACTCCTCATACTTACTACCGCTTCTCGTACCTACCGCCGCTTCTCATGCCCACCGCGGCTTCTCAAACCTACCGCCGCTTCTCGTAACTACAGCTGCTTCACATACCTACCTACCGCCACTTCTCATACCTACCACCACTTTTCATACCTACCGCCGCTTCTCGTACCTACCGCTGCTTCTCATACCTACCTACCGCCACTTCTCATACCTAACACCGCTTCTCGTACCAACCGCCGCTTCTCATACCTACCGCCGCTTCTCGTACCTACCTTGGCTTCTCATACCTACCTACCGCCGCTTATCAAACCTACCGCCGCTTCTCGTACCTACCGCTGCTTCTCATACCTATTTTCCGCCACTTCTCATACCTACCGCCGCTTCTCGTACCTACC
Organism: Lithobates pipiens; assembly: GCF_037356315.1. Lineage (NCBI taxonomy): Eukaryota > Metazoa > Chordata > Amphibia > Anura > Ranidae > Lithobates > Lithobates pipiens. Next base: position 122,727,021 of record NW_027507789.1, on the reverse strand, counting down.
GCCACTCCTCATACATACCACCGCTTTTCGTACCTACCGCCCCTTCTCATACCTACCGCCGCTTCTCGTACCTACTGCCACTTCTCATACCTACTGCCACTTCTCATACCTATCGCCGCTTCTCATACCTACGGTCGCTTCTCGTACCTACCGCTGCTTCTCTTACCTACCTACCGCCACTTCTCATACCTACCGCCGCTTCTCGTACCTACCGCCACTCCTCATACCTACCGCCGCTTCTGGTACCTACCGCCACTCCTCATACCTAATACCACTTCTCATACCTACGGCCGCTTCTCCTACCTACCGCCGCTTCTTGTACCTACCGCTGCTTCTCATACCTACCTACCGCCACTTCTCATACCTACCGCCACTTCTCGTACCTACCGCCACTCCTCATACTTACCACCGCTTCTCGTACCTACCGCTGCTTCTCATACCTACCTACCGGCACTTTTCATACCTACCGCCACTTCTCGTACCTACCGCCACTCCTCATACTTACCACCGCTTCTCATACCTACCGCCGCTTCTGGTACCTACCGCCACTCCTCATACCTAATACCACTTCTCATACCTACTGCTGCTTCTCCTACCTACCGCCGCTTCTTGTACCTACCGCTGCTTCTCATACCTACCTACCGCCACTTCTCATAATTACCGCCACTTCTCGTACCTACCGCCACTCCTCATACTTACCACCGCTTCTCATACCTAGCGCAGCTTCTCATACCTACCGCCGCTTCTCATACCCACTGCCGCTTCTCATACCTTCCCACGCTTCTCGTTACTACCGCTGCTTCTCATACCTACCTACCGCCACTTCTCATACCTACCACCACTTCTCATACCTACTGCCTCTTCTCATACCTACCGCCGCTTCTCATACCTACCGCTGCTTCTCATACCTACCTACCGGCACTTTTCATACCTACCACCGCTTCTCGTACCTACCGCTGCTTCTCATACCTACCACCGCTTCTCATACCTACCGTCGCTTCTCGTACCTACCGCTGCTTCTCATACCTACCTACCGCCACTTCTCATACCTACCGCTGCTTCTCATACCTACCGCCTCTTCTCATACCTACCGCCGCTTCTCATACCTACCGCCGCTTCTCGTACCTACCGCTGCTTCTCATACCTACCACCACTTCTCATAGCTACCGCCGCTTCTCATACCTACCACCGCTTCTCGTACCTACCGCTGCTTCTCATACCTACCGCCATTTCTCCTACCTAACGCCGCTTCTTGTACCTACCGCCACTTTTCATACCTACCGCCGCTTCTCGTACCTAACACTGCTTCTCATACCTACCTACCGCCACTTCTCATACCTACCGCCGCTTCTCGTACCTACCGACACTCCTCATACCTACCGCCGCCTCTCGTACCTACTGCCACTCATACTTACTACCGCTTCTCATACCTACCGCCGCTTCTCGTAACTACAGCTGCTTCACATACCTACCTACCGCCACTTCTCATACCTACCACCACTTTTCATACCTACCTCCGCTTCTCGTACCTACCGCTGCTTCTCATACCTACCTACCGCCACTTCTCATACCTAACACCGCTTCTCGTACCTACCGCCGCTTCTCGTACCTACAGCTGCTTCTCATACCTACCGCCACTTCTCATACCTACTGCCGCTTCTATTACCTACCGCCGCTTCTCGTACCTACCTTGGCTTCTCATACCTACCTACCGCCACTTCTCATACCTACCGCCGCTTGTCATACCTACCGCCGCTTCTCGTACCTACCGCTGCTTCTCATACCTATTTTCTGCCACTTCTCATACCTACCGCCGCTTCTCGTACCTACCGCCACTCCTCATACTTACCACCGCTTCTCGTACCTACCGCCCCTTCTCATACCTACCGCCGCTTCTCATGCCCACCGCCGCTTCTCATGCCCACCGCCGCTTCTCATGCCTACCACCGCTTCTCGTAACTACCGCTGCTTCACATACCTACCTACCGCCACATCTCATACCTACCACCACTTCTCATACCTACCGCCACTTCTCATACCTACCGCTGCTTCTCATACCTACCTACCGCAACTTCTCATACCTAACACCGCTTCTTGTACCTACCGCCGCTTCTCTTACCTACCGCTGCTTCTCATACCTACCGTCACTTCTCATACCTACCACCGCTTCTCATGCCTACCTACCGCCACTTCTCATACCTACCGCCACTTCTCGTACATACCGCCACTCCTCATACTTACCACCGCTTGTTGTACCTACCGCTGCTTCTCATACCCTTCGCCGCTTCTCATACCTTCCCGCGCTTCTCGTTACTACCGCTGCTTCTCATACCTACCTACCAGCACTTCTCATACCTACCAACACTTCTCATACCTACTGCCGCTTCTCATACCTACCGCCGCTTCTCGTACCTACCGCTGCTTCTCATACCTACCTACCGGCACTTTTCATACGTACCACCGCTTCTCGTACCTACCGCTGCTTCTCATACCTACCTATCGCCACTTCTCATACCTAGCGCCACTTCTCGTACCTACCGCTGCTTCTCATACCTACCTACGCCACTTCTCATACCTACCGCTGCTTCTCATACCTACCGCCTCTTCTCATACCTACCGCCGCTTCTCATACCTACCGCCGCCGCTTCTCGTACCTACCGCTGTTTCTCATACCTACCGCCATTTCTCATACCTAACGCCGCTTGTCATACCTACCGCAGCTTCTCGTACCTATCGCTGCTTCTCATACCTATTTTCCGCCACTTCTCATACCTACCGCCGCTTCTCGTACCTACCGCTACTTCTCATACCTACCGCCACTTCTCATACCTACCGCCGCTTCACATACCTACCACCGCTTCTCGTACCTACTGCTGCTTCTAATACCTACCTACCGCCACTTCTCATACCTCCCGCTGCTTCCCATACCTACCTACAGCCACTTCTCATACCTACCGCCGCTTGCCGTACCTACCTCCACTCCTCATACCTACCGCCGCTTCTCGTACCTACCGCCGCTTCTCGTACCTACCGTCGCTTCTCCTACCTACCTCCGCTTCTCATACCTACCGCCGCTTCTCATACCTACGGCCGCTTCTTTTACCTACCGCTGCTTCTCATAACTACCTACCGTCACTTCTCATACCTACCGCCACTCCTCATACCTACCACCGCTTCTCGTACCTACCGCCTTTTCTCATACCTACCACCACTTCTCGTACCTACCACCACTTCTCGTACCTACCACCGCTTCTCGTACCTAACACTGCTTCTCATACCTACCTACCGCCACTTCTCATACCTACCGCCGCTTCTCGTACCTACCGCCACTCCTCATACCTACCGCCACTTCTCGTACCTACCGCCACGCCTCATACTTACTACCGCTTCTCGTACCTACCGCCACTTCTCATACCTACTGCCGCTTCTCATACCTACCGCCGCTTCTCGTACCAAACTTGGCTTCTCATACCTACCTACCGCCACTTGTCATACCTACCGCCGCTTGTCATACCTACCGCCGCTTGCCGCTTCTCGTAACTACCGCTGCTTCACATACCTACCTACCGACACTTCTCATACCTACCACCACTTCTTATACCTACTGCCGCTTCTCATACCTACCGCCGCTTCTCGTACCTACCGCTGCTTCTCATACCTACCTACCGCCACTTCTCATACCTAACACCGCTTCTTGTACCTACCGCCGCTTCTCGTACTTACCGCTGCTTCTCATACCTACCGCCACTTCTCATACCTACCATCGCTTCTCATACCTACCGCCGCTTCTCGTACCTACTTTGGCTTCTCATACCTACCTAACGCCACTTCTCATACCTACCACCGCTTGTCATACCTACCGCCACTCCTCGTACCTACCGCCGCTTCTCGTACCTACCGCCACTTCTCATACCTACCGCCACTTCTCATACCTACCGCCGCTTCTCATACCTACCGCCGCTTCTCGTACCTACCCCCGCTTCTCATACCTACCGCCACTTCTCATACCTACCGCCGCTTCTCGTACCTACCGCCACTCCTCGTACCTACCGCCGCTTCTCGTACCTACCGCCACTCCTCATACCTAATACCACTTCTTATACCTACTGCCGCTTCTAATACCTACCGCCACTCCTCATACTTACCACCGCTTCTCGTACCTACCGCAGCTTCTCATACCTACTGCCGCTTCTCGTAACTACCGCTTCTTCTCATACCTACCTACCGCCACTTCTCATACCTACCGCCACTTCTCATACCTACCGCCGCTTCTCATACCTACTGCCGCTTCTCGTACCTACCTCTGCTTCTCATACCTACCTACCGCCACTTCTCATACCTACCGCCGCTTGTCATACCTACCGCCGCTTCTCGTACCTACCGCCACTCCTCGTACCTACCGCAGCTTCTCGTACCTACCGCCACTTCTCATACCTACCACCGCTACTCATACCTACCGCCGCTTCTCATACCTACCGCCGCTTCTCAAACCTACCGCCGCTTCTCGTACCTACCGCCGCTTCTCATACCTACCTACCGCCCCTTCTCATACCTACAACCGCTTCTCGTACCTACCGCCGCTCCTCGTACCTACCGCCGCTTCTCGTACCTACCGCCACTCCTCATACCTAATACCACTTCTTATACCTACTGCCGCTTCTAATACCTACCGCCGCTTCTCGTACCTACCGCTTCTTCCCATACCTACCTACCGCCACTTCTCATACCTACCGCCACTTCTCATACCTACCGCCACTCCTCATACTTACCACCGCTTCTTGTACCTACCGCAGCTTCTCATACCTACCGCCGCTTCTCGTAACTACCGCTTCTTCTCATACCTACCTACCGCCACTTCTCATACCTACCGCCACTTCTCATACCTACCGCAGCTTCTCATACCTACCGCCGCTTCTCGTACCTATCTCTGCTTCTCGTACCTACCTACCGCCACTTCTCATACCTACCGCCGCTTGTCATACCTACCGCCGCTTCTCGTACCTATCGCTGCTTCTCATACCTATTTTCCGCCACATCTCATACCTACCGCCGCTTCTCGTACCTACCGCTACTCCTCGTACCTACCGCCGCTTCTCGTACCTACCACCGTTTCTCATACCTACCACCGCTTCTCATACCTACCGCCGCTTCTCGTACCTACTGCTTCTTCTCATACCTACCTACAGCCACTTCTCATACCTACCGCCGCTTCACATACCTACCGCCGCTTCTCGTACCTACTGCTGCTTCTAATACCTACCTACCGCCACTTCTCATACCTACCGCTGCTTCCCATACCTACCTACAGCCACTTCTCATACCTACCGCCGCTTGCCGTACCTACCTTCACTCCTCATACCTACCGCCGCTTCTCGTACCTACCGCCGCTTCTCGTACCTACCGTCGCTTCTCATACCTACCTCCGCTTCTCATACCTACCGCCGCTTCTCATACCTACGGCCGCTTCTTTTACCTACCGCTGCTTCTCATAACTACCTACCGTCACTTCTCATACCTACCGCCACTCCTCATACCTACCACCGCTTCTCGTACCTACCGCCTTTTCTCATACCTACCACCACTTCTCGTACCTACCACCACTTCTCGTACCTACCACCGCTTCTCGTACCTAACACTGCTTCTCATACCTACCTACCGCCACTTCTCATACCTACCGCCGCTTCTCGTACCTACCGCCACTCCTCATACCTACCGCCGCTTCTCGTACCTACCGCCACGCCTCATACTTACTACCGCTTCTCGTACCTACCGCCACTTCTCATACCTACTGCCGCTTCTCATACCTACCGCCGCTTCTCGTACCTAACTTGGCTTCTCATACCTACCTACCGCCACTTGTCATACCTACCGCCGCTTGTCATACCTACCGCCGCTTGCCGCTTCTCGTAACTACCACTGCTTCACATACCTACCTACCGACACTTCTCATACCTACCACCACTTCTTATACCTACTGCCGCTTCTCATACCTACCGCCGCTTCTCGTACCTACCGCTGCTTCTCATACCTACCTACCGCCACTTCTCATACCTAACACCGCTTCTTGTACCTCCCGCCGCTTCTCGTACTTACCGCTGCTTCTCATACCTACCGCCGCTTCTCATACCTACCATCGCTTCTCATACCTACCGCCGCTTCTCATACCTACTTTGGCTTCTCATACCTACCTAACGCCACTTCTCATACCTACCACCGCTTGTCATACCTACCGCCACTCCTCGTACCTACCGCCGCTTCTCGTACCTACCGCCACTTCTCATACCTACCGCCGCTTCTCATACCTACCGCCACTTCTCGTACCTACCCCCGCTTCTCATACCTACCTACCGCCACTTCTCATACCTACCGCCGCTTCTCGTACCTACCGCCACTCCTCGTACCTACCGCCGCTTCTCGTACCTACCGCCACTCCTCATACCTAATACCACTTCTCATACCTAATACCTACTGCCGCTTCTAATACCTACCGCCACTCCTCATACTTACCACCGCTTCTCGTACCTACCGCAGCTTCTCATACCTACTGCCGCTTCTCGTAACTACCGCTTCTTCTCATACCTACCTACCGCCACTTCTCATACCTACCGCCACTTCTCATACCTACCGCCGCTTCTCATACCTACCGCCGCTTCTCGTACCTACCTCTGCTTCTCATACCTACCTACCGCCACTTCTCATACCTACCGCCGCTTGTCATACCTACCGCCGCTTCTTGTACCTACCGCCACTCCTCGTACCTACCGCAGCTTCTCGTACCTACCGCCACTTCTCATACCTACCGCCGCTACTCATACCTACCGCTGCTTCTCATACCTACCGCCGCTTCTCATACCTACCGCCGCTTCTCGTACCTACCGCCGCTTCTCATACCTACCTACCGCCCCTTCTCATACCTACCACCGCTTCTCGTACCTACGGCCGCTCCTCGTACCTACCGCCGCTTCTCGTACCTACCGCCACTCCTCATACCTAATACCACTTCTTATACCTACTGCCGCTTCTAATACCTGCCGCCGCTTCTCGTACCTACCGCTTCTTCCCATACCTACCTACCGCCACTTCTCATACCTACCGCCACTTCTCGTACCTACCGCCACTCCTCATACTTACCACCGCTTCTCGTACCTACCGCAGCTTCTCATCCCTACCGCCGCTTCTCGTAACTACCGCTTCTTCTCATACCTACCTACCGCCACTTCTCATACCTACCGCCACTTCTCATACCTACCGCAGCTTCTCATACCTACCGCCGCTTCTCGTACCTATCTCTGCTTCTCGTACCTACCTACCGCCACTTCTCATACCTACCGCCGCTTGTCATACCTACCGCCGCTTCTCGTACCTATCGCTGCTTCTCATACCTATTTTCCGCCACATCTCATACCTACCGCCGCTTCTCGTACCTACCGCTACTCCTCGTACTTACCGCCGCTTCTCGTACCTACCACCACTTCTCATACCTACCACCGCTTCTCATACCTACCGGCGCTTCTTGTACCTACCGCTTCTTCTCATACCTACCTACAGCCACTTCTCATACCTACCGCCGCTTCTCTTACCTACCGCCGCTCCTCGTACCTACCACCGCTTCTCGTACCTACCACCGCTTCTCATACCTACCGCCGCTTCTCGTACCTACCGCTTCTTCTCATACCTACCTACCGCCACTTCTCATACCTACCGCCGCTTCTCGTACCTACCGCCACTCCTCGTACCTACCACCGCTTCTCGTACCCACCACTGCTTCTCATACCTACCGCCACTTCTCATACCTACTGCCGCTTCACATACCTACCGCCGCTTCTCGTACCTATTGCTGCTTCTAATACCTACCTACCGCCACTTCTCATACCTACCGCTGCTTCCCATACCTACCTACAGCCACTTCTCATACCTACCGCCGCTTGCCGTACCTACCTCCACTCCTCATACCTACCGCCGCTTCTCGTACCTACCGCCGCTTCTCGTACCTACCGTCGCTTCTCATACCTACCTCCGCTTCTCATACCTACCGCCGCTTCTCATACCTACGGCCGCTTCTTTTACCTACCGCTGCTTCTCATAACTACCTACCGTCACTTCTCATACCTACCGCCACTCCTCATACCTACCACCGCTTCTCGTACCTACCGCCTTTTCTCATACCTACCACCACTTCTCGTACCTACCACCACTTCTCGTACCTACCACCGCTTCTCGTACCTAACACTGTTTCTCATACCTACCTACCGCCACTTCTCATACCTACCGCCGCTTCTCGTACCTACCGCCACTCCTCATACCTACCGCCGCTTCTCGTACCTACCGCCACGCCTCATACTTACTACCGCTTCTCGTACCTACCGCCACTTCTCATACCTACTGCCGCTTCTCATACCTACCGCCGCTTCTCGTACCTAACTTGGCTTCTCATACCTACCTACCGCCGCTTGTCATACCTACCGCCGCTTGTCATACCTACCGCCGCTTGCCGCTTCTCATAACTACCGCTGCTTCACATACCTACCACCACTTCTCATACCTACCGACACTTCTCATACCTACCACCACTTCTCATACCTACCGCCGCTTCTCATACCTACCGCCGCTTCTCGTACCTACCGTTGCTTCTCACACCTACCTACCGCCACTTCTCATACCTAACACCGCTTCTTGTACCTACCGCCGCTTCTCGTACTTACCGCTGCTTCTCATACCTACCGCCGCTTTTCATACCTACCATCGCTTCTCATACCTACCGCCGCTTCTCGTACCTACTTTGGCTTCTCATACCTACCTAACGCCACTTCTCATACCTACCACCGCTTGTCATACCTACCGCCACTCCTCGTACCTACCGCCGCTTCTCGTACCTACCGCCACTTCTCATACCTACCGCCACTTCTCATACCTACCGCCGCTTCTCGTACCTACCGCCGCTTCTCGTACCTACCGCCGCTTCTCGTACCTATCTCTGCTTCTCGTACCTACCTACCGCCACTTCTCATACCTACCGCCGCTTGTCATACCTACCGCCGCTTCTCGTACCTATCGCTGCTTCTCATACCTATTTTCCGCCACATCTCATACCTACCGCCGCTTCTCGTACCTACCGCTACTCCTCGTACCTACCGCCGCTTCTCGTACCTACCACCGCTTCTCATACCTTCCACCGCTTCTCATACCTACCGCCGCTTCTCGTACCTACCGCTTCTTCTCATACCTACCTACAGCCACTTCTCATACCTACCGCCGCTTCTCTTACCTACCGCCGCTCCTCGTACCTACCACCGCTTCTCGTACCTACCACTGCTTCTCATACCTACCGCCGCTTCTCGTACCTACCGCTTCTTCTCATACCTACCTACCGCCACTTCTCATACCTACCGCCGCTTCTCGTACCTACCGCCACTCCTCGTACCTACCACCGCTTCTCGTACCTACCACTGCTTCTCATACCTACCGCCACTTCTCATACCTACCGCCGCTTCACATACCTACCGCCGCTTCTCGTACCTACTGCTGCTTCTAATACCTACCTACCGCCGCTTCTCGTACCTACCGTTGCTTCTCACACCTACCTACCGCCACTTCTCATACCTAACACCGCTTCTTGTACCTACCGCCGCTTCTCGTACTTACCGCTGCTTCTCATACCTACCGCCACTTCTCATACCTACCATCGCTTCTCATACCTACCGCCGCTTCTCGTACCTACTTTGGCTTCTCATACCTACCTAACGCCACTTCTCATACCTACCACCGCTTGTCATACCTACCGCCACTCCTCGTACCTACCGCCGCTTCTCGTACCTACCGCCACTTCTCATACCTACCGCCGCTTCTCATACCTACCGCCGCTTCTCGTACCTACCGCCGCTTCTCGTACCTATCTCTGCTTCTCGTACCTACCTACCGCCACTTCTCATACCTACCGCCGCTTGTCATACCTACCGCCGCTTCTCGTACCTATCGCTGCTTCTCATACCTATTTTCCGCCACATCTCATACCTACCGCCGCTTCTCGTACCTACCGCTACTCCTCGTACCTACCGCCGCTTCTCGTACCTACCACCGCTTCTCATACCTACCACCGCTTCTCATACCTACCGCCGCTTCTCATACCTACCGCTTCTTCTCATACCTACCTACAGCCACTTCTCATACCTACCGCCGCTTCTCTTACCTACCGCCGCTCCTCGTACCTACCACCGCTTCTCGTACCTACCACTGCTTCTCATACCTACCGCCGCTTCTCGTACCTACCGCTTCTTCTCATACCTACCTACCGCCACTTCTCATACCTACCGCCGCTTCTCGTACCTACCGCCACTCCTCGTACCTACCACCGCTTCTCGTACCTACCACTGCTTCTCATACCTACCGCCACTTCTCATACCTACCGCCGCTTCACATACCTACCGCCGCTTCTCGTACCTACTGCTGCTTCTAATACCTACCTACCGCCGCTTCTCGTACCTACCGTTGCTTCTCACACCTACCTACCGCCACTTCTTATACCTAACACCGCTTCTTGTACCTACCGCCGCTTCTCGTACTTACCGCTGCTTCTCATACCTACCGCCACTTCTCATACCTACCATCGCTTCTCATACCTACCGCCGCTTCTCGTACCTACTTTGGCTTCTCATACCTACCTAACGCCACTTCTCATACCTACCACCGCTTGTCATACCTACCGCCACTCCTCGTACCTACCGCCGCTTCTCGTACCTACCGCCACTTCTCATACCTACCGCCACTTCTCATACCTACCGCCGCTTCTCATACCTACCGCCGCTTCTCGTACCTACCGCCACTTCTCGTACCTATCTCTGCTTCTCGTACCTACCTACCGCCACTTCTCATACCTACCGCCGCTTGTCATACCTACCGCCGCTTCTCGTACCTATCGCTGCTTCTCATACCTATTTTCCGCCACATCTCATACCTACTGCCGCTTCTCGTACCTACCGCTACTCCTCGTACCTACCGCCGCTTCTCGTACCTATCACCGCTTCTCATACCTACCACCGCTTCTCATACCTACCGCCGCTTCTCGTACCTACCGCTTCTTCTCATACCTACCTACAGCCACTTCTCATACCTACCGCCGCTTCTCTTACCTACCGCCGCTCCTCGTACCTACCACCGCTTCTCGTACCTACCATTGCTTCTCATACCTACCGCCGCTTCTCGTACCTACCGCTTCTTCTCATACCTACCTACCGCCACTTCTCATACCTACCGCCGCTTCTCGTACCTACCGCCACTCCTCGTACCTACCACCGCTTCTCGTACCTACCACTGCTTCTCATACCTACCGCCGCTTCACATACCTACCGCCGCTTCTCGTACCTACTGCTGCTTCTAATACCTACCTACCGCCACTTCTCATACCTACCGCTGCTTCCCATACCTACCTACAGCCACTTCTCATACCTACCGCCGCTTGCCGTACCTACCTCCACTCCTCATACCTACCGCCGCTTCTCGTACCTACCGCCGCTTCTCGTACCTACCGTCACTTCTCATACCTACCTCCGCTTCTCATACCTACTGCCGCTTCTCATACCTACGGCCGCTTCTTTTACCTACCGCTGCTTCTCATAACTACCTACCGTCACTTCTCATACCTACCGCCACTCCTCATACCTACCACCGCTTCTCGTACCTACCGCCTTTTCTCATACCTACCACCACTTCTCGTACCTACCACCACTTCTCGTACCTACCACCGCTTCTCGTACCTACCACTGCTTCTCATACCTACCTACCGCCACTTCTCATACCTACCGCCGCGTCTCGTACCTACCGCCACTCCTCATACCTACCGCCGCTTCTCGTACCTACCGCCACGCCTCATACTTACTACCGCTTCTCGTACCTACCGCCACTTCTCATACCTACTGCCGCTTCTCATACCTACCGCCGCTTCTCGTACCTAACTTGGCTTCTCATACCTACCTACCGCCGCTTGTCATACCTACCGCCGCTTGTCATACCTACCGCCGCTTGCCGCTTCTCGTAACTACCGCTGCTTCACATACCTACCACCACTTCTCATACCTACCGACACTTCTCATACCTACCACCACTTCTCATACCTACCGCCGCTTCTCATACCTACCGCCGCTTCTCGTACCTACCGCTGCTTCTCACACCTACCTACCGCCACTTCTCATACCTAACACCGCTTCTTGTACCTACCGCCGCTTCTCGTACTTACCGCTGCTTCTCATACCTACCGCCACTTCTCATACCTACCATCGCTTCTCATACCTACCGCCGCTTCTCGTACCTACTTTGGCATCTCATACCTACCTAACGCCACTTCTCATACCTACCGCCACTCCTCGTACCTACCGCCGCTTCTCGTACCTACCGCCACTTCTCATACCTACCGCCACTTCTCATACCTACCGCCGCTTCTCATACCTACTGCCGCTTCTCGTACCTACCCCCGCTTCTCATACCTACCTACCGCCACTTCTCATACCTACCGCCGCTTCTCGTACCTACCGCCACTCCTCATACCTACCGCCGCTTCTCGTACCTACCGCCACTCCTCATACCTAATACCACTTCTTATACCTACTGCCGCTTCTAATACCTACCGCCACTCCTCATACTTACCACCGCTTCTCGTTCCTACCGCAGCTTCTCATACCTACCGCCGCTTCTCATAACCACCGCCGCTTCTCATACCTATCGCCGCTTCTCGTAACTACCGCTTCTTCTCATACCTACCTACCGCCACTTCTCATACCTACCGCCACTTCTCATACCTACCGCCGCTTCTCATACCTACCGCCGCTTCTCGTACCTACCTCTGCTTCTCATACCTACCTACCGCCACTTCTCATACCTACCGCCGCTTGTCATACCTACCGCCGCTTCTCGTACCTACCGCCACTCCTCGTACCTACCGCCACTCCTCGTACCTACCGCAGCTTCTCGTACCTACCGCCACTTCTCATACCTACCGCCGCTACTCATACCTACCGCCGCTTCTCATACCTAGCGCCGCTTCTCATACCTACCGCCGCTTCTCGTACCTACCGCCGCTTCTCGTACCTACCGCCGCTTCTCATACCTACCTACCGCCCCTTCTCATACCTACCACCGCTTCTTGTACCTACCGCCGCTCCTCGTACCTACCGCCGATACTCGTACCTACCGCCACTCCTCATACCTAATACCACTTCTTATACCTACTGCCGCTTCTAATACCTACCGCCGCTTCTCGTACCTACCGCTTCTTCCCATACCTACCTACCGCCACTTCTCATACCTACCGCCACTTCTCGTACCTACCGCCACTCCTCATACTTACCACCGCTTCTCGTACCTACCGCCGCTTCTCGTAACTACCGCTTCTTCTCATACCTACCTACCGCCACTTCTCATACCTACCGCCACTTCTCATACCTACCGCAGCTTCTCATACCTACCGCCGCTTCTCATACCTATCTCTGCTTCTCGTACCTACCTACCGCCACTTCTCATACCTACCGCCGCTTGTCATACCTACCGCCGCAACTCGTACCTATCGCTGCTTCTCATACCTATTTTCCGCCACATCTCATACCTACCGCCGCTTCTCGTACCTACCGTTACTCCTCGTACCTACCGCCGCTTCTCGTACCTACCGCCGCTTCTCATACCTACCACCGCTTCTCATACCTACCGCCGATTCTCGTACCTACCGCTTCTTCTCATACCTACCTACCGCCACTTCTCATACCTACCGCCGCTTCTCTTACCTACCGCCGCTCCTCGTACCTACCACCGCTTCTCGTACCTACCACTGCTTCTCATACCTACCGCCGCTTCTCATACCTACCACCGCCACTGCTCGTACCTACCACCGCTTCTCGTACCTACCACTGCTTCTCATACCTACCGCCGCTTCTCATACCTACCGCCGCTTCTCGTACCTACTGCTGCTTCTAATACCTACCTATCGCCACTTCTCATACCTACCGCTGCTTCTCGTACCTACCGCCACTCCTCATACCTACCACCGCTTCTCGTACCTACCGCCGCTTCTCGTACCTACCGCCGCTTCTCATACCTACCGCCGCTTCTCGTACCTACCGCTGCTTCCCATACCTACCTACAGCCACTTCTCATACCTACCGCCGCTTGCCGTACCTACCTCCACTCCTCATACCTACCGCCGCTTCTCGTACCTACCACTGCTTCTCATACCTACGTACCATCACTTCTCATACCTACCGCCACTCCTCATACCTACCACCGCTTCTCGTGCCTACCGCCATTTCTCATACCTACCACCACTTCTCGTACCTACCACCGCTTCTCGTACCTACCACCGCTTCTCGTACCTACCACAGTTTCTCATACCTACCACCACTTCTCGTACCTACCGCCACTTCTCACACCTACCGCCGCTTCTCGTACCTACCGCCGCTTCTCTTACCTACCACCGCTTCTTCTACCTACCGCCACTTCTCATACCTACCACCGCTTCTCATACCTACCGCCCCTTCTCATACTTACCGCCACTTCTCATACCTACCGCCGCTTCTCGTACCTACCACCGCTTCTCGTACCTACCGCCGCTTCTCATACCTACCGCCGCTTCTCATACCTTCCGCCGCTTCTCGTACCTACCGCTGCTTCTCAAACCTACCTACCGCCACTTGTCATACCTTCCGCCGCTTCTCGTACCTATTTTCCGCCGCTTCTCGTACCTACCACCGCTTCTCGTACCTACCGCCGCTTCTCATACCTACCGCCGCTTCTCGTACCTACCGCTGCTTCTCAAACCTACCTACCGCCACTTGTCATACCTACCGCCGCTTCTCGTACCTACCGCTACTTCTCATACCTACCGCCACTTCTCGTACCTACCGCTGCTTCTCATACCTACCTACCGCCAATTCTCATACCTACCGCCACTTGTCATACCTACCGCCGCTTCTTGTACCTACCGCTGCTTCTCATGCCTATCGTCCGCAACTTCTCATACCTACCGCCGCTTCTCGTACCTACCTCCACTCCTCATACCTACAGCGGCTTCTCGTACCTACCACTGCTTCTCATACCTACCGCCGCTTCTCATACCTACCGCCACTTCTCATACCTACCGCCACTTCTCATACCTACCGCCGCTTCTCGTACCTACCTCTGCTTCTCATACCTACCTACCGCCACTTTTCATACCTACCGCCGCTTGTCATACCTACCGCCGCTTCTAGTACCTACCGCTGTTTCTCATACCTATTTTCCGCCACTTCTCATACCTACCGCCGCTTCTCGTACCTACCGCCACTCCTCATACCTACCGCCGCTTCTCGTACCTACCACCGCTTCTCATACCTACCACCGCTTCTCATACCTACCGCCGCTTCTCGTACCTACCGCTTCTTCTCATACCTACCTACCCCCACTCCTCGTACCTACCACCGCTTCTCGTACCTACCGCCGCTTGTCATACCTACCGCCACTTCTCATACCTACCACCGCTTCTCGTACCTACCGCCGCTTCTCATACCTACCGCCGCTTCTTGTACCTACCGCTGCTTCTCGTACCTACCTACCGCCACTTGTCATACCTACCGCCGCTTCTCGTACCTACCGCTACTTCTCATACCTACCGCCGCTTCTCGTACCTACCGCTGCTTCTCATACCTACCTACCGCCACTTCTGATACCTACCGCCACTTGTCATACCTACCGCCGCTTCTCGTACCTACCGCTGCTTCTCATGCCTATCTTCCGCAACTTCTCATACCTACCACCGCTTCTCATACCTACCGCCGCTTCTCGTACCTACCGCTGCTTCCCATACCTACCTACAGCCACTTCTCATACCTACCACCGCTTGCCGTACCTACCTCCACTCCTCATACCTACCGCCGCTTCTCGTACCTACCGCTGCTTCTCGTACCTACCGCTGCTTCTCATACCTACGTACCGTCACTTCTCATACCTACCGCCACTCCTCATACCTACCACCGCTTCTCGTGCCTACCGCCATTTCTCATACCTACCACCACTTCTCGTACCTACCACCGCTTCTCGTACCTACCACCGCTTCTCGTACCTACCACAGTTTCTCATACCTACCACCACTTCTCGTACCTACCGCCACTTCTCACACCTACCGTCGCTTCTCGTACCTACCGCCGCTTCTCTTACCTACCACCGCTTCTTCTACCTACCGCCACTTCTCATACCTACCACCGCTTCTCGTACCTACCGCCCCTTCTCATACTTACCGCCACTTCTCATACCTACCGCCGCTTCTCGTACCTACCACCGCTTCTCCTACCTACCGCCGCTTCTCATACCTACCGCCGCTTCTCATACCTACCGCCGCTTCTCGTACCTACCGCTGCTTCTCAAACCTACCTACCACCACTTGTCATACCTACCGCCGCTTCTCGTACCTACCGCTACTTCTCATACCTACCGCCACTTCTCGTACCTACCGCTGCTTCTCATACCTTCCGCCACTCCTCATACCTACCACCGCTTCTCTTACCTACCGCCGCTCCTCGTACCTACTGCTGCTTCTAATACCTACCTACCGCCACTCCTCATACCTACCACCGCTTCTCGTACCTACCGCCGCTTCTCATACCTACCGCCGCTTCTCATACCTACCGCCGCTACTCGTACCTACCGCTGCTTCCAATACCTACCTACAGCCACTTCTCATACCTACCGCCGCTTGCCGTACCTACCTCCACTCCTCATACCTACCGCCGCTTCTCGTACCTACCGCTGCTTCTCGTACCTACCACCGCTTCTCGTACCTACCGCCGCTTCTCATACCTACCGCCGCTTCTCGTACCTACCGCTGCTTCTCAAACCTACCTACCACCACTTGTCATACCTACCGCCGCTTCTCATACCTACCACCGCCACTGCTCGTACCTACCGCCGCTTCTCATATCTACCGCCGCTTCTCATACCTACCGCCGCTTCTCGTACCTACTGCTGCTTCTAATACCTACCTACCGCCACTCCTCATACCTACCACCGCTTCTCGTACCTACCGCCGCTTCTCATACCTACCGCCGCTTCTCATACCTACCGCCGCTTCTCGTACCTACCGCTGCTTCCAATACCTACCTACAGCCACTTCTCATACCTACCGCCGCTTGCCGTACCTACCTCCACTCCTCATACCTACCGCCGCTTCTCGTACCTACCGCTGCTTCTCGTACCTACCGCTGCTTCTCATACCTACCTACCGTCACTTCTCATACCT
Organism: Lithobates pipiens; assembly: GCF_037356315.1. Classification (NCBI taxonomy): domain Eukaryota; kingdom Metazoa; phylum Chordata; class Amphibia; order Anura; family Ranidae; genus Lithobates; species Lithobates pipiens. The sequence goes on along the minus strand of NW_027507789.1, from coordinate 122,709,773 downwards.
ACCGCCACTCCTCATACCTACCACCGCTTCTCGTGCCTACCGCCATTTCTCATACCTACCACCACTTCTCGTACCTACCACCGCTTCTCGTACCTACCACCGCTTCTCGTACCTACCACAGTTTCTCATACCTACCACCACTTCTCGTACCTACCGCCACTTCTCACACCTACCGCCGCTTCTCGTACCTACCGCCGCTTCTCTTACCTACCACCGCTTCTTCTACCTACCGCCACTTCTCATACCTACCACCGCTTCTCGTACCTACCGCCCCTTCTCATACTTACCGCAACTTCTCATACCTACCGCCGCTTCTCGTACCTACCACAGCTTCTCGTACCTACCGCTGCTTCTCATACCTACCGCCGCTTCTCATACCTACCGCCGCTTCTTGTACCTACCGCTGCTTCTCAAACCTACCTACCGCCACTTGTCATACCTACCGCCGCTTCTCGTACCTACCGCTGCTTATCATACCTACCGCCACTTCTCGTACCTACCGCTGCTTCTCATACCTACCTACCGCCAATTCTCATACCTACCGCCACTTGTCATACCTACCGCCGCTTCTCATACCTACCGCCGCTTCTCGTACCTACCACCGCTTCTCGTACCTACTGCTGCTTCTCATACCTACCGCCGCTTCTCATACCTACCGCCGCTTCTCGTACCTACCGCTGCTTCTCAAACCTACCTACCGCCACTTGTCATACCTACCGCCGCTTCTTGTACCTACCGCTGCTTCTCATGCCTATCGTCCGCATCTTCTCATACCTACCGCCGCTTCTCGTACCTACCTCCACTCCTCATACCTACAGCGGCTTCTCGTACCTACCACTGCTTCTCATACCTACCGCCGCTTCTCATACCTACCGCCACTTCTCATACCTACCGCCACTTCTCATACCTACCGCCGCTTCTCGTACCTACCTCTGCTTCTCATACCTACCTACCGCCACTTCTCATACCTACCGCCGCTTGTCATACCTACCGCCGCTTCTAGTACCTACCGCTTCTTCTCATACCTACCTACCGCCACTCCTCGTACCTACCACCGCTTCTCGTACCTACCGCCGCTTGTCATACCTTCCGCCACTTCTCATACCTACCGCCGCTTCTCGTACCTACCGCCGCTTCTCATACCTACCGCCGCTTCTCGTACCTACCGCTGCTTCTCGTACCTACCTACCGCCACTTGTCATACCTACCGCCGCTTCTCGTACCTACCGCTACTTCTCATACCTACCGCCGCTTCTCGTACCTACCGTTGCTTCTCATACCTACCTACCGCCACTTCTGATACCTACCGCCACTTGTCATACCTACCGCCGCTTCTCGTACCTACCGCTGCTTCTCATGCCTATCTTCCGCAACTTCTCATACCTACCACCGCTTCTCGTACCTACCGCCACTCCTCATACCTACCGCCGCTTCTCGTACCTAACACTGCTTCTCATACCTACCGCTGCTTCTCATCCCTACCGCCGCTTCTCATACCTACCGCCTCTTCTCGTACCTACCTCTGCTTCTCATACCTACCTACCACCACTTCTAATACCTACCGCCGCTTGTCATACCTACCGCCGCTTCTCGTACCTACCTCTGCTTCTCATACCTACCTACCACCACTTCTAATACCTACCGCCGCTTGTCATACCTACCGCCGCTTCTTTTACCTACCGCTGCTTCTCATACCTACCTACCGTCACTTCTCATACCTACCGCCACTCCTCATACCTACCACCGCTTCTCGTACCTACTGCCATTTCTCATACCTACCACCACTTCTCGTACCTACCACCGCTTCTCGTACCTACCACAGTTTCTCATACCTACCACCACTTCTCGTACCTACCGCCACTTCTCACACCTACCGCCGCTTCTCGTACCTACCACCGCTTCTCGTACCTACCACCGCTTCTTCTACCTACCGCCGCTTCTCATACCTACCACCGCTTCTCGTACCTACCGCCCCTTCTCATACTTACCACCACTTCTCATACCTACCGCCGCTTCTCGTACCTACCACCGTTTCTCGTACCTACCGCTGCTTCTCATACCTACCGCCGCTTCTCATACCTACCGCCGCTTCTCGTACCTACCGCTGCTTCTCATACCTACCTACCGCCACTTGTCATACCTACCGCCGCTTCTCGTACCTACCGCTACTTCTCATACCTACCACCGCTTCTCGTACCTACCGCTGCTTCTCCTACCTACCTACCGCCACTTCTCATACCTACCGCCACTTGTCATACCTACCGCCGCTTCTCGTACCTACCGGTGCTTCTCATGCCTATCGTCCGCAACTTCTCATACCTACCGCCGCTTCTCGTACCTACCGCCACTCCTCATACCTACAGCGGCTTCTTGTACCTACCACTGCTTCTCATACCTACTGCCGTTTCTCATACCTACCGCCACTTCTCATACCTACCGCCGCTTCTTGTACCTACCTCTGCTTCTCATACCTACCTACCGCCACTTCTCATGCCTACCGCCACTTGTCATACCTACCGCCGCTTCTAGTACCTACCGCTGCTTCTCATACCTATTTTCCACCACTTCTCTTACCTACCGCCGCTTCTTGTACCTACAGCCACTCCTCATACCTACCGCCGCTTCTCGTACCTACCACTGCTTCTCATACCTACCACCGCTTCTCATACCTACCGCCGCTGCTTGTACCTACCGCCACTCCTCGTACCTACCACCGTTTCTCGTACCTACCGCCGCTTGTCATACCTACCGCCGCTTGTCATACCTACTGCCGCTTCTCGTACCTACCGCTTCTTCTCATACCTACCGCCGCTTGTACCTACCGCTGCTTCTCATACCTACCTACCTCCACTTCTGATACCGACCACGACTTCTCGTACCTACCACCACTTCTCGTACCTACCACCGCTTCTCGTACCTACCACAGTTTCTCATACCTACCACCACTTCTTGTACCTACCGCCACTTCTCACACCTACCGCTGCTTCTCGTACCTACCTACCGCCACTTGTCATACCTACCGCCGCTTCTCGTACCTACCGCTACTTCTCATACCTACCGCCGCTTCTCGTACCTACCGCTGCTTCTCATACCTACCTACCGCCACTTCTGATACCTACCGCCACTTGTCATACCTACCGCCGCTTCTCGTACCTACTGCTGCTTCTCATGCCTATCTTCCGCAACTTCTCATACCTACCACCGCTTCTCGTACCTACCGCCACTCCTCATACCTACCGCCGCTTCTCGTACCTACCACTGCTTCTCATCCCTACCGCCGCTTCTCATCCCTACCGCCGCTTCTCATCCCTACCGCCGCTTCTCATACCTACCGCCTCTTCTCGTACCTACCTCTGCTTCTCATACCTACCTACCACCACTTTTAATACCTACCGCCGCTTGTCATACCTACCGCCGCTTCTTTTACCTACCGCTGCTTCTCATACCTACCTACCGTCACTTCTCATACCTACCGCCACTCCTCATACCTACCACCGCTTCTCGTACCTACCGCCACTTCTCATACCTACCGCCGCTTCTCATACCTACCGCCGCTTCTCGTACCTACCCCCGCTTCTCATACCTACCTACCGCCACTTCTCATACCTACCGCCGCTTCTCGTACCTACCGCCACTCCTCATACCTACCGCCGCTTCTCGTACCTACCGCCACTCCTCATACCTAATACTACTTCTTATACCAACTGCCGCTTCTAATACCTACCGCCACTCCTCATACTTACCACCGCTTCTCGTACCTACCGCAGCTTCTCATACCTACCGCCGCTTCTCATAACCACCGCCGCTTCTTATACCTACCAACGCTTCTCGTACCTACCGCCACTTCTCATACCTACCGCCACTTCTCATACCTACCGCCGCTTCTCATACCTACCGCCGCTTCTCGTACCTACCGCCGCTTCTCATACCTACCTACCGCCCCTTCTCATACCTACCACCGCTTCTCGTACATACCGCCTCTCCTCGTACCTACCGCCGCTTCTCGTACCTACCGCCACTCCTCATACCTAATACCACTTCTTATACCTACTGCCGCTTCTAATACCTACCGCCGCTTCTCGTACCTACCGCTTCTTCCCATACCTACCTACCGCCACTTCTCATACCTACCGCCACTTCTCGTACCTACCGCCACTCCTCATACTTACCACCGCTTCTCGTACATACCGCAGCTTCTCATACCTACCGCCGCTTCTCATAACCACCGCCGCTTCTCATACCTACCGCCGCTTCTCGTAGCTACCGCTTTTTCTTATACCTACCTACCGCCACTTCTCATACCTACCGCCACTTCTCATACCTACCGCAGCTTCTCATACCTACCGCCGCTTCTCGTACCTATCTCTGCTTCTCGTACCTACCTACCGCTACTTCTCATACCTACCGCCGCTTGTCATACCTACCGCCGCTTCTCGTACCTATCGCTGCTTCTCATACCTATTTTCCGCCACATCTCATACCTACCGCCGCTTCTCGTACCTACCGCTACTCCTCGTACCTACCGCCGCTTCTCGTACCTACCACCGCTTCTCATACCTACCACCGCTTCTCATACCTACCGCCGCTTCTAGTACCTACCGCTTCTTCTCATACCTACCTACCACCACTTCTCATACCTACCGCCGCTTCTCTTACCTACCGCCGCTCCTCGTACCTACCACCGCTTCTCGTACCTACCACTGCTTCTCATACCTACCGCCGCTTCTCATACCTACCGCCGCCTCTCATACCTACCGCCGCTTCTCGTACCTACTGCTGCTTCTAATACCTACCTACCGCCACTTCTCATACCTACCGCTGCTTCTCGTACCTACCGCCACTCCTCATACCTACCACCGCTTCTCGTACCTACCGCCGCTTCTCATACCTACCGCCGCTTCTCGTACCTACCGCCGCTTCTCGTACCTACCGCCGCTTCTCGTACCTACCGCTGCTTCTAATACCTACCTACAGCCACTTCTCATACCTACCGCCGCATGCCGTACCTACCTCCACTCCTCATACCTACCGCCGCTTCTCGTACCTACCGCTGCTTCTCGTACCTACCGCTGCTTCTCATACCTACCTACCGTCACTTCTCATACCTACCGCCACTCCTCATACCTACCACCGCTTCTCGTGCCTACCGCCATTTCTCATACCTACCACCACTTCTCGTACCTACCACCGCTTCTGGTACCTACCACCGCTTCTCGTACCTACCACAGTTTCTCATACCTACCACCACTTCTCGTACCTACCGCCACTTCTCACACCTACCGCCGCTTCTCGTACCTACCGCCGCTTCTCTTACCTACCACCGCTTCTTCTACCTACCGCCACTTCTCATACCTACCACCACTTCTCGTACCTACCGCCGATTCTCATACTTACCGCCACTTCTCATACCTACCGCCGCTTCTCGTACCTACCACCGCTTCTCGTACCTCCCGCTGCTTTTCATACCTGCCGCCGCTTCTCATACCAACCGCCGCTTCTCGTACCTACCGTTGCTTCTCAAACCTACCTACCGCCACTTGTCATACCTACCGCCGCTTCTCGTACCTACCGCTACTTCTCATACCTACCTCCACTTCTCGTACCTACCGCTGCTTCTCATACCTACCTACCGCCAATTCTCATACCTACCGCCACTTGTCATACCTACCGCCGCTTCTCATACCTACCGCTGCTTCTCGTACCTACCACCGCTTCTCGTACCTACCGCTGCTTCTCATACCTACCGCCGCTTCTCATACCTACCGCCGCTTCTCGTACCTACCGCCACTCCTCATACCTACAGCGGCTTCTTGTACCTACCACTGCTTCTCATACCTACTGCCGTTTCTCATACCTACCGCCACTTCTCATACCTACCGCCGCTTCTTGTACCTACCTCTGCTTCTCATACCTACCTACCGCCACTTCTCATGCCTACCGCCACTTGTCATACCTACCGCCGCTTCTAGTACCTACCGCTGCTTCTCATACCTATTTTCCACCACTTCTCTTACCTACCGCCGCTTCTTGTACCTACAGCCACTCCTCATACCTACCGCCGCTTCTCGTACCTACCACTGCTTCTCATACCTACCGCTGCTTCTCATACCTACCTACCGTCACTTCTCATACCTACCGCCACTCCTCATACCTACCACCGCTTCTCGTACCTACTGCCATTTCTCATACCTACCACCACTTCTCGTACCTACCACCGCTTCTCGTACCTACCACAGTTTCTCATACCTACCACCACTTCTCGTACCTACCGCCACTTCTCACACCTACCGCCGCTTCTCGTACCTTCCACCGCTTCTCGTACCTACCACCGCTTCTTCTACCTACCGCCACTTCTCATACCTACCACCGCTTCTCGTACCTACCGCCCCTTCTCATACTTACCACTACTTCTCATACCTACCGCCGCTTCTCGTACCTACCACCGCTTCTCGTACCTACCGCTGCTTCTCATACCTACCGCCGCTTCTCATGCCTACCGCCGCTTCTCGTACCTACCGCTGCTTCTCATACCTACCTACCGCCACTTGTCATACCTACCGCCGCTTCTCGTACCTACCGCTACTTCTCATACCTACCGCCGCTTCTCGTACCTACCGCTGCTTCTCATACCTACCTACCGCCACTTCTCATACCTACCGCCACTTGTCATACCTACCGCCGCTTCTCGTACCTACCGGTGCTTCTCATGCCTATCGTCCGCAACTTCTCATACCTTCCGCCGCTTCTCGTACCTACCGCCACTCCTCATACCTACAGCGGCTTCTTGTACCTACCACTGCTTCTCATACCTACCGCCGTTTCTCATACCTACCGCCACTTCTCATACCTACCGCCACTTCTCGTACCTACCACTGCTTCTCATACCTACCTACCGCCAATTCTCATACCTACCGCCACTTGTCATACCTACCGCCGCTTCTTGTACCTACCGCCGCTTCTCATGCCTATCGTCCGCAACTTCTCATACCTACCGCCGCTTCTCGTACCTACCTCCACTCCTCATACCTACAGCGGCTTCTCGTACCTACCACTGCTTCTCATACCTACCGCCGCTTCTCATACCTACCGCCACTTCTCATACCTACCGCCACTTCTCATACCTACCGCCGCTTCTCGTACCTACCTCTGCTTCTCATACCTACCTACCGCCACTTCTCATACCTACCGCCGCTTGTCATACCTACCGCCGCTTCTAGTGCCTACCGCTTCTTCTCATACCTACTTACCGCCACTCCTCGTACCTACCAGCGCTTCTCGTACCTACCGCCGCTTCTCATACCTACCGCCGCTTCTCGTACCTACCGCTGCTTCTCGTACCTACCTACCGCCACTTGCCATACCTACCGCCGCTTCTCGTACCTACCGCTACTTATCATACCTACCGCCGCTTCTCGTACCTACCGTTGCTTCTCATACCTACCTACCGCCACTTCTGATACCTACCGCCACTTGTCATACCTACCGCCGCTTCTCATACCTACCGCTGCTTCTCATGCCTATCTTCCGCAACTTCTCATACCTACCACCGCTTCTCGTACCTACCGCCACTCCTCATACCTACCGCCGCTTCTCGTACCTAACACTGCTTCTCATACCTACCGCTGCTTCTCATCCCTACCGCCGCTTCTCATACCTACCACCTCTTGTCGTACCTACCTCTGCTTCTCATACCTACCTACCACCACTTCTAATACCTACCGCCGCTTGTCATACCCACCGCCGCTTCTTTTACCTACCGCTGCTTCTCATACCTACCTACCGTCACTTCTCATACCTACCGCCACTCCTCATACCTACCACCGCTTCTCGTACCTACTGCCATTTCTCATACCTACCACCACTTCTCGTACCTACCACCGCTTCTCGTACCTACCACAGTTTCTCATACCTACCACCACTTCTCGTACCTACCGCCACTTCTCACACCTACCGCCGCTTCTCGTACCTACCACCGCTTCTCGTACCTACCACCGCTTCTTCTACCTACCGCCACTTCTCATACCTACCACCGCTTCTCGTACCTACCGCCCCTTCTCATACTTACCACCACTTCTCATACCTACCGCCGCTTCTCGTACCTACCACCGCTTCTCGTACCTACCGCTGCTTCTCATACCTACCGCCGCTTCTCATACCTACCGCCGCTTCTCGTACCTACCGCTGCTTCTCATACCTACCTACCGCCACTTGTCATACCTACCGCCGCTTCTCGTACCTACCGCTACTTCTCATACCTACCGCCGCTTCTCGTACCTACCGCTGCTTCTCATACCTACCTACCGCCACTTCTCATACCTACCGCCACTTGTCATACCTACCGCCGCTTCTCGTACCTACCGGTGCTTCTCATGCCTATCGTCCGCAACTTCTCATACCTACCGCCGCTTCTCGTACCTACCGCCACTCCTCATACCTACAGCGGCTTCTTGTACCTACCACTGCTTCTCATACCTACCGCCGTTTCTCATACCTACCGCCACTTCTCATACCTACCGCCGTTTCTCATACCTACCTCTGCTTCTCATACCTACCTACCGCCACTTCTCATACCTACCGCCACTTGTCATACCTACTGCCGCTTCTAGTACCTACCGCTGCTTCTCATACCTATTTTCCGCCACTTCTCATACCTACCGCCGCTTCTTGTACCTACAGCCACTCCTCATACCTACCGCCGCTTCTCGTACCTACCACTGCTTCTCATACCTACCACTGCTTCTCATACCTACCGCCGCTTCTTGTACCTACCGGCACTCCTCGTACCTACCACCGCTTCTTGTACCTACCGCCGCTTGTCATACCTACCGCCGCTTGTCATACCTACTGCCGCTTCTCGTACCTACCGCTTCTTCTCATACCTACCGCCGCTTGTACCTACCGCTGCTTCTCATACCTACCTACCTCCACTTCTGATACCTACCACCACTTCTCGTACCTACCACGACTTCTCGTACCTACCACCGCTTCTCGTACCTACCACAGTTTCTCATACCTACCACCACTTCTTGTACCTACCGCCACTTCTCACACCTACCGCCGCTTCTCGTACCTACCACCGCTTCTCGTACCTACCACCGCTTCTCATACCTACCGCCGCTTCTCATACCTTCCGCTACTTCTCATACCTACCGCCGCTTCTCGTACCTACCGCTGCTTCTCGTACCTACCTACCACCACTCTTCATACCTACCGCCGCTTCTCTTACCTACCGCTACTTCTCATACCTACCGCCGCTTCTTGTACCTACCGCTGCTTCTCATACCTACCTACCGCCACTTCTCATACCTACCGCCACTTCTCATACGTACCGCCGCTTCTCGTACCTACCGCTGCTTCTCATGCCTATCGTCCACAACTTCTCATACCTACCGCCGCTTCTCGTACCTACCGCCACTCCTCATACCTACAGCGGCTTCTTGTACCTACCACTGCTTCTCATACCTACCGCCGCTTCTCATACCTACCGCCACTTCTCATACCTACCGCCGCTTCTCGTACCTACCTCTGCTTCTCATACCTCCCTACCGCCACTTCTCATACCTACCGCCGCTTGACATACCTACCACCGCTTCTAGTACCTACCGCTGCTTCTCATACCTATTTTCCGCCACTTCTCATACCTACCGCCGCTTCTCGTACCTACCGCCACTCCTCATACCTTCCGCCGCTTCTCGTACCTACCACCGCTTCTCATACCTACCACCGCTTCTCATACCTACCGCTTCTTCTCATACCTACCTACCGCCGCTTCTCATACCTACCGCTGCTTCTTGTACCTACCGCCACTCCTCGTACCTACCACCGCTTCTCGTACCTACCGCCGCTTGTCATACCTACCGCCACTTCTCATACCTACCGCCGCTTCTCATACCTACCGCCGCTTCTCATACCTACCGCCGCTTCTCGTACCTACCGCTGCTTCTCATACCTACCTACCGCCACTTGTCATACCTACCGCCGCTTCTCGTACCTACCGCCACTTGTCATACCTACCGCCGCTTCTCGTACCTACCGCTGCTTCTCATGCCTATCTTCCGCAACTTCTCATACCTACCACCGCTTTTCGTACCTACCACCGCTTCTCGTACCTACCACAGTTTCTCGTACCTACCACCACTTCTCGTACCTACCGCCACTTCTCACACCTACCGCCGCATCTCGTACCTACCACAGCTTCTCGTACCTACCACCGCTTCTTCTACCTACCGCCACTTCTCATACCTACCACCGCTTCTCGTACCTACCGCCCCTTCTCATACTTACCACCACTTCTCATACCTACTGCCGCTTCTTGTACCTACCACCGCTTCTCGTACCTACAGCTGCTTCTCATACCTACCTACCGCCACTTGTCATACCTACCGCCGCGTCTCGTACCTACCGCCACTTCTCATACCTACCGCCGCTTCTCGTACCTACCGCTGCTTCTCATACCTACCTACCGCCACTTCTCATACCTACCGCCACTTGTCATACCTACCGCCGCTTCTCGTACCTACCGCTGCTTCTCATGCCTATCGTCCGCAACTTCTCATACCTACCGCCGCTTCTCCTACCTACCGCCACTCCTCATACCTACAGAGGCTTCTTGTACCTACCACTGCTTCTCAAACCTACCGCCGCTTCTCATACCTACCGCCGTTTCTCATACCTACCGCCGCTTCTCATACCTAACGCCGCTTCTTGTACCTACCGCCACTTCTCATACCTACCGCCGCTTCTCGTACCTACCGTCACTACTCATACCTACCGCCGCTTCTCGTACCTACCGCCACTCCTCATACCTACCGCCGCTTCTCGTACCTACCACTGCTTCTCATACCTACCGCTGCTTCTCATCCCTACCGCCGCTTCTCATACCTACCGCCTCTTCTCGTACTTACCTCTGCTTCTCATACCTACCTACCGCCACTTCTCATACCTACCGCAGCTTGTCATACCTACCGCCGCTTCTAGTACCTACCACCGCTTCTCGTACCTACCGCTGCTTCTCATGCCTATCTTCCGCAACTTCTCATACCTACCGCAGCTTCTCGTACCTACCGCCACTCCTCATACCTACAGCGGCTTCTCGTACCTACCACTGCTTCTCGTACCTACCGCCGCTTCTCATACCTACCACCACTTCTCATACCTACCGCCGCTTATCGTACCTACCTCTGCTTCTCATACCTACCTACCGCCGCTTGTCATACCTACCGCTGCTTCTCATACCTACCACCGCTTCTCGTACCTACCACAGCATCTCATACCTACCACCACTTCTCGTACCTACCGCCACTTCTCGTACCTACCGCCGCTTCTCGTACCTACCACCGCTTCTCGTACCTACCACCGCTTCTTCTACCTACCGCCACTTCTCATACCTACCACCGCTTCTCGTACCTACCGCCGCTTCTCATACTTACCACCGCATCTCGTACCTACCACCGCTTCTCGTACCTACCACCGCTTCTTGTACCTACCGCCACTCCTCATACCTACCACCGCTTCTCGTACCTACCGCCATTTCTCATACCTACCACCACTTCTCGTACCTACCACCACTTCTTGTACCTACCACCGCTTCTCGTACCTACCATAGTTTCTCATACCTACCACCACTTCTCGTACCTACCGCCACTTCTCATACCTACCGCCGCTTCTCGTACCTACCACCGCTTTTCGTACCTACCACCGCTTCTTCTACCTACCGCCACTTCTCATACCTACCACCGCTTCTCTTACCTACCGCCACTTCTCATACTTTCCACCGCTTCTCGTACCTACCACCGCTTCTCGTACCTACCACAGCATCTCATACCTACCGCAGCTTCTCGTACCTACCACCGCTTTTCGTACCTACCGCTGCTTATCATACCTACCGCCGCTTCTCATACCTACCACCGCTTCTCGTACCTACCGCTGCTTCTCATACCTACCTACCGCCACTTGTCATACCTACCGCTGCTTCTCGTACCTACCGCTACTTCCCATACCTACCGCCGCTTCTCGTACCTACCGCTGCTTCTCATACCTATCTACCGCCACTTCTGATACCTACCGCCACTTGTCATACCTACCGCCGCTTCTCGTACCTACCGCTGCTTCACATGCCTATCTTTCGCAACTTCTCATACCTACCACCGCTTCTCGTACCCACCGCCACTCCTCATACCTACCGCCACTTCTCGTACCTACCACTGCTTCTCATACATACCGCTGCTTCTCATACCTACCGCCACTTCTCATACCTACCGCCGCTTCTCGTACCTACCTCTGCTTCTCATACCTACCTACCGCCACTTCTCATACCTACCGCCGCTTGTCATACCTACCGCCGCTTCTTTTACCTACCGCTGCTTCTCATACCTACCTACCGTCACTTCTCATACCTACCGCCACTCCTCATACCTACCACCGCTTCTCGTACCTACCGCCATTTCTCATACCTACCACCACTTCTCGTACCTACCACCACTTCTCGTACCTACCACCGCTTCTCGTACCTACCACAGTTTCTCGTACCTACCACCACTTCTCGTACCTACCGCCACTTCTCACACCTACCGCCGCATCTCGTACCTACCACAGCTTCTCGTACCTACCACCGCTTCTTCTACCTAACGCCACTTCTCATACCTACCACCGCTTCTCGTACCTACCGCCCCTTCTCATACTTACCACCACTTCTCATACCTACCGCCGCTTCTTGTACCTACCACCGCTTCTCGTACCTACCGCTGCTTCTCATACCTACCTACCGCCACTTGTCATACCTACCGCCGCGTCTCGTACCTACCGCCACTTCTCATACCTACCGCCGCTTCTCGTACCTACCGCTGCTTCTCATACCTACCTACCGCCACTTCTCATACCTACCGCCACTTGTCATACCTACCGCCGCTTCTCGTGCCTACCGCTGCTTCTCATGCCTATCGTCCGCAACTTCTCATACCTACCGCCACTCCTCATACCTACAGCGGCTTCTTGTACCTACCACTGCTTCTCAAACCTACCGCCGCTTCTCATACCTACCGCCGCTTCTCATACCTACCGCCGCTTCTCATACCTAACGCCGCTTCTTGTACCTACCGCCACTTCTCATACCTACCGCCGCTTCTCGTACCTACCGCCACTCCTCATACCTACCGCCGCTTCTCGTACCTACCGCCACTCCTCATACCCACCGCCGCTTCTCGTACCTACCACTGCTTCTCATACCTACCGCTGCTTCTCATACCTACCGCTGCTTCTCATCCCTACCGCCGCTTCTTATTCCTACCGCCTCTTCTCGTACTTACCTCTGCTTTTCATACCTACCTACCGCCACTTCTCATACCTACCGCAGCTTGTCATACCTACCGCCGCTTCTAGTACCTACCACCGCTTCTAGTACCTACCGCTGCTTCTCATGCCTATCTTCCGCAACTTCTCATACCTACCCTAGCTTCTCGTACCTACCGCCACTCCTCATACCTACAGCGGCTTCTCGTACCTACCACTGCTTCTCGTACCTACCGCCGCTTCTCATACCTACCGCCACTTCTCATACCTACCGCCGCTTATCGTACCTACCTCTGCCTCTCATACTTACCTACCGCCATTTCTCATACCTACCGCCACTTGTCATACCTACCGCTGCTTCTCATACCTATTTTTCGCCACTTCTCATACCTACCACCGCTTCTCGTACCTACCACAGCATCTCATACCTACCACCACTTCTCGTACCTACCGCCACTTCTCATACCTACCGCCGCTTCTCGTACCTACCACCGCTTCTCGTAGCTACCACCGCATCTTCTACCTACCGCTACTTCTCATACCTACCACCGCTTCTCGTACCTACCACCGCTTCTCGTACCTACCACCGCTTCTTCTACCTACCGCCACTTCTCATACCTACCACCGCTTCTCGTACCTACCGCCGCTTCTCATACTTACCACCGAATCTCGTACCTATCACCGCTTCTCGTACCTACCACCGCTTCTTGTACCTACCGCCACTCCTCATACCTACCACCGCTTCTCGTACCTACCGCCATTTCTCATACCTACCACCACTTCTCGTACCTACCACCACTTCTCGTACCTACCACCGCTTCTCGTACCTACCATAGTTTCTCATACCTACCACCACTTCTCGTACCTACCGCCACTTCTCATACCTACCGCCGCTTCTCGTACCTACCACCGCTTTTCGTACCTACCACCGCTTCTTCTACCTACCGCCACTTCTCATACCTACCACCGCTTCTCATACCTACCGCCACTTCTCATACCTACCGCCGCTTATCGTACCTACCTCTGCCTCTCATACTTACCTACCGCCATTTCTCATACCTACCGCCACTTGTCATACCTACCGCTGCTTCTCATACCTATTTTTCGCCACTTCTCATACCTACCACCGCTTCTCGTACCTACCACAGCATCTCATACCTACCACCACTTCTCGTACCTACCGCCACTTCTCATACCTACCGCCGCTTCTCGTACCTACCACCGCTTCTCGTAGCTACCACCGCATCTTCTACCTACCGCTACTTCTCATACCTACCACCGCTTCTTGTACCTACCACCGCTTCTCGTACCTACCACCGCTTCTTCTACCTACCGCCACTTCTCATACCTACCACCGCTTCTCGTACCTACCGCCGCTTCTCATACTTACCACCGAATCTCGTACCTATCACCGATTCTCGTACCTACCACCGCTTCTTGTACCTACCGCCACTCCTCATACCTACCACCGCTTCTCGTACCTACCGCCATTTCTCATACCTACCACCACTTCTCGTACCTACCACCACTTCTCGTACCTACCACCGCTTCTCGTACCTACCATAGTTTCTCATACCTACCACCACTTCTCGTACCTACCGCCACTTCTCATACCTACCGCCGCTTCTCGTACCTACCACCGCTTTTCGTACCTACCACCGCTTCTTCTACCTACCGCCACTTCTCATACCTACCACCGCTTCTCGTACCTACCGCCACTTCTCATAATTTCCACCGCTTCTCGTACCTACCACCGCTTCTCGTACCTACCACAGCATCTCATACCTACCACCACTTCTCGTACCTACCGCCACTTCTCATACCTACCGCAGCTTCTCGTACCTACCACCGCTTCTCGTACTTACCGCTGCTTCTCATACCTACCGCCGCTTCTCATACCTACCGCCGCTTCTCGTACCTACCGCTGCTTCTCATACCTACCTACCGCCACTTGTCATACCTACCGCCGCTTCTCGTACCTACCGCTACTTATCATACCTACCGCCGCTTCTCGTACCTACCGCTGCTTCTCATACCTACCTACCGCCACTTCTGATACCTACCGCCACTTGTCATACCTACCGCCGCTTCTCGTACCTACCGCTGCTTCACATGCCTATCTTCCGCAACTTCTCATACCTACCACCGCTTCTCGTAGCCACCGCCACTCCTCATACCTACCGCCACTTCTCGTACCTACCTCTGCTTCTCATACCTACCTACCGCCACTTCTCATACCTACCGCTGCTCCTCATACCTACCTACCGCCACTTCTCATACCTACCGCCACTCCTCATACCTACCGCCGCTTCTCGTACCTACCGCAATTTCTCATACCTACCACCGCTTCTCGTACCTACCACCGCTTCTCGTACCTACCGCCACTTCTCGTACCTACCGCCGCTTCTCGTACCTACCACCGCTTCTCGTACCTACCACCGCTTCTTCTACCTACCGCCACTTCTCATATCTACCACCGCTTCTCGTACCTACCACCGCTTTTCATACCTACCGCCGCTTCTCGTACCTACCGCTGCTTCTCATACCTACCTACCGCCACTTCTGATACCTACCGCCACTTGTCATACCTACCGCCGCTTCTCGTACCTACCGCTGCTTCACATGCCTATCTTCCGCAACTTCTCATACCTACCACCGCTTCTCGTACCCACCGCCACTCCTCATACCTACCGCCGCTTCTCGTACCTACCGCCACTTCTCATACATACCGCTGCTTCTCATACCTACCGCCACTTCTCATACCTACCGCCGCTTCTCGTACCTACCTCTGCTTCTCATACCTACCTACCGCCGCTTCTAGTACCTACCGCTGCTTCTCATACCTATTTTCAGCCACTTCTCATACCTACCGCCACTCCTCATACCTACCGCCGCTTCTCGTACCTACCACTTCTTCTCATACATACCACCGCTTCTCATACCTACCGCCGCTTCTCATACCTACCGCTTCTTCTCATACCAACCTACCGCCTCTTCTCATACCTACCGCCGCTTCTTGTACCTACCGCCACTCCTCGTACCTACCACTGCTTCTCTTACCTACCGTCGCTTCTCATACCTTCCGCCACTTCTCATACCTACCGCCGCTTCTCATACCTACCGCCGCTTCTCGTACCTACTGCTGCTTCTAATACCTACCTACCGCCACTTCTCATACCTACCGCCGCTTCTAGTACCTACCGCTGCTTCTCATACCTACCGCCGCTTCTCATACCTACCGCCGCTTTTCATACCTACCGCCACTTCTCGTACCTACCGCCGCTTCTCGTACCTTCCGCTGCTTCTCAAACCTAACTACCGCCACTTCTCATACCTACCGCCACTTCTCATACCTACTGCCACTCCTCATACCTACCACCGCTTCTCGTACCTACCGCAATTTCTCATACCTAACTAACGCCACTTCTCATACCTACCACCGCTTTTCATACCTACCGCCACTTCTCGTACCTACCACCACTTCTCGTACCTACCACCGATTCTCGTACCTACCACAGCTTCTCGTACCTACCACCGCTTCACGTACCTACCGCCACTTCTCATACCTACCGCCGCTTCTCGTACCTACCACTGCTTCTCGTACCTACCACCGCTTCTTCTACCTACCGCCACTTCTCATACCTACCACCGCTTGTCGTACCTACCGCCACTTCTCATACTTACCACCGCTTCTCGTACCTACCGCCGCTTCTCGTACCTACCGCCGCTTCTCATACCTACCGCCGCTTCTCGTACCTATCGCCGCTTCTCATACCTACCTACCGCCACTTCTCATACCTACCGCCACTCCTCATACCTACCACCGCTTCTCGTACCTACCGCAATTTCTCATACCTACCACCGCTTCTATTACCTACCACCGCTTCTCGTACCTACCGCCACTTCTCATACCTACCGCCACTTCTCATACCTACCGCCGCTTCTCGTACCTACAACCGCTTCTCATACCTACCACCGCTTCTTCTACCTACCGCCACTTCTCATATCTACCACCGCTTCTCGTACCTACCACCGCTTCTCATACCTACCGCTGCTTCTCGTACCTACCGCCGCTTCTCATACCTACCGCCGCTTCTCATACCTACCGCTGCTTCTCGTACCTACAGCTGCTTCTAATACCTACCTACCGCCACTTCTCATACCTACCGCAGCTTCTCGTACCTACCACCACTCCTCATACCTACCACCGCTTCTCGTACCTACCGCTGCTTCTCGTACCTACCGCCACTTCTCATACCTACCGCCGCTTCTCATACCTACCGCCGCTTCTCTACCTACCGCTGCTTCTCGTACCTACTACCGCTTCTCGTACCTACCGATGCTTTTCATACCTACCGCCACTTCTCATACCTACCTCCTCTTCTCATACCTACTGCCGCTTCTCATACCTACCGCTGCTTCTCATACCTACCTACTGCCACTTCTCAAAACCACCGCCGCTTCTCGTACCTACCGCCACTCCTCATACCTACCACCGCTTCTCGTAAGTACCGCTGCTTCTCATACCTACCGCAGCTTCTCATACCTACCGCCGCTTCTTGTACCTACAGCTGCTTCTCATACCTACCTACCGCCACTTCTCATACCTACTGCCGCTTCTTGTACCTACAGCTGCTTCTCATACCTACCTACTGCCACTTCTCATACCTACCGCCGCTTCTTGTACCTACCGCCACTTCTCGTACCTAACGCTGCTTCTCATACCTACCTACCGGCACTTCTCATACCTACCGCCACTTCTCATACCTACCGCCGCTTCTCGTAACTACCGCCGCTTCTCGTACCTACCGCCACTCCTCGTACCTGCCGCCTCTTCTCGTACCTAACGCCGCTTCTCATACCTATCGCCGCTTCTCATACCTACCGCCGCTTCTCATACCTACCGCCGCTTCTAGTACCTACCGCTGCTTATCATACCTACTGCCACTTCTCATACCTACCGTCGCTTCTCGTACCTACCGCTGCTTCTCATACCTACCTATCGCCACTTCCCATACCTACCGCCGCTTCTCGTACCTACCGCTGCTTTTCATACCTACGGCCGCTTCTCATACTTTAAGCCGCTTCTCATACCTACCGCCACTCCTCATACCTACCGCCGCTTCTCGTACCTACCGCAATTTCTCATACCTACCACCGCTTCTCGTACCTACCACCGCTTCTCGTACCTACCACAGCTTCTCGTACTTACCACCACTTCACGTACCTACCGCCGCTTCTCATACCTACCGCCGCTTCTCGTACCTACCACTGCTTCTCGTACCTACCACCGCTTCTTCTACCTACCGCCACTTCTCATATCTACCACCGCTTCTCGTACCTACCGCCACTTCTCATACTTACCACCGTTTCTCGTACCTACCACCTCTTCTCGTACCTACCACCGCTTCTTGTACCTACCGCCACTTCTCATACCTACCGCCGCTTCTCGTACCTACCACCGCTTCTCGTACCTACCGCTGCTTCTCGTACCTACCACCACTCCTCGTACCTACCACCGCTTCTCGTACCTACCGCTGCTTCTCGTACCTACCACCACTCCTCATACCTACCGCCGCTTCTCATACCTACTGCCGCTTCTCTACCTACCGCTGCTTCTCGTACCTACTACCGCTTCTCGTACCTACCGCCGCTTCTCATACCTACCGCCACTTCTCATATCTACCTCCTCTTCTCATACCTACTGCCGCTTCTCGTACCTACCGCTGCTTCGCATACCTACCTACTGCCACTTCTCAAAACCACCGCCGCTTCTCGTACCTACCCCCACTCCTCATACCTACCACCGCTTCTCGTACGTACCGCTGCTTCTCATACCTACCGCAGCTTCTCATACCTACCGCCGCTTCTTGTACCTACAGCTGCTTCTGATACCTACCTACCGCCACTTCTCATACCTACCGCCGCTTCTTGTACCTACCGCCACTTCTCGTACCTAACGCTGCTTCTCATACCTACCTACCGGCACTTCTCATACCTACCGCCACTTCTCATACCTACCGCCGCTTCTAGTAACTACCGCCGCTTCTCGTACCTACCGCCACTCCTCCTACCTGCCGCCTCTTCTCGTACCTAACGCCGCTTCTCATACCTACCGCCGCTTCTCGTACCTACCACTGCTTCTCGTACCTACCACCGCTTCTTCTACCTACCGCCACTTCTCATATCTACCACCGCTTCTCGTACCTACCGCCACTTCTCATACTTACCACCGTTTCTCGTACCTACCACCTCTTCTCGTACCTACCACCGCTTCTTGTACCTACCGCCACTTCTCATACCTACCGCCGCTTCTCGTACCTACCACCGCTTCTCGTACCTACCGCTGCTTCTCGTACCTACCACCACTCCTCGTACCTACCACCGCTTCTCGTACCTACCGCTGCTTCTCGTACCTACCACCACTCCTCATACCTACCGCCGCTTCTCATACCTACTGCCGCTTCTCTACCTACCGCTGCTTCTCGTACCTACTACCGCTTCTCGTACCTACCGCCGCTTCTCATACCTACCGCCACTTCTCATATCTACCTCCTCTTCTCATACCTACTGCCGCTTCTCGTACCTACCGCTGCTTCGCATACCTACCTACTGCCACTTCTCAAAACCACCGCCGCTTCTCGTACCTACCCCCACTCCTCATACCTACCACCGCTTCTCGTACGTACCGCTGCTTCTCATACCTACCGCAGCTTCTCATACCTACCGCCGCTTCTTGTACCTACAGCTGCTTCTGATACCTACCTACCGCCACTTCTCATACCTACCGCCGCTTCTTGTACCTACCGCCACTTCTCGTACCTAACGCTGCTTCTCATACCTACCTACCGGCACTTCTCATACCTACCGCCACTTCTCATACCTACCGCCGCTTCTAGTAACTACCGCCGCTTCTCGTACCTACCGCCACTCCTCCTACCTGCCGCCTCTTCTCGTACCTAACGCCGCTTCTCGTACCTACCGCCGCTTCTCATACCTACCGCCACTTCTCATACCTACCGCCGCTTCTTGTACCTACCGCCACTTCTCGTACCTAACGCTGCTTCTCATACCTACCTACCGGCACTTCTCATACCTACCGCCACTTCTCATACCTACCGCCGCTTCTCGTAACTACCGCCGCTTCTCGTACCTACCGCCACTCCTCGTACCTGCCGCCTCTTCTCGTACCTAACGCCGCTTCTCGTACCTACCGCCGCTTCTCATACCTACCGCCGCTTCTCATACCTACCGTCGCTTCTCGTACCTACCGCTGCTTCTCATACCTACCTATCGCCACTTCCCATACCTACCGCCGCTTCTCGTACCTACCGCTGCTTTTCATACCTACGGCCGCTTCTCATACTTTAAGCCGCTTCTCATACCTACCGCCACTCCTCATACCTACCGCCGCTTCTCGTACCTACCGCAATTTCTCATACCTACCACCGCTTCTCGTACCTACCACCGCTTCTCGTACCTACCACAGCTTCTTGTACCTACCACCACTTCTCGTACCTACCGCCGCTTCTCGTACCTACCGCCGCTCCTCGTACCTACCACCGCTTCTCGTACCTACCACCGCTTCTTCTACCTACCGCCACTTCTCATATCTACCACCGCTTCTCGTAACTACCGCCACTTCTCATACTTACCACCGTTTCTCGTACCTACCACCTCTTCTCGTACCTACCACCGCTTCTTGTACCTACCGCCACTTCTCATACCTACCGCCGCTTCTCGTACCTACCACCGCTTCTCGTACCTACCGCTGCTTCTCGTACCTACCACCACTCCTCGTACCTACCACCGCTTCTCGTACCTACCGCCGCTTCTCGTACCTACCACCACTCCTCGTACCTACCACCGCTTCTCGTACCTACCGCTGCTTCTCGTACCTACCGCCGCTTCTTGTACCTACCGCTGCTTCTCATACCTACCGCCGCTTCTCATACCTACCGCCGCTTCTCATACCTACCGCCACTCCTCATACCTACCACCTTTTCTCGTAGCTACCGCTGCTTCTCATACCTACCACCGCTTCTCGTAACTACCGCCACTCCTCATACCTACCGCCGCTTCTCGTACCTACCGCCACTTCTCATACCTACCAACGCTTCGTGTACCTACCGCCACTCCTCATACCTATCACCGCTTCTCGTACCTACCGCTGCTTCTCATACCTACCGCCACTTCTCATTCCTACCGCCTCTTCTCATACCTACCGCCACTCCTCATACCTACCACCGCTTCTCGTACCTACCACCACTTCTCATTCCTACCGCCACTCCTCATACCTACCACTGTTTCTCGTACCTACCAATACTTCTCATACCTACCGCCGCTTCTCATACCTGCCGCCGCTTCTCGTACTTACCGCCACTTCTCATACCTACCACCGCTTCTCGCTACTACCGACACTTCTCATACCTACTGCTGCTTCTCGTACCTACCGCCACTCCTCATACCTACCACTTTTTCTCGTACCTACCACTGCTTCTCATACCCACCGCCGCTTCTCATACCTACCGCCGCTTCTCGTAACTATCGCTGCTTCTCATACCTACCTACCGCCACTTCTCATACCTACCACCACTTCTCATACCTACCGCCACTCCTCATACCTACCACCGCTTCTTGTACCTACTGCTGCTTCTCGTACCTACTGCTGCTTCTCATACCTACCGCTGCTTCTCATACCTACCGCCGCTTCTCGTACCTACCGCTGCTTCTCATACCTACCTATCGCCACTTCTCATACCTAGCGCTGCTTCTCATACTTACCTACCGGCACTTCTCATACCTACCGCCACTTCTCATACCTACCGCCGCTTCTCTTAACTACCGCCGCTTCTCGTACCTACCGCCACTCCCCGTACCTGCCACCGCTTCTCGTACCTACCGCTGCTTCTCATACCTACCGCCACTTCTTATACCTACCGCCGCTTCTCATACCTACCGCCGCTTCTCGTACCTTCCGCTGCTTCTCATACCTACCTACCGGCACTTCTCATACCTACCGCCGCTTCTCGTACCTACCGCCACTACTCATACCTTCCACCGCTTCTCGTACCTACCGCTGCTTCTCATACCTACCGCCGCTTCTCATACCAACTTCCGATTCTCGTACCTACCGCTGCTTCTCATACCTACCTATCGCCACTTCTCATACCTAGCGCTTCTTCTTGTACCTAGTGCTGCTTCTCATACCTACCTACCGCCACTTCTCATACCTACCACCGGTACTCGTACCTACCACCACTTCTCATACCTACCGCCGCTTCTCATACCTACCGCCGCTTCTGGTACTTACCGCCACTTCTCATACCTACCACCGCTTCTCGCAAACTACCACCACCTCTCATAGCTACCACCGCTTCTCGTACCTACCGCCACTCCTTAAAACTACCACTGTTTCTCGTACCTACCGCTGCTTCCCATACCCACCGCCACTTCTCATACCTACCACAGCTTCTCGTACCTACCGCCACTTTTCATACCTACCACCGCTTCTCGTACCTACCGCCACTTCTCGTACCTACCGCTGCTTCTCATACCTACCGCCGCTTCTCATACCTACTGCCGCTTCTTGTAACTACTGCCACTCCTCATACCTACCACGGCTTCTCGTACCTACCGCCACTCCTCATACCTACCACCGCTTCTCGTACCTACCACCACTTCTCATACCTACCTCCACTCCTCATACCTACCACTGTTTCTCGTACCTACCGCTACTTCTCATATATACCGCCGCTTCTCATACCTGCCGCCGCTTCTCGCACTTACCGCCACTTCTCGTACTTACCGCCACTTCTCATACCTACCACCGCTTCTCGCTACTACCGACACTTCTCATACCTACTGCTGCTTCTCGTACCTACCGCCACTCCTCATACCTACCACTTTTTCTCGTACCTACCACTGCTTCTCATACCCACCGCCGCTTCTCATACCCACCGCCGCTTCTCGTAACTATCGCTGCTTCTCATACCTACCTACCGCCACTTCTCATACCTACCACCACTTCTCATACCTACTGCTGCTTCTCATGCCTACCGCCGCTTCTCTTACCTACCGCTTCTTCTCATACCCACCTACCGGCACTTCTCATACCTACCGCCGCTTCTCATACCTACCGCCACTCCTCATACCTACCACCGCTTCTTGTACCTACTGCTGCTTCTCGTACCTACTGCTGCTTCTCGTACCTACCGCTGCTTCTCATACCTACCTATCGCCACTTCTCATACCTAGCGCTGCTTCTCATACTTACCTACCGCCACTTCTCATACCTACCGCCACTTCTCATACCTACCGCCGCTTCCCTTAACTACCGCCACTTCTCGTACCTACCGCCACTCCTCGTACCTGCCACCGCTTCTCGTACCTACCGCTGCTTCTCATACCTACCGCCACTTCTTATACCTACCGCCGCTTCTCATACCTACCGCCGCTTCTCGTACCTTCCGCTGCTTCTCATACCTACCTACCGCCATTCTCATACTTACCGCCGCTTCTCGTACCTACCGCCACTACTCATACCTACCACCGCTTCTCGTACCTACCGCTGCTTCTCACACCTACCGCCGCTTCTCATACCAACCGCCGCTTCTCGTACCTACCGCTGCTTCTCATACCTACCTATCGCCACTTCTCATACCTAGCGCTTCTTCTTGTACCTACCGCTGCTTCTCATACCTACCTACCGCCACTTCTCATACCTACAACCGTTTCTCCTACCTACCACCACTTCTCATACCTACCGCCGCTTCTCATACCTACCGCCGCTTCTGGTACTTACCGCCACTTCTCATACCTACCACCGCTTCTCGCAAACTACCGCCACCTCTCATACCTACCACCGCTTCTCGTACCTACCGCCACTCCTTAAAACTACCACTGTTTCTCGTACCTACCGCTGCTTCCCATACCCACCGCCACTTCTCATACCTACCACCGCTTCTTGTACCTACCGCCACTTCTCGTACCTACCGCTGCTTCTCGTACCTACCGCCACTCCTCATACCTACCACCACTTCTCATACCTACCGCCGCTTCTCATACCTACTGCCGCTTCTCATACCTACCGCCGCTTCTCGCACCTACCGCTGCTTCTCATACCTACCTACCGCCACTTCTCATACCTACCGCCGCTTCTCGTACCTACCGCCACTCCTCATACTTACCACCGCTTCTCGCACCTACCGCTGCTTCTCATACCCACCGCCGCTTCTCATACCTACCGCCGCTTCTCGTAACTACCGCTGCTTCTCATATCTACCTACCGCCACTTCTCATACCTACCACCACTTCTCATAGCTACTGCCGTTCCTCATACCTACCGCCGCTTTTCGTACCTATTGCTGCTTCTCATACCTACCTACCTGCACTTCTCATACCTACCGCCGCTTCTCATACCTACCGCCACTCCTCATACCTACCACCTTTTCTCATACCTACCGCTGCTTCTCATACCTACCGCCGCTTCTCAAACCTACCGCCGCTTATCGTAACTACCGCCACTCCTCATACCTACCACCGCTTCTCGTACCTATCGCC
Organism: Lithobates pipiens; assembly: GCF_037356315.1. Lineage (NCBI taxonomy): Eukaryota > Metazoa > Chordata > Amphibia > Anura > Ranidae > Lithobates > Lithobates pipiens. The sequence continues at coordinate 122,684,924 of NW_027507789.1, read as the reverse complement.
ACTTCTCATACCTACCACCGCTTCTCGTACCTACCGCCACTCTTCATACCTATCACCGCTTCTCGTACCTACCGCCGCTTCTCATACTTACCACCGCTTCTTGGACCTACTGCTGCTTTTCGTACCTACTGCTGCTTCTCGTACCTACCGCCACTCCTCATACCTACCACCACTTCTCACACCTACTGCCGCTTCTCATACCTACCGCTGCTTCTCGTACCTACCGCCACTCCTCATACTAACCACCGCTTCTCGCACCTACCGCCACTTCTCATACCTACCACCACTTCTCATAGCTACTGCCGTTCCTCATACCTACCGCCGCTTCTCGTACCTATTGCTGCTTCTCATACCTACCTACCTCACTTCTCATACCTACCGCCGCTTCTCATACCTACCGCCACTCCTCATACCTACCACCTTTTCTCGTACCTACCGCTGCTTCTCATACCTACCGCCGCTTCTCAAACCTACCGCCGCTTATCGTAACTACCGCCACTCCTCATACCTACCACCGCTTCTCGTACCTACCGCCACTTCTCATACCTACCACTGCTTCTCGTACCTACCGCCACTCCTCATACCTATCACCGCTTCTCGTACCTACCGCCGCTTCTCATACTTACCACCGCTTCTTGGACCTACTGCTGCTTTTCGTACCTACTGCTGCTTCTCGTACCTACCGCCACTCCTCATACCTACCACCACTTCTCATACCTACTGCCGCTTCTCACACCTACTGCCGCTTCTCATACCTACCGCCGCTTCTCGCACCTACCGCTGCTTCTCATACCTACCTACTGCCACTTCTCATACCTACCGCTGCTTCTCGTACCTACCGCCACTCCTCATACTAACCACCGCTTCTCGCACCTACCGCTGCTTTTCATACCCACCGCCGCTTCTCATACCTACCGCCGCTTCTCGTAACTACCGCTGCTTCTCATACCTACCTACCGCCACTTCTCATACCTACCACCACTTATCATAGCTACTGCCGTTCCTCATACCTGCCGCCGCTTCTCGTACCTATTGCTGCTTCTCATACCTACCTACCGGCACTTCTCATACCTACCGCCGCTTCTCGTACCTACCGCCACTCCTCATACCTACCACCCTTTCTCGTACCTACCGCTGCTTCTCATACCTACCGCCGCTTCTCGTAACTACCGCCACTCCTCATACCTACCACCGCTTCTCGCTACTACCGACACTTCTCATACCTACTGCTGCTTCTCGTACCTACCGCCGCTTCTCGTACCTACCGCCGCTTCTTCTACCTACCGCCACTTCTCATATCTACCACCGCTTCTCGTACCTACCGCCACTTCTCATACTTACCACCGCTTCTCGTACCTACCACCTCTTCATGTACCTACCACCGCTTCTTGTACCTAACGCCACTTCTTGTACCTAACGCCACTTCTCATACCTACCGCCGCTTCTCGTACCTACCGCCGCTTCTCGTACCTAAGGCTGCTTCTCGTACCTACCACCACTCCTCGTACCTACCACCGCTTCTCGTACCTACCGCTGCTTCTCGTACCTACCGCTGCTTCTCGTACCTACCACCACTCATCGCACCTACCACCGCTTCTCGTACCTACCGCTGCTTCTCATACCTACCGCCGCTTCTCATACCTACCGCCACTTCTCATACCTACCGCTGCTTCTCGTACATACAGCTGCTTCTAATACCTACCGCCACTTCTCATACCTACCGCCGCTTCTCGTACCTACCGCTTCTTCTCATACCAACCTACCGCCACTTCTCATACCTACCGCCGCTTCTTGTACCTACCGCCACTCCTCGTACCTACCACCGCTTCTTCTACCTACCGCCACTTCTCATACCTACCGCAGCTTCTCGTACCTACCACCACTCCTCATACCTACCACCGCTTCTCGTACCTACCGCTGCTTCTCGTACCTACCACCACTCATCGTACCTACCACCACTTCTCGTACCTACCGCCGCTTCTCGTACCTACCGCCGCTTCTCGTACCTACCGCCGCTTCTCGTACCTACCACCGCTTCTCGTACCTACCACCGCTTCTTCTACCTACCGCCACTTCTCATATCTACCACCGCTTCTCGTACCTACCGCCACTTCTCATACTTACCACCGCTTCTCGTACCTACCACCTCTTCTCGTACCTACCACCGCTTCTTGTACCTAACGCCACTTCTCATACCTACCGCCGCTTCTCGTACCTACCACCGCTTCTCGTACCTACCGCTGCTTCTCGTACCTACCACCACTCATCGTACCTACCACCGCTTCTCGTACCTACCGCTGCTTCTCATACCTACCGCCGCTTCTCATACCTACCGCCGCTTCTCATACCTACCGCTGCTTCTCGTACCTACAGCTGCTTCTAATACCTACCTACCGCCACTTCTCATACCTACCGCAGCTTCTCGTACCTACCACCACTCCTCATACCTACCACCGCTTCTCGTACCTACCGCTGCTTCTCGTACCTACTACCGCTTCTCGTACCTACCGCTGCTTCTCATACCTACCGCCGCTTCTCATACCTACCGCCGCTTCTCATACCTACCGCTGCTTCTCGTACCTACAGCTGCTTCTAATACCTACCTACCGCCACTTCTCATACCTACCGCAGCTTCTCGTACCTACCACCACTCCTCATACCTACCACCGCTTCTCGTACCTACCGCTGCTTCTCGTACCTACTACCGCTTCTCGTACCTACCGCTGCTTCTCATACCTACCGCCACTTCTCATTACTACCGCCTCTTCTCATACCTACTGCCGCTTCTCGTACCTACCGCTGCTTCTCATACCTACCTACTGCCACTTCTCAAAACCACTGCCGCTTCTCGTACCTACCGCCACTCCTCATACCTACCACCGCTTCTCGTACGTACCGCTGCTTCTCATACCTACCGCAGCTTCTCATACCTACCGCCGCTTCTTGTACCTACAGCTGCTTCTCATACCTACCTACCGCCACTTCTCATATCCACCGCCGCTTCTCATACCTACCGCCGCTTCTCGTACCTACCGCTGCTTCTCATACCTACCTACCGCCACTTCCCATACCTACCGCCGCTTCTCGTACCTACCGCTGCTTTTCATACCTACGGCCGCTTCTCATACCTACCGCCGCTTCTCGTACCTACCGCAATTTCTCATACCTACCACCGCTTCTCGTACCTACCACCGCTTCTCGTACCTACCACCGCTTCTCGTACCTACCACCACTTCTCGTACCTACCGCCGCTTCTCGTACCTACCGCCACTTCTCGTACCTACCACCACTTCTCGTACCTACCACCGCTTCTTCTACCTACCGCCACTTCTCATATCTACCACCGCTTCTCGTACCTACCGCCACTTCTCATACTTACCACCGCTTCTCGTACCTACCACCTCTTCTCGTACCTACCACCGCTTCTTGTACCTAACGCCACTTCTCATACCTACCGCCGCTTCTCGTACTTACCACCGCTTCTCGTACCTACCGCTGCTTCTCGTACCTACCACCACTCCTCGTACCTACCACCGCTTCTCGTACCTACCGCTGCTTCTCGTACCTACCACCACTCATCGTACCTACCACCGCTTCCCGTACCTACCGCTGCTTCTCATACCTACCGCCGCTTCTCATACCTACCGCTGCTTCTCGTACCTACAGCTGCTTCTAATACCTACCTACCGCCACTTCTCATTCCTACCGCAGCTTCTCGTACCTACCACCACTCCTCATACCTACCACCGCTTCTCGTACGTACCGCTGCTTCTCATACCTACCGCAGCTTCTCATACCTACCGCCGCTTCTTGTACCTACAGCTGCTTCTCATACCTACCTACCGCCACTTCTCATACCTACCGCCGCTTCTCATACCTACCGCCGCTTCTCGTACCTACCGTTGCTTCTCATACCTACCTACCGCCACTTGTCATACCTACCGTCGCTTCTCGTACCTACCGCTGCTTTTCATACCTACCTATCGCCACTTCCCATACCTACCGCCGCTTCTCGTACCTACTGCTGCTTTTCATACCTACGGCCGCTTCTCATACTTACCTCCGCTTCTCATACCTACCGCCACTCCTCATACCTACCGCCGCTTCTCGTACCTACCGCAATTTCTCATACCTACCACCGCTTCTCGTACCTACCACAGCTTCTCGTACCTACCACCGCTTCTCGTACCTACCGCCGCTTCTCGTACCTACCACCACTTCTCGTACCTACCACCGCTTCTTCTACCTACCGCCACTTCTCATATCTACCATCGCTTCTCGTACCTACCGCCACTTCTCATACTTACCACTGCTTCTCGTACCTACCACCTCTTCTCGTACCTACCACCGCTTCTCGTACCTACCGCTGCTTCTCGTACCTACCACCACTCATCGTACCTACCACCGCTTCTCGTACCTACCGCTGCTTCTCATACCTACCGCCGCTTCTCATACCTACCGCTGCTTCTCATACCTACAGCTGCTTCTAATACCTACCTACCGCCACTTCTCATACCTACCGCAGCTTCTCGTACCTACCACCACTCCTCATACCTACCACCGCTTCTCGTACCTACCGCTGCTTCTTGTACCTACCGCAACTTCTCATACCTACCGCCGCTTCTCATACCTACTACCGCTTCTCTACCTACCGCTGCTTCTCGTACCTACTACCGCTTCTCGTACCTACCGCTGCTTCTCATACCTTCCGCCACTTCTCATACCTACCGCCTCTTCTCATACCTATTGCTGCTTCTCGTACCTACCGCTGCTTCTCATACCTACCTACTGCCACTTCTCAAAACCATCGCCGCTTCTCGTACCTACCGCCACTCCTCATACCTACCACCGCTTCTCGTACGTACCGCTGCTTCTCATACCTACCGCAGCTTCTCATACCTACCGCCGCTTCTTGTACCTACAGCTGCTTCTCATACCTAAATACCGCCACTTCTCATACCTACCGCCGCTTCTCATACCTACCGCCGCTTCTCGTACCTACCGCTGCTTCTCATACCTACCTACCGCCACTTGTCATACCTACCGCCGCTTCTCATACCTACCGCCGCTTCTCATACCTACCGCTGCTTCTCGTACCTACCGCTGCTTCTCATACCTACCTACCGCCACTTGTCATACCTACCATCGCTTCTCGTACCTACCGCTGCTTTTCATACCTACCTATCGCCACTTCCCATACCTACCGCCGCTGCTCGTACCTACCGCTGCTTTTCATACCTACGGCAGCTTCTCATACTTACCGCCGCTTCCCATACCTACCGCCACTCCTCATACCTACCGCCGCTTCTCGTACCTACCGCAATTTCTCATACCTACCACCGCTTCTCGTACCTACCACCGCTTCTCGTACCTACCACCGCTTCTCGTACCTACCACAGCTTCTCGTACCTACCGCCGCTTCTCGTACCTACCGCCGCTTCTCGTACCTACCGCCGCTTCTCGTACCTACCACCGCTTCTTCTACCTACCGCCACTTCTCATATCTACCACCGCTTCTCGTACCTACCGCCACTTCTCATACTTACCACCACTTCTCGTACCTACCACCTCTTCTCGTACCTACCACCGCTTCTCGTACCTACCGCTGCTTCTCGTACCTACCACCACTCATCGTACCTACCACCGCTTCTCGTACCTACCACTGCTTCTCATACCTACCGCCGCTTCTCATACCTACCGCTGCTTCTCGTACCTACAGCTGCTTCTAAAACCTACCGCCACTTCTCATACCTACCGCAGCTTCTCGTACCTACCACCACTCCTCATACCTACCACCACTTCTCATACCTACCGCCGCTTCTCATACCCACCGCCGCTTCTCATACCTACCGCCGCTTCTCGTGCCTACCGCTGCTTCTCATACCTACCTACCGCAACTTCTCAGACCTACCGCCACTTTCATACCTACTGCCGCTTCTCATACCTATCGCCGCTTCTCATACCTACCGCCGATTCTCGTACCTACCGCTGCATCTCATACCTACCTACCGCCACTTCTCATACCTACCGCCGCTTCTCATACCTACCGCCACTTCTCATACCTACCGCCGCTTCTAGTACCTACCGCTGATTCTCATACCTACTGCCACTTCTCATACCTACCGTCGCTTCTCGTACCTACCGCTGCTTCTAATACCTACCTATCGCCACTTCCCATACCTACCGCCGCTTCTCGTACCTACCGCTGCTTTTCATACCTACGGCCGCTTCTAATACCTACCGCCGCTTCTCATACCTACCGCCGCTTCTCGTACCTACCACCGCTTCTCATACCTACCGCCATTTCTTGTACCTACCGCCACTTTTCATACCTACCGCCACTTCTCGTACCTACCGCTGCTTCTCGTACCTACCACCACTCATCGTACCTACCACCGCTTCTCGTACCTACCGCTGCTTCTCATACCTACCGCCGCTTCTCGTACCTACAGCTGCTTCTAATACCTACCTACCGCCACTTCTCATACCTACCGCAGCTTCTCGTACCTACCACCACTCCTCATACCTACCACCGCTTCTCGTACCTACCGCTGCTTCTTGTACCTACCGCAACTTCTCATACCTACCGCCGCTTCTCATACCTACTACCGCTTCTCTACCTACCGCTGCTTCTCGTACCTACTACCGCTTCTCGTACCTACCGCTGCTTCTCATACCTTCCGCCACTTCTCATACCTACCGCCTCTTCTCATACCTACTGCCGCTTCTCGTACCTACCGCTGCTTCTCATACCTACCTACTGCCACTTCTCAAAACCATCGCCGCTTCTCGTACCTACCGCCACTCCTCATACCTACCACCGCTTCTCGTACGTACCGCTGCTTCTCATACCTACCGCAGCTTCTCATACCTACCGCCGCTTCTTGTACCTACAGCTGCTTCTCATACCTAAATACCGCCACTTCTCATACCTACCGCCGCTTCTCATACCTATCGCCGCTTCTCGTACCTACCGCTGCTTCTCATACCTACCTACCGCCACTTGTCATACCTACCGCCGCTTCTCATACCTACCGCCGCTTCTCATACCTACCGCTGCTTCTCGTACCTACCGCTGCTTCTCATACCTACCTACCGCCACTTGTCATACCTACCATCGCTTCTCGTACCTACCGCTGCTTTTCATACCTACCTATCGCCACTTCCCATACCTACCGCCGCTGCTCGTACCTACCGCTGCTTTTCATACCTACGGCAGCTTCTCATACTTACCGCCGCTTCTCATACCTACCGCCACTCCTCATACCTATTGCCGCTTCTCGTACCTACCGCAATTTCTCATACCTACCACCGCTTCTCGTACCTACCACCGCTTCTCGTACCTACCACCGCTTCTCGTACCTACCACAGCTTCTCGTACCTACCGCCGCTTCTCGTACCTACCGCCGCTTCTCGTACCTACCGCCGCTTCTCGTACCTACCACCGCTTCTTCTACCTACCGCCGCTTCTCATACCCACCGCCGCTTCTCATACCTACCGCCGCTTCTCGTGCCTACCGCTGCTTCTCATACCTACCTACCGCAACTTCTCAGACCTACCGCCACTTTCATACCTACTGCCGCTTCTCATACCTATCGCCGCTTCTCATACCTACCGCCGATTCTCGTACCTACCGCTGCATCTCATACCTACCTACCGCCACTTCTCATACCTACCGCCGCTTCTCATACCTACCGCCACTTCTCATACCTACCGCCGCTTCTAGTACCTACCGCTGATTCTCATACCTACTGCCACTTCTCATACCTACCGTCGCTTCTCGTACCTACCGCTGCTTCTAATACCTACCTATCGCCACTTCCCATACCTACCGCCGCTTCTCGTACCTACCGCTGCTTTTCATACCTACAGCCGCTTCTAATACCTACCGCCGCTTCTCATACCTACCGCCGCTTCTCGTACCTACCGACGCTTCTCATACCTACCGCCATTTCTTGTACCTACCGCCACTTTTCATACCTACCGCCACTTCTTGGACATATTGCTTCTTCTCTTACCTACCGCTGCTTCTTGTACCTACCGCCGCTTCTTGTACCTACCGCCGCTTCTTGTACCTACCGTCTCTTTTCATACCTACCGCCGCTTCTCGTACCTACCACCACTTCTCATACCTACCGCCGGTTCTCGTACCTACCGCCACTCCTCAAACCTACCACTGTTTCTCGCACCTACCGCTGCTTCTCATACCTACCGCCACTTCTCATACCTACCACCGCTTCTCGTACCTACCGCCACTTTTCATACCTATCACCGCTTCTCGTACCTACCGCCACTTCTCATACCTATTGCCGCTTCTCATACCTACTGCCGCTTCTCATACCTACCGCCGCATTCTCGTACCTACCGCTGCTTCTCATACCTACCTACCGCCACTTCTTATACCTACCGCCGCTTCTCGTACCTACCGCCACTTCTCATACTTACCACCGCTTCTCGTACCCACTGCCGCTTCTCATACCCACCACCGCTTCTCATACCTACCGCCGCTTCTCGTAACTACCGCTGCTTCTCATACCTACCTACCTACAGCCACTTCTCATACCTACCACCACTTCGCATACCTACTGCTGCTTCTAATACCTACCGCCGCTTCTCGTACCTAGCGCTGCTTCTCATACCTACCTACTGGCACTTCGCATACCTACCGCCGCTTCTCGTACCTACCGCCACTACTCATACCTACCACCGCTTCTCGTACCTACCGCTGCTTCTCATACCTACCGCCGCTTCTCATACCAACTGCCGCTTCTCGTACCTACCGCTGCTTCTCATACCTACCTATCGCCACTTCTCATACCTAGCGCTTCTTCTTGTACCTACCGCTGCTTCTCATACCTACCTACCGCCACTTCTCATACCTACCACCGCTTCTCGTACCTACCACCACTTCTCATACCTACTGCCGCTTCTCGTACTTACCGCCACTTCTCATACCTACCACCGCTTCTCGCAAACTACCGCCACCTCTCATACCTACCACCGCTTCTCGTACCTACCGCCACTCCTTAAACCTACCACTGTTTCTCGTACCTACCGCTGCTTCCCATACCCACCGCCACTTCTCATACCTACCACCGCTTCTCGTATCTACCGCCACTTTTCATACCTACCACCGCTTCTCGTACCTACCGCCACTACTCGTACATACCGCTGCTTCTCGTACCTACGGCCACTCCTCATACCTACCACCACTTCTCATACCTACTGCCGCTTCTCATACCTACTGCCGCTTCTCATACCTACCGCCGCTTCTCGCACCTACCGCTGCTTCTCATACCTACCTAACGCCACTTCTCATACCTACCACCGCTTCTCGTACCTACCACCACTTCTCATACAACTGCCGCTTCTCGTACTTACCGCCACTTCTCATACCTACCACCGCTTCTCGCAAACTACCGCCACCTCTCATACCTACCACCGCTTCTCGTACCTACCGCCACTCCTTAAACCTACCACTGTTTCTCGTACCTATCGCTGCTTCCCATACCCACCGCCACTTCTCATACCTACCAACGCTTCTCGTACCTACCGCCACTTTTCATACCTACCACCGCTTCTCGTATCTACCGCCACTTCTCGTACATACCGCTGCTTCTCGTACCTACCGCCAATCCTCATACCTACCACCACTTCTCATACCTACTGCCACTTCTCATACCTACTGCCGCTTCTCATACCTACCTACCGCCACTTCTCATACCTACCGCAGCTTCTCGTACCTACCACCACTCCTCATACCTACCACCGCTTCTCGTACCTACCGCTGCTTCTCGTACCTACCGCCACTTCTCATACCTACCGCCGCTTCTCTACCTACCGCTGCTTCTCGTACCTACTACCGCTTCTCGTACCTACCGCTGCTTCTCATACCTACCGCCACTTCTCATACCTATCGCCTCTTCTCATACCTACTGCCGCTTCTCGTACCTACCGCTGCTTCTCATACCTACCTACTGCCACTTCTCAAAACCACCGCCGCTTCTCGTACCTACCGCCACTCCTCATACCTACCACCGCTTCTCGTACGTACCGCTGCTTCTCATACCTACCGCAGCTTCTCATACCTACCGCCGCTTCTTCTACCTACAGCTGCTTCTCATACCTACCTACCGCCACTTCTCATACCTACCGTCGCTTCTTGTACCTACCGCCACTTCTCGTACCTAACGCGGCTTCTCATACCTACCTACCGGCACTTCTCATACCTACCGCCACTTCTCATACCTACCGCCGCTTCTCGTAACTACCGCCGCTTCTCGTACCTACCGCCACTCCTCGTACCTGCCACCTCTTCTCGTACCTAACGCCGCTTTTCATACCTACCGCCACTTCTCATACCTACCGCCGCTTCTAGTACCTACCGCTGCTTCTCATACCTACTGCCACTTCTCATACCTACCGTCGCTTCTCGTACCTACCGCTGCTTCTAATACCTACCTATCGCCACTTCCCATACCTACCGCCACTTCTCGTACCTACCGCTGCTTTTCATACCTACGGCCGCTTCTAATACCTACCGCCGCTTCTCATACCTACCGCCGTTTCTCGTACCTACCGCCGCTTCTCATACCTACCGCCATTTCTCGTACCTACCGCCACTTTTCATACCTACCACCGCTTCTCGTACCTACCGCCACTTCTCATACCTATTGCCGCTTCTCATACCTACTGCCGCTTCCCATACCTACCGCCGCATTCTCGTACCTACCGCTGCTTCTCATACCTACCTACCGCCACTTCTCATACCTACCGCCGCTTCTCGTACCTACCGCCACTTCTCATACTTACCACCGCTTCTCGTACCTACCGCCGCTTCTCATACCCACCACCGCTTCTCATACCTACCGCCGCTTCTCGTAACTACCGCTGCTTCTCATACCTACCTACCTACAGCCACTTATCATACCTACCACCACTTCTCATACCTACTGCCACTTCTCATACCTACCGCCGCTTCTCGTACCTAGCGCTGCTTCCCATACCTACCTACCAGCACTTCGCATACCTACCGCCGCTTCTCGTACCTACCGCCACTACTCATACCTACCACCGCTTCTCGTACCTACCGCTGCTTCTCATACCTACCTATCGCCACTTCTCATACCTAGCGCTTCTTCTTGTACCTACCGCTGCTTCTCATACCTACCTACCGCCACTTCTCATACCTACCACCGCTTCTCGTACCTACCACCACTTCTCATACCTACTGCCGCTTCTCGTACTTACCGCCACTTCTCATACCTACCACCGCTTCTCGCAAACTACCGCCACCTCTCATACCTACCACCGCTTCTCGTACCTAACGCCACTCCTTAAACCTACCACTGTTTCTCGTACCTACCGCTGCTTCCCATACCCATCGCCACTTCTCATACCTACCACCGCTTCTCGTACCTACCGCCACTACTCGTACATACCGCTGCTTCTCGTACCTACCGCCACTCCTCATACCTACCACCACTTCTCATACCTACTGCCGCTTCTCATACCTACTGCCGCTTCTCATACCTACCGCCGCTTCTCGCACCTACCGCTGCTTCTCATACCTACCTACCGCCACTTCTCATACCTACCGCTGCTTCTCGTACCTACCGCCACTCCTCATACTTACCACCGCTTCTCGCACCTACCGCTGCTTCTCATACCCACCGCCGCTTCTCATACCTACCGCCGCTTCTCGTAACTACCGCTGCTTCTCATACCTACCTACCGCCACTTCTCATACCTACCACCACTTCTCATAGCTACTGCCGTTCCTCATACCTACCGCCGCTTCTCGTACCTATTGCTGCTTCTCATACCTACCTACCGGCACTTCTCATACCTACCGCCGCTTCTCGTACCTACCGCCACTCCTCATACCTACCACCTTTTCTCGTACCTACCGCTGCTTCTCATACCTACCGCCGCTTCTCATACCTACCGCCGCTTCTCGTAACTACCGCCACTCCTCATACCTATCACCGCTTCTCGTACCTACCGCCACTTCTCATACCTACCAACGCTTCTCGTACCTACCGCCACTCCTCATACCTATCACCGCTTCTCGTACCTACCGCTGCTTCTCATACCTACCACCACTTCTCATCCCTACCGCCGCTTCTCGTACCTACCGCCACTCCTCATACCTACCACCGCTTCTCGTACCTACCACCACTTCTCATACCTACCGCCACTCCTCATACCTACCACTGTTTCTCGTACCTACCAATACTTCTCATACCTACCGCCGCTTCTCATACCTGCCGCCGCTTCTCGTACTTACCGCCACTTCTCATACCTACCCCCGCTTCTCGCTACTACCGACACTTCTCATACCTACTGCTGCATCTCGTACCTACCACCACTCCTCATACCTACCACTTTTTCTCGTACCTACCACTGCTTCTCATACCCACCGCCGCTTCTCATACCTACCGCCGCTTCTCGTAACTATCGCTGCTTCTCATACCTACCTACCGCCACTTCTCATACCTACCACCACTACTCATACCTACTGTCGCTTCTTATACCTACCGCCGCTTCTCTTACCTACCGCTGCTTCTCATAACCACCTACCGGCACTTCTCATACCTACCGCCACTCCTCATACCTACCACCGCTTCTTGTACCTACTGCTGCTTCTCGTACCTACTGCTGCTTCTCATACCTACCGCTTCTTCTCATACTTACCTACCGCCACTTCTCATACCTACCGCCGCTTCTCTTAACTACCGCCGCTTCTCGTACCTACCGCCACTCCTCGTACCTGCCACCGCTTCTCGTACCTACCGCTGCTTCTCATACCTACCACCACTTCTTATACCTATCGCCGCTTCTCATACCTACCGCCGCTTCTCGTACCTTCCGCTGCTTCTCATACCTACCTACCGGCACTTCTCATACCTACCGCCGCTTCTCGTACCTACCGCCACTACTCATACCTACCACCGCTTCTCGTACCTACCGCTGCTTCTCATACCTACCGCCGCTTCTCATACCAACCGCCGCTTCTCGTACCTACCGCTGCTTCTCATACCTACCTATCGCCACTTCTCATACCTACCGCTTCTTCTTGTACCTACCGCTGCTTCTCATACCTACCTACCGCCACTTCTCATACCTACCACCGTTTCTCGTACCTACCACCACTTCTCATACCTACCGCCGCTTCTCATACCTACCGCCGCTTCTGGTACTTACCGCCACTTCTCATACCTACCACCGCTTCTCGCAAACTACCGCCACCTCTCATACCTACCACCGCTTCTCGTACCTACAGCCACTCCTTAAAACTACCACTGTTTCTCGTACCTACCACTGCTTCCCATACCCACCGCCACTTATCATACCTACCACCGCTTCTCGTACCTACCGCCACTTTTCATACCTCCCACCGCTTCTCGTACCTACCACCACTTCTCATACCTACTGCCGCTTCTCATACCTACTGCCGCTTCTCATACCTACCGCCGCTTCTCGTACCTACTGCCACTCCTCATACTTACCACCGCTTCTCGCACCTACCGCTGCTTCTCATACCCACCGCCGCTTCTCATACCTACCGCCGCTTCTCGTAACTACCGCTGCTTCTCATACCTACCTACCGCCACTTCTCATACCTACCACCACTTCTCATAGCTACTGCCGTTCCTCATACCTACCGCCGCTTCTCGTACCTATTGCTGCTTCTCATACCTACCTACCGGCACTTCTCATACCTACCGCCGCTTCTCGTACCTACCGCCACTCCTCATACCTACCACCTTTTCTCGTACCTACCGCTGCTTCTCATACCTACCGCCGCTTCTCATACCTACCGCCGCTTCTCGTAACTACCGCCACTCCTCATACCTACCACCGCTTCTCGTACCTACAGCCACTCCTTAAAACTACCACTGTTTCTCGTACCTACCACTGCTTCCCATACCCACCGCCACTTATCATACCTACCACCGCTTCTCGTACCTACCGCCACTTTTCATACCTCCCACCGCTTCTCGTACCTACCGCCACTTCTTGTACCTACCGCTGCTTCTCGTACCTACCGCCACTCCTCATACCTACCACCACTTCTCATACCTACTGCCGCTTCTCATACCTACTGCCGCTTCTCATACCTACCGCCGCTTCTCGTACCTACTGCCACTCCTCATACTTACCACCGCTTCTCGCACCTACCGCTGCTTCTCATACCCACCGCCGCTTCTCATACCTACCGCCGCTTCTCGTAACTACCGCTGCTTCTCATACCTACCTACCGCCACTTCTCATACCTACCACCACTTCTCATAGCTACTGCCGTTCCTCATACCTACCGCCGCTTCTCGTACCTATTGCTGCTTCTCATACCTACCTACCAGCACTTCTCATACCTACCGCCGCTTCTCATACCTACCGCCACTCCTCATACCTACCACCTTTTCTCGTACCTACCACTGCTTCTCATACCTACCGCCACTTCTCATACCTATCGCCACTTCTCATACCTACCGCCGCTTCTCGTACCTACCGCTGCTTCTCATACCTACCTATCGCCACTTCTCATACCTAGCACCTTTTCTCGTACCTACCGCTGCTTCTCATACCTACCGCCGCTTCTCATACCTACCGCCGCTTCTGGTACTTACCGCCACTTCTCATACCTACCACCGCTTCTCGCAAACTACCGCCACCTCTCATACCTACCACCGCTTCTCGTACCTACAGCCACTCCTTAAAACTACCACTGTTTCTCGTACCTACCACTGCTTCCCATACCCACCGCCACTTATCATACCTACCACCGCTTCTCGTACCTACCGCCACTTTTCATACCTCCCACCGCTTCTCGTACCTACCGCCACTTCTTGCACCTACCGCTGCTTCTCGTACCTACCGCCACTCCTCATACCTACAACCACTTATCATACCTACTGCCGCTTCTCATACCTACTGCCGCTTCTCATACCTACCGCCGCTTCTCGTACCTACCGCCACTCCTCATACTTACCACCGCTTCTCGCACCTACCGCTGCTTCTCATACCCACCGCCGCTTCTCATACCTACCGCCGCTTCTCGTAACTACCGCTGCTTCTCATACCTACCTACCGCCACTTCTCATACCTACCACCACTTCTCATAGCTACTGCCGTTCCTCATACCTACCGCCGCTTCTCGTACCTATTGCTGCTTCTCATACCTACCTACCAGCACTTCTCATACCTACCGCCGCTTCTCATACCTACCGCCACTCCTCATACCTACCACCTTTTCTCGTACCTACCACTGCTTCTCATACCTACCGCCACTTCTCATACCTACCACCGCTTCTCATACCTACCGCCGCTTCTCGTACCTACCGCTGCTTCTCATACCTACCTATCGCCACTTCTCATACCTAGCACCTTTTCTCGTACCTACCGCTGCTTCTCATACCTACCGCCACTTCTCATACCTACCGCCGCTTCTCTTAACTACCGCCGCTTCTCGTACCTACCGCCACTCCTCGTACCTGCCACCGCTTCTCGTACCTACCGCTGCTTCTCATACCTACCACCACTTCTTATACCTATCGCCGCTTCTCATACCTACCGCCGCTTCTCGTACCTTCCGCTGCTTCTCATACCTACCTACCGGCACTTCTCATACCTACCGCCGCTTCTCGTACCTACCGCCACTACTCATACCTACCACCGCTTCTCGTACCTACCGCTACTTCTCATACCTACCGCTGCTTCTCATACCAACCGCCGCTTCTCGTACCTACCGCTGCTTCTCATACCTACCTATCGCCACTTCTCATACCTACCGCTTCTTCTTGTACCTACCGCTGCTTCTCATACCTACCTACCGCCACTTCTCATACCTACCACCGTTTCTCGTACCTACCACCACTTCTCATACCTACCGCCGCTTCTCATACCTACCGCCGCTTCTGGTACTTACCGCCACTTCTCATACCTACCACCGCTTCTCGCAAACTACTGCCACCTCTCATACCTACCACCGCTTCTCGTACCTACCGCCACTCCTTAAAACTACCACTGTTTCTCGTACCTACCGCTGCTTCCCATACCCACCGCCACTTCTCATACCTACCACCGCTTCTCGTACCTACCGCCACTTTTCATACCTACCACTGCTTCTCGTACCTACCGCCACTTCTTGTACCTACCGCTGCTTCTCATACCTACCGCCACTCCTCATACCTACCACCACTTCTCATACCTACTGCCGCTTCTCAAACCTACTGCCGATTCTCATACCTACCGCCGCTTCTCGTACCTACCGCCACTCCTCATACTTACCACCGCTTCTCGCACCTACCGCTGCTTCTCATACCCACCGCCGCTTCTTATACCTACCGCCGCTTCTCGTAACTACTGCTGCTTCTCATACCTACCTACCGCCACTTCTCATACCTACCACCACTTCTCATAGCTTCTGCCGTTCCTCATACCTACCGCCGCTTCTCGTACCTATTGCTGCTTCTCATACCTACCTACCGGCACTTCTCATACCTACCGCCGCTTCTCATACCTACCGCAACTCCTCATACCTACAACCTTTTCTCGTACCTACCGCTGCTTCTCATACCTACCGCCGCTTCTCATACCTACCGCCGCTTCTCGTAACTACCGCCACTCCTCATACCTACCACCGCTTCTCGTACTTACCGCCACTTCTCATACCTACCAACGATTCTCGTACCTACCGCCACTCCTCATACCTATCACCGCTTCTCGTACCTACCGCTGCTTCTCATACCTACCGCCACTTCTCATCCCTACCGTCTCTTCTCGTACCTACCGCCACTCCTCATACCTACCACCGCTTCTCGTACCTACCACCACTTCTCATACCTACCGCCGCTCCTCATACCTACCACTGTTTCTCGTACCTACCGCTACTTCTCATACCTACCTCCGCTTCTCATACCTGCCGCCGCTTCTCGTACTCACCGCCACTTCTCATACCTACCACCGCTTCTCGCTACTACCGACACTTCTCATACCTACTGCTGCTTCTCGCACCTACCGCCACTCCTCATACCTACCACTTTTTCTCGTACCTACCACTGCTTCTCATACCCACCGCCGCTTCTCATACCTACCGCCGCTTCTCGTAACTATCGCTGCTTCTCATACCTACCTACCGCCACTTCTCATACCTACCACCACTTCTCATACCTACTGCCGCTTCTCATACCTACCGCTGCTTCTCTTACCTACCGCTGCTTCTCATACCCACCTACCGGCACTTCTCATACCTACCGCCGCTTCTCATACTTACCGCCACTTCTCATACCTACCACCGCTTCTTGCACCTACTGCTGCTTCTCGTACCTACTGCTGCTTCTCTTACCTACCGCTGCTTCTCATTCCTACCTATCGCCACTTCTCATACCTAGCGCTGCTTATCATACTTACCTACCGGCACTTCTCATACCTACCGCCACTTCTCATACCTATCGCCGCTTCTCTTAACTACCGCCGCTTCTCGTACCTACCGCCACTCCTCGTACCTGCCACCGCTTCTCTTACCTACCGCTGCTTCTCATACCTACCGCCGCTTCTCATACCTACCGCCGCTTCTCATACCTACCGCCGAATCTCGTACCTTCCGCTGCTTCTCATACCTACCTACCGGCACTTCTCATACCTACCGCCGCTTCTCGTACCTACCGCCACTACTCATACCTACCACCGCTTCTCGTACCTACCGCTGCTTCTCATACCTACTGCCGCTTCTCATACCAACCGCCGCTTCTCGTACCTACCGCTGCTTCTCATACCTACCTATCGCCACTTTTCATACCTAGCGCTTCTTCTTGTACCTACCACTGCTTCTCATACCTACCTACCGCCACTTCTCATACCTACCACCATTTCACATACCTACCGCCGCTTCTGGTACTTTCCGCCACTTCTCATACCTACCATCGCTTCTCGCAAACTACCGCCACCTCTCATACCTACCACCGCTTCTCGTACCTACCGCCACTCCTTAAAACTACCACTGTTTCTCGTACCTACCGCTGCTTCCCATACCCACCGCCACTTCTCATACCTACCACCGCTTCTCGTACCTACCGCCACTTTTCATACCTACCACCGCTTCTCGTACCTACCGCCACTTCTCGTACCTACCGCTGCTTCTCTTAACTACCGCCACTCCTCATACCTACCACCACTTCTTATACCTACTGCCGCTTCTCATACCTACTGCCGCTTCTCATATCTACCGCCGCTTCTCGCACCTACCGCTGCTTCTCATACCTACCTACCGCCACTTCTCATACCTACCGCCGCTTCTCGTACCTACCGCCACTCCTCATACTTACCACCGCTTCTCGCACCTACCGCTGCTTCTCATACCCACCGCCTCTTCTCATACCTACCGCCGCTTCTCGTAACTACGGCTGCTTCTCATACCTACCTACCGCCACTTCTCATACCTACCACCACTTCTCATAGCTACTGCCGTTCCTCATACCTACCGCCGCTTCTTGTACCTATTGCTGCTTCTCATACCTACCTACCAGCACTTCTCATACCTACCACCGCTTCTCGTACCTACCGCCACTCCTCATACCTACCACCTTTTCTCGTACCTACCGCTGCTTCTCATACCTACTGCCGCTTCTCATACCTGCCGCCGCTTCTCGTAACTACCGCCACTCCTCATACCTACCACCGCTTCTCGTACCTACCGCCACTTCTCATACCTACCAACGCTTCTCGTACCTACCGCCACTCCTTATACGTATCACCGCTTCTCGTACCTACCGCTGCTTCTCATACCTACCGCCACTTCTCATACCTACCGCCACTTCTCATACCTACCGCCGCTTCTCGTACCTATCGCTGCTTCTCATACCTACCTACCGCCACTTCTCATACCTACCGCCGCTTGTCATACCTACCGCCGCTTCTCGTACCTACCGCTGCTTCTCATACCAATTTTCCGCCACTTCTCATACCTACCGCCGCTTTTCGTACCTACCGCTACTCCTCATACCTACCACCGCTTCTCATACCTACCGCCGCTTCTCATACCTTCCGCTGCTTCTCATACCTACCTACCGGCACTTCTCATACCTACCGCCGCTTCTCGTACCTACCGCCACTACTCATACCTACCACCGCTTCTCGTACCTACCGCTGCTTCTCATACCTACTGCCGCTTCTCATACCAACCGCCGCTTCTCGTACCTACCGCTGCTTCTCATACCTACCTATCGCCACTTTTCATACCTAGCGCTTCTTCTTGTACCTACCGCTGCTTCTCATACCTACCTACCGCCACTTCTCATACCTACCACCATTTCACATACCTACCGCCGCTTCTTGTACTTTCCGCCACTTCTCATACCTACCATCGCTTCTCGCAAACTACCGCCACCTCTCATACCTACCACCGCTTCTCGTACCTACCGCCACTCCTTAAAACTACCACTGTTTCTCGTACCTACCGCTGCTTCCCATACCCACCGCCACTTCTCATACCTACCACCGCTTCTCGTACCTACCGCCACTTTTCATACCTACCACCGCTTCTCATACCTACCACCACTTCTCATAGCTACTGCCGTTCCTCATACCTACCGCCGCTTCTCGTACCTATTGCTGCTTCTCATACCTACCTACCGGCACTTCTCATACCTACCACCGCTTCTCGTACCTACCGCCACTCCTCATACCTACCACCTTTTCTCGTACCTACCACTGCTTCTCATACCTACTGCCGCTTCTCATACCTGCCGCCGCTTCTCGTAACTACCGCCACTCCTCATACCTACCACCGCTTCTCGTACCTACCGCCACTTCTCATACCTACCAACGCTTCTCGTACCTACCGCCACTCCTTATACCTATCACCGCTTCTCGTACCTACCGCTGCTTCTCATACCTACCGCCACTTCTCATACCTACCGCCACTTCTCATACCTACCGCCGCTTCTCGTACCTATCGCTGCTTCTCATACCTACCTACCGCCACTTCTCATACCTACCGCCGCTTGTCATACCTACCGCCGCTTCTCGTACCTACCGCTGCTTCTCATACCATTTTTCCGCCACTTCTCATACCTACCGCCGCTTTTCGTACCTACCGCTACTCCTCATACCTACCACCGCTTCTCATACCTACCGCCGCTTGTCGTACCTTCCGCTTCTTCTCATACCTACCGACACTTCTTGTACCTACTGCCACTCCTTGTACCTACCACCGCTTCTCGTACCTACCGCTGCTTCTCGTACCTACCGCCACTACTCATACCTACCACCGCTTCTCGTACCTACCGCTACTTCTCATACCTACCGCTGCTTCTCATACCAACCGCCGCTTCTCGTACCTACCGCTGCTTCTCATACCTACCTATCGCCACTTCTCATACCTACCGCTTCTTCTTGTACCTACCGCTGCTTCTCATACCTACCTACCGCCACTTCTCATACCTACCACCGTTTCTCGTACCTACCACCACTTCTCATACCTACCGCCGCTTCTCATACCTACCGCCGCTTCTGGTACTTACCGCCACTTCTCATACCTACCACCGCTTCTCGCAAACTACTGCCACCTCTCATACCTACCACCGCTTCTCGTACCTACCGCCACTCCTTAAAACTACCACTGTTTCTCGTACCTACCGCTGCTTCCCATACCCACCGCCACTTCTCATACCTACCACCGCTTCTCGTACCTACCGCCACTTTTCATACCTACCACTGCTTCTCGTACCTACCGCCACTTCTTGTACCTACCGCTGCTTCTCATACCTACCGCCACTCCTCATACCTACCACCACTTCTCATACCTACTGCCGCTTCTCAAACCTACTGCCGATTCTCATACCTACCGCCGCTTCTCGTACCTACCGCCACTCCTCATACTTACCACCGCTTCTCGCACCTACCGCTGCTTCTCATACCCACCGCCGCTTCTTATACCTACCGCCGCTTCTCGTAACTACTGCTGCTTCTCATACCTACCTACCGCCACTTCTCATACCTACCACCACTTCTCATAGCTTCTGCCGTTCCTCATACCTACCGCCGCTTCTCGTACCTATTGCTGCTTCTCATACCTACCTACCGGCACTTCTCATACCTACCGCCGCTTCTCATACCTACCGCAACTCCTCATACCTACAACCTTTTCTCGTACCTACCGCTGCTTCTCATACCTACCGCCGCTTCTCATACCTACCGCCGCTTCTCGTAACTACCGCCACTCCTCATACCTACCACCGCTTCTCGTACTTACCGCCACTTCTCATACCTACCAACGATTCTCGTACCTACCGCCACTCCTCATACCTATCACCGCTTCTCGTACCTACCGCTGCTTCTCATACCTACCGCCACTTCTCATCCCTACCGTCTCTTCTCGTACCTACCGCCACTCCTCATACCTACCACCGCTTCTCGTACCTACCACCACTTCTCATACCTACCGCCGCTCCTCATACCTACCACTGTTTCTCGTACCTACCGCTACTTCTCATACCTACCTCCGCTTCTCATACCTGCCGCCGCTTCTCGTACTCACCGCCACTTCTCATACCTACCACCGCTTCTCGCTACTACCGACACTTCTCATACCTACTGCTGCTTCTCGCACCTACCGCCACTCCTCATACCTACCACTTTTTCTCGTACCTACCACTGCTTCTCATACCCACCGCCGCTTCTCATACCTACCGCCGCTTCTCGTAACTATCGCTGCTTCTCATACCTACCTACCTACCGCCACTTCTCATACCTACCACCACTTCTCATACCTACTGCCGCTTCTCATACCTACCGCTGCTTCTCTTACCTACCGCTGCTTCTCATACCCACCTACCGGCACTTCTCATACCTACCGCCGCTTCTCATACTTACCGCCACTTCTCATACCTACCACCGCTTCTTGCACCTACTGCTGCTTCTCGTACCTACTGCTGCTTCTCTTACCTACCGCTGCTTCTCATTCCTACCTATCGCCACTTCTCATACCTAGCGCTGCTTATCATACTTACCTACCGGCACTTCTCATACCTACCGCCACTTCTCATACCTATCGCCGCTTCTCTTAACTACCGCCGCTTCTCGTACCTACCGCCACTCCTCGTACCTGCCACCGCTTCTCTTACCTACCGCTGCTTCTCATACCTACCGCCGCTTCTCATACCTACCGCCGCTTCTCATACCTACCCCCGAATCTCGTACCTTCCGCTGCTTCTCATACCTACCTACCGGCACTTCTCATACCTACCGCCGCTTCTTTTACCTACCGCCACTACTCATACCTACCACCGCTTCTCGTACCTACCGCTGCTTCTCATACCTACTGCCGCTTCTCATACCAACCGCCGCTTCTCGTACCTACCGCTGCTTCTCATACCTACCTATCGCCACTTTTCATACCTAGCGCTTCTTCTTGTACCTACCACTGCTTCTCATACCTACCTACCGCCACTTCTCATACCTACCACCATTTCACATACCTACCGCCGCTTCTGGTACTTTCCGCCACTTCTCATACCTACCATCGCTTCTCGCAAACTACCGCCACCTCTCATACCTACCACCGCTTCTCGTACCTACCGCCACTCCTTAAAACTACCACTGTTTCTCGTACCTACCGCTGCTTCCCATACCCACCGCCACTTCTCATACCTACCACCGCTTCTCGTACCTACCGCCACTTTTCATACCTACCACCGCTTCTCGTACCTACCGCCACTTCTCGTACCTACCGCTGCTTCTCTTAACTACCGCCACTCCTCATACCTACCACCACTTCTTATACCTACTGCCGCTTCTCATACCTACTGCTGCTTCTCATATCTACCGCCGCTTCTCGCACCTACCGCTGCTTCTCATACCTACCTACCGCCACTTCTCATACCTACCGCCGCTTCTCGTACCTACCGCCACTCCTCATACTTACCACCGCTTCTCGCACCTACCGCTGCTTCTCATACCCACCGCCTCTTCTCATACCTACCGCCGCTTCTCGTAACTACGGCTGCTTCTCATACCTACCTACCGCCACTTCTCATACCTACCACCACTTCTCATAGCTACTGCCGTTCCTCATACCTACCGCCGCTTCTTGTACCTATTGCTGCTTCTCATACCTACCTACCAGCACTTCTCATACCTACCACCGCTTCTCGTACCTACCGCCACTCCTCATACCTACCACCTTTTCTCGTACCTACCGCTGCTTCTCATACCTACTGCCGCTTCTCATACCTGCCGCCGCTTCTCGTAACTACCGCCACTCCTCATACCTACCACCGCTTCTCGTACCTACCGCCACTTCTCATACCTACCAACGCTTCTCGTACCTACCGCCACTCCTTATACCTATCACCGCTTCTCGTACCTACCGCTGCTTCTCATACCTACCGCCACTTCTCATACCTACCGCCACTTCTCATACCTACCGCCGCTTCTCGTACCTATCGCTGCTTCTCATACCTACCTACCGCCACTTCTCATACCTACCGCCGCTTGTCATACCTACCGCCGCTTCTCGTACCTACCGCTGCTTCTCATACCAATTTTCCGCCACTTCTCATACCTACCGCCGCTTTTCGTACCTACCGCTACTCCTCATACCTACCACCGCTTCTCATACCTACCGCCGCTTCTCGTACCTTCCGCTGCTTCTCATACCTACCTACCGGCACTTCTCATACCTACCGCCGCTTCTCGTACCTACCGCCACTACTCATACCTACCACCGCTTCTCGTACCTACCGCTGCTTCTCATACCTACTGCCGCTTCTCATACCAACCGCCGCTTCTCGTACCTACCGCTGCTTCTCATACCTACCTATCGCCACTTTTCATACCTAGCGCTTCTTCTTGTACCTACCGCTGCTTCTCATACCTACCTACCGCCACTTCTCATACCTACCACCATTTCACATACCTACCGCCGCTTCTGGTACTTTCCGCCACTTCTCATACCTACCATCGCTTCTCGCAAACTACCGCCACCTCTCATACCTACCACCGCTTCTCGTACCTACCGCCACTCCTTAAAACTACCACTGTTTCTTGTACCTACCGCTGCTTCCCATACCCACCGCCACTTCTCATACCTACCACCGCTTCTCGTACCTACCGCCACTTTTCATACCTACCACCGCTTCTCATACCTACCACCACTTCTCATAGCTACTGCCGTTCCTCATACCTACCGCCGCTTCTCGTACCTATTGCTGCTTCTCATACCTACCTACCGGCACTTCTCATACCTACCACCGCTTCTCGTACCTACCGCCACTCCTCATACCTACCACCTTTTCTCGTACCTACCACTGCTTCTCATACCTACTGCCGCTTCTCATACCTGCCGCCGCTTCTCGTAACTACCGCCACTCCTCATACCTACCACCGCTTCTCGTACCTACCGCCACTTCTCATACCTACCAACGCTTCTCTTACCTACCGCCACTCCTTATACCTATCACCGCTTCTCGTACCTACCGCTGCTTCTCATACCTACCGCCACTTCTCATACCTACCGCCACTTCTCATACCTACCGCCGCTTCTCGTACCTATCGCTGCTTCTCATACCTACCTACCGCCACTTCTCATACCTACCGCCGCTTGTCATACCTACCGCCGCTTCTCGTACCTACCGCTGCTTCTCATACCATTTTTCCGCCACTTCTCATACCTACCGCCGCTTTTCGTACCTTCCGCTTCTTCTCATACCTACCGACGCTTCTTGTACCTACTGCCACTCCTTGTACCTACCACCGCTTCTCGTACCTACCGCTGCTTCTCATACCTACCGCCACTTCTCATACCTACTGCCGCTTATCATACTTACCGCAGATTCTCGTACCTACTGCTGCTTCTAATACCTACCTACCGCCACTTCTCATACCTACCGCCGCTTCTCGTACCTACCTCCACTCCTCATACCTACCGCCGCTTCTCATACCTACCGCCGCTTCTCATACCTACCGCCACTTCTCATACCTCCCGCCGCTTCTCATACCTACCGCCGCTTCTCGTACCTTCCGCTGCTTCTCAAACCTACCTACCGCCACTTCTCATACCTACCACCGCTTTTCATACCTACTGCCGCTTCTCATACCTACCGCCGCTTCTTGTACCTACCGCCGCTTCTTGTACCTACCGCTGCTTCTCATACCTACCTACCGCCACTTCTCATACCTACCTACCGCCACTTCTCATACCTACCGCCACTCCTCATACCTACCGCCGCTTCTCGTACCTACCGCTGCTTCTCGTACCTACTACCGCTTCTCGTACCTACCGCTGCTTCTCATACCTACCGCCACTTCTCATACCTACCGCCTCTTCTCATACCTACTGCCGCTTCTCGTACCTACCGCTGCTTCTCATACCTACCTACTGCCACTTCTCAAAACCACCGCCGCTTCTCTTACCTACCGCCACTCCTCATACCTACCACCGCTTCACGTACGTACTGCTGCTTCTCATACCTACCGCAGCTTCTCATTCCTACCGCCGCTTTTTGTACCTACCGCTGCTTCTCATACCTACCTACCGCCACTTCTCGTACCTACCGCCACTCCTCATACCTACCGCCGCTTCTCGTACCTACCGCTGCTTCTCGTACCTACCACCACTTCTCATACCTACCGCCGCTTCTCATACCAACTACCGCTTCTCTACCTACCGCTGCTTCTCGTACCTACTACCGCTTCTCGTACCTACCGCTGCTTCTCATACCTACCGCCACTTCTCATACCTACCGCCTCTTCTCATACCTACTGCCGCTTCTCGTACCTACCGCTGCTTCTCATACCTACCTACTGCCACTTCTCAAAACCACCGCCGCTTCTCTTACCTACCGCCACTCCTCATACCTACCACCGCTTCTCGTACGTACTGCTGCTTCTCATACCTACCGCAGCTTCTCATTCCTACCGCCGCTTCTTGTACCTACAGCTGCTTCTCATACCTACCTACCGTCACTTCTCATACCTACCGCCGCTTCTTGTACCTACCGCCACTTCTCGTACCTAACGTTGCTTCTCATACCTACCTACCGGCATTTCTCATACCTACCGCCACTTCTCATACCTACCGCCGCTTCTCGTGCCTACCGCCACTCCTCGTACCTGCCACCTCTTCTCATACCTAACGCTGCTTCTCATACCTACCGCCGCTTCTCATACCTACCGCCGCTTCTCATACCTACTGCAGCTTCTAGTACCTACCGCTGCTTCTCATACCTACCGCCACTTCTCATACCTACCGTCGCTTCTCGTACCTACCGCTGCTTCTCATAACTACCTATCGCCATTTCCCATACCTACCGCCGCTTCTCGTACCTACCGCTGCTTTTCATATCTACGGCCGCTTCTCATACCTACTGCCGCTTCTCATACCTACCGCCGCTTCTCATACCTACCGCCACGTCTTGTACCTACCGCCACTTTTCATACCTACCGCCACTTCTCGTACATATTGCTGCTTCTCTTACCTACCGCTGCTTCTTGTACCTACCGCCGCTTCTTGTACCTACCGCCACTTCTCATACCTACCGCCGCTTCTCGTACCTACCACCACTTCTCATACCTACCACTGTTTCTCGTACCTACCGCTGCTTCTCATACCTACCGCCACTTCTCATACCTACCACCGCTTCTCGTACCTACCGCCACTTTTCATACCTACCACCGCTTCTCGTACCTACCGCCACTTCTCATACCTACTGCCGCTTCTCCTACCTACCGCCACTTCTCGTACCTACCGCTGCTTCTCATACCTACCTACCGCCACTTCTCATACTTACCACCGCTTCTCGTACCTACCGCCGCTTCTCGTACCTACCGCCACTACTCATACCTACTGTCTCTTCTCGTAACTACCGCTGCTTCTCATACCTACCTACCGCCACTTCTCATACCTACCACCGCTTCTCGTACCTACCGCCACTTCTCATACCTACCACCGCTTTTCATACCTACTGCCGCTTCTCATACCTACCGCCGCTTCTTGTACCTACCGCCGCTTCTTATACCTACCGCTGCTTCTCATACCTACCTACCGCCACTTCTCGTACCTACCGCCACTCCTCATACCTACCGCCGCTTCTCGTACCTACCGCTGCTTCTCGTACCTACCACCACTTCTCATACCTACCGCCGCGTCTCATACCAACTACCGCTTCTCTACCTACCGCTGCTTCTCGTACCTACTACCGCTTCTCGTACCTACCGCTGCTTCTCATACTTACCGCCACTCCTCATACCTACCGCCTCTTCTCATACCTACTGCCGCTTCTCGTACCTACCGCTGCTTCTCATACCTACCTACTGCCACTTCTCAAAACCACCGCCGCTTCTCTTACCTACCGCCACTCCTCATACCTACCACCGCTTCTCGTACGTACTGCTGCTTCTCATACCTACCGCAGCTTCTCATTCCTACCGCCGCTTCTTGTACCTACAGCTGCTTCTAGTACCTACCGCTGCTTCTCATACCTACCGCCACTTCTCATACCTACCGTCGCTTCTCGTACCTACCGCTGCTTCTCATACCTACCTATCGCCACTTCCCATACCTACCGCCGCTTCTCGTACCTACCGCTGCTTTTCATACCTACTGCCGCTTCTCATACCTACCGCCGCTTCTCATACCTACCGCCACGTCTTGTACCTACCGCCACTTTTCATACCTACCGCCACTTCTCGTACATATTGCTGCTTCTCTTACCTACCGCTGCTTCTTGTACCTACCACCACTTCTCATACCTACCACTGTTTCTCGTACCTACCGCTGCTTCTCATACCTACCGCCACTTCTCATACCTACCACCGCTTCTCGTACCTACCGCCACTTTTCATACCTACCACCGCTTCTCGTACCTACCGCCACTTCTCATAACTACTGCCGCTTCTCCTACCTACCGCCGCTTCTCGTACCTACCGCTGCTTCTCATACCTACCTACCGCCACTTCTCATACCTACCGCCGCTTCTCGTACCTACCGCCACTTCTCATACTTACCACCGCTTCTCGTACCTACCGCCGCTTCTCGTACCTACCGCCACTACTCATACCTACTGTCTCTTCTCGTAACTACCGCTGCTTCTCATACCTACCTACCGCCACTTCTCATACCTACCACCGCTTCTCGTACCTATCGCCACTTCTCATACCTACCACCGCTTTTCATACCTACTGCCGCTTCTCATACCTACCGCCGCTTCTTATACCTACCGCTGCTTCTCATACCTACCTACCGCCACTTCTCGTACCTACCGCCACTCCTCATACCTACCGCCGCTTCTCGTACCTACCGCTGCTTCTCGTACCTACCACCACTTCTCATACCTACCGCCGCGTCTCATACCAACTACCGCTTCTCTACCTACCGCTGCTTCTCGTACCTACTACCGCTTCTTGTACCTACCGCTGCTTCTCATACTTACCGCCACTTCTCATACCTACCGCCTCTTCTCATACCTACTGCCGCTTCTCGTACCTACCGCTGCTTCTCATACCTACCTACTGCCACTTCTCAAAACCACCGCCGCTTCTCTTACCTACCGCCACTCCTCATACCTACCACCGCTTCTCGTACGTACTGCTGCTTCTCATACCTACCGCAGCTTCTCATTCCTACCGCCGCTTCTTGTACCTACAGCTGCTTCTAGTACCTACCGCTGCTTCTCATACCTACCGCCACTTCTCATACCTACCGTCGCTTCTCGTACCTACCGCTGCTTCTCATACCTACCTATCGCCACTTCCCATACCTACCGCCGCTTCTCGTACCTACCGCTGCTTTTCATACCTACTGCCGCTTCTCATACCTACCGCCGCTTCTCATACCTACCGCCACGTCTTGTACCTACCGCCACTTTTCATACCTACCGCCACTTCTCGTACATATTGCTGCTTCTCTTACCTACCGCTGCTTCTTGTACCTACCACCACTTATCATACCTACCACTGTTTCTCGTACCTACCGCTGCTTCTCATACCTACCGCCACTTTTCATACCTACCACCGCTTCTCGTACCTACCTCCACTTTTCATACCTACCACCGCATCTCGTACCTACCGCCACTTCTCATACCTACTGCTGCTTCTCCTACCTACCGCCGCTTCTCGTACCTACCGCTGCTTCTCATACCTACCTACCGCCACTTCTCATACCTACCGCCGCTTCTCCTACCTACCGCCACTTCTCATACTTACCACCGCTTCTCGTACCTACCGCCGCTTCTCATACCCACCACCGCTTTTCATACCTACTGTCTCTTCTCGTAACTACCGCTGCTTCTCATACCTACCTACCGCCACTTCTCATACCTACCACCGCTTCTCGTACCTACCACCACTTCTCATACCTACCGCCGGTTCTCGTACCTACCGCCACTCCTCAAACCTACCACTGTTTCTCGTACCTACCGCTGCTTCTCTTAACTACCGCCGATTCTCGTACCTAACGCCACTCCGCGTACCTGCCACCGCTTCTCGTACCTACCGCTGCTTCTCATACCTCCCGCCACTTCTTATACCTACCGCCGCTTCTCATACCTACCGCCGCTTCTCGTACCTTCCGCTGCTTCTCATACCTACCTACCGGCACTTCTCATACCTACCGCCGCTTCTCGTACCTACCGCCACTACTCATACCTACCACCGCTTCTCGTACCTACCGCTGCTTCTCATACCTACCGCCGCTTCTCATACCAACCGCCGCTTCTCGTACCTACTGCTGCTTCTCATACCTACCTATCGCCACTTCTCATACTAGCGCTTCTTCTTGTACCTACCGCCACTTCTCATACCTACCGCCGCTTCTGGTACTTTCCGCCACTTCTCATACCTACCACCGCTTCTCGCAAACTACCGCCACCTCTCATACCTACCACCGCTTCTCGTACCTCCCTCCACTCCTTAAAACTACCACTGTTTCTCGTACCTACCGCTGCTTCCCATACCCACCGCCACTTCTCATACCTACCACCGCTTCTCGTACCTACCGCCACTTTTCATACCTACCACCGCTTCTCGTACCTACCGCCACTTCTCGTACCTACCGCTGCTTCTCTTACCTACCGCCACTCCTCATACCTACCACCACTTCTCATACCTACTGCCGCTTCTCATACCTACTGCCGCTTCTCATATCTACCGCCGCTTCTCGCACCTACCGCTGCTTCTCATACCTACCTACCGCCACTTCTCATACCTACCGCCGCTTCTCGTACCTACCGCCACTCCTCATACTTACCACCGCTTCTCGCACCTACCGCTGCTTCTCATACCCACCGCCTCTTCTCATACCTACCGCCGCTTCTCGTAACTACGGCTGCTTCTCATACCTACCTACCGCCACTTCTCATACCTACCACCACTTCTCATAGCTACTGCCGTTCCTCATACCTACCGCCGCTTCTCGTACCTATTGCTGCTTCTCATACCTACCTACCGGCACTTCTCATACCTACCTCCGCTTCTCGTACCTACCGCCACTCCTCATACCTACCACCTTTTTTCGTACCTACCGCTGCTTCTCATACCTACCGCCGCTTCTCATACCTACCGCCGCTTCTTGTAACTACCGCCACTCCTCATACCTACCACCGCTTCTCGTACCTACCGCCACTTCTCATACCTACCAATGCTTCTCGTACCTACCGCCACTCCTCATACCTATCACCGCTTCTCGTACCTACCGCTGCTTCTCATACCTACCTATCGCCACTTCCCATACCTACCGCCGCTTCTCGTACCTACCGCTGCTTTTCATACCTACTGCCGCTTCTCATACCTACCGCCGATTCTCATACCTATCGCCACGTCTTGTACCTACCGCCACTTTTCATACCTACCGCCACTTCTCGTACATATTGCTGCTTCTCTTACCTACCGCTGCTTCTTGTACCTACCGCCGCTTCTTGTACCTACCGCCGCTTCTTGTACCTACCGCCACTTCTCATACCTACCGCCGCTTCTCGTACCTACCACCACTTCTCATACCTACCACTGTTTCTCGTACCTACCGCTGCTTCTCATACCTACCGCCACTTCTCATACCTACCACCGCTTCTCGTACCTACCGCCACTTTTCATACCTACCACCGCTTCTCATACCTACCGCCACTTCTCATACCTACTGCCACTTCTCCTACCTACCGCCGCTTCTCGTACCTACCGCTGCTTCTCATACCTACCTACCGCCACTTCTCATACCTACCGCCGCTTCTCGTACCTACCGCCACTTCTCATACTTACCACTGCTTCTCGTACCTACCGCCGCTTCTCATACCCACCATCGCCTTTCATACCTACTGTCTCTTCTCGTAACTACCGCTGCTTCTCATACCTACCTACCGCCACTTCTCATACCTACCACCGCTTCTCGTACCTACCACCACTTCTCATACCTATCGCCGGTTCTCGTACCTACCGCCACTCCTCAAACCTACCACTGTTTCTCGTACCTACCGCTGCTTCTCTTAACTACCGCCGCTTCTCGTACCTACCGCCACTCCTCGTACCTGCCACCGCTTCTCGTACCTACCGCTGCTTCTCATACCTACCGCCACTTCTTATACCTACCGCCGCTTCTCATACCTACCGCCGCTTCTCGTACCTTCCGCTGCTTCTCATACCTACCTACCGGCACTTCTCATACCTACCGCCGCTTCTCGTACCTACCGCCACTACTCATACCTACCACCGCTTCTCGTACCTACCGCTGCTTCTCATACCTACCGCCGCTTCTCATACCAACCGCCGCTTCTCGTACCTACTGCTGCTTCTCATACCTACCTATCGCCACTTCTCATACTAGCGCTTCTTCTTGTACCTACCGCCACTTCTCATACCTACCGCCGCTTCTGGTACTTTCCGCCACTTCTCATACCTACCACCGCTTCTCGCAAACTACCGCCACCTCTCATACCTACCACCGCTTCTCATACCTCCCTCCACTCCTTAAAACTACCACTGTTTCTCGTACCTACCGCTGCTTCCCATACCCACCGCCACTTCTCATACCTACCACCGCTTCTCGTACCTACCGCCACTTTTCATACCTACCACCGCTTCTCGTACCTACCGCCACTTCTCGTACCTACCGCTGCTTCTCTTACCTACCGCCACTCCTCATACCTACCACCACTTCTCATACCTACTGCCGCTTCTCATACCTACTGCCGCTTCTCATATCTACCGCCGCTTCTCGCACCTACCGCTGCTTCTCATACCTACCTACCGCCACTTCTCATACCTACCGCCGCTTCTCGTACCTACCGCCACTCCTCATACTTACCACCGCTTCTCGCACCTACCGCTGCTTCTCATACCCACCGCCTCTTCTCATACCTACCGCCGCTTCTCGTAACTACGGCTGCTTCTCATACCTACCTACCGCCACTTCACATACCTACCACCACTTCTCATAGCTACTGCCGTTCCTCATACCTACCGACGCTTCTCGTACCTATTGCTGCTTCTCATACCTACCTACCGGCACTTCTCATACCTACCTCCGCTTCTCGTACCTACCGCCACTCCTCATACCTACCACCTTTTCTCGTACCTACCGCTGCTTCTCATACCTACCGCCGCTTCTCATACCTACCGCCGCTTCTTGTAACTACCGCCACTCCTCATACCTACCACCGCTTCTCGTACCTACCGCCACTTCTCATACCTACCAATGCTTCTCGTACCTACCGCCACTCCTCATACCTATCACCGCTTCTCGTACCTACCGCTGCTTCTCATACCTACCTATCGCCACTTCCCATACCTACCGCCGCTTCTCGTACCTACCGCTGCTTTTCATACCTACTGCCGCTTCTCATACCTACCGCCGATTCTCATACCTACCGCCACGTCTTGTACCTACCGCCACTTTTCATACCTACCGCCACTTCTCGTACATATTGCTGCTTCTCTTACCTACCGCTGCTTCTTGTACCTACCGCCGCTTCTTGTACCTACCGCCGCTTCTTGTACCTACCGCCACTTCTCATACCTACCGCCGCTTCTCGTACCTACCACCACTTCTCATACCTACCACTGTTTCTCGTACCTACCGCTGCTTCTCATACCTACCGCCACTTCTCATACCTACCACCGCTTCTCGTACCTACCGCCACTTTTCATACCTACCACCGCTTCTCATACCTACCGCCACTTCTCATACCTACTGCCACTTCTCCTACCTACCGCCGCTTCTCGTACCTACCGCTGCTTCTCATACCTACCTACCGCCACTTCTCATACCTACCGCTGCTTCTCGTACCTACCGCCACTTCTCATACTTACCACTGCTTCTCGTACCTACCGCCGCTTCTCATACCCACCATCGCTTTTCATACCTACTGTCTCTTCTCGTAACTACCGCTGCTTCTCATACCTACCTACCGCCACTTCTCATACCTACCACCGCTTCTCGTACCTACCACCACTTCTCATACCTATCGCCGGTTCTCGTACCTACCGCCACTCCTCAAACCTACCACTGTTTCTCGTACCTACCGCTGCTTCTCTTAACTACCGCCGCTTCTCGTACCTACCGCCACTCCTCGTACCTGCCACCGCTTCTCATACCTACCGCTGCTTCTCATACCTACCGCCACTTCTTATACCTACCGCCGCTTCTCATACCTACCGCCGCTTCTCGTACCTTCCGCTGCTTCTCATACCTACCTACCGGCACTTCTCATACCTACCGCCGCTTCTCGTACCTACCGCCACTACTCATACCTACCACCGCTTCTCGTACCTACCGCTGCTTCTCATACCTACCGCCGCTTCTCATACCAACCGCCGCTTCTCGTACCTACTGCTGCTTCTCATACCTACCTATCGCCACTTCTCATACTAGCGCTTCTTCTTTTACCTACCGCCACTTCTCATACCTACCGCCGCTTCTGGTACTTTCCGCCACTTCTCATACCTACCACCGCTTCTCGCAAACTACCGCCACCTCTCATACCTACCACCGCTTCTCGTACCTCCCTCCACTCCTTAAAACTACCACTGTTTCTCGTACCTACCGCTGCTTCCCATACCCACCACCACTTCTCATACCTACCACCGCTTCTCGTACCTACCGCCACTTTTCATACCTACCACCGCTTCTCGTACCTACCGCCACTTCTCGTACCTACCGCCACTTCTCGTACCTACCGTTGCTTCTCTTACCTACCGCCACTCCTCATACCTACCACCACTTCTCATACCTACTGCCGCTTCTCATACCTACTGCCGCTTCTCATATCTACCGCCGCTTCTCGCACCTACCGCTGCTTCTCATACCTACCTACCGCCACTTCTCATACCTACCGCCGCTTCTCGTACCTACCGCCACTCCTCATACTTACCACGCTTCTCGCACCTACCGTTGCTTCTCAAACCTACCTACCGCCACTTCTCATACCTACCACCGCTTTTCATACCTACTGCCGCTTCTCATACCTACCGCCGCTTCTTGTACCTACCGCCGCTTCTTGTACCTACCGCTGCTTCTCATACCTACCTACCGACACTTCTCATACCTACCGCCACTCCTCATACCTACCGCCGCTTCTCGTACCTACCGCCGCTTCTCGTACCTACCACCACTTCTCATACCTACCGCCGCTTCTCATATCAACTACCGCTTCTCTACCTACCGCTGCTTCTCGTACCTACTACCGCTTCTCGTACCTACCGCTGCTTCTCATACCTACCGCCACTTCTCATACCTACCGCCTCTTCTCATACCTACTGCCGCTTCTCGTACCTACCGCTGCTTCTCATACCTACCTACTGCCACTTCTGAAAACCACTGCCGCTTCTCTTACCTACCGCCACTCCTCATACCTACCACCGCTTCTCGTACGTACTGCTGCTTCTCATACCTACCGCAGCTTCTCATTCCTACCGCCGCTTCTTGTACCTACAGCTGCTTCTCATACCTACCTACCGTCACTTCTCATACCTATTGCCGCTTCTTGTACCTACCGCCACTTCTCGTACCTAACGCTGCTTCTCATACCTACCTACTGGCATTTCTCATACCTACCGCCACTTCTCATACCTACCGCCGCTTCTCGTACCTACCGCCACTCCTCGTACCTGCCACCTCTTCTCATACCTAACGCCACTTCTCATACCTACTGCCGCTTCTCGTACCTACCGCTGCTTCTCATACCTACCTACTGCCACTTCTGAAAACCACCGCCGCTTCTCTTACCTACCGCCACTCCTCATACCTACCACCGCTTCTCGTACGTACTGCTGCTTCTCATACCTACCGCCACTCCTCATACCTACCGTCGCTTCTCGTACCTACCGCTGCTTCTCATACCTACCTATCGCCACTTCCCATACCTACCGCCGCTTCTCGTACCTACCGCTGCTTTTCATACCTGCGGCCGCTTCTCGTACCTACTGCCGCTTCTCATACCTACTGCCGCTTCTCATACCTACCGCCGCTTCTCATAACCACCGCCACGTCTTATACCTACCGCCACTTTTCATACCTACCGCCACTTCTCGTACATATTGCTGCTTCTCTTACCTACCGCTGCTTCTTGTACCTACCACCGCTTCTTGTACCTACCGCCACTTCTCATACCTACCGCCGCTTCTCGTACCTACCACCACTTCTCATACCTACCACTGTTTCTCGTACCTACCGCTGCTTCTCATACCTACCGCCACTTCTCATACCTACCACCGCTTCTCGTACCTACCACCACTTTTCATACCTACCACCTCTTCTCGTACCTACCGCCACTTCTCATACCTACTGCCGCTTCTCCTACCTACCGCCGCTTCTCGTACCTACCGCTGCTTCTCATACCTACCTACCGCCACTTCTCATACCTACCGCCGCTTCTCGTACCTACCGCCACTTCTCATACTTACCACCGCTTCTCGTACCTACCGCCGCTTCTCATACCCACCACCGCTTCTCATACCTACTGTCTCTTCTCGTAACTACCGCTGCTTCTCATACCTACCTACCGCCACTTCTCATACCTACCACCTCTTCTCGTACCTACCACCACTTCTCATACCTACCGCCGGTTCTCGTACCTACCGCCACTCCTCAAACCTACCACTGTTTCTCGTACCTACCGCTGCTTCTCTTAACTACCGCCGCTTCTCGTACCTACCGCCACTCCTCGTACCTGCCACCGCTTCTCGTACCTACCGCCGCTTCTCATACCTACCGCCACTTCTCATACCTCCCGCCGCTTCTCATACCTACCGCCGCTTCTCGTACCTTCCGCTGCTTCTCAAACCTACCTACCGCCACTTCTCATACCTACCACCGCTTTTCATACCTACTGCCGCTTCTCATACCTACCGCCGCTTCTTGTACCTACCGCCGCTTCTTGTACCTACCGCTGCTTCTCATACCTACCTACCGCCACTTCTCATACCTACCGCCACTCCTCATACCTACCAACGCTTCTCGTACCTACCGCTGCTTCTCGTACCTACCACCACTTCTCATACCTACCGCCGCTTCTCATACCAACTACCGCTTCTCTACCTACCGCTGCTTCTCGTACCTACTACCGCTTCTCGTACCCACCGCTGCTTCTCATACCTACCGCCACTTCTCATACCTACCGCCTCTTCTCATACCTACTGCCGCTTCTCGTACCTACCGCTGCTTCTCATACCTACCTACTGCCACTTCTCAAAACCACTGCCGCTTCTCTTACCTACCGCCACTCCTCATACCTACCACCGCTTCTCGTACGTACTGCTGCTTCTCATACCTACCGCAGCTTCTCATACCTACCGCCGCTTCTTGTACCTACCGCCACTTCTCGTACCTAACGCTGCTTCTCATACCTACCTACCGGCATTTCTCATACCTACCGCCACTTCTCATACCTAATGCTGCTTCTCATACCTACCGCCGCTTCTCATACCTACCGCAGCTTCTAGTACCTACCGCTGCTTCTCATACCTACCGCCACTTCTCATACCTACCGTCGCTTCTCGTACCTACCGCTGCTTCTCATACCTACCTATCGCCACTTCCCATACCTACCGCCGCTTCTCGTACCTACCGCTGCTTTTCATACCTACGGCCGCTTCTCATACCTACTGCAGCTTCTCATACCTACCGCCGCTTCTCATACCTACCGCCACGTCTTGTACCTACCGCCACTTTTCATACCTACCGCCACTTCTCGTACATATTGCTGCTTCTCTTACCTACCGCTGCTTCTTGTACCTACCGCCACTTCTCATACCTACCGCCGCTTCTCATACCTACCGCCGCTTCTGGTACTTACCGTCACTTCTCATACCTACCACCGCTTCTCGCAACTACCGCCACTTCTCATATCTACCGCCGCTTCTCGTACCTACCGCCACTCCTCAAACCTTCCACTGTTTCTCGTACCTACCACTGCTTCTCATACCTACCGCCACTTCTCATACCTACCACGGCTTCTCGTACCTACCGCCACTTTTCATACCTACCGCCACTCCTCAAACCTACCACCACTTCTCATACCTACCGCCGCTTCTCGTACCTACCGCCATTTCTCATACCTAACGCCGCTTCTCGTATCTACCGCCACTCCTCATACCTACCACCGCTTCTCGTACCTACCACCACTTCTCATACCTACCAACGCTTCTCGTACCTACCGCCACTCCTCATAAGTATCACCGCTTCTCGTA
Source organism: Lithobates pipiens (assembly GCF_037356315.1). Lineage (NCBI taxonomy): Eukaryota > Metazoa > Chordata > Amphibia > Anura > Ranidae > Lithobates > Lithobates pipiens. The sequence continues at coordinate 122,647,249 of NW_027507789.1, read as the reverse complement.
CCTACCGCTGCTTCTCATACCTACCGCCGCTTCTCATACCTACCGCCGCTTCTCGTACCTACCACCACGCCTCATACCTACCACCGCTTCTCGTACCTACCGCCACTTCTCATACCTACCGCCGCTTCTCATACCTACCGCCGCTTCTGGTACTTACCGCCACTTCGCATACATACCACCGCTTCTCGCAACTACCGCCTCTTCTCATACCTACCGCCGCTTGTCGTACCTACCGCCACTCCTCAAACCAACCACGGCTTCTCGTACCTACCGCCACTTTTCATACCTACCGCCACTTCTCATACCTACCGCCGCTTCTCGTACCTACCGCCACTCCTCAAACCTACCACCACTTCTCATACCTACCGCCGCTTCTCGTACCTACCGCCATTTCTCATACCTAACGCCGCTTCTCGTACCTACCGCTGCTTCTCATACCTACCTACCGCAACTTCTCAGACCTGCCGCCACTTCTCATAGCTACTGCCGCTTCTCATACATACCGCCGCTTCTCGGACCTACTGCTGCTTCTCATACCTACCGCCGCTTCTCGTACCTACTGCCGCTTCTCATACCTACCGCCGCTTCTCGTACTTACCGCCACTTCTCATACCTACCGCCGCTTCTCGTACCTACTGCTGCTTCTCATACCTACCTACCGCCACTTCTCATGCCTACTGCCGCTTCTCGTACCTACCGCCACTCACTCCTCATACCTACCACCGCTTCTCGTTCCTACCGCTACTTCTCATACCTACCGCCACTTCTCATACCTACCGTCACTTCTCATACCTACTGCCACTTCTCATACCTACCGTCGCTTCTCGTACCTGCCGCTGCTTCTCATACCTACCTATCGCCACTTCTCATACCTACCGCCGCTTCTCGTACCTACCACCGCTTCTCGTACCTACCGCCGCTTCTCCTACCTACCGCCGCTTCTTGTACCTACCGCCACTTTTCATACCTACCGCCACTTTTCATACCTACCGCCGCTTCTCGTACATATCGCTGCTTCTCTTACCTACCGCTGCTTCTTGTACCTACCGCCGCTTCTTGTACCTACCGCCACTCCTCATACCTACCTCCGCTTCTCGTACCTACCGTCACTTCTCGTACCTACCGCCACTTCTTATACCTACCACTGTTTCTCGTAGCTATCGCCACTCCTCATACCTACCACCGCTTCTCGTACCTACCGCCACTTCTCATACCTACCGCCGCTTCTCATACCTACCGCCGCTTCTTGTACCTACCGCCGCTTCTTGTACCTACCGCCACTTCTCGTACCTAACGCTGCTTCTCATACCTACCTACCGGCATTTCTCATACCTACCGCCACTTCTCATACCTAATGCTGCTTCTCATACCTACCGCCGCTTCTCATACCTACCGCCGCTTCTCATACCTACCGCAGCTTCTAGTACCTACCGCTGCTTCTCATACCTACCGCCACTTCTCATACCTACCGTCGCTTCTCGTACCTACCGCTGCTTCTCATACCTACCTATCGCCACTTCCCATACCTACCGCCGCTTCTCGTACCTACCGCTGCTTTTCATACCTACGGCCGCTTCTCATACCTACTGCCGCTTCTCATACCTACCGCCGCTTCTCATACCTACCGCCACGTCTTGTACCTACCGCCACTTTTCATACCTACCGCCACTTCTCGTACATATTGCTGCTTCTCTTACCTACCGCTGCTTCTTGTACCTACCGCCGCTTCTTGTACCTACCGCCACTTCTCATACCTACCGCCGCTTCCCGTACCTACCACCACTTCCCATACCTACCACTGTTTCTCGTACCTACCGCTGCTTCTCATACCTACCGCCACTTCTCATACCTACCACCGCTTCTCGTACCTACCGCCACTTCTCATACCTACTGCCGCTTCTCCTACCTACCGCCACTCCTCATACCTATCACCGCTTCTCGTACCTACCGCTGCTTCTCATACCTACCGCCACTTCTCATACCTACCGCCGCTTTTCGTACCTACCGCTACTCCTCATACCTACCACCGCTTCTCATACCTACCGCCGCTTGTCGTACCTACCGCTTCTTCTCATACCTACCGCCGCTTCTTGTACCTACTGCCACTCCTCGTACCTACCACCGCTTCTCGTACCTACCGCTGCTTCTCATACCTACCGCCACTTCTCATACCTACCGCCGATTCTCGTACCTACTGCTGCTTCTAATACCTACCTACCGCCACTTCTCATACCTACCGCCGCTTCTCGTACCTACCTCCACTCCTCATACCTACCGCCGTTTCTCATACCTACCGCCGCTTCTCATACCTACCGCCACTTCTCATACCTCCCGCCGCTTCTCATACCTACCGCCGCTTCTCGTACCTTCCGCTGCTTCTCAAACCTACCTACCGCCACTTCTCATACCTACCACCGCTTTTCATACCTACTGCCGCTTCTCATACCTACCGCCGCTTCTTGTACCTACCGCCGCTTCTTGTACCTACCGCTGCTTCTCATACCTACCTACCGACACTTCTCATACCTACCGCCACTCCTCATACCTACCGCCGCTTCTCGTACCTACCGCCGCTTCTCGTACCTACCACCACTTCTCATACCTACCGCCGCTTCCCGTACCTACCACCACTTCTCATACCTACCACTGTTTCTCGTACCTACCGCTGCTTCTCATACCTACCGCCACTTCTCATACCTACCACTGCTTCTCGTACCTACCGCCACTTTTCATACCTACCACCGCTTCTCGTACCTACCGCCACTTCTCATACCTACTGCCGCTTCTCCTACCTACCGCCGCTTCTCGTACCTAACGCTGCTTCTCATACCTACCTACCGCCACTTCTCATACTTACCACCGCTTCTCGTACCTACCGCCGCTTCTCATACCCACCACCGCTTCTCATACCTACTGTCTCTTCTCGTAACTACCGCTGCTTCTCATACCTACCTACCGCCACTTCTCATACCTACCACCGCTTCTCGTACCTACCACCACTTCTCATACCTACCGCCGGTTCTCGTACCTACCGCCACTCCTCAAACCTACCACTGTTTCTCTGACCTACCGCTGCTTCTCTTAATTACCGCCGCTTCTCGTACCTAACGCCACTCCTCGTACCTGCCACCGCTTCTCATACCTACCGCCGCTTCTCGTACCTTCCGCTGCTTCTCATACCTACCTACCGGCACTTCTCATACCTACCGCCGCTTCTCGTACCTACCGCCACTACTCATACCTACCACCGCTTCTCGTACCTACCGCTGCTTCTCATACCAACCGCCGCTTCTCGTACCTACCGCTGCTTCTCATACCTACCTATCGGCACTTCTCATACTAGCGCTTCTTCTTGTATCTACCGCCGCTTCTCATACCTACCGCCGCTTCTGGTACTTTCCGCCACTTCTCATACCTACCACCTCTTCTCGCAAACTACCGCCACCTCTCATACCTACCACCGCTTCTCGTACCTACCGCCACTCCTTAAAACTACCACTGTTTCTCTTACTTACCGCTGCTTCCCATACCCACCGCCACTTCTCATACCTACCACCGCTTCTCGTACCTACCGCCACTTTTCATACCTACCACCGCTTCTCGTACCTACCGCCACTTCTCGTACCTACCGCTGCTTTTCTTACCTACCCCCACTCCTCATTCCTACCACCACTTCTCATACCTACTGCCGCGTCTCATACCTACTGCCGTTCCTCATACCTACCGCCGCTTCTCGTACCTATTGCTGCTTCTCATACCTACCTACCGGCACTTCTCATACCTACCACCGCTTCTCGTACCTACCGCCACTCCTCATACTTACCACCTTTTCTCGTACCTACCGCTGCTTCTCATACCTACCGCCGCTTCTCATACCTACCGCCGCTTCACGTAACTACCGCCACTCCTCATACCTACCACCGCTTCTCGTACCTACCGCCACTTCTCATACCTACCAACGCTTCTCGTACCTACCGCCACTCCTCATACCTATCACCGCTTCTCGTACCTACCGCTGCTTCTCATACATACCGCCGCTTCTCATACCTACCGCCGCTTCTCGTACCTATCGCTGCTTCTCATACCTACCTACCGCCACTTCTCATACCTACCGCCGCTTGTCATACCTACCGCGCTTCTCGTACCTACCGCTGCTTCTCATATAAATTTTCCGCCACTTCTCATACCTACCGCCGCTTTTCGTACCTACCGCTACTCCTCATACCTACCACTGCTTCTCATACCTACCGCCGCTTGTCGTACCTACCGCTTCTTCTCATACCTACCGCCGCTTCTTGTACCTACTGCCACTCCTCGTACCTACCACCGCTTCTCGTACCTACCGCCGCTTCTCATACCTACCGCCACTTCTCATACCTACCGCCGCTTCTCATACCTACCGCCGCTTCTCGTACCTACTGCTGCTTCTAATACCTACCTACCGCCACTTCTCATACCTACCGCCGCTTCTCGTACCTACCTCCACTCCTCATACCTACCGCCGCTTCTCATACCTACCGCCGCTTCTCATACCTACCGCCACTTCTCATACCTCCCGCCACTTCTCATACCTACCACCGCTTCTCGTACCTTCCGCTGCTTCTCAAACCTACCGCCGCTTCTCATACCTACCGCCGCTTCTTGAACCTACTGCCACTCCTCGTACCTACCACCGCTTCTCGTACCTACCGCTGCTTCTCATACCTACCGCTGCTTCTCATACCTACCGCCGCTTCTCGTACCAACCGCTGCTTCTCATACCTACCTATCGCCACTTCTCATACCTAGCGCTGCTTTTCGTACCTACCGCTGCTTCTCATACCTACCTACCGCCACTTCTCATACCTACCGCCGCTTCTCGTACCTACCGCCTCTCCTCAAACCTACCACCGCTTCTCGTACCTACCGCCACTTCTCATACCTACCAACGCTTCTCGTACCTACCGCCACTCCTCCTACCTATCACCGCTTCTCGTACCTACCGCTGCTTCTCATACCTACCGCCACTTCTCATACCTACCGCCACTTCTCGTACCTACCGCCACTTCTCATACCTACCGCCGCTTCTCATACCTACCGCCGCTTCTGGTACTTACCGCCACTTCTCATACCTACCACCGCTTCTCGCAACTACCGCCACTTCTCATATCTACCGCCGCTTCTCGTACCTACCGCCACTCCTCAAACCTTCCACTGTTTCTCGTACCTACCGCTGCTTCTCATACCTACCGCCACTTCTCATACCTACCACGGCTTCTCGTACCTACCGCCACTTTTCATACCTACCGCCACGTCTCATACCTACCGCCGCTTCTCATACCTACCGCCACTCCTCAAACCTACCACCACTTCTCATACCTACCGCCGCTTCTCGTACCTACCGCCATTTCTCATACCTAACGCCGCTTCTCGTATCTACCGCCACTCCTCATACCTACCACCGCTTCTCGTACCTACCGCCACTTCTCATACCTACCAACGCTTCTCGTACCTACCGCCACTCCTCATAAGTATCACCGCTTCTCGTACCTACCGCTGCTTCTCATACCTACCGCCGCTTCTCATACCTACCGCCGCTTCTCGTACCTACCACCACGCCTCATACCTACCACCGCTTCTCGTACCTACCGCCACTTCTCATACCTACCGCCGCTTCTCATACCTACCGCCGCTTCTGGTACTTACCGCCACTTCGCATACATACCACCGCTTCTCGCAACTACCGCCACTTCTCATACCTACCGCCGCTTGTCGTACCTACCGCCACTCCTCAAACCAACCACGGCTTCTCGTACCTACCGCCACTTTTCATACCTACCGCCACTTCTCATACCTACCGCCGCTTCTCGTACCTACCGCCACTCCTCAAACCTACCACCACTTCTCATACCTACCGCCGCTTCTCGTACCTACCGCCATTTCTCATACCTAACGCCGCTTCTCGTACCTACCGCTGCTTCTCATACCTACCTACCGCAACTTCTCAGACCTGCCGCCACTTCTCATAGCTACTGCCGCTTCCCATACATACCGCCGCTTCTCGGACCTACTGTTGCTTCTCATACCTACCGCCGCTTCTCGTACCTACTGCCGCTTCTCATACCTACCGCCGCTTCTCGTACTTACCGCCACTTCTCATACCTACCGCCGCTTCTCGTACCTACCGCCACTTCTCATACCTACCAACGCTTCTCGTACCTACCGCCACTCCTCATACCTATCACCGCTTCTCGTACCTACCGCTGCTTCTCATACATACCGCCGCTTCTCATACCTACCGCCGCTTCTCGTACCTATCGCTGCTTCTCATACCTACCTACCGCCACTTCTCATACCTACCGCCGCTTGTCATACCTACCGCGCTTCTCGTACCTACCGCTGCTTCTCATATCAATTTTCCGCCACTTCTCATACCTACCGCCGCTTTTCGTACCTACCGCTACTCCTCATACCTACCACTGCTTCTCATACCTACCGCCGCTTGTCGTACCTACCGCTTCTTCTCATACCTACCGCCGCTTCTTGTACCTACTGCCACTCCTCGTACCTACCACCGCTTCTCGTACCTACCGCCGCTTCTCATACCTACCGCCACTTCTCATACCTACCGCCGCTTCTCATACCTACCGCCGCTTCTCGTACCTACTGCTGCTTCTAATACCTACCTACCGCCACTTCTCATACCTACCGCCGCTTCTCGTACCTACCTCCACTCCTCATACCTACCGCCGCTTCTCATACCTACCGCCGCTTCTCATACCTACCGCCACTTCTCATACCTCCCGCCACTTCTCATACCTACCACCGCTTCTCGTACCTTCCGCTGCTTCTCAAACCTACCGCCGCTTCTCATACCTACCGCCGCTTCTTGTACCTACTGCCACTCCTCGTACCTACCGCCACTTCTCGTACCTACCGCTGCTTCTCGTACCTACCTCCACTCCTCATACCTACCGCCGCTTCTCATACCTACCGCCGCTTCTCATACCTACCGCCACTTCTCATACCTCCCGCCGCTTCTCATACCTACCGCCGCTTCTCGTACCTTCTGCTGCTTCTCAAACCTACCGCCGCTTCTCGTACCTTCCGCTTCTTCTCATACCTACCGCCGCTTCTTTTACCTACTGCCACTCCTCGTACCTACCGCCGCTTTTCGTACCTACCGCTACTCCTCATACCTACCACTGCTTCTCATACCTACCGCCGCTTGTCGTACCTACCGCTTCTTCTCATACCTACCGCCGCTTCTTGTACCTACTGCCACTCCTCGTACCTACCACCGCTTCTCGTACCTACCGCTGCTTCTCATACCTACCGCTGCTTCTCATACCTACCGCCGCTTCTCGTACCAACCGCTGCTTCTCATACCTACCTATCGCCACTTCTCATACCTAGCGCTGCTTTTCGTACCTACCGCTGCTTCTCATACCTACCTACCGCCACTTCTCATACCTACCGCCGCTTCTCGTACCTACCGCCTCTCCTCAAACCTACCACCGCTTCTCGTACCTACCGCCACTTCTCATACCTACCAACGCTTCTCGTACCTACCGCCACTCCTCCTACCTATCACCGCTTCTCGTACCTACCGCTGCTTCTCATACCTACCGCCACTTCTCATACCTACCGCCACTTCTCGTACCTACCGCCACTTCTCATACCTACCGCCGCTTCTCATACCTACCGCCGCTTCTGGTACTTACCGCCACTTCTCATACCTACCACCGCTTCTCGCAACTACCGCCACTTCTCATATCTACCGCCGCTTCTCGTACCTACCGCCACTCCTCAAACCTTCCACTGTTTCTCGTACCTACCGCTGCTTCTCATACCTACCGCCACTTCTCATACCTACCACGGCTTCTCGTACCTACCGCCACTTTTCATACCTACCGCCACGTCTCATACCTACCGCCGCTTCTCATACCTACCGCCACTCCTCAAACCTACCACCACTTCTCATACCTACCGCCGCTTCTCGTACCTACCGCCATTTCTCATACCTAACGCCGCTTCTCGTATCTACCGCCACTTCTCATACCTACCACCGCTTCTCGTACCTACCGCCACTTCTCATACCTACCAACGCTTCTCGTACCTACCACCACGCCTCATACCTACCACCGCTTCTCGTACCTACCACCACTTCTCATACCTACCGCCGCTTCTCATACCTACCGCCGCTTCTGGTACTTACCGCCACTTCGCATACATACCACCGCTTCTCGCAACTACCGCCACTTCTCATACCTACCGCCGCTTGTCGTACCTACCGCCACTCCTCAAACCAACCACGGCTTCTCGTACCTACCGCCACTTTTCATACCTACCGCCACTTCTCATACCTACCGCCGCTTCTCGTACCTACCGCCACTCCTCAAACCTACCACCACTTCTCATACCTACCGCCGCTTCTCGTACCTACCGCCATTTCTCATACCTAACGCCGCTTCTCGTACCTACCGCTGCTTCTCATACCTACCTACCGCAACTTCTCAGACCTGCCGCCACTTCTCATAGCTACTGCCGCTTCTCATACATACCGCCGCTTCTCGGACCTACTGCTGCTTCTCATACCTACCGCCGCTTCTCGTACCTACTGCCGCTTCTCATACCTACCGCCGCTTCTCGTACTTACCGCCACTTCTCATACCTACCGCCGCTTCTCGTACCTACTGCTGCTTCTCATACCTACCTACCGCCACTTCTCATACCTACTGCCGCTTCTCGTACCTACCGCCACTCACTCCTCATACCTACCACCGCTTCTCGTTCCTACCGCTACTTCTCATACCTACTGCCACTTCTCATACCTACCGTCACTTCTCATACCTACTGCCACTTCTCATACCTACCGTCGCTTCTCGTACCTACCGCCACTCCTCAAACCTAACGCCGCTTCTCGTATCTACCGCCACTCCTCATACCTACCACCGCTTCTCGTACCTACCGCCACTTCTCATACCTACCAACGCTTCTCGTACCTACCGCCACTCCTCATAAGTATCACCGCTTCTCGTACCTACCGCTGCTTCTCATACCTACCGCCGCTTCTCATACCTACCGCCGCTTCTCGTACCTACCACCACGCCTCATACCTACCACCGCTTCTCGTACCTACCGCCACTTCTCATACCTACCAACGCTTCTCGTACCTACCGCCACTTCTCATACCTACCACCGCTTCTCGTACCTACCGCCACTTCTCATACCTACCACCGCTTCTCGTACCTACCGCCACTTCTCATACCTACCGCCGCTTCTCATACCTACCGCCGCTTCTGGTACTTACCGCCACTTCGCATACATACCACCGCTTCTCGCAACTACCGCCACTTCTCATACCTACCGCCGCTTGTCGTACCTACCGCCACTCCTCAAACCAACCACGGCTTCTCGTACCTACCGCCACTTTTCATACCTACCGCCACTTCTCATACCTACCGCCGCTTCTCGTACCTACCGCCACTCCTCAAACCTACCACCACTTCTCATACCTACCGCCGCTTCTCGTACCTACCGCCATTTCTCATACCTAACGCCGCTTCTCGTACCTACCGCTGCTTCTCATACCTACCTACCGCAACTTCTCAGACCTGCCGCCACTTCTCATAGCTACTGCCGCTTCTCATACATACCGCCGCTTCTCGGACCTACTGCTGCTTCTCATACCTACCGCCGCTTCTCGTACCTACTGCCGCTTCTCATACCTACCGCCGCTTCTCGTACTTACCGCCACTTCTCATACCTACCGCCGCTTCTCGTACCTACTGCTGCTTCTCATACCTACCTACCGCCACTTCTCATACCTACTGCCGCTTCTCGTACCTACCGCCACTCACTCCTCATACCTACCACCGCTTCTCGTTCCTACCGCTACTTCTCATACCTACTGCCACTTCTCATACCTACCGTCACTTCTCATACCTACTGCCACTTCTCATACCTACCGTCGCTTCTCGTACCTGCCGCTGCTTCTCATACCTACCTATCGCCACTTCTCATACCTACCGCCGCTTCTCGTACCTACCACCGCTTCTCGTACCTACCGCCGCTTCTCCTACCTACCTCCGCTTCTTGTACCTACCGCCACTTTTCATACCTACCGCCACTTTTCATACCTACCGCCGCTTCTCGTACATATCGCTGCTTCTCTTACCTACCGCTGCTTCTTGTACCTACCGCCGCTTCTTGTACCTACCGCCACTCCTCATACCTACCTCCGCTTCTCGTACCTACCGTCACTTCTCGTACCTACCGCCACTTCTTATACCTACCACTGTTTCTCGTAGCTATCGCCACTTCTCATACCTACCACCGCTTCTCGTACCTACCGCCACTTCTCATACCTACCGCCGCTTCTCATACCTACCGCCGCTTCTTGTACCTACCGCTGCTTCTCGTACCTACCTATCACCACTACTCATACCTAGCGTCACTTCTCGTACCTACCGCTGCTTCTCATACCTACCTACCGCTACTTCTCATACCTACCGCTGCTTCTCGTACCTACCGCTGCTTCTCATACCTACCTACCGCCACTTCTCATACCTACCAACGCTTCTCGTACCTACCGCCACTCCTCATACCTATCACCGATTCTCGTACCTACCCCTGCTTCTCATACCTACCACCGCTTCTCGTACCTACCGCCACTTTTCTTACCTACCACCGCTTCTCGTACCTACCACCACTTTTCATACCTACCGCCGCTTCTCGTACCTACCGCTGCTTCTCATACCTACCTACCGGCACTTCTCATACCTACCTGCCGCTTTTCGTACCTAGCGCCACTCCTCATACCTACCACCGCTTCTCGTACCTACCGCTGCTTCTCATACCTACCGCTGCTTCTCATACCTACTGCCGCTTCTCGTACCGACCGCTGCTTCTCATACCTACCTATAGCCACTTCTCATACCTAGCGCTGCTTTTCGTACCTACCGCTGCTTCTCATACCTACCTACCGCCACTTCTCATACCTACCGCCGCTTCTCGTACCTACCGCCTCTCCTCATACCTACCACCGTTTCTCGTACCTACCGCCACTTCTCATACCTACCAACGCTTCTCGTACCTACCGCCACTCCTCATACCTATCACCGCTTCTCGTACCTACCGCTGCTTCTCATACCTACCGCCACTTCTCATACCTACCGCCGCTTCTCGTACCTACCGCCACTCCTCATACCTACCACCGCTTCTCGTACCTACCGCCACTTCTCATACCTACCGCCGCTTCTCATACCTACCGCCGCTTCTGGTACTTACCGCCACTTCTCATACCTACCACCGCTTCTCGCAACTACCGCCACTTCTCATATCTACCGCCGCTTCTCGTACCTACCGCCACTCCTCAAACCTACCACTGTTTCTCGTACCTACCGCTGCTTCTCATACCTACCGCCACTTCTCATACCTACCACGGCTTCTCGTACCTACCGCCACTTTTCATACCTACCGCCACGTCTCATACCTACCGCCGCTTCTCCTACCTACCGCCACTCCTCAAACCTAATGCCGCTTCTCGTACCTACCGCCACTCCTCATACCTACCACCGCTTCTCGTACCTACCGCCACTTCTCATACCTACCAACGCTTCTCGTACCTACCGCCACTCCTCATACCTATCACCGCTTCTCGTACCTCTCGCTGCTTCTCATACCTACCGCCACTTCTCATACCTACCGCCACTTCTCGTACCTACCGCCACTCCTCATACCTACCACCGCTTCTTGTACCTACCACCACTTCTCATACCTACCGCCGGTTCTCGTACCTACCTCCACTCCTCATACGTATCACTGTTTCTCATAAGTACCGCCGCTTCTCATACCTACCGCCGCTTCTTGTACTTACCGCCACTTCTCATACCTACCACCGCTTCTTGCAACTACCGCCACTGCTCATACCTACCGCCGCTTCTCGTACCTACCGCCACTCCTCAAACCTTCCACTGTTTCTCGTACCTACCGCTGCTTCTCATACCTACCGCCACATCTCATACCTACCACTGCTTCTCGTACCTACCGCCACTTCTCATACCTACCACTGCTTCTCGTACCTACTGCCACTTTTCATACCTACCACCGCTTCTCGTACCTACCGCCGCTTCTCATACCTAATGCCGCTTCTCGTACCTACCGCCACTCCTCATACCTACCACCACTTCTCATACCTACTGCCGCTTCTCATACCTACTGCCGCTTCTCATACCTACCGCTGCTTCTCATACCTACCTACCGCCACTTCTCATACCTACCGCCGCTTCTCATACCTACCGCCGCTTCTCATACTTACCACCGCTTCTCGTACCTACCTCTGCTTCTCATACCTATCGCTGCTTCTCATACCCACCGCCGCTTCTCAAACCTACCGCCGCTTCTCGTAACTACCGCTGCTTCTCATACCTACCTACCGCCACTTCTCATACCCACCACCACTTCTCATACCTACTGCCGCTTCTCATACCTACCGCCGCTTCTCGTACCTACCGCTGCTTCTCATACCTACCTACCGGCACTTCTCAAACCTACCGCCGCTTCTCGTACCTACCGCCACTCCTCATACCTACCACCGCTTCTCGAACCTACCGCTGCTTCTCATACCTACCGCCGCTTCTCATACCTACCGCCGCTTCTTGTACCTACCGCTGCTTCTCGTACCTACCGCTGCTTCTCATACCTACCTACCGCCACTTCTCATACCCACCACCACTTCTCATACCTACTGCCACTTCTCAAACCTACCGCCGCTTCTCGTACCTACCGCCACTCCTCATACCTACCACTGCTTCTTGCACCTACCGCTGCTTCTCGTACCTACCGCCGCTTCTCGTACCTACCGCCGCTTCTCGTACCTACCGCCGCTTCTCGTACCTACCGCCACTCCTCATACCTACCACCGCTTCTCGTACCTACCGCCACTCCTCATACCTACCACCACTTCTTGTACCTACCGCCACTTCTCATACCTACCAACGCTTCTCGTACCTACCGCCACTCCTCAAACCTACCACTGTTTCTCGTACCTACCGATGCTTCTCATACCTACCGCCACTTCTCATACCTACCACCGCTTCTCGTACCTACCGCCACTTTTCATACCTACCACCGCTTCTCGTACCTACCGCCACTTCTCATACCTACCGCCGCTTCTCGTACCTACCGCCACTCCTCATACCTACCACCACTTCTCATAGCTACCGCCGCTTCTCGTACCTACCGCCGTTTCTCATACCTAACGCCGCTTCTCGTACCTACCGCCACTCCTCATACCTAGCACCGCTTCTCGTACCTACCGCCACTTCTTATACCTACCAACTCTTCTCGTACCTACTGCCACTCCTCATACCTATCACCGCTTCTCGTACCTACCGCTGCTTCTCATACCTACCGCCACTTCTCATACCTACCGCCACTTCTCGTACCTACCGCCACTTCTCATACCTACCACCGCTTCTCGTACCTTCCACCACTTCTCATACCTACTGCCGGTTCTCGTACCTACCGCCAGAGGCGGCTCTCCAATTAGGCAAATTAGGCGATCGCCTTAGGCCTCACGATCGCAGGGGCCTCGCCATCGCTGAATTTGCCCGATATGTGGAGTGCCAGGATCCCCATCCCTTGCTCTCCCCGCCAGCCGCCGGCAAATGACAGGTGCAGTCCGAGAAGGAGACCTCCTTCACCCCCCTGCTTGAGCCGCCGCTGAAAGACTGGAGGGTTCTCTGTGCTTCCTGCCCATTCCCCCTCCAGAGCAGCAGAAGATCGGAGCGGCTGTGTCTGTGTGGACAGAGAGAGCAGCAGCAGCAGCAGCTATGGGCTCTTCTCCCCTCTCCTCCTCTCCTCACTGTAGTCGGGAGCTGTGCTGACTATGTTTCTTCCCCCTCCTTCTTATTGTGCAAGAAAAAAAAAACACTAAACTGAAGCAGAGAGGAGAATTGTGGGAATTGTAGTCCCGAGGTCTGGACATTGCAACTCCATTGGAAGAAACTGCAGCCCTCAGCGTGTCCAGCTGAAGAGGAGGGAAAGAGAGTCAGGAGCTCAGGAGAGCTTTTGGGGAAGTGCACCCAGAACTCCAGCGAGAGAGAGAGAATCTCACTGCACTGCACCACCAGGGAAAGCCACACAGCCAGCACCATCCCTTGTGAAGAAAGGCATGAAGTTATGTCCAGAATACAGATCTGGGTGCTACCCAGCGGAATCGCCACAGGCAACCCAGAATGAGCTGTATCCCCAGGTATGGTAAGAGGGTCATTCGGCCATTATCTACTGCCATCTATAGGAACTGCCCACCCTGTTATTCTTTGGCCCGAAGGGTGCTCTCAGACTGGGGCGTCAGCAGTAAAGCACCGCTAATTTTAGCGGCCATTTACTGTAGTTTTTGCAGAGGTTTTCAGCCGCTAGCTGGGTGCTTTTAACCCCCAGTAGCGGACAAAAAATGGTTAAAACCACCTGCAAAGCGCCGCAGCGCTGGCCATTAATTTCCATGGGCAGGAGCAGTGGAGGAGTGCTTTATACACCGCTCCTTCACCACTCCAAAGATGCTGCTTGCAGGAGTTTTTATAACATCCTGCAAGCGCAGCACCTCAGTGTGAAAGCACTCGGGCTTTTACATTGAGACTGCAGGGGACCCATTTTTCAGGTGCTTTACAGGTGCTATTTTTAGCCCAAAAGCGCCTGAAAAACGCCTCAGTGGGAAAGGGGTCTTATACTGCCTACAGGCCCTATTCACAGCTGCAACATGCACCAATGATTAGAGATTTCAGACTTAGGCTGGGTTCACACCATAGCGATGCAGGAACGCCGCAAATCCGCGGCGTTTTCCCGCATTGCATACCTCCCGCCGGCAGTTCACACTGCCCTATGCGGACGGCTGGGAGTGTCAATGAAATGTTAATGACACCCCCAGATCCGTCCGCATATCGCAGTGCGATCTGCACACTCGCACAGGAATCGGATCGCATGGTGTGAACACCCATGCGATCCGATTCTGCTGCGGACCAAAAAAAGGGTCCTGTGCGAGTTTGCTGCGGGAGCGATGCGAATTCAGCCATACTATCTGTATGGCTGAACTCGAATCGCACAGAGATCGGATGTGATTTGCACTGCAGTGCGGTGCGAATCACATCCGGATCTCCCCCCGCAGCAGTGTGAACCCAGCCTTAGTGCTAGTTTACACTGCAACAATGTCCGACATTGAATGCGATTTGTACCACACTGCAGTGCAAATCGCATGTAATTTCTGTGCAATGCGATTTCAGCCATACAGCTAGTATGGCTGAATTCACATTGCATTCAGACCAAACTTGCACAGGACCCCTTTTCTGATCCGCAGCAGAATCGTAACGCATGGGTTTTCACACCCATGCAATCAGATTCCTGTCCGAATTTGCAGTTTGCACTGCAATATGTGAACTGATTTGGGAGTGTCATTAACTTTTATTTAACACTCCCAGCAGTTTGTGCCATCGGGTGACATGTGATGCGGGAACCCACAGTGGGTTTGCAGGTGTGATGCGAGAATCCTGCGAATCCACTGCGGGTTCCCGCATTGCAGTGCAAACTGTCAATTCAGACATGAATCAGATCACATGGGTGTGAACACCCATGCAATCCAATTCTGGTGCGGGCCAAAAAAGGGTCCTTCACATGTGATTTGCACTGCAGTGTGAAAAACTGGTGTGAACCAAGCCTAAAAACTTCCCTATAACAGTGGCCCCAGGGCTATGGCCCGCACTACCATATGATGGCTTAAGCCGCCACCTCAGGGGCTAGGATAGAGGGGCAGTAAAATGCTAATCCCCAGCCACTTGCTGGGGATTCTGATTTTTACAGTGCTGAATGTGTTTTTTTTTTTGTTTTTGTTTTTTTACACACCAAGCCACTATAGCAGCTAGGAGTATGTGTACTTTAGTAAAGCCAACTGTGACCTTTCATGTGGAAGTGTTAGAAGTGGCTGTGAAGCCGCCTATCATTTCCACAACTGCCACGATGTGCAACCCCCTTCAACGTGTTTACCGGGCATCACTGTCTCACCTGCGGGCCCGCTGCTTTTATGGTGGGTGGCACTGAGAAGGGTGGCAGGAGCTCAGCAGACCTTCGTCCACTTAGCCACCCTCCTGTACACAGACTGAGAAGTGTGATGTATGATGTCAGGGGCGGGCTGGGCCAGGGTTCACAGTGGCAATTTCCCCCTAGGCCACCCTAACCTATGGTGAAAACAGCCGGCAGCTGCTGCCCGCTGCCTTTATTTTTTTCTCTCCTGTAGGAGGTTGGGCCGGAGGCTTAGGGGGGTGTATTTTTTTCCATTATCTGTGTCCCTTTCTGATGATGATGTGCTGGTCGGAGCAGATGGACTATTTCTTCAGTTTCCAGGATATGCCCATTCAGCTCCGCACACATGTTCTTCTGCCTTGGCTAAAATCCCAGCCAGTCATTTTCCTCCGCTCCCCACCCAGTAGTAGCCGGGGGCCCAGAGAGGGAGACCTAAGAGGCTGTGAGGCAGGTGGCGAAGGCGACGGGCAGAGAGAGGCAGCTGAGCTCAGCTGATGATGTCCAGCAGCAGGAATAGAGGGGAAGCAGATCCAATCGTGGGGCTGCCAGTGCCTTCAAGACTTCAACACAGGTGTGCTTTGGGGGTGTCTGTGAATAGACTACATTGCATCCTATGTAAACAAGGCAGTTCGCCATTCTGTCAGTATGGAAGACATTGATCCTGTGTTCCTGCAAAGCAGGTACAGTGATCCATGTCTTCCCTTAGTAAAAGCACCTCCCCCACAGTGCGAAAACACTTGTTAGGCACACATTTAACCCATTGATTGCCCTAGATGTTATCCCCTTCCCAGCCATTGTCATTAGTACAGTGACAGTACATATTTTTAGCACTGATCACTGTATTAATGTCACTGGTTTCCACAAAGTGTCAAAAGTGTCACTTAGTGTCCGATTTGTCCACCGCAATATCGCAGTCCCGCTATGAGTCGCTGATTGCTGCCATTACTAGAAAGAGAAAAAAAAATGTCCCCGGATTTCATTTTAAAAATCTGGTCACCTTACCTTAACACTGCTGTGCTCAGGCAGCGTTAGGAGCCCTGTCTCACTTAAGACCCCTTTCACACTGAGGGCGTTTTGCAGGCGTAATAGCGTTAAAAATAGCGCCTGCAAAATGCCCTAAAACAGCTGCTCCATGCACTCCAGTGTGAAAGCCTAAGGGCTTTCACACTGGAACAGTGCGCTGGCAGGGCGTCAGAAAAACTCCTGCCAGCAGCTTCTTTGGAGCTGTGAACTCACCGCTGCTCCCAATTGAAATCAATGGGACAGCGCTGTGATACCGCTGCCAAAACGCTACTCCAGCAGCATTTTGCAGGTGGATTTAACCCCTTTTTGGCCGCTAGCTAGTTAAAACCCCCCCACTAACGGCCCAATAGTGCAGCTAAAACAACAGTAAAGCGGAGCTAAAAATAGTGCCACTTTACCACTGACACCCTAGGCGGCTCGGTGTGAAAGGGCCCTAAGCATGCCGAACATCTGATTTGCAGCACTTTAAAAACATTACCAGACATCTTAATGCTGCTGTGTGCAGGCAACGTTAAGAGCCCTGTTACACTCACCTCTCGCCTAACCTAAGACTCCTGATGTTCTGCCTGCCAGCCATTGAGGAGTGATGTTGCGTCCCCGCACATCACTTCTCCCATCCACCGCAGGAGGATCTCAATCTGGGAACGCCTTCTGCGTATTTTAAGGGCATCAGTGGGGCCTCATGTCTAAGTTTTGCCTAAGGCCTCACAATGCCTAGAGCCGCCCCTGCCTACCGCCACTCCTCATACCTATCACTGTTTCTCGTAAGTACCACCACTTCACATACCTACTGCTGCTTCTCATACCTACCGCCGCTTCTTGTAGTTACCGCCACTTCTCATACCTACCACCGCTTCTCGCAACTACCGCCACATCTCATACCTACCGCCGCTTCTCGTACCTACCGCCACTCCTCAAACCTACCAATGTTTCTCATACCTACCGCTGCTTCTCATACCTACCGCCACTTCTCATACCTACCACCGCTTCTCGTACCTACCGCCACTTTTCATACCTACCACCGCTTCTCGAACCTACCGCCACTTCTCCTACCTACCGCCGCTTCTCGTACCTACCGCCACTCCTCATACCTACCACCACTTCTCATACCTACTGCCGCTTCTCATACCTACTGCCGCTTCTTATACCTACCGCCGCTTCTCATACCTACCGCCGCTTCTCATACCTACCGCCGCTTCTCGTACCTACCGCCACTTCTCATACTTACCACCGCTTCTCGTACCTACCGCTGCTTCTCATACCCACCGCCGCTTCTCATACCTACCGCCACTTCTCGTAACTACCGCTGCTTCACATACCTACCCACCGCCACTTCTCATACCTACCACCACTTCTTGTACCTACCGCCGCTTCTCATACCTACCGCCGCTTCTCGTACCTTCCGCTGCTTCTCATACCTACTTACCGGCACTTCTCATAGCTACCTCCGCTTCTCGTACCTACCGCCACTTCTCATACCTACCACCGCTTCTCGCAACTACCGCCACTTCTCATACCTACCGCCGCTTCTTGTACCTACCGCCACTCCTCAAACCTACCAATGTTTCTCGTACCTACCGCTGCTTCTCATACCTACTGCCACTTCTCATACCTACCACCGCTTCTTGTACCTACCGCCACTTCTCATACCTATCGCCGCTTCTCGTACCTACCACCACTCCTCATACCTACCACCACTTCTCATACCTACTGCCGCTTCTCATACCTACTGCCGCTTCTCATACCTACCGCCTCTTCTCGTACCTACCACTGCTTATCATACCTCCCTACCGCCGCTTCTCATACCTACCGCCGCTTCTCGTACCTACCGCCACTTCTCATACTTACCACCGCTTCTCGTACCTACCGCTGCTTCTCATACCTATCGCCGCTTCTCATACCCACCGCCGCTTCTCATACCTACCGCCGCTTCTCGTAACTACCGCTGCTTCACATACCTACCTACCGCCACTTCTCATACCTACCACCACTTCTCATACCTACCGCCGCTTCTCATACCTACCGCCGCTTCTCGTACCTTCCGCTGCTTCTCATACCTACCTACCGGCACTTCTCATAGCTACCTCCGCTTCTCGTACCTACCGCCACTCCTCATACCTACCACCGCTTCTTGTACCTACCGCTGCTTCTCATACCTACCGCCGCTTCTCATACCTACCACTTCTTCTCGTACCTACCGCTGCTTCTCATACCTACCTATCGCCACTTCTCATACCTAGCGCTGCTTCTCGTACCTACCGCCTCTCCTCATACCTACCAATGCTTCTCGTACCTACCGCCACTCCTCAGCCCACGTACACACGGTTGGAGATTTTGCCAACCAAATCCGTCGGATTTTGCCCGTCGGATTTAGTCCGACGGATTGTGTCCGAAACTGTTGCATACACACGGTCGGGCCAAGTTGGCGAAAAATCCGATGTTTCAAAACGTGATGACGTAATTTCCTTACAATGAGACTACATTCAGGCTAGTAGCCAATAGCTTTGATGTAGGAATTTGATCTGAGCATGCGTGGCACTTGGTCCGATGAAAATGCTCTACACATGATTGGATTAGGTCCGTCCGGCCCAGTTGGTCGGGAAATATTTCTCTTCTCATACCTACCGCCGCTTCTCGTACCTACCGCCACTCCTCAAACCTACCACTGTTTCTCGTACCTACCGCCACTCCTCATACCTACCGCCGCTTCTCGTACCTTCCACCACTTCTCATACCTACCGCCGGTTCTCGTACCTACCGCCACTCCTCATACCTATCACTGTTTCTCGTAAGTACCACCACTTCACATACCTACCGCCGCTTCTCATACCTACCGCCGCTTCTTGTAGTTACCGCCACTTCTCATACCTACCACCGCTTCTCGTAACTACCGCCACTTCTCATACCTACCGCCGCTTCTCGTACCTACCGCCACTCCTCATACCTACCACCACTTCTCATACCTACCGCCGCTTCTCATACCTACCGCCGCTTCTTGTACTTACCGCCACTTCTCATACCTACCACCGCTTCTCGCAACTACCGCCACTTCACAAACCTACCTCCGCTTCTCGTACCTACCGCCACTCCTCAAACCTACCACTGTTTCTCGTACTTACCGCCACTCCTCATATCTACCGCCGCTTCTCGTACCTTCCACCACTTCTCACACCTACCGCCGGTTCTCGTACCTACCGCCACTCCTCATACCTATCACTGTTTCTCGTAACTACCACCACTTCACATACCTACCGCCGCTTCTCATACCTACCGCCGCTTCTTGTAGTTACCGCCACTTCTCATACCTACCACCGCTTCTCGTAACTACCGCCACTTCTCATACCTACCGCCGCTTCTCGTACCTACCGCCACTCCTCAAACCTACCAATGTTTCTCGTACCTACCGCTGCTTCTCATACCTACCGCCACTTCTCATACCTACCACCGCTTCTCGTACCTACCGCCACTTTTCATACCTACCGCCGCTTCTCGTACCTACCGCCACTCCTCATACCTACCACCACTTCTCATACCTACTGCCGCTTCTCATACCTACTGCCGCTTCTCATACATACCGCCGCTTCTTGTACCTACCGCTGCTTATCATACCTACCTACCGCCACTTCTCATACCTACCGCCGCTTCTTGTACCTACCGCCACTTCTCATACTTACCATCGCTTCTCGTACCTACCGCTGCTTCTCATACCTATCGCCGCTTCTCATACCCACCGCCGCTTCTCATACCTACCGCCGCTTCTCGTAACTACCGCTGCTTCTCATACCTACCACCACTTCTCATACCTACCGCCGCTTCTCATACCTACCGCCGTTTCTCGTACCTTCCGCTGCTTCTCATACCTACCTACCGGCACTTCTCATAGCTACCTCCACTTCTCGTACCTACCGCCACTCCTCATACCTACCGCCGCTTCTCGTACCTACTGCTGCTTCTCATTCCTACCTACCGGCACTTCTCATACCTACCGCCGCTTCTCTTACCTACCGCCACTCCTCATACCTACCACCGCTTCTCGTAATTACCGCTGCTTCTCATACCTACCGCCGCTTCTCATACCTACGGCCGCTTGTCGGACCTACCGCTGCTTCTCGTACCTACCGCTGCTTCTCATACCTACCTACCGCCACTTCTCATACCTACCGCCGCTTCTCGTACCTACCGCCACTCCTCATACCTACCACTGCTTCTCGTACCTACCGCCACTTCTCATACCTACAAACGCTTCTCGTACCTACCGCCACTCCTCATACCTATCACCGCTTCTCGTACCTACCGCTGCTTCTCATACCTACCGCCACTTCTCATACCTACCGCCACTTCTCGTACCTACCGCCACTCCTCATACCTACCACCTCTTCTCATACCTACCACCACTTCTCATACCTACTGCCGGTTCCCGTACCTACCGACACTCCTCATACCTATCACTGTTTCTCGTAAATACCGCCACTTCTCATACCTACCGCCGCTTCTCATACCTACCGCCTCTTCTCGTACCTACCGCTGCTTCTCATACCTACCTACCGCCACTTCTCATACCTACCACCGCTTCTCGTACCTACCGCCACTTCTCATACCCAACGCTGCTTCTCGTACCTACCGCCGCTTCTCGTAACTACCGCTGCTTCTCATACCTACCTACCGCCACTTCTCATACCTACCACCACTTCTCATACCTACCGCCACTTCTCGTACCTACCGCTGCTTCTCATACCTACCTACCGCCACTCCTCATACCTACCGCCGCTCCTCATACCTATCACCGCTTCTCGTACCTACCGCTGCATCTCATACCTACCGCCGCTTCTCATACCTACCGCCGCTTCTCATACCTACCGCTGCTTCTCATACCTACCTACCGCCACATCTCATACCTACCGCCTCTTCTCTACCTACCGCCGCTTCTCATACCTACCGCCGCTTCTCGTACCTACCGCTGCATCTCATACCTACCTCCCGCCACTTCTCATACCTACCGCCGCTTCTCGTACCTACCGCAACTCCTCATACCCACCACCACTTCTCGTACCTACCGCCACTCCTCATACCTACCGCCGCTTCTCATACCTACCGCTGCTTCTCATACCTACCACCACTTCTCATACCTACCGTCGCTTCTCGTACCTACACTTCTCATACCTACCACCACTTCTCATATCTACTGCTGCTTCTCATACTTACCGTACCTTCCGCCACTTCTCATACCTAACACCGCTTCTCGTACCTACCGCCGCTTCTCGTACCTAACGCTGCTTCTCATACCTACCGCCGCTTCTCATAACTACCGCTGCTTCTCATACCTACCTACCGCCAGTTCTCATACCTACCGCCGCTTCTCATACCTACCGCCGCTTCTCAACCTACTGCTGCTTCTCATACCTACCTACCGCCACTTCTCATACCTACCGCCGCTTCTCGTACCTACCGATGCTTCTCATACCTACCTACCGCCGCTTCTCATAACTACCGCCCCTTCTCGTACCCACCGCCACTCCTCGTACCTACCACCGATTCTCGTACCTACCGCTGCTTCTCATACCTACCGCCGCTTCTCATACCTACCGCCGCTTCTCATACCTACCGCTGCATCTCCTACCTACCTACCGCCACTTCTCATACCTACCGCCGCTTCTCGTACCTACCGCCACTCCTCATACCCACCACCACTTCTCGTACCTACCGCTGCTTCCCATACCTACCGCCGCTTCTCATACCCACCGCCGCTTCTCATACCTACCGCCGCTTCTCGTACCTACCGCTGCTTCTCATACCTACCTACCGCAACTTCTCAGACCTACCGCCACTTTCATACCTACCGCCGCTGCTCGTACCTACTGCTGCTTCTCATACCTACCTACCTCCACTTCTCCTACCTACCGCCGCTTCTCGTACCTACCGCCACTCCTCATACCTACCACCGCTTCTCGTACCTACCGCTGCTTCTCATACCTACCACCACTTCTCATACCTACCATCGCTTTTTGTACCTACCGCTGCTTCTCATACCTACCTAGCGCTACATCTCATACCTACCGCCGCTTCTCGTACCTACGGCTGCTTCTCATACCTACCGCCACTTCTCGTAACTACCGCCTGCTTCTCATACCTACCTACCGCCACTCCTCGTACCTACCACCGCTTCTCGTACCTACCGCTGCTTCTCATACCTACCGCTGCATCTCATTCCTACCTACCGCCACTTCTCATACCTACCGCCGCTTCTCGTACCTACCGCCACTCCTCATACCTACCACTGCTTCTCATACCTACCGCTGCTCCTCATACCTACCACTGCTTCTCGTACCTACCGCTGCTTCTCATACCTACCTACCGCAACTTCTCAGACCTACTGCCACTTTCATACCTACTGCCGCTTCTCATACCTACCGCCGCTTCTCATACCTACAGCCGCTTCTCGTACCTACCGCTGCATCTCATACCTACCTACCGCCACTTCTCATACCTACCGCCGCTTCTCGTTCCTACCGCCACTCCTCATACCCACCACCACTTCTCGTACCTACCGCTGCTTCTCATACCTACCGCCGCTTCTCATACCCACCGCCGCTTCTCATACCTACCGCCGCTTCTCGTACCTACCGCTGCTTCTCATACCTACCTACCGCAACTTCTCAGACCTACCGCCACTTTCATACCTACTGCCGCTTCTCATACCTACCGCCGCTTCTCATACCTACCGCCGATTCTCGTACCTACCGCTGCATCTCATACCTACCTACCGCCACTTCTTATACCTACCGCCGCTTCTCGTTCCTACCGCCACTCCTCATACCCACCACCACTTCTCGTACCTACCACTGCTTCTCATACCTACCGCCGCTTCTCATACCCACCGCCGCTTCTCATACCTACCGCCGCTTCTCGTACCTACCGCTGCTTCTCGTAGCTACCACCACTTCTCATATCTACCGCCACTTCTCATACCTACCGCCACTTCTCGTACCTACCACGGCTTCTCATACCTACCTACTGCCACTTCTCATACCTACCGCCACTTCTCATACCGACCACCGCTTCTCATACCTACCACCGTTTCTCATACCTACTGCCACTTCTCATACCTACGGCCACTTCTCATACCTACTGCAGCTTCTCATACCTACCGCACCTTCTCATACCTACCGCCGCTTCTCGTACCTACTGCGGCTTCTCATACCTACCTACCACCACTTCTCATACCTACCGCCGCTTCTCGTACCTACCGCCACTCCTCATACCTACCACCGCTTCTCCTACCTACCGCCGCTTCTCATACCTACCGCCACTTCTCATACCTACTGCCGCTTCTCATACCTATCTGCCGCTTCTCGTACCTACCGCTGTTTCTCGTACCTGCCTACTTGCACTTTTCATACCTACCGCCACTTCTCATACCTACCGCCGCTTCTTGTACCTACCGCCACTTCTCATACCTACCACCGCTTCTCCTACCTACCGCCGCTTCTCATACCTACCGCCACTTCTCATACCTACTGCCGCTTCTCATACCTATCTGCCGCTTCTCGTACCTACCGCTGTTTCTCGTACCTGCCTACTGGCACTTTTCATACCTACCGCCACTTCTCATACCTACCGCAGCTTCTTGTACCTACCGCCGCTTCTCGTACCTAACACTGCTTCTCATACCTACCTACCGCCACTTCTCATACCTAACTCCGCTTCTCGTACCTACCGCCACTCCTCATACCTACCGCCGCTTCTCATACCTACCACCACATCTCATACTTACCACCGCTTCTCGTACCTACCGCTGCTTCTCATACCCACCGCCGCTTCTCATGCCCACCACCGCTTCTCATACCTACCGCCGCTTCTTGTAACTACCGCTGCTTCACATACTTACCTACTGCGACTTCTCATACCTACCACCACTTCTCATACCTACCGCCGCTTCTCGTACCTACCGCTGCTTCTCATACCTACCTACCGCCACTTCTCATACCTAACACCGCTTCTCGTACCTACCGCCACTTCTCGTACCTACCGCTGCTTCTCATACCTACCGCCACTTCTCATACCTACCACTGCTTCTCATACCTACCGCCGCTTCTCGTACCTACCGCCGCTTCTCATACCTACCGCCGCTTCTCGTACCTACCGCCACTCCTCGTACCTACCGCCGCTTCTCGTACCTCACCCCACTTCTCATACCTACCGCCGCTTCTTATACCTACCGCCGCTTCTCGTTACTACCGCTGCTTCTCATACCTACCTACCACCACTTCTCACACCTACCGCCGCTTCTCGTACCTACTGCCACTCCTCATACCTACTGCCGCTTCTCGTACCTACCGCCACTCCTCATACCTAATACCACTTCTCATACCTAACGCCGCTTCTCATACCTACCGCCGCTTCTCATACCTACCGCCACTTCTAATACCTACCTACCGCCACTTCTCATACCTACCGCCACTTCTCATACCTACCGCTCCTTCTCATACCTACCGTCACTTCTCATACCTACCGCCGCTTCTCATACCTGCCGCCGCTTCTCGTACCTACTGCTGCTTCTCATACCTACCTACCACCACTTCTTATACCTATCGCCGCTTCTCATACCTGCCGCCGCTTCTCGTACCTACCGCTGCTTCTCATACCTACCTACCACCACTTCTTATACCTACCGCCGCTTCTCGTACCTACCGCCACTCTTCATACCTACTACCGCTTCTCGTACCTACCGCCGCTTCTCATACTTACCGCCGCTTCTCATACCTACCGCCACTTCTCATACCTACCGCCTCTTCTCGTACCTACCGCTGCTTTCCATACCTACCTACTGCCACTTCGCATACCTACCCCTGCTTCTCGTACCTACCACCACTCCTCATACCTTCCACCGCTTCTCGTACCTACCGCCACTTCTCATACCTACCACCGCTTCTCTTACCTACCGCCGCTTCTCATACCTACCGCTGCTTCTTATACCTACCTACCGCCACTTCTCATACCTACCGCCGCTTCTCGTACCTACCGCCACTCCTCATACCTACCACCGATTCTCGTACCTACCGCTGCTTCTCATACCTACTGCCACTTCTCATACCTACCGCCGCTTCTCATACCTACCACCGCTTCTCGTACCTACCGCTGCTTCTCATAGCTACCTACCGCCACTTCTCATACCTACCGCCGCTTCGCGTACCTACCGCCGCTCCTCATACCTAACACCGCATCTCGTACCTACCGCTGCTTCTCATACCTACTGCCACTTCTCATACCTACCGCCTCTTCTCATAACTACCGCCGCTTCTCGTACCTACCGCTGCTTCTCATACCTACCTACCGCCACTTCTCATACGTACCTACCGCCACTTCTCGTACCTACCGCCACTCCTCATACCTATCACCGCTTCTCGTACCTACCGCTGCTTCTCATACCTACCGCCGCTTCTCGTTCTTACCGCTGCTTCTCATACCTACCGCCACTTCTCGTACCTACCACCTCTTCTCGTACCTACCGCTGTTTCTCATACCTTCCGCCACTTCACATACCTACTGACACTTCTCATACCTACCGCCACTTCTCGTACCCACCACTGCTTCTCATACCTACCTACTGCCACTTCTCATACCTACCGCCGCTTCTCGTACCTACCGCCGCTTCTCGTACCTACCGCCGCTTCTCATACCTACCACCGCTTCTCATACCTGCCGCCGCTTCTCGTACCTACCGCCGCTTCTCGTACCTACCACCACTTCTCATACCTACCGCCGCTTCTCGTACCTACCGCTGCTTCTCATACCTACCGCCACTTCTCATACCTACCGCTGCTTCTCGTAGCTACCACCACTTCTCATATCTACCGCCACTTCTCATACCTACCGCCACTTCTCGTACCTACCACGGCTTCTCATACCTACCTACTGCCACTTCTCATACCTACCGCCACTTCTCATACCGACCACCGCTTCTCATACCTACCACCGTTTCTCATACCTACTGCCACTTCTCATACCTACCGCCGCTTGTCATACCTACCGCCGCTTCTCGTACCTACCGCCGCTTCTCATACCTAACGCCACTTCTCATACCTACCGCCTCTTCTCGTACATACCGCTGCTTTCCATACCTACCTACTGCCACTTCGCATACCTACCCCTGCTTCTCGTACCTACCACCACTCCTCATACCTTCCACCGCTTCTCGTACCTACCGCCGCTTCTCATACCTACCGCCACTTCTCATACCTACCACCGCTTCTCTTACCTACCGCCGCTTCTCATACCTACCGCTGCTTCTTATACCTACCTACCGCCACTTCTCATACCTACCGCCGCTTCTCGTACCTACCGCCACTCCTCATACCTACCACCGCTTCTCGTACCTACCGCTGCTTCTCATACCTACTGCCACTTCTCATACCTACCGCCGCTTCTCATACCTACCACCGCTTCTCGTACCTACCGCTGCTTCTCATAGCTACCTACCGCCACTTCTCATACCTACCGCCGCTTCTCGTACCTACCGCCGCTCCTCATACCTAACACCGCATCTCGTACCTACCGCTGCTTCTCATACCTACTGCCACTTCTCATACCTACCGCCTCTTCTCATAACTACCACCGCTTCTCGTACCTACCGCTGCTTCTCATACCTACCTACCGCCACTTCTCATACCTACCTACCGCCACTTATAGTACCTACCGCCACTCCTCATACCTATCACCGCTTCTCGTACCTACCGCTGCTTCTCATACCTACCGCCGCTTCTCATTCTTACCGCTTCTTCTCAAACCTACCGCCACTTCTCGTACCTACCACCTCTTCTCGTACCTAACGCTGTTTCTCATACCTTCCGCCACTTCACATACCTACCGCCACTTCTCATACCTACCGCCACTTCTCGTACCCACCACTGCTTCTCATACCTACCTACCGCGGCTTCTCATAACTACCGCTGCTTCTCATAACTACCGCCGCTTCTCGTACCCACCGCCACTCCTCGTTCCTACCACCGATTCTCGTACCTACCGCTGCTTCTCATACCTACCGCCGCTTCTCATACCTACCGCCGCTTCTCATACCTACCGCTGCATCTCATACCTACCTCCCGCCACTTCTCATACCTACCGCCGCTTCTCGTACCTACCGCCACTCATACCCACCACCACTTCTCGTACCTACCGCCGCTTCTCATACCTACCGCCGCTTCTCATACCCACCGCCGCTTCTCAAACCTACCGCCGCTTCTCGTACCTACCGCTGCTTCTCATACCTACCTACCGCAACTTCTCAGACCTACCACCACTTTCATACCTAGCGCCGCTGCTCGTACCTACTGCTGCTTCTCATACCTACCTACCGCCACTTCTCCTACCTACCGCCGCTTCTCGTACCTACCGCCACTCCTCATACCTACCACGGCTTCTCGTACCTACCGCTGCTTCTCATACCTACCACCACTTCTCATACCTACCGTCGCTTTTTGTACCTACCGCTGCTTCTCATACCTACCTAGCGCTACATCTCATACCTACCGCCGCTTCTCGTACCTACCGCTGCTTCTCATACCTACCGCCACTTCTCGTAACTACCGCCTGCTTCTCATACCTACCGCCGCTTCTCGTACCTACCGCCACTCCTCATACCTACCCCCGCTTCTCGTACCTACCGCTGCTTCTCATACCTACCACCACTTCTCATACCTACCGTCGCTTCTCGTACCTACACTTCTCATACCTACTGCTGCTTCTCATACTTACCGTACCTTCCGCCACTTCTCATACCTACCACCGCTTCTCGTACCTACCGCCGCTTCTCGTACCTAACGCTGCTTCTCATACCTACCGCCGCTTCTCATAACTACCGCTGCTTCTCATACCTACCTACCGCCACTTCTCATACCTACCGCCGCTTCTCGTACCTACCGTTGCTTCTCATACCTACCTACCGCCACTTCTCATACCTACTGCCGCTTCTCGTACCTACCGATGCTTCTCATATCTACCTACCGCCGCTTCTCATAACTACCGCCGCTTCTCATAACTACCGCCGCTTCTCGTACCCACCGCCACTCCTCGTACCTACCACCGCTTCTTGTACCTACCGCTGCTTCTCATACCTACCGCCGCTTCTCATACCTACCGCCGCTTCTCATAACTACCGCTGCTTCTCATACCTACCTACCGCCACTTCTCATACCTACCGCCGCTTCTCGTACCTACCGTTGCTTCTCATACCTACCTACCGCCACTTCTCATACCTACTGCCGCTTCTCGTACCTACCGATGCTTCTCATATCTACCTACCGCCGCTTCTCATAACTACCGCCGCTTCTCATAACTACCGCCGCTTCTCGTACCCACCGCCACTCCTCGTACCTACCACCGCTTCTTGTACCTACCGCTGCTTCTCATACCTACCGCCGCTTCTCATACCTACCGCCGCTTCTCATACCTACCGCCGCTTCTCGTACCTACCGCTGCATCTCATACCTACCTCCCGCCACTTCTCATACCTACCGCCGCTTCTCGTACCTACCGCAACTCCTCATACCCACCACCACTTCTCGTACCTACCGCCACTCCTCATACCTACCACCGCTTCTCGTACCTACCGCTGCTTCTCATACCTACCACCACTTCTCATACCTACCGTCGCTTCTCGTACCTACACTTCTCATACCTACCACCACTTCTCATACCTACTGCTGCTTCTCATACTTACCGTACCTTCCGCCACTTCTCATACCTACCACCGCTTCTCGTACCTACCGCCGCTTATCGTACCTAACGCTGCTTCTCATACCTACCGCCACTTCTCATAACTACCGCTGCTTCTCATACCTACCTACCGCCACTTCTCATACCTACCGCCGCTTCTCATACCTACCGCCGCTTCTCGTACCTACCGTTGCTTCTCATACCTACCTACCGCCACTTCTCATACCTACTGCCGCTTCTCGTACCTACCGATGCTTCT
Organism: Lithobates pipiens; assembly: GCF_037356315.1. NCBI lineage: Eukaryota > Metazoa > Chordata > Amphibia > Anura > Ranidae > Lithobates > Lithobates pipiens. Next base: position 122,617,200 of record NW_027507789.1, on the reverse strand, counting down.
CATACCTACCTACCGCCGCTTCTCATAACTACCGCCGCTTCTCATAACTACCGCCGCTTCTCGTACCCACCGCCACTCCTCGTACCTACCACCGCTTCTTGTACCTACCGCCGCTTCTCATACATACCGCCGCTTCTCATACCTACCGCCGCTTCTCGTACCTACCGCTGCATCTCATACCTACCTCCCGCCACTTCTCATACCTACCGCCGCTTCTCGTACCTACCGCAACTCCTCATACCCACCACCACTTCTCGTACCTACCGCCACTCCTCATACCTACCGCCGCTTCTCATACCTACCGCTGCTTCTCATACCTACCACCACTTCTCATACCTACCGTCGCTTCTCGTACCTACACTTCTCATACCTACCACCACTTCTCATATCTACTGCTGCTTCTCATACTTACCGTACCTTCCGCCACTTCTCATACCTACCACCGCTTCTCGTTCCTACCGCCGCTTCTCGTACCTAATGCTGCTTCTCATACCTACCGCCGCTTCTCATAACTACCGCTGCTTCTCATACCTACCTACCGCCAGTTCTCATACCTACCGCCGCTTCTCATACCTACCGCCGCTTCTCAACCTACCGCCGCTTCTCATACCTACCTACCGCCACTTTTCATACCTACCGCCGCTTCTCGTACCTACCGATGCTTCTCATACCTACCTACCGCCGCTTCTCATAACTACCGCCGCTTCTCATAACTACCGCCGCTTCTCATACCCACCGCCACTCCTCGTACCTACCACCGATTCTCGAACTTACCGCTGCTTCTCATACCTACCGCCGCTTCTCATACCTACCGCCGCTTCTCATACCTACCGCTGCATCTCATACCTACCTACCGCCACTTCTCATACCTACCGCCGCTTCTCGTACCTACCGCCACTCCTCATACCCACCACCACTTATCTTACCTACCGCTGCTTCCCATACCTACCGCCGCTTCTCATACCCACCGCTGCTTCTCATACCTACCGCCGCTTCTCGTACCTACCGCTGCTTCTCATACCTACCTACCGCAACTTCTCAGACCTACCGCCACTTTCATACCTACCGCCGCTGCTCGTACCTACTGCTGCTTCTCATACCTACCGCCGCTTCTCGTACCTACCGCCACTCCTCATACCCACCACCACTTATCTTACCTACCGCTGCTTCCCATACCTACCGCCGCTTCTCATACCCACCGCTGCTTCTCATACCTACCGCCGCTTCTCGTACCTACCGCTGCTTCTCATACCTACCTACCGCAACTTCTCAGACCTACCGCCACTTTCATACCTACCGCCGCTGCTCGTACCTACTGCTGCTTCTCATACCTACCTACCTACAATTCTCCTACCTACCGCCGCTTCTCGTACCTACCGCCACTCCTCATACCTACCACCGCTTCTCGTACCTACCGCTGCTTCTCATACCTACCACCACTTCTCATACCTACCGTTGCTTTTTGCTCCTACCGCTGCTTCTCATACCTACCTAGCGCTACATCTCATACCTACCGCCGCTTCTCGTACCTACCGCTGCTTCTCATACCTACCGCCACTTCTCGTAACTACCGCCTGCTTCTCATACCTACCTACCGCCACTCCTCGTACCTACCACCGCTTCTCGTACCTACCGCTGCTTCTCATACCTACCGCTGCATCTCATTCCTACCTACCGCCACTTCTCATACCTACCGCCGCTTCTCGTACCTACCGCCACTCCTCATACCTACCACTGCTTCTCGTACCTACCGCTGCTCCTCATACCTACCACTGCTTCTCGTACCTACCGCTGCTTCTCATACCTACCTACCGCAACTTCTCAGACCTACTGCCACTTTCATACCTACTGCCGCTTCTCATACCTACCGCCGCTTCTCATACCTACAGCCGCTTCTCGTACCTACCGCTGCATCTCATACCTACCTACCGCCACTTCTCATACCTACCGCCGCTTCTCGTTACTACTGCCACTCCTCATACCCACCACCACTTCTCGTACCTACCGCTGCTTCTCATACCTACCGCCGCTTCTCATACCCACCGCCGCTTCTCATACCTACCGCCGCTTCTCGTACCTACCGCTGCTTCTCATACCTACCTACCGCAACTTCTCAGACCTACCGCCACTTTCATACCTACTGCCGCTTCTCATACCTACCGCCGCTTCTCATACCTACCGCCGATTCTCGTACCTACCGCTGCATCTCATACCTACCTACCGCCACTTCTCATACCTACCGCCGCTTCTCGTTCCTACCACCACTCCTCATACCCACCACCACTTCTCGTACCTACCACTGCTTCTCATACCTACCGCCGCTTCTCATACCCACCGCCGCTTCTCATACCTACCGCCGCTTCTCGTACCTACCGCTGCTTCTCGTAGCTACCACCACTTCTCATATCTACCGCCACTTCTCATACCTACCGCCACTTCTCGTACCTACCACGGCTTCTCATACCTACCTACTGCCACTTCTCATACCTACCGCCACTTTTCATACCGACCACGGCATCTCATACCTACCACCGTTTCTCATACCTACTGCCACTTCTCATACCTACGGCCACTTCTCATACCTACCGCACCTTCTCATACCTACCGCCACCTCTCATACCTACCGCCGCTTCTCATACCTACCGCCGCTTCTCGTACCTACTGCTGCTTCTCATACCTACCACCACTTCTCATACCTACCGCCGCTTCTCGTACCTACCGCCACTCCTCATACCTACCACCGCTTCTCGTACCTACCGCCGCTTCTCATACCTACCGCCACTTCTCATACCTACCGCCGCTTCTCATACCTATCTGCCGCTTCTCGTACCTACCGCTGCTTCTCGTACCTGCCTACTGGCACTTTTCATACCTACCGCCACTTCTCATACCTACCGCCGCTTCTTGTACCTACCGCCACTTCTCATACCTACCGCCGCTTCTCGTACCTAACACTGCTTCTCATACCTACCTACCGCCACTTCTCATACCTAACTCCGCTTCTCGTACCTACCGCCACTCCTCATACCTACCGCCGCTTCTCATACCTACCGCCACTCCTCATACTTACCACCGCTTCTCGTACCTACCGCTGCTTCTCATACCTACCGCCGCTTCTCATGCCCACCACCGCTTCTCATACCTACCGCTGCTTCTTGTAACTACCGCTGCTTCACATACTTACCTACTGCCACTTCTCATACCTACCACCACTTCTCATACCTACCGCCGCTTCTCGTACCTACCGCTGCTTCTCATACCTACCTACCGCCACTTCTCATACCTAACACCGCTTCTCGTACCTACCGCCACTTCTCGTACCTACCGCTGCTTCTCGTACCTACCGCCGCTTCTCATACCTACCTACCGCTACTTTTCATACCTACCGCTGTTTGTCATACCTACCGCCGCTTCTCGTACCTACCGCTGCTTCTCATACATATTGTCCGCCACTTCTCATACCTACCGCCGCTTCTCGTACCTACCACCACTCCTCATACCTACCGCCGCTTCTCCTATCTACCACTGCTTCTACTACCTACCGCCGCTTCTCATACCTACCGCCCCTTCTCGTACCTACCTCTGCTTCTCATACCTTCCTACCGCCACTTCTCATACCTACCGCCGCTTCTCGTACCTACCGCCACTCCTCGTACCTACCGCCGCTTCTCGTACCTCACGCCACTTCTCATTCCTACCGCCGCTTCTTATACCTACCGCCGCTTCTCGTTACTACCGCTGCTTCTCATACCTACCTACCACCACTTCTCACACCTACCGCCGCTTCTCGTACCTACTGCCACTCCTCATACCTACTGCCGCTTCTCCTACCTACCGCCACTCCTCATACCTAATACCACTTCTCATACCTAACACCGCTTCTCATACCTACCGCCGCTTCTCATACCTACCGCCACTTCTAATACCTACCTACCGCCACTTCTCATACCTACCGCCACTTCTCATACCTACCGCTCCTTCTCATACCTACCGCCACTTCTCATACCTACCGCCGCTTCTCATACCTGCCGCCGCTTCTCGTACCTACTGCTGCTTCTCATACCTACCTACCACCACTTCTTATACCTACCGCCGCTTCTCGTACCTACCGCCGCTTCTCGTACCTACCGCCACTCTTCATACCTACCACCGCTTCTCATACCTACCTCCGCTTCTCATACCTACCGCCACTTCTCATACCTACCGCCGCTTTTCATACCTACCGCCGCTTCTCGTACCTACCGCCGCTTCTCATACCTACCGCCACTTCTCATACCTACCGCCTCTTCTCGTACCTACCGCTGCTTTCCATACCTACCTACTGCCACTTCGCATACCTACCCCTGCTTCTCGTACCTACCACCACTCCTCATACCTTCCACCGCTTCTCGTAACTACCGCCGCTTCTCATACCTACCGCCACTTCTCATACCTCCCACCGCTTCTCATAACTACCGCCGCTTCTCATACCTACCACTGCTTCTTATACCTACCTACCGCCACTTCTCATACCTACCACCGCTTCTCGTACCTACCGTCACTCCTCATACCTACCACCGCTTCTCGTACCTACCGCTGCTTCTCATACCTACTGCCACTTCTCATACCTACCGCCGCTTCTCATACCTACCACCGCTTCTCGTACCTACCGCTGCTTCTCATAGCTACCTACCGTCACTTCTCATACCTACCGCCGCTTCTCGTACCTACCGCCACTCCTCATACCTAACACCGCATCTCGTACCTACCGCTGCTTCTCATACCTACTGCCACTTCTCATACCTACCGCCTCTTCTCATAAATACCGCCGCATCTTGTACCTACCGCTGCTTCTCATACCTACCTACCGCCACTTCTCATACTTACCGCCGCTTCTCGTACCTACCGCCGCTTCTAATACCTACCTACCGCCACTTCTCATACCTACCGCCACTTCTCATACCTACCGCTCCTTCTCATACCTACCGCCACTTCTCATACCTACCGCCGCTTCTCATACCTGCCGCCGCTTCTCGTACCTACCGCTGCTTCTCATACCTACCTACCACCACTTCTTATACCTGCCGCCGCTTCTCGTACCTACCGCCACTCTTCATACCTACTACCGCTTCTCGTACCTACCGCCGCTTCTCATACTTACCGCCGCTTCTCATACCTACCGCCACTTCTCATACCTACCGCCTCTTCTCGTACCTACCGCTGCTTTCCATACCTACCTACTGCCACTTCGCATACCTACCCCTGCTTCTCGTACCTAATACCACTCCTCATACCTTCCACCGCTTCTCGTACTTACCGCCGCTTCTCATACCTACCGCCACTTCTCATACCTACCGCCGCTTCTCTTACCTACCGCCGCTTCTCATACCTACCGCTGCTTCTTATACCTACCTACCGCCACTTCTCATACCTACCGCCGCTTCTCGTACCTACCGCCACTCCTCATACCTACCACCGCTTCTCGTACCTGCCGCTGCTTCTCATACCTACTGCCACTTCTCATACCTACCGCCGCTTCTCATACCTACCACCGCTTCTCGTACCTACCGCTGCTTCTCATAGCTACCTACCGCCTTTTCTCATACCTACCGCCGCTTCTCGTACCTACCGCCGCTCCTCATACCTAACACCGCATCTCGTACCTACCGCTGCTTCTCATACCTACTGCCACTTCTCATATCTACCGCCTCTTCTCATAACTACCGCCGCTTCTCGTACCTACCGCTGCTTCTCATACCTACCTACCGCCACTTCTCATACGTACCTACCGCCACTTCTCGTACCTACCGCCACTCCTCATACCTATCACCGCTTCTCGTACCTACCGCTGCTTCTCATACCTACCGCCGCTTCTCGTTCTTACCGCTGCTTCTCATACCTACCGCCACTTCTCGTACCTACCACCTCTTCTCGTACCTACCGCTGTTTCTCATACCTTCCGCCACTTCACATACCTACCGACACTTCTCATACCTACCGCCACTTCTCGTACCCACCACTGCTTCTCATACCTACCTACTGCCACTTCTCATACCTACCGCCGCTTCTCCTACCTACCGCCATTCCTCATACCTACCGCCGCTTCTCGTACCTACCGCCGCTTCTCGTACCTACCGCCGCTTCTCGTACCTACCGCCGCTTCTCATACCTACCGCCGCTTCTCGTACCTACCGCCGCTTCTCGTACCTACCGCCACTTCTCATACCTGCCGCCGCTTCTCGTACCTACCGCTGCTTCATATACCTACCGCCACTTCTCATACCTACCGCTGCTTCTCGTAGCTACCACCACTTCTCATATCTACCGCCACTTCTCATACCTACCGCCACTTCTCGTACCTACCACGGCTTCTCATACCTACCTACTGCCACTTCTCATACCTACCGCCACTTCTCATACCTACCACCGTTTCTCATACCTACTGCCACTTCTCATACCTACCGCCGCTTGTCATACCTACCGCCGCTTCTCGTACCTACCGCTGCTTCTCATACCTACCGCCACTTCTCATACCTACCGCCTCTTCTCGTACCTACCGCTGCTTTCCATACCTACCTACTGCCACTTCGCATACCTACCCCTGCTTCTCGTACCTACCACCACTCCTCATACCTTCCACCGCTTCTCGTACCTACCGCCGCTTCTCATACCTACCGCCACTTCTCATACCTACCACCGCTTCTCTTACCTACCGCCGCTTCTCATACCTACCGCTGCTTCTTATACCTACCTACCGCCACTTCTCATACCTACCGCCGCTTCTCGTACCTACCGCCACTCCTCATACCTACCACCGCTTCTCGTACCTACCGCTGCTTCTCATACCTACTGCCACTTCTCATACCTACCGCCGCTTCTCATACCTACCACCGCTTCTCGTACCTACCGCTGCTTCTCATAGCTACCTACCGCCACTTCTCATACCTACCGCCGCTTCTCGTACCTACCGCCGCTCCTCATACCTAACACCGCATCTCGTAACTACCGCTGCTTCTCATACCTACTGCCACTTCTCATACCTACCGCCTCTTCTCATAACTACCGCCGCTTCTCGTACCTACCGCTGCTTCTCATACCTACCTACCGCCACTTCTCATACCTACCTACCGCCACTTCTCGTACCTACCGCCACTCCTCATACCTATCACCGCTTCTCGTACCTACCGCTGCTTCTCATACCTACCGCCGCTTCTCGTTCTTACCGCTGCTTCTCATACCTACCGCCACTTCTCGTACCTACCACCTCTTCTCGTACCTACCGCTGTTTCTCATACCTTCCGCCACTTCACATACCTACCGCCACTTCTCGTACCCACCACTGCTTCTCATACCTACCTACTGCCACTTCTCATACCTACCGCCGCTTCTCCTACCTACCGCCACTCCTCATACCTACCGCCGCTTCTCGTACCTACCGCCGCTTCTCGTACCTACCGCCGCTTCTCATACCTACCACCGCTTCTCATACCTACCGCCGCTTCTCGTACCTACCGCCGCTTCTCGTACCTACCGCCACTTCTCATACCTACCGCCGCTTCTCGTACCTACCGCTGCTTCATATACCTACCGCCACTTCTCATACCTACCGCTGCTTCTCGTAGCTACCACCACTTCTCATATCTACCGCCACTTCTCATACCTACCACCACTTCTCGTACCTACCACGGCTTCTCATACCTACCTACTGCCACTTCTCATACCTACCGCCACTTCTCATACCTACCACCGTTTCTCATACCTACTGCCACTTCTCATACCTACCGCCGCTTGTCATACCTACCGCCGCTTCTCGTACCTACCGCTGCTTCTCATACCTACCGCCACTTCTCATACCTACCGCCTCTTCTCGTACCTACCGCTGCTTTCCATACCTACCTACTGCCACTTCGCATACCTACCCCTGCTTCTCGTACCTACCACCACTCCTCATACCTTCCACCGCTTCTCGTACCTACCGCCGCTTCTCATACCTACCGCCACTTCTCATACCTACCACCGCTTCTCTTACCTACCGCCGCTTCTCATACCTACCGCTGCTTCTTATACCTACCTACCGCCACTTCTCATACCTACCGCCGCTTCTCGTACCTACCGCCACTCCTCATACCTACCACCGCTTCTCATACCTACCGCTGCTTCTCATACCTACTGCCACTTCTCATACCTACCGCCGCTTCTCATACCTACCACCGCTTCTCGTACCTACCGCTGCTTCTCATAGCTACCTACCGCCACTTCTCATACCTACCGCCGCTTCTCGTACCTACCGCCGCTCCTCATACCTAACACCGCATCTCGTACCTACCGCTGCTTCTCATACCTACTGCCACTTCTCATACCTACCGCCTCTTCTCATAACTACCGCCGCTTCTCGTACCTACCGCTGCTTCTCATACCTACCTACCGCCACTTCTCATACCTACCTACCGCCACTTCTCGTACCTACCGCCACTCCTCATACCTATCACCGCTTCTCGTACCTACCGCTGCTTCTCATACCTACCGCCGCTTCTCGTTCTTACCGCTGCTTCTCATACCTACCGCCACTTCTCGTACCTACCACCTCTTCTCGTACCTACCGCTGTTTCTCATACCTTCCGCCACTTCACATACCTACCGACACTTCTCATACCTACCACCACTTCTCGCACCCACCACTGCTTCTCATACCTACCTACTGCCACTTCTCATACCTACCGCCGCTTCTCCTACCTACCGCCACTCCTCATACCTACCGCCGCTTCTCGTACCTACCACCGCTTGTCATACCTACCGCCGCTTCTCGTACCTACCGCTGCTTCTCATACCTACCGCCACTTCTCATACCTACCGCCTCTTCTCGTACCTACCGCTGCTTTCCATACCTACCTACTGCCACTTCGCATACCTACCCCTGCTTCTCGTACCTACCACCACTCCTCATACCTTCCACCGCTTCTCGTACCTACCGCCGCTTCTCATACCTACCGCCACTTCTCATACCTACCACCGCTTCTCTTACCTACCGCCGCTTCTCATACCTACCGCTGCTTCTTATACCTACCTACCGCCACTTCTCATACCTACCGCCGCTTCTCGTACCTACCGCCACTCCTCATACCTACCACCGCTTCTCGTACCTACCGCTGCTTCTCATACCTACTGCCACTTCTCATACCTACCGCCGCTTCTCATACCTACCACCGCTTCTCGTACCTACCGCTGCTTCTCATAGCTACCTACCGCCACTTCTCATACCTACCGCCGCTTCTCGTACCTACCGCCGCTCCTCATACCTAACACCGCATCTCGTACCTACCGCTGCTTCTCATACCTACTGCCACTTCTCATACCTACCGCCTCTTCTCATAACTACCGCCGCTTCTCGTACCTACCGCTGCTTCTCATACCTACCTACCGCCACTTCTCATACCTACCTACCGCCACTTCTCGTACCTACCGCCACTCCTCATACCTATCACCGCTTCTCGTACCTACCGCTGCTTCTCATACCTACCGCCGCTTCTCGTTCTTACCGCTGCTTCTCATACCTACCGCCACTTCTCGTACCTACCACCTCTTCTCGTACCTACCGCTGTTTCTCATACCTTCCGCCACTTCACATACCTACCGACACTTCTCATACCTACCGCGACTTCTCGTACCCACCACTGCTTCTCATACCTACCTACTGCCACTTCTCCTACCTACCGCCGCTTCTCCTACCTACCGCCACTCCTCATACCTACCGCCGCTTCTCGTACCTACCGCCGCTTCTCATACCTACCGCCGCTTCTCGTACCTACCGCCGCTTCTCGTACCTACCGCCGCTTCTCATACCTACCGCCGCTTCTCGTACCTACCGCCGCTTCTCGTACCTACCGCCGCTTCTCGTACCTACCGCCACTTCTCATACCTACCGCCGCTTCTCGTACCTACCGCTGCTTCTCATACCTACCGCCACTTCTCATACCTACCACTGCTTCTCGTAGCTACCACCACTTCTCATATCTACCGCCACTTCTCATACCTACCGCCACTTCTCGTACCTACCACGGCTTCTCATACCTACCTACTGCCACTTCTCATACCTACCGCCACTTCTCATACCGACCACCGCTTCTCATACCTACCACCGTTTCTCATACCTACTGCCACTTCTCATACCTACCGCCGCTTGTCATACCTACCGCCGCTTCTCGTACCTACCGCTGCTTCTCATACCTACCGCCACTTCTCATACCTACCGCCTCTTCTCGTACCTACCGCTGCTTTCCATACCTACCTACTGCCACTTCGCATACCTACCCCTGCTTCTCGTACCTACCACCACTCCTCATACCTTCCACCGCTTCTCGTACCTACCGCCGCTTCTCATACCTACCGCCACTTCTCATACCTACCACCGCTTCTCTTACCTACCGCCGCTTCTCATACCTACCGCTGCTTCTTATACCTACCTACCGCCACTTCTCATACCTAACACCGCATCTCGTACCTACCGCTGCTTCTCATACCTACTGCCACTTCTCATACCTACCGCCTCTTCTCATAACTACCGCCGCTTCTCGTACCTACCGCTGCTTCTCATACCTACCTACCGCCACTTCTCATACCTACCTACCGCCACTTCTCCTACCTACCGCCACTCCTCATACCTATCACCGCTTCTCATACCTACCGCCACTCCTCATACCTATCACCGCTTCTCGTACCTACCGCCTCTTCTCATACCTACCGCCACTTCTCATACCTACCGCCGCTTCTCGTACCTACCGCCACTTCTCATACCTACCGCCGCTTCTCATACCTACCACCACTTCTCGTACCTACCGCCGCTTCTCAGACATACCGCCACTTCTCATACCTACCGCCGCTTCTCGTACCTACCGCTGCTTCTCATACCTTCCTACCGCCACTTCACATTCCTACCGCTGCTTCTCGTAGCTACCACCACTTCTCATACCTACCGCCGCTTCTCATACCTACCGCTGCTGCTCATACCTACCTACTGCCACTTCTCATACCTACCGCTGCTTCTCATACCTACCTACTGCCACTTCTCATACCTAACGCCACTTCTCGTACCTACCGCCACTCCTCATACCTACCACCTCTTCTGGTACCTACCGCTGTTTCTCATACCTACCTACCGCCACTTCTCGTACCTACCGCCGCTTCTCGTACCTACCGCTGCCTCTCATACCTACCACAGCTTCTCGTACCTACCGTGTTTTCTTATACCTACCTACTGCCACTTCTCATGCCTACCGCCGCTTCTCATACCTACCGCCACTCCTCATACCTACCAGGGGCGGTGTCACATGGCTTTATGTCACATGGGTTGGTGTCACATGGTGACCCCGCCCCCTTACGATGTCACAGTCCCCATGTGACATCAACCCATGTGACCAACCCATGTGACATAAAGCCATGTGACACCGCCCCTTGTCCCTATATAAGTTGCCGCGCAGTGCGTCCCTGGCATTGTGGCCGGAGAGATCGTCGAGTCAACATCTCCTGGAGAAGAAGGAGAAGAAGAAGAAGAACGGAAGGCGGCGGCGGCGACAGAAGACCTGGCCACCGCCTGTAAAAGAGCTATAAGAAGGTGCGGTGGCCCGGCAGAAGAACCGAAGAGGGGGACAAGACCCCCGAAGTCGGGAGAAGAGACCTGCGGCAAGGAAGAAAGCCGGACTCCTCCGCTAGCAAAAGAGCTACAAGAAGATAGCGGAGGAGTCCGGCGAGAAGACCCCCGAAGACGGAAGACCCCCGGAGCTGTGCAATAAAGTATTTTATCTCGTGTGTTGTGTTTTTTTTGTACTTTTTTTTAACAGGTGAATGGGTAGGGGTACATTGTACCCCATACTCATTCACATAGGGTGGGGGGCCGGTATCCGGGGGCCCCCTTATTAAAGGGGGCTCCCGGATTCCGATAAGCCCCCTGCCCGCAGACCCCGACAACCAACGGCCAGGGTTGTCGGGAAGAGGCCCTTGTCCTCATCAACATGGGGACAAGGTGCTTTGGGGTGGGGGGGCCGCGCGGCCCCCCCTTCCCCAAGGCACCCCCCCATGTTGAGGGCATGCGGCCTGGTACGGCTCAGGAGGGGGGGACGCTCGCTCGCCCCCCTTTCCTGGCCGGCCGGGTAGCGTGCTCGGACAAGGGTCTGCTGTGGACTTTGGGGGGACCCCCACGCCGATTTTTTTTTCGGCGTTGGGCTTCCCCTTTAAGTCCATACCAGGTGGCGGGGCCAGCGACGTCTCCTTCGTGGGCCCCGCCTACCTGGAGACGCGCTCGAAATGAGCGGACTTTCCTCCGCGTGTGTGGGCGAGTCCGTTCATTTCAAAAGTAGGGCGGATAGTACGGCGGACTTAGTACGCCGTATTAGTCCGCTCAAAAAGTGCCGTGTGTGGACAAGTAGCCCGTTCGGAAAGTCCGACGGACAGTCTGGCGGAAAGTACGCCAGACTAAGTACGCCATACAGTAAACCATCATATGCTCCGCACTCTTGTATATACTGCTGTAAATTCTGCACTCCTTTCCTGCACATACCGTAATACCCTCTGTACTTAATGAAAAGCTGAACTAAGGCCCCTGGTCTCCACTGCGCTCCACTCTGTAGTAATGGAAGACTTTCAATTGTGGGTATAGGATTGGGTATATGGGAGTGTTTGAGATTATTTATTTATTTAGTTTTATGGTTGAACTAGATGGACTTGTGTATTTTTTCAACCTGACTAACTATGTAACTATGTTTTATTGTTTTTTAAATGATTGTGCTGAGGTTTATACATGTTGGTGAGACTCTTGCTTATGGCACAGAAAAGTAAGCATATTTTATGGGTACAAGAACGCTGTTTTGTTTTATTTAATCATGCCCCTTTAGGCCCCTCCCACTGTTAATTCAATATGGCCACTGTATGCCGTTCCATTTTTGGGTTTGGCTTGAATAAATGGTGGCAGTCCTAGCTGGAGAGTGGGATACAGGCTCTACATTATCCCCTCACATGTAATAAAGACAGTGTACAGTTGGTTCAGTGTAACTTTGCTATAAAGTAAATGGGACATGAAGCGTTAATTGTGCCACAAAATGTCTTCACTTCTAAATTGGAGGTGCCGCTTAATGCAGATTTCTCATGACCTGCTTAGTTGGGTATTAATGAGCAAAGAGTTTGCAGTCCCCCTTTTTGGGCGCCTTAAGCCCCACCCACATACACCAAGCCAGGGACCTAAATTCTCATGGTAGCAATGAATTATCTATGATTTATTCTGCCAAATTGTCAATCAACTTGGAGGGCAGATCTACCTTCAGCACCCCACCTGCCGATGCCTCCAACTGACTACACCTTCATTGCACTTTACCACAATGTGAATGCTGGGGATGCAGGAATAATTCTTATGATGGATAAGTATCCTTTTCCACTTGTGACTATAATTGTGAGAACGCTTCTGCACTGATATGTCTCTCTTTCTGTTTTATTTTTCTTTGCGTTCCCCTCAATAGGAGTGGATCCTTATACGGTACACACTTTTTGCATAACCCGTTCAGAGATGAGGCCTGCATCATTTATATGTACACAAATGCCTCCATGTTTGCATTATAAAAGTCATGAGTGATCCCTACTATATGCACTAGATGCTACCCTCTCTCTACACAATCTCTCATTTGCCTTATATTTGTGCTTTGGTTTTACAACATAAGAATAGCACCTAACTGTCCCTCTTTTTGGTCTGATTTATTTAATAGCATATAAAATGCACTCTTTATCTTTCAAAAAGTGTTTCCCAGTGCTAACCCTTTCATCAAATGTCTAAATGCATTTTTAAATTTTAAAAGCCAATATGAAGGTAGCGGTGATTAAAAAAAAAACATTTGTGGGTTTAAATAATAATTTTTTATTTATAATTATATGTAGCACTGACCCCCAAAGGAGTGGCTGATTTGATGGGGCTTACCGTTACCTTCTTGACCTCGTGTATGTCTAGGGGTTTCCCAAGGTAGATGACCCAAAAACTGCAGAGACTGACACCATATCCGGTTAAGGGATTTTTATTTGCAAAGAAGAGTACACAGTCTCTCAAAGTAGGGTTGGGGGTTTAGGTAGAAACTTCCAGGTGCTCTTGGAACTAAGTCAAGTAGAAAAGAGTCTCTCACCTTGGGAAAATCCAGAGAATAGCCATTCACATCTGAATCCTTACCCTTATCGGATAGTTCTTCTCTCACCAGGCCTATCAGCAGATAGAGTGCTCGAACAAAGCGAAGTCTCTGCCACAGACTTGTTATAGGACACTTGAATAACTGAAAGATAATCCTCGTACGGTACCAGTATCTTGCAGCTGGTCTGGCGATACCATACGAGATCAGATTTGCTTGGGGTCTTTCAACGAAGCCTCCAGGCTCCTTCTGAGAAGCCAACCTTTGCGCGGCCTTCTCGCAAAGAATCCTTCCCTTGATGCTTCTACAGTTGCTGGGTCTCTCCACAAACTGAGATGGCACCGGACCACCTCCGAATCCTTCCTTCAGTTACTTTGCCTTGGGCCAGCTAGCCCCGAGACTTGGAATCATGAGGCCATGAGAGCCCTGGGGGCTGGTCAGGAGGACCAGGACCAAACAGACAGAAAAACACTTCTGGACCTGAACCCCGAAGCACGTGAAGTCAGCACCTTAACCACTTGAGGACCGCCGTATTGCCATTGTACGTCAGCACAATGGCACAGGCAGGCACAATCACGTACATCTACGTGATTGCCTTCCAGCGGGTGGGGGGTCCGATCGGACCCCCTCCCGCTGGTTACGGCGGTCCGATTCGGTCCAGGAGCGCTCCGTGATGAGGGGATGGCCGTTGGTTTTCGGCCACCCCCTCTGGATCGCTCCTGGCCAATGAGAAGCTTCCTCCCCTGTGTATTGTTTACACAGGAAGGAGGAAGTGATGTCATTCTCCTCGGGGCGGTCTTTTTGACCGGACTACGAGGAGAACAGTAAAAGTAAGTGTGCACCAACACTACACTGACATGTAGGTACACACAGGCACACAAACCCCCCCCGATCCCCCCCCCGATCGCCCCCCGATCCCCCCCCCGCCCCCCCTCCCCCCCCAGTCACAGTGTCACTGATTGCATTGATCATTTCTTTACTGATCAATGCATTCAGTGTCAGTTGTGACAGTAAAAACTGTCAGGACAGTTAGTGTTAGGTCCAGGGTAGCCCCCTATCACCCCCCAATAAAGATTTAACCCCCTGATTGCCCCTAGAGTTAACCCTTTCACCCCCTTTTGCCAGTGTCACTAAGCGATCATTTTTCTGATCGCTGCATGTGTCGCTAGTGTCGCTAGGTAGCTAGTTATTTTTTTAGGTTCACCGCCAGGTTTTTATATCGCTAGGTACCCCGATATACTACCCAATAATGTTTTTAACCCCCTGATTGCCGCTAGTTAACCCTTTCACCCCCTTTTGCCAGTGTCACTAAGCGATCGTTTTTCTGATCGCTGCATTAGTGTCGCTACAGTCGCTAGGTAGCTAGTTATTTTTTTAGGTTCACCGCCAGGTTTTTATAGCGCTAGGTACCCCGATATACTACCCAATAATGTTTTTAACCCCCTGATTGCCGCTAGTTAACCCTTTCACCCCCTTTTGCCAGTGTCACTAAGCGATCATTTTTCTGATCGCTGCATGTGTCGCTAGGTAGCTAGTTATTTTTTTAGGTTCACCGCCAGGTTTTTATATCGCTAGGTACCCCGATATACTACCCAATAATGTTTTTAACCCCCTGATTGCCGCTAGTTAACCCTTTCACCCCCTTTTGCCAGTGTCACTAAGCGATCGTTTTTCTGATCGCTGCATTAGTGTCGCTACAGTCGCTAGGTAGCTAGTTATTTTTTTAGGTTCACCGCCAGGTTTTTATAGCGCTAGGTACCCCGATATACTACCCAATAATGGTTTTAACCCCCTGATTTCCGCTAGTTAACCCTTTCACCCCCTTTTGCCAGTGTCACTAAGCGATAATTTTTCTGAATGCTGCATCAGTGTCGCTAGTGTCGCTAGGTAGCTAGTTATTTTTTTAGGTTCACCGCCAGGTTTTTATAGCGCTAGGTACCCCGATATACTACCCAATAATGGTTTTAACCCCCTGATTGCTGCTAGTTAACCCTTTCACCCCCTTTCACCAGCGATCACAGTATAAGTGTCACTGGTGACGCTGGTTAGCCAGTTAGTTATTTAGGTTCCCCGTCAGGTTTTTATATAGCGCCAGGGACCCCCATATACTACCTAATAAAAATTTGAACCACCTGATTGCCCCTAGTTAACCCTTTCACCACTGATCACCGTATAAGTGTTACGGGTGACTCTGGTTAGTTTGTTTTTTATAGCATTTTATATTCAAATCCGGAAGGCAGTGCTTGGTTTTCGGGGTCCCGTACGTGGCTAGGCTCCCAAAAAGTCCCCCACATGTGGTATCCCCGTACTCGGGAGAAGCAGCAGAATTTATTTTGGGGTGTAATTTGACTTTTGCCCATAGCATGTGTGAGCAATATATCATTTAGTGACAACTTTGTGCAAAAAAAAAAAAGTTTGTAATATTCCCGCAACTTTTGGCAAAATATAAAATATTCCATGGACTCAACATGCCTCTCAGTAAATAGCTTGGGGTGTCTACTTTCCAAAATGGGGTCATTTGGGGGGGTTTTGTGCTATTTTGGCATTTTATGGCCTTCGAAACTGTGATAGGTAGTGAGGAGTTAAATCAAAAATTTGCACCCTTAGAAATCCTGAAGGTGGTGATTGGTTTTCGGGGTGCCGTGCGCGACTAGACTCCCAAAAAGTCCCACACATGTGGTATCCCCGTACTCGGGAGAAGCAGCAGAATGTATTTTGGGGTGCAATTCCACATATAACCATGGCATGTGTGAGCAATATATCATTTAGTGACAACTTTTTGTAAAAAAAATTTTTTTTTTTTTTTTTTGTCATTATTCAATCCCTTAGGACAAAAAAAAAAAATATTCAATGGGCTCAACATACCCATCAGCAATTTCCTTGGGGTGTCTACTTTCCAAAATGGGGTCATTTGGGGGGGATTTGTACTGCCCTGCCATTTTAGCACCTCAAGAAATGAGATCGGCAGTCATAAATTAAAAGCTGTGTAAATTCCAGAAAATGTACTCTAGTTTGTAGACGCTATAACTTTTGCGCAAACCAAAAAATATTCGCTTATTGACATTTTTTTTACTAAAGACATGTGGCTGAATAAATTTTGCCCTCAATGTATGACTAAAATTTAGTTTATTCGATTTTTCTTATAACAAAAAGAAGAAAATATCTTTTTTTTTCAAAATTTTCGCTCTTTTTCCATTTATATCGCAAAAAAAAAAAATCGCAGAGGCAATCAAATACCATCAAAAGAAAGCTCTATTTGTGGGAAGAAAAGGACGCAAATTTCGTTTGGGTGCAATATTGCATGACCGCGCAATTACCAGTTAAAGCAGCGCAGTGCGAAATTGCAAAAAGACCTCTGGTCCTTAAGGTATTTATTGGTCGGAGGCTGAAGTGGTTAAGTACCCCCTCCCAGAATGCACAGCAAGAGTGACACTCCCACTAGGCTGGTTCCGAGAGAGAACTGGCACTCAATGCACCTAACTGGACTGCGTTCTAGCACCTGCCAGAGATGACAGCACCACCTATGGTCAAGCAGAACACAATGAAATCCAGATAGACTGGTACTGAGACCAAAATGATGTGTAATTGAACCCAAAACCAAACTGCGGTTCCAGGAATATTAAATGACAAAAACATAGCGCATGCTCTTCAGGAGCCAGCGCTACATATATATTTCTTATTTTAACCACTTGGAGACCAAGCCTTTTCTGGCACTTTTTGTTTTTTTTTTTTTTTTTTTCTTAGCAGAGGCCCAAGAGAATAAAATGGCAATCATTGCATTTTTTTTTATCTCAATAAAAATAATAAATAAGCTGTGCTACACCCGTATCAAAAACTTGAAAAATCACCTGCGTGTATGTGTTTACAAAGGTTGCATCAAGTAGCAAAAGTGATGCAAATATCACATGCACTCTCTAGAATGACCCCTTACACATGTGTAATATTGTATACAAACATAAAAAAAACCTTACAAACAGCACAATTGAACATCACTTATTACAGTACAATCCAATTGCTAATTAAACATCAATGTGATTAACACCCATGTGTGCTGAAAAATTATAAATGATAAAAAACAAAAAAAGAATTGAAAAAGTATTTTCAAGTAGATTAATAAACTGAAGAGCAGGTTCTTCCACTTACGCTGCTTCCTTCAATACATTTGCCTGGTTGTACTACGCTCATGCTCAGGACACTACTTTGACCCTGACATCGTGTCTATCCTCAGAGTGATTCTCTACAATCTACTCCAAAAGAGCACGAGAAGTGGATTATATGGTTTGGTTCCTCCATGTCATGTGACACTGGACCCCCTTTGATTTATTCAAGGTTCTATGTTATAACTGTTTTGTTACAGGATTTTATGCTTGTTTATGCTGGGGCAAATGAGCAGAGTGGGCAGGGTTTTCCTGATATGATAGCATTGTTTATTTTGTTCTTTTGTTTCGGATACCTATTATGGATTAGGCCATTGGTGTATGCTCTTTATCCTGTTGGTCTCATTTCTCAACTTTTTACATGTCTAAGACTAGGTTCACACTGATAGTTCAACTGAACTTGCATCGGTAATGCAGTCCGACTTGGGGGGCAATTTGACAGACATCTGTGCGGGTTCATGCACAGATGTCTATTCAAATCACCCCAGAAATAGCCAAAAGTAGTAGTAGATTCGCACAAGGCTATTGCCAAATATAGCCACCAATTTGGCATGCGATTTGACAGTAAAAATAAAAAACTAAAATAATGTGGTTGCATAAGTGTGCACACCCTCTTATAACTGGGGGATGTACTGTAGCTGTGTGTCAGAATTAAGCAATCACATTCAAACTCATGTTAAATAGGAGTCAGTACACACCTGCCATCATTTCAAGTACCTCTGATTAACTCCAAATGAAGTTCAGCTGTTCTAGTAGGTCTTTCCTGATATTTTACTCTCACCATTTGGGTGGGCATCTGTATGCTACCATGAAGATTAAGGATGAGCTTGGTGTTCGAGTCTAACGCATGTTCGACTTGAACACCGGCTGTTCGGCGAAGCCAGAACTCTGTGGGCCATTCGCACCAAATTCATGTGGCACTCACGGCCCACAATGCACTGCACCATCGCAGTGCATTGCTGGCTCATGATTGGCCAAGCATGCACTGTGACCCCGCATGCTTGGTCAATGACAGCGCCGGCAGCGAGGAGAGCCATAATTGGCCACAGGCAGGATGCCTGTGGCCAATTATAGCTCAGGGTGTTTAGTACACGCCCCACACTATATAAGGCTGCCAGCACAGCGGCCTTGTGTAGTGTTCTGGCATCTGCAGGAGTTAGTGGGTGTTGTGTGCCTCCAGCGCAGTATACACCTGTATCTACCCTTTATTGCTGTTTTCTAATAGAGCCATCTGCAGGAGTTAGTGGGTGTTGTGTGCCTCCAGTGCAGTATACACCTGTATCTACCCTGTATTGCTGTTCTCTAATAGAGCCATCTGCAGGAGTTAGTGGGTGTTGTGTGCCTCCAGCGCAGTATACACCTGTATCTACCCTTTATTGCTGGTGTTCTCTAATACAGCCATCTACAGGAGTTAGTGGGTGTTGTGTGCCTCCAGCATAGCACAATATACACCTGTATCTACCCTTTATTGCTGGTGTTCTCGAATACAACCATCTGCAGGAGTTAGTGGGTGTTGTGTGCCTCCAGCATAGCACAATATACACCTGTATCTACCCTTTATTGCTAGTGTTCTCTAATACAGCCATCTGCAGGAGTTAGTGGGTGTTGTGTGCCTCCAGCATAGCACAATATACACCTGTAACTACCCTTTATTGCTAGTGTTCTCTAATACAGCCATCTGCAGGAGTTTGTGGGTGTTGTGTGCCTCCAACACAGCACAGTATACACCTGTATCTACCCTTTATTGCTGGTGTTCTATAATACAGCCATCTGCAGGAGTTAGTGGGTGTTGTGTGCCTCCAGCATAGCACAATATACACCTGTATCTACCCTTTATTGCTGATGTTCTCTAATACAGCCATCTGCAGGAGTTAGTGGGCGTTGTGTGCCTCCAGCATAGCACAATATACACCTGTATCTACCCTTTATTGCTGGTGTTCTCGAATACAGCCATCTGCAGGAGTTAGTGGGTGTTGTGTGCCTCCAGCATAGCACAATATACACCTGTATCTACCCTTTATTGCTGGTGTTCTCTAATACAGCCATCTGCAGGAGTTAGTGGGTGTTGTGTGCCTCCAGCATAGCACAATATACACCTGTATCTACCCTTTATTGCTGATGTTCTCTAATACAGCCATCTGCAGGAGTTAGTGGGCGTTGTGTGCCTCCAGCATAGCACAGTATACACCTGTATCTAACCTTTATTGCTGATGTCCTCTAATACAGCCATCTGCGGGAGTTAGTGGGTGTTGTGTACCTCCATCACAATATACACTACCCAATTGCTGGTTTTCCCATATCCCTGCAGGCCATTACCATGTCTGGAAGGCCAACAAGGAGAGGCAGACAGGCACGAGCCAATAAAAGAGGGCAAGCAGGCTCTGTGTCTAAAGACAACAGTGCTGGTCGTGGACGCGGTGCATCGTCATCAGCACATGGCCATGAGACACGCTTGTCCTTATTTTCTCCAGCTGGACGTGTTGAGCCGCATCATGCTGAAGACTTGGTAGAGTGGATGACCAAGCCCTCTTCATCTTCCTCATCCTCTCTCACCCAGACTCAGGGTACTAGCAAAGCAGCTGCCAACGCATCCTCTTCCCTCATCTCAATGTCATCATCAGTCACTCCTTCCCTAGACCCACCATGTCCTCCTGAGGAGTCCCCCGAACTGTTTGGGCACAGTGTTGGGTACATGCTCCAGGAGGATGCCCAGTGTTTTGAAGGCTCTGATGGTGATACGCAGCTAGAGGAAGGCAGTAGCGTGAGCGCAGAGAGAAGGGATGCTCAAGAAGGACAGCAATCTGGCAGTCATGTTCCACCAGCTGCAGCATACTGCCAGGTTTGCTCCAGCGATGAAGAGGGAGGGGATGATGAGGTCACTGACTTCACGTGGGTGCCTGATAGGAGAGAGGAGGAGGAGGCACATCTCCAACGAGGCAGGATGCCCTCCGGGGGCCAGCTTAGGGGCAGCACACCGACTGAATCACACTGCAGAGCTCCGCCTGTGTAGGGCACTGCCTGTGCGCGTTATTCCAAAAGTTTGTTGGTGCGGGCCTTTTTTGAGACGAGTGCATCAGATCGCACCGCTGCTATTTGCAACATATGTCTCAAGCATATCTCGCGTGGCCAAAACATTAGCTGCTTGGGCACCACATGCTTGACCAGACATATGTTGACCTGCCATGCAGCTCATTGGCAAGTGTACCTTAAAGACCCACACCAAAGAACAAAGCGGACCTCTTCTTGCTCCTCATCAGCTGGGATCTCCAACTCCACTAGACCTTCAGTCCTCTCTGAAACCAGCACTGAGAGGAATGAAGGTGTAGAATTAGGTGTGTCACAGCCAAGGGCTTGCGGGCACTCTGCTAGCAGTACACCCACGTCCGATTGTAGCAGGCAAATTTCCCTACCCCAGCTGCTGGACCATCGAAAGAAGTTCACTCCCAGCCATCCACATGCCCAGCGGTTGAATGCTAGCTTGGCTAAATTGCTAGCACTTAAACCAGGGCTCGACAAAACCCGGGCGCCAGGTCGCATTTGCGACTAGAATTAGTGACCTGGCGCCTGGGGCAGCACAGCTGAGGGTATGCTGTCTCCACGGACCCCCCCCGGAGCGATCGCGTCGGGCCGCGCCGCCGGCGGCCGGTAATTGAGCCCCCGGCTTTGAGGCCTTCTACGATCCTATGGTTCCTTCTGGAATCTGGCGCCCTCTTGTGGTGGCCGTTGAAATTACAACCAGCAATGCTAATGGATGCAATGCTAATTCCCCTGCCTGCCAGCCTATCTTCCTTCCCTTTACTCAGAACCCCTAAAAATTATATATATATTTTATTCTAACACCCTAGAGAATAAAATGGTGGTCATTGCAATACTGTCTGTCACACCATATTTGCACAGCGGACTTACAAGCGCACTTTTTTGGGGAAAATATATTTAATAAAAAAAATAATAAGACATCAGCAAAGTTAGCGCAATTTTTTTTTATATTGTGAAAGATAATGTTAGGTCGAGTAAATCGATACCCAACATGTCACGCTTCAAAATTGCGCCCGCTCATGGAATGGCGACAAACTTTTACCCTTTAAAATCTCCATAGGCGACGTTTAAAAAATTCTACAGGTTGCACTTTTTAAGTTACAGAGGAGGGCTAGAATTATTGCTCTCACTCTACCGATCGCAGCGATACCTCACATGTGTGGTTTGAACACCACTTTCACATATGCGTTCGCTTCTGCACGCAAGCTTGGCGGGACAGGGCGTGTTTAAAATATTTTTTTTTTATTATTTTAACTTTTATTTTTATTTTTTTCACTGTTTTAAAAAAAAAAAAAATTGTGTCACTTTTATTCCTATTACAAGGAATGTAAAAATCCCTTGTAATAGAAAAAAGCATGACAGGTCCTCTTATATATGAGATCTGGGGTCAGAGAGACCTCACATCTCATATTTACACTAAAATGCAATTTAAAAAAAATTTGTCATTTGAAAAAAATAAAAAAATAAAAATGTCCCTCTAAGAGCTATGGGCAATGACTTGGAGACAGGTGGGGGGCTGGGGGCTATCTTCCCCTCACTCGTCTCCATGTCAGGCCAGGGACAGGTCCAGATCACTGTCACGGACCTGGCTCCTAACTTTTTTAGCTGGCTCTTAGATTCCAAACAAATTTGTCAACCCCTGACTTAAACTGCTGCCTTTTCAGTTGATAGACTCGGCCCCCTTCCGTGAGTTTGTGCAATGTGCGGTTCCTCAGTGGCAGGTCCCCAATCGCCACTTTTTCTCAAGGAAGGCGATTCCGGCTCTCTACCGGCATGTGGAAGGCAATGTCCTTGCCTCGCTGGACAAGGCGGTCAGCAGTAAGGTGCATATTACCACTGACTCATGGTCCAGCAGGCATGGACAGGGATGTTACCTATCTTTCACGGGCCATTGGGTCACTCTTCTGGCAGCTGGGAAGGATGCAGGACAAGGTGCAGTAGTGTTGGAGGTTGTTCCGCCACCACGCCTCCAAAATGTTACTACTGGTTGTGACACACCTCTCTCCTCCACCCCCTCCTCTTCTTTTTCCTCCATGGCCTCTTCCAGTGCTCTGTCCTCGGAACCAGCGGTGCTCCGTAGGCGTTCAAGGGGCTACGCAAGTACGCAGGCAAAAAGATGTCATGCCGTGCTTGCGCTGGTTTGTTTGGGGAACAGGAAATTTTGTCAGCTCTGCAGGGGCAGGCCGATTGGTGGTTGACGCCACGCCAGCTTAAGCCAGGAATGGTGGTTTGCCACAATGGCACCAACCTCCTCTCCGCCCTCCAACAGGGACAACTGACCCATGTGCCCTGTGTGGCTCACATCCTTAACCGGGTGGTGCAGCGGTTCTTGAGCAGGTACCCGGGATTACAGGATGTCCTGAAGCAGGCCAGGAAAGTCTGTGTGCATTTCCGCAGATCATTTAATGCCTGTGCTCAGCTGGCTGAGCTCCAAAAGGAGTTGCACCTGCCCAAGAACCGCCTTATATGTGACATGCCCACCAGGTGGAACTCAACGTTGGCCATGCTGCAGCGGCTGCACACGCAGCAGAGGGCCATCAATGAGTACCTGTGCGACTACAGCACCAGGACAGGGTCAGGGGAGCTTGGTTTTTTCTCACCACGCCAGTGGGGCATGATCAGCGATGCAGGCACTGTCCTGTCACCGTTTGAGGATGCCACAAGAATGGTGAGCAGTGACAGTGCATGCATCAGTGACACTGTACCTCTTGTCCACCTGTTGGAGCATACACTGCGTGGAATAATGTACAGGGCACTTGCGGCAGAACAGAGGTAGGAAGTGGAGGACCTCCTTGCCTCTCAAGGCCCCCTTTATCCAGACAGTGTTCCTGCTGTCCCACCCATCACACAGGAAAGGAGGAGGAGGAGGATTCTGTCAGCATGGAGGTGGAGCTTGGCACTCAGCATCAGCAGCAGCAGCAGCAGTCTTGTAGGGATGATTTACAGTCCCAAGAAACCCGTGGACTTGTACGTGGCTGGGAGGAGGTGGCTGCGGATCATGTTGTCCTTAGTGACCCAGAGGACTACGGATCGAATGCCTCAGCTAACCTACGCTTTATGGCCTCCCTGATCCTGCAAAGCCTGCAGAAGGATCCTCGTATTCTTCGGATCAAGGAGAGGGACCATTACTGGCTGGCCACTCTCCTTGATCCATGGTACAAGGGTAAGGTTGCGGACCTTATCTTTGCCGTCGCAGAGGGAGCAGAGGATGAGACATCTCCGGGAGGCCTTGCAGAAAGGTCTGTGCAATGCGTTCCCAGAGACTGAGAGGTTACAAACTCCTGGTCCTGGACAACGTGTTGCTGAGGCTTCAGTCAGAATGAGTGGTGGAGAAGGTGGCCGTCTGACCGATGCGTTCAGACAATTTTTTAGTCCGTAGCCCCAAGGTATGATCGGTTCCAGCAACCATCGCCAGCATCTGATTTACATGGTGCAGGAATACCTAGGGGCAAGGTCAGACTTGGACACCTTTCCCACCAAAAATCCTCTGGCTTCCTGGGTCTTGAGGATGTATCACTGGCCAGAGCTTGCACAGTATGCAATTGAGCCTGGAGCCACTTTCTCGCTATAAGTAGTCTGGCAATGAAGAGCGATTCCTGAAGGAATATTTTGTGAAATTTATCTGAGTCTGGATATGGGGATATCCCATTATACATTGTTTGGGGCATAGTGTCAGGGGGGATCCCATTTCGTCATGAATGTGTAGCGCTGACATCCTTGCCTATTGATGTGGTTATGTATACTTTAATGTAAGGTTAATGGACATTACTGTGGTTCCCTACCAGAGCCATCTAGTGAGCAAATATGAGTAACGCACCGGTATATTATTACCTTGGGAACAACTTAAAGACTTGTACAGGAAGTGACTGTTTTTTTGATTGAGAAGGTTGACCTCGTTACCCAGGAGTCTGTGTGACCTACCCATGAACACTCTTACGCAGTGCATGCTGGGTAGGGGATAAAAGGGACCTGAGCGGGCATTTTAGGTCTCTTGGGATCACGTTGCCTGCCTGTGCGGATCTGTGGGGAGGCTTCCCAGAGACAGCGGCCTGTAGCCACGTGGAGCGTCATCCTGTTCGTTTGTAAAGTGTCCTGACGGAGCCGAAAAGACAGGGACCGGATTGAGAAGGTCCAGAGACACTCAGCGGAGAATCGGAGAACTGGATTCATTCAGCGGAGTGATACAGAGCGTCTGGCCCAGCTGACTGAGAGGCAAGCTACAGTCACCAGACCAAAGTGATCACGCGGAACTCCGATCCAGTTGGTGAGTGGGTTACGGCCCACCGTTTGTTACTTTACTTTTGCATGCAGTTAGACTCACATACAGGCCTCACTGGAATCTGTGGTTACACGGAGGAGTAACAGAGCAACTGACACTAAGCAGGCTTGAGGCCTATCTACCCTGGCACCTCAAGCGTTGTAAATAAGTTATTGGAGTTACACCAGGAGAACTTCAGCTTAACCCTCCACAGACTTTGGATTACAAATATCAAAGGAGTAACTTTAGCTAGCGAAGAAAGAAGACCCCGGATAAAGTACTTTAAGTGAGATCTCACATATAACCTTTAAAGTAAGGGGAGCTCCCAGGTCTATATATATATATATATATATATATATATATATATATATATATATATATACACAGTTTATATTGAAACATTTTGTGCTGTCGTCCTATGTTGGGATGACAGCACAATTTCTGTAATCACCTGTCTAAATATTTTGCAGGAAACAATATTTCTGGTTAAGTATCCAGTTGTGTGGCGTACTGTTTTTCCCCACCAGGTGGAGTCAGTGGATCCTGAGGGTATAATACAGGTACTTCGCATTGCCTTATTGTCCTGCCCCGTCATAATACATATTATATCCAAATGTTCTGTATTGGGGGAATCATGAAATCGCATCTGAAGAGCGTGGTGGAGCTGGAGGTAGCGATAGTGCATGGAGTTAGGAAGAGTAAAATCATCCTTAAATTGCTGGAATTATTTCAAAACAGTACCACAGTATTCATCTGATAGGCATGTCACCCCCTGACTAAGCCAAAGGATCTGGTCTGGTACAGTCATCAGTTCTCTTAAATAGGGGTTATCCCATAGGGGCGTGTGAAAATGTGTAGACGGCATTTTGAGTCTACGTCTTACCACTTCCCATATTTTACAGTGATGGTACAGCAGCCCTCTTCGGCTTCCCGACATGCCGGAATCTTTAAGCTCTTTGAAAAGAATTTGAAAGGGATGAGTAAGTCCAGGGGCATGGGGAGAGCATATAAGTGCTAAGTATCGGTCTTTGTCGCTTTTGTCTAGGTAAAAAAAGTGGGAAAGTTGTGCCGCCAGATAGTACAGGTTAAAGTCGGGCAAGGCCACGCCCCCCCCAACTCAGTAGGGTTTTTCAGCGTTTACCATGACAGTTTATGGCGAGCAGCACCCCAAACAAAGGAGTTGAGGAGGGATTCGATGGATTTGAAGAGTCTGAGGGGTAAGTAAATCGGGGAGTGCCAGAGTACGTATAAAAATCCAGGGAGGATAACCATTTTAATTAAGTTTATCCGGCCCATCACACCAAGGGGCAATTTGGCCCAGGTCTGTATTTTGGCTTTCATGTTTGTTATCAGGGGTTCTATATCAAGCTTGACAAAGTCTTCTGGGGAACGGGTAATTATTATTCCAAGGTATTTTAGTGAGCTAACTCTAAGAAGTAGGGAGGAGGCCTGGAGTGCTGAGGGGGCGCCTACATCTATAGGTAGGATTTATCCCATTTAATTCTCAGACCAGAGTAGTTACAGAAGGTTCGAATGGTCTCGAGGGCTGTTTGCAGGATGGGCCTGTGTCAGCTAGGAAAAGCAGCATATCGTCTGCGTATAGGCTAATTTTCTCCTCTAGATCCCCATATTGTAGGCTGTGGATGCCTGGGTGTGTTCTAAGAGCAGAGGCGAGAAGGTTCCACCGCGAGAGCCTATAGTAGGGGGGGCAGAGGACAACCCTGGTGCATACCTCTAAAAAGGGGAAAAGGTTCGGACTTCCTACTATTAACCAAGATCCTGGCACAAGGGTTCCAGTATAAAAGGCGGATCCATTTAATGATGTGAGGTCTGAATCCAAATTTAGCTTGGCATCCCCACAAGTAGGCCCATTTGACCGAATCGAATGCCTTTCCGGCATCGAGAGATACCACAGCTCTGGATTCCACTTGGTCATGCCTAAGGATGAGCCGAACGCCCCAATGTTCGGTTCGCACCAGAACCTCTGAACAGACCTAAACTTTGTGTGAACTTTAGAACCCTATTAACCACTTCAGCCCAGGACCAATTGACAGCCTAAGGACCAGAGGTCTTTTTACAATTTCGCACTGCACTGCTTTAACTGGTAATTGCGCGGTCATGCAATGTTGTATCCAAACGAAATTTGCGTCCTTTTCTTCCCACAAATAGAGCTTTCTTTTGATGGTATTTGATTGCCTCTGCGACTTTTACTTTTTGCGATATAAATGGAAAAAAAACGAAAATTTTGAGAAAAAAATATATATATAAACTCAATTTTAGTCATACATTTAGGACAAAATTTATTCAGCCACATGTCTTTAGTAAAAAAAATGTCAATAAGCGTATATTTATTGGTTTGCGCAAAAGTTATAGCGTCTACAAACTAGAGTACATTTTCTGGAATTTACACAGCTTTTAATTTATGACTGCCTATCTCATTTCTTGAGGTGCTAAAATGGCAGGGCAGTACAAATCCCCCCCCAATGACCCCATTTTGGAAAGTAGACACCCCAAGGAAATTGCTGAGGGGCATGTTGAGCCCATTGAATATTTTTTTTTTCGTCCCAAGTGATTGAATAATGACACAAAAAAAAAGTTTACAAAAAGTTGTCACTAAATGATATATTGCTCACACATGCCATAGTTATATGTGGAATTGCACCCCAAAATATATTCTGCTGCTTCTCCTGAGTACAGGGATACCACATATGTGGGACTTTTTGGGAGTCTAGCCGCGTACGGCACCCCGAAATCCAATCACTGCCTTCAGGATTTCTAAGGGTGCAAACTTTTGATTTCACTCCTCACTACCTATCACAGTTTCGAAGGCCATAAAATGGCAAAATAGCAGAAACCCCCCCCCCCCCCCCCAAATGACCCCATTTTGGAAAGTAAACACCCCAAGCTATTTACTGAGAGGCATGTTGAGTCCATGAAATATTTTACATTTTGCCACAAGTTGCAGGAATATTACAATTTTTTTTTTTTTTTGCACAAAAATGTCACTAAATGATATATTGCTCACACATGCTATGGGCATAAGTGAAATTACACCCCAAAATAAATTCTGCTGCTTCTCCTGAGTTCGGGGATACCACATGTGGGGGACTTTTTGGGAGTCTAGCCACGTACGGGACCCCGAAAACCAAGCACCGCTTTCAGGATTTAAATATAAAACGCTACAAAAAAAAACTGTTAGCGATCGCAGGGATCAGGCCTGACTCTGCGAACGCTGCAGTTATGTGTTTAGTGTTTTGTAAGTGAAAGTGATCGATCGATACTGCACTTGGGTAGGCTGGGCGGAGGGGCAAAACGCAGGTGCCAGCAGGTATCTGGGCTGATCCCGCTAACAATGCGTTTTTTTGGAACCCTAAACTGCTGGGCACGCTAGTATAAATCTGATCAGATCAGATATTGATCTGTTCAGATTCTATACCACTACGGGAGGTGTATGCTTTGCGTGTGGGTGTTAGCGGTACTGGCACTAACCTAGCGCTGCCTGGGGCGACGCAGGCCCTGACCCTAAAACCTAATTGATATCACCCGCCGGGTGATCAGGGGGTTAAACCTTTATTGGGTAATAAATGGTGGGTGCCCTGATGCTATAAAAATCAAACTGACCAGAGTCACCCGTAACACTTATACGGTGATCACTGGTGAAAGGGTTAACTAGGGGCAATCAGGGGGTTAAAATCTTTATTAGGTAGTATATGGGGGTCCCTGGCGCTATATAAAAACCTGACGGGGAACCTAAATAACGAACTGGCTAACCAGCGTCACCAGTGGCACTTATACGGTGATCGCTGGTGAAAGGGTTAACTAGGGGCAATCGGGGAGTTAAAACCATTATTGGGTAGTATATGGGGGTACCTAGCGCTATAAAAACCTGTCGGTGAACCTAAAAAAATAACTAGCTACCTAGCGGCACTAGTGACACTAATGCAGCGATCAGAAAAATGATCGCTTAGTGACACTGGCAAAAGGGGGTGAAAGGGTTAACTAGGGGCAATCAGGGGGTTAAAACCATTATTGGGTAGTTTATCAGGGTACCTAGCGCTATAAAAACCTGGCGGTGAACCTAAAAAAATAACTAGCTACTTAGCGGCACCAGTGACACTAATGCAGCGATCAGAAAAATGATCGCTTAGTGACACTGGCAAAAGGGGGTGAAAGGGTTAACTAGGGGCAATCAGGGGGTTAAAACCATTATTGGGTAGTATATCGGGGTACCTAGCGCTATAAAAACTTGGCGGTGAACCTAAAAAAATAACTAGCTACTTAGCGGCACCAGTGACACTAATGCAGCGATCAGAAAAACGATTGCTTAGTGACACTGGCAAAAGGGGGTGAAAGGGTTAACTCTAGGGGCAATCAGGGGGTTAAACCTTTATTGGGGGGTGGTAGGGGGCTACCCTGGACCTAACACTAACTGCCCTGACAGTTTTTACTTTTACAACTGACACTGAATGCAGTGATCAGAAAATAAATGATCACTGCAATCAGTGACACTGTGACTGGGAGGGGGGGCGATCGGGGGGGGGGGGGGGGGTGATCGGGGGGGGGGGGTTTGTGTGCCTATGTGTACCTACATGTCAGTGTAGTGTTAGTGCACACTTACTTTCTCTCTTCTCCTCGCAGTCCGGTCAAAAAGACTGCCCCGAGGAGAATGACATCACTTCCTCCCTGCCTGTGTTTACTATATACAACGGGAGAAGCTTCTCATTCGCCAGGAGCGATCGAGAGGGGATGGCCAGAAACCAACGGCCATCCCCTCATCCCGGATCGCTCCTGTAGCGAAACAGACCGCCGCATCCAGCGGGAGGGGGTCCGATCGGACCCCTCACCCGCTGGAAGGCAAGCACGTACATGTACGTGCTTGTGCCTGTACATGCCATTCTGATGACGTACATTGGCATGCGGCGGTCCTTAAGTGGTTAAAGTCTATGGGACTCAAACGTTCAAAATCTAAAGTGCTAATTTTAAAGGCTAATATGCAAGTTACTGTCCTAAAAAGTATTTGGGGACCTGGGTCCTTCCCCAGGGGACATGGACCAATGCAAAAAAAAGTTTTAAAAACGGCCGTTTTTTAATAATTATTAAAGTGAAACAATAAAAGTGTAATATTCCTTTAAATTTCGTACCTGGGGGGTGTCTATAGTATGCCTGTGAAGGGGTGCATGTTTCCAGTGCTTAGAACTGTCCCTGCACAAAGTGTCATTTCACAAGGAAAAAAAGTCTTTTAAAATCACTTTGAATTGTCGGCTCCCGTAATACAGAGAACACTCAATGAGTGTTCTCTGTACTACGGAGCCGACAATTCATTCATTGATAAAAAAAAAAAGCGTGGGGTTCCCCTAAATTCAATTACCAGGCCCTTCAGGTCTGGTATGGATATTAAGGGGAACCCCGCGTCAAATTCAAAAAAAATTTACGTGGGGGTCCCCCTAAAGATCCATACCAGACCCTTTATCCAAGCACACAACCTGGCAGGCCGCAGGGACGAGAGAGCGCCCCCCCCTCCTGAACCGTACCAGGCCACATGCCCTCAACATTGGGAGGATGCTTTCGGGGTCTGTGACCCCTCAAAGCACCATGTCCCCATGTTGATGGGGATAAGGGCCTCATCCCCACAACCCTGGCTGGTGGTTGTGGGGGTCTGCGGGCGGGGGGCTTATCAGAATCTGGAAGCCCCCTTTAACAAGGGGACTCCCAGATCCCGCCCCCCCTGTTTGAAATGGTAAGGGGGTACAAAAGTACCCCTACCATTTAACAAAGAAAGTGTAAAAAATGGTTAAATAAGACAAACACACTTTTGAAAAATTCCTTTATTAAAAATAAAAATAATAAAAAAAAGATTCCACTAATCCACTCTTGCTATCCAGCGATGGATGATCATCTCTCTGGGGTCCAGCGATGGCTGATCTGATCCAGCGTTGGGTGATTTTCAGTCCAGCACAGTCCATGCATCCATCTTCTGTCTCCACTGAGGAGACACTGCGGGGATCCCAGCGCTGACGTTTCTTATATTAGGAGGGCGGGGCCACCCATCACCTGACCCCACCCCCTCTGATGCTGGTGAGGGAAGCCAGGGGTTCCCCATGACGTATGGGTGACCCCGCCCCCTCTGATGTAGGAAACCTGCATAAGCACGGGAAACATGCGCCCCTTCACAGGCATACTATAGACACCCCCCAGGTACGAAGTTTAAAGGAATATTACACTTTTATTGTTTCACTTTAATCCTTATTAAAATCACTGCTCCTGAAAAAATTGCCATTTTAAAACTTTGTTTTGCATTGATCCATGTCCCCTGGGGCAGGACCTAGGTCCCCAAACACTTTTTAGGACAGTAACTTGCATATTAGCCTTTAAAATTAGCACTTTAGATTCCTCCCATTGACTTGTACAGGGTGTTCCGGCTTTTCAAATTTGCTGCGAACAGCCCAAATTGTTCACTGTTCGCTAAACAGGTGAACAGGCAAATGTTCGAGTCGAACATGAGTTTGACTCGAACTCGAAGCTCATCCCTAGTCATGCCTAGCTTGTAGGTTCATGTGGAGCCTTCGTAGGTTATGGCCCGCGTTTTTAGCGGGCATGAACCCCGTTTGATCTGGGTGAATTAATGTAAGAATCACAGTATTTAGGGGTATTGCCAGGACCTTGGCCAGGATCTTAATATCAAGTTGAAGCAGGGATATTGGGCGATATGATTTGGGGAATTCTACGTTTTTACCTGGTTTGGGGATAAGTACAATGTGGGCTTCACTCATAGACGGGGGCAGTAATCCAGATTCAAATATGTGTAAGAATAATTAATGAAGTTTGGGGGCTAGGGTATCGATATAGGTGGTATAGAATTCAAGGGGGAGGCCGTCTGACCCAGGCGCTTTAGATGGGTTGAGCATGGACATTGCTTTCACTATTTAGTCTCTAGTTATAGGGGACTCCAACATCTCGAGTTGGGAATGTGTGAGTGTGGGCAGGTCTATATTGTTTATAAGTGTGGTAATTTCTTCTCCAGAGTTGTTAACAGCAGATGAATATAGATCTGCGAAGAATGATTGGAACTCCTGGGCTACCTCCACTGGGTCAGTAAGTAAGGTCCCACTGGGGGTATGGAGGGAGACCACCGTTGGAGGCTTGTGGTCTAAGTGGGCCAAATAGGCCAGGAGGCGTCCCACTCATTCTCCACACTCATATGACCTCTGTTTGTTGCAGAATATTTTCCTCTCCGCCCTTTCAAAGTGGAGGTTATTCACCACTCTGGACTTTAGTCTCAGCTGATGTGCTGTAATGGAGGATGGGTTGTTGGTAAACTCGCTTTCTGCGGTCGCTAGTGACTGTTCTGCCTGCCTGACCACTTGGGAGGAAGTTTTCTGGTATCTAGAGATGTGTTGGGATA
Source organism: Lithobates pipiens (assembly GCF_037356315.1). NCBI lineage: Eukaryota > Metazoa > Chordata > Amphibia > Anura > Ranidae > Lithobates > Lithobates pipiens. Next base: position 122,584,215 of record NW_027507789.1, on the reverse strand, counting down.
AATACATATGAGTGTGGGACTTAAGAGTCCCAGACAAGTTCGAATGGTGCGGTGTCTTTGTTAGTCCTGAAGAAAAAGCCATTCATTGCCAGCGTCCTCTAAATCTGGGAACACTGTCAACCAAAAAGGGTTTAACCTCCAGGAATAAGACATTTGTGGTGTGTCCAGCCGAAGCTCTATCCAATAGGAGGCGTGGTCTGAAAGAATACGGGGTTTGAAACCAATATCGCCTAGCTTGGGAAGGAGGGTTTGAGAGATTAATATGAGGTCTTTACGTGACATAGTATTGTGCGTTGTGGAAAAACATGAGAACCTCCTATCCAGAGGGTATCGATGCCTCCACGAATCTACCAAGGCTAGGTCAGAGAGAAATATACCAAATCTAGTGTATGGATGGGCAGGGGTGTCAGATGGGGTCGTCATAACAGGGACAGTGAGGAACTGGGCCATAAACGCAAACCCTTCAGTCAGTACTGCAAATTGGAAGGGAGGGGGTATGTATATTGCCATTATCAGCACTTCTAGTCCATACACCCTGGTGTGTAGGAATACAAATCTAACTTGGGGGTCAGATTTAAGAAGGAGTAAGGTGAATTGCGTCTTTTTGGCCACCACTATGGCAATCCCTCTGGAGTTGGTGGTATATGGGGCTTGGTACAACCATTCCACCCAGGGTTTCTTTAGCCACTTCAGGACCGCCGTATTGCCATTGTACGTCAGCACAATGGCACAGGCAGGCAGAATCACGTACATCTACGTGATTGCCTTCCAGCGGGTGGGGGGTCCCATCGGACCCCCTCCCGCTGGTTACGGCGGTCCGATTCGGTGCAGGAGCGCTCCGTGATGAGGGGATGGCCGTTCGTTTTTCGGCCACCCCCTCTGGATCGCTCCTGGCCAATGAGAAGCTTCCTCCCCTGTGTATTGTTTACACAGGAAGGAGGAAGTGATGTCATTCTCCTCGGGGCGGTCTTTTTGACCGGACTACGAGGAGAAGAGTAAAAGTAAGTCTGCACGAACACTACACTGACATGTAGGTACACACAGGCACACAAACCCCCCCCGATCCCCCCCCCGATCGCCCCCCGATCCCCCCCCGCCCCCCCTCCCCCCCCAGTCACAGTGTCACTGATTGCATTGATCATTTCTTTACTGATCAATGCATTCAGTGTCAGTTGTGACAGTAAAAACTGTCAGGACAGTTAGTGTTAGGTCCAGGGTAGCCCCCTATCGCCCCCCAATAAAGATTTAACCCCCTGATTGCCCCTAGAGTTAACCCTTTCACCCCCTTTTGCCAGTGTCACTAAGCGATCATTTTTCTGATCGCTGCATGTGTCGCTAGTGTCGCTAGGTAGCTAGTTATTTTTTTAGGTTCACCGCCAGGTTTTTATATCGCTAGGTACCCCGATATACTACCCAATAATGTTTTTAACCCCCTGATTGCCGCTAGTTAACCCTTTCACCCCCTTTTGCCAGTGTCACTAAGCGATCGTTTTTCTGATCGCTGCATTAGTGTCGCTACAGTCGCTAGGTAGCTAGTTATTTTTTTAGGTTCACCGCCAGGTTTTTATATCGCTAGGTACCCCGATATACTACCCAATAATGTTTTTAACCCCCTGATTGCCGCTAGTTAACCCTTTCACCCCCTTTTGCCAGTGTCACTAAGCGATCGTTTTTCTGATCGCTGCATTAGTGTCGCTACAGTCGCTAGGTAGCTAGTTATTTTTTTAGGTTCACCGCCAGGTTTTTATAGCGCTAGGTACCCCGATATACTACCCAATAATGTTTTTAACCCCCTGATTGCCGCTAGTTAACCCTTTCACCCCCTTTTGCCAGTGTCACTAAGCGATCGTTTTTCTGATCGCTGCATTAGTGTCGCTACAGTCGCTAGGTAGCTAGTTATTTTTTTAGGTTCACCGCCAGGTTTTTATAGCGCTAGGTACCCCGATATACTACCCAATAATGTTTTTAACCCCCTGATTGCCGCTAGTTAACCCTTTCACCCCCTTTTGCCAGTGTCACTAAGCGATCGTTTTTCTGATCGCTGCATTAGTGTCGCTACAGTCGCTAGGTAGCTAGTTATTTTTTTAGGTTCACCGCCAGGTTTTTATAGCGCTAGGTACCCCGATATACTACCCAATAATGGTTTTAACCCCCTGATTTCCGCTAGTTAACCCTTTCACCCCCTTTTGCCAGTGTCACTAAGCGATAATTTTTCTGAACGCTGCATCAGTGTCGCTAGTGTCGCTAGGTAGCTAGTTAACTAGGCTCCCAAAAAGTCCCCCACATGTGGTATCCCCGTACTCGGGAGAAGCAGCAGAATTTATTTTGGGGTGTAATTTGACTTCTGCCCATAGCATGTGTGAGCAATATATCATTTAGTGACAACTTTGTGCAAAAAAAAAAAAGTTTGTAATATTCCCGCAACTTTTGGCAAAATATAAAATATTCCATGGACTCAACATGCCTCTCAGTAAATAGCTTGGGGTGTCTACTTTCCAAAATGGGGTCATTTGGGGGGGTTTTGTGCTATTTTGGCATTTTATGGCCTTCGAAACTGTGATAGGTAGTGAGGAGTTAAATCAAAAATTTGCACCCTTAGAAATCCTGAAGGTGGTGATTGGTTTTCGGGGTGCCGTGCGCGACTAGACTCCCAAAAAGTCCCACACATGTGGTATCCCCGTACTCGGGAGAAGCAGCAGAATGTATTTTGGGGTGTCATTTCACATATAACCATGGCATGTGTGAGCAATATATCATTTAGTGACAACTTTTTGTAAAAAAAAATTTTTTTTTTTTTTTTTGTCATTATTCAATCCCTTAGGACAAAAAAAATAAATATTCAATGGGCTCAACATACCCATCAGCAATTTCCTTGGGGTGTCTACTTTCCAAAATGGGGTCATTTGGGGGGGATTTGTACTGCCCTGCCATTTTAGCACCTCAAGAAATGAGATCGGCAGTCATAAATTAAAAGCTGTGTAAATTCCAGAAAATGTACTCTAGTTTGTAGACGCTATAACTTTTGCGCAAACCAAAAAATATACGCTTATTGACATTTTTTTTACTAAAGACATGTGGCTGAATAAATTTTGCCCTCAATGTATGACTAAAATTTAGTTTATTCGATTTTTCTTATAACAAAAAGAAGAAAATATCTTTTTTTTTCAAAATTTTCGCTCTTTTTTCATTTATATCGCAAAAAAAAAAAATCGCAGAGGCAATCAAATACCATCAAAAGAAAGCTCTATTTGTGGGAAGAAAAGGACGCAAATTTCGTTTGGGTGCAATATTGCATGACCGCGCAATTACCAGTTAAAGCAGCGCAGTGCGAAATTGCAAAAAGACCTCTGGTCCTTAAGGTGTTTATTGGTCCGGAACTGAAGTGGTTAGTGTCAGCATGAGTTATGAGATGAGTCTCCACTAATACCATGATATCTGCATTTTGTGCTTTGAGATAGGAAAGAACTGCGTTTCTCTTTGGTTTGGCTCTGAGCTCCCTCACATTCCATGTGATGCATTTCACGTTAAACATAACAGCCAGACACATATAGTAACATCCCAGTGCTCTATAACTCGTATAAATTGCAGCGAACCATCCCAACAGTAGGGGGGGCCCACGGCAGCAGGATTCACAACAATGTGCCATTATGTGATATTGTATTGCAGTATAAATCACCCAGATGTATGAGTGAACATTATTACCCTTCAATCTTAAATATAAAACTAAAACTTTAAACCAACAATAAAACCATCTTAACACACTGGGTTGGGCGGCCCGGCAAAGCTGCAGGCAGAAAGCTGCCACAACACGCCAGGGCCGGACAGACCAGGGAAACCTTACTTGAACACTGAAGCAAACAGTGCGGACAGTGTATAACACAACAGGCCCCTCGGGGACCCATGTAACTACGGTGGCGATTATTCGCTGCAGAGCGAGCATCAGCATAAGGAGTGAGACTCCTGGGTTCGGGCTTGGGGAACATATCCAGATACCGGTGGTTGAGTACCTGTCCCGGTTGTCATGACGAGCTGCAGCCTGCCATGGCTAATGGTGATGTGGAGCTATAATTCAGGGTTGGTAGCGGGAGTCATTTGATGGGGAGACAGGAAGTGTGCAGTTGCGTAATAAGGGAAAGTATCCCATGCAGGGCAAAGTTGCAGGTGGAGGGAGTCAAAGAGAGAATTATCTCCGTCTGGGTTAATGAATCTTCCACTATGGGGATAGTAAGTCAGATGATAGTTATGAAATAGGGAAGAAGGTAACAGTACCTGTGGAGGGAGCCGGTCCAAGTTTCATGGAGATTCTGGAGAGATTGGATCAGCAGGTCAGCCCCCATAGTAGAGGTCGGGCGTATCCCGACAATCTGCACCTACAGTCTCAAGCGGGTTCGCGGGCATGAACCTCTCTGCTCTCCAGCCAAGTAAAAACCGCCTCCGGAGTATCAAAGAAATGTGCCCTGTCATCTCCGGCCACCCAAAGCCTGGCCGGGAAGAGCATGGCGTAGGAATAATTACGAATCCTCAGTTGGTGCTTGGCTTCAGTGAAGAGGGCTCTCTTCTTTTGGACCTCCGCCGAGAAGTCTGGGAATACCCTAATTTCTCCATTCTTGTAGGGAATATTTCCCATTAGCCTGGTGAGGCAGAGGACAGCATCACGGTCACGATAATGTAACATCTTAGCGATGAATGTCCGCGGTGGTGCTCCCTGGGGGGGGGGGGTTTGGTGGCCAATCTGTGGGCCCTTTCCACTATAAATAAGGTGGAGAATTCTGCTCGGCCAAATGTTATGACAAGCAACTTTTCCAGAAATGTAGGGGGGTCTGATCCCTCCTCACCCTCAGGCAGACTGACGAAACACAGGTTACATCTCCTCAAATGGTTTCAAATGTTATCCTGCTTGGCCATAACCGAGGAGAGTTGATGTTGGAGGCATTCTGTGGTGACCTGTAGTGGCGGTACTTTGTCCTCCACATGGCTGATGCGGGTCTCTGGCTCTTTTACTTGCTCCCTAAGCTTTTGCAGGTCCTGGCAGAGCAAGGAGACGTCTACTTTTACTTCCTCGATTTTATCCATCAGGGTACTTTTACAGTCGGGTATGGCCTCTAGCACCCTAGCGACTGAATCTGTGGAGAAAGTGGAGCCGGCGCCATTTTCGTCCTCGACCATCTTCTCCGAATGACGGTATTTAACCAGTTTTGCGGCGACGTCCGACTTTGTTTTCGGCGGAGACATGGTCTCGACAGGAGCAGGGTAGTGTGTGCCCCAAGGAGCGGTGTTTAGCAGGTGATATTAGCCCCAGGATATTCAAAACGGATATCTGGAAAGCAGAGCTCTCGTTCAGTGCTCCTCACACCATGCAGGTCCAAGCCACGCCCCTCATGCAAGCCTTTTAAGAATTGCATCACTGAAGGGTTAAGGACTCCTTAAACCCTTGCAAGTGCACACCAGGCTGAACTTTAGAGCTTTAAACATATTTGAACCTAGGCCCCTGTTCAGCCCCAGTTGTAAGAACTGTAGAACCTTGGCTGGTTTAGATGATAAAGGACTCCAGGCTTTTGCTGTGTGAGATCTGCATAATTTTCCCATATTCTTTGATAAATCATATTTATGAAGACCTCTCTGGTTTGAGAGAAGGTAGGCACTACCTGCACTGAGCATGCTTGACTTGGTAGCCACTGCCTCAACTTCCATGCCATCAAAATTTGTCTCTTGGAGCTGGATGGCAAAACTGTCCACGAGAGAGCGAATCCATGATCTCTGAAATCGGCAGTGGTGATTCAATGCTTAAGAGTAAGAGAGAGAGAGACACTAGACCCTCCCAAGCCACAATGGTATATTTGCAACTATTGATAAAGGAAGCTCCACTGACAGCCTAAAGCCCCGTACACACGAGCGGACTTTTCAACATCCAAAGTCCGTCAGACCGAGTCCGTCAGACTATCCGATCGTGTGTGGGCTGCAACGGACTTTAGCTTCGCAAAAGTCTGACGGACTTTAGAAATGAAGCATGCTTCAAATTTTCCCGACGGAACTCCGCCGGACCCGGTCCCCTTCGAAAAATTTGCTCGTGTGTGTGCTACTCCGACGGACTAAAACCGACGCTAGGGCAGCTATTGGCTACTGTCTATGAACTTCCTACGTCGAATCCAGTCGTACGTTATCACGTTCGACTCCGTCGGAGTTTGGTGTGATGGTGTGTGGTCAAGTCCGTTCGGTCGAAAAGTCCGCCAGAACTCCGTCGGAACTCCGTCGGAACTCCTTTGGAAGGTCTGTCAGACTTAATCCCTCTCGTGTGTACGGGGCATTAGAATTCTACCCTTCCACTGCTGTCTAGGCACAGTACAAATCTTGCTCCTTTTGCTAAAAGTAGTGAATGGCAGAAGTGCTTTGAACACTACTCGGTTCTAGAAAATTCAATACTATTCCTCATAAGCTTAACATCCCATGACCTTAAGCAGCCTGCTCTTTGAAATGCATCCCCCAACCCTTCTAGCTGGAGTCTGATGTGATAATGTTGGATCTGAGAACAATTGGTCAGTTATGAATAACCAAGAATGCTCCAGCACTGTTCTGCTGGAAGAGACTTCACTCCCAAAGCACCTTTGGCTTTCTCTATCAGAGAACGGAAATTCCCTTGTGGAAGTTCTACTGAATTTTTCCCGTCGCTATTGCAGACAGTAAAACCTTTGTGAATGCCCTGGGGGAGATGTACAGACCGAAGGGGAGGGACTCAAACTGGTAAAGGAAATGAGGATGAATTGGGACAAGTAGGTGTCTGATAAACCTACAGGAGAATCCAGTCTCCCAGATTTATAAATATAATTGAGTGGAGGTTTTCCATCTTGCACGACTCTAACTTCCTGTGCTGCTTGTCAATTTTTTTTTTTTTTTTTTGTTAAACTTTAGCAGTGGGCACAGATTACCTGGTTTTTATTTTTTTTATTTTTTTTGCTAGGAACAGAGGTGAACCGAATCATCATCTCCTCTGGGTAACTAGAATATTCACGATTGCTCTTTTGTTTTTGTTTTTTTGTGTTTTAACTAGCTACAAACTGGACCAGAATTTTTTACTTTTCCATCAGCCTGACTCACTGGAAGAGATTGAAAGGTGGACTTCCCACCTGTCAATGTTATATGATCATTATGCTCATTGAATTATGCCCCTGCATGGGTGAGTTTGTCATGATGTTATACTTTTTCAATAAAAATGATTGTACCAGAAAGGCGGACCTCCCTTAAACTTCCACCGACGTCACGCCAATATAGCTGATATGGCCCACTGATTCTGAAGGTTTTTCATCCAGGTTTGTGCATAAAATAAGGCATCCTCTGGATTAGTGCACCCTTAAAAAGGACTTCCGCTGTTCTCCTAAGACAGGAGCTTTAGATCTTTAAGGCTTCAATAATGAAGATTGGGTACTTCTCCAGTTCGTTTACTAATCTTTTTCCCTCCTGGTATCTACTTTGGAGTCGCCACCTGTATGCTGGACCTTTTTGAATTTTCGTTTTTTTGTCAGATGATATTTGCCCTGACCTGCTAATGGTCACCCTTGAGATGGCTGTATCCTGTCTACTCCCAAATAGATTGGTTCTGGTTCTGTGTTCTGGTGTCTTGCACCATTTTTTTTTATTTTTTTTTGGTGGGATCCATAAACCATGGCTTCAGCCATAATGCACTCCTTGCCAAGAATGCGGGAAAATCGCTCTTGAAAAACATCAATTGACGTCTGACACATCCACCACAGAGTATGCCGCCAATTTCAGCTCTTACAAAGCTGTTACCACCTTGTCTCTTCACTTCTTCCAGACGGGCTTATTTAACCACTTAAAGTGGTTGTAAACCCTTACAAACCACTTTGACCTACAGGTAAGCCTAAATTAAGGCTTACCTGTAGGTCCAAGCAATATCTCCTAAACCTATATGGTTTAGGAGATATTTGCCCGAAAACGGGCACCGCTGTCTACGGCGCATGCGCCGTAGACAGCGGCGCGCAGGCGCACTGAACGCGGCAGTTCCAAAAATGGAGCTGCCACATTTGTCGACTCCCGTGCGCATGCGCGGGAGTGACGTCATCGCGGCTTCGCCGAATGACAGCGGCGGAGCTGCGAGACGCCACCAGCAAGATGGATGCGGCGGACTACAGGGGACAGCGCGACTTCGCTGGCTCCTGTGTCAGGTAAGTGACACATAATGGGCTACTATGCGATGCATAGTAGTCCATTATGCTTTACCTTTGCAGGGAAAAAAAGAGGAAGTAAACTCATCAGGGTTTACTTCCTCTTTAAGCCCCGGACCATTTGACTGGCCAAAGACCAGTGCACTTTTTGCGATTCGCCACTGCGTCACTTTAACTGACAATTGGACATCGCGTGACGTGGTTCCCAAACAAAATTGATGTCCTGCTTGTATGACTGGTTCACTGATTTTCCCAGAAGTCTGCACCAAGATAAAAGTCAGATTTTTTGGTATCCACTGCAATAAAAATTTCATTTTTGATAAGATACTCCCAATAGGGTATCACGTCTAAAGGGATGCAGACCCTGCCACTTTCCTCAGAGTCCTGCAGGTGCAGCAGCTGGTTGATAATTATGAAACCACTCCCATTAGACTCACTCAGCACATGGGCTGGTTATTGCTTGTGTGCCAGCACCTGCAGATGCTACAGTATGTAGGAGCACTTAAGATCTAGAGCTAATTTTCAGACTAGAGGCTCCTTGAATGTGACATGTCTTGCCAGCTACATTCATGATGCATCCATCATTGGAGGAGACTGGAGCAGGTTGACCTTTAGCTTTTTCAGGGTATACGGTTTTGACAGCCTGTTTATGAGGGCATTTTTCTCTGACCCCTTCAATTCTTCCTGGATTAACTCTTACAGTTGAGTTTCCTCCACTTCAACCCAAGCAATTGCGTTCTTTGCTGCCCTTGCAAAAAAGTCTCTATTGGGCAATCTTCAAAGCTTGTGGCCCCTTTAACGCTTTATTCTCATGGCAAGCTTTCCTATTTGGACACCACCTACTGGCTCTGGTTGGAAGTACTAGGCAATTCATGCACTGTAGCTTGTCAAGCAATGGCTTTCCACCAAGAATGCGGCAACCATTAGGGCTGGTAACCTGTGGTGTTTGTAAACGAGGAGCAAACAAAATGAGAAGTGAGATGATGACATTGATCAATGTTGCCAGTATATGTGCACTTGAACAGTGACTGTTCTGGCTTTTAGCAGGCTCTCTTCACCTTGAGGTCCTTGCAGGGCTGTATAGTGCTGCATCCAGGCAGATTTGACATACTAGCTTGGCAGGCAATAATACATCACAACAAATGCAGGACTGGTAACTTGAGGTATTTGTAAACCGGGAGCAATGATAACGAGGGGTGAGATGATGAGTTTAATCATCATTGCCTGTATGTCTGTTCTTAGATGGTGACTTGTCTTGACCATCAGAAGTCTCCCTCCATCTTGTAGTCCTTACAGGACTATAGATATTGGCTCTCTTCTTCATAATCTTCACTACTTACCTAATCCCTATACCTTAAAAGCAATGGGTGGTGTGACTGGACAGCGTTTCCCATAGAAACAGAGCAAAGCAGCAGACTGAAATGAAAAACAGCATAATGCTAAGTCTCCACTGTTACGACCTGAAAGTCGTATGATTTTGCCACAAATTTGATGGGACTTGAAGCAATGTCTGTGTATTCTTAAGGTCTATGAACACAGATATGAACAGTACTCATTGGAAATCACTGGGCACAGCATGTCATGTGACTTTGCAGTGACAAGTCGCACTAGTGGAAACTGAGCCCAACACAATGATCCCAGAGCAAGCATTGAAAAGGGGATAGGACGAGCCCAGATGAATGCCATAAAGAGTACAATGATCCTAGAGCAACACTGAGAAAGAGATAGGAAAAACACAGGTGAATGCCATAAAAAAGGAAAAACATACCTGGTGCCCATAACACAGAGAAAATAAGTAAAAAGCATGTGGGAAGCAAAAGAAAACCCTGTCACTTACGTGAAAGCTTGTTTAACTAGATGCTGACCGCCGGCCGTCAAATGACGGCCAGGCGGCGCACATATTGTGGCGGGAGGGCGTCATATGACATCTTCCCATTTATACAGGGAATGCGCGCGATCGTGCGCACGCATTCCTGTTCCTTCAGTGGCGGAGTGTCACGGAGACACCGCTCGCCACCGAGGGGGGTGAACAGCCATTGCGCATGGCTGTTTACCACGTGATCATCCATGATGAAGTCACGGCTGATCACAGATGGTCACACCCCCACTGTGCACGGCGCATGATCCCAGGAACACTGCTCGTCAACGACGCTGGTAAACAGCCATTGGCTGGCTGTTTACCCATGTGATCGGCTGTGAAAGGATCACTAAATGTAAACAAACCGCGGTAACGAGATGTTACTGGGTTCTCCTCACACACCGATCGTGTGTGAGGAGGAGATTGTGGTAATATCTCGTTACCGCTTACAGTGTACACCAACACACACTGATTTCCCTGCCCCCCCCCCCAATAAAGAGGACCTGTCACCACCCATCATAGTACCTGTCACCAGGGCCGCTGATAGGGCAGTACAACCAGCCCTGTTGTACAGGGCCCAGCCAGCAGGGGGGGGCCGAGCAGCTTTTAACCTCTAGCTAAAAAACTTTTTTACTAAATTGCTTTTGTATAAACATATATTATTTGGGCAACTAAGCATTACTTTTCTTTCACTTTCTATTTCTTATTTATATTTATATATGCACTTATATAATAGTATAATATTGTAACACAACATTTATATATTCACTTAGAATATCTTTACGTGGAACACTTATTTTATATTTTATTATATTTCATTATTTTTAGGTGTGGCCACCTAGGGTGTGCCAAGAACCTCCTCTTCTGTTTCTCTGGTTCCCCTGGATAAACTCCAGATACTGTCAATTCTTGCAAGTCAGCGATCGATGCGATCATTTTCCTCTCCCCCTCCCCTTCTTTCCCCCAGTCTGGTGGGTGGATGAAGTGGGTTAGAACAGCAGGGCAGCGGTACCAGGATGCAGAGGCGGCTCTCTAATTAGGCAAAGTAGGCGGTGGCCTAAGGCCTCGCCCTCCCAGGGGTCTCGCGGACTAAGGCCTCGCCCTCCCAGGGGCCTCGCGGACCTCCTACTTTGCCTAAAGAGCCTCCTTTGGCTATCCTCATACATCAGTCCAAGGTCCAATCAGCAGAGGTTTGTGCCGCCTCTTTCAGAGTAAAGTCCAGTCAGTCTCCCTCCTCTCTGCTCAGAAACACCCTGCCCACCAGGGCACTGCCCAGTCTCCAATCCTGTCAAGAAAATTCCTGTCAGAACACTGGCAGATACACACACACACAGACCGCCAACTGCCCTGCCACCCCGCCCCACCCTGCCCTGCCAGCAAATCCTGTCCCTCCATTCAGCCAATATCTTGCAAGGGTACAGCTAGCGCCTCAGCACAGGATTGCAGAGTCCACCCTCCTTCCAGGGCGGAGCTTCCATGGTGGAGGCGGAGCCAATTCCAGTACGCTGTGTGCAGCCTACTGACTGAGCTGTGAGGGAACAGAGCCTTGCTATGTGTGAGGTACATGGGCGGGGGGGTGGATGTGACTGGAGGGGTGCATGTGACCGAGGGGGTGGTACATGTGACTGGGGGGTGGTATATATGACTAGGGTGGTACATGTGACTGGGGGGTGGTACATGTGACTGGGGGGTGGTACATGTGACTGAGGGGGTGGTACATGTGACTGAGGGGGTTGTACATGTGACTGGGGGAGTGGTATATATGACTAGGCTGGTACATGTGACTGGGGGTGTGGTACATGGGACTGGGGGTGGTACATGTGGGGGGGGGTGATATATATGACTAGGGTGGTACATGTGACTGGGGGGTGGTACATGTGACTGGGGGGTGGTACATGTGAATGGGGAGTGGTACCAGGGCCGCTGATAGAAATCATGGGGCCCCGTACAGCCTACCTGACGGGCCCCCTTCAGCTCCACCCTGGCCCCGCCCCTGGTCCCTCCTTTAGCCCCACCCCTGCCCCACCCATTGCCCCTCCCCAGACCCCGCCTTGAAACAAAGTGTAGGTTTGTCTACAAGTGATATTTGTTTTCTCCAGTCAGTTATAGGTTTGATTATCCAAAAGAAATACTGTTTTCAGATGAGAACATACCTCTTTAATATCTATATGTAATACAAACCATTAATGAATAAATAAAATGGTATTTTGGAGAGTATTGGTAGGGCATTTATTGCAGAGTATTGGCAGGGTAAGTATTGCCAGGGTATTGCCAGGGTATTGGCGCGGTATTGGCGGGGTATTGGCGGGGTAAGTATTGCAGAGTATTGGCGGGGTATGTATTGCAGAGTATTGGCAGGGTAAGTATTGCAGTGTATTGGCCGGGTATTGGCAGAGTAAGTATTGCAGAGCATTGGCAGAGTATTGGCAGGGTAAGTATAAAGTATTCCAGAGTATTGGCAGAGTATGTATTGCAGAGTATTGGCAGGGTATGTATTGGCAGGGTATGTATTGGCAGGGTATGTATTGGCAGGGTATGTATTGCAGAGTATGTATTGCAGAGTATGTATTGCAGAGTATTGCATTGCAGAGTATTGCATTGCAGAGTATTGCATTGCAGAGTATGTATTGCAGAGTATGTATTGCAGAGTAGGTATTGCAGAGTAGGTATTGCAGAGTATGTATTGCAGAGTAGGTATTGCAGAGTAGGTATTGCAGAGTATTTGCAGAGTAGTAGTAGATGTTGAACTTCAAGCATACACCTCACCTGTGTAATTGTTAGCTCTAGCAGGGCAGCAGAGATCACTTCCTCCCTCTTCTTCAGTGTCCACAATAGCTTGATCGCCCGGCCCCTGCACTCTCTGCTCCTCTCACTCTGCTACTTCTTCTCACGCGGAGAGAGAGCGAGAGAGGAATATCACTCCGCAGCACCATAGGGTATGCTGGCCGGGACTTGTGCGGTGTGCGGAGCAGGAGGAGCGGTCGCAGAAGGCGTATTCTTCCGCGCCCGAAATACAACAAATAGTCCCTCCCCTGCAGCCTCATACAGAACAGACTAATCGCATCTAATAAAAACCTTACCGAACGGAGGTGGGGTTGTGCGGACGATGATCGGTGGAGGAGAATCTTTTATTTATTTTTTTCTATATTAATTTTGCAGTTCAGGTTGCTCGGGCCCCCCCTGCTGGTCAGGCCCGGTACAGCAGGGCCAGTTGTACTAGCCTATCAGCGGCCCTGAGTGGTACATGTGACTGGGGGGGTGGTACATGTGACTGAGAGGGTGGTACATGTGACTGAGGGGGGGAACATGTGACTGGGGAGTTGAGAGCACTGACAACAGCGCACAGTGCTAAGTAGTAATTCAAATTAATTGCATATATTAAGAGCCCTGGTGTCAGTGTGCTCTGTCTCACTGCTGGTGTCAGTGTGCTCTCAGTACTGGTGTCAGTGTGCTCTATCTCAGCGCTGGTGTCAGTGTGCTCTCAGTACTGGTGTCAGTGTGCTCTATCTCAGTGCTGATGTCAGTGTGCGCTCAGTGCTGGTGTGATAGAGCACACTGACATCAGTACTCCTAATATATTCATTATTCATTTTTATTGCTTCAATTATTTTTTCCCCATTTTAGAGGTGAGTGGGGCCTCATGTCTAGGTTATGCCTAAGGCCTCACAAAGCCTAGAGCCGCCTCTGCCAGGATGACCCTTTGAGAGAAGGCACTATTTTCTTTTTCAGATTTTAATAAAAGTCTCTGGTTGAACAGTAACAGTTTGGTGGAACTGGTAAATATTACTGAAATAAGGTATAATAATTAGCTCATTTTTAGGCAAAAACATTTCTATTGAAAGTCTTTTTTCTTTTGACTATTTGCAGAATATATGATATAATCACCACTTCTGCTTGGGTTTTGTCCCCCCCCCCCCCCCACCCGAAGGTCGAAATGCATTGGGGTAGCATGGGTGCTATTTGTAGCTTTTGAAATATTGATGTATTTGTAAATTGTTCTTGTAACTATCTCTGTACCAAGTGTTGCATATATCTTTTACCCATCGATATGCTGTAATAACATATACCAGAGTCCGTATTTTAAATTTATGAGGACGATTAAGCCTTTGAACTAATAAAATAAATATATTTTTACAAATTTATTTCTGCTTCTTGTCGCTGCCTGAAAACCCCAAGGGGAACCTGTCCTTTCATTCTTTTTAGAATATTTAGGGGTGTGCAGCCAGCTCGTTATTTTATTTCCATGCACTTTCTCTTTTTTCTTACATTTAGTAATTATCGGTGGTTAACCACTTCAATACAGGGCACTTAAACACCTTCCTGCCCAGACCAATTTTGAGCTTTCAGCGCTGTCGCACTTTGAATGACTATTGCGCGGTCATGCTACACTGTACCCAAATGAAATTTTTTTATCATTTTTTCCCCACAAATAGAGCTTTCTTTTGGTGGTATTTGATCACCTCTACGGTTTTTATTTTTTTCCCTACAAATAAAAAAATACCGAAAATTTTGAAAAAAAAATGTTTTTTTTTTTGTTTCAGTCATGGTCATGTGTAACGATTGTATAACAAATTTTGTATAATCATCATATTTTTTCTGTAAATATTGTATTCTAATTTACGATTGTATAACAAATTTTGTATAATCATCATATCTTTTTTGTAAATATTGTATTCTAATTTACCCCATTGTTGTTAACCTGCCTCATCTATGATGAGTAGGGATGGCCAAACGGTTCGCCCGGCGGTCGTTTCGCGGCGAATTTCGGCTGTTCGCCGTTCGCACGGCGGACTTCCGTGTTTATTGTGTAAAAGAACTTTGACCTATGATGACACATCCATCATGGGGTACAGGACAGCCAATTGAGACATTACAGCACATGGACACTTGGACATTCCCCCTAACTTATAAATAGACCCGATCCGGCGGCCATTTTACATTCTTTCTTCTGTCACTATAGGGAAAGGTTGCTGTGTGGAGCAGGGAGAGACTTCAGTGACCCAAATCGCTATTTATTAGGTCCACAAAAGTTCTTTTAAGGACTGGTATCATGGTATAGGTGTTAGGTGTAGTTCAGGATATAGGTTTGAGGCAGTGCTGTGCTAGTGATTGTTGCAGCAGCCTGAGTGTCTTTTGTCAGTGTAGAGAAAGGGACAGAATGCTGTGTGCTGCAGGGACAGTCAGTTTAATCATTAGCTGTTACTATTAGGTCCACAAAAGTGCTATTCAAGTTATTGTTCCAGCAGCCTCTGTTTTGTCAGTTTATATAGGGACAGGCAGGAAGCTGTGTGTGAGGCAGTGAGGGACAGTCAGTTTAATCAGTAGCTGTTACTATTAGGTCCACAAAGGTTCTTTTCAGGACTGGTATGGTAATAGGCTTGTACACGTATAATATTCTTTCTTCCAAATATAGAAAGAATATTATACTTGACTGCTGCCCTTCTGCTGCAGTCTGCTAATCATTCACAACCTACTTGTTCCACAAAGGTCCTTATAAGGACTGGTAAGGTCTAGGGTGCTACAGTACATAGGGTTGAGTGAGGTACAGTCTGCTATTCCTTAAGGACTGGTATAGGTCCACAATACATAGGGTTGAGGTGCATTACTGCTGACCGCTGCCATATACTGCAGCAGTCCTTCATCAGTATAGGGACTGACGTACAGTCTGCTAATCATTCACAACCTACTTGTTCCACAAAGGTCCTTATAAGGACTGGTAAGGTCTAGGGTGCTACAGTACATAGGGTTGAGTGAGGTACAGTCTTCTATTCCTTAAGGACTGGTATAGGTCCACAATACATAGGGTTGAGGTGCACTACTGCTGACCACTGCCCTATACTGCAGCAGTCCTTCATCAGTATAGGGACTGACGTACAGTCTGCTAATCATTCACAACCTACTTGTTCTACAAAGGTCCTTATAAGGACTGGTAAGGTCTGGGGTGCTACAGTACATAGGGTTGAGTGAGGTACAGTCTGCTATTCCATAAGGACTGGTATAGGTCCACAATACATAGGGTTGAGGTGCAGTACTGCTGACTGCTGCCCTATACTGCAGCAGTCCTTCATCAGTATAGGGACTGACGTACAGTCTGCTAATCATTCACAACCTACTTGTTCCACAAAGGTCCTTATAAGGACTGGTAAGGTCTAGGGTGCTACAGTACATAGGGTTGAGTGAGGTACAGTCTGCTATTCCATAAGGACTGGTATAGGTCCACAATACATAGGGTTGAGGTGCACTACTGCTGACTGCTGCCCTATACTGCAGCAGTCCTTCATCAGTATAGGGACTGACGTACAGTCTGCTAATCATTCACAACCTACTTGTTCCACAAAAGGTCCTTATAAGGACTGGTAAGGTCTAGGGTGCTACAGTACATAGGGTTGAGTGAGGTACAGTCTGCTATTCCATAAGGACTGGTATAGGTCCACAATACATAGGGTTGAGGTGCACTACTGCTGACCGCTGCCCTATACTGCAGCAGTCCTTCATCAGTATAGGGACTGACGTACAGTCTGCTAATCATTCACAACCTACTTGTACCACAAAGGTCCTTATAAGGACCAGTAAGGTCTAGGGTGCTACAGTACATAGGGTTGAGTGAGGTACAGTCTGCTATTCCATAAGGACTGGTATAGGTCCACAATACATAGGGTTGAGGTGCACTACTGCTGACCGCTGCCCTATACTGCAGCAGTCCTTCATCAGTATAGGGACTGACGTACAGTCTGCTAATCATTAGGGATGAGCCGAACACCCCCGGTTCGGTTCGCACCAGAACTTGCGAACGACCCCCGCGTTCGGTACGAACGTTAGAACCCCATTGAAGTCTATGGGACTCGAACGTTCGAATTGGAAAGTGCTAATTTTAACGGCTAATATGCAAGATAGTGTCCTAAAAAGGGTTTGGGGACCTGCCTCCTGTCTCAGGGGACATGGGTCACTGCAAAAAAAAGTTTTAAAAACGGCCGTTTTGGCGGGAGCACTGATTTTAATGACGATTAAAGTGAAAAAAAAAAGTGAAATATTCCTTTAAATATGGTGCCTGGGGGGTGTCTGTAGTATGCCTGTGAAGTGCCACGTGTTTCCCGTGTTTAGAACAGTCCCTGCACAAAATGACATTAAACGGAAATAACACCATTTAAAACTGCTTGCGGTTTTAATGTTATATCTGGTTCCTGCAATATGGTTGAAAATCATTGAGAAACATGGCATGGGTAGCCCTCCCTGCCCATTACCAGCCTATTTGGGTCTTGTACGCATATTAAGGGGAACCCCGTACCCATATTAAAAAAAGGAAATGCGTGTGGCCCCCAGGCCCTATATACTCAGAACAGCAGTATACAGGCGGTGCAAACAAGACAGGGACTGTGTAGGTTTGTTGTGTTAAGTTGAATCTGTTTGTCATTTTCAACCGGTACATTTTTAAAGTGTAGCTCCAGTCAAAAAAACTATCTTTAAGCTTTTTGGAAAACATAGGGAAGGGTTATCACCCCTGTATAATTTGTTTTGTCGTCCATCTTTTTTCATCTCACTTGCTGCTGTCTCCTTGCGTTTGCAAGTAGGAGATGTTTGTAAGTTGGATGTTTGAAAGTAGGGGCCTGCCCTATATTATAGCGGTATGTACTGGGTACAGAGCACGCAGACAGCACGCACTATCTCCTAACACTACTGACTGCAAGCTCTATTATTAACCACTTGTTAGCCCAATGTTTGCATAAAGTGAAAGATGAAGTTATGCTGAGTAAATAGATATCAAACATGTCACTCTTCAAAATTGCACATGCCCGTGGAATGGCGCCAAACGTCGCTACTTAAAAAATCCCCATAGGCGACACTTTAATTTTTTTTTTTTACTGGTTACATGTTTTCAGTTGCAGAGGAGGTCTAGGACTAGAATTATTGCTCTCGCTCTAACATTCTCGGCGATACCTCACATGTGTGGCACATGCGAGCACATGGGGACATGGGCGCTTTAATTTTTATTTAATTTTTTTATTGTTCATTTTACTTTATTTATTTTAGTTTGACATTTTTTCCCCCAAAAATATATTTTTGATCACTTTTATTCCTATTACAAGAAATGTAAACATCCCTTGTAATAGGAATATGGGGTGACAGGTCCTCTTTACAGTGAAATCTGGGGGGTCAATATGACCCCACATCTCACCTCTAGGCTGGGAAGCCTGAAATAAAAAATAAAAAAAAGATTCTGGCTTTGATCGTACTGGCGAGTTGGTAGAAGCACCGGAGGGCGGTGAGGGGTAGGGGCGTCTATGGCTGGGTATTTCAGGGTATCACCGAGTATGGCTGGGTATCTCTGAGTATGGCTGAGTATGGCAATTTATGGCAGGGTATTACAGAGTATTGGCGGGGTATTGGCGGGGTACTACAGAGTAATAGCAGGGTACTGCAGAGTATTGGGGGGTACTACAGAGTAATGGCAGGGTACTGCAGAGTATTGGGGGTACTGCAGAGTAATGGGGGTTACTGCAGAGTAATGGGGGGTACTGCAGAGTAATGGCAGGGTACTGCACTGCAGAGTAATGGCAGGGTACTGCAGAGTATTGGGGGTACTGCAGAGTATTGGGGGTACTTCAGAGTAATGGCGGGTACTGCAGAGTAATGGCGGGTACTGCAGAGTATTGGGGGGTACTGCAGAGTAATGGGGGTTACTGCAGAGTAATGGGGGGTACTGCAGAGTAATGGCAGGGTACTGCAGAGTATGCACTGGTATTGCAGTGTATTGGCAGGGAATTGAGGGGTTAAATTCGGTGAGCAGCGATGTGGGCACTGCAGATGCAGCCCACATCGCTGCTGACACCGATCTCTTTCCCCTCCGCTGTACCGATCGGTACAGAGAGGGGAGGGAGGAACAGGCGTCATAACATGACGCCGGTTTGTTTCCAAGTGATCACTCCGTCATTTAACGGAGCAATCACGTGGTAAACGGCCGCTATGAGCGGCCGTTTACCGTGATCCGTGATGCGACCCGGCGGTCACAGATGCTCTCGAGTGAGCACACCTCGGGGCACGCGAGAGCAGAATTCTGGGAGGCCGTTAATTAACGGCCTCTCAGAGTTAGACAACCCCCCTGAAGCCGTTAATCGGCAATGGGCAGTTGTTAAGTGGTTAAAGCTAGATCACTAGCTATATAGGTGAGGTGAATATAGTGGTGTATACTGCAGTCAGGGCACAGACAACAACCACTACACAGCAGCAAGATAGGAAATCAGCCAAAAACGATTGGTGTGTACTGTGTTGAAGGTACACAGAACACCCACTGCTTCAGATGCTAAGTAACACACTACACGAGGCCGCCTCAAAGGCGGCCTTATATAGTGTGGGGCGTGCACTACACAGCCTGAGCTATGATTGGCCACAGGCAGGATGCCTGTGGCCAATCATGGCTCTCCTCGCTGCCGGCGCTGCGATTGGCCAAGCATGCGGGGTCACAGTACATGCTTGGCCAATCATCGGGCAGCAATGCACTGCGCCAACGCAGTGCATTATGGTCCGCGCGTGCGTCACTCGAATTTTGACGCGAACGGCCAAAACGTTCGGAATTCGCCGAACGCACGAACAGCCAATGTTCGAGTCGAACGTACGTTCGACTCGAACACGAAGCTCATCCCTACTAATCATTCACAACCTACTTGTTCCACAAAGGTCCTTATAAGGACTGGTAAGGTCTAGGGTGCTACAGTACATAGGGTTGAGTGAGGTACAGTCTGCTATTCCTTAAGGACTGGTATAGGTCCACAATACATAGGGTTGAGGTGCAGTACTGCTGACCACTGCCCTATACTGCAGCAGTCCTTCATCAGTATAGGGACTGACGTACAGTCTGCTAATTAGTCACAACCTATTTGTTCCACAAAGGTCCTTATAAGGACTGGTAAGGTCTAGGGTGCTACAGTACATAGGGTTGAGTGAGATACAGTCTGCTATTCCTTAAGGACTGGTATAGGTCCAAAATACATAGGGTTGAGGTGGACTACTGCTAACCGCTGCCCTATACTGCAGCAGTCCTTTATCAGTATAGGGACTGAGAGTTTTGTCACAGGGTCATTTAAAAAATGAAAGGCAGAGGAAGAGGCAGGCCCTTCCGCAGGGGTGGTAGGGGTAGGGCAGGAGCAACAGGCTTGAGCCAAAGTGGGAAGTTACAGAAGGTGCGTTCAATTCATTTAACTTGATGCTGACCGCCGGCTGTCAAATGACGGCCAGGCGGCGCACCTATTGCGGCGGGAGGCTGTCATATG
Source organism: Lithobates pipiens (assembly GCF_037356315.1). Lineage (NCBI taxonomy): Eukaryota > Metazoa > Chordata > Amphibia > Anura > Ranidae > Lithobates > Lithobates pipiens. The sequence continues at coordinate 122,563,915 of NW_027507789.1, read as the reverse complement.
ACGGCCTCCCGTTTAAACAGGGAATGCGCGCGATCGTGCGCGCGCATCCCTGTTTCTTCGGTGGCGGCGTGTCACGGAGACACTGCTCGCCACCGAAGGGGGTGAACAGCCATTGGTTATGGCTGTTTACCACATGATCGGCCGTGATGAAGTCACGGCCGATCACAGATGGTCACACCCCCACTGTGCACGGCGCATGCGCGCGATCGTGAGCGCGCTGCGTGTGCACGTCGGTGGCGGCGTGTTCCCTGGGAACACTGCTCGTCACAGACACTGGTAAACAGCCATTGGTCGGCTGTTTACCCACGTGATCGGCTGTGATCCTTTCACAGCCGATCACTAAAATGTAAACAAACCGCGGTAACGAGATGTTACCGGGTTCTCCTCCTCACACACCGATCGTGTGTGAGGAGGAGATTGCGGTAACATCTCGTTACCGCCTACAGTGTACACCAACACACACTGATTGCCCCCCCAATAAAGAGGACCTGTCACCACCCCTCATAGTACCTGTCAATCACAGTCCATCAGAGTACCTGTCACAGCCCATCAGAGTACTCGAGTACCTGTCCCAGCCCATCAGAGTACCCGAGTACCTGTCCCAGCCCATCAGGGTACCCGAGTACCTGTCCCAGCCTATCTGAGTACCCGAGTACCTGTCCCAGCCCATCTGAGTACCCGAGTAGCTGTCCCAGCCCATCAGAGTACCCGAGTACCTGTCCCGGCACATCAGAGTACCCGAGTATCTGTCACGGCCCATCAGAGTACCCGAGTACCTGTCACGGCCCATCAGAGTACCCGAGTACCTGTCCCGGCCCATCAGAATACCCGAGTACCTGTCACGGCCCATCAGAGTACCTGTCACGGTCCATCAGGGTACCCAAGTACCTGTCACAGTCCATCAGAGTATTTGAGTACCTGTCACAGCCCATCAGAGTACCTGTCCCAGCCCATCTGAGTACCCGAGTAGCTGTCCCAGCCCATCTGAGTACCCGAGTACCTGTCACAGTTCATCAGAGTACCCGAGTACCTGTCCCAGCCCATCAGAGTACCCGAGTACCTGTCCCGGCACATCAGAGTACCCGAGTACCTGTTCCGGCACATCAGAGTACCCGAGTACCTGTCACGGCACATCAGAGTACCCGAGTACCTGTCACGGCCCATCAGAGTACCCGAGTACCTGTCACGGCCCATCAGAGTACACGAGTACCTGTCCCGGCCCAGCAGATTACCTGTCACGGCCCATCAGAGTACCTGTCACGGTCCATCAGGGTACCCGAGTACCTGTCACGGTCCATCAGGGTACCCGAGTACCTGTCACGGTCCATCAGGGTAACCGAGTACCTGTCACGGTCCATCAGGGTACCCGAGTACCTGTCACAGTCCATTAGAGTACAGAGTACCTGTCACAGTCCATCAGGGTACCCGAGTATCTGTCACGGTCCATCAGAGTATCCGAGTATCTGTCACGGTCCCTCAGAGTACCCGAGTACCTGTCACAGCCCATCAAAGTACCCGAGTACCTGTCACAGCCCATATGAGTACCCGAGTACCTGTCACAGCCCATCTGAGTACACGAGTACCTCTCCCAGTCCATCTGAGTACCCGAGTACCTGTCCCAGTCCATCTGAGTACCCGAGTACCTGTCCCAGTCCATCTGAGTACCCGAGTACCTGTCACAGTTCATCTGAGTACCCGAGTACCTGTCACAGTTCATCTTAGTACCCGAGTACCTGTCACAGTCCATATGAGTACCTGTCACCGCCCTTCAGAGTACCCAAATACCAGTCACCAAGCCATCAGAGTACCCGAGTACCTGTCACCAGGCCATCAGAGTACCCGAGTACCTGTCACCAGGCCATCAGAGTACCCGAGTACCTGTCACCAGGCCATCAGAGTACCTGAGTACCTGTCACCAGGCCAGCAGAGTACCTATTTGCAGCCCATGTCTCATAGAATATACGTTGGGGTGTTTACTTTCCAAAATGGGGTCATTTTGTGGGTAATTGCACTGTCCTGGTGGTCCAGGACCTTCAAAAGTGTGATGGGTAGGAATGAAATGAGATGTGTCATTTATGCTCCTAGAACACCTGAACATACTACTTCAATGTTCGGCCTCTCTATGTGACCAGGCTGTGTAAAAGTCCTACATGTGGTATCGCCATACTCGGGAGGAGTAGCAGAATGTATTTTGAGGTGTAATTTTTGCTATATACATGCTATGTGTTAGAAATATCTTATAAATTGACAATTTTGTGTAAAAAAAAATGCGTTTTAATTTTTTTCCACATATTCCAAAAACTTCTGGAAAAAAATTAACCATTCAAAAGACTCATTATGCCTCACAGATTATACGTTGAGGTGTTTGCTTTCCAAAATGGGGTCATTTTATGGGAAATTCCATTTTCCTGGTACTCCAGGGCCTTCAAAAGTGTAATAGCTGGTTGAGAAATGAGATGCGTCATTTTTGCTCGTAGAACGTCTGAAGGTACTACATCAATATTGGTGCCCTGTATGTGGCCAGGCTGTGTAAAAGTCTCACACATGTGGTATCGCCGTACTCGGGAAGAGTAGCAGAATGTATTTTGGGGTGTAATTTGATGTATGCATATGCTGTGTGTGAGAAATAACCTGATAATATGACAATTTTGTAAAAAAAAAATAATAATAAAAAAAAATCTTCATTTTGCAAAGAATTGTGGGAAAAAAGAGAACTTAAAAAAACTCACCATGCTACTTACTTAATACCTTGGAATGTCTACTTTGTAAAAAGGGGTCATTTGGGGGGTATTTGTACTTTCCTGACTTGTTAGTGTCTCAAGAAATGATGTACTGAAGGCCTGATCAGATGTGATCAATTTTCAGTGATTGGCACCATAGATTGTAGACTCTATAACTTTCACAAAGACCAAATAATATACACTAATTTGGGTTATTTTTACGAAAGATATGTAGCAGTATAAATTTTGGCCAAAATGTATGAAGAAAAATTACTAATTAGCAAAAATTTATGACAAAAACAAAGAAAAAGGCATTTTTTTCACAAAATTTACGTTTTATTTTATTTATAGCACAAAAAATAAAAAACCCACTAGTGATTAAATACCACTAAAAGAAAGCTCTATTTGTGTGGAAAAAAGGACGCAAGTTTCATATGGATACAGTGTTGGATGACTGAGTAATTGTCATTCAAACTGTGAGGCCGCGTACACACGGGCGGATTGTATGGCCTACTTAGTCCGTCATACAATCCGACGGACAGTCCGTCATACTTTCGAATGAACGGACTTGACCACACACGGATGCACAAACAGTCCGTCGAAAGCTTGCGCGATGACGTGTACAGCACGTACGACGGGACTAGAAATAGGAAGTCCAATACACAGTAATGCAACCTTTTGCCGTGTAAATCCTTTCTGAGCATGCGCCATTCTTAGTCCGTCGAACTAGCCTACTCACGAGCGGATTGTCCGCTGAAACCAAAGTATGACGGACAATATTACAGAAATTCCGAAATACTTAGTACGCCAGACTGCACGCTGAAAAAGTCCGCTGAAGCCCACACACGAGCGGACTGTCCGCTGAAATGTGTTTCGACAGACTAAGTTGGCCATACAGTCCGCCCGTGTGTACGCGGCTTGAGAGCGCTGAAAGCTGAAAATTGGTCTGGTCAGGAAGGGGGTGTAACTGCACTGTACTGAGGTGGTTAAAGGACGCACCAGACATGGTTGCGTGGCTCACTCAGCCTTACTCTTCTGCACCCTCCTCATCCTCCCGATCTGCACCCTCTTCTTCACTCTCTGCTATGTGCACCCCCAAAGACACTACCACCAACAACACCACCACCACCACATACCTTCCACTTGAGTCACAGGAATTATTTTCCGATCCATAGCAAGACATTTCGGATGCGCAGCCACTCTTGGTATTGGATCAGGAAGAGGAGGTAGCAACAACCGCTACTCAGCAGTCTGACGACAGTACCCAGATCAGCCCAAGGAGGAGGTTGGTCCCCGGTGTTGCTACCTACTCCAAGATCTCTACTTATAGCGGTGGGGAAGGTGACGTCGATGATGACGTGTCTAGTGATGTCACATGGGTGCCCAGAAGAGAGGAAGAGGAGGGGAGTTCAGAAGGAGATATGGACCAGCAGATAGGGAGGAGAAGCAGGAATAACTTACATTGTATAGGAGGGACAAAGCAGACTGCAAATGTATCAGGAGCGAGTCATCGACCATGTACGGTAACATCTGGTGCTCCCAGGACACCGGCACATGGCTCCGCAGTGTGGGCTTTTTTTTAACGTGTCCGCTGCTGACAATAGCGTTGCCATCTGCAATCTTTGCAGTCAACGCATTAGTCGCGGTAAGCCCAACACTCACCTGGGGGCGACCGCCTTAAGTAGGCACATGAGCAGCCATCACCTAGCCCAGTGGGAGCAACGGAACACACAAAGCCACACTCCAGGCTCTCACCATCCAGCCTCATCTTCTACTTCTCTTCTCTCCTCACAATTGTCCTCCACTCCACCTTCCATCAAGCCAAGCTCACGTTTTTCTGCAAAAAGGCAGGCTTCCGTGGGCCTAATGGTCGAGCGTAAAAAAATGATGACGCCGGATAACCCTCTTGCCCAACGGTTGACGGCTGGCTTGTCAGAACTCATAGCCCGCCAACTACTGCCATATAAACTGGTGGACTCGGAGGCCTTTCGCAAATTAATGGCCATTGGAACACCACAATGGAAGGTCCCAGGAAGGAAGTATTTCTCAGAGAAGGGCATCCCAGAGCTATATGGCCATGTTCAGCGGCAAGTGAATGTATCTCTGGCACACAGTGTTGGTGCCAAGATACATCTGACCACAGACACGTGGTCTAGCAAACACGGGCAGGGAAGGTATATCACTTTTACTGCCCACTGGGTGAACCTTCTGACGGCCGTCAAGCATGTAACCCGTGTAGATTTGGTTTTACCGCCACGGATTGCATGCAGGCTTGGCCCTTCTTCTCCTCCTCCTCCTACTCCATCCTCCTCCCTCTCCTCCTCGGCTGACTCCTCCTTTTCCGCTGCTAGCGTCTCTTCCGCTGTGCCATCCAAGCTCCCAGAACCTATTCGACATGCCAGGTGAGACTTTGCCATGCCGTGCTGCGTCTGTTGTGCCTGGAAGCCAAGAGCCACACTGGCCCGGCACTCCTTTCAGCTTTGCGTTCACAGGCAGATCAGTGGCTAACACCGATTAATTTGACAGTTGGTAAAGTGGTGTGTGACAATGGTGCCAATCTGCTTAGCACATTGAAACAGGGCAACATTACGCACATGCCATGCATGGCACATGTCTTAAACTTGGTCGTGCAGCGATTCGTTGTCAAATACCCTGGGGTCCAGGACATCTTGAGGCAGGCAAGGAAAATCTCGGCCCATTTCAGAAGATCTTACACGGCCATGGCTTGCCTTGCTGACATTCAGCGGCGACACAATCTGCCGGTCAGACGTCTTATTTGCGATTGCCCGATGCGATGGAACTCAACCTTCTATATGCTTGATAGGCTGCTCCAGCAGAAACGTGCAGTTACGTCTACCTGTATGAACTCTGCGGCAGAACAGGTTCTGGGGAGCTGGGTTTTTTTTCACCGCGCCAGTGGTTGCTCATGCACGACACATGCAGACTTCTGCGGCCATTTGAGGAGATCACCAAACTGGTCAGTCGCAGCCATGGCGCCATCAGTGACATGGTACCTTATGCCTTCTTTATGGAGCGTGCATTGCGTCATGTCATTGATCAAGCTGTGGAGGAGCAGGAGCGGGAAGATGAGGAGGTCGCAATGCTGGATGAATTCCCAGGGGGGGCTACTCTATCTGAGATAAGTGAACAACAGGAGTCTGAAGAAGAGTCAGAGGAGGATGGTGCCGGGGCGGATGAGGAGGAGCAAGAAGAGCATGCTTTAAACCTTTCTGGGATCCCTGTTGTTGTGCGTGGATGGGGAGAGGAGAATGAAGAGGACGACATTATCCTGGATGATGAGCAGGAGCCAGGCCACCACACCACTTCCAGTTTAGTGCAAATGGGGGCCTTCATGCTCCAGTGTTTTAATAGGGACCCCCATATAAAAAGCATAAGGGTCAAGGACCAGTACTGGGTGGCAATGTACTTAGACCCCCGGGACAAACACAAAATGGCGGAAATGTTACCGCCGTCACAGAGGGCTGTCAGAATGGAGCACTTCCAGGCCTTGCTTCGAGAAATGCTGCATTCTGCTTTTGCGTGCGCTGGCAGAGGAGCAATTCCCACTCCCAGAGAAGGAGTTGCGGGTACCAATCCAACAGCGCCTGCAAGAAGAGGCCGGTTTGAAGATGTGTTGGTGACTTCATATATGAGGTCATTCTTTCAGCCGACCCATCGACAGGTGTCATCCGGATCCAGCATCAGGGAACGCCTAGACTGTCAGGTGTCTGACTACATCGGGTTAACGGCCGATGTGGACGCTTTGAGGAGTGATGAACCCCTGGACTACTGGGTGGGCAGGCTTGACCTCTAGCCAGAGCTTGCCCAATTTGCAATCGAACTGTTGGCTTGCCCCTCGTCCAGTGTCCTGTCCGAAAGGACGTTCAGTGCAGCAGGGTGGATCGTGACCGATAAGCGTACTCGCCTAGCTCACGACAGTCTTAACTACCTCACATTTCTAAAAATGAATGAGGCATGAATCTCGGAGGAATTCAACACATGTGACCAGTAGACCATGTATATGTCTATAAACAATTTTTTTAATCGAGCACAGAGACCTTCTTTCTTCATTTGGCTCACTTCCTTGTCCAAAAAAAGCACACCGTACTATATGCCCATACCCTCCTGTTTGAAGAGGTTGAGCGGTGTCATATTTCTACTGGGGCTGCTTATTATGAGGGGCTCCCACCATCCCTGTGCTATGCTGACATCCTCCTGGGGCTGCTTATTATGAGGGGCCCCCACCATCCCTGTGCTGTGCTGACTTCCTCCTGGGGCTGTACCTCTGCTGTGCATATTATGAGGGGCTCCCACCATCCCTGTGCTATGCTCATTATGAGGGGCTCCCACCATCCCTGTGCTATGCTCATTATGAGGGGCTCCCACCATCCCTGTGCTATGCTGACTTCCTCCTGGGGCTGCTTATGGTGCAGGTGTCAGTGCTGTATATCACGGTGCTGGTGTCAGTGCTGTATATCACGGTGCTGGTGTGAGTGCTTTATGTCACGCTGCTGATGTCAGTGCTCTCTATCACGGTGCTGTTGTCAGATCACTCTATCACAGTGCAGGTGTCATTGCTGTATGTCACGCTGCTGATGTCAGTGCTCTCTATCACGGTGCTGGTGTCAGATCACTCTATCACGGTGCAGGTGTCATTGCTGTATGTCACGCTGCTGATGTCAGTGCTCTCTATAACGGTGCTGGTGTCAGATCACTCTATCACGGTGCAGGTGTCATTGCTGTATGTCACGCTGCTGGTGATCATCTCCTGCACCCTCTTCTTTGCCTACCCTGACCTTCCCTCTCCTCCATTGCCTTCATGCGCTCCACAGTCCTGAATTGTCACAACAATTTCACATATAAAAAAAGAATGCTTGTAGTTAACGATCCCAGATTCACCTCATACATGTGTTATGTCATTGGCCATGTGGTGGGACTATGTTTGCACAGCTATTAATTATTTTGTGGCTGCAAATTTGACCTGTAGGTTTGCAAAGTTCGCCTCCCATTGAAGTCAATGGGGCCCGCCGCGAACGTTACGGTTCGCAAGCTATCGGCCGCGTTCGCGGTCCACGTTTGCGAAACGTCCCGTCGGAAGTTCGTCCATTACTAATGACGAGTGCTTTTCAGGGGGATGAATGGACCCATCTTATGTTTGGTTACGAGACTGATCTCGAACAAGGTGACCAGGTAGAAATTCAAATTTCTTTATTAATACGTAAATTTACACGTTTATTGAGAAAAAAATAAAATCACACCTTTCTTAAAAGGTTATACCTCAGGAAAAACAAGCTAAGGCATCAAGATGAGGGATTTAAAAGAAAAATGAAACAATATTAGTGAATGCAAAGAAATATATTCTTTGGTTGAATCTAAACATGGAGCCATCATGTGGGCTCAGCTATTATCCCTCTGTTTTCCCTCTGTTTCCCCCTCTCCCCTTTTCCGTTTTTGTTCTTCTCTCTCCCGTCTCCCCTTTTTTCCAGGATAATAATTGAATTTTTAGTATAAAAACACCATGGAAGAAGCAGTGAAACAACAGTGGTGGTATCCATTACTCTGATAATATTTCGCATTACTAGCAACATATGTATTATATTTATTGGTGCATTGTCACTTTATATGATTCCTCCTGGGCATCAAGGATCTGCTGAAATTATTGAGGTCTGACTATATCGGGGGTTTCGATGACTTCCCGACACGGGGAGGGGAGGAGGGAGCACTTCATTGTTTCTTCCTATCCCCCGATTCCCTCGGCTAGGTTTGGTTGGGGGGAGTAAGCCCCGTGCCGGCGGCATTCCGCGATCGCCCCCGCACGTCGCAGGTTGCGCTGTGCGCTTGCGCAAGTTCTCCCCGGGTTTTCATGGGGAGTATTGCATTGCGCATCTGCGCGCGCGCATCATCGCGACGTCACGCGGGTTGCGTCGGAGACGACGGTGTTTCCGGGGCATTGTTTGCCTCCCGGAACGCCGAGGAACTGACAGGAGCCATAATTATGGCTCTGGGCGCTGAGGAGAGCAGTGGAGGGGCGGAGAATAGGCACACCTCTAGGAAGGAGGAGAACCACACCTATACTCAATCGAACAATTAAGCAAGTGATATAAATAGGGTGTAGCAGTCAGGACTCATTCATTTGATTCCTGGAACACCATATGATACAGATCATTGAAACAGGTATGGAGGATGTTGAAGAGAGATAGCGCCTCTTCCTTTGTTTTTCTCCGTTAATATAATGTGAAGCTGAATAACTATATTACTTTATATTTAGTTGTAGGGCTGCTGCGGTACTGGGGGCTCTCTCTCTTTTTTTACTTGCCATAAGGGGCTAACTTAATCATCTGAGAGTATACAGGTATTATATTATCAATCATTAATGCTACTAATATCTTTTTAGTTTTCACTGCACTTTCTATCACTAATATTATCATAGTCACATCACCATATGCAGATGGGATCAGTGGTTTAAGCACACTCCTATGTCAGTTTTTTTCAGTCTTTTAAATTTTTATTTTTTTTCATCCACAACCTACACATTTTGGTTTGCTCGCACCACTTGTTAATCATTTACGAATAATAGTAACACCACTTCACAATAACGATAATCATCATACTGGTGACTCCACACTTTTTTACTAAATTGCTTTTGTATAAACATATATTATTTGGGCAACTAAGCATTACTTTTCTTTCACTTTCTATTTCTTATTTATATTTATATATGCACTTATATAAATGTATAATATTGTAACACAACATTTATATATTCACTTAGAATATCTTTACGTGGAACACTTATTTTATATTTTATTATATTTCATTATTTTTAGGTGTGGCCACCTAGGGTGTGCCAAGAACCTCCTCTTCTGTTTCTCTGGTTCCCCTGGATAAACTCCAGATACTGTCAATTCTTGCAAGTCAGCGATCGATGCCCCCATGAAGTCATTTTCTTCCCCCCCCCCCCCTTCTTTCCCCCAGTTTGGTGGGTGGATGAAGTGGGTTAGAACAGCAGGGCAGCGGTAGCAGGATGACCCTTTGAGAGAAGGCACTATTTTCTTTTTCAGATTTTAATAAAAGTCTCTGATTGAACAGTAACAGTTTGGTGGAACTGGTAAATATTACTGAAATAAGGTATAATAATTAGCTATTTTTTAGGCAAAAACTTTTCTATTGAAAGTCTTTTTTCTTTTGACTATTTGCAGAATATATGATATAGACTCCCTGAAGGTCGAAATGCATTGGGGTAGCATGGGTGCTATTTGTGGCTTTTGAAATATTGATGTATTTGTAAATTGTTCTTGTAACTATCTCTGTACCAAATGTTGCATATATCTTTTACCCATCGATATGCTGTAATAACATATACCAGAGTCTGTATTTTAAATTTATGATGGCGATTAAGCCTTTGAACTAATAAAATATATTTAAAAAAAAAATTATTTCTGCTTGTCGCTGCCTGAAAACCCCAAGGGGAACCTGTCCTTTTTATTCTTTTTAACCACTTCCTGACCAGCGCACGACGATGTACGTTGAAAGAATGGCACGGGCAGGCATATTGGCGTACAGGTACGTCCAATATTCAATGCCGCTCCCGCGCTGGTCGGGACCCCCGTGATTCCGGTCGCGGGACCCGCGGACTCGATCGTCTCACGGAGCGGCCGAATGGAGGAAATGCCGAGTAAACAGCATTTCTCCATTCTGCCTAGCAACTAGTGACGCTGATCTCTGCTCCATGTGATTGGAGCAGAGATCAGTGTTCACTAAATGAAAGCCCAACCCCCCCCCCCACAGTTAGTAACACACCCCTAGGAACACTTAACCCCCTACACTGCCACCCACTGGTTAACCCCTTCCCTGCCAGTGTCATTTACACAGGAATCACTGCATTTATATAGCAGTGATTACTGTATAAATGACAATGGTCCCAAAAATGTGTCAAAAATGTCCGATGGGTCCCCCACAATGTCGCAGTCACAATAAAAATCGCTGATCGCCGCCATTACTAGTAAAAAATAATAATAAAAAATTATTAATAAAAATGCTATAAAACTATCCCTATTTTGTAAACGCTATGACTTTTGCGCAAACCAATCAATAATCGCTTCTTGCCATTTTTTTTTTTACCAAAAATATGTAGAAGAATACGTATTAGCCTAAACTGAGGGAAAAAAATTTTTTTATATATTTTTGGGGGATATTTATTATAACAAAAAGTAAAAAATAATGTGTTTTTTTTCAAAATTGTCGCTCTATTTTTGTTTATAGCGCAAAAAATAAAAACCGCAGGGGTGATCAAATACCACCAAAAGAAAGCTCTATTTGTGGGGAAAAAAAGGACGTCAATTTTGTTTGGGAGCCAAGTCGCACGACCGCGCAATTGTCAGTTAAAGCGACGCAGTGCCGAATCGCAAAAAGTGGTCTGGTCTTTGACCAGCAAAATGGTCCGGTCTGCAAGTGGTTAAAGAGTACAATGATCCTAGAGCAACACTGAGAAGGAGATAGGAAAAACACAGGTGAATGCCATAAAAAAGGGAAACATACCTGGTGCCCATAACACAGAGAAAATAAGTAAAAAGCATGTGGGAAGCAAAAGAAAACCCTGTCACTTACGTGAAAGCTTGTTTAACTAGATGCTGACCGCCGGCCGTCAAATGACGGCCAGGCGGCGCACATATTGTGGCGGGAGGGCGTCATATGACATCTTCTCATTTAAACAGGGAATGCGCGTGATCGTGCGCATGCATCCCTGTTCCTTCAGTGGCGGCGTGTCACGGAGACACCTCTCGCCACCGAGGGGGGTGAACAGCCATTGCACATGGCTGTTTACCACGTGATCGGCCGTGATGAAGTCACGGCTGATCAGATGGTCACACCCCCACTGTGCACGGCGCATGATCCCAGGAACACTGCTCGTCACCGACGCTGGTAAACAGCCATTGGCTGGCTGTTTACCCACGTGATCAGCTGTGAAAGGATCACTAAATGTAAACAAACCGGTAACGAGATGTTACCGGGTTCTCCTCACACACCGATCGTGTGTGAGGAGGAGATTGCAGTAACATCTCGTTACCGCTTACAGTGTACACCAACACGCTGATTCCCCCCCCCCAATAAAGAGGACCTGTCACCACCCATCATAGTACCTGTCACCAGGGCCGCTGATAGGGCAGTACAACCAGCCCTGTTGTACCGGGCCCGGCCAGCAGTGGGGGCCCGAGCAGCTTTTAACCTCTAGCTAAAAAAAAAAGCTAATTAACTACCGTATATTAATCCGCACCCATTTGATTACTAAGGTATATAAGGAATATATATTAATTTCCTGGGCCCCATCAGGTTACCAGAGGGGCCCAGGAAGTGAAAGCAGAAGAGTTTTTTTTTTTTTTTTTTCTCCATTTTCGGGTGCAGGGATACAATTGCATGCTGTTCTCAGTATACTTGCACAAACTAAAGTTCTGGCTGCTCACTGTATGCCTCTCCGGCGGATGGATATTACTGTTATACGGCTCCCTTCATTCAGTAAGTGCTGCAGCTTGAGGGACTTATCACTGAGGAGGCTGGACAACGGCAGTGGTACACAGGCAAGCAGTCCCCACACACACACACACACACACACACACACTGACAGGTCACACTATTGTATAATGTGCAGTCCCCAGACTCTGTGTGCTCATGGTTATTATCATTATGATGATCAGGGCACAGCAGGTGCTGTATGGCTCTGTCAGAGTAACATGCTGTTGGGTGCTGACTTTCCTGATATATGGCTGTACTGTGTGTTACAGACTATAACTCAGCACAGCCATAACAAAGTCAGCACCACACAGTCCTGTTACACTGACAGAGCCATAGAGAACCTGCTGTGCTCTGATCATCATAATGACTATGAGCACATAGTGAGATGCTACTTTTACACATGTGATTGGGGGGGAAGGGACAGTAAAAACACACAGCCAAGCTGCATTTTTACCACCTCCAAACCACTCCCCTTTGATAACCTTTCACCCAAGCTTTGTAATTATGTCCTTTTTCATGCAGACCTGATTGAAAGCTGTAGGTTTACAGGTATGAACTGACTTGTGTGCATTTAGATCCACCTTCCTCCGTGTCCATTCAGGTGGGAAAAAAAAAATTGGAAAAGAATATCCTTTTCTATTTTTCCCAGACCTAAATGTGACAGACCAGAGGTATCCTGATGTAAATGGACACAAGTCGTTGGTGTATGAAGACACAAACTGGGCACAGATGTCAAAACACTGACATCTCTCCCATTCAGATGCAGTTATGATTGGTGGGGCGCTGTAAATGTTACATGTTCCAGCTCCTGCCTCCAGACACCCCCCCCCCCCGACAGTGTGGAGGCAGGGGCGGGGTTGTGGGCGGAGCCAGGATGGGTTTTGGGTGGGGTCAAGGGGGCCCCGTCAGGTAGGCTGTATGGGGCCCCATTATTTCTAACAGCGGCCCTGCCTGTCACTCACAGTCCACCAGAGTACCCGAGTACCTGTCACGAGGCCACCAGAGTACCTGTCACGAGGCCACCAGAGTACCCGAGTACCTGTCACGAGGCCACCAGAGTACCCGAGTACCTGTCACGAGGCCACCAGAGTACCCGAGTACCTGTCACGAGGCCACCAGAGTACCCGAGTACCTGTCACGAGGCCACCAGAGTACCCGAGTACCTGTCACGAGGCCACCAGAGTACCCGAGTACCTGTCACGAGGCCACCAGAGTACCCGAGTACCTATCTGCAGCCCATCAGAGTACCCGAGTACCTATTTGCAGCCCATGCCTCATAGAATATATACATTGGGGTGTTTGTTTTCCAAAATGGGGTCATTTTGTGGGTAATTTCACTGTCCTGGTGCTCCAGGACCTTCAAAAGCGTGATAGGTAGAAATGAGATGTGTCATTTATGCTCCTAGAACGCCTGAAGGTACTACTTCAATGTTTGGCCTCTGTATGTGGCCAGGCTGTGTAAAAGTCCTACACATGTGGTATCACCATACTCGGGAGAAGTAGCAGAATGTGCTTTGGGGTGTTATTTTTGCTATATACATGCTATGTGTTAGAAATAGCTTATAAATTGACAACTTTGTGTAAAAAAAAAAAATAAAAAAAAAAAAAAACATTTTTTTTTTCCACATTTTCCAAAAACTTCTGGAAAAAAAACGAACCGTTCAAAAAACTCAATATACCTCACAGATTATACGTAGGGGTGTTATCTTTCCAAAATGGGGTAATTTTATGGGCAATTCCATTGTCCTGGTACTCCAGGGCCTTCAAAAGTGTAATAGGTGGCTGTGAAATTAGATTTTTGCTTGTAGAAGGTCTGAAAGTGCCAATTCAATGTTGGTGCTCTGTATGTGGCCATGCTGTGTAAGTCTCACACATGTGGTATCGCCATACTTGGGAAGAGTAGCAGAATGTATTTTGGGGTGTAATTTGTTGTATGCATATGCTGTGGGTGAGAAATAACCTGATAATGACAATTTTGTAAAAAAATAAAAATAAATAAAATATCTTCATTTTGCAAAGAATTGTGGGAAAAAATGACAACTTAAAAAAACTCACCATGCTACTTACTTAATACCTTGGAATGTCTACTTTCTAAAAAGGGGTCATTTGGGGGGTATTTGTACTTTCCTGACTTGTTAGTGTCTCAAGAAATGAGATACACCTGATGTACTGAAGGCCTGATCAGATGTGATCAATTTTCAGTGATTGGCACCATAGTTTGTAGACTCTATAACTTTCACAAAGACCAAATAATATACACTAATGTGGGTTATTTTTACAAAAGATATGTAGCAGTATATATTTTGGCCAAAATTTATGAAGAAAAATTACTAATTAGCAAAGTTTTATGACAGAAACAAAGAGGCATTTTTTTCAAAAAATTTTCATTTTTTATTTTATTTATAGCACAAAAAATAAAAAACCCACTAGTGATTAAATACCAATAAAAGAAAGCTCTATTTGTGTGGAAAAGAGGAAGCAAGTTTCATATGGGTACAGTGTTGCTTGACTGAGTAATTGTCATTCAAAGCTGAAAGCTGAAAATTGGTCTGGTCAGAAAGGTGGTTAAAGCTTTCTTTGACTTATCCAAATACTCAGCCCTACCAATTAAATGCCCCCCCCCCCCCCCCCGATTTGACTGCTATATTAAAAGAGAAATTTCCATTTCAATGGTGCACAGAATCTTTTAGATATTTAGGTATCCATATCACTCCATCATACAAGACCTTATACCACTCCAATTACCCTAGATTATTCCAAAACATTAGAAATTTATTCAAATTATGGTCAACATACCATACCCATTTATGGGTAGGATAGTTACTACCAAATGATTATATTACCAAAACTATTATTCTTTTTTAGAGCACTTCCTCTATTGGTTCCCAAAAACACCCTAGATTCTCTACAGAGAGAGACAAACAAGTTCATATGGCATAATAAATAATCTAGATTCAGATATTCATTGATGTTCAGACCTCAATCGAAAGGTGGGCTAAGTATACCGCACAAGTATAGTATAGTATAGATGCACAAATGTCAATGGATGCGCAAATAGGAGCAGTAGTCAGTGGATCTCACCATCTGCTGCACATGCTTCGCAGACTCATACCTTTTATCCCAAAGAATGACAAAGCAGTGGTAGTTGGAACAATCATTAATTCACGACTGGACTACGCAAACTTGCTTTACATAGGATTACCACAATATCAACTTGCGCGATTACAACTGATCCAAAACACAACGGCAAGGCTGATAACAGGAAAAAAAACCTGGGGATCCATCTCTCCATCGCTGAGGAGCTTACATTGGATGACCGTAACAAAAATCAGATCAAGTTCAAGACCCTTTGCCTCACCCACAAATGTGTGCATACAGAAGCTCCGCAATACCTAATGGAGAAAATAAATCATTACACACCAAACCGCAGTCTTCGATTAGCCAACAAAAACCTCCTCCTCGTGCCCAAAGCCCGGTATAAATCCAAGGGGGATCGGAGATTCGCTGTCCAAGGGCCTCGGCTATGGAATGCTCTTCCAATCAACATCCGCCTGGAAGAAAATCACCTGGCTTTTAGGAAAAAACTCAAGACCTTCCTCTTTTAGCAGATGATCAAAGCTCGCCACAGCGCCTAGAGGCGATTCAGTTCGCATTGTGCGCTATACAAGTATTTCATTCATTCATACTCAACTTTTGGTTATACTATCTCTCAGCTAGATATACACAACTTGCACAGTGGTATGCTCCTTCCATCCATATACCTTTACTATCGTTTGAAGAACAATCTGTTCTACCATACCACCTTCAGGGCCTCTTGTGGTCTAAATCCATTACAACTCAGAGAATTGGCCACCTCAACAAGGTAGTACACCAAACTCTTCTATTATGGCACAGAAAAAAGCATAAATTCAACATCTCATCAGATATCCCCCCCATTGCCTTCTTCATAGGGGATCCTCTTCCCCCCCCCCCCCCCCCCGACCTAAACTCAGATCCCTATACCTTATGGCAACTTCTCAAACTAACTAACCTGAAATCACTCACAAAAAACAATACATTTTCTACATTCTCAGATTTGCAAAAACAATATAAACTCACAGAAGCTGAACTCTCTGACTACAACAACATCAAGCTCTTCTACCAAAAACACTTCTCACTCACCCTCCAAACCCCCTTTACGATTTTTGAACAAATTTGTCTTGCTTAACGTCGCGATAGGGGGTTAATATCTAGAATTTACAAAAGCCTAAATGAACACAACATACCTGACAAAACACAACAAATGTCCCAGTGGGAATCAGACTTGAATGAATCCTTCTCTATAGAACAATGGGACATTATGATTAACAATTTACGAAAATGCACCAAGACAGCTCCCATTAGAGAATCGGCTATTAAACTACAGAATAGATGGTACCTCAACCCAGACAGAATCAACTCGTTCTATCCATCAACATCTCCTCTATGCTTCAGAGGGTGTCCAGTTCAAGGTTCTCTTATACACACATTCTGGGATTGTACATATCTTAAATCTACTTGGCAACAAGCACAAAACAAAATAGAACAAATAACAGGAAGAAGAATTGAACTGACATCAAAAATATGCCTCCTTTTTTTTTCCTATACCAGACATTTCTATAGCACATGCCAGATTAATACATACATTATTTAGCTCAATACACAGGGCTATAGTTTTAAACAGGTGCTCTTCTATTGTACCATGATCTCAAATTATGAACCGCATGTTGTCCATCAAATTATCAGAGCATATCCATCACACACTATTGGAATACTAAGAACACATATGAAAAAAAATGGAGACCATGGGATCTATCTTTATTGGATCATTGAACTATATCACGGTATTGTGGATTATTTCATCAATACACAAATTTTCAAGTAGTTTATACCTCCTATAATGTATTATCTATGACTCATTTATACATCCATCGATTTGTATCTCTCCCTTTTATACCATTGTTACTGATACATTATACTTATATTCTATGTACCCAACTTTTATATATGTACTTCCTACCAATGTAAAGTTAAATTGTACTTATTTTGCAATAAACCTTTTGTAAACAAAAAAATAAAGCTTTCTTTGAGAAGCTTGCACCCCCAGAATGGGGCTCCAACCATATAGCTAATTTAGAGACTGTAGAGGAAGGACTTCCACCCAGGAGAGGCTGAAATATGCCCTCCAGACCACCAGAATGGAGCTCCAACCATATAGGCTCATTTAGAGACTGCACAGGAGGGACTTACACCCAGGAGAGGCTGAACCTGGCTGGGGCGACAAACAATAAGGGATACCTCGGGATGTCACTCCTGATCAGGTGAGGAAAAAAAGAAGACTGCTGTGAACCGGGTCTGTCTTTGATTTATAGTTAAGCAGTCCTATCAGGTTGTGGGGGCGGAGTCACAACCCATATGTATGCTGCCACGATGCACCAGGAAATAGATTTTTTGGCTGGAGCTACACTTAAAAAATGTGCCTGTTCCAAATTAGAAACAGATTCAACTTAAGAACAAACCTACAGTCCCTATCTTGTTTGTAACCCAGGCACTGCCTGTATACTGCTGTTTAAAGTATATAGGGTCTGGGGGCCCCACGCCTTTTCTTTTTTTAATTTGTGTGCGGGGTTCCCCTTAATATCCATGCAAGACCCAAAGGGCCTGGTAATGGGCTGGGGAGTTACCCATGCCATTTTTCTCAATAATTTTCAGCCATATTGCCGGGACCAGACATTACATTACAGCCGCAAGCAGTTTTAAATGACTTTTATTCCCTTAGAAATTTCATTTTGTGCAGGGACTGTTCTAAACACGGAAAACATGTGCCACTTTACAGGCATACTATAGAAACCCCCCAGGTATGATATTTAAAGGAATATTTCACTTTTATTATTTAACTTTAAGCATCAGTAGCCGAGTCTGGCTCGGGGTAAGATTTAAATACCATAAGTGGTATTCCCGAGCCAGACTCGGGACCGCATCGCTTGATCCATGGAGAGGTTTACTTACCTTGTCCCCTGGATCCAGGGATTTCCCCTCGCTGTGATCTGCGAGTCGTCCTCCACTCAATCTGTCACATGGCCGGGCTCCGTTCCCTGCGAGCGTTGCCACGCACAGGGATGGAGTTTGGCGCCAAATTCAAAAAGTAAAATACACAGTATAGATACAGTATACTGTAATCTTACAGATTATAGTACTGTATCAAATAATTACACATCCCCTTTGTCCCTAGTGGTTTGGCCAGTGCCCTGCATACAGTTTTATATTCTAAATACTGTTCTTTATGTCTGGAAACTGGAGATTGTCCATAGCAGCCAAAAAGTGTCCGTTTACATCAAAAGTGGTTAAGGCCAGCTAGAAAACAGCGATAATAAATTAGAATCACTCGCAGAATTGAGCGATAGTAATTTGTGGGGAAATTTGTTATCAAACACTAAAAGTAATGACAGCGACAATTCTGCAACTCAGCAACTCAGCATATTTCATTGTTTTTGATTTGATTACATTATTGAATAATTTTTATTATTATATTATTATTTGTTATAGTTATATTATTATATACAGTGCCTTGCGAAAGTATTCGGCCCCCTTGAACTTTTCAACCTTTTGCCACATTTCAGGCTTCAAACATAAAGATATAAAAAATTTATTTTTTGTGAAGAATCACCAACAAGTGGGACACAATTGTGAAGTGGAACGAAACCTGTTGGATTTTTGAAACTTTTTTAACTAATAAAAAAATGAAAAGTGGGGCGTGTAAAATTATTCGGCCCCCTTGCGTTAATACTTTTGTAGAGCCACCTTTTGCTGCGATTACAGCTGCAAGTCGCTTGGGGTCTCTATCAGTTTTGCACATCGAGAGACTGAAATTCTTGCCCATTCTTCCTTGCAAAACAGCTCGAGTTCAGTGAGGTTGGATGGAGATCGTTTGTCAAAAGCAGTTTTCAGCTCTTTCCACAGATTCTCGATTTGGATTCAGGTCTGGACTTTGACTTGGCCATTCTAACACCTGGATACGTTTATTTGTGAACCATTCCTTTGTAGATTTTGCTGTATGTTTGGGATCATTGTCTTGTTGGAAGATAAATCTCCGTCCCAGTTTCAGGTCTTTTGCAGACTCCAACAGGTTTTATTCCAGAATGGTCCTGTATTTGGCTGCATCCATCTTCCCCTCAATTTTAACCATCTTCCCTGTCCCTGCTGAAGAAAAGCAGGCCCAAACCATGATGCTGCCACCACCATGTTTGACAGTGGGGATGGTGTGTTGAGGGTGATAAGCTGAGTTGCTTTTACGCCAAACACTATCGTTTTGCATTGTGGGCAAAAAGTTGGATTTTGGTTTCATCTGACCAGAGCACCTTCTTCCACATGTTTGGTGTGTCTCCCAGGTGGCTTGTGGCAAACTTTAGACGAGACTTTTTATGGATATCTTTGAGAAATGGCTTTCTTCTTGCCACTCTTCCATAAAGGCCAGATTTGTGCAGTGTACGACTGATTGTTGTCCTATGGACAGACTCTCCCACCTCAGCTGTAGTTCTCTGCAGTTCATCCAGAGTGATCATGGGCCTCTTGGCTGCATCTCTGATCAGTCTTCTCCTTGTCTGAGCTGAAAGTTTAGAGCGACGGTCAGGTCTTGGTAGATTTGCAGTGGTCTGATACTCCTTCCATTTCAAAATGATCACTTGCACAATGCTCCTTGGGATGTTGTTTAAAGCTTGGGAAATCTTTTTGTATCCAAATCCGGCTTTAAACTTCTCCACAACAGTATTACGGACCTGCCTGGTGTGTTCCTTGGTCTTCATGATGCTCTCTGCGCTTTCAACAGAACCCTGAGACTATCACAGAGCAGGTGCATTTATACAGAGACTTGATTACACACAGGTGGATTCTATTTATCACCATCAGTCATTTAGGACAACATTGGATCATTCAGAGATCCTCGCTGAACTTCTGGAGTGAGTTTGTTGCACTGAAAGTAAAGGGGCCGAATAATTTTGCACGCACCACTTTTCAGTTTTTTATTTGCTAAAAAAGTTTAAAATATCCAATAGATTTCGTTCCACTTCTCAATTGTGTCCCACTTGTTGGTGATTCTTCACAAAAAAATTAAAATTTTATATCTTTATGTTGGAAGCCTGAAATGTGGCAAAAGGTTGAAAAGTTCAAGGGGGCCGAATACTTTCGCAAGGCACTATATATATATATATATATATATATAATATATTATAATTTATGATTTCAAATTTTATCATACCCGGGATGTCTATTAAACTCTTGTTTGGACAGATTTAAGTGAATTATTTCTAAGAATTACAGGCCTACAATATAAAACGCCAAATTTCAATGCAAAATAACTGTACCGCTTTCAGCACCTAAAATCTGAAATAATCGTACCGCCAGGGAGGTTAAAATCACTGCTCCCAAAAAACGGCAGTTTTTAAAACTTTTTTTTGCATTGATACATGTACCCTGGGACAGGACCCAGGCCCCACAACACTTTTTAGGACAATAACTTGCATATTAGCCTTTAAAATTTGCACTTATGATTTCTCACGATAGCGTCCCATAGACTTTAACGGTGTTCGATTGTTCGCGCAAACTTTCGGTCCGTTCGCATGTTCTGGATGCAAACCGAACCAGAGGGTGCTCGGCTCATCCCTACTTGGGATACACCACTGATAACCTTAGACCAGTAAGAATCGTTAACCACTACTCTCTGAATACGGCCTTTTAACCAGTTTTCTATCCATTTACAAACTGACCTTTCCAACCAAGCCTGTAGACTTTACCTTACACAATAGCCGTGTGTGGAACTGTGTTAAATGCTTTTGCAAAATCCAAGTATATTATGTGCACAGCCACCCCTCTATTCAAGGTTTTACTTTCCAGCAAGAATGTATCTATGCAGAGAACATAAGGCATAGGTGTCTATTGCCAAAAGTGGTCACTAAACATGCGTATAGTGTTCACAGAAAGATATATGCATCAATAATGTATGAAAAATAGGGACCATACATAAAATTAAAATAAACATAAAAATTGTTATAAATTAAAGTCCGTTAAGATGTTCCAATATTCCAAACGATCAGCATATCACCACCGTGATCACACACACACTCCGAAATTCTGTGCCCGTCACCAGATAAGTGATGCGCTTACCAGATGAATGAACAATTACAGCCTTAATGGTATTTAATTCGAAGCAGAGAGATTAGAGCTTCAATCAAAGCTCCTGCATCCAGATAACCCCCAATGTAGATAAATGGCCAAATCCCAATCTTTGGAGCTCCAATGGATATATCATCAGCAACACCATTAGAGAAAAAGAAATGCCTCCATAGCGTAAAAACGTCAGGAAATTTATTTAACCACTTGCCGCCCGCCCTATTACAAATAGACGGCGGCAAAGTGGTTTCATAATCCTAACCGGACGTCATATGACGTGATCAAGATTATGAGCCGCTGCGCGCCCCCGGGGGCGCGCATCGCGGTGATCGTTGTTGCGGGGTGTCAGTCTGACACCCGGCAACTACGATCTCGGTAAAGAGTCTCCGACGGAGACTCTTTACCACGTGATCAGCCGTGTCCAATCACGGCTGATCACAGTGTAAATGGGAAGAGCCGGTGATCGGCTTTTCCTCACTCGCGTCTGTCAGACGCGAGTAGAGGAGAGCCGATCGGCTGCTCCTCTGACAGGGGGGGTCTGTGCTGATCAATTATCAGCACAGCCCCCCCGAGGATGCCCACACTGGACCACCAGGGACGCCACCAGACCACCAGGGATGCCCAGCAGAGGTAATCCTCCCTAGACCACCAGGGATGCCAGTCAGGCACAATGGATGCCAATCAGTGCCCATAATGGATGGCAATCAGTGCCCACAATGGGCATCACTGATTGGCATGCATTATTGTTTGGCACTGATTGGCATCCATTAGTACAGTATAACACCTGTGTTGCTAATGAGTGCCCACCTGTGCTGTTAATGAGTGCCCACCTGTGCCGCTAATGAGTGCCCACCTGTGCCACCTATCAGTGCCCATCTGTGCTGCCTATCAGTGCCCACCCATGCCCATCTGTGCTGCCTACCAATGCCCATCTGTGCCGCCTACCCATGCCCATCTGTGCCGCCCATCCATGCCAATCCGTGCCAGCTATCAGTGCCAATTTGTGCCACCTATCAGTGTCCATCCGTGTCGCCCATCCGTGTCGCCTATCAGTGCCGCCTATCAGTGCCGCCTATCAGTGTCCATCAATGCCACCTCATCAGTGCCACTTCATTGGTGCCCATCAGTGCCGCCTTATCAGTGCCCATCAGTGTAGCCCCATCAGTGCCCATCCGTGAAGGAGAAAATGTACTTATTTACAAAGTTTTGAAACTGAAACAAAAAAAAACATTTTTTTTTTTCAAAATTTTCGGTATTTTTTTATTTGTAGCACAAAAAATAAAAACCGCAGAGGTGATCAAATACCACCAAAAGAAAGCTCTATTTGTGGGAAAAAAATTTATAAAAATTTCATTTGGGTACAGTGTAGCATGACCGCGCAATTGTCATTCAAAGTGCGACAGCGCTGAAAGCTCAAAATTGGTCTGGGCAGGAAGGTGTTTAAGTGCCCTGTATTGAAGTGGTTAAAGTAAAAGAATCGCACTTGCATATAACAGCTTTCTGTCAGGCATTAGAACAGAACAAAACACGCTGGCCGGAATACAAACAAGCGTCCCGTCCTCCCCTCGTAGAGCGTGGTGGCGTCACTGCGTACCTTCCCAGACGCGTTTCGTCATAGATGACGTTATCAATGGGGAACGGGCAACGCAGCGACGCACCACCTTTTATGCCCAGACCTCGTTCTGAGATGCGAGTTCCGGCTTCAAGCGCCATCTTAACTAATGGCAAAAGTAACTTAAATTCCCATGCAGTGAAGGGGAAAAAGAAAGGGAAAAACAGAAAGAAGAAATGAAGGAAAAAAAGGGAAAAATTATAATAATAAAGATCGTAACCTAATGAGTAAAGTAAACCGTAGTGATAATATTAAGTGATAATCCCAGAAGGCCACATTGTATGAGCGATATTATAAACCCCAGTGAGAATATAAGTTCCGTTATGCATATAGGGGGTGTTTTCACTTTCCATAGGTAAGCGGAACCATAGAAAATATATAGATATAAATTTATAAGTGATAAAAATTATTATGGTGGTGTGTGTATAATGAAAACACACATCGCTAGTACTAAGATAATATATAAGACCTATGATGACCAGTATACATATATATATATATATATATATATATATATATATATATAAGAAAAATTGAAAAATATGTATATATAATGTGAATATTTCTATAGAAGAAATGAGGAATGTCAACAAAATGTGTATATTAATTATATAAAAATTCATATAGAAAAGGGGGATCAGTACAGCACATCCTAGCAGGCATATGCCCATAGTAAATAAAATTAAGCCAAAGATATAAAAGATAAACCAAAGAAAAATAGAAAAAGAATGTTATATCTATCTTGCAAAAAAAAGTGCACTTAATTACTATATAATCCAAAATTTAAATGGAAAATGATACCCACCCTAATTAATAAAATATTAAATTAATAATTATTGCCAGTTAGGCATCTCAGAGCAGGTTTACAAAAAGTAAAAAATCAATAGATATAAATATATGAAAATAGAAATATATATGTACCTATACATCCATTTCACATACAATTTCCCTTATATATGAGAATAGAAATATATATGTACCTATACAACCATTTCCTATACAGTGATATTTTAAATAAGATAATACTAAAAAGTATACATAATACACTGTATAATAAATTAAAAAAACACAGGTTCAGGAATTATCGATAAAGGCGTTAATATCGGTATCAATGTTCAATCCATATGGGGTGTAAGATTTTAGACAATGGATCCAAGACATTTCAAGTCTAGAAATCCCTCTCACCAAAGGACTACCTCGCCAATGGGGCTGGAATTTATCTATTCCCAAAAATAGCGTGTTTGACGGATCTTTGTTATGGGCAACCATATAGTGCTTAGACTCAAAATGTTGGTTATGTGTTCGTTCAAGCGCACCTGTAGTGAGCGCTTGGTCCGACCCACATATTGCAACCCACATGGGCACTGGAGTAAGTAGACCACCCCCGTGGTGCAACACGTGATGCAAGGTTTTATAGTATGATTCCGCCCCGTAGCTGTACCAACAAAAGAAGTGGTGCGTCTTCGTGGGCAAGAATTAATGGAACACACCCTACATCTTCCACATTTATAGAAACCAGTCAGCTGGTCGAAAAAACCTTTGCTCCTATGTGGTGGGTCGATGACATTAGGGGCCAGACGATTTCTCAATGTTTCTCATATTCTAGGTCTCTCAGGGACTATCCCTTTTAAAATGGCATCACTGCTGACAATGTGCCAATGCTTGTTAACGAGTTGTTTTATTTTCTTTTGTTGGATAGAGTAAGTGGTCACAAAAGGAACAAGCCCTTGGACATTATCTGCTCGTGGGCCTCTCTCAATGAGTAGTTCCTGTCTGTCCATACTAGTCACCATTTTAATAGTGTCACATAAAAAATCTGGCTGATAGCCTTTCTCAAGGAACCTAGTAGTAAGGACCTCGGCCTGAGACAGGAATTCCCCAACATCTGAGCAATTCCGTCTCAGTCTTCTATACTGGCTTTTTGGGATTGAATTAAGCCAGGGGGTGTGATGGCAGCTATCAGTGGGGATGAAGGAGTTTCTATCTGTGTCCTTGAAAAACGTAGAGGTGACAAAACGTTCATCCTTCACACTAATAACAAGGTCCAAGAAGTGAATCATAGATTGACTGGTCACATAATTGAGTTGTATTCCCCTCTCGTTCATGTTTAGAGAGTCCAAAAACGCATTCAAGTCATGGCTGTTGCCGTCCCAAAGGAGGAGGACATCATCAATGTACCTAGCCCATAGGACTATTTGGGGTACATTTTTAGCATAGATGGCGTCGTCCTCCTACTGGCCCACTTCGAGCTGCTGCCTATTATTTATGTTTAGTATAATTTTTAATTTATAGTTTTCTGTTCATTTACATCCAAGCGCAGTTTACACATTTTTCTATATTTTTTTTTTTTTTTTAATTTATATAATCTTTATTTATTTTCTTAATAATTTTTCATTCACAAACTTTATACAGTTAAACACTCCGTTTTCCACATTAACATTTCCCTCCCCCTCTTCCCCCCCCCCCCTTCACGTACATAACAGGAAGAAGCAGTGGGCCCCTCATACACAAACTGTGACCGTGTTACTCTCTATACCTCTCACTTCTTATCACCTATACCACATATTCTCTCTCTCCTTCCACCCTCCAGTCACCATTCTCTCCAAATCTTTATACTGTGTAGCCCAACTTATCTAACCATGGTTTCCACATTTTATTAAATTCCCTAAAATTCCCTCTCCTTACATATACTACTTTTTCCTTCCAGATCGTCTCTGTTATTAGTTGTCTCCACTCCGCTACCGATGGGGGGTTTTTTGCCTGCCACCTTTGCGCTATTAACTTCCTTGCCTGGAACATACATCTCATTACTGCTTTATTTATACAAGCCGGCCCTCTTATTCCCTCATTCAGGCCCAATAAGCACATTCTGGGGTTCCCATCAACCGATACTCCAAATGTTTCATTCAAATCAGCAATAACTTCTGACCAGTAACGGAACAGTTTAGGGCACCTCCAGAACATGTGCATCAGATCCCCTGTCGCCTGACATCTCGGGCACCCGTCATCTTCCCTTCGCCTAAACCTGTATAGCCTCTTCGGTGTATAATAGGCTCTATGTAGCAGCATTAGATGTGACACCCTCTGGGCTGGCGAGACAGATATCAAATGTCCCCCCTCCAGTATCCTCATCCACTGCTCATCTGAGAATGTTCCTACTTCCTCCTCCCATTTTATTTTACTTTTAAGTTTATCTGGGGTTTCCATGCTCCCTTCACAAATATATGGATATATTTCTGCTGTAAACCCTTTTGCACTATCTTCCGATTTCAATCTATTATAGATGGGGGATTTACTCCACACTGGCCCCGATGTACCAAATTGTTTCGATAATGCATGTCTGATTTGTAAATATTTATAAAACGAGTGTTTTGGTAGATCATATTCCATTCTCAGTGTATTAAATGTTTTTATTATATTTCCTTCATACAACTGGGCCAGTCTGTCAATCCCCCCTACTTTCCCAATCTTTGTGCCTCTCTATCATTCCCATTTCCTGTAGGTTCAGGTTATTCCATAATGGGGTTTCTTTGGTCATCCCTTCCAGACCCTTTATCGCTTTTACTGCCTTCCATACTTTTAGAGCAAGTTTTATTGTGGGGGTTCTATAGGGGAATGAGTTTGCCTCCAAGGCCTCTACTATGGTTTTATGAGGTGTCCCAGTAATCATTAACTTCCTATTTATATCTCCACTAAGCTCATTGCTCGTCCCCAGATGTTGCAATTGTGCGGCTAAGAAGTAGCTTCTTGGGTGAGGTACTGCCATTCCTCCTTTCCTTGTCGGTAATTGCAGAATTTGTAGGCCTATTCTTGAGGTACCTCCGCTCCATATGAGTTCTCTAAATAGTGTTTCTATTTTTTTAAACCACTTTATATCTATCCATAATGGCAAATTATGCAACAGATACAATAACTGTGGCATCCATAGCATTTTAATAAGATTACATCTCCCTGCAACCGACAAAGGGAGTTTCTTCCAGATTTCTATTTTATTTTTAAATTTAACTAATAAGGGGGCGATATTATCACTTATATACCTTTTTACATCACTTTGTTTGTATATTCCTAAATATTTTATTTTCTCCACCACTCCTAACTGCGGGATTGTCAATATAGTTTGACTCTCCAGTGTGTCTACAGGCATCAGAGATGATTTTTCCCAATTTATTGTTAATCCCGAGAAGCTGCTAAAATCCCCGAGGACTTTCATCCCCTGCCTGGTTGACTTCTCAACGTCCCCCAGATAGAGGAGAATATCATCGGCGTATAGCGCGATCTTTTCTTCCCTCGCTTTTCTTTTAAAGCCTTCCATATCAGCATTAGATCTTATTGCAATGGCTAATGGTTCCATTGCAAGGGCGAAGATCAGGGGTGACAAAGGGCACCCCTGTCTTGTACCTCTTTCTAATAATATCTTATCTGAATACTCGTTATTTACCCTAATCCTAGCACTAGGGCCATTGTACAAAATTTTTATCCATTCAATGAATGAGGAGCCAAAGCCAAATTCTCTTAGAACTCGCCAGATGTATCTCCATTCAAGACTATCAAAGGCTTTGTCTACATCCAAAGCCATAATTGCCCTTTTCCCTATGTTTTCCGTTGGTATCTGTAGGTTAAGGTATAGTCTTCTAATATTCATGCTAGTTGATCTACCAGGAATGAATCCTGTTTGATCAGGGTGTATTAATCTGGAAATAATTTTATTCAGTCTGGCCGCCAGTACCTTAGCTAGTATTTTTGCGTCCGTGCACAGAAGTGAGATAGGTCGATAAGATTTAGTTTCCAACGGATCCTTCCCCTCCTTGTGTAGAACGATTATCGTTGTCTCCGTCATCGAGGTAGGCAATCTCCCTTCCTCCTTTACCCTATTTAATACTCTGAGAAGCTCTGGAAGCAGTACTTTCCCATAGTATTTATAGGTTTCCAATGGAAGACCGTCTGGTCCTGGTGACTTCTGGTTAGCCATTGCTGTCACTGCAGATTGAATTTCTTCTAATGTTAATGGGGCTTCCATTGTCTCTCTCTCCTCCTCGGTGAGGGAAGGGACTTTAATATTTCCAAAAAACGTGTCCATCTCCTCGTCTCCCCTCATCCCCTGCGATCTGTACAATTTTGCATAATATGATCTAAAAGTATCTATAATCACTGAATTCTGAGTTGAGATTTCTCCCTTCTCTGTCCTGATCGCGGGGACGGTGGATGGCGTGGAGTTGGTCTTCACTAGGTGTGCCAGCATCTTCCCGACACTTTCCCCCTCCCCGAACGCCACTTGTTTCTGAAATAGTCTTTTGTTCTCAGCTTTCCTAATAATCATTGCTTTATACTTCTGCTGTGTATCTAACCATACCTTTCGTTTCTCTGGGGAGGGATTTACTATATATTCTCTTTCTGCTCCTACTAACTCCCTTTTAACAGTATTCTCCCATTCTCTAGATATTTTCTTAATTTTCGCTACCTGTTGAATAAGGATACCCCTGAGGTAGGCCTTTAATGCGTCCCATATCACTCCACTTGCAGCGGTATCCTTATTGAGCTCTATGAACCCTTCTAGCTGGGATAATACTTTGTTTGCATCTCCGATAATCTCAAGCCATACTGGGTTCAGTTTCCATACTTTCGAGGGACTCCTCCCCTCTAAGTTAATCAATACCGTCACCAATGAGTGATCCGACACCCCCCTGGGTTGGTATACTATTTCCCTTACCACTTGGTTAGCTTCTTCGTTCCCCAACACTAAATCTATTCTTGAGAGTGAGGAGTAGGAGCTTGAAAAAACACGAATATTGTAGGAGGTCCGGATTCCGAACTCTCCACAAATCAGATAGTCCCCCTTCTTGCATAAACCTGGATAACCGGCTCTCACCCTCTCTCTGCAAATTTGTCCCTGATGGGAACCTATCCTGATTTTTATTTATAACCTCGTTAAAATCTCCCACTGCTACTACTGGGATCCCATTTTTCTATATTTAGTTCTGATACTTTCTACTGCAGCTGGGTACTTACTATCAAAGACGATCACGTCTTTTTTTCCTCATAGAGCTTTTTTCCAATATGGATATTTTTGACTTTAGAGCCACTAAAGTGGTGGATGTTGATGGAGTATTTGAATTGTATAGGGATGATGAAGGGGACCTAGCGGGGATGTTCGTTAGATTAAAAAACCTCATGGTCTCTGAGAATCATACTAAATGGGATATTGCCTATTTAGAAACGTATATTAAGCATGGAATGGTCCCCAGAAGTCTGAGGTGGGAGGTGGCCCCCAAAAAGGCGATATCGAATTGGAAGAATGGTTGAAGTATTTTAATTCACCTGGAGTGGCCTTCCTAAGATTTTTGGTTGGTAGAAAAACGGCCAAATTATCCAAACTCGATGAGGAGATTAAAGGTCTCCAGGTTAATCTCACTTCTGCTAAAGGTAGTGTTGAATATCAAGAGAAGTCTCAAAATCTTTTGAAAATTCTCGAAGGAAGATAGAGATCAAAAAATTAAGAAAAAGAAAAAATATAATAGGGACTTGGCAGATTACAATGGTAACATCGTTTTCGAATGGCAGAAGAAGCTCCTGGAGGATCTTCCCAAGTCCAGTAATATGGAAGTTACAGTTACTCAACCAGAGAGGTTGGTAGGTGATATGTACCCACCACCTACACAACCTCTTGGCCACAAACGTACACACCCTGTTAACCAAGTCCAACAGAATATGATCCATCAGTCTTACCAATCCCCGCGAAGGGGGCGTGGTAACAACAGAGGGATAGCTCCCCATCGGAGTTTGGAGACCTCCGGGCCCCCCGAGACCTTCTAACAGCTATGTCAATGGGAATACAACATATCCTCCGCCTTATATTGGGAATCACCCTCCACGAGGGAGAGATCAGGGTCAACACTCTAACCAAAGAGGACGTGGTCCACCTGTATACTATCAAGATAGATGGAATTACTATACTGATAATGAATATTGTTATGGACCTTATACACAAGAAAATGCAGGAGGCTATCCTGAATGGGAATATAGTGTTCCTACTAGGAATGCTTTCTTCCCATTAAGGGACCTTAATGGCCCTGAGGGTGAACGAAATTTGCCACCCCCATTTCCTTTTGGGGGGGTGCCCCACTGGTTGGATCCCAGCAGGCCCCTGGTGAGGCCCCTTTGGAGAGAGGCCCTTTAGGGCTGTTGGGCCCAAGTAGTTGGGGTTTTCCCAAACCCACACAGGGCACCAAAAGGCAGGGAGAAAGAGGAGAGGAACCAGAGGGGGGAGGAGAAGTAGAGCAGCAAAAAAGGTCCAGGATGTAGCAGGGAAAGGGATCTTTAACTTGAGTTCCAAAACCCTATCAATATCTGAACAATCAATTTTGGATAAAGGGTTAAAGTTTGTGCCTCCAACCAGTTTAGATAAATTCCGGACGTATATGGACGTTCATAAATTTGTAAGGAAACTCAATATAAAAAGATATATGGTTGGGTGTTCAACCAATAACTTAAAGGATAATTCCAATATTCCAACTCCACAGGTGGCCCACTCGGGTCTAGCAAATGCTTCACTTTTTAACCCCCCAGGTACACTTCCACCTGCCCTTCGAGTGTTTAGGGATCTAGTATTACAAGATCTAGACTCTTTGAAAGTTAAGAAAACTAGGATGAATAAAAACCTACAGGAAGGTTTGGATTCTTTGTGCAATAGGAAAGATTTGGTCATTCGACCAGCCGATAAGGGTGGCGCAATAGTTGTTTTAGACCGTGCAGACTACTTATCGGAAATGAGCAGAATTTTGGGTGACTCCGAAACTTACGTGGTCTTGCCCTCTGATCCCAAGATACAATATAAAAAGGAACTTGAAAGAATAGTTGCTGCAGGTCGTGAGATCGGTATTTTGAACATGAAAGAGAGTTTATTTTTGATTCCACAGACTCCACGTACCCCCATTTTGTATTTGCCCAAATTGCACAAGAATCCTATCTGCCCCCGGGACGACCCATTGTTAGTGGGATAGATTCCGTTACATCCCGGGTGGGCAGACATATTGATTTTTACTTGCAACCGTTGGTTAGGGACACACCTTCGCATGTTAAAGACTCCAGGCATATTATCAACATGCTGGGAGCCATTTCAGCTAAATCTGGCATTTGGTTGGTTACAGCTGATGTCACATCACTGTATACCATTATCCCACATCATTTGGGATTTGAAGCGGTTCAATCCTATTTAAATAGATATTCTGGCCTGTCGGTTGAACAAATCACTTTCATTATGAGTTTATTAGAATTTGCAGCCTCACACAATTATTTTTGTTTTGGTAACCAATTTTATAGACAGGTTAAGGGTGTAGCCATGGGGGCTAAATATGCCCCCAGCTTGGTGAAGCTTTTTATGGCCCGGTGGGAGGAGGACGCCATCTATGATAAAAATGTACCCCAAATAGTCCTATGGGCTAGGTACATTGATGACGTCCTCCTCCTTTGGGACGGCAACAGCCATGACTTGAATGCGTTTTTGGACTCTCTAAAGATGAACGAGAGGGGCATACAACTCAATTATGTGACCAGTCAATCTATGATTCACTTCTTGGACCTTGTTATTAGTGTGAAGGATGAACGTTTTGTCACCTCTACGTTTTTCAAGGACACAGATAGAAACTCCTTCATCATCCCCACTGATAGCTGCCATCACACCCCCTGGCTTAATTCAATCCCAAAAAGCCAGTATATAAGACTGAGATGGAATTGCTCAGATGTTGGGGAATTCCTGTCTCAGGCCGAGGTCCTTACTACTAGGTTCCTTGAGAAAGGCTATCAGCCAGATTTTTTATGTGACACTATTAAAATGGTGACTAGTATGGACAGACAGGAACTACTCATTGAGAGAGGCCCACGAGCAGATAATGTCCAAGGGCTTGTTCCTTTTGTGACCACTTACTCTATCCAACAAAAGAAAATAAAACAACTCGTTAACAAGCATTGGCACATTGTCAGCAGTGATGCCATTTTAAAAGGGATAGTCCCTGAGAGACCTAGAATAGTTTTTAGAGGTGCCTCATCATTGAGAAATCATCTGGCCCCTAATGTCATCGACCCACCACATAGGAGCAAAGGTTTTTTCGACCAGCTGACTGGTTTCTATAAATGTGGGAGATGTAGGGTGTGTTCCATTAATTCTTGCCCATGAAGATGCACCACTTCTTTTGTTGGTACAGCTACGGGGCGGAATCATACTATAAAACCTTGCATCACATGTTGCACCACGGGGGTGGTCTACTTACTCCAGTGCCCATGTGGGTTGCAATATGTGGGTCGGACCAAGCGCCCACTACAGGTGCGCTTGAACGAACACATAACCAACATTTTGACAGGGTTCCCCAAGCATTCTGTGTCTAAGCACTATATGGTTGCCCATAACAAAGATCCGTCAAACACGCTATTTTTGGGAATAGATCAATTCCAGCCCCATTGGCGAGGTAGTCCTTTGGTGAGAGGGATTTCTAGACTTGAAATGTCTTGGATCCATTGTCTAAAATCTTACACCCCATATGGATTGAACATTGATACCGATATTAACGCCTTTATCGATAATTCCTGAACCTGTGTTTTTTTTATTTATTATACAGTGTATTATGTGTACTTTTTAGTATTATCTTATTTAAAATATCACTGTATAGGAAATGGTTGTATAGGTACATATATATTTCTATTCTCATATATAAGGGAAATTGTATGTGAAATGGATGTATAGGTACATATGTATTTCTATTTTCATATATTTATATCTATTGATTTTTTACTTTTTGTAAACCTGCTCTGAGATGCCTAACTGGCAATAATTATTTATTTAATATTTTATTAATTAGGGTGGGTATCATTTCCCATTTAAATTTTGGATTATATAGTAATTAAGTGCACTTTTTTTGCAAGATAGATATAACATTCTTTTTCTATTTTTCTTTGGTTTATCTTTTATATCTTTGGCTTAATTTTATTTACTATGGGCATATGCCTGCTAGGATGTGCTGTACTGATCCCCCTTTTCTATATGAATTTTTATATAATTAATATACACATTTTGTTGACATTCCTCATTTCTTCTATAGAAATATTCACATTATATATACATATTTTTCTATTTTTCTTAATATATATATATTTTTGTATACTGGTCATCATAGGTCTTATATATTATCTTAGTACTAGCGATGTGTGTTTTCATTATACACACACCACTATAATAATTTTTATCACTTATAAATTTATATCTATATATTTTCTATGGTTCCGCTTACCTATGCATATAGGGGGTGTTTTCACTTTCCATAACGGAACTTATATTCTCACTGGGGTTTATAATATCGCTCATACAATGTGGCCTTCTGGGATTATCACTTAATATTATCACTACGGTTTACTTTACTCATTAGGTTACGATCTTTATTATTATAATTTTTCCCTTTTTTTCCTTCATTTCTTCTTTCTGTTTTTCCCTTTCTTTTTCCCCTTCACTGCATGGGAATTTAAGTTACTTTTGCCATTAGTTAAGATGGTGCTTGAAGCCGGAACTCGCATCTCAGAATGAGGTCCGGGCATAAAAGGTGGTGCGTCACTGCGTTGCCCGTTCCCCATTGATAACGTCATCTATGACGAAACGCGTCTGGGAAGGTACGCAGTGACGCCACCACGCTCTACGAGGGGAGGACGGGACGCTTGTTTGTATGCTGGCCAGCGTGTTTTGTTCTGTTCTAATGCGTGACAGAAAGCTGTTATATGCAAGTGCGATTCTTTTACTTTAAATAAATTTCCTGACGTTTTTACGCTATGGAGGCATTTCTTTTTCTCTAACGGTGTTGCTGATGATATATCCATTGGAGCTCCAAAGATTGGGATTTGGCCATTTATCTACATTGGGGGTTATCTGGATGCAGGAGCCTTGATTGAAGCTCTAATCTCTCTGCTTCGAATTAAATACCATTAAGGCTGTAATTGTTCATTCATCTGGTAAGCGCATCACTAATCTGGTGACGGGCACAGAATTTCGGAGTGTGTGTGTGATCACGGTGGTGATATGCTGATTGTTTGGAATATTGGAACATCTTAACGGACTTTAATTTATAACAATTTTTATGTTTATTTTAATTTTATGTATGGTCCCTATTTTTCATACATTGATGCATATATCTTTCTGTGAACACTATACGCATGTTTAGTGACCACTTTTGGCAATAGACACCTATGCCATATGTTCTCTGCATAGTTATAAGTATATAGTTATTTTTTATCTAGTGCTATTGGCGCAGTTCTTTTTATCTTTCTTTGCATTTGTGTGTTTGTATCCCACTTCGAGCTGCTGCCTATTATTTATGTTTAGTATAATTTTTAATTTATAGTTTTCTGTTCATTTACATCCAAGCGCAGTTTACACATTTTTCTAAAGAATGTATCTATGTGGTCTTCTTTTAACCACTTCAGCCCCGGAAGAATTAGCTGCTCAATGACAAGACCATTTTTTGTGATATGGCACTGTATTGCTTTAACTGACAATTGCGCGGTCGTACAATGCTGTACCCAAACAAAATGTACGTTTTTTTCCTCAGTTTAGGCAGATATGTATTCTTCTACATATTTTTGGTAAACAAAATTACAATAAGCGTGTATTGATTGGTTTGCGCAAAAGTTATAGCGTTTACAAAATAGGGGATAGATTTATGGCATTTTAATTATTATTTTATTTTTTTACTAGTAATGGCTGTGATCTGCAGGACTGCTATATTGCGGCGGACAAATTTGACACTTTTTTTAAATATTTTTGAGACCATTGACAATTATACAGAAATCAGTGCTATAAAAAATGCACTGATTACTGTAAAAAGGTCACTGGCAGGGAAGGGGTTAACACTAGGGGGCGATCAAGGGGTTAAATGTGTTCCCTAGGTGTTCTAATTGTAGGGTGGATGTGGCTGACTTGAGGAGGAGAGAGATCGTGTTCATACTTAGTATGAACACACGATCTCTCTCCTCTCCCCTGAGATAACCGGGATTTCTGTGTTTATACACACAGATCCCGGTTCTCGCTCTGTCACGAACGATCGCGGGTGCCTGACAGTCATTGCGCTCGCCAGGCACTCGCGGTTCTGGGCACGCGCTGTGGGTGCGCACATCTCCTACAGTGCCTTAAAGAGCCGACGTAGAGTTATGGCCCAGGGGAGCCAACCTGCTGCAGTACAACTGCAGCGGCCGGTTCAGAAACCAGTTAAACTCTCCAGTATCTTCATGAATTTTGAAGTTAAACAGATCTATAGTTAATTGGTAAAAACTTTGATTCCTTTTTAAATATGGGCACCACATTGGTCCAATTCAGTGGTACTATGCCAGTCATAAATATTAGTTCTTTAAAATTAGAAACAATGGCTTTGAAATGACAGCTCAGTTCTTTTAGGATCTGTGGGTAGATGTCTTCTATACATTTTGAGCCATTGTGGATCATTTGGGGCTGTGTCAATACCATCCCCATACAGACTGAGAATAAGCTGGGTCATGTGACACTATATATGGACTATGAAAAAGGTTTCACTGTGGTAAGAGTTAAGGCTGAGGGCACGAGTAGTGATATAATCCCCTAGGTGCAGTGCTTCATGCACTCTTTCCCAACATTCAGCCTAGAGAAAGCACCCTCCTGCCTCTGCTTCTGAAGCACAAAGTGGATTTTCAGGCTCTGATTTCATTCCACTGTCCACCTACTGTGACTTATGCCGCGTACACACGATCGGACAATTTGCCCGTGTGTGGGCTCCGGCGGACTTTTTTTCCCCAAAAGTCCGGCGGACTTAGAAAGAAGTCTTGACTCACAATTGTCCGCCGGAATCGTCAGTCCGGCGGACAATCTGCCTGTCTGTGTGCTAGTCCACCGGACTTTTTGAAATGAACAGACTTGCCCACACACGGAGTAAAGTCCATTCATTTTGAACGCAACTCCAGGTAGATGGGACTAGCGAAGGAAGTCAATGTTGCCACCCTTGTCCGAGCACGCAGCCCGGCCGGTCAGGAAAGGGGGTGGGGACGAGCCCCCCCGAACCATGCCAGGCCGCGTGCCCTCAACATGGGGGGGTGCTTTGGGTTAGCACCTCAAAGCACCTTGTCCCCATGTTGATGAGGACAAGGGCCTCTTCCCGACAACCCTGGCCATTGGTTGTCGGGGGTCTGCGGGAGGGGGGCTTATCGGAATCTGGGAGCCCCTTTAATTAAAGGGGGCCCCCAGATTCCGGCCCCCCACCCTATGTGAATGAGTATGGGGTACGATGTACCCTTACCCATTCACCTGGGGGAAAAAGTGTTAATAAAAAAACACAACACAGGTTTTTAAAGTACTTTATTAGATAGCTCCGGGGGTCTTTTTTTGTCTTCGGGGGTCTTCTCACCAGACTCCTTCACTATCTTCTGCTCTTTTGCTAGTGGAGGAGCCCGGCTTTCTTCTTCTTTGACACCGCCATCTGGGGGTCTTCTTCGGACTTCGGGGGTCTTGTCTCGCTCTTCGCTTCTTCGGCCGAGGCCTCCGCTATCTTCTTACAGCTCTCTTACTAGCGTTGGCCAAGTCTTTTCGCTGAAGCTGTCGCCGCTGCCTTCTTCTTCCTCCGAGGTTGACATGACGCTCTCTCCGGCCTGTGCTGCGCACAAGGGGCGGAGTCACCCGGTGATGTCACATGTTGACCCTGCCCCTTATGATGTCACAGTCCCAACATCCTCCGAGACTGTGACATCATAAGGGGTGGGATCACCATGTGCCCCCGTCCCTTATGCCTAAAAAGGTCGCAGCACAATGCGTCCCGGCCATTACGGCCGGAGAGAGAGCATCGTGTCAACATCGGAAGAAAAGAAGAAGAAGGTGGTGACAGCGACAAGACTGGGCCAACGCTAGTAAAAGAGCTGTAAGAAGATAGCGGAGGCCCGGCAGAAGAAGTGAAGAGCGGGACAAGACCCCCGAAGTCCAAAGAAGACCCCTGGATGGCGGCGGCAACGACGAAGAAGAAAACCGGGCTCCTCCGCTAGGACAAGAGCAGAAGATAGTGGAGGAGCCCGGTGAGAAGACCCCCGAAGACGGAAGAAGACCCCCGGAGCTGTCTAATAAAGTACTTTAAAAACCTGTGTTGTTTTTTTTTTTATTAACACTTTTGACCCCAGGTGAATGGGTAGGGGTACATCGTACCCCATACTCATTCACATAGGGTGGGGGGCCGGAATCTGGGGGCCCCCTTATTAAAGGGGGCTCCCGGATTCCGATAAGCCCCCCACCAGCAGACCCCGACAACCAACGGCCAGGGTTGTCGGGAAGAGGCCCTTGTCCACCAGAAAAGTCCGGTCGTGTGCGGGCAGGTCCGCTCATTCGGAAAGTCCGGCAGACCTCCACTGCAAAGTCTGGCGGATTGTCCGGCGGATAGTCTGATCGTGTGTACATGGCATTAGTCACCTCTGGCTGCCTGAAACCTTTATCGGCATCAGCTGGGTGGTTTTTGAGTGCACATTGTTTGGTTTAGTTGCTTA
Source organism: Lithobates pipiens (assembly GCF_037356315.1). Lineage (NCBI taxonomy): Eukaryota > Metazoa > Chordata > Amphibia > Anura > Ranidae > Lithobates > Lithobates pipiens. The sequence continues at coordinate 122,526,367 of NW_027507789.1, read as the reverse complement.
ATGTCATGTGGTGCAGCATGTCTTCTCAAAGATGCACAGAAAACAGACCTACTGCTAAAGGTGTTATCTGCTCATACTCCCCTAAAGGTTCTACGGGTGTTTACCCAGTGTCCCCAAATGGAAAACAATCCTATAATCTGGTACCCAGAACCCTTATCTTTATTGTGTCTTTATCTATGTGAGGCCTCCTTTTATGTCCTTGGGGACTTCAGGAGCTACTAGAGACTTCCTAGCTGTTTGTGCCCAGCTACTAGACCTATCTTTCCATAGGTGTTCTAAGCATGCCATACCTGGCAGAATTAACCTTTGCCCCTGTTAAGACCAATGACTCAAACCAGGTTTACAGCCCATTATCAGTTCTGATTCAGAATCCTGTCAGTTGGAAGAGGCTGTTTTTATGACACCACAATTTCCTGTAGTTGATTTAGATGTACAAGGGGTTGTTGCAAACCTTTTTGATGCAGCATGTTTTATTTTGCATTTGGTGGGTCCGCCTGCTGTTAAGGGCCTTGGGACTTTTAGCGCTCCTACAGTTACTAAGACCTTCACATTACACCCACTGTTTAGTGGGACCCAGGTTGTTTCCAGTCTGCATAGAGATAGGATCTATTGGTGCATGCCCAATGTGGAAACTCCTGTGACCCATATTAACAAACATACTAGAAGGGTCAAAATATGTTTACCTTTGGAGACTTCACTGATAGGAAGTCGAATTTCTTTCTAATTCCAGTTTGAGTTAACTGGCTTAGTCTTCCATCTTCTGTTGAGGTAACTGATCTGTTGAACCATGTCAGAATGGATTTACCTCCTTAGGCTACATTCACACCTGAGTGTAGCATTTTTAAGCTGAAAAAACGCAAATTTACCGCGATTTTGCAGCGTTTTTTACCGTGATTTTGTGCAGGGCAAAAGGTCACCAATGTTAAAAGAAGAAAAACGCCCAAATCTGCTCAATTCGAGCGACATAAAAGGGTCCGGAACTTGTTTGAGCTTCAGGCGTTCGGCTTGGAGTGGAGATGTGAACCATCTCCATTGAGAATAATATATTTTTTCCCCTCTAGCGTTTTGTAGCTTCAGGCTTCAATATACAAAACGCTCAGGTGTGAATGGGGTCTTAGAGAAGAGATCTTTTTCAGTCACTGGAGTTGATCCCTGAATTCTGGACAGGTTAGAACAGATATCAGGAGCCTGGTGCTTTAGCTGTGATGAGTTTATTGCAAGCCTTGGAACTTGTATCCCATATAGGACCGATGTCTGTATAAATGTGTATGGCACTCTGACTACAGAACTTGGGTGGAAAACTGATTGGACATCCAAGGAACAGATGATTTGTCTTTCATTGGAAGTACACTGTAATTTTTCCTCAAAAGGCCACAGTATGCTACTACCAAAGTACAACAGATCTGCAGAAGGGTCAGCCAAAGCCTGTTCCTCCACCCCATCTGCCTTAGTAGAGCCTCTGATTCTAGATGCTGCGACACATGGCTCAAATTTACACTGATTATGTTGAATAGGCAGAAATATGGGCCATGAAAACCCCTGTGCCCACCTGGTTTCACAAAAATTGATTGTTCAATTAACTTTTGTCCAAGGTGCTGGGTGAAAAATTGTTGACTGCACAGTTATTGCAGCCAATCAGATGTGGCCATTGTTTGGGTATTTAGGCAGCCTCTGTAATGGCTGCCAGAATACAATAGCAGACAGGGAAAGTTCCAGAAGGCTTAACCAAAGAAATCTATTTGTGTTTGGCCAGCTTAACTGCTGCTCAAATCATACAGCAAAATAAGGAGACCCGATAATGCTTTTGGCAAGCCTTCAGTGTCAAGGCTGATCGCACATCTGGATAGGAACTCTGCTGTTAGGCGTCCTTCATTTTTTAATTCTCATACTACCCCCTTTAGCTCAAAGACTAATTACTTGAAGACAACATCTATTTCAGCCCTGCGGCATGTTTCCTATACCACTACACAAAGCTGTTCCTTTACCCAGGCCTGCCTGTGTTCCTTGAACTCTAAAGACTCTTTGGTCTTGATTTACTAAAACCGGAGAGTGTAAAATATGGTGCAACTGTGCATGGAAGCCAATCAGCTTTTAACGTCAGCTTGTTCAATTACACTTTGACAAAAAAAAAATCCTGGAAGCTGGTTGGTTTCTATGCAGAGCTGCACCAAATTTTGCACTCTCCAGTTTTAATAAATCAACCCCCTTGTTTCTGTCTTAGTAGGAACTTGCCCATGGGAGGTATTCCGTCTCCACCTCAGGGAAATTCTGTACTACTTGATAATGCTGAGCCTCCCCCCGAAAAGGGACCTGCCTTAGTCAGCTGGGACCAATTTTCACTGTTTCTTCCCGTAGCAGGGTCCTGACCTTTTTAGTGTCTTTCAAGAGTAGTAGTAGTTCTTGGTATGCCTATTGTAGTAGCCAACCTTCCTTTTTAAGAGGTCCTCTTGAAGGGCCCAACTCCTACATGTTTTCACTGGTTTGATCATTACACATATCTAGTGTTGAAATAAACACATCTATAGAAAGTTCATAGAATAAGAGGTGCAGGATATCTTTAAACAATTTAAATGAGTTAATTATATATATCGTGGGTGTATATAGATAGAGTGCCAGCTGGCGCTGTGAAATCTCAAACAAAATATCCAAATGTGCAGATTAAAGCCTCCACAACACACCCTTTGTTCTTTATCACAAGCCCCCTTAGTGGGAATGACTTACCAGATGTTTTTGCTTTGCATTAAAACTCGGCAAACTCGGCTTCATTAACAATATGCCTCCTAGTATACAGGACCCTTGAGTAAGTCAGTCTAACAAAATGCCGCATCAAGACGAAGTTGCATGGCAACATTTGACGTCACGCGCTGTCTCAGTGGAGATTGAGTCTGGAACGCTGCATTGGTGGGTGAAATAACCAGAGTTCTGTCACACTGGGTAGCATGGGGACACATGCTAGCAGCAGGATTGTTGTAACCTGAGTGGATAAGCGAAGCTCATGTTTTTAAGATGTTCGTAAGTAGCACTCTTTTATTTAAAACTACATTTTAAATCATTTTGCGGTAATGCTCAATGAGAGCTTTTCTTTCTGACATTTGAGACATTTCATGACCTGAGAGGAGAGCAGCAGGCGACCACGTGAGCGCTGCTCTGAAGGTATAAAGCAGCATTTTTTTCTTTCTTTTAGAAAGAACATATACTGGGGCACATAATCTAACACTGGGGTCATGATAAACATGGTCAGTTTACAGAGGGGAGGGCAGCACCAGGAAGGATTAGCCAGGTATTTAATATAATAGAAAGGGACAAATTACATAGCACAACCAATTAGAGACCGCTCACCGCATATATACTGCAGCAGGGCGGCTCTATTGCACGACACAACGTACCTGCATGTTTTGTGCATGAGACACCGTGTGCGTGCCCACTGCACACCAGAGGAGTGCGCATGCTGGACCAGCAGACTCGATGTCCTCCTGCAACCCGCGATCGTTCCACGAGGATGCAAAACGAGGAAGCAAGGCAGATCCCCATTCTGACGGGGAGAACAAGGAGATTGCTGTTCCTGATTAATAGGAACAGGCTATGTCTGTGTCCTCCCAGTCAGTTCGTCCCCCACAGTTACAAAACACAATGAGGTAACACAGGTAACCCTTTGATAGCCCCTAGAGTTAGCCCCTTCCATGCCAGTATCATTTATACAGTGATCAGTGCATTTTTATTTTTTTTAGCAGTGATCACTGTATTGGTATCACTTGTCCGCAAAAAGTGTCACTTGGGGTCAGATTTGTCTGTCACAATGTTGCAGTCCCACTAAAGTCGCTGATCGCCGACATTACCAGTAAAAGAAAAAAGTCTATAAATATATCCCATAATTTGTAGGCACTATAACTTTTCCGCAAATCAATATACGCTTATTGGGAATACAGGAGAGTATAGAGAATGGAGTAAACATATTGGTCTAAATTTATGAAGACATTTATTTTTTTGGATATGTATTATAGTAGAAAGTAAAAAAATATTGTTTTTTTTTCAAAATTGTTGGTATATTTTTCTTTATAGCGCAAAAAATAAAAACTGCAGAGGTGATCAAATACCACCAAAAGAAAGGTCTATTCGTGGGAAAAAAGGACATCAATTTTATTTGGGTACTTCTATAGATGTTGTTGTTGTTTTATTTATATATTTAAGGAAGCTGCCAAAAAACTATTGTATTTAATCACAGATTGTTGACTGTTTTATATTAAGTAGAGGTGCACACTTTTTTGTGGCGATTGTGTGGTATAACATATCTAGTCTTGGTAATTATTGGTCATCAACAAGCAAGGCTGATCAGTTCAGATCCTCACTGAAGTACTCTGAACCCTTTACATTAGCGGATTTTTCCCTAATGATCATGCTACTCCCCCCCCTTTGCCATTTAGAGGATAGTAGCTTTCCCTCTTTATATTGTCTCTGTCTCTCCCCTCTTGCATCTGGCCTTGAGGCAAGACATGCATGTGGGTTCATGAATTTAACCCTTAGTTGTTTAGGGTCTATTGAGGATTCCTATCTTAGGGCTGTCCTTATGTTTGCAAATTGAGTTCAGTTCATTAGCTAGTATGTGCCTGTTTATTGGGGGATCCATCTGTAAATAGATCCCTTGACTCTGTTGGCACTCACTTTGGTGTGCTAAACCTTCACCTCCAAGAAACCTTGGAAATTCTCCCTGTGACAGGGAGAGTAACTTGGTCCGTATGCTGGAAGGCATTGGGCATCTTACTCTCAACCACACAGTCCCATTTAAAGGCACTGTTTTTGCCCTCTGGGCATCTCTGTTCAGTAAACTCAATTCTGGAGACAGGTATTTGTGCACTTGGGTGTGCTATATTTCCACACAACAAAAAGAAAGCATTGCTGGAGGGCAGTGTTCCCCACAGATTGTCAGCAGACACCGCCCATAGGAGATAGCAGGAATCCAGGTCTCTTCATTGGAGGTTTATTTAGAGGCAGGGCCTCTTTCTGTTGCAGATTTGCAGCCTCCAGGGTAAGTTCCTAAAAATATCTTTCCTGACGCCTTCATGGCAGCACACACTGGGTTGTGACTCCGCCCCCACAACCTGACAGGATATGATTAGCTATAAATTTGAAGGGGAGACCTCCCGCTGCATTCTCTTTTTTATCCTCACCTGACGGGTTGGACGGACAAAGTTTCCTGTTACAGATGAATAAGCCTCTACCGCATTCGCCCCAGCAGGTTCAAGCCTCTCCCGTTTGGAAGTCCCTCCTGTACAGTCTCTAAAGGAGCTTCTATGGAGGGAGCCCCCGCTCTGGTGGTCTCAAGGGGCTTTTTACTGGCATATGACAAGCTTTAAAGAAGCTTTTTTCTGCAGTGGATTCCCTTCCTTCCTTCCTTCCTTTTCTTTCTCTTTCCTTAATATATGCACCTAGCATCCTTAGGTTAACTTTCTCACTGGAAATAAACATGTACCTTGTTTTTTTCCCAGGCAGAGGGACAGGACTTGCTGGTACCTGTTATCCCTCATGACCGCCGTCCGTTTCGCCGCTCTGCGCATGTCCAGTATTAGGTTTCTTTCTTTCCTATGTTTTTCCTTGAGTTTCCCTTTTCCAAGATGGCGCGGGGGTGCTCGTGTCACTTCCGCGCATGCGCGGAGAGTCATTCAGCGGCGGAATGGCGCCATTTTTTAAAAACACAGTGTCTCTGTGTAAATTACAAGGTAGGTAAGCCCCTGTGGGGATTCTATATACTTTTTTCTGCTTGTTAAATTTTTGTTTCTGTTTAAATGAATTTAAATTAAAATATTATTTAAATAATTATAAAATGTTTGGTTTATATTTTTTTGTGCATTTTTGAGCAGTTAAATGTTTAAAAAAAAAAAAAAAAAAAAAAAAAAAATATATATATATATATATATATATATATATACACATATATTTAATAATGTTTCGGTGGGAATTTCAGTATTCCTTCCTGCTTATGCGTTCCTTCTTACATTTTAGACTGTCCTATACCCTTTTTCTTATGGAGTCCACTGCCCACGCAGACCACCATCAGCAAGTTAGGTAAGAGGCTATACCGGTTAGGTACGTATTGAAGGGGAGATCAAAAAAGAGTGCCAGATGCTTAGTACTGCCTTTCTTTTCTTTCGGCAGTCCAGCTGAGTCAAGAACCACAAGTTCTAGACAGGGGAGAAGATCCAGCCGTACCTCAAGCAGAAAATCTCACAGAAGTCGCTCAAGATCCCCTTCACACCACCGAAGGCATAGCCATTCACGGCATAGCCACTCACACCATAGCTAGTCAGGACGCAGGAAATCTCCTCCCTCGCACCATCAGAGCCACCATGCCCGTCCTGCAGCAAATGCTTGCTGGGTATGCGGTGCCCCGACTTTGCCAGACAAGCTCGCTTGTCGCTCCTGCTTCAGTGAGGCCACTAGAGAAAAGGAGGCAGATGCTAGAATGGCCACGGATTTCATTAGGGAGTCTGTTCGGGAGACATTACTGGCATCAGCTACGCCAGCTGTGGATAGAGCAGTTCCTAGCACATCCTCTGCAGAGCCTCGTCTGACCCCGGCATCAGAATCCTCCTCTGAGGATGAAAGTCAAGATATGTCAGCCGGCTTTGATTTTTTCCTTGTGGAACCTTTTGCAAAATCCGTTAAGGAGGCAATTGTCTGGCAGGAGGACGCGACTAACCCCCCTAAAGTACAGAAATATTTTCCAAACTTAAAAAGGGATCCAGAGACCTTTCCGTTTATCAAGGAACTTGAGGACCTCATCCGGGACGAATGGGAGAGATCAGATAAGAGAGCTAGCCTCTCCAATAGACTGGCAAAAATGTATCCCTTAAAGGAAGCGAAAGTGAGGCCCCTAATGAATGCCCCCATCGTTGACTCTTCATTAATGCGCCTTGCCCGTCATGTAACCTTACCGATCGAGGATGCAGTATCTTTCCGGGATGTTTTAAATCGAAAGATGGATCTAGAATTAAAAAAAGCTTATTCCACAGCTGGAGGGGCCTGTAGACCAGCGATTACTATGGCGGCAGTGGCCAGAGCCATCTCAGGATGGGCATCCGGAGTGGAGAAGGACCTCAAAGACGGCGTCGAGATGGAGAAAATAATATCTTCCCTGCAGGAGATCAGACTCTCAGGAGATTTCGTGGCAGAGGCCTCGGTAGATGTTATTAGATCTTCTGCTAGGTCAATGCTGGCTTCGGTGACAGAAGAGCTCTATGGCTGAAACCATGGATAGCGGACGCAGCCTCCAAAACGAATTGGTGCAGGATTCCATACGATGGTTCAAACCTGTTTGGTGCCAAGCTAGATTCGGCCATCTCCAAAGTTTCCGGAGGGAAATCGGGTCTGATCCCTTCCGATAGAAGACCTAGGGCTCAGAGAGGTCCAGCCTTCAAACGTAATTTGCCAGACAAATACAGAGAATCCAGATCCTACCGTCCAGGTAGGGAGTTTAGAAGGGACTGGAGGAGCACAAAACCCTCCTTTCTCAAATTGCAGAAATCCAAGGCTACCCCGGCTGGGGATCAGCCGAAATCATTTTGAAGAACCGCCTGCCCACCCGGCCCAGGTGGGCACCAGGCTGAAAAGCTTTTTCAAAATTTGGGCAAGACACATAAAAGACTTATGGACACTTTCCACAATAAAATTGGGTCACAAATGGAAGTTCAGGAACAGTTTTCCACCAAACTACTTCCGCTCAACCAGGCTTCCGTCTTCATTGTCCAAAAGGAGCCTGTTAGTAAAATATATAACAGAGCTGAGACAAAAGGGTGCAATCCTACAAGTGCCATCACACCAAAAAGGGAAGGGATTCTATTCCCCTCTTTTTTTAGTGAAAAAGACAGGCGACTTAAGACCCGTGCTGGACCTCAAGAGACTCAACAGAGGCATCCAAGTGGTGTCCTTCAAAATGGAAAGTTTACAGTCTATTCTCCTAGCGATAAACCTAAACGACTGGATGCTTTCTATAGATTTGTCAGACGCTTATCTTCATGTGCCAGTTCACCCGTTTTTTCAAAAGTTTCTGCGTTTTGCTATAAAACAGCACCACTTCCAGTCTTCCGTTCGGCATTTCCTCGGCTCCCAGGACATTTACCAAAGTTCTGTTGCCACTAGTAGCTTTCCTCAGGGAAAAGGGATTGCGAGTCCATCATTATCTGGACGATATCCTGCTGTTGGCAGAAGATCAAGAATCTCTGATTCTTCACCGGGAGATTCTCCTTGCGACCCTTCAGAAATTTGGGTGGATAATCAACTGAAAGAAGAGCAGTCTGCAACCTACACAGAGAATGATCTTCCTGGGGGCAGACCTGGACACCAGATTAAACAGGATACAGCTTCCGCAAGAGAAGGTCAAACCTCTAGTGTGGAAAATGCAGAGACTATTGACGACAAATCAGTTGCCAGCCAGAGCCTGCCTAAGTGTACTGGGGTCCATGTCAGCAACTATACCTATGATACAGTGGTCACAGTGGCACATGAGACTTCTCCAGAACTAATTTCTCAGGCAGTGGGATGGAGTATCGATGCGTCAAATCATCTTTGTCTACAGTTCAGTAAAGCAGTCGATATGGTGGTGGACACACCGCAGCAATCTCGAGAGATACAGACCGATAGTCCCTCCGGATCCAGAAGTAGTAACTTCGGACGCCTGCCAGACGGGTTGGGGAGCCCATTTTCAGGACCAGGCAGCCCAGGGGCAGTGGCTTTTTCAGGCATTAGGCCTAGTCTCCAACATTCTGGAGCTCAGAGTGTCTTTCCAAGCCTTGAGAGCCTTTGTGCCACTCCTGAGAGGCAAGAATGTAGTTATCCGCATGGACAACAAGGTGGCAGTGGCCTACATTCAGAAACAGGGAGGTACCAGGAGTGTCACTTTAATGGAGGAAGTTCGACCCATTTTAGAGTGGGCTCAGATTCACCTTTCAAGCCTAAGAGCAGTATATGTTCCAGCAGCGCAAAACATGCTAGCCGACTACCTAAGTCGAGAGGTTTTTTCCAACAACGAGTGGTCCCTGAATCCTCGAACCTTCACTCTTTTTTGACGGATCTTTGGGGAATGCCAGAGATAGATCTAGCGGCTACCCCAGCGAATACCAAATGCCTCAGGTTCCTATCGAGAGGGTCATTCCCATCGGCGGAAGGGGTGGACTGTCTGACTCACCCATGGAACTTCAAGCTGGGATACATTTTTCCTCCGGTTCCATTGATCGCAAGATTTCTGTCCAGACTCCGGAGATCCTCAGTGACGGTGATCGCAATCATCCCAACTATGGCCACGGAGGCCATGGTTCACGACTCTTCTGCAACTCAGCCTTCAACCTCCTATTCCCCTGCGGGTATCTCCGGATCTTCTATCCCAAGGTCAGTTTCTACATCCAGATCCAGAAAGGTTGCACCTGATGGCCTGGAGATTGAGAGGGCTAGGCTGAGAGCCCAGGGATGCTCTCAAGAGGTCATATCGACTCTAATGCAGGCTAGGAAAATCCCGACCAATTCCATTTATTCTAGAATTTGGGAAAGATTCTGCTCCATGGCTCAACAAAAAGGATGGAACAGCGTTTCTCCAGAACCCGCTCACATCCTGGAATTTCTCCAATCAGGGGTCAACAAGGGTCTGAGTCTAAGTACCCTCAAGGTTCAGGTGTCTGCCCTATTAACCAAAACGGATACGAAATGGGCCTTTCATCCTCTAGTTGTCCAGTTCTTGAGAGCTTATCTGAAAATCAAACCCCCCAGGATGCCGATTTTTCCGTCATGGGATTTATCAGTAGTTCTTCACGCCCTGTCTTCACCTCCGTTTATTCCATCTGAAAAGATCTCTCTATGGGACTTAACTTTAAAGCTGACTTTCCTGATTGCAATCACATCAGCAAAGAGGGTATCGGAAATACAAGCATTAATGATCTCGGAACCACATTTAGTTCTTTTTCCTGACAGAGTGGTTCTAAGGCCCTCGGAGCAGTTTATACCCAAAGTGGCCACTCCATTCCACTACAACCAGGATATCATTCTTCCATCCTTCTCGAACGATCAGGGAGATCCACACCCTCTGGATGTGAGGTCAACCATCATCAATTACCTATCTACTACTGCCTCATTCAGAAGGACAGATTCTCTCTTGGTCATCCCTCATGGGTCCAAGCGAGGTCAAGCAGCTTCTTCACGCACCATCGCTTCCTGGCTGGTTAGAATCATTAAGAAGGCATATTCCTCCCAGCAACTAGCAATTCCTGAAGGCATCAGGGCTCATTCTACAAGGGCAGTGGCTACCTCCTGGGCAGCATATTGCAGAGTGTCTCCAGAGACGATATGCAGAGCAGCATCCTGGTCCTCCAGGCATACCTTCATTTCCCATTACAAAGTGGATTCAGCTCACTTGTCCATGACTGACTTCGGCAGATCTATCATTAGAGCAAATTCTTCTGCATTATAAGGAATTAAAGTTTATTTTTTACTTGCACCCACCCGACTGGCGAGTTATTTCCCAGTGTGTGCTGCCATGAAGGCGTCAGGAAAACGGAAAATTGTATACTCACCTTCCGTAATTTTCCTTTCCTGACGCATCTTCATGGCAGCACACGGTTCCCTCCCTGTCTCTTTGTGATGATATATACGGAGAATGCAGCGGGAGGTCTCCCCTTCAAATTTATAGCTAATCCAATCCTGTCAGGTTGTGGGGGCGGAATCACAACCCAGTGTGTGCTGCCATGAAGATGCGTCAGGAAAGGAAAATTACGTAAGGTGAGTATACAATTTTCCGTTTTCCTGCTCATACCTTTAACGAGGCAATGGTTTTTTAGCTGTTTGGCTAATGTTCCTGCCCCTTACTTCGCAGTCCTAGACACTTGGCTACATCGAGGCAGGTCAGAGGATTTGTAGTCCAATGTCCAGGCAGGCAAGCTGTGAAAGATGGGGTTTCCGGTCAGGTTCCAGTGACACTCCCAGGTGCATGGACAGGTCTATTCAAAGCTTACTTACTTTTTTTTTTGTGGTATTCCTGCACTAGCATTTGTTGATTGTCTTCCTACTCCAATTTTTTTTTTTTTTTTTTTTTTTTTGGTGAAATGGGGAAGGGATTAGATTTGCACACCTGTAGCCACTTGTCAGTCTCTCCAACTTATGATAATTAGAAAGATCTGTGATGGATCTCCTCACAATGTATGAAAATAGTAACAAAACCAGGAGCTGGAGTTAGTAGAATCAAACAACATTTTATTAAACATAGGACGCCTTAAGGGTAAAAGCTCTGAATCCAGCCTGGGATTGTAACCATGAATGGAACAGCAGACGGTGTTTCAGCAGGCCAATCATACAGCAACGGCGAGGATCCAGTGCCAAAACTATACAGGAAGGAGAAAAGGCCAGCTGCGTATAGGGGTGCAACCAAGGCAGCAAGCTAGAAAAAGGAGAGGATGATGTTGGATGGTGGGAGGGCTGCAATGAATTTCAGGGGCACTGCCCCTTTTGTCATGCAGCTCCACTCTCCTGGCCAGTTTGGCTGGATACATGCCACTGCTGTATGATCAGGGCTGTGATACAGTTTAGGGGGAGGAAATGTGATCTTTAAAACTGACTAACAAAAAAAAGGGAGTACTGATTAACATATTATAAATACATACAGTGAACGTGGCGTAGAGTTATTCACTTTAAGGTCATCACAGGACAAAGGAGCACTCTTTGCGGCTGGAAAAAAATTCGCCTCCAAATAAGTAAGGCTTCTTCACAGTAATAGCTGTGAAAATGTGCAATAGATTCCCTCAAGAGCTGGTTCTGGTCAGCTCAGTAGATTGTGTTTTTTTTTTTTTTGTAAAACAAAGGCCTGGGTTCTTTTCTAAATGCACAATATATAACTGTATACTAATATTTATATAGGTAAAGTTGATCCAGGGACTATCCGATTGCGTCTTGGGGGGGATTGGGAAGGAATTTTCTTTCCCCCTGCTGGAGCAAAGTGGATCATACTTTATGCACTTGCCGACCTGCCACAGTATATATCCTGCAGCAGAATGGCATGTGGGCTTTGGGCACAATTTGGACATTTCCACTTACGGGTGTACTCATTTTTGTTTGCAGTGGTTTAGATAATAATGGCTGTGTGTTGTTATTTTTGAGGGGGACAGCAAATTTACACTGTTGTACAAGCTGTACACCCACTACTTCACATTGTAGCAAAGTGTCATTTCTTCATTGTCACATGAAAAGATATAATAAAATACAAAAATGTGAGGGGTGTACTCACTTTTGTAAGATACTGCAAGTCATGTGCCTGCTCCAGTTTTAGGCCCCAACAATCGCTGTGTCTACCAGATACAGCAGATTGCGGATCCCGTTGATCATGTGATCACTATATAATCACAATGTCAACAAAGCTGTTTATGAATTAATTCATTCATAACAGCTGTGTTTCCTATGCTGCGATTGTCCCACAGCTATTACATGGTATCTGGGCCAATCGCAGCCCCCCTGTACCATTTGATTAGCTGTAACCAATCACAGATCACTACTGTCATAAATGTAAACCATTCATGACAGTTGAAAACTGCTGTTACAATGGAACAGCAAAGTGTAAAAAAAAAAAACCCCGATAACCCCCCTCAGAGTAGTCCAGTGTTACTATGGTGACAGTGAACTACTCTGATGAAAGTATGTAAAAATAAAATAAAAAATGGTAAAGTAAATAAATGAACAATGTGTAAAAAACTGAATAAAAATGTAAAACGTTCATTTAAGTATATTGTCACCAGTCAGTGTCCCTGATTACTGCAACATCAGTCATATGACGACGCTGTACTGGTGACAGTATGTTAAAAAAAAATTGTGGAAATTTATTTTTTTATTCAATTTCATTTATTTTCAAAATAATTGTGACAAATAATTACAACTTTAAAAAACACCATGCCTCTTGCCAAATGCCTCAGATTGTCTACTTTCCACAAATGGGATATTTGTACTGTCCTGGCACTTTGAGGCTTTAGGAAATGAGAGGCCCTCAGTACATTACAGAATTGATCAATTTTAAAACATATATATATATATATATATATATATATATATATATATATATATCATAGTTTGTAGGCGCTATTACTTTCACAAAAAACATTCATATATAGTTATTGAAATATCTTTTTTTTTTTTACCGAAGACATGTAGCACAATACATTTTGGCCTCAATTTCGGTCGAAATATATGAATTTATTGGATATGTTTTATAACAAAAAGTAGAATACAACTCAATTTTTTCTTTACAGTGCAAAATCAACAAACCCAGTGGTGATCAAATATCACCAAAAGAAAGTTCTATTTGTGTGAACAAATTATAAAAAAAAATTACTATGCGTAGTGTTGTATGATTGTGCAATTGCCAGTTAAAGTAGAGCAGTGCTGAATAGCAAAAAATGGGGTGCCTTCCTCTGGATCAACTGTAGGAACAGGATAGTGTACATGGAGGTTTTTGATTTGTGTGTCTCTTGTTTTTTGTAGATTGCACTGGATGGACCTGAAAATTAGATTACCAGTAACCTAGGACTGCAATATCCACAAAGCTGCTGGTTGGGCTGTATCTTGTAAAGAGGCACTGCGCAAAGAATACAGCCTATACTGCTCTATGTGAACAGTTGTAAACACGAAGCCTGGGCTCACACATGTGCGGTGCGAATTGAAGCTCCCTGCGAAGAGAAAACTCAGTTATTCAGCGTTTCATGTCAGTTTTTGATCAGTATCAGCTCAGGATTGCTTCAGTATTTTATCCTGTTCACAACGGAACACATCTGCGAATCAGATGTGTGCCCATAGAAGATAATGGGCCTGAATTCGCACCTGAGCTGGACTGCACTGCCTAGAAAATGCACACGTTTTTTGTGCAATGCGAAGTGCGAATGCACTGCAGATATGTGAACCGGCCTCATTAAAATGAATGTATTTTGAAATGTCCTGCGAATTGGGTGCGGTGTAAGCCGCATCTAATTAGCATAGGTGTGAACGGGGCCTAAAAGGTGCAGTAAAATGGGGGGCGGGGGCAGTCAATAAAAAGACAAAAAAAAAAAACTCAACGAAATTTCATGATGGAAAATACAATTTATTTCCAAAATAAAAGTCACAGATGCACAAAACACGCATTTTTATCTGCAGAATAAAAGAGCAACTAGAGAAGGGAGAAGGGGAGGGATAAACACGTTGGGAGCAAAGGTCAGGCAAATAATGGGAAACAAAAAAAAAACAGAAAAAAACAAGGAGGAAGCCATGTTTTAAACATTCAGAGCAGAAAAAATAAAACTTGAAAAATGTTAGTAAAGAAATATTAACCCAAGAAAAACTATTCCCTAGGGTAGTGGCAGGAGGCACAGCTTGCATCCACCCACCAGCTAAAAAGACAACAAATAAGAAAAATAAAACATTTCATCACTACAATACATTTTGACCAACATACAGCTAACAAGTGGCTATGTATGTAACCTGTATGAAATTGTTGTTTTAAATGTGCGTTGATTTTTGGATAAGCCTTTGTGTCCTGGTAAAACAGAAATACTTCTCCCCTTTGTACACAATCTTTGAACACTGTGGCAGTCATACTGAAATTGCCATTGAAGAGGGAAAACGATGTATTCGGGGATAGTTCTACATTTACATGGTATTTTTCCAGGAGGTATGAATTTCTGTTTCATTAAGGCACACCTAACCACATTTAACAAACAGTGGTAGCCCATAAAACTAAAAGGTCCGCTGAGATTGTATTACTGTTATATTATCTTGCCTGTTTTGTAAATATAGCATTTCTCGGTCTCTGTCGTAACCTTAGATAAAAATCCAACATTCAAAAAACATTTTGTATCGTATACTGAGAGCTGTAAAAAGATATATATGTACATATTTATATCTATGTCCTGAGTGCTGTTTTTTTTTCTTACCACTTTTTTTTTTTTATATTTTTCTTTTAAAATCACTGTACAACAATAAAAACCGTGAGGAACAAAACGCATGAGTTATGAAGGTGAGGAATTAGATAGGACTGAGACTTTGTGATAGCACAGCGATGAGAACTGGTTGACATACACCCCCCCCCCCCCCCCTTAGTAAAATGGAACATTCCAGATTTCCCTGATTACTGGCCCATGGTGGGGGAATAATGTGGCCTAGTAAATTTTTGGCTTTTCCTATTAAAAATGGTACAAACTGACATAATTGTATAATGTTACAGATTAATATAGGAACAAAATAGATTTGACTGGTAATCATGTAAAAGCCCTCCTGTCATAAACCTACAGCCAGAATTATTATAAATACATATACACAGTAGCAGGAACAAAAGAAACACACAAATACTAATGACGAAATGACAGGGTTGTGCTATTGTGTTTGGCCCTGTGAAATTATGACGTGAATTCCAGCAGCCTTTTGGCTACAATGTGACGGCATCTGTTTTTGGTGGAACAGTGCAAATTGATACACCAGTCATGAGGGAAAAGACGTGGGGGTTTGGGGTCAGATATCCCAGGTTATACAATACATAGTCATTGTATAGAAAGAAAGGCACGTATATGACAGGGTGAGGCAGTGAACGATCAAACGTAATGACCACAGCCCATAATCTGCAACAACAGTACAGGGGCCTACCACAAACATGGAAATATCAAGGCCTTTAAACTAAAACAAAAATAACCCTTTTAAAAAGGTCTACCCCCCCCCCCCCCCCAAAAAAAAAATCCCACATAACACTGAAGGATGAAGGATCTCTCAGCATCCCATTCTCTTGGTAATCTAACATACAAAGCTTTTAATATCATTCCAGTAGCTGGCCATATGAAGGCCTTGGTTCCTAAAATGACCCATACACTAAAAACACATTATGTTGGGGATAAAAGAAAAAAATTCAGACAATCTGAGATTTTGGCGAGTACTTAAGTAGTTTTAGGCTAAAATGAAGCATGTTTGCATGGTGGAAAGTGTATTGATGCTCATCATCTGACAGGTACCCATCAGTGAACAGGGTTGGAGGAACATTTCTCCAACCCTTGAGGACAGTAATTATCAGCACTGATTTCCACCCCATGGGACTCACTGACCGAGCTTGCTACATGGTTGTTCCAGGTTACCAATATAGTTCAGGAGAATATTCATAGTACAATGAAGGTGCATGCACATGGTTGGGTGAGGCTTAAGGTTTATCAATGTGCAAAAGGAGCATTTTATAAAGAACAGATGTGGTGTATCATCAATTCCCTGATATTTGCTGGCAGCAACCATAAAGATAAAAAAAAAAAAAGAAAAGAAACATTAAATGTATAGTATCCCTGTTATAATCTATCAATACTGAATACATAGTGTTCACCGCACTACGAAACATAACAGGTTTAACCCTTAGGCCTCAGAAAACAGCTTTGTCCAACATATTTTTCAAACTCTGCACTTGTAGACAAAGGCTATTGCAGTTCATTAAGGCCTGCGGCAAAGCCAAAGTTACCTTGGCTCATTATCTCCTAAGGGAGAGCCAGAGACTGTATACAGCCTGAGTTATCCGTAATAACTGAAAAGCAAGTGTACATAGATAAAAAATGGTCTGCGCTCTTAAAGTGATATGTTAACCAAATATGCAAACATAAAACAAAATAAATGGATAAAAAGTGATTAAATCATTAAAGTAGAAAAGTCCCAAACAGTGAAGCATGTGACTTTTGTAAAGTCCTCCAATAAACATTGAAAAATTGAAGGGTTCCTACAATGGTGAACGGACCAAGCCAAAAGTTCAGTGAAAATCTTGTGGCTTTATGAAACTAACAAAGGGAATCCACCACCACCCAGAGGGCACGGTTACCAGCTGCACAAGTTTAGACACTTGTGACTAATACCCAGCCAGGGCCTTTTCCTCCAAAGACTTCAGATGTGAGGTCAAATGACGTAGTAAGCCATTTGGTCAGGAAGGTGGTTGGAGGTACAGCTTGTGGACCCATACATGGTACAAGTGGAGATGAGACAATGTCAATTTGGAACATTAAGCTGTAATCTCTACATGTTTCTTGTAAAAACGCCCACTTCATCATGATACAGCCAAAGTTGGCTTTTGCTGTATATCTGAATTCTAGCCCCATTTCCGGATGATTTCGCTTGAACTCTGTTGGCTGTACTGCTTAGGATTCAGATATATATCAAAAACCAACTTTGGCTTTCTCCTGATGAAGTGGGCGTTGTCCCACAAAACACGTAGAGATTACAGCTCCTGCTTAGTAGGAATTTAAAGTAGAGTTCGCCTCATCTCCACTTGTACCGTGTATGGTTCCACAAGCTGTACCTCCAACCACCTTCCCAACCAAATGGCTTACTACATCATTTGACCAGACACCCAAAGTCTTTGAAGGAAAAGGTCCTGGCTGGGTATTGGCGACAAGTGTCTAAACTTGTGTAGCTGGTAAGTGTGCACTCTATGTGGTGGTGGATTCACTTTGTTTGTTTCATAAATTCATAAGATTTTCACTGAACTTTTGGCTGCTAGTCTGTTCTCCATCCAAGGAACCCTTACATTTTTCCATGTTTATTGGAGTACTTTACATAAGTCACATCCTTCACTGTTTGGGACTTTTTTACTTTCTATAATGATTCTTTCAATCACTTTTTATCCATTTATTTTATTTTATGTTTGCATATTTGGTTAACATGTCACAGTAAGAGCGCAGCCCATTTTATTATCTATTGCTATTTATGTGTATTTCACTTTGAGTTGCTGCTATAATTATTAGGTTTGTTTCCAGCGCAGTTTTCTTTTTTTTATAAGGAAGTGTACATGCCTCTACAGCTCTGCGAGTTTCCCCTAAACCTGTATATGGTTGTAGTGCAGTTGCCAAACCCTTCCTAAGTAAATGCATATTTAGCATTTAGATGTATTCATTGTTACATTACCTCAGATCACGTATTAAAACCTTTGCACTTAATTGTAGGTTATATAAAATATACACTGAGCACAATCTACATAGGACTATAGTATGGCTCAATAGTAGCCTGCCATGGCCCACTGAGATTCACGGTTCTCTCTTTCCATTTGTTAAGATGGGTCTTGGAGAAGTTCAGAAGACTAGATGTTGGGGATTTGCCGTTATATGTATGTCGTGTCCACTAATGAACAATACTTTTTAGGGGACAGATCAGTCTGTGTACCCTGTCCTCTACCTTCCCTTATTAGGAAATAAGCTGATTTACAAGCATTTCTCAACCATGGTCCTCAAGTACCTTGACATATCACATTTTGAAGATTTTTCTCAATGGGAACAGCTTCAGTAAGGCTGAAGTAAAACCATGGAAGTCCAAAAAAAAAAATCCCTGTTTTAAGATCTTAAGATAAGAAAAACCGATGTTAATCTTTGAACACGGTGGTTAGGTGCAAAGTAAATAATAGCTAGGAACCTAATCCATGGCATTGACATCTCCATCCCTCTTAATACTGTTCCTCCTCTAATGCTAGATCATGCTTGGTGAGTACATTCCCTAGTTCTATTTACTCCAGAAAGAAGCACAATGTGACCTTATTGAATGTCACACACCACCACAGGGCATAAGCACAACGGTATAAATACAGGAGAGGAACACACAGACTTTTCCTACCTTGACCTATGCTATTAGAGAAGACCAAGAGAACGTACCCCACTAAGTAGCAGTGAGAACAGAAGACCTCTACAGTCCTTTGTTATATTTCAGCATAACAAATGAATTAATGATTTCCCTCATGTGCTTTGAAGACATTAAGAGAATAACACTTCTCCTAATGAATGTTATCTGTTACTGTCTATGACAAAATGGCTGTTTTGATGTTGCGTGAGCCACAAAAAGTAAAAATGGTTGTGTAAGCTGTGTAATCAACCTGATATAGTGTGAGATTTTGAGACAACAAAAACATATGTAGTTACATAATTCTTTATCACACTTACTATACACCATACATTTAAAGCAGCAGCCCTTTTCCAAAACATAAAAGATTTTCTCAGCAGTAAATGGGAGTTCCATCTCCCTGTGCTTAAAGTTTGCACCTCCTGCCAATCTCAAGGAACCAGTGGTTTTAAAAAAAACTGCATCATAGTAATGCTCCCCAAAGCTAGTAATTCAGCTTTTATTTTATGGAAAAACAAAGAAGCTGATGTCACTTATAGCAAAAGTTCTGAACAGTTTCGATTTAAAGAGGAATTCTAGGCTAGATCTAGCCAAGCTTGGCCCCCATCACCTCCTATTCTAACTACCCTGCATAATAAGTATGATGCTTATACATACCAATTCTGAGGGCACTCCGGTCACATGATCACCTCCTGGCAGCAGGCTTCAGGGGAAAGGATTAACTGCCGACAGCAGATACCTCAAAGTAAACCCCCCAAGCATTACATCCATTGTCTGTGCTCTCTCCTTTCCCCTGAAGGTGGTCGTTGGGGAGATCACATGACCAGACTGAAGGGCCCTAAGAATAGGGAAGTATTCCTTCTAGTGGTTAGAAGGGGGAGGGAGCCATTCTAAGCTTAGATAAAGTTAGCTTGGAATTCAACTTTAAGGCTTTAAGATAGCAAACAACCTGGTGGTTACCTGCCATAGCCAGGCTGCCACTGCTTGGCGCATTAAAGTGCTCTTGGTTCACACACACAGTGGCAAACCTGCCCTGGAAATCGCACCACTTTCCAGGTTTGGGCCATACGGTAGGTGGGAACCTCTGCAGAGATGGGTAATAGCCTGCATGACAGATTCCTTTTAAGGGAGCTACAGGTTCTTTCCAACAACTGTTTCTACAGTTCTAACATTTCCTTATTTTCTCTCGAATGCCTTGTGACTACCTGTTTTAGCCAATAGGCAACAGAAAATCACAAAAAAAAAGTTTTTAGCAGAACAATGGAAATCACTTTTAAAGAGACAACGTAGCTGCACCTGGATAAAGCAATTCAATTGGAGATTCCAGGGCAGGTCTTTTAGTGTTTGTTGAACACTATACTGCTCACCATCGAATCAGGGAAATTCTCACTGGGGCAGATACATACTTACACACACGCACCCATTTATATATATATATATATATATATATATATATATATAAAAATATATATATATATATCTGCCTACTAACACGAGTTCCTGTTGCCTGTCCCCTGCCCAGGTGGGGCAGATTCTTGCACCTAGGTATTAAAATATAACAGAGGTCTAACATAACTTAACATTAATGACACACACTGACTGCCCATGGCTGTTGGCACTTGTATGACATGGGGTTACCATTCACTCACACTTCCCCATTAACTGAGATTTTCCTAGATGCTAAACTTCAATTATCAGGAAACCAAAGACCAATGGCTCTCAGACTAGGTAAGCAGACCTTTTTTTTTAGATTTGTATTTCGACATATATATAATTCTATATGTTGATATTTAATATTAAATTATTTTATAACGCTGCATAAGCCTATATAGGGTTTATTTATATTATCTCTTTTATCTTTCTATACTTTTCAAGCGGAGGCTCAGATGCAGAGAATATTCTACATATATAGCAAAGTAAACATGAATGACATTTAGCTTAAAACTTCTGTCAAGGCACATAGGCCTCATTCTCACGGTGGACGTAATTCCAGCACCTCTGTGGGGGTTCCTGGCCACATTCTGCCAAGCGGCTCTCTGAGTGGCCAAAATGCTGCTGGCGTTTTTACCTATAAAGTGATGCAGCACAATGTGAGGCAAGCATTTGGCTAAATTGGGTGTATTGATCATCCAGAACAATACGCTTTTTTGGCGGGTGTCTGGGGGCACATATTAGGCATCAGAAATGTTTGCTGAACACCCCCTTATAACACCTGTGGATATGGGGCCTTGCAAATTAAGTGGCACCTTCAGCTTACCTCTTTGCAATATTTCACAGACCTCTCAAGAAGCGAAAGAGTTACACTGAGACTAGGACTAAATTCCCCAAAGAACATTTTTTGAACAGGGAACTGGGGAGGAGAAAGCAAGTAAAGATACTTTTTTGTGACAAAAAGGTACCATAGAACAAATAAAATAAAAAAATGAAAACTATCACCATGCACAAAATACCAAAATAAATTTTTGTGAAAACAATTCACATTTTGATTACTGGAGGCAGTGCAGAGTCAGGGGCAAGGGGAGTTAGGACTGAGCATGGGGTATCCACTGGCTGTTATCCAGGGGTCGTCGTAAGAGCTCTTCAACATGTCGGGCCACATCCATGCTGTCATCTAGGTCAAACTCACCATCAGGATCAAGAACAGAGTCAGGGCTGCAGGAAAAAAAAAAGGAGAAGAAATCAGAGCAATTCTACTTTACTGGCATTAAAGCCGAACTATAGTGTAGGGAAAAGGCACTACTACCCCAAATTTTCATATTAACCTCCTGAGCTGTCGGTTGCAGGAAAAGCAGTCACTCAGCTGCTAACACAATAATCAATGAAGATGATCCGCAACTCCATACATGCTCTTCAATACTACATAAAACAGGTAGCTACAGCAGATGTTAACGCATTTCAGCCATGACGGTCTTGTTCACAACAAGGCCATCATGGCTGAAACGCAATAACGTCTGAAGTACCTACCTGTTTTAGAGAGTATTAATACATTTTAAATGCGAAGAAAACGTCTCCATCCATGAATGTCACCCCCTAGATTTCTGCCAGTGGCCATCTTGTGTAAGGGCAGATGATTCCTGTAGTATTTACTTCCTGGAATCCATGTGCTCTTAGCTCAGGCATGCAGGCAAGAGGGTGTGCTTAGATGAGAAAGCCCCTCCTTCCCTCCTGGGATGTATGACAATTTGTCTAGGCATGGAAACCAGGAAGTAACTAAAGAAATCCAAAAAAAACTGTTTAAAACAATTAAATATGCTATACTTTCCTATCCATTTACTAATGCTAGCAGGATTAAAAATAGTCAATGTTGACTGAGAGAGTGAAGTTCCACTTTAAGTAGAAGTTGCAGCACAAACCACAGTCACATAACCAGCAATAAACCCCAGGTAGCACATTACAAGGGGGAAGAAATTATGATTTCCGCTTGTTCACTCTTATTTGGCTCCTGTCTGCAAAATAAGATGCAGTTAAAGGAGTTGTAAAGGCAGAAGGTTTTTTATCTTGGTGCAGGTATTAACATAAAAACCTTTTGTGTGTAGCAGCCTCCCCAGCACTCCCCTAATTACTTACCTGAGCCCCATCTCTCTCCAGCTCTGTCCACAAATGTCTAAGCCATAAGAGACCATCCTCCTGATTGGCTGAGACACAGCAGTGGCGCCACTGGCTCTCATGGCTGTCAAAGTCAGTCAGTCAATCAGGGGAGAGAGGGGGCGGGGCGCCAGGCTCCGTGTCAGAATGGACACATGGAGCTGTGTCTTTGCTCCAGTGCCCCCATAGGAAACTGCTGATTGAGGGGGCACTCCATAGGAGGGAGGGGCCAGGAAAAGCAAAGATGGACCTGAGAAGAGGATGATTCAGGCTGCTCTTTGCAAAACCATTACACAGGGCAGCCAAGTATAACATGTTTTTTTTTTTTAAAACAAGACTTTATTATCTTTTTTGCCTCTTGCCATAGAAACATTTTCATAAGAGCTCAACACATTCCAGATGTGTCAAACCAAAAGCTGTGCAAAGATTTACAATTTGTTTTCTTTAGAAAGCAGCCACATCTTGAGTAGAAATGCCTGTACTCTTCCAACATGCTGTGAAGAAGAATCCTCTCTCTGCTTGTGGAAGGAGTGGTACCTCTCAGCAAAAGTCCAACATACCCTCTGCTAAACCAGAGCTAGAGCTCTCAATGAGTAGGCAGTATGAGCTTAAGAGGGGTAGTTACCTGCACAGAGATGAAGATGGGGTGCAGTCTCTGATCTCCCTGTTAACCCCTTCCCAGCCAGTGTCATTAGTACAGCGACAGTGCATTTTTTTTTCTTTTTTTTTTAGCACTGATCACTGTATTAGTATCACTGGTCCCCAAAAAGTGTCAGTGTCAGAATGTCTACAACAATATCACAATCCCATTAGAAGTCGCTGATCGCCATCATTCCTAGTAAAATAAATAAATAATAATAAACCATAAGATTATAAACGCTATAATTTTTGCGCAAACCAATCAATATACACTTACTGGAATTTTTTTTAACCAAAAAAAATTACATAAATGTTATTGTGATACACTATAGCACCAGGTCAAGTGGCTAAACAGAACAGAATGGACATTCATAACATTTGTAGAACGATCTGCTATCCACGTGACCCCTTTTCAACAGCAATTCAATTACCGAGGGAAGCGGGGCTTGTTTTTCTAGTCCAACTGCAGACAGATACAAGTCAATTGTAAAAGAGTACATTAATTGGTTATTAGACTGAGCAGCAACATATTTCTAGAGTGTAATCTGACAGATACTCACTTCTGCGGGTATAGATTATAGTGTGATTGAGTACAAACTGCAGGGGACGGTGCCTGGTCCATGTAGCTGTTTGCTGGGATGACATCAGAAGCAACAAACCTTACAAAAAGAAGAAGGGCTGAGTTACACATGCTTACAGCAAAAACTTTATTACAACCTGTTGATGCACATGTTTGACTGTGAACATCAGTACTTCTCAAAGAGCAACACCAACTGTGAGAGCCTTTCATCACAACATACAGAAGTAAAAGAGTTTATAGCCAGTGGAACCACTGAAGCTGAACTTTACCCAAGCTACAAATATAATATTTATTTGTAGATGATCAAATATACTGTAAATTGTGTGCCTCATTATTAATCTGCAAGTCACCTGCCCCCTCCACACCATTCACAAACCTTCCATATCACTGTTATATGGGTCTCAACCACTGTATAAATCAATGCTTGTGGCTGCAATCAGTGTGGCCACCAGAATGCCTTTAACGCTCCTGCTCACATTATTCCTAGTCTAGTCACTGATTAGGAGCCAGTAGGAGAGTTTGGGTTTGGCCACGCGGATTAGTCACAAGTCCTGCTACATACAGCAGCCAAGATCTGTACAGTAGTTCTAGGCAAAACATGAGAATGGGAACAAGTTTTGCCATGTATGAATTCCTTGGAGATTAGATTCGATGTGGCACATTGCATATTGAACATCTCTAAAAAAAACAAAAAAAAAACAACATAAAACAATGAATAGAATGTATAGAGGCTCATTCACAGGTGCATGGATCAGTACATCCATGCAGAGGGCCATGTTTAGCTACCTGGTTCACACTAATGCAATGTGGGAAACGCACAAGATTCGCCGCGGGTGTCAATGTTATGTTAACGACACCCAAAACAGATCGCAAAGTGCAGTGCGATTGCCAGAATTGCATAGCATGGATGTGAACACCCATGTGATGCGATTCAGGTGCAGGGGGGGGAGGAAGGGTCGTGCACCATTTTGGTGTGAATGCGATGCAATTTCAGCCAAACAAAATCACACTGCATTCCTGTGCACATCATATGCCATGTATGTGCGGTACAATTCCTGTGCGAATTGCATGCAGTATTTTAAATGCACCAGTGTAAGCCTAGGCAAAGGTACAGGTGATCCGTGCAGCCAACCTGGTAAAATCAATGGCAGGCTGAAGACTGCATTGATCTACACACACACACACACACACACACACACACACACACACACACACCCCTGAGTGTAGATCCCTGCAGGACTGATTCACAGCTCTGAACACGGATTACCCGTGCCTCCTGCACAGATATACATTGCCCTATTTATGGGTGTACTGATCACTGTGTCTGTGTGAATGAGTCCTTACGCTCAAAATATAACTAAAGGCAAAAATTGTTTTTACTTTTAGATAGAGTGAAGAGGGTTTAAAACACTTGTCAGGCTTTTATTAGCATCTGTACTCCCTGTTAGGTAAATTAACCATTTCTCTTTGTCCCATTATCACCATCACTGAAAGTGAAAAAAAAAAAACATTTTTGACTTGCATGTAAATGTCGTATCTTGGAATACAGTACAGGACACAGGCTGGATATTTAAACACCATGGGTTATATCCTGCTAATCGGGTGATTGGACACTGGCAACGTTTTGCTAAACACAACCCTTGGGCATACCCCTATAGCTCTTCCCCAATGTGTCAGGTCACCTTAAGGCGAGGTGACAGATGCACACCGTAGGGATCAGGGGTGCACCGCAAGGTTGTTCACCCTACGGCTGACTGCTGCAGACGGGGGACAGATCCCACTAGGGTTGGAGTGTAAGATTCCCTGGGGCGCGGAGTCTAAGAGCCAGCAGGTGTTCACCAGCGCCTCTAGTGGTGAGGATAGACTTGGCTGCAACTGACTCCAGGTCGCGACCCCCAGGGTCCCCCAGCTCACACCCACAGTAGGCAACAGGAGGATAGGGATGGTGAGGGACAAAGCCAAGGTCGGGGCCACAAGCAGACGGGAATAGTCGGAGACACGCCAAAGGGTCAGGATCACAGGCAAACAGGGATAGTCAAAGACAAGCCAAAGTCGGTAACGGGAAACAACAGAATCGCACACGGCAGGTAACAGGAAGCTAACACACAAAGGAATACACAATGGTTGATCAGCACTGATGGTCTGCAGTGCACAGGTTAATATAGGGCTCCCTGATAGAACAGGAGGGAAGAGTGGCCTGTGTACTGTACACCAAAATATGGAGTTTACAGGTCAAAATTCCTTTTATCCTAATCCTACAGTACAGGACAGATATTCATACACCCTTGGTTGTCCCTAAGAAATTCTCATCAAATATAGTGCAATGCAGTCTTTAAATACCATAAAGCAAGTGTGTCATAACAATCTCCAAGGAAAATTGTATGTAACCAAAAAATGATGATAAACTTAAAAATATTATGTGAAATTATTCAAAGGTCCATAAATGCAATTACAAAGTTAGTAAGGTTGAATGGATGCCAATCCATCCAGTTCAACCTGAGTGAGTATGCACGTCTACAATTATCCCTGTACATTGCATCTCATTAAGATACGCATCTATTATATTATGAATTATGGTACCCATATAGCGCCGTCAATTTACACATACATTGCACACTCACATCGGTCCCTTTGTCACACGGTATCTGTGCAGCGGTCTTACAAGCCCAATTTGTATGGAAAAAAATACACTTTTTGACCAAAAAAAATAAGACAACAGTAAAGTTAGCCCATTTTCTTTTTTTAGATAATGTTACGTCAAGTAAATTGATACCCACTACCCATACTTCAAAACTGCACCCGCTCATGGAATGGCAACAAACTTCTACCCTTAAAAATCTCCATAGGCAACGTTTAAAAATGGTTACCAGTTTAGAGTTACAGAGGATGTCTAAACTTAGAATTATTGCTCTCGCTCTAATCGATCACGGCGATACCTCACATGTGTGTGTTTGAACACCGTTTTCATATGCAGGCACTACTTGTGCACACAAGCTCGGCGGGACAGGGCGCTTTAAACTTTTTTTCTTCTCATTTATAAAAAAATTTTTTACACTGTCCTTTATACAAAAAAAAAGGTCACTTTTATTCCTATTACAAGGAATGTAAAGCTTCATGTACACGGGACATCATTTAACCTATCCTGAACGACTTAACTTGACAGCTAGAAACCAGCATTTAAAAACGTTCCGTTTAGCTGCGTTTACATGGTACGTTTTTTGCGTTCCAAAAAATGGTTCTAAACTCAGCTGCCTAGAGACGCCTATTTTACATGTACTGATAAGATAACAGAGGAGAGTTCAGGGGCAGCTGAAAAAAACGCCCAGGCAAGAGATATCTGTTTACCAGCAGCAGTGTACTGCAGGCCTAAACATCCCTTGTAAAAGAAAAAAAAAACATGACAGGACCTCTTAAATGTGAGATCTGGGGTCAACAAGACCTTAGATCTCATATTTACATAAAAATAAAAATAAATCCCCTTTAAGATCATTGGGCGGAAGTAGCGTTTGACATCACTTCCGCCCTCCAATGCTATAGAGCCGAGTGGGGGGCCATCTTTCCCTCACTCAGCATCCAGGCTGTAAGGGGAGCAGATGCGATAAGGTAACAAGACGTATGTCCCCTTCAGGGGGTTAATCCTCTGGTGTCTTCAAACTTTTCCTGTCTCCTCATCACCAAGAACAGGGATAAATTCATAAAAGGCAAAAAGGAAAAGCCATCAGTGTTTACCATTTTTAAAGTGGTACACCTTGGAGGAAACTGCATCCTTTAAGGATTCTATGGAGCGGAAGGCTGATTTGGAACTGAATAAGGCCTTTACCACTGCAGGGGCTACCTGCAGGCTGGCTGTGGCTCTGACCTCAATTGCCTGAGCCGTCAGGGTCTGGGCTTCGAGTGTGGAGTCGGCCTTAGGTTCCTGGTTGAAAAAACAATTATTCTCATCAAATCTTCAGGTCCCGAAATTGTCAGCTGAATTAATTGCGGAAGCAACGGTGCACTTAGTCAGCTTCACCTCCCGCATCATAGCTCACTCTATCATGGCTAGACGGGCTCTTTGGCTGAAACACTGGTCCACAGACTCTGCCTCAGAACAGGCTTTATGTTCTATCCCCTTCTCAGGGGGCACTCTCTTTGGTAAAATGTTAGAAGAGGCAATTCGACAGGTGACTGAAGGAAAGTCTGGTCTTCTCCCCCAGGATTGGAAGCGTCCTTCGCAGTTGTTTCGGACTAATAGAAGACCCTGGAATCAGTTTAAGGATGCCAGGGCCTACCGCCCGGGTAGAGAGTTCTCACACTTCTCATGGCAAAATTGTGGCACCTTTGCTGATCACTCCAAATCTAAAACTCCTCAGGCTTCCAAAACTACAGCTAAGTCCTTCTTAAGGGCGGCCCACCAGGAATCGCCAGTAGGGACAAGACTAGCTATCTACAGCAGTATCTGGGAGGAAAGAATAACAGATTCCTGGGTCTTGGAAGTGGTTGGTAATGGCCTTCATCTTCAGTTCCAAAGTTCCCCTCCAAGAAGTTTCTTTGTTTCAACAAAAATCCCCACTTCATCAGAGAAGTGAGTGTCACTGGAATAATACATCGCAGAGTTACTCACACTTCACGCAATATATCATACCAGTGCCACAGGAAGAACAGGGTGAGGGGGTATACTTCACTTTTTTTCTCGTCCAAAAAATGTCAGGAAAGTGGCGCCCTGTCTTGGATCTAAGAAACCTGAGCTCCTTTCTGAAGCCACAGTCATTCCAGATGGAATCCTTCAAGATCATTTCAGCATTAATTTGCCGGGGTGACTGGATGGTCTACGTGGACCTTGAGAATGCTTATTTCTATATCCTGGTGGCCTGAGTTCGTCAGTACTTTCTGAGGTTTTTCTACGCGGGCAACCATTTTCAGTTCAGGTGCCTTTCCCTTTGGCCTCAGCTCGGCTCCAAGCACTTTTACAAAAGTTCTAGTAGCAGTGATCGCCTATCTTCGGCAAAGAGGAGTAAGAATATTTCAGTACATGGACAGTGTCCTAATTCTTGCTCAATCCGAGAATCTTTTGCTACAGCACCAAGATCAAGTTCTTGCCACCTTAACGCAGCTTGGATGGATGATAAATACACAGAAAAGCCATCTCACTCCGTGCCAAAACTTAGTTTATTTGGGCATCTCTTTCGGCACGCTCCAATACAAAGTATTCCTTCCATAAGACAAAATAGTTTGCATTTCAGTGGAAGCTTTGGAGATAGCATTCTTTGCTATGATCACAGTACACAGAGGAATGAGTTTTTTTTTAGGGAGCGTGACGGCCGGTATTCTGGCAGTTCCATGGTCGCAACAGCACACAAGATTTCAATTCGGTCTTCTCAGCCAATGGAATCGTGGTTCGCTGCATACAGAGATAACCTAGCCCGGGGAAAGCGCATCAACCCTGCTGGTTGGATCATGATCACGTCTCCAGGGTTGGGGCGCTCATTGCCGGGGATTGAATGCTCTGGGGAAATGGCTCCCTCAGGTTCCCAGTCCGTCACACCTACTAGAACTCAGACAGGCCAGGGAAGCTCTAAAGGCTTTTCTTCCCATCATTCGAGGCAAGAGGGTGAAACTACTGATGGACAACAGGAAGGCAGTTTCTTATGTCATGAAGCAGGGAGGAACAAGAAGTCTACGCCTCCTCCAGATGGCAGCAGAGATCTTCGGGTTTGCAAACCTCCTAGATGTCTCAGGGGCATATCTCCCGGGGGTTCAAAACACCATGGCTGACCGCAACTTCTCCAACAACACGGAGTGGATGCTGAACCCAAAGAATCTAGTGGAGGTCTTCAATCAGTGGGGGATACCCGAGGTAGACCTTATGGTAACGCCAGACAATTGTCAAGTTCCCAGGTTCTTCTCCAGGTTCTTCTGTCAACAAGCGCTGCCACAGGATGTTCTCTCAGGAGTGGAATTTCAGTCAAGTACACATATTCGTTCCGATGGCTCTGATTCTCAGGTCACTGCTGAAGATTGTGGGAGAGAAAGTCTCTGCAAAAGTAATTGCTCCATTCTGGGGAGGAGGCCATAGTTTTCCCTCCTCTGTCACCTGGCAACATGCCCACCAATCAAATTGCCTCAAGCCCGGGACCTGCTCCTTCAGAACGACTAGTTCCACCCTGATCCCACCCATTGGCCTTGACTGCGTGGCTTTTGAAAGGGACAGGCTAAGCAGTCTAAATCTTTGTGAATCGGTAGCGTCAACCCTGCTCGCAGCAAGAAAGCTGTCTACTAAGGCCACCTATCACCGAGTGTGTTAGAAATTCAAAGGGATTTCTGCTCAGCAGGGGTTTTAGTTTCAGACGCCATCAGTGGCTAATGTGCTGACATTTCTTCAGTCCGGTCTGGATGTAGGTATGAGCTACAACACCCTTAAAGTCCAGATTAGTAGCAGCATTAACTTTTATTCCTTGGGCTAGAGATCAACTCACAGTCAGGTTTCTCAAGGCAGCCAACAAGAGTCGGCCCCCGTTTCATCCCATATTTCCAAGATGGAATTTGCCATTCGTGCTGAAAGGATTGTTAAAATCACAATTTTTCCCAGATTCAGTCAGTTCAATATATTTTCTTACCTTGAAGATTGTATTCCCCAGAATTCCCCAAAGGTCATTTCATCATACGAGGTGAAAGCAATTCAAACAGCATATTTAATGGAAGACCTCTCCCCTCCCCAGGAGATCTGTGCGCATTCAACCAGAGCAGTTTCGCCCTCCTGGGTGGCCTGGTGAAAATCAGTGGATGTGGTCTGTAAAGCGGCAAGCTGGAGTTCTCTTAATTCTTTAATTGAGCATTACAAGCTGGACGCGGTGTGGCTTCTTCCCAATCAAGTCTCATGGAAACTTCTGTGTTGTCCTCTGCTTTGTCTAGATGTTAATAAATTTACCTTTTTGGCAGCACCTGGTGTCTGTTTTTTCCCCCTCCCTTTGTTTTTGTTAGTTAGGTCCCGAGGTTGTGCTGACATGAGGCTAAGCCAGGAAAATGGAAAATTGTTATTAATACTTACCGTAATTTTCCTTTCCTGCCTCATGACAGCACATACCATCCCTAGGCCGTCGCAAGCTTTTTACAAGGACATCTGCATCAGGTACTGCCTGTCTTTTATGTCTATTCAGGGGTGTCCTACACGGGGTCAAGGGGTGGCATTGACCCGAGGCTGTGCCATGAAAGGAAAAGTATTGATAACAATTTACAATCCCCCCCCCCTCGTTTTTAGAAGTGATCACATATCCTCTAAGCTCCTTATGCAGCTGAGAACACAGAGCTGGGGGAGTAGAAACAGCTGTACACTGAGCTTCCCAGTGATCATTGGAGGAGAGCACACTGAGTTCTAACACAGCTAGAGATCTGACCACAGTGTGTTCTCCTGCTTAGTCATTTTTTAATAATAAACAGAGAGACTGGCAGGATTCCCAGGGATATCACACAAAGGAAGCAATAAAAAGAAAACAGGATACCTTTTAAACGCAAGTACATGGTACAGCAGGCACATATAAGGAATATGAAATGTTCAGTTTACATATGCTTTAAGATAAAAAATAAATTAAATATATATATGCACATGATAAGAATAAAATTTGGAGATATTCACTGCATGACCTGAAAAGCTCTGAGACTGTTATAAGCTATGCTGGAATCTGTACCATCAGTTACAACTACTGTACAACTATGCAGGTACAGTCACTTTTCATTGGAGATCATATTCAATGACAGAGATCTGTTAAGCACCCCATTTGCTGCTCTAGTATTAAAAATAAAATGTCAATTGACCAGTGATAATCATTAACATGGCATGCATGTAAATATGTCAGGAAAAGAGACTTACTCTGGAACAACTTGCTTTATAGCTGGCTTCACATAGCCATCTCCTTTAGCTGCAAAAAACAAGTAAACAAACTTAAAATTAAGGAGAAATTATTTAAAGAAACTCATTATTTCCTTCTGTGATAGTACATGAGAAATAGTTGTATACAGACAGATAACTGGTATATGGAAAGTTTCTTACAAGGATTGCAGAGAACTGGGGTGTAATACTTTGAGAACACTTCATCTTTGGGACGGTCAGGGTACACATAGATGAGATAATTGAGGTCCCCCAGTCGGTCCGCCAGTGAACGTACGGAGAAGTCTCGGCTTGTAAAAGGCATCAGATTCCACAAGGCTCTGTCCGCTAGGGATACACAAACAGAATGTGAAGTAGGTAGATAAGTTAAGAATAAAGTTACAGCCGATTCAGGGTGAACAGCTAAATGTATATAACCCAGAAAAATATATCCGCTGATGTCTAAAATGTATAAACAGTATGTTTCATTCTTCCAGAAATGAAAATCCAGATTCAGATAATACAATATGTTATTCTTCAAAGTATTCTTTGTACAGGAAACTTGCTTCTTTCGAGTCCTGTTCCAAGACAACATTTACCTACTTTATTCTGGCTCAGAAAGCAGAAGGCTCAATGGCCTGTACACACAATGATTGACAACTGGGCCCAAAAGGTATACAGTGCTCAAGGGAAAACTGCCTCCAGAATATGATAAGCATTGTCACACTAACACCCCACAAGCACCAAGTACATAGTTAACTTACGCTACAAGTTTAAATCCACCAGCTATTTTCGTCACTCCTATGTATTAACACAGAAATACCCCCATTTTGTAGATAACAGTTCTACTGGGGCTACAGGCTATGATTTTAGATTTCAAATACAGTGCAAGAAGTAGTACTAAGCTCATAAGTTTAGATATTGACCAGAAGATTGGGCAGGGTCTAGGCATGTTTATGCACCAGCTGCACTAAGTGTTGGTTGTAAAGGACATTCTTGTAACACAGATACTACTAGATCCAAGATATCACTTTTTGGACAACCATGTCAGAACATAATTGTCTAACAGCGAAACACATTACACATAAAGGCTAAAGTGGGGTGGTATAGACTGACTGCGAATGAAGTAAGACATGCCTGTAAGAGCTTCTGCTTAATAAAGATCTGCTTTAACGACAAGTAAATTTATCTATACTACATAGAAGCTTTCTATATACCTATTGTGCTGCATAGCACTTCTAAAACATGCCTCTGAGGACCCGTCTAAGACTGATACATTCTGACACAAAAACCAAGATGGTTCAGGGTCTATGGCACAAAAAGCAGCCCCTCAACAAGGCCTGAAATATGAGGCAGCCACTACAGTGATGAGTATGTCTCAAAAAATATTGGGAGCAGCCCCCAACAACATCATGTCCTGGATCAATGCCAATTATTGCAAGAGAGGAGATGGTATGGAGGATTTTAATGCTCAGCAGCCAAACAAACTCCTTGAAACTCCACAATTTGATGCTGAGGTTGGCTTATAGGACCTGATTCCAAGTAGCTCAAAGCAAAAGGTCAGTAAAGTAACCTACAATGGAGATGCCCTGCAGGTGTAACAGGGCTAAACACCAGGGCAACCATTTTGGTAAAGGCTCGAGAGACTGAACTGATGATGATTTACTAATCCTAGCTCTGAGAAAGCTGTAGTCATACTTTGGATTACCAAAAAGAGTACATGCTTCTCTTAATACAGAAGCTTGGAAAACCCTGCATTGTCATAGAAAAAATAATTGCCCACAGAGGAACATTTTGACAAAATACATTAGGTTTGCTTAGTAAGCATAGCAACATCTCACTGAAACACCTAAAATGCTCCTGTAATTCAACAATGAGATTTACGTAAAGTAGAATCAATAAAGAAAACAAATCTCCATGCATCCTCTCAGCTACTATAAGACAGTTTAGGACAGAGGATGGGTCTGAAATGTAGATATTTTTAAATGTGAAGTTCTGAAAATTTCAGGCAATCATTAAAATATACCTAGATCCAAATGTTTTCCTTTTATTTATTTTTTTAAACAGAGTATAATAATGGTTAAAATTCCTGTTAGGTTTTTTTTTTTGTCAACTAGAGAGCATGAATCTCCCTAGTAGAAACTCAGACTGCAAAAGCAGCCTTTGTTTTGTAGAGTTGTTTTATGTTGTAGTCAAGCTGATGCGGACCATCAAGACTGCTACAACACAATTGATGCACTGGAATATTTTGTGCAATAACTGCTTGGTTTACAAAAAAGAAAAAAAGAAGGATGTTAATCATCTAGATCACAAGAGTAGCTGTATATACGTCTGCTTGGAATTCTGTTGAGTAAAGTCTCACGAGGAACTTACGTAGCTCAAACTTCCATGCTATTGTGATGCCCCCAATTTCCGAGTCACTAAAGCGTAGAAGAAAAGTCCCATCCCTTTTATTCACCAACATGTCATGAGCCTGCTGCTTGTTGACAAAGCCTAAAATTGCCCTGTAAAAAAAAAAAAAAAAAAGAAGAATAACGACATAACATTTAGGATGGATATGGAAAAGCCTACCTGGAAAGAACATAGTAGGAAAAGTCAGGATACAGACTTATAACAGCAATATGTCTAGCTGCACTAGAGAGATATTATACCTTATATAGGATTGCTATATGCAACCTGTGGAGAACACAGGCTAATGTGCTTTCATTTTGGAGGATCTCCACCTTCTCTCCAGTCACTCATTATAGACCACAGACCACAGAAAAGATATTTACGAGCTGCCCTACTGCCTGGCTATCATGAATGTGTGAACTACTGTTCTTCTCTTCCCGTGAGCTGGCACAGCTTAAACTGCACCTCCCGCCACAAGGAAAAAATACTCAGCAATGCCCAATGCTGACCGAGTGGTGATACCGACCAATTCATACATGCTCATCTGTTGATCCCTCACCATGAAGTTTGAAAACAAATGTAAATTTTTTTTTTTTAACATGCATGACCAAGCATACAATATTATTTCTTGTTGAGATTCAAACCTTGGGGTGTTTAATAGATGATTTTTACTCATTTGACAATACTTCAATAATATGGTTTGTGTAAACATGTTTGCTAAATTAAATACAACTCATCTGTTAATATAATTACAATTGGGTCCCTGTTATGTGTCCTTATTTATTATATTGTAGAGTATATTCCAGAAGAACTGATAACCCCCCAAGGTGGGTAGGAAAACCCAAAACTACAAGGTGGGTAGGATCAGGGGCAAAAACTAGGCTAGGTAATCCCATTGCTGATGCTCTATGTAATAAAAAAGAAGCCAGGGTTAACCTTAGCCTAAAGAAAAACAAACTGAAATCTTTTAGGAGGAGGGAAGTAAAAATAAAATAATGGGGTTGCATAATTGTGCACACCCTCTTATAATTGGGGATGTAGCTGTGTTCAGAATAAAGCAATCACATTCAAACTCATGTTAAATAGGAGTCAGTACACACCTGTCATCATTTTAAAGTGGAAGTAAACTCCCCTATCGTTTTCAGCCAAGGAAGCTGCCATCGTTGCCTCTGTTTAATCTTCAACTGCTATGGTGCTGCACATGTGATTTGTTATGACACCAGCCATTGGATGGTTTGATAGTTTGGCTGAGAGCACAGCCAATGTGCAGTTAGCATTCCCGGCATGCCTTTTTTTTTTTTTTTAACTGTTTAAATCAATGGGTTTACTTCCACTTTAAGTGCCTCTGATTAACCCCAAATAAAGTTAAGTTTTTCTAGTAGGTCTTTCCTGGCATTTTCTTAGTCTCATCCTACAGCAAAAGTCATGATCCGCAGAGAGCTTCCAAAGAATCAGAAGCATCTCATTGTTAAAAGGTATCAGTCAGGAGAAGGGTACAAAAGAATTTCCAAGGCATTAAACATACCATAGAACACAGTGAACACATGCAACCCGCATCGCGATTTGAAGTGTCGTTCAAATGAATGGCATATCGAATGCGAGTCCCGCATTTTGTAATTTACACCTCAGTGCTGTCAAATCGTGGGCAAATCCGTGGCAAATCTGCCCGTGATTTGACAGCACTGAGGTGTGAATGATGTAGTGTGAACGAAGCTTAACTAGACAAAACATAAGACTTGCAAACCAAACAAATAAAAGGGAAACAGAACAAATATTCCTTTGAATAGCAATGGGGCATAACCTACACATGTGGATCCACATGTATAAAGGTGATACTGAGGACATTGGTGCCAACGCACATAGAAATACTTATAACTGGCAAGTATCCTTTCTGATCCATGGAACTGAGAACGTTTAAACGTTAAATGTGGTAACTACTCCATCTAGTGGACAAGTCTCCCAAGTACATGCCCATAAACACACTGCTCCAATTCTGCACTTTAGAAGTACAGTATAACAACGGTTATATATAATAGCAACAAAGTGGTGAGGGGACATTAAAAAGGCACACATGGAATAAATGCTGCTTAGAAGACCAGTTGAGTCTGGTAATGTAATCCAAAAGACACAAACAAAAGTGCCAGAGACAAGTGTAACAAAAAAAAAAAAAACAATCTTCTACATGATCTTAAAAGGATATCAGGGCAATGCAAACACTAGGTCACAAGTCCTTAAAACCGTGTCTGGTCTCCTGCCACTGTCAATTTAGCTTTTAGGATTGTAAGCTCCAACGAGCAGGCCCCTCTGATTCCTCCTATATTAACTTGTATTGTAAGTGCTCTGTAAATTGTTGGCACTATAGACATCCTGTATAATAATAAGTGTTTGCATTACACTTATACCCTTTTAAGATCATATAATAATTTTGCATAGAACATTGATGGTCATTATTATTTGAAATTGCCACTGGTCTATTTGCACTGTTGCTTTTGCATTTTTTTGGGCACATAGCTTGTAGATAAATGTAACCGTAAGGCATCCTCTGGATGGACCTTGCCCCAGACTCTCCCTGTGAACAAAGGGGCTCAAAAATCAAATGTGTTCAAAGAAGCCCTGCAGGAATTGCAATAGTACACATACATGGGTCTAAGAAATATCTTGCGGCAACAAATGTACGGCAAGTGCACAAGATCAAAAATAGAGTGCCGACACCCTATGTGTGTACAATGGGTATGACAGTCAATAATAACTCCCACAGTGCACAAGAATGCCCAACACAGTTTGCAGCTGTGCCCTTAAACAACCCAATCCTCATATAACTCAGGTAAAATTGATATACTGTTGTGCTCATAAGTTTACATACC
Organism: Lithobates pipiens; assembly: GCF_037356315.1. Classification (NCBI taxonomy): domain Eukaryota; kingdom Metazoa; phylum Chordata; class Amphibia; order Anura; family Ranidae; genus Lithobates; species Lithobates pipiens. The sequence continues at coordinate 122,489,856 of NW_027507789.1, read as the reverse complement.
CTGGCAGAATTTACAATTTCTTAGCCATTTTTCAGAGAATATGAATGATAACACAAAATCTTTTCTTTCATTCATGGTTAGTGTTTGGCTGAAGCCATTTATTATCAATCAACTGTGTTTGCGCTTTTTAAATCATAATCACAACAGAAACTACCCAAATGACCCTGATCAAAAGTTCTTAATACCGTGTATTGCACCCTTTAACATCAATGACAGCTTGGAGTCTTTTGTGGTATTACCAGAACCTTCACTTTATTCTGCTGTAGCCAATGACAGGTCGACTTGGTCTTGTGTTTTGGATCATTGTCATGTTGGAATATCCAAGTACGTCCCATGCACAGCTTCCTGGCTGATGAATGCAAATGTCCCTCCAGTATTTTTTGATAACATACTGCATTCATCTTGCCATCAATTTTGACCAAATTTCCTGTGCCTTTGTAGCTCACACATCAGCGATCCACCTCTGTGTTTCATGGTAGGAATGGTGTAGCTTTCATCATAGGCCTTGTTGACTCCTCTCCAAATGTAATCTAAAATCTAAATGTGTTTATGGTTGTGGCCAAAAACTCAATTTTGGTCTCATCACTCCAAATGACTTTGTGCCAGAAGGATTGAGGCTTGTCTCTGTGCTGTTTAGCGTATTGTAAGCGGGATACTTTGTGGCATTTGCATAGTAATGGCTTTCTTCTGGCGACTCGCCCATGCAGCCCATCTTTCTTCAAGTGACTCTTTATTGTGCCTCTTGAAACAGCCACACCACATGTTTTCAGAGAGTCCTTTATTTCTTACCTGAAGTTATTTGTGGGTTTTTCTTTGTATCCCTAACAATTTTCCAGGCAGTTGTGGCTGAAATTTTAGTTGGTCTACCTGACCATGGTTTGGTTTCAACAGAACGCTTCATTTTCCACTTCTTGATTTGAATTTTAACACTGCTGATTGGCATTCTCAATTCCTTGGATATCTTTTTAGATCCCTTTCATGTTTTATACAGTTCAACAACCTTTTTCCCCGCATATCCTTTGACAATTCTTTTGCTTTCCCCATGGCTCAGAATGTACAAACATCAGTGGAGCACTGGATGGAAGATGCAAGGGTCTGTCAGGAGTTCATAAACTCATTGACCCTTTAAACACACACACTAATTACAAGCAAACAGATTACAGGTGAGGATGGTTACCTTTAATAGCCATTCAAACCCCTTTGTGTCAACTTGTGTGCATGTTATCAGGTCAAAATCACCAGGGTATGTAAACTTTTGATCAGGGTCATTTGGGTAGTTTCTGTTGTGATTATGATTTAAAAAGAGTAAACACATTTGATTTATAGTAAATGGCTTCAGCCAAACACGAACCATGAGTGAAAGAAAATTTTTGGGTAATCATTCATATTCTCTGAAAAATGACGAAGAAATCAAATTCTGCCACGGTATTTAAACTTATGAGCACAACTGTAAACAATAAAATTAGGTCACTCTTGCAATCATTCTAATTCCAACAAAACAAACAAATTCACCAAAAAGTTAATCTGCTGCATTGATTCAAAGGTGTGTCTACTTTAGATAAATATATAAGACAGCCACATGATGATTAAATTACCTGCACTAGTAGTTTTCAAAGTAAAGTGTTCATTATACTATACACAAAAGTGCATCATTAAAATGAATATCAGCAATAGAAAAGCTTATGAAACAGCAATCATATCCATGTGCCTAAAGGCAACTGCTTTATCTGTCAGACAATTCACATCAAGGGCACTTTAATAGTATGCAGTAAACAATAGTAAACAATTTGAAATCAGTAATTAAAACTCAAAAGGCAACAATCGTACCTAAGCATCTGTCAGGCAAATAACATCAACAGTACTACACAGATCAGTGAGGCTGTTAGTGGAGCTTGTGAATGGGAAAATAGTGGCAGCCTGATTTCGCTCGTAGATAAACTGACAATGTCGCTAGTGAGAAGGCACATAAAGGAATTCCCCTACCCAGGTGACATCACTGTTGGTCTCAAATCTGATGCATTTTAATCAAGAAAACAAATCTTTGTCAAGGAGGATCCTTAACAAAGATCGGTATTCCTGATTGAAAAACTCACTGATCTATGCAGTACTGTTGATGTGATTTGAGCAAATAAAGATAAAGCAAAAGCTGTAGTGGAGCGCAAAGCGTAGCTTGCCCTTTGGATAGGAGAAAAAATTTCCCTACGACCATGAAGGACAAAAAGCCTGTTGGATGCATCAGAGTACAACACTGCTGTGGAGTGTATGTTTACTTGCTTTTGTAATTCCAGAAAGAACCTCAGAAATGCCCACATTCTTAATCATTATGAGGCCCTTTTGCCTGACCTCTCTCAAACTAGGATCTCTGTTTTTACAGTTGAAAAGTCTTGTATTAAGGGTCTAGCAGTTCTGCAGGTAGGGATGGCTTTGCTGGGACCCTGTCACACAGGAAAGGCAGCTGAAATGTGAGTATCAGGAAATGAGCAATGTAACCACTGTTTGACAATCAGGGCTTTGACCCTCTGTGAGACCTAATATTTTTGTACCTCTCACAATTTTCAAGGTCATCAATCATCCAATAGCAGCACTCAATTTGCTTCTCAGAGACTGTCACATGGCTGGGTATTGAAATAAACACATCTTGCAAAGATGAGATCCATCTATTTTACCAGTAAATGAGGTATTATATGTATTGACAATACCCAGTACCTAAACAGTGACATGTTTCAGAGTCATTTTAGGTGGTTTCTCTGAGGATTCCCAATATTATACTTGAATCTGTGGGTAGTTGATTGCTGCTACGTGTGGCACCCAACGAATGAAAGGAACAATTCCAGATAAATACAGGGCAGGACATAGAGTATCAGAAATTCAGGATGGCACCCAATTCTGGTTTCTCTAGCTGCAGCCAAGGTGGTTTACCATGTGCCCCTCCGTATTTTTTGTTTAAAGAATGCCCTGTACACACGGTTGGACATGCGACGGAAAATGTGCGATTGGATCTTGTTGTCGGAAAATCATATCGTGTGTGGGCTCCATCAGACGTTTTCCGTCTGAGTTTCCGACACACAAAGTTTGAGAACAGGATCTAAAATTTTCCAACAACAAAATCCAAACGTTTAAATTCCTATCAGGTGTAGACAATTCTGACGGACAACGTGCCACACATGCTCAGAATAAATTACGAGACGAAAGCTATTGGCTACTGCCCCCTTTATAGTCCCGTCATACGTGTTCTACATCACCGCACTCTGAACGATGGGATTTTCCGACAATTTTGTGCGACCGTGTTTATGCAAGACAAGTTTGGGCCAAAATCCGTCTGAAAAATTCAGATGGATTTTGTTGGGGGCATAAGAACTTGAATGGGTAACCGCCTACGGTAGCCCCTATACAGCAAGGCTCGAACTGGGGGAGGAAAATCTCAGAATTAGATGGACAGAAACATAAATATTTTGACAGATAAGAGATCAATTCTATGTATTTCATCCGTGTGTTTAGCGGTTTGCCTGGAGTTCAGCTTAAACTGAAATATCAGTGACCACAGAGCAGAAAATATGAAGGTGGTAAGAAAAGACCAGCTACTTTAAGGCTGGCTAAAATTAGTGCAAACAAAAGGAGCAAACTTAAGTGTATGTTCGATAAATTACAGCTTTTTCTACATTTTTGGATATATTGGGAAAGACTTTGAGCCTCTGTCAGGTTTTTATCGTGGCCTGTGTTCCTGTTGAGGAAACCTAACTTCACTGTTTCTTGTGGGGACCATTGTCACTGGAAGAGAAATTGAGAGGTAAATACATTTTGATGGTTATCATTGAAAGAGTAGAGGTAGTAGAGGTGATATCGTCCAATGGAGACAGATGTTTTGGTGGCAATTGTTAAAGGTGGGATATACAATAATTTTAGGACAGTTACACTTTATTATTGGTTTGTGTCTGCTGACAAAAGTACAAAGGGCCAGGCAAAAGGGGCAATTTCTCTGGACACAGACAGCAATAGATCCTGACAGAAGTTCCATCTCTTTTCATGCTATCCAGAACGGAAGGTGCAAGATACATGAATATGGCCAAAATAAAGGAAAGGAAAGTAAGGTACTGCAGAGGGGTCTGAAAAGTTTTTTTTTTCCAGGCTGTGCATACCCATCATTCCAGTGAGGCTTGAGATGCTTCTTCAAAACTTCCATCACTCCATCAAACCATTGCCAGAATGTGTAATTCCAGCCAGGCAGGTTCTCCTGGGAAAACAGAAAATAAAGTATAAACACATAAAGCATCATCAGGTCTAAGCTTGAAGGGTTAGTTCACTTTTTTTCCTTCAAAAAATTGAAAGGTGAACTCACTACATCCTCCCCACACTCCTGGTTCCCACTGCACTTACAGTATCTCACAAAAGTGAGTACACCCCTCACATTTATGTAAATATTTTATTATATCTTTTCATGTGACAACACTGAAGAAATTACACTTATATATATTTAGTAGGGACCCTAGAGAATAAAATGGTGGTTGTTGCAATATTTTATGTCACACTTTTTTGGCGTGGGGTTTCCCTCAAAATCCATACCAGAGCCGGGTTTTTGGTGTGGCTCCAAGTCTATTACATGCAAAATGCAATTTACCACAGGGAAAAGGGTCCCTTACCAAAAACGGCTGAAAAACGCATATATGCGAACGTGCACCATAGGAAACCATGGTAAATGGACTGTAGTTCATTTTTGAAAATTGCAAAACACACAAAAAATCGCATAGGTATGAACCTGGGGTGATACAAAGTAGGCAGAGGTGATATTCTCACATACCCCTTATGTTTGGTGATGTCTTACTTTGATGTTCCCTAAGGCCTATGAAAAAAAAAAAAAAAAACAGGTTCTAGGAAAGTATTTGCACAAATTTCAACAAGAGTTGAGCAGTTTTTTGGTAGTCTTCAAAGCAAACTTCAGATCCAATAATGGGATAGTAAACATAGATCTAAATAGAAGAGCTGTCACTTTAAACCAGCTGCTAAAAGGCTTCAGCAGTATTTCAACAAACTTCCAGTGGCGCTGAAGCTCACTGAAGCCTGATAACAGCATGTTTAAAGTTTATAGACAGCTGGGAAATTTTTGCAAACTATCCATAAATTTACAGACGGTTGGCAATCCTTCCGGGGGCCCCAGGCTAAGGAAGGGGGTGCCTGATACATAAGGCAGCAAGTAAACATGTTGTCCCTAAAGTTGAGGGAGAAAAATGGTCTTCGCAGTTTGTTGTGTTTGGGGTTGTGTAACCGCAGACAGCTCAAGGTGCCCATGCCAAGCCGTGTCCACAGTCTAAAGCAGCTAGAATGGGCATGTGAGCATCAGAAGTGGACCACATAGCAAAAGAAGGAGGCGGCCTGGTCCTATTAATAATTTTTAGGGCCCTTGCATATGGGGTCACCTAGAAATAATGTGTTCTTCCTGGCATGTTAATATGGCTGGGTGAGACAAGTTTAGCATCCAGCCCCACTGCTGGCTGCCTGTCAAAGTCTCAAAAAATACAAAAACAAAAAAGAGGTGTATAAACACCCAGATGCTACCTCCTCATAAATTTATTGAACATATACAAAAAACTAACAGCATCAAAACCTCCCCGCCTGTCTTGTCAATGGCAGGCGGTGGCTGGATGGGGCTGAATGCTGTACCATGTGGCACCTGCAAACACGGAACCCAAACATCTGCATTCCGGACCTTTGTCCGTGATTGCACGAGGCCCTAAACATGGGTACCACCGAGTACAGTTTAGCTACATGTTAAGTTCTCTGCCTGAATGGGAAAATTTCTCCACAAACAATTAGGGGCTCCCAAGATCTTTTGAAATAATGTGCAAGTAATGTTAAGTAATAAATAGTAGTAGTGCAATAATAGTGCAAGTAATAAATAGCACATTTAGCTTGCATAGCATCCCTCCACCAGCACTAAAATATCCATGATCCCCTTGTCACTTTGTTGCTGACAAGTCCATCTTTTGCTGGTTTTCATTCAGATTTGGCATCTTTGGACATCTTGATTGGCTGAGCTGATGTACCACCTGCACATTTGCAATAAAGTTGCTTCCTCCCAGCACCTACGGCATACTGAGACTACACTAATCTGTGCATGTGCAGCTTCATGTGCTGCTGGTGAAAGGACATTTAGGAGCAGTTGGGCATTTTTTTTCAGCTGCCCCTGAACTCTCCCCTATGGTATCTTATCAGTACATGTACACAGGGTCACAAACGTGGCTAAACGCGGCATGTAAACATGGGCAAAACTGATGTTTTTAAACATTGGTTACTATCTGTCAAGATAAATCGTTCAGGAGAGGTTTAAAAACTTCCAGTGTAAATTAAGCCTTAGAAAACAAAAAATTGGAAAAGCATTTATGGCAAAAAGATATACAGTCTCTTCTGCTATAAACCGCTGTCAGCATTAAAAACAAGTTACTTTCTACGTAAACCTCACCAATCCTGAGCTAAAAGGTGCTTTAGAAGCTTCAACAAAGCTGCTTAAAGCTAGCAGAAGATTTAGCAAATTCCTTGCAAAAAGTTCCAATACATACTGGTCTTATACAAGTTCAAGCCCTAATACAGTATACAAGGTCTTAGATAGCTTCTGCCTCTATGTCTCCTGAGCTGCTACCGTAAGTGCAAAAGATTTACCATAGATAAATGCTATGGGGAAATCTTATTTTCAACATACACAAGTTGACAGAGTGAAGGAAGAAATTTAGAGGCAGAAACAAATGAACTTCATAGTAAATCACTCTGTGATAGAAGGCATGGATGAAAAGTATGTATTGCATCCATGCCCTCCTGTTCATCAAAACACATTTAGTGGGCATCTTCTTTTAATCACATCTTGATCTGATATACCCTGGGTTTTTGGGTTACTGGTACTTTAACAGTTGTTATATTTACAGCAACAGAATTATTAGAATAACCTTGAATGAGTGCATGACCCATAAACTGGGCACAGGATGTGACTGTGGCCTTCTATTAATATCTCCAGGCCAGATTGGAATATAAGATCTCACTTAGCCTCTCACCCTGTTGAACTGAGCCCAGGACACTGTCATGTTGTTGTAATCGTCCTTGTGGTTGCTGTTGTTATTGAAAAGTTTCTGAGCCAAGAAAACAAGATTTTCATCACTGAGCCCTCGGTTGCTTTGAACTTCTGCCTTAAACTTCATATTCAGAGCCTCGCACAGCTGTGGCCAAACAACTTTGTCTGGAACTACAAATGGCACTCGGCCCTGCAAAGAGAAGTTATGAATGTTACATTGGAATAATAATAATAATAAAAAAAGATGTACGAGAAGCAGAGCAACTGTTTAGAGGAATACATTTATTTTTTGGCTAAACAAGTGACAAATTCAAAGCTTTCTTTGTTTTTATAAATCTCCTGGTCAACATATTGCTTCGACATTTTCCCCAAGAAGGGGGCAGGTTAGTGGATTAGGGTTAAACTTGGTTAGCATTAGGCTGCGTTCACACTAACAGGTGAACGGTGTAGGAATTACAACAGTTTGTATATGTGCCTCCCACTTTTTAACCACTTTCAGACCGGACCATTTTGCTGGTAAATGACCAGAGGTCTTTTTACACTTTGGCACTGCGCTGCTTTAACTGGTAATTGCGCGGTCATGCAATGTTGTACCCAAACAAAATTTGCGTCCTTTTCTTCCCACAAATAGAGCTTTCTTTTGATGGTATTTGATTGCCTCTGCGATTTTTATTTTTTGCGATATAAACGTAAAAAGACCGCAAATTTTGAAAAAAAATGATATTTTCTACTTTTTGTTATTAGAAAAATCCAATAAACTCAATTTTAGTCATACATTTAGGCCAAAATGTATTCAGCCACATGTCTTTGGTAAAAAAAAAGTCAATAATTGTATATTTATTGGTTTGCGCAAAAGTTGTCACATCTACAAACTAAGGTACGTTTTCTGGAATTTACGCAGCTTTTAGTTTACGACTGCCTATCTCATTTCTTGAGGTGCTAAAATGACAGGGCAGTACAAAACCCCCCCAAATGACCCCATTTTGGAAAGTAGACCCCCTAAGGAAATTGATAAGAGGCATGTTGAGCCCATTGAATATTTTATTTTTTTGCCTCAAGCGATTGAATAATGACAAAAAAAAAATTTTTTTTTTTTTTTTACACAAAGTTGTCACTAAATGATATATTGCTCACACATGCTATGGGCGTATGTGAAATGACACCCCAAAATAAATTCTGCTGCTTCTCCTGAGTACGGGGATACCACATATGTGGGACTTTTTGGGAGCCTAGCCGCGTACAGGGCCCCGAAAACCAAGCACCGCCTTCAGGCTTTCTAAGGGCGTAAATTTTTGATTTCACGCCTCACTACCTATTACAGTTTTGAAGGCCATAAAATGCCAAGATGGCACAAAACCCCCACAAATGACCCCATTTTAGAAAGTAGACACCCCAAGCTATTTGCTGAGAGGCATGTTGAGTCCATGGAATATTTTATATTTTGCCACAAGTTGCGGGAAAATTACAAACTTTTTTTTTTTTTTTTTTTTTTCACAAAGTTGTCACTAAATGATATATTGCTCATGCATGCCATGGGCATATGTGAAATGACACCCCAAAATAAATTCTGCTGCTTCTCCTGAGTACGGGGATACCACATATGTGGGACTTTTTGGGAGCCTAGCCGCGTACGGGGCCCCGAAAACCAAGCACCGCCTTCAGGCTTTCTAAGGGCGTAATTTTTTGAGTTCACTTCTCACTACCTATTACAGTTTTGAAGGCCATAAAATGCCAAGATGGCACAAAACCCCCACAAATGACCCCATTTTAGAAAGTAGACACCCCAAGCTATTTGCTGAGAGGCATGTTGAGTCCATGGAATATTTTATATTTTGCCACAAGTTGCGGGAAAATTACAAACTTTTTTTTTTTTTCACAAAGTTGTCACTAAATGATATATTGCTCACGCATGCCATGGGCATATGTGAAATGACACCCCAAAATAAATTCTGCTGCTTCTCCTGAGTACGGGGATACCACATATGTGGGACTTTTTGGGAGCCTAGCCGCGTACGGGGCCCCAAAAATCAAGCACTGCCTTCAGGCTTTCTAAGGGCGTTACAGTTTTGAAGGCCATAAAATGCCAAGATGGCACAAACCCCCCCCCCCCCCAAATGACCCCATTTTAGAAAGTAGACACCCCTAAATTTAGGGGTACACTAGTGAGACTAGGTAATAAATGGCGGGTGCCCTGAAACTATAAAAAAATAACTAACCAACCAGCGTCACCTGTAACAGTTATATGGTGATCACTGGTGAAAGGGTTAACTAGGGGGCAATCAGGGGGCTTTATGCGGTAGTATATGGGGGTCCCTGGCGCTATAAAAAGCTGCGGCGAACCTAAATGCCTACCTGCCTAACTAGCGTCACCTGTGACACTAATACAGCGATCAGAAAAACGATCGCTTATTAGGCTGGGTTCACACTGGAGCGATGCGGGAACGCCACGAATGCGCGGCGGGTTCCCGCATCGCATGCCTCCCGGCGGCAGTTCACACTGCCCTATGCGAACTGCTGGGAGTGTCAGTGAAATGTTAATGACACCCCCAGATCAGTTCGCATATCGCAGTGCGATCTGCAAACTTGGATCGCATGGTGTGAACACCCATGCGATCCGATTCTGCTGCGGACCAAAAAAGGGTCCCGTGCGAGTTTGCGGCGGGTGCGGCGGGTGCGACACGAATTCAGCCATACTATCTGTATAGCTGAACTCGAATCGCACAGAGATCGGATGTGATTTGCACTGCAGTGCGGTGCGAATCACATCCGTTCTCATAAACCGCTGCAATGTGAACCCAGCCTTAGTGACACTGGCGACGGGGGGTGATCACGGGGTTAAACCTTTATTGGGGGGGTTAGGGGGGTACCTTAGAACTAAAGGGGGCTAACCCTAACTGCCCTAACAGTTATTAGTCACAAATGACACCTGCCGGGTGATCAGGGGGTTAAACCTTTATTAGGTAATAAATGGCGGGTGCCCTGAAACTATAAAAAAATAACTAACCAACCAGCGTCACCTGTAACAGTTATATGGTGATCACTGGTGAAAGGGTTAACTAGGGGGCAATCAGGGGGCTTTATGCGGTAGTATATGGGGGTCCCTAGCGCTATAAAAAGCTGCGGCGAACCTAAATACCTACCTGCCTAACTAGCGTCACCTGTGACACTAATACGGCGATCAGAAAAATGATCGCTTATTAGGCTGGGTTCACACTGGAGCGATGCGGAAACGCCGCGAATCCGCGGCGGGTTCCCGCATCGCATGCCTCCCGGCGGCAGTTCACACTGCCCTATGCGAACTGCTGGGAGTGTCAGTGAAATGTTACTGACACCCCCAGATCAGTTCGCATATCGCAGTGCGATCTGCAAACTCGGATCGCATGGTGTGAACACCCATGCGATCCGATTCTGCTGCGGGCCAAAAAAAGGGTCCCGTGCGAATTTGCGGCGGGTGCGGCGGGTGTGGCGGGTGCGGCGGGTGCGGCGAATGGCTGAACTCGAATCGCACAGAGATCGGATGTGATTTGCACTGCAGTGCGGTGCGAATCACATTCGTTCTCATAAACCGCTGCAATGTGAACCCAGCCTTAGTGACACTGGCGACGGGGGGTGATCACGGGGTTAAACCTTTATTGGGGGGGTTAGGGGGGTACATTAGAACTAAAGGGGGCTAACCCTAACTGCCCTAACAGTTATTACAGTCACAAATGACACCAATGCAAAAAAAAAAAAAAAAAAAAAAAAAAAAAAAATGACATTGGTGTCACTGTGACTGGGGGGCAGGGGTAATTGGGGGGGTGATCGGGGGGTAAAGGGGGGGTGTGAGTGTGCCTGGCATGTTCTACTGTGTGTGGGATGTGTTGGTGCAACTCACTGATCCGCTCTCCTCCGTGTCGGAACGAAAAATACCAACACGGAGGAGAGAATACATCACTTCCTCTCCTGTGTTTACATTACAGGAGAGGAAGTGATGTCACCGGGGATTTCCATTCGTCGGGAGCGATCGCGAGGGGGTGGCCATGAATGAATGGCCGTCCCCTCGTCCGGGATCGCTCCCGAACGAAAACCGACCGCCGCAGGCACCGGGCGGGGGCCCGATCGGGCCCCCGACCCGCGGGAGGCAAAGGACGTACATGTATGTGCTTATGCCTGCCCGTGCCATTCTGCCGACGTACATCGGCGTGCGGCGGTCGGCAAGTGGTTAAGGGACAAAAGTCTGGAATGCATAGACATCACCAGATGCTGGGTTTCATCCCTGGTGATGCTCTGTCAGGCCTCTACTGCAACCGTCTTCAGTTCCTGCTTGTTCTTGGGGCATTTTCCCTTCAGTTTTGTCTTCAGCAAGTGAAATGCATGCTCAATCGGATTCAGGTCAGGTGATTGACTTGGCCATTCTATAACATTCCACTTCTTTCCCTTAAACTCTTTGGTTGATTTCACAGTATGCTTCGGGTCATTGTCCATCTGCACTGTGAAGAGCCGTCCAATGAGTTCTGAAGCATTTTGCTGAATATGAGGAGATAATATTGCCCAAAACACTTCAGAATTCATCCTGCTGCTTTTGTCAGCAGTCACATCATCAATAAATACAAGAGAACCAGTTTCATTGCCAGTCATACATGCCCACACCATGACACTACCACCACTACGCTTCACTGACGAGGTGGTATGCTTTGGATCATGAGCAGTTCCTTTCCTTCTCCATACTCTTCTCTTCCCATCACTCTGGTACAAGTTGATCTTGGTCTCATCTGTCTATAGGATGTTGTTCCAGAACTGTGAAGGCTTTTTAGATGTTGCTTGGCAAACTCTAATCTGGCCTTCCTGTTTTTGAGGCTCACCAAAGGTTTACATCTTGTGGTGAACCCTCTGTATGCACTCTGGTGAAGTCTTCTCTTGATTGTTGACTTTGACACACATACACCTACCTCCTGGAGAGGGTTCTCGATCTGGCCAACTGTTGTGAAGGGTGCTTTCTTCACCATGGAAAGAATTCTTCAGTCATCCACCACTGTTGCTGAGCTCACTGGTGCGTTTTTTATTTTTAAGTATGTTCCAAACAGTTGATTTGGCCACACCTAATGTTTTTGCTATCTTTCTGATGGGTTTGTTTTGTTTTTTCAGCCTAACGATGGCTTGCTTCACTGATAGTGACAGATTCCAAATGCAAATAGCACACTTGAAATTAACTCTGGACCTTTTATCTGCTCCTTGTAAATGGAGTAATGAGGGAATAACACACACCTGGCCATGGAACAGCTAAGCAGCCAATTGTCCCATTAGTTTTGGTCCCTTAAAAAGTGGGAGGCATATATACAAACTGTTGTAATTCCTACACCGTTCACCTGATTTGAATGTAAATACCCTCAAATTAAAGCTGAAAGTCTGCAGTTAAAGCACATCTTGTTTGTTTAATTTCATTTCCATTGTCGTGGTGTATAGCGCCAAAAAGATTAGAATTGTGTTGATGTCCCAATATTTATGGATCTGACTGTATTTGGCACAAAATTTTTTGTGGGAGTGGGGGGAGCAAGCACCTGGTTTTGACAAAGACCCGATCCAAATTCTAGGCGATTCCAAGTGGAAGTTCTCCTTCCCCCTCCCTGCCCGCAAGCTTCTGGGACATGTCACAGGTCCCAGAAGGCTGTGGGACCATTCACAAAGTGCAGTGCAGCTCAGGCATGTGCATTGGGCAACCGGCTGTGAAGCTGCAAGGATTCACAGTTGGCTGCCCAGAGTTAACATGCTGGCGCTAGGGACCAAACCAGCCAGGTGGGGACAACGCAGGATCCTTGGACATGTGTGTGTGTGTCTGTTTAGTAACAGTCAGCAGCCAGAGTTTTTGAAGCTGTTGCCTTTTCATTTTTGCAGAATGACTGAAGAACCGCTTGAATGTGTCAAATAATGTGAAAAATGTATTAACGTCTGTTATCCAAATTAAAGGAGAAATAGACTTTTCTTCTCATATACGGTACTCATATGTATACACAATATATTTTTGATAAGGTTTTTTGATCGAACTTTAGATCATGGTATACTGTATATTTAATAAAATATGCTACATTATATATATTAAATATATCTACACAACGTAATCACTTACTGGCTCAGCAAATGCATTGTCCCATAGAACTGTCGCTGTAGCATTATTGTCTTGGCTTCCATGTACAATGACCACAACAGGGAGAGACAATGTCTGAAATGTCAGGAAGGCAATTAAAGTTAAATTCCAGTAAGATACAATAACTCTAATAGAATTATGGATTCATTAACCACTTCCCCTCTAGAGCAATTTCTAATTTTTTTTGCATAAATGTTAAAATCTGCATTTTTGGATATAAATTAACTTTAAACCCTCATAAAATGACACTTTTGCTAAAAGCAGAGGGCCTATAGAATAAAAAGATAGTTGTTGCAATTTTCTTTATGTCATACAAAATTTGCGCACTATACTTTCAGAAAAATATACCCTAAAATTGGTATGTCAGAAACACAATATAATACCAAAGCCGGATGAAAAAAACGTCAAGTCTTAAAAATTATGTTAGCCCGTAGTATCACAAAAACGAAAAAAGGTACCTAAAATCTTCCATAGGCAATGCTTTAAATACCTTTACAGCTCATAGTTTAGAGTTAACTCTTAATTACGGTCCTAAAAATATTGCTCTCACTCCAAAGTTCACTGTGATACCTCACATAAATGGTGCAATTGCAGTCTACATAAAGTACATGTGTGCACCTGGTATGGGTGTATGCAAAATGTTTTTCTTTGGTTAACTTCATTTTTATCACAAAAGGGCTAACAAACCCCTCTATGTGATATAGCATTCGGCAGGTGACAGGTCCACTTAATGGACACATCAGAGGTCACATTATGAGGACCCCCAATATCTATCCTGCCTTTCACTGCAGCTAACCAACACACAGATTGTGCTTGGTTAGCTATTTCCCTGGATGTAGCAGCCATGAAATGACATCTCAAAGCTGATCGCTTCCAGCTTCATAAACAGCAGAGGATATTTGGGAACAGAGGTCACCTTCGGCTAGCCATCCTGAAACAGTTTGTCGTGGTCCTGTGCTCCTGAGAGGAAGGAGAAAGCCCTAAAACCACAGAGAGGTGGAGGGTCCTGCAGGAGAGCCACTGCAGTATAGCCATCCACATCACTTTTACATGACAGCTAGGAGCCAGCTGATTAAAACGTTAACAGGCTAATGGCTGCTATTGCAACTATTAGCTGGCTTTAAACGCTTTAAGCCTGGTACGCACTGAGGTTTTTCCATTCAACCCAGTGGGTTGAAAGAAAAAAAAAAACTGTGAGCCCCGGTCAGAGCCACTGTACTACAATGCACCCGGAAACTATTCACAGCGCTTCGCTTTTTCCACATTTTGTTGTGTTACAGCCTTATTCTAAAATGGATTAAATTCATTATTTTCCTAAAAATTCTACAAACCATACACCATATTGACAACATGAAAGAAGTTTGGAATATTTGCAGATTTATATAAAAACAAACAAAAAAAAAACATATACTTTGTTGAAGCACCTTTGGCATCAATTACAGCCTCATGTTTTTTTGAGTATGATGCTACAAGCTTAGCACACCTATTTGCGGACAGTTTCTCCCATTCTTCTTTGCAGGACCTCTCAAGCTCCACCAGGTTCAATAGAGAGTGCTGATGCAGATGCACATTCAATTTCAGATCTCTCCAGAAATGTTCAAACGGGTTCAAGTCTGTGCTCTGACTGGGCCACTCAAGGACATACAGAGTTGTCCAGTCTGAGGTCCAGAGCACTCTGGAGCAGGTTTTCATCAAGGATGTCTCTGTACATTGCTGCATTCATCTTTCACTCAATCCTGACTAGTCTCCCAGTTCCTGCCACTGAAAAACATCCCAACAGCATGATGCTGCCACCGCCATGCTTCACTAAAGGGATGGTATTGGCCAGGTGATGAGCGGTGCCTGGTTTCCTCCAGACATGACGCTTGCCATTCAGGCCAACGAGTTCAATCTTTGTTTCATCAGACCAGAGAATTGTGTTTCTCATGGTCTGAGTGTTCTTCAGGTGCCTTTTGGAAAACTCCAGACGGGCTGTCATGTGCCTTTTACTGAGGAGTGGCTTCCGTCTGGCAACTCTACCATACAGGCCTGATTGGTGGAGTGCTGTAGAGATGATTGTTCTTCTGGAAGGGTCTCCTCTCTCCACAGAAAAACCCTGGAGGCTGTCAGAGTTCTTGGCCATCTCCCAGACTAAGGCCCCTTTCCCCCGATCGCTCTGTTTGGCAGGCTGCCCTCTCTAGGAAGAGTCCTGGAGGTTCCAAACTTCTACCATTTACATATAATGGAGGTCACTGTGCTCACCGGGAACCTTCAAAGCTGCATAAATGTTTCTGTACCCTTTCTCAGATCTGTGCCTCGATACAATCCTTTCTCGGAGGTCTACAGACAATTCCTTGGACCTCATGGCTTGGTTTGTGCTCTGACATACACGGTTAACTTTGGGACCTTCTATAGACAGTTGTGTGCCTTTCCAAATCATCTCAAATCAACTGAATTTACCACAGGTGGACTCCAATTAAGTTGTAGAAACATCTTAAGGATGATCAGTGGAAACAGCATGCACTTGAGTTCAATTTTGAGTGTCATGAAAAAGGCTGAGAATACTTCTGTACATATAATTTTTTTGCTTTTTATTTCTAATAAATTCAATGAATTGAATCCATTTTGGAATAAGGCTGTAGCATAACAAAATGTGGAAAAAATTAAGCACTGTGAATATTTTCCGGATGCACTGCAACTGTGAGAAGTTAGTACAGCGATCTTCCTTGCAGAGCTGTTATGTTCTGACACGGGGGCAGCCCACCTGCCAGAACGCTCCAATCAGCACTCTATACCATTGGCAGAGAGTGCTCATCGGGAGTAGGTCGGCTGCTGGTTTTCCAACATGCTCGGCCAGCTTCTGTCATACACACTGACACACACGGCCCATTTTCTTATTTTACGGGCCAATGCCTCCCGACATTTGGCCCGTGTATACGGGGCTGAACTCTCTGGACTTATGTAGGAAGTCCAAAAAAGGCAAATTAGTTAAAAAGCTTTAAATTAAATTTTAGTACTCAAATCCACATCGATATCAACCTATTCAGATCACCTGAAATGTGGGTTTCAGACAGATACGGAGGGGCAGCATTAAAATACAATCAGGCTTTTGTACATTGCGTAGCACTCGCTCTCTCTTTCTGTTTACAATAGGGGATGACCTAATCAGTGTACTAAAGTTCAACAATCCACAATAAATACAGTGGTTTAAATAGGTATTGAACATGTCACCACGTCATTTTTTTTAGGTAAACATATTTCTAAAGGTGCCATTGACATGAAATTTGATCACATGTCGGTAACGATCCATACATACAAAGAAACCAAAACAAATAAGTTCAGAAATTAAGTTATGTGTAATAAAATGGAATGAAACAGGAAAAAAGTATTGAACACATGAAGAAAGGGAGGTGCAAAAAGGCATGGAAAGACAAGACACCAGCTGAAATCTATCAGTAATTGTAAAGAAATTCTGCCTCTTGTCAGTGCAAATTTATCAGCTGATTCAGAATCAGCTGATTCAGTCTCAACTGATGGCCTATACAAAGGAGTCTCAATACCAAGGTGTCACAAAAGAAACATCTCATGATGGGTAAAAGCAAAGAGCTCACTCAAGACCTTTGCAACCTTATTCTTGTAAAACATACTAATAGCATTGATAACAGAAGGATTTTTAAATATCTGAATGTTTCAGTGAGCACTGTTGGGGGCCACAATCCGGAAGTGGAAAGAACATAATTTCACCATAAACCAGTCATGACCACGTGCTCTCACAAGATTTCTGACAGAGGAGTGAAAAGAATCATCAGAAGAGTTGTCCAAGAGCCAATGACCACTTGTGAAGAGCTTCAGAAAGGCCCGGAATTAGCAGGTACAATTGTTCTGAACAAAACAATAAGTAATGCACTCAACGCCAATGTCTGTATGCACGCTCACAACGCAAGACTCCAGTACTGAAGAAAAAGCAATCTGAACCTCGTTTAAAGTTTGCTGCACAACATTTGGACAAACCTGTAAATACTGGAAGAATATAGCCTGGTCAGACAAGACCAAAATGTAACTGTTTGGATGCCATGATACACACCATGTTTGGAGGTCAAATGGCACTTCACATCACCCTAAAAACACCATACCAACAGTGAAGTTTGGAGGTGAAAAGATCATGGTGTGGGGCTGTTTTTCTGCATACGGTACTGGCAAACTTCATGTCATTGAAGAAACGATGAATGGAAAAATTTACAAAGACAAAAAAATAAATCTACTGCCATCTACCAGGATGATGAAGATAAAACGAAGGTGGACATTTCAGCAGGACAATGATCCCAAACGCAAAGCCAAGGAAACTCTCAATTGGCTTTAAAGAAAGGAAAAAGCTGCTAGAATGCTAGCTGCCCAGCCAAGCGCCTGCCTAGAATCCAATAGAAAATCTAGGAAAGAACTAAAGATCAGGTTTCATAAAAGAGGCCCAAAGAACCTTCAAGATTTGAAGACTGTTGGTGTGGAAGAATGGGCCAAAAATCACACCTGAGCAATGCATGCAACTAGTTTCTCAATACAGGAGGCATCTTGAAGCTGTCATTACCAACAAAAGATTTTGTACGAAGTATTCAATACATTTCAGTTCGCGTTTTCAATACTTTTTCCCTGTGTCATTCCATTTTATTACCCATAAACTTTATTTCTGAACTTATTTGTTTTAGTTTCTTTGTATGTATGGATTGCATGGGTTGTTACTGACATGGTGAAAATTTCATGTCAATAGCACCTTTATAAATATATTTACGGTACCTAGAAAAAAAGTGACATGTTATTAATATAAATATTAATACTTATTTTACCTGCTGTATATCTACACCATAAATTATATACAAGTCTCTTTCAATCAGTGAATAAAGTTCATACATTGTGGTGAATCTTGTTCTTTCCTCTTGCACAGGAGATTGGATTGAACTGCGGACATTTAGGGTTCTTTCCAGTGCAAAATAAAGCGCTTGTTTCATCAGACAGGTACAAAAAAAGCTTTACAAATCAGGAAAGGGCTAAAGTTAATTTCTAGTATCACTGAGAGTAATTCTCTCTACTCCTTATGTTGATGATGTGTGGAGTTACGGTGAATGAGCATCTAGCAGCGGGACCCCCATCTCTTAAAGGGGAACATACCCAATTATTGCTGGAGGTGACCAAGGAAAGGAAGAGGGAGCACCAATCATTATATGCCCACCTATATATGTATCCAAGTGCTTTATAACCTATGGTACTTGGGTCATATGTTGGCGAGGGCATAGTGAGCACAAAGGTAGAGCATGTGTGAATAATCATAGTGGAGGCAAAACACTGGCGATGTGAGCACAATTCACTGTGTGAGAGTACAAGATTTACCACAAGTTTATGAAATTGATTCACTGATTGTGTACACAAGAGACTTAGATATAATTTATGACTATATATGAATATATTTATTGTGGATTATTGAACGTTAGCACTTTTTGGTTATATATTCATGCGTTTGTTTGATATTTGATTTTCAGAGCAGCACCCTTCTCCTTGATTTCTTTGTTTGTGCATGTAACACATGATTGATGCTAGCAGCAGCTGGTAATTTATGTTATCATTTATAGTGGGGTAGCGCAGTGATCCTGCACAGTGAGATGCTGAGGGATTTTGGCAATGTTTAAAGTGCATTATACTGGGTAAAAAATACTCTCATTAAATCATGAGTGTGGTTAACATACAAACCTGATATACAAGCTGTGTGCTTTCGTTTAAAGTACTATAAAAGGACTCCCCAGGTTTCCTCCGAATTCCCACAAATGCCATTACTACAATTCATGTACTACTCAGACTATGGTGGCTAAAGCTTTGGTACTGGAAAGCATCAGATTAAACTGCACCATGGATAAAGTTTTCAGTGTTGCATAGTCATTCTTAAAATACACAAGGCAGTCTCACAAGCACCACTGAGAGTACTTACCTTGACCTGGAAAACGAGTTCATTTCCACCTACACTGAACTGAGACTCAAATAGGATGGTAAATTTCTCCTCTGTTACGGACTCTGCCCCCCGCCTGTCAGACCGCTTAATCCGCTTTAGAGACTGCAAAAAAAAGTTACACAAACATTAATTTCATTTCATTGTGTTCAGCTGCAAAATAAGAAGCACGGATGATTACTTTAATCATTCCATTAATTTGAATATAAATAGCACTATATTATATATATATATATATATATATATACACACACACACACATACACACAGGGAGTCTGCGTTGTTTAAGATTATGTGGATCCCAAATAGCCACAATTATTAAGACAATGATGTTTCCATTAAATGACCAATAAGCCTCAATTATACAACTATATATTTATGAGCGCTTAGTAGCAAAGTTAAGTTTTGAAGTTGGAGTAATTGTTTTCCTCCATACAATTGATGTTTTGTCCATGGAAATTTCTTCCAACTGTAAATACAAAATTCCTTCTTTATTGCTTATCCATTGGGGGACATTTAGAAACAGTTGGAATGTCCAAAAATAGTATAACTGAGGGGTGGGCAACAGCCACTAAAAGATGCAAGAAGAAACTAGGAGCCATCTGCAACTCAGGACTAACTGAAGGACCAATATCAAATCTGAACCATATGATGTCAGTTCCCCTGCAAGAGACACAAAAATCTGCCAACGATCAAGAGAAGGCCACAGAGGATTAAAATTATGTTCAAACCAAGACAGAAGAGATCACAGAGGGGAACTGAGCCTGCACCAGCGAGAGGCTGCGATACCAAAAACCAACCAAAACAGGTGAAACAACAAACCTCAAAGTAATTATCCTGCACTCGAATAGTGGGCTTGGGGATGCATAGTAGAGGCAACTTCTTTCTACGCCAATGGCCTTCCTTAGGACAATTGGTATCCTTTAAAAAAAATGTAAAACAATAGCAAAAGAAGGGCGCACTGATCTAGCGCATTACCAAAACGGACTTGTATTCCAGATAAAAACAACAATGCACAGGCTGATGTAGACAGGCACCCTCTGGTCAGATGTAAGGAACTGTACTTCTGGAAGACCAGGTGGTGTTAGGAATGGCTGACACGTCTTGAGGGAAAACCCTCTTACTCAGAGCCAAAGTTGTCCACTGTGGCTTTGAGGAAGAGTGTTCTCCCTCGAAACACATCAGCCATTCCTAACATCTACCGGTTCCTTACATCTGACCTGAGGGTGACTGTCTGCATCAGCCTGTGCTGTGACATTTTATACATTTGTATGCACATTTGTATGTGGGTACAACCATTGCTGTTTTTACCTTGAATAAAAGTCTTATTTGGTAATGCGCTAGGTTGATGCACCCTTTTGCTATTGTGTAACAACATACCTACCCGATAAGGAAGGAATAAACCAACAATATGATGTGATCAAGAGAAAAGAACGAAGTCTCCAGAGGGAATCTTGGACATAAAAAGGTCTTTAAGAAAAGACCAGCAAGTCTACATGTGAAGACCGAGGTCTTACATTCCCAACGGTCAGGACATAGCAAGAAAGGTTTCATGGTACGATTAAGGCTATGCATGGCTAAATAACCAATCTTGTAAAAGTGATATCCAAAGAATATGAGAATTATCACATCATAACATCCCATAAGCATAGCTAAATGACCCCTTAGATGGATATAAAATACAAATGTTTCCTACTGTGAAGTCAACCCAGCTGAAGGAAGGAGGTGTACGAGAGGTACCCCTACAAGGGTAGGCAGGGATGAAGGTATTTCACAACGCCAGACTGGTGTACATCAACACTAGAAAATATGAGGAAAAGCAAAAATCTATCTACACGCAAAAGGTAAAGTTGCCTCTGGGGCCTGACAGAGGAACTCTGCAGGACCTGCCCAACCTTGATTCAGAACACAGTTCTAACAATCTCCTGACCAGCCTGGTACAGTGAAGCATCCAGAGCCATGGAGTTAGGGGCAGAAACCCAAGCCATACTGCCAAGAATATTCCTCTGCTTAAGGGCAAAAACAAAGAAGGGATCTAGAGGTCTTTCTTCAGATCAGCTCAGCCACAAAATGATGACCTATCTCCAGGTGATCAGACCCCACAAAAGCCTGAGGACATAATCTATCCCAAACAGCAGAATCCAGGAGTGTACAGCATTCTAACAATCCAGGGAAACACAGAATCCTCCAACAGGTGCACCCAGGGGTAAAAACTTTTTACTTATTCCTAATGGGGTTGAGGGTAGTACTGTCAATGTCACTCAGCGGAGGGACCAAGACAAACTTAAAAAAAAGGTGAAAGTCCTGCAGCACCTAATTATATGCATTGAAGTCTAGGCAAGGAAGCCAACTCACACTGGGATCCCCCAATGAAGTGGGTATCAACTGTCCTGGGGTACGAGACTTAAGCACTAGGTACGGGGACACACTGGCACACCAAACATCCTGTGGAAGAAATCACCTCCTTTTCCCTGCAGAAGACTGCAGTGCCTATAAAACAGTCTCTTCAGAGATATAGACTGTTGGGATTCTGTAACTGAGTCAGGGACAGGGGCCGCAGGCCCAGTTTGATTTAGGGGCTCAGAAGGGTCATAGACTCTGCAGGAAATGGCACTGAGGCATGCTTAGAGTTTCTGCAGTCTGAATGCTCCAGCGGCTGAAGACAAACAGTTAAAAAGTCCAGAGTGGGCTCAATCTCACCCAATGAAGCTGAAGAAGCCTCCAATGAAGACCGCCCTATAACAATAAGGATCCCATATTACTGGCCTTAGGTCCTTCTGGAGATACCAAGTAATTGCCCTCAAAACTACTAGGGGAGTATGGGCTGAGGTTACCCATAATAGTAGGACTGTTCTTTCTGTGTCTTAGTGAAGAAATGTTGCTTTTGTATAGTGGTATTACAAATGGGTCAAATATGAGGAAAGGCTGGCTTAATGGTCTGAGTAAAGAAACTAAATATCCCATACTCATGGGAGCTCCAAGCAGACAAAGAGGTGGTGTGGTGGTTGTTCTCAGGTAGAGAGGAGAAGGAGTGTGTGAAGGATGTTCAGAAGAACAGAGTGCCCTTCAGGTTGCCAGCAGGCTGCTCAACTCAGCGCCTGATAGGGAGAGTAGAGCAGTTGCAGACATTCTGGAACACCAAAGAGCACCACAGATGCTGATGGAGCACTTTACCTGGGGGGAGGACACCGCATTCCCTGACCGGGTGTGCTACTACCAGGAAACAGAGGAATATCACCTGCTACCACAGGAGTTGGTCAAACGCCACTATACCTCAACAAAGAGAAACAGTGTTGTCTTCAAGCATCACAGAGCTAGAGCCTTTATCAGTGCTCAGAGGGACATTATCCTGAGCACTACAACATAAGAGTTGGGCCCCGACAAGCTGACCTGCAGAAGAGACAGGGTATATTACAGACTGCTGAAAAAATAGAACAAATTCCCCCACAGTGGGGTTTTTAGACAGCAAAACAATAAATGTATGGGAGTATGGTATAAAAAGTTCCAATATTTATTAATGTAGAAAAATGTAGCACATAAGTTAAAATATGAGCTCCACTGAACAGTTACAAAGTCAATTCAAAATGATTCAGAGAATATATAACAATGGATGTACAGTAGCAGACACGACTATTATACACACTGTACAGGTACGGCAAGATATAGATTCTGACGCGTTTCAACCCACTACAGCGGTCTTCTTCAGAGAAATGGTCTGCTATAAAACAAGAATATCATATATAGTTATATATATATATATATATAACTATATATGAGATTTTCATACAAATTCATACACTGTCTCACGTTCTAAAACCACGGTGAGTGACACTACCCCTGAGCATGTAGACTTAATGGTTACCTTTCTTTAATCTCATATTAATACATGGGTGTGTACATATATACACACATTAATGGGTGTGTACATATATACACACATATAGACAGACATGATGATTTGACCATGTTCTACAGGCATCCACTCATTTAATTTTTGAGTGGATAATGCTAATTTTAAATTTGTATGAAAATGTTACTGCGGGTGCGATCTGCCCCGCCCTCCGGCCACCAATACCCGCACCCACTTCTCGCTCTTTGGGAAGTGAGGGACAAGTGTGAACCCTCGCAAGCCACACCGCTGGACTCTAACCTCTTCCCTCGGCATTCGTGACTTTGTGGGCTCTGGGACGCTCTGTCTGTGGGGAATACTGAGGTGGTCCTCTTAAAAAAAGAGAACTCCACTAGGACTATATGCTTCTTACCTTCTTGGATGTGTATTATCGGGTAACCCTATCAAATTATTAGGCACCCATATCATATTATAGATAAGTACTAACTGACATATATACTCATGATATTCTTGTTTTATAGCAGACCATTTCTCTGAAGAAGACCCCTGTAGTGGGTTGAAACGTGTCAGGACTATATCTTCACTGTTGCTCTACCTGTACAGTGTGTATAATAGTCGTGTCTGCTACTGTACATCCATTGTTTATTATATATTCTCTGAATCATTTTGAATTGACTTTTTAACTGTTCAGTGGATTTTAACTTATGTGCTACATTTTTCTACATTAATAAATATTGGAACTTTTTATACCATACTCCTATACATTTATTGTTTTGCTGCCTAAAAATCCCACTGTGGGGGAATTTGTTCAATTTTTTTGTCTGTCCGGGGTGAGCAGCACTCTCCAAGCCCTCTGGGTAGTGTGTTTTTTTTCTATTATTACAGACTGCTGAACTGCTTAGGTGGTGTAACTCTCTTTAGTTAGGAGTTGTCTCTATGCCAATTATTTGCTTACCACAGTACATTTCTTGCTACTGTTCACCCACTTGCGTATATGTCTTGCTATTGTTTAACCATTTGCTGTGTCTTTACTGTTGTCCATATCTCTTTGGCCATTGGGGTTTTAAAAATATACCTGCAATAAATACTCCCCATGCAGCCAGGTATGTCAGCGTGCGTGGTATTATTTGCATCAGCAAAGGAACAGGGGACTCGAGAAGCAGCTGCTCCTTTGGGGGTAAGTGCGCCAACAATATAAATCAGATGCACACTGCATAACTCTATACTTATGGAAAGTGTACAACACAGTGAGTGTTTAGACTAGGGATGAAAAACAGTGCATCCGGAAAGTATTCACAGCGCTTCACTTTTTCCACATTTTATTATGTTACAGCCTTATTCCAAAATTGGTTCAATTCATTATTTTCTTCAACATTCTACAAACAATACCCCATAATGACAACATGAAATAAGTTTGTTTGAAATCTCTGCAAATTTATAAAAAAAAAAAATATTCACAGTCTTTGCTCAATACTTTGTTGAAGCACCTTTGGCACTAATTACAGCCTCATGTAATTTTGAGTATAAAGCTACAAGCTTGGCACACCTATTTTTGGGCAGTTTCTCCCATTCTTCTTTGCAGGACCTTTCAAGCTCCATTAGGTTGGATGGGGAGCGTCGGTGCACAGCCATTTTCAGATTTCTCCAGAGATGTTCAATCAGGTTCTGGACTTTGGATGGGCTACTCAAGGACATTCACAGAGTTGTCACTTAGCCACTCCTTTGCTATCTTGGCTATGTGCTTAGGGTCTTTATTCTGCTGGTAGATCAACCTTTGCCCCAGTCTGTGGTCCAGAGCACTCTGGAGCAGATTTTCATCAAGGATGTCTCAGTATATTGCTGCATTCATCTTTCCCTTGATTCCGACTAGTCTTCCAGTTCCTGGTACTGAAAAACATCCCTACAACATGATGCTGCCACCACCATGGTTTACTGTAGGGATGGTATTGGCCAGGTGATGAGTGGTGCCTGGTTTCCTCCAGACATGACGCTTGCCATTCAGGCCAAAGAGTTTAATCTTTGTTACATCAGAACAGAGAATTTTGTTTCTCATGGTCTGAGAGTCCTTCAGGTGCCTTTTGGCATGTACCTTATTAAGGAGTGGCTTCCGCCTGGCCACTCCACCATACAGGCTGTGCTTCTGGAAGGTTCTCCTCTCTCCACAAAAAAACTCTGAAGCTCTGTCAGAGAGGCCATCGGGTTCTTGGTCACCAAGGTCCTTGGTCACCATCAGGTTCTTGGTCGCTAAGGTCCTTCTCCTCCGATTGCTCAGTTTGGCTGGGTGGCCTGCTCTAGGAAGAGTCCTGGTGGTTCTAAACTTATTCCATTTACAGATAGAGGGCGCTGTGCTCACTGGGACCTTAATGTTTCAGAAATCTTTCTGTACCCTTCCCCAGATCTGTGCCTGGATACATCCTGTCTTGGAGGTTTACAGACAATACCTTGGACTTCTTGGCTTGGTTTCTGCTCTGACATGCACTTTTAACTTTGGGACCTTATATAGACAGGTGTGTGCCTTTCCAAATCAAGTCCAGTCAACTGAATTTACCACAGGAGGACTCCAGTGAAGTTGTAGAAACAGCTCAAGGATGATCAGTGGAAAAAGGATGCACCTGAGCTGAATTTGGAGTGTAAAAAAAAAATGGAAACGGTCCCCCGTTTGGGAAATACCCATGCTAAACACATGAGAGCTAAGAGAAGCCTCCTGTATTTGGCATGGGTATATCCCCATTCAAGCTCATATTTTGACACTCATGTAATAAACCACCTTATCTTCCAATAAAGAATTTTTATTCTTTACTCAATGGTTATTTTTTTCATCATCTATACCTGCCTAAACCATTCCATTTTTTCTGCGCATATTGGGGTGAGCAGCACCTGTATCTCTCCCTAGTGTGTCTTCCCTTTGCTATATAATTTTGAGTGTCATGGCAAAAGCTGTGAATACTTATGTACATGTGAGTTTTCCGCTTTGTTTTTTAAAAAAATAAATTTGCAAAGATTTCAAACAAACTTCTTTCACGTTGTCATTATGGGGTATTGTTTGTAAAATTTTGAGGAAAATAATGAATCA
Organism: Lithobates pipiens; assembly: GCF_037356315.1. Taxonomy (NCBI): domain Eukaryota; kingdom Metazoa; phylum Chordata; class Amphibia; order Anura; family Ranidae; genus Lithobates; species Lithobates pipiens. The sequence continues at coordinate 122,463,790 of NW_027507789.1, read as the reverse complement.
ATTTTTGGAATAAGGCTGTAACATAACAAAATGTGGAAAAAGTGAAGCGCTGTGAATACTTTTCTGGATGCACTGTATGGAAACAACTTGAGATATATGAGTCACTGTTCATCAATGATGTTAATATTTCAGCAAGAAAGCAACAGTTAGGAACTACCATATTTCTGAAGTGAGCGCTGAGTGTTCCAGTAGCCTGATGGTACTCCATCACACAGCAGTTGTTTAAGATCTCTCCACTGCTCTCACTGTAACACAAAGGAATAAAGGTCAGCAAAATAAGTTACAGCACAATATAGTGATACACCAAAATGCATCTTGGACTGAGAGAACACTACATCCACACCTGAGGTCAGACACGAACATCTGGAAAATGAATAAAGTAAAACAGGTAAGCTCTGATATGTTGAGGCACGTTGCTGCCTCAGAGGTAGATTGTTGTTTGTTATAGGATGTGCCTTGCTGTGGCCTGTTGCCGCAGCAGGAATGTGCCCCTGTGTGGGTAATGTTTGGCCCGCATGGGGCAGTCTGTATGCTTATGAAAAACTCAATAAAAAAGATCTTATTAAAAAAAAAAAAAGTAAAACAGGTAAGGGCAGTGACGAGCACAACATTGATACACTGGCAATAATAGGAAGACAAGTGACAGGAATATTGAGGCACAGGTGAGATTAGGGGAAGACAAGTGACAGGAATACCGAGGCACAGGTGAGATTAGGGGAAGACAAGTGACAGGAATACTGAGGCACAGGTGAGATTAGGGGAAGAAGGTAGCAGCAATACTGAGGCACAGAACAAAAAAAGAAGAAGGATGGGATAGGCAATATAAAGGGAAAATCAGGCATGGGGTGTATATACATTGCTAAAAAAAAAAAAAAAAAAAAAAAAGACCCAGATGTTGTCAGGCATGCCTACAAGCATGTGGCGTGCCATACAAACATACCATTTTGAGTTGCTGCAATGAAATTTCAGCAAAATGGACTAGCCTGCTGCATATTTTTTTTCACTTTAATTTTCAGGGTGACTTTGAATTTAGCCCTCTCTGTAGGTTGATAATTTTCATTTCCATCAAACGATGTGGCATCCTTTCGTTCCTAACTCATTACTCAGTTCATACCAGTATAGATATCTAGCATAGTTTTCCCCAATGAGATGTGGTGTTTTCAAAGTGTTACTTTTTTTTTTTTAGCAGTGTATATATCTGTGTGTATGTATATATACAGTCATGGCAGAAAATTGTTGGCCCCCCAGACATTTTTCCAGAAAATCAAGTATTTCTCATAGAAAAGTAACATGTTTTGCTACACACGTTTATTCCCTTTGTGTGAATTGGAACAAAACAAAAAAAAAAAAGAGAAGAAAAAAAAGAAAATTGGACATAATGTCACACAAAATTCCAAAAATGGGCTGGTCGAAATTCTTAGCACCCTTTCAAAATTGTGGATAAATAAGATTGTTTCAAGCATGTGATGCTCCTTTAAACTCACTTGGGGCAAGTAACAAGTGTGGGCAATATAAAAATCACACCTGAAAGCAGATAAAAAGGAGAGAAGTTCACTCAGTCTTTGCATTGTGTGTCCGTGTGTGCCACCCTAAGCATAGACAACAGAAAGAGGAGAAGAGAACTGTCTGAGGACTTGAGAAACAAAATTGTAGAAAAATATCAACAATCTCAAGGTTACAAGTCCATCTCCAGAGATCTAGATTTGCCTTTGTCCACAGTTCGCAACATTATCAAGAAGTTTGCAAACCATGGCATTGTAGCTAATCTCACTGGGCGTGGACGGAAGAGAAAAATTGATGAAAGGTTGCAACGCAGGATAGTCCGGATGGTGGATATGCAGCCCCAAACAAATTCCAAAGAAATTCAAGCTGTCCTGCAGGCTCTGAGAGCATCAGGGTCAGCGCAAACTATCCGTCAACATTTAAATGAAACGCTATGGCAGGAGACCCAGGAAGATCCCACTGCTGACACAGACATAAAAAAGAAAGACTATAGTTTGCCAAAATGTACTTGAGTAAGCCAAACATACATCAAAAAGCACCCAGAAATGGATGGCAACAAAGCGCTGGAGAGTTCTAAAGTGGCCAGCAATGAGTCCAGATCTAAATTGAACACCTGTGGAGTGATCTTAAAATTGCTGTTGGGAAAAGGCACCCTTCCAATAAGAGACCTGGAGTTTACAAAGGAAAAGTGGTCCAAAATTCCGGGTGAGAGGTGTAAGAAGCTTATTGATAGTTATAGGAAGTGACTGATTTCAGTTATTTTTTCCAAAGGGTGCGCAATCAAATATTAAGTTAAGGGTGGCGCCTAAGGGTTGGGGGGCGTGACCGGATGTCAGGGTGAGAGGTCGCGGCGGGCTCAGACCTACCGCTCACTCCAGAGACTAATGCTGCCAAGGTAGTGTGAAGGAGGAGGAGGGAAGGAGAAGCCAAGCGTTGTGGAGCCGAAAACGAGGGGACGCTGTGAAGCCGTGACACCACGAAAGCGAGATCAACGGTACACTCGGATGTTCGAACGGCGCGACAGTGGAGATATGTGGAGGTCGCCATAGGAAGCTCTCCCATAGAGGTACATCGATCCCCACGTAAGAATCCCTGTGAGAGAGGGACGCAAAGCGAAGGGAGGGATTGAGCGATACCTCCCCCCCGGTAGAAGAGACGTAAGACCCGAAGGTATGACTAGGAAAAGGGGGGTGGAGGAGGCGACCACACATAATGGATCACAAACACTACGTAGTTCCAAAGATAAGGCTGGCCACTCGACCGGGCGGACAGGCGTTGCTGCTGCTGCCGCCGCTTCTAAACTGGAGCAATATGCCCATACGCCTAACCAGACCCCAAACCAAACACCTAGAAAGAACGCGCAAACCGGAGAGGGGCGGCCGCAGAGTACTGCAGCCGTGCAAACGGTCGGAAGGAAAACCAGGGTTTGACGACCGAAATAGAGCCGACAAGTTTAAACAAAGCAATATGTGTGTCAGTCCGTTCGGACACTACGGGTGTAATGGGTGGAATATCGGAAGCACAAGCGTCCGTGAGTAATCTCTCCTTGGAGAGGGGGACTGGATGGGACACTGAGATAAGTACAGAAGGAGAAATTTGGGCAAAAGGTAAAGAACCATCACTAAAAGAAATTCTTTCTGCGGTGAATACATGTAAATTATCATTGGACGATGTATCAGACCAATTAAAGCAGATAAGAGAAGACGGGATAAATCTTAAAAATGAAGTACAGAAAACTGCGGCCCGTATATCAGATATGGAGGAGAGAGTCAGCCAGGTGGAGGATGAAGTACTCCCGTTGAAACAGGAGATGCAAATGATGAAGGGCCAGTTAAATTTGTGTATGGCTAAAATGGATAATATGGAAAATATTATACGCAGGAAAAATATCAGAGTTTTAGGTGTCCCGGAGAAAAGTGAAGGCAATAATCTTGTTGAATTCATGGAAATATGGATAAAGGATAAAGTAGGGAGTGAGAAGCTATCAAGATTTTTTGCAATTGAAAGGGCGTATAGAATTCCGTTTAGGATGGTGGAAGGAAGAAGTTATCCTAGACCCATAATCATCCAATTGCTGTCCTATAGAGATAAAGTTGCTATCCTTCAAAGAGCAAGAGAACTGCGTAACCTTGAATATAATGGGATAAAGATTTCATTGTATCCGGATTTTTCCCCAGAGTTGCAAGGACAGAGAGCTAAGTTCATAGAGTGCAAAAAGAAATTGCAGAGTCTTAAAGTGAACTATGCATTGCTTTATCCGGCAAAGTTGAGGGTATCAGCATTTGGGGAAAATATATTTTTTAATAGTCCAGAAGAAGTTAAGTCGTGGTTGGAGGAAAATAAATGTCTGCTGCAACAGAGGGAAACGCTGTAGTATGAAAACAGAAAGAAAATGGACAATTTTTTCTCTTTTTCTGGACTTAGAGGGAACGTCCCCATATTGCTCTGTTTGTCTCCTTCCCTCTCTCCTTCCCCCCTTCCCCCCCCCCCTTTTTTTTTTTTTTTTTTTTCTCTTGGCAGAAATTTGGATTATTGTTTGTTATAGAAATAAGAGTTATGGGAGTGGGTGGATAGGGTGAGCAGGTGGGGAGGATATATCACCCTGGGAGGTAAAAACGGTCATGTTGGAAGCCCCTTAGAAGGGCCCCAAGTGGGGCATGGGAGGGTTGGGGAGGGGAAAGAAAAAAGGGATGGGGAGTATGAATGGATGAATGATAGTGAGAGAAAGGAGGTTGAAAGGATACGAAAGGATATAGGTAGGCATGGTAAAGGATTATTAATTGCACAAGGAAAAAAAATATATATCTATTTAAGTACAGAGTTGATGGGTGAAATTGTATTGAATATGTGGGTCAGGTAAAAGGGCACAAGAAAATGAAATTAAGAGAGGCACAAGGAAATAATATTGCTCAATTTATATAAAATGTGTGTAAAATGTGTATAAGAAATATGGTAAATATGAGATACAAAATATGTGTGGGATTAAAATTTTGGAGCACTGGGAAAAAAGAATTAAGCAAGGGGGAGAGCACGTGTGAAAACACAGAGAAAGCACATAGAATGGAGAATAATAGTACGATATTGTGATTTAGGTCTCAAATATGGGAGTAAGTAGTAAGGTAGGGAATTTCACTAAAGAGGTTAAAATTTGCTCTTGGAATATACGGGGGGTGAAGGAACAGTTGAAGAGACGTGCGTTATTCTCCATGGGGAATATGGGTAATTATGGGATGCTCTGTTTACAGGAGACCCACCTGGACCGTGATACAACCAGTGTGCTAAGACACAGAAAATATAGGATTCAATATCACTTTACATACACTTCCTACTCAAGGGGAGTGAGTGTCTTAATAGACCCTGGGTCGGGTCTAACTTGCAGGCAGAGCATCGTAGATGTTAAAGGGAGATATGTGTTCCTTTTTTGTGGTATAGAAGATAGAGTATGTGTGATTGCAACTGTGTATATCCCTCCACCCTTTAATGCAGAAATATTACATGAACTGCTGAAGTTTATAAAGGATAAGCCCGGAATCCCAGTCATAATAGCAGGGGACTTCAATATGATAATGGATCAAAAAATAGATAGGTTCCCACAGAAGGGCGGTAGTAGGGAGGGACCCAATGGGTTGTTATTTCAATTCTGTGAAGAAACGGGTTTTGTGGATATATGGAGAAAGTGGAACCCCTTAAAAAGACAGTATTCTTGTCACTCTAAGACGTACTCCACCTTGTCCAGGATCGATATGGTGCTGTGTAACGAAGAGGCGCTGGGGATGGTGGAGAAAGTGGAGTACGAGCCAAGGGGAATTTCGGATCATTCACCGGTAATGTTTTTAATGACAATAGGGAGAGGATGTAGTAGAAGGGAATGGAAGATAAACCCATTTTGGTTAGAACTAATGGATAACATGGAAGAGGTAAAAGGAAACTTAAAAGAATTTTTGAGTATAAATGTGGGATCTACGTCCCTGGGAATAATGTGGGATACCTTGAAAGCCTTCTTAAGGGGGGAACTAATAAAAAAGATATCGCAGATTAAGAAGAATGGGGCTGCAAAGGAAACAGAAGTAAAAAAAAGGATAAGGAGGTCAGAAGAGAGGTATATAAGGGCCCCCTCAGAAGAAAGTTCCAAGGAATGGGAGAAAAATCAGGTAGAATATAAAAGACTTATATGGGAGAAAGAAGAGAGGAAAAGGCAGTTTCAGAGGCAGTCCTTCTTTTGCGAAGGGGAACAAGTGGGGAGGGTATTGTCAATGATTGCTAAATCAAATAGCTCGTCCCCAATTATACCGGCGATATTGGACAGGGAGGGAGGTATGAGGAAGTCAACACCTGAAATAGTGGAAGAGTTTAGAAAATATTATGAGGAACTATATAAAGTTTCAAACTCTGAAGTAGAGGGGGAGATGCAGGAATTTTTCGGGAAAATAACATTACCTAGGTTGTCGGAGGAAGATAGGGAGGGTCTGGAAGCACCATTGACTCTGGAGGAGCTGCAAAAAGTGGCAAATCAGAAAGCACCAGGTCCGGATGGACTGCCGATAGAGATTTATAAAAAATTTGGGGAGATACTTTTACCGGCTCTCCTACAGGTGTTCAATGGTGCTTTTGAAGCGGGACAGCTGCCGCAATCAATGATGGAGGCCACAGTGGTGGTCCTAGCAAAAGAAGGGAAAAACCAATTGGAGACCGCATCATATAGACCTATATCGTTATTGTGTTCAGATGTTAAAATTTTGGCAAAAGTACTTGCAACTAGGGTAAAAAACATAATATCAAAACTAATACATCAGGACCAAACTGGGTTTATCCCAGGGCGGTCCACAAATATGAATGTGAGACGCATTTATTTAAACATTCAGATTCCTTCAGAAAATAAAGGGAATAGAGCAGTCATGTCCTTAGATGCAAAAAAAGCCTTCGATAGTGTGGAGTGGCATTATTTAAGGAGGGTGCTGGCGGAATTTCAATTTGGCCCGAGATTTATGTAATGGATAAGAGTACTGTATACAGGCCCTAGGGCGAAAGTGAGAATAAATGGGGAATGTTCAGAGGAGTTCCGTTTGGAGAGGGGGACAAGACAGGGGTGCCCTTTGTCGCCCCTGCTTTTCGCCCTCTCGATGGAGCCTCTGGCAATAGCCTTGAGAGAGGCGAAGGATATTCGGGGGTTTAAAAGAGGGAATGAGGAGGAAAAGGTTGCCTTGTATGCAGACGATATATTGCTGTTATTGGCGGACACGGGGCCTTCATTAGTGGCAGCAATGACCCTGATAAAAGAATTTGGGTATTTCTCCGGACTTGAAATTAACTGGGAAAAATCTGCCCTCCTACCAGTGGATCCCCTCGATATTTCACTGCCAGTACAGGTATCCCAAATAGAAATAGTTAAACAAATGAAGTACTTGGGAGTGAATATGACGGCAGACCCAAGGCAGTATATAGCAGGGAACTTAGTCCCACTTATGTCAAAATTAAAACGTAAAATTAGAATATGGAAGAACCTCCCCTTGTCAGTAGCTGGCAGGTGCAACTTAATTAAGATGGTGTGGATGCCTCAAATATTATATATTATACAAAACTCACCGGTTTGGATTCCAAAATATTGGTTTAAAAAAATGGAAAGTTTGTTTAGAGAGGTGATATGGAAGAACAATGTGGCAAGAATTAGCTTACAAGTACTACAGAGACCAAAGGAAATGGGTGGGATGGCACTACCTAATATGAGATACTACTTTCTGTCTGCCCAATTACAGTATATGAGGGGAGGTAACCTGGTGGCAGTGACAGGAAGCGGGGCTGGACCCCTGGGGAGGGATACTCCACATAATACGGTCGCGGAAGCCGTGGAAGCCGACTCATTTAGGACTAACTGCCCCACAGTCCAACTGATGGTAAAGTGTTGGGAGGAGGTAAAAGTAATATTGGGGTATAGAGGATATACAGAATTCTCACCAATATGGGAAAATAAAAATCTAGGGGAAATTAAGAAAATGGGGAGATTAGTAGAATGGGATCGGAGCGGCATACATTTCTTAGTACAATTATATAAGGACGGGAGATTGAAAACATTTCAGGAACTAAGGGATGAATATGGGTTACCGGTGTATTACCTCCTTAATTATATACAAATCAAACATGCGCTAGAGGCACAATTCAGAAACAGGAAGTTGGAATGGAGTAAAATGCCTGCACTCAGGAGAATTATAAGTCATAACATATCGAAAGGAGGTATTTCAGAGATCTATAGGTACTTAAAGGGAACAGAACAAGAAGGGGTAATAGAGGAGAAAAAAAAAGCAAAATGGGAAAGAGAGGTGGGCCCAATATCGGTAGAACAGTGGGAAAAGGCCCTGGCATTGGGGGCGAAAGTTTCTTTATCTCCATCAAATAGCATATCTCAAATGTATTTAATCCATAGGGTATATTACACTCCTCTTAAATTGTATAGATTTGGGTGTAGACAGGATGCAGAATGCCAAAGATGTGGGGACCAAAGAGGAGATTTAATACATATGATTTGGCGATGCCCAAAATTATATAGATATTGGGTAGGAATAATAGGGGAAATTAATAAAGTGTTTGGGTTATCACTAGAAGTAGAAGCTAAAATATGTATAATGGGATTGATAGAAGAAGAGGAGGTACGAAGGGATATCCATACAGCAGTCATTAGATGCCTTTTTCAGGGGAGGAAATTAATTGCGTGTAAATGGCAGAGGAGGGAAGCGCCTACAGTGAAGGAATGGATGGAAAGGGTGAAAGATAACATAAAAAAGGAGGAATACATATATAGGAAAAGAGGTAATTATGGGAAGTTTGTTAAAATATGGGGAAAGTGGGGTGTGTAAAGGGTGAGTAAGTTCTGAGAGTGATGGATGAAGGGGGGTGTGAATGAGAGGTGGGGAGGGGGATGGGAGAAGGGAATGAGTAATTTGTTTAAGTTTGATGTTATTTTTCTTTTTTCCTTTTTATAAATTGTGAATGGAATATTATTGGCGGAGGGAATGGGAGGGGGAGAGGGTTGATAGGGGGAGGGAGGATGGGATGGGGGGGGTAAGGGTAATTTGTTTGTAAGGGGAATTAATGTATGTGATTACTATGTGGCAATATTTGTAAACTTGAATATAAAGCAAATAAAATAAAAAAGTTTAAACTATAAAAAAAGTTAAGGGTGGCAAGAATTTTGAACAGCCCATTTTTGGAGTTTTGTGTGACATTATGTCCAATTTGCTTTTTTTCCTCCTTTTTTGTTTTGTTCCAATACATACAAAGGAAATCAACATGTGTATAGCAAAACATGTGTTACTGCAATACTTTTCTGCGAGAAATACTCGATTTTCTGGAAACATTTCTGGGGTGCCAACAATTTTGGCCATTACTCATATATATATATATATATATATATATATATATAATGTGAAAATTTTAGGTAAAATAAGATTAGGACACATCACAAATAAGGATATGAAGGCACATATGAGCTTAGGAGGAGAGGGATTACAGAAGGGGACTTTGAAGTTGAAGCAGTTTAAACACAGACAAAATTGATGTCGATAGTTACTTGCGTGTGTTTTCATTCTTCAGCAGAGCCTTGGCCTGTACTTCGCTGATAATGGTGGCTTTGACCTGAGGTGGGTTCATATGGACATTCAGTTTACCACCTACCAGAAGCCGGACTGTTGCTGCAAATTTAGTCTGTGTTTTCAGCACTTGTGGTGGCTGCTTCTCAATAATGAAAGTGCTGCAAAAATAAGACATTTGCGAGGTGATAAGACTGCAGAGATGGTAAAGCTCATGAAATGCAATCAATTTGAAATTGTACACAACGCCTCGTTGTAAAGAGGACCTCCAGCTAAAAGAGAATAAGCGGAGAGAGCATTTCAGATTTTATTGTGTGTACAATAAGTATGGTCTGTGCCAGTCAAAGTAACCAGTGAGGATAATTTTACAGTAATTGGCTCCAATGGGTAAAACTGTCAGTTTTTTACTTTTCTTTTAGTTAATTCTCAGCCCTGCCATTTTTATTAGTTCTCCTCAACCTACTATTATAGAATCAAATATAAACCTACCCTCTGGAACATTTTTTTTTTCATTTTTCACAACACAATAAAATCTGTATTTTTGGTTGGAATTTTTTTTTACCCCCCTCCGAATCTTATATACTTTCTGAAACCAGAGACACTGTAGAACAGGGGTATTGATTAAAATTCAAGGAGGTCCAGTCGCTAAAATCTTCTTTGGGCCGAGGTCCGAATCTCAAGTCACCATTTGTCCCCATCAGAGTGCCCCATTACATAATGTTCCCCCATCACAGTGCCCCCCTTACATAGGGTTTCCTTGCCCCCTTAGAGTAGTTGTCACCATAAGAGTGTCTCCTTACATCAAGTGTCCCCACATCAGGTGTGCCCAGAGTGCCCCTTTACATCAGGTGTCCCTATTACAGTGACACCTTGCATCAGGCATTCCCCTCAGTGCCCCCTTACATCAGACGTCCCCATATTTTTCCCATTAACATCAATTTTGCCCATCAGCTTTCCCCTTAACAAAATGTGCCCATCAGATTTCCCCTTAACATAAAAATGTGCCCACCAGAGTGCCCCTTAACATAAAATAAGGGGCATGCTGATGGGCACATTTACTGTTAAGGGGCATTCTAATAGGAACAACAAAATATGCCCATCTGCGTGTCCCTTAACATAAATGTGCCCATCGGTGTTACTCACATGCCCCATACACACTATCAGTTTTTCTGCTGAGTTTTTCCATCAGGTTTACCAAAACCATGTAGTACAAGGGCCTGCCTAATTGCATACAATTGGAAACTCCTAAGGTTTGACCTCATATTATATGGTTTTGGTAAATCTGAAGGAAAAACTCAGCAGAAAAACTGATAGTGTGTATGGGGCTTTAGAATAAAATATGGCCATCAGAGCGCTCCTTATCATAAAATGTTTCCATTAACATGCTACTTATTTTATGTTAAGGGGCACTCTCATGGTCACATTTTATGTTAAGGGGCACTCTCATGGTCACATTTTATGAGCAACACTGATGGGCACATTTTATGTTAAGGGGCACGTAGTTGGCCATATTTTATTGTACCCACCAGAGTGCCCCTTAACATAAAATTTGCCCATCAGCATGACCCTTAACATAAAATAAGTCTGCATGCTGATGGGCACATGTTAAGGGGCACTCTGATGGGCACAACAAAATATGCCCATCTGCATGCCCCTTAACATAAAATGTGCCCATCGGTGTTGCTCTTAAAATAAAATATGGGCATCAGTGTGTCCCTAACATAAAATATGCCCATCAGAGTTCTACTTATTTTAGGTTAAGGGTCACACTGATGGGCATATTTTATTTGATCTTTATCCCCCCACGGATTGGTGGGAGTCACAGGGCAGGCAGCAGAGACCCCTGGGGGTCTCCCCCACCATTCTCCTCCTGGGTGGTGTGTATCCTGCCTTGGCGGTATTGGGGGGGGGGGGGTTTACAGTGGAGAGGGTGCAGCAGAGACTCCTAGGTGCATGTCCTGCTGTGTGAGATAGTGTGCAGTTTTGGGGTCCAAGTGCTGAGAAGGCAGTGGTGCAGAGTGCACAGCGGTGTCTCCTTAAATGTTCATCTGGCCTGGTGGAGTACAGTATCTTTTGGAGGGGGTCCCCTTTCCCTGGGTTTGGCTGGTTTCCGGCCAGGGGTTTCCAGCCAGGGGTCATTTTTCCTCCTTTTCCTCCTCTCTTCTCCTCTTCCTGCCCGGGATGGATGAAATAGATGCCGACCATTGGTATTTGATGGGTCCCAATTAAAGCGCTCTTCCGGCTGGGAGGGTGAGTCTTTGGGGGTCTTTGTATATCTTTCTCTCTGCCAATAGGTACTCTGGCCATCGGTGGTGCCAAAGATTCCTTTTGTACTACAGGGTCTTCTTTCCTATGGAGCATCAGGGTCACATCTCACCCACTGATCCCCTCATGGAGGTGGCAGGTCCCTCGGAACCCCAGCTTCCCATGGTTGCGCTGACGGCAGTCCTTGAGTCATTGGTATCCCGGGTGGAAGTAGCGTGTGGGCAAAGACCCAGGAGGAAGCGTCTCCTGCCTTCCCCTGCTCAGTCTGTCTCTTCTGATTTTGAGCCTGATGCCGCAGGGGACATGGCCCATCCAGGGGGGTTCAATATCTTGCCCCCTGACCCGTCCGGTATTGAGGACGAGTCCTCTATGTTTTCAGCAGCGAGCGAAAAAGCGCTGGTGGATGCACTTGTTACTGCGGTGTGGGGGACTCTAAAGATGGAGGATGCGGCTGAGAGAACCACAGATGTGGCTGTGTCCTTTGGTACGCAAAAGTCACCTTGCACACCAAAATTGTTTCCTTATCTGCCTTATTTTGATGGTTTACCTATAAGGAATGGGAACAACCAAAGTCACCCTTTGTGGTCCCCAAACGTTTCTCAGTACCCTACCCCTTTGAAGAATCACTTTTTAAAAAAAGTGGACTAGCCCACCAGTGGTGGTCCCTCCTGTTTCCAGGTTGAATAAAGCAACCATGATCCAAGTAGAGGAATCCTCGTCCTTTAAAAGAAATGGCTGACAGAAAAGTGGAGGCTGTGGCACACAGCATGTTTACTATGGCTGGGTCGGCATTGCATCCGGACTTGGCCTTGGCCCTGGCTTCGCAGGCCCTAACTGAATGGGCCAAGCTTTTGCGCCAGGGTCTGGGTAGTAAGCAGGTTCCCGCTGCTTACCGTATGTTGATTTAGCGGATCAGTTGGTCTATGGGCTGCAGTATATTTGTGATGCAGCGCCTGTGCTGTCCAAGCTTTCTGTTTTAGTGATGGTGATTAGATGTGTGCTGTGGCTTAAGAATAAGAAAGCACTCGTTGATCTGCCCCTTCAAGGCGACCGCCTGTTTGGAGCTACCCTGGATGACATCATTAAGGGTGTCACGGGGGGAAAAGAGTACTTTCCTCCACCTAGGAAAGGGAAGGAGCCTCGTCGCAGAAGGGAGCCCAGAAGAAATTCTTCTGGGCTCCCAGGACTGCAGATAAAGGAAACAGATCTCTCAAGTCTTCCCTGGGAAGTTCCAAGCAATCTTGGTCTGGTAAGCCTAGTGCAGGCTTCTCCAGATTCACAGATATGACTCCTTCAGCATGAAGGTCTGCTTCACCCATTGCTGGGGTGGGGGAACATATTTGCTGGTCTCCAGATTCATGCCTGCAGGGTTTCGGAGTTGGTGGCTTCATCCTGTCATAGTCCCGATTTAGTACTCCATAGGGATAAAGTGGTTCATCATTTCTTCCCAAGGTTGTCTCTGATTTCCATTTGAATGAGGACATTGTGTTGCCGTCCTTGTGTTCCAAGCCGGCTCATCCTAAGGAATTTGCTTTGCATACCTTGGATGTGGTTCGTGTGATTCGGGTGTATCTGGCAGTCACCGAGTCCTTCCAGAGGTCAGACTCACATCTTTTGGTTACACTGGGACCAAGGCAAGGGCTGGCCGCTTCCTCAGCTACCATCTCCAGATGGATCAGACAGACTGTGACTCAGGCCTATTCTGCCAGGGTTGGTTTCCTCCTTTTCCTGTCATGTCGCATTTTACTCGGGCGCTTAGTACTTCTTGGGCCTTCTGTCATCAAGCGTCAATATCACAGGTTTGCAAGGTGGCCACTTGGTCATCAGTGCATACCTTCACTAAATTTTATAAAGCAGATATTTTGGCATCTGCAGATGCTTCTTTTGGCCAGGAGGTTTTACAGGCTTCTGTTTAAGAGGTGGGTTCCCTCTTGGGGGGTGTTTTTTCTTTAAAATGTTTTATTTCAGATGGGGCTAGTGTGACCTGGTTAGGGCTTTTATGGTTAGCCTTGGGTTATTTTGCCCACCCCTCATTTTTCTTTGGTACGGCTTTTGGACATCCTAATGGTCAAGATTAAGGAAGCGCTGTGTTCGTCGATGAACAAAAGAGCAAATGGGATTTTTGTAGTCACGTTAAAATCCATTTCTCAGGGTTCGGCGGTCATAGCAGCCACCCCTCTATGGTGTTTTTGATACTTCTATTACTGCTTGCTACTAAACTGAATATCTAGAGCAGGGAGGGGGTTATATACTGACTGAGGACAGCCCATGGGCGAAGCCAGGTGATTTTTGTTATTCCTAGTCCTACTCCTGCAGAGGCAAGATTAAGGAGGCGCTGTATCCGTCAATGAATGGCAAAAAGTAAGCCATTGTTGAAAGAAAGCCATAAGAAGTCTCAATTGCAGTTTGTGTGCCATGTGAGGTACACAGCAAACACGTGGAAGAAGGTGCTCTGGTCAGATGAGACCAAAATTGAACTTTTTGGACTACTACTAAAATAAAATAAAAAACAGAACATCACCCTGAACACACCATGTTGTGGGAATGCTTTTCTTCAGCAGGGACAGGAAAGCTGGTCAGAGTTGATGGGAAGATGGATGTTGCCAAATACAGGGCAGTCTTAGAAGAAAGCCTGTTAAGAGTCTGGAAAAGACTTGAGACTGGGGGAGAGGTTCACCTTCCAGTACGACAACGACTCTAAACATACAGATAGCGCTAACAATGGGTTGGTTTAGATCGGGGACCGCAATCTGTCGATCACAGGCTACCTATCCACTGCCAGCAGGTGACATCCCTGCCTCGCCGATTCAGCACTTACTACAGAGCGGCGAGGGTGCATAATCAGACAAACTTTGCAACCCCTGCATACGATTCGCTAGGGAGCTGGGAAAGCCTCCAGAATAGTTCAGGTGGGTTCTGGCTCTTGCACATATGCACCCGAGCTTTGTTCCTGAGCCCTGCATGTAGTGAGCTCATCTCCACTGCTTCACCTCCTCTCTGATCCATCCAAGGCACTTGTGGGATGGACGAGAGTGGAGGGCTGGCGGGGATCAGTGCTGGAACATGCTGCTTCCCTATGCTACTCTGCATCTCATAACAACTTGTGCACCCTTCCTGACTCCACACAATACTATTCTCACCTGGTCCCCAATACCATACTTCTGAACCCCCAATTCCATGCCCTCCTGATCCCCCAGTGTTGTGCCCTCCAGATCCCCTAGTACCATAGCTTTCTGACCACCTAATTTCTGTGCCCTACTGTCCCCCCAATACTATACTCCCCTGAACCCCTTGTACTATGCTCTCCTGACCCCCCTGTACTCTGCCCTCCTAAACCCCCAGTATCGTGCTCACCTGACCCCCCCCCGCTGCATGACCTCCTGACCCCCAATATCAGGTCCTCCTGAACCCGTTCTCTGCTCTGTTTATCCCTATATACTGCATTTTATCCTACTGACCTCTGCACACTGCCCTACACCCTGCTGGCCTCTGCACACTGCCCTTCACCCTGCTGGCCTCTGCACACTGCCCTACATCCTACTGACCTCTGCACACTGCCATACAAACTACTGACATCCGTACACTGCCCTACACACTACTGACCTCCGTACACTGCCCTACACACACTACCGACCTCTGTACACTGCCCTACACACACTACCGACCTCTGTACACTGCCCTACACACACTACCGACCTCTGTACACTGCCCTACACACACTACCGACCTCTGTACACTGCCCTACACACACTACCGACCTCTGTACACTGCCCTACACACACTACCGACCTCTGTACACTGCCCTACACACACTACCGACCTCTGTACACTGCCCTACACACACTACCGACCTCTGTACACTGCCCTACACACACTACTGACCTCTGTACACTGCCCTACATACTACTGACCTCTGTACACTGCACTACATACTACTGACCTCTGTACACTGCCCTACATACTACTGACCTCTGTACACTGCCCTACAAACTACTGACCTCTGTACACTGCCATACCTACTACTGACCTCTGTACACTGCAATAACTGCTACTGACCTCTGTACACTGATCTACATAATACTGACCCCCTCTGCACTGCCCTACCTACTACTGATCCCTGGACACTGCCCAGCCTATTAACCCATGGGCACTGCCCTGCATACTACTTATACTAGCTAGGAATCAGAGCAGATAGCCAGGCCCTGAAACTAGTCAAGAAAATCAGCCTGCAGTACAAAATGTTCTGCCTTATAGTGGACTCTGCCATCAAACTGGGGATGACCAATTACTCCCCAGACATAAAAAAAAAAGTTAATATAAGTGAATACAGAGTTTCTCACCGAAGCTAAATCTTAATGTAGGCTAAGTTTATATTTCTACAGTAACACTAGTTTTATTGGATTTTTCTAAGTTTTCTTCATGCAGCCTTTGGCCTTGCTAGTTAATTTTTTTTTTTTTTTAAAGGGTACCCCAGTGATCTTTGATCTCCTCCAAGTTGTTCTGGTAGATCTCCACCTCTCAAAAGGTTGCCAACCCCTGGTTTAGATTAAAAGTATATTCATGTGTTAGAATGGCACAGTCAAAGTCCAGACCAAAATCCAATTGAGAATCTGTGGCAAGACTTGAACATTGCTGTTCACAGACACTCTCCATCCAATTTGACAGAGCTTGAGCTATTTTGCAAAGAAGAGTGGGCAAAAATGTCACTCTCTAGATGTGCAAAACTGGTAGACTTCCCCAAAAAGACTTGCAGCTTTAATTGCAGCAAAAAGATGGTTCTACAAAGTATTGACTCAGGGGGCTGAATACAAATACACAACAGTTTAGACAGCAGCCAATTAACCTACCAATAGGTCTTTGGAGTAAAACAAACACAAAAAAAAACCCCTTTTTTTTTAGATTCGTTTTATGTTTAGGAGATGTGGCTATCAACATGAATTTTTTCCCATCATCCATTTGCAGACTTATAACAATGCTTTTTCTGATATATATTTTAACCCAGAGTCTAGATTTTACAATTTTTTTTCCTCATGATTAGAAAGATGAACAATATGAATGTAGAAGCTACTTTTCACGTGCTTATGATCTTGTTTTGTGGTCTTTCTAGAGGCCTGAATGGATGGTGCATGATTTAGCATTCTTAAATGATTTTTGATTTCATTTAATGTAAAGAAAGATGTTTTTATTCTGAATGTAGCCCCCCTCCCTTTAATTTTCTTTACAAATAGCATCTATGGAAGGCACGGAAAGAGGGTGAAAAGTTTTCTGTTTTGGTGTAAAAAAAATGTACTCTGGTATAATTAACATTCTTCAGCTATTTAGTAAGTCGTACTGGGTACAGTATATACAAAGTTCAGGCCTCCTTCATGCAGTCATGAAAATACACATTTACAACAGTTTTTTAGTTACAGATCTGAACAAAATCTAAATATCGGCTTTTGAGGATATTGGTATACACGTACACTGTTGAATAAAATAAATGGACAATTTTACGCTTTAAAAAAA
This sequence comes from Lithobates pipiens, assembly GCF_037356315.1. Classification (NCBI taxonomy): domain Eukaryota; kingdom Metazoa; phylum Chordata; class Amphibia; order Anura; family Ranidae; genus Lithobates; species Lithobates pipiens. The sequence goes on along the minus strand of NW_027507789.1, from coordinate 122,446,937 downwards.
AAAAAAAGATCTATTTACTCATTATTTATGCAGGAACTTTTTATTTAGAGCTTGCCTAATGATCAGTAAACGTTTTATGGCTATGTTATGACCATGTAAATGTAGCCTTAGGCCTCTTACACAGAGACATAACAATCTACTGATGTTTATACTGTTCAATCTTGTTGACAGAAAGATCCTAAGTAAAATGTTACATAAAGACCTTGCCTATAAACACGGAAATGTGCGTATGCATATACACAAGTACATTTTTTCATCCTCTTTTAGTTTCCAGTGTTGTAATATATGCATGTATACACAGGTATCCACGTACATTAGTGCACTTAAACTTAAAGAGGAGGTCCGGTTTAAAAAAAATAAAAAAATCTAAAAGTCAGCAGCTGCAAACACTGTAGCTGCTGACTTTTAATAAGCACACTTACCTGTCCAGGGCGCCCGCGATGTCGGCTGCCCGAGGCTGACCCGTCCCTCGGCTCCCGGCGCCGCCATTTTGGCTAAGGGAAACAGGCAGTGGAGCGTTGCGGCTTCACTGCTGTTTCCTACTGCGCATGCGCGAGTGGCGCAGCGCTTTGTGAATGGGGCGACCCATTACCCAGAAGACGCCGCACGGAGGAGAGAATACAGAAGATCTCCGCGGAGGAGGAAGAGGCAGATTAGGACAATGTGCCTAGCAACAGGCATTTCTGTCATTTTTTTTTCCGATTTTTTTCAAAATTTTAATGTATTTTTTTTTTTCAGGGTGGCCCTCCACTTTAAAATGTTCTCTGTACTCATTGCTGTGTTACTGATCTGCTGTGTGCATTGTTCCATAGACAACAATGCAACTGTGTTCAGATCAGTAAAAAAAACAAAAAAAAAAAAAACATGTCTTTTTTACTCCGGTATGCAAGAGGCCTAAATCTTTCATACGACTTGCAAACGACAGAAATCTGATTGGCTGCTATAGAACCCTAAATTTATACAACACAATTGCCATCAGCATTACTTTATTAACCACTTGCAGACCGGACCATTTTGCTGGTCAAAGACCAGACAACTTTTTGCGATTCGGCACTGCGTCGCTTTAACTGACAATTGCGCGGTCGTGCGACGTGGCTCTCAAACAAAATTGACGTCCTTTTTTTCCCACAAATAGAGCTTTCTTTTGGTGGTATTTGATCACCCCTGCGATTTTTATTTTTTGCGCTATAAACAAAAATAGAGCGACAATTTTGAAAAAAACGCATTATTTTTTACTTTTTGTTATAATAAATATCCCCCAAAAATATATAAAAACACATTTTTTTCCCTCAGTTTAGGCCGATACGTATTCTTCTACATATTTTTGGTAAAAAAAATCGCAATAAGCGATTATTGATTGGTTTGCGCAAAAGTTATAGCGTTTACAAAATAGGGATAGTTTTATAGCATTTTTATTAATAATTTTTTTTTTCTTTTTACTAGTAATGTCGGCGATCTGCGATTTTTATTGTGACTGCGACATTGTGGGGGACCCATCGGACATTTTTGACACATTTTTGGGACCATTGTCATTTATACAGTAATCACTGCTATATAAATGCAGTGATTCCTGTGTAAATGACACTGGCAGTGAAAGGGTTAACCAGTGGGTGGCAGTGTAGGGGTTAAGTGTTCCTAGGGGTGTGTTACTAACTGTGGGGGGGGTTGGGCTTTCATTCAGTGTACACTGATCTCTGCTCCAATCACATGGAGCAGAGATCAGCGTCACTAGTTGCTAGGCAGAATGGAGAAATGTTGTTTATACAGCACTTCCTCCATTCGGCCGCTCCGTGAGACGATCGCGGGGATGCCCGCGGCGATCGAGTCCGCGGGTCCCGCGACTGGACTCACGGGGGTCCCGACCAGCGCGGGAGCGCGCCGCCGGCGGCGCGCTCCCGATGGCAGGGCGGCATCGAATATTGGACGTACCTGTACGCCAATATGCCTGCCCGTGCCATTCTGTCGACGTACATCGTCGTGCGCTGGTCGGGAAGTGGTTAAAGAATGCTAGGTTTGTCTAATTGCCATTTTCACACACACAAGATCAAAGTATTTTCGGGCACATGGAGTGTATGTAAGAAAGGCAGCTATTTGGGGTATACACAAAGTCAAGCTGTAACTGTTCTTAGAGTCCATACTACACATAAGGATAAAAGGCCATGGTGCTTATTGCATATATCCTAATGCTCTGGTGTCCGCTCTTCTTAGAGTTGAGACAGCTCTGTATTGAAGAAAAGAAAAGAAAGGGGAAGCGCCACCTAAGCGCAGTATTATTAGTATAATTGTTGTGAATAAACTGTCTATATTAATACTGCACTTAGGTGGTGCGTCCCCTTTTCTTGTCCATCATTTTCCCACACATAAATCCTTTAAAGTGGTTGTAAAGGCAGAAGATTTTTTTATCCTTAAGCATTCTATGCATTAAGATAAAAAGCCTTCTGTGTGCAGCAGCCCCACTCTGCCCCCATAACACTTACCTGAGGTCCCTCTCTGTCCAGTAATGTCCACGAGTGTCTCAGCCATCTGAGATTCTCCTTCCTGATTGGCCGAGACACAGCAGCAGCGCCATTGACTCCCACTGCTGTCAAAGTCAGCTAGCAAATCAGGGGAGAGAGGGGGCAGGGCCAGGTCGGGGGTCTGTGTCTGAATGGGCACAGGGAGCTGTGACTCAGGTCGGGTGCCCCCATAGCAAGCTGCTTGCTGTGGGGGCACTGAACAGGAGGGAGGGGCCAGGATCACAGAAAGGGACCCAGAAGAGGAGGATACAGCCTTCTCTGTGTAAATCCACTGCAACATAGCAGGTAAGTATAACACGTTTGTTATTTTTATAGGAAAAAAATAGACTTTCCAATCACTTTAAGCTGAGACTTGCACTGTTATGCAAAGTAAGAACTGTTTTTTTTATTTTGCATTACCTGGTGACTAAAGCTGAGATTATGTCAGTGATGGTAGCATTGAGTTCGGCTAGAAGCTCCTCCACAGGACCAGGAATGGGAAGTTGTTGGCAAAGATGCTCAGCTCGCCTAATCTGTTGGCGATTTTGCCATATTATTTCTGCAAGCTTTTCACACCTGGTAAGAGAAGGAAAATAATTTACCAGCTTTTCAGTATAGCAAGTTTGATTTATGAATTCTATAAATGGCCAATTCAAACTTCATAAAAACAGATCACAGTGGCGGCACAGTGGTGTAGTGGTTAGTACTCTCGCCTAGCAGTAAGAAGGGTCGCTGGTTCGAATCCCAACTGCGACTCTACCTGCCTGGAGTTGTCATGTTCTCCTTGTGCCTGCGTGAGTTTCCGCCGGGTACTCCGGTTTCCTCCCGCAATCCAAAGACATGCAGGTAGGTTAATTGGCTTCTTTTCCAAAATTGGCCCAAGTATATGAATGGGGACCTTGGATTGTGGGCTCCTTGAGGGTAGGGACCAATGTGAGTGTGTAATGTACAGGGATAGGAACAATTGTAGACACTCAGGTTGAAATGGATGGACTGGTGTCTTTATTCAACCTTACTAACTATGAAACTATGAGATCCATTTCTGAATGGAACTGGAAGGTACCTGGTTAAAAGGGGCCTAAGTTCTTCATAGGTGACCTCTAACCACCTCCCAACCAACCTCTGACCTTCTACTAGGCTGCAGCAAACTGCTTCATGCTGATTTTGTATTAGCATTAGATTTTATGGAAAGAAACAAAAAAACAATGTATGTGCAAACAAAAGTCAATGTATACAGGTCCTATAAATTCTATGCCATGATGCAGTCTGAGGATGAAACACTAATATTGGGCAACGGGTACAAGCTGCAAACAAGTCCATGAGTATTTGATAGAATGTGTTAGAAAATAGAGTGTAGAAAACAGTAAATACACATAAAAATACTTTCTTCATTAGGACGAGCAGGACATGACCCCAAGTATTCTTAATGCGTGCGTCATATGCAAGTATGGATAGTCCCACAAATATTTATCTTCCAAAGGCTGGCATTCCATTTTTTTTTTTTTAATCATTTTATATTGAAACTATTGTTTCAAATAAGCTGACAATGTGAAAACACATTGAGGAGGTACTGTCTTTTGCAGTCTTCCAAAGCAAACTAAATTGCAATTATTCATTAAAACATAAATTATTAGATAAATAAATACTTTCACACAAAAAGGTAAATTACAGGTTAAAAAATCTGTCGATCCATAAATTCTTTTTCAAATTACAAAACTGCAAAAGAAGATGAAATGCTTTGAACCCCCCCTTCAAGAAAGAGAACCACTTGGGCAGGCTAAGGACATGTAACTGCAAAAAATACAGATCCAAGCAGTAGTAGACAACAGACAGGAGTGTATGAAACCACAGCAAAATGACTGGCGGATGAGAACATTTCTGCTTTGGGGCCTGGAATAACCACTTACCAAGTTTGTAATAGATCTAAACTTCCTTCAGGAGGGCCACCATTTCCTGCCAGTTGCTGCCGTCTCTTCCACTGGATCAACTCATCATCCAAGATAATCGTTTGCTGCTTGCGTAGCAGTTGAAGAGTCTTTTGGTGCTTCTCTGACAGATCCTGCATATGCAGCATTGTAAGATAAAATTTAAAATAAGTTGGAAAAGGTAGCATGGCAAATTCAAAACCATGGGCTACAGAGATATGGCAGATAAAGATAGTGAAAACGCTGTTGCCTTTTCACTTTATTACTTTAGATTTTTGTTGCCTAAGAGCATTGTATATACATTATCAACATTTCTAACCACTAAACGTACCTCTTTTACACAGATTTTAACCACTTTTAATCTGTGTACAAACTCTCTGGTCTGCACTTTGTAAAAAAACAAAACAAAAGGCTGGTGTCTCTTTCAGGGTAACTAATAGGGGTGCTGAAATGAATCGCTGTATTGCGATTCTGGTGCCCCCATTGCAGCATCGATGCATACGACCGGAAAAATCGATTGCCGGGTGACGTCATTCCGACTTGCCCCACCCCTCTCGGGAGAGCGGTCCGAGCGTATAGTTGTTAAAATAAGTGTTTTAATAAATCCTGTGCCCTGCTGTATGTGCTTTTTTTAAAATATGGAGCTTCATACTGCATTTCTCAGTGTGTGGACAGTGTACACGCCGCTCGTGTGACTGCCCGACACGCCTCTCTCCTCTCACATCTCACCTGACGTCAGTGGGGAATTCTCAGCCCCGCCCACCTCTCTTCTGATAGCTACAGTCAGCGGGAGGGGCTGAGAATTCCCCACTGACGTCAGCAGAGACGTGAGAAGAGAGGGGAGAGAAGTGGGTCAGGCAGTCATATGAGCGGTGTTGGAAGTCGACATGGTCAAATGTCATATTTATGGCACATTTATACATATCTGTTTCCTATTCTCAAAATCAGCCAGGCCTACGTGGTTTTAAAAGGCTGAAGCCAATTAAGCCTCTAAGAGAACATGATAATACCGACTCCAAGCGGTTGATGAGAATTCCTGATTAGCTGCTCTGCAAGCGATCTTCAAAGAGAGCCAAGCAATACTGACTCCGAGCTGTCTATGAGAATTCCTGATTAACTGCTCTACTTGCGAACTTCAAAGAGAACCTGACTGACAGAGATAATTGATGAGTTGAGATACAGACGATCAAAGACCAAGATTTGACCCAGGTCCAATAGTGGCAATTCATGGACAAACGCTGCCCCCAGAGGTCAACTATGGCAAGACGGTCAGTAATCTAACTTGTTGAGGAAACGTCCCAGAGATACTGTGATTCGTCCAAAAATAGAGTTTGGCAAGCAATGGGAAGGGGTTTGTTTGTAAAAAGGGATGTTTGCCATCAGAGTTCTCTCTTTCAACATCTTGAGACCAGCTGATAGGAGTCTATGTTAGGATGTGATAAGTATATTATTGTATTGTGTTCTGATTGTAAGCTTTGTAACGTAATTCTTTTAATGCTTTTATGTTAGTTGCGGTTTAATATATTCCTATTTTGTTGGGAAATAAATGTAACATTGTTTACTAAGCAGATGTGTTTGGTATATCATTGTGCTTATCAGACTCTCATAGACTAGCTAATTTATAGGGATAGGCAAGTTAATACATATATGCGATAGTTATATAGGATATATTAGATTGTATAATATTACATAGGTTACATGAAGCGGCATGTACACACAATGAGAAATGCGGTAATGAAGCTCCATATTTTTTGAAAAGCACATACAGCGAGGCTCTTAATGGACTGTAACTCAGGATTTATTAAGACAAAGGTATTTTAACAGCAGTAGGTAGAGTACAAATGTGTTTGTACTCTACTTACACCCCGGTACATGCGCCTTGCTGACAGTTCCCTAGCTTCCCCGTTTGCACTTTCCACTGTGTTAACTCCTAGTGTGCTGGAAGGTGCAAACAGGAAAGCCGGGGAACTTTAAGTACAGGGACAGTATAGGGAACTTTACAGGGCCGTTTGGCAGCTGTGGATTCTAATCCCTCCTGACCTCCCAGCAGCAGTGTTTGTGAATGGCTGTAACCTGTAGTACACCGGATTAGTGCATCTTAACATCCTCCCTTTGATTCTTCCATCCTTCTGTCCCCCCCTCACCACCACCATTTTGATGGAAATTAGGAAGGTGGAAATATGCGGACAGTTGCTGACCAACATATATAACAACCTAAAGTGGTTTAAGTGGACTATCTCGGTTCTGATACAATAACACGTAAATAAGATAAAAATCAAAATTTTAATACATATAAAGCACACAAACATACAGATTGTTCAATAATAAAACTAATGATACACCACAAAAAACAAGCAACTAACAGGTCCCCCCAACAATTGTCTATTGAAGTGGAGTATACAAAATTTCCACTACCAGTTTTGGGATATAAACCACTTCTTCAGGAGGGATGGTCTGTAGAACAAATAATACAGTAAAAAATATATACACACACACACAAGACAAAATTCAGCTTGAATAGAAAATTACAAACAATATCGAAAAAAGGAAAAGGGGGGTGTAGGGGAAGAATTCCTCCCACTGCATCCCAGAGCACCTCTATTCCCATTGAGGGATCTGTGTCCAAACCTTTCAAACCACGGTAACGTAGATTCCCAGATTTGATTACCTGCCCTGCCATTTGGGAATTTTTACAGGCATCAGGGACCTCAAGCCGCAACATTGGAATGAAATTTGTCCTAACCTCAACAGTGGTCAGACCAAAGCACTTAATCTCTACAAAAACGTTCTGATATCGTTCAGACAAAGGTGTCTTAATATTGCCTTGCCAATATCAATCCATTTGTCTAACTATTTTAAATAATAGCAATTCCTTTCGACCCATCTCCCAATCTCTCGTGTTCTTTTCCTCGGAACTCCGGGTCCTTTGCAATGAGGACTTCTTCTAAGGCCTCATTGACATGGACATCCTTGAGTTCCTGGTCCCCAAGTTTCCCCATGTTCCCACCTTCTATTCCCTCCCTAAAACTCATAAAAATGTGCCCCTGGCAGACCGATTGTTTAGGGGATTGGCTCATTAACTGACAATGCAAGCAAATTTGTGGATGCTTTTTTTTGATGCTCCATGTGCAAAGTCTCCCTTCGTACATTAGAGATACCACCGATCTCGAGACACCTCGAGGGGATCCAGATCCCTCTGGACGCCCTGCTTGTGGCGATTGATATTGAGGCATTATACTCGAGTATCCCCCACGAGCAAGGCGTCCTGATGGCTGGATCTTTTTTGGGGGAACAGGATAGAACTCCCTGGCCTCTCAACAGTTTTATTCTCAAATTACTGCATTTCTTTTTGACCAAAAACAATTTTACATTTAACGATCAGTTGTTCTTGCAGACTCAAGGAGTTGCTATGGGGACGTCATGTGCCCCGGCTTACGCAAATCTTTATCTGGATGGATTGGAGCGATATATGCATTCGGATGAAAGGTACACAGATTTTCTTGAAAATGTACTCCTTTGGTACCGGTACATAGATGATATGTTCCTGGTATGGACTGGGACCAGGGACGGATTACTGGATTTTGTACAAAGTCTGGATGACAATGATTTCAACCTCAAATTTACGGTTAATTTTGATAATGAACAGATCCCATTTCTGGATGTCCATTATCAAGCAACCGGATGGGACTTTGGGTACTGATCTATACCGGAAGCCCACAGCTGAAAATACGCTGCTATATGCAACCAGTGGTCATCCTGAACCACTGGTGCACAGTATACCCTTTGTGCAATACCTGCGGTTATGAAGGAACTGTACTCTTGACAGCGACTTCAGGATCCAGGCTAATGCTTTGTGGAAACATTTATGGTTAAGAGGATACTCACGTACAAACCTTAGAAAGGCTTTCAATAAAGCTTTTTCATGTTCCAGAAATTCCTTACTGTATAGTCGTTCCAGATCTTCATCCCACAATGATTCTGTTACATTCGTCACTACGAATTCGGCTCATCACCAAGTACTGAGAACAATTCTATTCAATCATTGGCACCTACTTGTGGAGCACCATGTTCTGGCCCGATATGTATGGCCTGTTCCCAAACTGGTGTTCCGCAGGGTCTGCTCCCTACGTCATTGCTCGACCTGCAGTCATTAGGTGTCCTCGAACCCTCAGAGATCAGGACTCAATGGTACTTTTAAAAGCGGCGATTGCCCTCGCTGCCCCTGGGTACTCGAGGGAAGACGGTTCACCTTACCTAATGGTGAGACCTTCTTCCCACGAACATTTGCGACTGTGGAAACAGGGGGGGTTATATACCTGATGGTATGCAGATGTAATGCCTTTTACTTTAGGAAGACCATCCGTTAACTTAGGCAAAGAATAGGTAACCAGCTCTACCATTCAGGCAGCGGAAAACCTACCACCATAGGTAGACATATGGCACTTTACCATCGTTACAATATTTTCATTGTCCAATTCTTGGTTCTTGAGGTGGTCCCACCAAATCTTAGGGGGGGTGCCTGGGATCGAACGATCCTACAGAGAGAGACATCATGGATAGAACGGCTGAATGCCACCCTTCCTCCAGGCCTCAATGAGATGGTCTCCTATAAACCATTCTTGTGATACATTTTTCCCTTTTCCCCCCCTTTTATATGTGGTCAATTTATTTTTCCTCTTCTTCTTCCCTCTCCTTGCTATTTCTTCTCCTTTCCATATTCCGCTGTATATGTCTTTCTTTGTTGCATATACATCCCTGGTTTGCCTTGTAGAATGTCTCATATGATGCTGAAATATGTACTTTGTTTGCCTATCGTTCCAGGGGACTCTTTAAATTTTCCTCCCCCTTTTGCTGCATTTATTTTGGTGATGCTTTGGGAATATATGATCCCAGAGCTTTCATTTTAAAATTAATTTTCTTATATATTTATAAACAGCTTTAATCCTCTTGTATTGGATGTTCATACATTCCTGTTAATTATCATATTGATGGAGTGACAGTCTGCTCCCTCTGGTGGCCGATCAGGTTTTTTCTCCCCAGTGGCGGGCAAGTGTTTACCCTGGCAGGATTGCTCTTATAGCTGTTCCCGCTTGCCCTGAACAAGCCCCGGGATTTAGGCCTGTGGGCTTTGTCAGGGCACACTTGCGCAGTAGCACAAAGCCGTGTACCTGTGCTGAGCAGTGTGGGTAAACTGACCCTGTGACGTCAGGCGATTTGGCGGCGTGTGCTGACATTTACATGGTTGGGGAACTCTTATAGTGGTCCGTTCGGGAACCATTATTCGAGTAGCATTGACTCTCCAGGCTGGGCTGTTGTGATGGGACGGTTGCTGTATCAGGTACACATCTCCATCGGCGAGCAGTGCGGGGGTTTGTTCCCCCCTAGCGCCTGCTTCGTTCCTCCTTCCTTCTGTTCCTTTGTCTCCTCTCTTCCCCTCTTCATTCTCCCTCATCTTCCTTCTGCCTCGCTGGAATCTTGCTTATAATTTCATTACAGATCTAATTGTCATTTTGGGCTCTGTAGATGGAATAGCCTTCTATACCTATATATTTTAATTGGCTCCCGCTTGATGTGGATTTACCTTGCATCGCCCTACATTACACCAAGCCCAGCCTACTATTGTCACATGATCTTGTCTATAGCCTGGTGAGTTTTTATAACAATTGTTACTTTGGGTGGCTCCATTTTTTTCTTCATGTTGTCCAACACCATTCCCGGGCCCTCTTTCCCCTCTTCTCTCCCCCCCCCCCCCCCGCACCCCTTCCCCCCACTTGTTTTCCCCCTGCCTCCCCCCTTTCCCCTCTCCCCCCCTCTTTTTTCCCCTCACCATCTTTTACTCCTTCATGTCTCCACTTCCTCCCTTCCTCCATTTTCCCTCTCCCTTCCCTACCCCCTCCTTCTCCCTTAATTCCCCTACACCCCCTTCCCCCTCTCCCCTTCCCCAAAACCCTCCCCTCCTCTCCTTCCCTCCTATTCCCTTCACTTCAATCCCTTACTTCTCTCCCCCTCATTCCCCCTTTTCCCTCTGTTCCCCTTCTCTCAGTCACATTGTGGCACTACCTGGTTTCCTCCACGATTGTAATTTTTTTCCTTACATAATATTATTCCCTAACTCATCATTACCTTTTAATTAGAGACTGTCAACTACAATCCCCCTTGTCCGCCACAGGGGAACTGTTTGGGTCCTGTTGCTGTTCGTGTCGGTCCAGTTGGGTGAGCGGGTTTTCCTTTTTTCAATATTGTTTGCAATTTTCTATTAAAGCTGAATTTTGTATATATTTTTACTATATTATTTGTTCTACAGACCATCCCTCCTGAAGAAGCGGTTTATTTTGCAAAACTGGTAGAGGAAATTTTGTATACTCCACTTCAATAGACAATTGTCAGGGGGACCCGTTAGTTTCTAGTCTTTTGTGGTGTATCATTAGTTTTAATATTGAACAATCTGTATGTTTGTATGCTTTATATGTATTAAAATTTAGATTTTTATCTTATTTATGTGTTATTGTATCAGTACCGAGATAGTCCACTTAAACCACTTTAGGTTGTTATATATGTTGGTCAGCGTCAGCAACTGTCTGCATATTTCCACCTTCCCAATTTCCTTAAATCAATTTGGATGATTGTACGGTTATATCTTATATTATTATTAATATTAATAATTATTAATTATTATTAATAAATATCCGAGGCTATACTCAAAGTCTTCCCACCACCATTTTTATCTTTGAACTCTTCCATACTTCTGTTCCTATCCATGGATTCCTCCATCTCCATCCCCAGCCTCTTCCATCCTTCAGTTCCTATCTCCAGACTCCTCTGGCCTTCCAGTCTCTATTCATGGATTCATTCATCCCGAGACTCTTCAATCCTTCCTTTCTTATTCATGGATTCTTCCATTCTTCAGTTCCTATCCCTCCCTCATATCCTGCACTCTTCCATGTCTTTGTCCCGCTACATGCAGGGAGTGTCCTTTTTAGATTTTTTTTTTTTTTAAAGCAGGTAAAAGAAAAAAGAAAAAAATTCTTCTAAATGTTTGAATTTTTTTTGATGGAAACCATCGTCAGTGATCGTGATGCATCCTGGAATTGAATCGTATCGAATCGTTGACCAGATAATTGTAATCGAATCGTGAGACCAGTGAAGATGCACCTCTATTAACGAATACAAGAAAACCCATAAATTCTGAAGCCTTGCACTGTATTTTAATTATTAATTTAAAAGGAATCAAGGTAAATCTTTTTGTAATTTAAGTGAATTTTTTCAAAATGTAACCTAGCAAGGAAAATTGTGTGTTTTTTTTTTTTTTATACTCTGCACGAGTATAATCAAATTCTTGAACCAAAACTGAAGCAGCAGTACAAATACCAATGCTGACATTCAAACTGTAAGATGTCACAACCAAACAAATTTATGTATACTAATGCGATAATAGCATTAATGCTAAAAGATTGCTATTACAATAACATCAATACTATATATAAACACACAAGAAGAAAAAATTTATGTAAAATATGGTGCAACATAAGTTACTAGATCGAGCAAGTTCACAGTGAAAATCATGCAAGTTCAGTGAAAAGAATTCTTCCATTGAATAAAATGTGTCCAAAAAAACACAACAATGTCCTCAGTAATTTTCACATCCTCAGATGTTAAAGTGCATGCATGCAATAATATTCCAAAAAGTGACTCTTGTAAAGAAAAATCCAGTTCAGTAAGAGGGTGACTTTACACACATGCTCCCCTCCCCTCTGTGGCTGCGCTCACCTCAAGCTGTGTGACCGTACAACTAAGTTTGGTCTACACAAGCTGTTGAACCACTCCTGGTTGCAGAGGCTGGATAGTGTATTATCGTACTATCCAGCCTCTTTTTTATTTTTTAACATTGAGGATATCCTGTGGATATAAACTGTGGGATCCTGCTGAAAACTTCTTAACTCAGGAGTGGTTTAACAGCTTATGTAGACTTATTTTTATACTGGTTTTTCACACATTATGGGATTGTGATTGATGCATAGCAGCTGTGCACAGGCACTTGATTCACCATCACACGGGTTGTCTTTAACTACACCTGATGCCAATTGTAGCCAAAGGCTTATTTAGGGTAGCTTGCAGGATTTTTTATTTATACATGTATGTATACTGTACATAAAGAAGAGCTGAACTATGGATTCCAAAAAGACAGCCAGAGGGCAAAGGACTAGTCACTAGTATTATCGCCTGTGGTCTCCCAACTGACTGTTCCCCGATTATTCACCTAACAATGCCTTACTCTGCACTGTGTCGAGGCATGTTAGGTCCATGGTAGGTAGAGGCAGGGTTTTGCAGCCTTGTGTCAAAGCCTCCAGCAAGGAGAACAGCAAGCAGCACCATAATGACATTGCCAAATTTCATGAGACTAGATGTCAGAGGCAGCAGGGCTTTTGACTAGATTCACAAGTCTGCAGGTGCGCGATTAGATGTGAATCACATGTTTATGCTTTCCCGCACCAAAAACGTGCTGCTGCTAGCAGACACGAGGGCATGCTATTAATTCTTAGCACTATTGAAAAAGGTGCAGGAATGTTATCCCTGCGTTTTCCATAGGTACAGCAGCCCATTGAAATTATTTAAGGTGTAGGTTGCTTTGTTAGTTGAGTTACTAAAGACAAATCTGATCTTTTTAATTTCAAGTCCACGTAAAAACAAATAAAATAAAGTTACATGCATATACAGCTTTCCCCAAAGTCTGGTTGGCAGTCATCAAAACTTATGCTATGTCTAATCATCTCCTGTAAGGTTACAGTTCACAACAATCCTGTTCTAGATACCCTCTACCAATTTTATTTTTGAGTTTTACCTAAGAATGCTAACATTTTAAAGTGGAACTACACTGCATATGAGCACCCAAAACCAAAAATACAATTTCATTCTTTTTTAAATATGCAAAGAAAAGTCACCCATTCATCCATGTCGCCATGCTATTTTGCTGAAAATCCCTTTGAAAACCAACCCCTAGCATTTCTGGCTGTGGCAATCTTAAGGGCAGATGATCCATGTAGCATTTACTTCCTGGAATACATCTGCTCTTAGCTCAGGCATGCAGACAGGAGGATGTGCTTAGTTGAGATAATCCCTCCTCCCCGCCTGAAGGCTCCTTGAATGTATAACATAATTTGCCTAGGCCTGGAAACCAGGAAGTAACTGAAGAAATGTAAAAAAAAAAAAAAAGTTTAACACAAAGAAGAAGCATGATATACTTCCTATCTACCTACTAATGCTAGCAGCACAAGGATTAAAAATAGTCAATGTTGATTCTTCTTTCTACCTTCTCAAGTCCTGGTAAGGATCCCCTTACTTCCCAAGCAAGACTATGATGAATGTCAGTATGTTATCAAGACTATGCTCTTGCAAAAATGAGCACTAGAGCACACTCAGGCTACCTGTAGTACTTGATAACAGCTGCCAAAATGTACATACTGTCCACTGTCCATTGTGATAGTAACAAGACACTAAAGCTGGGTACACACGGGATGAAACGTCAGGAGACAACAGCCGGCTGACATTCGACCTGTGTGTATGTTGGCCGGCTCTGTCGGACGTGCATGCTGGAAAACCAGCAGCCGACTGACTCCCGATCAGCGCTCTTAGCCAATGGCAGAGATCGCTGATGGGAGTGTTCTGGCGGGGTGTGTATCAGGCTGAAATTCTTCATTCAGTTCTCAGTTTAGATGTAAGAAGATACAGCAGCCTGGAAAAACAACAACCTAAACAATCCTTTAACATTCACAACTCCACTAACAATCAACCTAAACTCCAGAGTAGACAGACAAGATGCTGGAAATGTCAACATAGTGTTGGCTTTGGAACATACCAATCTGTATTGTTGAAGAGTCTGGGCCTCTCTCTGTAGCCAGTTTTCTAAGGAAGCTTGCCGCTGCTGCAATGTAGCTTCACGAGGCATACGCTCCTGGGGACTCAGCTGGGACAACTGGGTAAACTGAGCTGAGAAAAGCAGACAGAAGCAAGTCACACACTGTCACTTATAAAGAGCCATATTAAACCATAAACCACGAGCTACAACAGAATATACAGTATATGAACAATCAAATGATACACAAAATAAAATGCAGGAAAACAAATCACTGGTTGTCAAGCTGTTGTGGCTAACAGACAAATTTAAATTTTTCTTGTAAAATATGAAAGATGATGTTAAGCTGAGTAAATACCTAGCACGTCATGCTTTAAAATTGCATGCACTCATGGAATGCCGCCAAACGACGGTACCTAAAAATGTCCTTAGGCGACGCTTTAAAAATGTCTACAGTTTACCTAGTTTAGAGCTACAGAAGCAATCTAGTGTGAGAATTATTGCTCTCATTTGGACGTTTGTGGCGATACCTCACATGTGTGGTGCAAACACTGTTTGCGTATGTGGGTGTGACTACGTATGCATTCACCATTGCGTGCGAGGAGTTACATTTTTTTAATTTTATCACATTTATTTACTTTTACATTTTCCCTTTAAATTAAAAAAAAATTTAAATCACTTTTTTTGCTAATCACAAGAAATGTAAACAATCTATGCGATAACCATACAGCATGGCAAGTCCTCTTTATGGTGATATATGGCGTCTAGAAGACATCAAATCTCTCCTCTACCTTTAAAAGAAAAAGATAAAAAAAAAAAAAAAAACTCTTTTTTTTTTTTTTACTTTTGCTTTTAACCACTTCCTATGGTTTAATTATCCTGACTGGACGTCAAATGACATCCTTCCAAACAAGCCATTCGTGCGTACCCCCAGGGGCATGCAGCGTGGCGATCGGTGGTGTGGTGTGTGTTTCGGACACACCACATCTCCGATCATGTTAAAGAGCCAATGACGTAGGCTCTTTACTATGTGATCAGCTGTGTCCAATCACAGCTGATCACGGTCTAAATAAGGAATTGCCAGTTATCAGCATTCCTCTACTCATGCTGAAAATGCTGATAAGCGTCTTTCCAGACAATGGGGATCTGCACTGATAATCAATGCATTGATAATCAGTGCAGCTCCATCAGTGATGCCAATCAGTGCAGCCCCATCAGCAAAGCAGAAAAATTACTCATTTAATAAAATTTGTAACAAAGAAAAACTTTTTTTTTTTCAACATGTCCAATCTTTTCATGTTTGTTTAGCAAAAAATAAACTCAGTGGTGAATAAATATCATCAAAAGAAGGCTCTATCTATCTCGGAAAAAAAATGGTAAAAATGTGATCACACCCAATAGTATATATTCTTTGGATCTCAGAGGGAGAGGGCTGCGCTTGATGTCTAACAGCCCGTTCACAACTGAACGTTTTGTAGCCCTACGCCTGAAGCTACAAAACGCTGGAGGGGAAAAAATCCATTATTCTCAATGGAGATGGTTCACATCTCCACTCCATGTCGCCTGAAGCCCTACGCCTGAAGCTCAAATAAGTTCCGGACCCTTTTTTGTCGCGCGAATTGGGCTGATTTGGGCGTTTTCATTTCCATAGAAACTAATGGAAACGCTCGATTCGAGCATTTAGCGCGACAACGAGCGTTTCTACGGGCGTTTTGACGCTGTATCTGCTCAAGAAAAAATAAGCAGATGAAAAATATTTTTCCTATTGGCTGAAAAAAAACGCCGAAGTTAAAAAACGCTCGTTGTCGCGCGTTGTAGTGTGACAAAACGCTCGTCGTCGCGCGACAAAACGCCGGTAAAAACGTTCAAACACGCTACGCTCAGGTGTGAATGCAGCCTTAGGCCCCAAAGAGTTTTCTGCTCATTCTTGGTGTACCTTTCAGCGGTGTCTCCCTCCTACCCTCTTTTTTCCCACTCCCCCCCCCCCCCCCCTTCTATCTCCTTTCCTCCATCCCCTCTCACCCCCTCCCCCTCTCCTTTCTTCCCCTCCACCCTCCTGTCTTCCACTTGTTCTAGAACTTCTCTGCATATCTCCCTTTATCCTCCTTTCCTTGGGACTACCCTGGGGAAGAATTGGGTTGTGTTCTTCAAGTGGTCCCTTATCCACTGGGACTGGTACGCAAATTGACCAGCATAATCTTTCTTATATATGTCTATAGTTTTTTTTTGTAGTTCCTAGGTTATAAAGAAGAAGATCCTGGTACTATACTGTGAAAGTATTCTCTATGGTCTATTCTGCTAATCCAACTTGTACGTCCAAAAGTTTCTATTATTGTTTTATTAATTAATATAACTTGTTAAAAAAAAAGATAACATTTTGTTTGGGTACAGTATTGCATGCCTGTAATTGTCATTCAACGTGTGACACGATTAACCCCAGAATTCTTGAGTCAGCAAGGAACCGCCTACATCTTGTTCTCCAAAACTGGCTTGAAGGAGGGCTGCACTGACAGGGACACAGATGTAAGGAGGGACTCCGCTGATGGGGACACAGATGTAAGGAGGGGTTCCGCTGACGGGGACACAGATTTAAGGAGGGACACCACTGACGGGGACACAGATGTAAGGAGGGACACCACTGACGGGGACAGAGATGTAAGGAGGGACACCGCAGACTCCGCTGGGGGCACCCGATGCAAGGACAGACTCCGCTGGGGGCACCCGATGCAAGGACAGACTCCGCTGGGGGCACCCGATGCAAGGACAGACTCCGCTGGGGGCACCCGATGCAAGGACAGACTCTGCTGGGGGCACCTGATGCAAGGACAGACTCCGCTGGGGGCACCTGATGGCAGGTGACGTGGCAAGTGACATGCTCAGGGCTCCCACAGATTCTGCATTATGGTGAGTTGAATGATTTCATTTTATATTACAATGTAATAATAGAAATAATGAATGCGCTTCAATCATCCTAACACCATAACAACCATGGTGCCGGAATGGTCGAAGTGCTAACACCAGGTGTTTGGAGTATCTTTATCTGCTGCTTGCTAAACTTTCTAGAATACACATACGGTATTTCTATTGTTGTGTAGGATCTGGGCCTGCTGTCCCTCCACCCCTCTCCCTCCATCCCTCGTTCATCTCAGACGCTAACCACACTACCTTAGAGCCACGCCCACTATTTTGTTGAAACCATGCCCATTTTCACCAAGTGGGAGGTGTCAAAAAGGAAGGGCGGGGTCTGGCACCTCCCCATCCTAAAACGTCACCAGCCGCCATTGTGTTGCACCCTATTGAAATGATGCGCTCAAACACTAAACCTGCTTGTAATTTGCACATTGCTGCAGGCTAAGCCTGTGCTTGCCTGTGACTGCTGGGTGCTGTTGTAGACTGCCCAGAAGCATGCTCAAACTACAAAAAAATGCAACCCCACTCTGTCTTCCAGCAAGTTTTGAATCATTTACTTTCACTGCACTTTTACACAATCCGCTAAATATCTGATATACTCTAGATACTATATGCTGTGTTAAATGTGATCTGTCAGAAAAATAAATATCTCATAACACCTCTAATCTCTCTCAATACACATCTTCCAGGGCAGAAAGTCTGGTCCTGTAGCTTCACTATGAGAAAGCACTGATGCCAACAAGTATGCAGCTGGTAAAGATAGAACTTCAAGCTGCATATT
This sequence comes from Lithobates pipiens, assembly GCF_037356315.1. Classification (NCBI taxonomy): domain Eukaryota; kingdom Metazoa; phylum Chordata; class Amphibia; order Anura; family Ranidae; genus Lithobates; species Lithobates pipiens. Next base: position 122,428,976 of record NW_027507789.1, on the reverse strand, counting down.
AGCTTCAGGCCAGCAACATCACTTACATTGAAGCCAGATACAGTAACAACTGAACAGGAACATATTGTTAGAGGATCTTGAAAGAGATCAAGTGTATTTCTCTTCAATATAAACTCCCTTTAGCCCTTGTTCCCATTGGAGCGATTTGGCATGCATTTTGACATGTCAAATTGCGTCTGAATCGGTGCTATGCTGCATTTGCGGCGCCACATAGATTTCCTAAACTAGTTTCTGTACTATATTTGGCGACTTTGAGGTGCAATTTCCATTGACATCTGTGCAGGAACCCGCACAGATGTCTCTGAAATCGCCCCCGAAGTCGAGACTGACATGTGGGAATGAAATTGCATGAGTTCAGCTGAACTCGCACAATTTCATTCATGCTGTCAGTGTGAACCAGGGCTTAAGGTCACATACTAAAACCAAAGTGCACCCAGCACTGTCAGTCTGCAGCCACTGACATGTTCTTGAGCATGTTACACATTACACTCTAACAAGCTCCAGAAGGTGAACCTTTAATCTTGGTTTTAATGTAAACCTTAACATTACAAGAAAAAAAGTTACATATAGGCAGAATTTTTTTGATCAGTAACAATCATAGCGACAGCATTGCCCAATCAGAATCTATCCAGTCTATGCCAGAAGTACAGCAGGGGGAATAAGGTGTCCAGTATTAGCTGACCTTTTCATTTTTTGTTCTGTAAAAGGTGAACTTTAACACTTTAAGGCTGTCAAATCAGACTTGCCTCACCAACATGATAGCAAAGAGAAAGGCAAACTTGCGAGTAAGAGTCAACAGAGAATCATCCCTAATAGGTTTGAAGAGCAGTTTCTGAACAATTACCTAGATTCCAAAGAAATCTCAGGACACCCCTCACATTTCTGTAAATATTTTATTATATCTTTTCATGTTAAAACACTGAAGAAATTACACTTTGCTACAATGTAAAGTAGTGAGTGTACAGCTTGTATAACAGTGTAAATCTGGCTGTCCCCTCAAAATAACTCAACACACAGTCATTAAGGTTTAAATCGCTGGTAACAAAAGGGAGTACACCCCTAAATGAAAATGTCCAAATTGGGCCCAAAGTGTCAATATTTTGTGTGGCCGCCATTTTTCAGCACTACCTTAACCCTCTTGGGCATGGAGTTTACCAGAGCTTCACAGGTTGCCACTGGAGTCTTCTTCCACTCCTCCATGATGACATCACAGAGCTGGTGGATGTTAGAGACCTTGCGCTCCTCCACCTTCCATTTGAGGATGCCCCACAGATGCTCAATAGGGTTTAGGTCTGGAGACATGCTTGGCCAGTCCATCACCTTTATCCTCAGGCAGTGGTCATCTTGGAGGTGTGTTTGGGGTCGTTATGTTGGAATACTCCCTGCGGCCTAGTCTTCCGAAGGAAGGGGATCATGCTCTGCTTCAGTATATCACAGTACATGTTGGCATTGATGGTTCCCTCAATGAACTGTCTTTGTACTCCTCACCTGGTTGCTGCCACAATATGCTTGACACCATCTCTGAAACAAATAAGTTTATCTTGGTCTCATCAGACGACAGGACATGGTTAGAGTAATCTATGTCCTTAGTCTCTTTTGCATCATCTTTAGAACAGGCATCCATCTGGGATGGCAGCCATGCAGACCAATCCATGCACTGACAAACTAACCCCCCGCCCCCTTCAACCTCTGCAGCAATGCTGGCAGCACTTATACGTCCATTTCCCAAAGACAACCTCTGGATATGATGCTGTGCACATGAAATCAACTTCTTTGGTCGACCATGACGAAGCCTTTTCTGAGTGGAACCTGTCCAGTTAAACTGCTCTATGGTCTTGGCCACCATGCTGCAGCTCAGTTTCAGGTTCTTGGCAATCTTCTTATAGCCTAGTCCAGGGGTGCCCAACCAGTGGCCCGGGGGCCACGTGTGGCCCCCGGAGCCCTTTGATGTGGCCCACGACCTCCTGCTGTGGGATGGCGGGTTGGTAAGCCCAGATTGCGGGTTGCCAACCCGCTATCCTAGAGCAATCAGTGTTGTAAATAAATCCACTGGTATAGCTTCTGTTGAAAGAAAAAAAAAAGCCACTGGTAGAGGAAGCAAGTGGCTGCAGAGTCGCATAAGCCGATGCTTCCTGTATAGCACCAACTCCTATCACAGGTGGAGTGATACCAAATGCGATCTGCCTGGGACAACAGCCAGCGATACCTGAATGGAAAACTGTTATTAAAGGTAAGGTTATTACTTAAATCACAGTGTATATATGGGCATATCTGTTCTGCGGTGGTTACTGGGCTGCTTTCAAACTGATCCGCAGGTGCAGCGCAGAACACCTGCAGGTTTTCTACACTGAGCCATAGACTTCTGTTATTTCCTGTAAGTTTAATGCACTTTCAGAAAGTGCACCACACCCGCAGGATATAATAGAAGTCTATGGCAAAGTACAGCTAACCTGCAGGAAAGCCACAGGTGAACTTGTCTGCACCCTCTGTGTGGATAAACCACAGCGCATCAGTGTGAAAACAGCCTTAGGCCCCAATGACCCTATTGGTCTGACCCTCTGTTCACCTCCATCGACCCACAGATGTAAACAGACTTGTGGCCGTTTATACCCCACTTGCCTCCAATCCGATCTGTCCCCTTCTATCTGGGCAGATGGGATCCAAGGGCCCATAGAGTAGAGTGGGTTGTATCTGTGTCGACTCTGCATATGCACAGGGGACATGGAACTGTCATCCTTCTTATCCACTAATTGTGGCCTGCGACCGGTTACCAAGTTGCTTAAGTGGCCCTCACTCTTCAAAAGGTTGGGCACCCCTGGCCTAGGCCATCTTTATGTAGAGCAACAATTCTTTTTTTCAGATCCCCAGAGAGTTCTTTGTCATGAAGTGCCATGTTGACCTTCTAGTGACCAGTAAGAGAGTGAAAGCGATAACACCAAATTTAACACACCTGCTCCCCATTCACACCTGAGGCCTTGTAACACCATTAAGTCACATGACATCAGGGAGGGAAAATGGCTAATTGGGCGCAATGTGGACATTTTCACCTAGGGGTGTACTCACTTTTCTTGTCAGCGGTTTAGACATTAATGGCTGTGTGTTGAGTTATTTTAAGGGGACAGCAAATGTACACTGTTATACAAGCTGTACAATCACTACTTTACATTGTAGCATAGTGTCATGTCTTCAGTGTTGTCACATGAAAAGATATAATAAAATATTTACCAAAATGTGAGGGGTGTACCCACTTTTGTGAGACACTGTAAGTGACCCCCTATAAGAAGGCCTTTACTAATGAGTAAGAGGTAAGCAGTTTATGAAAGAAAACAGCTAAAGCTGAGATTTCACTCTTGTTGGCACTCAAGACCAACTATTGATCAAGACCAGACTGGAGAAAAGACAAAATTCATATAAACCTCTGGGATGGAATTTCCTTGTTTTGCACCAATTGAAATGTGCCTTGTAGTTGTGATGGCCTCATGCACATTGGGCATTTACTTTACCCCTCTAAAGGTTAGCCACGTATTGTAAATGTATAGGAGGGTCAAGTGTTTGGGGGTTAATGGATGCAATTGGCCAGAATATAAATTTATTCTAGCCGTTGGAATGCATTAACACTCAAATGTGCCTAAACACATTTAGACCTGTTTACACACGTTTAGGCATGTCAAGTGTCTTTTTCTGCCCAAAGGCTCCTCTGCTGAATGCACATTTGATGGGGTTTTTAATTCAGTCTGTGAATGCTCTACTTCTAATTCACATGTAAACACCAATGTCTGTGACACATAGGCCAACATAGAAGTGCTTTTGCAGACTAGAAAAAAAAAAAAAAAGCAAATGCCTGTACAAGTGGTGTTTTTAAGCCCAGTGCGCATGAGGTCTAGAAGCATAGGAAAAACTGAATCTAACAGGTCCTAGGATTCAATAGCCAGGCCATTAAAGCCAGCGACCAAGAAGCAGGGTGGAAAACTGGACCTTGAGACAGAAAATCCTGACAATCTGGAAGTTTCCACTGAGAAACTGCCAAGAGCCCGATGAAGAATGAGCACCACATCCTGCTGGGCCAGTCTGCCTGGCAATTTTCTATGCCTGGGATATACGTGGCAGACAGGGCTGGAATGTGAAGCTCTGTCCAAGCCATAATCAGATCTTCAAGAGTTTTACTTCATCCCTGATAGTCGATGTAAGCTGCATTGTTGGCATTGTCAAAAGGAATCCTGGTTGGATGACCTGGCAGATGAAAGGTCCAGTGTTGAAGGCATAACCAATTCACCCTAAGCTCCAGAATAATAATCAGCAGATACGCTTCTTCTAAGGACTAATTCCCTTGTAAGAAGGACTCTTTCCCAGCCCAAATGGATGGCATTCAGTGTAAGAACCCTTTAAACCATTGGCAGAAAGGATCTCCCCTATTCCAGAACTAAACTTGTGACCCACCATGCCAGAGCAAGTCTGGTTTAGCTGGTCAAAGCTTACTGGACGGTCCAGGGACTACGCCCTCTTGCTCCACACTGCCAGAATGTTGCAATGGTCTGGAGTAAAATTGTGTAGTGAGGAGTACATACATACACCCTTCATCTACTGTCTCAGATGTACACGTCATGTATAATGCCTCAAACAGGTTACATGCAGCCTTATATTCATAAATGGGAGAAAGAGGTGCAAATCTATTCACCCTAGCACAAAAAAAACAAAAGGTCAATTTTGCTATAACGTATTTGAATAAAAAAAAAAAAAAAAGACTGTGACCCAAAAAGAAAAAGTTCTGAGCATAAGGGGGTGTTCATAAAAGCATCAATGGCTGTCATGTGATAGAAATGGATGACACACAGGTGCTCAAGCAAGCAATCAAGTGGATAAAAAGAGCCAAAGAACAGCCTAGTGCTTTTTGTTTTTATTTTTTCTTCAATAAACTTCATTGGTTTTAACTATGCTCACGAGGCTGTTCTGTGGCTGTTTTTATCTACTTGATTGCTTGCTTGAGCATCTGTGTGTCATCCATTTCTATCACATGACAGCCAATGATGCTTTTATAAACACCCCTTATGCTCAGAACTCCCATCCCCATAATTAAGCTCCAAGGGGCAGGGCCAAATATGTTGGGGGCATGGTCGGGCTGGAGTCCGGGCTGAGGCTGGCATTCATCTCACTTGATGCATATGGGTCTGCTTCATGATGTGTGATTTATGGACCTTTTGCCACACACAGAATAACAGGTCACCGCTAGGACAGAGAGAAAACATTTGTATTCTATGTGCTCCTTTCACAAAACAACTCTGCAGTGATGTGGATTGGTGAAAAAATGCAAACATGCTGCACTTCATCACCGTGCATCAGATGGCACCACATGGCATTGAAGTGTGCTGTTGCATGGAGACTTGAATGAAATGGACACTTGTTTAATCTTAATAAAGTTAAAAAAAACTAAACCCTGTAAACCGCTTGATGCCTTGAAAACAGCACATCACACCACCGCCTCTCCACTGTCTGGCAAAATGGACATTAGCCCCCAAGATAAAGCATTTTAGCATGCTGGCAGTTTTAACAGGTCCAAAGGCCTCTTTCACAGGTGATTCCCCTTCAGTACATTTAAACACCTGATGCGTGAACATGGACCATTCAGTTGAATGGGCTGCCAATGCACTGCATTGGACCAAAAACAAGACCTGCATGATCTTTCGCAATGCAGTGAACGGTAGTATATAATTGTTTGTTGCAGCATGCTGCAATATACTGTAGGCGAAATACCTCCAAACGTTTCAGTATGTTGGCCACATTGTAAATTTTACACATTAATGGCAGACTGAAAAAATCCCTATCAAAGTCCCCTCCCTTACATCAGGGTCCCCATCAGAGTCCCCTTTACATAAGGGTCACCATCAGAAACCCCCTTATAGTGTCTGGCTGAGCTCTCAGGCTTGCCTACAGGGAAGGGGGTGGGGGAGGGATTTAGCTGCCATGTTTTTTCAAACCTTGGCATGCATGTCAGCTAGATCAACTATCTTATAATTTCAGAGACCTAAACCACACCAAGGTAAACAATTATCTACGGCCCTGGTCACTGTTCACAGGTCCTCAGTGAATATGGCCTTTTATTGGACAGGCATGTGATGGAGACTCCATTTGCCCTATGATAGAACAGAGCCAAGTGTGATACATGCACACAAAGCTCTACAGTTAATCCTCATAAATTTAAATCACATTTTTTCTGGTAAACTGATCCGAAATGTTTTTCTGTCAATTTTATTACACTGTGAAAACCCCTCATCTGCTACCACTGTCTTTATCTAAAACCCCTAGAACTAATCCTCCCCGGGCATTCTGCCATCTGTTTGGGGCTGTTTGTTTACCTTTGACAAAGCTGTGTGGTACACTGTATTCCAATGCGGTTTTATGTGCAAATCTTGCTGCAGTAAAGCCAGCACGATGGATGTCCTGCTGCTGAGAGCTTTCCCCCTCCTCCCCTACAGGCAGGTTATGACAGCAGCAATCTCCGAAGGAGTTTAATTATTTCTGGCAAGATTTGATGACGGAGAATCCATCAAGCTGTTTAGAGCAAGTCAAAGTGTATAATTACGGTCCCAGAATAAGTGCCTTCATTTCCAGCAGCCAGAAGGCTAATTGTTCTTAAAATAACAGTAATTACATAAACACAAATAATCAGTATAAATAAGAAAGGGAAATATAGAAAAATGTGAAAAAAAATACTTAAAATGTGAAACTGTACTTCAGCTTCATTATTATTTTTCCAAACAGAACTAATCACTCTCAAAATAGATGCAAGGACAGCATTAAAGTGTCAGAAGTATTGGGGCTGCCATTGCAAGCTTCCTTCTAAAAACGCTAAATGCCTGGCTATGCCCAACTTTGGTATGTTTCAGTCACATTCCTAGAACAAGCATATGATAAATAAGTGTCAGAACCACTTGCCTTTATGCCTGTTCTGGGTCAGCGACTCAGACGGCACTGAAGTTAAAGCATACTGACGACAGCCATGGAACTAGCATTCTTAAAGTAGAATTCAGAATTGGAAACCATAAAATTATTCTAAAGTCTCTTTTTTTTGTTGTTAAAAATAACAAACATTACATACTTGCCTGCGCTGTGTAATGGTTTTGCACAGAGCAGCCCAGATCCTCCTCTTCTTGGGCCCCCCTTCTGTGCTCCTGCCCCCCAAGCCGAGCCACAGCTCCCTGTGTCCATTCAGACATGGAGCCATGGCCCGACCCTGCCCCCTTTCTCTCCTCATTGGCTGACTGACTTTGACAGCAGTGGGAGCCAATGGCGCTGTGCTGTCATCACAGCCAATTAACCACTTGCCGACAGCCTCACGCCGATATAAGTTGGCAGAAGGGCTCGTACAGGCAAACTAATGTACCTGTACGTGGCCCTTTAAGAGGCGGCCAGTGGGCATGCTCCGTGAGTCGGGTCACGGATCCCACAGACTCGATTGCCGCGGGGATACCCGAGATCGCCTCATGGCGAGGAAGAACAGGGAGATGCTAATGTAAACAAGCATCTCCCCGTTATGCCTAGTGACAGTGTCACTGATCTCTGCTCCCAGTGATCGGGAGCAGAGATCAGTGACGTGTCGCACATACCCACGCCCCCACAGTTAGAAACACTCCCCAGGTCACACTTAACCCTTACACTGCCCCTAGCGGTTAACCCCTTCACTGCCTGTGTCATTTACACAGGAATCAGTGCATTTGTATAGCACTGATTGCTGTATAAATGACAATGGTGTCAAAAATGTCTGTTGTGTCCTCCATAAAAAAAAACGCTGAACGCCACCATTACTTGTAAAAAAAAATTATAAAATGAATAAAAATGCCATAAACTATCCCCTATTTTGTAAACGTTATAACTTTTGCGTAAACCAATCAACCGCTTATTGCAATTTTTTTTTTACCAAAAATATGTAGAAGAATATGTATCGGCCTAAACTGAGGAAAAACATTTTTTTATATATTTTTGGGGGATGTTTATTATAGCAAAATGTAAAAAATGTGTTTTTTTTTCAAAATTGTCGCTCATTTTTTTGTTTATAGTGCAAAAAATAAAAACTGCAGGTGTGATCAAATACCACCAAAAGAAAGCTCTATTTGTGGGGAAAAAAAGGACGTCAATTTTGTTTGGGAGCCACGTTGCATGACCTTGCAATTGTCAGTTAAAGTGACACAGTGATGAATCGCAAAAAGTGCTCTGGTCAGGAAGGGAGAAATTCTTCCGGGGCTGAAGTGGTTAAGCAGGAGAGTGCCAGGCAGCCAAGATACTCCTGCAACGTCGCTGGATCTAGATGGACCTCAGATAAGTATTAGGGGGGCTATGGGGGGCTACTGCACACAGAAGTTTATTTTAATGCATAGAATGCATTGAGAATAAAAAACCTTCTGCCTTTACAACCAGCTTTCTTGTAGAAGTGATTCAGGCGGCTTACCAAGATGGCAGGTATAAGGATAAGATGCAGAAGGAAGATACGCAAACACCTGTTTACTGTTCACCGCTATTAAGGCTGAACCTGAAACCGCACTCAACTCTGAGCACTTCCAGGTACAGAGCCATCAATCTCCAGCCATTCCATCTCTTGTAATCTAGCTCATCATGCTCTTGCGTTTCTTACTACATTCTTTTGTAATTTTCGGTCTTATTGATTTTTTATTTAAACAACAAAGAGCTGATAGCAGATGTCCTAAATAAGGTAACAACGATCAGAGTAATTAAGTTTACTGTAAATTACAAGGGTAGGACAAGAACACAAAATTTCAAAACGGCTAACTTTACTAATTTGTGCTGCATACTACATTGCTACTAAATGAAATCATATTCTTTCCCCAAAGAACACTGAAAAAATGAGGGTGTGCTATAGCCAAAAGACAGCTACAGAGCGGACTTAAAATGCCAAGAGGGCGTACATGGACATTCTCGCGTTGCCCGAGCGGCGTGCTCTGTGAACGCCAAATCCTTGGGACTCGGCTGTTCACTAGTCATTGTAAAGGGCCAATCACAGTGGGCCCTTTACCACATGATCAGCTTCAGCCAATGGTCAGCGATATTGCGGCAGTCGGATCGGACACTTTTGACACTATTTTGGGACCAGTGGTATTTATACAGGTAAATTTTTAGCTCCGATATATTTATATATCGGAGCTAAAAATAGCAATTGATTACTGTATAAATGACATTGGCAAGGAAGGGGTTAACACTAGGGAGTGATCAAGGGGTTAACCATGTTCCCTGGGTGTGTTCTAACTGTAGGGGGATGGGGACTGACTATGAGAGGAGAGAGATCGGTGTTCATACTAGAGGTCGACCGATATATCGGCCGATATTTGCCGTTTTTTAAATAATCGGCATCGGCCGATTTGTGCTGATAAAAAGCCGATTTAGAACTACAGCGGGACTTTGAAATGACTTCTGTAAGAAGTCAGTGTGAGTTGCCTGAGTCGTCATAGCAACACTTTCCTCCTCTCTGGGCAGGCTGCCAAGAAAAGAACAGAAAGATACAATGTTTACACTTGAATGAATTAAGTCATCTCAGTGTGTAGAAGTTCTCAGTTTAACCATTTAAAGACTAAATCTTTTCTGACACTTGTTGCTTACAAGTAAAAATCCTGTATTTTCTGCCAGAAAATCACTTAGACCCCCCAAAAATGATATATATTTTTTTAGCAGAGATCCTAGGGAATAAAATAGCGGTTGTTGCAATATTTTATGTCACACGGCATTTGCACAGAGGTCTTTCAAATGCATTTTTTTGGGAAAAAAATACACCATTTAAAAAATAAAAATAAAATAAAAACAGTAAAGTTAGCCCATTTTTTTTTTTTTGTCCAAAAGTTTTGACTACCTGTTTTTATTTAATATATATATATATATATATATATATATATATATATATATATTTATTTTATCTAAATCATACATACAAGTAAACTGATTGGAGGTTTGTTTTGTTTAATAAATGTTTAAGTGTAAGAAATTTTCTGTATCACTTATGAAGACTGCTTTCACACTGGAGCGGGCAGGCGTTGATGGTAAAACGCAAGTTTTAGCGGCTCTTTACCATCATTTTAGCGGTGCTATTTGGCTGCTAGTGGGGCACATATAACCCAGCTAGCGGCCAAGGAAGAGGTTAAATGCGCCCATGAAGCACCGCTGCCAAATCGCATTGCATGCGCTTCGGCAGTGGTGCCCATTCATATCAATGGGCAGGAGTGGTGGAGGAGCGGTATACACCACTCCAAACGTGCTGCTTGTAGGACTTTTTTTTTAAGATCCTGCCAGCGCATCGCCTCAGTGTGAAAGCACTCTGTCTTTCACACAGACTGCAGGGGAGCCATTTTACAGGCGCTATTTTTAGCCCAAAAGCGCCTTAAAACGCCCCAGTGGGAAAGGTGTGTTAGATCAAGGGGGATTAAAAATAAATAAATAAATAAAATAAAATCGGCCTAACATATCGGCCCAAAAAAAATCGGCATCATATATCGGCTATCGGCCGCCATGATTTCTAAATATCGGCATCGGCCAGAGAAAAACCCATATCGGTCGACCTCTAGTTCATACTTAGTGTATTTACACACACATCCCAGTTCTTGCTCTGTCACGATTGATCGCGGGTGTCTGGTGGTCATCGCACCTGTGCACGATGTGCGCCCGCTGTCACGTCTTAAAGGAGCGACATACAGCTACGCCAATTTGCCCAGCCAAGTCAAACTGTCGCAATATAACTGCGAAGGCTGGTCGGCTAGTGGTTAATCAACGGCATTCGTCAGTGCATTCCACTGGGCAACAAATATAAAAGAACAGAAGTTAAACCTGGGTGGCTAAATACCAATGTAACAAGGCATATTTGCAAGGAAAAGCTGTCCTTTTAACCACCTCAATACAGGGCACTTTCGCCCCCTTCCTTCCCAGCCCAATTTTCAGCTTTCATCGCTCTAGCGCTTTCAGTGACAATTGCGCAGTTATGCTACACTGTACCCAAATGAAATTTTTATCATTTTGTTCGCACAAATAGAGCTTTATTTTGGTGGTTTTTATTCACGACTCCGATATAAGCGCAAAAAAAAAAAAAAAACAATATTTTCTTTTTTCTATTTTAAAAGAAATCCAATAAAATCAAATTTTGTCATAAATTTAAGCCAAAATGTATTCTGCTACATGTTTTTGGTAAAAAAAAATTCCGTTAAAGCGGGAGTCCGCCGGGACTCCGCGTTTTTTTTTAAAGTCAGCAGCTACAAATACTGCAGCTGCTGACTTTTAAAATAGTGACACTTACCTGTCCAGCGCACCCGCGATGTCGGCACCCGAAGCCGATCTCTAGATCGACACTCGAGTGCTGCCGCCGCCATCTTGGGTATGGGAATCAGGAAATGGAGCCTTTCGGCTTCATTTCCCGGTTCCCTACTGCGCATGCGCGAGCCGCGCTGCGCAATGAGGACGGTCCCCGCTGCCTCTGGGATCTGTGTGTTTCCCAGCAGGCAGCGGGGCACTTGCGGAAGGGGGCGGGCACTTGCGGAAAGGGGCGTAATGTACGCCCCTTTCCGCAGAGAGCTAGCCCGGAAGTGGGTGCAGTTACCTGGATTATCCAGGTAACTGCACCCCCCTCCCCCCTGAAAGGTGCCAATTGTGGCGCCGGAGGGGGGGAGGAATCCGATGAGCGGAAGGTCCATTTTAGGGTGGACCTCCGCTTTAAGTGTATAATAATTGGTTTGTGTGATCACGGACATATGTACGCAAATGATCATGTACATATGTGTGCAGGTGATCACGTACATATGTGTGCAGATAATCATTGGGACATGTGATTTTAGTGGGACATGTGGGGGACATGTTTTTATTATTAGGGACATGTGTTTTTATTATTTGGGGACATGTATGTTTTGGGGACATGTGTGGTGATTTGTGTTTACACTAGACTGGTGATCAGTGAGTAAAAAGCTGTAAAAAACAGCTCATACTCACTGATCATCAGCCGGCTGCAGCGATCTGCTCTCCTCTCCTCAGTGATGACTTCTGTGTGAGGAGAGGAGGAGCCGATTGCCTAGCAACCGGCTGTTTGTTTACATCACATGACGGCCGTGATTGGACACGGCGGTCATGTGATCAGGAGGGCCAATCACAGAGCCCTCCTGCCGATCTGAGATGTGCCGTGTCCGGGTGACACGGGCGCATCGGGATCGCGCCGCTGCGCGGGCGCACGCGCGCGATCCTGCTCCTTCTGATGGACGTTCCTGAACGTCCTATCAGAAGTAGACAGCTCCCACCCGGCCGTATATGTGCATTGGCCGGGTGGGAAGTGGTTAAAGATGACAGTCCAAGGTATTTAGTGAGAGAGGCACAGTGAGTTTTTTGAAGCTGCAATTTTTTGCCCACAATTGTTTGGATAATTAAGATTTTTTTTTTCCCCACAAAATTGTCATATTAACATGTTTCTCACACATGACATAGATAAACTTGCAATTACACCCCAAAATAAATTATGCTACTCCATCCTGAGTTTGGCGATACCACATGTGTAAGATTGTTCTACAGCCTGGCCACATACATAGGCCCAACATGAAGGGAGCACAACAGGTGTTCTAGGAGAATAAATTACACATTTAGTTTCCTGACTACCTATCACATTTCTGAAGACCCTGGAGCACCAGGTCAGTGAAAATTATCCACAAAATAACCCAATTTTGGAAAGAAAAACAACCCAATGTATATTCTATGAGGCATAATGAGTCTTTTGAAGATGTTATTTTTGCCCCAGAAGTTTTGGAAAATGTGAAAAGAAAATTAAAACTTTTTTTTACAATGCTTCAGTTTATGAATGGAGAGGAGCCTCTATCTCCCGTCCATTCATTTTCAGTGCAGCTGAGGCTGTTTAGACCCCTGACATCTCACCAAAGCCCCCCCCCCAACAGGGTTGATTAAAAATAAAAAAGCATTGTAAAAAACAAAAAGAAAATAAATTGTAAAAAATAAAACTGTAAATTAAAAAAAAATAAAAAAACTACTGACACTGTCCACGCCTCAGCAGTGCCACCTATTAAAAAAGTATCGGTATCGGCGAGTACTTGAAAAAAAGTATCAGTACTTGTACTAGGTCTTAAAAAAGTGGTAGCGGGTATCCTAGTTAGGACACATACATACATTCTTGGAAGTACAAAGTTTCAAAAATCAGCAACTCTAATAAAAAATAAGCTTAGAATCTATAAAAAACTTATTTTATAACTTGCTATGATATTTCCAATGTACTGCTCTTAGTTTGCCTGGTCCTTTAATTCTATATGGAGTGGTTAATTAATGGCGCTGGAACCTTAGATGAACAGAGCTATAGTTTTTGAACTTAATTCGACCTTAATTTTTCACAACTACACTAGTGGTGAGCCACAGGGGGCAACAAAGTAACACAGTCATGGCCAAAAATATTGCATCTCCTGCATTTCTGTCAGATTACACACCACTTCGCCCAGAAAAATGTTGAAACTACAAATGTTTATGTATTCTCATGTTTATTTCTTTTGGTTGTATTGGTATGACACAAAAATTGAGAAACAAAAAGCCAACCCTAACAAATTCCATGCAAAACTATAAAAATGGACTGGAAAAAATTGTCACCTTTTTAAAATTGTAAGAAATAATGGCATTCCAGGTTTGTGATGCTCCTGTAATTTGTAATTAAACTCACCTGTATCAATGAACAGGTCCTGACAATATAGAAATCATACCGGCAAACATTTAAAATGGTGAAAAATGTAACCTTTCTGTTGTGCGTCTCTGTGTGCCACATAGATCATGGAGAAGAAAAAGTGCAGCAAAGAATTGTCTGAGGATTTGAGAACATACATTGTAGAAAGCATGGACAATCTCAAGGTTTCCATCTCCTGAGATCTTAATGTTCCTGTGTCCACTGTGCGCAACATTGTCAAGAAGTTTACAGCCCATTGCGCTGTAGCTACTCTCCGGGGATGTGGACGAAAGAGAAATTGATCAAAAACTGCAACAAAGGATTGTTTGAATGGTAAAGAACCTTGATCAACTTCCAGACAAATTCAAGCTAACCTTCAGGCACAGGATAGGACTTTATCAGCTCACACTATACGTTGCCATCTAAATGAAAGGGGACACTATGGTAGGGGACCCAGGGGGGCCCACTGCTGACACAGAAATGTAAAAAAGCCAAATTGGCGTTTGCAAAAACTTACCTAAGGAAGACCAAATTTATTTGGGAGAATGTGCTATGGACAGCATGTAAATTCCATAGAGCACCTGTGGGGAGATCTCAAAACAGCAGTTGGGAAAAAATAACCCTTTCAATCTGAGAAACGTGGAGCAGTTGGTGAAAGAAGAGTGGTCCACAATTCCAGTAGGTGTAAAACTCATTGATGGTTACAGAATGTGATCAACTTCAGTTTTTTTTCCAAGGGGTGTGCTATCAAATATTAAATTGAGGGTGCCAAGAATGTTGTCCAGACCATCATAGGCGTTTTGTGTGGAATGAGTCAGATTGCCTAAATGTCTAAAACATTTTTAACTGCAACAATTTTCTGGGCAAAGTGCTGTATTATCTGACAGAAATGCAAGGATGCCAATGTTTTTGGCCACGCCTGTATGTGGGCTGCTTCCATGCATCAAGGAACTGTCACAGAAACCTGTTCCGATAAATAAGTACTGTGAATCCATAGTTACATCGTTAGACAGACTGAAAAAAGACACAAGGCCATCTAGTTCAGCCCAAAAAAAAAAAAAGCATACAATCCCATACTCAATCCTTCACCCCCAGTTGATCCAGAGGAAGGCGAAAAACCCCAGCAAAGCCTTCTTCAATTTGCTAAAGCAGGGGAAAAATCTGCTTCCTGATTCCCAGAGAGGCAGTTGGATTTTCCCTTGATCAATTTTACCTATAAAATGTCAGTACCCAGTTATATTATGTAAATTTAAGAAAGAATCAAGGCCTTTTTTAAAGCAATCGACTAAGCTTGCTAGGACCACCTCTAGAGGGAGTCTATTCCACATTTTCACAACTCTTACTGTGAAGAAACCTTTCCATATTTGGAGATGAAATCTTTTTTCCTCTAGACGTAGAGTGCCCCCTTGTCCTCTCTGATGACCTTAAAGTGAATAACTCAACACCAAGTTCACTATATGGACCACTTATGTATTTGTTCATGTTGATCATATCCCCCTTAAGCTCCTCTTTGCAAGACAGAATATTCAGTTCCTCTAATCTTTCCTCATAGCTAAGCTCCTCCCTGCCTCTTATCAATTTGGTTGTCCTCCTCTACATTTTCTCCAGTTGCCAAATATCCTTTTAGAAACTGGTGCCCAAAACAGAACTTCATATTCAAGATGAGGTCTTACTATTGATTTGTACAGGGGCATATTGATATTGTTCTCTCTAGAGTCCAAAACGCAGCTTGGCATCACTTGGTATTATTGAGCTTATGATCTACCAAAACCCCCAGATCCTTCTCCGCTATGGATTCCCCTAGTATGTATGATGCATGCATATTCTTAGCCCCCAAGTGCATAACTTTACACTTATCAATATTAAACCTAAATTGACACTTAGTTGCCCAATTAGACAGTGCATTGAGGTCTGCTTGTAAATTGGAGACATACTGTTAAAGATGGTAATGCACTGCATAGCTTGGTTTCATCTACAAAGACAGAAATGGTATTGTTAATCCCAGACCCAATATCATTTATAAAGATATTAAAAAGTAAGGGTCCCAACACTGAACCTTGGGGTACACCACTGACAACCTTAGACCATTCAGAGTAAGAATCATTAACCACCACTATTTGAATTTGTTTATTAAGCCAGTTTTCGATCCATTTACAATTTGATCTTTCCCAGCCTGTAGACTTTACCTTACACATTAGCCGTGTGTGGGAAACCGTGTTAAATGCTTTTGCAAAATCTAAGTATACCACGTCCACAGCCACCCCTCTGTCCAAGGCTTTACTTACCTCCTCATAAAAATAAATCAGATTTGTTTGACAACTTCTGTCTTTCGAGAATCCATGCTGTTTGTTGCTTAAAATATTTTTTTTCAGCAAGAACTCTACTGTATGTGGTCTTTTATTAAACTCTCCAATATCTTCCCTACTATAGAAGTTAAACTAATAGGTCTATATTTACTTGGTAAAGACTTTGATCCCTTTTTAAATATGGGCAGCACAAAGGCCCTACTCCAATCCATTGGTACCATTCCAGTCATTAACGAGTACCTAAAAATTAGAAACGATGGCTTTGAAATCACAGAGCTCAATTATTTTAGGATCCGTGGGTGGATGTCCAGGTGCTTTATCCAGCTTTATTCTGTCTAAATATTTCTGGACCAGACCACTTTTGAGCCATTGTGGATCATTTGGGGCTGTGTCAATATCATCCACATTATGGACATGAGATCCCCCATGCTTCTTTGTATACACAGAGCTGAAGAAAGTATTTAATAAAATGTGCCTTTGCTTTTACCCCAGTCATCCACTCTAGATTATTTTGTAAAGGGCCTACATGCTCAGACCTGGCCTTTTTTACTATTAACCCTTTCGCTGCCAGGCCCTGCGCTCCATTTTTACACTCAGGTTGCCAGACAGTTTTTGCAATTTTTCCTTTGCTTTTTAATTTCCTAGCTTTCAGAGTTTGTAAAATACCCACCAACCATATATTTTCTATAAAAGCACATGACCAGTAGAATAAAAAAGTGCTACTGATTTTTAAGGTCCTATGATATTTGCGCAAATGTTTATCAAAACAATATTTTTCTAAAATCATGATTAGCAGATAAATACAGCAAATTTTAGAAAATGTCTACTAAATATAAAAGCTTAACCTGTATTGAGTTAATAAACAACAAATATTTCTACGTTTTAAAATTGTGCCTTTTTGTGAAATGGTGAAAATTGAACAGACGCAAAAGTGTAAATATCCAAATTTTCCTAAACATCTGAAGGTTTTCATTCTTCCATTACATCTTTCAGAATTTGTGAAAGACCCCCAAAACCATATCTTTTCTTAACCACTTCCCACCCGGCCAATGCGTATATACGGCCGGGTGGGAGCCGCCTGCTCCTGATAGGACGTTTGGGAACGTCATTCAGGAGCAGCGGGATCGCGCGCGCGCGCGCCCGCGCAGCGGCGCGATCCCGATGTGCTCGTGTCACCCGGACACGGCACATCTCAGATCGGCAGGAGGGCTCTGTGATTGGCCCTCCTGATCACATGACGGCCGTGTCCAATCACGGCCGTCATGTGATGTAAACAAACAGCCGGTTGCTAGGCAATCGGCTCTCCTCTCCTCACACGGAAGTCACCGCTGAGGAGAAGAGAGCAGATCGCTGCAGCCGGCTGATGATCAGTGAGTATGGGCTGCTTTTTACAGCTTTTTACTCACTGATCATCAGTGTAGTGTACACACACAACACACCACACAGTACAAACACAGTCCCCACATATGTCCCCAAAACACACATGTCCCCAAAACATACATGTCCCCAAATAATAAAAACACATGTCCCTAATAATAAAAACATGTCCCCCACATATGTCCCACTAAAATCACATGTCCCAATGATTATCTGCACACATATGTACGTGATCACCTGCACACATATGTACATGATCATTTGCGTACATATGTCCGTGATCACACAAACCAATTATTATACACTTAACGGAATTTTTTTTACCAAAAACATGTAGCAGAATACATTTTGGCTTAAATTTATGACAAAATTTGATTTTATTGGATTTCTTTTCAAATAGAAAAAAGAAAATATAGTTTTTTTTCCAAATTTCCGCTATTTTTGCGCTTATATCGCAAAAAAAAAAAAACGGAGTCGTGAATAAATAACACCAAAATAAAGCTCTATTTGTGCGAAAAAAATGATAACAATTTCATTTGGGTACAGTGTAGCATGACCGCGCAATTGTCACTGAAAGAGCGAGAGCGCTGAAAGCTGAAAATTGGGCTGGGAAGGAAGGGGGTGAAAGTGCCCTGTATTGTAGTGGTTAAAGCATATGACCTCTAGAATAAAAAGAAGGTTGTACTGATTTTCTAGACCCAGAAGCATTTGCGCAAATGTTTATCAAACCTATATATGCACAAAAAATATACTAAAACCATTATTAGAAGATAAAAACACAGCTAATTTTACAAAATTCCTGCTAAATCCCTACTAAATATAAAAGCGTAACCTGTATTGAGGTAATAAATACAAAAAGTAATTTTTACATTGCACCTTTTTGAAAAATCAAACGTACGCAAAATTATAAACTGAAGAGTTTCATTTTTCCCTTACGGCTTTCAGAATTTGTGAAAGACGCCCCAAACCATGTATTTTCTGAAAGCATATGACCTCTAGAATAAAAAGAAGGTGCTACTGATTTCTTAGGCCCCACGGTATTTGCACAAATGTTTATCAAACAATATTGTCACTTAAAATACAATAAAATCATTAATAGCGGATTCATACATGGCAAAATGTACAAAAGTCCTTCTAAATTCCTAGTAAAAATAAGAGTAAAAACTGTATTGAGTTAATAAATAACTATTTGTACGTTTTAAATTGCACCTTTTTGTAAAATGGTGAAAACTAAAGGTACGCAAAACTGTAAATAAAAACAATTTACTCATTTACTCACTTATTTTTAACTCACAGCTTTCAGAATTTGAAAAGACCCCTCTCAAACTAGACATTTTCTGAAAGCACGTGACCTGTAGAATAAAATAATTGCTACTGATTTTTTGGGCCCTGCAATAATTGCACAAATGTTCATCATACTGCTATTTTCACTAAAAATACACTAAAATCATTAATAGTGCACATAAACACATCATAAGTTACAAAATTCCTGCTATACAGGCAGTCCCATTTATGCAATGGCTGCACAGGCATAGCTGCTGTTCCCAATCTGACATGTGTGTGGGTGTGGGTACATGACCCCGAATACAGACAGTGTGAGCTCAGGGACATGCATGCGGACCTACATGGATGTAAAATTGGGAGCAATGGTTCTGTTTGTGCACTTGCTACATCCCAAATTACATCAATGGGACTGCCTGCACAGAGATGCACGCAACACCTGTGTGTCTATGTAAAGGTATGTTGTGTATGCCCTGTATGAACAAGGCCTTAGGCCCCTTTCACACAAGCAGATTGATTGGGTCTCCCTCTCCATTTTTCAGGAGGGCCCAATCGGACCATCCATTGTTTTCTATGGAGATACTGATGTAAATGGAAATTTGTCCGTTTACACCCGCCTGTATCTGATTCAGTCCAGTCTGCTAAAAACAGATGGATGGGGATTCCATTCCCCATCCATCTTGCAGATTGGATTGGATGGAAATGGACAGGCGGTCCATTTCCATCCAACCGCCCCATTGTGTCCGTGTCAACTCTGCATCAGTGGAGCGGACACAAACCTGTCACCCGCCTGCTCAGCAGGAATCAGCAGACAGATCCCCACTGAGCAGGCAGATCTGCTTGACAGAGTCTGTTCCATGTAAAAGGGGTCTTACCAGGAACGGCCGGTCCATTAGGTGCAAGGGAAGCTGCCCCCCGGCAGGGTGCCAGTCTCATACGTATGAGTGTTTTTTTTTTCAAGCCACATGATTAGAGCCTGAGGCTCTAATTGGCTTCAAAAAAGTTGGACTCAGGGCACAGAGCATTGCACCAAGAACCCACCCACTTGTGACAATAGGGAATTTATATCCGCTATTGTCTTCCAGCTTCTCTTCCTGTCCAATCAGGATGGATCGGGTTGGCAGGGAGGAGAAGCCGGGGAAGCAGTGGAGGGGTGGGGGGGGGAACAGGGCAGACATGGTGGGGTCTTATTTGTTACTATTATGTTTTTTATTTTTTTTTATTTTATACTTTTTAATTTTTTTACAATTATTTAAAAAAACAAATCTTTTTTTTTTGGGGGGGGGGGGGATTTGTGGGTCTTTGGTGAGATTTTAAAGGTCTAAAGACCCCCATATCACGATCTATCTATCTGACTCCCCCCCCCCCCCCCCTCTATCTTTTTTGAGACAGAGGAAGGGACTGAAGATGGTCCCATTTCTCTGCAGCACATTACGTGAATGAATGAGGAATCTGTATACAGATTCCATTCATAAACTGAGGTTTACTATGTATCAGCTGTCAGTGGATATAGAAGCAATTGCTGCCTATATCCACTGTAATATGGGGGGCTTGGTAAACAGATGCGTACCAAGCCCCGTCAGCACCCCCTCCCCCTCATACCCCGCCGCTGTCCCCAGTTTGACAGATTGCAGAGAGATCATACAGGCGGTGGGATGGAAGGAGAGATGTAGCTTGGATTGGGGGTGTGATGGCAGTATGGGGGGTGACCTGACTGGTGGGGGGACACATCTGGATCCCCCCCAAGCCCCATGCAGCACCTGAAGGGAGCAGCAGAGGAGGGATTCCGGCCACTGATAGTAGCTGCGGGGGATCGGATTGGGTGAGGGGGGGTAATCGGCGCTGGGGGGTTGAGATAGGATAGGAGAATGGGGGGCAGAATAAGATGAATGTTAGCTGCGGGAGGTGGAGAAGCAGGGGGCAGGGAAGTGGCAGCATGGATGGGGGGCAGTCACATTAGAGGTTAATAACTCTGATCAGCAGGTTGTAATTCACTGATCAGAGTTAAAGAATTGCTCAGCAGAGTCTGCTGAACATCTCTTATATAAGCTTATGGTCATTGAAGTGACCATAAGCTTATTTAAGGATTTTATTATATATTATATAGGAGAGAGAGAAATTAGAAATATGGACTTGGCCACCTGTGGGCACTTTTTAGGCCCGTACGGCGTACAGACCTGGCAGTGAAAGGGTTAATATATTTGAAGAGTTTTTTTGGGGTTTGCCCTACCATCTTTTGCAATCTGTCGTTTGTTTTGAATTTTTGCGTCCTTGATTTACTTTTTTTTTAATTTTAAATGTATTTTAAATATTCTGTCACATTCTTTGTAGCATTTAAACAATGGTAGCATTCCTTCATTTTTATATTTTTAAATAGTTATGCAAGGAAGAATGGGCAAGAATTTCAGTCTCTCGATGTGCAAAACTGATAGAGACATACCCCAAGCGACTTGCAGCTGTATTCGCAGCAAAAGGTGGCTCTACAAAGTATTAACGCAAGGGGGCCGAATAATTTTGCACGCCCCACTTTTCATTTTTTTATTTGCTAAAAAAGTTTCAAAAATCCAATAGATTTCGTTTCGCTTCACAATTGTGTCCCACTTGTTGGTGATTCTTCACAAAAAATTAAAATTTTATATCTTTATGTTTGAAGCCTGAAATGTGGCAAAAGGTTGAAAAGTTCAAGGGGGCCGAATACTTTCGCAAGGCACTGTTATCATTAGTAAGACCTCACCTGGAATATGCCGTTCAGTTTTGGGCACCAGTTCTCAAAAAGGATATCGGGGAACTGGAGAAAGTGCAGAGAAGGGCAACCAAACTGATAAGAGGCATGGAGGAACTCAGCTATGAGGAGAGATTAGAGGAACTAAATTTATTCACTCTTGAGAAGAGGAGATTAAGGGGGGATATGATCAACATGTTCAAATATATAAGGGGTCCATATAGGGAACTTGGTGTTGAGTTATTCTCTGTACGATCAACCCAGAGGACACGGGGGCACTCTTTACGTCTAGAGGAAAAGAGATTTCATCTTCAAGTACGGAAAGGTTTCTTCACAGTTAGAGCTGTGAAAATGTGGAATAGACTCCCGCCAGAGGTGGTTCTGGCCAGTTCAGTAGACTGCTTTAAGAAAGGCTTGGATACTTTCCTGATGGTACATAATATAACTAGGTACTAACATAGGTAAAGTTGATCCAGGGAAAATCCGATCGCCTATTGGGGGATCAGGAAGGAATTTT
Source organism: Lithobates pipiens (assembly GCF_037356315.1). Taxonomy (NCBI): domain Eukaryota; kingdom Metazoa; phylum Chordata; class Amphibia; order Anura; family Ranidae; genus Lithobates; species Lithobates pipiens. The sequence goes on along the minus strand of NW_027507789.1, from coordinate 122,407,092 downwards.
TTTCCCCTGCTGTAGCAAATTGGAGCATGCTCTGCTGGGTTTTTTTTTCGCCTTCCTCTGGATCAATTGTGGGCATAAAATTGGGTATCTGGATTGTACGATTATTTTTTATTTTATTTATTTGTTTTTAAGGTTGAACTGGATGGACTTGTGTCTTTTTTCAACCTGACTAACTATGTAACTATGTAACATGCAGCACACTGTGCACTGCACAATACCTTCAATCTTGCTAGCACACATTTTCCCAGTTACAATAATATTATTACTAACAGGTAACTTCAGATGTTACTTACAGGTTAAATGACTCCTGTTATAAATGTTTTCTAAAGCGGTAGTAAACCCACACCTTTTTTTTTTTTTAAACAAAAAAACCTGCAAGGTATAATGAGCTTGTATGCAGCATACGAGCTCATTATGAAATACTCACCTTAGAACGGGGCGCCGGTATCTCGCCCGATCCACGCCGAGGGAGCTGACATGTTCCTTCGGCATGTCTTCCAGGTAACGCGGCTCCGGCACCGAAGCCATGATACGTCGCGGGAGTCTTTTTTTTCCTGGCAAGGTCTGGCAGTTCTGACAGGCCTTCAGCCGGGTCTTAAACGCGCATTCGCCGCATGACGTCAGTGGCTGCATTAAATGTAAATATCTCCTAAACGGGTTTAGGAGATATTAATTTTACCTACAGGTAAAAGTAAAAAAAAAAAAAAAAAAAAGACTATACAGCCACTTTAACTCACCACTTAGTCCAGTTCCACTTGATCTAAGCTCCAGCAAGCAAAAAGGTGACACGCTCAAGGATGAGTAAGCTCAGAAATTTATATATGACCTGAAGCACCTGTGACCAAATAACCACTCCCCTTAATTAGTAGTCTGAAGAAAGGAAAGAAAAAAAGGCTGTTTAAAAAGCGACAGAAAAGATGTTAAAAGCTACAAGGAAAGACCCCAAAAAGAACCTAAACATGCAATCACCAGCAGTCAAAAGCAAAACTGGTTTTCACTCTCCACTCAAATTTCCCACTCTTCAGCTTCCAACCAGCAAATCTGGTTGGGGGCATTCAGCAGCTGGTTGGGGTTACCCTGAGCACTCTGTAGATTTACAGTACTTATTCATTATCACTCAGAGTCCTTAACATTTTTGAACTCTTAACATTTTAGTGTGGCATTTTATATTCTAAACATTGCATCATAATCATGATCATCAGAACTGTTCACTTGTCTACCCGGATGCCGAAGGTTATGGGCTGACTTACCTTGGATCCTCAGACTTTCTTGGTACTGTATGATGAAGTATTCTTGTGTCTGCTGCAGCTTTTTCAATCCATTCTCTGTGTCCTGAGTGATAAGTCTCAGTTCTTCAAAAGTCTGATTAATTTGAAGGTGTTTCTGTGGCATGGTGTCTACAAGGCCCCCAACTGGAGAACTGGACTGCAAAGAGAAATATCAAAGGATGTGTGCATGCCTATCATTTATAAATCACTCAAATAAAATAATATGAAGACATGCAAAATGTCCTTTTAACCGGGTAAAGACAAACATTTCCAGCTCAATGTATTGATTTTTCTGGAAATATTCATCCAAGAAAAGATCTTTTGTATAAACAATGTTTACACAATTTTTCCCACATTTTTTTTTTTCAAAGCCCAAATGTCAATGTGTAGCTTCTGTGTAACCTTCAAGGAACCAATTAGAAACCATCTTACAATGTCCAAATGGTGAATCGTTCAAACATTTTCTGCGTTTGATTCTTACAGATTCCTGCACAGCACTGCACAAATTATTACTACTGCTTAGTCAAGGAATCCATTTAAACTTTTATTGGAATGCCACACACACATGCAGATAACTGTCTGAGTTAGTATATACTCTCTCTTGGTAGTATTATTGCCATCCAGGTGTCAAAGAGCAAAAAGATCACATTGGCACAGAATGATCTCAATGAATAAACATGCTTTCCAATGTAAAAAGCCTAAATTTAAAGATGAAGTCTAGGTATGGATATTTTATACATAGTTACATTGGCTCAGCTTCAACCAATGTAATTATGTATATACTATATCTGACTGATGCCTTGGAACCTGGAAATCGCTGAAGTATACAGTGCTACACCAGTGATCTACTCCTGATATTATGCGGAGAACAGTTTTTGAAAATAGATGCTTTTGAGATTGGGTGCAGAGAGGTGGCATCTCAGTGCTACTCAAGATATTGGTTACTTGGCCTTCCAAGTTGTCCCACCAGTTAGCATGGGAAAGAGACCTAGGCAAAGAAATATAGAAACAGGATTGGGGGCTTGGACCTCTCGCATCCAAAAAGGAATTAAGAAGGTGGCGCTGATTGAAGCTGGATATAAAGTTTACTCCAGATGGTACTTAGTCCCAGAATGTCTCTTAAAAATGTACCCTGGATCTTTTGCTCTTGTTTCTGTGGATGTGGTCAAATGTAAAGGGCCCTGCACATATGGTGGATCTGCTCTAAGCATAGGCGATTCTGGATGCTAGTTCAATCCTTGATAAACTTAGTAACTATGGTATACAGCAGAGATATGCAATTAGTGGACCTCCAGTTGTTGCAGAACTACAAGTCCCATGAGGCATAGCAAGACTCTGACAGCCACAAGCATGACACCCAGAGGCAGAGGCATGATGGGACTTGTAGTTTTGCAACAGCTGCAGGTCCACTAATTGCATATCCCTGGTACACAGTATATCACCAAGAATGCTTGGGTTGCCCTTTTAAAAACAAACTAGTTGATAATATTCCTAAGCACACTCAAACACTGATCCATTTTATATTCTTAGCAAGTAAGACAGTGATTGCCACTGCCTGGAAGAGTGCTGCGGTTGATCTGTCTTTACTGAAGTGCAAATAAATATGGATTATGCTTAACGAAAAAATAGTTAGTGTACTATGAGATAAACCAACCAACCAACATTTGAAATGTTTGGGAACCACTGGCTCTCGTATCTACAACTACCATCTTGATAAAGGCAGACTTATTGGATAGATGGAAGCAGACCTCTGGACAGGTGACCTCTTCTTCTCTTTTTTTGTACCCTATGCTCCCCGCTTTTCTTAATAGCCCTTTCCCTTCCATATGCGGTCACTTTTAATTACCCAGTACTTTACTCATATTTACATACTATTGGACGGTTACACATGCTAACTTTCTGTGCTTACATAAACAGTCAAGTCCACTCTGCCTTCTTCCAAAGTGGACATATTTATGGGTATTATAATGTAGCTTGGTTATGATGTTACCTACTACATGTTAACTCCCCCACCTCACCCTGTTTGAAGGGTAATTTGTTATTTCAAACATATGCTCCAAATTCTAGAACCCAGCTAAAGTCTGTATCTTTACTTATTATATGTTGTATGCAAAGGTGTTAATGAGCACACTCTCAGGTACTATATACCCTTTTTTGGTATTGTTATGTATCACTGCTGAACAGGGGCGTTGCTAGGTGGCAAAAAGACCAGGGGCTTCAGCCTGAAGTCAGGCAGGCAGCCAGGAGGAGGACGAGGGAGGAGGACGACGAGGGAGGAGGAGGAGGACCGAGGGAGGACGAGGGAGGAGGAGGACCGAGGAGGACGAGGGAGGACGAGGTAGGAGGAGGACCGAGGAGGACGAGGGAGGAGGAGGGAGGAGGACGACGACGGAGGAGGACGACGAGGGAGGAGGACGAGGGAGGAGGAGGACCGAGGAGGACGAGGGAGGAGGAGGACCGAGGAGGACGAGGGAGGAGGACGAAGGAGGACGACGACGAGGGAGGAGGACGACGACGGAGGAGGAGGACGACGACGACGGAGGAGGAGGACGACGACGACGACGAGGGAGGAGGACGACGACGAGGGAGGAGGACGACGACGACGGAGGAGGACGACGACGACGGAGGAGGACGACGGAGGAGGACGACGACGACGGAGGACGACGACGGAGGAGGACGACGAGGGAGGAGGACGACGAGGGAGGAGGACGACGAGGGAGGAGGACGACGAGGGAGGAGGACGACGACGGAGGAGGACGACGAGGGAGGAGGACGACGAGGGAGGAGGACGACGAGGGAGGAGGACGACGAGGGAGGAGGACGACGAGGGAGGAGGACGACTGAGCAGGGATGTGGCACGGCAGTTGCATTGTAATTCCCACCTTTTGGAGCCTGCAGCGCCTATGATGGATGTCACGTCCCGCGGTCCTGGCATTGGACCAATGGGATGTCAATCATAGGAGATGCAGGCTCCAGAAGGTGGGACCTACCTATTAAAAATATACAGCAACAAGGCTTGCAAACCTATTGAAAGTATAATAATAAAAATACAATATTAGGAATATACAAACACAATAGAATATTTCCATGATTTAGAATGGGGAGTACTAAAACAGAACCTTACATTTGTTGCTTCCCTTACTAGCCGCTGTTCATGGTATAAAATATGTCGGATGCATCGGACCAATTCCATGGGACAGCGTTCATATGTATTCTATGAAAGAGTGGAATCACAGAAATAGGTTAAGGATTTCACTAATCTGCAAAGGAACATTATATATTTGTGCAGAAATCAAAAACATTTTATAACAATTAATGAAAACATTAACATTTTAAAAATTACAATTATTCAAAATAATTCAACAAAATAAAAAAAAATGGATATACATCTAAAATAACACAGTAATTAAAGTGACATTAAACTTTTTTTTTTTTTAAATACAAACATGTTATACTTACCTGCTTTGTGTGGTGTTTTTGCACACAGCAGCCCTGATCCTCCTCTTTTCAGGTCCCCCGCCATCACTCCTGGTCACTTCCTCCTGCTAGGTGCCCCCAGAGTAAGCAGCTTGCAATAAGGAAGCTGAGCAGGCTCGTTGCCGACCTGGGGTTCTGCGTGTCCATTCACACAAAAAGCAGGCAACTCAGCCCTGCCCCCTCTCTCTCCTCATTGGTTCACTGGCTGTGATTAACCAGAGTGGGAGTCAATGGCTCCCAATGCTGTCTTGGCCAATGAGCAGGGAGAAGCCCCGAAGAGACGAGACTCTCATGCACATCGCTGGATCGAGATGCTGCTCAGGTAAGTATTAGGAAGGGCTGCTGCATAAAGTTTTTTTACCTTCATGCGTAGAATGCATGAAGGTAAAAACCTTCAGCCTTTACAAACACTATAAGCATAAAAACTACATACAAAGAGCTTAGAAGTGGTGGCCAATGCTTCCACAATAGCAGCAACTTTTGGTGTATCATGTCAAGCTATGCAGCTCATTCAAAATGAATTATATGTAACACACCTCAGTGACCGAAATTGTTAATCCTGCAGCAACTTTTGAAGTGTATTATAATGCACACTGCAGAAGAAGTTGGAGCCATTGTAAACCCCAGTATTGGCGTCAGTGGACACAATAATAACCTCTAGCATTGGTTCCAGTGGATGCAATAGTAACCCTCAACATTGGTGTTAGTGGATGCAACAATCACCCCCAGCCCCGGTTTCAGAACTATTTACTTCCCCTCCCCACCCACCCTGATGGTAAATGACAGTAAAATGTATTACCTCAGCATTGGCAGTCTGAGACACTGATAGTTGACCCCCTATCCCTCCTGCATTGAAGGTCAGTGCCAGTAAAAGTTAAAGAATATGTAAACCCAACATTACCCACCATGTACTCATTGATGTGAAATCCCTGGTGTACTTGCTAGTACCTCTGCTTTCCTTTTAAAAACTGACCACACTAATGCTAAGTACACACGGGAAGTTTCACCGTACTAACGCATCCAATGTTAGTGCATGGATCTACCCACTGAGCGAACACTGATCATTTGCAGAGAGTGCAGATCACATGCTGGTTTTCCAGCATACTCGACTGACAAAAGCTGGTCATGGGACCGGCTTCTGTCAGACGAGGAACTGTACGCATAAGCCACAAGTCAGCCGATTCCTGCCGAACCAACCATTTATT